>NC_138134.1:60821784-63645424 GCF_964188305.1 Podarcis bocagei
TGATGAAAGTATTATAAGAAGTGTCTACTGTATATTGGATAGTGAAATGTGCTTTGCTCTTACATTTGACTACCTTCCCATGCAAATATGTGAGTCTGTCAACAGTTTAAATTAGAAGTGTAAGGACTGTGTATCTTCCCTCAAATACAGTGTAATCCTATACACATCTTTGCCTAAGTAGGCTACACTGAGATCAATGGGACTTACACACAGCAAACTATGGCAAATTCTTAAAGAAATGGGAGTGCCTGATCACCTCATCTGTCTCCTGAGAAATCTCTGTGTGGGACAAGAAGCTACAGTTAGAACTGGATATGGAACAACTGATTGGTTCAAAATTGGGAAAGGAGTACGACAAGGCTGTATATTGTCTCCCTGCTTATTTAACTTATATACAGAATTCATCATGCGAAAGGCTGTGCTGGATGAATCCCTAGCTGGAATTAAGAAATATCAACAACCTCAGATATGCAGATGACACAACCTTGATGGCAGAAAGTGAGGAGGAATGAAAGAACCTTTTAATGAGGGTGAAAGAAGAGAGTGCAAAATATGGTCTGAAGCTCAACATCAAAAAAACTAAGATCATGGTCACTGGTCCCATCACCTCCTGGAAAATAGAAGGGAAAGAAATGGAGGCAGTGAGAGATTTTACTTTCTTGGGCTCCATGATCAATGCAGATGGTGACAGGAGTCATGAAATTAAAAGACGCCTGCTTCTTGGGAGAAAAGCAATGACAAACCTAGACAGCATCTTAAAAATCAGAGACATCACCTTGCCGACAAAGGTCCGTATAGTTAAAGCTATGGTTTTCCCAGTAGTGATGTATGGAAGTGAGAGCTGGACCATAAAGAAGGCTGATCGCTGAAGAATTGATGCTTTTGAATTATGATGCTGGAGGAGACTCTTGAGAATCCCATGAACTGCAAGAAGATCAAACCTATCCATTCTGAGGGAAATGAGCCCTGAGTGCTCACTGGGAGGACAGATCCTGAAGCTGAGGCTCCAATACTTTGACCACCTCTTGAGAAGAGAAGACTCCCTGGTAAAGACTGTGACGGGGATGACAGAGGACAAGATGGATGGACAGTGTTCTCGAAGCTACCAACATGAGTTTAACCAAACTGCGGGAGGCAGTGGAAGACATGAGTGCCTGGTCTGCTCTGATCCATGGGGTCACGAAGAGTCAGACACGACTAAATGACTAAACAACAACAACAAAGTGACAATATGCGTACTTGGCCTTTGAACCCACAGCTTGAGTTCAGATCTTTCCCAAGTGCTTGGATGCAGAGAGAATACAAAATGTTCATAAATGCACAGTGTAGCAAAAGAGTGAGGGAAGAGGCCTATACAGACATATTTCTGGATCTGTTCCAGAAAAGCACTTTACCTTTTAGAGCAACCTTCTCAATGACACTAAAGGGAACTACTCTGATATGCCTGGATCAGGACACAAATAAGTGTAAACACAAGTTTTCTTTTTTCTTTCTTTTTTAAGAAAAAACTGTACAGACAGATATCTTCTGGTTGGTTTCTTGGTGGTTGTTGTTTTAATGCATCTCCATTTCCTTTTGGAGGTTCAGATCTGTACCTGACAGTAAATATGCAACAATAATAAATTAGTTAGATAACAATTTGTTGACCGTTCAGGATGCCCATTATAGTGGTGCCTAGCAAGACAAAATTAATCCGTTCCGCAAGTCTCTTTGTCTTGCAGTTTTTTCGTCTTGCGAAGCACGGCTATTAGCGGCTTAGCGGCTATTAGCGGCTTAGTGGCTATTAACGGCTTAGCGGCTTAGCGGCTATTAACGGCTTAGCGGCTTAGTGGCTATTAACAGCTTAGCGGCTTTAAGAAAAAGGAAACAAACTCGCAAGAACTCGCAAGACGTTTCGTCTTGCGAAGCAAGCCCATAGGGAAATTCGTCTTGCGGAACGACTCAAAAAATGGAAAACTCTTTCGTCTTGCGCATTTTTTGTCTTGCGAGGCATTCGTCTTGTGAGGTACCACTGTACCAGCTGACCAAGGCAGCCACCTCACTCTACCAAATAGTAGGACTGGAACTCAACACAACTATTATAAAAGGCCACTTAGCCCTTAGTTACCTCATTCAAAGGAACCAGAACCTGCACATCTGGATTTCTAACCCCTTGGGCAAGGAGGGGCCAACACATGAACAGTACATAATAGTAACTGGACCACAGTTTGCTAAAGTTAGCATGAAGATTAGCATGCTGGAAGATCTAAGTTGAGAAGAAGAGATCTATTTGATACACAGTGTCATTTTGATTTTAATGGCAAGTTTCACTTCTGGGTAATCCACATTTTTTTAAAAAAAGTTAATGATCAGAACCCCAGATGGAAACGTCTAAAACATAAGCAAATGTTAATGGGCGTATTCTGAAGCAACAGAAATAACACATGCCTTTTGGGAACCCATGTGTACCAAATCCATATTTTCACTAAGATATCTAACATTTACTCTCTCTTTTTTTTGTTAAATAGCATTTCCCCCCTCAGTACATCTTTGGTGCATGTTAAATGATTGCCTTCTCAAACTGATGTGCACCCTGAGCCTGAAGGAATCAAAAAATATCAACAGCACAGTAGGCATCTGAGAATGTTAAGACATGTGAAGAATTGCCTTGCATCCTTGCATCCATATAATCAGCACAATACTCCATCCTCTCTCGGCCTAATTGCAGGGTAGTTGAAGGAACAGGTGTACATTTTGAGCTCTGTTAAGCACTAAAGTTTTTAAGTGTCTCTCTGGACTGATGACTGATGTGTCACTGGCCTCTGGGAAGTATTGAAATATTCCGTAAATAATGTGGACAGATTCCCATCAAGCTTTTCCTTTGTACCTTTGTCAGCAATTACTTAACATTAAAGGTTTATCTAATTAAACTCCTAGCATGGGGAAGAAACTGTAAATGGAATGGACCGCACAGCCTGTGAAAAGCAGGGTTGGGGAGCTGGCCATCTTGCAGATGTGGTTGCACTCAAAACTCCCATAAGCCCCCAGCCATAAAGGCCAATGGTCAGGGAGGATGGGAGCTGTAGTTCAAATGGCTGTTGTAAATAGACAAATTACAGCAGGCAGGCAGAAACCAATGAACTGGGCATACAGTGTTCCCCAGCAAAGAAATGCCAAAGATGAGTTGTACAGCAGCAAGCCCTTTAGGTTTTGCTATTAAGTGTAATGCACATTAAAATCCAACCTCCAACTTAGGGGAAAGAGCCTTGTCTGAACACAGCCAATGGAAACAAACCAGATGGGGCCATTTTAACTTGGCATTGCCAAACAGCTACAGTTAGTTCATGAACTTGCTCACATATTTTTTTTCTTGCAGACTAAGGGACTAGCTGTCCTAGCCGAATTATGTGCTGTCATTAATTCACTGACCTTGAAATCTGGGACACAGACGTGGTCATGGACCTATTCAGGAACAGAAAGGTCATATTCAACAGAAGTTACTCTATGATTTATTTCAGCCTAATATGCTAGAGGGGAACTTCACAGCTTCCAGAGACACAGCTGTGGGAAACATCCGTCTGTCCCTTTGGGTTATGCAGGAAATTTGCCAAAATACCTACAATTCTGAGATCACAGTGTGTGCGTTCGTATGTTCACACTAAAACAAGGCTTGATTTTTCTTGCCTATGGAATTTAATAAACTCAGGTCAATATGCAAGTCATTCTCTCTCTCTCTCTCTTTCTCTTTCCAAAGATTGAGAAAAAAAATATATTTTTTCTATGAACATATCAGTTTATACTGCTTTTTCAGCCAAATGTTGCCCACTTATATCCATTTTTTTCCTCATTTTCCAGCCTGGATCATCCATTTTATTCATTTTGCTCACAGTGAAATGACGGTGTAAAACAGCATTCCCCAATGTGATACCCCCCAGATGCCCACAATTCCCATCAGCCCCAGCAAGCATGGACAAAGGTCAAAACACATGGGAATTATAGTCTAAAACATCTGGAGGGCACTAGCTTGGCGAATGCTGATTTAAGACTTCTACTATAGGCCAGTTTGCAGGATGACATATAGCATGCTTCCTTTGTCTACCTACTTTTCAAAGGTTTACAGTAGAGCACAAACTGGGTAGGGATAGTGATAATGAAAATTGTCCATGCAAATTAGAAGTACGGTACTAAGGATATGAATAATTTTTATAAGAGGACCACATTCATCAATTGACATCTGTTTTCACCCAGAACAGTATTTAGAGGCTTCTCTTCCAGTAAAGGACCTCAAGAATTCTGAGTGAAGCTGAAAGACATAGATTTCAGATTTGTATAGATGGATAGAACTCATCTGAAACTAGATAGCTTGCTGAAATTCATTGTTCCTTGACAATCTAGAACAGGGGTTGTCAACCTGGTCCCTACCATCCACTAGTGGGCATTTCAGGATTCTAGGTGGGTGTTAGGGGGTTCTACGGCACAAGCTGAATTCTCCTTCCACCGAGCACTGGTGGGCGATAAGGAAATTTTACCATCAAGAAAGATGCATTAGTGGGCGGTAGGTATAAAAAGGTTGACTACCCCTGATCTAGAACATTCTTTAGTGGTACCTCGGGTTACATACACTTCAGGTTACAAACGCTTCAGGTTACAGATGCTTCAGGTTACAGACTCCACTAACCCAGAAATAGTACCTCGGGTTAAGAACTTTGCTTCAGGATGAGAACAGAAATCATGTGGTGGCAGCATGGCAGCAGCAGGAGGCCCCATTAGCTAAAGTGGTACCTCAGGTTAAGAACAGTTTCAGGTTAAGAATGGACTTCTGGAACGAATTAAGTACTTAACCCGAGATACCACTGTACATAGATTGCAGATTAGGCACTATCCTTTTCTGATGCTGCAGCTGCAGGAGTGGCAGAGAGGATCCCGAATGGTTCATGCATGCAGTGATTTCTAGACATGCATGTTCACCTGGATAGCCAATTCAAGCAGCTATTAGGACTTTATGGAACCATGGCTGTTTGTTAAGGGTTTGTTTGTTAATAGTTGCTGGAAATTGTCACTCTGTGAAAGGTAAACCACAGTGCCCATAATTCTTTGAGGGGAGAAATATGTTTGAATGTGCATACAGAACCCACAAAGTACCTGATATGATTATACAAAGTATGAGCCAAAATCCTCAGGGAGATCCAGCAGAAATCTACCACTAGTTCTAGATATGACTTCATGGTAGAGCACAGGCAAACTACAAGAAAATTGCAATTCAGTTTGGAAAAATGCAACACCACAGAAAAGGATTGTGGCAATAATTTGCAGGTGATCTATTTGGCTTCAAATTAGATAACATAGGCCCTATTTCCTGTCCTTTAGGAACATGTAGCCACCATCTGGGACATGTATTAGCCAGTATATTGAATCAGAACTCTGGCCTAAATTCTGGAAAATTACATCATCTAGTTCAGAGGAGTGGTAAATCTACAGAACCCACAAATGGTGGGCTACTGTGATTGTGGTTGTTTTCCCTACCCATTAGATTGCCTTTCTCATTATCAGGCCCAGAAGCTAACCCATACATCAGACATAACATAGCTTACATGCATAAAGTACAATATGTTAAATTCTAAACAATGCATTTATTGACTATTATTGTAATGAAGATTAACTGTAATCTGGGAAGCAGATGCATTACATCTAATACATGGGCATCCAGTGATCTTTGTGGTGAGACAGCAAGTCTGGTGGGTGGATCGGCCACAATTTACCTCCTCTTTTCTGTTAAGTCTATAGATTTAGAACCTTGTTCAAGTCAGCCCCAGGTGCTCGATGCTTAATATATTCATATATCACATACCATGTTCGTTTAAGAATACACATCCTTCTTGAAAAGAACACTCAAACACAAGAATTGTCAACTATCCTTATGTCCCTTATCTTCCTATCTCTCGTGTATAAAAATGTGTGTGGTTTCACTAAATAAAGAGAGACTGGCTGCTCTCTTAAATTTATATCCTTTCTTAAGTGCTTTGCTGGATCAGAGCCTTAGTCAATATGCAAGACTAAAATTATTTATTGTTATTATGATATATATATTTAAGTTAGAACATCACAATTTTAATATTCAAACAATCTACATCCAAGCATCTACTCAAAGAAAGACCATTCAAATTTGAAAGACATTTCAGATTTGATTCTCTTATGCTGGTTAAAGAGGGAAATGTTAATTCGGTTAAAAGAAAATACAAACATCATGCTAGTCCTACTCAAAGTGATTTTTCACTATATCCCCCAAATAGCAAATACTTCCCAACTAGTTTCCCTGAGGAGAACAGAATCACAGAACAATCACTATTCAGCTCGCAAGTCCCTCCAAACCACCCAATTTTGAATGCTAATAGAAATGATAGCTGACCAGTTAAGCCATGCTATTAACAATCACTTGAAGAGAGAGAGATCAAAGATCTACTTGCTGGCCCCACTCTGCTATCAGCCCATGCTCCCCACATCATGCATGCATTGGGAACTAATATCTGCAGCTGGAAGCCTGTCCTATGTCCATGGCCTCCCCCAGTGCTATTTTTCTAGGAAAAGGGGTGCCAGAACTCACCATGAACACCTCCCTCATTCTCTTAGAATGGCAATGGTGACCACCTAAGAAATGATGGAACTGATTTCTGTTGAGGTCTGGCTGGAAAAAAGCCTGGGCTCCCCTCATTATGTGAAATGATGATCACACATAGAGTAGACACACCATGATAGACATGACCTAGAAGATGTGGGCAGTAGGAGCTAGGCTGCAAGGGATGCATGACCTCACTCTCCCACACCATGTGATTGTTATTCTCAGGTTACTTAGCTGCACATCCCAATTCAGAGCCTTCATGTCATTGGGTGGTTGCCATTACAATTAAAATTGACCCCCTGAAAGTACCTCCTGCTTGTAATTTGGCAAGCTGAATCCACTCTTAAGGGCAGGGGTCAGCAAACTTTTTCAGGAGGGGGCCAGTCCACTGTCCCTCAGGCCTTGTGAGAGGCCAGACCCACCTCCTCCTGAAAGCACCCGCCTCCCAAAAGGACCCCCCCTGCCACCACTCATGCCGCAGCTGCCAATGCGGCATCGTCATCGTCCTCTGCCTCGGCCAGGGGTCCATGGAGCACAGAGTCCAGGCTACTGGCCTGGGGGGCAGAGGCAGCCTTCCCACCACCACCTCCTCCCACTCGGCTCTTGGCCATAAGCGGCCGCCTCAGCAGGAAGGAAGGGGCATCACCCAGCCATGTCCGTGGCTTCACATAGGCTGCAGGAGCTTCCTGCGGCCAATCTGAAGCCACGCCAGCGTCGTTGCCTCCCAGAGGTGCCCGTGGCTTTGTATTGGCTGCAGGAGCTTCCTGTAGCCAATCCAAAGCTGTGCCAGCGTCATGGAAGTCAGTCCTCGCACAGCAAGGCTGCCGCGCCAGTTTAGCATGGGGACTGATCAAATGGCCGGCAGGGTCCGCAAGGTTCGTGGGCTGGATTAACAAGCCTGGTGGGCCGCATCTGGCCTGTGGGCCTTAGTTTGCCGACCCCTGCTTTAGGGGCTCCTGTGCCTGAAAAATTCATTCACTTCCTTCAAAGGGGGAGAATAATAGCCATTTTTAGATTCCCAATAAGAGTGAATGGGGGAAACAGAGCGTTGTTGTATACCGAGTGGATCAGAATTCAAATCACAGACTGAAGTAGATGAGGCACAGAGCGGTACAGAATCCCATATCTCCTCACAAACCTGGGGCTAGCACTACTTATCTGCTTCCTCCATTGTAGTCGCAGTGTTGCCCTTGGAGGAAAATTGGAATTAGGATCTGCCTGTCATTGGCTCCAGCTCCATCTACTGTTGGCTTCCCTGCCTTTCAACCTACTGATTTCAATGGGCAATGGCTGCCACATACTTGGGCCATACATAGAAAACTGAAAATGATGCTCATGAAAACTGTTGACTATAATCAAACAAGTATCATTGGCACCAGTTACCAATTAGAGGATGCCGTGAGTTTCTGAAGAGCAAATAAATCCTGTAATTTACAAGTTAATTACATGATAAAATGTTTTAGTACTCAGTTTACTTATTTGTGCGTGTGTTTGTGTGCATAGGGGGAGAGAGTGAGTGAGGCAAAAGCAGTCCCTCATTTGATTAATAGTCTTTAGCATAAGAACTCTATTTTTTAAAGAAAATTGGTCCAACTTGGTCAACCACATGTGACTTTCAGTAACATAGTATGGATTTGTCCATATTTCATTGTGGATAGATGTAAAGGCATTTTTCTAAATCAGCCATAAACATGTTCCATTAAACTGAGTCATAAAAGATACAAAATGTATATACAGACTGTGCTCCGCAAAATCAGTTTTGCTTGCATCATCTGTTTATTACAGAAAAGCTAAAGTACTTATGTAATCTTTTCCATCTAAGTAAAATTGCATAAGCAGGCTTTGGCAAATTTCACAGAAGATGATCACACCATCTTCTTCAGATAGAAAAATCATGAAAAACCCATAGGAATGAGCTTGGCACAATACATATTTCATCTCTCGTAAAAAAAAAAAAGTATTTGGTTAGTCAACGGGAAAACAAGCTGTTGGGCTAGATGGGCCCGATCCAGCAAGCTCTCTTATGTTCTTAAGCCTAGAAGAGTCTACTTCATCATATGAATAAATTTCCACATCATACTTGGGAGTACTTAATCCAGTATTTGCAATTTGCAAGCCACTGAGGAAGGCCACATGATTGAACATGTCTGGAAATTTGAATTATTATTACTAATTCCACATTTTCTGACTGAGCCTGCTTATGTTGTCAAAATGGCAGCACTTGTACACAAGAGGGAAGCCAGTCCACTTGGGAGACACACAAATTTTGCAGAAGCACAAAAAACAAAGGGGGAGAAATCCTTACATTTTGAGGGAAGGAGGAAGTGACGCAAATCAGCCCAGTGAGGATGGAATGTGCTCCATGGCTATGAAATACCAGTTGTTGTTGTTGTTTTGTGGGTGGGTGAGGGGAAATAGAATGGAGTGGCTGGAAATATAAACAGAAGTGCTTTCCTTCTGTGATTGGTTCTTTGTTTGTTTTCGTAATCTAAAATGGTTTATTTGAAGGAAAGCCACCCAATAAAACTCTCTTTAGTCCATTAGCTTTATAAATATGAGGCATGCTCTTAAAATAAAATAGAATTGGTTTAGCTACACATAGATCGCTTTTTGTCTCCTAACCATTTTTAAAATTTGTTTTCTTTCTTTCTCTGCAGAAATGTATTGGGAAATGTTTTCCTCCTGTTGCCATTCCAATGGTTGATTGGCTAGAAAGACAACGTGATTTATCATCTTCACTTCAGCTGTTAGGGTTAAACCTTTTAGGAAATGCTGCAGGGCTGAAAAGGGCATTGTTATCCCTATCTCCATCTCTCACTTTCCTTTGATTTGCCCATTGCTAATCCAGTGAGCACTGTGACTAGATTGCCCCAAGAGCTCACATTGCTACAATTATGGCATGCCAAGCCATTAAATCAGTTCACAGCACAAGTCAATGGAAATTAACTGTGATCTTAAAACATTTCAGGTACTGTGGCAGAGAAGGAGAAGAAGATTGAAGCAAAGTTAAAAGCAATGTTAAGTCCCTTTGTTGCTAGCTAGGGATAAGTTGGGGGCTAGCTATTAAGTAACTTTGCATAAGTTTCTCATTATCTGATTACAGAATTTTAGGCTGCGATCCAACCAGTGCACAGGCCACAAACACAGCATGCTTACAGCTTCTCAGTCTTCTAGGAGTCCCTCTCCCATGACCCCCCCCCAACCCCTATTGCACTCTGGTCTTGCTTGCAGGCTTCCCATAGGCATCTATGAGAACAGGGTGTTCTTTTGTTCTTATAGCACAAAATACAGTGGTACCTCAGGTTACAGATGCTTCAGGTTACAGACACTTCAGGTTACAGATTCTGCTAACCCAGAAATAGTACCTCAGGTTAAGAACTTTGCTTCAGGATGAGAACAGAAAACGTGCTCTGGCGGCGCGGCGGCAGCAGGAGGCCCCATTAGCTAAATTGGTGCTTCAGGTTAAGAACAGTTTCAGGTTAAGATCGGACCTCCAGAACGAATTAAGTTCTTAACCTGAGGTACCACTGTACTACATAAAAGTGAAGGGTGCTACTGTGTCATGGCCCAATAGGTCATGCAACATAGTCCAGGGAAGGCAAGTGTGACTATGAAGGGTCAGAGATGCAGATGACCCTGATCTTGGACAGGCAGATAGTGGGGTTTCAGAAAGTGGTGGGAGCAGCAGAAAGGAGGCAAGGTCCAGAAGTATGGATTAGGGACTAATGGGAAAGTCAAGCCAATTTGCATTTAAAGGCAAAGCTATCAAATTCACACTTTCTGAATGCACAAATTTGCTGCAGAAATGTGGAGAGCTGAAACTGAGACTGGGAAAATGAGAAATGGAGAGAACCAAAATTTGCAGTCATTCATTCCTAGTTTGGATGCTGACTATGTTGCTCAAGGCTAGGGAACCAAGCCTGTGACAGTTGTCAGATAAGGCAAGCATGGCCCCATTGGCTCTGCAGATCACCTGGTCTGACAAGCTCACTAACTATGGCTTCTTTCCCTGCTCCCCTCAGTGTGGTGCTGTAGAGAACTAAGACTCAACACTGGTCATTTCATTCAACACTGGTCATTTCATTCAGCCAGAAGTTGCACAGGTGGTACAGAGAGGAAGGTCCTTCATCCTGGTTTGAGCTGCGTATAATATTTCTGCTCATGCCATTAGGTTTCAAACAGACCCCCATTGTTTCAAATTGCATTCTATTAAAAGTTTAGTGAGTTGGGTTTTCAACTGCTGCTGTTGCACGTTTTTGTAATTAGATTGTTTTATCTTTATTTTTAAGATAGCTTTGTGATTTTAGGTAAGGCACTATGAGATGGCTTTTCCCTAGCATATAAATATTGTAAATAAATGCATGGATTGAATAACAAAAAAAAACTCTGTAAAGGTAAGGTAAGCCACTACCATCGTGAAGGTAAGCCACTACCATTGTGAGCAGAAACATTTGTGTCATGAGATGCACAGACTATTCCACCTATTGCACTTCAGCATGTTCCTGCAAATGGCTAGGACCATCTATTAGCCTTGGTGTGCTAAATACCAATGCATTTAGGGTTTGGCAAATGTGAATGTAGATTATAAATAATATACCTGTTAATTATGCATTGTGATACATTTTAATTTCAGAACACCGCTCAACACACCAATATTTTCCAACTCTATCAGCCTCTACTTTATTTGTCTGTATTTCTTACAATGGATGGATACTATTTTATCCCCCACAATCTAAATGTATAAATTATTCCCCTAATGATTATCTAAATTTAAATTGTAAATTATTGATGCTGTATAAATAATAAATAACACTATTTTTTTCACCTTCTCTGACCCTGGATTTATCTCCCAATATATTCTCATTAACATATGTTCTAAGAATGAAAAACTCTCCAAATCTTTTCACACCAACATTTCAGAAAACTCTCTGTATAGACAGTGGCAGGCTATCTCAACATGGCACCTTCAACACAACACTCACCATTCCTTTCCATTATGTATGCCTGGGCTACAAACTTAAATATACCAACTAGGGAGTAAAGCTCAACAAACACACAGTGACATACTTCTGAGTAAACTAAATTTATATAGGATTCTGCTGTATCTTCTGCTGTATGTCCCCCTTTGTTCAGCTCCTGGCAGTGAGACACCTCTTTGCATGGTGCACAAGGCAACCTCTTGTTTTAATATACAGTGTACACCCAAAATTCTGTTCACATATTCCACTGAGCACAGCTACAACTGTCTCTACAAGTGTATACACTTGTTGATTTGTATAGCTCAGCTACTGCATACACAAGTGCTCATTTTTACCTATAAAGCCTTAAATGGCTCAGGATCGCAATATCTCAAGGACTGTCGCTCCCCATAAGAACCTACCGAGACCCAGAAATCGCCATCTGAGGCCCTTTTTCATGTTCCCCCTTCATGAAATGCCTGGAGAATGACAACACAAGAATGAGCTTATCTCCAAGGGTTGTCTGGCACCTTTATTATATATCTTGAAGTGGCAGGCAAAACCATTTCTCCTCAAACAGGCCTTTAACTGATTAAGATTCTACAGCCTTTTAAACATTGGCCTTTAAAATGTTTTGTTTTCCTTTTGTTTTAACTATGTATTTTGTGCTTTTATCCTGCATTTTTATATTGTGAACTGTCCTGAGATCTTCAGATGAAGGATGGTATATGAATTTAATAATAATAATAAAATGATGATAATAATAACAACTTTAATACTACTACTAATAATAATGACAGTACACTCATTGAATGTTGCATGTCTACAGCTCAACTATTCATGGACACAGGTGCACATATTGTACACATGTGGAATGTAGTGTGTGAACACCCCTAGTATGGCATAGGAATCTTTAGTGTATGCCATACCACAGTTTCATAAAGACTAAATGTTTGTCTTTTGAAATTCTATGAAATTCCTTTGAGACATAGCAGCTGGTTTGCAGAAATACAAATGACAAAGCAGTAAATAGCAAAATAAGAAATTGTACCCTCACTTAGCCCCATGCAGCTTACTTAACTGGCAAAGTCGATGCAAGAGAAGAATTTGGTCTCCTATCAGGTATCCCTATGGAATTAAGTTATCTCCATTATACAGACGTGCTCATGGTAAATCAGTTTTAGTTACATGCTGTATCACATCAATTCTGGGAAAGAAAACACGGCTCATTTAATCAAAACACTCCTGAACTATTACAAAATTATCCTGCCTGCAAATCTGAAAATGCGACATGGCCTCAAAGTACATATTATTTTAATGAGTCGGTACACTATCTTTAAACATATGTTGATAGGCTAAGGATTCTATGTTTTTAAAGTAGTTATCAAATGGATTTCTCCTAGTAAAGAAGGCAAAAGATAGAATACAGATAAAATATAAGCCCTTCATGAAAGCACGAAGGGGGGGGGGAGTATTGTTCCTGTGTGTGTGTGTTTTTAAAAAAACCGTAGTCAATATTCAGACATTGCATAGACTGTGCATTAGATCAGACAACAAATTGGATATTGATAGAGCCATTCTGAAGAGTCAATAAGCTTTTTGATGACTGATACCTTTAGGCTGGCTGGTAATATCAATACCACTATTTGGAAACTAGAGAAAGACATTGTAATGTAATATTCTCTTTGTGATATCCTTAAGGGTAACCTAAGCTCAGAAATCTAGCCAATTGCTCAGGCTCTAGGGTTTTCATTAACTTCTCTTTAACAGTAATGGGATGAACAGAAAATTAATCCTCCTTCAGCTCTTTCTATATGCTAGTAACAAATTAAAAAAATGAAGGCAGGGAAATGGTCCACCAAAAAGAGATTTTAGAGTATGCAAATAAATAAACAGGGAATCATACAAAATTAGGTGAAGGTTTTGCAATATACAAATGAACTCTAAAGAAGCCAATTCTGCTAACATGGATTAAGTTGACTTGATTAATTGAATTTATAAGTTGCTTTGCTATTAATTAGAACACTCAAGTTATGTAGAATAGGACATGATCAGCCAATTGAAAAAAACAACAACAGAGAAGAGCGGTAACAAATGTTCCATTAAATCCAGCTGCTGCTCCTAACAGCAAACTAAAGTGCTATGTGCTGACAGGTTTGTGGCTAAAATGGGGTCACTTGGGAAACAAGAGAAAGATAAGATTGCACATGGTGTGGAGGCAGTGCATAAGGAGAAGTTTTCATCCTTCTCTCATAATATTAGAACTCAGAACTATCAAACAAAGTTGAATATTGGAAGATTCAGGACAGACAAAACAAATTACATTGCACTGTAATTCTTTCCCACAAGCAACAGTGATGGCCTCCTACTTGAACGGCGTTATTCAGTATGCCTCTGAATATCGGTTGCCGAGAATCACAAGCAGAGAGAGTGCTATTGCTAGCAGGCTTCCTGAAGAAATCAAGACCCCTGCATTGCAGGGAGTTGAACTAGATGACCCTTGTAGTCCCTTCCAGATCTACAGTTCTATGATTAAGGTGGCTACTCTGATAATAGGTCACTGGACTAGATGGGCCTTTGACCTTATCCATCAGGGGTTTCCTTATGTTCTTATCAGTATGCATATCTGGGAAAACCTGGAATTTCCTGGAGGACAATAAACCCACCTATACAGCCCACTGAGGTCTGATCATGCTTGGTAGCCACAGAATGGTTGGAATAGAACAGTGGGACACCTGGTCTTCAGGGTGGTTGAGTTTTCTTGTGGGTGTTCAGTTGAATGTCTCCCTGCTCTTCACAGGGCCTGTCAAAAAGGCAAAAATCCTCTGTTTCATTCTGCTCAAGTTATATACCATACCCTCTAACACGTTGAGGATGAAAACTGGGATGCACGTCTTCCCAAGCACACTTCTGTGTAAGTCATGTGACCTGCATAAGAGCATGGTACTCCAAAATGGGATGCCCCAATTTAAACGGGACAACCGAGGGGTATAAATAAACTTTTACCAGGCTTTCTTCACTGGACTCCATCTACTTTATTCAAATGCCTCTGCTAACAGAAAGCTATTTTGTTTTTCTGCCATGTTTATTTGTGCCCAAAGGCATATGGCTGGCTCATATTGGAAATAAAATAGAAGACTAGTTGGGCCTTTGTTCTCATCCAGTGAGGTATGTCATACTCTGCTGGTTGCTGAGGGTGGTTCTTCTAGTGGAGTTTCATTCTGTACTCAAGGCCCAGCTTCTGCGGCAAGGTGTGCTATGTAGCCATGGAGAGGGGAAAACCTTTCATAAATCATTGTTGTTAGAACTGAATAGGCCATACTGTGTTATGGAAGTCCGTGCAGCATATATTCTAATTTGTTTGTTCGTTGCTATTATATTGCACAGCCTCTTTTTCCTAATACAGACTTAATGAATGCACAACACTTATGGCGTATTAAGCAGGGAGTTAAAGAACATGTGTGGGAAAATGAATAAACATAAATCCTCTACTGAGAGAGATAAGAATAATAGAAGCACTGTGGGCCCCTCCCACACACAAATCGCAATGGAAACTTCTGTGGGCCAACAAAGAGATGGGAATTAAAGAGGAAAAAGACTGAACAGAATTGTTCTCTAAAGTAATGGACGAATTATGTATAAATAAATATAATCATCTGCTGACACGGAGAGGCGTAAGCTGTGTACGATTCATTTTTCCATATTGAGGCTCAGTAACCACTTATACTTACACATATAGTCCCACTGGCATCAGTGGGTGTATGGCAATATTAGCAACCTCTGAATAGGCTTGGGGCAACATCTGAGGCATCCATCAGTTTGCAGTGCTGGTGAACCTAAAGCCATTAGGACATTGGCTTCTATGTACAAGTTTCAGACTTGGGCTGAAATTACTGGAGGAATGGATCCCAGGATAATGGGAGTTGGTAACAACAGCAAACATCGAAAGGGAGCTCATCAGAGGGATTATGTAGAATCTAGGAAGTGTGGCTACTCAGATACAGGGGTAGCAATCCAGAGACATGGTGAAAAGCTAAGGGAGGCTAATGAAGGTAAATGGCAGGAAGAAGCATGGGCAATCAGGGAAGAGGAAGTATAGGCAGGCGAATACTCACTGGGCTGTACAGGCAAATCCACGCAGGCAAGACCAAGATGCAACCAAAGAGTATTGACAGCCAGCCAAGGTTAGTGAGGAGCTGGACCAGTGTGCTTCTTGGTGGGGTTAAGGAATGGAGAGACAGGCAGGAGACAAGAGAAAGAGGGAGGGGGAGAACAGTAATATTTATCTGCCTGTAGTGTTGAATTGAACAGCACTAGAGCTGTTTGTGTGTAGACCAGGAATTTCCTGGTTCAGCTTTGGGCTACTACAATAGCCCTGTTCCTAATACAAGTAGGGAGTGTGCAGGAAGCCTTGTTGCCCCCATGTAGTCTACCCAACTTTCTTTCATTGAGTCTGAAGGGGTCTTCTAAGCACAAACAGGAACCCTGCACTTTCAGCTTTCCAGTTAGAAATCTTGTCAATGGTCATCTATAGGCGCACTGAAGATCCCTTCATATATTTCTTTTCCGTGCTGGAAGGTTAGATGTGGAGCCAGCATGCATGAGGACATTAATAATAATAATAATAATAATAATAATAATAATAATAATAATAATAATAATAATAATAATTTATTATTTGTACCCCGCCCATCTGGCTGGGTTTCCCCAGCCACTCTGGGCGGCTTCCATAGAAACCAAAAATACACTAAAATATCACACATTAAAAACTTCCCTGAACAGGGCTGCCTTAAGATGTCTTCTGAATGTCAGGTAGTTGTTTATCGCTTTGACATCTGATGGGAGGGCGTTCCACAGGGCAGGATAGCATTCACAGCCCACTGCCCCCTACAAGGCAATAAAGCCATTGAATGGGGGGGGAGGAAGCGCCATCACCTTCCCCCCAATGAAAGGGGTAGTCTGGTAGAGGACTCTGGGGGGCGTTGCCTTGTCCGAAACCTAGGGAGGTAAGGGCCACCGGCATGCCCCCAAGCGGTGACACCCGTGGGATCCTAGTTGGCGTACTTCAACAGGACTCCCACGGCTTGTGGACAACCCTTCCCGGTCCCCATGCCGGGTAGTCAATAGGAGCCAATGCCTAAAGCCAATACCTTTCAATTCTGTAATCAATAAAGTTGTGGCCTTTTATGCCCATTAACCTTAAATAATGTGTCTTCATTTCACATGGGGGAGGGGACTTGCCACGCAACACCTGAGTTCCCAGATTCCCTGATATTTCCAGATAAGGACAAACTCCTTTATTTATTCAGAGTAAACAATCCACAATTCACATAGACCACTGATCTGACTGTATATATGATTATTCCTTATATATATCAGAATATGTTTCCTCATACTTGTAGACAGATAAAAACAGGAGATGACAAGTGTTTGTATTGAATTAGTTTTGCAAAATCAAACGACAAGCCTTCAGACGTCACAAAGCAATGATCACACAGCTGTTCCACAAGCAAAATGTCTCAATGGATTTTTCTAAACGAACCCAGAGACCACATAAAAGCTTACAGAAATACAAATCTACACCACAGAATGACTGAGAGGCAGTGACAAAAAACATTTCAAGTAGACATTCTCAAGAAGCTCAATATTAGTCAAGATATTTAAGAGCACAAATATTACCCATAGAATGGAAAATTCCTCTTTATTTTATCAGTGCTAAGAACAGGTGGTGCTGACTCCAGCATTTACATACTTCAAAAGGAGTTCTTATTTGAAATGTTAAAGTTAAGAGGGAAACAGTATGGTATTTCTTTGTGTTTGCTGACTTGTTGCAAACATAAAAATGACAGATGTTTGAAGTGAGAACTTTTCACAGTTTGCATGGTGCTCAAGTGTGTGAATGATATAAACAGGTATATGCATACATGCATATCGGGGTACCAGATGTTGTTAGACTCTAGCTCCCATTAGCCCAAGCCAGCATGGCCAATAATCAGGGATGATGGGATTTGTAGTCTAACAACATATGAAAGGCACCATGTTGGCTAACCCATTACACACACACAAACAACATTCAATAATTTTTTAAAATCTGCTTTTTCAAGATCAAAGTTAAGGCTATCTCACTTTGGTTCAAGCTACACAAATCTGGGAAAATGGGGTTAAGGTTGATGCTTTAACACAGGAATGGGGATCTTTAGACCCGGGGCTCAAATGTGACCCTCCAGGTCATCTGAACCAGGTCACACCTCTTCCCAAAACACACCCCTCCCCAGGCCTGTACCCCCCCTTGATTGTTTTTGCCAAGATAGAATGTGCCCTTGTATTTTGATAGTGTTCCTTGCATGCATATATGGAAGATAGAGAGGAGCATGGGAACACAAGAAAACTAGCCTGCTGTACAAAGATAAGAGTCATATTTGATGCTCCACCTACTTTTTCCTCTGGCCCTGCCCTCCATTGGCATGTGGCCTCTGGAGGTTTGTCCAGAAGGCAATGTGGCTTTCAGACTGAAAAGTGTTCCCCACCCCTGCCTTAACAAATGTGTCTCATAATCAGCAAAGGCGTTGAGCAGTGTTGCAAATTGTGCTTGCCTACAACTTACCCGCCATGCACCCAACACTTTTACCTGGTCCTTCAGTCCCAACTGAGATGTGACATAACCAAAAAACAAGAATAGGTCAACTCAACAGGAGGATTCCACTAGTAATTTAGTAAGGCTCAGGGTCTTCCTAAGGCAATAAAGAACCAGACAAGGTGGGGCAACTTTTCTGCTCCCAGGCACTCCATCCTTCCTGTTTGGATTTGGGTCCCAAAGACATTTTCATCATGCTGTATGCTGTTTTGCTGTGTCACATGAAGAGTGACACACACACACACACACACACACATACACACACACACACACATCCTTTTATTATACAAATAAATAAATAAATATAAATCTTTAAAGAAAGTATTTGGATCATGTTGTTGTTGTTGTTGCTGCTGCTGTTATTTGCCATTTTCTGAATAATGCTTTCTTTAAAAGTACTGTATGGCACTTAAACTAACCAGTAAGAGTTATACCAATGGTAAGGTTTAGGAAGAGGACAGAACATGATTTGTTAGGCTCAGCTGCAAAATACATTGCAAGAAAACAAGAGGAAGGGCTGATCATATGGTATGCCCATATCTTTGCAGGAAATAACCAAGAACCTGGGAGATATTCTATAGTACAATATCATAGAAACATTAAGAGGAACCCTGCTGTATTTGTCAAAGGGCTTCTAGTCTAAATCACTGAGCCTCTTGGGCTTGCCAATCAGAAGGTCAGCGGTTCGAATCCCGCAACAGGGTGAGCTCCCATTGCTCTGTCCCAGCTTCTGCCAACCTAGCAGTTCGAAAGCATACCAGTGCTAGTAGATAAATAGGTACCGCAGCAAGGTGAATGACATTTCCAGGCGCTCTGGCTTCTGTCACAGTGTTCTGTAGCACCAGATTTGGTTTAGTCATGCTGCCCACATGAAAGTTGACTGTGGACAAACACCGGCACCCTCGGCCTGAAAACGAAATTAGCGCCACACCCCATAGTCGCCTTTGACTGAACTTAATCATCCAGGGGTCCTTTACCTTTACCTCTCACATTGATCAACCAGATGCTCATGTGAAGCCCACCAGAAGAACCAGAGTGCAACAGCACTCTTCCCACCCATGAGTCCCAGCAGATCAAAACTGTGCTAAAGCCAAAGAATGTCAGTGAGGAATGAAGATATTTATAAATGTTCCAATACTCCATGCAGTATTCTCCTAGCATGCTAGAATACTCCTGGAGAGACAAGACACCCTCTGGGCATTTCTTGCTGCAATTATAAACAAGCCTAATGAAAACGTGACAATATTTGTTGATCAAAGGAAATAACTAAAAAACTTTTCACTATGGCAGACACATTGTATAAAATCTCTGGAGTGGGATTTGTTCAGAGTTTTGAAATGGTGGCTGGAATTCATCAAATTCAAGAGGGCCAGGAGTAGGGAAATGCATTTGCCACACCCTCGCTACTTTTCAACTCAGCAGAATGCCTTTCAAGACTTATAAGCATCCCAAGTTCATTTTAATGAGTTGCAAACAACCTCACCCAGGTTTTGAAAATGGATGAAAAATGCTAGGTTGCAAGGAGTCTCCTCACTTTCTTAAGGCTTGAAGTCCTTGAGAATGGGCTGGAGCCCTATCACACAAAACTTGTCTGTGATTCAAACCTTCTGCAGAAGCAGACGCAGATTTAGGGGAGCACAACCAGTTTAGTTGCACTAGGTGCATAGCCTCAGGGGTGCCAAAGCAGGGCGGGGTCCAACTGTATTGCAGAATGGAAGGCAGGGGGCACCCGATTTTGAGATTGTACAGGATTCCACCGAAATTTGAGACCCCAAGGCCTGCTGCTGCCGGAAGGTCCATAAACATGTTTCATCACCATGTGAGCAGGGTCAAACTGACTAGCCCTATGCCTGAAGTTTTTGCAAATTGCATGAATGTCTGCAGCAGGGAAATCTTTGCACATATACAGCTGAATGGGCAAAGGCTTCCATGTCATCTGGGTACCAGATCTGTGCATTCAGCTATATACTCACAAAGGCTTTCCTGCTGCAGACATTTGCACTGTACACCAGATGTCCAGAGCAGGGCAGCTTTAGGCAGCATGCTCCAAACCCCCGTTTACCCATCTATACTTGAGTCTATGAAATATATGTCGGTGGTTACTGTTGGCTTGCCCGTAAACAAATGAATGCCTATGGTATTTAGCTGAAACATTTTTATGCTGTCCCAGTTTATGAAAACTCCCAGGGCATCTTTCAACCATCATAACAACAATATCAAATGCAAAATATATCAATTGCTGAAAATTGATTTGGCTCTGCTCAGAGCAGACGCACTGAAAGTAAAATACTTAAGTTAATCATTAATTTCAGTAGGTCTGCTCTGAACATGACTAGCTAGAATCCATAGTCCCTGCCTTCTACTTGCAACATATTACACTGCACTGCACTAGCTACTAAGGAAGAACAAGTGATAGATTCACAAACTATCTGAATATGTCTCCCCCAGTCCTTTTTTAAAAAGGAAAGCAGAACATGGTTACAGATGTACAGACAGTGAAATAGGCACAGCTTGATCATCAGAGGGCATTCGCCAGGAACACCACAAGGACTCAGTGCTGTGTACAACATGTCAACAGATCAATCTCAGACATAGACTGGGAAGATTGGCATCATTCCGGGAAAATTATCCACTGAACTACTTATAAATGTGCTTGTTTATGAGGGCAGCAAGATGGTTATGTCAGTAGGCTTACTGAAAGCAGTGTTAGAATGCCTGTGTGAAAATGAAGAGACAGAAATTCAGCTACCCAGGCAGGCCTCCTCTCATGAGATTGTTTTTGGGGCTTCCATCCCATGGACTTCATGGGACTTGAAGTGGCAAGTCCATCTACACAGGTGAGTGATTCCAGCATAGACATCTATTAGGAGTCTTGACTAATGCCTGCATGTTAATTTACTGTATTTACTTCGATTTAGAATGTTGTTATTGTTGGGAGCGTTGCATCCCCAACCAGTAGATGGTGCTACGTTATTCCTGTCCACCCAGGGAGTGTTATGTATGCTTCCGTCTTGTTGTTCATTTCTGAAAAGAAACTGGATGTTCATTGACATTGTAGTATATTTGCTGCATTGGAGATGCTGTAGTGCATTAAAGCTTATTTTGTTTAGCAAGCCTTGCAATATGTCAGATTCCTTCCTCCCTCCTGCGAAATTGAAGATGAGTTGAAGTAAAATAGCAAATGAGCAACGTGATCCTAAGCCAGCAAGAAGTACTAAAAGGAAAGCCTCTGAGTTGCTCGGAAGAGCAAGAAGATTTGCCTAAAATTTGGGAAGGTTTACCTAATTCACTCTGACCAGAAGTGTAAACAAGTGTACAACCAAGTGGTGCAAAAAAATTATGAAATAAATAAAATAATATTTGCACTTTTGTACACATTGGTTGGAGAATTGTACTGCAAACATCTGAGGTGTGAATGTCAAATGATACCTGTGTTTCATTTCACATACATTAGAAAATGTGAATTAGGATCGTTTGCTTTACAATGTGAACTAAACTGAATTTCTCCCCCATTCTTCTTCTCAGAGCTCCCTGGAGGCTTATGACAATTTCTCTCACTCTCTCTCTCACACACACAAACACTGTGCGTAAGTGAAAGGTTCAACACCCCCATTAGACGTATAAGCCTATACCAGAGAGGCTCATCTTTCTATGTCTCTCTCTCAGTGTGACTCCAAAAACTGCAGACCTAACTCATCCCCCTCCCACAGGCCAGGAGGATGATAAAAGGATGACATCTTCCTTTGGCCCATTTACAAAAGTTGAAGCTGAGCTGATAGCCATCAATGAACAGAGCAACATGCCTGGGCAAAGATCTTTGCAGACCAGCTCTGGTTACTGGGAACACAAGAAGCTGCCTTATATAAAGTCAGATCAAGTTCAGTATTGTCTACACGGACTGGCAGCAACTATTCAGATATTTCACACAAGGATATCTCTCCAGTCTACGTGGAAATGCCAGGAATTGAACCCAAGACCTTCTGCATGCAAAGCAAATACTCTTCCCCTGAGCTTTGGACCTTTTCCTTAGCTGGGGAGAAGCCGTGAAAGATCATTCAGAATCACTCTCAAGCCCATAAGATTTTCAGGCATTGAAAAGAGATGATAATGCACACCTTTCCTTGACTGCTGCTATAGACTAGCTTAAGTCAATGGCAGAAATCCAGTAATGGAGCCCTCTACACAGCTCCATCTGCTACAGCCAGCAATCATGCCCTGTGTGCAGTCGGGATTCTGGACTGCAGCCAATGACAATATTAACCAGCTGAAGATTTCAACTGGGAACTGCTGTGTCCTTCTCCTCCTCTCCGTTGGACTTCTATACTGTTTACCATTCATGAAATAACCTTTTAGAACTGAATGTTGCTACTTGAGTGCTCGAAAAAGTAAACAGAAGAAGAGGAAACATCTGACTAACACTTACTATTGCTTTCCAAAATATTTAAGCTGTCCCTCCATTGTGGATTACCTTTCGTGCATTCCTGGAAGCGCAGTTTGTGATATCGTAATGTACCAAATCTTCGGTAATGTACGAAGATCATGGCCGCTGGGCCCATCACCTCCTGGCAAATTGAAGGGGTAGAAATGGAGGCAGTGAGAGATTTTACTTTTTTGGGCTCCATGATCACTGCAGATGATGACAGCAGTCAGGAAATTAAAAGATGCCTGCTTCTTGGGAGAAAAGTGATGACAAAACTAGTCAGCATCTTAAAAAGCAGAGATATCACCTTGCCGACAAAGGTCCCTATTGTTAAAGCTATGGTTTTCCCAGTAGTGATGTATGGAAGTGAGAGCTGGACCATAAATGCCCTATATAATGCTGGCCACCTACTACTACATAAATGGTAAATCTCAATAGCATCGGGATTTAGAACCTAGTTTAGGATTGGCTATCCTGTTGTCCGTATAGTTAAAGCCACGGTTTTCCCAGTAGTGATGTATGGAAGTGAGAGCTGGACCATAAAGAAGGCTGATTGCTGAAGAATTGATGCTTTTGAATTATGGTCTGGAGGAGACTCTTCAGAGTCCCATGGACTGCCAGAAGATCAAACCTATCCATTCTGAAGGAAATCAGCCCTGAGTGCTCTCTGGAAGGAAAGATCCTGAAGCTGAGGCTCCAATACTTTGGCCACCTCATGAGAAAAGACTCCCTGGAAAGGACCCTGATGTTGGGAAAGATTGAGGGCACAAGGAGAAGGGGACAACAGAGGACAAGATGGTTGGACAGTGTTGTCGAAGCTACCAGCATGAGTTTGACCAAACTGCGGGAGGAAGTGGAGGACAGAAGTGCCTGGTGTGCTCTGGTCCATGGGATCACGAAGAGTCGGACACAACTAAATGACTAAACAACAACAATGTACTGAAATAAGCCCTGTATTGCTTTCAGAGTCTACTACAAATAGGCAAGGGCAGTACTATGTCACATGACAGAAAAGGTCACCACCAGCTTTGGGACTGCAAAGGTTCACCCACCATAGGAAAGTGCTTGTCTGCCCTCTCTATGACATGCCACATCAGTGAGGTAGACCATTGGCACCTGAGACCTCCCTCCCATAACAGTGAGGTATGGTGGCTCTTCAATGACTGGATAATCTGTTTGGGTGATTCACTGTGCTGTCCAAGTGAGTTTAATGTAACTTCCTCCCAGGTAAGCGAGTGTGGGTGGTGCTAAGGGTTCTTTTCATTTGTTTAAAAGCGTCATTTATTCACTTATTTGTTTGTTTATGAATCCCTTCCCAAGCAACACCCCAAAGCAATGTACAATAAGAACATAAACAATAAAAACATAATATTAAAACCAATTTCAAATCCAGTGCAGACACAGCCTGGGAAAAGTATTTCTGCATAATTTTTCTTTCTCTCATTGAGACTGTGTCAGCCAGCATAATTCTTTTCTGTTAATTCTGCTCTTAAGCTACACTCCCCAACCTCATCAAGAAAAAGAAATACAGCAAATAGCTATTAAATTCTTTAGCGTCGCTCCCTTCAGACACAATATTGCGTCAGTGCCCTATAATCTTCATTGGTTTCTTCTGCATAATTTCCAGGTGCAATGGAAAGTAATGCTTTTAACCTATGAAGCCCTAGACAGTCCTAATCTATATGTTTCATTATTACCTCTTTCAGTGGCAGCTGAGTTCTAATAACATTCTTGGGCAAATATTTTTGACTATCATATTTTTCCAAGGAGGAAATGAGGTGGGGGAACTGTTAAGCCTTTCTTTTGTCCTTTCCCCCAGTCAAGAAAATCAAAAATCTGATGATGATGCATGCTCTAGTCTATGGAAACTCTAGCTACAATAAATAGATTATTCAGTAAGATTACATAGGACCAATAGTTGGATTTTATTTCTTGTGGTGGTGGGGAAATCAAGTGGCCAGAGGGAAGGGGGAACTCGTAGAATTTATGAACCCGGCTTGTTTCCACTATCCATAGTGTATTAACCAATGCTTATAATATGAACAACACACTAAACTGTGGCTAAGCTAGAACAGAAACCTTTGATCTCTTCCTCAAAGCGACATGAAACAGGAGATGAGGGAGTTATGCAAGCCTGGGTGAAGTGTAGGCTCATTCTTGTAGAGCTAAACCATGGTTTAGCATGATATCTGAACACAGCCACTGTGATGCTCCCAAACAGAACAAAAATGAGCACTAAGGCTGATTTGGTATGTGTGCTTTGTACTTGAATCATTTAACTTTAGATAGTATGGCTAGCCTGAACACCGAATCTCACACTATATTTCCTGGACTGCAAGGAAAATATAAAAATCCTTGAAAAATATTGCATCCAAAAATATTGGATGTATTGCTCCCAAATTCCATGGAATCTAGCTCACTAAAATGTAACGTGCCTGGTTTACATAAGAATTCCTTACCCCTTTCCTTCTTTCTCTTTTGGTTCCCGGTCGATCTCATGTATAATTCATCCATCACATTCTTATCACTTTCCATGCTAAAAATAAAGGATGCGAGCGTGATTTACTAGCATTGTTCCATTCTTAGATCAAACTCTACAGGACATGCATCCAATAGAGATGATCACAGTGCCAGCCAGAGCCTTCGACTCAGTACATTACTTCCGCTGTTGGAAACTCCCCCACCGCCACAACGTAATTAAAGCAGAGAAGGAAAGAGTTACAAATTAAACACCAATGCAATTAAATGGGGGAATTCTCACTCATAGGGTGGTCATGCCATTCATTAAGAATTAGGCTGCTTGTCTAATTTACCTCTTGTCATTTAGTTAATTGTCCTGACAATTGGAAGAATGGCCATTGTTAAATATCATTGAATTGTTTTGAAACTGCTGATGAGCTTTGGTTTCATGGTCATCCCACTAGGGCATGATTGCCCATGATTTACCCACCTGCTGGCCATTTCCTGATCCATTCTGGGGGCAATGTATTCATCACAGCATTCGCAAGTGAGAGCACTGCCAGCCAAATTCCACTCTAGGGCCCAAATATGGTAGCAGCTGCCACAACGATCTCTTTTTGCACAGACGTGTGGGAGGGGTCCCACCAAAATCAAAGAGATCTCTGGACATGCTTCTGTGAGCATGTTTCTTATTTGACTGTCCAAACACATACGCATGCATACCACCTCTCTCTTCCCTGTATTATATCAAGCATAATCTGGCAATGTTTTGAGGGTGTCAAGAGCATTGAACACCCCAGGAGCAAAAATACTTATTAAGCAACAGTAGCATTTATTCAGGAAAACATAAGATAAATTCAAGCATATAAAAAGCAACATTAAATAGCTAATTAATTCTGACTCAGCAGAGATATTAAATACCACTGCTCGGGGCATCTGATTTAGCAGAAAGCAAAGCTGATTTATTCAGGAAAATAAGGCAGCAGGATACAGAAGATACTGCTTTCAACCAAAGGTAAGTTTTATATCTAAGGTGGGCAGAAAATTAAAGTATGGTTCATGCATATTATACTTTCCTGTATCTTTTATTCCTTCTTTTCTTGAGCTACACCTTGCTTATCCCAACATGGCAATTCTGGGCACCACTGCACTCTTAGTGTCCATCAAGGCTAGGAATGGAGAGGAAATCTAATTCAATTCACTTTTAAAGGTGAAACAACCAAATTCCCATATCATCAAACAATGTGTAAGGCAAAATGCAGAATCATTTGAAATGTGCACTCTGAATTTTGCTATGCAGTTCTATAGCCAAGTAATGTGTACTAAAATGCACACACAAAAGAGTGTATAAAAATGCATGTATAAGTGAAAACGACATACACCAATGCATTGTATTGGGGAAAATTTCTTGTAAGAATGTGTGCATTGGGCAAGATTGCATTAAAAAATGGGCATACTAGGAGAATTTTGCACCAAAATACTGGTGTGATATTCACGAGGACTTAAAAAAAAAAAAAAACTAATGTGGAAAACTGAAGACTGGAGAAGTGGGAAATGGTCAGAAATTAAAACTGACAGATTTGCACATCCCTAGTCAAAGCCTCCTCTGAATTTTTAAAGTTTTTTGGGGGGCGTCCCTTTCAACAGAAATATGGGGGCCTGCCCCCCAGCCTCCCCCCTACTCAGCATCCCTGCAGCAGAGCAATCATGGAAGGGAAATCTGAGGGTTATTACTGTTTATAATTTCAAGAAAATTCACAAACTGATTCTCTTACCTCTCTGTCGCTCTCTCTCTCGCAAACACTCTTACCCTCTCTCTCTCTCTCTCTCTCTCTCTCTCTCTCTCTCTCTCTCTCAACACAAACCAAGCCTAAAATATATATCATAAACTGCTGGGCATTATTGAAAATGATAAGCTGATTTAAAATGACAACAAAGGCCCAACCAGTCAGCTGGGGCCCATTTTGTGGTCAACCACTATTCTGAAAGAGGTAAAGCTGAACCATGATTGTCTATACAGAGCAATTGAAATGATCAAGAATTACTGAATGAAGCAGGCTTTTTGTGATCCACATTTTGGCAGGAATCCTGTGCACAGTTCTGTATAGTTAAATTCCACAGAAGTCAATGAGACTTGAAAGCACATAACTGCGCGCACACAGCCAAAGTGTTTATCGCTGTGATACAAAATCATATCATTGTGCAGATCTGAAACAATTTTTTTGCAGACAGAAACTATGTGTAACATAGTGGAGGCTGGGGATAGAGTGTGATATGGTGGCAGTTCCTCTCCATGAGGAGATAGGGACTCTGCATTTGTCACCAGGGAATAGCTGTTTCCACCTACCTTGTCCCAACCCTTGTCCCATCACAAACAGAGTTGATGCCCAAAAGAACTGTGATGGGGCTTCAAAACCACACCCCCAGGATGCGTGCCATGCCCCGTGGGGTGGCGTGCCACGCTCCTGGGACATGCACCATGCCCCGGGGCACACATCATGCCCCCGGGACACACACCAGCCACACCCCTGCCTGCTCTCTTCCCCGGTGCCGGAGGGAGCAGCTTCGCCACTGCCCCCAAGCAATGAACCTGCTCCTTCTATGTGAGTGCAACCCTATTCAGAACACGTATTTCCATCTCCTGATTGAAAGGACTTGTCAATTAGCATAGAATATAGGAGTTTAGTGGATAGGTTGACAGCAAGGATTATTTTGGGTAAAGTAATGTCTCATTATGGCACTAACACAGATCCTCCAGGTGTCCCTATTTCCCAGGGATGTCCCTGATTTAGAGAAGCCGTTTCTGATTTGATCCCAGAATATCCCACTTTTCCTTAGGATGTCCCTATTTTCATTGGAGAAATGTTGGAGGTTATGGAGTTATCCATCCCCCCGCGCTGTCTGAAGGCAATACTGTATAGGGAAGGGTTTTTGTTAATGCTTAATGTTTTATGTTTGAAGCTGCCCTGAGTGGCTGGGGCAGCCCAATAAGATGTGTGGGGTATAAATAATAAAATTATCATTATGGAAAGCGACGTCCCTATTTTCATCAGCGATATTTTGGAAAGAACAGAGGAGTGTTCTGAGAGTTCAGCTGCCTGTCTTTGTAGCTTTCTTTACATGGTCGCCATATTCTGTTGCAAAGTTTGTTTCTCTGATTTGGTATGAAACTTGCATTGAAAGGCTCAAAATGCAAGATGTACAAACTGCTGAGCTAAAAGCTTCCCAACCCACCTCTTTTATCACAGTAAAATACTCTAAACCACCTCATAATTCTTCCACCTACTTTGTGTGTGTTGAAGGGTTTGAAAGTTATAATCAATTTGCCAAACAAACAACAGTGGGGGGGAGGGGGAGAGAGATCTGTTGTTCTTTGTGAAACCTATAACTCACCAATAGTGAACAAACAGCATGTGCATACAGATTTGTAAGGATTTATAATGCTAAATGTAACTCTCTCTCCTACTCACAGAATTGCTTAAAATTTGAGGTCCTTGAAATTATATTATCTGTTCAGTAAAAGAAAACAGAAAGGAAGATAACTCTGGATATTAAACCTACTTTTTTAAAAAGAAAAAGAAAGTAGTCATATATCTAATCCTGAATTAGATATGAAAGTGACTGGCGGGGTGCTGTTGGAAATCCGCTTTAATGTGCAAAAGCCAGGGCCTTCTTTGTTCCCACACAGATACTATGTTTAAAATTATGAAGTCTAGGGTAACTTAAAACCCTTCTTATAGGTTTATGTAAGATTTAAACATGGGAAAGAAAGAAAGAAAGAAAGAAAGAAAGAAAGAAAGAAAGAAAGAAAGAAAGAAAGAAAGAAAGAAAGAAACCTGGGCTTCATTCATCTCTAATGAACCAATCCCTATTAACTGTAGAGCCGCTTTTCGTAATGACATTTTCATACCTACAGACCACTGTGTGAGTATAGACTCGATGGCCCTTGTGGTCTATTCCAACTCTATGATTCTATGATTCTATAAAGCGAAAATGGTCAAACCACTGTATTTCTCTAGATGCACGTAGCAAAAAAGTAGGTGCCTGCTTCCTGACACATGTGGTGGGTCAAAAATATACTAGCACAAGCATCCCTATGTTACAAACTCATCATATATACCGGTATTTATCATTCCCAGGGTATGTCATGGGGTGTTGGTAGCAGTCTAGAGTGAACCAGGAGTCTGGAACCATGGATGCAGACAGTAGTCAAAAATGGAAGCGTTTTTCCAAAGGAGGCTGTACTGAGGAGCAAGTCAGGACCGAAGAGCAAGTCAGAAGTCAGAATGAAGGACATACTGGAAGGCAGAATCAAGGAACAAGCCAGAAGTCAGGATCAAAAATTAAAGATGAAGAAAAACACCTACCAGAACTCTGGAAGACCTCTGTTCTTCTCAAGCCAGCCTGAACTAGAACACAGTGCTATTTTACGTTCCTTCCTTCCTGACCAGGTGGCTCTAATGGCGATGATGACCTCAGCCTTTGCTGACCAACTGAAAACTGCAGTTCAGTGGTTCACCACATGGGGCAGCTGCTCTTGGCAGTATATGTAAGCATTCCATGTACAGTACAATTCTACGATTCTATGATTCCAAGACCACCAAGGTAGCTAGATACCCTTCATATAGATCATAGGGATCATGGAATGCCACCTTTATTTATACCTGTTGGTATAAATAAACTTCATTATTTTGATTTCCCACACTTCTGCTTTGCCAGGACTAGAAGCATACAAGCTGAATTCCTGCTTGATAATCTTTTGGTCCAGGAGCAGTTTTCCTGGTATGTCAGAGCTGCAGCAAGACCATCCCTCCCCAGCAGTGGCATTTCTGTAGTGACATTGTAGTGACATTGCTTCTAGTATTGCTGGGAGAGGGAGTGGTAAAGACATCAGCAAGGTCAGGTTGCTTGGATGTGCTCATGGAACCAATCCAGACTCCTACCACCAGAGTGGCTGGGGAAACTCAGCCAGATGGGCAGTGTAAAAAGGTAAAGGTAAAGGGATCCCCGACCATTAGGTCCAGTCGTGACCGACTGTGGGGTTGCGGTGCTCATCTCGCTTTATTGGCCAAGGGAGCTGGCGTACAGCCTCCGGGTCATGTGGCCAGCATGACTAAGCCGCTTCTGGCGAACCAGAGCAGTACACGGAAATGCCATTTACCTTCCCACTGGAAGGTATCTACTTGCACTTTGACGGGCTTTTGAACTGATAGGTTGGCAGGAGCAGGGACCGAGCAACGGGAGCTCACCTCGTTGAAGGGATTCGAACCTCGTTGAAGGGATTCGAACCGCCGACCTTCTGATCAGCAAGTCCTGGGCTCTGTGGCCACCCATGCCACCCGTGTCCCTACTTTACCAACCTGGGCTCTGTGGCCACCCACAGCGCCACCCGTGTCCCATGGGCAGGGTATAAATAATACATTATTACTAAATTATTATTATTGCACCCACACGGTTCTGACCTTGCTGTAATCTTAGCCATTCACCTCCTAGGCCATTGCTATAGTTCAGCCCCACTGAATGAACTGCTTCTGTTGAGGTCACAAAGCCGAGTCAAGAGTGGATATGAGTTTCCCCTTTGAACATTGCAAAGGACATACAAGCAGAAGATGTGCTAGTCACTCATGAACTCTTTCTGCTCAGTGTACAAAGTTGTCTTAAATGTGAGTCTCATCGCCAAGAAACATTCCAAGGATACATAACTTTTTGACCAACATGATAGCATTGATTGTTCATGATCTTAACTCTTTAATTTAAAAAAGGAAGTCAATTCTTTGAATAAATTGTTGCATTGGCTTATAGAACATTCTGACTTGTCATCTGTCATACTGTCTTGTTCCTTGCAGATCACTAAACTCTACAGTTTGTAGCCATCATTTAAACTTTCTCCCTCTTCCATGACCTTTCAGTCTCCCCATCCCTTTTGAGCTACCAGAGCTATTAATGGCACATGGAAAGTCTCCAGGACTGTTTGGTGACTTTAGGTTTCACCGAGTCATCAAAGTTGGTATCACAAAGGAAAACCTCATTAAATCCTTCTCCAAGAAGTGATTCCCTCTAGGAAGCTCCACCAGATTATAATGGGTTTGCATCCCTCGTCCTGATTAACATAATAATAGCCCATAAGAATATAATGAAGCAATGGTAGAAGTTTTCAGTTCATTACTTCCAAATATTAGTTTTCCTTCTTGCAAGGTTTGCCCTGTAAATTAAAGTATATGAAGAATGGCATAAAAGAAAATGGGATATGATGATAACCTCCAGTATAGGCCTAAGAGTTTACTTTGGAGGTGATGTTTTGCTTTTCCCTAAAAGAGGTAATCTCCATGCTGGGGGGGAAGTGTGCCAACTTGCATGCATGAACTATGGTACAAGAGCTTTTGTTTTTGTGATAAGTGCACTTGTCTGTTGACTGAAGCATGGTCCTCTTCCACCCCTCTGTGTACTGTCTTCCCTATATGGAGATCTATTTAACTTCCACATATATTACCAGCTCAATGAATGGCAACATGGTATGTTCGGGGCATCTCCCATATTGCAAACACACACACATATACAGTGGAACCTCGGGTTACAGACTCTGCTAAGCCGGAAGTAGTACCTCAAGTTATGAACTTTACCTCAGGATGAGAACAGAAATCATGCACTGGTGGTGTGGTGGCAGCGGGAGGCCCCATTAGCTTAAAGTGGTACCTCAGGTTAAGAATGGTTTCAGGTTAAGAACGGATCTCCGGAACGAATTAAGTTCATAACCAGAGGTACCACTGTACATAATTTAATGGAAAGGTAGGATTTCTCAATGGTGGGTGCCTCCTGCCTAGCTCCAGGGCTGGACTCACCCCTGCCCCACTAGGAAGATGCTGTGCCAGTCAGTTCCAGACACCTCCCCATTGTAGGATCAGCCAAAGTGCCAAATGCCCCTACTAAAGTGGGCTAAAGCATGGACTGGGGCAAGAGAAAGTCTCAGCCCCAACATCTGCATGCATATGACCCCATTATTCAGTCCCCGACCTTCCCCATGTTGAGTGGGGAAGGCTTGTAGGTGGCTTTTACTCATGTTCCCTTCAATGTGAGCAGAACACCTTGAGAACACCTCAAGTGAATGTGAGTAAAAGCCTCCTGTGAACCTTTCCCACTTAACCCGAGGGCCAGGGATTGAGTGTGCAGGGTGATGTGCAACTGGAATGTTGGAGACGGTGTTTGTATGAATACCACTGGACCCTATTGCAGATATTAATATTGCACAGCTTGAAGCAATTGGATGCATAAAAAACTGACTCCTTTTGAAACAAACCATTGTTCAGACCCATAAGTATCATTCAAAGCTTTGCTAGCCAGAACATCTTTAAAACAGGTACAACAACATCAATGAAACATCCAGAAATCTGTATAAAGCATATACATATTGAAGCATAGGTTCTTCTTAAATATACGATCAGAGCTGAACTCAGAGGTCTGTTTCTCCCATAGCTTGCATTAGCCTGCATCTAGCCTAAGGCTATGCAGCTCCTGGCGAAGCATTGTTATCATAGCCTTTCTCTTACTGTGCCTGGGAACAAAAGACAAAGTTAACTCCCTTCAAAATGGTGAATTTGAAATTGAATACCTTAATCACATGTTCTAAGGTTAAACACTCCCATAAAGACTAGCAGAGAACATCAAAAGTTCATATTCAACTCAGCTAGAAGCTTAAAGAGAACTCTTTCTAGTTCAGTATACTCCAATGGAATTTTCCAATGTTAAGCATTCTCCATTGTAATGTGCAGTGAAACCATTATACTTAACATACCCATTGCCAGATTCAGCATTTACATGTTCAGGCAAATGCTTAAAGCATGCCTTGAGGACTCGGGTATTCTGGAAAAGGCATGTGAGTCCCATGGCTTATTGATTATCTGGGCACGCTCAGAAGATCAGTTAACCCACCAAGCCAAAGAAGAACTTCCTGGTGCTTGATTCAGAAATGTAGTCAAGCATTAAATACTGGAGAAATTCATATTCGTAATGAATCTTAACTGATTTTCACTTCAGGACTTTTTTTTTTAAATGGATATTTGTTCTGTCTCTACTCCTGTAGCTAATGGGGCAGGAGACACCCCCCCCCCCCAAGAAGTTCCTGGTTCCTAGTGCAGAAAACTTCTGCCTCAAAACAGCTTTGGCTCTGTCACCACGCTGACTTCCCTTTCACAACCACATGCCTCCCATTACTGATGAGCAGCCTCAGCAAATTCTGTTTGTTGTCTCTTATGTGTCTTACATGTTGTGGATTTAGAGAAGGAATGAATCCAAGCTGACAAGCTGCAGGGCTTTCCAAAAAACACTAGATGGTGAAGTGCAAATGAAGTGTTTGTCCTGGGGGGGGGGGGAATGAACACTGAAATGATCCCAGTCTTGCAGAGAAATGGGAGATAGAAGGGAAACAAGGCAAACCAGAGAGCGGTCTACTCTCCAACAGGGCTTCACGTCTAAGTAAGACTTCAAAAAGTAAGTAAGACTTACGAAACTGATCTGTAGAAAATGGACCCTGAAAAAAGAGACATCACACATACTTTTGTAAACCCAGAAACCTTTATATATATATTTTTAAAAAGGATAAAGGTGGCAGTGACAATCAAATTCTGGAGTTCTGGGTTCTGGATTCTGAAAATACTAGCTCAGGCTTCCTCAACCTCGGTCCTCCAGATGTTTTTGGCCTACAACTCCCATGATCCCTAGCTAGCAGAACCAGTGGTCAGGGATGCTGGGAATTGTAGTCTCAAAACATCTGGAGGGCCGAGGTTGAGGAAGCCTGTACTAGCTGATGAGAATGTAAATTGCTTGACAGAACACTTCGTATGTTTGCAGACATCGGAAAATGCACAGGGTTCCCTGTAGTCTTTATCTTTTAATGTGATCTTTAAAAAGACATTTTAAGAAAAATCATCTCTTTTTGCTGTTGATACTTTTGTGTGTGTGTGCTTTTTACTTTTCCTGTCATTTTGCAGGTTTTTGCCCAACTCTATACATATCTCTTGCTGCTCTTTTGTACTACCTAAATTAAAGTGGCCAAGATTGGATTTCAAAAATCCCCTGAATAGGTGGAATCAGGACAACAGTCTGGGCATGAAGGGCCAACGCAGAGTGAGGAAGGCCAGGGAAAGATGCAGGATAGGATGTGGCAGGTCAAAAGCAGACCAGGAACAAATTATTTCTAATTGAAATGGAGTCCCAGAGGAAGCTTCTTGTGGAAGCTATTGTGGCAGATTTTAGTGACTTTTCAGTCCAAAATCTTGCATACTAGAGATACTGTGGTGCTTTTAGTCAGATATGCATAGGAAAACTTTCCCATGTTCTTGATCAGTTGTAGCTGTTGTCTAAATCCTTTCCACTTTAACACCATCACTTTTAAGCCCTAAAGGAACTTTCCCCAACAATAGAACTGCAGCTTGTTACATAGGAAGGGCATGTGTGGAATGGACTACCTTAGAGAAAGCAGCAGCTGTGAGGTGGGGATGATGTTGATCAGGAAAGTGGCATCAGGGAACCAGGTTAAACAACCTCTTCTTTCCTTCACTCCAATGAAATTGACAGCTTCCTGCAACTGACCAGACCAGATCCAGGCACTTTTGCAAGAAACTGATTTTCTGAATCCTTTCAAACGGGGTTTAGGCCTGGCTTTGGCACAGAAACTGCTTTGGTTGCCCTGTATGATGACCTCTGTCAAGAGAGAGACACGGGTTACACTTGATGGGGTTACACCTCCTCTGAAGGAGCAGGCTCATAGCTTGGGGGTCCTCCTGGATCCTTTGCTGTCGCTCGAGGCTTGGGTGGCCTCAGTGGCCCAGAGTGCCTTCCATCAGCTTCGGCTGGTGGCCCAGCTACAACCCTATCTGGACAGGGATAGCCTAACTACTGTTGTCTATGCTATGGTCACCTAAAGATTACTGCAATGTGTTATACGTAAGGCTGCCTCGGAAACTTCAGCTAGTGCAGAATTCAGTGGCCAGGTTGCTCACCAGAGCAAGACAATTTGTGCATATTACACTGATCCTTGTCCAACTGCACTGGCTACCAATTAATTTCTGGGCCCAATTCAAAGTGCTGGTTTTGACCTATAAAGCCTTAAATGGCTCAGGACTGCAATACCTCAAGGACTGCCTTGAGGTATTGCCTTGAGGTAGGACTGAACCTACCCAGATCCTGAGATCATCTTCTGAGGCCCTCTTTATGTGTCTTCTCAAGAGGTCTGGAGGGTAGCAACATGAGAACAGGCCTCCTCTGCAGTGGCTCCCTGTCTGTGGAATGCTCTCCCTAGGGAAGTTCGTCTGGCACCTTCATTATACACTTTTGGCACCAAGCAAATATGTTCCGAGTACAGGACAGTGTATAAATTCAGTCTTCATCATCATCATCATCATCACCACCACCAACAACAACCACAACCACAATTGTGTTTCAGTGAGCATGGAAGAAAACAAGCTGAAAGATCAGTCACAATCTCATGCATAACGTGTGCTTTGGTTCTATGAAACCTTGAGGTTTCTGACACCTTTCTGCTAAAACCAAAGGTACCTCTTTTCTCCAGAAAATGTCTACTTTGAGACTGAGAAAGGTCACAAAATGACATTTAAATCAGTCACTAGGCAGTGATATTTCGCTTATAAGAGGGGCAGTGAAGCATTAATGTTTTTGGTTGAGTCATTCGGAAAAATTTAAGAGAACAGGGCTTGTTTTTTCTTTCTTTCTCATGCCTGTGCAAACTTCCATTCAGAGTTTTATACCTTTCTTACCTGAGGGCAAGGTTGCCCTTGTTGCATTCCGTCCAAAGTATGTGTGTTTGTAGAGGAATAGTGAGTTTACAGGTATTAAAAAACACAGAAGAAAATACTCTTAGCACAGTGACTAGGCAATATGGGCTTGGTCTATGTATGCAGAATGATAAGATGCTAAAATACTTATTGGTTGTACCTTGCCAGACCAAAGGGGAAAGTTATTAGGAGGCCGCATTTCCCCCCCCCCCCAGAGCTGCAATTCCCAGAGTCAATCCTGATTCCCAGGGAACTCTGTAAATATTAGCTCTGTGAGGGAAATAAGGGTCTCATAACAACTCTCAGCACCTGTCAGGGGACTGCCATCGGAACAGGGAAGGGAAACAGAGGGGCAGTTGGGTTACAGAGAACCTCCGAAAATCTTGCAAAGCAGTTCCTCTTCCTCCAGTGGGGAAAGCCACACCTCCAGAAGGGACCAGAGGATGCTGGAAGAGGGGAAGGGACCATAGGATGCTGCTGGGAGCCTCAGCACCGCTCCTGGTCAAGCCAGGCAGGAGGTAAGCATGCCCCTTCCACCGCCCACCCTGCGCAGAGGTGTAAAACACAAAGAAGGAAGGGAAAGGCTGGGGGTGACTAAGCTATTATGTTGGGGGAGGACCTGGAAACGACCACTCCCAGATTCTGCTAGCGACTGAGGCAGACATGAACTTGTAAATAGTTTTGCACCAAAATAAAAACCTGTAAAAGACAGGCCAGAGTCCTGACTGGTTACTCACGAGCAACCACCATTGCCATCTGACAGCACCCTTATCAAACTACACTTCCCAGGATTCTTTGAGGGAAGCCATGGCTGGTATGATACTGCTTTGACGGTATAGTATAGATGGGGGGGGGGGGCTAGATTAACCATCTCTCAGAGTTACTTCCTTTCTATGTGGATTGAATTTTAGTTCAAGGATTATTCAAATATATGATCTTCTACCGTAAGTACCAACTACAAACTGAAGTGGTAGAGTGTGCATAGACCTTATTGATAGATTGCATGCTCCAGAAAACACTGTTCCCTTTATTGTCTCCACTGTGTTCATTTATAGAGTGGTAACCCCTCAGGGCGGTGACCTTGCTTCATATAATTTGCAAAGTACCAGCAACAACAGCTAAACAGACAAGCCACTGTAATCTTCGTATACCTCTGCATGATGGCTATACAGAGGAGAAGCTCAGGCAGGGAACACACACCATTAGCTCCTGAAATAACCATCAACAGTCTGAGGAACTGTTAGAATGCTTCCTCCTGAACCTTCCCCGGGGGTTAGGACATCAAAAACAATGCAGTACAAGCTGAAGAGCTTGTGATGTGAGGTTCTGCAGAATTCTGTCTTGTTCCTTATGGTTTTCAAGCCATTGGGAATAGTCTATGATCAAAGGGCCTTCTCTATAATGGCACTACAGTTGTGGAACGCATGCCTTCTGTACTTTCAGGTTGCACTAATGTTGTTTAGGTGCTGTTTGAGAACCTGCTGCTTGTTCCAGGCTTAATTTTAACGTGGAGTGATGTCTGGATTTCAGAAAGCTGATTGATGTTCTATCTAATATATTATTGACTTTAAAATGTTTCTTTTATTACTGATTGTTTTATGTATTTTGTCTCACAGCCCTCCCAGGGGTCACTAGGATGAAGGGCAGGATATACTTTTAAAATGTAAAGAAAAGAACCCACATGCTGGCATGCACACCCCATTGCTGAGTGTGATTGTTTTTGCATCTATTTTCCATATTGTTCCAGGAAGATTTTGTGCGTTTAGTTAGGCCTTATCATCTATAACCACTGGGATTGTTCCTTACGCCTGAGCATTCAGCACACATACGGTTACCAAATTTTATAGATCAATCATGTTTGCATACATAAGGCATAGAATCTGCAGTGACGGCATCCTAAGTGGCTGCATTAGGGTTGCCATAATAGTGGTTTGTTCACTCACAGCCTTTGTTCATGAAGAACTTTCTGCTCTTCCTTGCTGTTTTCTGGTTTTGATATTCATAGACCTTGTGCCTCTTATTAAAACTATTCTTCATGGAAACTTAGGAAATAGTCAATGGAGTCATAGAAATCAATCTATCTGTGAATGAATCACAAGGAGTATGAATGTTTTATGCACTCTGTTAGTCACCCAGCTTGGCTCATTACAAATTGGAATATTATTGCAAAGGAGTAGGCAGTTTTTACATTTTGGTCTGTCTCCTTTTATGTGCTTCACATTTGACGGTAATTCCTATAGTAGTAACACATTTCCAGATGCTCAGGTTTTTCAATAACTAGTCTAGTTAACAACCTGCAAAAAAATATGAAACTTTCCGCTTTTATTTGATCATTTAGAATCTGAAGTCAATCTGGAAGATTCAGCTCATACAGAATGAAATGGCCCATCTGCCTTCAGGCAAGGGTGGAACAAAGGAAGCTACATTACAATGAACCAGGCCATTTGTCTCCCTAGACCAGTAGCTGACTGGCAGTTGGCCTCCAGTGAGGAATTAAAGAACCTCTTAATGAGGGTGAAAGAGGAGAGTGCAAAATATGGTCTGAAGCTCAACATAAAAAAATGAAGATCATGGCCACTGGGCCCATCACCTCCTGGCAAATAGAAGGGGAAGAAATGGAGGCAGCGAGAGATTTTACTTTCTTGGGCTCCATGATCACTGCAGATGGTGACAGCAGTCACGAAATTAAAAGACGCCTGCTTCTTGGGAGAAAAGCGATGACAAACCTAGACAGCACCTTAAAAAGCAGAGACATCACCTTGCTGACAAAGGTCCGTATAGTTAAAGCTATGGTTTCCCAGTAATGATATATGGAAGTGAGAGCTGGACCATAAAGAAGGCTGATATCCAAAGAATTGATGCTTTTGAATTATGGTGCTGGAGGAGACTCTTGAGAGTCCCATGGACTGCAAGAAGATCAAACCTATCCATTCTGAAGGAAATCAGCCCTGAGTGCTCACTGGAAGGACAGATTGTGAAGCTGAGGTTCCAATACTTTGGTCACCTCATGAGAAGCGAAGACTCCCTGGAAAAGACCCTGATGTTGGGAAAGATTGAGAGCACAAAGAGAAGGGGATGACAGAGGACAAGATGGTTGGACACTGTTCTCGAAGGTACTAACTTGAGTCTGACCAAACTGCGGGAGGCAGTGGAAGACAGGAGTGCCTGATATGCTCTGGTCCATGGGGTCACGAAGAGTCAGACATGACTAAACGAGTAAACAACAACAAGAACTCTCAACCTGAATTGGCCAGATCCCAGACCTCAAACCACACCAGGCCCTTTCAAATTGATCTGGGACTTGGCAGAATCAGGTTGAGGGAGCCCTGGTTCGTCCTTATTCATATCAGAACCACCTGGAGTGATCCAGAGCTGAAAATGTGCGGTGGTCTGGTGGCAATAATGGGAGAAGGAGATGCAGAGGCAGCCTGTGTGCATCTCCTTCCCACCCCAACCCCAAGTTTAAATAGGTTTCAAAATACCAGTTAAACAATTTGGCTGGGAGTGGGGAGAAGAAAAGGCACATTTTCTCCTTGGCTAACCACATGAGCCTTCTCCAAAGGACCAGATTGGGATTAGGTGGGAGCATGCATAGCTCTTGTCTGCAGGGTTTCTGGCAGAAGAACGTCTTTCTCTTCATCACCCACTGTCAGATCCTTCTTTGACTGAATATGCCAGCAACTAAACATGGAGTCATCAACATTCAAAAAATATGCTCTGCCTTCCGATTGCACATTTCTCCTGTCTGTTCACAAAGATGTTTAGTTTACTTGGAAATTTAATTCCACGTTCTTTAGACCTTGAAGCCCACATATTTTGACAATGATGCACTGCACCATTAGCTAGCATGTACACCTTCATTTGAGCTGGTTACATCTGTAGGGACACAAGGCAGAGAAGCAGTGTCTTCCACTTGGAATGTTCGGCCAGAACTATCATTGGCATATTGGGTACCTGCCTTATATGAAGTTAGACCTTTGATCCATCTAGCTCAGTGTTATCCTCAACAGCCTTCCGCAAACTGGTGCCCTCCAGATGTTTTGGATTACAACTCCCATCAATTCCAATCAGCATGGTCAATGGTCAGGGACTATAGGAGATGCCATCCAAAACATGTGAAGGCGATTGGGGTGGACAAGAATGGCCTACACTCTCCCCCATTTCAAGTAGGTGTCTTTTAAGGTAAAGATAAAGGGACCCCTGATCATTAGGTCCAGTCGTGACTGACTCTGGAGTTGCGGTGCTCATCTCGCTTTATTGGCCGAGGGAGCCGGCGTACAGCTTCTGGGTCATGTGGCCAGCAGGACTAAGCCACTTCAGGCGAACCACACAGAAACGCTGTTTACCTTCCTGCCAGAGTGGTACCTATTTGCACTTGACGTGCTTTCGAACTGCTAGGTTGGCAGGAGCAGGGACTGAGCAACAGGAGCTCACCCCGTCTCAGGGATTCGAACTGCCAACCTTCTGATCGGCAAGTCCTAGGATCTGTGGTTTAACCCACAGCGCCACCAGCGTCCCTAGGTGTCTTTTAGGCAGGTTCAAATTTAAGGCTGGTGTCTTTCCCAGCACTACCTGGAGATGCCAAGGCTTGAACCTGAGACCTTCTGCATGCAACTGAAGAGGACTCCTTTTTGTTTACTTATTCACAGACAGCTATACTTGCATGCTAAAATAAATAAATAATTTTGGCTATTTATTTTCAGCATGTATAAAGGTAAAGGTAAAGGGACCCCTGACCATTAGGTCCAGTCGTGGCCGACTCTGGGGTTGCGGCGCTCATCTCGCTTTATTGGCCGAGGGAGCCGGCGTACAGCTTCCGGGTCATGTGGCCAGCATGACTAAGCCACTTCTGGCAAACCAGAGCAGCACACGGAAACGCCGTTTACCTTCCCGCCGGAGCGGTACCTATTTATCTACTTGCACTTTGACGTGCTTTTGAACTGCTAGGTTGGCAGGAGCTGGGACCAAGCAACGGGAGCTCACCCTGTCGCGGGGATTCGAACCGCTGACCTTCCAATCAGCAAGCCCTAGGCTCTGTGGTTTAACCCACAGCGCCACCTGCGTCCCTTTTCAGCATGTATAGCAATGAACAAAACAGAAAAAGGAAAATAAACCATATCCAGAGATTATTTCTAGTCTACATACATTTCCTCCAACAGTTCAGTGAGATTATTACAAGTCCAGAGAGAAAAAGTAACAGGATCCAGTCCAGCATAAAAAGATTTTTGCTCTCAATCATCTGATGCAAATCCCCAGATAGCCATGGACTAAAAAATTTAATTGCTCCATTCATCTCTCTGATGGCACAGGATTTGTTTTTAATCTGGTTCTTTTAAACACCTCTGTTTTATGCTCTTGGGTGCTCTTGTTTATTGATTTATGTTTATTTATGCTTTTGTTGTTGGTTTTATGGTCACAAAATATTTGGTTTTAGGTTTTATTTTTAGCTTATGATTTTGTGCATTGCTTAGAGCATTCCCCATGAGTGGGAAACCAATTCACATATTTTTTAAATAAAAGTTTAGAAAATTAAAAGACCATATAGAAATTAGCAATATGGGGGGGGGGTTGCTTTCTTCCAATATGCCCTTCCTTTTCATATATCTTGAATGGATCCATGTTGCTCCCAACTGTTTTCTGACTAGTCTGTGGCACATGATATCATTGAACACCTACTTCTGCTGCAGAGATTAACTGTCTATGCTGGATTATCTATTGTAGTATCAAAAACGTTTTTGATGGAAGCAGCTTGTGGCTCATAACCCCCCTTATCTGCTGTGCAAGATGTATTCTTTCTGGGGTTCCAGAATTAATGTGCTTTTCTTCTCCCCCAGTCCCCCAATTAATGTGAACAAGGAGAAATAATTGTAGCTAATAGGCCTATCCTGAGTTCTCGCATGTCTCCTTTATAGCAGTTATAAATAGATGTTCTGTTTTTGCTGTTGCCAAGGTTTGTAGCATTGATGATAAGGAAGGGAATTGTCCATCGAAACCGTCAGGCAAATGAAAAACAAAGCCATCTTAAATAAGTTGTTCAGGCATTACACTGGAGTAGATACTTCTAAACACAGTGAAACTGAACCTGAATCAATGAAATGTCAAAAAGAGACTAGACAATGCAGCATGAGTTCCTTTTTTATAAAAAGTGCCAGATTATGCTTTCCAGAATGACACGTGACTCACAGAAACAAGCAAAATAATTGCCAAGCTCACACAGTACGATTTGTAAGTTCACATCATTTTCCAGAATCTTTGTATCTTGAGATGTTGCTGAGCTGCAGCCTCCATCAGCTCCAGAAACCATGGGCAATGGCTAGGGATGGTAGGAGTTGTAGTTTAGCAATATCTGGAGGGACAAAGGTTTCCAATACTTAAGCTGACTTTTACTGATTCAGACCATCTAACTCAGTATTATCTACACTGACTGGTAGCAGCTCTCCAGGGTTTCAGGTAAGGGAAAGTCCCAGCCCTACCCGGAGATGTGGAGGATTGCACCTGGGGGCCTTCTGTACTCAGAACAGTTGCTCAGCCACTGAGCTACAGCCCTTCCCCACTTTGAATCAAAGAACAGGCACCTCAGAGTATATCTTTCAGCCCAATAATTTGTTTTCACTGCTAGAACCAAGTTCATAGCCTCATCACACAAAAATCAATTCCTGTTTTTCCTTCTAGTTCCAGAAGCCACCCTTGTGTTCTGGGGTGTGGTTGGACTTGTTGCCATTTGTTAGACAATTGGGAACCAAAAGGGATCTGCAGCAAATCATCCAGAGATCCACTAGCAGAATTCACTTTACCTTCTGTCCACTCCAGCCTGATCTATCTAACCAGTCTTCTTTCATGTCAAAGGATCCAGCAAGGGAAGAAGGCAACCTCATCATTTCATTTCATTTCAATTATTTTGTGGTGTTTCTTGTGGGTAGAGAAAAAGAATAAAGTTGCATTCTTTGGTACACAGTGAATAAAATTTCCTCAGGGAATCATTAGAGCATCTTCATAATCAGTCATTGTTTTGAATGAGACCTTCAAAGACCCTAAAAAAATTTCTTGCCTGATTCTGATACATTTAATATTGCATCTGAACCTGTGGCTCTGTTCCACTGTGCTCCTGGGATTCAACTGTTCTTCAATATTGAGTATGCTTTGTTGCATTTCTGTATCTCTAATTCTAGTCTCCAGAGCTTTAACAGCTTTTGTTCATTGTTTTCTTCTTTCCCGATGCTTGCCTGGTTATTTCGGCTCTGGGGACTACTTAAGCAGAATCCCACAGGAAAACCAAGGAAGTCTTGGCCCTGTTGCGTTAATGCCAAAAGAAAAGATTGTTTTTAGCCATCCACCCTGAATGAAAGCAAAGAGGAGGGAGAAGGGAACGAGTTTTAAAGGAATTGTTGATTCTGGCACTTGACTCCATGAAGCCCTACCTTACACATGCCATAGCAAAGTGTTCCTATGTACCATAATTTCCTGTTCCAGGTTGTTGCCTCGCATATATTTTGGACTACAACTCATCAGCTCCTGCTGGCTGGGGCTGATGGGAGTTGTAGTCTAAAACATCACACCACCTTTGGTGGGAGATTCTTATGAGTGAAAAATTTAACCACTTCTTGCATAAAATGCAAGCCACTGGGGTCTAGAGCATGGCTGAATTAGGTCAGCTTGCTGCCGTCTCTTGAAATTGGGGGGGGGGGAGAGACGTTCAGTTCACATTTATAGATGAACCTAGCTAAACTACACTTCCAAAAATAAAATATGAACTGAAACACAGCCATCCTTAAAAATCCATGCTTCTCAGAGTCCAAGGTGCCCCTCAACCCACTAATGCTTCAGGGTGGAAGTGCAACAATGTCTTTCCTTAGCCTACCTGCCCAGACTGTAGAGAAAGAGGGGAGAGTTCCACAGCTGCAAAAGGAGGGGGAAGAGGAAGTGGTGCATCCATAAATGCAGGGCAGAAGTGCCCCCTCTTGTAGGGCACTCCTGCACACATGTAAACACCCCCACCCACTGGGAGAGAACCAACTCTTTTTTTTTTCCAGACAAGAGCAGGGAGGCAACCTCACTATCACTGAAATCAGGAATGACATTATCCATGCAAAACAACTGCTCTACCACAACTGGTTTCTCCTCAAAAATGTATACTTTGTATGCTTCAGGTTATCATATGGTAAGGTCACATGACGTTATATTGCCGCCTTACAGAAAATCAGCTAGGAAAGAAACCACACAAGAGGAAGAGGTGGGCTACTGTAAATCCTTAAGGAAAGATGTCTCTCGTGCAGCACGTCACCATTTGTTAAAAGTATGAGTAACATTTACTGTACAAATGTCCAGATTGAACTACCACATCTTGTGTGTTTGTGACCTTCAAAAAAAGCTACTTAGTGAAGTTTTGCACAGCACATTTGTTTGCTGAATAACACATATTTATGTGCATTATCTTGAAAAATATAATGCACATAAATGTGTGTTATTAATAGATTCTAAAGCACTTGGTTGCATTGTTCGTGTTATTCTATAGCAAGATGCTTGAATAGATCCTTGGTTACTAAAGGGATGTCAAACTGAAGGTTATGCATTGGGGTTAACTATTGTTTCAACCATCAGTATTAATACAGCCCCTTCAATTCAGGGAATTCAAAGCACACTTCAAATACGAATGAGTTCAGCCTTATGGCTCTCATGTGCAATGGGCAGGCAATAATAGACCTCTTACTGATGAAGAAAATTAAAGATGAAATGACTCTTTAAAATGTTCACTCACAAAGGAACTATATGATGGCAAAGTGTGAAAGTCCAAGGGCTCCCCAACAAAACTAGCATTTTTTCCAAGAAACAATTGCAAGGCTCCTGCTCAGTGTTCATAACCAGACCTAACCTCAAGGAATGCAAAGTGGCCCCTTTGACTTGCAGATTTTGAGCAGATGGGCTACCAAAGTGAAAGACAGGCACATGTGAATCGGGAGGGAGGGGGCAAAGATGGATTAAAATACCTGTTTCTAAATGCATTTTCACTCAAAATACATATTTTCATGCATTTTTATATTGAAATTAAATATTTAAAACCCTGTGCATAATGTGGCTCATCTAGCTTTATTGGCAAGTGTTTTATGGTAGTGGCCTACAAATATAATGTAGCTGCATTTCCCCCCCCCCCACTTTTCCCCCCTCAAGGACATTTTGAAAATGAGATATAGCGTCTTGGGTGTTTTATCATATTAGGTAAAACATTAATACATGGATAAATCTGAACACCTGCTGAATCTTGGTGGTGCTTGGAGATGTTTGAAAAGGGGCTGGAAGATTGCCCTGAGTATTTGGAAATCAAATGTGAATACCATACCTCTTTCCATGGCCACCAATCCTGAATAAAGTCTAATACAAGGGTGGAATTTACATGTGTAAAAAAAGTCACCAACAAAGCTGTCTTCAGGAGTTATTCAAATGGAGATGCAAGCAGATGAGGTTGGACAGTGGTGGTGCACACAACCCCATAAGAACATAAGAAGAGCCTACTAGATCCTGTCAAAGACCAATCTAAACATAGAATTGTAGAGTTGGAAAGGACCCCAAGGGTCATCTAGCCCAACCCCCTGAAATGCAGGAAGCTGGCCATCTAACCTATGCTTAAAAACCTCCAGCATTCTGTTATCTAAGTGTCCAAACATTTGCCTATGCGAAGCCCGCAAGGAGGACTTGAGTGCAACAGAACTCTCCCTTGGTGTTCAAATGCATACTGCTTCTGACAGTAGAGGGAAAACATAGCTATCCTGGCTGCCACCACACACTCCCTTCCCATTTCCATCATCTTCCAATCCATTGAGGGAAACTGTCTGCTGTGGGGAGCCCTCTGTACCATGGAAGCTCCCCACATGTTTTGGAATGCAGATTTTTCCAGGTTTCAGGACTAGGAAAAACAGTTGCCTAGGACATTCAAGAGTTACTGCCAGTCGGAGTAACCAAGGTAACTTAATGTACAGTGGTACCTCAGTTTAATAACTGAATCCGTTCCTGAAGTCCATTCTTAAACCAAGATGTGCTTTCCCTAATGAGGCCTCCCGCCGCTGGTGCCCTTCCACCTTTCGATTTCTGTTTGTAGACCGAGGTAAAGTTCACAAACTGGAACACTACTTCCAGTTTTGCGGAGTTCGTAAACAGGACTGTTCTTAAACCAAGGTACCACTGCATTGAAGTGTTGGTCTGGAACTGGGGGAATCTGAGTTCAGATCTTCAGTCACTATAAATGGTTGCTCTTGGCTTAGTTGCATATTGTTAGCCTAATCTACTTTACAGTGTTCTTGTGGCGATAAAAAAGTAATGAGCATTGCCTGCTACTACCCTGAAATCCTTGGAGAAAGGGTGGGGAATAATAATAATAATGATGATAATGATGATAATGATGATGATGATAATAATAATAATAATAATAATAATAATAATAATAATAATAATAATAATAATAATTTATTTATTATTTATATCCCGCCCATCAGGCTGGGTTTCTCTAGCCACTTTGGGTGGCTCCCAATGGTATAAATGTGACAAGTGAATACTGGTCAAATGGGAAAATTGCCTACCTCAGCATAAAGACAGCATACACATCCAATCGCCTGCAAAAGAAGGCAGCCCTTGCTAATCCAGTTGTTTTAGCTTTGCTTCAAAACTAATGTAACAGGAAATACTGTGAATAATATCTGCATCATTCTAGAAAGATGTGTTAGTTTTAAAAAGGTATCTATCTAGCTAACAGCTTTTCATGAGGGCAGAGATAAATTACTATCAATTATAATTAGTCAAATTGATAATGAATTGCTCTAGCACAAATATTTGTGGCGTTAAAAGGGTAATTATTTTAGTTTCAATCCAATGCTTCATCTACAATACATATTATCTCAAGTTATAGCTGTCTATGACAACACAACATTAAGATTACATATTTGCACATCATGTTTTGGGAGATAAGCAATGCCGTTGGACCAGGTTCTAAAGGATTATGGATATATTTATTTAGTATTCTTAGGTGAGTGTTTACCCTGCAATAGTCAATAGTCACTTCAAATGTATGGTGTGAATGTTGCCTAGATTTCATCTGAAGTGAAGTTCAAAGCAAATTAGAGTTCTTCATCTGCTTTGGTGAATTTACACCTGTACCCATAATACAGCCTTAAATCATGTTCCACTTGGCAATCAGGCTTAGAAGAATTGAGGGTGGGTGGGTGTGCACATTTATTTACCGTAATGCCTGTTCTGGAAGGTCCGTATAGTTAAAGCTATGGTTTTCCCAGTAGTGATGTATGGGAAGTGAGAGCTGGACCATAAAGAAGGCTGATTGCCGAAGAATTGATGCTTTTGAATTATGGTGCTGGAGGAGACTCTAGAAAGTCCCATGGACTGCAAGAAGATCAAACCTATCCATTCTGAAGGAAATCAGCCCTGAGTGCTCACTGGAAGGACAGATCCTGAAGCTGAGGCTCCAATACTTTGGCCACCTCATGAGAAGAGTGGACTCCCTGGAAAAGACCCTGATGTTGGGAAAGATTGAGGGCACAAGGAGAAGGGGATGACAGAGGACGAGATGGTTGGATAGTGTTCTCGAAGCTACCAGCATGAGTTTGACCAAACTGCGGGAGGCAGTGGAAGACAGGAGTGCCTGGCGTGCTCTGATCCATGGGGTCACGAAGAGTCGGACACGACTAAACGACTAAACAACAACAACCTGTGCTGGACCTTCAGTGGCAATAAGAACTTACAGCAGGAACGGGGGACCTGCAGCAGTCCAAACTGCTGGACTCCACCTGCCATCAACCTAGACAGCAAAGCTGATGGTCAGGCACAATTGGAGTAGGAGACCACAGGCTCCCCACTCCTGCTTTAAAGTAAAATAACAAATTTCAGCTGTGTACCTCTGAATTTACTGAAGGTGCTGAATTTCAACAGTGCCACTACAGCTCCAGTCAAGTTAGATGCAGACTTGTCCATGTGACCTTGCATAGATTGTTACCACAGTCAGGAACAAGCCTGTATTATTTCCACATAAGGGGTTCGTGTGCATCCGGCCTTGTGAGTGAATCCTTTCTGCTTGCAGTGACTTGACAGCTTTTACAGTGTTTCCAATTTTGCTTCCAGGGAACTGGAAATGACTTTTAAAACACACACACAAAACTCAAGCTGAGGAAAAATATGATTGACATCTTGTCAGAAAGGATTGAAACATGCAGCCAGATCTATTGCCATTATTGTTTCCCCTTCTTTCTTGTTATACACGTCCAAAGGTTTTTCCTGCTTGACGTGAAATATCGCAAATAGCGCACGTATGTGCAGGTCTGAGCCAAACTCCTGCTTTTGCAGCACTGGCTACTCGTGGTATAGCATAGGAAATAGTATGGACCTCCTCCATTGCATCCTCTTTGGGGAAGGGCTTAGCTCAGTGGGAGAACAGGAGGTTGGACCATTGGTCTGATCCAGCAAACTCTCGTTATGTTCTAATATTCTTATCTGGAGACACGAGGGATTAAACCTCCATGCAAAACAGATACTGATTTTTCCCAATGTGGGGCTCAAACACACGACCCTGAAATTAAAAGTCTGATGCTCTACCACCTGAGCTATCCCAGCAGGATAGCTGGTGGCTATAATAAAATCAATTATTGATTTTATGTTATTTATACAAATTATTATATACTGCCCTCTCATAAAGATATCAGGGTGGTGTACAAAAATATAAAATCATAAAAATTATTACAAGCAGAACAGAACAATCATTAAAATGACTGACTACTCAAGGGAATTTTAAACAACTGCTATGCCTGTTAACAGATTTTGTATACCGTTTAATTGTAAATAAAATCTCTTAAGAGCTCTTGCTTGGAGAATGCACAGGATGATGAAGGGAATCGGTGGAATGACAAGAAAATCAAGCGCATGGTTCCAGATCTCACACTAAGGCAAGACATGCTAGTTTAATACATAACACATCTCTCAGTATTTGCACTCCTGTGGCGTAGAACTTGGATATCTGGGAGAAGCGATGCTCAATTCATAATACATCTGAGCATTATGAGTAGGAAAAATTCATATTCCAAACTGGGTAATTGCAAACTTGGGTGCTATCTTTCTTTGCAATCCATCATTTTGAACTTCCATTATCCTCTGCTACAAAATGTACTGGGAGCTAATTTTCAAGATTCTGAAAATATTTGGCATATTTCTTTTAAAAATATCTATAGTATTAGTTTGACACTTACTGAATTCATATCAAGCCTCTATACTTCAAGACAGACATTATAGGAAAAAAGCGCACTATCTCAGGATTCTAAAAAATATCATTGCATAAATGGATGAGCAAGGAAATCCAACTGCCTATAGCGGTTTCTCAGTGTTGTTGCCCTTAAAAAGAAGAAGGGCTACTTCAAGATACAGGAAGCTCCGCACAGAACCGATCCTTCAAGACACTTATACAAATTTATTAAGTCACACACTATTCACAAAATGTCAGTGTTTTTGGTTAGAACTTGACATTTTCAAGAGCTGGCTCTATTAAACTGTAAGTTTAAGTATCCAGATTAACTGCTTTGCTTGTACCGAACCGTAGCTTAAGAATTTAGAACATAAAGTATACAAACCTTAATGAAAAATGAACTTGGTAAAACTTAACTATCATTAACACCTACATTACTGTCACATTGGAGGCTATACAAGCAATTACATTTATAGAGCACTCCACTGTGTATATAGAGGGAACAGAGATTTCAGGTGGGAGGGAAAGGAGATGGTGCTTCATTTAGAATTGCCATACATTTCCCCAGGTTCGAAATTCATTTAGACCATTTTGAAAGCCCGAAAACATGCCTCGAATGTTCAGTGCACCTGCTTAATATTCATGTCAGATTTTTTCTAAAATGAGCATGATTTCTCACATGCACATCTGCTGCGAGAGTACACTGGAAAAGATAAGCAAAAGGGATCAGAAGGCCCAAATAGTACCCTAAGGGATGACTGCACAACTACTTAGCTACATTGCTAATGTAGCTTTGCAACCTGTAGAGCTTGATCTTCACATGTTCATTCCCGTACCTCTTTTTTCTTAGCTCAACCTAGCCTAACTTTAACTTTCCCCATGAACTGATTAAATGTGTAGGACATTGGGCTGTTGCAAAGTGCCTTCCCACAATTATTTCAGATGCAGGGGAAACATTCTGCCAGTTTTTGAGGGTAGGGGCCCTCAAATTGGTTTAGGAAAGGGAAGGCTGCAGAATTTTTTCTTCTTTTAGGTTTGGAAGTTTCGGCTTCTTTCCTTCCATTATCCACCTTCATCATGCCCATATTACCTTTTTTCCTTAGCTATAAAGTCCCAAAGATGCTTCTAAGGTGTGTTAGCTTCCTTGAGACTCCCTCCTGCTTTTCCACTCAAAAAAAGGGTCTCATTTCTTTCAGAGTCCAGGTCCGGGGAGACCATACAACGAATGCAAATCTGGGAAGATGAATGAGCTAAAATCTCCATGTTTCTTTGGCCACAACATATATTTGAAGCACCAGGATATCACTTTAATCTGTTACGGCTTCCCCCAAATAATTTTGTGAGCTGTAGTTTGCTAAGGGCACTGAGAGTTGTTCGGAGACCTATTCCCATCACAGAGTTACAATTGCCAGAGTTCCCCAAGAAGAAGGAACCTACTCTGGGAATCATAGCCCTGGGAAGGAAATTGGGGTTCTCCTAACAACTCTCAGTATCCTTAACAAACGACAGTTCCTATAATTATTTGGGGGAAGGGGTGAGCTCCTGTTGCTCAGTCCCTGCTCCTGCCAACCTAGCAGTTCAAAAGCACATCAAAGTGCAAGTAGATAAATAGGCACTGCTCCAGCGGGAAGGTAAACGGCGTTTCCGTGTGCTGCTCTGGTTCACCAGAAGCGGCTTAGTCATGCTGGCCACAGGACCCGGAAGCTGTACGCCAGCTCCCTTGGCCAATAAAGCGAGATGAGCGCCACAACCCCAGAGTCGGACACGACTGGACCTAATGGTCAGGGGTCCCTTTACCTTTATGACTGTTTAAAGTGGAAATATATATAAAAATTAAAAAAAAAATTGTCCTTATACCACCAATAACAAACTTAGTTGGTCTCTAAGGTGTTACTGGACAATTTTTAAAATTATATATATATATTTCAACTGCATCAGACCAAGACGGCTACTTCCCTAAATGTTTAAAGTGGTTTCATGTTTCTTTGAATGTATCGTGTGAATGTGACCTTAGAAAAGTTGCATGTGCACTGGATTTCCATATAACCTTTTGCATCTAGAAACTATACCGCTGTTTGATATTACCCACATACACCAGATATTTAAGAGGCATAGGCCAGAGCTTATGAATAAAACTGATCTTGAGCGTGCGTGCATGCACACGCACACACCCACGCACCAATTTTTATAGAAGAACTGGATCTAGCAAACCAATTCCATTTGTGTGTGTCATATTTAAATTGGCACAGCAGCATATCCCCCCATATAGGATCTTGGCAAGCATGGGTTATAAAGTGCATTGAGCAAGCTACAAACTATACTGATTGCTTTTGCAAAGAGCAAGCACTCTAGCTGGGTGTTGGAACCTTGACCATGCACTATAGATTTAACAGTAACTGGTTACTGTTTGATGATTCCATTCTAAGCACTTCTCTTGCATCTGGATACCAGGATGAAGGCAAGTTCAGGCTTTGTTTGCTTTTTGTTTCTTTACCTGCCCCACCCACAGCAATATGGAGCCTACTTGCAAGGTATTGATTCAAATGTCAGAGCTCAACTCAAAAGTACGAAAGATCGAAGGAAGAGTTACAAGTTTTCTTTTTAATGATCACAGCTCACGTCTTTTTATACTTTTCCGGGATGCAAGAATAAATAATTATTTGTATTGATTAAGAAGTGGAAATAAATCATACATACAGTTTTATATCTATTAACAATATTTTCTGCTATTGTCTGAAATTTATATTTTGGTCCTTACCCAGGCTAGTTCCAAAATTGCATTTCTCTACGGACTGTTTTCATCCAGATTTTAAAACCTGGTCCTTTAAATCCACTTTAGAAAAGAAACTATACTTTTGTGGTTAGGAAAGAGATCAGGTAATGCATTGAAAAGTGTGGGATGAATAATGGCTAGTGAGAAGATACTCCACAACTGAATTTGGGTGAATTCAGGATGAATGCTCATTGTCATCTAACCACCCTGAAAACAAATCAGAACAAATGCCCAGTGAAGCCCAGATGTAGTCTAATCTCCGGGGAAGCTTTGAGCAAGTATATCAGGACAAATGCTCAGTAAGCAGGTCCTGTGGAAGTCTGACGGTGGTGGCCAGCTAAAGAGACCCCACCCCACTAAGCCTCTTAGTGGCATGAGGATAGAGTCAAAGATGCTAATCAGAGGAGCAAGAGAGAGAAACCACCTGCACTGGCCATTGTGAAGCAACACAAATGATTGTCTCATGGAGAAATACCATTTCCTTAAGGGCTTTTTGACAGTAAAATTGAACACTCCCTTAATTACTGAAGAGGGTAGCTGGCATATGGGCACAAGGCAGGGATGTCAGAGAGTTCTGATGAAAATGGGAGAAGAAATTGCCAGCATTTATTTGTACTTCCATGTCTGGAATAGAAATCAATCCAGTGAATATGATTGGTATTTGCTGTTGCTTTCACATGATAATAGATAATGCACCCCATTTGCACTGAAGCGAATGTGGTGGAATAACATAATGACAATTACCTAATTAGTTACGTATGTTACATAATTTCGTTACAGCAATGTGGAAGACAGGCTGCAGCAAAAGAGAAACAGAGTTGCATGTGATTAATAGAGGGCAAAATGGAAAACGATGCCTTCTTAAATCCCTAGCACAGGGGGCCAAAACAAATGGAGGGAGAGGACAAGGATCTCTAAAGATGGGGTTCTCTCCAGAGCCATGCAGGGAAAACTTCTTCTCCTCTAAAATGAAAACTCAATTTCTTTCCCCAAACAGACATATATTTTTAGGATTTTGAGCACTGAGCAATGGTTGATGTGCACAGTGTGAAGGCAGAAGGAGAAAGAATATCAAAGACAGAGGAGTTGTATCTCATGGGAGTCTAGGTGTTGATGTAGAAGATTCCACAAGCATTCACAAAAGCTTAAAAAAAAATGTTCACAGAACAAAAGAAGGTGAGAAGATAACCCAAAGGCAGTCATTTTTTCCTAAAAAAAACATGTTCAATTCAAATTAATTCACTGGCAATTAATTAGAGTCCAGAGCGGACTGGAATGGATGTGCAGTGAGTGGGGAGGGGGACCTGAAGAAACAACATTGAATAAAGTTTGTAAAAGAGACTTAAAGAAACTAGACTAGGGGAACGAGGCACCTTACATATACAGAAATATTATATAAAACAGGCAGAAAACTGTTGACTCATGGTCTGGTTCTGGCTCCGTAAATTTCCCAAGTGACCCTGCCAGCCCCTGATGCAATTGATCAGCAGTAGCACCACTGAAAAAGCAAAAACCCAAACCACAAATGTCAAGTGGGGACCATAGCAAGCCTTTCCAAGGAGCCCACCAGCCAACTGAGTCAACCTCCATCTTCAAGGGCATGGAGGCAACAGTGCTGGCATGAAGAGCCGCACATGTCAGTCTCTACAGGTGAGTATATGTTTGCTTGCCAAGTTCTGACATCACCTGCCCAAATAGCTGTGTCCGCCTGGCTTTTCTAAAGGAGAGTGCAGGGGGCATGTCAACTGTTTGATTAACATCTTAGCTAAGCCTTAGCTTTTATATACCTGTTGTCTTTGTCCATGGAGTTTTCTTGGCAGGGATACTGGAGTGGCTCCTACTCCAGGTGGATCACGTTTGGTCAAAACTCTCCACTATGACCTGTTCATCTTGGGTGCCCTGCTCGGCATAGTTCATAGCTTCTCTGAGTTCTTCAAGCCCCTTCGCCACGGCAAGGCAGTGATCCATGAAGCGGTGCCAAAGAATGCTCCAACTACCGCACAATTGCACTCATTGCACACGCTAGCAAGGTTATGCTTAAAATTCTACAAGGAAGGCTCAAGCAGTATGTGGACCGAGAACTCCCAGAAGTGCAAGCTGGATTTAGAAGAGGCAGAGGAACCAGAGACCAAATTGCAAACATGCGCTGGATTATGGAGAAAGCTAGAGAGTTCCAGAAAGACATCTACTTCTGCTTCATTGACTATGCAAAAGCCTTTGACTGTGTTGACCACAGCAAACTATGGCAAGTTCTTAAAGAAATGGGAGTGCCTGATCACCTCATCTATCTCCTGAGAAATCTCTATGTGGGACAAGAAGCTACAGTTAGAACTGGATATGGAACAACTGATTGGTTCCAAATTGGGAAAGGAGTACGGCAAGGCTGTATATTGTCTCCCTGCTTATTTAACTTATATGCAGAATTCATCATGCGAAAGGCTGGGCTGGATGAATCCCAAACCGGAATTAAGATTGCTGGAAGAAATATCAACAACCTCAGATATGCAGATGACACAACCTTGATGGCAGAAAGTGAGGAGGAATGAAAGAACCTTTTAATGAGGGTGAAAGAAGAGAGTGCAAAATATGGTCTGAAGCTCAACATAAAAAAAACTAAGATCATGGTCACTGGTCCAATCACCTCCTGGAAAATAGAAGGGGAAGAAATGGAGGCAGTGAGAGATTTTACTTTCTTGGGCTCCATGATCACTGCAGATGGTGACAGGAGTCATGAAATTAAAAGACGCCTGCTTCTTGGGAGAAAAGCAATGACAAACCTAGACAGCATCTTAAAAATCAGAGACATCACCTTGCCAACAAAGGTCCGTATAGTTAAAGCTATGGTTTTCCCAGTAGTGATGTATGGAAGTGAGAGGTGGACCATAAAGAAGGCTGATCGCTGAAGAATTGATGCTTTTGAATTATGGTGCTGGAGGAGACTCTTGAGAATCCCATGAACTGCAAGAAGATCAAACCTATCCATTCTGAAGGAAATGAGCCCTGAGTGCTCACTGGAAGGACAGATCCTGAAGCTGAGGCTCCAATACTTTGGCCACCTCATGAGAAGAGAAGACTCCCTGGAAAAGACCCTGATGTTGGGAAAGATGGAGGGCACAAGGAGAAGGGGACGACAGAGAATGAGATGGTTGGATGATGTTCTTGAAGCTACCAGCATGAGTTTGATCAAACTGCGGGAGGCAGTGGAGGACAGAAGTGCCTGGCGTGCTCTGGTCCATGGGGTCACGAAGAGTCGGACACGACTAGACGACTAAACAACAACAACAACAAGCCTTAGCTAAGTCTTACAGTTCTCTGCTGCAGTTTACCTGCAAATCAGGATGGCGTCCCAGCCTGGAGGCCTGGTGATACCAGTGAGAGGTGTTGCTGCTGTCACTGTGGCAGCAATGGCAGAAAGGGGGGGTGCAGTCATATTGGGGGTGGGGTGGGGCTGTGCCAATAGCTTCCTGAGGTCTGGTCACAGCCTGCTTATAATATTGGGACAGCACTGCCTGTTGTTGTGCTTCACCTGCCCATTTTGTATAGCTCTAATTGCTGCAGAGGAAGAGAGCAGATTTCCAACGAAAAACAAAGACAGAGACTCTGTAGGGCACAACAAGCCAGCAGGTTGACATCTGTGAATTATGCAAACAGCAGAGCAGAAAACAAGCTTGTCCTAATAGGCAGGGCATATCAAGGCTGAAGGAGAGAGCCGGAGAAGGACTCTCAGTTGACAATTATCAAAGTCAGAGGGAGGGCTTATTCCCAAGGCCCTTTTCAGAGCAGAATAGTTTTGTTTTGGCTTGCCTCTTCAAGTGGAAACTTATGCGAATTAAAAAGGGGCATGCTGAGTTTTAGGAGCAGCCCTCGTGCTCTTGGCCAGAGAAGAGCTTTGGGCCGAGGGCAGCTTGTCATTGATCTTTGAAGCCTGGATACACTTTTTATCCCCTTCTTGTGAATACTAAATACTGCTTATGAATGAAAGTTCATGCTAATCAATGGAATCTTCACACAGCTGCTTCCCAATAATCACACACCATCCCACAGCTCCTCATACATGGATTGCTGCAGCATAACCATTGGCCTTATTTAGGAACACCGATGAGTCAAGTTATCCTTTTAGGAAACATATTTCTGCATAAAACTTATTTTCTAGATACTTCTCTAACTTCGGCAGATTTTGTTTCTGATGACTGCATAAAGAGATAGTCTTGATGGCCCCTACAAACAAAGTTCTCTATTGTCAACAGCATTCCAGTATGTAACATTCCTGCTGTAAATGTTTTGGTAATAGTTTTCTGCTACTGAAGGCTTGCTGGATCTGTTTAATGGGTTCTTGTAGAAGATGCACGGTAACATATTCTATTTGTGTTATATGCCTTTGGCTCTTAATTTGTGTAAGATACTCTGTTGTTGTTGTTTAGTCGTTTAGTTGTGTCCAACTCTTCGTGACCCCATGGACCTGAGCACACCAGGCACTCCTGTCTTCCACTGCTTCCCACAGTTTGGTCAAACTCATGTTAGTAGCTTCGAGAACATTGTCCAGCCATCTCATCCTCTGTCATCCCCTTCTCCTTGTGGCCTCAATCTTTCCCAACCTCAGGGTCTTTTCCAGGAAGTCTTCTCTTCTCATGAGGTTGCCAAAGTATTGGAGCCTCAGCTTCAGGATCTGTCCTTCCAGTGAGCACTCAGGGCTGATTTCTTTCAGAATGGATAGCTTTGATCTTCTTGCAGTCCATGGGACTCTCAAGAGTCTCCTCCAGCACCATAATTTCAAAAGCATCAATTCTTCGGTGATCAGCCTTCTTTATGGTCCAGCTCTCACTTCCATACATCACTACTGGGAAAACCATAGCTTTAAATGTATAGACCTTTGTTGGCAAGGTGATCTCTGCTTTTTAAGGTGCTGACTAGGCTTGTCATCACTTTTATCCCAAGAAGCAGGTGTCTTTTAATTTTGTGACTGCTATCACCATCTGCAGTGATCATGGAGCCCAAGAAAGTAAAATCTCTCACTGCCTCCATTTCTTCCCCTTCTATTTGGCAGGAGGCGATGAGACCAGTAGCCATGATCTTCGTTTTTTTGATGTTGAGCTTTTGACCATATTTTGCACTCTTTCACCCTCATTAAGGGGTTCTTTAATTCCTCCTCACTTTCTGCCATCAAAGTTGTGTCATCTGCATATCTGAGGTTGTTGATATTTCTTCCGGCAATCTTAATTTCGGCTTGGGATTCATCCAGTCCAGCCTTTCACATGATGAATTCTGCATAACTAATAATAATGATACCTAGTATACAGAGAGCCAGTTAGGAGCACAGGAATCTGCTCATACCAGGTCAGATTATTTGTTCATCTAACTTAATACTGCCTAGAACAGTGTTTCCCAACCTTTTTTGGGCAAAGGCACACTTGTTTGATGAAAAAAATCTCGAGGCACACCACCATTACAGCCCCGTGACATCAGCGCGCAGCGTCACGCCGGGAGGGACGCACGAAAGTGAAAGTTTCAATTTTTTCCCCTCCCCCTTGCCGGGGAACCTCCAAGCTTTGGGGGTGGGGGGGAGGAGGCAGCAAAGCGAGGGACTGAGGGACGGCGGCAGCTGAGGCGGCGGCGGCTGTTGTGGTGGTGGCGGCGATAGCGGGCGGAGGAGGGGGCGGCGGCGGGGCCGAGGTGGCCGGCGGCGGCGGGGGAGGCGGCGGCGGGTGGAGCAGGAGGGCGGCCGAGGCCGGTGAGGAAGTAGGGTTGCCCGGGGCTTGAGGAGCCGTCGCCGGGAGTTGCTGCTGCTGTTGTTGCTGCTGCTGCCCGGACATGCCGGCCTCCTCCTCGTCCGCTGTCTCGCGCTCCTCCCTTTTGCGCACGCTGCCCCGCCGCCACCCCATTGGCCGGGTCCTGTCAGCTGATCCTGTGTTATTTCCTGTGTGTGTGTGAGGGGAGAATGGAGAGAGAAACCTCGGCACCACCACCGCGGAGCCGCCCCCGGCTCGGCGCGGATCCTTGCCGCCGCCACCCCGCCTCTCGCCGCCCGACTCGCCCGCCTCCCTCCCACGGCACACCAGCCAACGTCTCGCGGCACACTAGTGTGCCGCGGAACACCAGTTGGGAAACACTGGCCTAGAATAACAGAGGTTCTCCCACTACCTGTTTCCTGATTCTTTTGACTGGAGATGCCAGGGGAACCTTCTTTTTGGAAATCATGACCTCTATCACTGCTCTCTCCCCAAGCCATTAAATGTGCTGTCATGTGTTGGATGAAGAGAGCTGTAGTCCAAAACATCTCAAGGGCACCCCGTTGAAGAAATGCTAGTTTAGAGCAATAATACCTAAACTGAGTATCACAAGATGAGCTTAGTTAGGACTTTTCATATGCAAAAAAAAGGGGGGTGAGGGAATTAACCAACCATTTATAAGTCAATGCAACAGCCATTAGTCTGGTGGTGGGGATTTCTGAACTGCACTGAGCAAGAAATTGTGGATCTGGAATAAGAGATCCTTAAAGTAATAAGAGCAGAGACCTCTTGATGCTCTCAACATTGACCTGAGAAGAATTGAGTATCCCAGAGAAAGACGTCCCTCAATCACTATTTGACTCCTAGTGTCAGTAGGTCACATCTAGAACCCCCACATTCAAGACCACCCTCTTCCACAGAGTGCTCCAATGCACACAAAGAAATGAAAAGGAGTTCTGAAGGACATTGTTGAGAAATATCATCCAATATACCCCTCTTCCATCATTCTCCTAATGCAAAGCATAATTACACAAGATTTAGGCTCCACACTTCAGACCTTCTCCCACGAATAAAGTCTGGAATAGAATTAGCAGTAATGCAAGGGCCAAGAAAGTGAGTAGTCTTCATCTCCCTTTCAAGCTGTTGTTAATTCCATGAGGAGAATGGGACTCTTCTCTCCCTGTAATTCTGCCCAGAACTTCCATTTATTTGACCCATTTGAATGTGAGATGCTGGCTTATGACAGCCTTACAGCAAATTGAAATGTAAGGGGTAAGATGTAATCTCAAGGGTAATTGTTGAAGCAAAAGCCTAGGGATGTTGAAGAGGAGAATATTCCTCTTCAACATCCCTAGGCTTTTGCTTCAACAATTACCCTTGAGATTAGATCTTACCCCTTATGTGGTACTGTGGGTTAAACCACAGAGCCTAGGGCCTGCCGATCAGAAGGTTGGCAGTTTGAATCCCTGTGATGGGGTGCTCCCGTTGTTCGGTCCCTGCTCCTTCCAACCTGGCAGTTTGAAAGCACATCAAAGTGCAAGTAGATAAATAGGTACCGCTCCGGTGGGAAGGTAAACTGCGTTTCTGTGCACTGCTCTCATTCGCCAGAAGCTGGCCACATGACCTGGAAGCTGTCATGCCGTCTACATGACCTGGAAGCTGTACGTTGGCTCCCTCAGCCAATAAAGTGAGATAAGCGCCACAACCCCAGAGTCGGCCACGACTGGACCTAATGGTCAGGGGTCCCTTTACCATACACACATACATACATACACACACACACACACACACACTACCTTGCCAGCTTCACTGTAGATGGAGTAGATCAGTGTTTCTATACTGGCTTTCTTTATCTTTCCTTTGGCTCTTCAGCAAAGACACACACTGGTGCACAAACACAGAGACAAATAGCAAGGAATGTACAATGTAATTTCCCACTGGCTACAGCAAGGCCCAAATCATAGGCACATTGGCTCCCTGGGGCGTTAAACCACTGAGGAGATGCAGCTGAGCACCACAGGTACACCTGCAATCTGCATTACCTCCCCTTTCGTTTGCTACCTGGCCTGTGATTTCAAACACCACCCAGGTAGCCAGAAATAAATTAACTCTTCTCCACACCCCTTCCCCCCAAAAAACCCCTACCTCTTTTATTATTAGACTTAGGCTATACAAGCATGTAACTTGCACAATCACCAATACTCCAAGTCATTCTGAAAATTGCGCCATAAGAAAAGAGACACTTTCATGCCTGGCTCCCTTGACGGCACTCCCACAGCAGCTCCCCCACCCCGCCACCCTGACTTAGACATACAGCACTGCATGTTTGTTTTATTCAGCACTTCCACGAATCGAGTCTGCAGTACAAATTCGAGCAAAATGTTTTTGCCACTGTGAGCCAAAGGGCGTCTGGTGCTTGCGTCGATTTCATGCTGAAGCTGAAAAGAGAAATATGTCATTAAGGATGATATCCTACACACACACACCCTTTAAAAAAAATAAAGAAGGAAGGAAGGAAAGAAATGGATCATCTCTTAAGGATGCACACAGTGGGCTTTTGACTCTCCATCTCGATTTAGGATTCTGGTGCGAGAACTGACATGCCTCCCTCTGCCTGTGCTGTTTGCTCCCTGCTTGATAGTGCTGCTGTCACTTCTGTCCTCCTTTCATTCCTGCAGGTATTCGGTATCTCCAGGGAGCACTATCTTTGTGAGAATGAGGAATATGACACTGCAGGCTGGAGCCGGAGTGTTAATGGATCACTGAATGACAGCTGAGCCTTCTCTCGGCGGTATCAGGCTAGCGATCAGTGCCAGGAACACAAGGCCTCGACGTTGAAGTGTGCCAATTTAATTTCTGTCACATGTGGCCTAAGCTGTACACCCAGGGCTTCTTTTAAAAGCCTCCTTTGACAAGGCATGCACTGACACAGGCCTTAATGGAACATTGAAAGATGCTAATAATGGAATAATTGCACGAGGGGACTATCTGTTTTTACCAGTGTAATATAGAATTAGGGGAAATCATGGAAGGCAGGTTTAATATATCCTGGGCGCGTAGAGGGATATTAAATCCTTCCAATTTGTCACCCACCACACTGCTGTTACTTTTGCCTCCAAAAAAAAAGCTAACAGTGTGCTTGATTTACTAATTACAATAGTTCTTGAAACTGCAGCATACAAATAATCGCTCTGATTAATTAGCTTGAGGTGGGATGGTTGGGGGGAGATTATCTATTTGTTTTAAGATCATTTCTGTACTGCCTGCTACTTCAAAGAAGGCTCTAAGCAGTTTGCAACATTATAAAACCATCACAAAGGCAAAAATGCAATAAATTCACATTTGAAAGCTGCAGAGAGCAATAAGAGCCTCTTAAACATCAATATAGGGATGCGGGTGGTGCTGTGGTCTAAACCTTGGCTTGCCAATCAGAAGGTCGGCAGTTCGACGGGGTGAGCTCCCATTGCTCAGTCCCAGCTCCTGCCAACCTAGCAGTTCGAAAGCACGTCTAAAGCACGTCTAAAGCAAGTGCAAGTAGATAAATAGGTACCTCTCTGGCGGGAAGGTAAACGGCATTTCCGTGCGCTGCTCTGGTTTCGCCAGAAGTGGCTTAGTCATGCTGGCCACATGACCCAGAAAAACTGTCTGCGGACAAACGTTGGCTCCCTTGGCCAGTAAAGCGAGATGAGCGCTGCAACCCCAGAGTCGTTCACAACTGGACTTAACTGTCAGGGGTCCTTTACCTTTACCTTTTTATTTATTTTTATTTTTTAAATAATATTTATTGAAACACAAAAAAATTTAAAATTACACAGAAAAAAGACAACATTACAAAAAAGAGAAAAAAAGACAGAAACACAAAAAGAAAAAGAGAAAATAAAACCATCACTTTCAAATTCTCCCATTTCCGTTACCTTCTTTCCATGACCTCCTCCTCCTCCCATCTCTTGTATCTTAATTAATAATTGTCACAGCAAATCCTTTCCATAATTCATAATATTTTATCATTATGTTGCCTTACTCTATTATCATCTTGTCTTATAAAAACGACCTTAGAGCTTAAAACTTAAATCTTTTTTGCCAACTTCTCATAACCATTACCTTTTTGCCAAATTCTTTAGACATTTTTACAAGAGCCAAGTAATTTCATCTCAACATTTTCCCAAAATTCATAAAACATTTCTAGTAGTAATAATATAAAAAAGATACAATAAAATAAAAGCAATCCAATCTTCTTCCAGCGTCCCCTCCCCCCGGTCCCGGGATTGTCAGTCTTTTTTTGTCCCATTAGTCTGGCACATTAACCTGGTGCTCTTATATCCGAGGCCTTTAAATCTCTTCCATGTCCCTTTTGCAGCTCTTCTTCTTATTTTCCTTTCACTCGCGGCAACTCCAGCTTAATAGAGTTTTTGGCCCTTTTCAGCAAATCAGCCCTTTTCTCACAGTCCAGACTAAGCTCCATGTGATGTTTAAAAACATATTTCAAATTCCCTCCAAAATTGAAAGTCCCAACAACTCCAAACCTCTGATGGCCCATTACCAGACTCAGAAAGTCCAACCATCCCTGCAATTTCCAGTTCAATCCAAACTTTATCTTTCCAAATCTGGTTTTTTCCAAGTACATTTATAAGATCCAAAGGCTCATTTTCCTGCTGGGCCAAAAGTCCCTCCATCCCTGGCGTCCCAGATTCAGCAAGGTCCTCTTCTTTCAGTTTTTCTGTCATGGCACGCTCCTGTTTTGGTTCCTCGGTGGGCTCCATATGATTTCCCACTACCTGTTCAAAGGTTCTGGCCGCATTAGTCATAAAGTCCATCTTCTGACTTAACTGATCCAATAGGGCACTTATTTTACAGAAAGCACCCAACAGTGCTTCTGGAGGCATTGTCTTGCAAGGTCACAGAATTCTTTCCCACAGTTGTAATCAGTAACAGCCGCAAGTTCCCAGGATTTAGTTACAATTTCATAGTTCCCCTCTAGGGGGAAAAATTTCTGGTTGTCCTTTTCCTTGGAAACAATAGCAACAGAGTTTCTTCTTTAAGATATTTTGTCCATATTTGTTATTTTGAAAGACGAAAGGAAACAATGGAATCACAATATTTCCCTCCTTTTAACTATCTGTCAAAGCATTTGTTTCTGGTCAATGAGCTTCAATCATCAAATCTGACACCCCGCTCCAGGGTCAGGACAGTGGAAAATTACTTTACTTTAACTTTATTTCCGCAGGTTTAAACAACTCAGTAAACGTCCCCCTTCTTCTCCTGCTTCCGAAGGGGGGTTCCACAATTTGGAATGATGAGAGACGATCCTTTAAAAGTGATTTTTAAGGCTCTAGTTTACGTTGTCTTTGCTTTGTTATAACTACAAAAGAACGGAAGGGTGACTTCCTGTTTAGCCCTTTCCGTTTCAGTACCAAATTAGGGTAAATTTTAGAGTCCAAGTTCATTTTATTTCGCCAATTCTTGTTTAAAATCCAGGTATTTAGCGTTCCAGTACTCACGGTTAGTTATTTTCAATGCCAAATTGTCCCAGGAAAAAGGCAGCGCTCTCCGGCAACGGCTGTGCGGCTTCGCTCCGCAGAAAAAGCAATCGACTCACAGCGCCGCGCCACTTCCCCCTCTTCACTTCGGAGCCCGTTTCTGGGTTCCTTAGTGGGTTGGGGGGCGCTAAAGGTGCCCGCCGAGTCCCACGGTCACAGGCTTCATCCGCCTGTGATTTTCAGAAGGGTTCCCGCTACGCCGCAGCGGAAAAGACCCGTTTCGTGCGGAGCTTGTCCCTCCAGTTCAGAGGGAGTCCGCCATCACCGGAGGTGCCACCCCGGAAGTCCCCTTTACCTTTACCTTTCTAAAAAACATCAATATAAACTAAAATAACCTAACACATTAAAATTAATTATTTCACTTCATTTTTAATTGCTTCACAAGAAACATCCTGAAGTGACTAAAGATTTTTAAACTCCCACCATAAAATCCTATGTAGAAACAATTTTGCCTCCATCAACTATCCTATGGCACTTCAATGTACTGTAATTCCAAGTCCTGTATACATGGCAGACCTGCCTGCCGGCCTGCCCACAGGCTCAGAATTATAAGTTTTATTGCTTGTCACTGTTCAGTAAAATGTTTGACCAACACAGTGGCAAAGGATTTGCTCACAGACCCACTCTTGCAAATCTGCTGGCAATAATAACTCACTGTAAATCCAACTTTTTAATTAGTGTTAAATCTCATTTTTAATCTACCCAGAATTAGAGGGAGAAACAGATGAGCACTTTTATAAGGTCAGCGGCAAGCCTTATATTTAACTGATAACTCTAATAATAAAAGGAAGTAGAGATCATCATAAGCACGTTGCTTCTTGCTGCAACATATAATTTTGATAATGTCACTGACGGATGATCCTTGTGGGGAAACTCACTCAGAGGATTATGCTCTTAAGACACTGCACATGCTGATAGTCCTAAAAAACCAGAGAGTTAGGAACCATTTCAAAACAAACAGCCATGTGTCAAAACATGAGGCCAGAGACAAATTCAACAATCTTCTTGAACTTATCTTGCAATGAACAACTTGGGTTTCCTTGTTCCCTGCTTCCTGTGTGCCACTGCAAAAATGGAGGGGGAAAGTTTGAAGTTGGACACTGTTGGAAACCTCCACACTGCCACTGACAGCCAATACAAACTTTATGAACATAAGAAGAGATCTGGCAGGCCTTTGAAGTAATCTATCTAGTTCAGCATCTTGTTTTCCATGGTGGTCAACTGGTTAGCTATGGGAAGCCCCAGGCAGGACATGAGCACAATAGCTCTCTCCTGCTGCTGTTCCCAGGCAGTGTTCAGTGAGGACAAACAGCATATACCAAATCGTTCTGTACTGCTTCTGAGTTCATGGAGCAGGGATGGTTTATTTGGAAGTGATCCCCAGCTGAAATTTATCCATACAACGCAACTGTCCCATTTTAAGTGGGACATCCCGGAATTACAGACGCACCCTCTCCATTTTCTGAATCCATCCTGGGATGTCCCATTTTGACGCCCACACTCTGGCTGCACCAAGGTCATGTCTGTTGAGGCCGTGTCCCAATTTGCCTCACCAGGATGTTGGAAGGCCTGATTTATCTGAAAGAGGAATGCTAATGTCCTAGCTGTGGCAGATGGAGAGATAAGAGATCAGCTCCGTGTGGCTCCCACTCTCCCTGAACTCTTTGTATTAAAGCTAGTCTCTATGAGAACTTTAAAACTTAATGTTATAAAGATGGAGAGACTGTGGTCCTCCAGGTGTTCTTAGACTCCCAAATCCTATGAATTCCAGCCCTCAGCTGCATGGTCAATCATCAGGGAGAATTGAGAGCACTAGTTTCCACCTTGGGCTCCATGGGGGAAAAGGAAGGACAGAAATATAACAAATAAATAATAGTCCAGCTGAAATATCTGTAAGGACCCAAGTTCCCAGTCCCTGTTTAACGAACTGGTGCTGCCTGAATTTGCTTGCCTGCCTTCCCAGCCCCTTTTGGGACTTGTCTTTTAGACTGTAAGTCTGTGGGCAGGGACTGTCTTGTCTGTTATTGGTCTATTCAGTAAACAGGATAAAATGATTATGGGCAGAGGAACACTGAATTGGGCCGTGAAGGCATGGAATAAGCCCTGGGGTTGGTGTGGGTGGGTGACTGAGAAGAGGGAGTAACAATCCCACGCCCTTTTGCAGACTCACCATCCAAAATAAGAAATTTGCATGAGTTTTCTGCTGGGGAGAGGTAACACGTTCTCAAAAGATACCTATATATTGGCTTCTTCTCAACTTTACAACCCAGTCTGCAACTTCTCTCCTTAAAGTACTGTCCCAACTCCCACAGCTCAACTGCAATATTTTTAGACACATTTTTGCTATGTTAACAAAATATATAAACACCTTTTCCCATTATTTTTCAGCACTTCTTACAAGATACTCAACGCCTAATTACAGAAGTCATTTTGGCATATAAGTGGTAAATTAATAAATAAATGAACATTACACCACTGTGTTTTGGGTTTGTTTTTTTGCAAATTGACTTTATTTGCTCTGCATGATGTTATCAGGTAGGAAAAGGTCATTTGCTAAATAGCATAGTGACATCCTCCATTTCACTGTGTGGTCCCTGATTTACTTGGGATCTCGTATAACTAATGCAGAACAGAGAACAAAGCATTAACTAGAAGGTGAAATATTACCAAAGGAAGAGCTGGGGAAAGCACTGGCCCAAAGTATGATTGGTAAAAGGCTGTTTTGTTGGGAAATACTTCTACAACCCTCTCCCAAAAATGTTTCATTCCCAGAATAAAGCAGGTGGCCACGTCTCTTGTTGTCTTCTAATAGCTAGTAAATATTTCCTTTTCCTCCTCTTTCTTGGCTTTTGGCCTTGCTGTGTGGTTCATCTTATTTTTTATCCGCCTTGTCTCTGCTTTGTATATTTAATTGTCATTGGGGACTTTATTTTGAAATTGCATTTAGTATTATTAAATCTGCTGGAAGCTGCCTTAGACCATGCATGCACACTAGAAAGCTGGGGTAAAACGCTGCCCTTCAACTAACAGCGCCCATGCTTAACATGGTGGCAAATACATAGTGAAGAGGCAATGCTTTTGTAAATCTGATGTAAATGATAAGCGATAATAGACTCTGGGAGGGGTATTTCCTGGCAAAGCTCTTCTGTCGTCAACTGCCAGGAAATGCCTGACCTGGATCTCAGTAAGTATGAAAATATTAAAAATGTGTAAAGAAATCAATTAAGTAATTACCTTTATTAATGCTGGAAATGGAAGGCCAAAGAGCACAGCACATTGTGGCCGTGACATTTGGGTGTGTGGGTGTGTATTTATATATATTGCTAGCAGGAAATTTAAGCCAGTGTCAAGAGTAGCAGCCTTGAAATGGAAGACAAGAATGTAGATAGCCTACTCAATCGTACAATGAATAACAAACTTTCCTGGGATCACATGACACCAGGTTAGGGAACTTCAGGTCCAGGGGCCAACTGTGGCTATCCATGCCTTTCTATCTGGCCCTTCATACCCTTCTGGAGTGTTTTTATCTCACTACCATCCTTGAACTGACGTTGTGCTCCTTCTGGGTAGTTTGTCCACCTTTGGTCCTCACACTGCACTCAGCTCTCACCTGTGGCTCCTAGAAGCTGTCAGCATGCAACAATGGCCACACCCTGGGAAACAGCTTTGATTGGCCAGTTAAGGCAGCTGGGAGTAGCCGATGGGTCTCAATTCCTCAGCAAGGTAGGGACTTCTCCTGCATGTAAAGACAGGCTCCGGTGGATTGAGCTGACAAGAAGAATAGCAGGTTCAACAGTCAAGAAGATAGTTATTGCACATGCTGTAGAGGCAAATTAGAAGCAGATGAGGCTCACCAACTTGGGAAGATAGCCCATCTAGGAGAAGGAAAACTCTGTTCCTAAGCCTCCACTGTCTTGTGGCTATACTCATCTAGGAGAAAGGCTTTTGGTGAAAAATCTGTATCTGCTGCCTTGTGGGACATCTTCAGGAGAAGAAACGCCAGGAGTAAATTCTACACAAAGCCAGAGTGGATTCCCTAAGACAGTTGGATGACACCTTGTACGCCTCCTTCCAGCAATTCCTGCAGCCAAGCTGGGTCCAAATGTATTGCTCTGCTTTCCTTTGGACCACATCAGAGAGGCTGATAAGGCATCCCAGGACCTTCATGAGCAATGCTCAGGCTTGCTCCCTGGAGAGGTCACCTCAATGCTGTTAATGCAACAAAAACAATGTGGGAGGCAGCAGTTATGAGTTACCAGTCTCTGTAGCCAAACAGGTGCTGTGATTTTCCAGCAGTCTGACTTCACCCCCCAGAGGCACACTCCATTGTCTTTTGAGACAGACGGATGCCAACAATATCCTTGAACTCTGACAATGCCTCTTGGTTGTCTGGGTGGAGGATGGAGAGGGATGTGCGAGTGTGTGTAGAAACTAGCTTACTCTACAAAGATAAAATCAACATTTGCCTCTGGCCTTGCCCAGCACTGAGATGTGGCCCCTGAAAGGTTCTCTAGATGAGAAAGTAGCCCTAGGTCTGAGGAAGATTCCTCAGCCTTCCATTAAACCAATTCTGCAACAGCTGCATTGGTTACTACCGTAATTTGTTTCCTGGTATACCTCAAAATATTGGTGGTTACCATGAAAGCCCTAAATAGCTTATCTCCAGTATACTTTAGGGATCACATCATCACAAACCATCCTGCCTTTACCAGTGCTCTCTCATCCCAGTGCTTTGGGGGAAAGGGGAAACACTGCAAGAGTGATGACAGATCCTCATCTATGCCATCCAGGGAACTGTAGTTTGTTAAGGATGCTGAAAACTGCAGCTCTGTGAGGGGAAAACTATAGTTCTGAGTTATATCCTTTAAAAGTGCATTGAATGTGCTTTAAATTTATGGCCTGGATTTGCCCCCAGGTAGGAACTTCCCCATCACTGGTTCCTTTACAAATGCAGTTATTATGTGCAAGTCAATGTTTCCTTCTTTGTACCTGGCTGAATCTCAATGGCCCTATTAGGCATGTCCTCTGCTTGGTAGGTCTCCTGCCGCTTTCTGTGCACCTCACATTCTCTTTCACAGGGGAAGAGCCATCGATCCAATTGTCTCAGGCACAGTGATTGCACACAATAATGTAAAACCCCTGTTGCTACGTCTTGTACAGCCTCCAAAGTTTAACAGCTGTTGTGCTTGCAAAATTACCAGGAGAGGTACTGAACTAATTAAGAGCAATACAATGAGTAAGATCAGTTGTTTTCATCTGCATTTTTGCCCATGTTGAGGAAATGAGATATTGTGACCCAGATCATTGGTTTCTTTCAAGCAGTTTTTCTGATAATGACCTTGAACCAGGATCACCTGCCCAGGACATCTCAAGAGCAAATGGGACTCTGCCCCACCAACCTTAGCCAGCCCCCACCTGCCCAAATTCTTACTTACAACCAGTGACAGACCTCCATTTTGGGGGGCGTGAAGCTTTATTTGTTATGGGGGCCCCTTCACAACCAGCAACAAGGTCTGGATAACCACCGTTATCTTCAGTGAAGATGATAGATCACCACATTTTTAAAAAAAATAAAAATTAACAACTACATCTCAGATTTTGAATAAAATTGTTGTACTGAATTATCTCGCATGTCAAAGGTACTGGTATAGATTTCCTATACCTTATAGGTTTCGAGTAATGGGGGAGATGAAAATTAGGGAAACATTATATACATTCATGATGCATCATAGAATGATCGTGCGACTCAGATTGGGTCTACTAGAACCAAACTTTTAAAGCAATATGGACGAAAGTCACTTCTGGGGCCCCTCTAGGATTAGAGGACCTGAAGCTTAAACTTCATTAGTTTGACAGAAAATCTGTCCCTGCTTACAGGAAGTGGTATTTGCCTGGCAGCTTCCTCTTCCTTGAGTGTTACCCTCATAGAACACAGGAAGGAGGAGGAGCAAAGTTCATATACTCTGGCTCCATCTACTGCCAGTTTCCCTGCCTTCCACCCAGTCAGTCCCAATGGTCATGAGTCACGTATCTCAACAACCTGCCAAACTGAGTACCCAAAGGAATCTGCTCAGTGTCCTTGAAAGAGGAAAGAAAGCTATGAGTAATACTGCCTAGAATCCTCAGTTTAGGATTCTGAATTAATCTATCCACCATCAAGATTGTTCACTAACTTCAAAGGCATTGTTGGAGAAGCAAAAGACCACAAACCAAGGCCATCAGAGGCATTACAGTACGCCCTGCCCCAAAATAGAGTACATTATTTACATTGCCTGCCATTTCACTCAAGAGCTAAGACTCTGGCAGTCACCGAGTCTTGCTTTAGACCTTATTAGATATGTGTCCACCTTCTTGGAGTGACCTTGCTATGAGTTCAAACATTTAGGCAGCTCAAAGCAGGGCATTTTTTAAAAAAGGCTTTTTGAGGCGGGGAAACAACTTTTTTATAAAAAAATAAATTCCCCCTAATAATCAACAATAACATCTCCCTTTAATAACTAAATAAATATTACACACCTGGTTTTGGTGCAGTTCTGAATGTCTACACTTATAATATCTTCAAACTGAATGCTGAACGTTGCTTTTTCTATGGAAAAAGGAACCACTGGCGAAGATGCATTGGCACTCAAGAGTAGAGTGCTATTTAGATAAACTACCTAGACGATCTCACAGATAAGAGAACCTTAATGAAGTGAATTGTTAACTCTACATGCTAGACTGATGAAGAATATATTTCCAGGAATGTTTGCACTGGATTGGTTCACAGGTACAATTTTTGGCTTTTTACAGCTCTTACAGAATGCAGATATCCTTTGTTCTGTAAGCCAATGCATGGAATTGTACCCTGTCCCTTGATTTTTATAGAGATAAGGTGAAACAGTGAAGCATTATTCCCTTGATTATAATTATACCGACACACCACAGACAGATGTTCATTGGGTTAAATTTGTGTACTTAGCCTGTCCCCAAAGCACAATGATTTTGACTTTTAAAATTGTTCTTGTCACCTCACTTTCATATTCACATTCTTCAGCATTCCCACAAATATTTCAGAGATTCTTTGTGCATTGCGGAAATGTGTGTGCTTTCTATGGATTGATGGCTACACACTGGTGTTTCTTTCAATTTGCAGTATTCATGATGATGAATACCCTGGGGGGATAGAGAGAGAGGAAGGCAGAATATTAGGTTGTGAGGAAAACTCTTTCCGGGTTAATAGGGCAATTTCAAGCAGAACGTCATATTGAACATACCTTGTGGTAGGTCTTGAAAGTATTGCCACCTTAAATGATTGCCTAAGAATGCAATCCTGCACACCAGGTGTGGGCAACCTGAGGCTCTCCAGATGTTACTGGACTACAACTCCCATCATCCCTCACCATTGACCCCAAAATCACAAGTTTCTGTAGCAGCTAAAAATGTTAACTACTATTAGTATCAATTTTAAACCAACCTTCTAGTCTGAAGAAAAGAGAGACATCATTATTAGTCCTCTATCCAGCCATCTTTCTCATGGTGCTAGGAACACTTTCAGTGAAAAACAAAGAGGATAAAGTACACAGCTCATAGTAGTGGCATGAACGGATCATGTCCCTAAGTCCCTGTTGTCTTTTTCTCAATTCTTCTTTCCCCAGGTCCTTTAAAACGTTTTCAAAAGCTTCAGGTCTAGCCAAATGGTCGTATCCAACAAAGTAATCCCACCTGTGCAAAGACTTCCATATGCACAACAGAATTTTCCCTCCCGGGTTGTGAGGTTGCCATGAAAATGCCTGCACTGTCACCATGGTTTGCAGCAATGACTAGAAAGGTGTTGTAATCATGGATTTATTTATTTTTAAGCTCTACAAGCATTGCCAGTATGCCTGGCTCTGAAGAAGGATCCCCTTGGCACTTTCTCAGAATGGGGTGAGGTTGTGGGAAGAAGGCGAGGGAGAAGTTGTCACCACTGCTACTTCTAAGTACTTACTAATGTGTTGGCAATTTATGTTATTTTAATCATGAGAGTGGGCAGGGTGGGAGGGAAAGGAATGGAGACAGAAGCAAGAGGACAGCAGTGCTGCCACTATTGCACAAAGATGGGGCAGCAGTGGGAAAAGAAGGAAAGAACAGTGGAGAGAAGAGATGGAGAGGCAATGGCAAAGCCACTACCTGCCTCAGGCAGCATAATCCCTTGAACCAGGTCTGCCCAGGGCTGTGAGCAGTTGCACCATCTTCCATTGTGCTCCTGTAAGTTTGCCATATTTCAAACAGTGAAAATCTGGGCAGCTAAGTTGTTGGCCGAAACAATGCAATTTTGGAGATATTTTTTATAGAATATCAGCAAACCGGCATTGCCGACATGTGCTGCCATATGTCTGGCTTTTCCCAGACATTTTGCCAATTTCTGCCCAGACACTGATGCTGACTGCAGTATTCCAGATATGTCCAGACGTATGGCAACCCTAGACCTGCCACATTATCCCTCTGCTCTTTCTCATGCAGTGTAATTACTGTCCTGTTGATAAAATGTTTTATCTCTGAATGATGGCTTCTCCCCCACCCCATACAATGCAATGACTATCTCTGCCAATAAAATGCCATGTCAGTCACTGAAAGCTTCCGCCTTTTTAGCACCGCTGACCCACACTATGGTGCTGAGGCAGCTACTTAATGCAGGAAGTTACAAAGTTGTCCATTTGCCTTATAATATTATGTTTTCATTTTTACAGCTCTGCAGCTCAGAGCATCAGATGGATCTGATGACAAGTCTACCTTTTTCTTTTGAAATGACTATTGCCTAATACTTCGGATTTGGGGTTATCATGCTCTTAACTGTCATACTGTATCCTATCCTGCTGCAAACAAAGCTGCCATTTTGTAGTTTGGTTCAAATATAGCATGTTACCTGGTGAATCACTGCTGCCAACCTCCCTCATACAGTCTTCCAATTTTGTCCCATTAAACCTTTTGTTTCTTAGCTCAAAGTGACATGAATCATCCAAACTGAAAATTATATGTTTCACTCTTTTTTCTTTGAGGTGGTATAATATCCCTGTTCCTTTCCTGATAAGTTTTTTTTAATTGCAGACTTTAAAGTAACTTATTATCATTTATATGCCATTGCAATTATTTGCCAAAAGGATGCACCAAAAGGCAAATGATATTTTTCCATTCCCCCCCAAAAAAGAATTGTAATTAAATATTTTGGCCAGCACCCAAATTATTATTCTGCTTGCAGTAGTTATTTATTTCTCTTTGAAGAAAGTGCTTTTTGCATAAGTAATTGCATAAGAACATGCTAGACCAGCCTTTCTCAACCTGTAGGTCCCCAGATGTTGTTGAACTATAACTCCAATCACCCCTACCTAGCAAGGCCAGAGCTCAGGGATGATGGGATTTGTAGTCCAACAACATCTGGGGACCCACAGGTTGAGAACTGCTGTGCTATACCAAGCCAATGGACAATCTAGGAAGTGGAGAAAGAAGTAGGGTGGAGTCATGAAATCTAGTACTCAGGACTGGAGGATGGAAGTTTTCCTGTTGTGACTCTAGATGTTGGAGATGGGAAAGATAATCCACCAGCTCTCCCCTCTTGAAGTGCACAGTGCCTCATTGGAGAGGGAGGAAGGCTTTGACCAGCCAGTGGGAGAATCTGAGCACATGGAAGTGGAGTCAGAGGGACAGAACACAGTGTTGTTGCCAAGATCTAGGTGGCACCTCTGTAGGGTTGCCATATTTCAAAAAGTAAAAACCAGGACACCCCAAAAGTTGTTGATCTTCTTTAAAGAAAATCACCAAAATTGTTGGGCAGCCCTAATTAACCTGGGATTTAACCAGGATGGGTTGAGGCACCCACAGTTCATGTTCAGCTGGAGTGATCTGTCAAAAGGTAGGGCTATTTGGTGGCAAGGAGTTGGGGGGGGTCACATGTAGGCAGTTCAAAACCCTAATTAAACCCTGTGAAAGACCCTGGATTGGTTTGGGAACCCCAACCTGGGTTGGATTCTGGGTTAGACTGGAGCTGCTCTAAAGGGCTGGATTGGGTATGGAATCAGAAGTGAGGGTTGTGCACGGCCCTAGAATTTATGTAATTCACCTGTTAGATTCCCCGTACATGTTTAAAGCATCAAATAAAGCTTTGCCAAGCCATCTGCATGTGCCCAAGTCCTCCCTATTCTCAGACTTTACATTACCACCACCGGCTTCACTTATTTGTTTCCTGGCTCTGTTCAAAGTAGCACTGTTAACCTTTAAAAAACCCTTAATGGTCTGCAACCAGAATACCTCTGGTTGCTCTCAAATGGACCTGCCTGAACCCTGAGATCAGTTTCAGAGTCTTTTCTACTGTGAGCAGGCATAAAGAACAGGGTCCTTTCTGTGGTGGAACCTAGTTTGTTGAATACCTCCCTTAGGGTGAGTTGCAGCGTTCCTTCTTCACTTCCTTTCCAAATCATATTTTAGAAAACAACTTGATTCAGCCACACTTTTTACTCTCTGAGTGGCTGCTGTGGTTGCTAGTGATCTACTAATGTTGCTATGTCTTTTTTGTTATGCTGGTTTCATTATTTTACGTCTCATGGACTGGTTGCTTAAATGGCATAGTTAACTAAATTAAGAGGAGACTTAATTCACCTTTCTAGGACTGAGCTACAAACAGGTGCCAGAGTGCATCCTGCTGAATTCTAGCACAAATTAAGAACTGATTCTGGTGGCATTTTCATACATGATATTAAGTAGGATTGCCATATTTCAAACAGTGACAGAAAAGTTGTTGAGCTTTTTGGACAAAATGGGGGGGTTAAATTGTTGAGGTATTTTTATGGGAAGTTGGTAAAAACAGCACTGCCAACATGGGCTGCCATACATCCAGATTTTCCCAAACATTTCACTGATTTCTGCCTGGACACTGCTGCTGACTATAGTGTTCTGGAAGTATGGCAACCCTACACCTCCATTGATGGGATCAAACACACTAGCCCTGACTGAGCATGTGTTTCCACACATGGCAGTCTCAAAAGGCAAGATAGTCTCATCAATGATCTTGCCCCACCTCATATTTAAGAGCTTGGTAAGAGGGGGTGCCAACTGTTGGGACATCTTCATTGCTTCATTGCTTCATTGCTTCAGTTTTGCATCTCTTGCCCTGCTCATGTACCTTGGACTCATGATTTCTGGATTTTGCGGTTGCTGCTTAGCCTGAATAAAGGTCTCTTCCTTACTCTCAGGTAAGAGCCACTGTCACTGTGTTTTGGGATAGGAGCATGGCAATGGAATTGCTGTCTAAATGTCCTATAACACCTCACTGGTCCTCAAATGTATCTAAAGATAATAATATTCTCATGTGGAACATCTAGTGAGAGTGAGGTAGAAAGATGCTCTTTAACTCTTAGCCTGACTGTCAACAGAAGTAAGGAAAATATTTTTTTTTCATGTTGATTAAAATACTGATTTTGGTCCTGCTGTGTGAAGATTTATGGGACTGTGTCTGTGGGAAACTGACATTTTGTAATGTCAGGGATTTCTTTGCTATCCTCCCGGAACTCTTTTAATAGCTAAGCAGGCACAGCCACCTTATATCAATGTTAATTTGTAATAGGGTGATAAAATCAAAGGTGCGCTAATTGTGTTCTGCTCTGCTGCCTTTGACCTCCTGCTTTCTGTCACATTCTGCAAATGTAAAAATGCAAAGCTTTGTGAGCTCATCCTTTAGGGCAAGACTCCTTTCACTAGACGAGCATAGCTGTTTGTGGGAAGGAAGAAGACATTGGCCTTGAACGGTGTGCATAGGCTTTACCAATACAAGTACAGTTCCCCTCTCCATATGGGAAGGTCACAATAGGAGTCAGCATGCACAGAGACGTTGAGTCAGGGTTAGCGTTCCTGGCCTTGATTCTCCCTACATGACTTCAGGCAAAATTTTTGAATAAGGTTAGAGAAAAAATACTAATCAGAGAGCTAGATAAGCTCATCTGGATGCACACAATCACACTCAAGCTGGGTACAGTTGACTGAGCACTTGGAGGAAAATCCAGAATTGCCACTACATACTAGTGTGCTGCTTGCACATACAAAGGTCTGCAGGGCTGTATTCATATATGTCAAGGGAAAGATAGGGTCAACTCATATATAAGTTGACCAGCTTCTGTCATCACATTTGTCAGGCTTGCATGGAATTGGTGTGTCATGTCAACCAGTGCCCGCAACATGTGTTGTATATATTGAGCCATATGACCTTGATGCTGGTGTTAACTTTTCGATCCACTTCTGTATTGAAAGGGGAAGGAATAAAACGTCTGGAGGCAGGGGAGGTGAGCAGATACACACAGTACGGCCTGGTTCAGATATTCCTCTGTATATAGTATAGGTGGACATGGGAAAGAAGGACAATCCCATGCCTCACACCTGCCAGTATTGCATTGAGAATACTCTCAGTGAAATAGCTTCAGAAGGTCCACTATCTGAGGGCTGTTTCATTTTCCTAGAAGCTGCTGCCACCTTGCTAAGTTAAAGCTACTTTGCAAAAATGTGCCGCCATGCGATGCAGCCAAAAGGAATGTCAGGCCACTCTTTTGAATGGGTTGTAAATGAACAGACCTAGCAGTACATACAGTGCATTGACTTTATGTTTCAGTGAATATCAAGATTTATTGTCCCAAGAGCTATATATTGACTAAAGCCAACAAAAGTCAATATCTCCTATTTTACATGCTCTAGACTGCAATTAAGCAAAAACAACTGGAGGGGAAAGCTACACATCTTGCAGGGTTAAGTCTTTATTCTGCTGCCCATTAAACATGACCTTCTCTCATGACTCTATGAAAAAACATGCTATGTTCCTTTTCTTAGATGAACTGTTCTTGTGTGGTTACAAAACCTTAACTGATGTTCGCCATTGTTAACATGGTGGTGTTAATCAGCATGGCCAAATTTGAATGTCTTATAGCAGGCATAGACAAACTCCGGCCCTCCAGAGGTTTGGGACTACAATTCCCATTATCCCTAGCTAACAGGACCAGTGGTCAGGGATGATGGGAATTGTAGTCCCAAACATCTGGAGGGCTGGAGTTTGCCCATGCCTGTCGTATAGACTATGGCTACACACCAACACAGTGTTAGATGTGGTTAACATACCTAACTCTGAGCTAGATGGTAGTCTTTTTGTGCCTCTTGATGTTTGCAGTCTTGAAACGTGGTATATTAATTGCAATGTGGTATATAAGTTATTTTATTATTATTATCATCAACAACAACAACAAAGCAGGGATGGTGAACTTGTGGCTCTCCAGATGTTGTTGGACTCTAACTCCCATTAGCCCCAACTAGCAAAGGATTTATGGTCCAGCACCATCTGGAAGGCCATAAAATTGCCCATTCCTAGACTATAGTAAACCTTGCCAACAAGGTCTCTATAGTAAAAGCTATGGTTTTCCCAGTAGTGATGTATGGAAGTGAAAGCTGGACCATAAAGAAGGCTGATCGCCAAAGAATTGATGCTTTTGAATTACGGTGCTGGAGGAGACTCTTGAGAGTCCCATGGACTGCAAGAAGATCAAACCTCTCCATTCTTAAGGAAATCAGCCCTGAGTGCTCACTGGAAGGACAGATCCTGAAGCTGAGGTTCCAATACTTTGGCCACTTCATGAGAAGAGAAGACTCCCTGGAAAAGACCCTAATGTTGGAAAAGATGGAGGGCACAAGGAGAAGGGGACAGCAGAGGACGAGATGGTTGGATAGTGTTCTCAAAGCTACCAGCATGAGTTTGACCAAACTGTGGGAGGCAGTGGAAGACAGGAGTACCTGGCGTGCTCTGGTCCATGGGGTCATGAAGAATTGGACACGACTAAATGACTAAACAACAACAACAAAGACTATAGTAAACACATACACAATCCATCCAAAGTACTCCAATCTGAACTAGTTTTAGTGGCATACATTGAAGTGAACTGGTTGCCTATCTTTCTGGCTTTCCTATGAGCTGAATTCCAGCTGTCAGTTTGTGGCAGCCATTCCACCAGGATGCAGAGCAGAGGGGAATAAGAGCAGCAGGACCATTGCCTCTGCTGAGACACCAGCTGCCTTCATCCTCCTAGAGATGGGTGAATCTGTCAGTATTGGTTGCTTCCTAGTAATTGGTTCAGTTCTCCATATTTCCATATCAGTTTGCAATTTTTAAAAAAGTCCTCATGAGAATCCACCAGCATTTTTTGAATGAATTTACCCTACTCCATACATTTTTATATGCAACTTTCCCTGATATACACATTTTTGCAAAGCAATTTTCCGTATCATAAAGCATTTTTATCTGCTATTTTCCTACGTTACCCTAATATATGCATTTTTTTACACAATAGTTAGTTTGGAGAACTGCATCACAAAATTTGGAAAATTGTGATTTTCAGAGGATGGCTGTGTTTTAGTTCCCATATTGTTTCAGATGCTGCAAATTAAGTACGTTCAGAAGAAGAAGAAGAGTTTGGATTTGATATCCCGCCTTTCACTCCCCTTTAAGGAGTCTCAAAGCGGCTAACATTCTCCTTTCCCTTCCTCCCCCACAACAAACACTCTGTGAGGTGAGTGGGGCTGAGAGACTTCAAAGAAGTGTGACTAGCCCAAGGTCACCCAGCAGCTGCATGTGGAGGAGCAGAGACGTGAACCCGGTTCCCCAGATTACGAGTCTATTGCTCTTAACCACTACACCACACTGGCTCACCTTCAAATGAAAACTGAATCTAATTTCTACCCCATCCTGAGTGTTCACTAAACTGACACCTAACAGCAGTCATTCTATAAGGAAACTTGAATGGTTTCCAGTCCAGTTGCTATGAGAACTAGAGGGATAAAAAACAACTGTGCCTGAGCTTGCGTCCCCTCCCCCAGTCCACCCCAACTCATCTCTTTTCCTTGCGTCATGTTTTTTAGTTTGTTGAATCCAAAAACAGGTACTGTCTTACTACCGATTATCATAAGCCTTTTTTTTAAGCTAAAGAAGGGATTAAAAATGCTTTAAAGAACTATAAATAAAAATGGTTGAGCCACAAAGAACATACTGTGAGGAAGAACCTGGAGCACTTTCATAAGCCAGTTTGCAGGGAAGGAGGTAATCAAAGGAACTTACTTCAGGTGATTTAATACGTGGAAGGCCAACTCTGGCTTAATCTGAGCAACAGTTTAGCCCTAGGTCATGTCCCTTACACAATAGCTCAGCTAAGGAAAATTTGAAGGTATAATATGCAAGTATATGCAGAGTAAGGAAGCACAACAAGCCATCAAATGCATCAGAGATTGGAATGGGAGGGTCTGCTCAGAACAGACTGCCCCAAATGAATTTGTAGACTTCTTGACTATACGACTTCACACTGTAAAGTGGTGGTGGTGGGGGGATCAACGTTGCTGGGAATCACAGGTGGGCAGAGTGCTGTTGCATTCATGTCCTGCTTGTAGGCTTCCCAAAGGCATCTGATTGACCACTGTAAGAGCAAGATGCTGGACCAAATGGGCTATTAGCCTGATCCCGCAAACTCTTCTTCTGTCCTTAATATGTTCCAATCATCCCTGCAGGAGAATAATAACAGCAACAACAACTTTGACATAGTATCCCATATCCTCCAACATCCAGGTGATCCAAATTGGGACACTATCTATCATCTATCATCTATCTATCTATCTATCTATCTATCTATCTATCTATCATCTATTTCCTGAGCTCTTGCGGATGCCAGCACGCCAGACCAAAAACTGGGACATTCTAGGATCCAATCTGAAGCCGGGATGGCTCCTGTAATTCTGGTGTGTCCTGCTTAAATCGGGATGGTTGAGCAGTATGGTATCCAAGCACCAAAGAAATGAGACAGAGGTTCTACATATGCCCCTTCCTCCATAAGAAAGATATTCAAACTACCAGTCACATTCTCACTCTTCAACACCAAACTCACAGTTAACAGGATGCAACAAGAGTTTTTATGTAGCCCTCTCATTGATGTACTAATTTACTACAAGCAAGAAGCTTTTGATGTGAAAAAGCATTTAAAAATAGCCCCTACAGTCTTAAGTGGAACAGTTGAGAGAGTTCCACTACCTTGTTATGCATAATATTGATTTGGTTTACAGATGAAGCTGAATGGGGTGGTAGAATGGTCTGTACCTCTTCAGACCACACAAGTTTTTGATTTCACAGGGGGGGGGGACACACCCCTACAAAAGAAAAGGAGCACAAACAGCTAGGTTGAAATATTTCCATCTTCTGTTTCTCTCCCCTCAGGTGCTTGAGTGTATGTGTTTAACATGACAGAGAACTTTCAAAAATGGTATTCCTCACCTGAAATGGCACAGCCTATTCTATAGCAGACCCAAATCTCAGAAGCTTCTAATTTTAGGAATTAAGTAGAACTTGCACCTGAGTGAGTGACAGGTCCCCCTTTTAAATTCCAAAGTCTACAAGAAAAGTCCTCTTTGCTTGCATTTGACCTCTGTTAGTCACAGTAAAAGATACCTGAGGCCAATAAAATACGCTCTGAGCATGACTAAAATTCCCTTAGCAGCTGGCCTGGAGAAGCTTATTCCTTGTTCTTTTAAAACGTCTCCTTATTACTGGACTGGACTCCTGCCTTTTCTGGGAAAAATTAAGCCACCTCTTTGCTATTATGGTAATGGATGAAAAATCAGGTGGCAGGGAACAGCCCTCTGAAGATTGTAACACAGTCTGCAATTTTCACGTGTTCTGCCTCCCTCTCCTTCCCTTTTAATAGCTGCAGGAAAGTCAACAGATTTTGAAGTAGCAGACGCACAGTAGAGCCCTAAGCACTGAGCAAAATAAACATCAGGTGAAAGACAAAAGGCTGGAAGAATTGATTATGCCACTTGGCTGCTCTCCTGAGAAAGATAAAAAGAGGCCAGGACATGCTTCGCTACTCCTTGCATGTAGAAGTCAGGCTCAGGAAACAATACCCTGACATCTCTGCCATGCAGATAACTCCAACAAGCACAGTGAGTGATTTAACTATTCTTTTGTTGTTGCTGCATTTCCCCCTCTTTTGATTGACAGCTGCAGAGTATATTACAAGGGTCTCATCTTTGTGGACTGGTTTCTTGGTGGTGGAAATAATCATAGAATCATAGAATCATATATTAGCCGTTCCTCATAAGGCATCGTTTCCAGGCCTTTGACCTTTAATCTGATCTTTAATCAGATGAAAAATTTAGGTGGGTTTTTTTTATTTAAATTTTTTTATTTAAAAAACAAAAGAAGCTTACCCACCAGCAGCAAACAACACACATTTAAAGCACATGACTCCTCCTAAATAATCTGGGAACTGTAGTTCATTAAGGTTGCTGGGTAATGTAGCTCTGTGAGGGCAAACTGCAGTTCCCAAGATTCTTGGGGAAAGTCATGTGCTCTAAATGTGCTTTAAATGCATGGTGTGTGTGGTCAAGCTAAGAATAAACAGAAGGGTCCTAATGTTGGATTTGTAAGGGCAGATCTCTGCAAGTAGGAAACGTGTCACAGAAGTCTTGAGTTCAAGAAAGAATACTAGAGGAGAGGTAAGTTGGGTTACATCCTTGTGCAGTTGGGTAGAATAAGATGACGTTTGCCAAGTTTGCTGCTGCAAATTGCATAAATGACGCAGACATAAACTGTGAAATTATTTTAAAATGGTAATACCAACTACCAGCTTTTTAGGGTTTATAATATACCCTGTTCTTGGTATTCCCAAGAACAACCTTCTTAACTATAACCACTTAAGGAACACTTTCCTTCCGACTTAGTATCACTGTCCGTAACACTCCTAAACATTTTTTTATAATAATACTGTATCATTTGTACATTGAAGAGAGCAGTGCATTGAATGTGACTCTTACTTTTGTATAGTAGCCTACATTCCAATCATGCAGACACTGAATGTTCACTTCAAGGAACAAGGGACGATATTGCTACTCCCCCATCCTTCTTCATATGCATGCTTCTTTCCCACTATGATTCCCCCATGAAAGAACCAAATGCCAGCATACTACCCCAAATTCCGTCACTTTACTCCTATGATTTTCCAGGATAAGGGGGCTGAAACCTCCCCCCTCCCCCGGAATGAAATAACATGGAAACAATTGCTAAATAAGCTCTTACATTCCATTAGTTTTCCAGAACTGGCCTTTACGTCATGTGAAAGCTCAGATGTAACGCAGTAATTAAGAGTTAAGGAAACCTTGGGGAAATGGAAGAAACTGCCATGGGAATGCAGCCTCAGATGATCTTTGAAGCCCCCTCATAGCTTTATAATTGTAAATTTTGTGCTGCCGCTGTATATCAGACAAAAGATTTGCAAAGTAGCTTGGTTTCCAACAAGCCGCCAAAATTAAGGCTATTTCCATAGTTATCTCCTGCAGCCAGATTTCTGAAACAGATCAACATGCTGAGTAAATGAAAGAAGAGCTTTGGAAACCCGGCCCATAGCAGGTACTGCGTTTAATGAACAGTTGCTTTGTGCTTGTCTTATTTCATCCTGCTGTTATTCCTTGAGCTCTGATACAGTCACTGCAAGGATCCTCTAATCCAGCTCAAATGCCATGTGGCAGCACATAGCAAGGTCTTCCAGTAGAGGAATGGCTGGCATATAAGATGCAGGCAAGGAGGGCTAAAGGACTTTAAATGGCATGCCTCCCTTTCATTCCTTAACTTCTTCTGCATCTCTGCTTGGTTGTTCCACATCTCCCTTCCTTTTGGAACAGCTGGTTCTATACTTGCTCTGTATACAAAGGGCTTTCATATCTCTCCAAAACACAATTATTTTATGTGAAGTCAGTCTACATATTCTGCTGTGAGCCATCTTGGCCATGATGCCAGCTGTAACCAATGGGGTGCCCTCCATATGTTGCTGGAACTACAACTCATGCTAGCCCTGCTGGCTTGGGGCTGTTGGGAGTTGCAGTTCAAAACATCTGGAGGATGGTTTACACCAGGCTTACTTGAGATGGCACCTCCTATCAGCCCTAGGAAATAGGTGCATAGGAAGCTGCCTTACACAAAGTCAGACCTTTGATCAATCTAGGTCCGTATTGTCTACAGCAGCTCTTTAGGGTTTCAGACAGGGCAGTCTGATGCCTTGGAGATGCCAAGGTTGAACGTGGAACCCTCTGCATGCAAGATTCATTCTCTAATCACTGAGCTACATCTCTTCCCAGCACAACCAATAGTGGTAGTTGCAGTGCAGCATAATCCGGAGTGCCCCACATTGTCTGTCTCAGTTATAAACCATAGAATGAATGTGTAGGGGATATGATATTATTGCTGAAGGTTATACCCTGACATACTGTATGTGTGTTCATTGAAATGAATGTGCAGCCATCAGGGATAGATGCAATCCTCATCCAGCATATTCATTCAAACTGGTTGGAATGCTTGAGAAGAAAGTTAGTGAAAAAGCACCTATGAGCCCCAGAGACTTGGGATTATGTGATGGGGAAGCATATGAATATTGTTCTCGGGTACTCGGTGTCCAATTCTCTTGGAGCCCCTTGAATCAACATCTGTGTTGCAACTCTCGTGTGTTAACTTCCTATTTGACCAAAAGTACATGGTGCAAAGGGACGCAGGTGGCGCTGTGGGTTAAACCACAAAGCCTAGGACTTGCTGACCAGAAGGTTGGTGGTTCGAATCCATGCGACAGGGTGAGCTCCCGTTGCGCCGTCCCTGCTCCTGCCAACCTAGCAGTTCGAAAGCACGTCAAAATGCAAGTAGATAAATAGGTACCGCTCTGGCGGGAAGGTAAACAGCATTTCCGTGCGCTGCTCTGGTTCGCCAGAAGTGGCTTAGTCATGCTGGCCACATGACCCGGAAGCTGTATGCCAGCTCCCTCGGCCAATAAAGCGAGATGAGCACCGCAACCCCAGAGTCGGTCACGACTGAACCTAATGGTCAGGGGTCCGTTTACCTTTACCTTTACGTGGTGCAAACCAATTTGTGTGAGAAGCCCTCCAGTGGTTGTCAAACGTCAGAACAGAGAACATAAGAAGTTGCCTTATACTGAGACAGACCATTGGTCCATCTAGCTCAGGACTGTCTGCACTGACTGGCATCAGCTGCCCAAGGTTTCAGAGAAACCAGGGGTCTCATCCAGCCTTGTCTAGAAATACCGGGGATTGAACCTGAAACCGTCTGTGTGCAAAGCAGATGACTCTACCGCTGAGCTACAGACAGCCCATCCTTCTAAACTTCAACTCCTGCTGACCATTTCAAGACTCACTCACCCTCACTCCCCTGCCACCTCACTCCAAAAAAGAAAATATATTGAAAGTGCAGCTGCACTGCATCCATTTAAAACTTGACCATAAACTCTCTGTTGTTGAGCACAATGAAATCCGCCTGCCCTCTTCTAGAGCTGTTACATCTTCATATGTTCTTATATTTTTCCAGGGGGGAAAGAGTTGAAATCCTTTCTATGTGAACTTTTGGAACCATTTCCTCCAAAGAGAAACAATAAGATTTCTACACTCATATTGTAGCCTCAATAGATACAGTCTAAACTTCCAGACAATTCAACAGCAGCAAAACATAGAAATGGACTGTGGACCACAGACTGAATGGTGGCTAAGCCTTATTAACAGCCCAATCACTTACTCTGCTTTGTGCCCCACAATGGCCACTGGAAGCTCATTTTCCACTGTGAAAGATGCAGTTTGATCAAATTGTAGCTTTCTTTCTCTGGTAAAAATAGCTAAGTAATGTTTCAAGTCCTGGTCACTTTGTATAAAGGTTTCCCCCCTCTGAATCTATGCCTGTTATAAAAACCAGTAAAAGGCCCCTTTGAATATATTCTCTGAAAGATTAAGTGTGATATAGCAGGAACATATTGAGAGGTGGTTCAAAGAAGCTGGAGGGAGGCAAAAAGAATGGAAATTGGTTTGGCCCTTATTACAAGAATAATGGAGATGCGTCAGTTCATTGCTTGTGACCAAGAGAATTTTAATGGTGTAGGCTGTAAGGAAGCACGAAAGCCAAGTTTTTTCCCAATGCACAGAGCAGTCTTTATGGACACAAAAAAGGTGACAGTGGCACAAAATCAAATTGAACAACAGCAAAATGCATGCAGGTATATGGTATTTATTTGGGATAGCTCAGTTGGTAGAGCATGAGAACCTTAATATCAACCGCATAGATTCGAGCCCCACCTTGGATGAAAGATTACATTACAGGGGCTGGACTAAATCAGGGTAAGGGACACAGGTGGTGCTTTGGTCTAAACCACTGAGCCTCTTGGGCTTGCCAATCAGAAGGTTGGCAGTTCAAATCCCTGCGACGGGGTGAGCTCCCATTGCTCTGTCCCAGCTTCTGCCATCCTAGCAGTTTGAAAGCACACAGCACAAGTAGATATATAGGTACTGCTGTTGCAGGAAGGTAAATGGCATTTCTGTGTGCTCTGGCTTCCATAATGGTGTCCTATTGCACCAGAAGCAGTTTAGTCCTGCTGGCCACATGACCCTGAAAGCTGTCTGTGGACAAATGGCAGCTCAAAAGCGAGATGAGTGCCGCACCCCATAGTCCAGGGGTCCTTTAACTTTACCTTTTTAGATCAGCGTTTCCCAAACTTGCGTCTTCAGCTTTTTTTAGACTACAGTTCCCATCATCCCTAGCTAGCAGGAGCATTGGTCAGGGATGATGGGAACTGTAGTCCAAATACAGCTGGAGACCCAAGTTTGGGAAACCCTGGACTAGATTATCCATGTGGTCCCTTCCGACTCTACAACTGTATCATTCTCTGATACGGGGAATTAAAGGCATAAAAATGTGGCTTTATGGAAGCGCATCATAGAGAGGGTTGGGGAGTTGATATCATTACTCTGGGGCACAGAATTTTGTTACCTGTGAAAACAACCTAGTTCAGGGATCTCTCCAACAGTAATACTGCTGTTAATTTAATCCCAGCATGCAGAATTTTCACTGATAGTATTTACTGTATCCTGCTTCTCAAAATACATTGTATTGCAAAGATAGGTAAATAGCTCACCTGTTTTATAACTGTTCAGGGGGCGTTCCAGTATAGGTGCCCAGGAAAGGGTCTCGTTCACCTTTCTTCTGTGATATGGTGCTTGGGTCTTCAATTATGAGAAGCAGAAACTTGGCTACTATTCTCCTTTCCAATATTTGAAAGAAACAGTTTTTTTGTGTGTAACTTTGAAATTCTGTGTGTGTGTAAAATCTGTAACAGCTTTAGGCTTTGCCAACATGAATTATTGTGGGAGCAACATGAGTGGCGTATTGTGAAACCAGCACCTGTTTCAGCAACTTGATTGACTGTTGGAAAGATATACGGCAAACGGAATAAAAACGGCTAGCTTAGGTGAATTAGAATTTTGCCTCCTCTCGTGTTCTGTATGAATCTCTTAATGTTCCTGGGATTCAATTCATTTTAGGAAAGAAAGAAAGAAAGAAAGAAAGAAAGAAAGAAAGAAAGAAAGAAAGAAAGAAAGAAAGAAAGAAAGACCCAACATTCAATGGGCCTGTATTTTGTGCTGAAAGTATTGTCTGGAAGAAGAGCATGAAAAAAATGTGAATTTCTCATTTTTTCCACTTCAGTATTCCACATTGCCACATCAGTTTGAAGTTCTGGGGTTTCTTTCAAAATAAAAGCTGCATGAAAATTCACCAGCATTTTAGTGTTAATTTTGCCTAATATACACATTTATGCAGAACAATTTCTCCTAATATAGTGCATTTTTGTATGCTATTTTCGTGAATATATGCATGTTTATGCACACTTTACCCCAGTATGTGTTTTTTTTTCCTACCAGTTACAATTGCAAAATTCAGATAACTTTGGATTTCAGAGGTTGGCTGTGTTTAAGTTCCCACGTTGCTTTGCAAAGCGTGAATTAGGTGAGTTCACCATTAAATGAGAACTGAATCCAATTCCGCCCCCATGTCTAGTGGGGCCAGAGCAAAATATGAGTAGAGCTGGAGTCAGAACCAAAACCAAAAGTAGGTGGGGCCTCCTGATTTTCTGTCTTTCGACCAACATCGTTTCTCTTTCTGTCACCCCGCATCTCTCCTGGCCACACTCCCTTCCCTTCCCCTCCCCTTGACAACCACATAAAATTAGCCCAAGGGTTGTATGGTGTTCTGGGGCCACACCCTCCTCATGTGACTTCTAGCATGGCTGAAATGGATCCTTGAATTCTGATAAAGAGCCAGTGTGGTGTAGTGGCTAAGAGCGGTATATTCGTAATCTGGGGAACCGGGTTCGCATCTCCGCTCCTCCACATGCAGCTGCTGGGTGACCTTGGGCTAGTCACACTTCTCTGAAGTCTCTCAGCCCCACTCACCTCACAGAGTGTTTGTTGTGGGGGAGGAAGGGAAAGGAGAATGTTAGCCACTTTGAGACTCCTTCGGGTAGTGATAAAGCGGGATATCAAATCCAAACTCTTCTTCTTCTTCTAAATGTGTCTTGGTTTCCTGGATGGAGGTTAGAGAAGTGAGGGGGAGAGAGACAGTAGAAACCTCTGGCTTTTGCATAGCTGGGATGTAGCCAACTGTACAAAGATCAGAGTCACATCTGTTGCTCTGTCCACTTTTCCCTCTGGCCCCTCTCGACATTGACACGCACCCCTTCCAAAGGTTGCTTATGAGGGAATTGGCCTCAGGCTGGAAAATGAAGTATGATGGGAAACTTTATTTACCTGTAGCTGTAAGCACCAGGCAGTCACTGCAAGCTTTTCCTGCTCAAATGACGTGCAACATAAATTCTTGTGACACAGTTCATATTGCCTATATAGGTGCTTTAAATTATGCTACATGATCCTCAGAGAGGATGGCCATGTACACATTTTCACATATAATGGTTGTTGTCGCCTCTCATCCTGAAAATCCACCCCACTATATGTTTTAAAATCTTTTTTTTCTGGAAAACATCATTACAATTCTGTGATGCATGAGTGCATCCTTTGCCACAGACAGATCTGTATATAAGAGGTGGAGAAATTTGTACATGTTGAAATGTTAAATCAAATAACCTTGCATTTTTAGGTCTTTAACCTTTGGAGCAGATGCTTGCTTGCTTGCTATGCTATCTCTCAGCATCACCTGACATCTCAAGGTCATGTGTATGCAGCTCTGACTTCTTTGAATAATGAGTCAAACTATTGACATTTTGCTGTATTAGTTACAGTTTACAAGGTTTGGCCACTGACTTCTGAGTAAATATTGACATGGGCAGTTTCTTATTTGGGAAAGAAAACCTGGCACCTTACTATTTCTAAATTCTTGCAAACCAAGCGGTATGCATTTAGTGTACCGTGCATTAACCATCTTCTGTGGCAATACTCATTGGATCATTGCTTTCTTGCAGGAGGAAAATAAATCTACTTGGGAAATTGTAGCAAAAGGGTGCTTCCAGCCTGTCGCTATTTTCAGGGAGGATTCAGTCACATACTGGCAAATTCAGGTTGCCTAATTATCACAAGGACCAAGGAAAGTGATGGAAAACTGCACTGGAATGTGTGAGATAACACTTGCTTTGATGCAACATCATCTAATCTCCCCATAAACCAATGAGAATGAATGCTCATTAAATAGCCAATGCTATCTAATCTCCCCCCAAATGAATCAAGATAAATACTAAATACACATGTCATCTGAAAGCACCCATTGACTCCTGGATGTGGCATTCTTTATTCTCATTTGAAAGGGGAATCCATTTCACCTTAGAATGAGTGGGTAGAAAGTGAAAGTGAGCTTCATGGTAGTGACCAGAAGTGACCATGGTAGTTTACATCCCTCCTTCCAGAATGAGCACTTTGTGTGACACTAGCAATACAGAGAGTGGGCTCTTTTTTTTTCTTTAGAAGAAAAAAAATGGCAGCCCCTTACTGGCTGCCAATGAGAGAGTTGCTCTTCTGCTGCCACGCTGAAACCCAGGTAGCAGTGGTGAAGCATAATCAAAAGGAGGAGAATGATTTCACATCCCATTTTGTTCCCAAGCCCCACTCAATTCAGGCTGCAAGTTCATCTCAGAACTTCATCTCAAGGCTAGTTGCAATGGCAGAGTTTGCTTGTTGGGGAACAGTGTTGAATAATTGGGGCTCTCTTGCTTAGGGAGGGTCCTGAAACCACTGTGGCAAGATAAATCATTGCTTATGCCATTCTAATCCATGGCAGTAGCCACAACAGGGCTTCTTTTTCATCCTCACACTTTATCTTACATTGACATCTGAAATTGCTTGAAGCAGAAATTGAACGGAAAAAGAGTTGTGGAGTTTCTCCCTTTATTCTCCACCCCTTTGTTTATTTTTGTATATTTTCTGAGGGCAGAGTAAGCTTCATTTTCAAAGCAACTGGAGGGGATTGTGTTCAGCAGATAGGCATATAAAAAGTAACCTGGCCACTTTCTGTATCTTACACTGAAGTTAGCATCGTTATTACACTTCTGATACTTTGATGCTTTACAAGTAGAGTATGTGCTTGTGTGGAAATAATAGTTCTTTTCTTTCCTTTCATCACTTTTCTCAGAACTTTTGAGCTCTGGTGTGAAATGTGTACTGTTTGTCAAAAAGCTGTTTTCTTTGGACATTACATAGCAGGCAGTTTCGTTTCTTCTATTGTACACAGAATGCAAGATCCTTGTTTCACTTATGATAGAGGCTGACTTCAGGGAAACCTAGTAGTGCCAATTGGTATGACTTGCCTGAATAAAATCAAAGGTTGGAGGAAGGAGAAGTCTAGTGGTGACTTGGGAGAGGACCCCACCCCCTTATTGCAGGACCTCCTAGTCTCTAACCCACCTCCTGAAAACAAAGTCCCCATAGTAGTCAAGGAGATGGCTGGGCAATCAGCCAGAAGTGGAAGGAGGGTGGGAGGCTTAGACTTTGGCATCACCGCAGATGCACGAATATTTACGCCAGCATGAATAGACTTGACCCACCCTCTGCAGGAACACAACAGCAGTCTTCTCACAAGAACCTCATAAATGCCTGGTCCTACCCTGCTCTTTAAAAGTAAAGCAGAAAGGCTGTGGGGTTGACAATATCTGTGTTATTGCCTACCCATGTATCCTTGGGGCTCTGCTTATAGACTTTGACTTGTGTAACCTGTCCTTTGAACTGATGCTAAGATGGTCTGCTGATTCATTGAATAAAGCTTTCAGGTTTCCTTGAGCCAAGATTCCAAGTACTATGTCACAGGTTGAGAGACAAGACATCCAGTTCAGTGCTGTTGCCACAGAAAGAGTGATCCCCCTCTCTCCACTACCCCTTTTTAAGTTCATTTGCATGCAGACCACTGGTGGAAGTGTGACTTGTTCATTATGCAACTGGCCAGTTCTTATCTTTCATTGACAAGTTGTTTGTCCACCTCCCTCCCTGCCTCCACCCCCCAAAAAAAGTCCTTGTTTGTCACTTGGTAGCTCAATCCATGTAGTTCCACCCTCCCTCTTCCTTCTCTGGTATGATCCTGATCTATGAAAATGTATTTAAGCCCATACCTTCTTGAGCATTGCTAATCCAGAAGTGAGGCAAAATGGGAGTCATGGTAAATCTCAGTCACTCAACCTTATGCATTCATTGCTTCTGCCTTGGTTTGGTTTCTCAGTGGCATCCCAATGTGGCATTCACTGTCTGCCTTCCCTGTTTAGAATTCAGGCCAGCTCATCTAGGAGATCCGCCCATATGGTTTTGTGGTAGAATGTGAGCCAAGGCGCTGTTTACACCAGAATGCACACAACTCTATTAAGCTGCATTCATTTGTAGTGTCAGCAAGCAAGCATCTGTCAGCTGAAGTATAAGTTCCAGTCCTCTTCAATTGACATCAGTCTTTTGTAGACTCTGGCTCTCCATCCCTTATGCAGTGAGCAAGTAATTATGCTCGCACAGGGACCCATTTATGCAGGAGCTGTATACATCTGCTTTTGTGTGTGTATTTAACTGGAAACTGGTGGGGAACTTCAGCCCAGGGGCCTCAATCCTCTCTATCTGGTCCTTGCAACTGTCCCCAGGCCAACCCTTCTCTCCCCAGATTATTTCCTAGGCTACTCCTTTTGCCTGGCTGGAATGTGTTCTTGAACTGGGATAATGCCTCTTTTTTTCTCTGGATGGAGGGGTCTCTGTATGTAGAAATGTAAGACATTTGCATGGCTGAATGTAGCTTATTGTACAAAGATAGCACCTAACCAGACCTCAGATAATAGAGATTTACAACTTAAAACTTGGTTTTCTTCCAGAGCAAGTATTGGAGTCCTTGTGTGGCATGCTGTCTTCTCAACCTATCCTCCATCAAAAGCATTAACTTGAGGATCCAATCAATGCTAGGGTGTACCATGTCAAGTCCTTGCCAATGCACCAACACTGCTTGAGTCCTTCACTCAGGGCCAGATTTGTTCAGCAGTAACCCAGTGGACAATGTTTAAAGCATAACCAGTGATGTCACGGTCCAGTTCATGGGCAATCAAAGTCCCGGGACATCGGGACCGGGGGGCAAGATGGCGGGATGGAAGCAGGAATGGGAGTCCAGAAGCCAGGGGTCAGGAAGTCAAGAGTCCGAGGGTCAGAGAGTCAGGAGTCAAGAAGCCAAGGGTCCGAGGATCAAGAAGCAAGGGATCATGAAGTCAAGGGTCCAAGGATCAAGATGGAAGGAGTCAAGGAACCAAATGCAGCAAGGCAGGGAACGTGTTGCTGTGACAAAGAGCCAACAGGAAAATGCTGACCTTATATCCCTTCCCGGCTCTTGCCACCAGGTGCTGTGAGTTACCAATCGGCCTCACCTGTGTGGCCACGCCTCGCCTCTTCAGAACAAACTTAGGAAGGCCCAGTCCTGCAGAGTCCTATTGGCCACAGGGCCTGGCTCCTGCACACACACCTGACAAGTGATAACTATGGACTTGATCCATGTATTGGTATACAAAGCTTACTGGCTTGGTGTACAGTAGTACATATCATGCCAGTATCATGAATCAGGATCATCAGGCAAATGCCAAGACCCTTCAGCACTGGAAAGGCTTACCAATGATCTTATAACAAGAAATGCTCTAAACTTTCATTCACAACCATATTAATGAATGGGTTATCACATTAATTGTCTTTCCTCCTTGGAGTTCCAAGAGGTGTATATGGTTCTCCCCTTCCCCATTTTATTAGCACAGTGTCCCTGTGAGATAGGTTAGGCTGAAAATTGGTCACTGGCCCAATATCATCCAATGAGTTTCATGGATTAGTTGGGATTTGCACCCTGGTCTCCCTGTATCTAGACCTACAGTCTAACCCAGGGGTAGGCAACCTAAGGCCCGTGGTCCGCATGCGGCCCAATCGCCTTCTCAATCTGGCCCGCGGATGGTACGGGAATCAGCGTGTTTTTACATGAGTAGAATTTGTCCTTTTATTTAAAATGCATCTCTGGGTTATTTGTGGGGCATAGGAATTCATTCATATATTTTTTTCCAAAATATAGTCCGGCCCACCACATGGTCTGAGGGACGGTGGATGGGCCCACAGCTGAAAAAGGTTGCTGACCCCTGCTCTAACCCTTCTTAGATGACATTCATTTATGTCAGCTAAATATATTTTGTTTCTTAGTCTCTTTAGTTTCTTAAATATTGTGTAGGCTTGAATTTGTTCCCAAGTTATCATGGAGTAACTTTACTGAAATCACTTCTACCCTTGTTATGGTCATTTTCTGAAATCATTAGTTATTACTGGATTGTCAAACTCTGTAGATCGATTGATTTGGGCAAATGAGATCTGTTGTTTTAAACATGAATAAGACTTGTCCACTTTATTTAGTCAGGCCAGGAAAAAGTATTGTTTTCATGAAAGAACCTCACCTCTATTAAGATACTGTAATGGATTGATTAATGTATGCATCAATCCATTAAAATCAAGACAGTTAATGAGCTATGATTGGCAGCCATAATTATTACAGAGAGCAAGAATGACATGACACCTAACACATTTGCACACTGCTCTAAATGGCAATTTGACAGTAGGTTAGGATTTATGTAATTTACATGCACACATACTCTATAATCTGATTTGGGCTTTGTCCACCTGTCTCCCATTCATGCTTTTGTGGTTCTCTTTGATTGAGTCCTAGAACTAGCCCTAGATAGCAGAAACCACATGGAGTTAAGAAGCCAAGGGTGATGTGAGTTTAACCATTTACAAGTAATTGATGCTTTTATCTTGATACTGGTCATTGACCGTAATAAACAACAGCAACTACTACTACACAAGTCTACTGTCACTGGCTAGATCAGTCACTATGTCCTGGACCAAACCAGACCACTTTAAAATAGTCATTGACATCTCAGCCAATTGCATCGCTCATTGTAGAGACTATGAGGCTGGAACTCTTCCCAATGATAGTCTGTAGATCCATGGTAGAGAATTAAAAAACAAATACTATGATTGTAGACTGCTGAGTCAGATTTCCATACCTCTTCTCTCTCACAGACATGCACACAGTTCCAAGTAATGAATTGTGATCAGGAACATTTAGAGATCAGATTTTTAAAAATCATTCATGTAATCTAAGGCACTGCACTGTAAAGCTCAATATTAAGGATGTGAGGAACCCACTTGGAGGAATTTCACACCTCTCCCTCTTCCTTCAACTTCCTCGTATTTGACCCCTGATCAGGAACCACCAAATATACTCCAAAATTTCACTTTAGAGTTAACTTGGTGTCAACTAGACTCAGTAGCAATTGATGGGGGGAGGTTGCTCACCTGTCTTTCCAACTCCAAGCATAAGACTAAGTAGGTAAGATCAGATTTGTGCAAGTCAGAGCCGTGGAACAATGAGAGAAGCTATTGAACCAGGTGGGATTAATTAGTACACAATTCAATCAAACTATGGGTCAAGCAAAAGTGTGGGTGAGCCCTAAGAAGATAGGTTTGTGGCATTATGCTAGAGGTCATGGACATCCAATGAAACAGAACATTAGAGGATTTAGGACAGAGCAACAAGAGGCACTTCTTCATGCAGCACATAGTTAAAATATGGAATTCACTATCACAAGGTGTGGTAATAGCCTCCAACTTGGCAGGCTAACATAGCCTTGATGCAGGTAGGTAGCCGTGTTGGTCTGATGCAGTCAAAAAAGATTTAAAAATTGTCCAGTAGCACCTTAGAGACCAACTAAGTTTGTTCTGGGTTTAAGCTTTTGTGTGTACGCACACTTCTTCAGATACCTTGCCTTGATGGTGATGCTGTACCTTCATTGTCAGAGGTAGTAGATCTCTGAATAGGAGTTGCTAGGAATCACGTGTGATGCTGTTGCCCTCAAGTTCTGTTTGTGGACTTCCCACAGACAACTGGTTGGCCACTATGAAAATTGGATACTGGACTAGATGGGTTTTTTAATATAATCTGATCCACTGAGCCCTTCTTATGCTGATGGATCTGCATATACTGCCTCTTGATGGAGTTTGAGGGCATTTACTTCCACAGCAAATTCCAGTATTTCTATTTCGGATTTCAGAAGAAAATGCCTTTATGTTTGTTTCTTTGCATGTGCTTCTGGGAACTGGATTTGTGTAAACATTTATTTTGCAGCAACAGGTAGATCTTTCTACGTGTTGGAGATGAGGGTGTCTTTCATTTCCGAAAGGGTTGTTGTCTCAAGGAAATAGATCCTGTGATTGATTACTAAGCAGTACTATAACTGGATGCAATCCACTGAAAGTTAAATTACACCAAAATCCATGATACCTTACAATATTATGCAGTGTGAGCCTTGTATGTTTATTCAGTTCAGAAGTCTTCCAGTGCTCAGTGAGATACTTCCAAGTGAGTGTAAAATTGCAGTCTTAGTGGCATTGATTTAGCTGGGACTTCAGCATGTCTAATTTCCACAAGATCTCCACAAGATCTCATGTGATTTTGGCTGTGGGGGAAGCAGGGTAGACAGGGAGCTTTTGGGGCTACCATGTTGGGCACCTTGGGCAGCCACCTCAGTCTGCCTAATGACTGAGCTGGCCATTCTCCTCAATTAATAAGGAAAAAAATCTGCAACAGTGGAGTGCAGGGCTTTGCCATGTTTACTTTACTTTTGATGTGGCCAGTGCTTTCTTTTCTGGGGAGACGCAGGGGTACGCATACCCCTAAACATTTTGTGAATCTTTGTACTTTTGTCCATTTACTGTACAGTGGAACCTCGTGTTACGGATGGGATCCGTTCCGGAGGCCTGTTCATAACACAGAACTGATGCAAGCCGAAGTATCGTGTCTGCGCACACTCGTGGCATGATTTAGCGCTTCTGTGCATGCGCAAGCGGTGAAACCCGGAAGTAACCCATTCCGGTACTTCCGGGTTGCCACAGGATGCAACACAAAAACACGTAACCTGAAGCGGACACAACATGAGGTATGACTATTTATTTTTCCCAATTTGAACTATAAAATGGTGATTTTCTTGAGTCAAAATGTGAGTACCCCTAAACATTTTATTAGGGGGGGGGGAAGCACTGGGTGTGGCTGAGGAGTGTTTGTATGTCCTTTCTCTCATTCTGCACATCAACTCATCAATAATCTGCATTCTGCAGCCTCCTCAGGTGCCCATGCTTCAACTAAATTCCAAGGGGAAACATTGTGAGGTAACTCTTCCATAGGCCCTTTTTCAGGAAGTGCAGGCAGTCAGGTTTGAATGTGAGTTTAACGGAAATAAAAAGACACACACAACCCTTGACTAACTTGTAGTGCTAAAATGAGTTCAATCTGCCCCCCAAAAAAAACTTTTAAGTGCTCTGCGAATGAGGCAGAAAATTTGAAATATTTTGCAAGGGAAGAAAACGTTGACAAAATTGGAGGATAGATTTCAGTACAGCATCCATTTTAACCATTTGACTGCATTCCTATGCCTGCTTGCTTGAGAGTAAACCACACTGTACTCAGTGGGACCTTCTTCTGGGTATACATGTACAGGATTGCACCCTTGGAGTATTCTGTGCTCTCACTATGCAGGCTCCTTGACAGCATCTTAAGACTTTCCAGCTTTGTTATAGACCTCCTGTAAAATCCAGAGCAGGCCAAGTCACTCTCTGGCTCCCCCTGGCCACACCACTTGAGTAGTTTGTCATTTTGCCGAGGCCTGCTTGACCTTGTTTAGTGGCTCCTTAATGAGGGTACTGATAAAAATTTCAGCATGACCCTCTCAAGTGCGACAGGGCTCGACTCCTAGCAGCCTCCTTGGCTTCCAAATGGCATAGCACTGATTCTCCACTCTGAGTTCTTGACTCTATTCATTGTGGCTTCTCTGTCCCCTTTCAATGCCCTGCCTAACTAACCTTGAGAAAAGTAATTATGCACTCACTATTGATTAGCAGGGATCCATATTTAATTATGTGTAACATGTTCCACTCTCAAAGTTTTAGCTCTTTGTTCTCCAGCGCATGCCAAGTCAGATTGCTGTGTGCTTTCAGCCATTTCAGTAATGATCTTCAGAGCCATGCAAATGTTCTCCTATCTTTGAGCTGAACCAGGGAAAGACTTCTTTCCAACGTCTTGAAAGAAGGTCAGGCTCATCTTTTGGGTATGCAAACTAAGCCAGAATTTCCTTCTTGATGCTAGCCTCTTCTTTTTTGCTTTTTTCCCATGGAAAACTCTCTTGCTCTGTATATGATTGCAGCACTTTAGAAAATAATACTCATAGCACATTGGCCACAGTTAGAATGGATTCTGTCTTATGTGACAGATCTTGCTATAATTTATATGCTATAAGATCCTTCATTTCTGCATAATAGAGATCTTTTGTACTATCTCCTGCCAGTGTTTTTTTATGACTAAACCACCAAACATGTTGGAAGAGGTGAAATTGACAAGGCTGATTATTTCAACTGATTATTTAAAAATCCTTTTGTTATTTTTCTATCACACTCACGCACCCTTCTTTGCTAATTTCTGGGTGGATTGTAGTATGAGACAGAAATTTGGTTAACATATGTCAGGGACTGGCTGGTGAAGAGGAGTGGTGGAAGACACCAGCCAGGGAACCTCCAAGGGAAACCCCAGAGGAGGAAGGCTCAGAGCCAGGGGGTTGGTGGTGGGACATTGAAGAGGGGTCAGAGGAAGAAGAGTGCAAGGAATTGTTGGGTGCTGAATGGGCAACAGGATTTGGTGAACAGGGAGAGCCTGTGACAGAGAGCAGTTCCGACTCAGCTGAAGCAGAGGAAGAGGGGCAAGAGGCTGCAGAATAATATAGGGAGCCTGCCTCTCCAACTGTGACAAGTTCCCCTCCCTCCTTGTTTCCAGTGACCCTCAGAGTGATGCATAGTGCAGAACAGAGATTAGAGATGCCCTGCCACAGTTTGAGACTACTTGGGAAACATGGGGCAGTGGAAGAGCCTTAGAGTGGGTTGAAGGTGAGGACTGTCAGTCCTGGGAACTGTTCTATAGGGGCAAGACTTACTGAGAAGGGTTGCTGAGTTGTATGCCATTTCTTTGAATAAAGAGTTAATTTCTGTGACAAACTCTGCTTCTGCTAGCTGACCTGCATCTGACTCCAGCCCTGACAGCATCTCACGTTCAAGTTGCATGAAATCATGTATGTTACCTAAAACTAACTGAGACAAATTGTCTCTTATATCTATGGTCATGTGTGTGTGTTCTAAAACTCTTCAGTAAATGCTATCAAGAGCTTCATTGTGAAAGCCCAAAGAATCTTAAGTAAAAGTATTTTATTTTCTAGAGATCATGGTTAATTTTTATTCTGATTCATTGAATGATTGCTAATTTATCTATCATAGCACACCAATTCTAATTAACACTTACTTAATATTAACCATCTTGAAATGATTAATCTTCTCAGTTGCACATATAATACTGAAAACTCTAGCAAACTTTTTATAATCCCTAAAGTCATTCTTTTGTCTAATATTACAGTAACATGTAAAACTAATGATAGTCCCAGAACGGGATATGTCTCTTCCTTCATTACACAACTTAGAATTTGCAAAACAGCCTTAACTTTCAGGTTAAAATGCAGATTTATGCAGGGTCCCGGTAGTGCTTCCATTTCAGCTAGAAACAGTTTTAGATAAGCTACAGAACTGAAAAGTTGAGTAACATTGCTTATGATTGAGCTAGGAATGAATGAGACACCCATTTGTGGATAAAAGCGGAATAATTCCTGTCAAGTAATAAGAGCTAAGAATCATTCTCTGCTAATGTTGAAAAGAAAAATACAACACACAGTATTATCCATAAACCTACCCTATCTTATTCTCTCCAACAAAGAATTTTCTTCAGATTCATGAATTATCCAAGGGGAAAACATTTTGGGTAGCATGAAACAAAAATACATACAGCAATAAAAAAGCAAAAGCTCTCAGAAAAAAATGCTTTTCACAATGATAGAAAGAATCTATAATAACAAGAAGTTAATGTGTAGTTTTAATTTATTAATTATGGGATTAAACTGTGGGATTTAATTGGATTTATATCGAACTTATCCTTTATAGGATGATGTTTAACATAAGCAGCAGTATATGTATTTATATTTGTTATAAGAATTATTTTTAGGCTTGCACTGGAGGGAAAAATTAGAATCCTGAGGCAGAAGTTGGCACCTCGTCAAAATCACCTTGTGACAATTCATTCACCTCTAACTGAGTTTGATATACTTCATTTTATTGAATTGCAAGCATTTCCAGAGAAGAATCACTCCTACATGATGGCCCGAGCCACCAGTTCACAAACTATTTCCCCCCTGTGGACCACTTGAAAATTGCTGGGGGCCTCAGAAAAACCACTTGATATTTTTGTTTTACAGATGAAATCACATACAGTGGTACCTCAGGTTAAGTATTTAATTCGTTTCGGAGGTCCGTTCTTAACCTGAAACTGTTCTTAACCTGAAGCACCACTTTAGCTAATAGGGCCTCCTGCTGCTGCCATGCCGCCAGAGCACAATTTCTGTTCTCATCCTGAAGCAAAGTTCTTAACCCGAGGTACTATTTCTGGGTTAGCGGAGTCTGTAACCTGAAGCGTATGTAACCCAAGGTACCGCTGTATCACTGATATTTTAATAATTGCGGTCTTGCCCTTCTTAAACAACAGATATGCCCGCTTTTGTGAGCAAAATTATGTGAAATCGGTCTATGTCATCAGAAAAAATAAATCGTGCAGGGAGAGAAAGGGTTAAGTACCCTCTTCTCACTGCCATTGCCCCAAAGATACTGGCAGTCTATGTGGCTGCATTTCAGTTACAAATATATACATACATCAGGATACTGATCACAGGTCTCCTGCATAATGTGTAGCTTGGCCCTTAGGAACAAAATAATCTCCTTCAGTAAGGACTGAGAGCCAATCAACTTTCAAAATATCCCGACTGCTTTATAACTGACTTTGCACATAAAATGCATTGTGCTCATAAGCCACAATGACCTTAGCTAAACTTTTTGAAATTTGTTGATCATATTCATCTATTTCATTTTCCGGGCAACCAGTAACAAACATGACACGGAAGGAACTCTGCGCTCTGCTTATGGATGTGTGCGAGAAGTGGGTGATTCTGCTATCACTCCTGGAAAGTTAGGCATGAATATTTACATACATAAGCAGGTTGTGTTTCTTGAACCAAAAAATGTGCTAAGCTGTCTTGACGGAAGTCTGTATTTATAGCATTATCTATAATGAGAGGGCGCTTTTCTGGCTTTTCGGTGTTGTTTAATTTCTGAAGGTTTATAGGAAGGTTGGGAAGTCTTTAAAGTGTAAGACCTTTAAAAGCTGTGTCTGGCACCTTCATTATACAATTTCTGCAAATGCTGAAGACGCTCCTCTTTACTGTGGCTTTTGACATTTGGGGTGTATATTTTTAGGGCCTACCATATTTCTGTGATTCTAAGTTGTTTTCAACTGTTTTTAATACTTCTTTTTTTTTAATTGCTGTAACAGACCCTGGGACCTTAAGGAGGAAGGAGGGTAAGCGACACACAACTACAAGATCCCTTGGACACCATGCATATAGACAGGGTGACATTCAACCCAGCATAGAACTAGATGAAAAAGTGGAGCTATGTGGATGCATTTAGGTCTTATTCTCGGTGACAAGGGTCACCAGCATTGGCATAGCCTTTGCACTGATGGCATCCCCTTAGACTCAGAGCACTGGGGGTGTTTTCCTGGATAGTTGAATGGTGTACACAGGTGTATGCAGTATTTCTTAGAGGCATTTGCCAGCATCTCATCCTTTGTGCAAGGGGCTGCTGCTAAAAGGACCCACCATACCACCCTCAGTGTACAATGGAACATGCTTTCTTCTAATCCACTGGTTTGGTGAAAGCAAACATTGTCACCTGTGGCCTTCTGGATTCTGCAAAAGAGATGCACTACCTTGTGTACAGTGATCCCTGTGACCCATATCCCAGGGCCCTTGCAATATACAAGCCTTCCACCACAGTCCCTCCACCTGTCAAAATGACGGGCATTATGTAAGACACATATTCCTCACTCAATATGCATTAATACAGTTTGCCCTAATGGTGTGTGTGTGTGTGTGTGTGTGTGTGTGTGTGTGTATACTGCATGCTCAGGTTTTCCAATAACCTGCAAGACCCATCTGTCTTTTGTGTGCATTTCAACTCACCAAGACTTTAACCTGCACAAAATCACCTATTTTAGATGGTGCATTTCATATGCCACACAGATGGCAAAAATAATACACAAATGCAGAGAATGCACACCAACGGTAAACTGTCAGTACGCAGAACTACTGCATGTGCAGTGCAAAGCCAAATTTTGCAAGTGCAAATGAAAATTTAAAAAATAAAATAATTGTCTTACAGTGCACTCCTAGGCATGTTTCCTCAGAATTCCGTCCCACTGAGTCAAATAGAACTTGCCAGCATTCTATACCCCGTAAATAGTTCTGTGTTTAAATGAGCCACTTCAACACATCTACTATTATTAACTCTATATTTCAATATAAGGTCATATCTTTCCACAAGCTTCCCTAAGTGCAAGAATAGGAGCAAACTATTAGATTGCTGAGCTCCCATTAAGGGCTTATCCGTACTTAAAGCTGAGGAGCAACAAACTGCAATTAGAATTTTTCGTGGGTTGCCATTTGCTCTGATTCAGCTTTAAAGAGTGGGTTTTGATGGGGAAAGCTCTGGAGCAAAGAAAGGGAAAAAGAGTGCTTGGAAATAGAGCTTTAAACCATGGCCATGCCTGGAAAGAGCAGATGAATGGTAAGTGTTTGGATAAGCCCTCAGTTGTTCAGACCAGCTAGTCCAATAAGTGCTTTTAATGAGACAGGACTTGATGGAGATGGGGGTGGGGGACAAAGGAAGAATTAATGATAGAAAGTGGGAAAGAGAAAATGGGCTTTATTAGTCATCAATCTGATATAGTCAAATTTAAAAAAATATGTCAGTAGTACTATTATAAAGGAATTCTTGTCTGTCCTAGGATACTTATGCTTTACTCATCCCATAACAAGTAGAGAATAATATCTGATGATTCTAAACAGAACAGTTTCAGATTTGATGGGACACTCGAGAGCTGTGCTGTCTTGCAGAATCTTAGCATGGAACATAAGTAATAGGGACAAGGCCAAAGCATAAGCCAGCAAATTGAATGCCTAAACCTGCCTCACTGTGCTGGTTTGCAATCCGGTTTGATTCCTGGTTTGATGGCTTTCCTCTATCCACTTGATATGGTTAATACATGCCAAGCTGGCAATAACCAGACATGTCTAATAAGCCAATCATTTCATGCCAGTATGCCAAGTGAGGTAGGGTGGTGGTGGTAGAAAACCAGTGATAATCACTTTAGAAAGAGGCATGCCTGATAGCAACATCAGAAAGGGAGGGAGCAGTCAAACTTTGTTACTTGCTGAAAAATTTTCTTAGCTAGCCAGAGTTAGACAGGGCTCTCAGTATCTATCATGCAACGATGGGATGTTCTATTTCTTTTTAAGAAGAAATTGCAAAGACATAACAGATATTTCTGGCAGCTGTTCAAAAGATAGAAGCAGCTCTGGGTTTGTTGTTGATGTTACCATGAGCACATTTGCCCCACTCTTTTCATAAAACGTTTTCAAATATTTACTCCTTATAAAGCACCATCAGTGTAGTCAGCACTGGGAACATATCAGAACACAGGTCCATACCCTCCAACATTTCACAGATGAAAATGGGGACATTTTTTTCTCCCCCACAACTGATCCTCCTCAACTCCTCCTCATTTTGTCAACCCCCCCCCCCCCATTGCAGAACATTTCCTATCAGAAGAAGGTGAGTGCTGCCACAATTACACCAGCAGCACACAGCACACATACCCTTTGCCGTCCTGAGAAAATCTCTGAATCCAAATTTAATTTTATTTTATTCCTTGGTAAATTTACAAAAAGAATAACACACACCAATAAATAACTTTTAGAAAGGGGGCAAGATTAGATGCAGAAAGCATTTTAAGAAAGAAAGAAAGAAAGAAAGAAAGAAAGAAAGAAAGAAAGAAAGAAAGAAAGAAAGAAAGATGGACTCCTTGCACTCTGCTCTGCTCCCTTCCCCCTTTCTTCCCACCCAGGGTGGCCCTGCTCTCTGCCTGCCCCTCAGAGCTGGCACATCGCATGGGGCAGGGCCTCAGAAATAGCAGCCCAAGGGAGAAAGCTGGCAGCAGCAGCCATGCAGAGGCCATGGAAAGACCATGGAATGCTCCCTCACTGTCGCCTTCACTGCTCAGGACAAGCTCCGGCTCATCCCCCCCCCCCACTCAGCAGTGGCAACACTGGCAGGGATGATGATGATGATGATGATTTATTATCCCCCAAACCCTTTCCTGATCTAAATGCCATAGGTACACACATGGCACTTCATATTTTCTCCCACAAAGCTAAGAGCAACGCGCAGGGTGGGTGCAATTTAGCTTTGGGAAACGGCCTACAAAGGAGCAGTTCAACACCCCAGCCCTACTTCCCCAGCCTTCAAAGCACTCACATTAGCTAATTAGTTTTTTAAAAAACAAAAAACTGCAGGAGATCTTAATCATACACCCCCTATATCATATCCAGTTTGCGGCCGAGGGTCCATGTGAGTGCTCTCATTTCAAGCTCTCCAAGGTTCTGTTTGCACAATCAGTTATCCTTAGGTCGCAATCCCACAACATGCAAGGGGTGATTCAGAGGACATCGAAGAGATGTGAAAGAAAATCAATAGCCCCTGGCACGATCATCTGCAATTCATGAATCTTCTCTCTTTGATTCAGGAGCAATGGCTGATACCCGTTGGAAGCAAATGTAGTAATGGAGCAATCTGTTTCTTTTTTAAAAAAAATAATTAATTAAAGCAGTGTCAGGAGGGAAGTTCCATGAAAACAATAATCCGGCTCTTTTTTTGGGGGGGGGGAGTTGAGCTCCACAGCTTCATACAGGAGCAAGTGACTACCCCAAGACAGTCAGCAGAGTATCTTGAAACATCCTGAAATTCTTATATATACAAGTGTCATCCCATAAAACAAGCTAGAAGAGCACTCTCCAAATATTAAGAATCAGAACCAATCCTTCAGCTGGATACAGTACCTAGAGTTGAGATTCTGAGACATCCTTCAAGGAGAGCACATTGTCAAACGGTTTATTATTACCCACTATAGAAGAGTGCCATTTTGAATTTCTCTCTCAGGTACCAACATATTTTCGGCCACCTCTCTTCAAATTCCCTGCTCAAAGGCTTTAAGATCCTTCAGGTTAGATGTCAGACACATAGCAGACAATATAAATGCTGAGCTTTTATAAACTGAGGTATTCGGCCAACTATATTCTATCCACTGATATAAAATTCAGAGTTTCAGCACCAGAGTGGTTCCTGAAAGGTGATCTCCATACTCCAGGGTTTACCGGCAGAAGTCTTAATATTTGGGGCACTGTCAATGGCAGCAGACTGCAACTACCAGCTCCCCTTTAATTTAGTGTTCCATAAGTTTTGCCTGTCACATTATACCTGCCAGTTTGAGCAAGAGGTAGACTGTGTTTCTCCCACTTCACTGCTTAACAGCGCAGCGCTGGCTGGTTCAAAGGGAGAGCCAGTCCTGAGCTCACTGACGCAAGAAGCGGCAGTCAAGGATTAAAGTTTAATAAAGAATAGGCCAGCTATGACCAGTTTTAATTGCAGAACGGATTGACTCAGAGAATTTAAGAGCAAAATGTGGAGCCCCTCCCTACAATCTTATTTTGAGATTTGAGACTTCAAGGGTGCCATTTTCAACATTCAAATTCACTTTGCATCGCTACAACTCCCAGAGTAGTTTAAATGTCACTCTCCCTTCCCAGGGAACTCTGGGAGTTGTAGGTCTGTGAAGGGAATAGGGGAATAAGGGTCTCATAACAACTCTCAGCACCCTTAACAAATTTTGGTTCCCAGAATTCTTTGGGGGTGCCATGACGGTTTAAAGTGGTATGATAATGCTTTAACTATATAGTGCAGCAGCCCAGTTCATCTACTCTTCTGGAAAGCAAGGGAAAGGTAATTTTTCTAGCTTTAGTGTTGTTTCCCCCCAAATCTGCAACTATTTTACGAAATAAAATACAGTGGTACCTCGGGTTAAGTACTTAACTCATTCCGGAGGTCCGTTCTTAACCTGAAACTGTTCTTAACCTGAAGCACCACTTTAGCTAATGGGGCCTCCTGCTGCCTCCGCACCGCCGGAGCCCGATTTCTGTACTTATCCTGAAGCAAAGTTCTTAACCTGAAGCACTATTTCTGGGTTAGCGGAGTCTGTAACCTGAAGCATATGTAACCTGAAGCGTATGTAACCCGAGGTACCACTGTACTGTCTCTTTTATTCCAAAACTACATAGAAAGAAGTGGGGGAAGCAATTTTTTCCAGCATCTTTGTAGGGGGAAAACATGCATCAGGCCCCAATTCCCTTCCTCTTCCAATTTCAGGATGGGATCCAAAACCAGTCTCATTCATTTATGAAATGTTACTTTGCTCCTTGCATGTTCTGCTTGTCTAACCCTTTGGCTGTACACATCGTCCCTGCGCACAACTGACCACCTGTGGTTAGAGAGGGGATTTTTTTATATATATACAATCTGCTGCCATCTGGAACAGCTTTCCTATCGCCCTGTGGTTTGTCTGGTCACCATCTACTTTCAAATCTCAGCAGAAAGCATACCTTTCCCTAACACTCTCTTGACTGTACGTCTCTTGATTTCACGCTTCCTCTGCAATTATTTATTATTTAGCGCTTCAGCTGTGTAACTTAGCTCTATAAATCATTCAGGCACACAACCGGAAAGGGCTGTAGAAAAATAAAACTGTGTTCCACCGTATTTTAGCACAGATAAACAGGGTGATGGGCTACAGCCAGGGTGGTTAGCTTGTATCTTCCCATATATTGTTGAACTCCAATGCCCATCACTCCCAGGCTCAGCCCAACAGTCAGGGATGATGGTAGCTGTAGAATTGTAGGGTTGGAAGGGTACCCTGAGGATCATCTAGTCCAACTCCCTGCAACGTAGGAATGTGCAGCTGTCCCATTGGCATTATCAGCACCATGTTCTAACCAACTGCTAAGTAGCTCAGAGCCATTTGTCTCTTTGGGGGGCTTGAATGTTCTATCACTGAGCTATGGCCATTCCCCTTAATTTAAACAGCAACAGCTTGACCAGATAGAATGCAATTAAAAACCACAGATCTAAAAGGCCTGTGGAAATAAATGGGGTTTCACCAGGTGCCCAAAGCACAAAAAACTTGGTGCCATCTTTTTTTTTAATGGGGAGACAGTTTCAAAGCTGGCGTCCACACAGAGAAAGCTCTGTCTCCAGTTCACTTTACCTGTGATAGCAGGAAGAAGGACCCCTGAAGAAGATCTTAATACATGAAGAGACTCATGTTACAGTTCAGGAAGAATCAGGCGCACACTCACACACACACACACACAAATGTAGCGTCAACTTGGCTAAGACGCTAGTGGGTTTCACATCCCCCTCTGCACTTTCTTTGTCATAAGTGATTTGGTCATCTCACTCCAAATATCTGCAGCCACTTCTCCAGTCAACACCTTTCCATAGTGAATCTGAAGTCTGCAGATAAATATACCGTGAGGTGGATCTAAACACTTAAATGGACTGGTGGGACTATGCTCCTGATTTTTATTTTTGCAGCTTTAGATTCCAGATTGTTTTTTTAAGCTCAGTAGTAACCACTAGAGATATATTTTTATCTTTCTAAGAGTCAGCTGTTTTACATAATGAATTCTGTAGTCAACCGGATTGTATATATATCTTATTACTACCATATGGCCTCTGAAATTCTACAATTTATTTCAATTTCTATAATATCTTCTGCACCATTTGACCACAGGTCTCTTCTGCCCCAGTTGTACATTAGTTTGCTTTTAAATCTATATCTATCTATCTATCTATCTATCTATCTATCTATCTATCTATCTATCTATCATCTATCTATCTATCATCTCCATGTATGGGTTTCCTGCTAAATACATACTTCTATGCATTTTGTTTTAAAATTAATATTTCTAAACATTTTTTCCTCAAGGCGCATATTTTGAAACATATTTTGATACTGTTTTTGAGATCAGAACCGTGACAGAACTTTTTGAGTATGTGAAAGTCAGTGGATTACTCATGTCTGATCCACACATGAGGTCTGAGAGGTTTGGATCATGTACATTAGGGGTATGGATGGGCCCCAACAGTCATCTTCTGTCTATCTGGTTCTTCGTTGTTGGGGTGGGGGTGGGTGTCTTATGAGAGAAGAATATATATAATCAGTTCCTCAGTTACTGTGTGCTCTCATCTTGAGTCTGTGTTTTGGGTTCCAAGCCACTCTTTATTAGATGAAGCTAAAATGGAGAATCTGCAAATGGGTATAACCTTTCCTCCTTTTGACAAAGGTTGATGGAAAAGAAGTGCTTCTAGAGTTGATTAAGCCTGCCAAAGTTCAGATGGACAAGTCTGGGGTCTTTTACAAGGAAAATAAATCAGGTTGAATTTCTTCAATAATCTCCTCCGGGGGAGCAGGTGTTGCTGCTTCTTACCTTAAAATGGGTAAGTGATGACTATTCTTCTTTGTACATTTTGTTTAAATTAGCACCTTCACACCAGCCCTTCTTTTCTGGTGATTGTTCATGTCCTCCAATAGGAATTTAATGAAGCTTTTTACTTTGTCTTTTTCTCAGGTCACAATTTGTCTAATATGTCCTTATTGCCAGAAACCTTTTTTTAACCCCCCCCCCCAAAAAGCATAATGAACTGCAGAATGATGGTGTTAATGAGAAGTTATACTTTTAAATAAGAGTTGTCTGTTATTATCACCACACCTGTGAAATTCTCATATGAAGGATCATCATTTTAAATAAACGTAGCAGGTTATCTTAAATGACACTCTGTTATGTGTGGTTGTAGTGTTGATGATAGGTAAAACACATACACCCCAAAACAGGCACACAAAAGTCCTCTATCAGCATGCATGCATATATACATATAGATTAGATAGATAGATAGATAGATAGATAGATAGATAGATAGATAGATATAGATAGATAGATAGATAGATAGATAGATAGATATAGATAGATTATATAGATATAGATATAGATATAGATATAGATAGATATAGATAGATGATAGATAGATAGATGATAGATAGATAGATAGATAGATAGATGATAGATGATAGATGATAGATGATAGATGATAGATAGATAGATAGATAGATAGATAGATAGATGATAGATAGATAGATAGATAGATAGATGATAGATAGATAGATAGATAGATAGATAGATAGATAGATAGATGATAGATAGATAGATAGAAAGCTGAGAGATGTATGTTTTACCTTGTAATAGGACTGTTAGCACTTGAATTAATAACTTGTCTCACTGATTTCTTAAGGATCATTATTCACTCGAAAATTCTCACCCAGATATATTTAGAATCCAGCAAAAACCTCGTTAAAAATGCCTTATAGGTTGGCTGGGTGTATAAGAGAATTCTTTAAAGATTTTTTTAAATTTAAAAGTAGTTCTCTTAAATGTCAGAGATGTCAATTTCTGCTGACACAAAAATAAGGATTGGTAAACTCCCTCCAGCTTAATTCGGAATCAGCTCAGTAACTATGAACTTCCTGTGTGAGGATTTGAGTGGAGAAAAGAGTTTCCAAAAGTTTTCTCCTGGTTCATAATGTTGACACACACACACACACACACACTGTTTTCTCAGTCTTCTTAAATCTATTTTATACTTCAGCACAGCAACTTGTCATATTCAGAATGTTGTGTGTGGGTTGTGTGTGTGTGTGTGTGTGTGTGTGTGTGTGTGTGTATCAACTTAGACCAATTTAGATGAACTGGAACTGAACTGTGAATGCAACATGAACCAAACTAATTTAATTAGTAAAAGGACCGGCATGAACTGGAATTAGTAGCTTTTGGGACATGGGCAACTTGAACTAGAACTAGTTCCTTTTAAAATGAACATTCTAAGCTTTGCCAAAATGTATGCACACCCCCTCCCTCTTGGAACAAAGCACATAGGCTAACCTTTCCCCTCCTTTCTCTTACTCACCCCTCAAATCAGTTTGTGGTTTTAGTGAAGAACTGCTGTCTCCACTTGTACTGCTAGTCTAGCCATTACTCCTCCTTTGTAGGGACCATTCTCCATATCAGAGAATGATACAATTGTAGAAGAAGAAGAAGAAGAAGAAGAAGAAGAAGAAGAAGAAGAAGAGGAGGAGTTTGGACTTGATATCCCGCCTTTCACTTCCCTTAAGGAGTCTCAAAGCAGCTAACAATCTCCTTTCCCTGACTTCCGGGTTGGCGCGATCTGGAAATGGCGGATTCCCTCCGAGCTGCGGAGGGAATCTGCTCAGCTGAGGACGGGTCTTGCCGCGCCGGCGACGCGGAGACCCTTAAAAACCGCAGGCGCTGAAGCCTGCGGACTGAAGACTCGGTGGGCGCCTTAAGCGCCCCCGACTCACGAAGAGCCTTTTTAAAGGCTGCGGAGAGGGTACGGAGGGTGGCGTGGCGCTGAGAGTCGATCGCTACCTCGGTTGAGCGAAGCCGCGAGCCATGACTGGAGAGCGCTGACTTCCTTCCTTGAAATTCGGACTGAAAAGAATAACCCGTGAGTAAGACGGAATTGGATTTTAAGAATATTATCCCGTGAATTTGAGACGACCGGGGGGTGTGCTAAAAGGAAGTCCGCACCCCCCCTTTTGCAGATGATCTAAAGCAATGACTTAAGAACTAAGCTGGAGAGCCTACCCTTTGTGGGGTGAGTTAAAAAAGATTTTAACTTCCAAGATTTGGTAAAAAGAAATTTTGAGCTGGAGAGTGGAGTTTTGGAAGCTTTCTTTCTGTTGTAAACAACCCCCCCTCCCGGGCCCGGGAGCGTCCTGTTTTTGAGCTTGTGGAAGAGGTGCGGAGTTTGACAGCTGTCAAAGCTGTCAAACGGACAGTTTAGAGTGGAAAAATTTGTTATTTAAGATCCCTCTGGACTAAAATGAGTTACAACTGATCTAAAATTGTTGGAAACAAAGTAATAACAATAAGTAAGAGGATTGTTGGAGAAAGATTACCAAGTAACCAGATTCACTCTAGGGGGAACTCTGTGAAACTACAATGGCTGTGGATGGAAAGTTACTAGTGGAAATCGAAAGAATGTTTCATTTTGTGGGAATCTTACAAGAGCAGAGTCTAGCTATGAATAAACAACTTATGACCTTGACTTCTGGAACAAGCAGCTCTGCTGATTGTATTGAGGACCTGAATGAGAAAGAATCCACAGCTGAATTGGAAATGATATCAAAAGAAGTGGAAGAGACTAAACAAGAAAAAGAGGAAATAAAGTTGGAAAGCACCAACCAGAAGCTGACATCTGTGGAATATAAGCAAGGAGACTTTTGGATCATATCTACCACAAATCTGCGAAAGATGCAAAAGAAGAAGGAGGAGGCCCCGGGAGTTTATGGAATACAGGAACTTAAAATAAAGAAATATGATTGGGGCCTCCACTTTGACTCTGACTCTGAAGATGCAGGCCTTGTGGAAACTTTCCAGCAGCTGTTTTCAAATGCCCTTGTGGGAAGAGAATATGGTTGGATGGTGATAGAACTCTTTCGAGATTCGACGACCGACATAAAGGACTACCAACAAGACCGGCGGAGAGGGACTGAAAGAGACTTGAAAGCCTCGGACGTGAGGAACCCAGGCTAAGAATTGCTATTTTGGACATGTATTGGGGAAGGGACGAAAACCAGGGATGGGAGGGAGGGAAGAATAGAATTTTAAAAACACTCAAGATCTTTGGGTTTAGTTAATATGACCTTTATTTAAGACAAAATGGGGAATCGATGGAAGGGAATTTGAGTCCAACTTAGAAAAAATTATTTTTCTTTATGAAAGAGGTAATATTAAGATGGTTAAGAGGAGAAATACCAATTTGCTGACATAATTCTGGGAATTCGGATGCATGAAGGGGGGTGGGGGGAAGTCAGGGAACAAGGTTAGGAAAGTAAGATTTTCTGAAATTATACATGTTTTTGTCTTTTGTCTTTTTTGTGTGTAATTTGTCTTTATAAAAGGTGAAAAACCAATAAAAATTTGTTTTTAAAAAAAACACAATCTCCTTTCCCTTCCTCCCCCACCACAAACACTCTGTGAGGCGAGTGAGGCTGAGAGACTTCAAAGAAGTGTGACTGGCCCAAGGTCACCCAGCAGCTGCATGTGGAGGAGCAGGGAAGCGAACCCAGTTCACCAGATTACGAGTCCACCACTCTTAACCACTACACTATTCTGGCTCTCATGTAGAGTCGGAAGGGACCACAAGAATCATCTAGTCCAGGGTTTCCCAAACTTGGCCCTCCAGATGTTTTGGGACTACAACTCCCATCATCCATAGCTAACAGGACCAGTGGTCAGGGATGATGGGAATTGTAGTCCCAAAACATCTGGAGGGCTGAGTTTGGCCATGCCTGATCTAGGCTCAGTGCTGCTTTCTGCACCTGGGCTTAGCCTCTCCACCTCTATTTTAGAGGTTTTCGGAAGTGCCCACAGAGAAAATCCAGCCAGACCATCTTGTTCTGGGGGTGATGGTATCAACTGGGCCTCTGTGAATCTACTTCTCATATGAGCCAGCACATTCCAGCTAGACCCCGGAAGGCCAAGGACCCAATCCATTATGGTGAACCACTTGCAGCTGCGTTACATCTGCTTCCAAGAGGAAAGGGCTATTTCTCAGGAGACTAATAAGCCCCCCCTTTTTTTACCTGTACACAACCTGTTGCCATCCCATTGGTAACATTTAAGAAGGAGGTGTCTGTTTGCTTTCCTCTGCCCCACCACCCACATGCCTTTTTCCATTGTGTTATCATGTCCTTTTAGTTTCTAAAATGAAAGGCAAGGATTGTGTTTTGCTTATTGAGATATTAGCCACTCTGGGAGTCTTTCCAGTAGAAGAGTGGGATATAAATGGTTTGGATTAAAAAGAGAGATAGAGGGTGAAATCACTTTTTTTTGGTGCAAACTACAAAGAAATAATGGAAGGTATGTATGCTTTGTTGTGAAATGTTGAGATGTTATGTGTGATTTTGTGGGCAGGCAGTGAACTCTGTTAAAATTCCCGTTTTCTAACCAGTGTTCTGTTTATTAGAGTTTGTGATGACTTAGGAATTCAGCCAAATTAAAGAAAACACCCACACAACACAGGGATGAATGCACGAACCTCTGATTAAATCAGGATTATTATTAAAAAAAAACCAAGCTTATTAAACAGGAAAAAGCAACTTAATTTGCTAAATTACTCATTGCAGATTACTCAACTCTCTAGGCTTTAGATAAACTCTTGTGCTGCTCAGGGCAAGAAAGGGATTTGAAGAGGTCATATCAAGGACTATAGATTATCTCAGCCATTGCCCTCTAGATGAAAGAATCATAGAATTGTAGAACTGGAAAGGACCCCAAGGGACATCTATTCCAACCCCCTTGCAATGCAGGAATCTCAGCTAAAGCATCCAAGACAAATGGCAATACAACCTCTGCTTAAAAACTTTCACAACCTCCCAAGGGAGACTGTTCCACTTTCAAACAGCTCTGTCAGAACATTTTTTCATATGTTTAGTCGGAATCTCCTTTCTTGTAACTTGAACCATTGGTTGAGTCCAGAGCAGGGGAAAACAAGTCTGTTCCCTCTTCTATGTGACAGCCCTTGAGATATTTAAAGATGGCTATCATATCTCCTCTCAGTCTCTTCTTTTCCAGGCTAAACGTTGCCAGCTCCTTCAACCGTTCCTCATAAGGCTTAGTTTCCAGACCCTTGATCATCTTGGTTGCCCAAGATGTTTCAGACTACAACTCCCATCAGCCCAAACAGCACTTAACAACTTGCACCATGTATGTTTCAGCCCAATATGCCATGCAAGATTAAGTCCAGAGTTGCCTCCCTTCTGGTTGGTTCCATTACCACAGTTATGGGCCACAGCTGGTTCTAGAGCACAGTAGGGTTATCTAGAAATTTGTTGTAACCAGAATGAGCATTTACCCTGTCTATGTAGGGGTAATGAAAGTCACCTAGGACCACAACACTTCTTCATTTGAATGCCTCCTTGATTTCATTCTTCATCGCAAGATCACCTAAGGCAATTTGATCAGACTGTAAAATGTTCTCCACCCCTCTTCTATATCAATCTAGATCCACAAAAGAGCAACTGTTGTACCTAGGTTCTCATCCAGTTGCATGTCTTCCTTTGCTTCCAGTGGAATACATATCTGGATTTACACCCTCAGCTCATCATGCATTTTTGCTTGCAACTGGAAATGAACTAGGGTGCAGGTGAATACGGTATGACATATCTCCAGGGATATTTTTGTTTAGTTAGTTATCAGTGTTCATGAAACTTTACCCAATTATTTGGCTGTTGCTTGTGAAGATTCTCCCAGAGTGGCCTTAGCAGAAGGTTAGATCAATGAAGACTCAGAATAGATTCCTGAAGGGACTGTGGGCTTAACTTGTCTCTTGACAAAAGATTTCAGCTTTTAGATAATGCCCTCATGTGATGCTAACTTTCATGGCAGTTGCTGTTCACTGGCTAATACTTCATATTATACACTAAGTTTATACTCCAGTGAAATTATAAATTGCATTTTCCTCCAAGCTCATTAATGTTTTTATTACACCACTTTAGGCTCTCTGTAGACTTTGACTATGTCTGCAGTTTTAAAATATTCAGTCTATACTCATGTAGTTTTGATTTGCACTGGTTTCAGTGCTCCTGATTCACATTATGGGGTCATTCCAGTTCTCTGAATTGTCAGGAATATTTTGTTCTTTTGTGTGCTGGGGTTGTCTGAGCTAACTTTTAGAATGTACTTGTCTGTTACCCTCCTAGGTGAAGCTTTTGCTCTTCTTCAATTTCCCACAATGTATTATGAATGCATAAGATACATAAAGAGCATGAGACAGAGAGACAGAGACCTCCAACATCAGAAAGGGGGTACATAAGAATATAAGAAGAGCCATTTGGCCCATCTAGTTCATCATCCTGTGCTAACGGTGGCTAACCAGATGCCCATGAGAAATCCACAAGCAAGTCGAGAAAAAGAACACTCTTCCCTCCTTTGGTTTCCAGCAACTGGTATTCAGAAGAACTGTTGAGGAGACCAGCACCATCATGGCTTCCATAGACTGGTCCTCCATGAAGTTGCCTATATTTTAATGCTAATTTTTAAAATGTCTGAATTTTAAAGCCATCTAGGTTGGTGGAATCACTGCCTCCCAAGTGAGTGAGTGGCATGGTGTAACTATGAACTGCTTGAACAAGTATTTTATCTCTCCTGAAACATCTAACATTCATCTTCCTTGGATGCCTATGAGTTCTAGTGTTGGGGGAGAGGGAGAAAAACTTTTTTGCATCCACTTTCTCCATGCCATTAATCTCATGTTACAGCCTTTCTCCAACAGTGATGGCTTCTCTAAGGTCCTGGACCAACCAACATCAGTGCTCTGACATCAGAAGAGACTGGATTTCAAAGGGGGAAGGGCATTTTGGGAAGGGACTGGAATTCAAAGGTCCCTGTCATTTCCCCAAACTAAGGGGAAATGTCGACATACTCATGCACTAATCTCTCATTCTTCTCCCCCTCCCTTGGTTTCCAGTGGGTGGAGGTAACATTTTTAAAGTTTTTTAAAAACAATTCAAAACCAAGAAGGGGACAGAGGAATGCAAAGCATCTTTCCCATCCTCCAGCAGGGCTTTGAATGAACCCCAACTCCACACACCCCAATCAACCCTAGGATTGCATTTTATAAAGAAAAGTGGGAGATGTGCTCTTCAGAAAAGGAATAAGTTAATAAAATATATTAGTCTGAATGCTAAGTTGCTTATGAATGCTATTATTCTGCTTTATCTTCTGCATTAACAATTATCAGATGAGGTTCAGTGTCGATAGGAAGTGCCGTGTATGAAAGCAGCATTTCTTTCAGTAACACTACATCAGACTTCCATAACATGGTGCCATCCATAGGTTTTGGATTACAACTCCAATGGACTACAACCATTGGCCATGCTGACAGACAATGATGGGAGCTGGAGACCAACAACATCTAGAGGGACCAGGCTGGGTAGTCAATTATTCTCACATGGTGTCTTCTCACCAGTCAAAAGATGAAAGGCAGCTATTTGCTGCTTCTGTTGTTTTGTGTTGTTGTGATCTAAGATGTGCTACCCTCCAGATGCTGTTGCATAACAACTCCTATCATCTCTGACCATTGGCTATTCTGGCTGGGGCTTATGTGAGCAGTTGTCTAACAATATATAAAAAGCACCATATTTGCTGCCTGTGTTGTAACCTGCTCTATGCTACCTTGATCATTTCATACACATTTTCATTTGAGAATAATGCCTACAATTTCACACCAAAATAAAAAATAAAAAATGCAACAGTGTACTTAGCAACCCCATGGACAGATACACCTTCAGAATTTTCACATATCCCAAGTAGCACACGTTATCTTCATTAGTGTAATGCAGACTACAAGGTTTCAGCTAATGGAGCATGAGCAAGTTGCCTTTCCATCTAGCTTATTGAGAAGAAATATCAGCAGTTTTAATGTTCTCTGTTTAGCTGAGTGAATGCCAATACAGGCCAGTGATAGAGTGTGTTTAAATAGAAAGGTGACAGCAAGATAGCCTTAATTTACACCATGTTGCATATCAGCTCTCGATTCAACCTTTAGGACCAACAGATTACATCACAACTGTTGCTGCCATCTGTAAGGAATATATTTTTCCCTTCTGACTTTGCTTCTTTTCTGTAAAAAGGACTCATTATCAGTTTTTTCCCCCTTTACAAAAACCTTTCCACAAAGCAAATGATCAGTATTGTACAAAAGGGGTGAGGAACACATTTCATTATTCCCCCCACCCTACCTAGTGTAAAATCAATGTTAGACTTGTGCCTGAACCACATATTCATGAGTCAAACATACTGCAGCACAGCTCACAAAATATCCTGATATTTTCTTGTGAATGTGTGAACACTGGATAATATACAATCACTTCCTGCATTTGTGTTTAGTTCTTTACCGAATGTATTTATAACCCACTAAGATGATGTATTGAAATAGATAATGATACCCTATCCTAAAAATTATGTGCATATTGATGGCTTTCACTGACTCAGTAGCAGAGAAACTGCTTTGCATTCATAGGGTCCTAGGTTCAATCTCATCTCTGGCTAAAAGGATATCAGGAAGCCTAGCTGGAAAGATCTGTACATTTCCTTGATATCTCCTAACCTGAATCTCTTGATTTTATTGTTGCTTTAACAATGAGTCCCACTGGGATGCTACCTGACTGGTTAAAATAGCAGGTCAAATGGGTTGCCAGTAGGGAAAGGCAGGTCTGTCACTCTCTCAGTGTCCAAATTTTCCAGTCTTAAGTTCAATTCTTAAGTTCAGTTTGTGATTTTTTTTAAAAAGGTTCTCATGAAAATTCATAAGCATTTGAGTGCAAATTTCTCCTACCATACACATTTTTTCCTGCATTTTTGCTAGATATACAGACTTTTGCAAAGCAATTCTGCAAGCATGAGGCCACTACTGAAAAGAGTCAATTAGGATGGTTAGCATGAAAGATGGGGTCTTTTTAGTAGTGGGCCCATGCTTGTGGAATTTCCTTCCTAGACACATAGTATACTGCTTTTCAAAAAGAAAATGTGGTGGTTCTGTGTATATGTGGTTCTCCACTGCTGTTTTCGTATTGTGTTGCTGTTTCATTGACATTGTGTATTGTATTTTTTATATGAGCTGCATTGGGACAGTTTGGCCCTAAAAGTCAGCATATACACTTGTGAAACAAATTTGGTTGCCTCCAAATGACCTGTTTCTTGAGCATTCATTCCGATTTCTTTGCACAAAGTCTGCAGAGAGGCTAGGCCATATCAGATATGTTCATTCTGGCTTCTTTGCAGGGAGGTTGTATCATATTGTGTCACACAAAGCGTGTTCTCCCTAGCAGAGAGCACGTGTTGCGGTTGGGAACAGGCCACCCTCCAGTGACTAGGCAAATTTAGTTGAATCCCGGCCATTTAAATGGTTAAACTGGGTTGCTGGGGTGTTTTGATTGTTGCCAATTCGGAGGAGGGGTCAGAGTCTATATATACAGGGGCCAGACGTTGGCACGGCCTCTTGGCCGTTTTGCATCGGATCACATGGAGCACTTGGACAATCTTCTCATTGTCTGGTTACATTTCTTTATTTCTTTATTTCCCCTTTCTTTTAATCCTCTCTAGTCCCTTAAATAATTTAATTCCCCCCTTTTCCTGTTCAATTTCCCACCCCACCCCTTACCCTGCCCTGTAGGAAGATTCTCCCTGTATCTGTGGCTTGCCTTTCCCAATAGTGAGAGAGCCCCCGTTAGGGGCTTTCTTTCGCAAAAAGGTTTCCCCCATTTCTCTTGTTGAAATTGTGGGGCTAGTCAGGGCTGTTCCCAGCTTAGCTGGTATCACTTTCGTTTATAGTATCCCCGAAGGTTGGCTTTATGGCTCCCTGTGCCTCCAAGGACTATGAGCACTCTGTATATGCTCTTGAACTATGCTGTTTCTGAACAAGTTTATTTTCTTTAAGTTTGTTTTGCCCTGATAGAGGCGACTGCCATTTTGAGATGAGCCATTGTGGCTTAGTGGCTAAAGTGCAGGACTAGGACCTGGGAGTTCATATCCCCCTCTTAGCCATTGTTAAAACAAAACAAAACAAACTGCTCCTTATGGGCTATTCTGTTGCTGGGCAGTTCGGCCCATTTGTGATAAAAGAACTTTGGGTTTCTTGAAGGGGTGCTTCCCTCTAAAAGGGCAAGCAGGGGTACCTGCACAAGCTGTGGGCTACCTCAACTCTGCTATTTCACTGGAAACATTTATGCCTGGCCTAGCAGGTGATCCTAGGGCTTTGCCCTAGAATTCGATGGCCTGGAAGCGTTTCCGGCCTGAATAGTGTCCCCATGTGGTCCATGAAGCATTGGTTTCACTGGGTCAGCGCATAGTGCCGGTAATGCCTAGGTTGCAGGATTGGTCCCTGTATGGGACAGCTGCATGCTCCCCCATGCTCTACCTGGACACTTAAGTCCTTTTGGTGGTTACCTCACTGCGAGGGATGTAATGGGCGCCATGTTTGCAATATGCAACTGGGAGAAAGCACCTTTGCGTGCCCGCATTGCAGTTTGCTCTGTGCGTTGCAGAGCACGGCGCTGCACGGGCTGCTATTGCATTGCATTGCTAGGAGATTTGCAGTTGCATTGCACGGAGGGTGTGTAGTTGCATTGCACGGAGTGTGTTGTTGCATTGCACGGAGGGTGTAGTTGCATTGCACGGAGTTTGTTGTTGCATTGAACAGAGGGTGTGCAGTGCACGGAGTGTGTAGTTGCATTGCATGGAGTGTAGTTGCATTGCATGAAGGGTGTGTGCATTGCAGGGAGTGTGTAGTTGCATTGCATGGAGTGCGTGTGCATTGCAGGGAGTGTGTAGTTGCATTGCATGGAGTGCGTGTGCATTGCATGGAGGGTGTAGTTGTATTGCACAGAGTGTTTTTTGTTTTGCTTTGGTTTTTGCATTGCACGGAGTGTGTGTGCATTGCACGGAGTATGTAGTTGCATTGAACAGAGGGTGCAGTGCACAGAGTGTGTAGTTGCATTGCATGGAGTGTAGTTGCATTGCATGAAAGGTGTGTGCATTGCAGAGAGTGTGTTTTGCATTGCACGGAGTGTGTAGTTGCATTGCACAGAGGTTTTGTGTGTGCATTGTACGGAGTGTGTAGTTGCATTGCACAGAGCGTGCTTTTTGCATTGCACGGAGTGTGTAGTTGCATTGCATGGAGAGTGTGTGCACTGCACGGAGTGTGTGTTGTTGTTTTTTTGTTGTTGTTGTTTTTTTGCATTGCACAGAGTGTGTGTCTGAAAAGGAAGCTGGCTTGGCGGCAGCTTGGTTGGGACTTCTTTAGGGGTTCTGGCCAGCGTCGGCCCTGTAAATTTACATATCATGATGGCTGCACAAGATGCCCCCTGCCCAAGCGGGGGCTGGAAGCTGGCAAGCAATAGCTCAATACCTTTTGCCCATATTCCCATTTTATTTAGGGATCCAGTTGGATATCGTTGCTAAAACATACCACTTGGCTATGGAGAAGCTGTCTGCCTTGAAGGAAGTTATTTTGTAATACTTCCTCTGTAGCAAGTGATGCTTCACCAGATCCGATCTTGCTGGGTCACTTAACTAATCTTCCCACTAGGCCAGGCTGCCTAGATTTCACCCCTCCCATATCCAAGAATCTCCTGAGGAGTCTGCTGATTCTCCAGAGAGGAGGAGGCGTGTTCTGGTCTCTACTTATTCTGCTCCAGCACCAAGTCAGTCAGTCAGTCAGTGTCGGAGAGGGAGAGAGACTGAGTGTTAGAGATCATGTGTAGAGATAAGGTTGCTGCTAAGGGCAGCTGCAGATACTCAGTGCAGTGCAGCATTTATTTATGCTTAGACCTATTAAGCTCTGTATATAGTTTGTATAGTTGTAGATACAATAAAGAAGATATTCTACAGAGCTGCTCTCTGAGTTGTTTATATACTCAGACTCTGCTGTACTCTGCTGTGCGACGACTGTCTTTTTGTTGGAGTGAATCCGGTGCTCACAACTCTAAGCTGTGAGTCCACAGCACTTTGACCTGTTCATGTGCAGAAGGTGGTCTCTGGAAGTGCTACCCAGCTCGCCTAGCCCAGTTGGGGCTGAAGTGGATGAGTCCAGTTGGTGGCACTGGCTCAAGGGCGATGCTGACAGAGGTCCCCTTACCTTTGTGTATGCCTACCAAATGTGGTGAAGGCAGATATCAGGCGATGGTAGCAATTCCTGAATGTATGCAATAGTAGTTCGCCATGGCAGGATACCTTGAACCCGCTCAGGGATTTTCAGGTTCATGCTGGTGCTGCTGGATCTTTGCCCTTTGGTTTTTATTTCAAGGGCTGCTGGTGTGCAAAGCTATGGCCTCAAGCCTGGTGTGGTGAGGCAATCATGTGACATAACTTTTCTTGAGTTTTCCCCATTGTAGTAGCAGTTCACATGTGGCCCGAGGAGTTCAGTGACCATCGGATCTGCTTTTGGTCTGATAACCAGGTGGTGTTGAGCGTCTTGGCAAAACAGTCCTCATGCTGTAGCACAGTCTCTGCCCCTCCGCGCATGCTTTCGAGCTGCGCCACTTAAGGTTTAATATTGTGCTTTCTACTCTCCAAATTACGCTGACACTATCCGATTTTCAGATGAAGCGCTTCAGATCCTGGGCTCCAGACTCAGCTATTGCCAGACTTTTCCAGTCTTGTGGCATTTTGACAACAATTAGTAATTTCAGAGAGCGGCAGCTTCCATTTCCCCTTCTGCTTTTACCTCTTATGGGAAGGCCTGGATGGATTTCTTAGCCTTAAGCTGGCAGTTCTTGGCCATTCGGAAGAATTTGCCCCCATCCTCTGAGCAGATCCTGCAGTATTTGGTCCACCTGCTGCAGATTGGGCATGCGGTTATAACTATCCGAATTCAGTCCGCTGCAATGTCTGTTTCATTGAAGCTTTATTTTTTCAGAGACCCTTGTATAAAGTTTGCAGTGCGCAGGGCCTTGGAAGGTTGGAATAGGCTCCAACCTCATAGGACAGTGGGCAGGAAGTCGGTCAATTTTTACCTATGCAGTATCTGCAACAAGTTAAAACTTGTCTGCGGGTTAAAGATCAAGGTGAGACTCCTTTCAGTAGTCCATTGCATTTTCACACTGAGGGTTGGGGAAATGGTTGTTGGAGCCAGCACGGGGCCGAGATTCTGGAGGCTTATTGCTTCAGGACTTTTCCTTATCCTTTGGAGCTTGTCATTAGAGCTGGTAACTCTAAAACAGACTTAGTGGGCAGGAGTGCCACAATCAGGCTTCCCGCCACAGGTGAGGAGGGCCCTTGCCCGGTTATGGATAACAGAATATTTGGCTTTTTATTCCCTGGGGGCTGGCCCGCTCCTAGTGCATGAAAATGGGTTCCCGTTAGCCCGGCATCAATGTGCTTACGTCGTGCACCAGTTATTAGAGCCTGCGGCTTGCTTACCGCTGAACACTCCTCATTCCTTACGATTAGGTGCTGCTGCAAAGGCTGCACACTGGGGGCCTGTCAGTAGACAGGATTGTGAATACGGGTCATTGGAAGTCTGACGCTGACAAGGATTATATCAGGAAGTGTCACAGTGATGTCTGTGCTGATGCTTGTCTGTTGTTTCCTTTTTTCATAGGAGCAGCTGTGCACATTTGGGCCACAGCATTGTACACTAGGCTGGCAAGCATGTTGACGGGTTTGGACTGGGGCGTCATCTCAGTCTTCCTGCCCATGTGAACATATACTGGATGTCCAGATGGGGAATGCTTTGGGAGGAGATCCTTCCTTTGGTGCGGTCGAGTGTGACCTGTGCAGGTCCTCCCGCAGTGCTGGTGGTACAGCTGGGCGAGAATGTTTGCTGTCTTCCTCCAGCATAAGTTTGCATTCCTGCATGCAAGAGGGCTTGGATTGAGTTGATGGCAGCTCTCCCTGGACTCAAAATAATTTAAGGCATTGGTTCAAGGTGGTCTGGAGGGGGGGTGGGAGCACCTGTCCCCTCCAATGCGCAAAGATGTTCCATTAAGGGAATCCAAGGATTTGCCATGCTTTTGTCGACCCCTTTTGAGGGGTAGGGCCATGCAAGAGTCCCTGGGAGCATTTGGGGTGAGCTTGAGTCTGATCCTGGTTCATTGCTCCCCCATGCTGTTTATTGGAACTGACGATATGGTGGGGCCCAGTCGTCAGTGCTGCCCTGCTGAGGTCAGGTGCAGCTAGTCGGGAACCAATGCCTAGACAAACTACCACCGAGCAGGCCAGAAAGCATGTTAATAAGGCGGTGGATAATAGAATAAAATAAATAAAGTGAATAAAATAACAAATAAAATAAAATAGGTCCTTGCTTTAGGTGGTTCTGTAATATTGCACCCTCCTAATTTTCTTCAAGGCTGTTGCCCTCTTTAGGGCAGATGGGGTGCATCTTTCCCCTATGGGGAACGACACCTGGCGGGATGCGATTGCCTTGGGATTCATTGCTCCCCCACAATGTTTGCTGGTACTGACGATATGGTGGGGCCCAGTCGTCAGTGCTGCCCTGCTGAGGTCAGGTGCAGCTAGTCAGGAACCAATGCCTAGACAAACGTACCACCAAGAAGGCCGGAAAGCATGTTAATAAGGCAGTGGAAATAAAATACAGGTCGTTGGAAATCGAATGCATTCAAAGATTATGTTCGTTAACATTATTGGTGTCTTACAATTTTTGCTTGTTTCATCTTATTTATCAGGTTTAGCGGTGACCCGTGTTTGGATTGTGGGGCACAGTATCGTCCATTGGGCTGGCGTCGCAGCACGGCAATCTGGATTGGGTCCAGATTTCGGCTTTCCTCCACATATTCGCTTGTCTTGGCTGTCCAGACGTGGGATGTGCTGGTCGGAGTTCCTGCCAAGTATCCGGAGGCAGTTGCTCTTGGAGGGGCCGCCAGCTGCTATTGTGGTGCAGCTTGGTGAGAACGACCTGGTGCCCATGGACTGTTTGTCACTACGTGCTGCAATTTTGGGTGACCTGGAGACGCTGCGTGCAATGGTGCCGACAGCGAAAAAATTTTGGTCAAAGCTTTTGCAACGCTGCGTTTGGAAGGGCAGTCGTTGCCCGGCTGCCACTGAAAGGGCCCGAAAACGCATCAATTCTGCTGTGGTCAAAAAAGTTTTGGAGCTGGTGGCGATGCAATTTCCCACCCCGAGATTCTTTTTGAGAGGCCATCCTTTTTCCAAGCTGATGGCATGCACCTTTCCGCTTCAGGGAATGAGGCTTGGATTGGTGCGGTGGTGACCAAGCTGAGGTCTTGGTTGGGGCTGTGAGTGGTTTGGCGGTGAGCTGAGGGCTCCATGGCGGTTAGGCACTGGTTAAATTGGTGCTTGGAGGGGTAAGTGCCTACCCCTCCAAATGATGCGAATGGGAATTCCGTTAAAGGAAATCCAGGGGCTTGCCATTCTTTCGTCCTTGTCCCCGGAGTCGGACTTGGGCCGTGCAAGCCCCACAGGAACATGAGGGTGAGAAGTAATGGTCTGGTGCCCAGCTTTATTTCTCACCCAATACTTGTTTCCCACGCTGGCTTCCGCTGGTATCCGGAAGGCCAGCTCTGTCCCTGAGGGCAAGGACAGATAGTCGGAATCAGTGCCTAAGCAACCACTCACATTTTTGTATTTGAATAAAGTTGTGGCCAAAATTATGCCAAAAACCTTAAACAAAAATTGATGTGTGAAGTGTGAATTATTGGGGGGCTACTGTGACTCAACACGCAAAGCGTGTTCTCCCTAGCAGAGAGCACGTGTTGCGGTTGGGAACAGGCCACCCTCCAGTGACTAGGCAAATTTAGTTGAATCCCGGCCATTTAAATGGTTAAACTGGGTTGCTGGGGTGTTTTGATTGTTGCCAATTCGGAGGAGGGGTCAGAGTCTATATATACAGGTGCCAGACGTTGGCACGGCCTCTTGGCCGTTTTGCATCGGATCACCCGCCCTCCCTCCCTTTAATAGGGGGGTTTTTTATTTAAGCTGATCGCTTGACCTTGCTATGCCTGTCATGGTGTCGTTCGCCTTGGTGCGGGGGCACGGTAGGAATTTTGCCATCTGGCTGATTGGCTGGTGCCATTTGGTTTTTGCCTACTGCGTAGCAAATCGTCACAACTTGTAAGGTTGGCGGTTAGGCACTGGTTAAATTGGTGCTTGGAGGGGTAAGTGCCTACCCCTCCAAATGATGCGAATGGGAATTCCGTTAAAGGAAATCCAGGGGCTTGCCATTCTTTCGTCCTTGTCCCCGGAGTCGGACTTGGGCCGTGCAAGCCCCACAGGAACATGAGGGTGAGAAGTAATGGTCTGGTGCCCAGCTTTATTTCTCACCCAATACTTGTTTCCCACGCTGGCTTCCGCTGGTATCCGGAAGGCCAGCTCTGTCCCTGAGGGCAAGGACAGATAGTCGGAATCAGTGCCTAAGCAACCACTCACATTTTTGTATTTGAATAAAGTTGTGGCCAAAATTATGCCAAAAACCTTAAACAAAAATTGATGTGTGAAGTGTGAATTATTGGGGGGCTACTGTGACTCAACACGCAAATGCTATCCCACACATTTCAGTTCTTTTTTCCATCACAATGCGCAACCTGATATTTTTGTTATGTTGAATCCTACTCAAAAATAGCAAGCATCTGGATGCACCCTAAAATGTTCTGTTATACATCGTGGGTGGAGCTGTGAGGGATAGTGAGTGCCAGCGCTTAATTTCAAAAATAAGCATAGTTTATTTGAAAGGAGCTCCTTTGCCAAACAGGGATTTGAACCTGTGTCTCCTCAGACTTGTTCTGACACTCTAACCACTACACCACAGTAGCTCTTTAGTGCTATGCATTATTTTAAAGCCCATACCATTTCTCTATTACTCACTACTTGTTGTACAGGTTAGAACTGCCAGTAAGTAAAAGCAGTTATACAGTCAGAAATAAGTAATCTCTAACCAGACACATATCAGCATTCACAAGAGGATGAATATGTGAGTGCGTGGGCACATAGAAAGAAGATAGAGTTTGAGTGCAGGGTGGAAGAAAGAGAGAGAAGCTACAATATTAGATTTTTTTTCTGTGATGGGGGGGGAGAAAGAGAGAGCACATACAAACAAACTCACAATATATGCATGCACATATATTTACACTGAAGAATCTATTACTGAACATTTAACAGCATCGAAGTAGTTCCTCCTTCTCACTCAAAAGAGCTAAGTAATCTATGTGGGATGTCTTTGGAAGCATTCGTTCTCTCCAAGTCAACAGAATAATAATTTTCACCCAGGAGAGTACTTGGGAGGCAGACCAAGTAATGCTCAGAGAAACTCGGAGCTGAAGTGTTATTTCCTGAGCCATTATCAGCTCCACTCCCATGACTAAAATGTATTTCTCTGGAGGGGGAAAGGGGAAATCCTGCTGAATGTGTAGCCATTTCACTTGAAATCATTTCTGTTTTCCTTCTGGAGAATGGCAGAAGAACTCATCGTGATACCGAAATTGAGCTTTCTCGGAGAATGAACTTTGAGAACACAAGCTGATAGGAAGATAGCAAAAGATTCCATGGCCTTGGGAGCCTACAAAACTCAATTGTTTTAGTAGCATCGCTGCCCTTCTCTATATTGGATCAGTTAGGGGCAATGAAGGGCCTGTTTCATCACATGCAGATGGTACGGCAAAGGGCTGCATGCATTGGGTTCCAGCTGCTTCAGAGTCGTGGCACAATTGTCATTTGCATTTGCGGTCAAGAGGAGGATTTGGCTGTTAGTAGCCTCCTGCAAATGTCACTAGGCAGAACTGATTCTCCTATAGTTTTGGCAATACAATCTATTTTAAAATCTATTTTTTAAAAAAATAATAATCTAAAAACATGGGGGGAAATCACATACTCTCACAGTTAATAATTTCAAGGTTGCCAGGAATAGTATCTGAAAGCCACCAAATCCCAGGATCATAGAAACAGAGAATTGTAGAGTTAGAAGGGACCACAAGGCTCATCTAGACCAACTCCCTGAGATGTAGGACTCTTTTGCCCAATGTGGGGCTTGAACCTATAATCCTGAGGTTAAGAGTCTTGTGCTCTACAGACTGAGCCATTCCAGAATGCATGTTTTAAAATTATTCCTGAAAATTAAGAATGAGGTTGACAGAGACACATACCTTTCTAGGGAGGGCATTCCACAAATGGAAAACAGCCACCAAGATGTCCCTTAATGAACCATACCATTACAGGATACTGCTAAAACTTTCTGTAGGACTTGGAAGGGAATTATCAGTCTTCACCTTGCTCATTCAACATCATGGCACAGCTTTTTAACCTCAGTACATCATCAGGAAAAAACTTATTTATTCAATAAGTTTCTCCAAATTGGGATTGTATCTGTTTGCTTATTTCCTCTTCCCTCTCAATCCATTTTCCCTTTTGTACTGTGTCAGCATGCCTGAGGGTAGGAACTATTTTGGGTTTGTGTCTTTTTAAAGTGATCTTTTAGCCACTCTGGAACTTCCTTTAGCTGAAGGACAGGGCCAAAATTCCTTAAATAAATAAATTGGTGGGAATGCAAGATGGTCGAAACTTCATGAAGCCACATGGCTGTTCAACGTGTCCAGTGCTAAAGTAATTCAAACCTTGCAATATATTTATTTTTATTTTAAGCTGAATAGCCATACCAAGCAAGAGGATCTCTGCTTTGAAGTGCAGGAACCGGTATCAGCAAGACAAACCTTATTTTAGCAGAACATTGGGGGGGGGGGACTCTTGCTTTGAAATACAAGCTGGGGAACAATTTTAGCACAGTTCATGATAAAACGAAGTACAAAATGTGCTTTTTAGGGGAAAAAAACAAAGAGGAAAGCTGGGCTTAGAAACTTGAAAAGGAACAAGAAAAGGTACACAGTGGTAAATGCAGCATGGGGTGGGTGGAAAAGTAAGTCTAAGTGGGCTTGAAGTTTGGAGCCAAAAGCTTTCGAGTCATGTATTTCCTCCCCAAGATTAACTCATTAGAAGTCTTTGCCTACTCCAGTTTCTCCATCTACAGAGAGTGAATGACTCAAGGAGCCTCCATCACTGGGGTGTTGTGAAGTGAAAATAATATATGTTGCTTTCAAGCCGCAGAGCTGTTCATGTGGGGTAAATATTATTACTGCAATTATGGATGGTGGTCGTTTCTGTACAAAAGGAGAATAGCAGGTTGCCTGAAAACTGGAAACATACAAACGTACTGTTTGGAAACAAGCAAGCTCCTTTTATATGTATACATATATAGATATATATAAACAAAATAGCATGAAAGGCTAAGAACATTCATTTCATTTTTTTCTGCCTCCCCTTTAGAGAGAAAGTGGGGGCAGAGGAGCGCTTTGGAAAGTGCTAAGCCCATTCATTTCCCAGAAAGAAACTGCATGTCAAATAGCCGTCATGTGGCAAAGAAAGAACTTGAAGTATGACCTAGTCTTTTGCAGCCCAAACTGTACTTTGTTTTGGATGAGTTACACAATATCTGGGTAAGACATGCAGCAGCTGGGTTGTTGATTGAGATATCCCCTCAACATCCTATAATACTTCTGCAGAGAATGTTGCACTGGTTGCCAATATGGCTGCTGAGTACAATTCAAAGTTTTGCTTTTGGCATATAAAGCCCTAAGGGCTTTATATCCCGAAGGGATCACTTTGCCCCATTTATCTCTACTCAAAAACTGCACTCCTTAAATGGGACATTACTGAGAGTAATGACTGAGAGTGATACTGAGAGTAATGCCCACAGGGACACTTAGCTTGTAGTAGAATGTGGGTTTTGGGGGCTGCATCCCCAGCCCTCTGGAATCAGTTGCTAGCTGGAATTAAACAGGCGCCCAGCACCAAGAAGTTTAGGCACCTACTGTGAACACATTTCCACATAAGAAGGTTTCCCTCAATGTGCGGCACAGTCGTTTCTGAAATATTAATTGTATATCAGTAGGAATGCATTGATCATCAAAAGTGAACTTTTCCATCTCTCTGCTCCACCTCCCTGCCTAGAACTCTTCTAAGGAGCTGTAGACAGCAAGGTTTGGGACTAAATATCTTTATTATCTCCTTCTTCTGGTGCAGTCAGCACTTGAAAGATACATCTGGTCAGCACAGCTAGATATTTCAGAATATATTGATGTGATGTTATATATAGTGGGAGTGTGTTCAACTAACATTTACTCAAGAGTAGACTCATTAAAATTACTGGAGCTAAGTTAGTCATGACCATTAATTGCAGGATTGCAGCCTTTTTCTTCATTTGAAAAACAAAGAGCTTAAGTTGGAAGAGTTTTAAAGGCTCAGATTAATACCACTGAAGTGTCTAGACAGGGTAGTAGCCATGTTACTTGCTAAAATATCCAAATGGGCCTCATAAGTTTGGCAGTCCCTGAATTTGTTTCATTCACTTTATTTTTTTACATTTATATATCACCTTTCCTTTAAGGAGTTCAAAGTGGCACACATGATTCTCACCCGCCCAATTTTATAATCACAACAATCCTGTGAGGTTGGTTTGGTTGAGGTTGGTTAGACTGTGACTGACCCAAGATCATCCAGCCAGCTTCATGGCTGAGTGGGGATTCGAACCCTTGTCTCCCAAGTCCTAGTCTGACATTCTAACTACTATACCACACTGAATCCAAACAGACATTATCCAGACACCTAAAAAATGGACTTGAAGTAACACTTTGGGGGATCATCTGCAACAGGTAGTGGTACTTCTATTATTCAAAGGCTCCAAGGAAGCAATCCTGGCATTTGTTGGACATGAAACAACCCCATTATTTCACAGTGGGATGCATGTGTGGGTAATTGGACACAGGACCATGAAAGATGAATAGAGTAAGGAGACAGAAGGTTTTCATTTCTCAACTTGGGCAGAAATCCCTTGAATTCAACAAAATATATGAAGGCTCTAAAGATGGCGGGGAGGGGGGACATTCAGCAGTCAACAATTTTGAATTCTGCACTGGAGAATGGGCTGTTCAGCATGGTGTATTTATCCTTTTATTCAGACCCCCGCAGGATTACTTTATTTCATAGAAACCAGGCAACATTAATTAGGTTCTTAGTTGTGATAAGCAAAAGAGAAATGTTTTCAAATGCAAACATGACGGTGGTCTCTGCCCTGCTTATAACCTTTTGCAAATGCAATTTATTTTTACCTTGAAAAACTCCTCCTTTTGCACTTACATTACATAAACCAGAGCTGTTTATAAGGCTATTTAATTAAAACCAATTATCGTGAAGCGATTCCACTTTCTCCTCTGTAGTCCCACTGCTTTACTTTACGAAGGCTCTGAATTTCCATCAGCCTGACAATTAAAGTACCAAACCAGTTACTAAAGCCTTTTATATCTGGTCTTCATTAGTTCATATTAAACGATTCATTGGCTTGATTTTCACTTCAGTGACTCCACTCATAAAATCTAGTTAGCCTTGATGGTGATACCACGTATGAGATGAAATGAATTAATACATCAGCAGAAAATACTTCCTAGCCAGTGGTTTTTGCTCATCTTTTATCATTTCTCCACTTATATGTATAACTCATGTACCAGAATCATATACGGAGGCCACACGGATAAAAAAAAAAAAAGATTAAACATCGTTAAGTCAAAAGAAATTCTTTGACATTTTGTTCAGAGTGCATTTGACCGAGCAGGTGTATAGTCAGCAGAACTGTACAGGAAAGTCTTACCCTATGGATGGGCTCAGTGTCATAACAGTGCTCACTAACACTGCACCAATTAAAGGTTTCTCTTGCTTTCCATTATAAAGCCATATTTTCAGATTGGTTTATAACAGGTCTATAAAATGAGTCTTGCTTCCTGTTAAAATAATTGCTGGCAAGGTATGGAATTTAATTTTTTTAATAAATTAGATGGGGAGACTTTACCACCACCACATGAAAGACTCCAGAATATTTAAAACACAGGCAATACACACTATGTTGGAAACACAGTAAATGCCTTCCAAAAAACCCCCCACCTCTGGTGAAATAGATGCTTAAACTAGATAGGCAGGACTTAAAATATCTGCTTAACTTTCTTTTTGTCTACCTGCACAGCACACATTCCTCCTGTTCCCAAATCCTGTATGGTTGGGTTTTCCCCCCACAACCAACTTGACCTCTCACCTTACGCACTGAATTTGCATTGTTTGCCAGTGTTCTATTGCTGACAGTATCTCCTTGAGGCTTGAGGGCTATATGCACATATTCTGTAGTCTCATCACAACTCAGATACAGGCAGGCAAGCAGATCACATGCGACCATCTGATCTCAGCATTTAGATTCAGAATTGTATATTTAGAAACTGCTATGACTTCCATGATACTTCTTTTCATTTAGTCTTGAGGTACATTGGTACAACCCAAAACCAAGTTATCTTTCCTAATGCAACTTCTTCCATCATAGACTACAAATATTCTCATTAACATTTCAGTCTGGCACGTCCCTGAATGGAGCTACATTAAACCACAGCTGCCTAAAAACTTTCAGAACTGAGGTATTCGCATTCCTACTGCCTTTTGAAGTTGTTTGATTGTATCTTAGGATTTTTCTATTTTATGGTTGCAATCTGTATTTGTATGAGTTGTAGAACATAGAATCTGGAATGACCTGGAAGGTCATCTAGTCCAAATCTCTGTCAATGCATGATCTGTAACAAGGGTGTAACTACAGTGTCTGCAACCAATGATGAATTAGTCTTTGCTTAAACATCCCCAGAGAAAGAGAGTTTGCCACCTCAGGAGTCTATTTCACTGTTGAACAGCTCTTACCATTAGCTAGTCTTTCCTAACATTTAACTACAGTCTGCTTCCCTGCCATTATCCGCCATTGATTCTAGTTGTGCACTAGAACAACAGGCAACAAGCCTGCTCCATCTTTGGCATGATAGTCTTTTAGATATTTAAAGACCACTTTCATCTCCAGGTTAAACATACCCAGTCCATATAGGACTTTGGTTGCAACCCAAATCCCATTAGATGTGTGGTGGGGAGATTGAATGGAGTTGTGTCACCACCTAGCCCCACCAGCTGACACTCCTGGAGTGACACCTCTGCTACTTCACAGGTATGTGGGTTGATGGAAGTACAGTGGTACCTCTGGTTACAAACTTAATTCTTTCTTAACCTGAAACCGTTCTTAACCTGAGGTACCACTTTAGCTAATAGGGCCTCCTGCTGCCGCCGCACTGCCACACGATTTCTGTTCTAATCCTGGGGCAAAGTTCTTAACCCAAGGTACTACTTCCGGGTTAGCGGAGTCTGTAACCCAAAGTGTTTGTAACCCGAAGTGTTTGTAACCCGAGGTACCACTGCACATCTGTGGTAGCCTGCAGAAAGCCTCAAAATAGGACAGTGTGGGAGCAGGGATGAGCTAAAGAGGCCTTGGATCAATTCCATCATTTGACAACATCAGGCTTGATTTGAGGCTCCAAGCTGGCATGGCAATTTGCCTGACTCTTCCACCCTCCAGCTGCTTTGAGCATTGGGGCTGCCAGAGTGGAGTAGAGGTCACTCCATTGTGCTGTATCACACCCCACTGCCTACCTTGATTGCACTTTAAATACTGCACTTGATTGTAGTCTAAATACCTCTCAGCATCCTGGCTCCTCACCTCTGGACACTCTCAATTTGGTCACCCTCTTTCAGAAACCTGGAGCTGAACATGGTACTCTAAATGTGAACTGAGCCATAAGGAATGGAACAATGGCATCAGGCCAACTTTTATTATACGTTGTCGGGCAGAAGGGGGACAACCCAACACATCTTAGGAGCAGGTCTGTTTTTCTCACATCATGTAGTTTTGCCCTAAATGTATGCATTCTGTTAGTTTGCTTTAAGAATTTATATTGAAACCTACAAAAAGCTTGCATGGTGGCTGATCCGATGGACTCAGAACAAGACCGTTCCATGAGAGCACCAGTTTCAAGATGCAAACATAATCCAAGTAATATTTTCTCCAAATTAATTTTCAAGGTGTTGTGTTTTCCAAAAAGAAACAGATTTCACTGCAATTAAGGAGGGGTTTTTGTTTGTTTTTACTGCATCACCGTGCAGTGAAATCAGGTGTGCTAATCCTTGCTTGTTACTGTGGAAAAGTACAGTCACACCCAAAACTAACCTTTCCTTCATTGTGACAGAATGTAGATTTGTTTTTCTTATGAGCAGCTGATTCAGATTAGACTTTTATGTGTAACAGCTGACAACCCCATGCTGAACTACAAGCCTATATCACTACATGTTCTTTATCTGCACTTATGCAGCAAGAGCACAGAAGCAATCATATAGACATAAACACACACACATATCCCTCTCTCTCTCTCTCTCTCTCTCTCTCTCTCTCTCTCTCTCTCTCTCTCACACACACACACACACACACACACACACACACACCTGATTTCACTGCATGGTGATGTGCAACATTTTCTAGGGTGATGAGTTACAAAGGAGGACAGAGCTAAGTCACCTGTAATAGCCAGATAAAGACAGGACTGGTAACAGGTGCAGCTTGTTCCCTAACCTTTAGGTAGGGGAACCCAGTCCATTTTGCCTTTGATAATTTTCACCCACTTTAGGGTTTTTGAATAACAACAATGAAATAAAATGTGTCCACCATGTCCATATCAATATAGTTATTCAATGTGCTTTCAAATCAGCTTTCATCAATTATATATCTGGTTGCTGTCCAAAGAAGAATCAAACATAGTCATGCAACTATAGAATACAACCTTAAAATATAAAAGCTATAGCAGACCTACAACTTTAAGAAGGCAGCAGGAACAGAACAGAACATACTGGTAAACAAGCAAAATCCTGAGCAAATATAAAACGTTTTTGGAGCCAAAAAGTTAATGAAGCTGGCACCAGTTGCACACCACCGAGGAGGATGTTCCAAAACTGGGGCAATATGAGGGAGAAGACTCCCTCATTGACACATTAGGAGTAGATGGTACTTTTAGGAAGAGCCTCCACCACAGATATAAAGATGAAAGCAGGATGATATAGGTAGATGTGCTGATATTATGTATCTGGGTAGAAGGTCATTTAGGACTTTAAGCCTTCACCTTGAATTGGATAAATATGCAAATAATAATATCAGAACATTTTAAAAATGCCTGGGTAAATAAAAGATTGCAATATAGGTGTCAGACAAGCCTCATTAGTGCAGGCATTCCATTAGTTTAGTAAAGAAAGTAAAGAAGGTAAGAGGTTCAGTATGGATAGCAAGTTGGACAGCTCCATGAGGAATTCATACTAGTCTCAAAACCATGGGTAGACAAACTAAGGCCTGGGCTCCGGATCTGGCCCAACTGCCTTCTAAATCCGGCCCACGGATGGTCTGGGAATCAGTGTGTTTTTACCTGAGTAGAATGTGTCCTTTTATTTAAGATGCATCTCTGGGTTATTTGTGGGGCATAGGAATTTGTTCATTTTTTCTTTCTTTCAAAATATAGTCTGGCCCCCCACAGTGGACCGGAGGGACAGTGGACTGGCCCCCTGCTGAAAAAGTTTGCTGACCCCTGCAAGACTGAAATGTTGCTTAAGCAACAATCAGATTCTGAGTCATCCTTAAATACTCAGGATGGAGAGGAGCTAACAAAATGGGCTTCTTTTGCAGTGGAGCTTCCAGTGCAATAGGAATATCCAGGAGCAGGTAACTCCCAATCCAAAAATCCATGGTCACATCCTTTGAAGATAGGGATCTAGTCCCTGGAGTCATGGTACTCAGTTGCAAGCTCTTGTGTAAACCAGCCCCAAGTGTTCTTGCCAGTGTGGATCAACTTAAATTGATGAGCCTTACTTTCAGATAATGGTTCAAATAAATTAAGACTAGCAATTCACTAGCCCAGAAGCTAAAGAACCACCGTTTCAAAATGTGAAAGAGTTCCATATAAGACACATATTAATCAACCGTGGTAGCACACCAGGAGAGAGCTTGATAAGAATATATTTTTGTTGCTGTCATATGCCAAGTTCATTGAAAGTTTTTCCTTTAGTACATTTTTGTGATATTTAACTTTTTATGAAATTATTGTTGAAATTTTAATGGGAAGTTGACAATTTAATAAGTGTTTTGATTGGGTATTTCATTAATAGCATTAATTCAAAGATTGAAGAGGGGAAGAGTGAGTCAATTTTAAATCTTGCAAAAGAGGTATTTTTAGAATTGTCAATTTCACCTACTTACAGAGGCCATTTTGTTCATGGTAGCTATTCTGGAAGGGAATATAGAAGACCAACTACAACATTTTTGTATGTTCACACAGCAGAGGGGAATCAAACCCTTTTGCCACCTTAATATATGAGCAATTGACCTAACTTCTGTATTTCCTCCATCCACTTTAAAATATAGATTTACACACCTAGTCAATTCCTCAAAGGATTTGCACTTTTTGATCAATTGTCATGCTCCAGGGGATGCCTAGGGGGACTAGGATCTCAGTTACAGGAGATCTAAGCCTCGTACTTGCTAATAAGGAGAGGTTGCAGGTGAAGCACAGTCCAAGAAAACGAAGGTCAAGCACAGAGAGTAAGCCTAAGTCCAAACAGAATCCAAAATCCAGAAATGAAATATTTGGGTTTTTAATACTTTTGATTTAGTTTTGACTTTTTATCATTTTTATTGTTATTTGTATATGCGTGTTTATTCTTTATGGGTCATCTTGGTGCCCCCTCCCTTGTTGGCCCAAAAGTGGTATAGAGTAACATAGTAGCATAGAAACATGGTAAAACACATTTTTCAGAAAATCTATATATATATCCTGAAATCTCTTTATTTTGATCCTTTGAAAAAAATCCACCTCGCAATGTATATGATCTGAATTTTAGAAGGCATCTGAAGGCCTTTAGGGAATTTTTTATGTTTGATGTTTTATCACTTTTTAATTATTATTATTAATATTCTGTTGGGAGCCGCCCAAATTGGCTGGGGAAACCCAGCCAGATGGGCGGGGTATAAATAATACAGTCATACGTCAGGTTACAGACTCTTCAGGTTGCGTGTTTTCGGGTTGTGCCCCTCGTTGAACCCAGAAGTACCGGAATGGGTTACTTCTGGGTTTCGGTGCTTTTGCATGTGCAGAAGCACTAAATTGCACTTTGCGCATGCGCAGAAGCGCTGAATCTTGACCTGCGCATGCGCAGACGCGGCACTGTGGGTTGTGAATGCTGCGGGTTGTGAACGTGCCTCGGGCACGGATCACGTTCGCAACCCAAGCGTCCACTGTAAATTATTATTATTATTATTACTTCACAATATACATTGCCTAGGAGCTTTGTTATAACTTCGCTCTACCTAGCATAGGTAATGTGATTGTCTCTTCTGAATTGACCTAGCTTGGTGTCTATCTGCATTTACTCTGCTTGAAATTAGCATGTGTAGTAGGAGTGTTAGTTTTCATTTTTTTTAAAAAAAAAACCCAGCTAAATGAGCACAAACTCACACATTCTTGTGGAATAAACAAATTGCTCCCCAGACTGCAGCGCATTCTGCTGAGACCTTCTGGCTATAAACAGAGAACAACAACTATGACCTCAGGGGAGCAACTGGCACATGTTCTCTTCTCGAAGTTGCTTTGATTTTGGCCATAGGCAAACCAGCAATTGAAATCAGCCTTTGGGACTGCTTTTCCAGTGAGGCGGCGCAGCACAGGCAACTGTGGCTCAGTTCATAGACACTGAAGATATTTCTCTTCATTCTGCCCGTTATTACTTTTTGTACACACATAACCAAAAGCTGTGGCAGCTTTAGATGTTCCAGCACCTGTAGTGAAAAACTGAGATGACTCCGGCTGCCAGATTTGTACACCTTTCAAGCAGCCACCCGGAAAATAAAAGGGGAGGTTTGTTCCCTAGATTCCGAAGGATACTTACTAGAGGCAGGATGAGTTGGAGGGAGAGGGGGTGGAGAACTAAGAAGAAAGCACAAGCTCTGCAGCTTGCTGAGCTACTGCAAAGAAAGGCACTCCTCAAAGTTTTATCTGGCTTATGCTACTAGTGAGGCATTTTTAAAGCTTACGTTTCACTTACTTCTGTTTATTTATTTATTATGCTGTTTAGTTGTTTGTTATAGTTATATCCCACCTTTTCCTCCAAGGAGCTCCAGGTGGAATGCATTGTTTTGCTTCTCCCCACCTTATTCTCAGGGACGCGGGTGGCGCAGTGGGTTAAACTACAGAGCCTAGGACTTGCTGATCAGAAGGTCGGCGGTTCGAATCCCCACGACGGGGTGAGCTCCCGTTGCTGGGTCCCTGCTCCTGCCAACCTAGCAGTTCAAAAGCACATCAAAGTGCAAGTAGATAAATAGGTACCGCTTTGGCGGGAAGGTAAACAGCATTTCCGTGTGCTGCTCTGGTTCGCCAGAAGCGGCTTAGTCATGCTGGCCACATGACCTGGAAGCTGTACGCCGGCTCCCTCAGCCAATAAAGCGAGATGAGTGCCGCAACCCCAGAGTCGGTCACGACTGGACCTAATGGTCAGGGGTCCCTTTGCCCTTTACTAACTATACAAAAGTTGGTCACTTAAGAGTCATTCCAGTACTATGCAGGGATGGAAGAATTCACTAATCTGCCTTATTTCCCTCTCTCCCTCCCTCTCTCTTTGTGTATATTTAGGAGGCAATGAGCTTTCAGTCCTGATGTTCTGTGAGACAAGGCTCGGACTACACAAATAGCAGGCCACCTGGCATGTTGTTCCCATACTGGCCAACCGTAAGTGGGCAAATGGCCTGCCAGAACATGCCTCCACAAGAAGTATTTTTATAGATGTAGAAAACTAATTGATGGGGGGCGGGGAGAGAGTTTCTCGCCTACACCTGTATATAACCTCTTGGATACAGGCATATACAAATACTGTCTCTGCAGCGAGAGCTGACCAGGGGTTAGACCAGCCACATTTCAGAATATAGGGGAAAGGGTCGCAGTATTATAGGCTATTAAAAGCAAACACTATCTGTGTAAAATTAAATATTAAATATTAAACTGTGTGGGTTGCTTGGCTTACACACATACCCAAGCAGTAAAACGTAGAAAGCTGCCTTATGCTATTGCTTCGATATATTTGGTTTTAAAGGATTGTCAAGCTGGGTTTTTTTTTATTTTATGGATTTGTAAGCCCACATTGAGACAGTTTCTTATGGAAAGTGACGAATAAACACAATAAATAAGAATCATATACCAATTTAGACCAGGGGTCCATCTAGCTAGTAGCTGTCTACACAGACTGGTAGTAGCTGTCCAGGTTTTCAGACAGGGGACATTCCCAGCCAGGGATTGGACCTGTCACCTTCTGCACTGTGATGCAGGTGCTCTGAGCTATGGACCTTTCCTGAAAAAATATGTGGCAAAGTGTAGCTAGTATAGTGTAGTAGTCAGAGCGTGGGACTAAGACCTGGGAGACCAGGGTTCAAATCCCCACTCACCCATGAAACTCACTGGGTGATCTTGGGCCAGTGACTGTCTCATAGCCTAACAGGTCCTCACAGGGTTGTCTTGAGAATAAGGTAAAGGTAAAGGGACCCCTGACCATTAGGTCCAGTCATGACCGACTCTGGGGTTGCGGCACTCATCTCGCTTTATTGGCTGAGGGAGCCGGCGTACAGCTTCCAGGTCATGTGGCCAGCATGACTAAGCCGCTTCTGGCGAACCAGAGCAGCACACGGAAATGCTGTTTACCTTCCCGCCGGAGTGGTACCTATTTATCTACTTGCACTTTGTTGATGTGCTTTCGAACTGTTAGGTTGGCAGGAGCAGAGACCGAGCAACGGGAGCTCACCCCGTCGTGGGGATTCGAACTGCTGACCTTCTGATCAGCAAGTCCTAGGCTCTGTAGTTTAACCCATAGCTCCACCCGTGTCCCTTTTGTATACTTACTTGCCTGCTAATACTCTCTGATGGTCAAGTGGTATTTTCTCAATGAACTGTAATGGCAATAAGGTGTTTCTTAGGTGGGCACTCCTTCTCTATCCAACAGAGTGGAGGTAAGACACATGTCTTACCTCCATGGGAGATGGAAAAACAGTTTGCAGAAAACTAATGAAGCCTGCAGAAAAGAAGCAGATTACCTGGTGGGGAGACTGAGGAATTGGTGCTGGATTATCTTTGGAGAAACGTACTGTTCTGTTGACCAGAATTGGTTTTTAATCCATGGATACTTTTCTCATCTGCCATGCTCTACCTGAGCTTTACCTTTGACAGTGGGAGATGGGCGTTAGAATCCAATATCTGAGGGAACCACAGCCACGTCCCCATCCCAGATTTATTAATTCAATGTGCTGTGCATTGTCCAGAGGCCACATCAACATGCCAGCCCTCCCTCTGCACATACCCAACCCATCACAATGACACACATTTTGATACTGAAATAATAATAAGCTGTAGAATATTCTATTTCTACTATATACCTAATTACTCTTTGAAAGCATCTAATGATGATTTTGATGACTATCACGAGTACTCAGCAGTGACAGTTTGTTCAAAAGATCCTTTTTTCTCGGTTTACTGAAACATCAACTGGATGAAAACATCTTATTTCTCTCACTGGTGTCTATTACTGTTTTCCCAGCTATCTTTGTTTCGCAATTTGAAAGGAATAAAAATCCTATCTGATGAGCTGGAAGCCGGCAGCATTATTACAAGGCTTGCTCATGAGACTAAAATGTCACACGCAACAAGAACGAGTGGGAGTGGGAGAAGTTCTGCTGCAGTTCAGGGGATAATGATAGCCATCATAAATTAATTGCACCTGCACTGGAGAAACTGCAATACAAACAAGGAACTGGAGAAAAATATACAAGTGTTGAGATTTGGGATTTTTAAGAGTTTGTAAGGAAGCCAAAATTTTGTTCTATCTATACTACAATGGAACTGTGGAATGAGAGGAAATGTCTATCTGATGCAAAACTCCATAAGCACCTTAATATAGGAAGATCTATATTCCAGGGCAGAAGTTAAGAAACCACTATTGCCTGCCTTTCTTCTTTATCAGCTAGGCAGGGGGTACTCCAATATTCCTTGGAAGCTTATCCAATATTGGGGGTACTCCAATATTCCTTGGAAGCTTATCAGGAATCCCACAGTGAGAAGTTCAGAAATGGTAGGCAAGCCTCACTGAAATGAGACTTGTCCCTCATTACCATCATCCTCTTAAACAGGGGTAGCCAACATGGTGGCCTTCATGTTGAACTCCAATTTCCATCAGCCCCAGCCAGGGATGATGGGAGTTCAAGTCCAACAGTATCTGGAGAATACCTCATTGACTATCCCTGCAGCCATGTGCAGCCATAAGGACCTAGCTCAATCAGACCAAGTCTAGAATCTGGCTTCCCACAGTGGCCAACCCAATACCTCTTGGAAGCCCAAAACAGAGGTTGCTCTAGAGCACTGGTTCTTAAACTTCTTTGGGGTCACAGACCCCTTTCAGACTTTAGTGAAAGCTATGGACCACCACCCCAAGAATACACAAAAACACATCCCCACAAAATTTCAAGCACAATTTATTTTATTGTGTTGGGGAAATCATATTTTTCTTGCCTGCGTAACAGACTCCCTGAAGCTCATCCATGGACCCGTGGACCACAAGTTAGGAACCCTTGCTATAGAATCACAGGGCATGCATTAGGATTTGGTCTCAGTGCAAGGAGCAATGGTATGACCCTGGAGGCTTGGCCACCCACCTACATAAACTGAGTGTGCTTTATCAGAACCCTTGCCAACACTCTCTTCAGCATGCAGGGTCTTCTTGGTAGACCCTGAAGGCCTGTCAGGGGATACGTTGATATGGAAATGGTTCCCTCAACCGAGACCATTTAAAAATCACTGAGTTAACCACTGAAGTTTCAGGTCACTTGGTGTTTCCCAACGTTTCAAAGCTTGGAACTAGAGTTAGATCAATGAGTTAATTTCTGCTCCAATTCATTTCCATACTTCTTCACTTTTAAGTCATTTCCCCTACCATTTCCATATATATTTTATCTGCATGAAAATTCACATTTAAGTATGTAGATTCTCTCAAAATGCACATTTCTAGGCATATTCTATTTCAAAAGCCAACTACAATTCATATGTAGGAAAACTATGCTCCTAAGAAAAGGTTGAAAACACTTGTCAATTCAGATCTAATAACAAACCAGCTTCAGACAAACCATAGTTTCCTGCTATTTTCAAACCATCGGGCCAGGTGTGGGTCCCTCCAGCTATTGTTGGACACCAGCTCCTAGCAGTCCCAGCAAGCATAGCTAAAAATATCTGGAAGGGCCATGGGTTTCCAATAGGGATTTCTGGTTGTGAGAAGCCCATGTGAGGAAACATGGACCAGAACACTACTTGAGAGTAGCTGCACATTGTTTGCACATACGCAAACATGAAAACATGAACTCCCTTGTGAAGAAGAGTAAAGAATGTCACCAGAAAAACTCAGGGAGGTGAGGCAAGTTCTGTATCCTCATGTGGCATATCTGTTGGGACAGATGCACTTGATCTGCACTTGAAATTTACAAAATGTTCTCTAAATCCTAATAGATACAACATTATGTAATTATTCTGTCTGGTTCCAGAACAAAAGACACTCTGTGGCTTTGCGAACATCATGTGCTGCATTTTCTCCTTCCAATGGAAAAAAAAATAGATGGGATTGCTAAATTATATTGTATTAAAAATCAAAATGGTCTGCGCATTTTGCCGGAGAGCATGCTTGGGTTGAAAGGTTACATTTTGTACAGTATCATTGAAATGGCATGTTTTGCTCCCACGGTAATCGATGGAAACCTTGTGTGAACAACCTCAGGTAAGACTTTGACTAAAGGCTGTAATACTTTATTAATTTTTCATTATCAATCTCAGAGAAGTTAGATGTCCTTAAATACATTTGCTGTTAATTTAATTACAATTGAGTGGGATGGAGCAGACCGTGTGTTAACTGCAATCAATCATTATGGAAGAGCAGTTCTACCACGTCAGCAAATCTGCTAAAGGATCTTCATCTCTTGGGTCTGGTAGAGAAGGACTGGTTTATTATAAAATAATGAACCCATAAAGCTGAAAGACACCCACTGGATCACAAAGACCCATTGCCTGCACTAAGACACACCTTATACCTACAGCAGGACTGGCCAGTCCACAGTGATTTTACCCCCACCAAGCTATTTAATATTTCCTCTAGAAGCCCTACCAAATTTAAATCCAGGCATTGGGAAATCTTACTCATAAGAAAAACAGAAGATGCTTTTATGTTGCAAGAAAATATTGTATGCTTTCATTTGGCATATCTCCTTTTTTCTCCTTAGTATTAGTGCACAACATGACTCTCCCAGTCCAATTGGAAATCGGCTAGCAAACCAGGGAGTGGGTCTTTCAGGACACTTAGGTAAAATGATCTCTAACAGAGACATTATTCAGAGGCATACTGCCTCCAACTGTGGAGGTAGAGATAGAACATAGTCAAAACGGTTGGTAAACATTGATAGTCTTGCCCTCTACCAAGATGCTTGATCAAAGAGTAGTAGGGGCAGGTTGGGAGATACTAAGCACACTTGTATCCAGGTCAGGAGGACTAGTAGTACCTGCTTATGGGCAACATAAGCATTGTAAAAGTCTACTCAACATGTAGCCATAATGCAACAGAAAGCCCTGTAGCTGAATGTGCATTACAGTATCTGTAAGGCTTCCTAGGCAGCTTCATACTTTGGAGAGAATGTCAATCTAATTTCCCCATATTTAACAAAATTCTTCAGTCACTGTACCACTATGCTTCTGTTCCTAGGTTCAACATTTTTCCTGTACAGAGCTGGAGGATGCATGAATTCACAGCAGAATGTTTCAGTGCTGCTGAGGGGTGCTTCTGTATGGCCTTTCTAGTGCCATCACTTCTGCATGACTAGAAGTAATTTATTGTACAAATGTAAGAGTCATCTCTGTTTCTCCACCCACTTTTCCTTTGTCTTGCTCTCCAATAGCATATGGCCCCTAGAAGGTTGCCCATGAGGGAATGTAGCCCTTGAGTTAAAAAGTATTCTCCACCTCTAGAAATCAGTGTCTCTCGATTTCTCAGTCTCAAATTCAGCTCGCCACATTTCCACAACAGTTTGTGAATTTTTTTAACGTTCTCATGAAAGTTCATCAGAATCTTTGCTTGAAATTCTCCTACAGTGCACATTTTCATATGCATTTTTTTTCTAATATACGTATTTCTGCAAAGCAATTCTTCCTAATAGTAAACAATTTTTGTGTGCTATTTCCACTAATATATACATTTATATGCCCACTTTAATATACATTTTTTTTGTACAAATTGCTTAACTGGAGAACTACATCACAAAATTTGGAGAAGTGCAAATTTTGAAGAATGGTTGTGGTTTGATTTGCATATTATTTCAGAAACCGCAAAATAGGTAAGCTCACCTTTAGATGTGACCTGAGCTGAATTTCTCTCCCACCTCCACGGACCTCTGACTTGCTCTGTGCCATTTTAACACGATGCATGTTCCTACCCCTGCTTCCTGGTACATGGACTGAGTGGGGAATGTTATTGGCACATGGTAAATATTAATTGGAAGAGGTGGGATAATGTAGCATGGTACCCCCAAGTTAGCAGTGGAGTTATTCCCATATTAGAACTTACACTCTTCCTAATGTTCTTTTGCCCTTAAATCTTTTATCAAATATGGGTGATTTTGAGCATGAGCTTTGTCAGCACTTAACACAGCCAGAAGGGTCAGTCAGAATGTGAATGGCTGATGATCTTCTAAGTCAGGTAACACAGACGTGAGGCTGCTAAATTATTAACTTGTATTTGAAAGCCATATCAGGAAAATAAAGAACTGCTAGGAAAATACATACAGCCAGACCTCAGACTGTATGGCTGCTTTATATATATACCTCGCCATAGCCCCAGACAGAAGCAAATGGAAAATTCTAAATTTGGTTTCATCGAGACATTTCTCATTCTAAAACTAGAGGAACTTTCACTTGGTTTCAGAGAGCTCTTTTCCCTTCAACCTCCATATCCAACCTTTCAAATTTATCATGACTCTGATCCTGAAATATTGTTATATTACGTAGCAAAATTAACCACCACCACCATTTGTAAGCTGCCTACATGCTGTTACCAGATTGTTATTTCAGATGTTCTTTTAGCTATAGCAACTATTTTGTGCTATGACTTTATAATCACTCCTGTATTTTTCCTATTAGAATACACAAGTGGGGCCTAAAGTAATAGAATCATTGAGCTGGAGGATACCACAAAGGTCATCTTATCCAAACCTCTGCTGATGCAGCACATCCATCACTGAAGCATCTCTGATAGATGATCATTCAGGCTCTGCTGAAAAACCTCAATGACGGAAATTCCATTTCTAAGGCAGTCTTTTCCACTGTGGGACAGTATGTACCATTCAGAAGTTCCTCCTAATGTTTAGTCTAATTCTTCTTTCTTGAATTCTGCTTTCCAGCCAGCCAGGCATATCCTCCCCCAGGATACTACAGTATAAGCAGTAGCAAGCTCAAGCAGGACAATTCCATTTCCTCCCATCTTCTTCTGTTTTCCATTATTCTTTTCCATTTTCTGACACTCAATATGCTCCGACTCATGGTAGCCACTGAGCATGTTCAGTTCTTATTCAACTGTTTTGTAGGGAGGTTTAAAGGAGCTTGTTATACTTCTTCAGACCTTGGGAGTTCATCAGAGCATGCTGATACCTCCCTCTCCTTAACCCATTGGCTCCATTTTTGTTGACACAGGGCATGGTGTTCCCTGTTAGAGAGAGTCATAATTGGTGGCATAACAAAGAACTACATAAAGCATGATCCAGCCAAAGTTAAGTCCAATGGGCTCTTTTTTAAAAAAAGTTGTTTGTTGTGGTGGTTAGAAAAATAGAAATGAAATTGTAAAGTACCCGAACATGCATATCTTGAAGTATTCAAGATAATCAAACAAAAAGGAAACAGGAGGAAAAATACTCAGCTATATCCAACTAAGTTTTACTAGAAGTACACTTACTGAAATAAATGGACCTAACTTAGTTATGTTTGCTAATTTCAGTGGGGCTACTCTGATTTTGGAGTTCGTTTTAATTTTCCTGGGGGTTTCTTTTTTTTTTTTTATAAAATTTTTATTGCGTTTCTTTCCATAGGTTAACAGATTAATTTACATAGCAACATACAAGAAACATTTTTTTTATATATATATGAAGAAAAATAGAGAAAAGAAGACAAAAGTTAAATATCATCAATTTCACTTTCTTTTAGACCTCCTCACATCCTCTCAACATTGCTTTCATTATTCTAACCAGTTCAGCAATTTATTATCTTGTTTCACATCTTATTGTACCTTTGAGTTTATTATGTTACCAATTTCGAAAGTTTGTAATTTGTTTTCAAGACTTTTAATAAACATAATATTTTGTTTCTAATTTGTCTCGTTTTTTCATCATTACTTACTTTATCATTTACTTAGATAAATTGCAGAAGCGTGACGTTTCTTAATCGTGCACAATCTTAACATTCAAACAACTTATAGTATTTTTGCAAATAGTCCTTAAAATTTTTCCAGTCTTCCTCCATTGTTTCTTCGCTCAGATCTCGGATTCTGCCAGTCATTTCTGCCAACTCCATGTAGTCCATCAGCTGCGTCTGCCAGTCCTCCAGTGTGGGTAAATCTGGTGTCTTCCAGAACTTTGCAATAAGGATCCTTGCTGCTGTGGTTGCATACATAAACAAGGTTGTATCCTTCTTTGGCACCTTCCGGTCCACCATGCCCAGAAGAAAGGCCTCTGGTTTCTTAGAAAAGGTATATTTGAATACCTTTTTCAGCTCATTATGTATCATTTCCCAAAAGGCCTTTACTTTCGGGCAGGTCCACCAGAGGTGAAAGAATGTCCCTTCTGCCTCCTTGCATTTCCAACACTTATTATCAGAAAGATGATATATTTTAGCCAACTTGACTGGGGTCATGTACCACCGGTATACCATTTTCATAATGTTCTCTTTCAAGGCACTACATGCCGTGAATTTCATACCGGTGTTCCATAACCTTTCCCAGTCCTCAGACATAATGTTGTGTCCTACATCCTGTGCCCATTTTATCATAGCAGATTTAACTGTCTCATCCTGTGTGTTCCATTTAAGCAGCAAGTCATACATCCTCGAAAGTACCTTAGTCTTTGGTTCTAGTAACTCCGTCTCCAGTTTCGATTTCTCCAACTGAAAACCCACTTTTTTATCCATTTTAAATACCTCTTGAATTTGAGCATAATGTAACCAATCTCGCACCTTACTTTTTAGTTTGTCCTGGCTTTGGAGCTTCCAATTATCTCCAACTCTTTCAATCAATTCCCAATATTTTGGCCAGTAGGCCTCCATATTGGGCCTTTTTTTAGAAATCTTGGCTTCCACTGGTGATAACCACCTCGGGGTCTTACTTTCTAATAAGTCCTTGTACTTCATCCAGACGGCAAAAATTGATTTTCTGACAATATGGTTTTTAAACAGTTTGTGAACCTTCGCCTTGTCATACCACAAGTATGCATGCCAACCATACACATTATCAAACCCTTCCAGATCTAGGACATCGGTGTTTTCCAACAGAAACCAATCCTTCAACCAGCAGAAGGCTGCAGCTTCGTAGTACAACCTTAAATCCGGCAGGGCAAACCCCCCTCTTTCTTTTGAGTCAGTTAATATTTTAAATTTTATTCGGGGCTTTTTGCCCTGCCAGACAAACTTAGAGATATCCTTCTGCCATTTTCCAAAACATTCCATTCTGTCCACGACCTGAAGGGTTTGAAATAAGAATAACATTTTTGGCAAAACACACATCTTTATAGCTGCGATTCGGCCTGACAAGGTAAGTTTCAATCTTGACCAAATATCCAAGTCTTTTTTAATTTCCAACCAACATTTTTCATAATTATCTTTGAAAAGGTTTAAATTTTTAGTGGACAAGGATACTCCCAGGTATTTCACTTTTTTAACCACACTTAGCTCTGTCTCTTTCTGGTACCCCTCTATCTCTGTAGGTGTCAGATTTTTGACCAAAACCTTAGTTTTTTGTTTGTTTAGCTTAAATCCCGCCACCCGACCAAACTCCAAGATAAGTTCCAGAACTCTTTTTGTACTAGATTCTGGCTCCTGTACTGTCAAGACTAAGTCATCTGCAAAAGCTTTCAGTTTGTATTGTTTCGCTCCGACCACTATACCCTGCACCAACTGGTCCTCCCTGATCATATTCAGCAATACCTCCAGAACAGAAATAAATAACAGAGGGGATAGAGGGCACCCCTGTCGTGTCCCTTTTTCAATTTGGAGTTCCTCCGATACCACATTGTTCACTATCAGCTTAGCTTTTTGCTCTGAATAAATTGCTTCTAGTCCATTTTCAAACCCCCGTCCCACTCCCATCCCTTTCAAGTTTTTCTTCATAAACATCCAAGAAATGTTGTCAAAAGCTTTCTCCGCATCAATGAAGATTAAGGCTGCCCTTGTGTTTCTAATTCGCAACAGCTCCAATATATCAATAATGTTCCTAGTGTTGTCAGACATGTGTCTACCAGGGAGAAAGCCTGCTTGGTCCTTGTGGATTACTTCATTTAATACATTTTTAAGTCTATTCACTAAAATGTCTGCAAATATTTTGTAATCCACATTCAGGAGTGAGATGGGACGGTAATTCTTAAGCTGGGTCTTTTCCCTTTCTGATTTGGGTATCAATGTGATGAATGCTTCTTTCCACGTTTCCGGTGCCCTCCTCCCCTCCATAATCTGGTTACAGACCTCCAACAACGGTTGTATCAAGAAGTCCCTCAAAGTCTTATAATATTTGGAGGTGAGTCCATCCGGGCCTGGAGATTTGCCAAGTTGCATATTTTGAATGACACCTTCAATTTCCTGTTGAGTTATTTTGCTGTTGAGAATTGATCTTTTGTCTTGACTTATTTTAGATAGTCCATTTGTCCTCAAAAATTGGTCTATTTCCGATTCTTTCTGAGGCCCCTGTGCATAAAGCTCTTTGAAGTATCTGTGGAAGCACTTTCTTATTTCTTCTGGTTTCTGAACTATTTTTCCTTGAATCGCCAAGTTTGTAACCGTGTTTAACTTTTGTCTTTTTTTCAACTGCCAAGCTAGCAACTTTCCACATTTGTTTGCTGATTCAAACGATCTCTGCTTCATTTGTTTAATTTTCCATTCAATCTCTTGATTGATCAATTTCGAATATTGTGCTTGATGGAATTTGATCTCTCTTAGCACCTCTTTTGACTTTGGTTTGGTTCTCAGCTTTTTCTCTCCTTCACTTATTTTCTCTAGAATTTTTTCCTTTTTTCCATTCCAAAATTTTCTCTTTATTGTATTCTGTTGTATCAGAAACCCTCTCATTACAGCTTTACTTGCATCCCAGATTGTTCTTTTCTCCACCGTAGTGTTCAAATTTATTTCAAAATAGTCCTTTAGGGTTTTTTGGGCCTTCTTAACAATCTCTTGATCTCTCAACAAGGTGTCATTCATTCTCCATCTGAAGGATCCGGTTGGGATAAGTCTCAATTCCATTTTCAAGGCGTTATGGTCGGAGCAGGTTTTTGGGCAGATTTCCACTTTTCTTGTTTTCGGTGCCATCCCTCTAGATATCCAAATTTGGTCGATTCGTGTCCATGACAGATGGGCCTCAGAAAAGAAGGTTCCTTCTTTACCCAAGGGGTTCCTTGTCCTCCAAATGTCAATCAAGTCCATATTGTCTGTCATTTCAAAAAAGGTTTTAGGAAGTCTGCCGTCTGTTGTTAAGTTTTGATTTTGGGATTTGTCCATATTTGTTGACACCACCCCATTCATATCTCCCATCACAATAATGTTAGAATAGTCCAGATAGTCCATCATTGTCTCATGCAGCTTCTTGTAGAATTCTGATTTTCCATCATTTGGCGCATAAATTCCTAATATCAAAATCTTCTCTCCTTGTGTTTGAATTTCAATTGCGAGAGTTCTTCCATGATCATCTTTAAATAGAAATTTTGGTGACAGGTTCTCCTTTGCATAAATTACAACGCCTCTTTTTTTAACTTTGTCAGATGAAATAAATTCTTGGCCAAGTCTTTTATTGATTAGTACTTTCCTGTGGAGCCTAGTCACATGTGTTTCTTGGAGGCATATTACATCCAATTGTTCTTTTTTTAGGATATGAAATATCCTCCTTCTTTTTTCCGGAGAATTCCCGCCATTTATATTCCAACTAAGTAGCTGCAGAGACATCCTGTTCTAATTAAGATGTTCTTAGGGTGAGGTGCCTTCCTTTTGCTCAGATCCCGAGGGTGCAGGCGTTGGCCCGCCTCCAGGCAGTATTGGTGTTGGTAGGGTTGGAAGCCAATCTGTTCCTTTTTGGAGATCTTCTCCGTGGTCGTGAAGGAACTTTTGGTTATCTTCAGATGTTCTAATTTTGACCTTCCTTTCTTTGTAGGTGAAGGATAATCCTTGTGGAAACTCCCACCTATAGGGAATTGCGTTGTGTCTCAGCAATTTTGCTAGTTCTGTATAGGTGGCTCTGAGGTCCAACAACTGTCTCGGAATATCTCTGTAAATTTCCACCCTTTTATCTTGAATTTCAATTGCTTTTTTGAAGTGAAGACCTAGGATCTTATCTCTCTCTTCCTTTGATCTTAAAATTATCAAGCAGTCCCTGGATCTGTCTTTCCTTACCAATCTTCCCAGTCTATATGCCGAGACAATCCTGAAATCTATATCCTCCTTTAAACCCCAGAACTTCGTGAATTCCTGCGTCAAGTATCCAATCAGGTCTCCTTGCTCGAGTTCCGGGATGCCTCTCAATTTGATGTTGCTCTCGTGATTTTTCAGTTCCACCATTGACAGATAAATTTGTTGTTCACCCACCTGTTTGTGCAGGGGCTTGACTTCTCCTTTAATTTCTTCAACTTCTTTTTGTAAAGCTCCCACTTTCTGAATTGCTTCTCCAGCTAATTCCCGATTTTCCGCTGTTGCTCCTTGCAAATTCTCTATAGCTTGCGTGTGCTGGGAAACTTGTTCAGTCAATTTTTGAATCGAAGAGGTCGCTTTATCTATTTTCAAAGACTGGTCGTCCACTTTCTGGTTTAAACTTGATAGCTGCTCCAATATTTGTTTTAATAATGTATCTGACCCACCTGCTGCCATATCTTCTTCAGTGGACTTCTCGGTTATTTCCCCTTCCCTCTGAGACACCAGTACAGCTGGAACCGACGATCGGCGTCCTTGGGTCAGTGTTGTTTGTACAAATTGTGTTGGTTTTCTTTCTTTTTCTTTTTCCTTAGCCTCTTTAGATTCCTTAGCTTTAGATGCTCTTGTTCTCCCTGCACCACTCATTACACATCTGTCAGTGTTCAAGGTCAGATTGTCTGTTGTTCCATGGGAGAGGCAAATTCAGAAGTAAACAACCAGTGAAGTGGAATTCAAAACAAAAGTCAGTTCCCAGGATTTTATAATCCGAAAGCCCTGTAGGGGGAGTGCCACCAGGTTTCAAAGACAAAGAAGGAAGTAATCCGCCATTAAAGTTCCAAATTATTTCAAATCAGTAAATCCGATAGTCCAACAGTCCCTTCAGAAACTCAAAGTTTCCCAAAGCACCTTTTATAGTTCAACAAAGTTTCACAAGAGGTGCTTGCAACAGTATCCCATCCAATCTTTTCTGCTCAAATGTAACAGTTGCGTTCCAGCAAAGTTTTTACAACTGTTTCCGCAGTTTGACACAGTCTCCCTCTCTGGCAGCCCGACGATCTGGCTCCTTAAAAATACAGCCCAAAGAAGAAAAAAGATAGGAGGAAAGTCCCCATTTACTACTTCTTTTAGTCAATGTCCATTTCCACCTTCAGTTTAAAAGAACAAGCAGATCTGATAGCACAAAGAAGTTAAAGCTTCCCACAGTCCCGTTTCAAGCGCTTTCCGCTTTTTAAAGCTTTGCTTTGATCTTGTCAGCAATGTCGGAAGACGGACTTCCCTTTTCTCGTCTCCCGCTTTCAGCCGAATTTACGAAATTCTTTGCCAAATTTTAAACCCCTTTACTCACGGGTATGTTACTTGCAGTTTGGTGTTGATTTTAGGAAGAAGGATCAGCGCTCATCTGTAACAGCCGCGCGGCTTCACTTCCGCGGAAAGAGCGATGAACTCACAGCACCGCTACCCCTCCTTCACTCCGGGTCTCCTTACGGGGTCCCTTCTGTGTTTTCAGAGCAGCTTCTGGTGCCCGCCGAGTCCCACGGCCACGGGCTCACTCTACCCGTGGTTTATCTTGATGGGTCGTCGCTATGCCGCAGCGAACGACCCTTTTCCGTGGAGCCCCTCTTCAGAGAACGAAGAGGACCGCCATTACAGTTTCGCGCCGCCCCCGGAAGTCAATTTTCCTGGGGGTTTCTTCACAAAGCTCATCTAAAATGGCTTGTAGTTCAAGAGTTCTAGGGACTTAGATCAGCTATGGATTATTCCATATGTCTGCATATAAAAGTGCTTACCTTTGCCCTGCTAAACCTACTTCAGAGGGTCCTCCAATACATTCCGCATTGTTGGATACAACCTATAGGTTGAAGCTTGCTATTTCCCAACTTTCTTTCAATCTGAAGCACAGTACTAAAAAAAAAAAAAAAAATCCCCCGAAGGGCAAATGTTAATAGGAAATATAACAAGCATGAATATAAGCACAAGGTAGAAGTGGCCAAGATCCAATCTACAGTCTGTTATGGTCACTAGAAGTTTTCCTATTGGCTTTAGTAGCATTTAGACCCGAATTTGCAAGAGCAATAAAGCCCCAACAGAGTCAATTTAAATTCAATCAGTTGTTGTATGGGGAGTTACAGTACAGCAAGCTAGGTGAGGATGATGTAAGCATTGTTTTCTTTCCCTCTGACAACGCATGCTGATCTGCTGTGCTACGAGGAACAGAGTGGATGTACTCCATCACTGTTGTTATAGGTAGAAATAAAAATAGCTTGAGGAAGGGGAGGGGTTGTGCACAAAGGCAACACAATGAGGAGTTCCAAGAACATTGCCCCGCAGAAAAGATGGAGACTGTGGGTTCTGTTTACACCATAGAATTATATTTGTGCCGTTCACATCACATATGCATTGTATGCAGCTTCCTTTTTGCCAGCACAAATTAGAAACAACATTCTGATCTTAACATAATGGCAGCATTGAAAAACCAAATGGAAAAAAGAGAGTGAAAGGAGAACTAGCTGGTGGCTCCTACAGAGAAATATGTATTGACATTAAATGGAAGATTGTAGAATTCCAGTGCAAATGAGCATCTGAGGGTTATCTAGTCCAACTCCCTGCAATGCAAGAATCTCAACTAGATCACACATGACAAATGGTCATCCAACCCCCACTTTAAAACCTCCAAGGAAGGAGAGTCCAACAACTCTTGTGGGAGTCTGCCTCACTGCCAAACAGCTCTTACTGTCAGAAAGTTCTTCCTGATGTTTCCTTGTAACTTGATTCCATTGGTTTGTGTCCTAGCCTCTGTAGCAGGAGAAAACAAGCTCGCTCCATCCTTCATGATTCCAACTCTCAACAGCTCTAATCAACTTGACCAGTAGTCAAGAATGAAGGGAATTGTAATAATAATAATAATAATAATAATAATAATAATAATAATAATAATAATAATAATAATAATTTATTATTTATACCCCGCCCATCTGGCTGGGCCTCCCCAGCCACTCTGGGCGGCTTCCATAAAAACCAAAAATACAGTAAAATATCACACGTTAAAAACTTCCCTGAACAGGGCTGCCTTAAGATGTCTTCTGAATGTCAGGTAGTTGTTTATCGCTTTGACATCTGCTGGAAGGGCGTTCCACAGGGCGGGCGCCACTACCGAGAAGGCCCTCTGCCTGGTTCCCTGTAGCTTTGCTTCTCGCAATGAGGGAACCGCCAGAAGGCCCTCGGCGCTGGACCTCAGCATCCGGGCAGAATGATGGGGGTGGAGACGCTCCTTCAGGTATACTGGACCGAGGCCGTTTAGGGCTTTAAAGGTCAGCACCAACACTTTGAATTGTGCTCGGAAACGTACTGGGAGCCAATGTAGGTCTTTCAAGACCGGTGTTATATGGTCTCGGCGGCCGCCCCCAGTCACCAGTCTAGCTGCCGCATTCTGGATTAGTTGTAGTTTCCGAGTCACCTTCAAAGGTAGCCCCACGTAGAGTGCATTGCAGTAGTCCAAGCGGGAGATAACCAGAGCATGCACCACTCTGGCGAGACAGTCCGCAGGCAGATAGGGTCTCAGCCTACGTACCAGATGGAGCTGGTAAACAGCTGCCCTGGACACAGATTTGACCTGTGCCTCCATGGACAGCTGTGAGTCCAAAATGACTCCCAGGCTGCGCACCTGGTCCTTCAGGGGCACAGTTACCCCATTCAAGACCAGGGAATCCTCCACACCTGCCCGCCTCCTGTCCCCCCAAAACAGTACTTCTGTCTTGTCAGGATTCAACCTCAATCTGTTAGCCGCCATCCATCCTCCAACCGCCTCCAGACACTCACACAGGACCTTCACCGCCTTCACTGGTTCTGATTTAAAAGAGAGGTAGAGCTGGGTATCATCCGCATACTGATGAACACCCAGCCCAAACCTCCTGATGATCTCTCCCAGCGGCTGCATGTAAATGTTGAAAAGCATGGGGGAGAGGACAGAACCCTGAGGCACCCCACAAGTGAGGGCCCAGGGGTCTGAACACTCATCCCCCACCACCACTTTCTGAACACGGCCCAGGAGGAAGGAGCGGAACCACTGTATAACAGTGCCCCCAGCTCCCAGCCCCTCAAGACGGTCCAGAAGGATGCTATGGTCGATGGTATCAAATGCCGCTGAGAGTTCCAGCAGAACTAGGAAACAGCTCTCACCTTTGTCTCTAGCCCGCCAGAGATCATCAACCAGTGCGACCAAGGCAGTTTCAGTCCCATGATGAGGCCTGAATCCCGACTGGAAGGGATCCAAATGGTCCGCTTCTTCCAGGCGTGCCTGGAGTTGTTCGGCAACCGCTCGCTCAATCACCTTGCCCAGGAATGGAAGATTTGAGACTGGGCGATAGTTGGCCATCGTGGCCGCATCTAAAGATGGTTTTTTAAGAAGCGGTTTAATAACCGCCTCTTTCAGCGGGTCTGGGAAGGCTCCCTCACGGAGGGAGGCATTCACCACCCCATGAAGCCCATCACCCAGTCCTTCCTGGCTAGCTTTTATAAGCCAGGATGGGCAAGGATCCAGGAGACAGGTGGTTGGTTTCACTCGTCCAAGCAGCCTGTCCACATCCTCGGAGGTAACAGATTGGAATTGATTGGAATTAATACAACAAGATCTGGAGAGTCATGTTGATTCCTTGGAATAATCCCACTGATTTTTTTTCTTTCCAAGTTGGTACACAGGTAGTGCCCCCAACATGATGTTCAGGGACCCTGCGCTGCTTCTTTTCAGCTAGAACAGGAAATCAGATCCTCCAGCACTTGTGGCCATTAGTATATCTTTGGCATTCTTCCAAGAGAAGCAATGTTAACTTAACCTTGGTGTCCTGGATTGAATCCAAATAGGTAATTAGGTCCTTTTTCCCTAAAATTCCCCTCTGCCGATTTAAATGAAAGTTATTCTTCCCTGATGTGCTTTGAAAATAAAGAGCTTCTGCAACTTCTGCACATTGTCCAGACTGATGACCTAGTAATCTGTTATATTTGCAATAAGCAGGAAAAAAAAGTTGTTCTTGATTTTCCATCCTAAATGGATTATGCAACTGTTGTCCTGTTAGGTTCTTATAGATGGACACAATGGTGGCTGGTGTATACTGGGACTGGTAGGGTGAAGGGCCAACAGCAGCAGAGTTAGAGCCATAGACAAGCAAAGCTACCTAAGGAGGAAGCTGATAGCCACTGCCATTCCCTGGACTGGTTGTAAATCAGAAGACAGGTAAGTGGGGTCTGGCTGGAAGCGGAATGAGGTTGACTGATAGGCAGTTCCCCATTTGCTCTAATAGGCCAGTCTCCACTGTGTGCATCTCCTGTATCTGGACACACTCCTTTATCTATAGACACCAGTCACTGACTTGCTCTCTATGTTTCCTTTTAATCTCATTGGAGAAAATCAAGGTCTCATAGATTTTTCTCCCAAGGGATCTATGCAAGGTCTGAACTCTGCCTCTGAGACTGTACAACAAGCAGAGTGGTGCCAGTGAAAGTGTATTGGGCCCATAGCCCAGAAGTCAATGGACTGAAACCATTCTCTGCTTATTTTATTTTGGAGAGCCAGTGTGGAGCACTGCTTAAGATTGCTGGACTAGGACCTGGGAGACAAGGATTCAAATCCCCACTCAGTCATGAAGCCTACTGGGTTACTCTGGACCTCTCAGTCTAACCTACCTCGTAGCATGAGGATCACCAAAGAAGGGGAGAAAGTTGTGTGTCACTTTGAGCTCTTCGGAGAAAAGCTGGGATAGAAATGTAATTAAAATAAAACAAAATCATGGGCCAAGCCTGATTAATAACTGGCTAAGCAAAGACTAGGCAATTATTATGCATGGATATGGTAACAGTAGTGTTCACCACATTCACTATTTAAACACTAGCTAGCTGTCACAGCAAATGCCAGCTAGACACAGTGCATCATTCTAGTCTAACAAATGCTCATTTAAAACACACACACACACTCTCCACTGTGTTCAGAGAGTTTCCTCCTCGGTTCCTTGTTTAAGCCACCAGCCCAGCGTGTTGTTGCTTATCAAGCAGCACTTCCCCTGATCCAGAAAAAAAGAAACTATCCACAAAGCTGTTTGTGTGTTTGAGACATTTATCCACAATAGAGAATATGCCTTGCCACCTCGAGGTGTGTCCTCAAAAGCATAGCTATCAACTGCATAGCACAGCAAAAGACATTCTGGGGAAAGGTTAAAGAGGTGTGAAAGCCTTTTTTAAGAATGTATTCATGCCCTTGTAGGCAAGATTATGGACGGGGCTACGTAAGAGGATCCTAAATGAAATCCACTCATGACTCTCCCTAAATTTAGGTAAGTCATGTCCATAACGACAGCAGCTAAGGAGAATGACGCACACAAAAATAAGAAAGCTGGGATGATTCTGTGCACGGCAACATTTAACAATCACATTTTGAAATGCCCATCTTTTGCTGATACATGGAGAGGTAAATGAGCTAACAGGCAGGAAACGAACACTGCTTTCAGAAGTTGCGGCATTCTTTTAAAGGACTAATGTATATTTTGGTGTTAACTAAAAGGCTTTATACCAGAAAATTACACCCACTGTAAACAGAGATGGACAAATCTGTCAACTTCAGTTTTTCTCAGTTTCTCACATACCCCATCTTAATTTCAATTATCCAGATCTCTCCATCATTTTCCAAACAACTCATCACAAAATTATTTAGCATTTTTGTGTGAGTCATTAATGCACACTTTTTATTAGCTATTTTTCCCTCATAAAATGCATACGCATATGTTATTGTCATGAATATGTGCACTTATATGCATGCTGTTCCCTGAAATGAATGTATTGGTAGACATTATTTGGTTGGATAACTGCATTGCAAAATTCAGACAAATGTGAATTTCAAAGGATAGCTGTGTTTCAGGTTGTAAGTTGTTTGAGGAAGTGTAAGTTGAGCAGCTTCACATTGAAATCATGAACTGAATTGAGTCCCCCCCCCCCAGCCTCTAAACATACTGTTATAAATTGGGGGGGGGGGGTAAACAGGAGAGAGTTAGTGGGCCAGAAGAACCTCTTGAAGTTGCTCAAACCTTCTGGCCAGATGAATCCTATTATTAGGTAAACTACAGCTGATATATTGCCATAGGAAATACGTTGCCAAACAACAGCTTTTTGTTACAGGACTATTTTGGTGATATTCTGAATAGGAAAGCCCAATCAGAGCTGGGGGTGGACATGGCCACCTCCCAGCCTAGAATCGACTAATGTAGGTGAAGGAAATGAAAGATAGGGCTGCCGTATGTCTGAGACATAGCCGGGGGGACTTCCGGGTTGGCGCGATTCGGAAATGGCGGATTCCCTCCGAGCTGCGGAGGGAATCGGCTCAACCGAGGACGGGTCTTTGCCGCGCCGGCGACGCGGGGACCCTTAAAAACCGCAGGCGCGGAAGCCTGCGGACTGAAGACTCGGCGGGTGCCTTAAGCGCCCCCCGATCCACGAAGAGCCTTTTTAAAGGCTGCGGAGAGGATACGGAGGGCGGCGTGGCACTGAGAGTCGATCGCTACCTCGGTGGAGTGAAGCCGCGAGCCATGACCAGAGAGCGCTGACTTCCTTCCTTGAAATTTGGACTGAAAAGAAAGAACCCGTGAGTAAGACGGAATTGGATTTTAAAAACATTGCCCTGAATTGGAGACGACCGGGGGGTGTGCTAAAAGGAAGTCCGCACCCCCCCCCCTTGCAGACGATCTAAGCAACGACAAAGTGCTAAGCTGGAGAGCCTACCCTTGGAGGGGTGAGTTAAAAAGGACACTAACTTCCAAGATTTAGTTAAAGATAATTTTGAGCTGGAGAGTGGAGACTGGGAAGCCTTCTTTTGTTTTAAACAACCCCCCCTCCCGGGCCCGGGAACGTCCTGTCTCTGTGCCTGTGTAAGAGCTGCGGAGTTTGACAGCTGTCAAAGCTGTCAAGCGGGCAGTTTAGAGTGGAAAAATTGCTATTTAAGATCCCTCTGGACTAAGACGAGTTACAATTGAATCAAGATTGTTGGAAACAAAGTAATAAAAATAAGTCAAACGATTGTTGCAGAAAAGACTAATAAGTAACCAGATTCCCCCTAGGGGGAATTCTTTGAAACTACAATGGATACAATGGCTGTGGATGGAAAGTTACTAGTGGAAATCGAAAGGATGTTTCAATTGGTGGGAACTCTACAAGAGCAGACCTTAGCTATGAATAAACAACTTATGACCTTGACTTCTGGAACAGGCAGCTCTGCTGTTTGTATTGAGGACCTGAATGAGAAAGAATCCACAGCTGAATGGGAACTGATATCTGAAAAGGTGGAAGAGACTAAACAAGAAAAAGAGAAAGTAAAGCTGGGAAGTAATAACCAAAAGCTGATATCTGTGGAATACAAGCAAGGAGATTTTTGGATTACACCTACCACAAGTCTGCGAAAGATGAAGAAGATGAAGGAGGAGGCCCCGGGAGTTTATGGAACACAGGAACTTAAAACAAAGAAATATGATGGGGGCCTCCATCCTGACTTTGACTTTGAGGATGCAGGATTTGTGGAAACCTTTCAGCAGTGGCTTTCAAATGTCCTTGTGGGAAGAGAATATGGTTTGATGGCGAAAGAGCTTTTTCCAGACTTGATGACCGACATAAAGGACTACCAACAAGATCGGCGGAGAGGGACTGAAAGAGACTTGAAAGCCTCGGACGTGAGGAACCCAGGCTAAGAACTGTTATTCTGGATATGTATTGGAAGGGACAAAAACCGGGGATGGGAGGGAGGGAAGAAGAGAATCTTAAAAACACTCAAGACCTTTAGGTTTAGTTAATAGGACTTTTAATTAAGATAAAATGAGAAATCGACGGAAGAGAATTTGAGTCCAACTTAGGAAAAATCTATATTTCTTTTTTAAAAAAGGTGATAAGATGGTTAAGAGGAGAAATACCAAATTGCTGACACAATCTTGGGAATTGGGATGCACGAGGGGGGGTGGGGGGAAGTCTGGAAATAGGGTTAGGAAACTAAGATTTTTGGAATTTATACATGTTCTTGTCTGTGTCTTTTCTGTGTGTGTTTTGTCTTTATAAAAGTGGAAAAACCAATAAAAATTTATAAAAAAAAAAGACATAGCCGGGATTCATTCGCTGAAAATGGTGTCCAGGCAGAATATTCGAAAAGAAGCTAAAATGTCCATGGAAACCCAGGTGTCAACCCATATTGGAAGTGTCAATATTTTGGCGCTGTTCCTATAAGATAGGTTAAAACCTTCATTTTTCCCCCTCAACAACTTTGGGTTTTCACTTTTTGAAATATCGCAGCCCTGCAAAAGACCAGCTGTACTTCTGAGCTAGAGGCAAGCAGAGAAAGACGGAGCTGAAATTTGGGCCTCCAGCAGTCATCAACCTATACATAGTTGTAAATACCCACAAAAATTACAAAAGTGCCCAGTGATCTCATTCCAAAGGTAACCAAATCTGGATCAACACTGAACTTCTCACCACTTGGAGAAATGAAACGAGCATAACAATAGTTTGTGTTATGCTTCACAAACTATCTCCATGGAAATGCAGAGTTGACTTTCTCTCTCTTCCTTGCAAAAAGGTTTGGAGTAAAGATCACTCCTGATTTGAAATTTAAATTCCAGTTTCTTCATGAATGAGAGAGCTCTGTTAGTCATGCATGGTATCATTGAGGTTCTGTTTTTTCTTATGATTCTTCTGCCGCTGCCTCCTTCCCCACAAATGGCTACTCACTCCCATTTTCAGGCTGATGGATTCCACATCAAACTTGAAAAGCCACAGTAGACTTTAAAAGTGGCAGCTATTTGTCCGGGGAGCATATTTCAATATTTTCTGATGTGAAAGCAAAAAATGCATCTGAATCAATTTCACTACATTCTGACGGAAACCTTGGAGGGGGGGTTTATTGGGGAGGGGAAATGCTGTTCTTCACCCTTCCCTAAGCGTAGCTCTTGCTTTCATTTTAATGTATTCACAGCATGAGGGGGTTGCATCAACTGGAACATCATTTAACATACACTGTGTGATAAACTAGTCTCTGATACCACTGGTGCATGGTTAGGCAATGAAACCGAGAAGAGAGCTCATACACTGTTATTACATTTTTTCCCACATTACCTCTTTCACAGATTGTGGTTGATAGCCCAACTGTAACTTAAGGAAAACGAAGGTTATTCTGCTTTCATGTCTACAAAAGTTGTACTTGCAGAAGCTTCTAGTATCGAGGCCTCATTATCAGGAAGCAAATTCATACATCTGATACACCAATTTTGTTCTTTTGCCTGTGACGGCTGCCTGGAATTGGTGAATCATCCCTGTGATTCCATTCACCATGAATGGAAATGGCCAGAAACAGCAATCTGCAATGGTGGCTTTTGGTGGTATGCAAAACTGATGGCTTTCCTGGGAAGAAGGATTGATTGTTGAACTGTTCTGGGAACTGTAGCCCTGCAAAAGTCTCCTAACAACTCTTAGCACCCTGTACAAACTATAGTTTCTAGGATTCTTTGGGGCAAATCACTTCTTAAAGTGGTATCATAGTGTTTTAAAGGTATCTTGAAGATGTGGTCTAAGTCCCATTGCCCACTTGATTTCATCTACTTACATCAAAGTATTCCATGTTTAACTTGATTGCCATATTGTAATCCTAAAATCCATTACTCGGGAGTAATCTTAGTATTTTCAATTAGGCTACACTAGCATAATAGGATCTCAGACACAATGAATGCATACATTTATATGAACTAGTTATATGTTTATACAAGGCCACATGCTTTGTTTATATGCTTTACATTTATATCATGTAGTAAAACCCATATTCTTTGGCTAATAAATATCAGAGTACACTAAGCTTCAAGTTGTGTGAACATCTCTGTGATCCAATTGTCTTTATTGCCCTTCTCAGAAAATTATAAACCTACTATCAAGACTTAATATCCCATCTAATCACATTTTAATTCATTTTAATTATATATGTACTCTAAACAGGTCTCAGTTCAGAGTTTCCATTCAGCACAGCATTACAAAGCTTGGATAATTGGTACGATAATTTTAAATTTAAAAGGCAGTAAACATTTTCTAAGAGTATAATAAACCTTGGGAAACTTCTAGTGGAAGATACTGGACTGGGAACAACAATGCCTTAAGAATTCATTTGCACTTGTGTAGAGTTAGTTTATGAGCAACCCAGTACTAAAAGCATTTTCCTTAGAGTATTGTTAATTTCTATAGAGTTTGCTCTTAAGTAAATGCACTGAGTATTGTAAGCAAATGTCCAAATCCACCAAATAGATATGAGTGTTGTTGTTTAGTCGTTTAATCGTGTCCGACTCTTTGTGACCCCATGGACCACAGCACACCAGGCACTCCTGTCTTCCACTGCTTCCCGCAATTTGGTCAAACTCATGTTAGTAGCTTCAAGAACACTGTCCAACCATCTCATCCTCTGTCGTCCCCTTCTCCTTGTGCCCTCCATCTTTCCCAACATCAGGGTCTTTTCCAGGGAGTCTTCTCTTCTCATGAGGTGGTCAAAGTCTTGGAGCCTCAGCTTCAGGATCTGTCCTTCCAGTAAACACGCAGGGCTTATTTCCTTCAGAATGGATAGGTTTGATCTTCTTGCAGTCCGTGGGACTCTCAAGATTCTCCCCCAGCACCATAATTCAAAAGCATCAATTCTTTGGCAATGGTCCAGCAATCTGGACTTTCTGGTTCTTTATGGTCCAGCTATCACTTCCATACATCACTACTGGAAAACCATAGCTTTAACAATATGGACCTTAGAGGTATGGAATAGAACTAAAAGACTGTTGGAAAAGGGCATACCTTGGTGGTTATCACCAGTTAATATCTCATCTCTTAAAAATTTAAACACGAGAACCCAAAGATGGACTTACGAAGATCTCCTGACCAAATCGGATAAAGGGTGGAGAATTAAATCATATGAAGAACTAAAGGACAAGTCAATAGGGTGGCTACAGGTTCACCAAATTAATGCCCTATGGAATGAACACAAAAAAAGGGATGAATGAGAAAAAATCAAAATTCCAGGTGGAAATATTAGAAGGAAAGAGTAAGCTTTTATCTAAAATGTACAATCAATTACTGGAATGGGATACTAAAGACGAGGAGGTGAAGGAGGTCATGATCTGATTTGGGATATAGTTTAGAATATGAGAGATGGGTGAAACTTTGGACTAAGGATATGAAATTTACAGCATGCGTTAGCCTCCGAGAAAATATGGAAAAAATGATGTATCATTGGCATATTACTCCTGTTAAGCTTGGAAAAATGTACAAGACTGGAGACAAAAGATGTTGGAAATGTAAAAAAAAAGAGGGCGACTTCCATCATATGTGGTGGTCATGTGAAGAAGTGAAGAGGTTCTGGGGTTCTATTTATGACGAATTGAAAAAGATACTGAAATACACATTTCCTAAAAAGCCAGAAGCATTTCTTCTGGGAATGGTCGGTGAGGAGATTAGGAAAGAAGATCAAACCATGTTCCAGTATGCAACGGCAGCAGCCAGATTATTGTTGGCACAGAACTGGAAATCATCTAAAATCCCAACTATTAGTGAATGGCAAAACAAGCTATTTGAGTACTCTGAGCTAGCAAAAATGACACAGAAGATTAGGCATCAGAGTAATAAAAACTTTATTAATGATTGGAATAAATTTATATCATATATGGAAAAAAACTTTGTTGTTGTTGTTTAGTCGTTTAGTCGTGTCCGACTCTTCATGACCCCATGGACCAGAACACGCCAGGCACTTCTGTCCTCCACTGCCTCCCGCAGTTTGATCAAACTCATGCTGGTAGCTTCAAGAACACCATCCAACCATCTCGTCCTCTGTCATCCCCTTCTCCTTGTGCCCTCCATCTTTCCCAACATCAGGGTCTTTTCCAGGGAGTCTTCTCTTCTCATGAGGTGGCCAAAGTATTGGAGCCTCAGCTTCACGATCTGTCCTTCCAGTGAGCGCTCAGGGCTGATTTCCTTCAGAATGGAGAGGTTTGATCTTCTTGCAGTCCATGGGACTCTCAAGAGTCTCTCCAGCACCATAATTCAAAAGCATCAATTCTTCGGCGATCAGCCTTCTTTATGGTCCAGCTCTCACTTCCATACATCACTACTGGGAAAACCATGGCTTTTACTATACGGACCTTTGTTGGCAAGGTGATGTCTCTGCTTTTTAAGATGTTGTCTAGGTTTGCCATCGCCTTTCTCCCAAGGAGCAGGCATCTTTTAATTTCGTGACTGCTGTCACCATCTGCACTGATCATGGAGCCCAAGAAAGTAAAATCTCTCACTGCCTCCATTTCTTCCCCTTCTATTTGCCAGGAGGTGATGGGCCCAGTGGCCATGATCTTCGTTTTTTTGATGTTGAGCTTCAGACCATATTTTGCGCTCTCCTCTTTCACCCTCATTAAAAGGTTCTTTAATTCCTCTTCACTTTCTGCCATCAAGGTTGTGTCATCTGCATATCTGAGGTTGTTGATATTTCTTCCGGCAATCTTAATTCCGGCTTGGGATTCATTAAAATAACAGTAGGTGAACTATAGAACCTGCGAAGTAAAGATAAAGGTAGAAAGAAGGAACTGCAAGAAGGGTATCAATGTGATATTGCTTAAATCGTGGTGGAGGGAAGTCAGAACGATGTTATGATAATTAGTACTTTTGGAGAAATGTACTTACGTCTTGATGTTTCATTGTCTATATTTGTTTATTTTTCTGTGTTTTTTCTTTTTCTTTTTCTTGTGATTTTAAAAGAGTGTATATTGGAAATAAAATTTATTTTATTGGGGGGGAAAAACAACAACAATATGGACCTTTGTCGGCAAGGTGATTTCTCTGCTTTTTAAGATGCTATCTAGGTTTGTCATTGCTTTTCTCCCAAGAAGCAGGCATCTTTTAATTTCATGGCTGCTGTCACCATCTGCAGTGATCATGGAGCCCAAGAAAGTAAAATCTCTCACTGCCTGCATTTCTTCCCCTTCTATTTGCCAGGAGGTGATGAGATCAGTGGCCATGATCTTTGGGGGTTTTTATGTTGAGCTTCAAACCATAGTTTGCGCTCTCATCTTTCACCCTCATTAAAAGGTTCTTTAATTTCTCCTCACTTTCTGCCATCAATGTTGTGTCATCTGCATATCTGAGGTTGTTGATATTTCTTCCGGCGATCTTAATTCCAGCTAGGGATTCATCCAGCCCAGCCTTCCGCATGATGAATTCTGCATATAAGTTAAATAAGCAGGGAGACAATATGGAAGCCTTTTTCTTACACCACCAATATCTGGATGTTTGACCCTTTCTGAAGGCATTAGTTATGATTCTACACTACTATTTTCCCATGTCAAGAGCTTAATTAAGGGTGGAAACTGTACCTCTCCAATACCAATCCAGCCAGTGGTGTAGTTAGGGCTGGTCTTCACGACTGAAGTCCAAGATTCCACAGTCCAGGAGAACCTATTGAGAGAGTGGGAGATGATGAGGTCAGTGGCAAACAGGCCCTGCATCAGCAGCTGAGTTGCTATGAGCATATCAAAGCCCACCAGGTCTAGCACTGACTGCCACAGCTTCCTCCCTTCCTATTATCAGCAACATTCATAAGGGAAGGCTGGTTAGGCATGTACATGGTTGCAGGTGTTCATTTTATTATTTGTGTTTTAAAATACATTATCCGTTTCTACAACAATGATGGTTATTACCAGGTATATGTGTTCTGCATCATGGCAGCAGAAGCAAATGCCATGTTATTCCTGCATTTGTGATGGTGCAGTGTATGACGCTATGATTAAAGTGAGTTTAATATGTCACATTGCATGTGCTCAGAGTCTTCCTTCTTCATCAGGGTAGGCAAACTGTTGTTGCTCTAACATATCAGAAATGTAGCTGCAGCTGTAAAACATGTAATGGTAGCAGGGTGTGGAGAAGAGAAATGTTAATTGTGTGCATCATAACTGAAGTCATATACAAGGCTGTCTAAAGCCCACCCACCTCCAGCTATCCAATAAGAACATTAAGTCCAGGGTCTAAAATCACCTAACTATGCCACTGAATTCAATAGTCCAACCACTGCACAATGCCGGCTCTCTCTACACAAGTTTTGTGAATAATCATTCTTTTGTCTGGAAAAAAAGCAGTGATGAATATGAAATATTCATTTGGCAACAAAACAGCAGGCCCAGGTGCAAATGGATGTCTGTGAAGCTGAGTCATTTCATTTGCTGGTTAAGTGTCATCCACCTTCTTTGAACTGCTCTAGAGGAAGCAAGATGATGCTTAGAGTTGCAACCATCATTTTTGCCCTGAAACATCATACTGTCAATGTGTACACTTATGTATAAAAGCTATCCTCCGCTCATGCTAAATAAAAGAATATATAGTTCACTATGGATATGACTGTTCCCTTCCCTTTCAAGGCCAATGAACTGCAATAGAGAAAGTATAAAAGCAACCACTTGAGAAGAATGAGGGACTTATGAACTTTCTGCACTTTTTGTTATTAAAATCTCCATGCTGCTTACTCAGTATGGCACTAAGGCAGCCATGGATTGGTGGAAGTTTCTACCTAGAGTTTTCTTCTCTGCATGTGCCAGGTTATCTTGGATTCAACTGTATATCCAGAGTGCAGCAAGTTTCTTTCTTACCAAGTTCCAGTGCTAGGCAGAATTCTAGAGGTGTAGACTGAAAGCAGGGCTGGGCCACCTCAGGAGGCATAAGCCCATGAGGCTGCCCCACCTCCCCTGCCGCCTCCACCACTGGTGGAGAAGTAGTGCCAGCAGCAGCTGCTGCAGTTTCCAGAGGGAGATCCTGCTGGAATCTTGGCAAAATCTTGTGAGGTATCATGTGTTCCACAAGCTCTCGTGACAGTTCTGCAAGATCTCATGAGATCTTGCCGCTGCCACTGCTTCGCAGGCACCACCGCGCAACCCAGGTAAGGGCAGCACTGATGGGGGTGGCAGTAGCCCCCAATGAAAGATATATACACACAAACTTGCCATTACCATCTCATCCAGTACTGCTCATCCAGTCTTTCCTAGGAACTAGTTCTCAGAATTCTTTGGGGCAAGTCATGATGGTTTTAAAAGTGTTATCATGGTACATGACTCCTAGAGTGTTTTGGCAAGGATGAACTCTTTTTCCTTGGGCCAAAAAAAAGGGGGGAAGGGGTTAACCTGCTTTAACACCTGCTTTAAGCGAGTTTGATGACATTATTTTCAGAAATGTTAACACGATCCAACTAATGTGGCTGCAGTAAAGGAGAAATATTATTAGAGTACTTTTGAAATTTATCAAAATGAGTCAATAATACTGTTTAAAGAATCTTGACACTGATCATTTAAACAGGCAGGGGAAAGTCAATACAAACAAATAATGGCCTATTTCCTTAAATTTAGGGCTCTTTTATGTTCATATTTAAATGAGGATTATTTACAATGTAAAGCTTAAAATCCCCTAAACTTTGCTCTCACCCAGTTGAGGTAGTGACAGAATAAATGTATGGTTTAAGTGTAGACAGCACTTCTGTATGTAAAAGCTGATGTTAGCCATTGTATTAATTCACAATGGTTCCATAAATCTTGCACCGATTGATAAATCAATCATACTTAATACTATTAAGCTTCCTTAATGCAAGCAATACAGAATATGTATAAGAGGGTGGGTGTAAAAATGCTGTTATTAGCATAACGACAAGCACAGCAAAGGAGTGAGAGAAAGAAAGAAGAAAATCAGGAAACTGGGTCATGTAGCACATGCTAAGATTGCTTTGAGTTGTGAAAGATTTGTCAAAACCATAAAATTATTCTAGTCTGCTCCATCATCCAAAATGAGATTGTAATAGCACAAAGGAAATGGGCTCCAAGTTGTAGGAAGCTACACACCCATGATCACTCAAGAGAAAGACCAAGGCATGTCCATGGCCAGCTATAGCTGACTCTTGATGTGCAGTGAGTGTGTTCTTCATAGGAACATAGCGAGCTGCCCTGTACCGAGTCAGACCAATGGTCGATCTACCTTTGTACTGTACCACTCTATTCTGCCTTGGTCAGACCGCACCCGGAATGCTGCATCCAGTTCTGGGCAACACAATCTAAGAAGGATATTGACAAGCTAGAATGTGTGCAGAGGAGGGCAACCAAGATGATCAAGGGCCTAGAAGCCAAATCTGATGAGGAACATTTGAAGGAGCTGGGTATGTTTAGCGTGAAAAAGAGGAGACTGAGAGGAGATATGATAGCCATCTTCAAATATCTCAAGGGCTGTCACATGGAAGAGGGAACAAACTTGTTTTCTCCTGCTCTGGAGGGTAGGACTCGAACCAATGGCTTTAAGTTACAAAAAAGGAGATTCCAACTAAACATCAGGAAGGCCTTTCTGACAGTAAGAGCTGTTCGACAGTGGAACAGACTCTCCTTTATTGGAGGCTTTTAAGCAGAAGTTGGGTATCCATCTGTCATGGATGCTTTAGCTGAGATTACTGCATTGCAGGAATTGGAGAGAGTTCCAGAAAGACATCTACTTCTGCTTCATTGACTATGCAAAAGTCTTTGACTGTGTCGACCACAGCAAACTATGGCAAGTTCTTAAAGAAATGGGAGTGCCTGATCACCTCATCTGTCTCCTGAGAAATCTCTATGTGGGACAAGAAGCTACAGTTAGAACTGGATATGGAACAACTGATTGGTTCAAAATTGGGAAAGGAGTACGGCAAGGCTGTATATTGTCTCCCTGCTTATTTAACTTATATGCAGAATTCATCATGCGAAAGGCTGGGCTGGATGAATCCCAAGCTGGAATTAAGATTGCTGGAAGAAATATCAACAACCTCAAATATGCAGATGACACAACCTTGATGGCAGAAAGTGAGGAGGAATTAAAGAATCTTTTAATGAGGGTGAGAGAGGAGAGTGCAAAATATGGTCTGAAGCTCAACATCAAAAAAACGAAGATCATGGCCACTGGGCCCATCACCTCCTGGCAAATAGAAGGGGAAGAAATGGAGGCAGTGAGAGATTTTACCTTCTTGGGCTCCATGATCACTGCAGATGGTGACAGCAGTCACGAAATTAAAAGACGCCTGCTCCTTGGGAGAAAGGCAATGGCAAACTTAGACAATGTCTTAAAAAGCAGAGACATCACCTTGCCAACAAAGGTCCGTATAGTTAAAGCTATGGTTTTCCTAGTAGTGATGTATGGAAGTGAGAGCTGGACCATAAAGAAGGCTGATCGCCGAAGAATTGATGCTTTTGAATTGTGGTGCTGGAGGAGACTCTTGAGAGTCCCATGGACTGCAAGAGGATCAAATGTATCCATTCTGAAGGAAATCAGCCCTGAGTGCTCACTGGAAGGACAGATCGTGAAGATGAGGCTCCAATACTTTGGCCACCTCATGAGAAGAGAAGACTCCCTGGAAAAGACCCTGATGTTGGGAAAGATGGAGGGCACAAGGAGAAGGGGACGACAGAGGACAAGATGGTTGGACAGTGTTCTCGAAGCTACAAACATGAATCTGACCAAACTGTGGGAGGCAGTGGAAGACAGGAGTGCCTGGCGTGCTCTGATCCATGGGGTCACGAAGAGTCGGACACAATTAAACGACTAAACCACCACCAATGCTTGATGTCCCTTCCAACTCTATAATTCTAGTATTCTACAATGACTGGCAGTGGTTCTCCAGGATTTGAGACAAGGCTGTTTCCCCCCAGCTTTAGCTGGAGATGTCAGGGATTGAACCTGGGGTGTTCTGCATGAAAAGCAAGCACTCTACCACTGATCCGCAGTTCATCCTCCTAAAGTCAGTGAAAGCAGGCATGTTGTTAGTGAACCAATGCAGTGTCTTGCCCTGCACCCTGCACCTCCTAACCTTTCCCTGCTTCTCAAGCTTATTGCTAGAGCACTAAAAAAGCCCAGAGGCAAATTTGCATCATGGGCCTGTGTTAGGTATCTAACAGTGCCCACAGCTAGAAGGGGAGGCACGCCTCTGCTGGCAAGAAGTCTAATAAGGGAAAGTTTGTAGAGCATATGCTTTGCATGTAGAAGGTCCAAAATTCAATCTCCAGCATCTCTGCGTAGGGTTGGGAAAGACTCTGTCTCTGAAACCCTGTAAAGCCACTGTCAGAGACTGGTCAAGGATGAGCTGACTCTTCCTAAAGCAGCTTCCTGCATCTTTGATTTGTGGCAGTATTCAAACCACTAGGCAAGGGGAGAGTCTGATAGCATGGTCCACTCCCTCAGCTCAACAGGGACTAGCTGCAATTTCACACATGTTCGTTCATTATAATCATACTGTGTTTCCACATTGATTTTGTTTTTAAAAAACAAAATTGTTTATGGAAATTCCCATTTTGATATATATTTTATCTTCAAATCCTTTACCCTCAAATACATTTTAATGCCTTTGGGTATGTTTCTTGAGCTAAGAGCTAGATTGTAAAATTCAGAGAAGTGCAAAATCTGAAGGATAATTACCTTTGGATCCACACATTAGCCACAGAGGTACTGATCAAGTCAGTTTCCTCCGGAATTCACAGAAATCAAATTCCTCAAACATCCCTACTGTGGAGTAGATTAAGTTGAGTGACAGTGACCTGCCCAAGGTTATCTAATGGGCTTCAGACCTTGAATGAGCCACATTCTTTGTGCCAATATTTTGAGGTTTTGTGCAATGCCTAGCATTAGGCAAAGCGAGGTGACTGCCTCAGGCAGTAGATGCTGGTGAGCAGCAACACCCTCAGCCTAAGCCCTCTACCTTTCAACTTTGTTGCCATGTGGCCTGTCCTGGGCCTCCTAAAGTGGCCTGTTGCCTCAGGTGTGGAAGAGGATGCTATCACTATACAGTCATGCTTCGGGTTGCACGATTTCGGGTTGCGCACCACACCGCACCCAGAAGTACCGGAATGGGTTACTTCTGGGTTTCAGCGCTTGCGCATGCACAGAAGTGCTAAATCATGCTTTGTGCATGTACAGAAGCACTGAATCGTGATGTGGCACTGCGGGTTGTGAACGTGCTTCCCGTACAGATCGCATTCGCAACCCAAGCATCAACTGTAATAGACCTTTGATCTAAATCAACAGGACTTAATACATGTCTCGCTTTTCATGTTGATTTCAACAGAGTTAAGGTGAGCACCAAAGAAGAACTTAGTTTGGGTTGAACCTAGCAGTAGTAATAGTGCTGATACTGCAGGACTCTTGCTCAGAAGGACACAAAGTTCCTGGAATGGTCCTGTGTTGGACTGCAGAAATCATGCACTGTATTTACAATTCTGGGTATGAAGAGTTGGGATGAATACAAAGGTGGCTGCATTGCAAATAAGGTGAGCAACAGGGGATTACTGAAAGGGGCAAGAGGGAGACTTAATATTAAAGGAAGGTTTTGCATGTGTCTGAACCATTTTGCTCTTCATTGAATTTAAAATACAGAATGTTAGTCTGTTTGCACTAATACATTTGATTAACTCTACTGGCTTCTGGCATTTTCCTAGTAAAACTCAATTCTATTCATATAGTTTTTGTAGACAGCATCTTAAAAATCCAGGCTGCCGTGAAATTCAAGGGGGCTGGGGGTAGGAAATCATTTGCTGATTTCAGTAAAGTGTAGATTAGAACCTTAATTGCAAGAATTTAAATAAGGGGGAAGAGCTCGCTAATGCCTCTGTCTTGGGATTGCTATAAGACATTTTCCTGTATATCTTGCTGTCAAGCAGCTGTTGTTACAGAAATGGCATTTACCTCCTGTCATCCTGGACGAAACTTAAAAGGAAAGCCTATGGATAAAAGGCCTTCTGTTGTTGCAATTTATCCTGTCTAATTAGCCTCAGGGTCAGATTTGTATTGAGAAGTTTATGGATCAAGAAAAATAGAAATTCCCAGAAACAATGGCCACAATCCAAAAGCCCATGTAACCAGCTCAGCAAGCCTGGAGACATTCTTGACAAAAAAAATTCAACACCATTACCAGAAACAGACAGCATGGTGGAGCGCAGGTGCATACCTGTCACTCCTGGCAGGTGAGTCACTGCTGCTTACTGGATATGGGAGGGGCAAGACATTGGGGAGGGTGGCCTAGTGCACTGGATTGATTCCACTGGCACATTTGCACCATGCTGACCTCACCATTACTTCCCCCTCCCCCACCTGGTAAGCAGCTGTGACTCACCTTTTGTCTCTCCCTGGATCTTCCAACATTCTCTATCCACTTTCTCAATACCATGCATAATCTTATAGACCTTCACCATGCCCCTACTCTACTTGCCTTTTCCCCACTCCTAAACAAAGAAAAGCCCCACATATTGTGGCCCTTGTGACACTGGGGAGTCGCTCCAGACCCCTGAACATTTTGGTTGCCCTTTCAAAATGGCATGAGGGGTGGCTGCTCTTCCAAGAGAAACATTCCCAGAAATCCCACTGTTGTGCTCAAGACATCACGGACCTCTTTCTGTCATTTACATGTCATCCAAACACACACACACCATTCACTCCAGCTTTGGTTGTAGTTTCAGGCCTTTAGGCTGAGACTAGGATACCACTTGAAATGCAAGAGCACAACAGATGTGTAAACATCTGCTTGCACACCAGCAGCCAAAGTGGTGCCAAAGGATCTGTCTGCTTGTCCCACTGACTTCAATCAACCTGAAGAGTGTTCCATATAAGCGCTTCAACTTGCAGATTGGGCTCTAAATCACTTGTTCAAGCTCAGTCCAAAAGGTGTTTGTCAATCCATAAATGCTCTTTTAATTGAAAATTAGCAAGGGAGCAAAACCTTTGTCAGTAATATGTATCTTGAAAACTTCCTTCTGACATTTCAAGATGCATCAATCATATCTCTCATCTGAGTGAACCAAATCCATGGAGGCACTACTTCAATTGTCAAAAACATTTTTTAGTGGTTCCCCAAAAGAGGTTTGGATAGATCAGATGAATGTAAATGGTTCTCTTGTAAGACTGCAAGATGCTTATTTTTTTATTTAAAAAAATCAGAATCAGGTTTAGCTAGTTGTGACTTTGGGTACTTCCAGTCCAGACAACCTTTCTTTTGCAGGAGATATTCAGTCACATACCATTGAATTCAGGCTGCATGGTTAAAACAGACTGGGTGCTCCAGTGATGGGGAAATGCACTGGGTAGAAAAACAATAGCATAAAACATGTTATCATCTCAATAAGCTCAATAAACAGCCATCATATAATCTCTTCACAAACTTTGTAGAAACAAATCAGGATGGGTGCTGAATGAATAGGTCATCCGGAAGCAGCCTTATGGTCACAAATTGATGGGTGCCTATGGGATGACAGAATATGCAATTACCTACGTGTGAAAATGTGACCTGTGAACTGATGAGATAGCAGATATTTTATATGCTGCTTTTCCAGGCAAAGCCCATTCAAAGTGGCTTACAGCTCTAAAGTGGTTTGTGTCTCCATATGATGTTAAAAGGCTGCTAAGCAACAGCTAAAAGGTGTGGTAATTTGCGCTGAATTTAATGGGGCTACAGAGTGAGAATTGCAATGAGTGAGAATTGCAGAGTGAGAATCACTGACTTTCTGTATTCCAGCTACTTGGCCATCTCTGCTAATTTCATCCAGGATGGCTGCAGACTCAAATTAAGGAGCACAGAGGAGGATTTGTTCTGGAATTGCTTGGACTATCTGCATTGTAAACCCTTTCTGAGCCTAGTGGAAGCTTTCATTTTGGCGTACTCATGGAATGATGTAGAAGACTGGCTCTCTTCCACTCTCTGATTAGACTATACCCAGCCTGCAGGATGGGGTTTCACAATGCATTCAATGACCATCCTCTCTCCCTGCTGCCCAGCATCAAGTGTATTAACTCTTCCCCAATTTATTTCTGCATTGCAGAGCAGGCAGGGGCAGAAGGAGTCTCTCACTACATGCTATGTGAGAGAGGTGCTGACCCACTCCCAGATCTCTGGCATGTGTGGATTATGTGGGGGAAAGGAAGAGGCCAGTCTCTTGCTTCTCTGTGGTCTTCAGAGGCACTCAAAAGCAACCTGAGATAATCTTGGTGCTGGAGCAGATCCAAGAGAGGAGCAGATCCAAGAGAGAAGCACCTTTTGAAAACTGAATTTAATATTGTGTTTAAATGTTGTAATGCACCTTGGGACCTTAGGGTGGACAGGGAAGAGGAAGCCTGGCTCCTTGCCTTTTCTGAGTCTTCTAGAAGACTTGCAAGAGAAGAGGGGTAACCACCAACAATAGCTACTGCTTCAAGCCATTTTCTGAAAAGCACGTCATTCTCTCTGCACAGGGAAATAGCACAGCAGAGCTCATCTTTCTGATACTATTAACGTAATTTATGATACAAGGAAGGGACTCCAGCAGTAGACCAAGGCTCTGCAATGGCGCTCCAGAGAGGCCCATTAGCAATGGTCCCCATAATCTTCCGCACATATCAATAGTTCTTTGGTGTGACAAATTGGTGGAATTTTCAGAAATGCCTTGTATATATCCAAATATAAAGGATCAAACTCGACCACCCTTCCAGAAACTGGTACCTTCCAAACATTTTGGGGTACAACTCCCATCAGGCAGCTAGGTCAGGGAATGATGGACTTTACCAATAATTATACTTACAATGGGGGGGATCACAAATACATCTTAACAATGTTTTTTTCCTGGATTAGGAGCTATTTAACTATACTTGTAGAAAGAAGGAGAGAGAAAGAGAGAGCTATGACTACCTAAAGCAGTAGTCCTGGCTGAAAATAACTGCAATGATTGTTTTAAAGGGTAGTGTTGCTAAGGGTATTTCAAGTTTGCATTTTAACTTCGTTCTCGTTTAGTACTAGTGCCAATTTCACACCACCTCAGCCCCTACTCCCTCTTTTTCTGGGTTCCCAACCCACTCCCACCCCCATCCTGAGGTCCAGCTCATTTGTCTTTGTAGCTTTTCCATTTACTAGCATGGAACTGCTGCCGAGCACATCACTCTTCGGTGAACACAGCCAATTAACTTCTCCTTTTGTGTGAGAAAAGACCACCCCAGCTCCCCCCCCCCTTTATTATTACAGTAGGGTTAGCCAAAGTACATATTAGCTGCTATAAATAAAAATGCTTTGAAAATGTGTATAAACATGTGTCGTCCGTTGCCTCTCCTTAGTCTTCTTGAGGAATGGAAAGCTAATGTTGAGGCAGTTTGTGGCCCCTCCACGTTGCTTTCCATTGTTCCAAAAGCACAAAAGACAACAATTTGGTCATGAATGTGTAAATCAGCCAGAGATACAAAGCAGGGATAACAAAATTCAATGGCTGCCCATTCAGTTACCATCCCCTGCCCCCCCAACAGAACTCTGAAATCCCAAAAGAGTCCTAGGCTGGATCTAAACACATCAAAGAAGCGTTTCAGTTTAAAGCGCTATAAATTTAAACAGGGAAAACAGGTGGAGAAAAAGGGGGCTCCACATTGCCACCTGGTGGCACCATGTTATGTTGCATATAGAACACATATAAATCGCTTTTCCCTTTTCCCTAGACTCAGGCTGATGGGACCATGCCTCCCTTGTACCAATACCTATCAGTCCAAGCTGGACCAACTTGAAGTCAGCCAGGAAAGAAAGGCAGAAAGGCAAAAATAAGAGCCACTGTTCACTAAGCAGTGGGTGGCTGTTTCTTGTTGAGAAGAATCAGTTTAGCATCTCCATTTGCTTGGATAGAGAATTCCCTGCTTCCCAGAGGATCAGCTCCTGGTTATAGAATTGTGGGCACTTCCTCGAGTCATTAATAGGACAGAAATGCAATTACACCTTGGGTTTTGTTTTGTTTTGTGGGGAGTGGATTGGTATAGTTTTATTGATTATGCAAACAGAAGGGCAAATAACTGAAGTGTCCCTTCAGCCTACACTAAGATCCAGAACAGGTAATCTCACATATATTTCACCTTAACATAGCATCTACTCCAGCATCGTGTTCTCAACAGTGGCCAACCAGATGCTTGTGGGAATCCCATAAGCATCGCCTGAGCACAAGAGCTCATAAGATTAATAAATAATAATTGCAGGTGCTTCGAGATGGGCTGTTTATTGAGCATTCACCCTGTCATTTATGCACTATTTAATGAGATATTTAATTAGCAGTCATTCTGATTTGTTTGTAAGGAGGTTAGGTGATGCTCCCTCAAAGCAAATGTTATTCCACATCCCTTTCCTTATTGCAAATCGTCTGATTGTTTGTTTGTTTTAAAAATATATATCAAAATATGTGTCAGCTTTACATGTCTAGGTAGACTTGCCTAAACAGGAAAGTTCTTAGCAGGTGCCAAAAAGAAGACAGCAAAAGTGGTTCCTTAATTTCAATGGATGGGGAGTTCCGGAGCTTAGGAGATGCCCCACTAAAGGAGCCAGTGTGTTGTGGTGTTTAGAGAGTTGGACTAGGAACTGGGAGAACAGGGTGCAAATCCCCACTCAGCCATGAAACTTCACTTGGTGACATTGGGCCAGTCACTGCCTCTCAGCCTAACCTACCTTGCAGTATTGTTGTCGGGATTAAATGCGGACAGGGAGAACCTTTTACACCACCTTGAGCTTCTTGGAGGAAAAGGCAGGATATAAAGGCAGTCAATAAATGATTGATTGATTGATTGATTGATTGATTGATTGATTGATTCCTTACAAGAACAGAATGGACGTTATGTGGCATTTGTAAAAGTGCCAGTGCCACAGATCCAAGTGGTCAAGCGGGCTGATATGGGCCCAACAACATGTTTCTTAAGGGAGATTTTGAAATGTGTTTTGCTTGTCATCAGCTGAGCTTTCCAGAATTGTTTGTATATGTATATTATGTGCTCTCGTAGCATAGTCTGTATGTTGTAAATATTCTGTTTGATTTTTTTGAGAAGCAAAATTAAGGTTTTATAAACTTATTAAGTTTTTATAAAGACCTTCCACCTTCCTAGTTTTTATTTTTGGATTTAAACTTCTTTTTGCCACATCCCTAATTCTGGCATATCTAGTGCAAGTGAAACTGTGTGTATAGTCAGGGTTATCAATGCAACAGAAAAGAAAAAGGTAGGGGGAATCAGCCTAGCCTTCCCAAGCAGCCTGATATGCAGAAATCTTGAGGCAAAGCCTTTGTGCCCAGGTTGCATTGAGTGAAGTCATCCCACCAGTGAAAGGACTTCCACTTACGCAACAGAGCTTCCCTTCCCTCTACGCTCCCTGGGATGCTTCGGGGGGGGGGGTTGGGGGAGTGTGCAGGAGGAGAAAAGGGAAAGGAAATTCCATTACACAAGTGGAAGCTCTTGTGCCAATGGGATGACTTTGTTCAATACAAGCCATTATTAGCAGTGGATATTCACAGAACAGTCATTGTTGAAAAACCTGGTGTAATTATCACCATTTGTACTTTGGGCTTTGACACTTCCCTAAACACTGCAGCCTATGGCAGGGGTGGGGGTGGGGAGACTGTGGTGTAGTGTGGTTTGCCAGCATCCAGGACAAGGCAAGTATCCTCAGCACCACATGCTGATAGGCTGGAACGAAGAGGCAATAGGTCAGCGACCTACCTGAGTGGCAGCCGCAGCTCCCTGTGAGCGTCAAACACAGCAGAGAGTGAGACAAGGGATTGCTCAGGAGAGGATATCTTTCTAAAGCCCGTGCAGAGGGTGCCCTAGCAACCAGCCGTCCCCCAAATCTGCTCCTTAGTCTACTCACGTGAACATTGGGAGATTTTCTGTAGGAGTGGGAGGATACACTGTTTTTTATTTATTACTTCAACACTCTCTTTTTTTCTCTTCTGAAATTTTGCACCCCTAAGAATTCTGAGCCCAGGGTCCAACCCACGCTATGCCACTGAACTCTCTAACTTCAAAGATGGTGGTCAGTTAGCCCAACCTGGCACACTCTAGATCAGCTTCATTGTGATCAATCTTCCTTGAGCATTTCCAACAAAAAGAAGCTTATTCTTGGAAGAACTTCATTTGGGAACTGTCTGAAATGGAACAATAAGTAAATGAGCATGATTTGATTGTTTCCCAGCTTTGTGATTAACTATCTTGCGCCAGTCAACATATTATAATGAAAGCTGCATTTTAAAATGATAGACTTTTTAGCCAGGCTCGTATTCAGTTCATGAATTAATAGCAAACATGGCTGGCAATTAGTTCATTAATCAAAGCCTTTTTTCATAAATCAGTTTATGAATACATTTTAGCCTTTAGATTGATTGTGAATAATCTGAGCTAAATGCTATTTAGGTCTGGCTCCAGTTTCCATTTATGCCCCACCTCTCTCATCTGTCATTTTGTTGGCAAGAATAGGGTCCTAACTTACATCATGCATTCTTGCTGCGATTCTACCAGATCCATCATAAAGCTTCCTGTGCCAGCATAAGTAAGGCTCTTAGAATGTGATAAAGCACAATTACTCCCAGTGGCGCCATCAGGGCAGGACTGTGGGGCAGAAGTCCAAGGCCCTACTTCGCAAGATGAGCTGAAGGGTCCCCAAAGGCAGGAGGGCTATTTTGCCACATTTTGAAGCAAATTAGCTTCGGGGGGTAGGGTGGACTCCATATGACCATTAACTCCAGGGTCTGAAATTACCAAACTGCATCATTGATTACTCTTAGTCCATCAGCATGGATATCCAAATGCAAACTATGTGTGCCACCTGTCAAGCCTGAAAGGCAAACACATGCAAAACATATTACATGCGCTCCTACGGAGACCTTCCCCCCCCCCATAGGCAATTCACAGACATTTAAAAAGCAAGGTGCCCTTTGTTGTTAGATATTTTCAAAGAAAATTCTAATATAGAACCCACTAATCGGTTTATACAAAAGACCACTGAACATATCCATGTTATTATTTCTTAAACAATGTTAAAGTTAAAACAAACATCATAGTTGTGTTCAGGTGCCACAATAAACTATGGTTTATTATGATGAGAATGAACATTGCCTTCTCCTAGACTCATAGACCTCTCCTTCTCCAGCATGGTTACATCTGCTTCCAATTTCAGCTAACGGAAGTTTAGTGTTACGTACAAACTATGGTTAATCTTAACTATTGTTTGTTGAAGCATGCCTGTTTCACAAACCGTGGTTGAAGAAGGGTTGTATAAAATAAACCATTGTTAAAATGCACCACAGTATGTCAGGTTTGGACAACACAGCAAGTTGCGGCTAATCAATAATGGAAGCCAAAAACTCCAAACTCCTCTTCTTGGCGGCATCAGTGGAGTAGAGAGGAACGCATGAGCGCATCCCCTCGTGATATGGAATGAGGAATGCCCCCTTGTTCCAGGATGTCATTATGTCTTTCACTCTTGATGGATTTTGTGTGTATTTTCCACTGACGTATGCATCTCCAAAATGTCACAAAAGAGCCAGTCTTTGGGGGTCAGTTCAGAAAATACAGGGTAGTTCTCTTTGGGACTAGGATATGTTGATATATCATGATAGGCACAACTGGACACATTCATAAGCCCCAGCTGCAACAAAGCATGTCTCTCCTTTATCTGTCTCTACAGCCACAGCAGGTAATGTAACTCTCCAACAAATTGACTTCACCCCCAAAAGCACACTCCTCCATTGTCTCCCGACAGATGAATGCCAACTACAGTGGTACCTCGAGTTACAGGCACTTCAGGTTACAGACGCTTCAGGTTACAGACTCCGCTAACCCAGAAATAGTACCTCAGGTTAAGAACTTTGCTTCAGGATGAGAACAGAAATCATGCGGTGGTGGCACGGCAGCAGTGGGAGGCCCCATTAGCTAAAGTGATACCTCAGGTTAAGAACAGTTTCAGGTTAAGAACAGACCTGCAGGAAAATTTAAGTTCTTAACCCGAGGTACCACTGTACTACATATAGCTTTGGAATTTGTTTTTATTTTTTCAGAATGCTGAGCAGGAATATTATACATGTTATTAAAATTGTGAGTAGCATGGAGAGGAGTGAATAGGGAAATAGCTCCTCTCAAAATGCAAAAACCTTCAGCACCATCTACTCAAGGAGTCTTGGGACACCTTTACTGTGGCAAAAAAGTATATATATTACATGCTTTTGTGGACTTGAGCCCACTTCAGTGGATGCAATGTTCTCCTCTGACACTGATATGCTACCAGTTTGAAACTACTGAAGGCAAATCTTTACACAACACGTTTTTCACAGCAGATTAATGTGATATCCACTTACATGAACAGCTTCCATCTATTTATTTACCAGACTTCCAGACTGTCCTTCATCGTGTAGCAATCACAGAGTGGTTTCCATAAACAATATATAAAACAACATATTGTACAGAATAAAGCCACAATTAAAAATCAATTAAAACCAATTAAGCCATCACAGGCAATGAAACAAGAACTCAGAATAATCCTAGGACATTGGAAGGCTTCAATTAACTTTCTCCAAAGGTCTGAGAGAACCAATATGTTTTATGTGTGGTGTAGTGGTTGAGAGTGGTAGACTCGTAATCTGGTGAACCGGGTTCGCTTCCCTGCTCCTCCACATGCAGCTGCTGGGTGACCTTGGGCCAGTCACACTTCTCTGAAGTCTCTCAGCCCCACTCACCTCACAGAGTGTTTGTTGTGGGGGAGGAAGGGAAAGGAGATTGTTAGCCGCTTTGAGACTCCTTAAAGGGAGTGAAAGGCGGGATATCAAATCCAAACTCTTCTTCTTCTTCTTCTTCTTAACCTGGCATCAGAATCCCAACATATGTTAGATCTGTTAGTTCTTATAAGACAGTTTGAGTGCTGCAAATTATTTTAATATAGTGCTTTTTTTAATTTGTCATTTTATGCTGTGAAGTCCAGAGAACAATGTTATTTGGCAATTGTGGATTAATATAATAAATAAATGTATGATAGCCAAATGTGCAGTTCTGTTTGGAGACAATATACCGTACTACCTAATGCAAGAAAGGCATTTGCACATAAACTTCCCAGGCATGTCTGATTATGGTGAACCATTGGTCTGATAAGAATAATCATTACTGGGATTTGTTCTTGAGGATGTCTTGAACCCACAGGGTAGGGTAGGAGGAGAAAACCCAATAAAGAATAGAAGATGGCGCAATCCTTCATTCTGTAACTTTCATCCAGTTGCTAACAGGAGCAGTGGTAGTCAACTATTTTTACTCGGAGTAGAAAGAAAATGAAAATGACTAAGGAAGGTCCATTAATTTTAATGGGTCCACTCTGAGTAATACTTAGTTGCAAAACCCATTGGGCTGATGACAGGGATCGACAAATCTGTCTATACAGTGGTACCTTGGGTTACAGGCGCTTCAGGTTACAGATGCTTCAGGTTACAGACTCCGCTAACCCAGAATAGTACCTTGGGTTAAGAACTTTGCTTAAGGATAAGAGCAGTGGCAGTGCAGTGGCAGTGGGAGACCCCATTAGCTAAAGTGGTGCTTCAGGTTAAGAACAGTTTCAGGTTAAGAACGTACCTCTGGAACAAATTAAGTTCTTAACCCAAGGTATCACTGTATTCATTATTTATTTATTTCACACATTTATATGCTGCTTATATGCTGTCTTTGTCAGGGCTTTTTTTCCAGCAGGAACTCACCAGAACTCAATTCTGGCACCTCTCAGGTGGGCCATTGCCATTCTAAGAGAATGGAGGAGGTGTTCATGGTGAGCTCCAGCACCTAAGGTAAAGGTAAAGGGACCCCTGACCATTAGGTCCAGTCATGGCCGACTCTGGGGTTGTGGCGCTCATCTCGCTTTACTGGCCAAGGGAGCCGGCGTATAGCTTCCGGGTCATGTGGCCAGCATGACTAAGCTGCTTCTGGTGAACCAGAGCAGTGCACAGAAACGCCATTTACCTACCCACTGGAGTGGTACCTATTTATCTACTTGCACTTCAACGTGCTTTCGAACTGCTAGGTTGGCAGGAGCAGGGACTGAGCAACAGGAGCTCACCCCGGTGCGGGGATTTGAACCGCCGACCTTCTGATCGGCAAGTCCTAGGCTCTGTGGTTTAAAACAACACTGGTCTCTATGCTAGGTTATTGAGCTTTTCTTTTCTTTTCTTTTCTTTTTATAAAAACACCAAAAAAAATCAATTGCCTAAAAGTGCCACCTATCAGAAATCCCCCCTAGACATCAATTCCGCCTTTGAAATCCCAGTAACGTCCGGACATGTGGCAGCCCTACTCTATTCAGTTTACAAAATAACAAATACAATATGTACTGTATATATTGGAAATGAAAAATTACAATATAATACAATACAATGTGGAATTACAATACAATGAACATAAAACAATAAAATCTTCAAAGAGTGAATCCCTCCAGCGTGGACTGAAAATCCGAGAGACTGAAAATCCACCCGGTGGAGCTAACTTCCTTTCCCCTCTGCTATTCTTCAAAGAGAGTAAATCAGCATTGTTTCCCCCACCTCTTGGTTCCGTGGCTTCCCTGGGACGATGACAGAGTGTGTGTGTTTCTTGTAGCAGCCAAGTGTCCACTAATAATTACTCTGGGTGACACTATGAATGATGATCACAAAGATGAAACCAAGCTCTTCCATGGGAATGGCGCCGACATGAGTGGAGGTCCTTGCCTTGACCTGCCTATTAAGAAAGAAAGATTCCTGAGTCGCAGAGTACAAGGACTAACATTAGTGAACAAAACGGCTGGACTCGGTGACAGGCAGCTACCACTTTGGGGAACACTCGAAGGGAATTACGATGCAGCTGCACACATAGGACACTTAAAAGAACCATGATTCCTTCCACCTGAGAAGGACTCGGCCATAAACCACTTGAAACCAAGGCTAATTGACACTGGGACTGCATCCAAGCAGCATCAGCATCCTCCTTCTTTTCTTTTCTTTTCTTTTCTTATTCTTTTGCCATTTTGACAGGGTCTTTTGCAAGCGTTTCATTGTATCTGAAGAACAAGCAGTCGTGCGGTGCAAAAAGAAGAGGCTACGCCATCTAATCCAGTTGGCGGCAAACTACTTTGGATTGTGCTTATTTAGCCCATTTATTGACCTTCTCTTTGCAGTAAGGAGAAATATCTTGATCAAAGATGGGATAATGTGGTGTGGAATAACCTTATGCCAACTGCACATCTGCAGAGCAAAAAAACCAAAGACATGAGAACCTGAGTAACCAAAAGCAATGAATTAGTTATATCCAGTCCTCAGAGAAAGGCCTGTGAACAGTATACACAACTATAGGCTACCCCAGGGTTTAAGGAAGGCATATGGTGCAATTATCCCAGGGGCAGTGCCACTTCAAACTACAGTTTGGCATTTGATGTTTGATTGCTACCCACCACCATCTCTTAGAGATTGTGGGTGGTGTTTAATGTGAAGGACCTTTCAAAGAGGAGATCGTCCACTCACAGTTGGTGCAGTTCAAGGATTTATCTGAATGTGCAGACAGTTATCCAATCTTGGTACTCTAGATTATCACTGGTCAAAATATCCACTCAACTGCAACTCCCTACTGGGTGACCTGGGGTCAGTGTCAACATCTCTCAGTCAGACCTACCTGAGCTTCATGCAAGTGTGGTGTGGGGGCAGCATTTTTTAAAAGTTTCAACAACTAGATAACTGATTATAGTGGTACCTCATTCAGAACTTAATTCGTTCCGGAGGTCCGTTCTTAACCTGAAACTGTTCTTAAACTGAGACACCACTTTAGCTAATGGGGCCTCCCGCTGTGCCACCGCGCAATTTCTGTTCTCACCCTGAAGGAAAGTTCTTAACCCGAGGTACTATTTCTGGGTTAGCAGAGTCTGTAACCTGAAGCGTCTGTAACCTGAACATAGGCGCCGACTCCATGGGGCTTGAGGGGGCCCGAGCCCCCTCAAAAATTCATTGGGGGGGCTCCGCCCCCCAATAATCTCCGGCGCCCCTCCAGCAGAGCGCCATCGCCGCCCCTCCCCCAGCCCAAAATGCACAGGGTCGGGCTGCATGCCTCCTGCCCTCCCTCCCGAGCAAAAGCTCCACCCAATTTCCTTTGGAGCTGATTAATAGGCGCAGCACGCTCTCCCCTATTCGCTCACGAGGAGGAGGCGCCACTTTATTTGCATATTCATGAGCTTATTTATTATTCATGAGCTTTCCCGGGGCCCCCCAATATTTTTTATAAGTCCGCGTCCCTGAACCTGAAGCATCTGTAACCCGAGGTACCACTGTATACTGGAAGTGTCTATATCCCTGAATACTCATGACATTGTTGTCTGAGCATATTATGCCACATGGTGCTTTGCAAAACAAGGGAATCTGGAGTTCTCCTTATTCTGTTCCAAATATGTCATGTACCTTCATTAGACTACGCTTCTTTCCCTTCCAGCTGTCTTTTCCTATCACACTCACACATGAAGCAGAGAGATCTAAGTTACCCTTTTTCCCACAGCGGTAGGATACATTCCAGTCTCCTGGCCACCCTAGAATCCATGGTGCTATCTTCTCTTTGAAGCACTGAACGCAGAAGTGTAATTTAAAAACAACAACAGCACAGCTATTTAGCAGGGTGCTTCCTTTCTCCTTTGCATTTCTCAGCTTCCCTGTGCTGGAAAAAAAACTCCGCCTACTGGTTCTTTTGTAGATCACAGCGCAAGGAACGTAATATAGTAAGGGATTATCAATGCAGCACAACCAGAAACTGCTTGTTCCGTTTGCCCAGCAGTTTATAACTGGAGAGAGTAAATTTCTAAAATGCTGTTCTGATCTGGAAGCTTTTTCTACCTTCCTCTATATGTTCAGAGGGTGTCATCTACAGGAAAGGCTGCCTGCCCAAGCCCATTTAAATTAGTGGGGGCTGAACAAGAGCCCCTGTCTTGTGCAGTTCTAATTCATTTTGATGGGGTTTCAAGAGGAGATCCTCCTGTTTGATTCTGCCCCAAAGGACAATACGAGTGCCATGCCCTAAATGCATTCTCACTTCAATTGCTGCCTACTTAATTGTTTCTACCAGACATGTACAGAGCGGATTAAATCATAAAATCTCAAGTGAAGTCTCTCTCTAAAGTGAGTTTGGGGCATTAATTTAATTTACTAGCCAGTGGAGCTAATAGTCCTTCACTGTTAAATCAGCATGCATGTTTCTTTAATATATCTTGAAAGATTTTACCTCTGCTGTCAAGAGGCAGTATGTCTCTGAATATCAGTTGTTGCAGCTCACAGGTGGGGAGAGGGCTGTTGCGCTTAGAACCTGCTGTTTAGATTCCCAGAGCCATCTGGTTGGCCATGGTGAGGACAGATGTTGCAGCCAGATCACCCTCACATCCATGGTGAGAACAGGTTGCTGGACTAGATGGGACAGTGACCTGATCTAGCAGATCTCTTCTTATGTTCTTACTGCTCACCTGTCAGTAATTCTCCCAGCTGAGCTTAATAAGCTTGCCCATCTTAATTAGAATGCAGAACCAACAGGAAAGATAGAATCTCCCATTCCCCCCCCCCTCCTTTCAGACCTGTCAGCTCATGAATTTGGCATTTGTTGCATTGTTATTCCACCCTGCTCCACAAAAACTCAGGCTGGTATATATATAACCCCAACTTTAATCTTCACAACAACTTTGTGAGGTAGGTTAGTCTGGCCCTAGGTTTGGCTCAAGGTTCTCCAGAGAGCTTCATGGCTGCATGAGCGTTTGAAACCAGGTCAGTCCTAGTCCAACACTCTAATCCAGGGGCAGTCAATATGCAGACCTCCAGATGTTGCACTACAACTCCCATCAACTCCAGCCAGCATAGACAATGAGAAAGGATGGTGGTAGTGCAGTCCAACAGCATTTTATGGGCACCAGGTGAGCTCTAGCTAGCGTATCAAGCTGAAAACTCAGCACATAATGACTGCAGCACAGAGCAATGGATGTGTGAAGGAACCATCACAGATCAACTATGCCACAGGCAGAGCTCTCAGGTCATCTTGTGCACCATCCCAGACACAGCACTTTTCAATGACACCAGTTTGCACTGGTGGCTCGTCAAGTGATGAGATCTCATGTCATTGGCACACATTTGAAACTAGCGCTCAGGAAGGTGATGACGAGGTTTAAGAGACACTCAGGTGCCCTGGGGACACACCAGTACAAAGAATGGATGGTGTCATCATTGTTGGCTAGGATCCAGAGGAGCTGAAAGGACTCCACAGGTGCACAGGAGGATGCAGTGGTGGCTGGTGCCCATTAGGTCTGGTGGGGCAGAAGGTAGGTGGATCCAAAGCCATAGAGCCCATCATCTTCCCTGCTGAGTTCTACAGGGGCAACACTGGAACTGAGGAGGACGCCAACAGGCGGGACCTCCTCCTGTCCTGCTTCTACAGTGCAGCTAGACTGAGGTAGATGGATTACTACCCCATTTGACCTAATACATCAGTCTCCACTGGGAGGATGGTGATGGGGTGGAGACTGCAACTCACAGAACAGAGGCAATTTTCTGCAGTCCTGAAGTCTCCTGGCTCATCTCTTTCACTTTTGGAGGTGGGTGGGGGGTTGTCCTCCAATCCTCCTGCTCAGGCTAGGGAGTACAGAGGGTTGCAGCAAAAAGGGAAACTCTATGAAAATTGCTTCTCCCATATTCTATGAGCAAAAATTCTATCTCAGGACCTCTGGATCCAAACCATTATTTGTTGAGGGTTTTTATTTAAACAAATTGTTATTGCTGTTCTTTTTCTGCACTTGTATTTTCTGAGCCTCTTTTACTGCATGTTTATTGTTCGAAAGCAGCATTAAAAACTAATCATTTAATGTGTGCCAAATCCTATCTTGGAGTGAGAGAGCAACACAGACGAGTGTGGGGAAAGGGAAGTGGAAAGGATGAAGCCATTCAAACCGATGTTAGTTTCACAATCTAAGGTGTGTGTGGGTTTTTGTGTATAGAATCTATTCTTCAAAATGTGTGAAGATTACTGTGAGGGGGGATAGAAAGAGAGAGTTATATATAGACATGGCAGAATTAGGTTATCAATAAACGTTGATTTCACCATCTACACACAAAGGGAAGAAAAATAGCAAACAGATCACAGTCTAAATTTAGAGCCACCGTAATAAATTTGATGTAGAACCCATACTTTTAGCTCTGCCAGAACAGAACAAATGGGAAGAGGAACAATTTGTGGGAATAAAAAAAAGATGTTTTGAAGTGTGATGTTAGCTGTTCCCATTACTGTGGTTTATAACAGTACATCTCAGTTTTTGAATCTAAGTCGTTGCTTTTAGAAAGTAATGCTTTTGTGTGTGACATCAGTCCAAGGGAGAGAGACCTCTTAAAGTCTACACCATCCAAGTCTTCACAAAAGAGGAGACGCCATGTTTAGAAGGGCTTGCATAGAATGTATATTCTTGCTCATTTCACTGAAGTAAAATTCACGGAGAGTTTTTCAGAAAGCCAAATGAAAGATTTTACAGTCTCTTAAGGTGAGGACCCTCAATGTTAAGAACACAGGCAAATGATTATGAAATTGTTTTTGTGATGTCATTTAACTGGTTGTTCCAACCTCCTTCATTCCTTCTCTGGGGCTTCTGGCTAATGTTTTTTCTGGTCTAGGAAGATTCACCATGACTCCCACCTTCCGTATGTATGCCCACAGTGCCACCAAATGATTCCTGGCTAAGAACCTTTGCCTGGCAGATGGGGACTGCTCTCTGCCATGTTTCTGGACAGCTTTAAATTCCCTCTGCCTGACTCTTGGCCACCCTTTCCTGGCTCTCTACTGCTTCTGTTTTACTCCTGGTTTGTTCCTCTGTCTTTTGCCTTCTGCTTTCTTTCTCTCCTCCTTGCTCCCACTTGTCTTATTATTATGATTATGTATCTGTACCCCACCCTTTTCCCTGAAAGGGACTAAAGGCAGTTGAATTTCTCCCTTCCTTGCAGCTTTGATTCACCCTTTGCAGCCCAAGGGTTACATTCCCTTCTGGGAGTGGCCACATGCCAGTGCCATGTGGGGCCAGAGACAAAGGTTGACAAAGTAATGGATGTGACTGCTGCCTTTGTACAGTTGGCTACATTCCAGCCATTCAAAAACCAGAGTCTTAGATCCAAACACAAATGCCCCCTCCATCCTCCATCCAGGCAAGCAAAATGCATGAGCACAGTTCAAGGACATCTTCCAGCAGGCAAAATGAGGAGTGTATGGAGCAGAGTCAGTGAAGGGCATTGCTTAGGGGAGGGGAAATGCCCTAGGGAGACTTCCAATGGCCAGGTGGAGATGCCAGGAGGGTTGCATTTCACCCTGGACCTGAGAGTTTCTATATGGTTTTATAGCCTTTCTTCATGCTTCCTTTGCCACCCTGTTCTCTCTATGCTTCTTTCAGCCATTCACGCCTCATTTTTGTACTAGCCAAGATTTAAAGGACTCCAGCTTGGGAGTCATCCCTACTCACTTCAGCTGCAAACAGCAGCCTAGCCAACAGCCAATGTCCCAGTGCCCTCTGTCCTGCACACTCCCAGACCAATGAAGACAAGTAAGTGACTGGAATGTTAGCTCTTTATTAGTAAAGCACTTGGTTCCATTAGCTCCTGTGATGCAAGGGATAGGCACACCACATCCTGCTAACAAGCTGTCTAGGCAATCTAACTCTGCAGATCTGTACACCATCTGGGACACTGGAGCAACAGGGTAGCCATGCCCCTTCATGCTTTCTTAAATTCCCTTGTCTGATGGCTTCTCCTGACTGGCAGCTCCAGCTGCTCCCATCCATGACCATGGGAACAGTGGAAGATGGGGGACAGAGGTCTCTCTGGATCCATCACAGTCTCTTCAGCTTCCAGGACCTCATCCAACTCTTTTCCTGTCTCCTTTTCCTCTGTCTCTGACTGCCCATTCTCTTCCTCCTGGCTCCCATCTACCTCCACCCCCAGCAGCTGCCTCACAGAAGCCCACAAATCACTAGCCTCTTCCCCTGGATCACCCTCTCTCCCACCTGCCTCCTCTGCCCACACATCATCCCACCCCTCACATAGATATAAGCTGTAGGCAATGGAGTCCACAGTCAACCCAGATCAGCTCTCACTGCAGCAAATAGACCCAATGGTCCATTTAGTCCTGCTAAATGAAGTCTTCCTAGGGCATTTCCCTACCCCCAAACCATACTCTTCACTGGTCTTTTGCCTGCTGGAAGATGTCCTTGAACTGTGCTCATGCCTCTTGCTTGCCTGAATGGAGGATGGAGAGGTTTATTTGTGTTTGGATAGAAGACTCTGGTTTTGAATGGCTGGAAACCCTGGCCTAAATGAATGTAAGAAAAGTCATGTTGGATCAGGCCAAAGGCCCATCTATCTAGTCCAGCACCCTGTTCTCACAGTGGCCAACCAGATGCTTGGGGGAACCCTCAAGCAAGACCCAGCACAAGAATACTCTCCCTTCCTGTGGTTTCCAGCAACTGGCATTCAGAATCATTCCTGCCTCTGACTGTGGAGGCAAAGTATAGCCTTCATGGCTAGTAGTCATTTATATCTTTTCTACTGTGGAGGATAAGGCTAACAAGCAAAATCTATGGGGGCCACTAGGAGGCGCATCGGAAGATGGCTGACAATAACATCTCTCCGACCCACACGAGATAATTTGGAGGCTATGATGGGAGTAATTAACCTCCCTACCCCCCCCCAGGATGGTGGGGGGGACTGCCCTTGCCTGCTGTGCCCTAAACCACCCCTGAATTTGTGGGGATGGGGGCACTAGGCACAAAGCCCTCCTGTGGGATTCCGGCATTCCTGGACGCCGTCCCTGATCCACGCCACTAGCTGCAAGAACTTCAAAAGAAACAATTTGGATGAAGGAATGCACATATTTCAAGGAAGGAGGGGGAGTAAAGACTGCTAACAGAAGAGATCTCTGATAAAACAAGACAAGAATAAATCATGAGAAGATACGCCAAGATACAGTATGGCAAATGACTGATGGGGGAGGGGGGAAAAGCTTTCCTTTCTTTCCTTATGTGATTAAACAAGAATCCCCTCCCCTCACGAGTCAGAAATGTCGTTTTAAGGACTTAAGCTGTGGATTTAAGACTGTGTGGAGATAAACTTTTGAACCAAAGCATGTTTTAATAAGAGCGTGGAATGTACAAGAGCTCTGGAATGACGCAGTTAAAAATGTCGTCGCCATATTGGGAAGTTCTGTCGGAGGTCTTGAGTCTGGGAGGAGAAATAGAGAAACAGAGCTGCTTTTATATTGTGGGTGAAACTCCTCAGAGGGACTTAAGAGCGACAGTTTTGCGAGATTAATGATGGAAAGAGCGATGTTATCTATGAAGGTGATGATATATGGAAACCATCTCGATTTGAGGATTGGAAGAACGGAAAAATTCACACAGGATTAATATTGGTGTTTATCGGCTTAAGGAGACTATCAGAAGAGATCATAAAGAAAAAAGAGAAAATATCTGAACAAGATGTGATGTGGAAACAGCAAGATAAGACTGGATAGAATTATGAACTCTGTTTGGACTGATTTGGTCTGATTTGGACATTAATGCAGTAGCAAGAAGATGATCAGAATCCCCCTTCGGATCTTGAAATATGGGTCCCCCCAACAAAATTTAAAATTCAGCTTTGTAATTCGGAATTTATGTGATGTGATTTAATTTGATTTGATTGGCCGGTTAATAAAAATTATTTTTTAAAAAAAAAACACCAAGCAAAATCTATTTCCCTAACTTCTAGGGGAAATCGTGGAGAGCTGGGCCAGAGAATGACAGCCGCTGAACTTTCAGAGTAATGATCATTTCAAAATTATGGTCAACCTCTGTTTGCAGGAATCTGTAAACAACGATGGCCTGCTGTAAATGAAATGCTGACATTTCAGGAGCTTTACTAGAAAGTCAGCTCTGCACACACACAAAATTCCTTCTCTACTTACCCTAACATCTTATGCAGATGGCAAATTAACTTCCATTACAAGAGTTCACAGCAGACAAGTTTTGCTTTACCATGGGTGGCAACCTTGCTGTTAGTCTCAGTAGAAAGAACAGGGAGGGAAATGGGCACGCAGGCTACTCAAGACATCTCTACTTCATCTGAATAGAGGCACATTGGCAGCGGAATGCAGGGGAGTTTGTACTATACCTAGTCTGTGAATAAACAGAACTTCAATCTCATGGGCTGTCAATTCGACATGCTTCGCAAACTTCCAATTCACATAACATTTTTTCCCTTAAATTACATCCAGGATGAGTGGAAAGAGGTTTCCAATCACAGAGATGTAAAGTGCCTTCTCAGTAATGTTTGGTGTTCTTTTCTTAAAATAAATAAATAAAACAAACATATACACAACCCACTTCCTTTCCTTTTTCTATACACAGAAAACGTGCTGTTCCTGAGTGGTTGCAGTTTCTATTTTAGATTCCCCCAGCCAGACTAAGAGCTGCCAGCTCTTCCCAACTCAGCCTAGAGTCCAGTGGGGCCATCCCACTGGGCAAAGAGAAAGAGAAGGGCCATGTTGCTGCAGTGATTTATGTCACTTCCAGAACAATGCATTTTAAAAACAAAACAAAACCATGCAGCCATAAGGGAACTGAAAAAGAAGCAGCCTGTTGTACTGAGTGTATATATACAATCTGCGCAATGTTGTAGACCACTGTGCAAGGGTACCATTTGACTGCTCCATCAGTGTATATCACAGCCTGCAACCTTGTGAGAATGCTGACCCAGCCCACCCAGCAGCAGAGAGTGGCAGAAGCAACGACTACCACTGCCAAATGTTGTGTCATTGGGCCAACATGCATGTCCTATGGGCCCAAGAAAATAAAAGAAGGGTTGGGTGGGGAAGGGACATCTCTCATTGGTAAAGTCATCTTCTTTGTATGCAGAATAGCCCAGGTTTAATCCCTGGCATTTCCCTGGTACAGCTAGGATTGTCCCCTGAAACCACCGATAGATTAATGTAGACCATAATGAGCTAGATGGACCAATGGTCTGACTTGGTGCAATGTAACTTCCTAAAGTCATATGTTCCTAAGATTTCACAGTATCATCACAGCACTTTGCACACTATACAGCCATCTACCATGAGGTGAAATGTTAGTCTGTAGGCTGTTTCCTGTACTCTCCTTCTGCTAGAAATTCAGGTGCTGAGGCCTTTGCAGGTTCATCACCTCAGTTATGGGCTGCCCTTCAAAGTGAAGTCTACTGCCCTCCCCACCATCACTGGGTTTTCTCCACATCCCTTTCTCCCTAGACCTCGATCTTGGAGGACGCCTGTAATGTGTGATGTGATGTACTGTTTCACTCAGAGGGAAATATTAGTCAGCAATGGAGGAACCCACATCATTAGAAGTAGAGTAAATGGGAAAACATGGTGTCTATGTGGAAGGCACCAGATTTTGCTTCCATGAAGTTGCTTAATTGAGGGAAAACGCAGCGTAATTATACAGAGGATGCATTCAAAATTAAAGTGGGAAAATTACAGGAAGGAGTTATTTTAGACTATACGCTTTGGATACGTGCAATGAACAAAACACATTTTTACACTGATGAGATTTTAATTAGACACATTTCCCATTAGCTAAGATTAAGAGTTAGATTTCATCTCTGCCTTTTCTTGAAACATGATAGGATGATGAAAAAGAACGAGTGAAAAGGACCATTAGCACAAAAAAGTTTTCCTGTATCTGGGGATATGCTAAATAACATCTGAACAAAGAAAAAGGACTTTGCTTCCCTGCTCACCCCAATCCGCTGATGTCTTTCGTGCTGATAAACCAAAACAAGAGACAGAGTGAGTGTTTATGTACCAGAGAGAGATTTCTTTTAAATATTTATAGGGTGCAAACTCCTGAGGAATTTAGAGGAGGCTTTGTGAATTCATCATGAAGTTTCATATTTTATGGAAATACTTAGATACCATGTTGAAGGATTTTCTGACCTACTCAACTTCAGCTTGACTGGCCTGAATGGGGGGAAATGTCTTTGCTGAAGTTCACTGATTCCACACCCTCAAATTTGTTATCAGTTTAAGGTAGATAATTCAAGACCTTGGTCATGTGCACCGAAACCCCAAGGGTGTGTTCTATGGGGAGCTGGCTTCAGGAACTAGGCCTTTTGGTAGTCCAACTCTGTGTTTAAAAGATGTCTGCAAATGTGACATGAAGGCTGGCAACATTAACCGTGCTGTATGGGAATCCCTTGCAGATGACCGTGATGCATGGAGACAGACAGGCTCTGCATCTATAGCAGCGACCAAAGGAGGAAAGACTGCACAGAGAAAAGAAACGCCATAGTGTACATGCAGCAGCACAACCAGATGCCTTCATCTGCCTTCTCTTCAACAAAACACGTCTCTCCCATAAATAAAAAAATTAAAATAATTGTCCAGTAGCACCTTAGAGACCAACTAAATTTGTTCTGGATACAGTGGTGCCTTGCAAGACGAAATTAATTCGTTCCGCAAGTTTTTTCTTCTTGCGAGTTTTTGGTCTTGCGAAGCACGGTTTCCCATAGGAATGCATTGAAAATCAATCAATGCGTTCCTATGGAGACCGTCCGGGGACCGTCCCCGGACCTGTTTTAAAGCAAGGGAAGGGGCAGCAGGGAGAATCGTTTCTCCCCGTTGCCGCCCCTTGGTTCAAAAGGGGTCCGGGGAGAGAGGGGAAGGCGCGCGCACGCCTTCCCCTCTGTCCCCTCTTTTGAAGCAAGGGGCGGAGGGGAGAAGATCGCTTCTCCCCGTTGCCGCCCCTTGGTTCAAAAGGGGTCCGGGGACAGATCTCTCTGTCCCCGGAGATTGCGGGGCTGGCAACGGGGAGAAGTGATCTTCTCTCCGCCGCCCCTTGCTTCAAAAGAGGTCCGGGGTGCGGGGGCAAGCTTCGTTTTGCGAAGCAAGCCCATAGGGAAATTCGTCTTGCGAAGCAACTCGAAAACGAAAAAACCTTTCGTCTTGCGAGTTTTTCGTCTCGCGAGGCGTTCGTCTTGCGGGGCACCACTGTATAAGCTTTCGTGTGCATGCACACTTCTTCAGATACACCGAAACAGAAGTCACCAGACCATTATATAGAGTGGGAGGGTGGGGTGGGGTTTTTCTCAGAAGGGTAGTAGGAGATGGGTGATTGACTCAATGGGTATGGTAAACCTGTTGGCGACTGTTAATGACTGCAATTAGTCCAACAGGAAAAAGCAAGGGATAGTATGCAGATGGCCAAAAATAGCTTTAGCATATGTAATGAGACAAGAATCCAATATCTCTATTCAGAAAAAATTAAGGGTGACTATGCCTTGCTATTTATTTAAATGAAATATTCTCATACCACCTGTTTTTTATCAGTCCTATATTACATGCAAAACATTACAGTCAATCAAATCATATAAAGCAAACAAGGGGGAAATGCACCATAAAGGGGGAAATTAAACCATAAAAATGAATGTGTTCAAATGGATTTTGAATACGTATATACAAAGAACTTTTCACTCTCTTTCCTACATGACCTTATCATAGATTTGATCAAGGTTGTTGCTGCAAATTTTGGTAAGTTCCTTGCATCTGCTCTCAATAAATATATGAAGTAAACATTCTCTGTGACCAAAATGTTCTTAACCCAAACTCAAATCCAAACTTGTATACAAGAAAAGGGAAACAAATGAGTCCTTAACAGCTACAGTCACATTCCACCAAGCACTATAGAAAGTATCCCATATATTATCATAGTCTATTTAGTGTAGCGATGGGGAAACTGAGGGCTTCCAGATATGTTGTCTACTACTTTGGGCACATTTTTTGGGGGGGGGGGAGTGACATACAAATAAACAGATGGTGGTGATAGGGATAGATCTTAGATCTTAGATCTTTCCTGATCCTCTGAGGAGTCTGTGCCCAATCAGAACCTGGTGGCTGAGGTTCAGAAGATAAGATGCAAGTTCTGGTGCCAGTAGATCCACATGAGAAAGACAAGAGAGTAAATCCCGCTTCTCTGCAGAGCTACTATTGAAGGAGAACTCTGATCCTGAGGATTCCTGGTCTGAGGTCTTGACATCAGGAGCCCCAATATATCAGCAGGGCCATCTGTGCTGACACCTGCCCCATGTATCTGAGGCACCATTTTTAATTTTCTAGGAACAACGCTTCATTGGGGACATTGTAGGAATGGAAAATGACCACTCACAACTGCCCACCTCAGCTGTGTGGAAAGCCTGAGGCCAGCCACTGTAGAAGGGAGCCAACCAGGGGTCACTTTGCCAGCAGTCTCCTAAAACCTGGAGCTGGCCATGCAAGCTTGATCAAGACAAAGGTGGATCCAGGGGAGCCCTGTCATACTGGGTGCGGAGCTTCTGGGATACCGCAGTAGGCGCTACAACTATGAAGTCCAACAGAAGGCAGAGGCAGATTTTGGCATAACACAGGGTGTCACTGAAATTTGAGATGCCAAGGTCCACTACTGATCAAGAGGGATCTGAGTTTTTCCCAAAGAGGCCCCTGCAGCTTGAAACCCCATAGCCTAGAAGAAGAGACCAAGCACGAGCAAATGTCAAACTCATGCTTACCTCATCCATAAGGCACTTCAGCCCACAGGTCTAATTCAGCACACCAACCTCCCCATTTGTCTCATGAAGTTGCTTGGCCAAGCCATGCCCACCTGCCCTACACATGATTTGACTCAGGTGTGTGGTAGGTGAAGCCCTTGCAAACAATCAGCTGGTGGTCAGGGCTTGCGGTGTGATGTACACCTGGCTTTGCAAGCTCTGATGATCACCTGACATGTAGAGATGATGGATACCTGCAAAGTAAGATATCCACCAACTCCTTCCTGTTTGAGGCATTTGCACCGTAGTGGAACCTAGTTGAGGAATTCTGGTGCCATTAGCAGTGTTTTGGGCCTAAGCTTCATGGCTCAGAGGATTACTGAGATAAGTACTTTTGAACAACAATGTGCTGCAACAACAATTTAAGTATTTGAAATATATTTAAAAAGTAAAAAAAAGAAAATGTCCAGTATGTGTATCTGAAGAAGTGTGCATGCACACGAAAGCTTATACCAAGAACAAACTTAGTTGGTCTCTAAGACGCTACTGGACAATATATATAGAACTGTAAAGACACCTGTTCACAGCCATGGAAGAACCATGAAAACACTCGAGTGACTTTTTCACAGCCATTCTGGCCTGTTACTTTAGAATTACAATCGTTTCGACTGTGTCAGACCAACACAGCTACCTACCTGAATTTAAGTATTGTTTTACTTTGAACACACCCAGGTTACCAGGGTTTATGTTAGATGAAGCAAGTTTAGTTACACAAAACACTGGAGCATATTTTTGTTTGTGTGAGATTCGTCTGTTTTAAATTCTCGATGTGAAGAGAAAATAATTTTCACTGATGAGATTTTAATTAGCCACATTTTGGTGTCAGCACTGAAGCATCAACACCACATGCCCTCAACACACTTTGCCACACCTGTTGGTTTTTATGTTCCAAGTAATGTATAAACAATATAAAGGATGAATACAAGGAAGGATACAGAGCTAGAGAGTGCAAGAAAACAGATCTCCATTCACGAAACACATCTAAGTCCAATTATTTGAGAGCAAGCCCTACTGAACACAGGGGCACTTTCTTTTGAATTCTCCTATCAGGTCAAGTGTGACAATGGAGGTGCTGGACTGTTGTCCTGCTTCATTAATGGACAGGATGAGAGTCAACAAACTGAAGCTGAATCCAGATAAAACTGCAGCACTGTTAGTCGGCAGTTCTCCAGACGCATTTTGTAGGTGTAGGAAATATTGATATGCAAACCACCTATAGAAAAACATTGTATGTACACCTTCCTTCTACAAGAATAAATCATTTTGTTGCTAGACCTGCAATTTACCAGCAGACAACAAAGTCTTACCAGATGCTTCTGTGACTAGCAGAAAGACATCCTGACTCCTAGAAAGAAAAACCTAGCTTGACCTTCTTAAACTAAATGTAGTCTCTCACATTATACAACAAAACACTACCTATTGAATCCTAACACAGTTAAGGAAGCCACACCTAACTTAAGAAAACAGCTATCTTATAAATCTTGCCTTATCTTATATCTTACTAATAGTATATAAACTCCACTCAGATATATAAACCAAGACTTGCAAACCTCACTTTATAGCAAAAGTCTCTAACAGAATACTCAACAGAGCACCTCTCTAACAGAGCACTTATACAAACTTCACACTATTTAATCTCACCTTTCATATACCTCCACGCTAAATAAACTTCCACCTAGACAACTAGTCCATTAATTGATTGACAGCTTCAGTAAATCACAGTCTCACACAGTTGCAGGTCAAAAATCCCTGACACTGACAGCTTGGAACAACTACCTGGTTCAAAGAACTGTGAAGACACCTGTTCACAGCCATGGAAGAACCATGAAAACACTCAAGCAACCTTTTCATAGCCATTCTGGCCTGTTACTTTAGAATTGCAATCATTCTTGCCACACATCAGTGGGACAGGACCATGTGGGAAGACTTATGGTGAACGCAGATGCCTGAATCAAGCCTCTGACCATATTATGGTTCTTCCCATTTGAGTTTTACTTTACTTGAGGACCATGTAATGGGGACATAGATAAGTGGCAATTACACCACTCTCATACTATAAGAATCAGCCCTTCTTCAGATCATGTTTACTTTGGGCTGCCTAAAAGTTCATTTTAGCATCCAATTGCCTCTTTGAGAGCTGCCCATAAGTGAGGGCCTTTTAAAATGGAACTGAGCTCACCATAGAAATAAGAATTGCTACAAGAGTGGAATTATTTCAAATCTAATAGGCTCAATCATTCCAGATAAACTAGAAACATACAAGGATAGTTGAAAATGGCCACTTGACTCTTCCTTCTCTTCCTTCAGTTGCTTGCCTGCGTGACAAAATCTCATTTCCAGCAGAGAACATTTTAGCTTGTGAAGGTAAACAGACTCCAAAGTTGAGAGAATCCCAGAACAGGATGGGCTATCTCAGAAAATAGACCAGCCAGCAGACTGAAAGCCAAGGGAAAAAGACAGTCACTGTTATTTCTGAGTTATTGGGCAATTATAAATGACTTCCAGACATCAGCTGAGATCATCTTCCTGAGCCCATTGTAACTTTATGATTCACTTATATTGTATAAAAAACACACCAAGCAAACAAACAAAGCAAAACATAATGGACTGCACAGCCCTATGTCCTTTATTCCTTCTTCTTCTTCTTCCTCGCACAGATTGTAAAAGCTTCTCTTAATCTCCAGGAGTACAGAATGTGCATTAGGATGACAAAGAGGTGTTATTGCAGGAACATAGCATATGCCCTTTTAAAACTCAAACAAATCCAATGCCATTGAACAAAGAGCTTTTAATTTATGTCATATGCAAAGCAGTGAATATATTGCCAGTATAATCACAGTGATATGGTTGGTATGATTACCCATAGAACTAGAATTTTCATTAATCCACAGCTCAGCTTCAAGGTGTGTGTGTGGTCCCGTCCCCCGAGCAAAAATGTCATTGTAATTCTGTTCAATAGTTTTCAGCATCAGGAGTTTGAGGTGAGGCTTCTGAGACTGCTTAAGGAGTCTACTCTTGACACATAGAAGGTCTTGGGGTTTTTATGTAATCAGAGAACAAAAGAACTAGAAGATTATCAAATAGAGTAGTGTCCTGAATACTGCACAAACTCAGATTAACTAATGCAATCCTGACCATGACCCCCCCCCTAAGGCACGTGCCTTAGGATCATATATATCCAGGCATTTGGATACTGGGTGCTGATTTCCAATATGTCTGCAGAATAGCCAGCTCCCAATGTGCTATCACTAGTGCCCTAGGGGTGATCCTCACTACTTGTTTCCTGCCTCAGCCTCCCACTTACTTCCTCAACTGTGAGCTTACCTGGTAACAGTGGACTGGGTCTCTGAAGCCAGCATTCATTTAATTTTCTCCACAATGCTCCAGAGCAGTCTTTTCTCAGCCACCTTGGGATACTGTGGGGAAATGAGAATGGAAGCTTTGTGGCCACCAGAACCAAATGGTCACGGGAGAAGATGGGATGAAGGACCAAGTGGTGGGCACTGCTGTGGTACTTCAACCTCAGCAACTGTTTGAGGATGTTGGGTGCTGATGCTGGTCTTGCTATGTTCATTGCTGCACTGTAACATAACTGATGGTAGCTGGGATCTGTGGGCACATGCAGATGGAGTGGGGCTTTGCAGGTGGGAATTGCCTTATTTGTCAATGGTTCTTAGAGGAAAAAGACAGCTGTAACACTCATCCCCACCCCCAAAGAAACAAATGTTACCAGGGGAAGGCAGCACGTAACTAGCCCACCCCGGGAGATTAAGGGCGCGCGCAAGGTTTGACCCCCCGTCCCCGTTTCCTGCCCACAACAACCCTGAGAGGTAGGCTCGGCGTTATAAAGCACAGAGAGGGCACGGCGCGTTTTGTTTAAAGAGAAGAGTTTTGATCCGTCGATGAGATTTCTAAGAGAAAAAGATGAGATGTGGGGGCCGGGTAAGAGACTTGTCGTGGGGGTTGGGGAGAAGGCATGTAGGTTCCCCTTATTTATCTGTGTGTCGTCGTCCCCCCCGCCGTGCCGCCCGTAGATCCTAAGAGATAGGAGGAAGACCACCTCTCGGGTGCTCAGGAGTTAATGTTGAGTGAGGGGAGGGCTCCCCAGCCTCGAAACGTGGTCGTCTTCACACGATCGTGGCTGGAAGGAAGGACCGTGGAAGGGGACCGGAGGCTGTGTGTGTGTGTTGAACGTCCATCTCCTTGCACCAGGGGTGAATGTCACCCGACTCCCCAGTTGTACCGATTATCAATTTCGGGGGTGGGGAGGGTGCTCCTATCGCGCAAGCCTACATGTTTACTCAGAAGCAAGCCCTATTCTGCTCAATAGGGCTTGCATCCACGTGAGCAGAGTATTGCAGCCTCCTCCGTAAGTTGTGAGCGGCGCCTCGACCATCGTAGATCAGAGTTTGCTGCGGATGAAGCAGACAGGAAAAGCTCGACGTTGGTTTGAGCAATCTAGGAAGCTGCCGTAGACTGAGCCGGTCCATTTAGCTCAGTGGTGCCTACACTGATTGGCAGCAGCAGCTCTCCAGAGTTTCAGGACTCCCCAGCCCTAACCGGGAGATGCCGGGGATCTGAACCCAGGACCTCCTGCATGCAGAGCAGATGCTCGACGTGGGAGCTACAGTCAGCCTTCAAGGTGCCACAGGCAGCTGCTCCCTCACGCCTGGCATTTGACAAAAGATTTTGGAATTTATCACACCATCCATTCCAGGCAGAATTATGTTAGTTTTGAGAGTCTGTATGTGCAGCTTCGTTGTGGTTGTGCTACCCAATGGCACACAGATGTTGCATACTTAGTAATATCGATTGCAGTAGCATTAATTTAATTGCTATTGAGCACATTCCCTGACTTGGGTGGCAGTCCTAAGCATATTAACCAGAGTGTAAGTCCTGGGTAAATTAATTCGGTGTAAACGTGCCTAGGTGTGCACTGCAAATCCTGCTGAAAGCAATGGTAGAGGATGTAGGCTGTGGTCATGTAGACCAGGGATGAGGAACTCTCCAGATGTTGTTGGCCAAGCCCTGTGGGAGTTTGAGTCCAGCAGCATCTGCAAGGCCACAGGTTCCACACCCCTGCTGTAAACAACAAAATCTCATTAAACTTTGTGATATTTCCTTGTGAGTAAGCCTGCATAGGATCAAGCTGTTTGTCATGGGTTTTACAGCGTGAGCCTCTTCACTGAGGGATAGCTCAGTTTGTAGAGCATGAGACTCTTAATCTCAGGGTTGTGGGTTTGAGCCTCATGTTGGGTGAAAGATTCCTGCATTGCAGGGAGTTGGACTAGATGACCCTCGTGGTCCCTTCCATCTCTACCATTCTATGATACTAGCAGCAGTGCTCCACAACTTCTTTGTCTACATAGTTCCACCCAGGAATCCGTTAGTCAAGCTACAGTGTGGCAGGGAGACAAAAAGCTGAACTAAATATTAAGGAGATATGAAGGTTGGAAATGGAAATCAGAAGCTGGCTTGAAATTTCTAGAGACATCTGCTCGTAAGAACATACCTTCTAGCTGTAGCAGGGGATGGGTGTCCTTCAGTCATTTAAGAAACCACACTTGAAGACAACATTATAGAGGGAACAAAAATCCCCACATACATTTGTTTAAGGGTTTATGCATTGCTTCTCAAACAATGTTTCCATAGTGGTACAAAAGGGGAAAAAATGTTTAGAAAACCAAATACAGTGTGTGTGTGTGTGTGTGTGTGTGTGTGTGTGTAAAACAATAAAAAAATATTTAAAGCACCAAATTACACAAGTTCCACAAATTTTCAGATAGAGTGAACCTTTGTCCTGCTTTACAGAGGACAGCACTCTGCTTGAAGGGTTCTCCATTCCAAATGTGATTTAAAGATTTTTTAAAAACACAAGAAACATAATAAAAGAGAACAGAGACCTTGAATTTGCCCATCAACAGCAACCTAGGGGGCAAACGAAGAGGGCACACAGGTCACAGCCTTCTCCATTGTGGCAATATGCATTGTATTTCTATTTTAAACTGTTTTATTTCTAAACTTATGTCTATACATATAAATTAGTATTTTTAAATTGTGTGCAAACTGTGTCATCTTTTTTGATGCATTTTCTTCATTTTCAACAATGCATAAGGGACAACTTCCTATTCCTGCAAAAATAATGGACATCTCAGAAGACCCTTTGTGGGAAATTGTAACTGAAATGCCTGATAAAATGGAAACCTTCAGGAGATCCCAACAAGTATAAAACATCAATAGTAAATTATTATTATTATTATTATTATTATTATTATTATTATTTATTATTATTATTATTATTATTATTATTATTATTATTATTATTATTAATAATAATAATAATAATAATAATAATAATAATAATACTCCGCTCATCTGGCCGGGTTTCCCCAGCCAATCTGGGAGGCTCCCAACAGAATATTAAAAACACGATAAAACATCAAATATTAAAAAGTTGCCTAAACAGGGTTGCCTTCAGATGTCTTCTAAAAGTCAGATAGTTTTTTATTTCCTTGACATTTGATGGGAGGGTGGGTGGGTGCCACTACCAAAAAGGCCCTCTGCCTGGTTCATCCGATTTAAAGCGCTGAGGCCAAATTCATATTTCAATTGAAATTCCAACCTTAAACATGTTCAAAATGTCAATGCTCAAACGGTAAAATCTCAGAATTTCAGAGGTTTGAAAATATTTGTTTCAGCTCTGATATTTATCATGATCAATTGCTTTCCTACAATTACTATCATGCTTGCAGCACATTACATTTTATTTTTAAGGTGGAACTTGCCTGATTTCTGCAACAGACCTATTTGCATGAATTAGGGGGTAGGAATCTTGTATTTAAAATACAGCATCAGTTCACTTAAGATTTAGTTCTACAGACATTCTCTCTTTTAAATTCAGTTAAGGTCTAGGAGCTCACATCATTATTACTGTCAAAATGTTAATATCAGAGGTCTGGAAATGTAATAGCACAATGCAGTAAATGTCTTTTATCTGTATTGATTTTAGAGATGAGCCTGGCTAGAAGAATCTTATGCCCCGACATATATTTCAAGTAGCCAACCAGCATACGGGGTATTTAAGGCAGTGGAGTAGCTTTTTGCTAGGATATTATTCCCAGAGGTATAGCAGTGATGTAGCAATATGGATTAATCACTATCTTTCAATGGTGTGATGTCATTACTCTAAAGCTCTGCTTCCAGGAATGATGAAAAGTCTGATAGTGCCAGCACATTAAAAACCAGCAGCCTGGATTTCACTTCCTAGTGCTCTTGAGGGTCAATGTGGACTTCTGTCTAAAGCATCAAATATTACTTTGACCATTTCGGCTGCTTCACAGAAGACTCAAAATCAGTTTTTGAATTTCTCCCCTGCTGGACCTTCATTTTTCATGCTTTCTTCCAAGTCTGTCTTTTTGAGGCCTCTGCCTGAATCACTCAGCTCACTCATGCATGTAGATTGTTCAGTGACTGCAACACCAAGTGGTACCTTCCATGTGTCAACCAATCATCACAAATAAAACACCACAGGCAGAGCTTTTTCACCGGGCATTGGGTCATAAGAAGAGCTCTCCAGGATCTGACCAAAAGTCTGCTTTGCCCAGCATCCTGTGCCTCCCACAAGCAAGAATTGAAGGCAATAGATCTTTCCCGCTGTTGCTTATCAGCATGTAGTGCAAAGTGGCATGTTGTGGGTCAGGCTTCTGATATCTCAAACATTTAGCTAAAGTCTACATAATGTACTCATGACAATTTCTCCCTTTTTTGCTATTCGCCATCAGTAGCAAACTTCTCCCTCCAGCCACAAACCCTTTTTTCCAAGCATTTTCACTTTTAATTATCCTCAGCTTGAAGACAACTTACTGAGTTTCCTGAAGTCAACAAGAAAATAAGAGATCAAGGTGTCACCAAGATGAACAGTTTGAAATCACCAACTTAACAAACAAAAACAAATTGGGGGAAAATAATGAGGGGGAAATTCTTCAAATGGACCAGCCACTCAAGCCTCCACAATGCTTTTTTACTGGCTCTTTGTGTATGAAAAGAAAAATGAGTGATATCCAATGTTTGCCATGCTCGGAGTAAGCTCAATGAAATTAATGGTCTTAGGCAAACTCCACTGATTTCAGTGGGCATGACTAACATTAGATATAACCCTGTGCCATGCATCACTGGTGAAAGTGCCTTTATTTTGCAACTACAAATGTGATTCACATGTAAGAGTGTATTCCGCTGCATTCCATCCTCACATCTAGGAATATCTCAATATTCTCGTCTGCTACATTTTCCCATAATGTTCCACTAACCAGGAATGAGAAGCTGCTGCTTCCCTGATTATTCACTTGCTCACTCACAAAGAACAGGTGTGCATGTGACATTGGCTGCCGTGCTCTTTCTCCCAATGAAAGTGTGTCTTAGGTCTGGTTGTGTTAACAGCACTGCATCGTACCGACCCATCGCACATTCCACTCACCTTGCCTCAGGCACACACCATATGCCATTGGTACTGCCAGAGGGTTTGTTTGCTTATTGTTTTGCAGGGATGCCTTGGGAATGGGTGGAAAGATTCCTTTTCCAATAAGCGTCTCACAGATTTTTCAGGAGAGGGAACACATGTGAACATCAGAATTGCCTTGCTCAACCAGACAAAAGGCCCACCAAGCATTCCATCTCCCAAGAGTTGTTTGCTTCCAGCACCTAGTCCTTAGACACACTGTGCTTTCCAATGTGTTTAGCTGGTATGCCTAACAGTAACTGATAAACCTGTCCTCCAATCTTATATGCTAATAGCAAACTCAAACTCATTCTACCAGTAGCAATTCCTATGCCAAAATGGCAATCTCCATGCACAAGAGAGAAGTATCAACAAGCGGGGGAGAATCCCAAAGTTTGCAGAAGTACACAAAAGTGAGGAAAACCTAAGGTGGAAACTCCCTCTCCAAATAGCCCAATGAGGACGGAGCACGCTCAGTGGCCAAAGAACACTGAGTGCCTGTTGGGAAAAAGAAATAGAAAACAAGGGGAGTGCCAATGGAATGGAGTATTCTACAAGATTGTGGGGCTGGCTGGTTCAAACTTGAATTCTAGCTCTGCAATATTTTGTTGCACTAGACTTCCTTAAAAGCCATTGAAGCCTATTTGGTCCTTGATTTTTTTAAGTTGACTATGCATTGTTCAGAGTACTTCCTTTTGTCTATCTTGAGCCTACTGTCAGTCCATATCTTTGGTGTCCCTAAGGTCCTAGTATTAACTGACAGGGTGAAAAGGTTTGTTCTATTTATATATCACTATGACTTGTACTGCACTTGCAGGAAAACTTCTTGCACTGATTGGCTGAGCGGTTGTGAATACTCCAACTCAAACATTCTAGTTGCTCAAGAAACAAAAAAGATGTTGGAATAATCACAAAGGAAACAGTGAATCAAGGCAATCTGGGACTCCCATAGGAAGTTTGTAATATTTAACGTCAGAAGGGGCTTATGATTTCTTCAGGTGGAAGGGAGCAAGTTCTGTGGAAATTCTAGTCAAGACACAAATTGGTTAAAACAAATTTGACTAAATAACATAGGGCCTGACAATCCAGGAGGGGTGGAGAGATGGAGGAGCTTCAGAAAGTAGAATCGAGGCAAACTTTACATGAGGTCTAGGAATGGAAAGAATGTACATTCTTTGCAGAAATGAAGCAGGTAGCCAAGGAACAACTGGTAGCCTATGTAGGTCATGAGCCTAAGGACCAAAGAAGCATAGGGTACTAGTCTAAGCCAGCTTTTCTCACCCATGGGTCCCTAAACGTTGATGGACTACAACCCCCCATCATCCCTAGCTAGCAGGACCAGTGGTCACGAATGATGGGAGTTGTAGTCCAACAGGGATGCCTTGGTTGAAAAAGGCTGATCTAAACTGCTAGGTCTACACTCTAGATTAGGATCAATGTAGGGCCCTTCAAATGCTATGCACTACAGCTCCTATCTGAACTGACCATTGGCCATGCTGATTGAGGCTGACGGGAGTTGTAATTCAAAACATCTGGAGGGCACCATGCTAGCTATCCCTAGTGCCCTTCAGATGTTGTGTATTACAACTCCCATCAGTCCCAGACAGCATGGCCAATGGTCAGGTAGGAGGGGAGCTGTAGACCAGAACATCTTGAGGGCATCATGTTGGCTAACTGCTGGATTAGACTGCTAGTACACAGAATAGAGCATTTGCCAATGGTGGGCTTCTACTGTCAATGCAATCAAATCAAGGTTTGTTGGTCAACCAGATTCAGGCTATAATGTCAATGCAGCATTGTAATCTGATAACCCTAAAGGAGCCATGAGGCCCAAGAAGCAGGAAGGAAGTAAAGCAAAAGAGCTGAATATTCATACTGATGGAGCTAACCAACCTATTCCATGGCTGCTGACTTTTGGTATCCCAAACCCTGCCCAATCAAAATTCCCCAAATCTTAGGAAAGTGGCCACAAATGATCCTTGTCCTACTGCTTCTCATATGTGTTAAAGTTTTGCACTAGTTAGTTCAGCTGTGAGCACAAGTTTTTCTCTCTGGCCCACTGCATTCTTTATGTGGCAAGTACAGAACTGGAGTGGCAAGGAGATTAAAAATGTGTGCTATATAACTAAAATTGAGGTAAAAGGTAAAGGACCCCTGGACGGTTAAGTCCAGTCAAAGGCGACTATGGGGTGTGGCGCTCATCTCGCTTTCAGGCTGAGGGAGCCGGCATTTGTCCACAGACAGCTTTCCGGGTCATGTGGCCAGCATGACTAAACCACAACAGAAAACTGTGATGGAAACCAGAGCATACGGAAATGCTGTTTATCTTCCCACAGCAGTATTACTATCAATTTCAATCCATTACCCCCGAGGATGTGGACAGGCTGCTTGGACGCGTGAAACCAACCACCTGTCTCCTTGATCCTTGCCCATCCTGGCTAATAAAAGCAAGCCGGGAAGGGCTGGGCGATGGGCTCTGCGGGGTGGTGAATGCTTCCCTCTGTGAGGGAACATTCCCAGATCCGCTGAAAGAGGCGGTCATTAAACCGCTTCTTAAAAAACCATCTTTAGACCCGGCCAGTATGGCCAACTATCGCCCAGTCTCAAATCTTCCATTCTTGGGCAAGGTGATTGAGCGTGTGGTTGCTGAACAACTCCAGGCACGCCTGGAGGATGCGGACCATTTGGATCCCTTCCAATCAGGGTTCAGGCCTCATCATGGGACTGAAACTGCCTTGGTCGCACTGGTTGATGATCTCCGGCGAGCTAGGGACAAAGGTGAGAGTTGTTTCCTGGTTCTGCTGGATCTCTCAGCGGCCTTTGATACAATTGACCATAACATCCTTCTGGACCGTCTAGAGGGGTTGGGAGCTGGGGGCACTGTTATACAGTGGTTTCGCTCCTTCCTCCTGGGCCGTGTTCAGAAAGTGGTGGTGGGGGATGAGTGTTCAGACCCTTGGGCCCTCACTTGTGGGGTGCCTCAGGGTTCCGTCCTCTCCCCCATGCTTTTTAACATCTATATGAAGCCGCTGGGAGAGATCATCAGGGGGTTTGGACTGGGTGTCCATCAATATGCAGATGATACCCAGCTCTACCTTTCTTTCAAATCAGAACCAGTGAAGGCAGTGAAGGTCCTGTGTGAGTGCCTGGAGGCGGTTGGAGGATGGATGGCGGCTAATGGATTGAAGTTGAATCCTGACAAGACAGAAGTACTGTTTTTGGGGGACAGGGGGCGGGCTGGTGTGGAGGACTCCCTGGTCCTGAATAGGGTAACTGTGCCCCTGAAGGACCAGGTGCGTAGCCTGGGAGTCATTTTGGACTCACAGCTGTCCATGGAGGCGCAGGTCAATTCTGTATCCAGGGCAGCTGTCTACCAACTCCACCTGGTACGCAGGCTGAGACCCTACCTGCCCGCGGACTGTCTGGCCAGAGTGGTGCATGCCCTAGTTATCTCCCGCTTGGACTACTGCAATGCGCTCTACGTGGGGCTACCTTTGAAGGTGACTCGGAAACTACAGCTAATCCAGAATGCGGCAGCTAGACTGGTGACTGGGGGCGGCCGCCGAGACCACATAACACTGGTCTTGAAAGACCTACATTGGCTCCCAGTACGTTTCCGAGCACAATTCAAAGTGCTGGTGTTGACCTTTAAAGCCCTAAACGGCTTCGGCCCAGTATACCTGAAGGAGCGTCTCCACCCCCATCGTTCTACCCAGACACTGAGGTCCAGCGCCGAGGGCCTTCTGGCGGTTCCCTCATTGCGAGAAGCGAAGCTACAGGGAACCAGGCAGAGGGCCTTTTCGGTGGTGGCGCCCGCCCTGTGGAATGCCCTCCCATCGGATGTCAAGGTGATGGACAACTACCTGACATTCAGAAGACATCTTAAGGCGGCCCTATTCAGGGAAGCTTTTAATGTATGATATTTTAGTGTTTTTTGGTTTCTGTGGAAGCCGCCCAGAGTGGCTGGGGAAACCCAGCCAGATGGGCGGGGTACAAATAATAAATTATTATTATAAATTATTATTACCTACTTGCACTGGCATACTTTTGAACTGCTAGGTTGGCAGGAGCTGGGACAGAGCAATGGGAGCTCACCCCATCATGGGCATTCAAACTGCTGACCTGATCAGCAAGCCCAAGAGGCTCAGTGGTTTAGACCACAGCGCCACCCATGTCCCATATACAATGATGGTTGCAGAGTTTTGATGATGCTCCACTATAGATAACACACTTAGAATAACAATTCATCCACTCCTGCCTATTAGCCAAGCAAAAAAGAGCTTTTTTTTAAAAAAGCACCTCTTCTATTAATATTTTTAAACCATTTGAGTGGAGAAAGAATAATAAAGGATATTAGAGCTGTGGAATTTATAAGGCTTTACTACCATATTTTCATATTAGATGTCACATCACCTTCCACAGAAAGGAAGGAAGACTTTTTTCAGGACACTATAAAAGCCAAGATTCAAATCTGCCTGACATCTCATCAGCATCTTAAAGACCCCAAGAACAGCTTTATTTTATTTTTATTTTTATTATTACTGAAAATGTGAATATCTTTGCAGAGGATAATGTAGAATATTAAGTTTTTATTAACAGATTACCATCAACTAATTTATGACTGCATATGGTATGAAATGAACTAAGAGATTCGGTGTAAGCTACTTAATAAACCTTGAACATAGATTGTCTGAGACTTCCAATAATAGGAGACATTGTGTGCTATCACAACCAAAGGACCATCCATTATACAGTCATTTATTTGATATTAGATTCTCTCGTGTTACTGAAAAGAAAACTGAAACAATATAAAACAAAATATAAACCTAGAATTAAAGACATAACAGTCTAGACAGATGATGATAACCCTCAGTTCCCTAGAGCAAGAAATGAAAGATTCAAGACTGTTATGCTTACAGCAGATACCGCTCTGCTAATAACCACCAATATTTTGCAGCATGTTTCATGAGTGAATAACTTATATATGCTGTGACTGATGAGAAAAAAGCTGAACTCCAAATACACACTTCCCTGGGAGTAGACTGTACTGTCTACAGTGGGATTTATTGCTGAGCAAACATGCAGGGAATCGGGTGGAAAGCCTGCTTTCCTATGCACACTTACTTTTAAGCAAATCTCACTGAACTCAAAGAGTCTTTTCCACCAAGCAAATGTGCCTAGCATGTGGCAGAAAGGATCTGTGTTCCTACAAAGTGCTTCAACCACCAATTAAATTTATGCTAACGGTACCACACAGCCACACGCATTAGAAATACACCATTGTGCAGTGCATGGTTGCTGCAATCCAACCAGGGAGATGCCATACAGAGAATCTCTCTTCATTAGGAACCACACGCTGCAGGCTGCAAGAGCTTCTTCTTGCCTGTGACTTCTCAGTAAATAGTCATACAAGTAAGTATGTATTGGCTATACAGAACTCCTCCTTTATGGATTTCTGGGTAACAGCCAAGACATGAGATGTGACATTGCACATCTAGTGCAATGCACTCGTTTTACAAGCAGGTTATCTCAGAAACAGATAAATAATAACAACAACAACAACAATAATAATAATAATAATAATAATAATAATAATAATGATGATGATGATGATGTCATACCTTGGGTTACAGATGCTTCAGGTTGCATTTTTTGGGGTTACAGACCCACCCAAACCCAGAAGTACTGGAATGGGTTACTTCCAGGTTTTGGGGGTTGTGCATGCACAGAAGCACTAAATTGCGCATGGCACAGAAGCGCCAAATCACAACCCGCGCATGCGCAGACATGCTGCTGCAGGTTGCAAACACTGTGGGTTGTGAATGTACATCCCGCACAGATCACGTTCGCAACCCGAGCGTCCGCTGTATACCCTGCTCATCTGGCTGAGTTTCCTCAGCCACTCCTGCCAAAGAAAACTGAACAACAACAAAAACACAATCTATGGTCTCAACTCAATACCCTCAAATGGTACAATGTGGTACATCATGTGCTCCAAATTGGGATGGGAGGGGACTATGTTGGATAGCTTATGTCTGGCTTCACATTGCAACAGAGGAAGCTGCCATATCTAGCTTGGTGAGGATGTGGGTAGAACTGTGGTCTAAACCACTGAGCCTCTTGGGCTTGCCGATCAGAAGGTCGGCAGTTTGAATCCCCATAACGGGATGAGCTCCCATTGCTCGGTCCCAGCTCCTGCCAACCTATCAGTTCAAAAGCACACCTGTGAAAGTCGATAATTAGATACCGCTGCGGCAAGAAGGTAAACCGTGTTTCCGTGCACTCTGGTTTCTGTTACAGTGTTCTGTTGCACCAGATGCGGTTTAGTCATGCTGGCCACATGACCCGGAAAGCTGCTTGTGGACAAATGCTGACTCCCTTGGCGAGATGAGCGCCGCAACCCCATAGTCACCTTTGACTGCACTTAACCGTCCAGGGGCCCTTTACCTTACCTTTTTTTTACCTTTTACCTAGCTTAGTATTGTCTGTACCGAATGACATCAGCTCTCTAGAGTCTCAAAGAAAAGTCTTTCCCAGCTTTTTCTGAAAATGCCGGGGATTATATGTGGAACTCTTTGCATGTAAATTTTCAGGTTTACCCCCACCTATGGACCTTTCTGCTACATGATCCCTAATCTTTTGTTCTTAATCCATTTAAAGCACCGTGTGATCCTCACATGAAGGACAGTCTATGAATTTAATTAATTAATTAATTAATTATCAAGAGGGATTCTGTGCCCAGAGTCCTTCTAGTTGGGTTGAGACCAAAAGTGTGTTGCAACTGCTATACATTTGATTTTCAACTGTTTCAGGAGTGGCTACCCTAAATAAGTGATGGTTGACGTTATAAATAGACTTAGGATTCATATGCAAATATATGTTCTCTTCCCGAGTAGACAGGCTCTTAGCACGTTGATTAAAGCATAATTTATATCAATACAGCTCTAGATATGCACATTTTATAATGCACATAAACATATTTGAGGGGTTAGTGAATAAGAGTGTCATTAATGCCTAAAAAGGAATTAACTTGCACTCTCAAGGAAATATGTATTAATTCCCCCCGCCCCGATTCCCAAAAGGAAAAAAAACAACAACTTGGCACATCATTAAGTCTCCCCCCCCCCCTAAATGTATGCAGGGAGATGCAGGGTTGCATATTGTGGGTGGTTGGAGTGGGGGAGATGTCGGCACATTAGTTTTCATTCTCTGCTATCTTTGTTTCATAAATATGTTAACAGTATAGCAGGGATTACAAAAGAGATTAATTTGTCTTTACTGATAGCATAACTTAGGAATTAATTGTTTTTTTGGGAAAACGTTTTTAGGATCTGATTTACATAACTGTGAAAGGGAACTTCTATAGCCAAACATTTTACATTCCTAGGAATCAGCTTATCTTGGAGCTATAGAGTATTTACGAGCTAAATGTCAACTTACTCTGTGTGTGATGTGGAATGATCTTAACTCTTTTGGAGAAAGATGTACAAATGCCCATTTTCATTTCTACCCCCCCCCCCCTTAATGTGTGCCAAAGAGTCCACACATGTGCACTAAATATAAGCTTCCCAGCTAGTATTGGAATGTCTTAGTTATTTTGTGGGACATATCATATCGCCCGATATTTATGGAGTGTTGTGCATTAAAAAAAAAACTGGGTGTGTACAAAATTTCAGCCTTCACCCTCCTGGGAAGAGAGGATCTAATGTCAGTTTTTCAGTTCAAAAAAAGAAGTCAAATTTCAGTTACCTAGGCCCTGCTGAAATGTTAGGAGTATATAACCATTTGGATAACTCTGTAACTGACTTACATCTTTATGTCTTTATTACATGTATATGCAGCACCCTCTGTTTGTGTGTGTACCTGCCATTAGCCTCCACCCCAAAAAATGGCTTCCATATGAATAAGTCATCACAGATCTTTTAAAAAAGTACTGTCAGATTATCCAACAACTCCTTTGATGTGCTATTTCATTTTTGCAGGCTGCAAATTTAGCAGCACACTATTGTACGATTAGATATGAATGCATCTTTCACTAGGAATGTCAGTTCCAACCCCATACAGATTCACTATGCTCCACCACTTGCATGTAAACAACCTAGGAGGTAAACAACCTTATACCAAGTGAGACCATTGGCTCATCTAGCTCAGTAGCTCTCCAAGGGTTTTAGGGGAGATTCCCAGACCTACCTGCAGATGCCAGGAATTGAGCCTAGGATCCTGTGTGTGCAAAGTACACACACTATCACAGAGCTACAGCCCTTCCCCTATGTAACAGGACAGAGATGTGTCCACATAATCAGAGAGAGAGAGAGAGAGAGAGCGCAAGCTGTGCTGTTTGTACTGCTCACTAAGAAATAATTACTTTTTCAAAGTATTCATCAAGTTGGAGTCTTAGAAGTAGTGATCTAGATTGAGATATTTAACTAGAGCAAATCTGATAATCATCAAAAAGCCAAAATGCTTAGCTGTGAGAACAGAAAGGATTTTTCACAGTAGGGCTGAAGGCTTGAGGAAAATGCTGGAGAAAGTTTGGAGGCTCGTTCTAGGAACCTACTAGAATGACCAGGCAGTGTGCCCTCTACTGTCTGAAATCAGAACTGCTTTCTTGTGCATCATACACAATTAGACGTGGACGTTGTTTAACTGCTCAGAAAATGAAGCATTCCTGAGAACTATAGTTCTGGAAACGTCATGTGTGATGTTTCTTACAAGTGGACTTTCTCGAAGGGGTTAGAAAAGTGCTATAAATTCAAAGTTCTCCACCAGGAAAAGCTGATGTTATGCTCACCCTGTGCAAACACTGGGGGAAACTAATATTTTCCCCAACAGGGAAAAGATACCAACCCTAAATGAAAAAGGAGGATCTTGCAAAGTTTTTGTAATGCACAGAAATTATCCAACAATATTCAGTTCATTTTCCCCACACCCACTCATTTCTCTTTTACATTATAGTGAAGGCAAAAATCAACCATATTGCAATAGATGAGGGACAGATAGAGGAATGGGCTCACAAAAGCCAGTAAGGCTCATAACATTATTACCCTTGCAGGGTGATATTTCCTAAGTCATACTGGAGAACAAAGTCCTGATTCCACTGAGGTTAATGTTACTGGTTTCTATCCTGCAAACGTTCTGCTGATAAAAATCCGGTTCAGGCTGATTGACGACAGGTTAACTGTGTGAAGGATTGCAGCATTTGGACTTCAGTGGAGTCAGGAATCCACATCTAGTTTTCATTGGCTGGAAGCTCGTGCAGCATAGGATCCCATCCAACATGAGAAATGCATTAACCATGTTTCTTTATTAGTTCAAGTAACAGAGTTGGGTCAGGGAGGGAGCCATGAATAGCAAAAGCCCTGTGCAAAGCTAGACAATCAGATACCTGCATGACAGCTATATTGCGAAGACAGTATCTTTTATCCAACCATTTGTGAAACTCAAAAGGCACAAAAAAGGCATTTAAATGTATTCAGGATCAAAGCCTTTTCAGTGGTGGTCCCACTTCTATGGAACTCCTTCCCATGAGATATAGACATGTGGTTCCATCATTACTGACTTTCAAAAAAAGAGAGAGAGCTTGAAAACCTATTTATTTCAAGCTGCTTTTAGTTGAGATGCAGAGATTTATTGGTTTGTATTGGTACTAAGTGTTAAATCTCTTAAATTGTTTAATCTAGGTTTATTTGACTGTGTTTCTGGATTGTGAAATGTTTTTAATGTGCTTTTTAGAAAACTCTATTTTATTGGAATGTGATTGTGTAGTTTCATGTGTGGGTTTTTGGATGTAAACCACCTTGAAAGAGTTTTCATCCTAAAAGGTGCCCCAGAAATATATAAATTCCCAACAGTAACAGAACATATCCCCACACTGATCCTAGAAGTATTTCTGTTGAAAGAAGACTATAACTGAGGGGACAATAATTTTGTATATATGAATGGCCATCTGTCATGGATGCTTTAGCTGAGATTCCTGCATTGCAGGGGGTTGGACTAGAGTGGGTCCCTTCCAACGCTATGATTCTATGCTTCTATGAAATATATCCACATACCATTAAAATGTTGACCAAGTCAGCCTAGAATGTCCAGGTGGTGGTAAGAGATGGAAGCATATAGGCCACTGATGCATATTTTCATAACAAATGATGATATATGGTTTGATGTTCTTGAGAACTTGGGTTCCATAAACCTGGCAATAAAAATGGAGAAAACATTTTTGGCTGACTTAGAACTCAATCCTAAGTGTGTTTACTCAGACTTAAGTCCCAGTGAATTATTATTTATTGATATAAGAGATTTATAAACTGCTTTTCTGAAGTTCAAACTTGTAGCCAAATAATAAAAGCACTATAAAACAGAATACTAGATATAAATACCAATGCAATAAAACATAATAAAAGAGAACTAGTCAGAAAACCAACCAAAGGTTATTAGAAAAGATTGATCGTACCTTCTAAATCCCAGGAAAGTTGTAGATTTCCAAGTTTCCACAGAGTAATTGTAGCACCAGGGGTGGGGGGAATGGTGGGGATGGGCAAAAAGGGCAAAATGAATTAGGGGGCAAGCTTTGTCCTGTGTTTATTTTCTGAATGAAAAGTATCAATGAAGTTCACATTAAAGCTCCCATTCTGTGCATATTTTATTGGATGTAAGTCTGATTGGTTTTTATGGATAAAAGTTCCAAGTAAACAGAAGTGGGACTGCTGACTTATTTTAATGCCCAGTTCATGATTTCATTATAATTTGTATGTAAATAGTGTCTTTCCTTCAATTAACCACAGGGGTCTACATTGTAGGTCTTTCCCTGCATGCTTAAGCAGAAGTAAGTCCCAATATTTCCAGTGGGACTTCCCGCAGGAGATGTGCATATGATTCAGCCTTCGCCTGCAAGACACTTAAAGAACCCATATGAGCCAATGTCCCAACTGAGGTTGAGCCAGCACAGCATTAACACAACCTTGGTATCCAATTTCCTCTTTTCAGCAGACAAGGCCATGGACTTGAAGGAAGAATCTGAGGGTGAGAGGAAATTGCCCCAAGAATGAGCCATGATAATTCCATATGCTTTCCTTTGCACATGGAATTTTCCCATTCACTGAGATCTACAGATCAGACCCACCTGTTGCTCCATCCAACATTGATACACACACACACACACACACACACACACACTGCCCTGCATCCACAGACCCTCCAAGTGTCCCTATTTTCCAGTGACATCCCTGATTTAGAGAAGCTACATCAGAAGTTTCTGATTTGATCCCAGAATGTCCCACTTTTCCTTAGGATGTCCCAATTTTCATTGGAGAAATGTTGGAGGGTTTGAGTTCACAGAGCAAAATGCAAAATGCAAACACAAAATACATAATAGCATAGCAACAAACAAACAAAAAACCAACGATGCTGCTCCCATAAACACGTTTAAAAGGCCAGTGATTATTTAAACGGCCCAAGGCCTGGTTATAGAAGAACATTTTTGCTTGCTGCCTGAAAATATACAGTGGTACCTCCAGTTGCGAATGGGATCCATTCTGGAGCTCTGGCCGCATCCCGAGGAATTCCCAACTGGAGGTGCCACTTCTGCGCATGTGCGCGTGGCGAAACCCGGAAAAATACTTCCGGGTTTGCCATGTATGTATCCCAAAGGATACGTAACCAGAGGTGAACGCAACTAGAGGTACCACTGTATAATGAAGGCACCAGGGAAGAGCACTCCACAAACAAGGAGCAACCACAGAAAAGGCCTGTTCTCCCACCCTCCAAACCTCTTATGAAGGAGGCACATGAAAAAAGACCTCAAATGATGATCACAGAGTCCAAGACAGTTTATTTGGGGAGAGGCGGTCCTTGAGGTATTGTGGTACTGGGCCCTTTAGGGCTTAATAGGTCAAAACCAGCAGTTTGAATTAAGCCTAGAAACTAATTGGTAGTCAGTATACATCTTGCACAAGTGGGGGAGCACCTTCCCTGTTGTGGCACCCAGTCTATGGAATCCCTTAGTTGTCTTTTGGATCTGTTACAGTCATACCTTTTTCAACAACTCTTGCTGGTTCAAATACCTAGCTTTTAGTAATATTGCTTTATATTGTTCTGCTGTCGTTTGCTGTTTTCGCTCTCTGAGTTCTTGCTAGTTATATACATACTGTTTAATGTACTGTATCTTGTAAACTACTGTGGAATTTGATAATGAAAAGCTGTACATATTTAAAATAAAATAAATTATTTTCTTAATATCTGAATTTTGCAGTTCCCCATGAAAGTAGATTTCCATGAACATTGTTTTTTAAAAGGCTAAACAAATTTTATCTCCCTGTTGGATGTTAAGTAGCTGAACTGTGCATCCTATCCTTAGCAGGTTTTAAAGGTGATGTTGAAACTAAAAACAAATCAAATTGCTTATTCCAACTGTGAACAAGAACTGCAGCATGTAGTAGCAAGTGGAACTCCTGCTGCATCACTGCAGGGCAAGTTATACACCTGCTTTTGCACTCTGTCACAGCCCCAAGGCTCTCCAGAAAACAATGGGTGGTATAACAAATCTTTGGCCATGCATGTTATCAAGTCCAAATGAAGGTTCACAATATACTGTTGTAAATGTATTCTTTGGCAATGCAAAATTATCCTCTTCTTTAAGTTTTTGTGTCTTTGACAATTGGCAAGATGCTTAGCTGTGACTTGTGGTGACTGAATCACCCAACAAATTGCCCTCAAACCATGCATTCTTGGGCAGTGTTTGGAAAGAACTCATTCAATCAAATGGAGTTCACCAAACTACTTCAAAAAATCTCTGAACTACACCTGAAACTAGTTCCCACAATTGCCAGGTGAACTAAATTCATTCTGGGGTAGAATTTTGAGCAATACCTAGCTCATCTTTATGTTCACTCCCTTCCCCACTCTCAGTGGGAAGCCAGTAACTAGCTTGCTTTGCTTTTGAACTCCTGGCTTTCTGGTGGAAAAAGAAAGTGAGTCAGTCAGACATCTATAAAGAAAGTTAGAAAGCAAAATATATAGGCAATGTTCTAAGGCTTATTAAGCAAATACAGAGGCACTGCTGTTGCTAAGGGTGCTTAAGTCATATAATCACTTTTGCTGAGTAATCAGAAAGAATGACTATGAGGCACTGGCTATATCTTCCCTACTAAAGAGGTTCACTCTTTTCCAACAGGAGCAATTCAGCTTTTAACACATGCTGAAGCACCTTTTTCTTGTGGCCTTTGACAGGGCATTTTTTGTAAGACCCATATCTTCTGTTTTGTTCCAACTATACTGCACTGCTTTTCCTTGGAATCCTTTTACTTGCTATTATAATTGTATATCACTTTTTGTTACTTCTTTCTGATTGCATTATTACATTGCTGTAGCATGCCCTGGAACCTTTTGATGAAGCCTAAGAAATAAATAAATAGGAATGTAGGAAGCTGCCAGTCAGACTGTTGGTGCATCTCACTCACTATTTACTATACTGACTGGCAGTGATTCTCCAGGTTTCTAGACAGGGTTGCCTCCCAGCCTTACCTGGAGATGTCAGGGATTGAAAACTGGGCCTTCTTTATGAAAAGCAGATGTTCTACCACTGAGCTAGGGCTCTTCCCCAAAATAAACTCCCTAAAACTGGTTACTTCCTGCCTTATTTCCTTTTTCCATCACAGGCATTGGTCCAGGTAATGGTAGTATGCACTCAGTTGTATCAAAATATATCCGGGGACAGTCCTTAATACCTTGGTTATATGTTAAGCCTGCAGTACAGTTTGATTCTTCATCCTTTTGTTTGCATTTGAATTTTGACTGCATCCTTAGGAATCCAGTCCTTCGATATCAACATTGTCCAAAAGAGCCATGCTGAGCACAAATGCATGGCATGCTCACATCCACAGCGAACGTCTGATGGAACTCCATGAATCAGAAGCAATCTATGGGCCAAGCAAATGCTGTCCAACTCCAGCCTGTCACATGCCATATGTTTCAAAACCAAGCTTGCCAAGCTGCTGAGCCAGGAGCTTTACTTATCCGTGAACTTGAAGGCCAAAAGCAATGGAAGGCTCCAAGGCAAAGACAGCTGTATGTTTTCTGCCTATGTGTGTATAACTCTTCAGCCAGGAGATGTTATGGACAGGAGCAGGGAGGGAGAACTGGGTTTATATGCAGAATATTTAAAGAGAGGGGGACCTGTATTAACCTTGGTTTGAGTCCATAGACTGGAGTGATTCTCCTACTCAGTTTTAGCAGCTTCTCTCAAGTTTTAAGGCTTAATTTGTGCTGCAGTCACACCTACAGTCACACCTACAGTCACACACACTCACACTCACACACACACACACACACACACCAAATCCTGAGAACTGTGGTACAATTCCCAGCTCCCCTAAAATACATTTCCCATAATTCTTGGGGGGGTGCTTTAAATGTATTGTGCATAGCCAACAGCAGAGTTTCTTACATCACGGGAATGGGAAAAGGGAGGCAGAAGTCAATAAATTTATTTTTCAGTTCTTTCTCTGTTGAAAAGCTGTCTATCCCACAAAGCTATTTCAAAGGAAAACCAAGTAGACAAAGGAATTCAAGGAGTTACCATGTACATTTATGGTTAGCTGTGTTTCACTTGTACTGTTAGTGGAGTAGGTCAAAGATCTCCCCTCCAATTTGTGGTTTAACACTTAAATTTACTTTAATATTTTGTCTCTAATTCTGCTCCACTGAAATGAATAGTAATTCTGTTGCTTGTATTCTGTTTTTTATTATTCATAGCACTTCTGAGCCCACCTTTTTTCTCTAAGGAGTTCAAGGTGTGCACATTATTCTCATTCAATCCCCACAACAACCCTGTGAGGTACATTAGGCCGAGAGTCTGCAATTGGCCCTGGGGTCACCCAGTGAGCTTCATGGCCAAGTGGGATTTGAACTCTGGTCTCCCAGGTCCTAATCCAACACTCTAGCAGTACAGTGCTCTTTGGTTTCATCTTGTTTTTTTTATTATATTCAACTATCATACTATAGTCATTCTTCCTAAGATTATTTTTTCCTTTCATTTTCAGTGGCATCTTTTACAAGGCAGTGGATTTCCCTTTTTGTTCTTCCCACATTGGAGTATTATGACATTCTATAATAATAAATGGAGGGGACTATAGACATGTTCAGCATTCCCCTGGATATGCAAACTTTTGCCATGTTGGGTGGGGAAGGTCTTCAATGGGCTTCTACTTGCGTTCACTGGAATGTGAGTAGAAAACGCCAGGCAATCAGGGACTCCCACGGACCTTCCCTGCTCAACAGAGGAATGATCAGGGGCTGAGAGCATTGGGCAACATGCATGGAGACATTGGGAGTGGAGTTTGTGAGTGTGTCCCAATCCCTGTCCACAGATACAGAGGCATCGTTCAGACAAATGCCTGACCATACCTTAAATGTAGCAGATACAGCTAGGATGTTTTGGAAACTGTACAGAACCATGGGTCCCATGAGCAGCTGCCTAGCCAAGACATTTTGGTGCTTGAGGCAAGGGAGCAAATAGCACCCTTCCCTCTAGTAATGGCAGGCTTCCTCAAACTCTGCCCTCCGGATGTTATGAGACTACAATTCCCATCATCCCTGATCCCTGGTCCTGCTAGCTAGGGGTTATGGGAGTTGTAGGCCAAAAACATCTGGAGGGCCGAGTCTGGGGAAGCCTGGTCCATAGTATCCAAAGCTAGTCAGGTTACTTTGGTACCTGAAGCAGAAAAACCTTCAAGTACCTCTTCAAGTACCCTGATAGTAAAGGTACCCCTGCCCATACGGGCCAGTCGTGTCCGACTCTAGGGTTGTGCACTCATCTCACTTTAGAGGCCAGGAGCCAGCGCTGTCCAGCGTGGCCAGTGTGACGAAGCTGCTCTGGCAAGCCAGCACCAGCACCAGTGCAGCACACGGAAACACTGTTTACCTTCCCGCTATAAAGCGGTACCTATTTATCTACTTGCACTTAGGGGTGCTTTCGAACTGCTAGGTGGGCAGGAGCTAGGACTGAAAGACGGGAGCTCACCCCACCACGGGGATTCGAACCGCCGACCATATGATCGGCAAGTCCTAGGCAATGAGGTTTTACCCACAGCGCCACCCACGTCCCTGATAGTAAAAATGCAAAAATAATACATCAGATAACCCACCATATGCTGCCCTTTTCAGACTCCCAAGTCTTCATCAAAGCTAATTCACTATAAGACCAACCATGATCTCAAGTCAAATGTGAATCTTCCTGACCCTGTCTCTGATTAAGAAAAATGCACAAGGTACCCAGGTTTCTAATCCTCTGATTTGCATTTCCTGCACTTTTTTGTTTTATGGCGTGAGATAACATTAGTAAGACAGTGCTCTAAGCCCTAAATGATAGAAGTAAGGAGCCAAAGAGAAGGTCCTTCTCCCCTTCTTGTCGGCCAGTCACTAATAGCCTCCCAGTGAAATGAAAACAGTAAATCATACCTGTTATGTAGGGTGACATATCCAGCAGAGGTGGTGCAGGAGAAACAGAGGGAATCTCAATAGTATTCTCCTTTCAAGTTTATTTACACTGCATTATTCATTACTGCATTATATTCCTCTGAGGGACTCACAGCAGTATCCATGGCCCTCCTTTCATTTTCATTGTCACAACCACCTAAGAGATAGTGACTGTCCCATCCAGTGAGTTTCATAGCTGGGTAGGGGTTTGAACCCCAGTCTCTCAGGTTCTAATATGACACTCTAACCACTACACCACACAGGTGCTCTACGAAAGAAGAACTGGACGACACTGTACCAAATATGTCATCCTTCTCCACTTCAGCATTAAGATATTACATAAACAATACAAGTTAGAAACTTAACGTCAGCTGCTTGAACTCCCCAGTATAAGCAGAATAAATGCTTGTGTGTTCCCTTGCTAATAATGATTCACATACCGTGTTTCTCCCGAGAGAACAAGCTATTTGGTCAACGATTCCTGTTATCAGCATTAGCATCCAGCGGAGCACTGACGACTTGCTGGATCCCACTACACATCACTCAGACCTTGCTCATCCTCTGTCTAGTACCTATTATCACACACAGAGAGACAAACTTCAAAGATGGAAAATGGCTTACCGAGGCCCTAAGGAAATACCCTATGTCAGATCGAGTCATATTCTGCCCGAAGCCATCTGGCCCATCTGGTTCATGCTCTTTGTGTCATTCTAGTTGACTTTATACATATTTATTCACTTGAGGTCCTGAAGCAGCAAATGCTCACAAAGTCTTCTGGACCTGATTGAGACAGACAGAAAAGAGATCTGTTCCAGGACACTGTGAAACTGGGCTTTGGGTCTCCTCAAGACTTTCACCTTAGGCCTTGGGAAGTCTCTTCATGCGTAACATTCTCCCTATATCTGAGTGTAGAGAGGAACAGGGAGGGAAATGTATATTTATGAATCCCATCATGTAAATAGCCACGGACAATGGAAAATCCCAGGTACGCGTGACACATTTTCCTACACCCTTGAAGGGAAAAAAGTTAGATGTGAGGTGGCTTTGAGATTTTAGGGTAGGCCCTTAGGCTTAGCCATGGGTGACAACTGTACTTTGGGACAAGCCATTAATACACACTGAGAGTATTATGAGGAATAAGGCGTACATGGAACACATCTAAACTCAAAGAACATGTCTGGCTTCCAAAAACGGAAGTTAGGTTAACTATCTGACCTGTGCTCATACATATTTCTCATTATTATGAGGCATAACAAAATGTACCACACACATAATATACACCTTTGATTTTTCTGAACTCTGTTTTCATTATGCTTTTATGGTGATTTTGATTTTTGTTACATATTATGCATTAATGCATAATGTTTTTTAATGATGTCATTATTATGTCTTTACCAGAAACTTTATGTTTAGGCTATTGTATACGCATCACGATACTCATAATTACCAGTCTCCTGTCTCAAAAAGATGGACTGTATCTCCCAGTAGAGATCCATATGAATATTGCATGCATGCTGATGCAAAGTCATCAGTCTTTATCTTCCTGCACAATACTTTTCTATGTGTATCACATTTTCTGACCAAAGCATAGAGCTCTGTATCTTGGAAAATGTGATATAGATAGCTATTGTGTTGGCTGTGTGGAATGTGATTGTGTAGATTTCATGGATTCCTAAGTGGATATTTGAAAATGTCCCTGCATAAAACTGAGTTGCAGAGTCATGAGAGAGACCTGTTCCAGCCTTAACAAATGGCCATTTGGATAGGGCCTAGGTTATTCCATACAGGCTCAGCCTGATCTTATATATATAGCCTCAAAAGTAAGACCCACTAAGTTAAGTGGCACTTACTCCGAGGTAACTGCAATCCTGACAACACTTAAAGTACTATTTTTCTTCCTCAAAAAGTAATGATTAACAATGTGTGAATGGATTGAAGGTACTTCCAGACTATTTTGTGGTGGAACTCAATCACACAACAAATTTAAGTGGCTCAGTTAAAGTTTATTTGGAACTCTTGCAAAACAAACTTACTCCCTCCCCCCCACACACACACAAATATGACTTTTGGTTGGGGAAAATGTCAGTATTCCGACCAGGCCATTCCACCACCACTACCACCAACCCATTTTTCAGTGGGTTTTCAGTGTCACCCAAGCATCAGACAGCTACCAAGCATGTTCAGTCTTGAGACTGTTTTGAGGAGCTTCCCCACTTAAGGGGAAGTTAAAGATGCTTTGTGGTTCAGCAAGGCTTGGGGTTCCCTGGAGTTTGCCCAAACTGTATCTCTTTTGTGTGTGTGGTGAAATCTTGGTTACTTAAGAAATGGAGGCTGAAGACTGCTGTTAGTCAATAATGATAGTGATGATGGTGATAAGTGTTCAAACCCTTCAAAGTGTCTTAGTATTATTATCCCTGACTGCCTAAGGGCAGCCATCTAGTGAATAAGTGGTTGAAGTGACATTTGGGCATCAAAATCTTAATGATTTCACAACAATAGCTCTTCTTTCTTCTGGCGGGACTTCATATAGCACAGGAGAGGGAACCTTTTATGGCCAAGTGGAGTGGGGAGGTGAGGATCACTTTCCCTTCTGGGCAGTCTCCCACGGGCCATAGACCAGTGGTGAGTGGGGCCAAAGGCAAAAGTGAACAGAGCAACAAGGATAATATTTACCTTCACATAGTAGGCTAGTTTCTATGCACAGCTGTCTCACACCCATCTTGAGCCTCCACCCAGAGAAGAAAGAGGTGTTCCCAGAGTCCAGGGACATATTCCAGCTAGGCAAAATCACTCACGGAAGGTGCAAAGCAAGGCTGAAGGAGAGATGATGTGTAGATGGCATGGAATGCAGAGATTCCTGAGAGCTAGATAAAGAGGGTTGGAGGGCCACATTGATCCCCTGGATCTGAGGTTCCCTACCTCCAATACAGCAGCAAAACTGTGGCTGCAAATAATGTAACAAATAACACAATATTATCCCTTGCTAGGCAGAGCAGCACGTGTTGGATTTCCAATTGCGAAGGAGCTGTTAAACGCAGGTGTGGGAAACCTTTGACTCTCTAGATGGTGCTAAACTACAACACCCATCATCCCTGAGTATTGGCCTTGTCTGCTGGGGCTGATGGGAGTTTAAGTTCAGCAGCACCTGGAAGGCTAAAGACTCACACTACACCTGTGTGAAAGGCTCGGGAAACTTCCCAGCAGTCTCCTTTTTTGCCCTTCGGGTAAGTCTGCTCCGCAGGAGCCTCTTTCCCGGCAAAGGCAAGGTGATTTGCCTTCCCCGCTCTCGGTTCCCTTTACCATCCTTGCCCTCTGCTGTTGTCGTCACTCGAAGAACACCAAGCACACTCTGAAGCCTATTGGGAAAGGAGGGAGACCCCCAAACTGAGCCGACCTTCTTTCGCCGTGCTTCTACTGCAGGACATGGCGACGCCATTCCGATCAAGGAATCCACCTCGGGTTTTGCTGGTGTCTTGCGGGAACGCGAAACTCCTTCGGCTGTACGGGCGTTGGGCACAGCGTTCCTTTGCCGAGGCTTCGCCCTCGGCTCCTGCGTTCGATCAAGAGGCAGAGGGACGTGGGGAGCGGGCGTGCTCTCGCGCCCTGCTTCCGATCTATCCGACAGGCGCACCGGCACACTCTGGGCTGCCCTGCCTGCGCGGAAGCCTCTCGTGCGGAGGCATTTAAGGCGGGATCGACGCGCGAGAATCCGGGGCTTCTGTGGCCAAGTGGTGGTGCGGCTTGCGGGGGAGAGAAATCTCAAAGCATCCTGACCCTCGGCGATTTGAGGTTTCTCGACCCTGGCGGTGCTAGTGGGCGAGGGAGCCTGGATCGACTTCCATCGGCAGGGCACGACGAGGGAGAGAAGCGAATTTGGAACAGGGCTCCGATTGCGCAGCTCAAAAGCAGCCTCGTCCGATTTGCTCGGGAGTTTCGCGAAGGCTGTGCGCATTTATCTGGGAGTAAATCCCAGAGAACCCAGTGGGGCTTAAACTTTGGACAAGCCAGGTAGAGAAGGGGGGGCATTGCAAGCCGTTGGGTAGAACGAGGGCTCGGCTAAGAGTCAGGATTCCCCCAGTCCTACATCACCCCTCTCCATTTCTATAATACTTCGTGGGCAGAGTGGCTTGAAAATACAGAGGGATGGAGACGTGTGTATGAATGAGGATATCGGTGCACAGCATTTAAACTAAATCGGCGGAAAGATATACACAAAGCAGGGGAGGCACCGTCGCATTACAGAACCATTCTGGAGGTTAAAAAAAAGAGCTTTTTCAACTCCACTAGGCAGTAGGGAAAGTCGGTTCATTGTCAGTTTGCCATCCGACGTTGCATGCTAGTTTAAATGTAAACTATAGTAGGGATAGGCAGGTGATCATGGGCATAGCCAAGGGGGTGCAAGGGGGCAGCTGCCCCCCAATCAAGTAAAACAATAGAAATACTAAACTAATTGACAAATCACGTCGGTTCTGCCCCCCCCCCCAAATACTGGCTATGCCCATGCAACTGATCAAATCTTTGTCCAGGTCCAGCATATTCTTGCCTGCATAGGAGCCAACTCCTAGGAACCGACCCCCCCCCCCTAAAATAATTGAGGGGGCTGGGCCTCCACAAAGTTGATGGGTATTTCTATTCAAATAGTGCTGCGTCTTGTGATCAATTATGTGGGGTGGTGGTTACCTGCCCCCCACCCATATTTTATTCCAGTTGGCACCCCTGCTTGCCTGTAACCATTGCTTGCTCTCCAGAGTCTAGTTTGGTTGCAAGATACCAACCAAGGCACGTAGTCGTATTGAAAAAAACTTGTTTCCATTTGGTGCCTTTAGCAATTATATATATATATGTGTGTGTGTGTGTGTGTGTGTGTGTGTATTTCATACATCATAGCACAAAGTTGTTTCCATTCCTTTCTCTCGCTATTTGATGGCACATAATGTAACTCACAGCTGCTTGGATTCTAGAAAGGAGAACTCCCTTCGCAATTTATATGGGATAATCTCATAGGAAGAAGTAGAAGTAGTAGAGTGCTTTGTTTTCTCTTTATATATTAACTTGTTATTACTGTTTCGATTTATAAGTCACTTGCCACATAAGGCATCTGCAAGCAACTTGCAAAATTTAAAGTGTAACATGACATCAGAAAAAGAGCAATATGTTACTGTATGGCTTTTATGGTAATCTATAAAACAGACCCTGTAGAACAGCAGCAGAAACTTCAGCAGCAAAAGACATACCATCAATAAATGGCAAAATCATCATAACCTGTCAGATTAAATGGGAGAAGATGTACATTTTTACCTGGCACCAAAAGGATGTTAACGAGGCCACCAGGGGAAAGCATTCCACAAGTGGGAATATTGCACATGCACATTAAAACAGCACATTATTGGGAGCAGAGGGCTAGTGCTTTATTCTACACTTCTGTAAATGGTGGTGGGGAACTACATAAATGGTGTGCATTTAGGAGATCAGTTAATTGCAGAAAAGTGTATGCAGCAAAGGAACACAAAAGTATCTACAGCCAACTGCTTTCCCATTGCATAAGTCTTTTAAGAATCAGCTTAAGGGCCTAAATAGACGTTTGGGAGGATTTGTGGCCCCTGCTAACTCATATCACCCTCCCTACATTTCTCTGGTAATGCCTAGCATTGAGGGGGGTGGGCAGCCTGTGGTCCTAGGACCACATTGCAGTCCTCAGTCTAATTTGAAAGGGCATCTGCCAACTATTAGGTCAGATCTCTGGCAAGAGTGATTTGTTTCCCAGCACTGCAGCTGGGCCAGGAGGAGGAAGAGACAGAATGCGGAAGATAGGGTGACTCCACAGACGTTTTGCTCTGGCTCTTCCTCCTAATGACTTCAGCCCCACTCATGGAACTGGCATGGAACCCCTAGCAGACCAGCCATGAGAGAACGTGGCCCTCAATAGAGGAAAACAAGAGGCTTCCTACACTGAATCTGGTGCAGGGGTGAGGAAACATTTTCAGTTTGAGGTCCACATTCCCATCTGGGCAGCCTTCCCGGGGCCAGAAGTCAATACTGGGTGGGGCTAGAACGAAAAATGGACAGAATAACCAGAGCCATAGCTGGGGGGGGGGGGGTAGCCAGGTTTTTTTGCCCTGGCTGAAGCCTCCAAAGGGGCTCCCAGCCTGTGTGTGTGTGTGTACACAAATGTGTGAGTGTGGGTGCCAAACTGGTTCTTTGCACTGGTTCTTTGCTAGTTTTTGCACAAACCCCACTCTATCTAAGCAAGCAAGAGGTAAGATCAAAGTTCAAGGACACTTTCCAGACAAACAATTTGACCATAATTTTTAGTAAAACAAAAAAATACATGTCCATTCAGAAAGCCAATTTTGTCATAACTGGAACTCTTTTACATATGGGGAAAATAAAAACAAATCAAGGAACATCCTATTTCATGACCAAAGAGGGGAAAGGGTGTATTTGGACATGGATGTGTTTGGAGACAAGCACCCAGTGAAGAAGGTGAAACCCCCTAACGGCTGGGAAATGTCCAAGTTTTCAGTGTCTTTACCTTTTGGGTATTAATACTCTATCTGGCCACAGTTCATCTCCACTACTTTATGAATTTGTTCAGTGGATCAGCCTCTGACGCCTTTGGAATACTTTGTCTTCCACAACAAACAAAGATTTGCACATCCATTCTGGATTCATTTCTCATTCCTTATTCAAATGTTAGCTTTGCAGCAAAGATCCTTTTTTCATTTCCCTATTGCTACAATTACAGTATAGCTGGAATCACAAAGGGCTTTCTTCCAGATGTTACCTCTAAGAACTGCATGGTAACTGAAGGAACAGGAAGTTATTGGGGAGTGGCTACATGGTTGGCAAACTGCAAAATGAGGGGGGGGAACCGTCCGCTCCTTGTGCATGACTTAGGAACATGTCCTTAAACTGTTGGGGTCTAAAAATTGCTACCAATACTGCCATCTGGTCATGACTCCCAGACTATTGAAAATAGAGAGCTACGAACAAGGGGCTGACTGGTGGTGAAAGGAGGAATGCCATGCATTGGGTAGTCCAAGAATCTGGAGGTCTTTCATCTCAAAAACACAAAAACAGGATACAAGCTTCTGCCCTACACATAGGCTGTGTACACACTCCTTTTACTCTGCACCCATCACAGCCTTAGCAACAATCTATCCTAAATCTATCCTGTAATTTATTAGGGAACACTGTGTTTCCCCTCCTAAACAAGCTTAGATCCCATCTAAGAAAAACAACAGATTAGCTGCATTTTCAGCTCGTAATGCACACGCAGTCGCAATGTGCCTAACTTTGCAGGTCACCAGAGCCCACTCAGAACAAAAATGTATTCTTGAGAACCTGCTCAATGTTTTGCTCCCTAGGAGATGCATATTCTCTTGGAATGGACTCTGGATTTTACAAAAAAAAAAAAAAAATATCATCACAAACAAGGCTGCCAAGTCAAATCAGGCCGTGTTTAGCCAAGTTTATTTTGCTTTTATTGGTTAAAGCCACAGCAGCATCTACAGGTACAGAACAAGAAGTTGTGCATTACAGCACAATGCAGTGACCCACATAATAGGCTTTTGACAATTGTTTGCAAGCATCTTAACCCCTCTAGCTCTGTTTGTCCACTAAGCAAACCAAACACTCTAGGCAGGCATAGTTGACAGGTTTTGATTATTACTGAGGTAATCCATTTTTACATTAGCTGGCCTAAAAGCAGCTGTAAGGATCACAGGCAGGTATTTTGGCCAGACAACAGGATCAACAAAGCTAATCAAGAAATAAATGTTTTGCTCTTCCTGACTCAGTAGGCAGAACGTACAACTGCCCCAAGCAGAAATCCTGAGAAGAATATACCACTATATGGGAACTGAAGGATTATATTGTCCCTTATAATCCCAACCAATCACTTCCTCTCTGCAGGAGAAGGCCCCCTGCACCTACCCTTTCTCTCTCCCTTCCATAATACATCAGTCAGGAGCTGTCCCTGGTGTCTGTTGAAGACCTTCCTTTTCCAGCATATTTTAAAGTGGATATTCTTATCCTAATTCATGGGTAGGCAAACTAAAGCCCGGGGCCAGATCTGGCCCGATCACCTTCTAAATCCGGCCCGCGGAAGGTCCGGGAATCAGCGTGCTTTTACATGAGTAGAATGTGCCCCTTTATTTAAAATGCATCTCTGGGTTATTTGTGGGGCAAAGGAATTCGTTCATTCCCCCCCCCCATATAGTCAAGGGTGTGAGGGACACAAGGTGTGAGGGACAGTGGACCAGCCCCCTGCTGAAAAAGTTTGCTGACCCCTGTCCTAATTAGTATCTATAATGGAGATTGATCAATTGATCGATGGATGATAGATAGATGCTTTCATTGTCAATCACTTCAGGGTATTTCATAGGAAGCTCCTTGGAACATTCTTTACAACATTTTCAGGTTTCTTGTTCTCTTTGGTCAACCACTTTATTGACGCAGTAGTTCTTTATATTCCAAAGGAAATGACTGTAATGTGGCCTTCTCCAGACCAAAGAGCCTCACTACAGCCTATAGCTTCAAGCCTGGCAATGCTTGGTGTCTTCTGGTGTGTTGCCAGGTCTTCACAATGCTCTTCCCCAGGGATGGTACTCACATGGCTGCAGCCTTATACAAATGCCCCATTGCCCTAGTGTCGTGATGTTATCCCCGCCACAAGCACAGGGCCAGGCAATGAGTTCCCAGGAAGGTGATCTGACTTAAATAACAACCATACACAGGCTCCAGAGTCACCCCACACTTAAATAACAACAACAACAATAATAAATAATATAGGATTGTGGCACAAGTGTCCTGTTGCATCCACTACAGGCAAAGAAGTGCAAGTCGGTAGAGCATGCGACTCTTAACCTTAAGGGTTGTGGGTTCAAGCCCCACATTGGGCAAAAGGTTCCTGCATTGCAAGCAGTTGGACTAGATGATTCTCATGCTTCCTCCCAACTCTACATTTTATTATTCTATGGAACTAGATGAAGGTAAAGAGTTAAAATCTGCCTCTTTCTAGCAGATAGAAGCTGGGTGGATTTTCTTGTAAAATATGGAAAATAAATATTATAAATAAAATACACATAAAAAATCTGAAGGAAACCAAGCTTCAGCTTGTCTCCATAGGAAGGGCAGCTGCTGCTTCTTCTTTTTGGAGAATCTTGGCTTTAAAACATGAAGCTACCTGCCATAGACCACATCAGATCCTTGGCCCATGTAGTTCATTATTGCATACTCTGACTGGCAGCACCATTCCAGGGGCAGAGCAATGGGAGCCCACTCCATCATAGGGATTTGAACCGCCAACTTTCCAATCAGCAACCCCAAGAGGCTCAGTGGTTTGTCCCAGCTCCTGCCAACCTAACAATTCAAAAGCACTATTTTACATCCTTTGAACAGTTTGTGGCAAAGGTCTAAAATTATCTCATTCCAAAGAGACCTAACTTAGGTAGTATCGAAAACTGCTGCTCTTGTTTTACAGCTGTTAGAGGACTCCTGACACCACAAAGGCAAGATCCCAGAGGTGGCTGTATCCCTCATGAATCCAGTCTCATGGACATATTCCTATTGTTTACTCGCACATTTCCAAGCATGTTTACTCAGAAACAAATCCCTCTAAATTCATTAGGATTTCTAGTGTTTGGGATTAACAGCCACTTAGATAAGAAGCTCCGCTGTTTTCTGGGTGTGGCCACCATTCAGCATCAGCGGTGAGAACCTTTGCTGAAATCTGTTCTCTGGGTGTGGTGAGATTCCTTTCCCTTATTACTCTCATCCCCCCCTAATCACAGCATGCGGGCTTTTAAAGGCACAATATCAACATTGTTACCCATGTCTGGTCTCAAGTAAGTGTCCAACCTGCCTATACCTGCCTACTTAAGAGTAAACCCCAATGAGCGAAGGAGACTTATTCCCAGTGGTGTGTATAGGATTGCAACACATGCCATATTTGCGTTCAGGATTGCTGCCCCTCAACAGTCTTACTACTCTCGAGTTGAGAGAAGCGCGTCAGCAGCAGCCAGGGGGAGGAGCCAGTCCCGTCCGTGAGTCCAGCTCCGGTTTTGCAAGTGTCCCTGGGAAAGCGGCGCTCCATTGGCTAGAGCGCGTTGTGCCTCCGCCAGGGCTCCGCTCCGCAGCTCGTGTACCACATTCGAGGGGGGGAGAGGCAGAGGGGAAAAGCGCCCCGGCTCTCTCGCTCTCGCTTCGCCTTCACGCAGGCAGCCCCGCGCTCAGGGGCGTGTGCCTCTGCGGGGCTGTCTCGCCTCGCCTCCAGTTGAGACCCCGCGGCCGGAGTTGGGAAGAAGGATGCTGCCGGAGCCGGAGGCGCTTCCCCTGGTCCTCCCGCCTCTGCCATCTCCAGCTCCTTCAGACTTCTTGGCCAGACTATGAAATGACCATTCCTGCTCACCTCGCAGCAGCAGCAGCAGCTCCCGCCGCCCGGACCCCGCTCTTGCCGCTCGCGCTTGGAGCGAAAGGGCGCCCGTCCTGCCTGAGGAGCAGCCCCAGCTGGGTCTACCGGCCAAGTCAAGGCGGCTGAGGGAAGAGAGTCGGCGAGGCTGGCGGGCGAAGCCCGTTTCGGAGTGGCTGCTTCTCCGTCCACCTCAGACCCGCGCGCGCCCCTCTGTGCCCAAGTGTGCCGCCTGCCTGAAGGCGCTGCTGCCGCCGCGCGCGCTTCCTCTCCTGAGGCGAAGCGAGGCAGCGCCTCTCTCTGAAGTCTCGGGCCACTTCGCCAACTGCTCCCGCTCCGCTTCGCCCTCAGGAAAAGTCGCGAGGGCGGCGGCGCTTCCAGGTGGGCCCGTGGCCGACGCAGCAGCCCATCACCGCGGAGAAAGTAGGGGCGGGAGGGTGGGCTTGGGGCACCGGCGCGCTGGACTTCGGCTTTGGGGTTTGGCTGCTTCCCCCAGCAGCAGCAGCAGCCATGGCGAAAGGGCTGGAAGCCGCCGCCGCCGCCCGCTACGGACTGGGACTGGGATACTTACTGCAAATGCTCGTGCTGCCCGCCTTGGCCATCCTGAGCGCCAGCAGCCCCGGCTCCGCCGCGCAAGGTAAGGCTGCCCTTGTTCGGCCAGGCGGCGCCTGCCTGCCTCCCTCTCTCGGCTCCTCAGAGTTCTTTCCCGGCCTGCCCAGCCTGGACTGAGTGGCGCTGCCTGCCTGTCCATCTTCCCCGCAAAGGCGAGAGCGAGCGCTTTCCTCGCTCACCTCTCCACAGGTTAATGGATACCAGCAGGGCGAGCTCGGGACGGGGGTGGGGAGGAGCACCTCTCTCGTTAAGCGCTATAGCTACTTCTACATTCCGCTGCCCAAGTGGCCCCGACACCTTTGGGGCGTGTTTACTCGGTGTTCAGTGCCGACGGTCTCCCGAGCCTTAGAACTGCCGCCTTCGAGGCGCCTCATGGGGCTGGTGGCTCCTGAGAGAGATGGATGTGTGGATGGATGTCCTCAGGCATCCCCGCTCGCGCACACACACCTTCGCCTCTTCCTCCTCTATCCGCGCAGCTTCTGCAAGGGAGAAACTTACGAAACGAGGCTCTTCCCCCCCCTTTGCCCTCGCCAGGAGATGGGGAGCGAGAGGGACTCTTCCCTAGTCCAGCTTGATCTCTAGGACTGTGGGGGGAAAACCCGCGATCTCCTCTGGTTGGAGCTGGAAAGTGTGTGTGTAGGTGAGTGAGGGACAAGCTCGATCGCTTCGCTTCCTCGGGAAAGGCGTTTGAAACGCGAGTGGCGAAGGGAGTGTTGGAAGCGGCCCGGAGTGAAGCTGTGCTGCTACGCAGGCGCCTGTACTTCGCAGTTTAGGAGAGTAGGGTCAGGATGCCAGGCGGGGCATGTCCCCCGTGCCCTCGCCTCCCCTCGGCATATCTGGGGAAGGAGGAAGGAAAGGGTTGTTGCCGGCCTTGCCAGTAGCACCCGGGGCTTTCGCTTCATGTGTCCCGGCTTCTCTCTGAGCGTGTGTTGCTATGCAGCTATGTGTCTTTGCCATTACAAGAGAACCGCGGGAGTGTTCGTGGTGAGTTCCGGCCCTCTTTTTCTAGAAAAACAGCACTGCAGAAAACCATTTGAAATCCCCTACACACCCTCAGCTGAATTGATCACAGCCTGAGGTACTCCTCTAGGTCCAACACATTTTCTTTGACTTCGCTAGGAGACGTCGCCTGCCTAGTTTTGTGCCACCTTTATAACTGGCAGGTTTGTTGTGGCAGAAGCCTATAAGGTGCCACAAGGTTGGCTCTCTGCCCATCACCTTCTTTCTCCGTCTCTCTGTGTTTGATCTGCTGAAACAGACTTAACAGGGCTACCCCTCTCGAATTTGACTTTCAGGAGGAGCACTTCAGAGAGAGTGAATCGCTTGCATGCCAGGGGCAGCTCTATAAACATGAGCCAAAGTGAGACAGCCACTTCAAGTGGCAGGTTTTGGCAGCCATGAAGGGTGGGAGGGCAGGAGAGTTGAGTGAGAGACACATCTGCCCCATGGGGTAGAATCCAGTGGGGAAGCATTCCTGGGCAAGCTGCCTGGGGCAAGCCCTATCAAAAGAAACAGGAGCTGGATGCAATGCTTCCCTTCTCACAGATGCTATGCATTTCAGTTGGGGACTTGTGAAGGAGAATTTCCTGATGGATTGTGTACCATATTAAAACAGTAGTTCAAGGCACTATTTATGTTTTCCACCGTAGGCATAAAAAATGTCTGAGAGGCACCTCCAGAGCAAGTGACCTTTTGCTTTACACTTCCAGCCCTCAGGGTTTGGGGTGATTTTTTTTTGCCCCTACCCAAATATTAATATGTGGACAATGCTATCAGAATGCTATACCACCCCCCACTTGAGTCAGAATGTTTGTATTTGTATAGCTACCAGGAGTGCACAGTACCCTGCTGATGTTCCTTTGCTGAGATCCCCATGAAAAGGACCCTTTGCAAAGTTTGTAGTCTCTGGGCAGTATCAAAACTGGTTGGTTGGCTCAGCTCCTTCGAACCCCAGCACTTGAATAAAAACAAGAGGAGAGACAGACATCACACTTCTGCTGGACCTTTCAAGAGGAGCCAGTTTCCATGTGAAGGATTAGTAACAACAGGCACCAGCAGAAGGGTGGCTTTTTAGGTTTAACAAACATGCTCTTCTGTTGTCTCCCCAGACAGACAGGTGCCAACTAACTTCATATATATATATATAAAATGAATGCTGGTTTTCCTGATATAAGACTGAGCTAGCCAGAAGGAGAGACCCTCACCCCTGATTATTCACTGAACGAATTAATGAGAGAAGCTGATAAGGCTCCAACTCATGTTGAAAGGATGGCACTGTCTTTATCTCATAACATCAAACAAACAAATAAAAGGGTTAATTGGGGAACAAAAGCAGGCTCCATAGAGATAGCCAAATGGGAAGATAATCTGATTAGTACTGGAAAGGGAGGGGGTAAGGCACTATGAATGGGACAATTAGTTGAATTGCTTATGGCTAATATAAGAAGCACTATCTGACAGGCTGAGGTGCCTGGGAGTTCATCCTTCTTTCTCCTTTTTGCTTTGCTCAGCAGGAAAAGAGCTTTCCTGAAATGTTCCTCCATTGGTTTCTAAGCCCCCTTGCCTGCCACCTCTTTCACTGCACGCCTAAAACATAATCTTCGCCCAAAGAATTTGCCTGTGTACATATAGAAAGTAGCACCATCATACAGATATATATATCACTAGCTCATTTTTTAAACTGAGAATAAATCCGCAGCCATTTTATTACTATTATTATAGCCTGAAGATGACTGTAAAATATCTCCTTCAGAATTATCTCTGTGTCCCCGGGAATGTTTTGCTACATTCTGACTAACCTTGCACTAGAGCATCAGGTCTCTACATTGTATTTGCCTTGGCTTCTACATCACAAGGCATTTCCTTTGCAAGATGCTTTAAGCGAGTGCCTTCTTGAACTTCCCTTGCCACACACCAGTTGGCTCAATAACAAATGATGGAAAGAAGTTCCATGCATGTGTTGAGCTATATGCCATATATACAATAACAACAAGCAGACTCATTAAAGCTAGCTGAGAAACCTGTTTTCATTGTTACCATGGTAAAAGGAGTGGAGTGGGTAAAAGAGACACACACCAGAAATTCACATTTTCAGTGACAGCTGAAGAAACATTGTGTGCATTAGAGGGCCCCGCAGAAGACAGCAAGGATAGGTGTTTCCCAGGACACCTGGAATATTGTCCAGTTAGGTTTCTTTGCATAGAGCACCCAATAAAGTCAGTACCAGAATCCTTTTCAGTGTGGGCATATTTCCTCTTTAAGGTTCAGGGAATTCAAAGGAATCCCCTCAAATCTTGGACATGCAGTTTGTAAAGCATTCCAACAAACTTTTTTTTAAAAAAATATTTTATGTTAAATGGAAAACAGTGACATAAATTATAAAACATGCCTTTTTTGAACTTTTTTTAAATATTAAAAATATAACAACAACAACCCTACTGTATTAAAAACTTCTGTGGTCCAAAGAATTCCTGTGGGTCTTGGGAGTCTGAACGACTGCCACTTTAGGGATCAATAAAGTCGCCACTATTAGGATGTCTATGAAGTTGCCGCTACAAGGTTTATTGTGCATGAAGATCTCTTGGATCACTTTATTGAGAGACTATTTTTTTGGGGGGGGTCATGTGGGTGAACTTAGAAGTCAGTGCTACTCTTCGATCTTTTTGAATGTGAAGAAAGAAGCTAAAAACATTTCCCTGTGTTCTGGATTGGACTGCTTTCTTAGAGATGAGCAAGACTGAAGATGGCAAAATAGCGCCCCCTCTGGAATCTGCTGTCTGGTACAACTGCTTCATATTATTTCAGTTGCAGGTGCTGTGAAGCTCTGACAGAGTCAGAGGTACCGATTCTCCCATTGTCATAGCTTTAATGTAGCCACGAAGACTGCTAAGCTAACTTGGAAATTGCAGAGTCTTGAAATATATTAATGTTCCTTTCTACAGCAGTCTATTCCCATATGTGCTTCCATTTGTGATTAGCTTGTTTTAGGAGGAACCTGACATGTCCTTTTCTAACCCTCTTCTAATACTAGTATTGGATTCATACCTTAATAATAATAATAGTAATAATAAATACCGACCATGGAGCAGCACATTGCATACATACAGCTCTGCTTGAATATTATTTGCAATCATATGGTGGTGAGAGAGCTGCCACTGGGTTGTGGGGTTCAGAGTCCAAAAGGTTTGAGAGGTCTGCATTATTTCATAGTAAGGCTGGTCCTTATTCAAGTGCCCTAAAATAAAGTTGTTCTCCTTTCTTTGTGTTAGCATTTCACATCTGGCTTATGATGTGTAAATAGTGGTGTTAACGATGCTCTGTGTAAACTTCTTGTTTTTCACATTCAGTAATTACAACTATAGTTAGGGTTGGCACAGGATTACCCGTAGAAAAGTTTCTGCAGCTGTAGACAGAGGGAATTGCAGCAGTGTCTGGATGTGGAAGACTTTTTGTTGTCCTCATCTGTGGGGAACATTCATGTAGTGGTTAGCTAACGTTAACGTTTTACACTTCACTCTCTCTTTCAATTATGCATACTGCTTTTCCCGTGCAATTTTAATAATATTATGATTGTTAACTTCATATGGGCACATTCAATCTTAACTGTATATGGCATTCTGATTTCATTTAAACTGTGTAATGAATGAAAGAGGAGTCCTGCTCACTATACCTACTATATGATGTCCTGGAAATAGAATAGTGGATGTAATAAATACATAGGAGAAAACCATTGCAGAAAGAGGAGAATGAAGCATAGCCATTGGAACTCTTACCAGGTGGTCATGAAGCTTTCTCTTTGTCACAAATATGTGAGAGCAGATACCAACTGAGAAAGCATTAAAGCAAAGGCTGAACAAAAATTCATGACACTTTCTTTTTAATTATTTGACCAAGATAGCGTAATGGACCATAGGAGACTGATATTTTTGCTACAAATTTGGGTGGTTCACAGGTTCCCCTGCTCCTTCAACTGATATAATGATGCATGTTGCCCTATGCAGATGTTTACAGAGGGTATCAAGGGAGGGATTGTAGTCATGGTCACAGAGCCCATCCCACTAATGGGCCCAGTGTTCATACTGATCATAATATCTACACAGAGACAGGCACAGGATAGGACCCTGTGCACATAGAACACTGTGCAGACACTATGGTCAGTGAATAGCATTTCCAAAATGTGGCTCCCCAGATGTTGTTGGACTACAACACTCTTCATCGCCTGTCAGTGAAGCTGGAGGTCAGGAACAATGGGGGTTGGAATTACACAACATTTGAGGATCAAAGTCTGAGAAGGGGAAGTATGGGGTGCAGGGCAGTGTTACTGGATCCACAATCTTCTCTCTCCTCTTTAGCTGAATTTTGCACCACAATTCCTTTTTTCTGGCTTACAAAAAAAAAACCTCCCTAAAGCTTATGGCGACACTCTTGACTCCATAGTGCACTGCACTATGAGAATTAGACAGCCAGTCTCATGAGAACTCAGATTTCAAACCTGGCTTTGCTTTTGTAGGATCCAGACCCAATTAAATGAATGATTTAAATGAAAACTACTTCTAGTTTTTCCATTTTAGTAAGTAAAGTGGGTCTTTTCTTTTGTCTCAAAAAACTGTACACCCTGGAATGATTTTCATAGTTATCAAGCATTTTGCCTTGTTTCTTCTCTTGATCTTTTGAAGTAGGGCATGGCTGCCTTGGGCAATTCTGGAGCCCTCTCCTTTCTCTTTCCACTACAACTTGGAAAACAAATTCACTAATTGAGAAATTGATGGATATTTTTTTTTTAGCCCTCTCCCTAGAGAGATGTGCTGCTCAGCATACGAATAAACCACTGAGGATAAAGCATTAGGAAGAACTATGTTTATAATTAACTGGGAAAACAATTATAGTTTTCTATTGTATTACTAATCTTTATTTTAACATCTCAGGCTGTGTGCATATTTGACTTCTTCAAGCTGCCAAGGTTTCTTGTGATATTTCTTGGGGAGAAGTTGTTAGGTGTGAGCTACAACTTACGGGCCTTGGAGTACTGTATTTGCTTTCATAGGGCTTAGCCAAGGAGTCACACAAATGAACAACAATGCAGTTATATATATTATAATATCTATACAGTACTTTATAAGTTCAGGGTAACTTACAGTAACTTGCAGTAATATACATGAAAAGTAAAAGCTACAGAACATAATAAAATAAAACCATAATGTCAGATTAAGACAAGCAGAGCCAGCTGTTATCCATCCCTTATGATGAAATTTCCTTAAGACTTTCTTAAAAAGAAATGACTTGGGCTGCACTCCTGCACACAAATCAACTGCATAAATCCCATAGACCTCAGTGGGATTTACGCAGGCTAATTGTGTGCACTGTTGCATCTTTAGGACATACTTCTAGTAATATGTGGACATGGGAGAATAGAGCTATTTTGAAAACTTTTATGAAAGCAGGTAATGTAGCAGACCAGGCAAGCTGTTTTTCCCTTTAGTACTCTATTTGCCAAAAAGGAGGACAATCAGCTGCAGGAAACACATTCACAACATCTCAAACTGTACATGTACTTCCTGCTTGCCAGCACTATGATTGTATAGGACTGTGGCCATAATCTGGCTTCTAAATGCAAGCAGGGGAGTGCTGTGATAATTCTCCCTAGGAAAGTAATTCTATAAAATGGGGCCACCACTGTAAAGTTCCTATTCCCTGTATATTTGCTAATAATGCTTCATAAGAGATTAAAACTTGGAGCAAGGCCATAGCGATAATAGGGAACAGGATACCTCATTTGTGGATAGGATTCTCCCTAAACAGTGCTTTGCATTTTGTATGATGACTTCTTCACTGTGACCCCAGAGATGTGTGCGTATTCAAGGTTGCAGTGCAAAGAATATAGATTCTAGCACTGGAAATCAAAGGAGTGGAGAGAAGCAGAGAAAGACCAGACAGTATACTACTTGAAAAGCTTTTTTTAACTGGGGAAAGAACCAGATGAAGAAGGATGGAAAGTGACTTACTACACCCCTAAGCTATAGGAAATCTTTAGGTCCTTTCTCATTTGTAGGTGTCTTGTGATGCCCTTCTTTTTTAAACAAATAAATAACCCAGCATAGCATGCTCTGTCTTTCTCTCATCCAAAGCTGTATCGCAGGAGACTGGTGTTAGCCAGTCCAGATCTCTGAACGCTCAACTACTTTATTTAGTGAAACAATAAAACAGCAGTCCAGATTTCAGATAACTACCAGACTAAACTCCACATATCAGTTTGAAGTAGGCAAAATGCCCTTATCGACTAAACTTCCCTTACTTTGATATATCATCTCTGCATTTAGCTTGCTATGAACTGATTATTGAACATTTCTGGCTTATGCCTTTAATTATGCATTCTGAAAATTTCTACTGATGTCAGGTACTGCAACCATTCTCCTCGTGGCTCAGCATTCAGGTCCCCTGGTGACACACAGCACTGACAGATTTATATGCTGAGGATGATGGTGAAAGAGTTCGGTTTGAAAGTAGAGGTCAAAGGTTATGCATATTACACAGATTTTGTTTCATTTGTTCCATGTGTGCATACTGGCGACTATATTGTTAAAAGTTACCAAGCCCCCCCCCTCAAAAGAACCTATAATTAAATTAAAGTGATAATTCTGAAAGAGGAGAATAAAAGGAGCCATATGTGCAGATATTTTCTCTAACTCACTGTATTAGCAACAGCAGCAGTTTGAAAATGCTTGGTGTGGAAAAAGTGAAATATAATATGAGAATACGCCAACCTTCTGGGGATACGCTTTTTAATTAAGCACCTAAATGAATCCTGTTGCCGAAGGAGAGAGGGAGGTTGGAGCGAAAAAAAGGACTTAATTATCTTGATGCATCAGTGAACCAGTTCTATTTGATATGTTGGCTCTAACTATTTGTATTTGTAAAAGAAGTGCTGAGTAGGATTTGCCTGTAAACCAGTATGCAACATTCTCCCTCTCTCTCTCTCTCTCATATTCTGAGCTCATGCACTTGATGGATTCAACAACCTTAATAATTTGGAACCTGTCTGCCACCTTCACTTTCATCTTATTGCACTGGTAGCCACACATCATGATCAAAGCTGTCCACTGGGGTTCCTTGCAGTGCAGAATGCAAACTTCAGCAAGACAATGGAAACAATATCTTGTGTGTAGGTGTATAATGATATATAATTTTGTGTGTATGTGTGTGTGTTCAGTACACCTCATAATTATGTAAAACTCTATCCACTAATACCTGATTTAAACAGTTAAGAAAACATGAAAGTTATAAAGTACAGTCAGTGTTTAGTTCTTTTCCACATGGATGGGGTTTATATGCATTTTTGTTATAAGAGTATAATCAGTGGTCCAGTTTGGACATAATGAAAAACCGTGGTTACCTGCTCTGTGAGCATACATCTTCCAGTTGGGAACTGTTGATTTAATTTTCAGGTAGAGAATGTATTTGAAATAAAAACAAAAATGTTAGGAGCTTAATAGGAAGTGTATCAGTTCCATGGCCTAGCTACTAAACAGACAGAACAGGGATATATTATAGTTAGGGCTTTTTTGTGACAGACAGTATTCATCAGTACAGCACCTCTTTTTGTGGCTTGCAGAAGCTCTTTTGTGCTGGCACCCATGACATTTTTATTAATATATGAGTACCAGCACTCCATCTTTTTACCAGAAAAAAACGCCAATCATAGTAATTAAAATGTCAGAATTTTTCAACTTGTTGATTTGTGTTTGGACATTACTCAACATGGAATTGTCATATATAATGTAAGCTAAAGCCATGATTTGGACATTACTTTTGTATATTTCTTTTAGATATATATTGCATCTTTAGCTTTCAAGAGAATATGGGACAGAAACCAGTTTGGCATATAAAAAAATATGTCTAATTGTCTTCAATGGAACTTAATTGGAGGGTGCTGAGGATTGACCAGTCTTCCCAGAAATAATTCCAATTGAATTTAATGGTTTTCTTTGCTTTGGAAGCATGCTTAGGCAATTGGAAAAATGAAATGGATGACTACCCATCTTTTACTCACTCCTATTAATTTACTGTAAATTCAGTTAATCAAGAATATGTTCTTGCTCCAGCCTCATCTAAAATTACCTTGAGTTGCTTAGGGCTGTTGCTGTATTTCTGCATATCCCCCTCCATTCATCATTGTAATGATGGCTGATGTTCATGGTAGATATAAGTCCCAAATCAAAAGTAAGGCATTTAGAAAATGCCTTCAGAATCCTGTGCAGCATTCTAACTACTTTTGAGGCATCAATAAATTGTTGCTGAACATCAGTTTCCAAAACAAACACTAGCTGTGCTAGGTTTTTTATTATTATATCCGATTAGTAGGTATACTTTAGTTCATCCATAAAAACATGATCATGGAGAGAGCGAAAAGGAAATGTATTTCTTTGTCTATGTAGTTTTTAGCCACCCAGTGGAGATGTTAAAATTTAGCAGGCAATCTTGACATCAGAGCTGATAGAACAGCAATGTCATTGCTGGTCATTTGTGTTAGCATGTTTCTTTTCAAATATTTAATATGCCGCTTTTCCAGGGGAAGCCCGTCCAAAGCAGCTTACAACAGGAAAAGTGACAATTATAAAAATCGGTCAATTACTAAAACAAAAACAGATCCACAAGAATAAAACAGAGTCAGAACTTGAACAACATACAAATATTACAGCCTCCATGTGACGAGGAGGACAAAGAAAAAAAAAGGTACTAAGGGGAGGCCAATAAAATAAAATGAGTTTTTAAGGCCTTCTGAAATGCCCGACGTGTAACTGCCCACCACAGCTCTATTCCAGAGATGTTGAAGCAGCATAGCAAAGGCTATGGTTGCGCACTTCATAGACCTATGAGTGGCTGTACCAGGACTGAGCCTCTTAGAGTGTGGGGGCAGAATGCCTGGGCCCAAGACATTTAGGACTTTAAACATTAACACCAGCATTTTCAATTGAGCCTGGAACTGCACTGGATGATAATGAATGAAGCTGACTACAATGCCACTATCAGGAATCTAGTATAGCAGCATATTGAGCCTGCTGAAATTTACGAACTGCCTTTAAAGGCAGTCCCACTTTGAGTACATTACAGTATTCTAGTCTAGCTTTGGCTAGAGCATGAGTCATTGTGGTTAGTCTCCCCTTTTCAGAAAGGACTGCAGCCGGTAAAATGAACTCTTGACTGCTGGTGCTAGTCATTTCCTCAGAGCCCTGCCTTTAGGCTCTACATTCTGTGATGAAACAGTTTAAGCACTTTAGGCTAGAGTTCTATACCCACTTACCTTGGAGTGAACCTCCTAGAACTCCATACCCTCCAACATTTCTCTGATGAAAACAGGCACGTCCTATTCCATAATAATGATTTTATTATTTATCTGGCTGTGTTATCCCAGCTATCCAGCTTCCAACATATATAAAAACCTAATAAAACATTAAAAATTAAAAACTTTCCCTATAGAGGGCAGACTTCAGTTGTCTTCTAAAGGTTGTATGGTTACTTATTTCCTTGGATTGGGGGCCGCATAACTCCATACCCACCAACATTTCTCTGGTGAAAATAGGGACATCATAAGGAAAAGCGGGACATTCTAGGATCAAATCAGAAACCAGGGCGGCTTCTGTAAATCCGGGACTGTCCCTGGAAAATAGGGACACTTGGAGGGTCTGGAACTCAGTGGAGTTCACTTCTGAGTAGATGTGAATAGGGTTTTGCTGTCAAAGGCCAAGTTAGGGATCAAGTGTGAAGAATAAAAGAGACAGGCAGTTCCTTTTCCTGTACGGAGTCATAGTTCAGGACTAACTGCTTTCAAGGCCTCAAAAACACAAATGCAGGAAGTGATTTATTGCAAGTACTCCACAGAGCTCCCAGTCTCACGTTAAGACACCACTTGAGCTCATTCTATCATAATATTGTTAAACAGGCAATCTTAAGGAAATGATATTAAACCTCTGCGGTGCAAATTTTATCTAAGCAATGACTTAATTTGCAGCATTTTGCAATTAATGTGCTGAAAGTGTAGGGAGACAGAATAAAAAAACCAAACAGAAACAAGGGTAAGCAGGGAAATGTCAAACTCATATTAACATAGTTCTTTGACCTCTCAGTTCTACAGATGCTTCATTTCAATGTGACATTTTTAAATAATGTTTATAAGCAGTGTGCTTATGTATTTTAAAAAGGAATGTAGCTAACTATCCATCTAACATTTGTTCTATGACTCTTTGCCATATGATAGTACACAAAAATGGAAATTTAGACAACTATATTATGCAAGCATAATGATAATTTATGAAGTTTGATTTGTGACAAGATTAGATATGAGAATGCATAGAAGCTTGAGGGAATTATTTTTCACCAGCTTTACCAAAACTTTAATTTACTGCACTTAATCTTTTATGGATGTTTTGCCCAAGCTAAATGTGCTGACTCTTGGGAAACAAGTAAGGAAAACCCTAGATTAAATGTGTCCGTACTTCAACGCCTGTTAATTGCTGTCTCATTTCTCAATTTTAAGGTAACTTTAAGATTCTAAAATAGTGTGTCAATCTGCCAATTTTGTAGCTTTGTACCCACAGTATTCATTAACACAGATTATGTAAATCATAATTGCCTAAAACAGGCTGATTGCTGCAACTCTGAGTTTCTGCTCTGTGTGACATTAAATGTATATTTGCATTTAATATGCATAGTGTTTTTTAAATGCAAATAGGAGCCACTGAGGGGGCTGGTTATTATCAGGATCATAGCAGGTGAGAAGGAAAATTTAACCCTTTCCTCCTCTGCTACAGTCTCAAAGATAATCATTCCTTTGAAATTACTATTTGCATTGGGAGAAACCAGTAGCAACATCACATCCAACTTGACCTTAAGTAGCTCATCCTTGAAGCAAACCTATAAGCATATTTACTCTGAGGTTAATCTATCTGTGCTCAGTGGGACTTTTGCCCTAGTCACTGTGCCTTAAAGTATTTTCATAGTGAGAAGCAGGTCCAGAGATGGTTATAAACTGTGTAAATTATGACACTAGACCTGCATGCAACAGAAATTTGAGCCTTGCTAGCATGCCATTATGAAATTAGTCATGGCATTGGTATCTGTATGGGCGGAGCTTAGAATGAACTACTTTATGGATCTACGTGAGATAAATTACGGGAGAGCATTACAAAGTTCACACAGAAATATAAACAACGTTCCTTTCAACTTGCTTGTGGAAACAACTTGGAGGTTATTAAGAAGAAAAAGGATAACAACAAGGAGATGGGAAGATGGGACTGTGAATATCAAAGCAGCAGAAATATAAGATGATTGGACCCCTACCAAACTCGAAGCATGGGTACCCCCCACAAAAAAAATAAAATTCGGTTGAATATTTGGACTCTGTGATATGTATTGGTATAATCTGGAATAATTACCGTATTTTTTGCTCTATAAGACTCACTCTATAAGTGAGTCTTGCTCTATAAGGCTCTATAAGAAATGTGTGTGCGTCTTATGGAGTGAATGCAGGCTGTGTAGCTATCACAGAAGCCAGAACAGCAAGAGGGATTGCTGCTTTCACTGCGCAGCGATCCCTCTTGCTGTTCTGGCTTCTGAGATTCAGAATATTTTTTTTCTTGTTTTCCTCCTCCAAAAACTAGGTGCGTCTTGTGGTCTGGTGCGTCTTATAGAGCGAAAAATACGGTAATTAATATGATATGATTGGTTTGGTAAATGGAAATTTAATAAAAATTATTTTTTAAAAAATAGAATGAACTACTTTAAAGCTGTAAGTGGGTAGCATCCAACAGAATGATATTCATAGTAGACCCACTGAAATTGTTGACTCTAGTTCATTGATTCCAGGGGTTCATATTGTGTGCTAGAGGGATCTGATCCACACATTCCAAGCACAACCAGTTTGAAAACATGGAACTCCAGGTAGTTTTGGTCTCTTGGAGAGCTTTCCCCTCCCCTCCACTTTTGACAGATTTCCTGCACAGATTGGTACAAAATTGAGCTGCCTTTTAAAAATATACCAGCCTGCTTTATGAAGTCTAACTTGTTCAGTACTCATTCATGCCATATCTGTCACCATAGCTGTCTGGGGTAACAAGGTAATTAAAGCCTAAGGACAAAGCCGTATTTCATTATTCAGAAAGAAGGGCCCGTCTAATGAATCCAATTTGCTTAAAATTGTGTCAGGAACATTAGCCCAGATTCTAATCTCACTAGATAACTTATCTCTCTGTTGGATCTTTTATTCAGTCCTCATTATGGCACCCCCCCCCAACATTATTCTTCTGACCTGCTTTTATCAGCACCATTCCTGAAAATTGTCCCCTTGCTTCCTTTTAGCTTTCAGTCTGTGAAAACACTGGATTCATTCCCCTTGCCACCTCTATGGACGTGGTATGAGCAATGCTTTTAATCTTTATACTGCTTACTTGATATGCAAGTGTAAAATTATAAAAAATAACATAATTAAAATACACACTTTGATCAAAACATGTAAACACCCATAATGAAGTGTACAATAAAACAAACCCATTTAAACAGTTAAAGCAATTAGATCAGGAAGTTGAAGTCAAGAGACCAGGGGCATGGTCGTCTAAACAGATATATCTTCAGGAGCTGATGGAGTACCAGTTCTGATGGAGCCTCTCATATTTCATCAGGGAAAGCAATTCACAAGACAGCTGTTAGCCTTGAAAAGACTTGCCTCCGTGTTACCACAAGCCAATAATCACCATACCGTAAGAGAACTTATCTTTTAACATAGAAAGTTTAACACAGAATGTTAAAAGTCCTTGCAGGTCATGGCAGACCTGCAAGGCTTGATGCAGTTGGCATCCTTGAAAGATGGCTGTCAGCCTCCCCTTAAATACCTACAGTGAAGAAGGGCCTTCCACTTCCTGAGCCAGTCTGTTGCTTACCTTAAGAAGTTTCTCTTAATGTTTAACATAAATCTGTTTCCCTGCACATTCCAACCAAGAAATCCGAGGCAAAAAAAGAGTGGATCCTGCTGTACATGCTGTGTTGTGACATCACTAAACAGCATTAGTAGAAAAGTTGGCATGTAGTTGTAGAATGGCCATGGGGAGGATTACAGCAGGATAAAATTCATGAAGTGTGGCTGCCCTTTTTGTGTATATAAATAATCATAAAGAAGAAATGCATCCCCTGACTTTCCAGTACTCTTTTTGGAGGAATACATTTGTATAATTTATAATATTCTCTGCGTTTTGTTGTGACTATGTTACATTGATGTCAAAATTGATTGTATTCTTTGCAGACCTGACCCAAATACAAAAAAAACCTCAATAAAATTTATATATATATTCATGTTTAGCAAGTGTGATGCAAATTCAGTAGGATTCAATCAGGCAGCAGCTGATTTCCCCTTTTAGTCAGTTTTCTCAAAGCAAAGTGAGTTTATTGCTAAGAGGTTGAAATGTTAAGCTATGCGGATTATCAGCAAATCCTGCGAGAAAAGACCCAAATTTGGATTTACCTTGGATTCTCCCTTGGGTGCAGACTCTAAAAGTCTGAGAAACCTAATTGTGCTTCTTATATCCGAGGAATTTGTGTGTGTGTTCTTATTAAGGGGAATTTCATTTATTCTGAGGGAAGTCTTCATTTAATTTTTGTTGCATGTTCTGCACACAAGAAAACAGAGCATGAACAATCTGTAAGTGTATTTGGAAGAATTTGGCTCCAAGGGCCGTGTTTCTCTTCCCCACCCCAAAAGAGAATCAGTGTGGTGTGGCAGTTAGGGTTATACTGCAGTCTTGGACATGAGGGTAAATATCCCACTCAGCCCTGAAGGCCACCCGCCTAGCAGATTTGGGGGGCCTGTGGTGGGCTGGAAAGTGGAAGACCCATTGTGCATGTACTGTAGATTTCCATGCACAGGCAGTTGGGTATCACTGGATGTCACCCACAGAGTTTCTCTCTTATAGCTGTGTACACACATCTGGAAATTAGGGTGTAGAACAGATGTATTTTCCAATAATAGTGTTTTAAGTGCAATGTGCAGAGTTACCCTTCATGCAGAATGCAGCAGTGCCATTTTTGTATTACACATTCATCAATGGGGATAACTGTTTTCTATTTGTCTGCTTTGTCTTGCAATGTTATTTTAAAGGTCCTTATTTTTTTCAGAACAAAACAAATCCTTACATACTTCTGAGTAGTGATCACTAGTTCAGTGAAGCTCTCCAACTATTTGTGTGTGTGGTAAAGTTCACTTATTTCCTTCCTCTGCAATAATTTTTGCGGGATGAAATCTCCGGATGTGATGTGTGTGTCTCTTGAATGTGCATTTATAAGAGATCACAGGATAAATGGACTTCAAATAACTAAAACTAAGTGATACACCACAAACCCCTCATCTGGTGTATCTCACAGCTGAGTTTCGTCTAAGTAATTTTGCCTTAATTGCACAAGTTTTGTACAGAGACCTTAAACATTAGTTGGACCACATCTTGTTCTCATCTTGGGAAGAGTCAGACCACTGTTTTTCTCAAGAAAGGAACCTTATGATGGAGATCTGTGTAACACTATTTTCTTGAGTGAGGTTATATGGAGTCTCTTGGCTCTTTGCCTTTTATAAATTTGCTAAACCCCTGGCCCCAATCGCAATGTGTATTTTGACAATTGTAAGGTTGGACTGAGGTTAATGAGTTGGTTCTACAGATAACATCAGATTCCAGAGACGTCAAGTTTGTTTTGCATTCAGTGACAGTCATTAAATCAAAGGAAGGAGCCTTCTTAAAAGAAACACACTTGAGGAAAAGAGGTTTAAAAAAATAAAAATGGTGTATTCCTGCTAATAGCCACTCACTGCATATAACCCCACTGACATTAAAAGTCCATTAGCTAAGCCCAGTTTAAACAGCAGCTGATGCTATGTCAGCTAAATGTACATTGGAATTTTCACATAATGCACAAATGGGACATCTGTAATTTTTCTAAAACAATGTACATTATAGGAAATCAAATATCATCTGGTAGAAGTAGATATGTAAGAGCAAAGTACCTGTAATCAGCCAAACCAATAAGAAGCAGAAGAAAGCAGAGATGTAACTAAAAAGACCTCAAAGTTAATGAAAGCCAAGCTCATCTGACAGTACAGCCTTGTCTCTTTAAATGTGTGTCTCATTGAATTGCATTAGTCTTATTTTCAGGTAAATGTGTGTGGGAATAAAGCCTCAGTTGTTTGGGGAGAAGTGTACTGGGAACTTTCAATAACATGTAAAGTCTTTGTATGTAATTTTTCACAATCACAGTGTGTAAGAGAGTGTGCATCATTGGTGTTTATGGATGCATGCGGTTACTCACATTGCATGAATTTATTTATACACTGTCATTAGTAGAGGTGGCATATGTGACAACATAAGCAAAAATACAGGCCCCACCCTGAAGACAGTAAGGATCTTCAAGTTTTACAGAAGGGCAAGATCATCGCTGCCTGGAAAACATCTGCCCTGTGGACTAATATCAGTTGGCCTCTAAAACCAAGACTTCTGGGTGGGGCCAGATAAATTGTTCTGCCTTATGTGGGTAGCAGTGTCCCCAGTGACAGCAGAGACACAAAAGGAGTCTAGCCCCTTTGGGAGGGGGAGTGCAAGGGGCAAGGACCCACCTTCAGATATTTTAGCTAACAGATTTACTTCTAATGGCTTGGGAACTGTTTGTGGTTTTGTTCCTTGGTGGCTTGATGAGGGGTGATGGGTTTTGTTTTGCTGAGGCAGGTAGAAGAATAGGAGAGTTTTCTGGTGGTGGATTGTGTATGGGCCCAATGGGGTAAACATGATTCACAGCTGAGGGTTGGATGGTTGAACAGATAACTGAAGTCTCTGCCATGTTCTGACTATTCTTCCAACCAAATATTTGTTGTCTTGCCCTTGAGTCTCTGTTTGTAGATGCCAGGTCAGTCTATAATAAGTTCTCTGTATGTAATCCATTATTTAATCCTGGATAAGCCACTGATCTAGTCTGTATAACCAAGACCTGGGTGGGGAAGCAGGCAGAGGGTCAGTCTTTTTCCAGCTCTGCCTACCCAGGTATTTGGTTCAGCACAAGAGTACACTTTTAAGACTGGGCTACTATGGTCTACAAAGATACCATATTCCTCTACAGGTTTCCTATTCATCTAGGTGTCAGTTTGTTGGGCCAGCGGCACAGATTCACAGGCTTTCCACAGTTCAAAACATGCTCAAGTCAGCTTACAAAATGTAAAGAATACATAACTACAACATAACAAAAGTAGTCATAAACAATAAATGATACTTTAAAACACACACAACCCAAACAAGCAACTTCAACATAAATCACAAGATCTAAAATAAACATAAAAAAGTAACAACTACCCAACAACAAAACCCCTAAACAATATCCTAACCCAAGAATCTGTTCAGCAGCCTCAGCTTTTGTAGTTGGAGTCAGTCATGGCCTGGGCCTCCCAGGCCAAGTGGAAAAATACAGGGAGCAGGTCTTCCAGGACCCACAGCCAAGATGGTTACATAGCTGGTACCATAACTTTTTCCTTTCAAGGGATGGTGACCACATTTCCCATGGCCTGTGCCACTGGTGGCTGATGAACTGCAGGTTAGCCACTCACTGTGATTTGTACAACCTAGGTTCAAGCAGAGGAGGGGGATGCATTGAAGTCAGGGGTGGAAATTGCCTGCACAAGGAGAAGCAAAATGTATTTTAATGCACAGTGAGTTTTTTTCCTTTAATGTAGGCACGTTTAGAGATAGATGCATATCTTTTAAGCATGTCAGTTAGTAAGAACCTGAAATTCTTCATACCCCATGCTGTGCACATGTGTGCCTCTGTTAAACCTAGCTTAAATTGCAGCACTCTTTGGGCAATAAATATCCAGACCCGCTGAAGCAGATGTTCATGGAGAAATATATTTTGAAAACATTCATCACATAATTGAAATGCAAAAAATGGAAATCATAAGTGACAGTGCATTAAAAAAAAGAATTGTATTCTTTACAGAGCTCTGCTGTTCATGCTGAAAACCAAGCAGTGAACTACAAGCTCTTAACCCAGAGATCAGAGGCTCCTAAAATACAAACAGCTTAATGCCCAAATGCTGCTGGCATCCAACCCCATTTTGATAGGTTGTTATTTTAAAGTGTCTTGTGAAAATAGTCATTGTGCTGTTTCTGTAATGCCATTGTGGAGACAGAGGGTTTTTTGGTAAGCTAATGTGCAAGCTGGGATTGGAATAGAGCAGTAATTAATCACTTTTCTGTCACACTTATAACTACTATGAAATATTACTATGACCTCCTTCTCCCACTTCTATTACCAGTCCATTAGCAAAAACCTGTGCAAGTATCAACAAGTGTTCCTAAGTGTATGACCAGTGGATACATAATCATTACGAAAGATTAATGCCTATGTGGTTGCTTGCTTTGCAGAACACCATCTATCCCATTTCAGTTTGAAATAGCCTTATTCTTTGCAAACTTTTTCAGAGAATTTGTGGAAAGAGCCTAGAAGCCCTGCCAAACTTTAGTTCCTGGGTATCCTGTATTATGGGATACAAGAATAACTAACTCTCTGCAATATGTGCAGAACCCTTTAACATTCGCCCACTTGCCTCCAATCATCTTTTGGCTTCAAACCACTAGTCATATGCAAGCCTTCCAATATGTTAACATTCTCTTTCTAACAATTCCCCCTATTAAATTAAAATGTTTCATTTGTTGACAAAATTATATATGTGGGTATTTATGAGCTGCGAGAACTATAGAATTGAGTTAATGTTTAGAACTAAGAATGCTGTGCAGATGGAAGCTGTAAAGATAATGCAAAATTGGTTGTGACAGTGGCTGCATACTGTAGACCTTGTATATTCAGCAAACCATCAAAACCCAGGGAAGGTTTGTAGCTCAGTGGTAGAGCATATGTTTAGCATGCCGAAGATATCTGGGGTCTTTATGCAGGGCTGGGAGAGGCTCCTATATGAAACCCTGGAGAATCACCGCTAGTTAATATTGAAGAGCACGAACCAGATGGACTAATGCTTGGATGGTATAAGGCAGCTCCCTATGTTGAATGCCTGGTAGATGAATATAAGATAATACATCTAATCCAGGGATCAGCAAACTAAGGCCCAGGGGTCGGATGCAGCCCACCAGGCTCGTTAATCCGTCACGTGGACCTTGCAGACCCTGCTGCCTACTCAGTCAGTGCTTGCGCTAAACAGGCACAGTGCGGCACGGCGGCTGACTTCTGTGATGCTGGCGCGGCTTCGGATTGGCCACAGGAAGCTCCTGCAGCCAATCCGAAGCTGCAAACGCCTCTGGGCGACACCCTTTCCTTCCTGCTGAGCTGGCCGCGTATGGCCAAGAGCTGAGTGGGAGGAAGCGGCAGTGGCGGGGCAGTTGCCTCTGCCGCCCAGGCCAGCGGCGTGGGCTCTGCGCCCTGCAGACCCCTGGCCGAGGCAGAGGATGACAACTACACAGCCGAAGACTAGGCGACATCGGCAGCTGTGGTGTGAGTGGTCGCAGGCCTTTCAGGAGAGGGCTGTCCTTTCTTAGGAGAGGGTGGGTCCGACCCCCCACAAGGCCTGAGGGACAGTGGACCAGCCCCCTCCTGAAAAAGTTTGCTGGCCCCTGATCTAATCCATTCTCTCAATGAATGGTAGAGTAATAGTTGAAAGAGTAAATATTTATACAAGCTTTACCTACAAGCTTTTACTCTCTGATGTTGCACATATTATATGGTGCATGCTTGTGGAGATCCATGAACATATGCAAATTTAGATACTACATTGACTGCGTAGGAAAGGAATAGGGATAAGATGCATGCATGTGTTCAGTAGCACCCAATGCACCCACTTCCTCACTTTTAGACTAGCACAGCTAGTTTAAGTTCTCTCTAACTTTGTAAGCTTTTAAGGGTTTGTCAACAGAAACTGCACAAAAGCTGCTGCTCTAGTGGTGAGAACATGCATGCGCCAAGTTGTGTAGTGGGCTGAAAAAGAAACTAGCCATTTGAGACAGAGGTGCAAGAATAGTTTTCTGAGTGAAGGAGAGACAGAGCAAAGATTCAAGGATACTTAAGGAGGATTATATGCATCTATAAAAGACAAAAGATAGGAAAGTGACAGATTGTGTCACAACAGGGGAGAAAGTAACACATTAGTGCTTAGTGTACAAACATAACTTTTGGTAAAGTTTTAAAAAAATAGATGTCTTGTGTAGAAGAAAGTTGGACGTTTATTCCTATCACATAGGTTAATACAATTTTTATGTTCATTTTGTTCAGCCTGCATTATGAAAGCAATCTTGGTTTATTTGTGGAAAGAAGCAGTTCAGTATTAATGGCAGAATGCATTGTGCTGCTTATTTCCAAAAGCCTTAAGTAACTATGTAAGCACAGTTGCTGCAAAACAAAATCTGGTAATACACATTGTTGTGAGTTTGCGGGGGGGGGGGGGGGAGTTAGCCTGCAAGATGCCAGAGCCTCTTGTAATTCACAGTGTCCTGGATCCAGCAAGGGTTAAAGTGTAATGGAGGATTCAAATGTTGAATATCCAGGCCAGCTTCTTGGTGAGTTAATGGGCCCAAGTTGGTATAACAAAGGAGGTTGTTCTGTGTCAGAGGACACATGGCTGGGCCACCTCCCTTACCTGGCTGGTACTGAGAAAGACAGAAGCTGGGCTAAAAGCAGGCTGCTGACAGAGCCATGCTTGATTCTGCTTCAATCAGAGACTGTGACTATGGGAGAAGCAAGATTTTGGGGGGTGTTAATGCTATGAGCCCCTCAATCTTAGGCTTAGGTTGTATATACATGTAAATAAACCATATACAGTGGTGCCTCGCAAGACAAAATTAATCCGTTCCGCGAGTCTCTTCGTCTTGCGGTTTTTTCGTCTTGCGAAGCACGGCTATTAGCGGCTATTAACGGCTTAGCGGCTTAGCGGCTATTAACGGCTTAGCAGCTTTAAGAAAAAGGAAACAAACTCGCAAGAACTCGCAAGACGTTTCGACTTGCAAAGCAAGCCCATAGGGAAATTCGTCTTGCGGAACGACTCAAAAAACGGAAAACTCTTTCGTCTTGCGCGTTTTTCGTCTTGCGAGGCATTCGTCTTGCGAGGTACCACTGTACCATAAAGACATCACACTCTCTGCTGTCCTTCATTCCCTCATTCATTTAACATAAGATAACAGTACTTTAGTGTGTGTTTTTCTTTTTTGCTAGTTTAAAGATATATCTTAACAGGTTAAAGGGATATACAGGATCTAATGACCAAATGAGGCAAAATCAGGTTCATGGCCTCTCTTTTTTATGCTTTACTTCAGACTAGCTGACTACAGTGGTACCTTGGGTTAAGTACTTAATTCGTTCCAGAGGTCCATTCTTAACCTGAAACTGTTCTTAACCTGAAGCACCACTTTAGCTAATGGGGCCAACCGCTGCCGCCGTGCTGCCGGAGCCTGATTTCTGTTCTTATCCTGAAGCAAAGTTCTTAAACTGAAGCACTATTTCTGGGTTAGCAGAGTGTGTAACCTGAAGCGTATGTAACCTGAAGCGTATGTAACCCAAGGTACCACTGTATATAATCAATCTGGTTGTTAGAACTGCCAGTCATCAGCCAGTACATAGTCAACCACTTTCTAACTGGTATCTTACCACGATGGACTTTCAACCACAACCACACATCTGCATCTTATCCAAAACATGGGAAGTTAAGGACATAGGGTTGAATAAGAGGATAATTGCTGTTCAACCTTTTTCTCAAGCTCCTTTTTCTCAACTCCTGAAAATCTCCAAAATGGCCCCTCCATATTTGCCAGTGAAATTTGTGGAAATGTTGTGTCAGTACTGACCATTGCCGATGTGGTTGTATGCATAACATGGGAAGTTACCACATGATAAATGGTCAGCTGCATCCACCCACTGTGATGGGCGCGATGACAGAGCAAGACCATGTGACTAAAACCTGGGGTTCTAGCAGTTCGAAAGCATGTCAAAGTGCAAGTAGATAAATAGGTACCGCTCTGGCGGGAAGGTAAACGGAGTTTCTGTGCACTGCTCTGGTTCGCCAGAAGTGGCTTAGTCATGCTGGCCACATGACCCGGAAACTGTATGCCGGCTCCCTTGGCCAATAAAGCGAGATGAGCGCCGCAACCCCAGAGTCGATCACGACTGGACCTAATGGTCAGGGGTCCCTTTACCTTTACCTAAAGATGGGTTGTAGTTTTGAGTTAGGATTCTAAAACTCCAGTAACCACCATTTGAAAGGATGATGATTCCACCAGCCAGCTTTTGAAAGATACTTAAGATACCCGTAACAAAACAGAAACAGAAATCTTATGGAGTCCAATAATTTATGGTATACGTTTTAGCTTGAGTTCAATTAACTTAAACCCTCTTTTGTACTAACTGGAGACCTTAGTATTGGGGTGGGAGTGTCTCTTCATCAAATAGGCCTGTCATACGTTACTAGAATTTCACTAATTCTGTGGGAATAGTTTCAATGAGAGACAAAAGCAAAAAGGAGATGCAGCGGGGAAAACCATTAGTCAGAAATTCTGGCATTACCAATGAGATTTTTTTCTTGCCACTGAACAGTCATGAAAATAATCCTCCTGTATCTTTACAAGATCTCTTCCCACTTAAAAGGACCAAAATAAAAGACATGCATCCAGAACAGCAATTACTGGGTAATATGCTTTTAATGGCAAGTATGGGGGCTTAAAAAATACTTTAAAGGGAGCTCGGTTTGCAAAGTTTTCCTTTGAAAGCTTTTAGTAAGCCGCTGCTAGCTCTGTACCCTTACTCAAACAACTTTTTGAGCAATTAAAAATGAAGGATATAAATCTTTGTTACTTCTTACAAGACAAGAAACATTTCTCATTCACATGGCACTTTATGATCAAAAAGTCTTTTGCACACTGGTCTCCTGCTTCCTTGTTGCTGTCTGGAGATGTAATGATCTACTTTTGTCTGTCCTGCTTTCCTTCATAATCAATTTATAGTGAAAATTCAAGGCAAAAACGAACTCTGCAAGTCTTTCAGAACATCCACGTAAATAACTTCCGACAATTTTAGTTGATCCTGCTTCCAATTAAGTGTGTTTAGGTTCACACTTACATCCTGATCCTAAATGCTTAGTGTTGGGCTCAGTGGCCAAACCCTGTGTTCCTCTGAAGCAATGATAAAAAAGTTGCATGAAACTTCACATGCTGCAATAATGCAAATGTATTCAGAAATAAACTCTGTGAAGTTCATTGGGGAAGTGTGCACTGACACTTACTAAGGTTGCAGTTCAACCAGAAAGAGATGTCAGCCCTGTTTAGGGAAGGTTTTTTTTTTATGACTGATGTTTTAATGTATTTTTAATCTCTATTGGAAGCCGCCCAGAGTGGACGGGATATAAGTAAATTATTATTATTATTAGTAGTAGTATTAAAAACAAACTTGCCTGTATAGTTGTCATTGGATTGCTAATTCCTGCACATGCAGAGTTTGCATGCCATGAATTCATAGCCATTTTGCACATGGAGTGCTTATGCTGTGTGCACAGGAAATGGCAACCTAATGTAAAGGCAACAACAGTCATGTTAACTTGGCGTGGGTAAGTTTATTTCGTTTGCACGCTGTCACTTTTATACACCACTTTTATAAAATAGGGAGCCACTATTAGGCACAAAGACATTGCAAAGTTACAGCATATTTGGCTACATCAGTGGTGCAGAATGTTTTTAAGAATAAGGGCTGCATTCCCCTCTGGGCAGCCATCTGAGGGCCACATGTCAGTGGTGGCTGGGGCCAGAGGCAAAGTTATGAAGCAGCAGATAAAATTTGACAGTAGGCCAGTTTCTGCACATACTCACACACCCCTCTCTATTCTCCATCCAGACAAGCAAGAGACTTTATCAGAGTTTAGTTACACATTCAGGCTAGGATTGTCGGAGTGTAGACAGATCATCAGTTCTAGCTACCCACACTGGAAGACTGGCAGATGAAGGTCATGGACTACATGGAATTGGCAGAGATGACTGGCAGAATCCGTGACCAGGGAGAAGAGTCGGTGGAGGAAGATTGGAAGAAGTTTAAAGACTACCTGCAGAAGCACTGTAAAATTAAGTAATGTTGAAATGACGTTTGATTGAAAATAAGTGGTATTGGTAAAGAGATGCTTAAGAAAATGTAAATAGGGAATGATAATTGGAAATGGATATTTATAATAATAGGTTAATATATGGAGTAAGGATAAATGCTAGAGGGTAAGGATTTGCTGAATTTAATATTTGAACTGGAATACAAAATGGGAGGTGTGAGGAGGTCAAGAAACTAGTGAAGAAAATATAAGATTTGAAAATATTAATTCATTTTTAGCTTTGATTTTTGGCTTTTCTTCTTCTTCTCACTCTTCATTTTTTTTTATTCCCCCCTCTCTCTCTTTCTTCTATCAACTGTTTTTATACTGTGTATTTTTATTTGTCTTGTTTTTGTAGTTTAAATGTTTAAACGTTTAAATGTTGGATTTTGTTTTTATTGTTTGTGAAATATTAATAAATATTATTTTAAAAAATACATCTCATATCAGATATTCAAAAAAATCAGACAAATTCGTACTAAATTTGTCCATTATTATTCTTACCAAATTACAGCACCTTCCTTCTCTAGCTTTAGATTTTTAAAAATAGATTTCCCACAATGCTAAATGGCACTTTTTGGCCAACTTATAACTTTTGTTATAATTTACTGCCACAGAGGAACCAAGAACTCTTTCTAAGAGTTGCCAAAACTCTTCCTTAATTATTCCCTGCATTTCTCTACTCTTTTTGTTTCCATAAAGCTTTGAGTTTGCATTCAGAATAAATATACATAATGTTGCTAATAGCATCACCTCTACTATATAATTTCTCAGACTGTTTTCCACTGACTGAAATCCTATTTTTTCTTCTGATTTTTTAAAAAAGTTTAGTTTGAATATGTTGAAAAAAGGGGAGTCTCTTGTGTTCGTAACTTCTGCAACTTTTTCATATTATTCTATAGATGTGTATTTGCCATATTTTGATATTTATGAAGAAAATTCTATTTCTGAATGCCAATGATACAGTAAACACAAAGTTCTTTTGATTAGTCTTCGCTACTCCCTACATTTTTTTAAAAAAAAGAAAGGAATGAATCTATTTATTGAAGGCAGATTTTGTTCTGAGGGCAGTTTTTACTAAAGGATGCATTAACTCTAGGGAAATAGTATACTATATATTTAATAGTTCCATAGGACTAAGGGGAATTTTTTAAATGAAAAAAAAATCAGCACAATACTTTAGAGATTATTCTATTTCAGGCAAGATATTTTAAACCTCTCCTCTTGGTTCAAGACTTCAGTAAACACAAACCTCCATAATTACCACAGGGGTTGTGTACAACATTCTCTTTGCTGGTAGTTGTTTGTAATCAACTGGTGGAATCTTTCTTGTCTTGACATAAAACAGAGGAAGTGGTTAGGAGACAGGCCTGTAATTATCAGCAGCAGGTGCCCATAATGGAATGCCAGAGAGAGGGTTGAAGAGAGACAAATATTGCTTTAGGAAAAACTTCAAGGCTGTCAAAGAAACCAGAAGACAGCAAAGTGAAAACCATGTAGAGGAGGGAAAGAGACAGACTGAGCCTTGACTGTGGGGGGAGAAAACAAGCTAAAGCAGGAGACCTTGGAGACAAGACTGCATAAAACCTATCCTGCTTTTATCATCTTTTGGCTGCAACCTTATGCCAATTACCTGGGAGTAAGCCTGATTGAAGTCAATAGGATTTACATTTGAGGAGCATATAGTAACTGCACTGATTACACAATTCACTGGTGGCAAAAAAATGACTCCTTACACTAGAAAAGTAAACTTTAAAAAGGTATTATTAAAAAAAACACAGCAAAAAACCATCCAAACAATACATTTAAGAGAATCCAAAACAACAAGAAAAACAAAAAAAGAAGGCAGCCACTATACAAATGACTTAACAATGGTACAGTAACTGAAATAGTAAACTTTTTGGTAATTTGTTAATAAGCATACTGAAAACATTATTAAAAGCAGAGGAAAATGACAACATTTTACCTCTCTTTTTTCCGCTAATTTTTCTGAGTTTATTTTCACAAGCGACTCCATATGCATAAAACCGAACTTGTTAAATCTAGGTTCCCAATGGGTCAGGTAGACAGAATTGTGCCAGTTGAAATAGGTATTTCTGGCAGGTAAATTAACTAATAATGTCAGTTATGCAACTACTTAAGACCTGGAGAGATCAGATCAAATTACTCTGGAATAATGAGCACATATATTCAGTATGCCATATAAGCTCAGCCTACATGTTGGCTAAGCCCTATTGGAGTTGGAGGCCAAAATACCTGGACGGCATTGGAGTGGCAAAGGCTGCTCTAGCCCCTGAATCACTTCTGTACTTGATTTCTTTGGGTTCACTAAGGTGAATGCAGCCACCAGACTCTGTGTATAATGTGACCTGACATAGGCTTGATGCACCTCTTGTTTTTTGCTGGAGCTTATTGAGGTTGCCAGAAGAAATATCAACAACCTCAGATGTGCAGATGACACAACCTTGATGGCAGAAAGTGAGGAGGCATTAAAGAACCTTTTAATGAGGGTGAAAGAGGAGAGCGCAAAATATGGTCTGAAGCTCAACATCAAAAAAACCAAGATCGTGGCCACTGGGCCCATCACCTCCTGGCAAATAGAAGGGGAAGAAATGGAGGCAGTGAGAGATTTTACTTTCTTGGGCTCCATGATCACTGCAGATGGTGACAGCAGTCACGAAATTAAAAGACGCCTGCTTCTTGGGAGAAAAGCAATGACAAACCTAGACAGCATCTTAAAAAGCAGAGACATCACCTTGCCAACAAAGGTCCGTATAGTTAAAGCTATGGTTTTCCCAGTAGTGATGTATGGAAGTGAGAGCTGGACCATAAAGAAGGCTGATCGCCGAAGAATTGATGTTTTTGAATTATGGTGTTGGAGGAGACTCTTGAGAGTCCCATGGACTGCAAGAAGATCAAACATCTCCATTCTTAAGGAAATCAGCCGTGAGTGCTCACTGGAAGGACAGATCGTGAAGCTGAGGCTCCAATACTTTGGCCACCTCATGAAAAGAGAAGACTCCCTGGAAAAGACCCTGATGTTGGGAAAGATGGAGGGCACAAGGAGAAGGGGACGACAGAGGACGAGATGGTTGGACAGTGTTATCGAAGCTATCAGCATGAGTTTGACCAAACTGCAGGAGGCAGTGGAAGACAGGAGTGCCTGGTGTGCTCTGGTCCATGGGGTCACAAAGAGTCGGACATGGCTAAACGACTAAACAACACTGAGCCAACATAGGTGGTGTCCTGCATTACATTGGCTATCTCTTAGATTCAGGCCTTCCAGGTAGACTGCTTCTCATTAGGTCTGATCAATACCAGCAGGGGACTAGTCATGTGAATTTTCTGGGACAACATAGTTTGAAATCTCACTCTATGCTCATGAGGACTAGATACTTTTCTAGGAAATGAAGCTGCCTTTTTAAGGGATTCCGCAATCCCTTATGTGCTATATATTGTTCAACCTTGTCTTGAAGTTTTATTGCCCCCAAACCCAAGTCTAGACATTACTGAATATCTCATTAGAAGATTTAACATTTGTCTCAAGTATACAGGTTGATTCTTCTTCTTTCTAAAGGCAATTTTACATGCCTTAGTGCTTGTTTAGATTTTGAGTAATGGTCACCTTGGTACTCTTCTGTTTATAAAATGATGTCAGTGTACAGCTCTGCAATATATTGCAAACCATCCACCCTCCCTGATTTTTGTCTACAAAAAAAAATACTGTCTGGATCTCTTGAGTGGTAGAAGTGAGAGAATTCTGTTCAAAAAAATCTTCTAGGCTCCTTTAAGTAAATAAATACTGAAGCTATCTGAACATTTTTTAAAAAAACTTTTGAAAGGCTGGAACCAATCAAATGAAGATGGGGGTCTAGCATTCAAATGCACTTTTCTAAGTACCTGTGGCTGCAATCCTGTGCATGCTTACCTGGGAGTAAGTTCCATTGAATTTGATGGGTCCTACTTCCGAGTAGGCACACACTGTAACTTAGTGAAATTTAAGTATTTCCCTGAATAGGGCCATTTTTGAAAGGGGAGTTAATATGGTGCTTAGGGTTTTTATTTTTTTGCATGTTTGACATATTTATAGGTTTATTGCACTGAAGAGTAGAAGAATTTTGGTGGTAGCTAATATTTAACAGAAAGGATTAACCCTTGGCTTCCACTTTAGCTGAGCTACTGAAATCACTTTCTTTATTGACAGAAACAGCATTTTCCCCTTCTTGAAGGTTAATATCCAGAAGACCGTGGGCAAGATTAGCAGACCAGTATTGCAATGTCACATATTTTGAAGAGTAAGCAAAATACATGCAATTTGTTTCTAAGGTGTTTCGATACACATTTACCAGTATTTCAGGTTAGCCTTCCAACTGCTTTTGCAAAAGAAGGTACTTGTTGTACTCCTTCTGGTGTAGTTTGTCCACCTTTGGTCCCCACCCTGTACTCAGCTCTCATCTGTGGCTCCTAGAAAGAAACTCTCAGCATGCAACAGTGGTCACAACACAGGGAACTGCTTTGACTAGTCACCTAAACCAGGTGAGGGTAGCTGATGGGTCTCAAACCCTCAGTGAGTTAGGGACTTATCTATCCCCAGCATGCAAAGGTAGGCTGCTGTGGATTCAGCAGACGAGACCAACAGTGGATTCAATGCTCAAGAAGGCGGTTTCTGCATGTGCTGTTGAGGAAAATGAGGGGCAGGTGGGGCTCATCAACCTGAGAAGGTAGCCCATCTAGGAGAAGGAAAGCTCTCATCCTAAACTTCTGCTGCCTTGCACCTATACTCATTCATGAGAAAGCCTTTGGGAATAAACCCTAAGGAATAATTCATACCCACTGCCTTGTGGGACATCTTCGAGAGACGAAAAGGCTAAGGAGTAAACCATACAGAAATCTGAAGTGGAGTCCCTAAAGCAGTTTAATAATAATAATAATAATAATAATAATAATAATAATAATAATAATATAATTTTATTTATACCCCGCCCTCCCTGACCAGAGCCGGGCTCAGGGTGGCTAACACCAGTAAAAATTACAGTAAAAACATATTAGGGGGAAAAACCCAATTTAAAATATAGGTTAAAATGCAATTTAAAATGCAGCCTCATTTTAAAAGTAGCCCGTAGATCACATAAAGGGAGGGAAACATGAGGGTCAGACTGAGTCCAAACCAAAGGCCAGGCAGAACAGCTCTTTTATCTTGTATGTTGTATGTCTTGTATGTCTTTTTCTGGCAACTCCTGCAGTCAAGCCGATGTCACATCAGTGCTGCAAACATAGAAGGGAGGAAAGTCTTCTCATTGCGTATGCCAGGAACCCTAATGAGTTTCTGTGGAGCTCTTCCTCAAAACTATCATATGAGGATGGGCGGAATCCAATTACTTTTAAAACTGGTTTCTGTAAGTTCTTGGCTAGTGGTTCTGGCTTCTTCCAACTCCAAAATCATGCTCCCTGATTTTTTTTTATGGGTTTCAGCTTTTCAAATCTATAGAGCCTCAATGGTGTTGCCTTCTAATTACTAGTTATCTTAAAAGATAATGACCAACTGCTATTTGCAGCCATAGTGGAATGTCTTTTTAGCTCATATGGCACGCATCTGTGGAACTAAAGAGTATGAGTCCCAGACAGAGTTATGCATGTGTTGGTAATTGTATGTTGCTGCCTCAAGATTACAGGTTTGCTACAATGTATTTTCCCTGGGGGCCAGTCCTTTCTTCCACCGTTAGCACTGAAATCAGGGCACTGCTATTCAGTTTAGGTTTCCTGAGACCCCACCTTCTGCGGAGACTGGCTTCTTCCATCCCCTGCTTAATCTGTAACGCTTGCAAAGGTTTCATTCACCCTGAGCCTTAAGGATAGGGCAGCCCACTAATCAAAATATTTATGCTGCAGCACATAAATAAAGATAAACACACACCAAATGATTTGGCTACATATTAGCAGACTTGAAGATACGTTTTTCTCTGAATTTGATGAAATGATTAGTGCAGTTAGCAGTCAACTTAAAAAAAAAGGGGGGGGGAGAGTGGCAGCCCACTAAGTTTTACTTAGAGTGCACCTACAGAAATTAATGGGCCTGACTAATTTCAGTGAGTCTACTCTGAGTAAAACTTAGTTGACTACCACCCTAGAATTTCAGCTTTGTCGAACATTGCAACATGTTTACTGTGAGTGAATGCAGGGACCTATATGTGCTGATCTCGGTGTAATTCTACAGGAGCTGTGGGGGTTGATAAAGGGAGCTATCTGAAACCTGCAAGGCAGATGTCATTCTCATGTAAAAGTCAGTGTTTGGAGTAGAGAACTTCAAGTCACGTTTATAATATTGCTGACCTTTTCGGTGACCTAAATGTGAAGAAGTTAAGCATGACGAATGAGCTGTTTTCATTCTGTGACGTATTGGAAAATGCTGGATTAGTCAGTCAATTGCATATTAATAATGTATTAAAACAGGGTTGTAGAGACATGCTTCTCAGAGTAAAAAAGGGAGTGCCTGACTTCGACACTGCGCACAATAATTCTCTTGATGAAAATGTGAAATGTTCATCTGCAATGAACATTTATATGAGCATTATGGAAAAGTTGTAAAGACAGACACTAGTCTTGTGAGCAGTGCTTATAGAAGCTTTATATGCACATAATGTTCTATGAGTAATGACTGCAGTTATAGTAATGCACTTCCTGTGAGAGCGTTCACTGTGCCTGAGGCATTGCTTCCAGATATCGGTTTTTACCAAAATGAGAAAGTGTTAGCTGTATGGACCTTTTTTAGATGGTGCATCAGGGAATGGATGGACGGATAGATACCGGTAGATATAATTTGTCCTAATAGCCATACATGAATTGATGGGAAGAGAAATAAATTATAAAATTCTGTATCCACCGAATATCCTTCCTGTTTTTGTTTTGGGGAAAAAAAATCAAATTCCTGCAGAGATGCAAGGGAGCTGCCAGAGCTTGTGCCATAAAACAACAGAAGAACTGACAAAAACACAGACCAAATTTGTTTTGTGGGGTGTTATACAAGATAGTGCAAGCTAATCTGAAATCTTCAGAAATATGTTTTCTGCATGACAGCAACACAGGCAGAGGATAAAAGCATCAACTTGGAGGGAAAATGGTTTCCTGAGTCCAAACAACAATTTGCCAAAGAAGGAAAACAGCCTGGCCTTTAGAAACAAGGGTGCAAAGCAAGCTATGCAGTGTGTAGAAGGAGAGATTGAGTAGGGATGTGGGGGAAGTTTGATTCAGTTTGCATTTAAAGTCAAACCTACCATATTTTGACTTTGCAGAACAAGATTGGAACTGGAATGCAGGCATCCTTTGGAATTTACACTTCTCTGAATTTTATAATGCAGTTTGAGTTTTGTTAAGGAAAAACACAAACCTTATTTCCCCTTCTCTCAGGCTTTAAGGCATGGCACTGAGATCAATCAATGGATGGTGATCACTTTCATTTCTTGGGATTTCATATCCTTTGAAGAATATTTTAAAGATAAGGGTCAGGGATCAAAATACACTTGGGTCTCATCTTTGGGGATTGGGTAACATCTCTTAACCTTGTATTATGATTAATAGTAAGGAATATAATGAAAGCATGTGAAGTCACACCGAGTCTCTACCATATGTTGCTGAATAATGATGCTGAGTATTCCATTTTATTTAAACAGGGGAGGGGAACTGGAGGAGAACTCTATAGTTCTATGCTTATTTTCCATCAGTCTGTCCAAGAGAGGGCTGTGGGGTTTTATCACACAAGATGTATTAGGAGAGAGGATGCCCGGCTTATGTCTTAAAACACTCCCTTCAATGACATTTTAAGCCAAACTGAGATGAGATTAAGCAGCCTCCATTCTCGAAATCTGCCAGGATGTGAACCTCTCTGGTATTTTATCAGTGCTTGAATAGGGAGTTCAGAGTTAACTTGGATAACACATTCATATCTCTGTTGATTTTTCCGCTATTAAGTAAATCAGCTATCAGTGAATAGATAATGGTCCTTGAGATTGGCACTAAATGCTGTTGTTAACTTATCCCAGATGTTGTAAAGTCTTGGATCCAGCAAGAGTTCTTCATCTATCCCCCCCCCCATTTTTATATGAGCTAAATAGTACTGCACTTAGAAAGGAAGCCATGCTGCCTAGAAAATTATTTGGTGGTCAAATACAGTTTGTAACAAAACAAGAACTAATTCACCAGCCTATTGACAAATTATTTTTAGTTATTTCTTTGACATACGTTTTCTTTTAGTGGGAATGTAGCCACTGATTGTGATCCAGCTCTAGTTGCAGGCATCTTTTACAGTATTTTATAACTATTTTATAACTGAAAATATGAGTTTTTCAAATAAGTTAATTCCTCATTGCCACATTCAAGTAGAATGCTCGTACAATACATTATTCATAGCATGCATATATATTTAGTGAACTTTTGCAGTTTGTATATGGACATGGATGAATGCCACAACAAGTTTCCCACCTTTGTGTCTGAACTGCTTTCCTTGGACAGGTAGTAAATTCCCTTGGACGATCCATGTATCATTGTTCCCCTTCCTGCCTCTCTTATAAAGATGTGGAATGAAGGACAAAGGCCTGTCTGCTTAATAATATTCAGCATGCTTTCCTACATGCTCACAAGTTCTGATGCTAAGGCTGTAGTTTTCAGAGGACTAAAATGGTAGTAACTGCATGGAAGCACCAAGTTCTGAAGAGCACCAGCAAAAATGGAAACCTACAGATCTTCTTGCATGTGCTTCCAAAATAGTCGCAACTGGCCAAGAGAACAATGCTCAAACTGAAAAAGAAACTTTCGCAAATGCATGTTGTGATGCATGCAATTCTATGAAAGAACAGTAACTGTAGAAACCGACCACAAACTGTTGGATATGGTTTTCATCAAATGGTGTAATGCTCCAAAATTTCTATTAAAGCTGCAGAATTAATAACTACAAGTAAAATATGGACAAGAAAAGAGTTAACAAATGCTAATGCTCTCTTCAAGGGATTACATGGAACTAGGAGAAGGAATAAGCTCTGAGAGGTCTGATATTACTATATGCAGCATGCTGTAAATCTTAAAAAACAAAATTAAATGAATTTCTACCAGCAACTGCAGATGAAAAGAATGTTTAACGATATAAACGATATAAAATGATATAAAAATAGTATTTTGCAGGAAAGACCCTGATTGATTTTATCTGATACAAGCATGAAGGCTCAAGAGGTCTAAGCTTATTGGAACTATGGAGGGGAATTATGTATACATGATGGCCTAATATTTTTTTTTTTTTAAAGACAGAATTCTGTTACAAAAAAGGCAAAAAGAAATAAGTAATGAAATGAAAGTCACCACAGGAATGAGTTACATAAATGAAGGGTTTGTGAGGAAGTCTGCTAGAGAGGCATATATGCCAAAATTCAGGACTTGTCAAACCTTCAGAACCTTCCCACTTCAGCAATACCACTGAGACACTGGCAGAAGCTGGTAATGGATTTATTTATATCTAAAGGGAAAGAAAGAAATATGCTTGCCTGAGAACATCTCAAGTAAACACTGTAAATCTGTATTTGCAAGGCACTGTATACCATAGAAGAGATTGTGATTGACAACACTATTCAGTTTTGAGGATGCTGAAATGCCTGTGGCTACATTAAAAGGCAGAACGATAAGAAAACTTATTAACTATAAAAAATAATGTTTCCTTCAAAAGGGATATTTAATGATAGTAGGGATCTTTCATGAATAGAAGCATGGAAAGAAAAACGTTATGGGGAACATCAGCAGAGAATCGGTAACCAGAGAAGCAGCAATTGTAATACCAATATTTAAAAAGTTGCACTGTATTAAGAAAACATTTTCTTCCACCATTTGTGTGATGATTTTATAATAAGTCCCATCTTATTTGTTCCAGTAGAGTGGAGTAAAGCCTCTGTCTGTCTGCCTTCCACAGCTTCTCTTACTTCAGTAAACAAAAGATTGACGCTACCAAACAGGTTGCTTGAATCCTATCTTCTAGTCTAGTGGGCTGCTTTGGTCACTTAGGCTGCCAGTTAAGTCCACAGTTGACTATACTAAAGATCCGGCTATTTTAAGAACTTACGAATCCTTCTGGACCCCAGACCAAAGGCCCATCTAATCCAGTCTCCTGTTCTCACAGTGGTTAATCATATGTCTTTGGAAAGCCTACAAGCAGGACGTGAGCACAACAACACTCTCCTCATTTGTGCTCTCTTGCAACTGGTATTCAGAGATATATTGCCTCCACTGACACTTGGTCTAACCCATGTTTTAACGCCACTCAACTTGGTGACCATAACTATAGCTTCCATAGTTTTAAATATGAGCTGCATTAAGAATTACTTCCTTATGTTCTATCCTGAATCTTTCAACACATAGTTTCATCGGATGCACTAGGGTTCTAGTATTATGAAAGAGGGCGAAAGATGTTCCCTACATCATGCATAATTTTATGCACCTCTGTTATGCTCTCTATTGCTCATGTGTCCTTTTTTTGTAAACTTAAAACCCCCAAATGTTATAAGCTTTCCTCATAGAGGAATTGTTCCACCTCCATGATCATTTTAGTTTTCCATTTTTTTGATCCCTCCCCTGAATTCTACCATATCCTTTTTGAGGCGTGGTGGCGAGAACTGTATACAGTGGTACCTCTGGTTAAGAACTTAATTCATTCCGGAGATCCATTCTTAACCTGAAACTGTTCTTAGCCTGAAGCACCTCTTTAGCTAATGGGGCCTCCCACTGCCGCCGCACCGCCGGAGCACAATTTCTGGTCTCATCCTCAAGCAAAGTTCTTAACCTGAGGTACTATTTCTGGGTTAGCGGAGTCTGTAACCTGAAGTGTCTGTAACCCGTGGTACCACTGTACAGATTTCCAAATGTGGTCACACCACAGATTTGGTGATGCTGATAATGCTGTTATCAGCATTATGGTATTGGTAGTTTTATCTTCAATTCCTTTCCTAATGATGTGATGCTAATCATTGAATTTGCTGTTTTCGCAGCTGCCACACAAGGGCTTGACATTTTCATCAAGCTATCCACAACTCCTGTCAGTCACCTGCCAGTTCAAACTCCATAAGTGAATATTTTACATGTTGCTTTTTGTGAACTAAGGCACAGATGTTTTCTGAGATGCCAAAAGAACTAGTAGTTCTTTAGATGTTTTCCTAGGTCAACAAATAATCTAATATACTGTAGGGTTGTTTGTTTGGTACTTATTTCTCTACACAAGGAACAAATTCATTAAGCATTAGTAACCTTCATGACAATGACCAATGCCAAAGTGGCACACTAGGAAAAACAGGGCTGTAAATTATGAATACTACTTTTTATTGAACTGCACTGTTTCAACTTTGCAAGCAAAATGTCTTGGTAGGATCCTGAGAGCCACTTGAAAGCAGTAAGCTTTTTTTTTACTTTCTTCACTGCTGTGAGTTTTATGCTCTGTTTAGTTTTTAGTTTTTTAAATGTTCTTGTAGATGCTTGATGTTTTTGTACAAAGATTTTCTGTAATTGGTTTATACATGGACATGGACTGTGACAGAGAAAGACTACACAGCATGAAAAATATTCCCTTGCATTACTAATACTTAAGCATATAAAATCCACTATGCATATTTGGTTTTGGATTTCCTATAGACAAACAACATCTAAAACAACTTTCTTTCTTTACAGAATTGTTTTTGCCTAAGTCTGTTACTGATACAAAGAGCATAATAAGAGCCCCTGCTACATTAAATCAAAATGCCCGTCTAGTTCAGCATCCTGTTTCCTGCTGTTGCTAATCAGATATCACTTGGGAAGCCCACAAGCAGGATATGAAAGCAATAGCCCTCTTTTGGCGCAGTTCTGCAGATACTCATTTGGAACTTCTCATATGGCTGTTCTTAACATGGAACAGTAAAATGACAATGGCTCAGTGATACATCGTTTTTGTAGCTTCCTCCTTCCTTGGGTTTTAGTTATCATTTCTGGAGATTGAGTTTCACCAATTTATTGCATCACTCCGGGTACCTTCAGTCAAAGTTTAGTGGCAGGTTGAATTCATCCCTATTCACGCTGCTAGTGCATTTCCTGCCAGAGGGGATGCAGTGGACAATGCTACCAAAATAATGAGGAGCAGCGCATGTTTTTTCAGTGTATATTCAGGAGTACAGAAACATGGGCTACCTGAAGATACTGCTGGGCAGCAGAAAAGCTCCGAAACTCTGAGGACAGTGACACTGTGTGAGGCTGAAATTGGTAATCTACACTGGGAGCTGATTTCCACAATATATTCTTAAATAAAAATGGCAAAGTAAACAATTTAATATTTGTTCAAAATCTGAGAGGCTTCTAAGCAATCTTTTTCTGGATTTGCAAGTCTTATACACACACCCTTTTGCTTATATCCTATATATATATATTTACAGTCACACAATTCCCCTCCCCTTGCAAGAGGGGGAGGAAGGAACCATAACGAAGTGGTAGAGAACATGCACTGTATGGAGAAGGTTTAATACCTGCCATCAGGTTGTAGAAAAAGTAGGTGATGTGAAAGTCCTCTGAGGCTTTAGATTGCTGCTGGCTGTTGGAATAAACAATACTAGGCTAGATGCATAATCCATTTTACCTTTTTATAAGGCATCTTCCTATATATCTAACTATAAATACCAGAGCAGCCAATAATTGCTATTGCACATCTTTGGGAAATGATGTGTTCTTAAAACCTTCATCTTGTATATGATGGGAACACTTATGGGCAGTTTATACGGTTTGTAAAATCAAGAGATAAAGTATTTTCTGGACTGTACCACTTCAGGCTTCAGATATGCACATACTTTCTCATGAGAAAAAGGTCCCAGTATGTAGAAAACTAGCAGGATTGAGGCTAGGTGTTACCCTATCAGCGGGAAGCTGTATTCTTCAGTTTCTTAGTTTTTTGAAAGGGAGCATTCAAACAAGCAACCCTGTATGCTCAAAACTGAAATAGCACAACCCAGAAAAAACTTTAATGCTTGATTCTGTTCACTGTAAAAATTCGCTGCTGGTTTTTGCTGCCAGGTCACCATCACTTGCGTACTTGAAGGTTGGTGTAGAGGAAAAAGTCATTTGACTGATGTCATCTCCTTTTCTACAAACCTGGGCTTCCCACTAGGGTTTGGGGTTTGATTTTTATTGGTAGAATGAGGGCTGTGTCTTCTGTTTATATGCCATCGTGAAGATTAGTTATTGCTTTGCAATAACTTTGAGACTATTGGATGAGAAGTGCAGCTTAAGTGCGGACATTATTCTGGTTAATAAAACAGCCATGCAATTTGCTATTGAAATAGTGATAGCGAACAGTTTGGATGTTGTACTAGTCTAGTCATATCAGTTCTGGGAAACAATCTTCATTATCCCCTGCTTTTTATTTATAAGAAAATAAAGTTAAGTGTACGTAATGAGACAGCGCACAGGGAGCAGACGGTGTTAGCGCTACATCTCCAGCTAATTCAGTATGATTGTAATGTGCATGGCTTCTACAGCTATTACTGTTGTATAACACAATGAGTGACAAACACTATTTAGCATACTGAAAGGGGACAGCGTCTCCAGCTTTAATCTAACTAATGCCCCCACTGCAAGATATAAATAGATTAAGTGAGGAAATCCAATATTTTCTCCATTCTCCCACTAGAGCGATGCACATTAGTTGTTTCTTGCCATCTAATTGTATTACATGGCAGGGATGCGATAAAGGTTTAATGGCAGTTACAGTCATCTGTCACTTCCCTTTAGATGCATGCTGCTCAATATGATTTACATGCCTTGCACTGCAGCAACACATTCCTTCTGCAGCTATCGCAATTGTAAATACACCAATAAAGTTTCGCTGATGGTTTTTTTTGAAATTAAAATCTTCTCCCATCCCCCTTAGAACAAAAATAACAATAATGTGTACTGCATTTCTGAGGTAAGCTAATCTATCCTGATACAACAATGTAGGCTTGGTGCAGAATAGCCTGATGCTGGCTTTTCCCAATTCAGGAACGTTGTGTTCCCTGTTCCATACCTCCTCTCCCTCAGGAGCAATGTTCCTTCTTTGTCCTTGCATTAACCAGGATGCTGTGGGTTAAAAGTGGTGGTTCTTGGACGCAATAGAGTGAGCCTCAAATTCTGGGGAAACCTTGAAATGGGCATGTTTTGTTAAGTTCACTGGGTGCATTTTTCTGAAGAGACCTCTGACTATTGTACTTTAGGATTGAGGTGGAGGTACTGCTGCAAGCAGACACAGCACAGTTTCCACTGATAAATAATAGTCCCTGTGCTTTCTGACCTTGCCAGACGCTTCTACACATGCATGCAACAATGTCCAGGCATATTAAGGAAGTTTACACCATTTATTCATTGAACAGAATTTGTACACTGCTAGGTTGTAAGAAAACCTCTAAGCGGTTTACAAAAAATATAAAATAAAACATTAAAATTATCCATAAAAACCTGTTGAAAACCGGTGAAGTTTGAGAAAGGAGGAATACTTGTGATGAGGTGGGTGGTGGGGAAGCTTTTAGACCCCGATGTATCTAAGAGCAGTGTTTCCCAACCTTTTTTGGGCAAAGGCACACTTGTTTCATGGAAAAAATCTCGAGGCACACCACCATGCCAGATGGGGAAAGGTCACTTTTTACTTATGTAAAAAATAAAATAAAAAAATAGTAACAGCATAGAAGGTAGAGAAGGTAGGACTCGAACCAGTGGATTCACGTTACAATAAAGATTTTGACTAAACATGGGAAAGAACTTTCTGCTGGTAAGGGCTGTTCAACAGGGGAATGGTCTCCCTCGGGAGGTTTTTCCCTTCTTGGAGGTTTTTAAGCAGAGGTGGGATGTCTGTCTGCCATGGATGCTATGGCTGAGATTCCTGCACTGCAGGGGTTGTACAGTACTGGATAGCCCTGGGGATCCCTTCCAACTCTACGATTCTATTAGGATCCCTTTTATAAAAGAGACAACTTTAATGGCACGGCCATTATTTATTTCGGCTTCTCCCAACGGGGCCACGAAGGATCAGAAAAGCTGAAGAAGAGACCCTTCCTCAGAGGAGGCGGGAGACCACCGGACCCGCCGAGGAGGGGAATCCGGCCGCCTTTCCCTCCAGAGCTTCGCCTTTTGCCCCGGCCAAGTTGCGCCGAGGGCGCCTTGCGGGCTCTGCGTGGCTTCAGACGGAGCCTAGGAGCCACTTCCCAGCCTGGAGGGCAGGCTGTGCGCGGACCCCGCCACTCTCGGGGCGCGATCCAGACCCGGCTGCCTTCCACGGCCAGCAGAGGTAGGCCGCCGGCTTCTAACCCGGTGGAACTGGGGCGTCCCGGGCGCAGCGCCGCGCTCCCCGCTCCTCCTGCCCCGCCCCCTTCTCCCGGGTGCCCCCTCCCTCCTTTGTTCTCCGGAGCCCCGCCTCCCCCTCTGCCCCAGCTCGCCTATTGGCTCACGCAGCCGCCACTCAGGTGGGGGCCCGCTTTGGCCCCGCTCCCCGGCCGCCGAGAGAGAGTGGGAGCGTGCGGGGCTGGGCTGGGCGGCCGGGCGTCTCCTTCCCTGCGCTGCTTCGGCCGCGTCTGCAGCCGCCGCGGGACCAGGCGGGAGGCCAGTCATGCCCAGACACTGCCAGCCGCTCGGAAGGAGCCGTCGCTCCGCCGGGCAGCGCCTGCCTGCGCGCCCCTCGCTCCCTGCGCCGAGGATGGCGGGGGCGCCGGGCGCAAGGCAGCGCCGGGGCTGCTGGGCAAGCAGCAGATGCTGATGCAGTTTGGGGAATTCCTGTCACAGGCAGCAAGGCAGAAGCGGATGACGGGGCACGTTCCCCGGGGGAGCGGGGCCGGAGGATTAGCCCGACTCGCCCGCCTCCCTCCCACGGCACACTAGGCAACGTCCGGCGGCACACTAGTGTGCCGCGGAACACCGGTTGGGAAACACTGTCTAAGAGGATACCTGTCAATAGGCCCATGATGGAGACAGCCTCAGAATGGGGCTGAATTAAAACATGACAAAATGCTGTGTTGTGTTCCTGGGCCTGTCCCATCCCCACTGGCAGATATCGATATACACCAGGGGCTATTGGCCCACTTGCTTTGCTTTACAACCCCAGCTTTCTCCAACCCTGGCCAACTCCACCCCATTCCTTTTACACCTTGCCTTTCCCCTTCCTTTAAATTTCTCCAACCCCAACCTCTTACCAAACACCCCTTAAGATTGCCAAGCCCACCCTTAAAACTCACCCAAGCCTCACCTTTCTTTACAACTCACCCAAACTGCACACCCGTCACCTTAGAGCTCACCCAAACTGCATTCCCTTGCCATACAGCTTGCCCAAACTGTGGCCCAGGTTATCCACACTTGAACAGACATGGCATGATAGTTGCCCAGCAACCATCTTGTTCTGCTGCTGCTTCCCTCTTCCTTGGCACCCAACATTGCTGAGACTGAAATGGTGGTGGTGGTGTGAGGTGCACAGTGACACCAGAGCAGAATGGTTGTTGGGAATCCATAGCTGTTCCTCTGAGGCTTGCCTGGGCTGCCTGCTTGGCAATCTGCAGTTTTTGTGGCCACCTAATGGCCACGCATGTGGACTACAGCTTGACAACATCCTTACAATTATATATACACATACAAACACATGCATCTCTGTTCACACACAGTTACATATAGCTTCTTTACCTCCTTTCTGTCTTCTGTCTCTATGACTCACCATGGACATGGTGGAAATGAGTGGGACGTGTTGCCAGATAATGGTGGTTCTTCCCTCCTGAATCTCCCACTCTACTCTGCTCATCATGGGGCCAATGCCACATGCAGAGTTCTGATTTGTGGGAGTAGTTTTCCCCCATTGAGCCCCCCCTCTTTTTGTTGTTATTGTTCTGCAATCCCAAGTACAGTGCTGAGGTCAGCGGTGATGGCTGCACATACACTCCCAGACTTTTCCTCATTCATTCAAATCTTGAAGCTGTCAAAAAAGCTAGTGGGTCATTTGGTAAGATACTACACTGTGTAGTATATATGAATAAGTTGAGTCTTAAGTCAGGCATGTCCAAAGTTCGCTTTGGGGGCCTAATGGGGCCCACCAGTTGATTTAACCTTGTGGCTCAGCGACTTAAATCCTAAAAAAAGCTAAAAAGCTCAGCAACATTGGGGTAATTTTTTTTGAAAAAAGCTCAAAAACTTTGGTCTCCCCTCACGCATGTTCACTTAATCAAATCTGGCCCTCTTTGAAAAACGTTTGGGTACCCCTGGTCTCAGTGGTTGTGAGAATGACCAAAGAACCCCACATTTGAACAGAATTAAACCAACAGAGTTGTAAAATACTTTCACGCAGTCCATCATAAAGCCAATCCAGTTTATAAACAAGTTCTCAGCTACAATAAATATGAAATGTATTAAAAAGAGTAGCCTCAAGGCCCCTGTAGCCCATTAACAATCCCTTGAGGCTTGTTATTTTCCAGCTGGGCCTATTTTGAACTCCTGCTGAGATTTCATTTCATATCCATTCTCATTTTGCTGCTCTTTATGCTTAGAAGTGGGGGATGGGGGAGCTACTTCAGGCTGGCACAAGAAGGCAGCCCTCACTCAGTAGATTCCCGTAAGACTTTACTGACCCAGTGACTTCTATCAGTTCTAACAAAGATGAAAAGAAAATGCAATCCCAGCAATTTAGCTTATTTAGTGGGTGAGGTACAACAGAGGAAGGAGTGGATGTTGCTGTTATTATTAATAATACTGCAAGGATTTCTCAAGTACAGCAAGGTGAGCACGGAAAATGCCGTACTCTGAGGCTGCCCCGAGATTTAACTTCTCATGTTCAAAACAGTTGGAAAAGCTTTTACATCAAGAGGGCAGATTCATTTAGGTGTATGTGTGCTTCTTTTCTTCGCTGGTTTGCTAGCAAGGTAGCTGCAGCTATGACATTATTATAGCCTTCTGCTAATTTGACAAGGTCAGATCATGTGGCACTGTCTGCATTGCAAACAATTACCAAAGGTTGTTGAGGCAGCTTCTGTGCTATGAATCACTAAATCATTAACTTCTTTGTCACTGAAAAAGTATCCTAGCTACTGGCCTGTCTCAATCAATATCCCCAGACAGAGTATCTGTGTCCTTTTTCTTTAATCTCCCAAGAGGATGAGTCAACCATTGCACCACTTCCAAATCACTCAGCTAATGGGTACAGGAGTGGGAACCCTGATTGTCCCTGACACCAACACAACCACTTTTCTTCTTTGCATATCAATGCTATACATCTCTGTCGCAGAGGAGGCAAATTGAGTTATGGAAATGCTAAGTCTGCTCTCGAGACTACATTATATTGAATTTGGGGCCTGCAGACTTGATTCTGTTTAACATACCTGATCATTTTAATATCCTCCTGAAAGCAGTTATTTGTCATTCATTGTTGAGGCTGTCTAAATTAACTCCAGTACCAGGGTCATGTGATTTGTGTGTGTGTGTGTGTGTGTGTGTAAAAGAAATACAACTTCCTCTCTTTCCTTTGAACACAACTTTTTCCAATCCTTTGATTTAAACATGACCAATCTCATTTAAAGTGATAAGGAAAAGAAATTAAAAGGAAACTGAGAGGTGGAAACTCATAATAGATCCTATGAATGTAAAAGATACAGTAATAATATTATGATTTGATTGCTAAAATCCAGTCCATTGCGTGAATAAACAAGGAATTTAAGGAAGCAGAAGAATATAGCACAGGTGCTAGATTGCAGTAATAACACCCTCTAGTGGTACTAGATGATGATTAAAATATTAGTTGCTTCATATCTGTGTCGTTTCTTTATTTTGCCCAGAATGGATCATTTTACGAATTACTTATTTTACTTTAAACATATGTGTGTTTCTAAATATTTAAATATAACTTTGATATCTTTGAACTTCTATCTTACGTACGTTTTTAAGACCAGTTGTGCCATGACATACAGCTTAAGGGGAAAATAAATACTACTGATTTATTATTTGCAACCTTTAAATTTAATTATGTAAGAAAAGAAGGATTTATGTTATAGACTCGGGTTACTGGAAATGCTTAATCCTTGGGAGCATGTCTCTTGTGGCTCCTTCCTTACCCTGTCAAAACTGTTGGATTATATATGGTGGAGATTCTGTGATGTAATTGGCAAGTATCAAGCCCTCCCAAATGTCAAACAAATCAGCCTGGAACATTTAAAATGTAACCAAAAACAGGAAAAATAAAACCTTTGGCTTTTGCCTTTTAGGCAGGGTCCTTTATGTTTCTGATAACATATTCCTATAATCAGTATTACAAATTAGGGTATTCCTTGTGAATTCCTTTCTATGCTTTCCTTCACTGATTTTGAAATAGGAGGTTCTGTCTTAGCTGAACTCAGATGTTTTAGTTCACTTTCATATTTGTTGATCCATGAACATGTAGACTAATTTCTGAAATTTCAGATCCACGTTGTGCAAGTTTGGCATGGAGTCTTTCTCCTGCATGCTCAGTGCAAAACAATACTCCACTTGTGAAATTTGCAAGTCCAGTGATCACAAAGACCACGCCTGCCAAGTGTCCTGGAAAAAAACAGGACATCATGCTTTTTTCACACAAGATAGTGGTGACCATTTTGGGTGCCATGATCTCGTGCACTCTTGCGCTGCACTCTCACCCTGAGAAAGTGCTTTTTCCAGGGCTAGATTGTGGTGCTGGTCATGTGACTCACCTGGGAGCACACCCCAGAAGACGCACATCCCAGTTTTTTACCTGAAAAAGTTGGGCGATATGAAAGACTTGTTCTATGTTGTGTACTTAGGTACAATGAACCAAGTGTACACTTTCCCTTTAAACACAACATGACCTCCAGAACCCTCCTGCCTTCTCTTTCCTTGGACTAATGGAAACCTTGCTGCCTGTTTGTGTTGTTAAGGTGTGTGTTTTTTACCCTATTCTTCACCAGTAGGTCCCAGTATTACAGTATTAAAACCTGTTATAACAGTTTACAATCAAGAGAATAGGATGGGCCTTTAAATGTATGTCTCAGGTATCAAAGGGCATCTTCAGCATCAGATGCATGTCTGTGGGGAGGGAATTACACAAATTGGGGGCTGCTACAGACAATGCCGTCTCTGGCTACCACCCCTCAAACTTGATGAAACTACCAAGAGAGCCCTCTCTGTCGATCATAATACCCTAAAGGATCTGTATTGTAGGATATTTGGGGTCTTTCAGATATTTGTTTTTTATTTGTTTTTTTTAAAAGTATTAACAGTTTCAACATAACAACATATCAAAACATACCATATTCATTATTTTCCCCCTTTCCCCCCACCCCCCTCAAACCCTCCCTCTCCTCCCCCAAAGACTTCCCTCAGCTCCTCTCTCTGATTTCTCAGCACATGTTATAAAATTATACGAATCCTTACATTATCTATCTACCATGTTGTCAGTCAGTAAATTTGTGTATGTTTATTCAAAACCTGCCAAGGAGTTCAATTCATTTTGTTGTCTTTTTAAGTAATTTGTGAAGAGTTCCCATTCTTCTTTAAAGTCACAGTTGTCCTTATCTCACAGTTTGTATGTCAGTTTAGCCAATTCTGCGTAGTTCATCAATTTCTCTTGACACTTCTTTTGTCGGGTTTCCTCATTCTTCCATCCTTGTGCTAACAAGACTCTTGCCACTGTTGTTGCATACATAAATAAATTCTTTGTTTTCCTTGGCAGGTCTTGACCTACCATCCCTAACAAAAATGCATCTGGTTTTTAAACAAATGTCATTTTAAACATTTTCTTCAATTCATTATATCATTTCCCAAGGGTCTTTCAGATATTTGGGGCCTAAGTCGCTTAGGGCAGTGTTCCCCAACCTTGGGCCTCCAGCTGTTTTTGGACTACAACTCCTATCATCCTTGACCACTGGTCTTGCTAGCGAGGGATGATGGGAGTTGTAGTCCAAAAACAGCTGGAGGCCCAAGGTTGGGGAACACTGGCTTAGGGCTTTAAACACCAATGTGAACACCTTTAATTGGGTCAAGAAATGAACTGGTTTCCATTTTTTAAAAAATATATATATCAGGAATTATAGAATCATATAATTGTAGAATTGGAAGGGAGCCTGAGGGTCATCTATTCTAGTCCAACCCCCTGGAGTGCAGAAATCTCAACTAGGTCATACGTGACAGGTGGCCATCCAACCTCTGCTTGAAAACCTCCAAGGAAGGAGAGTGCTGCGCCTCTCATGGGAGTCTGTTCCATTGCCAAACACTATAAATTCTAGATGGAATTTCAGCCAGTAATCTGGCTGCTGCATTTTGAACCAAGTTTCTGAATTCTCTTCAAGGGCAGACCCACATAGAGTGCATCACTGTCCAAAAGCAACTGTAGCTGGCAGACCAGCTGTAACTAGAAATAGGCACTGCTTGCCAACAAGACCACCTAATGTCGTGTGACAATATTTGAGCCAGGAGTACTCCCAAGGTATGGACCTGCTCCTTCCAGTAGGGTTGTCATGTGTCTTCTTTTTCCAGGACACTTGCTTTTTTTCAGGGTTAAAATTTCTGTCCAGGTGGATTTTTAAAATTTGCCAAAATGTCTCTGGCTGTACTTCCTGGATGAGACATAGACATAACTGGTAGCTGAAGACTTGCTTTCCTCTTCTCTTCTCCTGCCCCCCTCAGCAATATATCACAGCTTCAATAGCCTACATATAGTAGGGGTATTTAAAATGAGAGTTGTGATAACATCCTCTTTTTTGCTCTTCAAGATATAGCAACCCTACTTTCAGCAGAGTACAACCCCACCCAGAACAGGCTATCTCCCCACCTACTGAATTCTAGAACTTGGAACACATAACACCAATATATTAGTCTATCACTGCCTCCAAACACAGGCTAGCACCTCACTCTCCTCTCCTTACTCAGATGTGTCAAAGGATTGTAATGTCAAATAGATGGGCCAGTTAGATCTACCTGAAGGGCTGTAAAGGGTGGGGAGTAAGAATGGTCAATCCCAGATATTTCAGTAACAGCTTCATGATGGTGTCCTTACCTGTCCCCCCAGAACCTCTGCCATCCATGCCCACTATGATGCAGAGACGGATCTATATTTCTGATGTAACAGCAGACATAATTGCAATGAAAGTCAAATGTAGAGTGCCCTCCTCTATTGCATGGCAAGTACTGACATCTAAAAATTGTTGCCAGAGCCATTGTGTCTTACAGCAACTGATCTATCATTACCTATTCATAGGAAGCGGCGGGAGTCCTCTGTGTATTCTTGCCTTTCTTTAATGTGCCTCTAAAGTGCTTAGAAGTTTGTTTGCAGTTGCCCTATCCTTGCTCTTTTCCATTTTTGCTCGCACTATTGTAAAATTATACCTCGGTGGTCACTGTAGTTTGAAATCAATGGAAGATAGTTGTCACATTATCACGTTCCTGCTGCATAAAGACTGCCTCTTTCTTAATCTTTTTTAAAAATAAAGTCAATCCTGTGATAAATGAAATTAAAGTTTCATCAAGGCAGCCTTTTCAGGGGCTGTTTTATACAATCATCACTCGCTTAAGGCCACATAGGTCATCACACAAGATGTAATTAGTGTAGCTAACTATTGAGCAGTCCAAGATAAACAAGAAGCTTAATGTATACACAAAAACTTGCTAAAGACTCTTGACTATTAAAATGTGCAATAAGTATTTTAAGTGTGCTTACATGAAATATATCTTTGATAATGACAGTGATATTTGGGGGTGTAGCAAATTGTACATTGAATTGTGCAATATATTAGATACATTTAAAACTAATCAAGTATTGATGCAAATCAAGAACTAAGTAGTCTATTTCTCATTTAGAAACCAAACCCTAGCTTGATTCATTGGTTAACATTTTTTGTAATTAACAGTTGGAAAACATCCCAGAGTATATTGCAAAGTACTTTTGATTCAACCAAAATTATGGTAAAGCTCTGACAAAGGGAAGTAAGTTTTTTTTTACTGCCAAATATTGCATATAATGCATTCGAAGGAAACCTAATGGAATATTGAGATTTGTTGTCTTAAAGGGTCTGCCTTTATACAGGAAATATTTTGCAATGGTTTGCCCTGAAACCAACATCTTAATTGTTCACAACCAAAAAACATGGGAAATGTTCCAGAGGAAAGGACTAATGAGTATAACCGGAGTTAGGGCTCATCCAAACATCCTTTTGTGCCATGCTTTTCAGGTCCATGTCCAAACAGGGTGTTTTTTGTTTGTTTGTTTGTTTTGTCCTACCACATTCCCCTGGCAAAGCTCACTATTTAGTGCTGAATTGGAACCAACAGCAATTGGATTTTCCATGGACTGTCATTTGTTCCGATTCAGCAGTAAACAGTGGGTTTTCCCTGGGAAAGTGGCAAGACGGGGGGGGGGGGGGGACAACAACCACTAACCTTAAAAGTGCAAACCTATGCCTAGAACATGCAGTGCCAAAGGAAATCTGGGTGAGCCCTTAGTGTCATTGTTTTCCTGCTGCAGTTAATGCAGCTCTAGTAGAGATAACTACAGTACTATATAGTTTATTTGGTATATAAGCAATAGTGCTTTCCTTTGCTTCTCCCCTGCCCTTTTTATGATGTGTTTTTAGATTGCAAGCCTGAGGACATGAACTGCCTTATTATATTTGTAAGCTGCCCTGGGGGGCTATTTTATACTGAATGGTGGGATAAAATGCTTTTCATATATGATCAAACAACATCAGGAAGCTGTTTTAGAGTTTAGTTCCTAAGATTCACAGTAATAATACTTGCCTGTAGAAGCTTTTCTGCGTAAAAGGATAGCATGAGTGCAGGATCTAGGATGCAAAAGACCAAGGCGTACAGAAGATTATTCTGTCTCCCTTCAAGGTTTGCTGCTGCAACTGCCCCTGCCTCTTGTCTTGTTGCATCCCTGTAGAGGTATAAATGTTCATGGGGGCAAGGAGCAACCTGAGGCAGGTAGAACCAGTTGGTGTTTTGTCATCACAGGCATGACCAGCTTCAGAAAGATTCACTGCCCTAGTAAGAAGAAATACTGTCCTGGTCCACAAAGCTCTCCATGCATTCACCAGTACAGCTGGGTTGGGTTTTGAGAACCAAGAAGTAGGGTAGATTTAGGACAAGTGTCAGGAGCTATGTGTTAGACACACCACGTGGATTTAACACACTGTTAATAGCAGGCCACATTCAATGGATTATCTTCACACTGCCATTTCAGAGCACTATGGTATATAAATATACATTGAAAATGGGGGTGGCCTTGCAGATGTTGCTGGTTTACAGCTCTCAATAGCTCTAGCCAACATTTCCAGTGGTCAAGGATAATGTCATCCAGCAACATGTGGAGTTCTAAAGATCTCCCTTTGTTAATCAACAATATTTCTTGTTGTGGGGGGAGAAAAAGAAGAGAACATTTTTTAAAAAATAAACTTTAACCTTACAGAAATGCAGATAAGGAGTCTGTTACAATTTTGGTATATTCTGCTAAACAGTCTCCTATGTTCCCATTTTACTAGCTTGAATTACTTTGATCTGGGTGGCAGGCCATGTTTGTGAGGCACAGCATACAATTAGGAAGTAAATTCCTATACTTTTGTGCTAACTCGGCAGCAGGCACAGCTTCTGAGCCTGAATTGAGATCTTTGATGGCGAGAGAGCAGGCTACTACAATGTGCTCTTTGAAAAGCCTGGCTAAATCACAGATTAGTTGCTGAAATGTTTCCACAGTTTATTTTTCTAGGATCTCTTCCATGGCTGCTTTCTCATAAAAAGACAAGGCTGTAGAAGGAAATCGGGCCTCTTTATTTGCCTGGCTCCACTGACCTGCACAATGGACTGTTGCACATTTGGGGTTTCAACTTGTTCAGGTACAACTGCTTAATTGATAAATGACCTAATAATTAAAACCAAATACAAGTCTGTCCACATAGAAGCCATGCTGCTCAGGAAATGGAGATCTTCCTCCCCACATATTTGGGCTGTAAGATTGGGGGGGGGGAGAATTATGCCTCTTGATGCTGCAGCTTAACTTTTAATAAGTTGGGAATACTTGATATGCAGTTTCTGAAAGGAAAATACCATAGGGTTGTGTCCAGTGATAGTCCTGCTCAGAGTAGACCCATAGAAATGAATAGCCATGACTAAGTTGGGTCCATTAATTTCTGTGGATCTATTCTGAGTAAAACTTAGCAACTCCCTGAGACAGAAATTAAGCTAAGCTATGTTTAATTTTTCAAGGCAAACCCCTTCTGTTTAATTTTAGTGTAAATCAAGAAGACTTTTTTGCTGCCTTCTATTTTTTTCTGCCTGAATATGATGGTGTAATTTTTAATGTAATTATTTAAATCCATTGCTAAATTGCTTAGTAGTTTTAAAAATGCAAACAGTATACAAATATAACATAAAAACAATAAAACGGCAGACAGCATCATAACATGTATATACAGCATGTTTGGTGTGTGTTCACTTTCACCTCACCCAGTATATAGGGAATTCAATGGAACTTCTGAATAGACATGTATAGAGCTGGGCTGTCACCATAACATGGTATAATACATTTTTTAATCCCCAAGAAAAGCTGCTGATGAATTACACTAATTTTTAGTGAAAGGGCATTTTGACTTAAATATGGAGTGAGAGGCCATTGCTGCTCTAAGAGGTCACATTTGCCTTGTGGCAAAGCATCGGAAGCGATTTGTTGATTGACCATTGACATTAGCAGTTTGTTCATAGTCGTTCTTCGGACAAATGTCATTTTCATCTGATGGTGATCTCTTGCTATTTAGTTGATCAGGATATTTTGGGCAGAAGAATCAAAATGAGCACAAGGCAGGATAGGCGTGTTGCTGATAGCTATTGTATACCGTATATACTCGAGTATAAGCCGACCTGAATATAAGCCGAGACACCTAATTTTACGACAAAAAACTGGGAAAACTTATTGACTTGCATATAAGCCTAGGATGGGAAATGCTGACAGCAGCAAAGGCGGCGGAGGAGGAAGGAGCAGCCGCCGAATGTCCTGAAAAAGTCGGCTTATACATGAGAATATACGATACTTAAAAGAGAGAAGAAACCTAGTAAAATAGGGTGGGTTAAAAAGTGGTACACCTGGAGAGTAGCTTCACTTTCTAACAGGCACGTTTGCAGAGGAAGCCAGTACTACCTGTTCTACTTTACCTTGGCTGTTCTTTCTGCCGTCAACTTTTTTGGGCCAGTGTGCCCATCTGAAATTTTGGGGAAGCGTTGGATCTGCCAGACACAAAATAGTTGCAGTGGGGCTGTATCACAGCACAAACCTAAAAATCGTGCTGGCAAACGTTCATCATTCAGCCCCATCCATAGGGGATGGGAAGCACCTACATCAGCCAACACTCTGCTTCTTTAGTAAGCTTTCTACACCTATCCTCTGGTCGAAATGGGAGAGTGGACATCCAGTCCCTGCAGCCAGTAAAATGTGGGTATGTTTAAGAGGGCTGTTAAATGCAGGCAGCCACTGGCATCTCGTGGCGCTATAATGGCAACCTCTTTTTTACTGCTAGAGGAAAGTGTAGACCTAGAACTGGGAAAGGAAGCTTGGTTCTGGGAAAGGGTGTACAGTGGTACCTCAGGTTAAGTCCGTTCTTAACCTGAAACGGTTCTTAACCTGAGGTGCCACTTTAACTAATGGGGACTCCCGCTGCCGCCACACTGCCACCGCTGCACAATTTCTGTTCTCATCCCGAAGGAAAGTTCTTAACCCAAGGTACTATTTCTGGGTTAGCGGAGTCTGTAACCTGAAGCATCTGTAGCCTGAAGAGTCTGTAACCCGAGTTACCACTGTAATTCCTTTACAATGTGGTGGGCTCCCTTGAGTTTTTTCTTAACCAGCAGAATGGTTTTAGAGATCTTTCCCCCTTAAGCGAATAAGTTGCAAGCTAGTAGAGATTGCTATCCAACCAGCAAGGAGAAAGCACTGCCTTGCTTCTGCATGATATAAGAAGTCTTGTCAATCCATGCTTCTAAGAGGCATTAGCAATCCAGCTGCATGAATGTTGTCCTGACAGCGACATTCCCTCCTATCCATTTTGTATGCAGTCTGCTGCCATTTTACCTTCAAATAATTGCAGAACAAAGAAGCAGATTTGGAAGAATTTAGCACCAGTTTCTGTAGCTCCATATCTCCCTTTGCTGCCCTCCCCCATTGCTTGTTCTACCATTTCCCGTTTTCCACTTTCCACTGCAAATGCACCATTGCCAGTACTTCTTATATTTTAATATTTGCACAGCTATTCAAATAAAATATTTTTAAAGGGAAAAAGTCAACAATCTTATCAGGGCTGGTGTTAAGGCTTTGGCTTTTTATATTTGGAAGGTTTTTGTTCCAGTTTTTAGCTTGTCCAGTTTAAGTCTGATGCTGCTGTTTTAAGAAGAAGAACTGGTGCATTATACTATAATCACTGGCTTGAGAGGAGTTGCTGTTTTCTCAATTTATTTGTTCTCTCTTGCTGTTGACCTTTAAGTATTAAAAAATTCAGAGTGTTGAAAAGATGACCTGTATATAAACCCAAAGTCCCAATGATGCTTAAAATTCATCCCATTTCTTTTTGAATACTGCTGCTATGAAGTGAACTCTATAAAGAAGCACTTAAATGAACAACATCAGAGTGTGTGTGTTCCCCACCCCCCAAGGTAAAATGTTAAAGCTGGCATATTAGCAGCCCACATAGACAGCAAAAGAAGAAACTAATCTACTAAATTCCAAAGACTGGGGAAATGGAGGCAGGGCAGGCTTAGTACAGAGTGATTTATAAACTGTTTTTAAAGTGAACAGAGTGTATATTGAAGGGTAAGAGGGGGGAAATTGTTGAGGGAGAGAGCAAGAAGAAAACCAGCAAGAAGCAGAAATGAGTAGCAGTGTTTGTCTCCCAGGGATCACAGCTTAGCTCAGCCCAACAATATTTCTACGAGGGACTAAGTGTATGAAGGTAGAAATTAGCAGAATACTGTGTTACTGGAGCAGAATATACATAGCAGGCACGTCCAACTCCCTAGAGACTATACAACAACTGGCAGTCATCTACCCATTGTCATTGGGGGCGGGACTTGGAGTTGTTGAGCTTTTTTGGGGGGGGAATAGGGAGCCCGCAATCGGGTAAGTACTGATGATATATAGCATTTTTGATTGTTCGAAACACTTCACACATTGCCTCAGGAGTCCCTGTTACAAACGTATATTCACTATTTTTTCATGTTGTAATACAGACCACAGTTGTCATATTCTTCCTTGCTATGTTTAATCATAATTTGGATGAAGGAGTGGAGGGAATCCTTACCAAATCTGCATATGCCACAAAATTGGGATAGATCTTTGAGTTGATTTCAAATAAGGTGCAACTGTGGATTCTTAATTCAACAAAGCAGTAACTTTCTTCAGATCTTAGGTTCTGACATCTTACTCTTTAAATATTCTATGTTTGCATATGCTTTACATGGGGCTGCTTTTAAAAAAATTGTTGGAAAAGAATAGCAGCAAGGCTCTTTGACAACCCCAAGTAGTGAATTTTCATCTCCAATACACCGGCTCTCAGTTTGCTTTTGAGCCATGATACAAACTGTTGTTTTTCACCTTAACTCTCTTAAGTGACTTACTGCTAGCATCCGTCTGTCCTGGGAGAGAATGGAGGAGTGTGCCTTTCGGGGTGAGGTCAATCAAGCTGTTTGCAGAGACTGATGTGGGAGAGACATGTTTTGTTGCAGCTGGGACAGATGAAGGCATCCAGTTGTGCTGTTGCAGAATGACTTAGGAGCCGAATATCTGAAGGACTGCCCAATTATTAAGATCCTAATTAGAAGCATTCAGAAGTTGGTACTATGAGGAGTAGGGCCTCCTCAGTGATGGTACCTTAGTTTTGAAACTCTCTCGCCATATCACTTCAACTGGCCTTTAGGCACCAGTAAAACAATATTGCTTTCCAGGATTTTTGAAATAGCTTTTAGGTTGATTTGAAGTATCTCTCATTGATGTAACAGTATTCTAGCAGCTCTTGAGGAGTCTGGAAAAAATGCTGCTGTATTTGCTTCATTCTTGGCGGTTGTTAGTTGTGCTTAAACTTCAGTTATAAGCACAAATGAAAGTGGCTGGGTAAATGGTAAGTACTATAATATTTTAAATACATGTAACCTACAGAATAAAATATTATATTGTGCGACATGTACCTGAGTTGAGATTTGAGGAGCAATCTCCTATGACAAAAGTACAAAACACTACTCTGTTGTAATTGTACCAGTTTACTCTGTGAAGGTCTCAATGCTTCTGCTGCTCCAGAGGTCAAGTTCCAAAGCAATGGATTCAAGTTACAAGAAAGGAGATTCTGACTAAACAATTAGAAAGAACTTTCTGACAGTAAGAGATGTTTGACTGTGGATTGACTTCTCAGATGGTGGTGGACTCCCCTTACTAGAGTTTTTAAGTAGAGGTTAGATGGCCATCTGCCACAGTTGTTTTAACTGTGATTACTGCATTGCATAGGGACATGGGTGGTGCTGTGGGTTAAACCACAGAGCCTAGGACTTGCCGATCAGAAGGTTGGTGGTTCAAATCCCCGCAATGGGGTGAGCTCCTGTTGCTCGGTCCCCACTCCTGCCAACCTAGCAGTTCAAAAGCATGTCAAAGTGCAAGTAGATAAATAGGTACCGCTCCGCCGGGAAGGTAAATGGTGTTTCCATGAGCTGCTCTGGTTCACCAGAAGTGGCTTAGTCATGACCCAAAAGCTGTACGCCGGCTCCCTCGGCCAGTAAAGCGAGATGAGTGCCGCAACCCCAGAGTCGGCCACAACTGGACCTAATGGTCAGGGGTCCCTTTACCTTTACTGCATTTCATGGGGTTGGATTAGAAGACCCTTTGCATCCCTTCCAATGGTTCTATAGTTCTATGATGCTATTATTCCGAATACTGTTCAGTGCAGGTAAATTCTAAATTCTCTTAGTTTATAATTGAATTGCTCTGAATAACTCTTCTCCTTCTCCTGCCACACACAAATGTTTAAAAGTGCCATTGTTATACTGTGTAAATAGCATTTCTGTTTGTTTGACATCTTCATCCTTCCCCAAATAATTTGGATGAAGGAGGACCTGGTAAGTGGTTGTATCCCAATACCTCCTAGCATGAAAAGCAAAAGCAAAAGCTTTCCCCAATAATACAAACATAATTGAAAACAAACAAACAAGTGTGATTCCTAAATGAACAGGTTTGCCCAACCCCATTTCCAAACAGAGAGGTAGCAATGATAGGCTCCCAAGATCAATTCTTAAGGGACACACACACAAAGTGATGCTATCTAGTCAAGGCTCAGGTAGTGTACAAAGCGTGTACCTAAGAGATGCTGTGGCTTGATAGATGGACAGGCAGAGAGATCAATCTGCTCTTGCTCTCCAAAAGACATGAATACCATCATTGTCCTTGCATCAGGGGAACATTAGTTTGAAGGGCTTTCCAAAGGTAAAATGTTTTCCTCGTATCAAGCTGCTTGCTTATTTAAGAGACAATTCAGGCATATTAACAACACACCATGCTAACTCCAGGGCCTGGGGTGGGGGGCTTAAGCAAGTCACCCTTCATGGAACCCTTCCATGCCTCAGTAAGTGCTACAGAAGCTCCAAGTGGTCTTGTAAATGGGCCTCCTCCACTATTCGCATAATTACCACCAGCCAATTAAAAGGGGGGCTATGAAAACGATTCTCCTTGAAATGTGATGGATGTCTGAGGCAGGGTGAAGCCAAAGGTACTTTAACATAGAGGTGGGGAAGCTAAAGCCCTCCACAGGTTGTTAGACTGCAGCTCCCATCACCCCAGGCCAATGGCTTTGCTGACTGGGATGTATGGGAGTTGGAGCCTAACAAGCTCTGAAGGGTGATAGGTTGGCCACCCCTACTTTAGCATTTTTGAAGCACCCTTTTCTCAGTAATCCTTATAACAGCTTGACATAATTTGCCCTTCACCACAGACATTTGCTGAGACTGGCTTTTCAAAGGTCACCTAATGAATTTATGCCAAGGTGTTGAACCAGGGATCACCTGGTTTGTTTGCTTGTTTTTAGGATAAACACTGTAGCCTTAGCCACTAGACCATTCCAGTTCTGATTATGCAGAAAGTGGGCTGTGTGGTAAGAAGCAAACCACAAGCTGTCCACTGTAATAAAACTTCCACTGGAGAGATCACAAAGAGCTGGTTTTCCTTTAGACAATTTCACATGCCAGGAAAATCCGTTCTAGTTAGCCTAACAAGAGGGCATCTTGAGGACAATCTGGAAAAGCAGCTCCAAGTATGCAGAATTGGTGTAATACACATGTGTAAACTAGCAAAAGCAATGCCAGTATTGATCGTCCTTGCACAAGAGTGTAGTTAGGTTGCATGCAGGGATTAGTCATCACTTCCACTAACTTTGAAAATCCCCAGAATGCCTCCCTGTCATGTACAGTATGAGTTCCTGCAGCCAGCTATAGTAAATCAAGCCTCATAAGGCATGCAAGATACGTTTTTAAACTGCTGACACAGGAGAATGAACCCACCTGCTGGATTACAGCCATAATGTGCATATTTGTACCCCGCAAGGAGATCAAGGTAGCATACATAGAAGATACTTTACTGGGTCCTAGCAACAATCTAGTATTGTACTTTAGGCTGAGAGATAGTATCCAGCTCAAGACAACTCTTAGTAGCCTCATGGCTGACCAGGAGTTTCATCTAGGGTGGCCACATTATCTTTTTTTTATATATATAAATGCTTTTTATTAAGTTTCCTTCATCACACACATCCAAAGAAAAACACAGCTAATACACATTAAAAAAAACATTAAATAAGAAAAAAGTGTTAGAAGAGAAAGAAAAAGAAGAAAAAAAAATACATACAGACAATTTATTGATAACAACTTCCTTCCCTCCTGATTTCGGATTTCTACCTTTAATGATTTTCTCAAACAGCTGGTGTAGATTTTTAGTTTGTAACATTGGAAGATTTAGGTCAGACCTACTGTAGTTGGTAAGTTACTAAGATTACCTTCGATGTATACCATAAATTTATTCCAATCTTCTTTTAACTTTGTGTTTTTTTGATTTCTAATTCTTTGCGTCATTTTTGCCATTTCTATAAAACCATAAAGTTTCAGTTGCCAATCTTTCACCGTTGGTAAAGTTGAGTTTTTCCAATTTTGGGCAATTAACATTCTAGCCGCAGCTGTTGCATATTGGAACAGGGTTTTATCTTTTTCCGGTATTTCTTTTCCCACCATCCCTAGTAAAAAGGCCTCTGGTTTTTTGGGAAATGTGAGTCTAAATATTTTTTTTAATTCATCATATATCTGATTCCAAAATTTTTTTATTCCCTCACACGTCCACCACATATGTATAAAGTTCCCTTCATTTGTTTTACATTTCCAGCAGGCCTTGTTACCGGTCTTGTACATCCTATTTAGTTTTTCTGGGGTTAAATACCATCTGTATATCATTTTTTCTAAGTTTTCTCTAATTGCGGCACTTGCTGTAAATTTTATTCCCTCATTCCATAATTTTAACCATTTCTCATGTTCTATATTGTGTCCCAAATCTCTTGCCCACTTTACTGTAACTTCTTTAATTTCTACATCTTTTATATCATGTTCTAGTAAAATATTATACATTTTGGATAGTAGCTTAGATTTACTTTCAATTATTTCAGTTTGGAATTTTGATTTCTTTTCGCTCATTCCTACTTTCTTGTCTTCCGTCCATCTTGCATTAATTTGATGGTAGTGTAGCCAACCCTTCAACTTTTCTTTCAGCTCCTCGTACGGTCTTAATTTCCAACCTTCATGGGAACTTGTCAGTAGATCTTCATATGTTAAGCTTTGTTCATCCAAATTTGTTTTTTTAAATGATAAAATATCTGTTGGGGACAGCCACCAGGGTGTTTTGGGTTCTAACAGTTTTCTGTTTCTTTCCCAGACTTCATATATCGGACCTCTGATAATGTGATTCAAAAAGCTCTTATGTACTTTTCCTTTACTTGACCAAAGGTAGGCATGCCAGCCAGACCTGTTTTCTACCCCCTCGAGTTCCAGTAAATCCTTGTTTTCCAAAGTTATCCAGTCTTTCACCCAGCATAAGCAGGCCGCTTCATAATACAATCTTAGGTTGGGTACCGCCAATCCTCCTCTCTCCTTTCGATCTGTAAGTAGTTTATATCTGATCCTTGGCCTCCTTCCCTGCCATATAAACCTTGAGAGGACTTTCTGCCAATCTTTAAATATTTTAGTCCCTCTAATAACCGGAATGTTTTGGAAAAGAAACAACATCTTAGGGAGAATATTCATTTTAATTGCCTCCATCCTGCCGAGCCACGAAAGGTTTACTCTATTCCAGACATCCAGGTCTTTTTTAACTTTATTCCAGGTCGTTGTATAATTATCTTCAATTAGGTTTATGTTTTTAGGTGTGAGCCAAATGCCTAGATATTTTATTTTCTTGACTACTTCGATTCCATGTTGTCTCTCTAGTTTTCCTTTTATCTCATTTCTCAGGTTCTTTGTTAATATCTTGGTCTTTGATCTATTCAATTTGAATCCTGCTAGTCTGCCATATTCTTCTAATATTTCCAACGCCTTCTCAATACTCCTTTGCGGTTCTTCTAAAGATAACATCAAGTCGTCTGCGTAGGCTTTTAGTTTAAACTCCCTTGATCCTATTTTAATTCCTCGGATATCAGATGTTGATCTTACTATATTTGCCAGAACTTCTAATACTATTGTGATGGCCTGGGATTCCGATTCGGAGGATGAAACAGAGGAATCCCAGCCTGCACAGGAGTCCCCGCCTCCAGGGCCGGCTGAACTGGGGCAAGGCCTAGAGGCTGAAGAGCCTGCACCTGTGGCAGTGCAGCAGGAGCTGGTCCCAGGTGAAGTCCTCCTGGCCCCAGAGGGGCCTGATGACTCAGTGGCCACAGGTGAGCCTCCTCCAGGGCCCAGTAACCCTTCGGCCTCTCCTGATCTGCAGAGGCTTAGGGCAGAGAGGCGAAGGGAACTAGTTGCCCCCAGGAGGAGTGCTCGCCTTAAGGCCAGAGTAGGCGGGGCTCCTGGGGGTCGGGACCGCCCCTGACCTTAGAAGAGGATAAAAGCCCACTCATCCCGGCCCCAGGTTGCGGGAGCAACGTCGTTGTTGGCTTCGGACCTTCCTGTGATCCTGATCCTTGCTCGGCCTCCTGTTCCTGACTAACCGGTACTCCTGTTCCCTGCTCGGCTTCCTGTTCCTGACTATCCAGTACTCCTGTTCCCTGCTCGGCCTCCTGTTCCCGACCATCCGGTGTTCCTGCTACCTGCTCAGCCTTCTGTTCCAGCGTTCCTGTTCCCCGCCCGTCTCTCTGCATCGGACCTCGCCCCGCTTCGTGTGGACTCTGCTACACTCACGGTACCTTACCCCCGGGACCAGCACAACTATAATGAATAAAAGGGGGGAGAGGGGGCAGCCTTGCCTGGTTCCTTTTTCAATTTTGAATGTTTCTGTGAGGGTGTTATTTATCACCAGTTTGGCCGATTGCTTTGAGTATATTGCCTGTATTCCTTTCAAAAATTCTCCCTCTATCCCCGCTTCTTCCATGGTCTTTAGTAAAAACGCCCAAGAGACATTATCAAACGCTTTTTCTGCGTCTATAAAAATCAAAGCCGCTGGTATGTCGTTGTTGATTTCCAAATATTCGATTAAATTTATGGTGTGTCTCACATTGTCTCTCAGGAATCTATTCGGTAAGAAGCCTGCTTGGTCTTTGTGTATTAGATGTATCAGGCATTTTTTTAATCTGCTTGCCATAATGTCGGCATATATTTTATAATCGTTGTTCAATAGAGATATTGGCCTGTAGTTTTTAATGTACATTTTATCTGCATCCGGTTTTGGGATTAATGTTATAAAGGCTTCCCTCCACGACTCAGGTATTTTTCCTCCCCTTAAGATATTATTCATGGTATCACAGAGCGTCGGTAATAATTGATTTCCTAGGACTTTGTAATATTTAGCCGAGAGACCATCCGGGCCTGGAGCTTTTCCTATTTTCATTTTTTTTATAGCGTTTTGAACCTCTTCTATACTAATGGGTTTATTTAGTTGGAGTCTTTCTTCCTCTGTAATGGTCTTTCCTTTATATCTCTTCAGATAACTGTCTATTTGTGTTGTATCCTCTTCCCCTTTCTTGTATAATTCCTCATAAAACTCGAGAAACTTCTTTCGTATTCTTATTGGGTCTACTATCAGATCTTCCTCTACCTTTATTTTGTTTATCGTATTCTGCTTCTGTCTTTTTCTCAGTTGCCAGGCCAGGAATTTCCCTATTTTATTCGCTGACTCAAAATATCTTTGCTTCATTTGTTTGATTTTCCATTCAATTTCTTGACTCGTCAGCATCGAAAATTGTGTTTGTAAGATTTTTATTGCTCGAATACTTTGCTCGTCCTTCGGGTGATCTATTAATTTTTTCTCATACTCTCTTAATTGCTTAAGTATTTCTTCCTTCTTCTGCTGTCTTATCCTCCTCTTATAGTTATTTTGCTGAATTAATAAGCCTCTTACAACCGCCTTACTGGCGTCCCACACCACTTCTATGTTTGTTCCTATGTTCAGATTCAAGTCAAAGTATTCTTTTAAGGTAGTTTTGGCCTTTTCAATGACATCATCATTTTCTAATAGATATTCATTTAGTCTCCATCTGAAACTTCCCTGTGTTACACCTTTAATTTCTAAAGTTATCAAATTATGGTCTGAAAGTGTTCTTGGGTGGATTTCACAGCTTGTTACTCTTAGGGTGAGTGTTCTCGAGATCCAGATTTGATCTATTCTGCCCCAACTTTTATGCACTTCTGAAAAAAAAGTGAACTGTTTTTCTGTTGGGTGTAGATGTCTCCATATGTCTATTAGGTCTAGGTTTTCTTCCAGATCTTGGAAAGATTTCGGTAACTTTCCTTGATTCCGTTTTCTGTTTTCATTTTGTCTGTCTATTTCTGGTGCCGGCACCGCGTTGAAGTCTCCCAGTAATATCGTCCTGTTGTCATCTAATTCTATTAGGGCTTGTTCCAATTTCTTAAAAAACTCAGGTCTATTTGTGTTTGGAGCGTATATATTAACTACATTAATCTTTTCTCCCTGGAAGTTGATTTGAACCCCTAGTATCCTCCCCTCTTCATCTTTATATATCATTTTTGGTTCCCATTTTTCCTTCACATATATTGCCACTCCTTTTTTTTTCTCCTCCGTAGAGTTTATAAATTCTGTACCCAAATACTTGTTTGTTAAGACATGTTTATGCTTTTTAGCTACATGAGTTTCTTGGATACAGATTACATCCATTTTTTTCTTTTTCAATACATTTACAATTTTATTCCTTTTAGCTTTTTCATTCAAACCATTTACATTCCAAGACACAATTTTAAGATTCCTTGTCATTTTTATCTGCTAGTAAGTCAGCAATTTCCCGGTCTGCGTTTAACCGGTTTAAGTTCGGTTGGGTTCGTCTTCTATTTGCTCTTCGATCTCTTCCTCCTCCCCTTCCTCCCCCTCTTCCCCCTCCTCCTCTTCCTCCCCACCCTCTGCTCCTCCTTCCCTCTCTGGTCCCCCCCTCAAGCTCGCCTTCCCTCTTTCCTCTCTCTCTCCCTCTTTCTCTCCACGTCTTTCTCCCACCCCCCGAGATCTTTTTCGTATCTACGTAGGAATTTACTGACTTCCTGATTTTCAGTTATCTTAAATCTTTTCGCTTTGTAAAAAAAGGAAATCCCTTCTGGGAATTCCCATCTGTGTTGTATACCATTTTTCCTTAAGATACCAACTATTTGTTTGTAGCCCTCTCTTTTTCGGAGAAGTCTAACTGGAATTTCTTTAAAAATAATAATTGGTTTTCCATCAATTACCAATTTCCTCTGGTAACTTTCTCTCAGAATCATATTTCTCATTTCTATCAATTTGAAAATCACTAAACAGTCCCCTGGAGCTTTTTTCAGTCTGTTTTGTTTAGGTCTTATTTTTATTCTAAAAGCATTTTCTATCATTTGCGCGACCTCTTCTTCTTTCAGTGCAAGCCACGTCGCAAGTTCTTTGATCATTTTCCCCTTTATATCTTCCTCTCTTTCTTCCCCTATTCCTCTAAATTTTAAATTTAATTGCTTTTGTTTCATCTCCATCAAAGCTAGATTGTCCAAGACCTGATCTTGAGTTTTACTCAATTCTCCAAAGTTTTCTTTAGCTTTTTCAGCTTCCTTCCTCTGGTCTCTCAAATCTTTCTGCACTTTTTTGTTTATTTCTTCTAAAGATTTTGTTCTAACTGTAAGATCTTTTATCTTATTTGAAAGTTCTCCTGTGACAACTTCGATCTTTTTGTCAAAGGATTCCTGCATTTCTCCTAACTTTTTTTCTATGCGTGTTTCATTTTGTCTGAATTCTTCTTTTATTTTCAACCATAGTGCATCAAGATCCTTTATTTCCTCTTGCCTTGAGGTTCTCCTATCCATTGGTGTTCCCGCAGACTTCTTCCCGTCCCTCCCCGCCATCTGCCTGTTTCCCTCCATCCTCTCACAATATAATTAACTTGAAGATTTTTGTAATTTTCCCAATGAGAAACACCCAATCTTGGATATTTTGGTTGTCACCAGGGGGATTTTTGCCTACCCCCTAATTCAATCAGCACACTCCTCCTGTGTTCCCCGTCTTATTTCTCCTCCCCCTCTGTATAATTTCCCAGTTGTCTTTTAAGTCAGTATGCCACTATCCCGTCTGTTTTCACACTCAATACCCAGTTGACCCCTTGCACAATATTGAGAAGCTTTCCCCTCTAATTTATAAATCTTTACATTAACCTGATACCAAAAGAGCAAAAAAAAAGGAGGGGAAAGGACAACAAAGTAGCAGTAAGAGAACAATAAAAAGTAATAGAGTCCAGTTAGAGCAGATAGCGCGAAGACTTCTCTTTGATTTTCCACCACTTATTTAGCTTAGTCCGTTCCCACATAAATGCAGGCTTCAATCCTGCTAGTAGTACCTTACATGCGGTCAGAGATCAAAGGGGTCAATGGTACCGATGGAGCGGAAGAGGTAAGGAAAGAGGGGGGAGGGAGAACAGAGGGGAGGCAACCAGGCAAACACGGGGGCGCCGGTCTAAGGGGTTTCGGGGTTACTCGCCAGAGTCTGAGTGGGCTCCTCTCGGGGAGTGGAAGAGTTCGAATTCAAAGGGGAAAAAGTCCACTTCCAATTCCAAAAGGGAGACGCAGGCGTCAGGAGAAAGGCCGGCTTCACGACACAGGATCAGTCCGGAAGAGAAAACGAGGCAGAAAAAAAAAACCCTTCAAAGTCCTTCGGAAAAACCAGTTTCAGGTGAATCCAGCCGAGCGCCTGCTAGCCGAGCCTCTGCCCTCAGAAGCAGGCTGTCTCGTCTCACCCTGCCGGGCTTGCGCACTGCGTCCTTTTTATTATCCGAGTGAAATGGCAACAGAATAAAAAAACCGACTGATAGAAAACTGGAGAGCAGAAGAAAACCGCAGGGAGGTGGGTGCGGAGGGTCGGGGTATTTCTTAAACCCCGTCACAGGGGTTGGTGGGGGGGATAGGAAATTCGCCCGCCGACTCTCTGGGCTGTTTTGCTCTTTCTTCCCCTTCCGTTCGTCTTCTCCGCTTCTCCGTTTCTAATGCCCCTCCGCTTATTCCTCCCGTTTATCTCTTCAATTTTCAACTTTCTGTTGGGGCTCTCCAGTTAGTCCGCTTTCCGATACAAAGTCTCTAGAGTTTCATTTCATTGTTTACTTTTTTTTTTCTGGGTTACTTTGCCCCGCGAAATCACCAGCGGGGGCTTCCCCTCCCTTTGTTCTACAGCGGGGAAAGTTAGTTACTTTGTCTCACTCTTCCAATTAACTTCCAGCGCCATCTTAACTCCGAGATACAGTCGGGCACCCTGAGATTAATCGTTTTACATCTGTCACCCTTTGGAGCTTATTCTTCAAAATTTACGCTCCAACAGTTATTTAACAACTCCAAGGGCAGCAGTTCTGGAAGATTTTGGTGATTTGTCGCCGCTTTCCAGCGGGAGCTCGAGACATAGCTGCGCGGGGTCGCAGAGCTTACCAAATGGCGTCTCTAGGTCCCTCTGCTCTGGAGTCCTCCCAAAGATAGGGGAAATTCCACAAAGCTTCAGACCTTTTCGACGCTGCTGGTAGCGTTTCCCTCCAGGGGGCCCCCCTGGAGATTTTTTGGGGTCGCAGTGCCTTTGCGTTGCCCCTCAAAGCCCCGTGCAGTTCGGAGAAGTCGGTCAGCAACTTCTCCGCGCTCCCATACTGCTGGCGATCCAAACCGGAAGTCCTCTAGGGTGGCCACATTATCAAAACAGAAGAGCCTCATCACTAAAAGGAAGGCACATATTTGCACAAACGTATTTGTACCTAGTTTGAGCAGGTGATCTGTATGCTTGCTCAGTCTCCTGCCCAGATGCTTATGATTGATGGGCAACTTCAAGGTCACTGCTATCCCTTCTTATGTTTAAGCAGCAATGGACATGACAGCCCTTGAAATGGAAAACTCTCCTTTATAAAGTGGAACATGTGGACACCCTAATTTTAGCCTGGGCTCCTCAAACCAAGTCCAACCCTTCTGCCATTGTACCAACAGACTTAAAACAGCAGCTCAAAAGATCGAACAAGCAGCTAGATGAGAACTTCCAAAATGGGGGAGTGGTAGAATTACTGTAACAGATTCCCAATGAGTGCTTTCAAATCTCCATCAGTAGAGGTATTTAAAAGTATGACAGACAGGCATTTTATTGGATTACTTGGGGTTGCTTCAGTGCCTGAAGAAGGTCTGAAAATTAGACCCCTTACCATCATGTTTGGTTTTCTATACAAAGGTGATGAAGTACATCTCTGCTGGTGAGGCATAGTCCTCTAGCAAGGATAGCTTGGTGTAAGTTCCTTCATCTAGCAAGGGGCTGGACTTAATGAGGCCCCTTCCGAGTTTATCTTTATATGTAGGAAAGTATGGGGTGAGTGTCCTTAAGAGGCTACAAATGAAAAGGAGCATTCATTCATGGTACAAAACACATCTAGACAGAAATGTCATATTTAACGGCAGAGGCTGAGAAAACTGTCCTTGAAGGCATCAGCCTAGTGTGGCAGCAGGACAAAAGGCAAATATGATTATAGGTTCATCAGAGGAAGCAGGGAATACAAATCCTCAGAAATTATGTTGTTGTTATTCAAGGCACAGAGTTTAGACTTTATCTAGTAGACAGGCTTCAGGTTTGCTCAACTATTCATAGATAGACTATTGCTGGCTTGGAGCCATTGTGGCACACAGCAAAATGTTCTCTTGTGCGTGTGTGTTTTTTTTAAAAAGGAGACAGCTAAAGAAGCAAAGTTTATCGCTGATCAGAAAAAGCAATTTAGCAATATGTAACAAGGATTCTTTTTTAAAGGCAGGAACAGATAAAGAGTAGAAAACTGTTGGCAGTGGTAGGTGTTTAGAGAAGGCAAGTGACCCAGGCAGAGACATATTTTTGAATAATTAGGAGATAAAGAGTAACACAGAGAAATCAGGCAGAACTATTTTGCTCTAGTATCAGTAAACATGCAAAATAGCTCATTTGGTACATGTGACAAAAGCAGTGAGGTAAACAAATGAAAAGTTAGATAAGTTTATGTAAAAGAAGAAGAAAAAATCTAATTGCAATCTAATCATGAGTACAACTTGAGAAGCCAGTGCTAATGAGCTGAGATTAAAAAAGTCAAGGTTCTTCTCCTGACTTTTATTTTTATACCATAAAACCACATTGTCAATGACTGCAGATACATTGGAGCTCTGCTGTTCTGTTATCCTGTTACTACATTTAGAAGACTAATTTTACTACCTGCCCACATATGCAATAACTTCTACAGTCATTATTTAGAGAGGTACATCAGGAATGCTAGTTTCTGAAGGTGTATGTTGGGTGTAGGAGGGAGTTGGAGTCAAAACACTCTACACTGAAGGGAGTTGGAGTCAAAACTACTTGAGGATACCAGGTTGAGGAAAGTTGATGTAGTCAAGGTATCTTCAACCTTTCAGAACTTTTAACCCAAACATGAATTTGAGGACCCACTTCTTAATCATTTATGATCTATTTGCATGGTGGTAGTGCTCATGTTGTGACCCATTCGTGGGTCCTGACCTGCCAGCTGAAGATGAGTGAATTGTAGCCCATACCATCTAAAAGTAAGGTCCACGTAATTTTCTCCTAGTTCTGTTCCACAGTACCCTTTGTAATGTGTCATGGTGATGCACTAAATTGGATAAGGTACCCTAATCACCCAAGACTTTTGCAGAAGGGTGTGCAAAGTATCTCTTACAGGGTGTTATTCTAACCATGTCTTCTCAGAAATAAGCCTTGTTGAATTCAGTGGGGCTTACACCCAGGCTAGTGGGGATATGAATGCAGCCTTAATTGTTTTTGGAAACCCAGCATCCCACATCCAAACAAAAAAAGAGTGCCACTATATCTATATTGCAGCCTGCTCACACATGCAAAATTTAGACAAATTCCCTAAATACATAATTAAGGAATTCTAGGTTGTTTTCAGCCACAGCTGCCTTCTGTTTCTCTGTGGAAGTGTGTGAACTTGAATCTGTTGTTTACATACTTCCATATCCTTTGTCGGAACAGAAAGGAGATGCTCTTGTCGCTTCCAGAGTTGTTAAATCAGTTTTAACTCACTTGAACTTCTGATTTATCCTGTCCGGGACTGGTTATCTCTGCCTAGCTGATTCTGTTAAGATGTGTTCATGATGTGCTAGAATTGGGGATCATGGGCATCTGTAGTGACAGAAGTGCTTTTAAGGCAAGGAAATATCCCTAAATACAGGTTTGAATAAGGTGTCCCTTGATAACCTTTTTTTTTTTTTTTGCGTTTGCTACCTAACAATATTTTGTTTGCATTGAGTCATATAAGGAGGACCTGCATACCGGCTGAATATATTATTTTAATTTCAGTAGGTTTTGGATCAAGTCTGCATTATTAAATGTGTCAAGCAGGCACGGTAATGCGATGATGCCTGGCCCAGATATGTCACCAACAATGTAACACACATAATACGAATTGTGCTCTTTCTTCAAAGTGCTCTGCTAATGCTAAACTTGATCCTCAGTGCATTAAACATGTAAGGGAGCCTGCTAATTTCAGTCTGACTGCTCAGTTGAGGGTTTGGTATATCTAAAAATGTACACTCACCATTATTATGTTGAGACAGGAGATTCCAGCAGCCTAATTTTCCCCGCATTGGTTGTGAGCTTTTGGGGTGATTTTGTTGCAACATTTTTCCTTCCAAACAATATTTTTGGAAGCATACATGTGACAAATGCTTTGCTGAGAAGCTTAATCTACCTAGATTCTGCCCTGTGACATAATACAATGTTCTCCTCCAGATGTTCCTTCATGGAGTAAAAATGTTACATCAAAACTGGAGCTGTGGTCTTAACATTCCTTCCTTCCTTCCTTCCTTCCTTCCTTCCTTCCTTCCTTCCTTCCTTCCTTCCAACAGCTTAAATTTTTAAAACAAAATCTAAGCAGTGTTCAACAGTAGCAATCAACATAAAACCACCAAAACAATATCCTAAAAACAGAGATAAAAATGCCAGCGGTACACATCAAAATATAAGCTTCATGTATGACAGAGCAAAGGGCATTACAAAGCATAACAATTTTAACAGTCTTGGTCCTATTAACCACAGTTTACTGAATCAAGATCAAGTCTGGTGCCAAAAAGCCCCTGCTCCTACCTTCCTCCACTTACCTCTCTTGCACCTTCAATGCAGAATTTGAGGGGGTTGTTAGACCACAGTTTCCTGATTTGTGCATTTTAAACTCTGACTGCACTCTAGTATTGGAGGCCATGGTTTTATCTTTGTTTGGAACCTAGATTAGTTATGTCTCATCCAGGTGAGTGTGATGTTGTCGACTGAATGACAGAACTTGGGAAAAGGAATAACTGAGTTTGAACCTCAGCTCAGCCAGGAAGTTTATAAGGTGGTTTTCGGAAGCTACTGACTTTTATTTTTTATTTTTTTGGTCTTCCTATCACACATATAATGGGATATAATACTGAGTTCCTTACGGGAAGTGATGGAGTCTAAGTAAATTATCCTTTTGCAGGTCTCTTTAGCAGAATTTAAAAGGGAACAACAATTATAGAGCATGTACATCCAGTCCTGTCGAGTATCAGATCTTTGGTGTTTCAGGTTTGTCACAGTGGGTGTGGATGCTTGTCTGAGGTGGTCTGTCGTAGAGCAGACATTTCTATCAGCAGCAGAAAGCCTTATGAGGATATGTTTCAAAATAATAAGAATAATGACAAAAAAGAGGTAAGAGGATATTCATCACTCTAAGAGCCCATTCAAAGGCAACGTCAGCCTTGTAATTCAAGACAGCTTCAAAGCTGGATACCTGGGGGGGGAAAATATGAGCAGAGGAGTGCACAGTCAGTGTGTCTGGCGTTCTTTGGTCTTTGCTTGGTTCGTTTTCTGCCTGTCACTCAGACGTACAGTTCTTACTTTTGTGCTTTATACAAAAAGACATGTCTTTGGCTGATGGAGGTACACTGGTTTTTAAACCAATGGAATTTATTTTTTATTGTTTTATGATGGTTTATGTTTTGCCTTCATGCATTTATTATTGTCGTTGTTGTACACAGGCCTGGAATCCATTTGAGCAAAGACCAGTTTAGACATTTAAAAACTAAAAACTATATTTTTTTAATTGCAAAAAGGAAAAACGAGTTTAAATCAATATGGTGTTCAAAATCAAGTATCCCATTTAAGATATTTTCTAAAGAAAAGGGAACACAAACAGCATATTATTTCATAAAGGAGGAGTTATAGCCTAGTAGTAGAATACCCATAGAGAAGTTCTCTGGAATTGCCAGTTGGAGCTCAGAAAGATTCCCTGTCTGAAACCATAGACTGCCACTGCCAGCCATTGTTAACAGTACTGATCTAGATGAACCAGATTCCTATGTTCTGTTGTTCCTAGTCAACATTTAGATCACAGCTATATAGCTGTACAGTATAAGGATGATGTGCAAGCTGGTTTATTTGAGGACAAGTTCAGTTCTCTACCACCACCCCTTTGCCTATGTAATTTCCACAGTTCCTCACTTCTTCTAGTCATTTGAGTACTAAACAAATTGAAAAACTCAGATAGGTAAACATAAACTTTGAGAAAAAGAGTACCTAGGGGAGATTGGTAGATGACCCTAATGGCATCTTCTGGAGCCAGGATCTAGTTTCAAAAATCCAGATTAATTGGAGGTTTTTTGCACCTGCGTTAGATTGTTGTATATGAGAATGTACCAAGAAATTGGTAGAGGCCAATACATTTTAATACAACAATCACGGATCTAATAAGAAAATCCGTCTCTATTCCTTCAGGGAAAGATTAAGATAAAACAACTGTTGTGTCCTGGTACTGTGTTTGATGCAAAGAAAATAGTAAATAAGCATCTTCCCATCTGGTTAAACAACAGCAGCCTTAATTTGATTATAGACAGTGAGCTCATGTTTTTCCTTAAGCTATTGGTTTGCTAGGGGCGTACTGATAATGCAGAAAATACAACAGCAACAGCAATGTTGCTCTCATTTAAAGGGCTTGATCATATCAATCCATTTTATCTACAGTGGCACAAATAATTTATTTCATTGCTTTAATTCAGGTGTCAGGAACCTCAGGCCCAGAGGCCAAATGGAGCTCCTCAGACTCCTCCTTGTGTCCTTTGGAACTTTACACAGGCCACACCCACTCTCCTCAGGCCACACCCCTCACAGGCCAGCTTTGCACCCTGCTTGATTTTGCCTGACTGCAATGTGCCCTTGAGCTTTGCTAACATCTCTGGCTAGTCTGGAAGGACGATAGGGAGGATTTTGCAGGCGTGTGTAGAAACCAGTATCCATTGCTTTGCACATATTCCCCTCTGGCCTCAGCTACCACTGGCAGCCTTTAGAAGGCTACCCAGAAGGGAATATGGCTCTTGGACTGATTCCCTATGCGCTATGAAGGAGAACCTGTATATTGTGTGGGGTGATTTCCTCTAATGCCCATAGTGAAGGCAGAAACCTAGGCAGAGGTGAAAGACCATCAGTCATCTACTTGTTCTCCTCTATGAACTGGAAGCGGTAGTGGTGGAAGCCATGAGAAATCTGTCCTGAGAGTTTTGATCTGGCTGAGGATAAATTGGAGTCCTCAAAGATGGAGTTGGACTTTGGCTGTAGAAGAGATACCACCAATAAAAAAATGTAGTGTTCTGCCTCTACTGTCAGAGGGGGGAGAGTACCATTGCACTCAGCTCCTGCTTGTGGGCTTCCATAAGCAGATGGCTGGCCATTGTGAGAATCAGTTGCTGGACTAGATAGGATGTTGGCCTGCTCCAGCCAAGCTGCTCTAATGTGCTTCCTACCTGAGCTTTTTGCTAGCAACTCATGGCCTTATAAAACATTGCTTGCCTGTGGCATAACTGTGTGTGTGTCAGTAATCACCCAAGTTCAGCTTACCTTTTAGATGTATGTGTTTCTGATTCCAGTGTAGGACGGAGAGTTTGATGTCCCACTCCCAGAGGAGATGTCCCCACCCCAGTCTTCATCCAAATGATCACCACTACAAAAGACTGCTGTTGAAAGGACATATTTGTTCCTGATTTTAAAACAGCTGCATCAAATAAGAATGTCCTATGAGTAAATACATTTCACATAATCAGATATCAAGAGATGTATATAAAGAATAAGTCTGCTGCATAGGAGATGATAACAGTAATAGCCAGCAATACTTCCCTAGCCACAAATACAGCTATTGATCAGGTGAGTTAGAAGCAGATGATGAGACTTGAAGCCACAACCTCACAAAAATGATTCTCGGTGTCTGGTAGGACACTGCAAATAAATTGTTATTGGACACAATCAGTCTAACAAATCAATATTATGGCAAGAACCAGGAATTTGAAAACATCTGTATGCCCACTTGGGAGTCCTTTCCAAATGCTCCATCTTGGATTGAGTTCTTTTGTACTAGGCTCAGCTACATGCAGGGTTTCCACCAATAGATCATAATATGAAAACAACGCTTCGTTTTGCTTATTTCAGCTACATGAGGTTAACATTTTTTGGGGGGGTGGGGAACCTGTGTCAGGCATCTGGTTTAACTTTAAAAAGTGCATGAGTAACGCCTTATTTATTCAACCCTTAATAGAAGGAAGCCCAATTTCAGCTCATAACATTGCAGCTGGCATGCCCTAAGGGAGGCACAAAAGTGTTCTTAAAAACTTACTTTACATCACTTTCAATGAATTCTGATCATAGACAACCCCTAATTATGCCACATATAAAACAGGGGCACAATGTCTTTCTCTATAAAGATTTCACTTGTGTCTCTAGATGACTGCCCTTACCATGGGAAGAATTATATGGACAGTTTTATAAGTTATGAATCCAAGGGTAACCTTGTGCCCTCTTCAAGAAAGATGCACATTATACAAGACTTAAATATTTAAAGGACAAAACAATAAAATCATGAACAAAGTTGCAGCCCTGCTTTAAAACATACAAAAGTTAAAATTCAAAAATGACCTCAACTTTCTAAGCTTCTGCGTAGGCTTGTCTAAACAGTAATTTTTTTAGCAGGTACTAAAAAGAGTGCAATGAAGGCACCTATTCAATGGTGTGCGGTGTAATTTTTCATAGGGGAACAGTTAGGGCCAGCTTGTGAGGGCAATTGGTGGGTTGTTGGAGTTGCGTGCATGAACATCACAACTCCCTCCCTAAGCCAGGCAGAAGCTTCCCAGGCTGTGAGAAGGAGACACCAGGGGAACATTTAGGGGACTAGCCTTTCATCCTAGTCCATTGATTGCATGCTGCTACACCTATTTGATTTTTATCTGTTCATTCTATTGCTTGTTATCAATTTCACTATGACCAAAGGTGTTCTGCCTTGCACCTGAGCATCTGAAGGAGAACTCTGATTTGTCCCATCAAAGCTGCTCCCTGCTCCCTGGATACCTGTATGTTTTTCCCAGTAGGGCGAACAGCATTTTGGGAGTATTTAACCCAGATAAATGGCTTAATATCTCCCCAATACTTTGCTCCCAATCTGATTCAGGGTCAATATTTTTGTTTTTATCGGAGAGAAGTGGGCAAGGTGTTCATACACACTAAATTAGGAAGAAATCCGTTTTATGCATTTTGTTTTCAGCCTTCTAATGTGCATTATACTGTTAATTTCATTTGTGTGTGTACTGCACAAATGTGTCAAAATAATGTGGAGGTGAAAATAGCATTCCCCCTGGTAGCTTTTTTTATTGTAAATGCTGAATGTGAAAGTGTGGTTCACCAGATTGCATTATCCATCTGTTACACAAGAAAGCTTAGCATTTCCTGGGTTTCTTTGAGTTATTTACTTTAATATTCTTCCTTTTATAGAGAAGATTATCTCAAAAACTGGATTATCCATACTAGATGGACTTTATTATTTAATCCTATTCTTGATATCTCTTTCTAATTCTATCCTCCCCCTCTTCTCTTAAATGAAATATTGCCTTACATAAATATTGCTTACATAAAAATACCCCAGATTTCACTTCTTATGTTTATAATACTGCCTTGAGCACAGTGCCTTTCCTTGCTGCATATTATTGAGAAATAACTCATCCAGGAATCTCTGGCTGACCTAATCCCTTCTATCTTGGCTTCTGTCTCCTACTCTGGTGAAGTCTGGACCATTTAAATAGTCATATATTATTCTACTTTGGGGAGAAGTACGGGGCAGTTCAGTGATGACCCTTTTCTTCACTTAAGTGGATTTGGATCAAACCTATTAATTAGAAGGAGATATTGATGGTCCCTTCAGTACAGGAGGTCTCCCAAGTAAATGCTAGCAGTAGAACTTTATGGACTGTAGAACAAGTAGCACTTCCATGATGACTTACCTACAGTGGTGCCTCACAAGACGAAATTAATCCATTCCGCGAGTCTCTTCGTCTTGCGGTTTTTTCGTCTTGCGAAGCACGGCTATTAGCGGCTTAGCGGCTTAGCGGCTATTAACGGCTTAGCGGTTTAGCGGCTATTAACGGCTTAGCGGCTTTAAGAAAAAGGAAACAAACTCGCAAGAACTTGCAAGACGTTTCATCTTGCGAAGCAAGCCCATAGGGAAATTCGTCTTGCAGAACGGCTCAAAAAATGGAAAACTCTTTCGTCTTGCGCGTTTTTTGTCTTGTGAGGCATTCGTCTTGCAAGGTACCACTGTACTATGAAATCAACTCTTAATGTTGGAGTCATTCAATGATGGTCATGCATAGACTGTTTCAGACTTTCAGTCCAGGGTGATTGGATGTGTTTAGAGGGGGAACTGATGGACCCAATCCCCATCTGTGCAATTTAAGTTGAATATTGGAACAGTACTTACCACCATACATTGTCAGAATCCCAGCTTTTTCAAGATTCCTTATATATTGGGGCTCAGCTAGACTGGTAAAGAAAAAATGATTTATATGTGTTGTATGTGTGCCACCAGATGGCGATGGGGAGCCCCATTTTCCTCTACCTGTTTTCCCTGTTTAAATTTACAGCGCTTTAAACTGAAACGCTTCTTTGAAGTGTCCAGATCCAGCCTTGGAAAGTCTTTCAATTGAACATGCATAGATAAGTGGTCAGGAAAGCGATCCTCTTTTGTGGCACTTTCTTTCTCTCTGAAAAGAGCTGTTGTTTGAGTTCATCTTAAGAGGCAGGCAGAAAAGTTCTCCTTTACATGCTGAATTAGATTGTGGGCTTATTTTTAATTTTTAAAAAGTATGTGTGCTGCAAAATACAGATTGAAGTGTGTGCCCCTGGGATGTCTGGGCTACACATTCAGAGAGGTCAATAAACAAAAATAATATGTAAATGACTAATGCTGGCTTTATAGTACCGTCTCAGAAAAAGAAAAAGAAAACCTTTCTCTTTGTCTGCATGAAATGGTCCATCTGTGCATTTGGAAAGCAAGGGCATAAGCTAGAGCATTTTCCCAAACTGTGTTGTGGCAAAAGAACTGCTATCATACTGGAATTTAATCAACTAAGGATCCTGTGTTCCCAAAGTAGTTGCCCACACAGGAGGTTGACTGATGCTTCTGTTCATGATTCACTGGTCTGGACTTGGTTCCAGTCCAAGCTCAAGTCTACCTCCAGTAGGGTTGGATAATTCTGTCTTGTCTTTGCATGGGTGCAAGAATTTATATCAGAAATATTGGGTATAGGTTCCTTTTACACACTAGGTAAAAGCCTTGACAATTTGACTTATCAGAAATTTGGGAAACACCTGTTCTAGAAGTCCTTGTTTTCTTTTGTCTTCATTTCCTTTTGTCTCTGTCCTTTCATATTCATTTGTCTCTGCTCAGTCATTGATGCAAAGACAATGAAATATCTTCATCGCTTAGCAAATCACTTTGTAAATTAGAGTAAAACATTTATGGGAGTGTTTTCCTAAGTCTCCTTTCCAAGCTAAGAGAGAAATAAACACCCAATGATTGACCAACAAGCCTCTGCTTTCCTGCCTTCCTTTTCTGTCCTCCCCCTTTCCTTTACCTCCCTTTCCCATCCTCAATAACTCTACTTCTCTGGCCCAGATCAATGTCAGTAGTTAAATGGATCAGTTATTTGAAAGCTGTCTGTTGACCTTTCCGCTGTGATTGATTGCACGAGAGTGCACAGGAGTGAGGATTCCAGGCAAGGAGAGCAGTCACTGCTGCCTGCTTTCCCCTCGCCACTCCCAGAAGGCTGCTACAGTTTCCCACAGAGGAATAAGCTGCATGCGCAGATGCAGGACCAGAGAGTGCTCTCAAGTAACCATAATGAAGCCAAGAGCTCGCATCTAGTCTTCCTTGGTGGCTTAGAGGAATTATTTATGAAGAGGAGTTGAGAGCTGAGTGGTTTACTGGCCTTTGACACACTTCCTGGCCTGAGGTTTGGAATCAGAAAGTCACAGGAGCCCTGTGTGACAGCTGCCCTAGGGTGTTGCCCTGCACACTACCAAAATAGAAGGCAAAGTGACAGGAGGCAGAATCACAGAGATGTTTTGTGTCTCTGTTCCCCCTCATCCTGACCAGTAATTTGCTTTTTAATGTACCATTCTCTCCTTTTTGGCATTGTTAAAGCACACAAATAACCCACATAACAAAGTGTGCAGAATAGTCCTTCAAGAACTCTGTCCCCTGTTGTGTTTTCTTTCTGGAAGTAATTTTGCCAGGGCCTTTAATTTGCTTTTAAATCTCCTGCAACCTGTTCCATGGAAGAAAGGGGCCTTGACCTTTTTAGCAATCTGTTTTATTTAGTTGTTGAGGATTCTCTGTTAGCATTACGGATAAGAATACCACCCACTATTCTTAACTTTTGTAATATACAGTTGGATAATTCAGCGAATGCCATCCTCCCTGTGCATAGCCAAGGAATACAAATTACCTTTAGAGTAGAAAACAAGAAGCAAGTTGTGCGTGATTATTTTGTTTTTCATCTTTTTAAAGTCGCTTGAGATGGCTGTAATTCACTGCATGGTCACAATTTCCAATCACTTACTTAATAAACATGTAACACCACTAGAGTATTCCAGGGCACGTCACGGCAAGGTTCCTGAGCTGAATCCATATTTTGCAATCCAGTGATACAAAGCAAATAATGAAAAGTTCATTGGGTTGCTGGTTTGTTTCAGATTATCAGAGAAGAACAAAGTTCAGGTGTTTATGCATACAGTATTTGACAGAACTTGGAAGGAACTTTAGACTAGTACACCTTCCCCAACCTGGTACTCTCAAAGATATTTTAGTCTTCAATTTTCATCAGTCCCAGCCAGGAGGGTCAGAGGCAATAATGCTTCTGAATTTCTGTTGCTGGAAGCCACATGACATGTTTCCCACAGACATCTCCCCATTCTAAATCTTCTCTAAAGGGTTGGGAAACCATCCAGAGCAGATTTAGGAGGGTGCTGGGGGAAATGGCCCAAAAATGATTTCCCTTCCCATTTCACTTACAAAAACCTTACTGTCAGCTGAGTTGGTTGCACTGTTGGGTGCAGCCCATAAATTTGGAAAAATACGCAGTTCAACAAAGACCACATAAATGTTTGCTTCTTTTAAATTATTTAAAGGGTTTCTTTTGAACAATGCCATTTTTAAGATGATTTTAAGATGTTTTATTTAGTAGTTGTAGCTAAGTACTATTAATGTTATTTGATATTAGATTAGGCTATGTTTTTTCTGTGTTCCTGTTTTTGTGATCTTGTGTTACAGGAAAAAGCTGCAATTCTCAGACCTTTGCAGATGGACAGAACCATTTTCAAAGAAACCTTTTTATTTTGAATCATTGATTGAAAATACAAAGCAATAATTTATAGGTTTTTTTTAAAAAAGATATTTAATGTAAAAGTTTGCTTTTTTTAATGTTCATGGCTGTATCCATCTGCAGAGCCCTGAAAATCTCAGCTTTTCCTTCTCTTTATGACCAAATTTCTAATTCTTGGTTTTGAAGAAAAATTTGGGGCAGGTTTCTCTGAGATCTTACAAACTGGGCAGGTTTCACACATCCCTCTCCAGACGGTTTAGAACTTTCTGTATATTCCTAATACCTTCTTCTCATTGGGTCTACAGAAAATGATATGGATTCTAGTTCCAAATGGCCCCTGATTTCACTGATGCATGTGAAGACTGTTGCACAAGGACTAATCACTTGTTCCAATTTATATACCTAGGATAGAAGAAGAAAAAACAGGGTATTTTTTTTTGTTCAAGTTTGAATCGCTAATTTGTAATACAAGTTTGCTTTTGCTTTTTAGAAAACTACACAGAAAATCTTTTTAGCCTTTTAACAATGTAGAAAGTGACAGACTGACAAGAGTTGAAAGGGAATACCTAAAGTGACACCATCTGTTTTAGTCCCATTGGCTCAATGGTACTTACATACTACTAAATGAAGAAGAGTTGAACATGTAATGTTTTATATGTTAGTGGCATAACTGACCACCAAATCATAGCATGTACCTCCAGAATATACCATACGAACATTCATTATAAGGAGTAATAGTTTCTTGGGATTTAAAAAAGGATGCTAGCTTCTATGCAATAAGAAAGACAAGGCGTTCTAAGTCCTTACTCATAAGGGAGTGCTGTTATAGTTTAGGAACCTATTATAGGCTAGGAACTTGGAAAATGGGCAACTTATTATGTTGGCCAGTTGGATCACAAAGGCCTCATTCAAAACACACAAGGAGGTGTGCATGAAAAGGACCATAAACAAAATAACAACAACAGGTCCCTACCTTGAGGAAATCACAATTTAGGAGGAGGAAACTTGAGGAGGAATCACAAGTGCACCAAAGGAAAGCCATGCTTTCTGCAATTCCTACATGGGATTTCACTGCAAAGTTATCCACAAAAATGCATCTACGAAGAGAGATTTTGTGGCTCTCAGAGACAGAGAGAGAGAGAGAGAGAGCTAGCTGATTGTAGCTATACATCTTATTAGTCCTTCTTGGATTGAGGCTATTCTGTTCTAAAATCTTTTATATGGGGTAATGAATGCCGCTCTTTGCTTATCTGAGTAAACTGTTGGTGCTGGCGAACAATGCTTCAGAGCTATTTGTCTGTTCTGTGCGATAGACTAATTTGTCCAATAAAATCCCAAGGAAAAAGCACGATGGAGTGGATAAAAAAGGGCAAAAGGACTCATTGACTCATCCATTTCCAAAACTATCTGTGTTTAATGGTAAGGGATCAATTAAGGATGTACACTGGTAGATTAACATTTGATTGGGTAGGGATTTGGGGAAAGAGAAACAATGGCCAAGTGTTCTTTTGTTCTTTTTTGGTGCTGTAGAATAGCTGGAAACAGTGGAAAGAGCAAGTTTCTCTCAGTTATCCTTAGCCCCAGCCTCAGATCACTGTCTTACTAGTTTCTACTGCAGGTTAACTTACCTGCATCTGTAACAAAAATACACTGTAATAAAAGTTGTGGTATAACTGGACTCTGAACTGAAAACCTTTCACAATAAATTTGTGCATTCCACAACAGTCCCAGAATTAAATGAAGAGGTATTATAGCTAATATGTGGGGAAATAGTGCTGACTTCTCAGACAAAGGCATGGTTAACATATAGCGCATTGCAAAGGCATGGCTAAGTATGAATGTGCAAACAACCTTAGTAATCACGGCCACTTCACTTCTCCAGTCCTTCTGGCTTCCATGCTACCATGGTTTGGCTCAGCATTGTGTCAGAATCTAGGCTCATGGTTTGGCTTGCTGCTGACAAACCATGACCAAGAGTTTGCTCTTGGCTCACAGGCCTAGATTTGGATTTAATGTTAAGCGAAACCAAGGCTTAGTGCCAGAAAATGCTGCAACAGAAGGACACAGGAGTGAAGTGCCTGTGATTTCCGCTGTATTCACCTGCTCACTTGTCCACTCCCACTCAGCCATAGTTGGACTTAGTGTTACATGTGGCCATTGTTGGTTAGAAGACAAAAGCCATCAAACACTGGGCTGTTGTTTTACACTACTGAGGGAATGAATGGAAAGTAATTAGATAATTATGATAAGACAGGCTAAGGAATAATAAAATGGTTGCTACTAATTCGATCTTTGTTACTATGTTTTTATTATGTGGTAAATGCATACTAACACACATGCGCGCGCACACACACACTATTCTTTTATTTTCTTTGCCTTTCCTGCTAAAACAACATAAAATGTACCTATAACCAAAGGAGAAGCACTTTGGCAAGCAAAAGTCAGTGAAGAGTGAGGGCAGTATTTTCTTAATTTGACACAGGAATGATCTCACCTAATCAGGCATCACACCAGAATGACATCACAGCACTTTGGGCTCATGAATAAAGGTTTGTTTGTACTCGGTATACTGCCACCATCAAGGCCAAATGCTTTTCTATAAAATGCATGCACCTTCTCACCTTTGCCAAGACCAGTACTCTTGGAGAATAGGGGGACTCAAGGAATATAAAATATATTTTGCTTCTGGCCTACAGCCTGTCGTTGTGAACTGCTGTGTCTCATGGTGCTACTTAAGAGTCTTGTTATTCGGAGAAACTTTCCTCCTTGTGGCAGCCAGGGTTGTGGCTCAACCCCCAATACCAGTGCAACATAAGTTGTTGGTTGTGCTGTGTTGGAACTTCCAAAGTGATGCCACATAAGAGGACTTGTGTAGCTCATGGAGAAAGGACCCTGGGTGCCTTCCAGCCTTCTTCTGCTGTTGACATGTAGAATAAATTTATATCAGCCATCACTGGTGTGTGTGTGTGTGTGTGTGTGTGTGTGTGTGTGTGTGTGTGTTCATTAGAGTAGTCTTTGCTCCTTGGTTATGAAGTGTAGTGCAGCACTTCATTATGGTATTGTGGGGGAAAGAAAATGGTAGGTAATTGTTTTTTGCCTCTTCACCATGAAGAAAGGCAAATTGAAATGTTGTGTGCTCGGATATAAATCTGTTCAATCCTGTGCTGTCCTTTTATTAATGTAAAGGGAACATGGGGCAAACTGGAGGGAATTAATGTTTTAATTTAGTTGCTTTCATGCTGTCTAGGTGCCATCGCTGTTTTTAGAACATTTGAAGATAAATGCAGGTCACAGACTCCTGGATACTTGATAAAGTTTCCTAGTGAATGTTGAGTACATAATTTGTTTTATCATATTGAAATGTGGCTCCTGCCGTGAGTTATTTCTTTGCAAATGCCAAATCAAATGTTTCAAAGAAGACTGGAGATGAAATGAAAATGAAGGTAGAAGACAATATAGATGTCATTAGACTGGAAATTGTTTATGAGAACCAGAGCTGACCGGCAGGTCTAAATGACATTGATTTGCATACTTTAAATTAGAGTTAATGGATTAATTCTGTGCAGAACTCTTGGCAGGTAAAACAAAGTGGTGTCTGGGAACTATGTTGAGATCCCTAAAACATGAGCAGGTCCGATTATGCTACTGATAAGTTATTTACTTGTTTACTCATTTATTTTTCCTTACTGGGTCAAATGCATAATGGCATTTTGTATTTTGCTTCTACTGGTATGATTATAATTAGGGGTGTACCAGTTATTCTTCAGTTTCAATTTTCAAACCAAAATAATTCTTTCCTTGTTTAAAAAGTGTTTTGGTATTTTTTAAACCCTTTTTGTCATATCTAGTTCCACTGTTTTCTGTAGCTGTTGTTTCAATGCCATTTTTTATTCTATTCTACCGCATTTAAAAATCTTTCCTGGAGCAGACATACGGGTGATCCCATCCCTTTACAGATATTGTAGATGATGTTATAGCATTTCTATATAGCCAATTATATTTGATTATGTGATGATGGCAAATGAAGTCAGTTGAAAATGAGGGCAGTGATTCCTGCATCTGTCACCTGTGTGATACAGCTGATTAGAGAATTATATCCTAAGCATGATGGCATAACGCTATGTTATGATATCATGTGACAGCATGTCAACTTTTACCCAAGCAAGAGAGATCAATGTAAATAAACACATGAACATTCTTCAAGCCGGCTCTAAAGTTCAGGTCCCATCTTACCCCAATGACATCAACAGGACATAAGCATCTTATCCCAACCCTGCCCTGTGAGACCTGCAAAACACGTCAACTTACCACCCCTTTCTGCCTCCTTACATTTCCCAAAGCTCAGGAGCCGTGGGAAATCAAATTTACAAGGGGTCCTGGTTCTTGAGCTGGTATAGTGCCAGTCTTGGGTATACTGTAGGCTCTGGCATCAGCTCTCTCATAGTAAGATGCCCTTATTATTGCTTCCACTAGCATATATTTTGAGGATAGGAAAGAAATTGTGGGATTTTGGTTTGAAGGGGGTTAAGACCTTGTATGAGAGATTTGGGATGCATGCATTTAGGCTCTGTTGGACTCACAATAATGCTTGGAAGGCTGGCACAAGGTATGGCAAGGTTCTCAGCACCCACTGAAGCAGACTTTTGACAGTAATGAAGCCTTATGAAAGGTGAGGTGGACTCCTTGCACAAAGGGTGAAGGCAGAAATGGCAGCACCTTCCCCTTTCTCTCCATATTGTAAGGCAGACTTTTGCAGTAGTAGCAGCTTAAAAGCTCAGTTTTTGCTGTAGCTAGCGTATGAATCCTTCACAGTATGGTCAGAGAAGAAGACCTGGTTCATGGTCCTATCCCAGAGGGCTTGGGCTGTCATTGAATGCCCCACAGTGCCAACACCTCACACCAGTAAACAGCATTTCCATGCACTCTGGTTTCCATCAGTGTTCTGTTGCGCCAGAAGCGGTTTGGTCATGCTGGCCACATGACCCAGAAAGCTGTCTGTGGACAAACACTGGCTCCCTCTGCCTGAAAACGAGATAAGCACCACAACCCCATAGTCACCTTTGACTGGACTTAACCATCCAGGGGTCCTTTACCTTTACCATTAGGAGCACAATGACACTGAACGTTTCGAAATGCTTAGAGAGCAATGTGACTTTAGTGTGTGTTTTTTTAAATGGTTCTTTTTAGCCAAGGCTATCTGAGTTTGGCTCAGCAAGGGGGGTGCACCAAGGAAGGAGGCAGCTGAGGGAAAGGGGAGGGACCACCACATGCTGGACCCAAATTTTGGGAGGCAGTTGGGCTTACTTCATAATGGATGTAGCAGTACCCCCCTCTACCAAATTTCAAAGTTTCAGTATTGTTATTTAGTTCTTGACTTTCTTTGGGATGTGCCCAACTCAAAACTCAGTCTAAATTTACCCTGTTGCCACGGACTGATTTTGGAAGCACTGTACTGGTAAATGAAACCTGGGTTTCTGAACTGGATGCACACTGTATTCCTGCACAACTATGTCTACACTGCCAGATACAATATATGTCTATTCAACGGCACAAGCCCACACCTTATTTCTGATTTTATCTTTGTTTTATGAGCCCTTTAGTATATTCACAGAGGCAGAATTTGGCACAATCTGTTAAATGCATCAGTGGCTTATAAAAATCACTGCTTGTTTCTTGCTTCCTATTAAGTAAGACATGCCAAAACTGGAAACCATTTGAGACATGAAATATGACTCAAAGGTCAGTGCTTAGAACGCGGATAATACAGTGCATGAGACAACACTAATCTCTTGGTACTGTGATGAATATGTTGACAAGCATTCAACTTTTAATAATTAATCATGAAAAAACAAAGCCATGTTAATAATTCAAGGCCTACTAATGTAGGGTGCTATGGCTATTTGAATACCGTGCTTTCTGCTGAGCTTTGCCTGTGTTAATTTTAACCCAAAGCACTCTTGAGCAGCATCTCCTTTTGTGACAGCATTTGCTCAAGCTACCATCAGCACAGAACAGGCCGGCTCAACTACATGTAGCAGCTTAAGCAGCAGAATTGGGAGCAAAACAGTTTAAAAAGCCCAAAGGTTAATCAAAATCATGAGCGATCCTTTCTAACCATTTTCTGCTTAAAAAAAAAAAAATTAAGCAAGACTTGCCTCCCCCCCCAGCATTTTGTTCTTATTCTGCAGCAGCAGTACATGTGTAATGTTTGCTTTGTGGTTAAGTTTCTGAATTGTATCCCTGCTTGGCTCTCCTTTTACCAGCTTACCCGTTCTACAGTAAATGAATGGATACAGTCATTTCTGTCTCTGTCTTCATGCCTTGTGTGTTTCCTGATACTTACGATAGGAAATTCCTTGAATACTGGAACTACCAAAGCACCTATTTCGTGGTCCAACCCATTTGGCCCATTAAGCAAGGGTGATTGCTCCTCTCAAGTTGCTGTTTTTGCAATTGCACACAGTTCCTAGATAAACAAAAGGCTGACGTTTTCTAAAGAGTACCCTTCTGTTAGCCTTGTTGAAGTTGGAGCCAGTATCTGGAGGGAGAAAATGCCTCTCATGTTGCATGTCTGGTTACAGAAACCAGTTGACTTAGTGTAATTCTTTCCAATGTTAGTGGTTTAAGTGCCTAATTTTGTTCTATGTTTGGCTTGCTTTTTTTTCCAAAAAAGTTTGCTGCTCCTAAAATGTACTCAGAGAAATTACACTAACTCTGCTTTTAAAAGCAGAAAACTACAGGAGGTAGATGAAGCATCACATAAGCAATAGCTAAGGTCATTTCAGCATGTTTTGATACATACCACTGAAGCAAAAGAAAGAAAGAATAACCAAAACAAACAGTATACTTTAAAGGAGCTGAAATACATTTGCAAGGCAAACTCTAGTCAATGGCCTTCCAATGTTTCAGATAACAAAAGAGGGTGTGTGACACTGTACCTGTTGACCACAATTTACAACCAATATGGCAAATCTTTAGTCCAGTCTGATGGCCACAATCCCTCATTTGCAACCATCCAGAGGGTTAGGTGCTAGTGGCAGCCAATGCTGGGGTGAAAAGTGTTAGAGAGAAAAAGTGGGGAGGCAATGGCTGTGCCTCCTTTATACATTCCAAAATCAGAAGTTTCTTTCTAAACATACACCCCTTCAGAACAAGCAAGAGATACCATAGTTCAAGGATAAATTCTAGGCTGGTAAAATGCTTGAGGGTGTGGAAGAGGGCCAGTGGAGTGGCATTGCCTGGGGAGACACCCAAGAGTCAGATATCGAGTGCCAAGGTTCACCATCCCAATCTACAGGAATCTTATTTCTGATTTACACCATGCCCAATTAGTTTCCGAGGTTCCCTCCTATTGATGCTTATCTCAAAGAATCAAATTCCTTTCATGAGTGGCAGTTATTTCATGGAACGGTGTTAGTTTTATTCTTTAGGTGCGTCTGTATTGATTGAATGAAAGCTTCATAGTAAAGTTAAAGAGCTCTGGGTCCTTTAAGAGCATGATGCATTTAATATTTACATTAGGCTTTCAAAAGCTGAAAGCTTCTTGCATAGATTTTCCAGTAGAATTCCATCCAGGTACTATGCACCTTTTCACTTTCAACATTTCCAGTTCACTGATCCCAACAGGTTCTAACCATTGCAGTGACCAGTAAGTTGCAATTCTGGAGCAAAAACGTGATGCAGGAATTAGCCAACAACACTCCTCATCTTATTTGCTAAGTTAGACTTCATAAGTAACCATGGCAATCTAGTAGTACCCTACATTTACATAGCTACCCTGAAAGCACTGAAACAGGGATGAGAAATAGTACTTTTGTTTGTTTGTTACTTTTTAGCCTCAAAGCCCCAAAGAGGTGAACAACTTCAGTGTATATTTCTTTTGAATTAATATGTAATTCAATTGTGATACATAAATCACACCAATCAAAATAATATAAAATAGCAGCAAGGTTTTCAATGGCCAATGGAGGGAATGTGTGGCCCTCCAGAATGTTGTTGGACTCCAATATGGCTATTGGATATTGCGAGTAATAGTCCAGCAATATCTTATTATTTTTATTTATTTTCAGGATGGATGGATGAGTTGAACCAACTGGAAGCAACAAATACACAACAATCTGTTTGTGGTGGTCTCTTAAAATCCAGAAGGAAAATAGCTAAATTTTCCTAGCTTGCAAAACCTTTCATAACAGCATAGCATAACAGTACAAAGTGCAAACAACTGAAATAGTGATAGCTCACAGCTTTCGCCTACATGTATGGGCATAATCCACCAAGAACAGATCCTGACCAATCCTCATTTCAATAAATCGAATTTCTGCAACAGCGTATCTACACTCACTAGGGCTTGCACAGGAGATATACCTAATGATTTGTGGCTTGTAAATGGCTGTCCTGCAGAGAATTGCATGCAGAAATGTGTTTTGCAGTCCTCACTAAAATCCATGCTTTTAAAATATGGGCAGAGTATGTTTATTGGGAATTGAGAAATATAGGATATCTGAGTTACAGTAAATCACTGTTATTTTCTGGTCAGGTTCTGAATAAAAGATACTAGTATCCCTTTCCCCACCCCTTCCGTCTGCAAATCTATAAATCTTGTTTGGTATTTTTCTGTATCTGCAACTACAGACCAGTGCTTAGATAAGATTAGGAATGGTGGGTCTGTCTATTTCTGATACATGTCACATTCATATGCATCCACCCAGAAATCTGCTACATCCAGTTCTGCAATTCTTTAAATGTCATGTAAAAAAATGTATTGAATGTCCATTTAAATCTATTATATATCTATGTTTCTAAACAAATTTTCTCTGAATATACCGTATTTTTCGCACCATAAGACGCACTTTTTCCCCTCCAAAAATGAAGGGGAAATCGGGGTGTGTCTTATGGGGCGAATGCCTGCAAGCCTCGCGCGCCCGGCAGGAGGTCCCACCGGGTGCGCGAGGCTTGGGGCGGCAGCCTGTCGCCCGAAGCACGGGGAGCCCTCTGGAGGGCTCCCCCTGCTTCGGGCGAGTGTCTGCAAGCCTCGCGCACCCGGCAGGAGGTCCCGCCGGGTGCGCGAGGCTTGGGGCGGCAGCGGACTGCTTGCCGGCATGCAGAAGCTTGGGGCGCGCTGAGCTCAGCCCGCCCCAAGCTTCTAGGTGCGCGCAAGCAGTCCGCTGCCACCCCAAGCCTCGCGCACCCGGTGGGACCTCCTGCCGGGTGTGGGAGGCTTGGGGCGGCAGCGGACTGCTTGCCGGCATGCAGAAGCTTGGGGCGCGCTGAGCTCAGCCCGCCCCAAGCTTCTAGGTGCGCGCAAGCAGTCCGCTGCCGCCCCAAGCCTCGCGCACCCGGCGGGACCTCCTGCCGGGTGCGGGAGGCTTGGGGCGGCAGCGGACTGCTTGCCGGCATGCAGAAGCTTGGGGCGCACTGACCTCAGCTTGCCCCAAGCTTCTGGATTAGCGCAGGGGTCCGCTAGCCCTGGGAGAGGCGCCCGGCTCTCCCACGCTAGCAGAGACCTTGCCGGCACGCAGAAGCTTGGGGCGCGCTGACCTCAGCTCGCCCCAAGCTTCTGGATTAGCGCAGGGGTCCGCTAGCCCTGGGAGAGGCGCCCGGCTCTCCCACGCTAGCAGAGACCTTGCCGGCACGCAGAAGCTTGGGGCGCGCTGAGCTCCGCACGCCCCAAGCTCCTGGTGTAGCGCAGCGCACCTGGGGGGGAAATAAAAATTTTTTCCTTTATTTCCCCCCCTAAAATCTAGGTGCGTCTTATGGGCCGGTGCGTCTTATGGTGCGAAAAATACGGTACATCTCTGAAGAAATTTTGATAGGTCTTTTGAGACAATAACTTCATTGGGACACCTGGGAAGGGTAAATGCCAGTGGATAATAGACTCCAATCTGCACACTAGCTGCACATTAGAGATTCAAAACAGGTTAATTTTCTGTGGTGGCATCTTGACACTGGAAGGCCTTCCCAATAACTAAATAATAAGACCCTGATGACACATTTGGCAATTGCATTACCATCCTCTTGATGCCAGGTTAAGACCCCTTTGTTAGCTTGGGCATTTTAGATGTAATGGTGTTCTCTCTACATTTGTTTTTGTTCTGATCTGTGGGGAAGCTCACCACTGAGGAGATTCCCAGGTGGGATGGATGGCAAGGCAAGGCAAGGCGAGAGTCAGCACCTCGAAAAGAGATCAAGGTATTCAGGACCATGGATAGGGTACCTGACATGGAGGCCAAAGATCCAATTTGTCTCAATTGTAGCCCATCTAAGAGAAGGAAATCTCTCATCCTAAACCTCCACTGCTTTCCAGGATATCTTTGGGAGAAGAAAAGGCTAAGCTGTAAATTCCACACAAATCCAGAGTGGAGTCCCTAAGATGGTTGGATGGTGCCTTGTACGCCTCCTTCTGGCAATTCCTGCAGCCCAGCTGGTGCCAAACATATTGCTTTCCTTTCCTTTGGACCACATCAGTGAGGCCAAGAGGGAGGTCTTGTCGTCTGGGCAGCCCAGGACCTCCACACACACTGCCCAGGGTCTGTGCCCCGGGGAAGGTCACTTCGGTGTTGACTTCACCCCTGGAGGTGCACTCCATTGTCTCACAAGACGGATGCCAACAACAACAAATGTCTTGCAGCAGTGTGCCCCAGATATTGGGGTCTCTCTTTAGGACTATCTTGTGCCACCACTACTGAATCTGGCAGTAGAGTTGTACCCTTGGGGAGGTTGACTCCAGTGCCCACAGACTCACATGGTACAGGCTAGGACAGTGATCCATCTCCTCAAGTTGCCGAAGGTCATGGTAACATTTGTGTGTGTGTGTTAGTCAATCTTTTATCTGTCAGCACAAAATAATTCTGTGCTGAAGATTTCTTCTGAGAGTGTGAAGCTGGGGAGATTGTCTGCTATGTGCTGCACATTGTTGTTTTTAATTGAATTATTTTTACTTACAAACGAATTGCTGCAGAAAGTTATTTTTAAAAGAAGGACTTCCCTTAAAAACAGAATATGTCTGTACTCAGTAGCTATCCTTCCTGGCTTCTTAAAAGCACAGGGGAGGGTGTCATATGGCAATTCTTTCCATGGGGATTTTGAGATCAGGAAGCACCAGCAGCTAGAAGAGTTGCAAAGAGCTTGTGAAATTGTTTAATAGAAAGAAGGACACAGAGAATGCTCTCTGCCATCTTGCAACAATAAGATAAGCTCTGCTCTGCACCACCAGAATTGTAAAAGAGGGGGGGGGGGGAGCATACACAGAAAAACAGAAACCTGTTTTGCAGGTGAAGCAGCCTTTGGAGATATTACAGGGTGGAGCAGCACTGATGCAGAGCTTTTTGAGAGTGGTACATACTCCTTCAGAAAGTGGTGGACTGTCCTTCCTTGGAGGTTTTAAAGCAAAGGTTGGATGGCCATGTGTCCTGGATGCTTTAGTTGAGATTCCTGCGTTTCAGGGGGTTGGACTAGATGACTCCCTGGGTCCCTTCCAACTTTACAGTTCTAGGACTCTTTGACTCTATGTCTCTATTCTTATTTCTTTTTTTTTTAATAAACTTTTATTTCCAATATTCACTCTTTTAAAATCACAATAAGAAAGTAAAAAAAACAGACATCGCAAAATAAACAGATGTAGACAATAAAATATCAAGACGTAAATACATTTCTCCAAAAGTATTAATTATCATAACATCATTCTGACTTCCCTCCACCACGATTTAAGCTATATTCCATTGATACCCTTCTTGCAGTTCCTTCTTTCTACCTTTATCTTTACTTCGCAGATTCTATAATTCACCTACTGTTATTTTAATGTTACCTAAGTTTTTCTCCATGTATGATATAAATTTATTCCAATCATTAATAAAGATTTTATTACTCTGATGCCTGATCTTCTGTGTCATTTTTGCTAGCTCAGAGTACTCAAATAGCTTGTCTTGCCATTCGCTAATAGTTGGGATTTTAGATGATTTCCAGTTCTGTGCCAACAGTAGTCTAGCTGCTGTTGTTGCATACTGGAACATGGTTTGATCTTCTTTTCTAATCTCCTCACCGACCATTCCCAGAAGAAATGCCTCTGGTTTTTTAGGAAATGTGTATTTCAGTATCTTTTTCAATTCATCATAGATGGAACCCCAGAACCTCTTCACTTCTTCACATGACCACCACATATGATGGAAGTCGCCCTCTTTTTTTTTTACATTTCCAACATCTTTTGTCTCCAGTCTTGTACATTTTCCCAAGCTTAACAGGAGTAATATGCCAACGATACATCATTTTTTCCATATTTTCACGGAGGTTAACGCATGCTGTAAATTTCATGTCCTTAGTCCAAAGTTTCACCCATCTCTCATATTCTAAACTATATCCCAAATCTATGGCCCACTTTATCATGACCTCCTTCACCTCCTCGTCTTTTGTATCCCATTCCAGTAATTGATTGTACATTTTGGATAGAAGCTTACTCTTTCCTTCTAATATTTCCACTTGGAATTTTGATTTTTTCTCATTCATCCCTATTTTTTTGTGTTCATTCCATAGGGCATTAATTTGGTGAACCTGTAACCACCCTATTGACTTATCTTTTAGTTCTTCAAATGATTTAATTCTCCACCCCTTATCCGATTTGGTCAGGAGATCTTCGTAAGTCCATCTTTGGCTTCTCGTGTTTAAATTTTTAAGGGATGAGATATTAACTGGAGATAGCCACCAAGGTATGCCCTTTTCCAACAGTCTTTTAGTTCTATTCCAAACCTCTATTCTTATTTCTTGAGTTATTTTAAAAGAAGGTGGCATGGATCAGTTCCTGAAACACATCCACATTCAATGCATGAATTTCATCACTGCGTTAAGATTCACCAAGCTAAATGGGGTCAGTTGAGAGGAATTTGCTCCAGTTGATATTTGTCTGCTTTTATGTGCATATGGAGTACTTTGAAAGTTTATTTCTATACCTTGTGTTTTTAAGTTACTATAACTGGCCCTGAGTCTTTGAAATGGGGTGCAATAAAAAATTAAATAAAATTTCTGAATGCTCTCTTATCTTACTAGCTACTGTCTAGCATAAATAAAGCCTACATATATTTTATGTGCAATATATGGACAGGAATAAAAATCAACCCAAGTGTATTCAAGATTTATTACAGAAGGGGGAAGCTATTATTCTTTGATTTCTAGCCAGCAGAAGGCCTTTATACCTCAACCCTCTCCCTACTAAATAACATTATAAGTGTGTTCAAGACAGACTACCATTAGGTTTATAAAAAGTGAGCCTTGTTTAGGAACTTTTCCAGTTGTCGAAAACACTACTGCTTGCATTTCGGTTTTATCATGTTTTTCACCATTAAACAGTCTGTTTGGAGCCAGCTTTAATATAATAAATCAACTAAATAAATGTTTGCAAGGTTTGGTTTGGGTTTTTTGTTGTTGTTTTTTTTTTAAAAAAAGCCTGAGTAAAGTATTGCTTTGACAGGCTTACTTTGCATTTAGAGGATTTAGAACCACTGAACATACAGGATACACTTTTCTTGCTAGCCTTTTAAAGTCTGACTGTGTTTTGTGTGCTAGACAAAAATTAATAATCTGCTTACTCTAGAATTGCCTTGTTGTAGCCATCCCATTGAGTGGAACATCTATGAAGTTAGTGGTTTGAGGTCTACAAATTTATACAGTAAAGTATAGATATTTCATTATTCTTAATTTGGAAATTTAATCCCATTATAATCATTGGTATGCCAGAGGAAGGCAAAAGCAATGGTGGTTTGGGAAGTCACCACATAATTGCATCTGTCCCATACAGTTCCTGTGTATACATCACTGGATCAAACCAGGCATAAACAGTTTCGATAGGAACTACTGCCTGAAGTAGGACGAAGTTGGATTCAAGTATGATCCATTGAAATAAAACACAGCAATTCACTGGAGTGCCTAATTTTTTTTCAAGTGCCTCCAGTATTCACAATATTCCCTGTTATCTGTGTACTCTTATCCCACCCATGAGGATGAGGATGTTGCAATATAATGCAATTTCTTATCTTACCTATAAGTTAAAACAATTTAAAATTAAAATATTAAAATGAGTTGAAACAAATTGCAGCCAAGGGAATAGGGTGTGCCCTATACAGTAATATATATCTCAGGTGTCAAATGCAAGGGTAAAGTGGTGCGTCTTTAACTATGCCTCCTTTGCCCTTTATACGCGCTTGTTAAGAATTCATATACGTGGTTCCATCATGCAGGGGGGAAAATCACTTGGGTCAAAATAGATGCTACATTAAATAAATCGCTCTCAAGAATTGAGGCTTGCAGAGTGTAGAATCTGAGGGTGCAACTATTGGAGCTATATCCCTTTGAGGGTGTTTGTGGTAGAAGAAGAAAAAGCAGCGATTTTGTTAATACAGGAATGGGGAACTTGTGGCCCTCCAAGTGTTGTTAGACTACAACTCCCATTATCCCTGATCACTAACCATGCTGGGTGGGATTAATAGGAGCTGGAATCAAACAACACCTGGAGGCTCACTTTTGATATCTATGAATAGAGGAGGAATAACTGGATAATTTATGTTGCTGTGCTTCAACTGAGATTTATGTACTTTTTCCTATACAGGTTGTGTACACGCCATACATTTAAAGCACATTTGAAGCACATTCCCCCCTCCAAGAATCCTGGGAACTGCAGTTTACTACTGATGAATCTACAATTCGCAGTGCCTTTACCACACTACAGTTCTCAGGATTTTATTTTATTTTTTATCTGGTGGAGAGGGGTGAGGGAAAATGTGCTTTACATGTATGGTGTGTAGGAAGGCACAGAAGCCCCTTTGAAAGGCCTAATGAAGTTTGCTTAATGGGGAAAAGGATCACAGCACCAGGTTTCACCTTTGACCAGCATGCGTTCATTAGAAGTCTATAGAAAACCCCTTCATGCTGTTTGGTCCACGTGATTTGAAGAGTTTTCAGCTGCATGGAGTGAGATGCATGGGCATCTCTCTATAGATACTGCTATGAACATGTGTAGGTCAAGCAGAACTTGCCAGTGTGGTGCTGTTGCTCATTCCTTACAGGCTTCCATTACAGCATTTGAATGAGGCTAATGGTAATCCCTGTTTGTTAAAGATGTCACATGCTTTTGCTTTTGACTCAGCTCATTAGCAGTAGAAAGAAGTATATGAAAAAGGAGGAATCCTTTCATTGGTTTCATTCTTGGCCAGTTCACTGTATGTTAATAGGTGCACATGAACCAAGTGAGAGACACAGCTGCTGCTTGCAGCTCAATTAGTTAATCCAGACCACTTAAATCTGAGAGTTTAGATATGCTGCAGTCAATGGAACAAACTTTGCTTGTTCGGCAGCTAAGATGGTGTAAAGTGGAGAATACAGTATTTTCAAGGTAAGGATGCAAACCTGCATGAATTACAACTTGGGTTGTATTGTGTTACACTATTTCCCCTTGTTAATTCTTTATTTCCCTATAGCGAAGAAAAATATGGCTAGACCAAACATGCAAATCAATGACAAAACACTAAAGCATTAAAGGAAATAGGAATGCACCCAGCAAAATTTCCCAGGTTTTGTATTAGCCAGAAGGGAAAATGTTTGAATCTTGATGTCTTTGGTAACCCTGCACATTTGAGTCTCGCTGCTAAGCACTAACAATACTGTCCTTCTAGCAATGTGCAGGTAGTATGAACTCTTCTTAGCAGCAGAGATCGATAGATATCAAAGGCAAACATAGACCTTTCCTGTGCAAAGCTGTGTTTGCCCTTAACTTGCTCTCCTCCAAATTCAGGAGCCAGCTGTAGCTTTCCTCTGTGCATTGAAGCGCCACAGGAGAACTATACCTTGTAGGATAAATGTGATACTACATAGGGTACATTAGGCATTTGATGGGCTTAGGAAATGTACTGATACTTACATGTTAAGTACCCTGACCCATTTTAAGCCCTCCTGAGCCTTTTTAATACATGAAACACAGTGATCTGAATTATAATAATGTGGATTAGTATTCTCTTTTTTAAAAAAGGGATAGAATAGATATTTAATAAATTGCATTAATATTCAAATCACACACACACACAAACATATATCTCACATTGACATAAATAACGTTAACTGAATATAGTGTGTAGGAGAGTCTGTGCATTATGTACACAGCTTTTTCAAAGAGGTTTTAAACATTAATAGAAATCATTAAATTAATTATGAAAATTCTTTATTCAGAGCAACTCTAATGTGGGTTAGTGGCTGACAGTTAATGAATTTCTACTTCTTTCTGTGGGAATTGTCATCAGAGGCACTTCACTAATAAGACAGCACATTGAATTTAAATTGCAGTATAAATTCTATACCATAAAATGCCTGTATTGCTAAGAAGAGAGAGAGAGAAGTACAAGTGACAGATATTCTAAACAGCATTTATTTTAAGACTACTACAACACTCTGCAATGTTGTGTCAACTGGGGGAAATGGTTTAAGGTAGCTTGATCTTGCTTAGCTTGTTCCTCCCATCATCTGTCAGCATTGAACTCCATGTGCAAAGAGTTCCATTGAAAGGGCATGTCAAGCAAGCTGTTCTCTTCTTTTGAATTGTTTGTTTTTTGATCAAGTGGCTTTCTAAAAAGTTCTTCAATTGTAAATAAAGGCAGAAAATGTTGCTTTGCAGGATTAAAACACTTCAGCATGTGGTTTAACCACTGGGTGCAAATGCTGAACTGCTGTCTTAGATCTCTTTTCTCTACTTAATGAAAATAATTCACTTAAAGTTTGAGGCAATTGCTGTGAACCAGCATGAAAAAAGTCTAATCAGCGCCACCTCTTAACCCTGTCCTTCCTCTCATAGTACTTTTGAGGAAGATGCTTCATCGTTGTGGCCTGACATTACTGTGCATTTGTGTGGAAAGACGGTCAATCTGCACAAAGTGAAGGGAGTGTGTAAGTTGACATTGCTGACACCCCCTCTATAGATTTCTCTGTCTTTGCCTCACATGCATTATTCAGCCTCCTGTTGTGCAGTTCAACTTTTGTAATATCCACTTAAAAATTGGCTAGATAATGCCTGGCCCCTTGACCATAGGCCAGCTGTTTAGGAAGAAAACAGGGGAAATCTTTATCTGTTACAGGAAGGCAATGGCAGGTTGAATGTGACCTACAAGATGTACATAAGGGAAAAGAGTAGGGATATGAAGCTTAGGGATCAGATTATGTATAACATGATACAAAGCTGAAACAAAGGAGATATAATTAATTAACTTGCTGTAGTAGGTAAAACTCTGGATGAGTTTCATAAGGCAAGGGAAATCCTATATTTAGCTTGGTTGCAGTGCAAGAACATTACATGCAAATCAAGAAAAGAAAATAATTATTTTGGAAACTTTGTCATGGTGTCTTTCCGAAATGCTGTGCCCATCCATACCCCTCCAGAATAATGTTACCAAAATGCCATAGCCAGGACCGCAAAAAACAAATCTATAAGAATTAAGATTTGGCTCCAGTGTCTGTTGAGCAGCTGCCTTTTGAAGCCTTTTATAAATCAGTTAGGAACTCCCATTGTGCTAAACGAACTGAAGTCTGAAGAGACAAAAAAAAAACAAAAAAACACAACAACCTGGAAAGGGAAAGGGAAAGACAGTGGAAGGAGTTGTTGATTTGATTCTGATAGCTGCTAGACAAAATGGTCTGACAAAAGCATTAAATGCCTCTTTTGGGGTTGCTCGACAGGAGGTCAAAGGACACACAAGAGAGGAAAGGGTCTGGGTGAGTTATTTTATGTCTGAAAGACTGTAAGACTGATGACTTATTACGCCTGAATGCAGGCAAAATTACTTGCCACTGATTGTCCTAGTGTACCAGAGCAGAGGCCTGGACTTCGAATCTCCATAGGAGGTCATGAAAGAGAATAAGCAAAAGGCTGTTGTTTGCTCTGGGATGGCAACAGTTGGCATGTGGGAACTGCTTTTGCTCCCCACTGGTGCGCCAGCAGAATCCTTTGTAGCCCTATGAAAATGGACCATTCTTGTATGAGGCATGGTGAAGGAGCTCTACAGCTGCTCTGTGCTGGGTGGTAGCAGAGAAGTCGCTGAGGGCTTGAGTGAGTGTCAGTCAGACAAAGTCTTTTGAGCAGATGCTTAACACAACAATACCTCCATACCATGACTACAGTTTTATGATGAGGTCTGCTGGCATGAGACAATAGTGATGGTGTGGCAGCACTTGTTCCTGAGGAATTTAGTCTCTTCTTGCTGTTTTTGTTTTTCCAAGTGCTTGCCACTGCTTTGCATACAAATGAAAATGAAAGATGGACAATATATGGGTTTTGTTAAAATGGCCTTAAGAAGTAAGGGGTGTCCTGATGAAGAGAGACGGAAAGATGGCGAACAGCTGGCGGGCCTACAACTGACTGCTTGTGTCTTTTGACCATATTTGTTCTGTGTTAACTATGGCTGTCCCATAAAATACTTTTGAAACTGTTCTTGTGTGTTCCATTAATGGTATATAGCTGATTGTGCACAGTGTGCTGCTCCCTGTAAGACCAGAGGCTTCGTGATTGTGGGATGGGGTCCATGGTTGCAGGGAAACGTCATGCTCCTAAGCATGTAGAAAGTGGATTTCTGATATTGTAGGGTATATGTCTAAGGCAGGTCCCTACAGCCCAATAGTGGGCATTTCAGGATTCTAGGAGGGCAGTAGGGGGTTCTACAGCACAATCTGAATCCTCCTTCCATTGATCACTGGTGGGCGGTAAGGAAAGATGCATTAGTGGGCAGTAGGTATAAAAAGGTTGATGGCCCCTAGTCTAAGGCATGTCTGGAAGTGATGAGATCAGATGTGTTATGTGTTGTTTAGGCACAGACAGTACAGGCTGTGGACTTGAGAATGGTCTGAAGACACATGATGCAGTTGTGATGTTAGAGCTAAGGAAGTCTGATTCTTAGCCACACTTCATTGGAAATACACGTATCAGCTGCTCTGAGGCATTTTGGTGGGAAAGGAAGTTACATAAGAGTTTAGAGTACAGTGGTACTTCAGTTTACGAACAGCCCTGTTTACGAACTATTCAGTTCATGAACTCCACAAAAGGTATTCCAGTTAGGTGTTCTGGTTAGCGAACTTTACCTCCGTCTACGAATGGAAACCAAATGATGGAAGGGCACCAGCAGCGGGAGGCCTCATTAGGGAAAGTGCGCCTCGGTTTAAGAATTGTTTAAGAACGGACTTACAGAATTGATTAAGTTCGAAAACCAAGGTAAAAAGGTAAAGGTAAAGGAACCCCTGACCATTAGGTCCAGTCGTGACTGACTCTGGGGTTGCGGTGCTCATCTCGCTTAATTGGCCGAGGGAGCCGGCGTACAGCTTCTGGGTCATGTGGCCAGCATGACTAAGCCACTTCTGGCGAACCAGAGCAGCACACGGAAACGCCGTTTACCTTCCCGCCAGAGCGGTACCTTTTTATCTACTTGCACTTTGACGTGCTTTCGAACTGCTAGGTTGGCAGGAGCAGGGACCGAGCCACGGGAGCTCACCCCGTCACAGGGATTCGAACCGCCGACCTTCTGATCGGCAAGTCCTAGGCTCTGTGGTTTAACCCACAATGCCACCCGCATCCCAAACCGAAGTACCACTGTAATTCGTTAAAGGAGACTGTCAGTTTTGGAAAGTTCAAGGGATGTTCCCTTAAAAGGATGCAAGTATAGTGTTGACTGTAAGGTGGCAACCAACATATACCTTCAAACACCATCTGATTAATTCAACAACTATTAGAGAAAAGTTGTAGGTAAGATGGTACAGAAAACAGACCTCATATTTCAGAACAGGAGCAATAGCAATATAATGATGGTGACTCTGTTCTAGGTCAGAAGCAGCTAAGGTGGTGCACTCCGGATATTGTGGGCTCCAACTCCCATCACCTCCAGCCAGCATGGCCAAATGTCAGGGATGATGGGAGTTGAAGTTCATCAACATCTAGAGGTACCACCTTGACTGCTCTTGCTTTAGGTAAACAGCTGCTGCTCCTTCAGATGACTGCTCAGACTTTAAGGACCCAAGGAATACACATAGCATGTCTCAATTATTTCCCTCTCTTTAAACACACACACACACACACACACACACACACACACACACACACACACACACATCCATTTACCACTCAGTCTGGCTTAGTTCACTCATTTCCCCCCACCCACCCACAGCACAAACAGCCTCCACATATGCTTTGAATTGTTGGCTCTCAAAACTTCTTTCCATGATTTGCGTCAGGGCAAGACTAATGAGGCATGAAATCATCCTGGCCATGAGACATTCTCTAAGCAAATTCTGCTCCAAGACAAGCAGGCACTCTCAGCCCAATGGGGCAGTGAAAACTTTAAAGCACACAAGGAGGGCCTTGGAAAACCACACTGTTGAAGAATGCCAGTGATATTTCTACTTTTATCCACATGTGTATATAAGTATGTTTTGATTGCGTGTGCTTTATAATCCTAGTTTACTCACAGTAGCTGAGGCAGGCCTGACGGCAGGGCCAGGAGACAACAAGTCTTTCTAGATAAGGCAATAATGCAAAGCGAAAATCTGAGTATGGTAAAAGAGAGAGAGAACTATTTGCAGCGGTGAAAAAAAGATAATTGTGTTCTGGTGAGATATTGGCAGAATTGGGCTGAACATATTTATAACTAAGTTGTAGCTTGTACTGGCAACTTTTGTGTAAGTGTGCCAAGAGTTAAGGCATACTTGTTTCACTTGGCATTTGGTGGAAGATTGGCTACTGAATGGCTGGCAAAAAATTTTAAGCTAGTTTTATGCTGCTGTCTCTTAGCTTGCTATGTTTTCAACATTGGCTGTTGTAAGCCAGATGAAGGGAGTGCCTGAAAGATGGGATATAAATTGTAGAAATAAAACAATTGAACAAACGTAGAAAGGACTGTTTATTTTTGGCAAGTGGGTTTTTAATGAACACTATATTATTTGCCTATTCATTGTTATTTGGCAAATGCATCTGAAAGTCTGTAATCTTATTTAAGAGCTGGTTGTTTGACATTTGGTCTATGTGATTCTTGTGCAGAAAACTGCTACTGGTACAATATTTTTAATGTTAAGACCTGTGTCTATTTTACTGTCAAGAATGACCAAACAACATGACTTTCTTAAACGACAGGTGTACATATCTGGCAACATGAGTCTTAAGATAAATGTTTGTAAAATGCAGCCACTGAAACTGCTGCAATAAATTGCTTAGACCTGCTCAGAGTCATATGGGAATTCCTTGGCAAACTGAGGAATTGTGCCTGAGCTTCTCAAATCCCAGTACAGCACCTTTGCACAAGATCATTCCCTTTGAAGCAGCAGCAACATTTTCTTGTCATCCAGATACTGCAGTAATATTTTTATTCCTCACACACCACTGTGTAGTTAAAACTAGGATATTTTAAGGCTTGTCATGTAGAAGGTTGACCATGTGCTTTCCTTCAGGAATGTAAGTTACAGAAAACATTCATATACACCATTGAGAAGTGAGCAGAGCAGCTGTGACTAAGCAAAAACTCAAAATTGGAATTATTAAAGTAGCTTTCTGGAAAATGCTGCAGGGAGGCTTTTTAGCAGAGGAAATTTTGATAAGGTTTTTTTGTTCTGTTTTTAAGCAAGCTGAGGGTCTTAACTATCTATGATGGTAAAAGGTAAAGGTACCCCTGACCGTTAGGTCCAGTTGCGGATGGCTCTATAGGTCGAGGAAGCCAGCGTTTGCCCACAGACAGCTTCCGCGTCATGTGGCCACCATTACTAAGTGACTTCTGGTGAACCAGAGCAGCGCACAGAAACGCAGTTTACCTTCCCGCCGAAGTGGTACCTATTTATCTACTTGTACTTTGTGCTTTCGAACTGCTAGGTGGCAGAAGCAGGGACCGAGCAACGGGAGCTCACCCCATCGCGGGGATTCAAACTGCCGATCTTCCAGACAGCAAGCCCTAGGCTCAGTGGTTTAGACCACAGCGCCACTCGCATCCTTCCTATGATGGTATCATAGTATGTTACCATAGTACCTTTCCCCTTTCCCCTCATATTAAGTACAAGTGTGTGGAAGCAATCCTTACAGGGAACTAGGGTTGGGCAAATCTTTCAGTTTCAGTTTCTCATTTTTCCAATCATAAAATTTAGTTTTCCACATCTCCCCATCAGTTTCAATTTTTTTAAAGTCCTCATAAAATTTTATCATAATTTTAGTGCAAATTTTTCCTAATCTAGATATGTTTGTAAGCAATTTTGCATATTTTCCATAATGTAATGCATTTTGTATGTTTTTACTAGTATGTGCATTTTTAAAATAGATGCTTTACCCCAGCATATGCAGTTTTGTACACATTGCTTGGCTGGAGAACTGCATTTCCATATTCAGATAGGTGCGGATTTCAAAGGATAGCTGTGGTTTACATAATTGTGAATTGGTCTGTAAAATGTAAACATTAATAAAATCCAGGTGGTTGAAGGGAAATCTGTTTGGATTAGTAGCTGTTTGATTAATTGGTGAGGAATTAACAATAGAATTTGCACCAGCTGCTGACACTGATATATGATACTGGTTTAAGATAACATACTTCTTCTGCAGAATAGTTTCTGCATTGAAAAAAAACCATTGCAGTGTGATGCAAAATCTATATGGTTTTTCATCGGAAAGATCCATAAGCATCAGCAGGTTGGAATCAATTCTCTTGCTAGCAATTCCCACCCCATCCACCTGCAAAATGTATGTATATTTTGTATGGTGACATTACATTTTTGTCTCCTTAGGTCTTATTTCACTGAGGAAACAACATTATATATTATATTTTTAGAATAATATATATCTGATGCAGCTAGAGCTGGAACTTGGATCCAAAGGCCAGAGCCCCACAGCACAAGAGGACTCCAAATACAGAGAGCAGCAGATGATGGGGGCATATGTCAGGATCTAAAATTATGCCATTGCAATTATGCAAGCTTAATGTCACTGATCTAGTACAGTGGAACAGCTGGAATAAGTTGTAGTCCTTCACAATAGAAGGTGCATGGAAGCACACCTATCAGTCCTGTGGCTCATAATAATACAGTCAGAAGTGGAAAGGATTAGGGGAGAAGTTGTTGGCCTTGTTCTTTGGAGTGCAATAAATTTACCAGTATGACTTCTCTGCACAGCATGGGTGATCAATCAGGCTGCAAGCTGCTAGCAGCACCATGAAGAGACCTCTGCTGGGTGCATTCAAGCAGTGGCAGCACAAACTATTAAGATTCCAGCAGAAACTTGGAAGAGTGTGCTCTATTGCCCGGAAAAAGCCGCAACAGGTAGCCAATGCCATGAATGAGGCCCACCTAAAGGGACCAACTAGCACAGTTAGCTCAGGAGAATTAGAAATAGACTCTGTGTGACTTTTTCTCTGTCTGCGGAAAGTTTTAAATTCCAGAGGAACTGAAATGGGATTGGATGTAATAGGCAGGGAAGTTGTTCTTACCAAAGGATTCTGCAAGCAGATGCCAGGGTGGGCAGCTGAATAATAGGACCAATGTTATGAGCCTTATTTGACAAGCAAACCCAATTGTATCTTGCTATACAAGACATGAAAATGTAGGACTGGAAAGGCATCTGTTCTTTTAAGACATTTTGTTTCTGTAAATACAGTAATGATTAAAAACAATAAGATCAAATAAAACTAAATAAACCCAGCTTTATTTGTAACCTTAGCTACAAGGGAACGATCGCACGTTGCTGTATCCCAGTGCTATCTGAGGAGTTGAACCAGACTGACCTTGTGCATTGTGCAAGTTCTAGTTCTCTGACAAAACAAACAGATAAATGCAGGTTTTCCTTTGTTCCTTCTGCCCAATTAAGCAAAGAATACCAAGGAACCTTGACATACATTTCCTTATCTCAAAACCCCTTCCCCTGTTAGTTGCAGAGCATCCTCATTGGTCTGGTTCACCAACCACAAACCTGGTCATGTTGAGAGAGCATGACCATTGAGAGAGCATGACCACAAACCTGGTCATGTTGCTGTTGCTGCTGCTGCTGCTGCTGTTTGTTTGTTTGTTAAATTTGGATAATGCCCAACAGTTCCCCTGAATTTTAAACAGGATTGTTCTGCAGGAGCACCTATCAGGAGGGCACCAATACTGATTTGGCCACCTAGCAGCAGCGTCACAGGCAGATACTGTGATGGGGTGGGGCAGGGTATTGATGTGTCTTGGATAGGGTGGGTGCACTGGCAGAATCCATCTGGCACTCCTGCCATGTGCCTAAATCACCCCAACCTGATCATTGCCCTGTTGTACTCTCATACTATCCCAGTAAGCTGCAATGATGCCACTGCTGGGAAGATGAGTCTGTGATGACAAGCCCTCCCTACCAGCTGCTCCTGGTCTTTTGCATTGCTACCTGGAGATACCGGAGGTTGGACATGGGATCTTTTCAAATATGGCACTTGGCAAAGGAAAATGTCAGTCACCAGAACACACAAGGATTATGTCAGCTGCAGATGTACATTCGACAAGTCAGTCCAGTATTAAGTACAAATTCAGTGCAGCTAACCACCCTTTATTCAGTGACAAAGCCGGTCCTACTCATTTTAACATTAGAGTGTACATAATGGCTGTGTGGGGGGTGATTTTTTTAAAAAAACAAAATTGCTGCAGCTTCATATTACTTGGCTCTCCGTACAATTAGTGCATATAAGCTAGAATATTGTTGGGCAAGAGCATTTTTAAAAAAATGGTTTACAACAGTAGAACAAGCCAAATATCCTTATAAATTATATTAATGAGAGAGATTACTGCTTGTAATTGAGCCCCTGTGCTCCACATTGCTCTGTGTGCAGATGTGCCAGTTAATAAGCCCTAACAGTGTTTCTGTTCATGGAAAATGAATCTGAAACGATTGTCAGATTATCTATTTGGCATGCCTGCCTAGTGTCTGGAATGGCACTTTGCTAATGTGCTATTACTCAGTGTCATTAACCTAGAGATGTGATTGAAAGGTGAATTCATGTTTGCATTGTCCTGCTCAAAGGAGGTGGTGCTTCAGTAGTAATGAGCTTCCTGGGGAAGGATGCTGCATTGGGTAAAATGAGCCTTTCTTGTACTTGACACATACTTTATTATCCCTTTTGAAAACCGGGGTGGAACTAGGAATGCTATTTGTGTTAACATATTCTAGATCACTTCACATCCATGTACCTTATTCTAGCTTTAAGGTTTGCCCAATGTCCCCTGCTTCAAATCTTGGGTAGGCACTGGCAGTCAACAATGGCAATAGACCTGTAAGATCACTGAGATCATCTGGGGAAATTCTCCTTGTGGTACCCTACTCTGTAGAATATCATTGGGTGGGCCTTTTCTGCTTGTACAATGGATTTCCCTTCCCTCTGCCATATGTGAAGCAGCAACCATGCATTGCTTCAGATGTCTTGTAAAGATGGATCTTTTTGCCTTGACCCATAAGTTTGGACCCTGTTTTTATTTTTAATTCTCTGAGTTCCTGCTTTTATACTGCTTTATTGCTATATTTTTGTTCTAACTTTGTTCTATTTGTTGTTCAGCACTTGAAGATTTTTTTTAAAGTATTAAGTGACTTATAAATGCTTCTAAGTAAATAAATAAAATAATAAAATGCACCATCCTTTTGCAACCTGATGCCACCCAGTTGTTTGGGATCTGTAGTCCAAAAAAACAGCTAGAGGGCACCAGGTTGGGTGAGAATACTATACTTACTCCATCCACACAGACATTCTCACAGCTGAGGTTCTCCAAGGTTCTCCAAGAGGGAATGGAGGACAGATGAGGGACCTGGCCTGGGGAGATGGGATATGATCTGGGAGAGTTCTGAAGACTGGATAGAAAGGTCTTGAGGCAGAGGCTGCATTCAGCCTGTGGGCCAGAGATTCTCAACAACTGGAGAATCACAATTGTCCTAAGGGGTTGAAAGAATTGTTTTATGAGGTCTAGACCTGCTCTGTTCTGTTACTTTTCTATAAGTAGCTGCAAAGCTAAACTTTTCTGGAAAGCGATAACTGCTAAGTAGGCTTGGTGGTGGTGGTGGTGTTGCTGCTGATGATTTTATTGTACTGTGCTTAAATGTGGTGTGTGAAGGGTTGTATTTTTCATATGTGTTTTTTTTTAAAAAAAGTTCATGTTTTATTCTGTTGGAACCCACTTTGATCTTTAAATAAACAAAGAGACTTGTTTCTTCAGTCATTGTTTGCAATGCTCTCTTAACCACTTAGCAGTATTCATATTAAGAATTGCTTTAGGAAGGTTGCCAACCAGTGACAAAGAAGCTAAGTCCATTTTGAGTAGAGGGAAGTATATGCCTATTTAATTTATAATGAAGTATCTAATTAATTCTGCTGCAAATTGTAAAGCAGAGTGAAACAAAACAAAGCAGCAAGACAGATCTTTTTTTAAAAAAATAGGGTGAAAGGACTGATACAAGTTTTTAAATGTATAAATGGCTAAGTTTGAAAACACAATATAAAGGAGAAAGAGTAACACATAATGTTAGTTTCAGGAAAAGAATCCCAAATCCTATGCTTACACCAGCATTATCTGTCTCCAGCCACCAACTTCAAACAACCTTCTGAAGGAATATATGATGGTTTGTGTTAAGGCTAGATGCATGAACATACCAAATGGAACTCCAATAAAACACTTGCCCGAATTATGACATTATACTGACCTTATAATGAACACTAAACTGGTGCAAGGAGGAAACAGAGTGGTAAAAGGTTTGGGGGAATATAAGCAAATCAGACACCAAGAATGCACGTGTTACAGTAGAGGACATTTGACACAATGTCAGAAAATGGCAGCATTAACAAATCATCTCAGTGGAAACAGCAGACATGTACATGTTGATCTTAAATGAGGGGTGTCACAGTAACAAACGACTTCTTGGAATCCTGGTGACAAGCTAGTGTGTCTTGGGTCAACATGTGGAACACCATATGACAAGCCAGGGAGAGGAATACATCACTGTGTTTTGCACTAGGTTTAGGGATATTTCTTAATGAAAAATCTCCTAAAGTAGATATGTTTCTGATATTTTAATATATAATATTTTAATACATCCATATTACAATTGCAATTACTCATTAGATGAGAAGGAGAAATACCGTATTTTTTGCACCATAACACTCACTTTTTTCCTCCTAAAAAGTAAGGGGAAATGTCTGTGCGTGTTATGGAGGGAATGCCTACGGGTGGCATGCCTACGGATTTTCCTCCTCTAAAAACTACGTGCGTGTTATGGTCGGGTGCATGTTATAGAGCGAAAAATACGGTAGTTCATGCCCAGAGTCATTGTTTATCCTTAAGGTTTAATTAGTTAGGAATGTGCATTCCCAGAGAATTGCATAGTACTCCAGTGGGACAAGGTTATTCCATGACCAGTTGACTTGCTAAACAGAATATTGATTTTGGCCATCAATTATGGTTGTTCCCAGACATCCTTACCTGTTGCTGCTTTTACTCACAGCCACAAGGTTTTATGAAGAACCGAAGGTTGATTAAGAAGAAAGGAGCTTACTAGATCACAACCAGCTTTTTGCAGCTCCCTGTATTGTGGCACTGACATGCACATTTGGACTGGTACAAAGCAGTCAGAAGAGGCAGGGTCAGTTACTGACTGGACAGTCCTCATTTCTGAAGAGCAGAATTAAAGACAGCTTTTCATTTTAAGACATTCAGCCCATGCTAAAACTGGGGGGGGGGGAGATACCCTGGGTGTAGTCTAGCACAGTGTTTCCCAACCTTGGGCCTCCAGCTGTTTTTGAACTACAATTCCCATCATCCCTGACCACTGGTCTTGCTAGCTAGGGATGATGGGAGTTGTAGTCCAAAAACAGCTGGAGGCCCAAGGTTGGGAAACACTGGTCTAGCAGTTTGCTACTCTGTCTCCAGCCCTTAGCTACAGGGGTACTTTGATATTATTATTATTTGATTATTATTTATTAAATTTATATACCACCCTATATCTGCTGGTCTCAGATACTATCAGTCTTTCAGTTCTAGCAGAAATTTGGACTAAATATAGCCCAGAGGCCTTTTCTTGTTAACTTAAAGATGAGTACAAGTACTGTTAGGTATACTATTATGTAGGTTTTATACTGTTTTCATCAGATGCAGGAAGTTGACCTTCTGCATGCAAAACAGCTTCTCTGCCACTATGCTACAGTCCTTGGAAACATTTTGTTGATCGCTGCACTTGTTCTGTTTCTGTTACATAGTTTCACTGTGTTCTGTGTGGGTTTCCCCCACTGCCTTCCAAAGCGCTTTACTTTTTTGAGCTGTGCTTTATCAATGCATACATGCACTGCTGCCAATTTTAACCTGGAGAGGGGTGAACGACAGGAATAAACAGAAGGGCCTGGAGCATAAGCACATCAGTCTGGAAATCAAAACCAGAATAGCAGATTGCAAAATGCATCTGTGCCACCTTGCTAGCAACACTTGCAGGTAATTTGTAATACCAAAATCCAAGGAGAAATTGTGACTTGGAACAATTTTGCAAGAATCTCTATCCGGAAGCTCTACAAGGCTTTTCAAACTAATTCTGCTCATGGTTTATTCGATTGTAAGCTTGTAAGCTGTATGTAGCCAAGTAAGGGTTCTACCTCATCTTGCATATTCACTGTGATGCTATCAGCCTGTGGTAAATCATCCTTTAGGGAAAGTGAGGAAAGGCATATTGCTCCAAATGTTCCCGGGGCCTTCCATTCCTTACCCCTGACATCTCTGAACACTTAAGAAGCTTAGTGATTTCCTAGCATGAAAGCTGCTATTATAGTTTCTTGTGCTCTGAATGGCCTATTGGCATTTTTGCAAACCTAGTGCCCTCCAGTTGTTTTGAACTTCAACTCCCATTAGCCCCAGACAACACATATGGGTTAGGGCTGATAGGGATTGCAGTTCAAAACATTTCGAGGGCACCATGTTGGTGAAGACTGGCCCAGTGCATTTCCAAAAGTATTATACTCAAGTTTGATTTCATCTTCTGATTTATTGAGAGGGACAATCTTCCTTTCTTCAGAAGCAGCTCTTTTTTTGTTCAGATGTGCTTAAATTCTTAATAATGTACTCAAAAGTAGAAGGCTGGTTTATATAAAAAAGAACTTCACCCAGGAACAAACAGTGAAGAGGCAAGGAAAATATGATTCTTGCAGGAGGTCATGCAAAGAAATCATGTATCCCCAAAGCATACGGTGGGGTGGGTGGGATCTTTCACTAGCGAAATCCAGCATCTCTGACAATTCTGAAGTCAGATGGTTTGGCAAAATGCCACTCAGTGGGAGCTTCTCATTCCCTCTTGAAAAATACAGCTACACTTTACTTCACGGTTTGAAAGATCAGCTCCAGGGAGAGGAGCTGGGATTGATCCTTTCGTCTGCATGAGAAACCACCCATCACTCTGTCTCCTGAGTGCTCTTGGGCTTTGTAATTGTTCAATTTTAATTTTTTATTGTTTTTGTTAGCTTAACCTGCAGCTGACCCATACAGATTTCATTTGGAGCTGTGCCACTTAGTAGTAATGCATTTTCTGACACCCTGCAGAAACTGTGCTGCCATTTTTGTGGCTTCTGCCGTGGTTGTTTTTTTTATTTTTAAAAAATTGTACATGTCCTTGTGAAGAGCCTAGTTCTTTTCCATTATTTAATACCCCACTTACGGCATTTGAACTTCAGAACTTTTCAAGTCTGCTTCATTGCCCTGAGTTTGATAGCAGGTTGGTGAACCCAGAGGACAGGGATGGGGATGAAAAAAACAACCTTGAGAACAAGAATTTTCATTAGAAATACATAACGCACAACACCCACCACGATAGTTTCATTTTAATAAACCTTTCCCATCCCCCTGAATCTCTCCATTCTCTCCTTCTTTTCCTTCTTCCCAGCCTATAGTCAAATGCCTATTGCTTCTCACTTTTGTCCCTCTCCTTTCTTCTGATGCTCATGTAGAAAACTAGCACAACAGATAAAGGCCTTGCTAACAGCACTTCTCCCTTGCATGCACTTGTTTATGGAGTGGAGTACTTTCAGAAGCGGAAAGGAAAAGATTTGCAGCCTCAAATGATCCCATCCAGGAATGGCATAACCATGTGGCTTTGCTGAACTGGTCATTTGGTTCTTACACATGATTAAGAGGTCCATCAAATTTTTATGTTTGAATTTTTGATTTCTAGAGTACAGATGAGCAACATGGTTGAGCTCATTGTGCAGACCTTTTCTGGCCAGTCTACAGTCCTACAGTGCTGCCTGGGGTCACGCCATATAAGTAAAATTTCAAATCTCAGCTCAGTTGTGAATGTATGTGGATAATATTGGAGCATTACAGTAATACTATTAGTACTGGGGTATTTGTAGGACTACTAGGATAAAACTTTTTGTGTGCTTAGAAAAGCACTACAGTATATGAAAACAAAACATTGTGCCAGGTCAGTATGTTCTATAAAAAGCCACACAACTTAATTTAACATTATCCCTTTAGGACAAAGACGCCACTGTTTTTACCAGCACAGAGAAGGCATCTAAATTACGATTCTACCATCAGATCCACGTCAACTTGACCCTTCTACCTAACCTGGGGAATTGGTAGAGAAGGAGAAAAGAACAACATTGAGACCTCTGACAGTGTCAGTCATGCGATCACAGAGACTGGGAGAAACACAGAATAATCCCCCTGAGCTTTTTGGTGGTTACATTTACAAGTTAGTGTTTCTGTTTGATAGGGCTAAATAGCTCATTGATCTCACTTGCTGTTCTACCCCAGATTGTTTTTTGTGGGTCAACTAACAGGGGCAGTTTTCACTTTTGATTTACCACCCAGCTTTCTCAGCTGTCATATGGCTACATTCCTTGTCCATTTCACTGAGATTTTAATCAATGAGATATTTGCCCTGTTAAAAGAGGAAGTCTCTTCATCATTTATTTCCCCAAATTTCACTTATCTTATATTAAGAAATCAATAGTGATCTTGCAAATGGGGGTATCCAAATTGGGAGTGCCTATTAAGCTAGCTAAGGATCTAGGGGAGGCACTGTTGAGATGCAAAAACATCATCTTGGGTTTTCAGAACAACATTTCTATGATGCGATGATTCCATAAAGTTTAATACTTAGGCACCCTGTTTATACCAGAGGCCACCAATATGGAACCCATGAGTGTACAGTTGTAATTTGGTTCCCCAAAGCCCCTGAACTCATATGTTTTGGCTCCGGAATGATCAAAAACCGGAAGTGAGTGTTCCGATTTTCAAATGTTCTTTTGGAAGCCGAATATCCAACGGGGCTTCCGCGGCTTCTGATTGGCTGCAGGAGCTTCCATTCTATTTCTCCTCCCTCCCAACCACTTAACATTCAATCAACATTTCATGACCACTGAGCATGTTTAGTTCTCATTTGACTGTTTTCAATTTTTCCTCTCTTAAGATTCTTTCCACCCCTTTTTTCTGTGCTTCTGAAAAATCCCACAGCAGTTAAATTAGCAGTACAATTTAAAAACACACACACACACACACACACTGTATATATACATTAAATGTGTATTAAGAGCAAATTTTGTGGTTAGAACATGCCCCAGAATCTTCTGAAGTGCATATGGGTTCCATGGGGTTTCTTCAGCAGACAAATGAGTTTCCTTTTAAGTGTAAAGTGTAAAAATCACTGCCACATGTATTATTCACACAGTCTTTATGTACAGGGGTGCTTTCTTCAGTTTTCTCTTATATACTTCAAGTGCTATGCTATACCATCAGCTCACACAATGATAAGGCCTAGTGAACTACCTCATTGACCTGTATCAACTGAGACTACCCCTGGACACCTCTGCATTGTGCATTGCAGGGGAAGATCAGGAGTGGTGTCAAAGGTTTTTTTCAAGGGAGCATGTTCACCATTCCTGATGCTCCCATTCTGAGGTTGCCCAGGACCACAGTGTCTTCAGGAACACAGGTCATTAATACAGAAGTTAGGCTCATCCTCCTGGATAAGATTACCTGATTTAATCTTTTTTGTATATATTCCATTTGAGAATGTCCCAATTTTTTGATATGAGGGACAGGAGACTTTTATTTCCTCAAAAGGAGCCCTGATATTATGAAGTACATCCAATTCAGAACATGTGTGGAAGCAAAGGGGATTCCCTGCCTCCCACTGCAAAGATGCCCAGATTCTGATTTAATTCACTATGCAATATTTTAAAATTCGAATTAGTGGGAATGAGGGCTGTGACGTTTTCCATAAATTGTTCCTTTATTTGCTCCCCTTTTTCTGAAGGCTGTATGTAGAGAGAAAGAGAGGAAATGCAGCAGAATGTCTGTGGCTGATGTTTCAGAATGAAACAGAGAACAAAATTTCAGTTTGACCCTGGTACCGCAGCTGCTAAAACATTAATAGCATTAAATGCAGGTGAATCGGAAATGTGTGTGCAGGGCAAAGACTCCTCCAGGCAGTTTTCTTCTAGCTTGCTTGTTCCCTCCTTTGGTTGCCACAAGAGTAGAATCTCATCTGCTTCTCTTGCCCAAATGAAGAGTGACAGAGGTGATGAGGATCGTGGATATTGCAACAGCATTTCTTTGATAGCAGAAGCTGTCTGTCTGATAAGATTTAGCAGGCAATATGGGTTTTTCAGGAAATACAAAGCTACCTTTGAAACGTACAGAGAAACTCGAGGGAGAAATGTTTGTGCGATCTCTGGCTGATGCATGCATCTCTCTCTCTCTCTCTCTCTCTCTCTCTCTCTCTCTCTCTGTGTGTGTGTGTGTGTGTATTTTTATTTAATTTTTGTGAAGTACCTATAACAGTGGGGAACAATTTTTTTTTTCATTTTCTGTTGCATGAGATTTTTCAACTGCTCTTATATGTTCTTTCAATGCTGATTTCAAATCTGAAATTGATTTTCGTGTACATGCTATAATTAATGCTCTTGTTCATTCAAATAAATATATTTTGAAATCAAGAATGAGATTTTAATAAGGAGATGTTTCGTAATGATCTTGGAATTTGAAAATAACAGATTCTTCTTAGCATTTGGAGATGTAATTGATGCAAAAGAAGCATTATGACCCCAAATTGTTCTTTACTATAGACTTATTCAGTTTCTGCCGAGCTTCCATTCCAACAACTGGAAGGTTCATGTAGATATTAAGATCCTGTGTTCGATCCATGTCAAGATAGTTGTATTTTGTTCCCATTGAAGTCAATCAGACTTAAGTCATTACAAACTCATCCCATTGATTTAAATGGCTTCAAATAACATTGTTTGGATCCAACTTATTAAAGGTAAAGGAATGTTTGTTTGGTTCAATTGTGTGTTTTTACAGACAATTTACTTATTTTGAAGGGCTTATTTTGGCATGCTCAACCAAGTTTCTTGAGCATAGGCTTTTATATAAGAACAAGTCCATTTATCCCTCTATGTAGAGTCTTCAGCTGTAGGGTTCACTCTAAAGTACTAGAGGGCTTTTTCTCCTTTCTTAACAATGATTGACGAATTTTCAGAAAGGTTAAAATTGGTTTATTGAAAGGTTTACTAGAGGCAGAGATGCCTTATGGCTCTGACTTAAGCCAGGCTTTGGGAAGGAAGCATGAGGCTCTGGCAGGGTCCAGGAGCCCTCCTACCTCCTTCTCAAGGCCCGGTAAATGCTTGCTCAACTTGGAGGAAGACACAGGAGGACTCTAGGAACCCATCAGAGCTTTCATGCATCCTTCTCAAAGCCAGTGAAACACTTCTCATGCTTTCAGAAGGTGCCCTCCTTGGCTGCACACCTGGTGTGATCGCACCGTTCGCACTGCCCTAAATTCACCTCTGCTCTACAATGCACAGTGTGGAAACAGAGAGATTTCCCCCCTCCCTTTCTCAGATGAGTTAACTCAAGTAGCCTAATGAATTTGGTAGTAGATTCAGAACACTCAAGACAAGAGGAAGTATTTCTTCACATAGAATGGAGGATTATTTGCCACAATGTGGTCAGTAGCTTAGACGGCGCTACAAAAAAAGAATTAAGTAATTTTACAGCGCCTAGGCCTCTCTACGAATAGCTGTTAGCTTTGGTACCTCCATGTTCAAAAGCAGTATGGGGTTGACTGCCAGGGGAAAAACATAACAAGGGTGGGCAACCTTTGCTGTATTCACAGTCACATAATGATGGTGGGTGAAGCAGAGCCTGAAATGGGTGGGGCTTCTTTCTTTTCCCTATCTTCTGCTACCCACTCCCCACTCTCATTTTCCCACTCCCTTTGTCACCTTGGCATGGGCCAATGGCCCTATGTGGAGATGTTGCAGTTTTGTGTGCACAGCTCATGTTCTATCACTGAACTGTGGCCCTTCCCTACTTCACATAAACTGAAATATTTGTGCCAGTAGGAAATGAATGGTGATTGTGTTGGGATCAAGGTGAAAGATGTGCACTCCAATAAAAAGTCTTAAATCCTGCCACAGGAAACTCCACCCTGTTATTACTAAGGCTTCGATCCTATGTATACACACCTCGGATCAAGTTTCACTGAGCACAGTGGGTCTTAAGCTACTGAGTAAACATGTAGGGTATTGCTCTAAAAGTGCAATGCCACCCAGTGACTAAGCAATATAATTGACACACTCTGAATAAATTCAAGGTCTGAATAACTCATTGGCCTCCAAACAACCTTGAAAAAAAAGTACCTTGTGTCATTAGGAATTCATAGAAATTATTATTTTCTTTTTCTTCGAGAAGACTTGCACATGCAGAACAAGTGCTTGTTGAAATGCAGCAGGTGTCATCCAACCTAGTGAACTTTCAAAATTGTAATTCTACAGGGAGCTAATTGCACCCACCTTTAAAACGTGGATCGAGTACAGTAATTTGACTTTCTAAAATAATATCTTGAAATTCATGAACCATGAAACATATATATCATCGGAACTTTGACAGGTATTACATTTCAGTACTGCATGTTAACGGATGGGCAGACTTGAAGGGAGAAAAGCAAACAAAGGCTTTGCTTCCCAATATAGCAACTGTCAGTCTTTACTGTAATACCGCTCACAAGTAGTTTAATTGGGGAATATATGAAATCTCATGCAAAGAGAGAAGGAAAACCATACTTGGTCATATTACAACAGAATATTATAATACAGTGGTACCTCCGGTTGTGGACGGGATCCGTTCTGGATCTCCTGCCAGATCCCGAGGTTTCTGCAACCAGAGGGACCACTTCTGTGCATGTGCATGGGGCGAAACACTTCTGGGTTTGCCACTTTCACAACCCAAAGTTTACGTTACCTGAGGGTAACGTAAGCCAAGGTGCTACTGTATCTCCTGTCGATACAATTTTGTGATCCTGCCCCTCGCATCTTCCCTTAGTTGAGGAGGCAGAAATCTCCTTGATAAATTCTAAGTACAAATAGGCATCATGCCATAGTCATGCAACTGTTGTGGGGCACAGAGAGAATAATTTAGAGGCAGAAAGAATACAAAATAGATTCAGAGCAAGCCTACTTTGTCTTGCATAGGCAAGTTGTTAGAAACAGTACTCTGCAGTGGGGAGAGAGCAAGAATGGACAAGTCATTTTCAGAGATCACATGTCCGCTTTCATGCTCTGACCAGCTAGCAAATGGGGTGTCATGAAAGATGAATGCACTAGTCTTTAAGAACTCACTTGCTTCTATATTGCAGTGTGGGTGATGCACAGGTTCAATGGGCAATGCTAGGCAAAGGGCCAGACAGCCGAATTTTTGTTTGTGTAAGCAATCACTTAAAAGGAATACAAAAAGCATTTTAATTTTTCAATTGTTGTTTCTTCATCACCATTACATTGCAACAGATGCTGACAGCCTTGATTAATAGTTTTTCAGCTGGTGCTTTTTTGTCTTGTTATAAGGGTTTAATTTGCAAACATTATATCGCCAGGATGAAATGAACAGGTAACAAAAAGTACAAGAGGGGAGAGAGAGAGAGAGAGAGAGAGAGAGAGAGAGAGAGAGAGAGAGAGATATGGTTTAACGAAAGCAATTTGAAAATACTGCTTCAGGGCAAACATTCAAATCTGTACCCAAATTGAGCACACAAATGAAAATAAAGCAACATTGTAGGGTGTGTGTTTTCAGTGTATCCCTTTCATCTTTCCAACAGTTCTAAACATCCTGAATATTTGGACAATCACATTTATGTTGTGTTTATATTATTTCATTTGGTGCTTTAAAAAATCCCCTCTTGGCACAGGGGTGTTTAATAGCACAATAAGAACATCATCTGTCCCATTTTATGTTATCTTTTCTAATATGTAAGGTAGTTGCATTTGGTATTCTTATGGAAAAGAGAATCCTGAAAGACATTTTACACACACACACACACACACACACACACACACACGTTTCCCTGAAGAACAGTGTGAGATTTCTAGTCTTCCGTTTTAACACATAAAATATTAAGAGCCAATTTTCAGCTGCACCTCTGTCACTTCCATTATCATTCTACACGTCCGGGGGCGATAATGGACTTGGTAAATTGAGGCCTTGTTTCCATCCTAGGCCACGAGGGTTTTCACTTGGGGGACAGTTCTACACTAGGGGTGGTAGCTAAGCATTAATGGCATCGAACAGCAGCAGCAGATGCAACAGAAGGCATATTATTTAAGCAAATAAACAGAAGTGGCCTACAAAGGGCCTTACTTTGAATCTGAGTTCAGATTTCACAGATTCCCTGATCCAAGCTTTAGGTAAAAGGAATTTGACACCCGTTGATTGTCATCCCAGAATTTGTGGAGAGGGACGATCCTTCTCTGTTTTAGCTCAGAGCAAAAGCACGTGTGTGAGGAAAACAAGTATATTTCATTTCAGAATCAGTAATGAAATACTCATTTTGCTTACAAAATGCATCCGTACGTTCCCTTTCAGGTTGGAGGAACATGGCTGACAGGACAAATGTTAGTCCAAATTGTTTTCCTTTGTGTTGCCGTACCTGAACCCCCCCCCCCAATGAATCAGTTTCTTTCATGGTGGTAAACATTACTGAGAGCAATGATTTTTTAATTAGCATGTGACAGCAAAATGGACCAGTGTGCAGGCACTAAGAGAGAGAGAGCGCGCGATAGAGCAATAGAGCTGACACTCAGCATGTCAGCTGAGTTCAAGGGCAGAACTCAAAGTCAGACACACAGAATCTAGTTAGACAGAGAAATATTCATTCACACTTTGAGCTTGGCTTCCAGCTTTGCTTGCAGAACTGGCACAGAAAGTGGCAAAATGCTCTTATCCGGGCCTTGTTTCTTTCTGGTTCCTGGTGAAAAAGAAAGCAAAATCACACACAGGAGTGACTTCATCTTACTTCAGATTTGCATTCTGACCTTGGTTAGGTGAAAGGAATGTTTCAGATTGTGGGTTTTTTTTGCCTCTGAGAAGGATTTAGTTTCCGGCTCCTCTTAGAAGTATTTACTTGGATGCAGGACTAATTTATTTAAATGGGAATTACTTCCAAGTAATGTGTTTAGGATCAATAGGCCAAAGACTATGGCTTTTTAAAAGACCCAGATCAATCCCTTTCCACATATGCAAGAGATTATGGACATACACTTGGACTTTATATTCTTTTTCCAAATAGTTTTCCCACAGCAGTGCTAACTCAGGAGAGTTTTGGAGAACAGCCGGCAGTTCTGTTTACACTGCTGTGTTTGGGACAAGGAAACAAATCTCTCATGTCTGCATTCAAATTCATCCCACCCTCCTACCCTTTTCCTGGATCAGGTCTGGAATATTTTAATGTATACTGCTGGCGCTAAATAAAATGTTAATTAGGATTTGGAGTACTAATGAATTCCAGTTATTGTAAACAGCAATCAGAAAAGTTGACTTCTGTGTAGCTTGATCGGACAATTCAGCTGGTTTCCAATAATGCTATATCAGGTTTCCTATGCATGTTATAAATGCTGGCTTTTTAAAGATCTTACTTGACCATTTAATCTTTTCCATGAAAGATGGATGAATTGATTAAATTAACAGGGAGAACACAGGTGAATCTATGGAACTAGTTTCAAATAAATAGAATCATTAATAGAAGATAGGTTGTGGATTCTGAACACCTCTGGCTGCCAAACATTTAAGCAGACATAATAGGTAAGATGATAGCTTCAGCTGGACCTCCTTTAGCTGGCTGTCAGAGTACAGTGAGGCATCAAGACCTGTCCTTCACACAGCCTATTCCAGCTCTGCCAAGGGTTATATAACAGATAAATAATTGGTCTTTTTGAACAACTCTTTTATTAGCATAGGTGCAAATGACATCTTGGTTTTTCATGAAATCATTTTCATCTAACATATATATTAGTCTTCACCTAATGTGACAAAGCAGGTGTGCACAAGGAAATTTACAGATTAGAACAACATAATTCTCACAGTGTATTGGAATAGAGCTGAGAAAAGAAAACTGCTGTTAACTGTGAATATTTACAACCTAAGCTTATAGATTTGAAACAATGAGAACTGCTGTGAAAATTACCTCCACTTAGTGATTTTTTATTTAACACAAGCTTTGAACTTTTACATAGGTAGGTAGATAACTTCCTACATAATGGTTCCTGTGTACATCTGAATATGAAACTTGTTGAGTTGCATACAATATTTTAAAATGGATGTTTAGATGTCAATGTAGTAGACATGATTAAGGAGGTTTGCCACTTCTATTGAATGAGATACGTGAGTTTATGCCCTTAAAGACTGGATGATTTTTGATTGATTATTTAATTTCTATTTATAAATATCTCTAAGCGGTGTACAGAAAAGAAGCAACAACAGACAACTTAAACAAAATATTACAAAAATACACAGTTACATATTAAAATGTTACACTAACACAAGGTTACTAATATATATAAAAAAGTATCAATTCATTTTCCTTCTGATACGCCTTCCATCTCAGCCTCTGGGTTGTCACCTAGGGTCCAAACAAACTCACCCACCAAAGTCTCACAATGAGAGAAAAGATCCTGGAAACCACAGGCATCACCTTAGTCTATCACTTTGGACCTGCACTTTATGGGCAGGCCCAAAGTGGAAGGCCCACAGCTGTATCCCATTCAGCTACGCTTCCCACACCAATTCCAGGAACAGCAGATTTATTGAGTTTCCCATGGGTTCCAAAGGATGGGGAAGGGTTCCCCCTCTGCACAGAACTATTTCTTCACCCTCTGTCCTCTCCTCTTCCTCTTCTACCTGTATGTCAGTTTGATATATCTGTATGATATATCTGTAAATGAAACCTCACATCTCAGGCATAAGAAGATGCTCATGGTGGCAAAATTGCTGTCTAGAAATGAAGCATGGTACATCCTTTAATATAGGTAGAGGTGTTAAGTATGGCAGTTAGGCTTGCCATACGTCAGCTCAACAATTTGGTTTTGTTAAAAAAAAAAGCATGGTGGGTTTCTTAAAAAAGCAGTAACTTTTTTGGGTGTCAGGAATTTTATTTTTTGAAATATGGGAACCCTAACCACAGTTGTGTTGTAGGCAGTGTGTGACCCTGTTCTGCAGTGTATTGCCTCCAAAATGATGAGTTTCGGTCTCAGTGCCCAAGATACAATATTGCCACCTGGTGGTTTTTAACGTATTCTAGGTGTCTAGTTAACCTTGTTTGTAAGTCACATTCTATAAAGTTCAGATAAAAATAGGAGTAGTAATTTCTTACCTCTGAAATGGTGGCTCTTTTGACAGATTCCCTAAAGCATTTGCATCAAGCTAGAGATTAACTAGTCTTGTGTTCTGCTGTGCATCTGTTAGATAGAAGAACAAGTCTTAGAAGATTTCTGCTTTACAATACTTTTTTTAAACTCAACAACTATAACTCAAATGATATACACAGAGGAAAGGCTACCAGAAGGCAAGTGTAGAATTATTTTCTATCTCTGATCTTTGATCCTACCTTGTGTATTTTAATTGTCACCATACCTAGAGGACTTAATGAGTATTCTGTCAGTGTGCAGAGCTCCAGCAGTTCTATGGATTGCATGATTCTTCAAACTATTACATGACAGAACCATGTAACCCATTTGTTCTTCATAGGCCTACATTTTCTCTACTTAGCGATTCTTAAGACAAATCAAATTAGATGACCTCAAAAAGAAAATGAAATATGTACAACACACTCTAGAAATAAAAATGGCTTGAAAATGGGTTGGGGGGCACTTTCAAATTGCAACATTGAGTGGGGAGAACAAATTATCTTTTTAAAAAAATTGATTGTTTGTTTCTGTCCTGTCAAATGATGAAATGCATAACAGCTGTGTCATACATTAGAAACTATGTTTATTCCCTTTTTACCTTTTTTGATTGGCATACTGTTTCAGGTGTATTTTATGCCTCTAGCTGTCAGCTCTCCTTAAAGTGATTTCAAAGTAGGAAGAATTTCCATTAAGAAGGATATTAAAAGTATATAGATACTGATACCAAAGCATAGACTCCACTGTGAGATTATGAAACCATTGTTGGTAGTCACTGGTTTGAACGCTACAGGAAGGTCATAGTATTTAAGCAACCTGACATAAAATTCATATAAAATGGTTTCTAGGAATTTTATGTGGGTTTGCTTAAATACTATGACCTCACTGTAGAGTTCAAACCAGTGACTACCAGCAATGCATAATAAAAGTAAACAAACAAACAAGCCTCATATATTCCAAACCTTTGCATGTTTAGTTGGAAATAAGTCTCCCTGAGTTAAGTGATTCTCACAACCAAGTAAGCGTGCAGGAAACTGTAGCCGTAATCTACCATGATATCCACCTTCTGATGTAACTGGTAGGGAAAGTCCTCTGTTTTGTTTTGCTTTTTTAAATCACATACAGAGGTTCTTTAAAGAAAAGAAAATGCATTTCAGCATCTTAGGGAGATTAATATTTATTAGGTAAGGCAAACAACCTTGAGTGAAGCCTCTTTTTTTTCCTGGGAGCTTGGAGAAGTGACAGTGAAGTAAATTGAGCTCTCTATGGTGCTGTTAGGATTCCTGTATGTCATGAAAATGCAGCTTGCTTTATAAATAGTCCAGCACTGAGGTCATGGAGCTTGTCTAGGCTGATTGAGACATGTGTGAAGTAGGTTTCCTTCACCCTATTATGGTCCTCCTTGTCCGTACAAGATTCATAACTGGGGTTTCAAGGAAGAGCAAGCCTTCCAATTTCGTTGACAACACACTGTTCTGAGAAATGATTAAAATTCATCCTGCGTGGATATGCTTTTCCTTTTAAAGATTTGGCCTTTTCTCCTTTTCTCTTTTTGCTGTTTATGATAGCAACTCTGTATTCATCTGCCTATGCCTCTTCCTCTTCCTTATGTAAATCCTAGAAGTGGCTTGATTATTTATCTGTAATACCTTGCAGTTCCCGATGAAGAACACTTACTGAGAGGGTGTGAAGGATGGAAATGGGACTTGACTTGACATGGGACCATTTAGCTCTGACTGATGTGCATCTCATGGAATCATTTGTCTTGTTTTGTGGCAAATGCATAATGGAACCATACTTATTCGTAGTGCTTTCAGAGTGATAGTGCATTTATTGAATAGCTTTCTATGGGTATACAAGAGAAGGTTTTTTTTAACGTAATATTGGAAACATAAATAACTGGTGTAGCCAGCATTGGTATTGGATTGCAATGGTTTGTCCTTGACCACTGGCTTTGTTGGCTTGGACTGGTAGATTTGTAGTCCAACCACTTATAGATCACACCATATTGACTCCCCTGGTCAATAAAGTATTCCAGTCTGATACACTTCATGTGTATTAAGATTAAGAAATGCTTCATAACCTGAAAAATTCATACACTGCCATGCAACATGCATATCAATTGTAATGCAAGTGGATTTCACACTGAGTGTGTGTAGGTGGGTGGGTGGGTGGCTTTGCATCAGGGCTATGCCCAGTATAAAAACCTGCATGTGGAATTTATTTTTTGAAATACATTCAGGATTGCTTATAGCAGTTAAGCACACATTTAGTTGTGATTCAGATCTAAAACTTGTAAATAAAAGAAGGGAATCCTACAAAAACAAAATCAAAATCAATACCATATTCCAAAACATGCAAGCCCGATTCCACAATGTAAAAGATATACAAATTCAAACATAATTTTATATATATATATCTGAACTGGCAGACCAATTGAATAGCAAATCAAAAACTGTTGATAGTTTGCAGAAATTTTGATTCACCATGATGTCCAACACAGCATATGTCTGGCTGTTCATGTACATAGCACACATTGTGGCAAATGCCTGGCCTACACCTACTGCAGTTTCCAATGGGTCTCTCCCAACACTGCTGTAACCACTGTCTCCCACTGCTGTTGTCAGTCACTTATTCCTCCTCTCATGTGTGAGGATTATGCCCAACTCTGGCATTGAAATCTCCCAGCAGCCTGTCTCCCAGCAGGCAGGGACCCTCCTGGCAGCCTGGCCTAGTTCCTCATAGAACTTGATCTATGTATCAGAGCACATAGTAGAAGTATAAAAGCTCAAGATGCTAACCAGACCAGAGGTGGTTGAAAGACAGAGATGAAGCAAGCCCTCGGTCAACAGGTAAACAAGTCTCTAACTCACTGAGGGTTTAACAACCACAGGCTACCTTCACCAGGTTTAACTGGCCAGTTCAAGCCATTTTCCAGGGTGTGACCACTGTCATGTGCTAACAGCTTATAGAAGCCACAGGTGAGAACTGAGCGCAGAGTGGGGACCAAAGATGTACAAACCCCCAGAAGGAGCACAGTGTGTCCCCTCCCCCCACCAGAGGTACTGCATCCATACATCTCCATGAGACACCTGGAATAACTGCATAGACTACGTTGGTATTGGCATCATGAACAATAACAAACAAAGGCTGCTTGAACTGTGGTCATACCACGGCTTCTGCAACACAAACATGTTCTTCTCTACCAAGGCAAAATGGTGAGTGTCCTGGAGGCATCCAATGTCAGGCCACTGGCACCAACTGTACTTGATTGTCACCAGGTGATCGGCACTGAACTGTGTTTGTGTCGAATGACTCTACCACAGTACTGACTGCAACATTGATCTCTCCCTGGTGGCGAGCAAGATCATTCTCCAGCCAAAGAAGACATAGAACAAAGCAGAAAGTGTGACCATGGATAAACATAGCCGGAACAGTCATACCTGAACTCTGTGAATGCTTCTCTGATGCTGTTGACCTAGCACCGCTGAACTGCCTCTGAGAGAACTTTAAAGTAAGGTGGAACCACATCAAAGAGGCAACCTACAACACAACTTATGTCCTCCTTTGGAAAAAGAGATCAGCAGATCCCTGACTGGTTTGAGGCAGGCATTAAGAACAGGACTGTGGAGAAAAAGTTAAATTTTTCTGAGGAAAATATTCTTTTGAATTACATACCTACTATATGGAATTTGACAACTGGATAACGTAAATGGATTATTTGTGCCATTACTATGGCCAAAAGACTGATATTGATGCACTGGAAAGAGAAATCTATGGCCCCCTTTAGTCAATGGATTAAAGATATGACATCTGTATTTTCCCCGCACATCTTGACCCCAAAGAACAAACATAAAGTAGAGCCTAGGCTGTTGCAGAATAAATAAATATTTAGAAAACAATAGGCCAGAGTAGAGCTTTCAGTAATGAAATATGAATAACAGGCCTTCCTTCATGGAAGTAATTTAGTGTGAAAACAGAGGATGTTCTGTGTGTGTCCTTATTTTCAGCTGTTAAATGACAGCATGATGAATGTGTAGTTCAACAGGTAACCCAGTAGTGAATAACTGAAGATGCAACGAGGCAGTTTTTATCCGGATTAAACTGATATTTGAAGCAGTGGGTAGCATACCCCAGAATGAATGCTATGCAGGTCTTTTAGAACTCTCCATAGTGAATTTTTGTAGCATCTGAACTCCTCCTTTCTTAGATGCTAGTGGAAGAAGGCAGGCCTGGCTGGTGAGATAGATCTGAATTTCCAGCAATGTTGACAGAAGATTTTCTAAGTTCTTTAAAGTGGGGGTGGGGGGGCAGAGTCAATGTGTTTCTCCCTCTACAACAAAGCTGCTTTGTTTTTGTTTCCAGTAGCTGAATGAAATCTGCACAGATTATTAATGGAGGCAGGAGCACAACTGAGCTGGCACTTACCCACCACTCTACCCTTATCTCTAATGTTCAAATAAAGTATGGCTAAATTGCGGAATTAATCACACTAAAGTCCCGAGCCCTGATAAAGAGCCTGCCACTCTATTTTTATTTATTTTGAGCTTGGAAAACAATTTAGCAGCATTCCTCAGGATGTACCAATTGCTTCCAATGCGGTATCATGTGACACTGCTTTAGATCTTATCACTATGACTGAGTTAGTGTGACAGAACACCATTCCGGGGATTATATCTACCTTTTTCAACTTCATTGCTAAGTGAAGTGGGACAGGAAAGCTAATTGTACCTCTGCTATAGAGGATGGTTTTGTATTGCCCAGTCCACTGATTTCCGAAAGGACTCTGTACTGTGTGCTAAAGCTGCCCTCAGTATATATTTGGAAATGGGCAGGTTGATCTCCCTGTTGCAAAATTCAGTGCTGCTTTTGCCCTATGAACAGTGTTTGATCTCTCAAGGTTCTCCAGTCTTTTTTTTATATAATATTTTATTAGGTTTTGACAATAAAAAGTTTAGAAAAATAATAAAAACAAAAAAGATACAAAGTTTTAAAATACAAAGATACAGACATTAAACACAAAAAAGAAATAGAAAAAAGACATATAATAAAAAAGACAAAAATTCCTTCCTTCTTAAATTCTCCTCTTTAGTTAACTTATTTTCCTGACTTCCTGACGTCTCCCATTTTTGTATCCCTTTTAAAAATTAATTCAGCAAATTCATGTCCTATTAATCTATCAATTATTAATCCAATCTTACATTTTACCTTGTTGCTAAAACCCCTGCATTTCATTTCAATATCCTCAACATTCAAAAATTTTACAATATTTCTGCAAATAAGTTTTAAATTTCCTCCAATCTTCTTCCACCGACTCTTCTCCCTGGTCTCGGATTCTGCCAGTCATTTCCGCCATCTCCATGTAGTCTATTAGTTGCGTCTGCCATTCTTCCAAGGTGGGCAAGTCTTGTGTCTTCCAATGCTTTGCAATGAGAATTCTCAAAGTTCTCAAGTCTTGAGACAATAAGAACTGGTTGTTGAAAAGGCTACAGATTACTTTATTATCCCAAGACCCTTCAAACTGCTGCTTCTTAATTCTCAAACTATAAAGTCTATCCATTTCCCATTTTTATCCAGAGCAGAGTTTGGTATCTTGAGAGTAGAAAGTAAAAGCAGCATGCCCAGGCAGTATCCCATCCAGATACAAAGCAAACCAAGACCTGTTGAATTTCAGCCCACTTGCTGCATCATGTAACTTCAGCCCATGGCCTAGCATGACATTCCTCTCCACTGCCTGTGTTTATACCACTTCTACTTAATTATCCTCTGGATTTTGTACTTCTCTGAATTTTGTAATTTTGGCTATAAAAAAGTGTATTTAAAATGTGTAATTTTTAGGATAAATACACATTTTGTGGTAAAGTATGTATTTAAATAGAATTTTTTATATGTTTCTGTGCAGTTGTTTTTTCAATGCAGGGACAGAACTGATTCATGAATGGACACATGCAAGAATGAAATGGAGTAGAAGTAGGATATTCTATAATTCCCTACTAGTAACACCATAGCACACCTTGAAAACCTTTATACATGTCTGTCATAATTGCGCAAATATTATCAGGATTTCAGCACCAAATAAATTACTGTGTATAAGTCGACCCCTATTTTGGGGTACTACAATCTAAGAAAATGGGGGGAGATGGCCCAGGACTGTTGAGCTTTTTTGGTAGGGAAAAGCGTAAAATAATTCACAAGAATGACAAAACTGCAAATCACACACGTCACAGAAGTCACCAAGCGTTGGCCCGCTAGACAACAGCAGTCGGCAGTTACACAACCAGTTACCCACAGCGGCAGCCAATCTAAAGCAGCCCTTGCCACAGCTACCAATCACCCACCACAGCTTGATAGCTCCTGCTCGCGGCTGCAACCAAACGCCCATCCCAACTCAACACTATCCGTGTATAAGACAACCCCCAATTTTTAATATTATTTTAGAGTAAAAAAAAAATCGTCTTATACAAGGAAAAGGACAGTAGTATTATGTGCAATGTTTCCATTTTGCAGCGCACATATTTTCTGAGATCATTAGATGCAGTGTGTCCCCAGTATAGATCTACCAGTCACATTTTAATGTTCAGTTGTGTTGAAACGTTTGCATCTAGGCTAAAAATGAGCTGCATTTCTACCAGTTTTGGGCATGAGGCTAGGCAGCATAGCCCACCAAAAGAAGAAGTTCATAATGGAAATGCTGACAGATAGTTCAGCAGTCATAAGCACGCTGACAGGTTTAATTGAAAGTAATGAGCTCATGCCTTCATGGAAACTTTTCAAAATGCAATTGCTGCTTTGTACAAAAAAATGAAATAAAATACCAATGAGCAAAAAGACCTCATTTTGTTTTCAGCACACTTTGAATGCATGATGTCTTCCATCTGTCTGTGAAAATTTAGGGCTATTTGTTCTCTTTTAATTTCATTCAATGCTCCATTTGACTCCAGGTGGAAGTTCTTTATGAGGGACTGGGCATAAACAAGGTACCTAACAAGTGGGGTTTTTAAGCAACTATTTTTTTAGCTTAGTTGCATATGCAATAACTTGTAATTGACATATTCTAAATATACAAATTCTAAACTCCCCAGCAGAATGCTGGGGTGTGTGTGTGGCTAAAATTGTCTCTGCATATTCTGCTTTGCTGGATTTTTTTTATTCTTCTAAAATTATTAATTCACCAGTGAATTAACTTCATCTGTCTTGAACATTAGACATCAGGGATTTAGAAAATTTATACTTTTAAAATAAGTCAAGAATGCTCTGTTTGTTCTTTTCTAAATCTTTGATGTTATAATTACTGGTCAGCAAACAATGGCTATAAGGCAAACTCCTCTACTCCATATCTTGCCAACATGGAGCTTTCCAGTTTTTGTTGGACTACAACTCACAGTCAGCATAGCCAATGGTCAGGGATCATGGGAGCTGTAGTCTAGTGACCTCTGGATGGCCACAGGTTCCCTACCACGTATGTATACTTCTGTGAAATGTAATTAAATACCAGAGGGGTAAAAGGAGAGTAATGGCACAACCCCAGTTTACATAACCGTCCCAGTACAAGACCATGGAAATGAAAGAAAATGTAGGACCTTGTGTAGAAGTTCTAACATGGAATATCCAATTCCATTGCACTTTGATACAAGGGTTATTCTACAACACTGTGCAGGCATGGATAACCTTCACTGTCTTCTGGCACACCCTTGCCTGCAGAGCTGAGGGACACTGTTATCTATACAGGCAAGGAAGTAAATGTGGGAGTTGGAACTTAACGAGTTAAGTTATTCCCATGATGCCTCACCATTCTGACGTCAGCTGTAGAAGCTGAGAGCAGCAGGGAATCATTTCTCCGGACGGGTGCTGGATGAGCTGGTGATCTTGTGAGTACAGCTTGGGGGCCCCTTGGGAGAACGGAAGAGGATGGCAGGCTGCCAGGTCTTGGAGGACTGTGGGAGGCTCGCTTTAAGAAGTTGGGCAACCTGGCTGCTGATCTAAAGTCTACTGTTCTGGGTGCCAGGAAGCCAGAGGCCGTTCAGCGCTCCAGGGTGTTTGTGAGGCTGGAGGCGGAAAGCAAGGGCCGGGAGATGGCTGCTACAGAACAGAAAGACAAGATGGCGCTGATCACCTATGTGAGAGCCGGTGCACAGCTGGGAAAGGCTGTGGGCCCCAGAGGGGGGGGGCAAAGGGACTATTGGCACTTGGAAATGTCCTGCTGTGTTTGCTGTGAAGCTTCAGCAGGAGGCCAGAGCCCTGGAGAAGGAATACAAAAGCCTAAAGATGGCTGGAGCCCCTGTCCCTGATGCTTTAGCCTCAAGGAGTGCTAGTGAGCATGTCGGGGGGGGGCGGAAAGTTCCAAAGGCAAGTTTGAAAAGTTTTCCACTGAACCTGCTGGAGCGAAGAGCAGCTTCAGGGGGGGCGAGGATGTTGGGAGGCGCCGTTCCAGAAGGAGGAAGGCCAAGCCAGCTGGGAGCCCCGAGCAGTGTTTTTCCACTGGAGTTCAACATTTGCGTCGAGATTGCCCCCACCGGAGCAGAGAGACAAGACAGGATGTTGCCAAGGTCAACAAACTGCTGAATTCTCATGGGAACCAGTCGGGTTTCCATGGCAACTGGTCTGGAAAAACAACCAGGCGTGAGACTGAGGCTGGTGGACGTGCCAGGTGCCAGCAAGAGACTCGTGGGACAAGGCCAGAGCAGAGTGTTGTTATTGGCTCTGCTGCTAATTGCAATTTGATCCCAGAGACATCTGCTGGGAAGCTGCGGAAATGCAGGGCTGTTTTGACAGGGATGACTGTTAGGTTCACAGACGGAACACAAAAATCAGTCTGTGGTGTGGTGGCTAACGTGTTCTTTTCTTTCCAGGAGGAGCAAAAGTTCAACGTTGTGCCGGGACTGAAGTGTTGTCTTTTATCTGTATCAGCTCTAAAGAAGCAGGGATACAATGCTCGTTTTGAAAATGACACCTGTTCCATTTTCAGAGGAGGGAGACAACGGGTCAACGTGCAGAGGGAGAACAACGTCTTTGTTCTGGAGACACCTCTGGAGGGTGGTGGGAATGCTGGAAAAGCACAGGTGCAGTGTGCTAAGGTTCCCAAAGATGTGCAAAAGTTGCACAGGTGCAAAAAAAGGGTGTAAAATCACACAATGTGGGAGGTCCCAAGGGTGCAGGGCATGCAAAGGTGCAAAGGTGCTTGATTTTCCCGGGTTTGGGAGGGTAACCAAAGAGCCCTTTGAGCTGGTTCTCACAGATCTGTCAGGACCCAAGAGGTCTGAGAGTCTGGGTGAGGCCAGGTATGTGCTGTCGCTGACAGGTAACCACAGCCAGGTTGGCTGGTGTTTCTCTCTCAAATCACAGGGGGAGGTGGCGCAACTGATCCAGGATTGGGTTGCGGAGGTGGAACGAAGTTTCTCCACCAGGGTGCAAGGGTTCAAGAGCGACCGTGGGTCACAGTTCACTGGGTCTGCTCTGGAGAAGTTTTTCAAGGAAAAGGGAATACGTCACCAGGTGACGGGTGCAAAGTCTTCTCAAGGGAGAAGGGAGGCTGTGGCTGAACCCAGTGAAAGGGATAAGGTCCAGAATCAGGGTTCAGATCCCGGTGATGAGGACCAGGTCCAGGGTCAGGGTTCAGGGCAGGTTTGGGCATCTCCAAGGGTTATGAAAGGAGTGTCCAGGTGTGAGGCTTCATCTCCGGTAATGGAGAAAGCTCACGGAAGGATTGTCAAGTCAGAGGGGGAAACGTCTGACGGAGAAGACACAACTGCTGGCCCTAATGGGTCAGTAGGGTATCAGGTCACAGGTGCGTGGAAAAGTGTCGCACAGTGTGATTCTGGGAGTGTTGAAGGGGTTCAACAGGTGCCTGGGAAAGATGCCGGGAAGGGGCACAAGGCAAAGGGGAAGGTGTTGAACTCAGAGGGTCTTGTCAGAATGTGATGCAAGAGGGGGTGTGGGAGTTGGAACTTAACGAGTTAAGTTATTCCCATGATGCCTCACCATTCTGACGTCAGCTGTAGAAGCTGGGAGGAGTTTTGGGAGGAGTTTGTCAGTCCCACTGTGTACTCTGTGGGGAAAAGACGCAGTCTTGGTATGGCTGCTAATAGTCCTGGAAATTCCTGAGAAATGTTGGAATAAATGCTGTATATAGACAAACGGGACTCTGTGTGTTTGTCTGGAAGCTGAACCAAGCTGGTGACAGTTTTACACCGCTGTGCGAAGCTCTGCTGAGCCGTGACGGAGAGGAGCAGGGGCGGAAGCGTGCCGGGCAGCCATAAAACGCTAATCGAGGTTCGTAAATCGATTAGCGGGAGTCACGGCTGATAACAAACGTCACAGTAAATACATTAAATGATGATATTCACAGTCTGTACATTTTGGCCATGCCTCTCACAGTTTAGCTTGTGGCACAATTCTATCACCACAACTTCACTTTGCACAACCTTGTTGTTGTTGTTTTTAACCTATGGGCAGTTGTTATAGCACACAATCACGGAAGAGCATATAGCTACATAGGGTTGCTCACTAGCTCTGTGGTTTTAGTCTGTATTGCCAGGATTTTTGCCACCTTGGTTTCTTGAGTCAGTGGGAAAGCTGAGCCATGGTCTCCTCTTAATTTGTTTCCTTTTTTGTCTTCCTGAAGTGGCAATCGTACTACTAATTAATGTGGACATTAGAAACAGAGTTCCAAAACCAATTGATTTCTGAAAATATTGTGTTTCCTGAATTGTTGGTGCCTTTATTTCTCTAGCTTCTAATTTGTTCACTGGTAGTTGTTTTTTTTTTTTGTTCTTCATTCATTTTATTCAGAGGGACAATGAGAATGTTGACTAAATAATTTGGGATACAATCCAATGCCACATTTTCCTTCTGAAACCTGTCTGAACTGTACAGGGGCTGTGCAAGAAAACTAGTGGATCATTCCCCTTTGAGGAATGTGAGAAGAGAAAGTGAAGGCGGCAACTCTTCTGCTGGGTTAGTGCTGTGTTCTTACTTTTCATAAAGATGGCTTAAGCCAGCTGCAGGCACTCTGATGCCAGTTTTAATAATTAAAAGCTTTATTCCCTGACACAATGTTTTTATATGCATAAACTTTGGGAATTTCTGTTCTGCCGGCTAGAACTATGCACATCTTTGTTTTAACTGCAACAAAGAAATCAGCAGTGGTTTGTGGCCCTCTGGCAGTAATGTGGAATGTGTGACTCTGGCAGGTGGAAATAAGCAACACATTTCACCAGTCAGGGAATGGAGAGTGTTGTGGACAAGCAAATATGTTTTTGTTGCCTGAGATCCATTGATGTCTATTTCTGAGCAAGTGAGTACATCTGTAATGATGTACTATGACAGCCTGGCAGAATGTAGCTCAGAATCCAAGGGAATGTGGGTTCCTTTGGGTCCTAGTGCAAACCCCTACATAGATAGCTACACAGTATTGCTCAAAAGGAAAAAAAAACAAAGGTTCTTCAAGTGGAAATTTTGTTATGCAAAAACTAGAGAGAAGGCAAGAAGACAGGACCTGCCTGTAGCTTGCGCTTTCTCCTTGGCATGCGCTACTGTTGGAGTGGGATTAGTTTTGACATCTTATTGCAATGAGTTCTTATGGTGCAACCCTTTGTGTGCATGGAGATGCTTCCCATAGCTTGCTGACAAAGTGAAAAGGGGGAAACTCTTAAAGAGTCATTTAATCGACTTCTGTATCATCACTGTGAATTTGATCCTGCTCCAGCAGAAATAATGCAGTGGTGGTGACCAACAACTCTGAGGTCAGCTTTTCCAAGTGTGAAATGATGGAAAGGAAGATCAAGTAGGACATAGTCCATTAACATTAGTGCACACAGTTCTGGTGCTGAGGACAAGAAGCAAAATGCAATGCCTCCTTACGTAAAACAAGGCATGAGATGTGTAAAGTTGAACAAAAGTATGTCAGTGCACTTTTAACTAGAATGCATGCACAGAGCAGGCTGAAACAAACACTTAAATAAAATGTTTCAGAAGCTGGTCCCTTCTCTTAAACACTTGTCATTTTAACTTAAACACAGAAAACGAGTAGATAATGAAATCTGTGTGTATATATGCATCTTGAACAAATCAGTGGAACTTTCAGACTGCTTCACAAGTAGACTATTCTGTCCTTCAGCCCAGTTTATCCATAGCCCAATTGTAACATTTTTCAGAAGTGGGGTGCAGTAAGCTTTTGGTAGCAGGGATTGAGATTTGGTGCATATGTTTGCATGGGTTAATTTTATTTTAGGTATAATTAAATAGAAATATATATATTATGTATCCATCCCTGCTTTGAATTGTTTTTCACTCAGAGTTTGAGTAAATAAAGATTTTAAAAAATGCATCGACTCTGTTGCCCAAAGAACAAATCAATGCAGCAGCAGCAACCTAACCATTAAGGCCACAACTCATAAGCACTTTTAAGTTTTATTGATTTCAATGAGAGAAGAGTGATTATTGTGTTTTATGGGACACAAAGGTGCTTAACTGTGGCTGGATTGTGCCTTAAGTAAGATGAGGGGAGGGATATTTTTCCAGCTCCGGAAATTACAGGGTGGATGGGGGAATACAATGAAGATGTTCAGCGATCATTGCCAAAGAGCTGTTGCCTGAATGACCAACTGGATGCAATTTGTTGCTTGCATGTCTTGTTGATCTGGATTAAATCAGAGACAAGGGACTGGTTTTCAGTTGAGACAGGTATGCAGGCTGGAAAAGCATTTCCATCCTCAAGTTCCTGATAAAGTCCAGACCATATACATAAACAAATTTAAACAATAAAGCTCAGTTTACTGTTAAGCAATTGCTAACGTTTCTGCACATTTTAAAGACCAAGTACAGTGGTACCTTGGATTACAGATGCTTCAGGTTACAGACGCTTCAGGTTACAGACTCCGCTAACCCAGAAATAGTACCTCGGGTTAAGAAATTTGCTTCAGGATGAGAACAGAAATCACGTGGCGCAAGCAGGAGGCCCCATTAGCTAAAGTGGTATCTCAGGTTAAGAACAGTTTCAGGTTAAGAACGGACCTCTGGAACGAATTAAGTTCTTAACCCGAGGTACCACTGTAACAGTAATCTAAATGAAAGGAAATATGCCGGAAAGGTGCTTCAATATGGGTCTGGCTGTGATTCTTTTAGGTAATGTCATTATACTGAACCTAAAAGAAGGTGACTTGAGCTGCAAATTTTGCTCTCAATGCCTGTAGTACAAAAAGATTGCTTGGGGCCCCTTGTCAGCTGCCATAGCTTAGATCACCAGGCACATAGGAGAGAAAGCTTTCAAATGCTTTACATGAAGCCATTACAAGAGGCAGAAAGTGAAGACAATGAAAGAAAGGGACTGTTATGGAAGGACTTAGAGCTAAGGATCAGGGTGTTGGAGAAAGTGAATAGCAGATAATAGACTTCTAGTGGATGGTCTGCATACAGTGAACTGTAGGGGCTTTGTCAGTATGAATAGTATTGATGGCTTTTGCCCACTTGACCTTTACTCTGAATGGGTGGGCTTAAAGGGATCACAAAAGGCTTTGCAGAAGGGTGTTCGGCTGAGATTCACTGGTGGCCAAAACTCCTTTATGAGACTTGGATGTTGAAGGTGATCTGTCCTTTTCAAGATGCTCTTTGCTTGTTGTATGCCTTTACCAGTACTTTGGAATATTTATTTCAACAAGTAGTGGAAGGAGATGGCATGATTCATGTGAGTGCAATATCATAGGATTCCATTTCTTTGTCTCCTTCGGACACTTTCCCATTAACCTGCACACACTTGGTTGTTCACACACCACACATTTAGCACTCTTACTAACGCGATGCACATGTTCCATTCACATAGATTCTCATATGTAGAAAACACTCATGCATGTAATTTAATAGTTCATAAGCACTTCATTATCTACTGACTCCCTTCTTTGCTGAAAGATCTCTCACAAGCTGAAGATAGACCCATCTGTTATGAGGCCTTGGGGTGCTGACAGTTCTTTAAACTTCTGAGCAGTTGAAAAGTTCATAAACATTCAAAACATAGCACTTCAGCAGCTGAGCCAATGGCTAGGAGTGGTTCACTTCAATGAATTGAAATCAGAGTGCTCTAAACCAGGCATAACGTAGATGGCCCCCATGGCTTTTCCTTTGTTATGTTGTTGCTGTTGTTCTAGTGACTTTTCCTTTGTTTGTCATGGTGTTGTTGTTTATCAAATTTGTATACTGCTCTTTATAAAAATACAATATAAAAACACGGAATACATAATGAAAACAAGAACAGAACAAACCAATAGTTCTCCCTCCCCTTCACCCCCTCCCACAAACACATTTAAAAGGGTATAGGATGTTAATCAGTCAAAAGCTTAGTGGAGGAGGGATATTTTCACCTGGTGGCTAAAGGTATATAATGAAGGTATTGTATCCATCTGATTTTGGGTAATAATTAGGCCAACTTTTTCTCTGAATCCATATATGAAGGACCTCACTCATCTCCCTCAAACCATCTTAAGCACCTGAAACATTTATCCACAGCAAGGGGTGACTTTGAAGATAATGACGTAGATCAACGAAACCAAAGCAAGGAGAATTAGTAATTAAATGATTAATTCACTCAATGCTCTCCCCTTGCCAAACAGCTGGCATAACATAGGAATATAGGATACTGCCCTACACAGAGTCAGACCATTGGGTTACATTCAGTTACTTTTACTCAGAGTAGACCCATTGATATTAATGGCTCTAAGTTAACTATGAAGACAGGAGTGCCTGGCGTGCTCTGGTCCATGGGGTCACGAAGAGTCGGACACGACTAAACAACAAGAAGTTAGCCATGGCCATTAAATTTAGTGGGTCTGCTCTGAGTAAAAGTTAGTTGACTACATGCCACTGATCCAAACCAGCTAATTGCAAAAAGTACTCCAGGGTTTCAGGAAGTTTTCCCAGCCCTACCTGAATATATACTCTACCATATATACTCATACCAAGGTATGGCCTTTCCCATCATACCAAGGAGGCATGTGCTGCGTTCAGGCAAAAGGAAGAGGAGTACAGCCTGCCCCAACACCCTGCCACCAAACAATACACTGGGTGCTAAATTAGGGCCCTATACGGTGCACAAAACCTAACCTTGAGAGCATTGTCAAGAGGTCACTTTTGATGTGACTTATGGATTCTAAGTATGCAACCTTAAATTGCACCAGAACAACTACATAAGATGGTTGTTTTTCAGTGCACAGTTGACCAGCCAACATTCCTTAGAGAGCAAGATGGTACTGAGTTGCCAGATCTTCAACTGAAGAGGAGGAAATGAGATAGAAAGAATCAGTGAGAATTGTGAAAAGAAAAGGGTCAAGAAGTAGGTTAAAAAGAAAAGAACAAGGGGGGAACCTCTGCTTAATTGAAATTACAATTGCTTTCATTTTGGGGAAATGTTTTCTTAACAGATTGCTACAGCCTTCTGCCTCAAGGTTTTTCCTGATTAAATTAATGATGGTAGTGATAAGCTCCATTAATGTTGCCATTTCCAGAGGGAAATATTTCTACAACGCATTCCCTTTCTCGATCTTTTCCCCAAATCTCAGGTACAGTGACAGAATTCATAATTGGGGCCAGAGCAGGCCAAGAGGATGAATTTCCTTTTATTACTATGCAAATGTAGGCAATTGGGGGGATTAATATTTCATGTGTGTCAGTCTTAACATACACTGTTTCGCCTACAGGCTCCTTTGCACTCAGCTCGGAGGGCTTTTGAGAAGGTTGTTGCTGCAAGCAGAGGTCCTGAACTTACTTCTGTTTTATGTTGATGACTATTGTTGGCATCAGGCAATTATGTGGGCTGCTGTTGAAGTGGGCTGCTGTTGAAGTTGTACTACAGTTAGGGGAGATCTCAGATATACTGACTATTCAGGGTCTCCATGATAAAATGCATGTTGTGTTTACCAGGAATGGTTTCTACTTTTTGTTGTTCACTGTCTCTGTTTTGTCCCTGTTTTTGCCTTTTTACAGGTTGCACCCTCTCAAAAAAAGATATTTGCAGAATATTTACATATGCTAATTTTATGTATGTATGCATATTTAGGGATATTTTCTATAATGTAATTAGAAATGCAGCAATCTCACCATAGTGATTGCCTGCTCAGTCTGCTTTCCCGGTGCTTACTACTGATAGATACTTTCACTGGCCCTGCTATGGTTCTTTATCTTTAAACTAGGCTGGGACATGGCAACCTTTCAAACAGAGTACAGTCGTATCTTGGCTGTCGAACGCCTTGGTACTCGGACGTTTTGCCTCCCGAATGCCACAAACCTGGAAGTGAGTGTTCCGGTTTGTGAACGTTTTTTGGAAGCTGAACATCTGACGCAGCTTCCGATTGAGTGCAGGAAGATCCTGCAGCCGATCGGAAGCCAATCGCACCTTGGTTTTCGAATGTTGAATGGACTTCCTGGTAAACACAACCAAGGTACAACTGTATGCCTTCAAGTAGAAAAATGTCCTCTTCAAAGTAGGATACATTGCCACCCTAGCCTAAGTATGATATGTTGAAAGTGTAATCTACAGCATTATTAGCTTGCTTTTTTTAAAAGTAATACTGCATGGACACAACAGTATGCTAAAGTACATGGATAGGGGATCTGTGAAATTTCTCCCAACCATTCAGCAATTGCTGATAGGAAAAAGGAGCTCCCTTTGGGCAATTGCTTTATGCAGAACAGGATTTTTTTTTTTAAAAAAAATGGCGGCTGTAGCTTCGGATGTTTAAATCTCCCCTCCCCATGCTCTGTGGTCCTGATGAAAACACACACCACGCCCTGCTATTACTAAATTAGTAGTACTACGTAATTCTTATTTTTTTAAACAAAAAACTGATGGTGATGCCAACAACACATTTAGCATGGAGTTAAACACTGAGTTGCAAGGGTTGTCATTTTCCAGTGTTCTATAGAACTTACATCTTAAAGTCAGGCGTGGGCACACCTTGTCTCTTGTGCAAAATGCATCTAAATGCCTGTGCTTGAACTTTCAAGCACCATGCGGTGCACAGCCTGCCATTTCAGATGCTAAAGCTGCTGAGATTATATTTTGAACTTTTGTAGGGTACTTGCACTTTTAATTAACTGAAATAACAAACTCCCCTTGGTTTGTAAATGAGTGGGCAGCAGGCTGTGACAAATCAAGCAAGGAAAGGCAGCAATGGGAAATGGTAATGGGGTTAAAACAATCATACCCGGTATGAAAATTTGGGTTAACAAGCATGTCCTTATTTTCATCTCTGAAATTTTGGTCCCTAGACCAAATGGTGCCTCAGGCTAGAAGTCTTTGGTGTTTCATTCATTTATTCATTCATTCCACTGTTCAAAAACATTATTTTTTATTGATTTTGTAGCCCCTTTTATAAACTCTGATGCCCAGTATGTATGCATGATTTATCCTTGTCATATGAGTTGATAAACATGCATGTTAAGGTAGGTACATATGTATTGTACTACATTAAAGTTGTTGAGATGAGGAGATACACCATTACAAACACCCTCCAACTCTGGCACCCTGTTTCAGCTGTCCTCTAAATCTGGCCCAGGGCACAACAGTCCAGAAGAACTAAGGCTCTTCTCTGTATGCCTTGGGTAGCCAATATGGGGCCCTATATTTGTTGTCAAATTCTAAATCCCTACCAGCGGTCAGGGATCATGGAAGCTGTAGTCCAACAATCCCTGGAGGGAACCACATTCACTACTTCTGATTTAAAACATAACCCTACTGTTGAATAATACGGTGGTACCTCAGGTTAAGTACTTAATTTGTTCTGGAGGTCCGTACTTAACCTGAAACTGTTCTTAACCTGAAGCACCACTTTAGCTAATGGGGCCTCCCGCTGCTGCTGCGCCGCCGGAGCACAATTTCTGTTCTCATCCTGAAGCAAAGTTCTTAACCTGAAGCACTATTTCTGGGTTAGCGGAGTCTGTAACCTGAAGCGTATGTAACCTGAAGTGTATGTAACCTGAGGTACCAGTGTACTCTGAACACACACAAAGTATTTTAAAACATTTCTATTTCCCCTATTTTATATATTCCCAGGCTATGATTCGTCATGAAAATCTAATTCTGGGCCTGGGGCCTGGTAAACTTCTCTAATTTGGTTAAGAGGAAAGGGTGGGTGTGAAAAGGAGTCCTGTAGCAACCATGTGAAGCTCTGGAAATACTTTCCCTACATCGTAACTGATGAACAACTGAGCCTAGCTCATTTTTTAAAAAATTGAGTATGTTTCTAAAGTGCAAACTATTCTGCACACATTGCCATTTACTTTGCATTTATTTATAGTGACTCAAACTGCATAATCACAAAAGTCATTGTACACTTACAAATAAGTGCTTTTATGTGCATTGGAGAAATGGGGTTCTGGGACTTAACTGAGGTGCTCTGAGACATTCTGTCTGCACTACACATGAGGAGTAGTGCCTCAGGGTGTGTGCCTGGAGCAGCATGCTGTATAGCATTCTTTTCTCCTGCCTTGAAGAGAAGCAGCAGACTGTTATTCAGCATGAGCTGCCAGCCAGATGCAAGTTGATGGCGACGTGGCTGTATTAGTACCCTATAATCCAGGGAATGCTAATCTTTTTAGGCCCATGATGACATTTTAAATTTTTGAGTGAGTTCCATAAGCACCTAAGGGCTGCACATCACATTTTGCTGCCTGAGGCAAAACAGGAAGATGCCACTGCCATCCTACTGCCACCACCTCCTTTATCTGGGTTGTGCAGCAGTGACAGGTTCCGATGAAATCTCGTACATTCAGCAAGATCTCACGAGATACTGGTGAGATCTCACGAGATCTTGCCAGAAGTTCCCATCATTGGTGCCACTGCTTCTCGACTACTACTTGTCCATTGGCAGTGGTGGGATGGGACAGGGGCCCACCGGTGTGTCACATCTTGGCATTTCACTACCCGAGATGGATGCCACAACTCGCCTCGGTAGGCCAACTCAACTTGGTAGGCCAGCCTTGTAAGCACCAGAAACAAAGCAAGGTGCGCTCTCTCTCTCTCTCTCTCTCTCTCTCTCTCTCTCTCTCTCTCACACACACACACACACACACACACACACTTACCGCTTTTCTAAGGGATCTGTATAAGTTGGATTCAGTAGAATTAATCTGAGCCTTGAAACACACATAGAGTTGTAAGAGGAAGTGGGGAAGAGTTTCATTTTCCCAACTTATGCTTTCAGCTTCTAGGCACTTTTCAAGCCAGAAAAAGTGGACCACTTTTGTTACGACTGAAAAGGCCTGTTTCCAACAAGTTTCCTGGTAGCAATTCACTACATCCAGCAGGTCCTCCACTGATGGTCATGAAGGTCAGTTTCACCTATGGAAGGGAAGGCAGTCTCCCAAGTACTTTAAGCTGCTTAGAGCTCTATAGGTGAATAGTAAAACCTTGAATTTGTCTCAGTAGCAAACTAGCAGCCAGTGCAGGTCCTTAAGCACTAGTGTAATGTGTTCATGGCTAGACATATCACTCAGTATTTTAGTTGCAGCATCCTGCACTAGCTGCAGCTTCTGAATGAAGCGCAAGGGCAGCCCCACTTGGAGAATGTCACAGCAATCTCAACATGAGACCACCGTGTACATATCTATCTATATGTACTTCAGTACTATGGAGAATTACAAGACTTTAGCTATTCTCACAACTTAATATTGATAATTTATTTATGACAGAACATTTTCTGTGGTTCCTTTCCCCCATAAAGTTTGACAGCAAGAAGAAAAGCTTAATATTCATATAAAAGTGAACTAGATTTTACTGGTGCTTCATTGATAGGCAATAGTATATAATTTGTGGAGGGACCAAGAACTCAGCAGGGATGGGAAATGATTGCGCATGATAAACATGGATATGTCTGTTTTGTGTAATGAATGTATTCAGTCTGATTGCTGTAAATGCCACGGCAAACAGATTTAATCTTCCAAAAGGTTAACAGAGAGAGAAAAAATAATTATTATCCTAAAAATACACAGAGATAATTTTTGAGTAGGTTGAAAGCCCAGGGATGTAGATAAGGTGCTTGCAGGGGCTCATATGACCACAGTGCCCTCTCAGTCTTTGTCCATTGTGACAAGGGTTTCTTTTACTGGGTGGGTCCAGAGTCTAGTAATTGCATCATTGCAAGAGGGAACATTCTCTGTCACCTTTAAAGAGGCAGTAATATAACCACTCTTGGAAAATAACCCAGGGTCCAAAGGTTTTGGGTAACCTCCTGTTTGCAAATACTGTTCTTTGTTGCAAGGTACTTGAGGAGATCGTGGCAGCTCAGCCACGGACACTCTTGCGATGGGTGGGCCTGATTATCTCTATCCCTTCCAATCTGGATCAGACCTGGATCTGGGACTGACCTGGGCTTAGCTCAGATGGATTGCCTTAATTACCTTAAACAGGAGTGAGAAAGGGTGGTGTGGCCCTGCCATTCTTACTTGATCTCTTGGCGGCTTTCAGCCATGGTATCTTTTGTGAGCCAGAACGGGAGGACATTCTTTTTTAGTGATGCTCCTAGCCCTTGAGCTGAAAGGGTTTCTATATCATCGACATCCAAAAGAAATGTTAGGCTGAGTGCTGAGACCATTACTTTACCAGTGTGTAAACTGTGGGGAAGGGATCTCAAATAAAAAAATAAAAAAATTAAGTAAGTAAGTAAGTAAGTAAGTAGCCTAAGGGTATTGAGATACACTTACTATTTGGGGCAACCCCTCTTCTCCCCCACCCTATGAAATGTCTATCAGTTGTACTGGCAGAAAGCAGGGCAAGGGAGGTCAACATGCTTGTAACTAAAAGAAAATGCTCCATCTGAAAGAGCCATTTGAGTGGGGGAGAATTAATGACAGAAGCAGGGCTATCAGCCATAAAAATTATTCTAAGCCTTGAAAATTATTTTTAAAACCATTAAATTGCATATGAAATACTTATTAAGGGTAACAATTACTTTTAAAAGATCTGCATTTTTGGTACAGTGACAGTCGTTAGAAGCATTCCAATTTGCATTGTTATTATTTGTTAAAAGAGGCTACAGTTTTCATGAATTCTCCGCTGCAAGCAGCATGTAGAGTTTTGACACTTGCAATAAAATAATAGATGTTGGCAATAGAGTAACAACAGAAACTGGAACTAGGCCTAAGCAATTAGAGCCTGTCAGTAATTGGGACTGAATAATCAATCTAGACACTAAGGGAATGTACACAGTTAGCAACAGTCTTGCATTGACTGTGAGATGGATTGGCTGAATTGTGAGGCCTTTTTTACTGCACTGTCTATGGTTTCCTGACAGTCTAATCCATGAGCAATTTATTTCTCAGATTTAAACATCAAATATCAATATGTTATGTTATTCTCTTTCTTTCTTTCTTTCTTTCTTTCTTTCTTTCTTTCTTTCTTTCTTTCTTTCTTTCTTTCTCCTCTCTTCTTCTGCTTCCGAAATAGACTTGAACAAGCTGGAGGTCTTGTTACTGAAAGGGATAAATGTTCAGGGAAGAACCTGAAAGAACTCGTAAGGATCAATGCCCACAAAATCAGCAAAATCAGTTGGCAGACTCCTTCTGGAACTATCATCAGTTCAGATTGCAAGTAGAGGAGTTGCACATTTTAATGTGGCCTCATCTTGTTTAAAAAAGGCCCTGTACCTAGAAAAAGGTACAGAGAGCAGTAGGTGAGGACCTGCTTCCTAATCTTCTACTTATCTACATGCAAAGCATTCAAAAGTGCAACCAGCTCCTTGCAGTCTGAAATGGCATAGCCCAAAAATGTTGCCACCATGTAAAATTGCAGAAATTGTATCTTTTACTACACATGACAGGTACAATTGCTGTCCAATAAGGCATATTTGTTGTTAAGCTCCAAAGTGACCTCCAGATTTTTTCTCTCACCATCAACAAATAACATTTTGAAAATCTGGAGGAACGTGTTTTGTCCTTCTGGCCTGTCCACTTTCTATGAGCAAATTAATAATGACTGGTTACTGATAGAGTTTGGTAAAACTCTGCAGACTGTTTGGGTGAACACTAAATAGTGCAGAATCTTTGCTGCATTGTCCAAACATATCAATTCCCAAATCACAGGGCCAGGTCTTCCACGATCCTCCAAAAATGGCATTTAGGGATTGTAATCAGGAGATAAACTAGCTTTGTGCGTCTCCTTTTATTGCGAAGCAGCTTTCATATCCAGGTCCTGGACAAAGTTTAATAAAGGGGTAATTGGATTTCAGTACTTTTGGAAGAAATTTAGATGCAGCAGTATGGAGTAGCCCAGTGATGTATTTTTTTAAAGCTTTCTAGGTTTCCACATTGCCATTCCTTCATTAACGCCAAGGAATTCTGCATATCATTTGCCAGGGAGACCTGGCATTTTGCAGAGGTTTTGAGGTCATGTTTTAGGCAGAGTAATAGTGGGGACCTTTTTTCAGCCAAGAAGCCTCTTCCAGGGGCCATATGCCAGTGGTGGATGGGGCCAGAGGCAAATGTAGCAGAGCAAAAGGTTCTTTGATTCTTATCACTCAAATCACAGGCATTGAGGTCTCAATGTGCCCCTCCCCCTTGTAGAACACAGGCCCCTGTGGCTGCGCAGTTCAATGGGATAGTGATGGACAAGTTGTCTTCAGGGAAGCTTGTCAAACATTTCTGATCTCCTGATTGACAAGGCCCTAGTAAACTTCCACATAACCCCACGGTTCCCCAGAACACAGTTTGAAAACCACAGGGTTAGCTGAATATTTCTGAAAATACTGTAGAAAAGAAGTTCAGTATTGACAAGAAAAGTACAGCTTCCAAAATGGGCCAACAACAGACACCGTAAATGGCTGTCATTTCCAGCAGCAGTTTTTGGCACCGGCTCTGAAAAGGAACATTTCCAATTATGAAGAATGGCGTTGGGTTGTTGTGCTGGAGATTGCAGCTGGGGAGGGGAGGAAAGGGGACTGCAGGAAGAAAGTCCACTTTGTTGGGAGTTTATAGATGCCAGACAGCCACATGAAAGTAAATCTGTTTGGGCCTAGAGGCATATACAACCTTAGCATTCTGCTCAGTCACTAGATATGTCAGTCTTTCAGTCTGAGTGCTTTTAAAATGCCTGGCACTCCTGGCTTCTGTTTGACTTTAGACATCACAACTGAACACTTTAAGAAAGAACAGAGAGGAAGGTTAAAAATAAACAAGCGTGGTAGAGTGTCTGTCTTGAGGGTCTCTGTCCTTTCAGCACTTTGCAGATTTTGATAAAGTCATTTTCCAGTAAAAAGTTAAAGCTTCAATAGTCTACCATGTAACTGACCAAACCAAAGGCTTCATTATCAGGAAAGTGGTAGGATGTAATAGTCTCTGTGCTAGGTTACAGCAAGTGTTTTTTTTTTGTTTTTTTTTTTGTAGGAACTGCTATTAGGGAAGCTGTTTAAATGATGAAGGGTGCTAACATTCTTATTCATTTTATAAATAAAAGCATTTATATCCTGCCTTATCATAAAATATCAAGGTGATGTTCAGCAATATAAAAACATGTTTTCATTAAAAAAGCAATACAGAAATATACTTGATTAATTATATAAAAATAATAAATGCCATGATCAATGGTATCCTGCACTGCTGAGAGGATTCAGGGAGTAGCACCTCCCACTTTCTGTCTCCCATAAAGGCTATTGAATTGAGGAGAAATGTTGAGGCTGGAGGAAAGGGGGGCAGGTCAGAAAAGGGGACTGGGGAGTATGTTTAGGCAAAACATAATCAATCCTTCTACCAGTCAGTGCTTTTCATTATCCCTGCAGCTTTCTTCTGAATCTGTTCCAGATTGTTGGCATCATTCTTTAAAATTATTAGGCGAACAACCTTTTATTAAGTGCTCTCTTCATTTAAGTTTCCTCCTTTTTCTGATGAGAATTATCTCTGCTCTGCCCTGTTCATCATCTTAAGTCTATTATTACAGGAGAAATTGCTGAAGCTATTAATACATACAGAGGGAAAGAAAAATTAGATTTTGATATCATCTGCTTTACACATACACAGAGAACCAACCCTACAGTGTTTTGAGAAATAGTCTATTCAAAGCTAAGAGGGGAAATATGTCTGTCTGAAGCTAGGAAGTAACAGATACATCGCTATGAGAAATTAGGAAAAGTCACGTTGTCTTCATTTTCCTGCTGTCTTTTGATAATAACTAGATTATGTCAAATTTAGTAGAGAAGCAGAGATCCATTTGAAACTAGAGAGTCCTTCCCATCAGCCGTGTCCATTGCTTCAAATGCAGTAATTCCATTACTCCTGACCTCTGGTGCATTGACTTTTCAGCTACTCTGAGGGATTATCCACTTTCATCTGTACTATAGAACTCAAGGCAGAAACAGTTTGTATACAAAACAATATCTTCAGGTAGGAGAGGTAAAGTGAGTGGTGTCTTTTAAATGAATTGCAGAGGTTCTGTGTAAAATGATGCACACAGGCACAAAAATAAATTCCAGCTAGACATCTCACACAGATGAGATCTGAATAGGCTGGGCTTTCCAGGTAGGACTGGGAGATGCCCAAGGAAGCCTCTGCCAATCAATACCAACAAGACTGAGCTAGATGGACCAATAGTCTGACTCATTGTAAAGCTGCTCCCTATGTTGCTGAAGATAAAATGGCATGCACCACCATGGCTTTATCCTATACACTCATAGTGAAACAAATTCACTTAAGTGTGGGTCCATATGTAGCTAAAATGGCACCATCCTTGCACAAAAGGGTGGCCTCAGGACTGGGGGAACCTCAAAATTTGCAGAATAACCTCTCCCCCCCCATAAATAATACTTGTGGGACCCCTAAGTAGGGGACCAAAAACAAGCACAACTCAGTGACCATTGAATGCTGACTGAAAGTTGTGGAGAGGGATAGATGAGATATTGTAGGCAGAATGGAATGGAATACTCTGGAAGAAGGCATGGCTGGCTAGAACTGTGAGCAGAGCATTCCACACTGCATTCCACACATTCTCTTATATAAATCTATCTTCCACCCACCTTTTGAATGCAGGGCCAATCTCATAAAATACTGAAGAACAATAATGGTGCCCTTAAGAAGGGTTTTTTCAAGCTTTCTAGTTTAGGGGGATTAAAAAATGGTGATTTGAGAAAACACGATTGGCTTCTACAAAATACTAAAATTATAAAATTGTGGAAGAAATGAATGTGGGGGGGGGGAATTACCCCTCTCTCGTCATTCTGGATCTCAGGGTTACCTAGTGAAAGTGATTGGTGGTAGATTCAGTACAAAGGAAAGCACTTGAGCTTGGAAGCTGTATTCCAGCAGTGAAAGGGGGCAAGAGGTTGACATTTGGAAAGGTTTCCCATTTCGTTCCTGAAATGGGTGCCTCTGTCTCTGTGTGGGGTGTCACTTATGGAACAGAAAGCACAGAGATTAAGGGAGAAGTGAGTTAGCCCTGAACCCCTTGCCGTGTGCTGCATTGCATGTTTGGAGACACACACTTCTCCAGTGGAATGCCAGCCTGCAAAGGGTTGACTCATAAAATCGTTCATTTGCTGGTACTGTGTACCTATCGTGGCTATGACAAATCGCTTTGCTGTTCCTAGGGAAAAGATCATAAAATAAAAAAAGGACAACCTTCAGGGTAGCCTTAAGCCAAGTTATTTATTTATTTTTTATTATTAACACTAAAAGCTTTACTTCTATCCCTTAATAGACGGCTGTGTTTGATGAAGCTTTCCGAGCTCTACAAAACGGTCAGGTGTCAGAGATATATGGGCAGCTGGTGTTTGTTTAGTAAATGATGTTCCTGTTATTGTAGTAGAAGACAGGCCTCGGTAGACTATAAATATACTCTGTTCCCATGCATTATGCCACAGTCCAAAGGCATATTTCAGGCTGTGGTTGTTTACTTTCTAATCGGTTTCCATTTCATTAGGGTGCCCCCCGCACAACTAAATTCTTTCCATATCGCAGAGTTTGCTGAAAGGTGAGCAGATTACCTCATTCAAGCCTGAAAGGAGAATTATGGACTGGCGATAAAACAGAGATAAACATATGTCGTGATCGCTGTTGAAATTCGCCATCCATTTGCGAGGAGCTGCTACTGCTGTTTAAAAGGCTGTGAATGCCATTTATGGAGCTAATCAGGAAACCATAAAACTGGAGGTTTTTAAGTAAGAAAAGAAAAAATTTAGCACTTGACGCCACATTGTTAAAAAGCAAGTCCTGAGCTATCTAGCTGTTTTGGTTAAGACAAGACTGCAAGTCATGTACCAAGGGTCTTCTGGTGGTTCCTTCACTTGTAGGGTTGCCATATTTCAAAAAGTGAGATATTTTTAAGGAAATTCACCAAAATCTACACTTCTGACATGGGTTGCCATACATCTGGATTTTCCTGGACATTTTTAGTAATTTCCGCCCAGACACTGTTTCCGACAGCCGAATAACAGCTATGTCCGGGAAATTCCAGATGTATGGCAACCCTAATGAATGTGAGAAGTGAGGTTACAAGGATCCAGGCAGAGGGCCCTCTTGGCAGTGGCAGCCTCCCTGTGGAATGCTCTCCCCTCAAAAGTCAAGGAGATAAAGAACTACACAACTTTTAGAAGACATCTGAAGGCAGTCCTATGTTGGGAGGTTTTTAACATTTGATGTTTTATTATGTTTTTAAATGTGTTGGAAGCCACCCAGAGTGGCTGGGCCAATCCAGCCTAATGGACAGGGTATAAATAGTACAATCATCATCATCATTATTAGACTAAAATGCCTTTGCTTCTTACTAGTGGGAGACACTACTATATTTACAGTCCATTTCCCCTTCTCACATAGTGAGGGTGAATGTCCAAGTTGAGTTTGGAGAACTGCCTGTTCTTGAAAGACAATCTTTTGGTACTTGGGTAGCTTTGTGGGTAGAGTCCGGTAGCTCTGGGCTGCATACAATCAGTAAAAGGGACAGAGCTTAATAGTTCAGGGATAGAACCCTCTAAATCAGCCTTTCTCAACCTGTGGGTCCCCAGATGTTGTTGAACTACAACTCCCATCACCCCTAGCTAGCAAGGCCAGAGCTCAAGGATGATGTGAGTTGTAGTCCAACAACATCTGGGGACTCACAGGTTGAGAACCGCTGCTCTAAATTGTACTGCTGTTGGATGTGCTGACAAGTTTTCGGCTACCACACTATCCCATCTACACATGATATCAGGTCCCCAGAGATATAAACATTTTCACAAGTAGAAGTGTGTGCAGAGAGAATAACTTGTGCAAGTGAGCCCACCTGCAGACTACAAGTCACATGTCTGCAGTATATTAGTAATGACTCTCTGGCATCTGTATCACAGAGCATCTCTAACTTGCATTATCAGCCACAGAGGTAGGTGGTAGCAGCTGAATGTTGTAGGGACTGTGTAACTCATTCCTTTTGATCCAGAAATGAAACACTAAGATGAACAAACAGACAATGTGGTTATCTCTGCGGGACACTGGGATATGCGACACCTCCTTCTCCCCATAAATTAATCATCTAGAGACCCCTGCTGAAAATCCTGGAGAGCCTTTGCTAGTTAGTGCAGGCAATTTTGAACTAGATGGGCCAATAGTCTGACTCAGTATAAGAAAGCTTCCCACACTCCTAATTTTTATTATGAGAAATGTATTTTCACAATGTTAGCATGATGATAAAAATGTATGTGAAGACCACCATAATCAATTTTGAGTTTTCTGTCCAAAAGAGCCTTCATGATTTGTTTGCTTTGTGTTTTGTTGTTTTAGCTTTAAGTATGGTTTTCTTTTTATATAGATATAAAAAATGCTGTGTTCAGACCTCTAAAAATCTGCAGCTCATGGAGAGAAGATGCTTGCTCACCTCTTTCTGAGTTTGTTTTTATGTTCCTCAACTGATGTTCCAAGCAAAAAGCTTTGAAGGAGCCAAATAATTGGCATCTTCGGGGAACGGATTGTTCATTTTCCAGAGAATACGAAACTAATCGTGCTAAACAGTGAATAGAGGAGGACATGGTAAAGTGTTTCTGAATATAGAAGCAAAAAGACAGCAATAGCACAAATGGAGGGCTGGGGAAAGAGGAGAAAAGGGAGGGGATGTCATGAAATGACATTTCCCTAGCTCATCTTAAAAACACAAATCCTTTTTAACAGCATTTGGAACCGATACCATGAAAGAAGACCCAATTAATTTTATCTTCATGCTGCTATGCAATCCGTTGAATTCTTTTGGTCACTAAAATGTCTTTAGTACATCATGTTGCTCACAAAGGGCTCATTCCCATTTTAGAAAAAAGAAAAGAAAAAAGAAATAAGGACAAGAAATCACATTCAATCTTAATCAGTGGATTGATCTCTCTCAGTGAATTATAGAAAACCTCAGCCAAAGAAAAGTGTTGATAATATTCAGGTCTGATAAAGTTCTAGAAGACTAGAAAGAAAGAAAGAAAGAAAGAAAGAAAGAAAGAAAGAAAGAACGGGGGATGGGGACTGACACATAAATGCAGGTGCAAAATATAACATAGAGACATGTGTGTTGATGCGGACAATGTGATCTGGCCATCCAGATGAAACCTTGGACATATAATTACAGTGACCATACAATTCACATCTTAGTTTAACTATTAGTGGTCAGGAAAAGTGAGGCTTTTAATGAAGTGATGCATAGCTATGCACTCCACACATAGAGAGGTTGGCGCAATGCACTCAGCTGCTCATTTTGCCACAATAAAGTTGCCACCCACAACATAGGATTTTCCTTATGGGCAAGACATGCAACTTGGACACCAGTGCTGTTGAAGACAGAATGATGGACTAGATGTAACTTGGCATGATTAAGGAAAACAGTTCATAAGCAGTGGTTCATTTTTTGCCACTGTGAGGATAATTGAAGAAGCCTTGCATGTCCACAAGTTGCACTTGAGCATCAGAGACATCATCATTCATAACTCAGGTTTATATGTGTATGGAGTTTCCCCACCCACAATTTTCTTTTTATGTTATGAAAAGGAAGCTTTTCTGCTGGCCCTTCCAAGAACTAGATTTGGGTGCCATTTAAGAGCAAATTAATTTCAAACCGGGATGTACAAAACCTCAATGGATTCTACCCTATTTTCATTATTATATTTTCATCCCTGCACACCAAAATGTCTTGGCTAGCCTTTCATGGGCAATACATTGATCCATATAGGGTTTCAGATTGAGTTCAATAACCAGTCTACCATCTGCTGGTCTTATTCTGCATTTGTAATACTGTGGGGCTCACTATACTATCTCCTGCATGTGACTCATTGCTTTGAACTATATAATTGAAGACTGCCTGTTTTGTACCTTCAAGTCCTGAGAGACAAAATTCAAGCTTCTATTGGTTTAGAATGTCTCTTACAAAGTAAACTATATGAAACATTCTTGCCATTTAAAAGTATGTTGTTCTACCAATCTCTGCCCACTTTGGGCCTGTCCAAGTTTTTGTACAGCACAAAGTATCTCTCTTTTTTTAAAAAAAGGCAATAACTCTTGCATTTAAAGCAAAAAGGTATGATAATATCCCCTATATAAGTTAGAACTGTCAGTGGCAGTGAGGTGTATTAATCTTCCCTGTCACTGGCCCTCTGTACTTAGCTCCCAGGGGAACCCAACACTTGGTTTCCCTGAAATTCTCCATAAAGGATGGTCAAATAAGGTATTTTCTATACTCCCCTCTTCCAAGCCTTTAACTTCAGCTAGAGTGTCTTGCAGTGACAATTAAACCAAGCTGTTGCCCCAGTTTAGATGAACATTGTTATTACAGCATTTGTCCCTTCCTGACAAATTGCATTATTTTTGTGCCCTTAGACCATTAGGGGAGTCTGCAGGGAGCCAACCAGAGACCCCCAAGTGGCAGATCTTGCATTCTTTAACCCTGAGGCAGATGGAAGATGACTTACTGAAGTCCTTTGATTCCATATATTAGTTTAAGAGGCAGAGGCGATGCTGGGGCGGGGGGGGGGGGAGGCAGATGATTCTTTTGAACATTGGTCTACACTCTGATCTGGCGGCTGTCATCTTCTTAATGTTTAGAGTGTATGTGATGCCCTCAGACACATTCAATAAGCGCTTTCCCTCTGAGCCTCAGGCTCCACGTAGCTGAAGGTTATGGAGCTGTATTTACGTCCTCTCATCCTCTTTCCCCAACATTCATCTTGTTCTCGCCCGGTTCCATAGCCTTGTCTTATTACTATGAGAATTATTGCCAAATAATGCATTTTCTTTTTCAAGAGTTTCCTTTCCTTTCCTTTTTAAAAAGACAGAACTAAAAAAAGCTGTATACTGACCAATGCAAAATCAAATGGCATATTGGATGGTGATGATGTAACAGTAGCTGCAGCAGTAGCTTCAAACTACTTTATTACACTGGCTGATATGCCAATCACTGGATCCTCGTGAGTTTGGCAGGGGTTCCCAAAGTGCTGCCTCCTAGATGTTGTTGGACTACAAATCCCATTATCCCTGACCATCGGGCATGCTGGCTGAGGGTGATGGACAGTGGATTCCAGTTGAATTATGTGTGGGGCACTGTGCTGGCTACCCCTGCAGTATAGCTATAAAGCCTTATGTGTTTCTCATCACTCTTCTATGCCTTACCTCACCCCTTTAAAAAATAGTTTTAATTTATTAATAACTTGCCTCTTTTGCCCCACCCAAGTGCACGAGATGTTTTCTTCTGGTACCAGTTAGCAGCACTACTTCCTCTCTGACCTTCCAAATGTTGTTGGATTCCTCTTTACAACAACTCCCACCAGCATGACCATTGGTCATGGTATATGGGAGTGGTGGTCCAGCAACATCTGGAGAGCCATTGCTCATTTATTCCTGCACTAGGTAAAGGTGCTGGGAGGAAAATTTCTGCTGGGTGTATCCACATGACTTTACATTGACTGGACTAAGTTGTGGTTAAACTAAAAGGGAGGGGAAAGTAAACTGGGTAAATCATGTGTGTGATTATTCAGCAACCATGCACATATCCTCTATTTCTTCCTATTAACAGTGTGGGATGTATTCATGTTTGCCTAGCAACCATGTCATCTCCTGGTCCCTATTTTCTTCCACTTTTGCAGTTTAGGGCTTATTTCCATCTAGAGTGATGTCACACTAAATACGATAAGACTTGGTTGTGTGGTGATATCAAACAGAGCAAATAAAGCATATTCAAAGTGATTGCATTCACCTGGTCTTTCTGCCATGAAATATTGTAATAAATTGCACAATGAGGATTCCTACGTAACATGCACCACCATTGTGTGTATTTATATATTTCTGGGTCTTTTTGCTGGTTGTGTATATATTTCGCCCTATGCTGATGGAGCCGCTCCAGATCCGGGGGCTGCGCACGTCCACGCAAAGGGCGCCCCCCGTTTTATGTGGGGAGCGGTCATTGTGCCATGGTCTACCAAACTTTTGCCTCCATTTATCCTGACCTACTTTCCTGGGAAAGCAAGCCATCACTTTTCTAGTTTTTTAAAAAAGCTCCACAGTCTGTCTGTCTCTCCTTTTTTTTTTTTAATGCCTTTTTAATTTAGACTGCTTGAGGTACTCATCATCTCATGTATACTGTAAGCCTTTTTTCTGTTTGTTTTATTTCCTCAGGTACATCATGTACTTTCCAACAGAAATCTCTTCGCACATTTCTCATTAGCAAGTCTCTGTGATTTTTCATGCCACCGTTCTGTTATGTTAAATAAGCAGATGTAGTTTTCTCTTTTAATACTTCTTTCTTACTCAGCATTTCAGTCTGGCATAAAAAAACTCCGAGACTCACTGCTGTTGATTGTACTTTAGTATATAAATGCACTTTTCAGAGAGTGACTCAGGCTTTCTCTCAACTACAGGCATCCAGGGCAGAAAAGAGCAAACACAGTTAATTCCAATGCTTTGATTTGCAATGCAAAAATGTATGTTGTTCATATCATTGTAGAGTTGGAAGGGACCCCAAGACTCATCTACTCCAAACCCCTGCAATGAAGGAATGGCTATGTTAGAGCATAGTGAACTAGTGCGATTTAAAGAAAAGTGTAATTCAGTGATTTGGAGAAAAATAAAAGTTCTAATGAAATGATGTACATTGGTAGACTAATCAGTGCTTCCTTTGAAACATACTCAGTGAAAAGCAAAGTAGTCAGGGAGGGAGGACTGAATGGATGTTTGTTCTCCATCACCAGAATCCTGGAGCAGGGAAGAAGCAATGGAACCCTAAAATTACTATCATCATGTGAGTCTGAACCTGACTATGCTTATAAGAACAAAAAATCAGCCTGCTGCATCAGGCCAGTGGCCCATCTGGTCCTGTTCTCACAGTGGCCAACCCGATTCCTATGGGAAGCCTATAAGCAGGATTTGAGCATGAGAGCACTCAGAGCTGCTGTACATCTAACAAAGATTTGTTTGATGCTTTGGCCATACCATGTTAATTCTTCATTGTACCATGTAGCAGCAAAACAGGCTTTTGGGTTACGTGACCTGGCATAGGCTAGAAGCTAAGCAGTTGGCTCCTTACCTCTTTCACCCTGACCTAGCCACTGTGATGGTCACCTCCAGCCTGGATTATTGTAACTCACTCTACGTGGGGCTGCCCTTGAGACTGACCCAGAAACTCCAGCGGGTTCAGAATGCCGCGGCGAGACTCCTTACGGGGTCCTCGCTGTCAGATCACATTCACCCAGTGCTAAACCAGCTGCACTGGCTCCCGGTGGAGTACAGGATCAGGTTTAAGGTGCTGGTTTTAAGCTTTAAAGCCCTATATGGCCTACGACCCTTGTACCGCCTCTCCTGGCATGTCCCACAGAGGACCTTACGGTCTTCAAGCAAAAACATCTTGGAGGTCCCGGGCCACAGAGAGGTTAGGCTGGCCTCAACCAGAGCCAGGGCTTTTTTGGCTGTGGCTCCGATCTGGTGGAACGCTCTGTCACAAGAGACTAGGGCTTTGCGGGACTTGACATCTTTCTGCAGGGCCTGCAAGACAGAGCTGTTCCACCAGGCCTTTGGCCAGGGCACAGCCTGACCCCCTCCTTTGGCAATCCTCACAGAACTCTAGTCCAATGGTTGCCATTAATCTGATTTGAATTAATTTTATAATGAAATGATTTTAGAATGTTGTATTTATTTTATTGTTGTTAGCCGCTCTGAGCCCGGTTTTGGCTGGGGAGGGTGGGATATAAATAATTTTTTTTATTAGTAGTATTATTAGAAGTTTTGCAGGTTGCAGCTTGCAGTTTCATCTCCCCTTATTTCCTGAGCACTCTTGTCTTGGACTGCCTGGTCACCCATCTTCATCTCCTTTCCTCCAACTCTCACTAGAGATGTTGTATTTCACACTACTCACCAGTTTATTGTCATGATGCTGGACTGTGTGGTAATATTCAGGATTGCCTTTATCTTTCCACTGCTTTTGACAGTTGAAGAAGCCTTTACCTGTGAAGGTAAATACCACCCAGCGACTGTTCAGAGTTTTATGGCTTCTACTTGCTCTCTTCTTGCAGAATGACAGGTGGAGATTACCCATGACTAAAGTGTTGACAGCCATCAAGTATATTGCTTTACATTTAATTATGAATTAAATATTTTGTTAGTTGCTTTAGAGTCTTCTGTCTCTTCGTTTTTTTTCAGAACTCTCAGAAAAATACCATCTGGTAGTGGAATATAATTTCTATATCAACAGACTTGCATCTGTTGCTCCCTTTTCTGTGAGCAATGAAGATTTCACAGCGTTGGGTTGTTGTTGTTGTTTGCAGGGGGAATGTCTTTTCCCAAGGGTTGGTTTCCCTTCTGAGAAAGTAGAAAAATAGAAACTCCTGGTGTTCCTTCAGAAACATTTTTGTTTACACATTTTGCAACCTTAAGGGAGGCAAATGGGTGGGAAATCACCTTGTGTAGTTTTACAGCCACCATGGCCATGAAACCAGGATGTGCTTCTTTCTTTTCTCTCTTTTGAGGGCTATACCTGCTTGAAGGCCCTTACTCAGCCTGTCCTAAGTTGCTTTGGCAGGGTCAAATACAAATCATCCACCTGCGTATTTAAGAGCCTCCCTGTGGCTGTGACAAAAACAGGAGCAACACATGGCATGTTGAATTAGGCTTATTAACCCACCCACCCCATATTTGCTCCACAAATAGCTTAAGAATTAGATTATTGGACACTTATTTCAAAGTGCTGTTAAAACCAATGAGGTCATAAGTGAATGTGTTTAGCATAAGTGCCAGGGTTGGCATCAGCAGCCAGCATGGCTGAGCATCTGCCAGGGCCCACACATGGCTGGATGCCAACTTCCAACCACAGCACTCCAGATTGTGAATGCCAAACCATGTGAATAATCTTCAGCAGAGGGATTGAACTGGTGCATTTTTCATGCCCATTTGAAAACCTGGACAGGGAGAAACTAGGCAAAAGGCCACCTGTTGCCTGTTGCCCATCTCCTTCTCTCTGCAGTAATCTAAGGAGCCTCATATTGAGGTCCTGCTGGCCTGAAGTGCTTGCTGTGCCAGAGATTCATCCTTCCTAGGGAAGGAATCTTGCTTTCTAACTGTCCCAGCTTGGATGTCTCCGAGTGGAAAAGAGCAGATGGATAAATGTGGTCCTTTATCCCACTGATCCTCAAGTAGTAGGTGGGGACTCACTAGTGGGTTGTGGCCAGACCCATAGTGGGTCACAACAGGAGCACTACTATCACACAAAGATACAATAAAAGATTATAAACAGGGCCCATATGCATGTTTGCGTTAAAAATAGGTCCTTGGTCTGAAAAGGTTGAAGACACCAGCTTTACCTTCATCACATCAAGTATATAATGACAATCTTTTGTTACATCTGAATGAGAAGATAGGTCAACCAGTGTTTATTGCATGTACTGGTAACCCCAAGCAGTGCTCAACCCCATCCTACAAGAGCAATTGTGTCAGAGCTAAAACTAGTCTGTAAATTGTTGTAAAATGAGTATAGCTTCCCATATGGTCTTCTGATGACAGCTTGCTTTGCTTTTCTCAGCTCAGATCCTGCACACTATACCAGGAGAAAGAACAGCAAGTATCTTCACAATGCAGCACATGGAGCATGATTCATGAGCATGACCCACCACTTGCTGCCAAATGTGATACAAACCGAGGCAGTAATGCTTCTGAATATCAGCTGCTGGAAACCTCAGCAGGGGAGAGCGCTCTTGAGCTTGGCTTGACGGTTTCCCAAAGGCATTTGAGTGGTCACCATTGGCCTGATCCAACAGGCTCTTCTTATGTTCTTAAACAGGATACAGGAGAGTTTTGCAGGATCCTTTTCCCACAACATATGATTAATTTAGCTTAGAGGACTTCAAAGGGATATTGGACAAACGGATGGAGGAAAAACCTGTCAATGGTTGTTAGCCAAGTGCTCTTCAGCTCTAGAGGTTGCATGCAATGTCTTGTGTATGACATTAGGTTAGAAAACAAGATGCTGGACTGTTGGTCACATATTGTTACATTCTCAATGGTAGTTAGTTGAATGGGGAACCCGCCTCTTTTTCACTGGGCAATAACTTGCTATTACTGGTGAGTTGCAGTTATCCCTTTATTTCTTAATATGAGAGCCTGTCATCCCTGCTGTTTATATTCCGTTTGGGTCTAAATTTCAGAGTACTAAATCCTAAAAAGATATAACTAAGTAACTTCTATGCTTCAAAACAGATCCATAAAACAAATGTTTTGTGATTGGGTGTTTGATTGGGCAACCTGTCTTTTTTTCTATTCTGTTTGATTCAGTGAACTCTGAGCATCAGAAAAGAGCTCTTAAAATTCTTCTTTATAAGCTACTGTTTTTCTTTGGCTGTGGTTTCCTCTAATTAGGTACACACCAACTTTCTGTCATAACTGATGTGCACCTTCTTCTGCTTTCTCATCCCCTCTCAGAAAACACTTTGGTAGAAAGAGGGCAGGCCATGGAAACTGCTTCTACCAATTAGATGGTGCACACACACACAAAATCATTATACTGAGGATGTGTTTAAAACTAAAATTAATGCTGTAAAATCTCTCAGAAGCATATGATTTGAAAGACACTGTACAAAACGTACCAAAAAAAATGCAGCTTTTTAAAAAGAAAATTGTGAAGGACAGTGGCAATGTTTCTTCCAGATGCAACCTCTGAAACATAATAAACTGTGTAACAGATCATAGGGCTAGAGGTCTGCAAGAGTTGTGACACCCATGTTCAAGGCTAAGCAATGTTGGGAGTTTAGCTTCTACACTACAAACTCCCATTAAGACTTGAGTCTGCAGTTCCTAGCATTTTGACCAGTTCAAAACTTGATCGTTTCTAGTTTCATGATAATGAGATGTGGAACATAAATACTCAGCAGGGAAAGATATTTTCCTTGCACAAAGTGGTGGAAAATAGCTTCCTGTGATTAGGTATGCAGTTGGAGCGAGTGGGAGAACAGTTTGATTCTAGACACAGAAGTCTTTGTCTCCATTTATACAAGTTTAGTAGTATAAATTCTTTTCTGTCCTGTGGGACTAAGCTTACAGGTAATAGAGAGAAGCATTTTATATAGAAAAAAGGAAAGAGGAAAAACTACATTTAGACAATTGCAGCCCAAGGGCGTAATAAAGAGACCAATTCTATGAAGCCCAAATAGGCCTCAGCCACATTAAATTATGAAGTGTGAGAGCAACACAATCAATTATAGCAGAAATGGCACTTAAATGTAAATGAGAGCTAGGGAGAATGTTTTGGATAATAATCTTTGTAATAGTACAATAAAGTGATCTGTATACCTTGCATGGAAGAACTTATTTAAAATAAAATGGCTTCCCCCGCCCAAGACAAAAGCTAGAGATTTGATGCGAAATTCTAATATCTGTCATTATTACCTAGACAGACTGACGGCGCTTAATTCCATGATTTTTCTAGGCGAACATGGTGCAAAACCGAATGAGCTCATGTTAAATTTGTATGATCATCCTCTAAGAACACAAGAACCACCTTGCTGGATCAGACCAAAGGCCCATCTAGTCCAGTATCCTGTTCTCACAGTGGTGATCGATAGAGACAGAGATATGAGAAGCCCACAAGCAGGGCATGAGGGCAACAGCATTCTCCCCACACAAACTAACCAGCAACTTACATTTAAACTTATATTTAAACCATGACCAATGGTTAGGGATGGTGGAGTTGTAGTCTTGCAGCATCTGGAAGGCTGCATGTTCCACCATGAGAAGAGAAATCCCTGCAATGCTTTTGCATGTATTTGGTTTAGTAGATATGCAAAAGCACAGGGGCAGGGGGCGGAGCAGAGCGGGGAAGTACTCAAAGACATTGATTTTTGTTGTGTTTAAAAGAGAATATGAATTGTGCTTTTCTTTTCTTTTTAACTTGTTTTGTCTTCAGTCCTACCTGGACTCCTGTGCCTGTTCTCTGTCTGCTTCCTGCATATGATGACAATGTCCACGAAAGCTCATGCTACGGTAACCCCAATGACTCCTAAGGTGCCACACATTTATGGTTCTGTTTTCCTAAGGCAGACAAACATGGCTGCACTTCTTTACTCCAAATGTGGTATACTGCCTCCCTTTTCCCTTCTGTCAGTTGTGTTGCACTTCCCATCTTGGCTGTTCAGCAAACGAGATCTAAGCAGAACGCAGAAGCTGGCTGCCACCCTGTGAATCTTCATAATGACAGTGTCAAGGAAGCAGCACATCTTTATTAAGCCAGCAGGCTGTGGTTTTTTCCCTGAGATAGGGTTAATTAGCTTTGCTAGGGCAGTGGGGATGAAGCGACTTAAACTGTGACAGCTGTTACATTAGAAAGGCCACAGTGGAAAGCTGTTGCTGCAGGTGCCCCCTCCAGAGTTAACCTTTTCTGACCAGATATCACAAGCTTGTAGTTGAAGGGCTCCCCCCAGCCCCTGTTTCTCCTTTCCTTTTTAAAATGATGGTCTTTTGATTAGAGCTTGCACATTCATTTATTTTTAACGTAGCATTTCTTTTCTTTGCTAGTGATCTGCATATTATTATTTTTTGTCATCCCACTTTTTGCAGAGAAAGAAATAGAAATGGCTCACTTGGGAAGGGTGTTTTGTCTTTAAATGTGATTTGTAAACTGCATTACCACAAGTCTCTTAAGCACAACTAGTAATCAGCTAGCCTCTCAGTGTTCAAAAAGCTGAAAACATTAAGGGAATTAATGCAATGAAGGTGCATCAGAAGTACTTTCTATTGAGTGAAGAATTATGTAGAACAAATGACCTCTGCAACCAAGGACAACCTTTATGGATTGAATGTTGAAGGGCTAATATGAGCAGGGTCCCTAAAACAGAGAGTCGTAATGGTGTGGTTGAAGAAACTGCATGGGTTCAAGTTGAATTGAAACAGATTGAATTATTACAGTATTATGTTGGGAAAGCTTAAGCATATACATTGGAGTAAATAGCTAGCACCTCATCCTGCATATCTTCACTTTAGGTTGAATTTATACAACTGTGCAAGTTATGTTTAATATTAGCATCCAGTCGTACCCAGCATTTTTTCTTTGTTCTAAGGCTTCATTTATTACTTTCTCCTTCTCCCAAATAGTATCTTCAAATAGTAGTACCTCCCCTACTATCTGCTGAATAGTCACCCACTTATTATGGTGCTACAGGGCAGTGATGGAACAGCTTTTGTTATTGTCTGTTTAGGGTTTGATGTTATGGAAGAATGTACCTAAAAAGTGATTCATCAAACTAATTTCTACACAGCTATGTGACAGCTTGTGTTCCAGTTTTTTTTTCCTACCTGTATTTTGCTCCACTTCCACTTCTTTCATGCAGATATTTCCTGGGCAAGTCTTAAAAATAACTTAGAAACCAAGGGTGTTTCTCACAAAATAGATTTGTAAGTTGCCAAATTCCCCATCATTTGATGCAAACACTAATGCCCAAACTACTGAAAAAATAGTTTTGCTAGGGCTTTCCAAATAATTTGTCATTGGTGATTGAAAGGTCTTCCCAAAGGGTCAGAGGTGAAATAAATTCAGTTTTGGCATGCAGGGATATGGGAGAATTGTTTTTTGTTTGTTTGTTTGTTTCTATTGATATTTCACTACATATTTGGACCTAGAGACAACAAACCAGAAACATTCTATATAGAGAGGCATAGGCTTCAGATGAGTTTTTCTAGGTTTACAATATGATACGGAGGCAAGTCACCAGGACAACATGATAGTGCTTTCTTCAAATCAAATAATTGGCATGCTAGGCTTTCCACTTGGCTGTGTCAAAGGATGGGGAGAAGGGCCATTCGGCGTGTGTGTGTGGTGCAAGTTGGGGGTTGGGAAGCAGCAGGCTCAATTTGAATGTTTGCCCTCTGAATTAATTCTAGTTGACCTACTTGAGCAATGATTGAAGAATATTTTATGTGGTTTGCCCTGATCTATCCCCTAGTGAGCCCGTGCTTGTTATTTTTTAATGAAACCATTTTCATAGCCTGTTGTTTTAGGTGTTGAGAATGCAGGAGGGTGAGGTATGTATGTATGTGTAGATATAATATTTTAGGGTTGCTGGTGCCACTAAGATGCTTTTAACTTTGTACCTCACAGCAGACTTCACCATACTTATTTGTCAGAACAGCAGGGTTATTTTCACAAACCGACAAAAATTGAGAGAAAGAGAAAGATCAATGATCAAAGAATCTCTCTAATGTTACCTTTAGAATGAAATACAAATACATGAAAACTTTAAAGGCAGCCCTCGGATCATCTCACAACAAGGCAAATATAATGATGTGAAAATTCAGATGAGTGCAAAATTCAGAGTATAACTATGGTCAGATCTGCACATTAATCCAGAAGGTGAGGGTCAGTTCGGTTCAGTTTGAAATGCAGACCTAGCAAATTCCTCTAGTATTATTTCTCTGACGTAGCAGTGTTAGCCAATATGGTGCTCTCCAGATTCTACTGGACTACAACTTCATTCCTAACACCATTGACTATCTTGGCTGAGAGTGATGAGAGTTGCTGCCCAGTAGCATCTAGAAGGCACCATGTTGTCTACCCTTAAAGGTTACACTATATGTGGACTAAGAACCTAATTAAAGGATAACCAGGCTGTTAAATACTGTCCATTTCCTTTCCTTGCCTTCTTGACTTCTGTCACAGGTTTAGGCAATGTTTCTTTGTGCATTTCACATGGATTTGAGGAGGACCCCATGTTCCTGACCTCCATACATATGCCACGTTATAAACTGAAAATGTGGAGGTCACAAATGCAGATGACATTCATGGTCCTTTTCCCCTTCAAAGGTTCAGTGCAGTGTCTGAAAAGCAGTTGTGTTTTCATAGCAACATGGTGATCTGTGCTGATGAGAATCTTCATTTAACAAATCTTAAATAATACATAAGTAACTAAAACATATTATGCTACCTCCAGCAAGAAATCTCTGCTTGCTGAAACAACTGGAAGATTAAGACTGCTTAAAAGTTGCAGTGGGAAGGTTTGCACCTAACTATTGGGGGGGGGGTAATAGAGTTAAATAATGAAGCATAACTTCAGTTCCACCCCCCACCCCACCCCCATGGCTATAAATTCATGCACAGTCTATTAGGGTCAATACGCAAATATGAATCAACCATTTACTTTTGTCAGTAGTTTAAATTCTCTGATTAAGATATAAGCTTTCTTTAGCCTACATAAATAAATGGGGAAGGGGTTCTGGCATAATACTGTGAATTTGTTCCACCATATCCCACTAAATAAGAGGACAAATAGTTTATTTAATGCATATTTAAAGATGAAAGAAATCCATGAAGACACACTGCGGTATTCCAGCTTCTGTGTAACTAGCCATCAACAGTTTTCATAATGGAAGACCATTATCATAACTTTAATCTTGTTTAAATTCACAATTCTGTCTGCAAGCCTCTGGGCCTGGATAACTTTAGTAAGTTATCTTAAGGAAGCAGATTGCATGAGAATCATCACTTCTTATAGCCAATAAAATTCTTTTGTAATTCATGTAACAACTGTCCATAATAAAGCAAAATAAAGCTCTTCTTTGTATCGTGAAATTGAAATAAACACATGCTACAGGGGAGAAAAGTGTGTCTGCATAATACATTTTCATAATTTAAAAGGTACAGGTTCTAATTACTGGCTTTTCTGTATTTACTTATGAAATGCAGAGGAAATTCTACTTTGGAAAGTACTATCAGATCACATAATTGACAATAGAAATCAAATCAGAGGTAAGCCACCCGAACCAATTATCCAAAGAGAACTCGTGATAATGCATTGGTGGATGAGAAGTGCTGTCTTTTAAAAACAGGTTTTGTTAGGATAGTTCACTCAAGCTAATAATTTTCTGGTTTTCTCCCTGCAATTTACCGCATACTAGCAAGTTCAAGGACAGTTTGAAGACTAATTAGGAAAAGGTGGTGGCTGAACATTTCAAAGAAATAATAGGCATTCAGTTGGTACCTATGACTAGCACTGTAAGAGATTTTACTACTGAATTATTGTTTGCAGAATGCATGCAAAAAACTCTATTCTCCTTGTGTTCACCCTCTGTCTAAAGGAACGTCTGCACAGGACTTAATGGTTCAGACCTTTGCAGGTCGCCTCACACTTCCTAACAATATGGGCAACCGTCTGCTTTTCCAAGTGTTAGCACTAACAGACATTAACTGTGTGGCTATCAACTGCATCTAGGATATTTGAATTTAATAGGTGACTTAGGGACCCCATTTTTTGTTGCAGCCACATCACAAGTGGGAAATGAGTTATTAAATCCTTCCCTTCCCAGCTATGATCTTGACAAAAGGAAGCTCTGATATGCAAATCAGCAGTAGAAGGAAAAGTTCCTACAGGTGTAAAAGAGAGAGAGAAGTAATTCCTTTTGGCAGTTTTCTTTGAACATTCACAGCATATATAAGACAGGCAACAGTAAGCAACCTAAAAAAGAGGGGGTGCTGCTGCTGAAAAATACTGCTGTTGGACAATTTATGATTGTATGTGACTTCCTTCAGAAAAGGGGTCCCTTGAAAGTGTAAGACTCCCAGAGGCATGGAGAGAACAGTTGTGTACACATAGACTCTAGTTTGTTCTCCAGATGAATATATGGAGGAGCCTTCAAGTGGACCTCAGCAGTAGGGGCCGTCCATATGAACCTATCCCCTGCAACACATTCTAAACATATGAAAGGATTCAAAATATCTGAAATGAGATTCTTACTTTCTAACATTATCCTGCCCACGGGAGCATATAACCCCTTCAGCTTTAATGTTCTTAGTTCCCAGTCTCCTCTTCTCTTTCCCTTAAATTGTGTTGTCCACATCCTTTTTTTGAGGAGAGGGGTTGTCTTTAATCAGCTCTCTACTTTTCACCCTTATAGCTATCCTTTACCATCCCTGCATCCTAGGACCTCTTCTCAGTCCACGGTCTATCCTGCAAAGTCACCAGTTGTTGCCAAGGCTTTAATGCCAGCAAAACTGACAACTTTTCCTTCCCTCACAGAAAGCGGTTGAACAGTTGCATATTCTGTGCCATCATATCTGCTCAGCCACCCAGTGGCAGAATCTTTCCTGCTATGACAACAATATACTATAGGTTACTTTAGCCGTCTGCTTTTCCTACCAACTTTCCTACCAACTCCCACCAACTTTGTGGTGGGAGATCGTGCAAGCATAACCAACTTGCTACACTCCAGAAGTGGTTGAATTCAGACCATCTTTAAATATTGGCCATGCTGGCTGAGGCTGATGGAAATTCTAGCTCAGTAACATCTGAAGGGCACCACGTGGGTCATGTCTTGCATGAGACATGTCTCTCTTAAATTATCTTCGCTATTTCTCTACAGTCTCTTAATAGACTGACAGTTCACGCTGCAAAAGTTAATTATTGTGTCTCACTAACTGGATAAGCTGAACAGGTAGCATGTTGGAGTGGTTAGTTGGCTGGACTTGGATTGGACTTGGAGATGGGCCTTGAAGCCCATCTGCTTAGCCATTAGTCTGACTCTGTGGACCTGGATCCAGTTACTGTCTCTTTCTAGCATACCCTACATGGACACTGTGAGAATAAAACAACAAAAGAAGGAAAGGAGTATACAAATGTGCAATGGTTGTCTCGAGGACAATTGTCATTGCTGGAGCTGATGGCAATTGGACTCCAACATCATCTGAAAGGGCACAGGTTGCTCATTCAGTGTGTGTGTGTAAAAATCCACATCTAAAAAAACTTTTTTTAAATGTAAAAATTATAACTTAAGATACCTATTTCAAGCATTTCTTCTAACTTGATAACTTTTCAGTTTTTGTCATACAAGCTGTTTCACAGATGCAGTGCTGCCAACATGAAAATATATGGAAATTGTAGGACTTCAAAAATACATATGAAAATATTTTCATGTCATGGTGAGAAGGATGGAAGGGAAAAGCAGAACTTCACCAATGGAGGGGGTGGGTACAGAGCAGGTATAGGATTCAAAATGAAGATTGCAGCACCAGCAGATGTGCCAGGGGCACAGAATCAATCCCTGCAAAGAACAGGACAGTCCACTATCTAGTGCTTTCCTTATTCTAATATACCACTTACTGCTTTACTGGTTCACGTACCTTACTCAGCTGTGTGCTGTGGTGGGTGTCATCACCTTTAACAATCTGCACTACCAAAAGTGATCACTCAGGCATGGCACTGTTGACGTGTGCAGGTGTAATAGCATTCCACTGGAAAAAGGATATGCTGTTTTTGAGGCCTCAGTAATTTGCTTGTGGTGATTTTAGTGGCTTTTCCTAGGGTTGGTAATGGAGGGCTGAGAGAAAGCAAAGCTGTTCTTCTGCTGCACGGGCTATAAACTGGAGCTATTAGAGCGTGGAAAAGCCTGCTGTATGAGCACCATGCCTGCCGTGCATTTCTTTGTACACAATAAAAGGGCTGGGAATGGAGTAGGGGGAGGGAACCTCTCCAAGATCAAGAACCAGAAGCTGGTAGCATTAAATTTCCTTCCTGCCTTTTAGTTTTCAAATGTGTCCACCTCTGTTTTGACACATTAGAAAGTTGGCGAGCTTAAAATATTGGGGGGGGGGTTGGTTCTGTGTCCTTTCTCCTATGTAAAGTTTTGTCTGATCTCTGGTTTGAACTTCTGTAAATGTGCGGTGAATAAAATCCTTCCCATAAAGGTAGATCATGATTTCAAGGTGATCTAATAACTTCCATAGCCAAGGGCAACAACCCTCTCCCCTATTTTATTTTTAAAGAAATTGTGGTAGTTTAGGGAGCTATTCAAATAGTAGTAATCCTGTTCAACGTGGAAGGTGTATGAAGACGTATAAAAGGGCCTTTCTTAAAGCAAGGAGGGGCACTGCTTTAAGACAGGCCCTTCAGGTTTTCTCCAGTCCTACTGATCTGGAGGAAGTACACATAAAACAGAAAAGGTTGTAGCTGTCTCTAGACATTGCAGCCACAAAGGGGCAACCCTGGTAGGACAGAGATGTCGTGGCACATCTTTCTCCTCTCCAGCAGCATTGCATGCCTTGGACCAGCTGTCCCTTGGTGGAGGGCCATGGCTGAGAAGTATAGGATTGGCATTGCATGCAGAAGGTGCTAGGTTCTGTCCCCAATATTGTCCTGAGCACAAAGATATCTCCAGGGCCAGGAGAGGAGTGGCAGGCTGAAACTGACAGGAAGGGCAAACAGGAAGATGACATGGTGGGGAGGCTGAGAAGGAGAAGGGAAGCTGGGGGAGGCAGGTACTTCACCCTCCCTGGATCTGGCTGATCTGACTAGGAAAACAGGACTCACATTTCCCTTCTTCCCTCCCGGGGAAAGGAGCACAGTCACAAAAAAACCAATGAGGGCATTGGCCCATTGCTGGGGATGGGAGAACAGTTTTGTAAAAAACAATCCAGGGTTTGCTAATTATCTGTGAGACAATGTATGGCCTGTTGAACAAATTTTAGGGAAAAGAAACAGTGGCTTGGCATTATGTGTGAATGCAGCCACATTCAGGATCATGGCTCAAACAAAAAAATACTGTATTTATTCTTTTACAGACCAACATCTCCCCCCCACACACACACAGTAAGAGGGAACAGCAGGGACATCAGAACTTTGTCCTTTCAGTATATGTGTTACAACAAGGGTCAGCAAACTTTTTCAGCAGGTGGCCAGTCCACTGTCCCTCAGACCTTGTGGGGTGCCAGACTATATTTTGAAAGAGAAAAAAAAAAGAATGAATTCCTATGCCCCACAAATAACCATGAGATGCATTTTAAATAAAAGCACATGTTCTACTCATGTAAAAATACACTAATTCCTGGACAGTCCGCGGGCCGGATTTAGAAGGTGATTGGACCGGATCTGGCCCCCGGGCCTTAGTTTGCCTACCCATGTGTTACAACCTCAACTTGAGTCCCCTTACATGTAAAATAATCACATGTACACATACGCAAAATTGCTGACCTTGCTGTGAACCTCAGATTGTTGGCATGATTCCATGACTCTCATTTTTTTAAAGGAACAGTAATATATACACGTATACATGGTGCAGATATAGATATAGATATATATGAAGCTAGATCATCTCACTGAATATTATAGATATGGGACCTTCCAAGGTAAGTGGTTGACTTCCATCAAAAATACATGAACCACTGCAGGCAATGATTACAATACAGTTAAGCAGATAAACAGAGCAGTGCAGCAAGGGCACACATCTGTACCAGCATGAACAATAATTCGTATTCAATAGGTAAGCAGTCACATTCATACTGAAAACAACTCATTGTGGTTGACCTATTTTCAAACAAACAGACAGAACTATACATGGAATTCTTTAATAGGATGTTGAAGGCAACAAACTGAATAGCAGCTGCAATGGACAGAGGCACAACAAAAGAAAAGTCATGTATTGAGTTGCATCATTTTAATGTGGGCTTGTGTGTGTGTATGTGTTTACATAAAGGAATTCCTTGATTGAAATTCTGTTATATTAATCACAAGAGATTTTCGGTGGATTACTTTATAAATCCTGGGCTATTTTGCCATAGAATGCTATATAGCTCTTCAGATAGCTAGATAGCTATGTGGTCATGTTTCATAGTGGCTTCCAAAAATTAACACAGAAAATAAATCCACAACAAATGCAGGCTGAGAACTACAGCACAAAATTAAGCACAGAGCTTTGACTGGACCAAGCAGACATAAGTACACTTTACCTTTAAAGTTGCTTTCTGTCCTAAATATCCAGTAGCAGTGACACTGGGAGGGAAATACATTGTAATTATACTTACATCCTATTCTCTAAATACGCAGAGCAATATCGTACTATGCTTCCTAAGCTTAACTCATTAAGTTAGCCATATATTACTTTCATTCTGGGTGTTGGAGAAGGGTGATAACTTATATGCTTTCTATGCAGAAAGTTGCAGGTTCAATTTGCAGCAATTCCAGATATCTAGTGAAATGGTAGGTAGCAGAAAGAAGGTCTTTTATAGACTCAATCCCCTAGGATGAACAACTCTGGGCTTGTTGGGCCAGATTTAGTATATTCTTAGTATAATGGCATATAAATTTTCAGCATTTGTGTAAAGTGACCAATCCTATCTAGTGTTATTAGGGAGGCGAGTTGTTTAGTTTTGATAGGAGTCAAAAAAGAATTGTGGAAATAGCCGAATGAGAGTATCTTTGAGAGGAGATTGAGGATTGGGTATTTGTAGGTTAGATTAAAGGGTGGTGAACAACAAAGTTTTAACAGGCTTGTGTGTACTGACTCACTCATTTGTCATTGAAGTTGAAAGAACACACCATGTGAATATTACTGGAATTCTGAGAGTGGTTTCTCATACTACATTTTGTAGAAGGCATGTCATTATCGTAACAGTTCTGAAAAGCTTTGGCAAATTGCCACTTCCACCTTTAATAATGAATACAGGACCCCAATCTCTTCCTGGTCCTTGTTGCTGTGTATTTTAAAAAGAAAATGAACACAGAGACATGCCCTTCGCAACTTGACATGATATATCTCTGTATTTCGCCAGCATGCTCAGAATGTAGCATTGGAAGCTGCCCAAGATGCACTTTGTTATAGAATCATAGAATCATAGAGTTGGAAGAGACCACAAGGGCCATCGAGTCCAACCCCCTGCCAAGCAGGAAACACCATCAGAGCACTCCTGACATATGGATGTCAAGCCTCTGTTATGCAGCGACCTGGATAATCAGGTGGTTTAGCATCATTACTATTGCTGGAAAATCATGCTTATTTTGACTGATAATCAGAAGACACTTTCCTATAAGCTTCTGACTTCTGAACGCAGAGGCCAGCATCAACCCTAGACTTGGATACCCTCGTGGCCAGATGTCAGTGTTGTGAAGGTGAGTTTGTGCATAAGAGACACAGACAGCTGACCTCAGCTCTATTTCTGCCTAGTCTATCACACAGTTGTTTTTGAGGATGACACAATAGGTTGTATCCAAGCTATCCTCAGAGTAGTCCCACTGTAATGAATTGACCTTAACCATGTAGATTAATTTCAATAATATTCTCTGAGTAGGACTAACCTTGGATAAAATCCAATGTGTGCTGGAAACCACAATGGGAATTAAAATGCCTACCATAATGGCAGTCTCTCCAATGCAGCAGTTTGACGTTACCCATGGAAGCACACTCCATTGTCTCTCAAGGCAGATAGATGTCAACAACATTGGACTTGTTACACAGCACAGCAATCAATGTCTGTTATGCTTATTTGAAACCACGGCATGGAAAAAGTGTGAGGTTTTTTAAAATGCAAATAATGTTGTTTTTAAATGCAAACTTTTGTTTGTCCCCCATTGTACCCCATTATAATACCCTACTGGCAATATGGCAAATGAAAATTTTGATGGATATATAGCAGGAGCATCACTAGAGTGTTCCATGTGTCTCCAGTAAGTTAATCAGCCTTTGATACCTGAAAATCTCACTGGAAAACACGGCCCATAAGACGGATGGCACAATACTGCAGTAAATTGTTTCTTAGCAGGAAATCTGCAATAGTGGTGTAATTTGGACAATGGAGCGTTTGACAGCTAACCTATCAAGAACAGTGCACCCCAGGGAAGCCGCTCACTCTCAGTTTTACATTCAGTCAAGCATTGATGAAGCAGGGGCTAAATAGGGGAATCATTTTCCAATCAGACAACAGAGTGGCTATTTATCCCATGGCCCAAAGGGTCTTTGTCAAGTACAGCTCCTCACCTAGCTATGTATACTGGTACCTTCAGCCAAGAGATGTCCATTGTATGACCAAGGTGTTATTGAAAATGACCGAAAGCTTCATTGCCCCATGTGGCCTTATCAGCTTCTGTAATGCAAGATACAAAACACTGCAGGTTTTCTGGGGCTTTTCAAGAAAGATTTTGGTTGTATTTAACAGCTTAGTGAAAGCACAAGGAAGAAAAGATTTATGTACTCAAAATACCTGTTAATCAGTTTGTTCCATCCAGCTGTTTGGGTAGCCAAATAGCTTTAATAGTGCCCTGCAAGCATACTAAACAGTCTTATGCATCTACTGTTGACTAGTTAATCTCCAATTGTCAGGGGTTTTAAAATACAAAATGCAACTGTGGTTTAAAGAGTGGGTGATTGGGATTATCTAGGTATTAATGTAACTATTTCTTTAAAATAGAACACCATGATCCATGTTCATCTCAGTTCTGAGTATAAATGGACAGCCAGTGGAAAACATGTTTTTGCTTTTAAAATGACAAGATAGTAGACTGTGAACAAATTCGTATTTAAACAGTTATGTAATATACATAGAAGTCTCTTTATATATCTACCTCTTTGCAGTATCTAAATATCTGATCAGTCGTCAAAGTCTCTGAATAAGTGTATATTGGGCTTAAAGGGTCATTTTGTATACCATATGCATGGCGTTTTACAAACGTGTCCATGCAGAATCTGTAACACGCTGCTGCTTACTGCATAGCTTCTAACTAGGAAGGTGTTTTATCTTTTCCCAAAAAAATAATTCTAGTACAGAGCTACAGATGTAGAGCCCCCGGGAATGTAAATTGAGCCATCAACCATTTGTCTTTCTTCTGTTTATCTACACCATTTCCTTTTCCCCAGTTCCCATATGTCAAAAGACGACTTATCTTCTTAACCTTATATGTTATAAAAATCATGTGCAGTGATTTCGTCCTCAGATTGCACTGATTCGGTCATACATCTAGTATCTTCTTGTATTATGACAAAGATTTTGAAATTACACCACTGTAAATCAGTCTACTATCAGACCACTTCTTCAGAATACATATTATCCAAGATACTTTTTTTTAGAAAAACCATCGCAATGTCAAATTCATTTGTTAAATTATGTTCCTGTTTATGAGCAAATACTGATCTAAATTACAGTTCTCAGAATAGAATTTGTAGAACACTTGTTAACAAATTTTCCAAGATTGATTATGGAAATGTAAACTGTATGGATGTAATAGTTAGGGTTTATCTGCCCCAAAACTGCAGTTAGTGAAAAAAATATACCAGCATGATTACCACCATTTAAATGACCAAAGGTGGATTATTCAGGACTCTGGACAGTTCCGAGGAAGACAGTAAATTGTTCTGACAAGTGCAGGGTGCTAACAAATATAAAGGCCACATGAGAACACTTATTTATTCTTCTTTCTACATTTATATCCAACCTTTCTTCCATCATGGAACTCAAGGCAGCATTCATGTGGCTTCCAGGCAATCACCCATTTAGGCACTGCTTTATTTCAGCAAGGTGATGGTCCCTTGAAAATGAAAAGAGAAGGGAATAAATAAATATTCCTCCATCTATACATTCAGTTTAAGGTAATACAATCCAGGAAGTGTTTTATCCATCCTCGTCTGCTGATTGTATGAGTTCAGAAGTGGCTGTATTTTATGTCCTGTCCTGCGCTTCTACTAATCCATCTCAGAATTCTAAAGCAACTGCTCATTGTTACTACTGTATACCATAGCAGGATTACAGTCACTCTGAAGTGCTTATTTGCTATTGAGTTACTTTCAGTTGACATCATTCAAGGAATGAAACCTTGCTTTCCAGAATGAAAGCTTGAAAATGATTAAAGTCTGAGTGAATTCAGGAAGAAAATAATGGTGAGCATGAGCCATAGCTTTACTGATAATGTAATACTTGGCTTACCAAATGCCTGCCAGGAATTGCAGAAGAAATCTCCCTCTCTCTTTCTCTCTGAAAGTTTGCACATGCATTAAGTGAATATGGAAGGTAAGCACTCCTAATCAAACCAATCAAGACTTCTGGCAATAATGCCATGAGTGAGACAGTAAACGCTCTGTAGGAACTTCCAAAAGAAAAGGTCATTGATTTGAAGAAAAATCTCCATATACTTCCAGATGCATTTGTATTTTTCAGACGATGTGAAGCTGAGATATGGACAGGTTTATCTAAAATGTAGCTGCATGCTATTTACTGTATGTCATAACCTTATCTTCTTAGCAGATTTTCCAATACTGCACACTGTGCATCTGTGACTGAGACAAAATCAATGCTTATGGATTTAGCTGTGTAATCCTATCACTTGTCCTGCAAGATATGATTTGAAATGTAAAGTTTGTTAAGGTTTAAATGAACTTGAGGATCCTGGGTCTCCAGAGGAGGTTTTAGTTTCTTAGGGTGTAATCTGTTTGCTTCCTCCCCCTTTTTCTTTCTTGTTAGCTGTCTTTCTTCTCCACATCTAACTCAGCTCAAGGCGTTCCCAGAGTATTTCAGTTTACCCATTTGAAATCCAAACAGTCTATAGCTGTGAGTGAATCAGGTTAACAAGGGTTCTGAAAGCATATGGAAATACAATTAAACAGCTCTGAGTGCTTTTATGAGGAGTAGAGGAAAGACTGTATTGATGTTGAAAGAGAAATTAGTTGTTGACTTGAAATAGAATGACTATTGCTGTGCTGCAGTATTTCTGTATTAAGTTACCTTTTTCATTTTGTGATGTTCTGAAGCACTCCGCTGAACGTGCCTTGATAAATGGATGAGCATCCTCATGGTTGTGCAAAAGCGCATTCTACAGGTGTTATTAGCTCTGTACAATTGAATGAGGTGGGTACCGCCCAGAACAAGTCCCACTGAAATGTGCAGTGCAATAGCATGATAAAAGAAGAGGACCATTGTTTTTATGAAAAGGGGTGGTTCCAGTTCTCCTAAAGATCTGCATAAATTAAGCAACACTGCATATCCTGGAAACTCTTGATATAACTGAAGCCCTTTCCTGTATATAGGGAGTTGTGTGAGTCAGTCCTGATGTGTTATATAATTTTAGTGAGTTGATGATGGGTAGTTTAGGCTTCTGGCAGAAATGAGGGAATCTGTGGCCTTCCAGATGTTCTTGGACTACACTTGTCATTCCTAACCACTGGCCACACTGGCTGACTGGGACTGATGGAGTTGTAGTCCAACAACATCTGGAGGGTCACAGGTCCCCCATCTTCAGTTGATGCTAAGGCAGCAACTGGATCCCAAAGTATGCTAACCTGACAAGTTGAGACATCCACTAAAAACCAGGCACTCTGAAGAAGCACTTTAAAACAGGCAAAATTCCTCGGATGAGTTTTCAGGCATTTGCAAACAACCAGATTCCCTCTGTCACCTGCTACATCAGATCTCTCCTAAGGGGAAGTGAGGCTTGGGTCAATGCAGCAATATCCTTGTGATAATATCCCACTGGGCTCCTCTTACACAGCAAAAAGGAGAGCATGCTACCTGTGCAGTGATGTTAACATTTCTTTCTACCAGGGTTCATCAATAATGCTCCTCTTTAAGGGAACCCTTCACCCCCTGCTTCTGTGACCCCTTTCCCAAGGTGAGTTTTTCCCCTTAGAAAAGAGGAATTTACTGTAGTAGTCAACAATGGAGGACTAGATGCAGAATGGAGGCACTCAGTGTGGGCTCTGCCTGTCTTGAGAAGCTGCTCAAAGGCCAAACAGGAGTGGCTACCTGGTTGAGCAACCCACTTTGACTATTCACTCAGTCAGTAATGGCAATAACCACTTTAGACCTGGCTGTGGTTATGATAAGATCATTTTTTTCCCCTACCTTACCGTGGACTTCATTAGAGAAATGAATCTAAACTTTTTGCTTCTTTGGAAATTCAACATTTGTAACCAGCCTGGGTACTTATTAGAATTGCTTTGGCATGGAGTCAGCTGCGTTTGTGTAAGTAAAGAAGTGGGCAAATATGTTTTGGGCTCTTTCAAAACATTGCTTGGCATTGGCCTGAGGCTATTAAAAGAAATAGCTAATTATTCATTCATGTTCCAATCTCTAAAATCTAACCTAACACTGAGATGTAGTGCTGCCTGCCTGATAATAATGGTCTCTGCTTTAATGGATTAATTTTAAGAGTGGGATCGGGTATTCTAATGTCTTCACTGTAAAATATGCACTTGCCATGGTGCCTGAGAATCAATATTCAAGCAAATAATACAGCCAGCTCCCAATAGGATATGTTCCTTTACTTATTTTTAAATCTTTAATTATATCTGAGGATATTTGGAGAATACAGGCAGAGCTTGTTCTGACCTCCTCATTCCTTTGCCACCCTCTTGTCATCTAGCTTTCTCCCAAATGACAGCAACTAGAGAACAGAGAATCCTAGGGCTTGTTGACAGACTGAAAATGCATGTTTGAAATGTGTTGTGATCGTAGCAATCCTAACAGCAGGCAAAAAGTACAGGGGTGAAAATCCCACTTAATTGTGTTAAATTTTAGACTAGAAAACAAGTCAGGCAATTAGATTTCCCACTCTAAAGGCCATGTGAACTGTAGATAGATGAAGTGTGAATTAAATGAGGGAGTAAACTTCTGCTTTTTTAAAAAGGTGGGTGCAAAAACAGGAGAAAGTGTGCATGTGTGTTTATCTCCTAGATTTTTCCCAGCTGGGTAGCTTTTATATGCCTAGCAGACAACAACAGTGGCAGGAGAGATAAGTGTGTTTGATACAACTAAGTGTCTCAGATCATTTATATAACACCACCATCCGGCTCCCAGGTGCGATAGCAATTGCAAGAAGATTACTAATAGGGTGATTTTTTGTCTGTTTGTTTCCAGAAAGAGTGTGCAGATCGCTCAATAGAGAGTCTTACTTTGAAAATCATTATCAGTGTGGGCAGATGCTGGCTTATATATACAAATAGAGCCTGTAGGCTCAACTTTGATGTAAAACCTTTTCACAAAGAACAATCCCCAGGATGACCTTCAGCCGCAGTTCACCAATGCAAGTATAAGCCAATTTTGCACTGGACAAATCTACAACCATCACAAAACAATAGTCCCTTCTTTTTTCTACACTACTTTGCCTCCCTCCCTCCTTTGAGGACAAATTTGCTACTTGATAGTAATATTGTTTTTCTTTACTTTGCACTGACACTTTTTTCTAGAACATCATAGGTATATGCAGTGATTTTCTTCATCTAAATACCAGGTTTTATATTAAAATCTGATATATTTGGTCTTTTACAGGGATAGTCCAGATGAGCATTTCTCAGTAAACCAAGGTAGGGACTATTAGACTCCCTCCCACCCTCACCCTGCTGGAGACCCTTCACACCTCCCTTTCTGGTGGGAGCAAACAGCCTAGGAAGTCTCCAGACTGGGAAACCATGGTTTTCATAACAAGCTACAGTATGAAGCAAGCTTCACATGGTTTCATATAGTGGCATATTCCAAAGCAGTTAACCAAATGTTCCTGGTTTGGTATGTAATGCTATAATTAACAGGAGACACCCTGGTTTTGTTTCATTTCCTCTCCCATTGTGAAGGGACTGCAGAGACAGCCACATGGCACAGTCATATCCTGGCTTAATTAGCTGACATATGATCGACTACAAATATCATCATAGTGTGATGCTGGGATATAAATTGACAGAGGCAGCTAGTGAAGATGGACTTCAGATTTCAAGTTCTGAAGTGCTGAGGTGTTAAGAAATGGGATGCGGCTAGTGAGGTATACATGTCAGGAAGAATAAGAGCAGCTTGCATCTTACTTTATCTTGCTTGTGTGATAATTACATAGTGTAATTACAGGCCACCCAGAATTGTATGAGTGGTCCTAAATTAAGTCTGTGCTTTGTAGGTGATGTCATTTCATTGTGTGTGCAGTCTTTGAGGGATAAGGGAGCAGTAATTTTCAACTAGTCGCTGTTGTTTGTCCTGAAGAGTCACTTGTGCATTTTATAATTGAACCATGTGATGACACCCATGCTAGGTGTGGAAGGAGTAGACTCTACTGCCTAGGCTACAAGTGGCTAACCTGTGGCCCTCCAAATGTTGTTGAACTACAACTCATCATCCCTGATCATTGGCCACTCTGGCTATGCTAATGGGAGCCAGAGCCTAAAAATAACTGGATGACAACAGGATAGCCAGTCCTAAACTAGGTTCTAAATCCCGATGCTATTGAGATTTACCATTTATGTAGTAGTAGGTGGCCAGCATTATATAGGGCATTCAACAAAGTCCTATTTGTTGACCAAGTTCAGAAGTACAGGTAATTTAATATTCTGAGCAGGTAAAAATTTAAACAGCCAATGAAGAAAGGGAATGGATGTGTTACTTTTTAATTTACCATTGTTGAATGCATGACGGTTTTTATCTGCAGCCCTAAAAATCTATATGTGCACTTGGAAGAGAAACTCCACATGGTTTGCACATATCTTTGAAGTTTCTAACACAGCTGGGGTTTTAATGTGTTTGGGCTGCAATCCCACTTTTCTAGTAGTATTATATTAGGATAACTTTCTGAGGTTGGATAGACTTAACATTGCCAAGCCACAATGGAAGCTTCATGGTTGGATCTGACCCTTGATTCCCACATCCAGATCCAAGTGCTTTAGACACACCACTACGGTAGGTTGAAATAATAGAAGAACCAAAGTTTGTATAAAATCCTTATTCTTTTGCACTAAAGTGGGGGTAACGAGAGAAATACTGCTAACTTAACTACAGAAAAACTTTCACCTTTAATCTGCTGCATTTTGACTTTGTTAAAGCACAAAGTTGAAAACCCTATTGTGTCCTCAGCCTAGGGAAATTTGATGCAAACAATATAATATTCCTGGGGGCCTCCAGGGAGGAACAGTGCTTGTTGTTCAGCATAATGTGTGCCCCCAAAAGAGATGCAAACCAAACATGGAAGTGAGTTCCTTTTCACTTGTCTGACTTGCAAATGGCTGTGCATGTAACTCTTTCTGCTGTTACAGTTTACCTCACAGGAATGGCTTGCAAGGACACTCCCTGGAGAAGAATTAGTAGTGTAAGAAGCAGGCTTATAAAAGCAGCTGTTCTCCTAAATATATTAAGCAATTTACTTTAGGTAATGTAGCCTATAAAATTTTAATTTTGGATTAAATAAACCATATCCTTCAGCATGACTGTTGCACCTTGATGTTCAAAAGATGATATATGGGCACATTTAGAGAATTTCTTCTCTCGGATGCTCCAATGGACCAGGGTCAATAGCTGCCTAATGAAAGCAGTCAATAGTAATTTCTCTTAGTGAGCTCAAAGAAATTAGCATTAAACAACAGGCGTTCATGGATAGAGTCTGATATGATTACATGTTCTTAAGTTTCTTTAAGACAAAACATATATTCAACAATTTATCTGGTTCATTTTTATAAAATTGTACAGAGATTATATGATGTTGCTGTCAAGTTATTCTGTACTTTGCACTGTAGTTTTCCATCACTTTTTTTACCGCAAAAGTCCAGGGAATTTGTCAGCAGATTTGTTGCTTAAGATAATAATAATAATAATAATAATAATAATAATAATAATAATAATAATTATTATAATTATAATTATAATTATAATTATAATTATAATTATAATTTAATTATAATTATAATTATAATTATAATTATAATTATAATTTATTATTTATACCCTGCCCATCTGGCTGAGTTTCCCCAGCCACTCTAGGCGGCTTCCAATCAAGTGTTAAAAACAATACAGCATTAAATATTAAAAACTTCCCTAAACAGAGCTCCCTTCAGATGTCTTTTAAAAATAAGATAGCAGCTTATTTCCTTCACATCTGAAGGGAGGGCGTTCCACAGGGCGGGCGCCACTACAGAGAAGGCCCTCTGTCTGGTTCCCTGTAGCCTCACTTCTTGCAATGAGGGAACCGCCAGAAGGCCCTCAGTGCTGGATCTCAGTGTCCGGGCTGAACGATGGGGGTGGAGATGCTCCTTCAGGTATACAGGACCGAGGCCATTTAGGGCTTTAAAGGTCAGCACCAACACTTAGAATTGTGCTCGGAAACATACTATTTAGGAAACTGCCTTATACCAAACAGTCCATTGCTGCATCTAGCCCACTGCTGTCCACACTGACTAGCATTGGCTTGTCAGAATTTCAGACTGGGGGCATTTCAAGCTTTACCTGCATTTGCTAGAGATTGAACCTGGAACCATTAGAGGCTTTCCCCTAAATTAGCAATTGCTATTTACTGCAATGCATCTACTTTCTTTTTTAAGGTACACAGAGATCATATGTCAACATTTAATCAAATGTGTGAGAGTTACACAAAAAATAAAACTTTCTTAGACACTGAAACTCCCTTGGCCACATAAAATCTAATGCATTGTGCTCGTTAAAAACATTCAGGTGTTGCTTTCAGGCTTTCCCTAGGCATGTGGTGGTTGGCCATGGTGAGAATAGAATGTCAGATCTAATGGGCCTTTGGTCTGATCCTGCAGGGCTCTTCTTCTCTGAAACCGTAGAGGCCAGTATATTGTCTCTACAAAGATAGTTATCAAATGCAAAAAAATCCAATTTCATTTTAGCACTACTAGTTTTTGCTTTTGATAATGGGAGTTCTGTGCATGGTAAGACCCATGGCCAGCTATGGATAATGTCTGCTCCACATGAAGCAAAGGCTAATTGTTGAGCAATGACTTCAGCTGTTCTGCAGCAGTAGCATCCAAATGAATGACTAAACTGCTCAGTAGTAGCTGGTGCTAATGAGGTGCTAATTATCCCGTTTCCAAGGAGCCTAACAAACTACCGGTCAGTCTCTGTGTAGCCTTAGAAGAAATGTCTATTAGTGATCTGAAATAAGACTTTTAATCTTTTTTGAACAATATGTTACAAGGCAATGAACAGAGAAATGAATATTGCAACTCCTTCCTGGGGCACATTTTAGGTGATTTAGTTCAGACTATATTGAAACAGAGTGAAAGTGTTGTTCCTGTTCAATTTTATATTTGCCTTATCAACAACACAGGGGGGAAATAAAATAATTTATTTGGCAGCAGGCATATTCAGTGATCATCTAAATGTTGGCTCTTTTGCTGCAGAAATGTAGTCATTGGCACCTGCTGAAAGTAAACGACTTATCTTGAGTTAATTAACCAGAAACAAATAATACCTCATGGTTTTCTGAAATCATAATCATGAAAGGTAGGTTAAACATTATTACTCCATGTATAAACCCACAGTAAAATAATAAAAAAGTTTGCTTAAGTTATCTTCAGTCTGTACTCCTGATGCTAGGCTCATTGACTGATGGTTTTGTTATGTCACAACTTGCTGTCTAGCCATTGGAAATATCTTAATAGATTTGCTAATAATTGACTGCTAATTCTTCTACTACTGAATATGTGTGTGATTCCACTGAAAAGCCACATTATGTCTCTCATGATCTATTCACACATTTATTTGATGTTGCATCCATTATGTAATGAATTGCGGGGGGTTGGACTAGATGACACTCAGGGTCCCTTCCAACTCTATAATTCTACGATTCAGATGTGTGAACATGCATGTGTGAACCAGACCAACTTGTATTCCCAAAGTTTGCTTAACATGGCATTTGTGGCATGTGACTCCATTAAATAATGAATGTTGATACATGCTTCTCCCAACTTCAGTGTAACCAGCTAACAATGCATGGAAGAAGCAAGTCAGTATGCACAGTGCTGCTGATCTGAATAACCAAGGATCGGAAGAACTATTACTAGCCAGCTTCCTTTCACCTTCCATATTTTTTTAGTGGCAGCCCCTAATAGTGCTTATATCAGAAAAGTCAAGTTGTACTAGAAATGAGTTGTGCATATTTAATTGCTTCAGAAGCAAATCTGTCAATAGAAGCAAGGAACTGGGATGAGTTGGCAGTAGGCAAATGCTTAATGTATGCTGAGTTTTGTTTTCCCTGCTTTTACAGTTTCCCCCCTAAATCAGATTATGCTGTCTAGAGAATTCTGCTGAAAACCTGGGCAGGGGAGACTGTTACTATTATTACTACCAGTACTACTACTATTGTCATCAGTACTAGTAGTACTATTAATACTGATAATGGCAGTAATAGTCTTGGCCGTTGGTGCTCCAACTGATTTAAATATTTCCAGAGCTATTATCAAGCACAATTTTATAATCCTATAGCTGTGACTATTGCATCCTTTTATGCTGGGATTCTAAACAGAACTTTTGTAGCACTTGTATGTGAGTCTATTCATTTCCTTTAACACGAACAAGGACACCCAACTTAATTTCAGAAACTAGGTTACCGTATTTATGGTGCCAGCTGTTCTCATAGTGAACGGGTCACATTAAGCAATTCATTCAAAGTGCACCTTACCGTGGGTCAGCTTTTGTTCTCTGCTCAACCCCGAGTGCTTGTTTTTTGTACCTGTGCTGACAATGGAAGTTGCCTTTCCATACCCCCAATAGAAGCTTTCCTTCCAGAATTCACCACACAGTTACTACTGCAAGCCCAATAACAATGATGATGTCAAAATGTTGCTGTTATTTAGTATCTGCGTAGCCTGAAGCTGTCAATAGTATCCCCAGATCCCCAAATAATCCCTTGTAAACTCAGCAGTCATGGGATAAGAGGAAGGTTCTGCTTCATGGCTTTCCACAGGCATTTGGGCAGCCACTGTAAGAACAGGACAGTGGACTAGATGGGCTAGATCCAGCAAGCTTCTCTTACGCCCTTAAGGCTATGAATGAGCTGACATAATCAGTCAGTGGGTGCTGGCCAGCTACATACAATCTGCAGGCTTGACTTGTCTCAGTGATGGGATGGGGCGGTGGAGGAGGCCAGTAGCAGGCTTGGAAATTAAAAGAATAGTGATTGAGTTCCTAAGGAAGCAGGGACAGAGATTTGATGGGCCTTTGAGGTCCAAGTGGTTTCAGGGGAAAAATAAAGTGATGGGAAGGTATGATGGGGAAATGAGGAATGATTTTCAACTGTGACCACTTGAGTAAAACAACTTGATAATGAAGCAAGCCTGGCTGTCATGTCTATATCAGAAAAGTCATTCCTTGCTAATCTCAATGAATCCTGGGAGTTTTAATTTGAAGGATATTCAGTGAAGATGAAAGGGAGTGCTTCACATAACACATAGTTAAAAACTGTTGTCTTAAGATATGGTTGCCCCGTCCTTACATGTGAGGTACACTGAGATCCTACCCGGACTATTTTTAATCAGGCTTCGATGTTTAAGCCTGATCTTAATTGCTGCTGGTTTTATATTTTATATTTTACAGCTGTGACTTACTAACATTTTCATTCTTATTTGGCATGATATTTAAATGCTGCTGTCTTAGTTAATTTTAATGTTATGGGTTTTTTAAAAAAACAAAACCCTTAAAGGCATTTTTAAAATATTGTGAATAAATTCAATAAAATTTAAGGTGCTGTGATGATGGCTATCTGTGCATGTGTGTTCAGTATCCTATTCTTCCTGACATTGTTTGAAAGAAACAAATTTGACAACCAAAATGCAACACTTCCTAGCAGAATAATTTGTGGGTGGATCAGTTTTCAAACTTAGAATCCACCTGTCTGGGGAACTTAGCATTTATTTATTTTTAAAGTGCCTCTCTGTACTCAACATTTTCTTAATTGAACATTCTGTTCCATGGCTTTGGGGTTCGGCAAAGCAGCTACCTCACGATCCTTCTCTGCTTGAGCAATGAAGAACAACCTGCTGAACATGACAACATTTCATCTCTTTATGGCTGGGGACAGTAATGCATGAGCTGTAGGTGAAGACATTAATCTCCTTAGCTCTCCAGAAATGAACTGTCATGTAGAACAACTCGTTCTTCACTCTGCTCCTGCATATTTCCTAACACCCCCCCCCCACCCAGTTTTCATTCATATATATCAAATACCTGCTGGTATCCTTCAGATAGAAAACAGATAAGGTCAAAACTTTTCATTCAGTTGGACCAACTTCTGAAGGTAGAGGAGTACCAGAAGAACCCTTGATCTTTCTTATATGAAGCTTTTTTGTGCAATTGCTATTATTCTCAAGGTCATTTCAGAGTTTGCTGAGTTAGGATTGAACCTGGATAGTAACTGTTGGGGCAGAAATTTGATTAGGTTTGCATTTTAATGCACTTTCTGAAACAATACATCAATTTGAAACACAGTTATGTTTTGAATTTCATATATCTCCAAATGTTTTGATGCATAACTGTGTTTCAAGTTGATGTATTGTACAAAAATGTCTATATTGGGGAATGCATAAAGGTGCATATATTGGTTAAAGTGACATACAAAAAAGCATTATATTAGGGGAATTTGCTTGCAAAAATGTATATAATTGGGGGAAATGGCATACAAAAATGTGTACATCAGGGAGAATTTGGGCTAAAATATAAGATATCTAGATATCCAAAATTTGCAACTTATGATGTGCTATTTTGTGGTACCATCTCTTGGACCAAAGTTGGCAGGGAACTCCAACTCCCAACAGCCCCAAAAAAGCAATGGGAGTTGCAGTTCAGAAACATCTGGAGGGCCAAAGCTTCCCCACCCCTCGTATAGAAGATTACAAATAGTTTGTGAGCTTCATTTAGGAAGTCATTTCAATAGATAGGAATGGTCCACACAATACTCTGCAAATAATGTGTGTATGTCACATCACTTGGGATCTCAGCCTTTTGGAAACACTATTTGTCCATCCATCCCAGTATTGACTATTTGGACTAGTGGTATCTATCCAGGGTCTGAACCAGAGCTCTCTCATGTGTGCTGTCTGATCCTTATTCACCGGAGAAGCTAGTAATTGAACTTAGAACCTTCTTCATGCAAAACATGTAGGTTAAGTTTCCTCCCCGCTTAACAGGGGGAAAGGTTAAGCCTTATTTATTGGCCATAGTGCTAACTGCACAAAGACTAGAATGGGAACCAGACCAAAACACTTAGCTTTCCCTAAACACTGGACACTGAAGTGCAGTTGTGTACAACCCATATTAACACCGAAGCACACAACAACTCTTTCTAAATGAGGTATTAATTTACTTTTGCTGTGACTTCGCCACTTATGATGAAGTGTTTATGAGAGTACAATCGGATCAAGAAAAATGGCCTTTTTGGCCTAAAACTTTCTCTTTCATTAATCATGTACGTGTTTCGCCTTAAAACTTTTCCTCCTAAAGATCCATGTAGCCACGCAGTGTGACCTTTTACTTGCTGAAACCTGATGTAATGTTGCTTTGCTCTGTTAGCTGCAAATTAGAAATCTGCTGAATGAACCTGGCTAAGCTGACCTTATATTTATGCTGCTCAGAGCAGTGGTCCAAATGTCTAATCAAAAGCTTGCTTGATGGTGGGTATTGATTGGATGCTGAGGCTGGCCTCTGATCTCAGACCCTACATAAGACTCAAATTAGCTTATGCCACACAGTGAAGTTTTATGCTGATGTGCTCAGGAGTAATGTGATATTTTCATCTTGTCACTCTTCTGGGCGTTCTCATAAAGAGCCCTGTGCAGGTAACTAATGGGGGGGGGCAGGAATGTGCCCTCTGACCCTGCCTCCAGCCTCATTGTTTTTGTCCCTTGTGCACAGAACCTCTTTGTGTATAGGCTGCATGTACATAGGTGCTTATCACACAGTTATTGCATACTACAGATCTGCAATCAGCTTATATGCAGAGGCTCTGCCTCTATGTGGGATCAGGGACAAGAGTTGCAGGACCACTTATGCATTCACCACTTTGTTGTCTTCCTCTGGTGTAGCTGTGAAGTATCTGGGACCTTTTGCATCCGTTTTCAACCAACTGTGGTTAGTATGTTTGACCCTTGATAAGCTGTGACCTTGTCTTTATTCTATAAACCACTGCTCTTGATTTTCTTATGCAGAGTGATATATAAATGAAATAACTAAAAATCAACAAGTGATAAAGCCTTACCCATGGTTAGGGGACGCAAACCAACTAACGCTAAACCATAGCTTGACTTTACATGTGAAGGAAGCCAGATTGGGGCATGGGGAATGGGGGCGGGGAGAGAGAGACAGCAATGAGAGAAAACATTGATAATGATTAGGTTCCGAATCCTTTTGGGGCAGCATGTTTTGACTCAGTTGACTTGATCAAAGGTCAGATAATTTCTTTTGAAATTTGGGAGTGAGAGCCACACCTGCACTTTCCCATATGGGCATTTTCTGCAGTAAAATCTTGTGATCAGTGATCAAGATTGTAAGGAAGAAATGAAAGAGGAGACCATATAACTCTTCACTGTGTGTGCTTTGCTAAGAAGTACCTTAAGTAATCTCCTTAAATAACTCCTTAAATAACTCGAAATAAATATTAAAAACAAATTGACCCAAATCTTTAGATAAATCATCTCTGGTCTTTTTTTATTCTTCCTTAATTAATGTACATTTGCACTTACAAGAGAAATATATCTAATCTTTCATTGTTATATGCTCCCTGCACTGATAGGAATAGTTTAATTTCTTCTTTAAAAGACAGCGATTAATAGGCCATAGTAAAATTACTGCATGCTCCAGACTCCTAGTATTGGGTGCTGTTGATTTTCAGACCAGTGGTTTGTAATTGCATATGTGCAAAGGTAACATGTGGGGACTATATGAAGAGAAAACAAGTAAAAGTCTTTCAACAGAAACCTTTGTGAACAAAAGAACCATAAAGAACAAAATTATGATCGTAACTGGAAACTGACGTCTTATGTTTTGATTATGGTCTAGCTGTCACTGCCTAGACTAGGGATGGACTGTATTCCACCCCCTATTCATATATCAGTTAATTTATTTTAACCCTACTTTCCAGCCAAAACAATATCTATCCTGCTTTCCAGCAGAAAAGCATGGCTTACAGATAATAATAAGGAAATGAATTGCAAGCCCATCCATGAATTCTGTCTTAAAATCTAAAAGGTGCGACACAACAGGAGAAAAGTCTCAGGGAGGAGGAAGAACAAAAATACACCCAAACACCAGTTTCCAAAGCCACACTTCTTGCAAAGACCTGGATGGAAAAGATTCACTTAGTGTAATGGAATGGCTTCATCTAACGGAGAGTTGAGGCAGAGCCAGAGATAGCTGGTTTCTCTGCAGCACTGATGGAACTGCCCTGCTTCCCTTCCCTTCTCTCTGATCCACATCCAGATGGAATGGCTACCACTAGGTGAATGTTGAGGAGAGCCTCTCATATGTGTTTCTCTTATGTCCTTTCTGTTTGCAGCTTGATGGAATGGGAGACTTCCTAACACATGCAAACATCCTGATTTAGTATTGTGCATTAATTTCTTCCCTTATTATTCTTCCCTTTAGCAAGTATATGTCATATACCTGCCCACATGTTCTTTTTGGAATTAACTTTGATGTCAACTACATAGGGGAATAAAGTATAAGATTTTGAGTTGAACCACAGTGTGGAGAAGGGAGTGTTAGACCAGGAGGGCAAATTACAGGAGTTCTTTTCCTGATTTGACATCTTCCCTTAAATTAAATCAATTGGGGTGGCAGGAGGAATAGAAGCAGATGATAGCAAATCAGTAAGATTTTACAAAGGGGGAGATGATAGAATTAGATACTGCAGGGGGCAAGGCATTGCAATATGTAACCAGATAGTGCCTGGATTACAGCACTTTTGTGAACTTTTTAGCTTTGTGGTTGTAGATTGCTTCTGTTCAGTCATATGAGCCAGATGGAATTGTAATGCCCCACTGTGAGCATGGAAATTAATCAATTGCTGTTTAAATCTTGGAGGGGAAACCATAGGGTGTTAACATCAATGCAGTGGTTGTATTCCTGAATGTTTTACTGAGTCTGTTGGTGGCTGAGAGAGAGCAGAGCTATGGAGAGTGAAAAGTGTGCCCGCTTGTACATAAACACATGGACTGAAAGAGCTGCTTTATGTACAGCTCTTCAAATAAGGAATCTGATCTGCAAGAAGAAAGGTCACTCCAGGAATGTCTTTTAAGCACCAGCTTATTCACACTATTTGGAGTTTTGGTTCCTTATGCCTATGATTTTACATCCCTTTTTTTTTTAAAAAAAAGAATTGCATCCATTTATTAGTATTCTTGACTCCCAATACACCATGTATGTGTATATGGTTATATAATGATCAGCTTTTATTTGCTTTAGAGTCTGTCTACACATGAAGAAGCCCAGAAAAGTAATGTTGCTTTTAGGTAGAAAGGCAGGGGAAGGAAGATTAAAACAGGAAATCCAAGTCAAAAGTTGCCTGCATGTAAATTAGCACCCAAGAAAGCTAACTTCAGATCCTTCTCTCCTTTTTTATGGTGAAGCATTCAAACATGAGGCTCATCATTGCCATGTTTGCATGTAGTGCTATGCCAAACAAAGGCTCAGTGCTAGTGTGCTGGCTCCCAGGGAGGAAACTGCAACTTGTTTGGCATGGCGTCTAAACCAAACTTTGGCTTAGCATGCCGTCTGAACCTAGGATCATGGTTATGCTCTCTCCTTAACCACAGTCTGTAGCCAAGAATTGTTCTTCTGTGGGAACCAGCATATTTGTACAGTCATACCTCGGGTTAAAGTTGCTTCAGGTTGAGCGTTTTCAGGTTGCACTCCGCAGCGACCCGGAAGTAACGGAACACGTTACTTCCGGGTTTCGCCGCTCGTGCATGTGTGGACACTCAAAATGACGTCATGCACAGAAGCAGCGAATCGCGACCCGCACACACGTAGATGCACAGGCGTGGGTTGCATTCTCTTCAGGATGCGAACGGGGCTCCAGAACGGATCCTGTTCGCATCCAGAGGTACCCCTGTACAGGGCTGGAAAGCCATAGTTTGAACCAGGACCGTATCTCATGTTCATCTTCTGTATAATATAATTGTAAACCAACATGCACCCAAAACCCATTCACCCTAGTCTTGATCCTATTACTTTGAATTTGGGAATGGTGCTGGGTACAATGATGTACTGGTTTTGCTTATGCTGCATTTCTATTTGAAGCTTTATTTTGAGTTCGTAATTAACATCTTAGTGCTTGAGAACAAGACTGCCTAATTCAATATTAAGATAGTCATTATATTTATTAGTTTTTTAAGTGTGGGCTTTTTTCTTGCCAGCCTTCTCTCTAGAATGTCACTAATGGACTTCTAATGCAATTGGGACTTATGCAGAAATAAATCAGTCACAAAGAGAAGGATTTATGATTCTTGCAAAATTGGCAGTAGGTGCATTAGATAACTAGTGTCGGGCAAATAATGCATACCATTAGGATCCAAGGAATAAAGTAATGGGATGACATCTAAAAAGTAATACTTGATCATAAGGAAGATGCATTTATATTACATGCAAGCCATTTTAATTGAGCTAGAATACTGTGTAATTCTGAACAAGCTGTTTTCTGTGTTGTCTTCTTCAGGATTATGTTTCCTATATTAAGGGAAAGTATTTGGTTCCATCTTCTTTAAAAAAGGAGGGTTGCAAAACTCTAGACAAATAATATGTGAGTGCTAATAGAAGTAATTCTTAACTGCTTGTACCAGAAGCAGATTTAGAGCAGTGTGACAGGTTCCGCTGCACTGGGTGCTGAGCCTAGGATGAGCCACAGGACATCACAACTATGAAATAGTGAGTTGAGCAGAACAGTAGGCGAGTGGCAGGGGCATCAGATTTTGGCTTTGCACAGAGCACTACTCAAATATTAAAAACCAAAGTAATGCCCCCCCCCCGCCCAGCTTGCACACAGCACTTGATTATTTATATTTGGCATGTGATTGCCAAATAAAGCCCAGTTAGCTTCGTGGAAATGGGATTCAAGTAATACAGTTTAATAGACTACCACCAATTCATGACAGTGGTGGTAAAAGAGCTATAACTGGCTTCCCACCTATTACTGGGCCAGGTTCAATGTTCTTGCACCAGGGTACAAAGCCCTGAACAACTTCGGCCCAGGGTACCTTAAGGACTCATGTCAATGAGGAGTCATGCCTTCATTGCAGTGGAACCGCTCTGGGATTCCTTCTCGTTAGAAATCAGGGAGGCATAGTCCCTGCTGGGCTTCAGAAGCCAGATTAAAGCAGTTTCATTTCAGGAGTCCTTTACAAATGCTTTTCTGATGCTTTATTCTTTGATGCTTAAAATTTCATGTTTAAAATTTTGCATATGGTATGTTTTTTATTTTTTGTAAGCTGGCTTAATACCTAGATGCGGTTAAAAGTAGTACAGACAGACAGACAGACAGACAGACAGACAGACAGACATATATGGATATATTGGCCAAACTGCATACTCTAGTCATTACCTTATTCTGGCCCATCATCAGTAACAATGAGAAAGTTGCATATTCAGCATGATATTTATCATTTGATACACATTTAATGGCACAAACTATTACTGAGTTTGAAAAAGAACCCCAGAGGGTCCTATATTTTTCCACTGGGCATAGTGCTCAATGTGGTTAATATTTTCCTGGGGAAAATACCTTGTGTGAACAAGGTATGTTTGTATAAGAGCAAAGTATATCTTTATAATGAACAAACTTTAATATTGACATCTATCAGAGTTCTGTGTCCAGCTATCAGCTGTGCTAAAGAACAACAACCTCATTTATGACTGTAAAGGAATACCATCTTCTAGGATAATTTACACCACATGCTTGAGAGCATTAGTAGGAAACCTAGCATTTTTGTTGGATGTATGTTTTGAGTGCCATATATATAACAGACGCCACAAAAGTTATACTTCTCTGTGTGTGTCTCTTGCTCCTTGTTCTGTGTTCTAGCATCAGCTTTCATCTTCATGTAAATATGCCAAACTGTGTCCTAAGTGACAAAGTGTGCCTTAAGGGGACTTAAGAATGAATAGGTTTAACAAAAACTATTTTAGCCTAAGCCTTGTCCATCTTTAATTAGTTATCAAGGTTAAAGGAGGGTCAAGAGCCTGAAGCAGTTTCAGGACTAATGTGTCAAAGAAAAATGAAGCCTTACACTGGGAAGGAAATGATGTTGCTTAGAGGTGCAATAATTCTGTGACCCCATGTCAACCATTAGGACTACTAATGGTGGTAGAGAGGGAAAATATTTCTCGTGTTGCAGGTGGTTCAGAAGCTCCAACTGCTCAGAAGACAGGCTTTTAGGGAGAACAAACAAAAGCCAAATGGAATAATGCATTCAAGCTTTACGAGCAAATTGAAAAGATGAGATCGTATCTTTTGACCCTGAATTCTTCTGCCAAGCCATTGCCCCTCCAAATCCAAAAATCAGTTATACAAGGAAAGCGAACACCTTATATTAATGATAGTGAATAGCTCATAATCTGCCGTCACATCACAACCGCATCTAATTTGACTAGTGTCAGTTTCCTAATTAGATAAAGTGCCCAGAGCTCACACTTTTGAGTGCTTATGATCTACAGACTACGTGCTTTTGTTGCATGAGAAAAGCTGCGCAGATAAAGTTCCCTACTCAATTTGTGATCCACATTTCCTTTATTTTTAGAGCTTAAATATTTTATTAGTCTTAAACAAATAAAAAGAAAAGGTGATAGCACAAAGGAATATCCATGCAAAGCTTTGTAATAATTAGAAGAAAGTTTCCATAGCATCTCTCCCCCCCCCCCCGCACCTTAAATGGGCATGGCAACCTTTCTTTTCAAATGAAGTTCTTTTGATAAACTGAGCCAAACCAACTCCATGTTGGCAGCCAATTATTGAATTTCTGCCACAGCAGCTAGGAGAGATTTGTAAATACCCCAGTTCCTGGTCACCTGGAACAATTGCTTTCAGGTGATAAGGCAGGTAAGATCTGCAGAAGTTTGCATTTGCCATAGTCTTATTTATACCAGTCTTGCAGATAGCCCCCCCCCCCAAAAAAAACCCCTACTACTCCATAGCACTTTTAATAGTTTGGTTAGCCAGCTATACCTAATTTGTAATTGGTGGAAACATGTTGGTGTGAGAAACTGCTTTAATGTGCCCCACCCTAATGATGAAAAATGAATGGTGGTGTGATTTAGCCTTCAGCAGCTTCATGTAGTAAGACTGTAAGATGATGATGATGATGATGATGATGATGATGATGATGATGATGATTGAATTTATATACCGTCCTATACCCGCGGGTCTCAGGGTGGTTCACAGAATAAAATAAGATCTTATGTAGGTATGCACCCCAAAAGCAAGAGCTAACTTATGTACATGTCCTAAATCCTAAATTTTCTTCTGCATGTGAATAACTTGGCCCCTTTGTTGCACTGCACATTGTTTTAGAGCATTGTGCAAGACAGAAGAGCAGCTTGAATGAAATGTTGAGAGACCTGGGATCTTTCTCAGCCGTAAAGTTTACCGAGTCTGCCACAACCTCTTAGCTTTTCTTTTGCAGGTAAAATGGAGTTGTGGACAATATAATGCACCTGAACTGACCATACCTGAAAGGTGGGATAAAAATTGTAAGGGATATGTTGAACTTACCAATATTTGAAATACGATTTTCTGTGACAGAGTTTACTAGCTGCCGTACATAATTACCTACTTTAGTTGGCTAGTTGCAAGAAGGGAGGGTTGTGTTTTTTAAGCACTAGTGAGTAATAGTCCCTTTGGAAAGAAACACACTAAAAACAAGACATTATCTCCTGCCTAATAAAGTTGCCTGTCCAAAGTGGCACCTGCTGTTAATTTCACACAAAACAGGATTTGTTCTTCCAGAAAACCCTTTAATCATAACATTTAAAAACTAAGCACAAATCCCAAACATGCAGTTAACTCCAGCTGCCTTTGTTGTAATGTATTGCAAAAGATTTCACTGAACGATGGAATCCAAAAGCGAATGGAATTACCTTGGCAGCTATTTCTTTTAAATTGCTCTTGAACCATCCCAAAGTAAATTCCATTTGAGAAGAATTTGCTTTAGATCTCAGGAAGATAATAGTCATATGTATTATGATGTAAGTAATAATAATTTAATCCCTGAGATTTAGAAAAAGATACGTTATGTGAATGGGTGAGAATTTATTCTAGATCTGTAGCAACAAGTCTGACAATATAGGAATAAATGTATTAGTGTATGGAACCTGTAGTATTATTATTATTATTTAAGTATTTAAAATATTTTTTGGCTCCTTCTCAGAACATGTGCCCATCCAAAGAGGCTTACAGTCAAAATAGAATAAAAAAATACAGCATTTAAGAATGCAGTAGTACTAAATGTAAAACATTTTAGAATATTTAACAGTACATTTTTATTTATTTATTTTACAAAAAGTATTGAGACAGGCCATCACACACCTGGAAGGCCAGTTGGAAAATAAATCTTCAGGGCCTTCCCAAAAACCTGCATTGAGAGGGGATTCCATAGCCATGGGGACACCATAAAGAATCCACTCACCTTACTGAATTAGGGTGATGATGCTTAATGTTTTATTATGTTTTTATATATGTTGGGAGTCCAGAGTGGCTAAGGCAACCCAGTCAAGCGGGGAATAAATGATGATGGAATAGGACGTCCCTATTTTCATCAGAAGAAATTTTGGAGGGTATGAAACTGGTGCAATCTTGCAGAAATCACTTACCTCATCAGAGGTTTGCTTTTGTCGGCTGAGACTGATGAGACATTGCAACCCTACAAATGTCTACTCTGAATTAAGACCCACTGAGTTGAATTGGTCTCACTTCCAGGTGCATTTATAGGATTGCAGCCTTGGGGGTTTAGCTTTGGCTGGACTGTGCTCTCATTCTTAGACCACAATACCAATTACAGCTAGATGATGTGTCAGACATAACTTGGGCCACTCCCTGTAGATAATTTAAAGTTTCTTGACTTCGCTGACATCTAGTATTTTTACAAGGTGATGCTCTGGGTCACTTATTTTAATATGCACAAGTACAATGCTGAGGGTACGCAGGTGGCGCTGTGGTCTAAACCACAGAGCCTAGGGCTTGCTGATCAGAAGGTCGGCAGTTTGAATACCCACGACAGGGTGAGCTCCCGTTACTTGGTCCCTGCTCCTGCCAACCTAGCAGTTCAAAAGCACATCAAAGTGCAAGTAGATAAATAGGTACCACTCTGGCAGGAAGGTAAACGGCATTTTCGTGTGCTGCTTTGGTTCGCCAGAAGCAACTTAGTCATGCTGGCCACATGACCCGGAAAAACTGTCTGCGGAGCGGACAAATGCAGGCTCCCTCTTACGGTAAAGTGAGATGAGCGCCGCAACCCCTAAGTAGTCTGCAACTGGACTTAACGGTCAGGGGTCCCTTTACCTTTACAGTGCTGAAGCATGAAGGTAGAAAAATAATAATTCTGAATTTAGGTTTGCAAGTATTTCAAGACAGTGGATTAAGTTTGCAGAAGTGGACATTGTAAAGTTTATTCCTCAATAAAAATGAATTGCTTAAGTGAAAGCCGTTTAGCTAATCATCAGGTCTCTTGCCCAGGTTGATCATATTTTTAGTACACTAGAATAAGGATGAATGTGACATTTTCTAGAAGATAAGTAATATTGTGTATGAACAGGTCCTGTGATCACTTTGGAGAATGATCATGAATACTTCTGCTAGCTGTTTCTGACCAATAGAGTGGAAAGAAGCATTGGGCTCCAATATTGCTTTGAAAAATCAAGGACATGTTTGTTTGGGCAAAAGTTAAGGCTGGGTTTCCTCTTAACCCATGTACCACCAATTCTGATTATCACCTTTTCAGGAACTGAAGTACAGCATTTAAAAAAGACAAGTCTAAGGCCCAGAACTTTCAGTTCAAAGTAACCCAGTAGGTCATCATAACTTCGATTTAGACTAATGCTATTGTCAGGGAACTGCCATTGGAGCTAGAGGTGGAGGGAAGGCTCCAGAGGGATGCCGGAGAGGGTCCCAGTAGGGAGAGAGGCAGCCCATCTGCTGGGGAAGGAAATCAGCGTAACACCAGTGGAGAAGGGGGGCAGATGGGGGAATCGGAGAGGAGGCTCCAAGACTCCTCGCCGGAGACCAGCGGAGAGAGTACGGGTACTCCGCTGCCCACACCCTCCCTGCGCAGAAGACTTCCGCGCAGGGAGAGTAGGAGGAGACTTGGCGTCAAAGAACTTCTTTGCTGGAAGAAGTTCAAGAAACGCCCACTGACGGATTCTGCCAGCGACTGAGACAGCCACGAAGCTAGAGGCTGTCCAGACAGAAAGGGTTCAACCAGGTAAACCTAGCCAGGAGTGGCAGTAACTTACGCATGAGCAACCCCTAGAACCATTACAGCTATACTATATTTAAAACCATTATAAAATACTCAGAACATGAAAAAAGCTCATTGTACTGAATTCATACTATTATTTTTACCATTAACGTTTGCCTTTTTTGCTATTTTATTGTTTACTAAAATACCATGACAAAAAAACTTAACATGGTGGTTATGGCATTTGTAGTAGATTGCAGGCCTGGAACTCCTAGGAATGGGAATCAGTATGTAGAATAGGCTTACAGCACAATCCAAACTCAACATCCACCAGAATGAGAAAGCCTGGAGTTGGTGGATCTTTGGCTTCCCTGGCTAAGCTAGGAGATTCCAAGGACATGGGGGGATGGAGAAAGGAGAGTTATACCTATACCAACCCCCTTTCAGCTTGGCCATGTGACCCTGCACCTTAGCAGAAAAAGGCCAGAAAAATAGGAGGTGTGAGTTGAACTCCTCCTGAATCGAGTTTGGAATAGGGTGGCTTGTGCTAGCATAAATTACACCAGCATAAGTTACATTGACTTTCTATTGTTAGCGTTCCTTTGTACATAAATGTTAGACTACAATGCTCCTGTTGGGTCTTTAAATATGGCAACAACTGGACTCCTTGGTTCTTTTGTCTAGAGTTTGCTCTCTTTTCTTCCCTCTCTACTATAAGGCCTGTGATGGATTAGTAAATGGATAACCCAGGGCATTCTGGAACACTGGATAGAATGAAAATGGATTTACTAGAAACGTTAAAAGTATTCTTAACATTTTGAGCTTTGGAAACAGGCTGAGGCTGCATTCCAGAGAGGGCCCAAGATACTTTGTTGCCTGAGGCAGAAAATCCAAAAGGCACCTCAAATGTAACAATAGCATTTATCCCTATTAGCCGTGTCCTAAAATCCACTCCCTTGATGGCCTGTACTGTGGTTACGTGAAACTAAGCAAACTGTGCTAGGTGCATTCTCCTGATTGCCTTTCTGCATTTACTTTGTGTTTTTAAGAACTCAGTGCTCAGCCCCAAGAAGACTGTGGTCAGTGAAGTCCTGGGAAAGCATTTTGGTTGTGCTTCCTAGAACGGAAGTGGCTGTGCCAGTGTGGTAAAGCGGTTTCAGTTTATTTCTTCTCTCTACTCTGCCTTATTCCCACTTGCTGATCCAGTTACATTGAAGTGCCCCACTGAAATCATTCAAGCATGCCAGAATGTAAGTTTTAATCTTCACAGTGCTTGCTGACCAAAATGAGAGACTCCTTTTGCCCTGCAGTGTTCTTGTGAATCCCGGATGTATATGTGTCCCGATGTGGTTAATGGTGAGGGAGAAGCCCCCTGTTCATGTACAAGGACGGTTCAGTTATCATTTCATTTACAAGGAAAGCAGGTTTCTGCCTTAGCTCTGATTCAGGTGAGTTGAATTAATGCTCCACATTTTGTGGATTATAGCAAGGCTATCACACAGCAACAGTGAGATACGAGGGCACATTTTAACTGTCCTTAAGCATGCCTAGGTTGTGGTTTGCTCTCCCCCACGCACCCACCGTTATAGCTGTTTATCTAAGGTATATACAGAAACAGAACTTGTAAAGACATAGCTTGTCTGCCTGGGAGAAAAGGAAATAACGTTTTGTGCTCTTGCTTCAGGAGATCTAATCGCATCTGAGAACCCAGGAAAGCACAAACCGAGTTTCCCGCATTGATTCCATCAGTCTGATAAGGCTGTGCCTATTACTCCTTAGTGGTGTGCAGCAGATGTGTAGGCTAGAGACCTGGAATGCTGATGGAGATGAGAATGTTCCATCTGATTGTTTGGGTGCTTTTTTCATAGGGTGTAGAAAAATCCAATCATTGTTCCATTATTAGGCATTCTCTTCTGCACAGCTATTATCTTGGTGAATAATGAAAAATGTAAACTCCGCAAATGAATGAGAACATGCTTGTCTGAAAAATATTTTGAGGCAAATGTGTAAAATGAATGCCATTCTCTTCTCAGCAATGCTGCGTGGGTGGTTGTTTTCTCACAGTGCAATCTTACTTCTATGTCTACTCAAAAGTAGGCAAAGGTAAGGTAAAGGACCCCTGGATGGTTATGTCCAGTCAAAGGCGACTGTGGGGTGAGGCACTCATCTCGCTTCAAGCCAAGGGAGCCAGCGTTTGTCCACAGGCAGCAAAAGTAAGCACCCTTGAATTCAATAGGCCCTACTCCCAGGAAAGTGGGTAAAGGATTGCAGGCTTGATCTCTCAAAGAACAAAGTAAAATATGTTGTCAGGGAAAGGTCCTTATTTGAAACAAGGCTCTTTGTCAGAGATCTATATATCACAAATCTGGAACTTTAAGTACAGCAGAGAAATTCTAGTTTACTCTTTGATAGCACGGTTATGAACATTATCTTCAGTAAATGTGTTGGGAGCTCTCAATGAAAAACAATACTTTTTTTGCAGTCGCCAGGAATTAGCAAGGCAATACTTGTTTAATTATAAAACATATGCCTACTTTGTTAGTTTCCATCTGTCTCTTTGCTGATTTGCAATTAAATGACCAGAAGAAAAAGATGTGCCCTGAGGCTATGGGGGGGGGGGATGACTCATCTCTAATGGTTACACTTTATACTTTGTTTTTGTGCATGTGTATATGTGAGGTCTTATTCACAATCTTCTTCTTTCTGCTTGCATCTTTGAAAAGTATTTGGGGATGCAAGCACAAAATAGCTAAAGAGAGGGTGGGGTAGATGTAAATAAGGCAATTGAAAATCAGCAACACATACACACATACATCAATTTAAACCATGGTATGGTAAAAAAAAAAAAAAAAATTCCTTCCAGTAGCACCTTAAAGACCAACTAAGTTAGTTCTTGGTATGAGCTTTCGTGTGCAAGCACACTTCTTCACACTTCGTGCTTGCACACGAAAGCTCATACCAAGAACTAACTTAGTTGGTCTTTAAGGTGCTACTGGAAGGAATTTTTTTATTTTGACTATGGCAGACCAACACGGCTACCTATCTGTAACTGGAACCATGGTATGGTAAGTTCCCCATTGATACTTCCAAAACAAATCCAAAATCTGCAAATCAGGCAGAGTGTTCATATTTGATAATGATCATATTGATTTTTAATCAGCATTGAAACGCCTCCTTTCACTTATTTTGCTAGATCACACAAAATGCTTTGCCAGACCTTGACTCACCAAGCTGCTGTGAATGTGTGGACACATACTTACTGAGGAGAGAGCTTAGCCATGATTCCCAGTTCGAGCAACATGCTAAACCAAACTTTGGCTTAATTTAGGTCACATTCACACTATACATTTAAAGCAATATTAAACCACTTTAAATGGTAAGATTTCACCTAAGGAATCATGGGAGCTGTAGTTTGTCAAGGGTTCTGAGAGTTGTTGCCTTCTCGACTTCCGGGTTGGCGCGGACAGCTAATGGCGGATTCCCTCCGAGCTCCGGAGGGAATCGGCTCCGCTGGGGACGGGTCCTGCCGCGACGGCGACGCGGGGACCCTCAAAAACCTCAGGCGCGGATGCCTGAGGACCTGGTGACTCGGTGGGCACCTTAAGCGCCCTCCCCGATTCACGAAGAGCCTTTTTAAAGGCTACGGAGAGGATACGGAGAGTGGCGTGGTGCTGAGAGTAAACCGCTACCCCAGCGGAGCGAAGCCGTGTGCCATGGCTGAAGAGCGCTGACTTGCTTCCTTGAAAATTTGGACTGAAAGAATTACCCATGAGTAAGACGGATTGGGACTTTAAAATTTTTTTCCCTGAATTGGAGACGACCGGGGGGTGTGCTAAAAGGAAGTCCGCACCCCCCCCCCTGCAGACGATCTAAGCAACGACATAAGAGCTAAGCTGGAGAGCCTACCCTTGGTGGGGTGAGTTAAAAAGGACACTAACTTTCAAGATTTAGTTAAAGGAAATTTTGTGCTGGAGAGTGGAGTTTTGGAGACCCTCTTTATGTTTTGAACAACCCCCCCTCCCGGGCTCGGGAACGTCCTGCCTTTGTGCCTGTGTAAGAGCTGCGGAGTTTGACAGCTGTCAAAGCTGTCAAACGGGCAGTTTAAAGCGGAAAAATCACTATTTAAGATCCCTCTGGATTAAGACGAGTTATAATTGAGTTAAAATTGTTGGAAACAAAGTAACAATAACAAGTTAAAGGACTGTTGGAGAAAAGACTAATAAGTAACCAGATTCCCTCTAGGGGGAATTCTGTGAAACTACAATGGATACAATGGCTGTGGATGGAAAGTTACTAGTGGAAATCGAAAGGATGTTTCAATTGGTGGGAATCTTACAAGAGCAGAGCTTAGCCATGAATAAACAACTTAACATTATGACCTTGGGAACAGGCAACTCTGCTGTTTGTATTGAGGACCTGAATGAGAAAAAATCCACAGCTGAATGGGAAACAATGTCTACAGAGGTGGAAGAGACTAAACAAGAAAAAGAGAAAGTAACCTTGGGAAGCTGACATCTGTGGAACACAAGCAAGGAGACTCTGGGAACACATCTACCACAAGTCTGCGAAAGATGCAGAAGAAGAAGGAGGAGGTTCTGGGACAATATGTACAGGAGCTTAAAATAAAGAAATATGATTGGGGCCTCCGTTTGGATTTTGACTTTGAGGATACAGGCTTTGTGGAAATACTCCAGCACTTGCTTTCAAATCTCCTTGTGGGAAGAGAATATGTTTTGATGGTGAAAGATCCTTTTCCAGACTCGACGACTGACATAAAGGACTATCAACGAGACCGGCGGAGAGGGACTGAAAGGGACTTGAAAGCCTCGGACGTGAGGAACCCAGGCTGAGAATCTTGACTTTGGATTTTTATTGGGAAGGGACAAAAACCGGGGATGGGAGGGAGGGAAGAGGAGATTCTTAAAAACTCTTAAGACTTTCATGTTTGGTTAATATGACTTTTATTCAAGACAAAATGAAAAATCGATGGAAGAGAACTTAAGTCCAACTTAGGAAAATCAATTTTTTTTTTTTATTAGAAAAGAGGCAACAAAATGAATAAGATGGTTAAGAGGAGAAATACCAACTTGCTGATATAATCTTGGGAATTGGGATGCACGAGGGGGGGTGAGGGGAAGTCAGGGAACAAGGTTATGAGAAGAGGATCTGCTGAATTTATACATGTTTGTGTCTTGTGTTATTGTTGTGTTTATATTGTCTTTATAAAAGCGGAAAACCCAATAAAAATTTTATAAAAAAAAGAGAGAGTTGTTGCCTTCTCATAGAGCTACAATTTCAAGAGTTGTTTGAACCCTCTTCCCAGGGAACTCTTGAGATCCTTGGCCTAAGTTGTTTAGGACTCCAATAACTCTTTTGGCAATGTGTAAACAGATCCTGGTACCTTAGTTCACTTAAAGGAAAATGTTGAGGTCAAATTGGTGTTTCCTCGGGGATTTAGTAGGAAGCAAAAAGAGTTTTGTTACAGACTGGTTCAATTTTTCAGGGACGTTTCAGCCTTTCTGCAGCTTTTTTACCGGTTCGGGGGGGGGGGATTTCCAATTCTTTACCATACTACTCCCAGTAGTGGTGCGACTGTATGCAGCAACATGAATTTATTGCTTTTTTAATTTTTTAAAAAATGATTTGATTGCAAAAAGAGTTAAATACAGTGCTTTAAATGACAGTACTTTTTTATTGGTTTGTGTTTCATAAACAGTTAAATACTGTGCTTTTAAATGACTGTGGAAAGGTTTGCATTCTTCAAATACAGTTTGAGAGGCTCCGGAGGTCCATGAAACCTCAAACCCTCTTGATTTACCTACATCCAATAAAGACATGGTGTAACTCTAGCTATGGAGATAGATATCGTGGTAGCAATCTATCCAATCCCTTTCATCTGTCATTGTTCTTTCTTTATCTGTCTGTCTACAAAAGCTGTGGCTGGAGGAAGAGTCTTTCATATCCTCTGTAACTCTGGACACAGGAAAATATAGGTATATCTAGTGTAAAGAAAGGTAGTTGACTGACATTTAATCTTCATGAAGACTGACACAAAGGGGAGAGCTAACCTTCTGCAGTATTTCTAGTTTGATATTCTGTGGCGCTTTTATTGATCATCTCCGGCGTCGGTCACTGCTTATAACGATAACTGCTTCAGAGGCAGAAAAGAGGAGATTGAATAAGGCCTTCAGGACTGTCAGCTTCTTACTGATAGATCTGTCAATAGTTACTGCTCCCTCATCCTTCTACCACTGTGAGAACTGTTTGTCTTGGGCATCTTGGATACTCTTGCATATTGACGCTAGAGTTTAAAGCCAGCGGGATGAGCTTTTCCCTGCGAATCACTGTGATTTCCCCCTTTAAAGAACAGAATGGTTGTTGTTGTTGTTTTAAGATTCTAACAAAGGAGAATGATGAGGCTGTCTGAAAATTAGTTCATTCCCAGAAGTTTAGGTCAGTTTAGTTCAGTGAAAGGAATTACCATACTGATGTAAGAAGCTGAAGTTGATTATGAGATCACAGAGCAGGAGGATTATGGTTAACTTACTTGGGTTCATTGAAATGGGTCTGTGATGTCAGCTCACTTCCGAATTGCAATCCCTGTGCATAATTCTCAAAGCAACCAAAGGAAATTATGAGTTCATAATTGAATCTGGATTCCAGTCATGGTGAGTGGTAGTCATTGTGAAGGGTAACAGATGTTCATCCTATGTTTATCGATGCTCCTCGCTCTGCAGCCTACCTGTAGTTATGACTCCATCCAATGCTGGTGTCATACCTATCCATGCTGATCAGGCTATCCTGAGCTATCCTGGGAGCCAAATACAGAAAAGAGGATTCATTAACAGTACAGTGCTACCTCTGGTTAAGAACTTAATTTGTTCCGGAGGTCCATTCTTAACCTGAAACTGTTCTTAACATGAGGTACCGCTTTAGCTAATGGGGCCTCCCACTGCCACTGCGCCGCTGCTGCATGATTTCTGTTCTCATCCTGAAGCAAAGTTCTTAACCCGAGGTACTATTTCTGGGTTAGTGGAGTCTGTAACCTGAAGCGTCTATAACCTGAAGCGTCTGTAACCTGAGGTACCACTGTAAATAGCACACTGTCTTCACTGTGGTTGCAGCCAAAGTTAAACAAACCCTACTGCTTATCTCATTGCTCTCACTGGATGATTTTGGCTTCTGTAAGAGATTTTACACCTGTATTACCTGAGATGGGTTTTATGGATGCAGTCTCAGCGGATAAAGAAGGATGTAGTTCAGGAATCTGCTTTGCATGCAGAAGGTTCCTGGGTTCAATCCTCAGAATTTCTGGATAGGACTGGGAAAGATTAAATGATACTGAGCAATATGGGCCCAATATAAGACAGCTTCCCTTGGCCCAGTGAGCTTGGGCTGGATTCAACTGTCCCATCACACTCCCTGCCCCATGCACCCCCCACCTCCCCCAAATCCATTTTGGAAGGCAGAACAGTGTGTGTCGGGAGAAGCATAAATGATTGCACTGATGGAACAATATTCTTTTTGCTACATTGAATTCTACGCATCAGCTCCAGAGACCTTAACCAGCATTATTTTCAGTTGATTCAGGAAAGGCCCACAGTAGGCTTCCATAGGTGTATAACTAACCCACATGATCTTGGTCTCATTCTTCTCAGTTTCTATTAAATCATTGTTTTTGACGGTTCGGCTAGGCCAAATTTGTAATCAGTAGGCACCAATCTTGCATATAATGCCACCTAGACTATGGTTTAAGATTAAAATTTGCATTTCATTTCCTCATATGGTAGAAGAATATAATCTTCAGCCATGAGATCTTTGATGGTGAACAGAGATTAACCCAAACATACCACATAAATGCCCTTTTGCCTGTAAGTCAGTCAGATACTCCATACAGCAAAAAGATAAGTGTTTTGATCAATGTTAAACAACTTAATACAACCCTGCAAAGCCATCGTACTCCTGTTATCATTATTATAGAAACACTTACATTATTAAGATACTGAGAAATCAATGCTGCTCAGCAAGGAAGAGGCCACATGTAGAAGTATTCTAGATGTACACATCGAATCCATCTAAACAGGTACATCTCATTGTCACCAGTATTGTAACTGTGTGTTAATAGAGCCTGCTGTTGGGAAAAATTGAATGCGTCCGCTTGAAAGGATAGCTGCAGTTTTGTCATAATGATTCCCCTGAAAACTGTCTTAAAATCAGCTATATCTTTTATTCGAAACACTCATAGGGCAATCTTCTAAGAACATGTATCATTCATGTAAGGATTGCCATCTCTATTTTCTTCTTGTAGTGAAAGCTGAAAAACAGCTTTCAAGTTCAGATTCAATTTTATTTAACAGCTTGTTAATGTTTCCCTTCCAACTTCTTTTCTTGCAGATGATGACTTTTTTCATGAGCTCCCAGAAACCTTCCCTTCGGATCCTCCAGAGCCACTTCCTCACTTCCTCATTGAGCCTGAGGAGGCCTACATCGTGAAGAACAAACCGGTGAACCTGTACTGTAAAGCTAGCCCTGCCACCCAGATCTACTTCAAATGCAACAGTGAATGGGTCCACCAGAAAGACCATGTGGTAGATGAAAGAGTTGATGAAACATCTGGTGAGTTGTTATTGTTTTGAGAAAATGTACTAATGGCTATGTTGGATAAATTATTTAAAATATAATTGCATAAGTAATCTCTCTTTACTGTACTGCTGGAAACACATAACGTCTCCTGAGTTGTGCTTCATCATAACTTGGTGGTGAAAACGGACAGCAGGGGAAATCCTAAAATATGATACCATGACACACCATGACATACAGGTAATGTTAGCTCTCAACAAATACTGATGAGTAAGAAGAATAGGATACAGAATGCTGACCATATTATAACCTAATCTCTATGGTTTATCTGATAGAATTAAAATGCAGATATGCAGTCATCATATATGCATCAGGCAAACAGTATCAGATGCATGTAAAAGGATTTCCTTGATGTAAAATGTGGGTTTTTATCAGCCAAGTGTACATGTCATTTCTGCTTATGTGTGTGTGTGTGAACAGGACAGTGATCATTGCATAAATCTTGGGCATTCATATGTCTAACCTTCATTTATTGGTCTATGCCGAACAGACTATGTACAAAGACTTGAGTCAAGCAAATCTATATACCCAGTTTTCTCATGTACATAACATGTATTTGAAAAGGTCGCTCTCACATGTTCAGTCAACATATGGAGGTTAGGCACACCATAGTATGAAACTTGTCACAGTAATTGAGTTCTTCCCACATTCATTGGGAAAAATTACTACTGTACTGGGTTACATGTGGTTTGATTCAAGTGTGCAGTTTGAGACTGAATGCACAGGCAGACATTACGTTCCACGTCCATTCAGGATGATGAATGCATGCACAACATAACAACTGCATAGGGCTCAAGGCCCCCATTGACTTCATTGACCACATTTAATATCTTGAAAAAATCTAAGAGACTTAGAAAACATCCCATGGGCCATAAACATATTTGTGTCAATGATGTGATTCCTCTTGTTTTGAAAGATTAGTAATCAATATACTTTGGGTCACATACAAGATAGAGAGAAGTGGAGCTTAGTGCTGTCTGACAGCAATGAAAAATAACTGGCTAGCAAGGAAGGTGATTTCTTTCATAAGGGAATTGTACCAGCACTTGGCCTAATTACTCAGAAAAAATAATTCCACCAGATGCCTTAGAAGTCTCATGTGAATTGGGCTTTATTTGTTTCAGCTCATTTATTTGCACAGTTTTTATATATATATAAAAAATGCACTTTTAACAGTGCAGTGTTGTGCACAATTTGAGAATAGGAAAGCAGTGAGGTGTTGCAGTGGGGCAATCACTTAAGTTAAACTGGAGCAGGGAAAACCCAATACCTTTTTAAAAGTAGAAGAAACAGATAAATTAGCACAACTGCAATGGTTAGGAAATTGTCTTATTCATTCATGCACACATACACGCATGCACACATATCTAGGCCTGGTTTGCCCATCACAGCAGACCAAGCTTTGGCTTACCAGGACCATGCAAATATTCTGGCTCCATACAGGAGCTAACCCCTGCTGTTCTCATTTTAGCACAGCAACACAACCCAGCCAAGGTTTGGCATAGCATGCTGTGTGAACCCCAGATCATGGCTGAAGTCTTTCCTCTGTAACCACAGTCTATAGCCATGGTTTGTCCTATGGTTACAGATCATGGTTAACCATGATCCAGGTTGGGATGACATGCCATATGGTGCAATGCTAGAAGGACTGGGGAAAGGAGCTAAGCAGGTGCCTGTTCCTCTCTGGGAGATCGCCATGTTTGTGCAATTTTGGTAAAACATAGTTTTGTTTACCATGATGTGCAAATAAGGCCATAGAGAAAGGAAGAGAGAGTTGGACGGATAGGCATGGATATACACAAATGCACACATATTAATTCCATATTGGCATTTAGATGCCAGGCCCAGGTGGTCCCAGTTAATAATGAGTGTAAAAATTCTGTTCCTCTATGCAAATTCAAGTAGTTTCCCTCTTCTCGATCCAAATCCAAGAGGTTTTGCCTATGTAATATAACTCAGCAGTGCTGTGTTGTGCATAACAGCCTTTTTGGCTGTGCCACATTTGAAAGCAAAGCAATAAATCAAGATTATGCAGCATTTTAGGGTGCTTGTAGATGCTGTTTTATTTATTTTTCTCAATGATGCTTAAGTTCTTAATAAACCGGCTTGTAAATAGCTGTCTAACCTCACATAAGTGTTTACCAGTGAAAGAAGATTAAATTCACATTTCTCCTTCCTGTCAGTATATCTGCATCAACGCTCAAGTAACAGGAAGCAAAGCTCATCTTAAATTGCTTCTGAAATGCCAGTTTTGAACCAGATTTTCTTCTAAGTCCTCCAATAGCTAGCAATGACAAGGGAAACAAGACAAGCAAGTAGTAAAATGCATGTGTGAATGGCAAAATCTGATCATGCATTCTATCCTAAAAGGCAGGTGTTAGCCAGAGATTACAGGGATGAAGGACCAGGAATGTGAAATAAAGGCATAATGTTCAAATGTACTTGGCACAGCAACTTATCTGGGATTGTAAAAGGTAAAGAGATAAGGAGAGAGAAAGAGAGAGAAATCCGCTATGGGCTGTAAAGGATTACATGTTCATGAACTCAGAAGCACTTAAGGGCCAAGCCAGATGAAATTGGTGCAGTAGCTTGTGTTCATTCCTGTGTGTGTCAGAGTGTATCTGAAAGAGAAAGAGAGGGAGAAATAGAGAATGAAAGAATGAGCGTATTTTGTCACTGATCAATACAGCAGCAGAGCTGTATATTCTATTTCAGCTATGACTGACGATGCAGAAGTTCTGGAGAGAGTGTGCCTTAGTTATCCCAAATCCCATTGAGAATAACTAGAAATATATGTCCTTTGAGGCCCAATTATTTTAACAAAAAGAATCTTATACCCACTTGCTGACTAAAGGTTGAAAGTTAATATCAATATAAGTCTTGTAAAGTGCAGTGCTTAAAAGTATGCCTGAGTATATTAGACCAGACTGTGTTCCATGGGTATCCTCCAGAGTATTGACCTCTAGTGTTAAAACATCTTGTTACTAGAAGTGCAACTGGAGAGGTTGGGCAAGTTATCTTGCAAGATTTGCCCAGCTTTAGCTTGCTCCGCATTGCCCTCTGACATTAATGAAGCAAAGTTCACCACTTATTTGACCCATACTTCCTTTCACCTTCTGCAATAGGACTTCGAGCCAGCAGACCCTCCATGTATGTAGCTGCTTTTGCAGCTTTGATGATGACGCAATAAACCAATGTGGAAGCATAGATTATTTTGCAATCATTATAAATTAATCAAAAGAGAGAGAAAACCCCGTAATCATCTCTGACTGTTTGTTTTCTTTCGGCATGTTGGATACACTTAACTTCATTTTTTTAAAATGCATTTATTGTAGCAGTGCATATTTTGTGCCAACTAGTTCTGTGCTGCAGCCAATTAACTAATCCAGTTGCTTAAAATGAAGTTCAGCATCTCAGATTTGCATAGTAGCCAAAGACATTTTTCTGCCTGAAGCAGAGCCCCAGTAATTTGACACCATGCTAGGGGCACTCTAAGAAGCCTTGCTGCATCTTTCACCAATTCCTATCTTCATTGTATCACCTCAAGCAAGTTTCTTCCACTCTCACCCTGTTAGTACTTCCTAAAATAGGAAGACCCAGCTTGACAAGCTACTTGGCAGCTCAGTCTTGTTTGTGCTTTGAATTTTGTGATAGTCTTGACTCTTAAGAATCTTGTTTAAGGACATCCTAGCCAGAACTACTTGATGGTACAGTGTTGTTGTTGTTGTTGTTGTTTAAATTTACACCCCACCCTTCCTCCCATAGGAGCCCAGGGCAGCCAGCAGACAAATTACAAAACAATTAAAATATCTATAAACAACATTAACACAGATGCAGACTGGCAAAAGTCTCTACTTAAGAGATCAAGGTCCTCAGTAGTCATTGAAAAGATAGTATTTAACAGGAGGGGGTTAATTCCAGAGGGATGGTGCCACATCACCAAAGACCCGATATCTATATTGTGTGGAAAACATCTCCTGATATGATGGTTTCTGCAAGAGGCCTGCAAAGGGCTCCATTGGGTATATAAGGATTAAGACCATTTTTCAAGTTTGTAGCTCATTAGCAGTTAATGCAGTTCATTCACCAGTGGAATAACATTGTGTCAATATTCTGCCACAGTGAACAGTTATCCCGGCACATTTTGCATTAGCTGAAGCTACCAGACCAACCTCAAGGACTGCCCCACATGAAGCACATTGCAGCAATACCACCTGGACATGGTACAACTACAGTTCTTGTGCTTTTAGGGATATTTTCTTTGGAGCAATGGCCAGACCAAACACATCTGCTGAATGCACAAAATAGTCTGTAAAACCTTACTAAGGCTAAGGATTAGAAGAAACTCTTCAGTTGTGAGATGGTCAGATAACTGCATCAATGCAGTTTTAAGTCAGCCGAGGTTAAACACATAATCAACAGGGCAATAGCAAATAGAAAGTTTTTGGTCAGGAAGCTTAAGTGCATCTGCCAGAATTGCAGGCTGCATGAGCAATAATGCCAAATGCTAGACAAAGATGTTCAAAAACTCTTGCAGTATACATGGTGCAGAATGTATATCCCATTTGTCTTGTCACTGGGTAGCTGTATTTCACAACACCACTATAATTCTCCAGTAACATCATAGCCATAAAATATGGAATGTGGCTTTTCCTACTCAATATGAAGTATCCATGCAGTTTTTCCCCTTTATCATATTTGACATTTAGATTGCTGTCATTTTAAGTGTCTCTCAGGCTTCCCTTCTCCTTCCTTCACATATTTTCTGCTGGCTGTTTGAGAACAGAGAGGCTCATAAGCAGCATTATTAAAAGCATGGCTTTGCAGCTTCTAAATCAAGCTTTTTTTTAAAAAAGGGGGGGGGGAGGCCCAGGCCTTCAGTGGATGAAGAACAAACACAAAGCAGCAAGTCCCTTGTGGTCATATTTACCAGAAGGGCAAAACGTCCCATTTTACATTTGAAAACAAACAAGCACCTTAAATGGAAAAAAGTAGCACACATTGAAGCTTCAGAATAGCACAGATATTGGTAGGTTACAAGTAATCCAAAATGCCAGATATTTCAGATGTTTATAATTTTCATAATTTGCTAATGCAATGCCTTCAAGGAAGCTTCCTGACCTTTCAGTTTGGTGTTACTCAGCCAGAAACATGGAAGTACTAGAATTACCATTCCCTAATCAAGGATGCTGTTGTATGAAATTCCCCTTCATCATCATTTCTAGGACACACTATCCACTGGTGCTGGTACTGACTCTGTTTTGTACCTTAGTAGATAAATTTGTGTTAGGTAAATATACTGATTTTCCAGAGACCAACAAATTATGACTGCACAGAAACATGCAAGCCCGAAGTTAGGTTTCAGATTTGGACTCCAGCATCCCTTCACCATGCAGGTGGCGCTGTGGGTTAAACCACAGAGCTTAGGACTTGCTGATCAGAAGGTCGGCGGTTTGAATCCCCGCGACGGGGTGAGCTCCCGTTGCTCAGTCCCTGCTCCTGCCCACCTAGCAGTTCGAAAGCACCTCAAAGTGCAAATAGATAAATAGGTACCACTCTGGTGGGAAGGTAAACGGCGTTTCCGTGCACTGCTCTGGTTCACCAGAAGCAGCTTATTCATGCTGGCCACATGACCCAGAAGCTGTACACAAGCTCCCTTGGCCAATAAAGCGAGATGAGCGCCGCAACCCCAGAGTCGGCCACGACTGGACCTAACGGTCAGGGGTCCCTTTACCTTTATCCCTTCTTCACTACTCTACAGCAGGAGCATGGCATTAGCAACAGCATTTTAAAAAATGTAATCTAGAGGTAACCTAAATTGGCAAGCTTTTTCCAGTATTACCTTCCCACCATCATATGTGAACTCAGAACGTGCAGTTCACCACTGTAGCATCTCTCAACCCAGATGGGAGGCAGAGAAAGAGGTAGGCCAAAGAGGAGGGGCTGGATCATTGGTAACTGAGGGCGACTCCTGGAACTGCCTGAGGTATCAGCCCTCAGTAGGAATCTTTTCGTGGCTGTGGGGTGTAGTCCAAACAAGCCATGTGAAGGCTGGGGCATCAAGGCTGCAATGATCAAAGCTTCAAAAAGTCAGAGGCAGGGTCTATACAGTGTAAGCCCATCAGGGTCTGAGGCAGTGGTAGTGATGACAGGTTCAGTCAAAAGGTCAACATCCATATGAAGCTGGATTAGGCAAGGCAAGGATCACATGTCTGCTGCTGCTGTTATTTCTCCTTGTAACAATGAATTGCTCAGTTGCTCAGGCAAGGCTTTATCGACCTCCAAGAACCATGGTTAACCTGTGGGCTCTGGAATTCATAGAGTTTTGCAGGAGTGGCAGACCACTGGTGGTGCAGGGGTTAAGGCTCCAAATCCTGATGATTTGAGATATATGCACCCCTGCTGCATTACAATGAAACATGGGAAATATGACCACATCAGATTTAGGAGCGTGAGATGAGCTGTATAGGAGGACGGTAAAATTGTAAAAAGGCTACGAGGTGGCCCCTGCCCAGAACAACTTGTATAAGTTGCCCTAGGAATGTGCATCCACAGCAAGGATGTCATATAATACAGCCTTCAAGTTCCTTTTCATTTATCAAAAAAACTGGCAAATCAACTGAAGCCTGTTCTTAATTTGCACTGGTAGCGTGGGAGCTATTCCTTCCTATGCTGAGAAGTCTCATATCATATGAGATATGTCTGCTCCCCATGCCAGTATTGCCCTTCCTGGAGACTGGACAATTCTGGTACAGGGGAGAGCCACAGAATATACTCCTTTCTGGAGAATATACTCAGTCTGGAGCTGTTTATGTTTCTTTGGAAACATGGGAAGGGCCTATGCTGTGGCGGGTCCATGCCATCAATGTAATACTCGGAAGGCCCTCAAGAGAAGTAAATCTGAATACTGATTAACCTATCCTCTGGATACAATAAAATGTGGGCATTCTTTCACCACTCAATACAGACACATACATCTTACTGCATAGTTGCTCACAAGCTGGTAAGAACCAAATAAATAAATCCCCATTATTTCAGTTCCTGAGTAGCATATTAGCATTGACCACTGAGTAAAGGATAGCCATCATTAAAATGCAGACTTGCCTAGCCTTTTTATTTTTTATTTTTTTAATCATATTTATTAAAATTTCCAATAATGACAGAATAGAAAAAATAGAAAAGATAAAGAAAAGAAAGAAAAAGAAAGACCAATTTTAAACCCTTATTTTCATAACCTTCTTTCTGGGACTCCCTCCTTCCCCTCCCGACTGTATTCCCCTTTCCCTAAGTTGGTTCCACAAGTTCTCATTCCCAATTTAAACCTAATATGTTATGCCTATTAGCCAATTTAAATTACAATCTTAACATCACTCCTCATCTTTAACAAAATAGAAAAAAGATTTTTTCCCCAAGATCTACCCCGTTTCCTTCCACGAGTTCCCCCTTTTTCCCCCCAAAACATGTTAAATCAAAATACCAAAGTTATATAGAAAGATAAAAGATAAAAGATAGAAGAAGATTCAAAAAGTTGGTTACATAGCCTTTGGATTCTAGAGTTCCCCCTCCCTTCCCCGGTTTAGATTCCCCATGTCCATCAGTCTGTATGTTGTCGGCCTGGAGGTCTCAAGTCCACAGCCAAATTTTCCTCAATCCATCTTGCCGGTTTTCTTTAAATTTGCTTGTTTTGATACTGTTTAACTTCAAAAGTCCAGTCTAATAGAGGCCTTTAATTTCCTTTGATCGTAGTTGCTCCTCCCATTGTTCTTTCCATGGCGTAGTTGGTCCTTTGCTCTTTTATTTCTTACTTTCTCAGGTTTCTTCTTGTTCAGCTGCAAAACCATTCTTATTCCGAAATCTAGTATCTCTACAGAGGTTTGTTATTCAGGAACAAAAACTTACGTCCAGTTCCTACCTTGCTTCAATAGAAAAATTCTATTGTGTTGTCACCTCTGTAGACAAAACAATATTTCAGTTTAGCTGCTTTCCCAGGAGATAAGTCCTGTGCACATCCCAGAGTAGTTTTCCACATACACCACTTGTAATGTCCCAGAGCCCCTCTAGAGGGGTTGCAATAACTTTGTATCCTCTAATCCAAAAGTCAAGTTGTTGTTTCTTTTCCCCCAGACATTTTGTATCCATATTTATGTCCAATTATAACAAAATTTACCAGCAAAATACTTATAACAAAGTCCTCTTTATATTCTCAAGATTTGACAGCTACTTTGACAGCTGTCAAATTCTCCATCTCTCCGCCAGGTTCTCCGAATCGCCCCGGTTCCCGGGGGGGGAGTTGCCTTTTCCCTCTCACCCTCGACTTTTCTCCTCCAGCACAATTCTTGTAGTATCCCATCGTGGAATTGATTTTTTTGTCAGCAATAAGCTTCTGAATCGATCTTGGTTTCTCAGTCCTTGTTTTAGCATGTTTACAATCAGAGAGGGGACTGACTTCCTTTTTAGATCCCCCCCGCTCGTGCCGAATCCGAAAAAAAATTCCTTTTTTTTCTCTTTTTATACCCGGTTGCCCAATTACTCACGGGTTGTTGTTAAATAGCCGAATTTCCAATGGAAGAAGCCAGCGCTCTCCGACGAATGGCATGCGGCTGCGCTCGGCAGGGGAAGCGATAGACTCACAGCACCACGCCACTCCCCGGCACCCGATCCGTAGCCTTTAAAAAGGCTCCTTCACGAGTCGGGAGGGCGCTAACGGTACCAGCCGAGTCCCCATGTCCACGGGCTCCGTGCCCGTGGTTTTTAAGGGTCCCCGCGTCGCCGGCGTGGTAGGACCCAGCCCCTGCCGAGCAGACTCCCTCCAGAGCTCGGAGGGAGTCCGCCATTCGGCGATGGTGCCAACCCGGAAGTCTCTTGCCTAGCCTTTTTAGATAGCTGCAAAGACTGTCACAGTCTGGTATGCCCCTTCATCGGTCCTCCTTTTTCTTTTTTTAAGGTACAGGGGTTTTTTTAAGCACCCAGGGCTATCTGTACACCTACATGCATAAGGTACACACATCCTAAATTAAGAGCTTGGCCAACTGCAGACTGCTTCACCATAAGGCTAGCTGTGAATAGAACAAGCACTGAAATTAACAGAGTTGTCAGAATGATAAATGAGGGACAGAGCTGGATAAACTCACTCCATTCCAGATCTTTCCATTGACCCACTGTCACGGCAATCTCCAAGCAGGACTGAAAGTGTCTAATTCCCATTGACTTCAATATAGATTTTCCAGTAAGTAACCAGCAGGGTTATTGATGCTAGGAAAGGCCTAGATTTTGTGCCATCCCAGTGGAGTCGGTAGGGATTTAATGGCGTGTGTACACAAAGGTGATGCATTTTATTTCACATGTCCAGGTGGAGATTTTCAGAAGATAATTGAACTTGGCCACTACCTTTTCACACTTCTGTTCTGCTGACAACTTGTTTCCCTTTTGAGAGATGTTGCCCCTTGATGGTCAGAAGGTGCATTAAACACTCCTGACTGCTCAGAGACCTGAATGTGCTTAAAATGTGGGAGTAGGTGTTAAATTCCCAGAGCCGCTGTCTGTCTGGAAAAAGTCACTTTTCTTGACAGTGCCCTGGAAAAGAGCTGGGGAGGAGAGAAACCTTTTGAGATCAGTTGCTTTCCTTTCCTTTCTTTTTCTTTGTGTGTGTGTGTGTGAAAAATGTCAAGCTTCAAAGTTAGCTGTGAAATTTGATCCCTAACTGACAACAGAAAGGGGGGAGGGGTAGAGTAGTGACTTTAGACATCTACCCTTGTCCTGCTCCTCTGCACTTTATGAACTAAGAAAAATCAAAAACAAGCCTTCAGCAAGGCTCCCTAGTGACCCCTTGTGTCATTTTGCCGATTGTACTTATTCCCACAGTCTCCGACAGTCACTGAACTGTGACACAGCATCAAGATCACGGGAATAAGGCATTTCCACACACACACACACACCCTCATCAAAACAGTATCTCTAAAAGTATGTAGTATAGAAGAATTTTTAAAAATAGAAACTTTTTATTTTCAGAATAATATTTATTTTACTTCATTTGTACCTTGGTTGCACTAGCAGGATGCAACCATATTGTGCAATGTTTTCTTTTGGTCCCAAATGGCTGGATAGAAGCGCTGTTTTTCTTTTCTCTCTCTCTTTTCTCTCTGATTTTCTCAGCTTCCTTTAACAAGTACTAAACGGCCATTATGCTTTCTCAGTGCACATTGAGATTCATCTGCCAGCTCTAAACTGCCTCAAAGTGCTTCAGTTTTGCATGAGCACTAAACTGGGACTGGGAAGGATTACCCAGTGCTGAAGGGCTAGATCATTAGAAAAGGGCATGCAAATCCACTGAACCAGGGATGAGAGAGTGCACAGATTTTTCTTTGCAAAGTCTGAACTGCAGTTTATGTAAATCATTAACCTCTGGCAGACTCCCCCCCCCCTCCAAGCTTCCTTCCTTCCTCCTTTCCTCTTTTTCTTTCTCTGTCATTTACATGTGGAAATAGATGAAGCCACTCTGGGCTTTCTGTCAAGTGCAAGAATAACTGGTGCCATCACTCTTTGCCACATTTCTCAGCTTGGACCTGGCCTTCTCATGCTCCTTTTCACTTGTACCAGTCCTTCAAAGCACTGCTAAGGGATCCCTGCATGTGACAATAAAGAGCTACTGAATGACAGGAAGCACAAAGCAGCACAGACAGCTTGTCACAAATGTATTTATGCTCATGAACCGGAGCCTATCTTATTTTAGAAATTATTTAACTCAAGTGTCATTGGAAAGGCATGGGGGCTAAGGCTATAATCCCACCGACAGTCCCTTACTAGGGAAGAAGCCCATCTGAAACAGTTGGTATTTTATCCAAGAGTAAGCGCATGGGGTTGCATTGTAGGTGCCCAGGCCATTGCCTGGGCACCTACAATGCAATAAACAGAGTGTGTTTATATGATTTAAACTACAGCCAACCCTTTCCCAAAGGCTTGAGAATAGGTCGTGGTTAATGAAAAACAAAATTCAGAATTAAGTGCAATTAAATCCAGTAGTTCTAAACAGAGCCAGTCTTGCCATTAGGCAAGGTGAGGTGGCCTCAGGCAAAAAAAAAAGTGAACCATTAATTAGCGGAAAATTATTAGTTACTTAATATTATGCACATATCTAAAAACTGTGAGTTCAGCATTCTGCCAGAGGCATAAAACATAACAGTTGTTAATTCCCTCTTTACCAAGGCTGTACCAGATGTTGCTGGACAACAGCTCTCATTGACCTTGATCACTGGAAGTTGCAGTCAAACAACATCTGGAGCACTAAAAGTGCCCTTACCCTACTCTATCAGAATAAGCATGGTTGACCTTTGAAAGATGCTCAGGCTTCTGCTTTAGAAAGTGTCCAAGGGACTATGAGCTCCATACTTACAGCACTGACAAAAATAACTATAATAAGCAGAGCCTTGCTTTAAGAACATGGTGCATGGATGGTATCATTTAAGACACTTTGGAGATTCAGTTTGATTCTCACTTGTTCCAGTCCAGATAAGCGTCTCCATTTCACATCAGTCCCTTGGATATTGACAATGACCTGCCTAAACCTTGCATTGGTCACAGCTTACAAACTGACCTCGTTATAAGCTTACTTAAGGGACTAGATAAAATTCTACCGAAACAGTGTGGGGGGGGAGAGCATATATTTAAAATTGCATATGGAGAACACTGCTGCATCAGAGAACAGCATCCTATTTCTCACAGTGACTAGTTGGGAACTTCCAGGAAATTTATCAGAAGAGCTTGATTGAGGGCAATAGACTCTCCTACTGTTCACCACCACCACCACCACCACATCTGGCACTTCCACTTCTGGAGCTTCCATATAGCTTAGGGATGGGAAGCCTGGAGCCCTCCAGATGTTGTTGAGCTATAATTCCCATTGACCACTCTGCCTGGGGCTGATGGGAACTGCAGTCTAACAATAGCTGACTTACGTGGTTTAGCTATTGTGGCCAGAATTGTTCTATCTATACCTATCTATCATCTATCTGTCTATCTATCTATCATCTATCTATCTGTCTATCTATCTATCTATCTATCTATCTATCTATCTATCTATCATTTATCTGTTTTTTTATTTTTATTATTAATCAATTAAATTTCTATACCACCCTTCATCAGAGGATTACAGGGCGGTTTACAATATAAAAACACAAAAACACATAGCATAGTAACAAACAAAAATCCCTCCCCATGTTTAAAAGGCCGTATATTGTTTAATTAGTCAAAGGCCTGGGGAAAGGGGAATGATTTTACCTGGCACCTAAAAATATGTAAAGAAGGCGCCAGGTGAGTCTCCCTGGGGAGAGCATTTTACAAATGGGGAGCCACTGCAGTAATTACAGGTAGATCCATCCAAGGTAGTAGCCATCTCTACATCCATTGGCCAAAAGGGATGACATAAAGGAAGGTTATAAGAAGTGCTTGAAGCATTATAATCAGGATAACTTACCCTGCAAGATACACCAATTTCAAATGTATTATTTGTGCAAAACAGTTTTAAAATAAAACATCAGTTTTATATATGAAAGCATAGTTGCTCCAGTTTTGGGATTTTTTAATATTTTTTTAAAAGAGATCAGGTTCTCAGCCTAAAGCAGAGTGAGAGAAAATTCTGCTAATTGGAACCTGATTGAAAAGTCTAAGCAAAGCCTTCAGGGCTTTGCCTTAAGCATCTGAGTTTTGAAGGAAAATGTATAAATATATCCCCATTGTACATAGCTCTATAATCATTTTACTGTTAACTGCCCATAAAACCTGGTATGTCAAATATTTGTGTCAGAGGAAACTGCCCCATGGTTATTATCTGATGTACCATTTGAAAGAAGTTGTTTGCAATGTTCATCCACATATTGAATTCACTAATAAACCATGCAGATATGTTGTGTATGAGGCATATACGTATATAAAATTATCACCTTCCAGATCAGATGCAGATAGCATTTTTCTTTTTCCTAACCAACATCTCCTTCCCTCCCTCCTCTTTCTATCTTTCTCTCTTTGGCATCTATTTATGTTTAACCTATTTATTAATTTTTGATTCGCAAACACTGCAGAGTATGTGCTTTGAAGTATTTGAACAGAAACACTCTATGGCTGCTTGAGGTCCATATTCGAGAATCCTGTAAACATTTCTTCGAAGAACAGGGATTAACTCTACTTAATATCAAAGGCATGTTTGTTTCCTGTATCTCTCTCTCTCTCTCTCTCTCTCTCTCTCTCTCTCTCTCTCTCTCTCTCTCTCTCTCTCACACACACACACACACACACACACACACACACTTGTTCAGGTCCCACCATGGGAGCAGCTTCACAAAAAGTATGTTGAGTAGTAAATCATAGAGATAGAATCATAGAATAATAGCATTGTAGAGTTGCAAGGGACCGCATGGTTCATCCAGCCCAGCCTCCTGCATTGCAGGATAGTTAAACTAGTGGTATGTCAATGTTTCAAAAGCGTAATTCCCTTCTGAAAGAGGCTCCCATTTTTCCACTTCATTCTCAGGGCACTTCAGAATTTATTTAGATTTTGAAGGTTGTGGTTTCCACTTGATGTTCCCCAGCAATCTGCAGCCTCTGTGGCTGGTCATAGGCTTGCTGATCGGGGGGGGGGGGAGTCCATGGGAGAAGTTACCTCACAATGTCTTTCCCTGAGCTCTAAGTGTGGGAAGCCCAGGAACTGCAAAGTTCAGAGCTGAGATGAACTGTAGAAAGAAAGGAAAGGCGCCCACAAAACTTCTTTGTCCACCACAAAAGATGAACACAACAAAAATTCCACACTTGACTCAGGAGAATTTCCCCGGGATTTTTTTCTTGCCTTTGATAATTTATTTTCTCACTGATTGATGGAGAGTGGTCAGGAAAAGGATACAGGAGAAATTTTTGACACCGCACTAATTCTAACAGCCCAATCCTATACATGTATGCTTAGAAGGAGGTCTTTCTGACTTCAGTAGGGGTTTCCCTTGCATCTGCATAGGTTTGTTGTAGGCAGCCCTGTATTGGGAAGTTCTTTATGTTTGACATTTTGTTATGTTTGTATATGTGCTGGAAGCTGCCCAGAGTGGTTGGGGAAACCCAGCCAGATGGTCAGGGTGGTCACTACTGGTCACTACTAGTAGTAGTGATAGATGAAATCTCTTTCACATCAGTTTGGAATTCAATTTTATAAAAATCAGGAAACAACTGCTGCTTCTTTCTGAAATAGATACCCCATTTTGCTCCCATCCCATTGTCAAGAGCATGAGTCTTAATGTGCCCCCACAACACTCTCTCAACTCTCAGTTCCAGGTTGGGTGAGTTTCCGAGAGGCCTCAAGGATGGCAAATAGGACAACCCTTTCCCTCACCACTGTTTCTCTGGTCTGCACACTTGTGCTTCAGACACATGTAAATCTGTTGGATGGCTTCTTGCACTGACCATAAAAGTATCCTCAGGGAAACTATACTCAACCTTCCTTGAAAAGCCACCACCTGACAAGGTCACAGAAGAATAAAGAACAGTTCCTTCCTCAGTTTTATCACAATCTTTAAGAAGAAGACAGAATTGGGGGGAGAGAGAAAGAAAAGACAGGGTAATAAAAAGAAATAAAGCAGAATTAACAATGCCGTTGTCTCCAACTGTCATGCTAGTTTTATATCTCACATTTAAAAACTGAATTTTCATTGGGGGAAAAGAAGCAAAGTAATTTTAAGGATGTGGATTAAGGAAGAGGACGAGTAGGGAGGGAAGAGAAGGTGTCAGAAGTGAAGATTTTTTGAGAGAGATAAAAGTGGTAAGCTAGAACAAGAAATATGAGCACCATATATACAGTGAACCAAAAGTTAGCATATATGATTTCGGTCCAGCACTCAGCCCTAACACACATACACACAGTCAACAGTGCTTGATACCAATTTGGGCAGATGGGATAGATTTCAGATAGGCAAAGATTTCATTACTGACCTATAGTGGGCCATTTCATGTAATTGCTTTGATAAACAGACCTGTTTAACTTCAGCCGTAGAACTGCATCATCGGCTTTCCAAGTCATTCCCTTAGATGTTCAGATGTTTTCCGAATGCAGACGATCAAGCAGAATGATTGTGCCTGCTAGCCCCATCTTGCCTGTTATGTGCATTGGGTCAGAAAACTTCTACATCAGTATAAACTGTCCTTGAATTGGCAAGGTCCTCGATCATAAAGGTAAAGGTTATGTAAGGGCAGTTAAATGCACATTTAGTTTTCCAAATGAATGTACAAAGGAGGCAGGACCAGGGAATGTGGGTAAGGTCTGGTGAGACAAGGGCAAGGTCTAGTGTATCTGAAGGGCATCAGGTTGTGGACAGCTGGTCTATTTACATGAACAGGTTGGTGCTGTCTTTTTCTTTTTCTCATACTCTTATACTCTTAAGTATTCACCAGAACTTTGCCAAAGTGGGAGTGAATTTAGGAATTCCTCCTTTGGTGAGACATTCATGGAAAGTGGAGATGGCCTGAAGAGCTTTGACAGGACTAGTAATATTTCTCAGAGGGATTTTCACCAGACTCGATGCCAGCAGTCAGCAAAATCAGGCACTGGCTGAGATCACAGGGGCTTGGAAGAGCCTTTCACTGTGCCACCTTTTGCCACTGACCCTGACTGCTGGCTGGCTATGTTGTCCCTCCACTGTTGGAAACAGTAAGCCTTGAATACTTGTTGTTGAGAGAAGAGGGCTGTTTCACTCTAGTCCTGCTTGCTGGCTTCCCAAGCCTAGATCTGCTTTGCTTCAGGAAGACTGCTGGATCATGTGCCAATTTTGTGCCATGGATTTGCTTTGTGTCATGTCAAAAGTAATAATATGGTGCCTCTCAGTATGTACAGAGATGAATTGTAGCTTACGCAACACATATATTAGGATGAGAATGGAGACAGGGTATGGTTTTTAGATTCTAAGGGTATGGCTTCTAAAATCCCACTACTTACCCTTTTTTGATTTTATTAAAAAGATGTAAGAAATATGGGGAATACCCTAACCATCACTCTTTCAGGTGCATTAGCAGCACCAAAGTGACCCTCCTAGGCAATATGTATGGTAGTCCTGGGCTGCCCAGATGACAAGACCCCCCCACCAGCCTCACTGATGTGGTCCAAAGGAAAGCAGAGCAATGTGTTTGGCACTAGCTTCACTGCAAGAATTGCCAGATAGAGGCATACAAGGTGCCATCCAACTGCCTTAGGGACGCCACTCCAGATTTGTGTAGGGTTAACTCCTCAGTCATTTCTTCTCCCAAATATATCCCACAAATTCCCTTCTCCTAGATGGGGTACCCTCCCAAATTGATGGGCTCTGTCTGCCCCTCAGTTCCCTCTACTTCATGTGCAGAAAATGCCTTCTTGATCACTAGACCCACTGTTGGTCTTGTCCGCTCAAATAATTATACATAATTATGTAGCATAGGAAGCTGCCATACCTATAGTCAGAGCATTGTTCCTTCTCTGAGTGGCAGAGAGTTGGTTTATTCCAGAGTGTCAGGCACAAGTCTTTCTAGTTCTACCTGGAAATGTTTGAGATTGAATTTGCAAACTCTTTGCATGCAAAGCATGTGCTCTACCACCACAGCCCTTCCTTCTCTATTGTGTCTTTTCTACTTTTGGAAAGTAAAGGTTTTCAAACTGGGGGATGTGTGAATTCCCTCTCTGTCCCATGATGTTTTGACTTTATTTGTGCTCACCATGGAAAAACAGCAGAAGCAGTACCATAAACGAGTGCAGAAGACATTTCATTACCAATTCTTAATTACTGGGATTTTATACTGTGCGCAGCACTTATTGTGCACTATGGGTCTCTGCAAACTTATGCAATTATTCCCCTACAATTAAGTTTGTTATGACATAACTTTAAATGGAAAGCACATGCTTCTGAGCCCTGGTGTTTGAATTTATGCAAATATATTAATGTATGCAAATTTGCAATTTCCTGGATTTCTCTCAGAGGTTACTGGCAGTTATTCAGTTGTGGATTTTGGGTGTATAAATGGATGAGTGATGCTGATTCTTGTCTGCCATGAACTAGATGAAACAATTAACTCATTTTAACTTCTTTTTTCACCATAGTGATCTCCTGGTGGGCAAGGACTGCTCAGTTTCATCACCCCTTCCCAGCAGGCCCTTTTTAATTGTTTATGACTATAGTCACTCAGCATGTTGAAGATATCAATGCTTCCAAGAAATGGAAATATGCCTGGAAACTTGGGCAGGATAGAGGGCAACTACCCCTCCCTTTGTTCCTGAAATAACAGCCATGGTTTTTTCCTACAGTGGAGGCAAATGATATATTTTGGCAAACTGACCATCTGAAGCAACCGTCCTCCAACCTTGGACATGGTTTCAGCACTTACTAACTGGTTCTAATTATCAGGTGCAACAAAACAAAACAAGTCCGAAAACCGAGAAGCTAAAATGAATGGTATTTAATATAGGGCCACCACAAATGTACTCTTAGGGATTGAGACCTATTTTGACCTATTGGCCTCAACTGGTCATATATTGTGGTCAAGTGGCAATACTACCTAGGCTTAACCATGGTCAACATGACTGTATTCTTGCAGACATAGGCTCAGATCCAAAGTAGAAGGAAGTTTATGAAAGGGGATTTTCTTATCCCTTCCTCCTGCAGCCCTATGCAGCCCCATAAAGCCTCTCTGGAGGGCTGAGAGACCACCCTCTGTGATGCTAGATGGGGTGCAGAGAGCTGCTGTAGTAAAGGGAATTGATCAAAATTCAGCCACACCTTTCAGAAACCTTCTTCTACTTGTGGCTCTCTGGATCCAAACCATTTACTTATACATTTATGCTTAGGAAGAGGAAAATGAGGCATAATCCTGAATTAAATGTACTGGCCTTTGGTGCCTTTTAGAACATCTCAGCATACTGGCTACTACTGAAGCATAAAAGGACTTGCATTAACTTCTACAGCAAGGAATAGCAAACATTCAGATATTACACAGGTGTTCTCTTCCCTAAGTTAACATTCTCCATGTGCAGCATGTCTGTGATACAGCACCAGATGACCACAAAGAAAAGAAAAATAGCTATTCCATATGGTCTACAAAATCACATCATACACTCACACAATAAGTTCTGTGCCATCGCAGATGCTTTAACAGATTAAATTTTCTCTAACACACCTAGGAAGTGTTGTCATATTAGGGACTTCAACTGTATTAGCAAAGGCTAATAAGATTTAGCTTAGCTGACTTGATATAACACTGGAGAAATATATCATTTCCAGTTGCTGAAGCCGTACAGTTCCCTTTGTTATTTGGTCCAACAAGTAGTTTCTTTTACTTCCGAAAACTAATATTTCTGAAGCAAACCACCATTGCAAGGTTACCTTAACTGAATACATGTATAGCTAATAAATCATGATCATTTTCAAAAGCCAAGCTTGTGATCTAAGCAGAGACAAGCTGGGACTTGTTTAAATATTATATATGTATTTGCAAGGCGTATATATAATTAACATTTCCAGGTTTTCATGGCATCTTAAAATATTATCATACCATTTAAAGTCGTACTCTTTAAAATGTATTTATGCCATTTTTAAATTTATTCGTGCCATTTGGAAACACATCCCTTGATTACCTATATCTATGAAGATGCATGCAGAGTTACAGAGAGGCAGTCTGTATGGCCATGCAATATTTCCAGAATCGTGTGTGCTAAGCCGTACTGGTGTGCCACAAGATGTCAAGGACAGGCAAGAGTCTGAAGGGTGGGCAGAGGAGGCAGGAGAATGAACTGGGGGAAAAGCCAGTGATTTGTGGAATACTGTGCCAACCATGAGGAAGGGGGAAGGCAGTCAGATGGGAGAAGAAGAGGCGGGGGAAGAATTGCAGGCAAGCACAGATGTGGAAGAGGCAATCCTAGAGACAGCCATATCATTAGAATCTCCTCTGTTCCCTCCCACACTGTTTCCCAGGACAAGGAGGGACTTAAAGGGACATGAGCAGCTGGAGCTGATGTGCAGGAGAACTTGCCAGTTGCTTGCATGTGTCACATCAGAAGAGGGGGTTTAAATGTGCTAATGGAGGTGTTGTCTGTCCATACACCCATATAGAGCCCACGTCTTCAGCGCCTGCATGAGTTGGGTGTCAGGAGCACCTTCGCTGACCTTCCGATCACAGGAACGCAGGAACAGCAGAGCACAGCATTCCTCTGGAACAGGTCCTGGTGCTGTGGACTCACATTTACTATTGTGAGCACCTCAATAGTAGCAGAGCAGTGGAAGCAAAACAGTGGAGGTTTCGTTGCATACCTAATTTTATTACTACTGGTTAAACAAAACAAAAGAACATAACGGACATGCACGAGAAAGCCAGCTCTCTCATACTGCCACCTAGTCTCTAGACAGATCAAAGAAAAACCAGCACAGTGCTAGGGGCGGAAGTCTGGAAGAGTGGTTTCCACCCTCTCCTTTCTCTGATGCAGAAAGTAAAACAAACATGATCTGGTGATCTTTGCAATGGGAGGGATGAAAATACTGACATTGTCATGGCACTGCTACACCTGTCTGGGTCAGGTCTAGGAACAGGTATGAAGAAGGAGGTGCCTAGCCAGCCATTTAGCAGGAGTTGTGCATGTGATTCTTCTACCTCAGGAGCTGGTGTGTGCTTTTCCAATAAAGAACTAAACTTACAATCACATGTCCTCGGATGGGTGTGCTCAGGACACAAGAGGAGGTTAAGAATGCCTTGAAAATTAAGCCCGCATCTTGAATGCAGCCACTATGCTATGACCACTCTTGTTCAGAGGTTACAAGAAAAATTAGCTCCCCTTTATGCTAGTATCTAGACAGTGAATCATAGAACTGAAGGACTTCAATGGTCATCCAGCTCCTCTGCAAATGCAGGAAATCCATCAGGTGCATGTTACAACAAACCAAAGTAAAACCAATACTGGGGCATTTAGGTTGTCACAGAAGTGCTATTATTAAAGAAACATTTGTTTCTCAGCTTGAACAAACTATCAGCAACTGTGGCTCACATCAAATTAAAACGTTTCCAAACCTATTAGGCAACCTATATGCTTGCATTTAGAAGAATGATCACTTCCCAACTGTTGCAGTTCGTCAGACTGATTTGGAGCCTACTGATGTATAAATACGCTACACTGCCAAGGCTAAACCTGTGAAAACAAGGGAAAAGGAAGCTGCAACCTAGAAACAACTGCACTTCAGAATTAAAGCAGATTTCAAAATGCATATTGTGTTTCCCTATATTAAACAGGGGAGGAGACATTACAAGGACCACTTCCTAGAGTGGAAATTGCTCATGAACACACACAAAAAGGTGGAGAGAGTTGTGTCTGCAGTCCACTGTCCCTGCTCAGTTCAGTTCTTGAAACCACAGCAGCTATATTGTCAGTCTTTTAATTTCAAGGTGAAATGCTATTATTCATTTTCCCCAAAGTAGTTCATAATTTGATTGGCAAAATGTCAAGGATAATGAATCTTTTAAAAACAAAAACTGGCATACAACAGAGGCCCTAACAGTACAGTGCATCTCATTAGTCCTCCCCTCCCACCAGATAACACTGGGCTACATTTATATGCTTCATTCCCTCTATTGTTATAATGTTAAAGGCGTTTTTGGCAGTGACTTTTTAAAAACTGAATTGGCATACAACCTAAGTGGCAGTATGCAAGTGTATGCAGACAGTAATTAATTGCCGATTTTTTCCTGTGAAACTGGGAGCAAAAAATAAGGAGCATTCTTGGTTTTTGCTTGCCAGGACACACTGTGCTGTATAATTAAGGATATCTGCGCTCTCTTTCTGAACTTGCAGCGCATTGCTAGGTCCTCAAAAGACTTTGACAAGCCCATGACACAAATGTACATATAATTTGAATATGCTAATTTGCATGCACATTTGATTCGGCTTTCAGAGGAGCATAATATTAAAAAAAGTTTTGGGGTGGGATGCGCCAAGAGACCTGGGACTCATTGTAATGGCTTTGGTCCCTGGGCCACTCTTTAAGAACACTCTGGCCACATACACACCATACGTTTGAAGCACATGGATTGAATCATAGAATAATAGAATTGTAAAGTTGGATAGGACTCCCAAGAGACATCTAGTCCAACCCTCTGCAATGCAGGAATCTCAACTAACGCATCCATGACAGATGATCACCCAACCTCTGCTTAAAAACCTCCAAGGAAAGAAAGTCCACCATGATTCCCCTAAAGAATCATGGGAACCACCAAAGGTGCCAAGATTGAGGGGGCCCATTGCATGCCATGTGAAGTTGCATCGTTTGGAAGAGGACGAGTGCAGAACTCAGTACAGTGTGACTTCAATGGCCTATAGCTCCTCCTCTTTGTTGCTCAGGAGGAGCTGACCACTGAAGCTGTGCTTCGCTTAGTTCTGTGCCGCCTCTACCTCCTTATCATTGAGGCGGGTTGGCTCCCGGCCAACAGATATTGGGGAGGGCGAAGACAGCTCAGCCCCATAGAGTTGGCACCCCTGGGAACTGCAGTTTCTGAAGGGTCTTGGAAAACATAGTTTAGTGATGGATAAGGGTTCGGGGCAGGGGGTGATGTGCTTTGATTGTGTGGTATGTATGCAGCGTCTGGCTTGCCAGAGGTACTCCCGTTTGCTCTCAGTAGAAAACCTCTGGGCCAGGCTGCTGCAGTCCCACTGTTTTATACACAGAAGCAGAAAGCCCAGACAGAAACCCTTAGTTTAGCTGAATGTCAAACTGCACATTTTGAGATCCAGATACTGTTTAATTTACATTTCCTAGCAATCTTATACAAAGGTGAAAAAGGCCCAATGTGGGTCTGAGTCTTTTATCAGTGTGGAGTTTTGGAAATTGCATTTTAAAATATTAACGTGCATACTCACGCAACACTTTTATCGACCCCTTGTCAAAAATAATACGAGAACAAGTGCTGAAGAGTGGTGTTTTGACATCTCTAATGCTTTCCTGTTTGGTTAGTTTTGAAGTATTAAAGATGTGTAGGCTTGGACTATTAATCCTGAATGTGAGAGTGGCATCAAGACTCAACCTGAAATTATGAAACAAAACATCAGCTGATGTTACCCTTGGTACCTGCCACCAAACATTGTCGCATTTCTATTTGTCTGAGAAGGGAGGGGGCATTGTTATGCCGTGGATGCTTGAGTGGGGAATTTATGGACATTTTTAAATTATAAAATGGTTGTTCATGTCAGGTTCCCAGTTTAAAATCCATTATGGGTCAGGAAGAGGAGGCTAGTTAGTACTTTGAGGGGCAAATGTACAAAAGTTGTTTGACATTCTGAGTCTTTAATTATAATTGTAGTTTAATGATAAGTTTTGGAGCTGTGGTTTTAGATAACTGATGTTTGTGATCACTGATCTGCTGTTTCAAAGTGCAAATTAGTAGCATTAGAATTCTGTTAGAATTTTGCTACAAGTGTTCCAGATTTTAAAATATCCAGATTTAACATAGCATCATTAAGTCGAGTGTATTGGGGATGATCTGCTACATATATTAACATTGTTTTGTTGCTAGGTGAATTAAATGCTATAAAAGTCTCTTTATTTATCTCTACCACTTTGCCTTAATCACTTTCTCAGTAAGGTGTATACAACTATATTGTAACCACTTTGATCATAGAAATGATAAATGTTAGTAACACCTCAGTGAATCTTGGGGGGTATTTCAATAGCAATAAGGTGTGTTCCAGATTTATTTAAAATATCTTAAGGAGTGTCATTTTCAGACATTCAAAGGTGCAAGGAGCAAAGCTGCAAAATTAGACTTTGCCTACTGTTCTAACTCTTCATTGCAGTGCTAACTCCAGATGGCCAGAGAACAACAAACATAGAGACCAGGAGGCCAGCATAATATTTGCAAGAGACTGCATTAAAAGGAACAAACTTTAGTCAACAGTGTGCTGCTACCAAACTATATACAAACGTGAAACCAGAGAGATGAACCTAGTTTCCTTTCCCTGCTGGTCTCCCCCAGGACTGATCCAGCCAATACAACCATTTCTAAATCACTTTAATTCCTGCTTACATTATAACCAAGTCCTATGAGGGGAAAGGTTGAAGGAATTGGGCATGTTTAGCCAGGAAAGCAGACAATTAAGAAAATTACAAGAAAAAGGATTCAGACTAAACAATTAGGAAGTCCGAGCTGCTTGATAGCGTCAATAATAATTTCATTTATGAATCACTTCTCATGAGCCACCCCAAAGCAATTCACAATATAATAAAAACACATATAAAACAGTTACATGCATAAAAACCTGTAAAGGAATTGCATGTATGAAAATACTTATATATCACACAGAGAGAGATTTTAAGGCAACAATAGCACATTCATAAAATCAATTCAAATCCAATACACGTGCCAACTGGGATAAAACTCTCCGTTTAGAAGGCTTGTTGAAGGAGGAAGATCTTTAGCAGGCAGAGAAGATGCCTGCCTGGTATTTAATGGGAGTTCCCAAAGCTATCTTCCACCACATTAAAGGCATTGCATGGAATGGACCTCCTGATAGGATGGTATCTGCAGGAGACCCTCTCCTGTAGAACACAGTGATTGGTTGGGTGTTTAAAGGAGGTAGATGCAGTGGCGTAGCGTGGGGGGTGCCAGGGGTGCCGGCCGCACCGGGCGCAACATTTGGGGGGCGCGTTTGGCCGGCCCTCCTTGAGGAAGCAGGAACCCCACTGTCCTCGGACCTCCTCCGAAGGCTGGCGGTGGGGCGGAGAGACCTCCTCCCGCCGCCAGCCTTCGGAAGGCTGCTCCGAAGCCTGGCGGTGTGGCGGAGAGACCTTCTCCCCGCGCCAGCCTTCGGATGGCTGCTCCGAAGCCTGGCGGTGGGGCGGAGAGACCTTCTCCCCGCACCAGCCTTCGGAAGGCTGCTCCGAAGCCTGGCAGTGGGGCGGAGAGACCTTCTCCCCACACCAGCCTTTGGATGGCTGCTCCGAAGCCTGGCGGTGGGGCGGAGAGACCTTCTCCCCACGCCAGCCTTTGGATGGCTGCTCCGAAGCCTGGCGGTGGGGCAGAGAGACCTTCTCCCCGCGCCAGCCTTCGGGTGGCTGTCCTGAAGACTTGTGGTGGGAGCAGTGGCGTAGCGTGGGGGGTGCAGGGGGGCCTGCTGCACCTGGCGCAACATCTGGGGGGGCGCGGAAGAGACTCGAGTGCTAAAATCCATGGGTTAGGGGGCGCAAATTACTTGCCTTGCCCCGGGTGCTGAGAACCCACGCTACGCCACTGGGTAGATGGCCATGCAAGTGGTAATAGTGAAGCTGAAGCTAAGCCACAGCAAAGCAGGTCCTGGGAGTTCTTGATGGTGGGACTCTTCTGAGGTATGGGATGACCTCAAAGTGTGTAGAAGTACACTTTGTGTAGAGGTGTGGGATGACCTCAAAGTGTGTAGAAAGTTCCCAGGATCATTTTGCATTGACTCTGCTCCTTTTTAGTATCTAAAGCCAAGATGTATGCAACCATTTCGTTTCATTACCCAACCTTTTCACCCAACAACATGTAGGCTTCAAAGGTAAGGTCATGCAGCCTTTTCCGTCCCCATGCTAACGAGCACCATGTCTGCTGCTGTTAACAATTCAAACAGCGTTTTCCCCCAATTCTGAAATAAATATGGGGATATTGATTGTGTTCTGGCAGGACTCATTGTTCGAGAAGTCAGCATTGAGATTTCCCGCCAGCAAGTTGAAGAACTCTTCGGGCCAGAAGATTACTGGTGCCAGTGTGTGGCTTGGAGCTCAGCAGGTACTACGAAGAGCCGGAAGGCCTACGTTCGTATCGCATGTAAGTATTCATGCTTCTGCATCGCTCTGCCTTGTTTGCATGATCAAACCTTGCATCACACTACTTAAGTCAAAAGGACTGAAGTTCCTTTTATAGAAGTATAGGAAGCTGCCTTATACTGAGACCATAGGCCCATACAACTCTGTATTGTCTGCACTCTCCAGAATTTCAGATAAGGAGTCTTTTCCAAGCTGTAACTGGAGATGCTGTACCGCTGAGCTATACCCTTTCTCTCAAAGGGAAACATATCTACACACTCTGCATTAGTGTAAGGTGTAGTTTGACCCTCAGTCTTCATTGCTGTTGGGAATGAAGGTTAGAAGGATAAGCCTTCATAGAAAAGGTGCACTTTGAAGACATATCTGGATGCAAATCTCCATTAGACAACCTGAGATTTTAATTACTGATAAAACCCCAACACAATTACTTGTCAAACACAACCGGCAGAGTTTTTTAAATTTGTGGCTCACCTTCCAGTATTTATTTTCTCGGCTGAATGTACATTACAAAAACCCACAGAATTAGTGAGACTTTTAGGTCCACTGTGAACATTTCTTTCAGCGCTGCAGATGAAATTAAAATGAATAGTGTTTTCCAAATTCACAAATCAGAATTGGGTATTTATTTCCCTTGACAGATACTTGAACTTAAGAGTCGTGCTATGTGGATCCATTAATCTGTCAGATTTGAAGTGCAGTGCAAGTTATGGTCTTCAACCCAGAGAAATTGCCTGTAGTCAAACAAACAGTTATTATATCCAAATAAACCTTCTGTCAGGATGTATGCAATCCCAGAGTGGAAGATTAGATATATGCAACCATTTCATTGCACTGTGAATAAAGTCTGAATAAAGAATGGATGTGGCCTATTTTGCCTTAATCAGAAGAGAATAAGACTGTAAAAAACCCTGCCTTTGCCCTATTGACACTCACATTAATATTAAATTTTCTCTTCTCCCATCACATCTGTACTGCCCTGCTTCCCCTGACACAATTCAAGGCGAGCAGATCTTAGAAACACAGATATCCATCTTATTATACAAATATTTAATTTTCATTAATTTTCAAAGGGAGGACTGTCTTTCAAATGCTGTATTTGCTCTGGAGACTCTCATTTCACTACCATGTGGATGAAATGAGTTTACCCTGACTTACAGTGGAAGTAAGCCACATTACTCAAAGTCAGGTTTTCTTTGCCTTTGGGGAAATGAAACAAAACAGCTTTTGGTGAATGCTCACTAGAAGCTGGCTATCTGTCTGGCATTTAGCCTGACATTTTAGTGAAAAAGAATTTCACTTCTAGTAATGTGAATGAATTCTCCAAGAAAAAACTGTTATTGGGATGTACAGTTTTTCCAAGAGGTACTCTTGCTCTGGAGGCTATCAGAAGAATTCGTAAATGAGAAATTAAGGCACAGTGAGGTTTTAAAAGCTGAAAATAGGCCTTGTTCCTGTGCTCACCTATTTCATACTGACAATCATCCCTGCTTTTCCTGAATCACATTTAGTCTTATTTCCAATTATGCTTCTTGCTTTTGATTAACATTGGTAGAAAATTAAAGATGAATAAGTGGCTGTCCAGTCTTTCTGAATAATTTCTAGTGGTGCCCCAACTGAGGGGAGCACACAGGACTGCTTCAGATGTTCATAGATTCATAGGTTCATAGAACTGTAGAGTAGGAAGGGACCTTGAGGATCATATAGCCCAGGGGTTCTCAACCTGGTCCCTACCACCCACCAGTGGGCGTTTTAGGATTCTAGGTGGGCAGCATAAGCTGAATCCTCCTTCCACCAAACACTGGTGGGCGGTAAGGAAATTTTACCATCAAGAAAGATGCATTAGTGGGTGGTAGGTATAAAAAGGTTGACTAGCTGCAATGTGGGAATATGCAGCTGTCCCATACGGGGATCAAACCTGCAACCTTTGTTTTATCATCACCATGCTCTAATCAACTGAACTTTCCAGACACATGTTTTATCTCGTGATGGCTGCCTCATCAAGTGATGGCTCCCATAGGTAAATCTTCATCATCGCATACTTATTTCCATAGGATTCACTTTTGTGTGACCTTACACACCACACTTTTCTATGTGTTTACACATTCAGATGGCAGGCATCAAGTGTACAGCAATGAAATGTAGGGGGGAAAATCAAGTGATGTGCATGCATGTGTGAACTGACAAATGATACAACTCCTTCACTATCTTAATTTTCCATTTGCAGTTACAAAAAAGAGAAAGGAATCAAAAATAGAAAAGGGCAAACAAAATGAATGCTCTAGACCAGGCATATTCAACAGGTAGCTCATGTTGAATGGTGGGGTACATCTACTGCCCCACCAGGAAGCTCAACAAGTTTTGCTCTCCTAAAAAAAGCTCAACAACTTTCACCTGAACCCCTAGCTCACTGCCAGTTTTTAACTGTGAGTAGATCGTAGTCTCTTGGGAGTTGGCCATCCCTGCTCTAGACACATTGGCAAAGGGAGTTCTACTTCTATTAAATGAGAAATGGGGTGGTGCCCTCCAGCTTTACCCCTACATATTTCACCCACAATGCTTGCCCAGAAAAATTATGTTAGTGGCTCTAGAGTTATATCAAGGGATAGGATCTGCAGGTGTTATTACATAGTCTACGGAGTGCAAAGCTCTGCAGTATGCTACATTTTCCACATTTAAGATCCCAGGGTACTCTAGTTGAAAGGATCACAGGGCTTGGCAGGAGTCTTTGGGGTTTTTTTTCTGAGACCCTGAAGAACAGCTGCCAGTCAGATGATTTCTTCATGCAGTGCATAGTTAGTTTATGGAACTTGCTGCAGCAAGATATGACAGTGGTCACTGGCTTTGATGGCTTTAAAAGGGAACAAAAACATCCATGGAGAATAGTGTATCAATGGCTATTAGCCGGGAGAACTAGAAAGAATCTCCAGATTCAGAATATATATGAATTCCAGTTGCCGGAGGAGAAACAGCAAGGGAGAGCTTTTGTCACCATGTCGTGCTTGTGGGCTGCTGAGAACCATCTGGAAAGCAGCTGTTAAGAAACAGAATGCTTGACTAGATATCTCATGTTCTGATCCAGCAAGGTTCTTCTTTTGTTCCTACAATGTTTTGTAGGGCAGGGGATCTGCAAAATGTTTCTGTTAAGTATCCATTCATTCACTGAAAGCCTTTGCACAGGCTATAGTAAGGTTTAGAAGGGCAAGCAATTAAATGACAACTGAGCCCTCGTGTATTCCAGGAAACCCTAACATAAGTATTTAACAAGACATATATATCTGGCATTCTGCTGGGGTTATACTTCTGGTAGCAAACAAATATTGCAGCCTTTGGGGACTTTCATGACAGATGAATGCTAAACCTATCCCTTCCAAGCGCTAGCAGTGAGCAAAAGATCAATGTAGAAATGTTTCATAATGTCAGGGGTTTAGGAGCAGAGGCAAGGCCAAGGGAGGAAACAGAGAGCGAAGGGGAGGAGGCAGAAGAAAAGATGAGTGATGACGACGACCCGAGATCTCCTAGTCTTTCCAGTGAATCAGAGGATTCACAGAAAGGAGCACCAGTGGCCAGGGCAAGGGGGGAGTCTAGGGGGGCACCCCAGGAAGATAGAGCCAGAGGGGACTCAGGGGAGAGCAGTTGGAAATCGGGACCAGCGTCACCGCCAGGGAGCAGGGAAGAAGGAGGGAGCCAGGGGGCAAGCGCTGGCAGCTCACCACAGGAGGGAGGGCATGAGTCAGGAGTGGCCACACCTCCATCGGGGAGCGAAGAAACGGTTAAGAGGAAAGTGGAAGGCTGGGCGCGCGCGCCAAGTTCAAATGCAGAGGAAGGCGGCGCAGTAAGCAGCCCGGAAAGGGAACCAGGTCCTAAAGCCCGGCGCAAGGAGGCAGGAGGGTCCGGGTCAGCGTCAGAAGAATCCAGGAAGGAAGAAACCCCGGGGGGTAGAGGGACCCAGAGGAGGACAGTCAGGCGGAAAAGGTGGAGCAGGGCTAGGATATTAAGTTGGTGCACAAGGGGCGGAGACTCAGACGGAGCTTCGCCGATCTAGCCATTAGAAGTAGAGTTGCAAGTAGCAGCTTGAGAATGGTAACTGTAACTCAATAAAGACTTTTACTTAATGACCGCTGGCTAGCGTGATCCTCTGTGAGCTAGGATCTTGAAGCAGCTCTGACAGTAAGCTCCGTCTCTCAAAAATTGTGGGCATCTACAGCCTCGAGGAGAGGAGAGAAGCAGGTGCCTACTAGCTAGCTCACAAACGGCAGACAACATGACGGCTGAGCAGCAGATAGAGGAACTCAGAAAAGCAGTGTCACAACTGACTGCCGAGGCTCTCGCATCCAGGAAGAGAGAGGAGGAGGCAGCTGCCGCCTGCAGGGATCTCCAGGTCAGGTTAGACGTGCTGACAAAGCAGACACCCCGGCAGGAGGGAATTGGGTTGGCGAGACGAACAGGCGGGCTGGTCTCTCACTTCGATGGGAACCTGCAACAGTATCCCAACTTTAGAGCAGACGTACTGTGCGCACTGCAACTGCTGCATAAAGACTTTAGAGATGAGCAAGAGAGAGTGGGATTCATCATGTCTCATTTGCATGGGGATGCTAAAGCATGGCTACGCAATTTATGGAGAGATAAGGATCCGGCGCTCCAGAATGCAGATGCCTTTATTAAAGCGATGGATGGGTGTTTTTTATCAAGCATTGACGTGGATCTTGCCCGGAAGGAGGTGCATGGGCTAAGACAAGGGAGGGCCAGCGTCAGGCAGTACCATGCCCGCTTTTTCGCCTTGGTCAGTGCCCTGGAGTGGGACAGAGATTCGGCCCCTGTAAGAGACCTCTTTTGGGAGGGGTTGCACAGCTCGATTAAAGATGAGATCGCGAGGGGGGAGAGACCCCGAACCACCCAGGAGGTCGTGCAGAGGGCACTGGCAGTGGGGGTGAGGCTGGAAGAACGCCCGTGGAGCAGGGACGAAGGGCGTGGAGGGCGCGAACCAGCCAGGGGCCCCTCCTTCCTTCCCAGAGAAGCAGCGCGGGCGCAATCCACGCCTCCGCCAGGAGGAGGAGCCGAACCTATGGAGGTTGGAGGTGCAAGGGCTCAGTCAGCAACCAGAGCCCTAGCACCGGCAGCAGTGAAAGCGAAGCCTCCTAGAGGGAACAGGAAGTGTTACGTCTGTGGGGAGCCAGGGCATATGGCGAAAGAGTGTCCCCAGAGGCTCCACAAGCTCACTGCAGCCTCGGCAATGGTGACTGCAGCAACGCAGCAAGGAGGAACACAGCAGGGAAACGAAGCAGTCTGGCTGGAGGAAGAGGCCCTGGGGCCCAGCCAGACGTGTTAGTGCTGCAGTCCCCAGAGATTTTACAGCCCGTGAACCCCCTCCCGCCCAAACCAGTGGTGAGGCTCACCGCATCTCTCCAGCTGCCCAATGGAATCACCATGGACGTGCCCATCACAGTGGACTCGGGCAGCAATGCGGACTTTATAGGGCAGGACTTTGTCGACAAGCACGCTATACAGTTGCTGCCGGCCACACTGCCCCTGCAGGTTGTCACGGTGGATGGCAGGGAGTTGCTAGGGGGGCAAGTGGTGAAGCAGACGCCGCCAATGGCGATGCGACTTGGGAATCACAAAGAAATCATCAGCTTCAATGTCACTCAACTATCGGATACGCCCATTGTATTGGGAATGAGTTGGCTGGACAAGCACAGCCCAACGCTGGCTTGGTACCAGAGGCAGCTGGTCTTCGGCTCTTCCTTTTGTGCTGAACACTGCATCGTGCACCGGCAGGAAGGAGAGGAAGAGGAGTCACAGCTGCTGCTAGGCACGCTGCAAGCGATTCCCCACAAGTACGCAGAATTTTTGGAAGTTTTCTGCGAGAAGGAGGCGGACAGGCTACCCCCTCACAGACCATATGACTGCAAAATTGACCTGCTGCCGGGGGCGGCGCTGCCTAAAGGGAAACTGTATTCCATGTCGGAGGACGAGCTGCAGGAACTCAAAGAGTTCATCGATCATAATTTGGAGCGCGGTTTCATCCGAGAGTCCAAGGCAGCGGGGGGCAGTCCTGTATTCTTTGTTAAAAAGCGAGACACGCCCCAAAAAAGACTGGTCGTGGACTATCGCATTTTAAACAGTGTGACCAAGCCGTCGGACTTCCCCATGCCCCGAATCGACGACCTCCTGGCGAAGGTGCGGAAGGGAAAAGTGTTCACCAAATTAGACCTGCGAGGGGCGTACAACCTCATTCGCATGCGGGAGGGAGATGAGTGGAAGACGGCCATGTTCACGCCACTGGGTACCTACGAATACAGAGTTATGCCTTTTGGACTGCAAAATGGCTCCCACGTTTTTCAAGCTTTCATGCATCACGTGTTGGCGGGACTTCTCTACAAGACGTGCGTCTGTTTCTTAGATGACATCCTGATCTTTTCGGAATCGCAGCAGGAGCATGACAGGCACGTCAAGGAAGTGCTGACCAGACTAAAGCAACATAGGCTCTACGCCAAGCTGGAGAAGTGCCAATTCGACGTGACGGAGGTGGATTTTCTGGGCTACAAGTTGTCTGACAAGGGGCTCGCCATGGACAGCGCCAAGGTTCGAGCGGTATTGGACTGGAAGAGCCCACGCAACCGGAAAGAGGTCCAAAGGTTTGTCGGCTTTGCGAACTTCTATCGCAAGTTTATCAAGGGCTTCGCTATGCAGACAGCGGCCATCACAGACACGCTTAGCTCCAAGAAAAAGAAGTTCGTTTGGACGGAGGAGGCGGAGCAGTCCTTTCAGGCACTCAAGCGTCTCTTCGCGTCGGAAGAGCAGCTGCTTCACGTCAACCCCAGCAGGCCGATGAGGGTGGAGACAGACGCCTCGGACAGAGCCGTGGGGGCGGTCCTGCTGCAAAAGGACCAGCAGGGGGTGTGGCGACCGGGAGCGTTTTACTCCAGGAAGCTCAGCAAGTCCGAGCAGAACTACACCATCTGGGACAGGGAGTTGCTGGCCATTCATGCAGCGTTCAAAGCGTGGAGGCACTTCCTGATCGGCGCCAAGCACACGGTGCAGGTTTGCACGGACCACAAGAATCTGGAGCACTGGCGCACGGCACAATTCCTAAACCAGAGGCAGATACGCTGGGCTGAGTTTTTTGCGAACTTCGACTTCCGCATAGAGTATGTCCCGGGGGACACTAACATCATGGCGGACGCCCTCTCCCGTAAGCCACAGTATCTGGAGGACGCAACGCCAGCGGCAGCCATGCACATCTTCGCACCAACAGTATGGGCGTGCGCCGCGGCCACCGTGGACCTGGAGGCGGTGCGACGAGCGTTGCAGGATGACTCCTTCGCGCAAGCAAAGATGGCAGAGGTGCAAAGGGGCAAGGCTGTGGCCGACGGTTTCCAGCTACGAGATGGATTGCTCATCCGTAAAGGGGCCATCTACGTGCCGGGAGACGACCTTCGCGCCAAGGTGCTGCAGCAGCTGCACGACGCGCCCACGGCCGGGCACTTTGGCAAGGAGAAGACGGTGGAATTAGTAGCCAGGGATTTCTGGTGGCCTGGAATGAGAGGGGAGGTCGCAGACTACGTGGCGAGGTGTGACACCTGCCAGAGGGCCAAACCAGTGCACAGACCGCCGGCCGGACTGTTGGAACCGCTGCAAACTCCGGTCGAACCTTGGGAAAGGGTGGCTCTGGACTTTGTCACGGATCTGCCCAGCTCGAGGGGCAAGACGGCAGTGCTGGTGGTGGTGGACCTGTTTTCCAAGATGGCCCATTTCATTCCGTGTGCTAAGGTGGCCACGGCGGAGCAAACCGCCAAACTGTTCATAGACCACGTGTTCAAGGTTCACGGTCTGCCACGGTCTATTCTGTCCGACCGCGGGCGGCAGTTCATCTCGAATTTCTGGCAGAAGCTGATGGGCTTCCTAAACGTCAAGATCAACCTGGCGTCGGCGAGGCACCCGCAGACCAACGGGCAAGCGGAGCGGGTCAATGCCATCATGCAGCAGTACCTGAGATGCTATGCGAATCAACAGCCTGCGACGTGGGTGGATTACCTGCCGCTTGCCGAGTTCGCCTACAACAACACGAAGCACGTGTCCACGGGGGTCACGCCGTTCTTCGCCAACAACGGGAGGCACCCCAGAACCTTCCCGGGACTGGAAAGAATGGGGGAGGGGGAGCCGCAGACGGCAGATGCGTTCGCGTCGGAGCTGCAGGAAGTCCACGATCAGCTGAGGCGCCACCTGGAGCTGGCCAAACACGCATACAAGGTACAAGCGGACAGACACAGAAGGGTTGGCGAAGAGCTCCACGTGGGAGACTGGGTCTGGTTAGCAGCCCACGCAGTGCCGGCCAGGTCGTTGGCCAAGAAGAAACTAGGGCATAAACAACTGGGGCCCTACCAAGTCGAAGAGCAGGTCAACCCGGTAGCTTTCAGACTGGCACTTCCGGAGGGTTCCAGAATGCATCCGGTGTTCCACAGATCGGTGCTCACTCCCTACAAGGCACCGCACAGGTTCCAGGAACCAGGAACGGCGCCGAGTCCGGTCAGAGACAGAACAGGGCACGCAGGAGTGGCACAGAAGGAGCGCATCAACGAAGTCACAGAGATTTTGGACTCCAGATGGGGGGAAGAGGGGGTAGAATACTTTCTCGCCAAGGAGGGCACCCCGGCCAGTGCGAACAGCTGGGTGCCGGGCTACGCCTTGGACGAACCTCTACTCAAAGACGAGTTTCATGCCCTCTTCCCACATAGACCTATGCCAGCAGACTTTTTCGACGACTGGCTTTTCACGCCCACGCTTTCGGCCAGCACTTTCCGGGGGTTCGACTCGGAAGAGGACCCGACACGAGACGTCCGTTCCCCGGAGGGGTCACCCTCGGGATCTGCATCAGAACCCTCGTATTGGTGGGACGATAGACCAGAGGAGCAGTTCCGCAGAAGGTGGCTGGAAGGCCCAGGACGAGCAACGCCGCCAGGAGGAAGTGAGGGAGAAACGGACATGGACGTTTTCGGGGACGACCCTGGTTTCGAGCACGGCGGCACAGAGATGGAAGCGGAGGTGACCGTCGTCGACGAGAGCAGGGAGGAAGACCCGAGAGACTTCAGATGGAGGCCCGCCACGGGAAGCGAACGATATCCGACGTTCGTCCCTTTGCAACAGCAGCCCCCAGCTCCAGCACCGGAAGGAGGGGAGGGGGGAATGGGGGGCTTCGAGGGGGGATGGATGTCAGGGGTTTAGGAGCAGAGGCAAGGCCAAGGGAGGAAACAGAGAGCGAAGGGGAGGAGGCAGAAGAAAAGATGAGTGATGACGACGACCCGAGATCTCCTAGTCTTTCCAGTGAATCAGAGGATTCACAGAAAGGAGCACCAGTGGCCAGGGCAAGGGGGGAGTCTAGGGGGGCACCCCAGGAAGATAGAGCCAGAGGGGACTCAGGGGAGAGCAGTTGGAAATCGGGACCAGCGTCACCGCCAGGGAGCAGGGAAGAAGGAGGGAGCCAGGGGGCAAGCGCTGGCAGCTCACCACAGGAGGGAGGGCATGAGTCAGGAGTGGCCACACCTCCATCGGGGAGCGAAGAAACGGTTAAGAGGAAAGTGGAAGGCTGGGCGCGCGCGCCAAGTTCAAATGCAGAGGAAGGCGGCGCAGTAAGCAGCCCGGAAAGGGAACCAGGTCCTAAAGCCCGGCGCAAGGAGGCAGGAGGGTCCGGGTCAGCGTCAGAAGAATCCAGGAAGGAAGAAACCCCGGGGGGTAGAGGGACCCAGAGGAGGACAGTCAGGCGGAAAAGGTGGAGCAGGGCTAGGATATTAAGTTGGTGCACAAGGGGCGGAGACTCAGACGGAGCTTCGCCGATCTAGCCATTAGAAGTAGAGTTGCAAGTAGCAGCTTGAGAATGGTAACTGTAACTCAATAAAGACTTTTACTTAATGACCGCTGGCTAGCGTGATCCTCTGTGAGCTAGGATCTTGAAGCAGCTCTGACACATAAGTTTATTCTAAGATGATAAAAACAAAACTACATTAAATTTTGAAGTGGATTTCAGTGCCTTGTCAGGGAATGTGTGACAGATTGCTACCATGTTACATTTAATTGGCATTATTGTGATCTAATGTAACAAGGCAAAATTGTTAAAGCCATGTGTATGTAATCACATGTCATTTGCAGTGAGATATATTGATGTCAGCTCTCCCTTGCTAAGCTGAAATTCTCTGAATGCCTCTCATACGTTCGATTTATTGTTTCCATTCAACCAGTCATGCGCTGGTTGGCTTTTACAACAGCAGCACACAACACCATTATGGCTCCTGGTCAGCTGACAACTGCAAGCTAATTGGGACGATACCCTGAACTTTTCGTGGTAGAGTTATGTTGTCCAGTGTTTATAATTCAATACGTATTTATTTGTTTTACAAATAATCTTGCATATAAAATTGTCATTCAGATTGAAGTGACGGATCTTTCAAGCTACTCTTTTAAGAGAGGAAGAAAAACAAAAACAAACTATGAAATGCAAAATGTGATAGTACCAAGGTGACATTGGGTGTATTGCGCTCTCCTAATTTAGAAGTGAGTTTCAGTTTCTGATATTAAAATTTATGCTTTCAGGCTTCTTTGTGCAGGTGAATTACTGTTCTCAGTTATGTTGGATAATTAGCCAGTGCCAAATCCTTCAGCTTCTGTTGACAGATTTTTTGTTGTTGTATTATCAAACCCTTGGCCTGAAATGAGAAGTGGCAGAAGTACGTTTACTGAAAATTTAATGAGAGTTCTTTTCACATTTCAATATAAAGAACTGTGCTAACAAGTCACACCCAACTTAACTTACAACGGGGACACATAGATGGAGGTCCTGACCACAACAGCACAACCTCCCACTTCTGCTGCTCCACTCCTGGTACGCAGAGCCACACCACTTCTAACCGTTTAAAAGTTACATAGCTATCATAGCTAGGACCCATTGACAGCTTTATTCTTTATGAAGTTGTCTAATCTCTTTTTAAAGCCTTCCAAGTTGACAGCCATCACTAGAAGCCATGGTAGTGAATGCCATAGGGTTTCTTTTACAGCAGCCGCATGCTTGGTTAATATCATCAAGTTATCCACTGCAACTCCAAGATCATCACCAGTTTAGATCCCATTATATGGTTTCAGACCATTGGTCCATCTAGCTCAGTGTTTGTTAACAATGACTTGCAGTGGCTTTCCAGAGTTTCAGACAAGAATCTTTTCCACCCTACCTGGAGATGCTGGCAGATTGAACCTGGCATATTTTGCCTAAAAACCATATGCTCTTTTGAGCTTCAGTACTTCCCCTGTAATGGCCAATGAACTGTCCTTCTGTGGATTGATAATTTGGCTTCCATACTGGCCATGTAAGTTCTCAGCACAAGGATCAGACCCATATGAAGTGGGATCCTTCTCAAGCACCATTTGATGATGACAAAAGGCAAGGAATGATGTGTCTAAGCCACAGTTTCTGCAACTGATGCTCACAGGACACCCTAAGTTTGCTAAGAATCCAGGAGTGACCGAGATAACTGTCTGAAGGAGCATGCTGAAGCTAAAGAGCTCTGGACTCATAAATTGTCTGGATGGTAGATCAGCAGTAAAACATATAGGTGTAGCTTGATATGCTCAGCTATGTCTTGTGCATATATACTAGTGCATGGGTACTTATATGAATTTGGGGGACATTATGGCGACTAAAAGTCAATGGGTGGCAAGTGGTTCTGGGGGTGGGGGGGATAAAAAGTTTCAATCAATTCTAGCTCTAAACCTCTTGCTGCTCTAATAAACCAAAATTTCTCAAGTCACATCTGGTTTAGCAGCACTTTTTATACTTCGTTGTCTTTCAGTTTCATCTATGACTACAAAGCTAGTACTCTAGCTTAGATTGATTAAATTTCAGCCAACACCAGTTGTAGGCAGTCGCTCTTTGTGCTGTTTCAGCCTTTGCTTTAAAACTGCTATGCCGCAGATGCTTAAAAGCCCATGAGCATTTTTTAAAAATGTTTTATTTGAACCCAGGTTGATAATTAGTAGATTTGCTAATGAGCTGAATTTGGTGGCTACTTGTTAGCAGTGGCATCCAAAAATTAAATGTGCTCTGGACTGAAGAATAAAACAAGCAAAATGCATTTGCTAAACAGCATAATGTGCAAACATCTTCACTATTTCAAACATATCCATGGTTCGGGGATTTACAGTCTGATTCTATTCACATTGATCTACTAAACTCAGAATGCACAGGTAGCAGTCTCTCTCTTGGCCTCCCTCTCTGATAAAAATATCTAGTTGAATAACAAGACAAATTGTCTTTACCCCTCCCTAAGTGCAGTGGCGTAGCGTGGGTTGTCAGCACCCGGGGCAAGGCAAGTAATTTGCGCCCCCTAACCCGTGGATTTGCGCCCCCTAACCCTAACCCCCAGATGTTGCGCCCGGTGCGGCCGGCCCCCCCTGCACCCCCACGCTACGCCACTGCCTAAGTGCAATGTCAAGAAAAGTGCCCATAGTCAGACTAGTGGCCCTGCAAAGCCTTGTTTTGCTGTTATTCTGTATGCCTCCACTCTCTACTTTTCTGTGCACCTGGGTGGAATTCAGTCATGAGCTATTACAAATATTTCATGTGTGCAAGCATTTCAGCTTGTAATATGGAATGATTCCCTCTCTGCTCCCCCTGTGCGCTGTTCTAGGGGTTCTCCCAGCTTCCTGCCAAGCCAATTTCAAGGGGTGTTTGGGAAGGAGAGGGGGAAAGCTCCATTGCACAAGTAGACATCCTTGAGCAGGGCTTCCACTGAAGTGGCTCATTAGCCAAATTCTGCCCTAGATCTCTGTACTCCTGTTCTATGGGTCCATGGGCTGTGCAAGAAGGTGGGCTCTCTAAATGCTGCCCAGAGAGCACTAAAGACAGGGGTCAGCAAACTTTTTCAGCAGGGGGTCAGTCCACTGTCCCTCAGACCTTGTGGGGGGCCGGACTGTATTTTGGGGAAAAAAGTGAACGAATTCAGATGCCCCACAAATAACCCATTTTAAATAACACATTCTACTCATGTCAAAACACCAGGCAGGCCCCACAAATAACTCAGAGATGCATTTTAAATAAAAGGACACATTCTATGCATGTAAAAACACGCTGATTCCCAGACCGTCCGCAGGTCAGATTGAGAAGGTGATTGGGCCAGTTCTGGCCCCCAGGCCTTAGTTTGCCTACCCATGCCTAAAGAGCTCTGGGTGGTTTTGTTGCTGTTAAAGCAAAGCAGCAGATGGTTTCTTTAAAAAGCTGAACTCTTTGTTTATCTTTAAAAAACAGAAACAAAAAAACTTCCACTGCTTTGATTGGAAGAAAAAAATCTTCTGCAGAGAGCATGAAGGACCTAATAATGCCTATTAGGGGGTGCTTCATTCAAATTCAAAGCTAAGCTGGCCGGGGTAAAAGCTGCTAAAGTTCAAATGTACGTACAGGCAAGAATACACACCACTCTGCCTGAGACCCTTTGTTGAAGGGAACATCTCCCTAAGGGTTTACTCCTGCTCTCTCTGACATTTTTGTGGGGGCTGCCCTTTACCTTTTGGCAGAAACATAGATGTATTTGGCTGTTGGCCTTTTCTAAATGTTGGGATTTTGTTGTCTCAAATTTTTGAAAATTCCATATCTTTTTTACTTGAATTTTGTATTTGTTTATGGACCTTTGGTATTATTATTATTATTATTATTATTATTATTATTATTATTATTATTATTATTATTATTATTATTATTATTATACCAGCCACTCTGGTATAATAATAGTTTCCCCAGCCACTCTGGGCAGATTACAGAATATAAGGGGACTTTGGGAGTCCCCTTAAGGGGCTTTTTGGCTGAAGGCAGCATAGAAATGAATTCCAACAATGCATTTACACACATCTGTGTATGTTGCAGATGAAACCAAAGCCCAACTATGCATTTTTCCCCTGCCCCTAGGTTGTGGTCTGAATACCATATGCCACAGAAATACATATATTAATAATAGTTGAAGAAACTGTGAGTGGGGAGAGAAGCAGGTTTCTCCCATGAGTGAGGTCAGGATTATTATCCTCATATGTCTAATGCCTTGTTTTGACAAGTCCAGACCAGCCCCGACCCATGTACCATATTTTTCCGTGTATAAGATGCCCTCATGTATAGGATATTTTGGGGGACTCCAAATTAAGAAAACACCCTTCAGCACTACCCGTGTATAAATGACCCCCAATTTTAAACCTATTTTTTGGTTAAAAAAAAACCCTAGTCTTTATACATGGAAAAATATGGTAATCTGCAATCTATTTGCTCCAGAGGAAAGCTACTAATGTAAATGGAACCATAGACTGCAGTCAGTATAGTGTGAATGCAGTAAGTAGTGGGAGAAAAAAACATAATACTTTTATTCTACATCTCACTTGCCTAGGGATTTTTTTAATTTTTAATAAGTACTATTATGAAGAGTGTTATATTTGGCAGGAGGAAAGATAAACATAAAATGCTCAGTTTGCCTCTACTTTCCTTTAATGGCTGCTTCTGGCGATTTCCGGACAAGCCAAACTGTACTACCATGACAGAATTAGTGCTTTTTAGTAATAAATAGTGATGTTTAGGTAGTCGTTTCATAACATAATATTCAGGGTGGTGCCAGCTGCTATAAACAGAATCACCATTTGTGGGTTGCCCCACACATGGCATCAGTATATTCCTCCTAAAATTGTTTTCTGGACATGTGATGAGTATACAGTTAGGGAAGGAGCCAGTGAGTAACCCATACAGAGAATCAGACTTTATGCTAATGTTCATCATAAGCTAACTTCAATAGTCTATTTTTAGGGGGAGGGAAATATAGAGATATTGACTTGCCTCCAACTGTGACATTATTTTTCTTTTTTAAATTAAAAGAACTCTCTTCTTGGCAGCTTGCTGTCTCCCATGGTAAACATTTTGTGCTTTGTTGGGTTGGGTTGGGTTGAGTTCACTATTTCATGGATAATAATAATGGACCCAGCTGTGTAAAAATATAAACTAACTCTAAGATTATTTGGGGAGGGGGAGAATTCTGCTGGAGAGTTATACAACTTCAAATTAAAGTCTCCCACACATCTCTCGCTGGATCTGTTTGTCCTCAGAAACCCAGCGATTTAATTTCCACATCGGCTAACTGCGTGATAGTGAAAGAGGAAGCTTATTTCAGGAAGCTGAATATCGGCTAATGATGACCTAGTTTACTCCCTTACTATTCTAAGCAGCACCTGGTCAAGTTGTGTTGAAAGGGTGCTAGCAACATATTCAAATACTGAGACTTGAAACAGATATTCTACAGTGACCATTGCTTTAAAAAGGAAAAGAAGGAAGGGGTGTGTCAGAACCGCTTTCACAAAATGAATAACAAAATTCAGTAATTCTAAATTAATTCATGTCAAAAGAGCAATCCAGTCCACTTCTGGGACATCATTAGGACTGCAAAGTCCATTGTCATTATCGGTTTATTTGCACATTGCATTTTCTGCTAGTAAATCTGTGCTCACAGCAGTTTTCAGAAAAAATAAATAAATTTAAATACAATACTGTAATACAATAACAATACATAAGCATAATAATACATGCAATATCACTGCAACACTTATAATTAGTAAACAAATAACAGTTCATTTTAATATATATAAACATTGAACTAAGCATAGAGCATACTAATAGGTCAAGTCAAAATACATTCCACCATTTCCTTCAAAGAAGGTCAGGGTGGGGTAATGATCCTTTGAGCTGTTGGACTAATGATCCTTAACTTATGCAGTTCAAGGCCCCACCTTCTTCCATCATCCTAGTCCATGACACTATTCGTACCGAGTTGCATATCTTCTGCTTTGCAGTTCATTGTGCATTCCTTCCAACCTGCCTTTCCTTTACTCAAATCCCGACCTTCTCCCCACCCCCCGAAAGCTTGTAAAAAAAGCACACTGCAAACCTCTATCAAATGTAGGGTTGTGAAAATGAGCTACAAGGTTTTAGAATTCTGTCCGTTCTTTTGGACGGTCTAGAAAATTAAATAAATATATCTTTATAGTGTATATTGAAATCAAATCAAGAGTAGCTAAAAAATGCCTTTTAACGAAGAAATCAATATTACTTTACTTTTCCGTGTACAAGACTAGGGGTTTTTTTACTTTAAAATAAGGTTAAAAATCTGGGGGTCTCATACATGGGAGAGTCTTATACACGAAAAAATACGGTACTTAAAATATTTGTTGTTACTGGACTCAATTTAAAGACATCTTTTTTTCAGCAGATTTATTCTAATCTCCCCTTTCCCCAGAAGTTTGTTTTAGTAAAAGGAAGTTTAATGGGTAGCTTGCATTCATGGATAAGAAGGGTGTGACAATATAAAGTGGGAAGGCTTTTCTGATTGATTAGTCTTCCTTTCTGGAAAAAAATAACTTTCCCCAAAAAAGAATTAGTAATTACATGTTCAATATTGACACTCAACATTCTGCTGACACTATTCTGCAGTCCAGTGTTTATATGTTATCTTTTCTGAAGTTGATTTTCATATCCCTGTCTTTGTAATGCAGACCATGTTGTGAGGACAAAGATTGATGGGCACCAGAAGATTATATTGCAGCATATTAAAAGAATAAGACAAAGTCAATGAGATAAACTAATCATGAAGGGTAAAGAACAATAGACTTACTAAATTTCCATAGTGCCAAAATGAATACAGTCGACGGTCCCTGCCTGGTGTTGCTGCTGCCACACTAAACATTTCATTTCTTACAAATGTAAAAGGAGTATTATGTGGCACCTGTAACAGACCCAGTTCTGCAGATCAAATCTGCTAAGTGGGCATATATGAGGTAAAGTCATATCACAAGTAAACTGATCCCAAGCTGTTAAGGGCTCTATACAGTGGTACCTCTGGTTAAGAACTTAATTCGTTCCGGAGGTCTGTTCTTAACCTGAAACTATTCTTAACCTGAAGCACCACTTTAGCTAATGGGGCCTCCCACTGCTGTTGTGCCACCACCACGTGATTTCTGTTCTCATCCTGAAGCAAAGTTCTTAACCCGAAGTACTATTTCTGGGTGAGTGGAGTCTGTAACCTGAAGTGTCAGTAACCCGAGGTACCACTGTATACTAATTGTAATAGTACTAATTGTGAACTTGATCCAGTAGCAAATTGACAGCCAGCACAGGGCTCCAAGCAGAAGTGTTACATGCTGATGGGGTTTCACTCCTGCAAGCAATTGTGCCGCAGCATTCTGCACTAACTGCAGCTTCCAGATCAAGCTCAAGGGATGCCCCACATAGAGCACATAGAGCAGTAATCCAATCTTGAAGTATCTCGACTATCTCTTTCACAATACCTATTGATGTAAGTATAGAGGATAAATTGGGTTCTGAGTGGGGAAGCATGACAGAACAATTAACATGTTATGGAATATACTCCCCCCCCCAAAAAAAAAACTCAACTAGTCTGGATGCAACCTTAGTTATCACAGTGTTGGATTCTTTAGGATTTTTTTCTTCATTCTAAATTTGGTGTATGTGAATTCTTTTTATCAATAATGCAAGTAGACATTTGTGTTTAATAACTATCAAACATCCGTGTATGGTATTGTCTCAGTCAATATGTCTACAGCTAAAGAAATCAGAGCAAAGTTATCAGTTCAATCAACTGACACGATGAGAGCAGAAAATTCTTCTAAAGAAAATGTTGTTAAGAGGTTGTTAGAAAACTGGAAAAGATTCCTGATCCCATAAGCTACAGAAACAACAATAATCCCTACCTCAACGATTTCAGACTGGGATACCAAGTTAGTATTTGATGTTTGATTGTCTCCTGCTAGACTCCATTTTAAGTAGCCTTTCTCAGCTGAGATGAATTCAAACTTGCTCAAATTACTCTTTAATGAACACTGGTAAACAACAGACTAATTTACTTAAACAATAAGAATGGAGGCTAAAAAAAAAATTGTGTTCATAGTGAGATGTTCATGGAACAAGTGGTGCCTTCTGTTTAAAATAAGCAAAGGAGAACAGCCAACAACTGACTTTCCAGACTTCGCCAATGGATCTCTAATAATATTCTTCTTCTTCTTTGGCGATCACTCGTAGCCGAGTAAGATTGTCTTCCATAAACACGGTTTTAACAATGAGTCCATATGTGACAGTGATATTTATAAATACATGACCTTTTACTAAAAGAGGAAGGAAGGAAGGAAGGAAGGAAGGAAGGAAGGAAGGAAGGAAGGAAGGAAGGAAGGAATTGAGAGAGAAAATGGTTACCTGAGAATTCATGGTCCAACAACTGGGCAGGCAGCTGAAAAATCTTATGTGCTATCCATCATTTGGCAGGGATCACCTGTGTATGCTGTTCAGGGCTTTAAAAGAAGGGATATACCCAGCCATAGACATAACTGGAGATGACTAATTGTTCAAAACAGCCATGTATTGAACTGCATTTTAAGTTAACCATGCATTTTAAGTTAACATGGTTAACTTAAATAACCAAATTGACACTTGAATAATAGCAAGGGGTGGTGGTGGATGATTCTCACTGCTTGCGCAAATTCAGTACAGTAATATTCTTTCCCATCACTGCTCCTTCCTAACAATACTGACTTTGACTTCAGTAGGACTATGTACAATTTTGGATTTCTGATAAGTATAGCAGCTAGTAGTGGTGGCTGCCTGTATGTGACAAAAAAAATTTGCCCAGAAGATAGGATTATAGGTAATCCATTATAAATAAAGTCGTTGTCCCATCCCCCCCCCCGCCATGCCAAAAAAACCAACCCTACTGGAATCTTGACTTCCATTATGCATGTGCTTAAAAGAATGTGAATAAATTCATGCTATAAGCTTCTTGGGTCTTTAAAGTTATTTTCTTGAAATCAAGTGTAGAAAATGGAGCTTAAACGCCATCAGTTTGCTTTAAATCAAAGTTTCAGTCAAAGAAAAATGCATATAAAAGCCCTTCTTGTTTTCTGTAGATTCCTGCTCTGTTTGTTTTAGAGGGAAAGTCCTAGGTAGAATTACTGAAAAGGGCATGTGAGAGGAATAAGGAGTCTTTAAGGTCTACCAAGGGCAAAAATCCATCTTTCTCTGACAGTAATGCACCATTCTTCAGTATGTTCCTGGTTTACATTTAATTCCTAGCTGACAAGTGTCCGTTTTTCATGCCTATTCATTAGTCACCCTTGCATTAGCACTGCCTTGAAGGCATCTCACCTGCCTCTTATCACATTTCGCACAAAATGATAAAAGATATCCTTTAAGTTTTACCCACAACCCCCTTCCATCACAGTGAAGTCCAGCCAAAAAAATAAAATAAAATAATACAGGAGGAGATTAAGTGGCAATTTTGCACAAAGGGGAATTCCTTGTGGACTATGAATTTAAAGAGGAAATGATGTGGGGAAGTAAAGTGTGAGTAAAAATCACATAGAGGTGGAATACTTTCAGAAAGTTAAATATAGAATCCACACAGTTTTTCAGATTTCAGAAAATTACAAGGACACAAGGAACCTTAAGAGGAGGAGGAGAGGCCAGTACTTGGTAACATATATAATAATTTGCTGTCCTCCAGATGTTGTCAGACTGCAACTGGGGCTCATGGGAGTTGTAGTCCAATGACATCCAAAGGGCACCAGGTTGAGTAACATTCCACTACATGCTTTCCTTTCTAAACCCTCCAAGTTGGTCCCTGGTATTTTACAATGTGATTGATCTCCATTAATTGGGCTAAAATGAAGCCCTCCCAAAAACAGGGGGAATCCCAGCCAGTCTGGGTTAAACTGTCCTGGGTTAGGCAACTCTTAACTTTAAATATTTCTCTAGAGCTTCAAAATCATTGTAACACTAGGGCCTTCTTCTACATTTTGACTTATCTGATGATTCAAATGCAGTATTTCTGTAAATTCTGAATGTTTGTCATATCAGGTATGTTGTTTCCATGAGAATAATTTACATATCCAAGAAGAATATAGGTTGGTGAGATATGATTGAGCTGGATATTAAGTTCCTGACTTGACTCTCTCTCTTTTTAGTATTTTAAATGAAACTTTGATTTTTGTAACTTTATTTGGCTAGCTTTGAAAAGAGAGTAAAATCTTGCTGCTGTTTGAGGTGATTTCAGTCACAGAGAATGGCATTCACAAAAACTCAATGTGAAAATGCCACCTGCAGCTCTGCACTCTTTTAGCTTACAGATGCTTGCTGTGCATCCAGCGCTGAGAAGGGGCTTTACTTTTTCTCGTTCAACTGTAATCTGAATGTAGCAAGCCACATATAAAGCTGTACAGCAAGAGAGTCAACAGGCTTCTGAGGAATGTATAAAATAAATAAATAAGATCTGAAGGGATAGTGCTTGTCACTCATTTCATCCGGGAGACACACACCCAAAAGCCTTGTAAGTACACAAAGGGGCTAAGTGCGGGAATAATGGTGTGTTTTGAACACTTGGAAAAACATGACAGTGTTGCAGCCTTTAGGGAAGACTTGAACTCAATAAATGAGAAACCCATGAGACATTTGTAGTTGCGCATAAACTAGTTATGTTTAGGGTTGCCATGTTCCTAAAAGTGAAAATCTGGACAAAGTTGTTGAGGTTTGTTTGGAACATCTCCCAAAGAAAGTTTTTGGGCTTTGGGGGGATTTCTAAAGCTGCTTTTAAAAAAAGGTTAAAAAATCACCCTACTTGCCATACATCTGGGTTTCCCAAGACATTTTGCCGATTTAGAAGAAATCTACCATGGACACCAGTTTTTGGCACAATTCCCAGATATATCCAGGAAAACCTGGACGTATGGCGGGTCTAGCAATGTCTGATTTACCTGTGCTTTCCCACATCTTTTGCATTCCCCAAAGGAACTGGTTGGCATTTTCTTTCTTTTTTTCTTTTCTTTTCTTTTCTTTGCATCCTTGTAGTTGCTGTGTGGAAAATCTGTCTAGATTAGAAATATAGTAGTGGAAACATAGCTCTAAGTACACAAAAGGAAGTAACCAACAGAATGTAAGAGCTCTGCTGCCTTGTAAACACACAATTATATCCTTCTTGAAAGGGTGGGAGTATTCTTTACTTTGATAGTCTCTAATGGCTGTTTTAAGGGCATTAGAGTCTATTATGTCAGGGTCTGTAGTTAAGAGTACTTTTAGTTTGTAGATCATTGACCCAGTGAAGCATAATGGTGCCTTTTCAAGTGTTAGTGCATATCAGGTCACTAAGATGGACATAAAGAGGAAATGGGAGTGGAGAGTTTGGAATCATTAAATTCTCCTGAAGGGCTGGTAGGAAAGGGCCTTCATCTGTGCTGCCTTTTTCCATTATAATGAACAGGATTTAGCTTGCTGGGAAGCAGCAAAAACAAATTATCAGTGTTACGAGTTAATGAAGCTGCCTGCAAAATTGTGCTTTCATAAACAAAACGTGTTATGAGCAGAGAGGATCATGATTTAAAAGGTTGGTGCATTAACATCAGGCCTAAATTAATGCTTTGTTGGGTACATGGGGAAAAGTAAAACCAAACTCCAGGGAACACGCTTGGATTATTATCTGTTTCTAGCACACCACCGCTTCTCTCACTGCAGTACCCTGGAATGGTTGCAGTTTATTACCTGTCCATGATCTGTTGCTGTAGCTGTGTGCTGCTGCAGCTAATACTGCATTTTTCCTTCTTGCCACCTCATGTTTAATATGACGGTCAGGTATAATATTAGTTACATCTATAAAAATGCAGATTATATGAGGTAGTACAGGGCTGGCAGCAATAGTGGCCTGTGGGGTGGCACAGATGGAACTTGGTTGCTTTCCTGGCTTCCCAACACAGTGGGTTGCTGGTGCTTACCCAGCAGAGAGTAGGTGTGGGGAGATTGGTTGTCAAGCGGGCACCTACTTCATTGAATCATATAATTGAAGAGTTGGAAGGATCATCTAGTCCAACACTCTGTTATGCAGGAAACTTTTGCCCAACATGGCACTCAAGAGTCTCATGCTCTACTGACTGAGCTATCCTGAGTATTCAGTGATCAGTTTGGAAACATGAAGGCACCACCTGGTTATGAACTCAGGCCCTTTCAGATGCTAAAATGGTTGCCTTCTTGGCAGAAACACGGGGGATGGGCAAAGGCATTCCCTGTATCAGTTCCCAAAATGTGGAACTCTCTCCCATAGAGGTGTGTTAGACACCCTCATTATGGTTTCTGTCATTTGCTGAAAACGCACCCTGGTCTTTGTCAGATTCAGGTAAGTAGCCATGTTGGTCTGACGCAGTCAAAATAAATTAAAAAATTGTCCAGTAGCACCTTAGAGACCAACTAAGTTTGTTCTGGGTAAGAAGTGTGAATGCACACAAAAGCTTATACCCAGAGCAAACTTACCTGGTCTTTGTCAGTTATGATTTGGATGAACTATGCCTCTAAAACTTGCTGAGAATCACTGGTGGGCAAAGGACTTCCCAAAGGAATCCGGTTGGCCACTGTGAGAACAGGATGCTGGACTAGATGGGGCATACAGCTGGCTCATTTACTGTCATGGTGTTGTGTGTAGTTTGTGTGGGACCACCTCTGTTCATCTTTGGTTTGGTTTGAATTATTTTATTGGTACCTTATGGTGAAGGACAAGTACCGTATTTTTTGCCCTATAAGACGCACCGGCCCATAGGACGCACCTAGTTTTCAGGGGGGGGGAATCAAGGAAAAAAATATGATTTCCCCCCCCCCCGCAGCTCTGGGAGCAGCGGACAGGCTGCACGCAGCCTGTGCGCTACTCCAAGACCTTCTCCCTGCTTTTGCAGGAGGTGGCGGAATTCCCCCACCTCCCGCAAAAGCCCACAGGAGCCCCACTTGACTCCTGTGGGCTTTTCGACCAGGAGGGAGAAGGGACTGAAAGGGCCAGTCAGTCCCTTCTCCCTCCTCGGGGAAAAGCCCCCAAGAGCGGCGCGCTCTTTAAAGGGTGTGCAGCTCCTGCAGGCTTTTCTAGGAGGTGGGGGAATTCCCCCCCTCGTAGAAAAGCCGGGGAGCCCCTTTAAAGAGCGCACGGCTTTTGCGGGCTTTCGCGAGAGGTGGGGGAATTCCCCCATCTCCCCCAAAAGCCTGCAGGAGGGAGAAGGGACTGACTGGCCGAGTCAGTCCCTTCTTCCTCCTCGGGAAAAAGCCCCCAAGAGCGGCGCGCTCTTTAAAGGGTGTGCGGCTCCTGCAGGCTTTTCTAGGAGGTGGGGGAATTCCCCCACCTCCTAGAAAAGCCAGGGAGCCCCTTTAAAGAGCGCACGGCTTTTGCCTGCTTTTGCGGGAGGTGGGGGAATTCCCCCATCTCCCGCAAAAGCCCAAAGGAGGGTTGGAGAGTAGCGCTGCTTTCCCCACCGCCAGCCTCAAACCCGGGTTGGAGAGTAGCGGCAAGGCATCGCGCGCCTTCCCGCTGACCTCCATCCTCTGGGGCTGGCGATGGGGGAAGCACTGCTTTCCCCACCGCCAGCCTCAAACCCGGGTTGGAGAGTAGCGGCAAGGCGTCGTGCGCCTTCCCGCTGCCCCCCATCCTCTGGGGCTGGCGATGGGAGAAGCGCTGCTTTCCCCACCGCCAGCCTCAAACCCGGGTTGGAGAGTAGCGGCAAGGCGTCGCGCGCCTTCCCGCTGCCCCCCATCCTCTGGGGCTGGCGATGGGGGAAGCGCTGCTTTCCCCCACCGCCAGCCTCAAACAGCAGACTCTCCTGGCTTCAGCAGAAGCAACGCGAAGCCTCCGGAGCGCAGGCTTCGGAGGCTTCGTGTTGCTATCGCTGAAGCCAAGGAGTTTGCATTCGCCCCATAAGACGCACCCACATTTCCCCTTCATTTTTGGAGGGGAAAAGGTGCGTCTTATATGGCGAAAAATACGGTAATAAATCTTTCAAATGGATAAATAATAAAACTCTGGCAATGGGGCCGTGTCCTCTGCTTAATCTCTGGGCAGCACACCGTCTTAGAAGGCAGAAGGCATGTCATGTGGCATACAGAGTACTGCCCTCCTCAAACAAATGTTGCAGAAGAAAAGTGGTGGCAGCATGTTTCACATGAGCAGATGAACATGTGAACATGCCTAGTACCTGCTGGAGTGCTTGACGTGGGTTGCCTGCCTTTTGGGTCTGCTCACTCAGTGAACCACCTTTTCAACAGTGCTGTCTTGTGACGTGTTGGGACAATATGTCTTTATGAGTCTTGATGAGTCCAGGCCAGCAATAACAAAGCACCCATGCCACTGGGACAATGGCTTTGGGGGGCCAGAATAGATGAGGGGACTGTCCCCAGCACCTGCCATCTCAGGCAGCTGCCTCACTCTGCCTAATGGCTGGGCCATCCCCAAGACAACAGAACACCCCTACACTGTTTTTTAATACAAGCCATGCCCCATTGAACCCAGCAGAAAAGTGACTACAGAGCTCAGTGATTCTACTTCCCACTTGTGTTTTAAAAGTCCCATAATTTAGCAGACTAGAATAGATCAGATTGTTTATTGTCAAATATGGAAATTAATCTAACATATATGTATAAATGATGGTCAACCTTAGGTAAATGGACCAAGTAGCAAGTAAAGTACCAAACTCAACAACTAGGAATATTACTGCTATCTGTTGCAAGGTGATAATTGTATTAGGGTACTTGAAGATAGAGTAAGGAGCAGGTGCTGAACCTCTGAAGGACTTTCTGGAATCTTTTCCCTCTCACATTAATACAATGCACTCTTGAACTTGATACTTTGTGATTTAGATGTTTCTATAATATGTAATTTTATTTCCCCTAGAAAACATTTCTGTTATAGAGAACCTAAACAGATTTTGCACTGCTTCTGCATTCCTGTGGGTTGCCAGTGGGCTCAGTTGAAAGAAGTAATCTAATGGCTAGGAGTCCTTAGGTCATCTGTTTGCTAACTGTGATGCGTGCCCATCAACCTGCACTCAGTGCATTATGGATTAATGCCAACAAAGCAAGATGGCATTGGGCCATGTCGGCAGATGATCGAGGAAGTACTATCAGTGACTTCATAATCGGCTAAGAAATCATTTCCAATTTGATTCCCAAAACAAATTAGAGAACAAGCATTCAAATCTTCAGCTGCCCTGGAAAATAATAAATAGTATCTGTCATGGGCAAGATTACCACACACTTCATGTTCTCTGCATCTATATAAAAACTGAGAGTCTGCCACACTCTGCTGTGGCCAAAAAACTGCACCTACAATCAGACAATGAAAATATTCAGTTCTAAGCAATGGCTTAATTTTAATATAACAGGTGATGTCAGAAAGCAGATTTAACCGTCAACCTGAGATGGTTCCTCAGTCCCCCATGGCCTTACCATCTACTTTCTCCCACATACATGGTAACTGCCATTCATTCCTGCAGAGGAAAATAAAACACTTGCACACAGCAAGTGAGGGCAAAACATGTCTTCCATCATTGGCATTGTGTAGTCCAGCTCTCAATAACCAAATATCACAAGAGGGTGCAGTGGTGACAAAATAGGAGACCTCTTTCCATGTGCACAGTGCAGCCATCATTATGATGCACTTTTCAAAGCTAGAATAAACACTACAGACATTTGGTCTTCTTTTTTCACCCTAGATCTGCGGAAGACTTTTGAGCAGGAGCCACTTGGGAAGGAAGTATCTTTGGAACAGGAAGTCCTTCTCCAGTGTCGGCCACCTGAAGGAATCCCAGTTGCTGAGGTGAGTGGCAACAGCTTTTCTTACGGGAGGGAAGTAAAGGGAGGGGAAACTGACACAGTTATCCTAACTGAGGCCTAATCTGTGGCTAATGGTGCAGTGAATTAGGCGATGGCATGATAAATGGGAGGTAATGGAGATCTAACTGCCTGCTGCTGGTAGAATAGATTGATTGGGAACTGATTAATGACTTCAGAGTCAATTAGAATGCCCCACTAGGCAGAGCTACAGGCAGTTTAGTTTCATTCTTCTGCTCCCTTTTCAAGAAACAAGAACACAGCAAAATTCTATCTGTTATCTCTAAGACAAACACTGGGAAGAATTTATGAATGCATCACTGTTATCTCCCACCCAGCCATCCCTATCCTTTTCAACATGCTACTATTGTGACAACGGGCTTTCACATACATTATTAAAAACTTTTTTTTATAAATGCTGTATTTTGTTTTACTACTACACTTGTGCATATGGCAAGTCATTCAAGCTGCATGACTATAAGAATTCACATGCTGTGATCTGATAGGAAGCTAGAAGAAAGGAAGACCATAATCCATCTTTTAATGTTCCATGTCTGTTTTACTTAATAGCAATTAAAAACTCATGGGTGGGTATTCTTTTATCTTCCTTGTGGAAGTGACCCTACCGAGAAGAGGAAAAAAGAGTCAGCTTTCAGCATGGGGACACCATCTGTGAAGAATAACCCCCTAAGTCTGGTAGTTGTGCTGATTATGGAAATGTACTGTTCCTTCTAGTTGCTGATAGTTTAAAATAAGCATTCTCCTCCTCTTCTAAGTACATAACGAGTTCCTATTTAAGCTCATAATACAAGCTGCACAGGCCACTTCTATTGTTGTTGAGTTCCACTGTATCACCAAGCAGCTGCCATCTCTCTGGGAGAGTTTATTATGTTTAATTCACCTATTTCAGAATGTGGCCCTTATTTTTCCCATCTGCCAAATTAAAAGTCTTGCCAACTTGCTAAAAGACAAGTAAGGATTGTTTAGTGTGAAGCTGCTTGGCGTTTCCTTTGATGGTTGATTTCTTGTGAGACTCTACATGCTACCTGAGCCTTACTCTGAAACTACACATCACAGTTCCAGCAAAACTGGGGGCAAGCAACTGAATAAAATAATATATGATTAATTCTGTTTTACTCCCATATTTTCTTTCTTTGCTTTCTTATTTCCTGGGGCAGGAGAAGGAGGAGGAATAATAATTCAATGGAAAGATGCGCTGACTTCTAATAAGCCAGCTTTGCAGTGGCCATGGTGTACTAATCAACCAATATTCCTTTGCCTCCGAACATCCCACCAGCCAGCTGTTGCAGACAACAGAATCTGCAACAGGGCATGTCATATTGCAGATGCATGGTGGTACTTAGGGACTTCATTACCTTTGCAAGGAGCTGAGATTACTCATGACTGGTAGATTGTCTGCGTGCAGTATTACATGCATAACACAGATCTGTACCTCCCAATATCTTAATAGCTAGGAGCAGGAAGTCTGATTGCGTGCCAGAGATAGAGGGGAAAACAGCATGATGAGTAGACAGGAAGCTTTCACTTTTGTTGTGCATAGCCTGCCAAGAAATATTATCGTCTTTTTCCAGAAAAAGTGGAAAAAATAGTGCCATAAATTGTTTTTTTAAAAATTATTTAAAAGATTGGAAAAGAAAGATGACACTCCAAATATAGAAAGTACCAAACATTTTTTACAAAGCTTCTAAGCACAGCAGCTGACTGTGTAGGAAGCATTTTGATTTAACAACATACGAAATGGGTAGCAGTATTTTTTACTGTTTGTTTTCTCTTGACGGAGATGATGAGAAGAACCTGTGGCCCTCCAGTTGTTGCTGGACTACAATCCCTGACCATTGACAATGATGGCAAGGAGTTGAAGTCTAACATGTAGAAGGCCAGAAATTCCCCATGCCTGCTCTAGACCTAATCACATTCCCATAAGGAAGAAGAAGAAGAAGAAGAAGAAGAAGAAGAAGAAGAAGAAGAAGAAGAGGAGGAGGAGGAGGAGGAGGAGGAGTTTGGATTTGATATCCTGCCTTTCACTCCCCTTAAGGAGTCTCAAAGCGGCTAACATTCTCCTTTCCCTTCCTCCCCCACAACAAACACTCTGTGAGGTGAGTGGGGCTGAGAGACTTCAAAGAAGTGTGACTAGCCTAAGGTCACCCAGCAGCTGCATGTGGAGGAGCGGAGACGCGAACCCAGTTCACCAGATTACGAGTCTACCACTCTTAACCACTACACCACACTGGCTGTCTATAATATGTAAGGTCACAATTTTTCAAGCAATGAGACCCTTCTTTGATTTGCCCCTTCCCAAACACACTTTAAAAAAAGGTAATTTATTCATTGACATAGTCTGTCAAATTTTCATAGCTATTCCACTCCTGAGGATAGAGAGAAAAAATTTCCTCATAAGAAGCAAATGACTAACCTACTTTATTTATTTATTTATTAAATTTATATACTGCCCTTTATCACAAAGGTTCACAGGGTGGCTCACAAAATAAAATACAAGATAAAAACACAAGTACAGTGGTACCTCGGGTTACAGACGGTTCAGGCTGCAGACTCCACTAACCCAGAAATAGTACTTCAGGTTAAGAGCTTTCCTTCAGGATGAAAACAGAAATTGCGCAGCAGCAGCGGGAGGCCCCATTAGCTAAAGTAGTACCTCAGGTTAAGAACAGTTTCAGGTTAAGAAATTGCGCAGCAGCAGCGGGAGGCCCCATTAGCTAAAGTAGTACCTCAGGTTAAGAACAGTTTCAGGTTAAGAACAGACCTCCAGAATGAATTAAGTTCTTAACCCAAGGTACCACTGTTAACGATTAATACAAAAACAACAAAACAATACTCCCCTTCCCACAGAAACATTTGAAAGGCTGTAGAATATTACTCAGCCAGAGGCCTGGTTGAAGAAAAATATTTTTGCCTGGTGCCTAAAAATATGTATTGAAAGTGCCAGGTGAACCTCCCTGGAAAGAGCATTCCACAAAGGTGGACAAACAGCCCCAAAAGGAGCACGATGTGACGTGTCCCACCAGAAGTACTACCTGTCCACTAACACTTCACACCCCCGGCAATGCATGAAGGGGAAGGGAATAATAATTAGTTTGAGGCAGGGTTCACCCCTTCACATGAAGTGGTAAACAGAAGGACAGCACCTCTGAGCGTGTACAGACTGCATTTCTGTCACCATTTAGTAAACAAAGTCTGCCCTAGCTGCTGAATCTGGGTTGAATCTTCTTCAAGGCTTCCAGGCTGGAAAACATTATTTCTACGAAAGCCCTGAGCCTTCCCATCATGTCTCATAAAAATGCATCACGGACTGAACTCTAGAACGATCCTCCCCAGAGCTGGCCTGTTAATAGCTGCCGTTTTTCCAGACCATGCAACATATTAATTCACTTTGTCAAGCAGAAGAGATTGATGTCTGCAAGCTAATTGTCTGTTAAACCTATTTGTACTGCAGTCGGGGCAGACACCAATTAACACTTGGTGGGTCCCAGAGTCATCTGTGCAGTAGCTATTCTGAATAATTCTGTTAATGGCTTCTGCCCACCTACCTCCCTCAACTTTACCTTGCCTTCCGACTTTTCTTTTTCTTTTTTCTTTTCTTGCTTGTTTTTGAAGCCAGGAGGGGGAGATCAAACACCCAGATTGGAGATTAGCCTAATAGAGCTTCTGTATAGACTCCTTCCAACGCTATTAAAGGAACAAAGGACCAAACACAAATGAGCATGAATACCTTAATGTGGCGTTTTACTGCTGCCACTAGCTGTAACTGGCAAGATAAAGTGATGAAAGATAACTGGGTTGGTTGAAGGATTACATGATTATTTTAATTTTGGAGATGAATGCACGCTTTGTTTAAGGCTATACTCATTTGCTTGAAAGACTTTTATTATAATAGCATAGTTAACAGAGTAAGAAGTAGCTGTGGGAAGTCAGACAACTAGCTATGCCCCTGACTTCGGAAGTCAAGCCAGATAATGTATTCAACACAGTCACGTGTTACTAGTTGGTCTTATTTTATGGAAGGTGGTTGACCCTCCTTCAATGTAGGTTTTTAAGCAGAGCTTGGATGGCCATCCGCCAGTGATGGTTTAGTTGTGATTCCTGCATTGCAGGGGGTTGGAGTGTATGACCCTTGGGGTCCCTTAAAACTCTATAATTCTGTAATTTTATGGTTACATTAAATGGCTACATTTTATGGTTACCTTTCCACCAAGGAGCTTAAGGTAGCATACATGGTCCCCACCATTTTATCCTTGCAGCAATCCTGTGAGGTGGGACAGGCTGACAGACTGTGATTTTCCCAAGCTTCGTGGCTCAGTAGGGATTTGCTCCCTGGTCTACCAGCTCCCAGCTCAAGACTCTAACCATTACTTCCTGTTCCACTTAGCAGAAAAGTAAACCCAATAGCCTAGCATATTTAAATGTGCACTTTTTCCATTAAAAAGTGTATTTTTTTTGTCTTAAGCTGCATCACATTTGGAAAAGTGCAAAATGCAGTAGACAGCTATGTTCTGAGCTTCACTTTGGTCTAAGAAGTGTAGATCAGCTCATTTCATAGAGGAAGTTGTAAAGAATGAGTTACTTAAGAATCCGTAGTCCATCATGAAACTCTGGATAATGACAAATGGCAGGACATATCTTCTTATTCAGAAGACTGAGATGTACAGCAGTGAAAGTGTGGGTTTGCTCTGCCTCCAGATTCCCAGACTATCCCTGTTCCTTTGACTTCTTTGCTGACTTCCCTATCTCTTTAAAGTTTGGACTGATGCATCTTAGGTCACATCCTGTGCACAACTTCCTCCTCCCCACACTTCTCTATCAAACCTCAAGATGAGAGGTCTTCTTGGATCTATCCTCAGAGAACAAAAGAGCAAGCATGTCTGCTTTGTCTTCTCTAGATTAGTTAGGTTGGAACTAGAAACCTTTTCTATTGAAGTTATACACTTCCTATAATAAACAGCTTTATTGTTTTCTAAGTCTACAATATCTCTTTGTGTATGATGGGTGTTGGCTGCTCTGTGTTGGTTTCCCATTATAAGGCAATGTAGAGATGCCGTTGCTTTACTTTTGTGTGAACTGTATTCTGGAGCCAGCGGGAGCTCTAGAAGCTGCCATTCCCAAGACCCAACACATAGGAGGAGCTGGCTAGCAGCCAGTTACAGTTTCTAAAAGCAGCAACAGCTCAGCTTGAGTTGAGGCTTCACTGAAACATAGCATTTGTTTGAGTGGATTGGAGTTGCAGGCCTTGTAAGAGACAGCCAAATCCAAATGAATGGGTGTGTGTTAGGAATTCTACACATTGCCCAGAAGGCCTAGAGTCAAAGCCAGATTCATTATTCTGGGTAGCTTGGAGCCAGGAAAGGCAACAGACGATTTGTTCAGCCAATGGAAAAATCAACTCGGCATCTCTTTCACAAGTATTAGTGCAGCAGCAATCCAGCAGCTGATGAAGGAAAAGGTTAATGTTGTAGGAAGAATGGCAAAAGCAATATGACATTTCCAGTAGCTCTGGCTTTTTTCTACCAACATCACTGGTTGCTTAACCATAGTTAATGAATCTGTGTACAGCACCATGGTTAAGGGTTATGTTAGCAGGTTTTCCCTGTTAACCCAGGATCTGAAGTCAGATGATTGTTCTACCTACCCAACTCTTTCTTTCTGAATATGGATTTTGTTATTTTCAAGAAAAATAACAAGTGACTAACTGAGAGACCAGCAAGCAGCAGCAGCAGCAGCAACAGTGGAGTACATTATTTAAGTATTCCAAATTGTGTACAGTCGAGGCCAAAAGTTGAGGCAGAGCCAGCAATAAAAGGTATATATCAGTCCAAAACTGAGCATCTGGAAAGAAGCATTTATCACATTGATTCCCAAGTCAGAAAGGGAAAAGACTCAGCTTAAGAATTACCGTCCCATCTCACTCCTGAATGTGGATTACAAAATATTTGCAGACATTTTAGCAAATAGACTTAAAAATGTACTAAATGAAGTAATTCACAAGGACCAAGCAGGCTTTCTCCCTGGCAGACATATGTCTGACAACACTAGGAACATTATTGATATACTGGAGTTGTTGCGAATTAGAAACACAAGGGCTGTCTTAATCTTTATTGATGCGGAGAAAGCATTTGACAACATTTCTTGGATGCTTATGAAGAAAAACTTGAAAGGGATGGGAGTGGGACGGGGGTTTGAAAATGGACTAGAAGCAATCTATTCAGAACAAAAAGCTAAATTGATAGTGAGCAATGTGGTATCGGAGGAACTCCAAATTGAAAAAGGGACACGACAGGGGTGCCCTTTATCCCCTCTGCTATTTATTTCTGTTCTGGAGGTACTGCTGAATATGATCAGGGAGGACCAGTTGGTGCAGGGTATAGTGGTCGGAGCGAAACAATACAAACTGAAAGCTTTTGCAGATGACCTAGTCATTACAGTACAGGAGCCAGAATCTAGCACAAAAAGAGTTCTTGAACTTATTTTGGAGTTTGGTCGGGTGGCGGGATTCAAGCTAAACAAACAAAAAACTAAGGTTTTGGCCAAAAATTTGACGCCTACAGAGATAGAGGGGTACCAGAGAGAGACAGAGCTAAGTGTGGTTAAAAAAGTGAAATACCTGGGGGTATCTTTGTCCACCAAAAATTTAAATCTATTCAAAGATAATTATGAAAAATGTTGGTCGGAAATTAAAAAAGACTTGGATATTTGGTCAAGATTGAAACTTACCTTGTCAGGCCGAATCGCAGCTATAAAGATGTGTGTTCTGCCAAAAATGCTATTTTTATTTCAAACCCTCCAGGTCGTGGACAGAATGGAATGTTTCGGAAAATGGCAGAAGGATATATCTAAGTTTGTCTGGCAGGGCAAAAAGCCCCGAATTAAATTCAAAATTCTAACTGACTCAAAAGAAAGAGGGGGGTTTGCCCTGCCGGATTTAAGGTTGTACTATGAGGCTGCAGCCTTCTGCTGGCTGAAGGATTGGTTTTTGTTGGAAAACACTGATGTCCTAGATCTGGAAGGGTTTGACAATGTTTATGGTTGGCATGCATACTTGTGGTATGACAAGGCGAAGGTTCATAAATTGTTTAAAAACCATATTGTCAGAAAATCAATTTTTGCCGTCTGGATGAAGTATAAGGACTTATTAGAAAGCAAGACCCTGAGGTGGTTATCACCAGTGGAAGCCAAGATCTCTAAAAAAAGGCCCAATATGGAGGCCTACTGGCCAAAATATTGGGAATTGATTGAAAGAGTTGGAGATAATTGGAAGCTCCAAAGCCAGGACAAACTAAAAAATAAGGTGCGAGATTGGTTACATTATGCTCAAATTCAAGAGGTATTTAAAATGGATAAAAAAGTGGGTTTCCAGTTGGAGAAATCGAAACTGGAGACGGAGTTACTAGAACCAAAGACTAAGGTACTTTCGAGGATGTATGACTTGCTGCTTAAATGGAACACACAGGATGAGACAGTTAAATCTGCTATGATAAAATGGGCACAGGATGTAGGACACAACATTATGTCTGAGGACTGGGAAAGGTTATGGAACACCGGTATGAAATTCACAGCATGTAGTGCCTTGAAAGAGAACATTATGAAAATGGTATACCGGTGGTACATGACCCCAGTCAAGCTGGCTAAAATATATCATCTTTCTGATAATAAGTGTTGGAAATGAAAGGAGGCAGAAGGGACATTCTTTCACCTCTGGTGGACCTGCCCGAAAGTAAAGGCCTTTTGGGAAATGATACATAATGAGCTGAAAAAGGTATTTAGATATACCTTTTCTAAGAAACCTGAGGCCTTTCTTCTGGGCATGGTGGACCGGAAGGTGCCAAAGAAGGACAGAACCTTGTTTATGTATGCAACCACAGCAGCTAGGATTCTTATCGCAAAGTTCTGGAAGACACCAGATTTACCCACACTGGAGGACTGGCAGACGCAGCTGATGGACTACATGGAGTTGGCAGAAATGACTGGCAGAATTCGAGATCTGAGCGAAGAAACAATGGAGGAGGACTGGAAAAAATTTAAGGACTATTTGCAAAAATATTATAAGTTGTTTGAATGCTAAGATTGTGCACGATTAAGAAACGTTATGCTTCTGCAACTTATTTAAGTAAATGATAAAGTAAGTATTGATGGAAAAAAAACGAGACAAATTAGAAACAAAATATTATGTTTATTAAGAGTGTTAAAACTAAATTACAAATTTTCAAAGTTGGTAACATAATAAATTTAAAGGTATAATAAGATGGGAAACAAGATAACAAATTGCTGAACTGGCTAGAACAATGAATGCAATGCCGAGAGGATGCGAGGAGGTCCAAAAGCGAATTGTCGAAGGACGTTATGAAAGTTTCTTAACTTTTTCTTCTCTTTCTTTACTTTTCTTTATATATAAAAAATGTTTCTTGCATGTTGCTATGTAAACAAATCTGTTAACCTATGGAAAGAAACGCAATAAAAATTTTTATTAAAAAAAAATAATAATAATAAAAAAACAAAACTGAGCATCTGTTACATCCAAAAAGTATCATGGGGGAATGGAGATTGAAGAGATAACCTTTCCTACTTCTTCTCCTAAAAGCTCAAGGTGGCATACATGGCTCTTCCCCTCCCCATTTTATCCTCATAACAGCCCTGTGGGGTAGGTTGGACTGAGAAACAGTGACTGGCTCAGTCAGCCAGTGAGTTTCATAGCTGGGCAGGGATTTGAGTCCTGGTCTCTCTGGTCCTTGTCCAACACTCTTTCCGCTATGCCGCACTGGCTCTACTATATTGGGGAAAAAATACACATTTCTTTTTATGACACCAAGACACATCAAATTTAAAGGTCTAGATTGTTGTCATAGCATGTAAACTGGGGCAGGAAGTGCAGAAAAATGACGACCGACTTCCTCACAGTATGTTTGAACCAGATGGCACCACTAAGAATTTGTGATTCTCTTAGTTCCTTCCAAGGAAAACCTTAACACAACCTTGGGCATTGGAGCCCTAATTGAAAGTGACATATAGTCAGTGGTAGTGTGGATCCATTTGTGTTGGGTTTCCAGAGTGGGTGTCTTTAACAGTATTGCCCTAGTGAAGAGTGCGGTCTTAGATACTCTTTAAACAAGGCCCTACTACCAGTAGTCCTCTGGGAAAGACAAGCCTGTGTTCTCTCTCTTTTCTTTCTAGGACACATACTGATCCTTCCAAAGTAACACAGCCAGGTTATTAGCAACTAATTCATTTTCTCTTCGCTTCTACTCTTTTCAAAGATGCCCGAATCTCACTGGGAGTGAGGAACGGTCTCTGAGTGAGGCAGACTCATCAAATTAACTCCTAGCAATAAGGTTATAGATCAAACATCAGTGAGATCTAAGATTAGTTAATATGCCATAAGCAGCTAAATGAAGTTTTGCATTGGAATGTGTGATTCGCTGCACCTTCAACAAGGGGATAATTGCCTCGCTAATTATAAAGGGGCTGCTTCTCCCTAAGAGTTTAATTGCAGAACATCAGCTGTAAAACTTGGTGACCCAATTGGGCTTCAAAACTGCCATTGTACTTCCTTAAATCCAGTTAGATGTGGGTGAGGGGAGGCATAGGGGGCAGTTACTGTGGTGTCGAGCAATCATATTTGCTTGTGAAGCTGGGATGAGCGTGACTCAAATTCTGCTCAGCTGGCATTGTCTGGGCAGAAAGCTCAGAGCAGCCTGGGACTTATCCAAATATGCAGCATCAGGTGGCTGCTGTGTCTAATTGATTGTTAATATAACTGCTGTTTGCTTTGTTTGATGAGAGTGGCTCTCGTTTTTTTCTCTTTTCTTTCTCTGCCGTTATCCCTTAATTGGAACTCCTGTGTGTATGCATTTCTATGCAGGTGCTCTTGTCGCCCTGGCTGTGTTTTGTATTCTGTTCAGAAAGGGGAAAGCTTTTATAAGGCGGGTGGAACGCTAGAGGCAGAGATGCCTGTGAATACTGATAGGGCAGGAAGTGGCGCTGTCACTTGCAAAGCTGTGTGACACCTATTGTGGGGCATCATCTGGAAGGTATCAGTAGGGCAGAGAAGGCAAGGAGGTTCTGCAGAGCTGCTGTGTATGTTTTAGTAGTTACAGAGGATAAGTTCAGAAACGGAAACTTTGGCTGCAGCTGAGGAATGGGTCACTTACCACTTTCCTGTTCTGCACACTGCTTCCTTTGCCCCACCTTCTGAAGACTTCCAGACCAGCGCTCTCAGCAATGGGTCACAGTCCGTGCTCTTGTTAACTCAAGGCAGACAAGGAGCAGAGTAAGAGGGCAAGAGCATAGACTGAGGAGCAATGAAGGCAAGGTGGTTCCAAAGCTCAGCTGGGTGACTTGAGTGGCGAAGAAGCCGCAGTGCCAGAAGGGGTTTCCCCCCATGAAATAAAATGAAACAGATAAGAAAGAAAGGAATAAAGGGCGAGAATCTCGGTGCTTCAAGCAACAACCTCTTGTACAGTGGTGCCCCGCAAGACGAATTCCTCGCAAGACGAAAAACTCGCTAGACGAAAGGGTTTTCCGTTTTTGCGTTGCTTCGCTAGACAAATTTCCCTATGGGCTTGCTTCGCAAGACGAAAACGTCTTGTGCTTTTTTTAAAAAGCCGCTTGAAGAGGCGCAGTTGCGACGGACCATGCTTCGCAAGACGAAAAACATCGCAAGACGAAAAGACTCGCGGAATGAATTCTTTTCGTCTTGCGAGGCACCACTGTACCTGCCACCGCCTGAAACCCCATGTGAGATAGCGCTGGGCTACTCCTTTCACTTGCCCCATTAGGCCCCCTCCTCCTGAAAGCCTCCTGCCCTTTCACCACTTTCTGTTATGAATTTCCTGGTCTGTTCAACTAGCTGCTGCCTTCCCTTGTTCCTCTCTGTTTTTTCTAAACCACCATCAGATTTTGCCCTGCCTTCTTTTGCTTGGCCCTTGCTTTTGGAATATCTTTAATGGGACTTTTGCTTCATTTCCTTCTTAGGAAATTGCCTGAATCTGCTCCCTGGGGGGATGAGGGCAGGTCCCAAATTATCCTCCTTGGATTTATTTCTATTGGGCCCTGCTTATGTCAGGTTCCTTCATTCCAGGTTCCTTTAGGTGTGTTCACCCATGATCCTGTAAACCAGTACAAGCTGTCTGTATACATGCACACTGTTTGTGTGAAAGAGTGTATGCTTGTTGATATGTATAGCTCAAATACCATGTAAATAGACTGTATACTCATTGAATGTTACAAGTGAATAACTGTACAAGCATACAGCTCACCTACTGTGGGCAGAGAAACAGCCTGCACACTCATTGAACATTATATGTGATGGATTAAAAGAGTACAGCTCAACTATCCATCTACACCAGTATACAGTGTGTACACTGTTGATATTACATGTGAAAAACTTTGAGTATACAGTTCAACTATTGTGTGCACAGATGCTCAGATTATACACTTATTGAATGTGATGTATGAACACCTTTCTTGCATGTCTCTTCTGCTTCATGGGCTCTTAACCCAGGTCCAGTTGCCTTTACCAGCTGTATTTTCTCACTGTTCCTTCCAGTAAGATCCTTTGATGAATTCATTTTAGCTCGTTGGAAGCTGTGATGATGAAATTAATTTTAGTAAACAGTTTTAACTCCCTCAATTTTTTTTTAGTCTGCTGTGTTGTATTTGTTAGTGTTTTAATTTGTTGTTATCAGCTGCCTTGAGTTCTGTTGAGGAAGGATAGGATAGAAATACTTTAAATTTTTTTTTTTTAAAAAAGAAGTATTTTCCCACCTAGTGGGGAAAATGGCAAATTCATGTTTATTAAAGTTAAGACAGAGCATGCTCGGCGGTTGTCCTGTTTTCCAGGATGGGTGCCAAACTGTTGCTTGTGTGAACAGATAACAAAGTAAAACCCTGTTATCATTTCACACTGTGAGGGTCGCCTCCATATATTGTACCTGGTGCTTCCCTGATTCTTAATATGCTATAAGGAGGAGCGTGGCTGGAAAATGACTACCTATGGAATTATGAAATTGTTTGATGCTGATAGGAGGACTGGGTTGCAGCAGGCAGAAAGCACTTCATTGCTAATTATATTGATGATCACAAAAAGTGTGCAGTGCAGCTGTTTGTGGCGCAAAGACATATGGCACGGTTAGAAGCTTGGTAGCACCTGAAAAACCCACTGCCAAACCCTTGAAGAGCTAATTGAAATTGTCTCGCATCATGATAAAGCTCATTCCACCAGACATTGTTCAATGCTTAAATTTAAATGCAAAATAAGGTTTCATTATATGATGTGCATGTATATTCTAGCAGGCCCAAATGATAGGCAAATCATTTTCTCCTGTGAGGAGGAGGAGTGTGCTTCTTTTAAGAATACAACAGTCCATGATTTGTATACAGATTTATATTTTCAAAGGTTAAAAATTAAATATACGCCACCTAATCAACTGGTGTGACTTTTAAGTAGACTATGCAAAACCTAAAACTAATTTGCTTTGCCTGCCCTCAATTCATTATTTTAACATTAAACAGTTGCTCAAAATGTTCTACAGACCTGATTAGGGCCACGCAAGGCAGCCCTTGTGACAATTGTCAGTTTTTCTCCCTTGCTGATGGCTGTTGGTCTCACATTTCATGTTGGGTGACATGTGGCAGGTTCCCTCAGTTAATTAGAACAAATGTGCCAATTATGTTAATATATCTTCCGATGCCAATCAGTGAATAATTAGAGACAACACATCTGTCTCCCACCAGGGAGTAGGAGAGAGTGAGCAAGAGAAAGCAGGAACTACAAGGTGCAAAGTGCTCTAAATTGCTGCCACAGTGGATTGTGCATTTCTTCCCTATGAATGCAGTGTCATGAAAGCCTTGCATATGCTTTAGCAATAGTGTGTGTGTGTGTGTGTGTGTGTGTGTGTGTGTGTGTGTTCACACACAGGGAGGGCATGAAGTTGCATGCAATCACATTTTCCTTAGGCTGACATATTGAAAGAATTATCCAGGTGCTTTGTTACAGTGAAAATTCTGCAACAGCACTATAATATTTATGGTGTTAGGGTGTTGGGACCCTGTGGGTATCGCAGCTGCTTCTTTATGGCCAATGGTGTGCATCAAAAAAGCAAAGGAGCTTCAGTGACTTATCTATTATGTTATCTCTGTGCATGAAAGGTGCTCTAGCCTTTGTGGGCTAATTGTTCCCATATTGAAGATGTAGGTGAGGAGGGTGAGAGAATATATATATGCATCTTTTAGCATGAAATTTTGGCATGGTTGAGAGATACGTTAATATTTTGCTCTCATTCAAAACTCCTTCAGTGTGATGTAGCCAGTGTGGTGTAGTGGTTAAGAGCAGTGGACTCGTAATCTGATGAACCAGGTTCGCGTCTCCGCTCCTCCACACGCAGCTGCTGGGTGACCTTGGGCTAGTCACACTTCTCTGAGGCCTCTCAGCCTCACTCACCTCACAGAGTGTTTGTTGTGGGGGAGGAAGGGAAAGGAGATTGTTAGCCGCTTTGAGAATCCTTTGGGTAGTGATACAGCGGGATATCAAATCCAAACTCTCTTCAGTTTCCTTTTGTGTGAGCCATGACTGGCTTACCACAAACAAGAAAATATGTGAGCTCCTAGTGGGGAGTTTGTGGCTGCTTTGCTCCTGTGGTTGTTATGTGGTTGCATTGCACTAAGTTAAGCTATGGCTTGTGTTACTGTTGCATCCAAACCCTGGCTCTTGTTCCATACACTCTCTTCCAGACTAACTGTGAGCTGTGTGTCCTATGGTTTACAGCTCAAAATTTGTCTGGGAGAGTTAAACCATAAACATGAATTCAGGAAACATTGTTAAGTCAAACCATGGCTTGGCACAGCAGCAGAATGGCCAGTAAAGGACCAAAACAGCTGCCATGTTTTCTTTGGGAGCCCACACATTTGCTCATTCATACTAAGCCATAGTTTAGCTCTGTGTTACGTGCAAACAAGGACAGTAGGGATAAAGAAATCCTGCTATCAGAGTCAGAAAACCTGGATTCATAAGCAGATGTGTTATTTGCATATATATACCAGTTGCAATAACCTTCTTTTTAAAAATAGCAGCTGTGCAGGGCCCTGATCCAGATTGGCTCCATGGTATTGAGTAAGTAGGGCCTTAACCCTTTATCCATGGCACAACTGTTCTGTTAGAACAGAAGCTTCAATTAGCACCAAAATTAGAGGATATAAATCTGATGACATCACAGGGGTGTCTAATCTAAAGAAGCATAAAGCATAGAAATATAATAATATGGAGCTCCTAAATTACTGAAATATGTGAAAATATAGATGAAGCAGGACTTTTTATTGCAAATTGTCCTTCATTTTCCTGAGGTAATTGCAATGTGCATTTTCTATCTGGAGCAATTGTTGTTTGCCTTATATAGTACTATTACCAGTGGCATTATGACTCTCTCATTTTTTAAAGGCCCTACAAGTAGATCTGGTGGTTTTGGTCAAAGCCCCAAGGAGCTTTAAATGCAATATCCTGTCTTTTATGATAAATTATACACATAAAACAGTGGCAAATGGTTTGAATTTTTATCCTCTGAGTGTGTATCCAGCATTTTAGAAGAAATTATAACAGAGCTCTGATGAAGAAGGCATAGCAAGGCTTGATTTTGAGAAACATTATGAAAGAGATGGAACCATAGGAGGGAAGTTAGCCTAAGGTACAGGAGAAAATGGCAAACATCATTAGAGAGGTTTTTCCAATCATCTTCTTTTACGTGACTCTGCCCCATATCTCAACTCCATCTTGTCTTTCTTGTGGCTTTGTGCAGCTGTGCTTACGTTATCTGGGTTCTCAACATACCTTGAGCCAGTTTTCCTGTATTATTACATCTACAATGGGCAGTATTTGGTTTTACTGTACTTTTAAATAAAGTTAATTTTGTACTTCATTTTGTACTCGTACTCATTCACTTGGGAGTAAGCCCCATCAAACTCTGTAGGACTTATTTCGAAGTAGATATGTATTGGGTTACATCATTAGTGATTGCTTCTCTGTATTTAGTTTCCATATTTGAAAAGCACTGTCATTATATTGGTATGATTTTTGCAGCAAAGTGTGCAAAGTATTTTGGTTTCCTTGTACTTTGTGGTAACAAGTATGTAAACAACAACAACTAAGTATCATCCTTCTTTAACAAATAAGGATCATAGATAAGTTTGTTATATAGAAGTCCATTTCATTAAATTCTGTTGGACACCCCACCATATCACTAGGCAGAGGGAGGTAGCTACCTTGGGTACAGATGTCAGAAAAAGGAAGCAGTTCTGCCACCATCTGCTGAGTCTCTTAACTCAGTGTTTCCCAACCACTGTTCCGCGGCACACTAGTGTGCCGCGAGATGTTGCCTGGTGTGCCACGGGAAAAATTAAAAAATTCGAAAGATTTTTTTTTTAAAAAAAGTCAAATTTTCGATTGGGGCGCCGTCACTAGATGACCCCTGGGGTTCCCTCCCTCCCTCCCGCTCTGCGCCTCCCTCCTCCTCCTCCGGGGAGGCCCTTCCTGGCTCTCGGCCAAGGCTTGGCAGCTGCCACTCACTCACTCGCTCGCCCACCCATCCCTCCATCCCTGCACCCGGCCTCTCCCCCTCCGTCCCCGGTGTGGGGGCTGCCGGGATCCGTAGTCCCCTCGCCCTTGGGCACCGCGCCCGCGCGGGGTGCGCGAACTACGTTTCCCAGCGTGGCCTGGCGGGCCGGGCATTTTGTTTGAAGCGCTCTTCTCCCGGCCATGGAATGAGCGCAGCGGCGGCGGCTGGGCGGGCAGGGGCTCTTCCGCACAGACCCCGCGCAGCCTGCCTGCGCCCCTGCGGAGATCGGCCGGCAGGATGGAGCCCGGGGATCCCCGCGGAGGCGGAGCGGCGGAAGCGGAGGCTGCCCCCCAGGTAGGGCTGCGTCGGGGGGGGTGTTATTTTTGCAATGCTGCATCCGCGCCGGAGGGGACTCATCGGACTGCGGGGAGACCCCTTGGCGGGCGTGCAAGGCAATGCATGCGTGCAGGCGTTGCATGGAGTGCAGTGCAATGCAATGGCAACGCGGCGCCCTGCATGCATGCATGCAACTTCCACCGGCGCTCCGGACTTGGCAGGTGAGGGGGGTCCCCAGTGGGCGGCAGAGAGAGCTGGGAGGGCGAAGGGGAGCCGGGGGGGAGCAGCGCTGCTCCCCGAGCCGAGCCCGGGGGGAAACTTCGGCGTCGTTGCGCCGGGTGTTGGAAGCGGAGGCTGGCGGGGGCCCCTCACCTGCAAAACCTGGCCGCCTCTCATATATTTCGTGCATTGCATTCATCGCCCGTTTTCTCCTCCAAGGAGCTCCCGGGGGCGCGCGTGGTTCTCCCTGTGTTATCCTCGCAACAACAGCCCTGCGAGGTGGGTCAGGCAAGTGGCCCAAGGGAGCACCCAGGGATTGTCCTGGCCAGGTGGGGTGATTTGAACCCTGCTCTCTGCCCGGTCTTCGTCCTCATTTAGCCCCCACATGTGCATGACTGTGCATGACTGAGGTTTTCCCCCCTCGTCTTGGCTATGGTGTGAGTCTGTGCTGTTAATTAATGGGGTTCTGCCTTCGGAGAAGATGAGCCAGCCCTCAAGGAGGTGATTATGTAATTTGTTAGCAATTCATGTCCCTCCCGGCGTGACGCTGCGCGCTGACGTCACGGGGCTGTAATGGTGGTGTGCCTCGAGATTTTTTTCATGAAACAAGTGTGCCTTTGCCCAAAAAAGGTTGGGAAACACTGTCTTAACTAGCCTCTTCTACACCTCTTAAGCTACTCAGCTGCCTTTAGGCACCACAGTGGTGAGGATTGCAGGTGATGTGCATGCCTACCTATGGACAAGGCTTTGCACATTCACACCAAATGATCATGTATGGGATAACATAGAACACTCGGTTCAAATATGCATATTCCTGCCTTGGAGTAATCATTCCTTTGGTGGGACTTAACTGGTTCTAGCAAGGCATGAATCAAGCTTTGTGTTACTGAAAACGGGAGAGGCTTACTGCCTATATGCTCATAGTGTTTTCTGTGACTGAAATAAGATGGAGCAGGCTTCGTTGGCTTCCAGTCTCCTTGGGCAGATGTTCAAATGGTTTAGGGTAAAGGGGATGTTTGTCAGGACAAACCGGGTCTTTATTAGTAGTGAGACCCTTCTGTGTTCCATTGGGTTGGCCAGGGGCTGAGAATATTTCTGTTTTTCTTCGTTTCATTAAATTGCTGGGCACAAATTCCAATGATCCAGTGACATGAAGGCACCGCTTTGATCCATCCTGGGTCTCTAAAGCATGCTCAGTTCAAAAGCAAATAAGCCACTGAATGTTCAGCCAAGTTATGCTAGACTAGCTTACCTCAGGCAGCTCTGGGAGAATGGGGTGCTTCTCTGGAGTGGAAATGAATGGAATATTGTATAGCTAGAGACGCATGTCTATATCTTTAACTATTTCCCTCTGTTTGTCTACAAACATTTTTTTAAATGTTCGTATAAAGATTAGGAGTGTTAAGTTGCAACTGTGGCTAATATGCTTGTAGCATATATAGTAGAATCTATGCACACATTATCCTTGTTTTTACATCTGAACACAAGATGTTTTACTTGTAAAATGCTTTGGGTTTATGTCTACAAATGTAATATGTGAGGGAGGCAGATTTGCAAGCCTATAGCATTGTGAGCACACTCAGCCAAGATGCATCATTTATTGTAACATTCTTTGATTCTATCTGTATTGTACATTTTTATTGCTAGACACTCTAAGAGTATTGCCGAAGGGCAGGGTAGGAATGCAGTAGTTCCCCTACACATTTTGCTTCATATTTTCCTTTTCAAGAGGCCTATTGACTTACATTTATATATGCAAAAGCTCAGAGTGCCATCTGTTTCTGTCTCTTGGTGGCTCTGTATGTAGACAATACTGAGCTAGATGGACCAGTTTTTTGATTCCGTATAGAGCAGCTTCCTACATGTCTAGTCTTCCTGATATAGATATTAATTTTAAAAAAAACTCCACTGCATGCTATTTCTGGTAGGGGCTGCTGACCTTCCCTGTGAATCTCAACAGGTAGAGTGGCTGAAAAATGAAGAGGTGATTGATCCCGTTGAAGACCGGAATTTTTACATCACTATTGACCACAACCTGATCATAAAGCAGGCACGCCTCTCTGACACAGCCAATTATACTTGTGTTGCCAAAAACATTGTGGCCAAGAGGAAGAGCACGACTGCTGCTGTCATTGTCTATGGTAAGGGGAAATGGTTTTGCCTCACAATGAAACTACAGCTTGATCTACCAAATTAAGACAGTGAGTTGTACCATCCAGCTGGCTATTTCTCTCCAGGCAAGCAGAATATGCACTTGATCACATGGCTGTCAGCTAAAATGTATATCCCTTGGAAAGACCTTCTTGGACAAGGGGGACATATGTGTATGTGTATTTAGGAATTTATATTTTGCCTTTTTGCAAATGACTAACGGTGGCTAAACTAATCAATAGCATTAAAACAACAGCAGCAAATAACAAAATCTGCAGATTAAACAAAGATAACCATAAAAACAGTGACACTAGTGAGCCATTAAAACAGTTTGAATTAGAGTAGTTATCCTGAAAAGCAATCAAATGTCATTAAAACACTAGCAGAACACAATGGATATCTCTTCTCCAATAGCCACTTGCCCAACCAAAGATTGTACTTGATGGAGAGATCAAATGACCCAAACTGGTCTATAGACCTTGTCACCAACTATTTTTTGGACTAGCACTGTGTGGAATGGAATAAATCACAAAGGTTCTTGCCCTCTTCCCCTCCTCCCCAAACACAAAGACTGTGGACAATTGGCAAATGTTTCAGCATCTCAAATTTCACTGCACTAGCTATGGCAGTGTTGTCATAAAGCTACACTGATCCTCTAAATCATGAAGTCTTCTGCCTCATCACATAATCCAGGCAAATCCATCTATGCAATCCACTTATTAAGCATCCCTACATATAATGCCCCCAGTGCAGAACTGCCATACCACATAGAGGTTTCCCAGTTGGCTCCATGTGGCTGGAACAATGTACGTATAAACTGTCCTTTGTTGTCTACTAAAGTGAGAAAAGTATTGTGAGGATAAAACCTAGCTCTAATGGTACCATAGATGATCCTTGTTGCTTTTATCACAATCAGTTTAATTACAAGACAGATTATGCTAGAACTTTTATTTTGCAGGTAAGGCAGCAGTTTCGCTTAATTGTAAGCAGTTGTCTCAGCGAAGTCACAGTGAGGGCTTTTCTTTCCTCTTTCTGTGAGGAAAATGGTTGAATACAGCTAATTAGCAGTATTTGTGATACAAAGGAGGCCCAACAGACGCACACAGCATAGTTCAGCTGGAGAGCACAATAGCATGCAGGAACAGAAGCAAGACTCAGCACACACTAGATATAATTATTCTTTCCAAACACAAAGAGTTTGACTAGGTAGGTGGAACTTCGTCACCTGTTGCTGAAATGCTGTGAGGAATAGGGGACTGGAGTTGAAAACCTGATAAGCCTACCTAAGATACTTTTTGCATGAGCTCACACCTCTGTGACAAAGACTGTCAGTGAATTAAGGAAGACAGCCATTCAATCCTATACAGAAGCCAGTGGTCAAGGTTGTTGGAGGCTAAGTTCAGCAACATATAGAGGGCCTTATGCTTTCTACCCTTGACCTACGGCATGCTGCAAATGAGGATAGGCACCGGTGCAGGAATGAGTAGAGCAAAGGTGCACTGAGCTATTTTTGTTTTCCAATAGAGCATGTAGAGAATGGTGTTTTTGTTTGCTAGTCACACTGGATACCAGTTATTCCCAGTATCAGAGGCTGTATGCATCTGAAAACCAGTTGCTGGAGAACATGAGTGGGGAGAGTGTGATGGTGCTCATACTCTGCTTGCAGGCTTCCCATGGGAAGCTGGTTGGCAACTGTGCAAATCAAAGGCTAGGCTAGGTAGGTCTTTGGTCTGATCCAGAAGGAGTCTTCTTACATTCTCATTTTTAATCAAAACACAGTGAGCTGAAGAAATTAGTTCTTCTTGTTACTGTGGAATGCTGACGTCCCATGCCTTGCTTTTTTCACATTTCATTACCAAGGCATAAAAACGGAACCAGTGGGAATATGCAGTCAATACTGCCTTTGGCCTGCAAGAATTAGAGCCTAGACTCCATATTACATTCAACATGTGAGAGCAGCCTGGCGTTCTGCTGTTGAGAAATCTGAAGGCTTCCTAGGGAAGAGATAAAGGGAGATAAAGAACTTATAAAGAGAAAGAGAGGTGACTAAGAGCACATTTTCTGTCTATGTGGTTGCATTCATTTTCAACTTTCTCTGCCTCAAGGCAGGACAACCTTCAGAATTCTCAACAGGCTGTTGTCACGTGGTAAGCATTAATATTATTATACTAATTATTAAATTTCTATATTATTCTTCATCCAAAGATCATAGGGCAGTTTACAATATGAAAACATAAACATATATTCCATAATAACAAACTAAAACAATACACGCACAACCCCAACATATACAGTTTTATAGGCCACAGATTGTTTAATTAGCCAAAGGCCTGCAAGAAGATGAATATTTTTGCCTGGCACCAGGCAAGATAATAAAAATAAAACAGATAAAGTAGTTAAAACAATATAGCACCCTTGCTCCTGGCAATTGTGAGCTTCATCAGAGCAGTCTGGAAGTCCATCTATCTCTGGGAAGGGTGCATTTTAGTGGCATGCCATATAACGCTGTTTAAAATTGGGAAGGGGAGAAAAGTTAACTGATAACAGAGTAGTGAATTAATGCTCCCTTAGAAAAGGAATTTTGTAATTAGGGTTGGTACATCTACTAGGGGAGGGATACATTACTCATTTGCATTTGCTGATTCATTTAATTAGAATTCATAAATTGTGTGCCAGTGTTCCACATATCAGCTGGGATGGAAATAAAGATCAGTTGAATCACTACCCTAATTGTAGTGCACTTAACTGAGGAGTTTGGCAGGCTGTTGGAAACCAAAAGGGAAATTGCATGCAATACATAAGAGTGAAGAGCTTCGGCTTTTAAGAAGCACCAGTTCATGTGTATAGATAACTAAAGCTCCAACATTCACCATACCTGGCTTAATAAAGAGGCCAACACACTACATGAAATAGTAAAAGCATTAGGATTCCTGTGAAATATCAGTGTTCATTGACTTATATACCCTGCCTTTGAGCCTTCTCGATTTCTCTGTCTTCTCAGTCAATGGAGGATGGTCAACCTGGACCGAGTGGTCTGTCTGCAACAGCCGTTGTGGAAAAGGCTCCCAGAAGCGCACAAGAACCTGTACCAACCCTGCTCCACTCAATGGAGGTGCCTTCTGTGAAGGCCAAAGTTTGCAGAAAATAGCTTGTACCACATTGTGTCCAGGTATGTCAAATATAACTCTGATGGGTCCACTTCTGTATATTTTGTTTCAATCTTGTTCTTCTAGCATCAAGCTTTGGGGAGATAACTGTTTTCTTGTTCCCCCCTCCCCTCCCTTTCAGCGGGTAAATGTTTCATTCTGTTATATAAATGCACAGAATGGTGTGCAAACAGCAGTAGGTTCATTCCAATTATTGCACAAAGCTTACCCGCCATCTCTGTTCTTTGTAATTTGCAATTTACGTAACATTTCAAAGCTCAAAATCTTAAGAGACTTAAGTCTTAGCTCTGTTGAAATCTCTGGAAGTAAACTGGAATTTAAGTATATAAAATGATTCTGAGCAGTAAAGCTGAAAACAATATTTTAAGCTCTTGGGTGAAGACTTTTTTACCTGCCAGGACAAACAAGGGCATTCAGAGAGGAACTTTCCCCCCTTCTTGCTACATTTTGGCCACCTTGCTCAAAGACTTGATATCATCCTGCTCACTAGAGATTTGATATTTTTGAATACTTGTCGATATATTTTGTTTTAAAGCATATTTTAGATATTTTGTTTTTGTAAACTGCCTGAAGATATTTTTTTTATAGTAAGCAATCTATAAATTGACTAGTAAAGAACATAATGAATAAATAGAGACTGGTAAACTCTCCACATCTCATTTGGGATTGATCTGCAAAACAAAATAAACACAAAGAAAGAACTTAGATAATTTTCTGAACCAACACAAGTCTCTGAAAATGACCCATCCTACCTATCTCCATCAGACCCAGAAAACACACACACACACACACACACACACACGTACCTGGCCAGTGACAACATGAACCGCAGTAGTATGTGGGGAAATGGGATATGGGGAGGTCTGTCTACCTTCCTATCTGTCACCATGACTTTCTGGCCCTTGATAGTTGTAGTAACCGAAGCAATAGCACTTGGAATACTACAAATCTCAAAGACCACTGTGTGTCTCTCCCTAGTGCACTGTTATGTAGGGCTCTAATATGATGGACAAAGAGAGGGCAAGTGTCCAACTTCCCATCTCGCTATGTGCTTCAGTTGCTTGTGATACTGTTGATGTTGTCCAAGTATGCAAAAGAAACAGAGAGCATGTTTGGCAGAGGAAACAGCCTAAGGGCAACAGTGTTTGGGAGTCAAGGAGGGTCAGAAATTTAGTGTCACTTCTGCATCTGTGCTCAAATCTTGTGTGTTTGGATGGGGTGGCAAGTGAGAATTATGGTTCAGCTAATCAGGATTATTAAATCTAATGAGTGACACAAACTCTAATGATGAAGGTGGTAGCCCGGCAGCTTGATATTAGACTGCTGCTTCTCATACTACAAGCATTTGTTAAAGCAGAAAGTCATCACTGTGGATAGTTGGGCTCAATCTTATCATGAAGTCAGTGACCGCATCAGAGTCACTGATTGCTTCCATATACGCTTCATATTGGATGTTAAACATGATTTATGTTTGCACAAAGTTTGTGGAGGTGTTATACAACGTTAGCTGTTAGATTTCGTCCTATTTGTTTGCAGTGATGCTATATGTCACAGTGTCAAGCAATTCTTATCCCACCACATTCTCCTTCACTTTTCTTTGCTGTAAAAAGTACAGATTTTTATTTGGAAGAGGGTTTGTTGTACAACCCGAGTTTGCACAACCTGAATTTTCTGGGATGCATTAAATCCCACCCAACAAATAGTGGGAATCTGGAAGTGTGCACTGAATCAGAGTGTTAGTAGCCAAATAGAAAGGGCTGCATATGTACATGCGCTAGCAGCTTTCTGGGTGGAATTTGCTGTCCTTGAGCAATATGAATTTAATGTCAGATCACCGTAAGACTTCATTACAGCATGGCACCCCCACAATCTTGGCTGTTCCTTAAACAAATAAGGCAAATGGTCCAGAAACAGACTGAAACTAAGCCCTTTAATATAGGCTTCAGAGTATTTTCAGACTAAAATAAATATCCTTGATATTGCATGCTCTGTATTTTGGACAAATAAAATATCGGCTTTCTCAAATGTTGTACCACTCTTCGTGCACAGCAGATTCGCATCTGGATTTTTTAGGGTTTTTTTAAAAAAAATGACTTTATAAACAAGTCTTTATTTGCATCTCTGCCTCTTGCCTCCCTCCCCTTCAAAATTGATTTATTTATTTATTTTACTTTTTTTCTGGAACAGTAGATGGAAGGTGGACACCGTGGAGTAAATGGTCTACCTGCGGAACAGAGTGTACCCACTGGCGCAGGAGGGAATGCATGGCCCCAGCACCAAAGAATGGGGGCAAAGACTGTGAAGGCCTTGTCTTACAGTCCAAGAACTGCACAGATGGTCTGTGTATGCAGAGTAAGTAGAAGTACATGAATGCAGCTACACTGGCAATGTGATTTGTAGAAGAAAGAAACCTGCTGGAAAAAAAAAACAATTAAAGATTCAATATTCTCATACTATATTGCTGGAGTGGATCCAAAAAGGACCCTCCACTTTATGACAACAGAGCGGTGGATGGGAAACCCACAATCCTGCATTTAAAACATTTGGCAGAAGTGTCAGGAAAATATCCTGCTCTGTGCTCCATTTGGGAAGAATTTCGACTGAAGCTTGCTAGGCATGGGAGGCCATGCTTCCTTAAAAAAAAAAAAAGGTGCACAATTGCATGAGGGTTTTAACAGCAAATCCTTCATATTTTTATTTATTTATTTTTCCATCTCTCCTTAATTTCTCCCTCCTGGGATTTGGACTTGCAAGCTTCAGTATGAGACCTGGCAAAGTTCTTGTGTGTTTTCTAGGTCTTGAGTACAACTGGAACCTGAACAAATCTCAGTCTGGAAGTGCCTTTAGGCACTGGCTGGACTAAAGTTCCAAACTTTATTAGATAAGTGCTAGTTTCTGCTTAGTGTATACCTCTATGGGATTGGTGTGGGTCTAGTCCTGCATGAGGATTTTTTTAAAGGAAAAACTGTGGTCATGGTACTAGATTTCTGTTGGCTCCTGTTCCTAAATACCTGTTTAATGACATATTCATTTAGGCTACAATCCTCAGCACACTAATGAGGGATTAAGCCCCATTGAACAAAGTGGGATTTTCTTCCAAATAGGAATCCAAGAAGCCGCCATACACCAAGTGAGACCAGCTCCATCCAGCTCAGGGTTTCCCAAACTTGGGTCTCCAGCTGTTACTGGACTACAACTCCCATCATCCCTACCTAGCAGAACCAGTGGTCAGGGATGATGGGAATTGTAGTACCAAAAAAACAGCTGGAGACCCAAGTTTGAGAAACCCTGATCTAGCTCATGATTCTTCATACTGACAGCCAGCAGCTCTCCAGGATTTCAGGCAGGGAATATTGCCAGCTCAAACTGGATATACCAGGGATTGAATCTGGAACCCTTCAACATGCAATGTGCATACCTTACGACTGAGCTACAACCCTTCCAAAGTAAATGTGCACTGATAGGCTCACATATTTAGGAGTCAAAACCTTTTGAACAAGCTTCCAAATAAACATGCATAGGATTTGTACTGATAGGATGTATACAATGGGCAGTTTTCACTGGGCCATGGCAATGGTATAATAAGAGTGATCATTGCCTATGGGCAACACACATTAACTTTTTCTGCCCAAATATAACCACTGTTCAAATAGATTGTGAAGGCTTTTGAAGCACTGCAAAGACTTTAGGGTGATGCTTTCCCCCTCCCTCCCTTTTTGGTTCAAGTTACCTCAAAGGTAACAAAAAATAATTTCATGTGATTTTTTTCGGACAATATCTGTTCTTGTCAGCCATCTTGCAAGGTTGTCTGCAGTTCATCAGTGTATGGGAAGGAGGCAAGAAGCTTATGACTTTAGAAAAAAAGCATATTTTTGTAATTCTGAGTGGGGGGCAGGAGAATATCTATTCTTAACTTAATTTCCTGACAGTATGTCTTGGAGATAGAAGAGATAATGTACATATAACTCTGCTGGTGTGAATGGACCATTATGACAAATTAGCACGGAAATATATCTCCTTCATTTCCAGCAGAGCTTTACTGCCAGATTATATTTAGACAGGTGTGTGTCATCTTTGTGCGCGTGCAGAGTCATTTAAGCAGAAATATTATTATTTTTTGGGGGGGGGGAGATTTTTATGTGACTGAAGAATAAGAGCCCTATAGGAATGTCATTATTATGTAGATAGTATATTGTTTTTTATGCTATTGGATACAAACCTATATTATTAGCCATAGGATGGAAACTTTCATGACTTGGTCCAATTTACGATACTGGCTTTGGGTTCAGATTCTTCCTCAGATTCTTCCTCAGATACAAGCTAGGTGAGTAATGTTGGGCCTAGTAGTAGTAATAGTGAATGGAAGATCTTAGCCATCTGGAATGTACTTGTGATAGAATACACATAAAAAAGAAGTTAATCCTCTTATACACAGCCAGGGATATGTAGCTGCATAAATAAATACAGATGTCCTAAAAAAACATTGCTTTGTATCTACAAGCCTTTTCTCTTCCAGTCCATTATCTGCTACAGTAACATCACTCAGGCAAATCAATAAGCTCTTTCATTCACCTAGCCCTACTCCTGTGTAAAGAAGCAGTCAGAACTGCTATCGATTTCTTTGCGGATAAAAACTGTGGAGGTTTCCTTGAGCCCCTCCGCCCCTCAAACCCTCATAATTATAGTATTTTTCACCCAAAGCTGTAGTTTCTGCTTACCGCTAACTGTGGTATTTCTGGTGCAACTTGGCTGTCACATTTATTCAGACTAATGATCTTGCCAGTACACACACTCTCTTATTCTGTAGTTAGTATTTTCCCCCTAACGTGAAAGGATGAATAGTCATTAAGTCAGCGTGCCTTCAGAGAAAGGAGGGAGAGGGAGGGAGGGAGGGAGAGGGAGACAGCAAGACCGAATTGGAAAATAAAACTAGCTGTAGTGAAAATTTAGAACTGCTGTTATTAGAAAAGGGCTCCCAAGTACACAACCTCTTCTAGCTGGAGCCCTTACAATAATTTAATAATTATTGTAATAGCTTTAATTAGGCCTCAGCCACTGTCTGCGTTGTAAGGCACATTAAAAGTCTGGCCGTCTGCCATCCGAAAGAGTTCATTTATTTACCTCTACATGTGCCATATTTTCATGTGCATTAAACATCAACAGTTTAGAAAAACCAGTGTATCAGGACTGCATAGAAAGAAATAACTGTGGAGTTAATAAAATGAAAACTGTAGGGATGACCCAATGCATAGTCTAAATAAAAAAAAAAAGCTGATCACTGGTGTCACCCCACCAACCTGTTGTGGAGAGAACTCTGGATCTAGAGTGAGCAAGTGCCTCCATAACAAAGAGCTACTTCCTCCCTAGACCTCATTGTTGGACCCCTGTGGTTACTTGAAGGAAAAACAATTTTCACGTATAAAATAGTAAATTATTCCTAAGCAGGAGAATAAGGCTGCAGTCCTAAGCATACTTTCTACTTGTAAAATAAACTTTGCATATATATTAACCATATTCAGGCATTCCATGTCTATGCACAGCACGAGGCAGAGGGGAAGCATCTGGGGCTGTAAAGAGAGGCAAAAATGTCCACCAAAATTGTTCAGAGTGAGAGCAAAGCTTTCTGCCCTCACTCTGAATTGGCTTAGTGATGTCATGTAACCAAATCTGATTTGTCTTCATGGGATTGCAACATAATCACTTCAGCTGAATAATATCCTTGACTAATAGTAGTATGCTATGAGTAAGGGGGGGACGCAGGTGGCGCTGTGGGTTAAACCACAGAGCCTAGGACTTGCCGATCAGAAGGTCAGCAGTTTGAATCCCCACGACAGGGTGAGCTCCCGTTGCTCGGTCCCTGCTCCTACCAACCTAGCAGTTCAAAAGCATAGTGCAAGTAGATAAATAGGTGGCAGGAACCCTTCCGTGCGCTGCTCTGGTTCGCCAGAAGCGGCTTAGTCATGCTGGCCACATGACCCGGAAGCTGTACGCTGGCTCCCTCGGCCAATAAAGCGAGATGAGTGCCACAACCCCAGAGTCGGTCACGACTGGACCTAATGGTAGGGGGGAACTTACCTTTATGAGTAGGGGGGGGGACAGATTAGTTCACACCATGAAGTATTTTATCAACTTCAGAGCAATATATTATTATTATTTTATGTCATGGATCTGTAGCTTCACTGCAGTCCACTTCTGTTGAAACTACCACCTGTCCTTCAGTGGTGGACCTTGGGCTCTCAAATTTCAGTGGTGCCCTATGCTGCACTAAAATTTTGCCATCCCCATCTCTCTCACACTGTTCTACATCATTGTTATGGCACCCCCTGTGCATGAGTCAGCTGATGGGACATTCCAGGATCCAATCAGAAGCTGGGATACTCTACTTAAATCAGGAGGGTTGAGCAGTATGGGAACCCCAAGGCAGGACGAATCCAAAATGGAGACTGACTGAAGGTGGGGGACAGGCAACCAGGTGGGAAGGGAGTTTAGAATCAAGTAGCTACAAAGAAAGAAGAGGAAACCTGAAAGACACACAGAGAGAGAGCGAGAGAGTAGTCTCTTTCTATTCATACTGACAAGACAGGACAGAATAGAGAGATGACAATAAAAATTGTGAAATCCAAGATTTTAATGGTGCTGGGCTTAGGCACAAGTATGCCATAGGTCATCCACCCAAGCAGCCACAAAAGATTGCAGCAAAGCCTGCAGTGTCAGTCTCAGTTAGATCTCAGTTGCAGGTTGGAGGGCTGTGCTGAGAGAGAGTAGTTTGCGTGTTCAGACTTTTAAACCTCCCCCTTAAATAAATTCAGACAAGCTCAAATTTTGGTTTGGTTTTTGGCAGAATTTAGGCCACAACTTTATTGATTACAGAAAGTGAGTGGTCAGCCTACTGTGAACACCTGGATAAGCGGAAAGCCGGAAACAGGCTATCTCCGCCACCCAAATGCTCCCCTGGACTCAGGCACAGGCACAACCCCCTCACAGGGGTTGACCAAGCCATCAAGTCCCTGGATTCCTTTAACGGAATACCCTTCACATGGTGAGACCGTTCTCCCATCACTTGGGAACCAGAGCCTATCCACAACCTTACAAGTTGTGACGATTTCCCACGTGGCAGGCGTAACCCAAATGGCAACAGCCAATCAGCCAAGTGGGGGAAATTCCTGCCGTGCCCCTGTCCCAATGATAGATGACACACGATGGCACAGCAAGGTCAAGCACACAGCCCTAAATATAGGGAGAGGTGGGCAGGTGTTCCAATGCACGCACCAAAAGAGGAAGCTCTGGGTCACATGCATAGGTATATATAGGTCCCTGATATATTGGCCTGATTGAACCCAGCATCAAGAAACCTACCATTTGGGTGTTGTGGCTATTCAATCAAACCCACCCACAACACAGGGTTTGGTTGCCAGGTCTCGCTGCAACACGTGCCCTCTTTAAGGGAGGACCCGATTTACAGCAAGCCTGCAGTGTAGCCCACTGCTAATACTGTATGTCAGAGGTGAGACTGAGACTAGTCCAGATTCCCATTCCAAGATACCACTCAGGTTGCAGCAAAGGTTAATCTAGGTGAACTACTGCTTCAGTCTTCCTTGCTGGCCAAATTAAACCCTTAGTTGCATGAAGAAGCCTAATGCTCCACTAACTAGCATGCAGACTGGTAGCACTTTAAAATGTACAAATACTTTTTAAAAACATGCATCCAAGTTAGAGCAGGGAGTCCTGTTTATGATGCTGTTTTTTGTTTGCTTTTCCAGTGGCTTGGGTAACACACATGAACACACACGCACACATACCAGGGGAACAGGCTGCTTGCCCATAAATCCTGAGCTATGGATTTAGTCATAGCTCTTCAGGAGCTGCCCTCTCTATGTTTTGCACATTGACCTCCAAGCTGTTCCTTGAGGGGAAAGAAAGGTTAATTTAACAACTCTGTCTTTTGTGTTGTAGTAATGTTACAACACAATGTTAATCTGGCAGCACACATAGCCCTGCATAATTAAGTGGTTATGTCAGGCCTTTCCTATGCAATATGTGTTCAGATTCCCTCTGTGCTTATTCTAAAAGCTATAATGGATTATAGATCATGATATTAGTGATGTGAACCTATCACGCCCTTGAGCAGATTAGCTTGCAGTAAGCAAGAAAGGAGGCTTTTGCTGTTGTTGTTGTTTTGTTGTTGTTGTTTTAAAAAAGCAAAAAATACAATAGTTTTCTTGGAAGATCATCACAGTGAAACCCTCTTGAGTGCACACAAAGGAATTAAATGAGCCTTTGTATTAAAATGGAATAAGTCACTCTGAATATACCTGCCTATCTGCATAATCACATTCCCAACCATCCAGATGCAAAGCACATGCACACAGGGGCTTTCTGCACTTGATATGGCACTCAAGTACTAAATTATATGCAGGAAAGCATTCATGCAAACAAAGATCCATGGGGGCAACATGTTTCTGTACTAACATAATTTACTTCTGGGTCAGGGCTGCCTTATTGAGCCAGGTCCACAATCTACAGTGGTGCCTCGCAAGACGAAAAGAATCCGTTCTGTGATTCTCTTCGTCTAGCGGCTTTTTCGTCTTGCGAAGCAAGCCCATTGACGGATTAGCGGATTAGCGCTATTAGCGGCTTTTAGCGGCTTTTAGCGGCTTATCAGCTTATCGGATCAGCTGATAAGCGGCTTAGCGGCTTAGAAAAAGGGGGGAAGGGGGGGAAACCGCAGGAACTTGCAAGACATTTTCGTCTTGCGAAGCAAGCCCATAGGAAATTCGTTTTGCGAAGCACCTCCAAAACGGAAAACTCATTCGTCTAGCGAGTTTTCCGTCTTGCGAGGCATTCGTCTTGCGGGGCACCACTGTACTACTACCCCCTCTGTTGTGTGGACACCTGTGTGATAGTGGTTGAACAAGGTAGACATGGGAAGCTATTAGATAAAGACATTGTAACACTGGTCCATCTAGTTCAAGGGTGGAGAACTTCCCCTTCTCAGCAGGTGAAAAGTTTATCATCCCTAACCATCATGGACCAAATGATGCCAGTTGATGATGTCATAACGATGTCAGGTGATAAGCCTCTTTGAAGGCACACTGGCTGCAGAAGGAGGGAGTAGTTTCATTTCAAACTTCTGATGAAGCTGCTTTTCCTTCATTTTAGCAGCAATACTCTTCCTGCTCCTGGTGCAAAGTCCGCTCGACCTGTGCATCAGTTGATGGGTTGTGGAAGCACATCTGGCTCCAGCAAAGGAGCACTCAGGAGCTCACTTTAAGCTCCCAGGTTCCTTTGGAGCAACATTGATACCTGCCCTACACTTGACATCACAGATGACATCAGGTGTGGGGCAGGTGGGTCTGGTTTGCCAAGAAAGGTTGGTGGATCAATTTGGGCCCCCTTCCAGGTTGAATAGACCCCATGGACTGGAGGTTACCCACCTCAATCTAGCTCAATGCTACCTATGACCGGCAGTCATTCTCCAAGGTTTTTAACAGAATTCTATCCCAGTTCTGCATTGAATTGCCAGGGATTGAGTTTGGGATCTTTTCCATGCAAAGCCAATGCTGTCAGTACTGCTGAGCTGATCTATGTGGCTTTTAGGAATCAGATGCACTAAATGAATGAGAACTTGTACACAGTGGCGAAGGAAGGCTCTCTGGCACCCAGGGCAGGGTGTTGAGGGGTGGAACAAACCGTCCACAGGGGCAGGGCAAACCACCCGGGGGCACATTCATGGCGCCGATAAGGACGGCGCTGCCCAAGCGGCTTACGGACGGCACTCGAGCGGCACCCTTCGTTCCGGAGGTCCGTTCTTATCCCAAGGCATGCTTTTGCTAATGGGGCCTCCGGCATGTGATTTTCATTCGCATCCTGGGGCAAAGTTCACAACCAGGAGCAGCTACTTGCAGGTTAGTGGAGCTCGTAACCTGAAGCGTTCGTAACCAGAGGTACCACTGTAAATTCAAATGCATGCATGCAAAATTTCCCTACTGGGTATCAAAGATGGAAGAGCAAATGATATGAGCCAGATAGCAGCCTAAATCTGTACCATCTAGATTTTTTATTTTTTATTTTAAAAAAGCTGATATAACATTATGGTCATAAGTAAATGGTATAGCAGTGTCACTATAACTAAAACAGAGTATGGAAAGATCCATGCAGAATCTACTAAAGAGGATGGATAGGTCTAGTGTCCTTTAGAACTTGATTTTTTGAAATTTGACTACACTAAATAAAAGATTACTCAGCTCAGGTTCTGGTCCCCAAGACAGACTTTTAGAATGAACAGCAGCTGTCCTGCATGCCACATAAATCTTACAAAAACTTAATATGAAATGTTAATAAAAATGTTTAAAAATCCTACTAGGAGTTACCTTGAAAACATTGTCCATTCTGTCTTTCTGCAGCCCATAGAGCTCTATAATAAATTAATAATAATAAATTTTTATTTATACCCCGCCCTTCCCAGTTTAAAAACCAGGCTCAGGGCGGCTAACAGCAAATATAAAACACTGATTAAAATGCGACTTAAAAACAGCATAAAATACAACATAAAATGCAGCATGAATAAATCAATAAAATTCAAAAATTCAGGGATCAGTGAACTTTGTCACAGGACAAATGCTTTCGTAGAATAAGAAATGAAACACATTGAAGTTTTAAAAATGAAAACAAATGCATGTTGGAATGATTTGCCCACACCTTGCACACACCTAGTTTTCACTGGAAGAGTTCTTTCCAGTGGTTACCAGAAAGAAATAATTTCCCCCATAATGTGAGCTTTTTCTTGTGATACTTCGCTGCTGCATTTTGTGCCAAATTTTGCTACGCTTGAGGTCAAACTAGACATGATTGCTAAATGACTCTTTACATTTAATTTCAGTTTTTTTAAAATGCAAATATCAGATTGGGGGAGGAGCTGATAATTATTGGAAATGCAGCAGTCATAGGCAATAAAGTTAACTTTCATCTTAGGACTGAATGAGGGTTAAATTCCTCTTCCACAAGCACCTGTGATACCTATAATTACCAGCCTCCAACACTCCAAACTAATTTTTTTTTAATCGGTGCCTGAAAAGAATTGGAGAATTGGAAAGGGAAATACTATTGCATGAGTGGAAGTCTGCTGGTGTGACATTGGATGTCGACCTGCATATTAAATGCCAAGAGGCATTTAAGTTTCTGGTTAATTTGGCTTACTAGGAGGAAAAACCCCTACTACAATCTCCATCATGATTTGCTTTTTGCTCATGAGATTTCACTGCAAGTACTTGAGGACTTTGTTGGGTGTGCCGCTCACAACCATACCACAATTTCTAAATTGCTTTGACAATCATGTCATTTTCACTATGAGCTCTCAGTGTTACAAAGTTGAGAACTGGAAATAGAGCCAAAAATGGATTTTAGAAAAATCATTGTCAGTATTGGGAAGAGGTGGGGGGGACCCATAAATGATAATGTAAGTTTCAACAGAGCCTTAAGTCTAGCTGTGCCCTACTTTTTCCTTCTTAAAACTGGAATGAATAATTCCCACCCCTCCAAATAATTTGAGATGCTCATTTAAATGCAAGGAAGAAACTAAGTGTCGAACTAACAGCACTTTAACTGTTCCTACAGTAAACACACAAGAAGTTAGCAACAAACACTGATAGAACCTTTGAAAATAATTTTTTTTGTTGTTTCATCAAAAGCCACTTGAGGCATCTTAAATTACTTTTTTTCCCCTCAAAGCAAGTTACCGACTATGACACCAGCTGCTCCAGGCACAGATCAACAGAGCCAGCAACTATTGTGGAGTCAAATTCAGCAGCACTTTTTTCTACATTTACCCTAGTAAAGAAATGTGGCAATGATAGTTGAAGTCCCTCAGGTACTTGCCATGCCGCAGTGCTGATACTGTGAGCAAAATAGATCAAGGAGGAGAGACTACAAATCCCTGCTTTGCACTGTTCTCACTTTGAAGCTGGGAGAAAAGTCATTTTTCATTATTGCAGGTACTAATCTCAGCAGATTTGCCTCATTATCTGAAGAAAATGTCCTTTCTTATTATATGGAAGATCAGATTACCAAGCATTAAAAAAACCACAAAAAAGCCTAAAGAGAGATGGCCAGGCTCACATCTTATGAAGCAGTTGACACCAAACGCCAATTGTTTGTGTCCCCCAAATAATTTCCTTGCCCCTCCCAAACCTATTAATATTCTGAATTAAAATGTAATTTCAGAAAGGTGCTAAAGTTTCTGATTTAAAGTAAATTCCTATTATCAAAAGTGTTTGTGTATAAACAGTTGTGAGGGGTGTTATGTTAATCACCCATGAGCATTTTTTCAAAATGCCTGCGTTCAGTTGATACGTATAAACAACATATACTGAAATAGAGTTATTTCTTCTGAATCACACAGAGCAAAATCACCATTTACACTTAGTGGTAGTGGTTTGTGCGACATGGTCACCCCACCCTTAGTCTTATGTTGAGCTTGCATCATGAGATCTGACATTAGTTGACCACTCAAGTGCTGGGTAGCTCTCAGCCAAATGTGTGATCTGACCTCCCTGCAAATGGAAGGGGTCAATCCAGTCTGCTATGTTTAGAGCACAGAGGGATTTACATGGGGCATTCCATATAGTTGTGTTGCCACTTTTCCCTGTGGTGCATGCATGTGGATATTCAGAGCATCAGACCATTTTAGGGAATTAGAGACTTGTGAATAACTCCCACTGAGTGCCCATGCACAAACTCTAACGGTGGAGAGCTGAATCAAGGCTTTCTTTGGCCTTGTGGAATTGTTCTGCATGTGGGCACTGGGCCTATGGTGTGCTGGATTGAGCTCAAGGTATTGTAGCTGAATTGACGTAGGATTACTCTGCAATGGCTCTTTCATAAGGCAAAATACATCACTTCACATTACAGTCAATGGCTAGTGAAGAGGACTTTGTGAACCATCTGGCTGCCACATTGATGGTTTCCACATGTTGCACACCTCTCATAAAAACCTATGGGCTCTGCTGGATCAGGCCAATGGCCCATGTTGTCCACCATCCTGTTCTAACAGCAGCCAACCAGATGCCTATGGGAAGCCTACAAGCAGGACTTGAGTGCAACAGCACTCTCCCCACATGTGATTCCCAGCGACTGAGATTCAGAGACATACTGCCTCTCACACTGGAGGTATTATATGATCATCATGCCTATTAGATATTGATAACCTTATCCTCAATGAATTTGTCCATTCCCTTTGGAAGCCATTCAAGTTGACACCTTGTGCGGGAGTAATGCATACCTGAATGAGCGTCTCCACCCCCATCGTTCAGCCCGGACACTGAGATCCAGCACCGAGAGCCTTCTGCCGGTTCCCTCATTGCGAGAAGTGAGGTTACAGGGAACCAGACAGAGGGCCTTCTCGATAGTGGCGCCCACCCTGTGGAATGCCCTCCCTTCAGATGTGAAGGAAATAAGCAGCTATCTTCTCTTTAAAAGACATCTGAAGGCAGCCCTGTTTAGGGAAGTTTTTAATATTTAATGCTGTATTGTTTTTAACACTTGATTGGAAGCCGCCCAGAGTGGCTGGGGAAACTCAGCCAGATTTGGGGGGGTATAAATAATATATTATTATTATTATTATTATTATTATTATTATTATTATTATTATTATTATTATTATTAACGTGAATCAGCTAGGAATCTGAAAGCAAATCTAAGTTATGGAATGGTTCAGCCTTTTCATTAATAAGAAGCCAAACCCAATAACAGGAAGTATGTATGGAAAGAGACAAAACCCAGCCATTAACATTCAATCTACGGAGAGTTTAGAAGCATCTCTTGGGTCTCATAGTGATCTAATTTCACTCTGTCACCCTTGCGGCACTATCACCCTTGGAACGTAGGCAGCCGATTATACCGAGTCAGGCCATTGGTCCATCCAACTCAGTATTGTCAACACTGACTGACACTAGCTCTCCAATGTGTCAGACAGGCTTCCTTCCCAGTCTAGCTAAAGATGCTGTGCATTGAACCTCAGGCCTTTTGCATGCAAACCATGAGCTCTGCCATTAAGCCACAGCCTTTGAGCTTTTGCTTTTCTGCAGTATTGACTGGGAAATAGAATTATTAGCACAGGTGAAACGGTCAGAGTGTAAAGTTGAGAAGCCAAGTCCGTTCTTTTGTCCACTTTGCTTATGTCCACTAACATACTCATGGTGGTCTGAGGCTGAAAATGGTGGACTGTTATGGGATTGCAAGTGATAGTCGCATAAACACATGCCTGAGAAGTGTGGCCAAAGCTAAAAAGGTGTCTACAATGTGCTTGTTTCATAAAACTTATACACCACTTGCTTGTAAAAAACCTCAAAAGAAAAGATAAAACAATAAATTCAAGAAAATTTCATAAGCAAACAAACAAATTTAAAATACTTAAATATTTTAGTTACCTCAACTTTCTAAGCATCTGGGTTGACTTACTTAAACAAGAATGTTTTAGCAGGTGACAAAAAGAGTACAGTGAAGGTTCCTGCTTGATCTCAATAGACAGGGAGCTCAGAAGAGATGTCTAGCCACATAAAATCCCAATTCTTACATATTGCAGTATCCTTTACAGTTCCTTTACCTTACACAAAACACCATGTCCTCCATTTACGTAGTATTGCTTTGTTTGAATTGCTTCTTGAGCCACACATTTGAAATTGCATGGGCCCATATTTTAGAGTCCAGGATTTGAGATGTACATGTAGAAATGGTAGCAACTTCTAGCAGTCTTCAGACATTTTATTTCCCACATGCCCAACATTGCAGTGTTTTTCTATCTAGGCACAAGGGGTATTTTTTGTGAACACAAGTGGGGCCAAATTCACTCTAGCTGGTGCCCTGATCCTAATCATGTTTGCCGGGGAGTAAGTCCTATTGGTCTCAGCAGGAACTTACCTCCAAATAATCATGTCTGTATTGGCACAAAGTAACAACAACAACAGCTTTTCTCCGTCACAGGAGCCACAGGGCAGATTGCTTAGAAGCATTGAATTATCACAGGAAATCAGGAAGAAAGTCACTTTTCTTGCTATTTGTCTCTAGGATAAAAAATGTGAATTGTGCAATGATTTTGTCAATATTACACAAAGCCTTCAAAATCTAAAATAAATTACTTTACAATCTCAAGGCTCCTATTGATTTTCTAATGATCTCAAATGGAACACATTCCATTTCCAACTCTCTGGCAAATTGCTTGCTCCCTGGAGAATTCCTATTGGATTTCTATTAAAGGGGAGGTTAAAACCATTCCCCGGAAATCTAGGGGAAAGGGGGGGGCAGAGGGAATGAGGCTTTTGCATGGGCTGAGCTCTCTGTAAATGGGTATTTAACCTCTGACCAATGACGGCAGGTCTCTTTCAGTTCTATTAGGCCAACAGCAAGCTACTATAATTAAATAAAAAAAACTGTTTAGAGCCCCACTGAACATGTCCTGGGAATTAAAGCATATGGCAAGGATTGGGGGGAAGAAGACTTTCCATATGCTAATGACCCTTGATGTCTGAAATAAATTAGATCCATTAGAGTTTATGCTCAATAAAAGAAAGACTTTAAGCACTCCAAAGTTAGTGACTCGAGACCGATTTTTGGCTCTGAAATTCAATCTGCCTACTTATTAATTCTTAGTGAGGCTCCTGAGCAGACAGGAGATGCAAAATTATAATAGTGTGCTGAATCAGAATTTTAAAGTACCATGGGTTTCCTCTCCTTTTCCTTTTTTTTTTCTTTTTAAATTAAACCATTCTTCATGTGTTGTTTGGTTTTTTTGTTTTTTGTTTTTAAAAAAGCTCCCTTTGTTAATTTGATTTTGTTCCCATCTTTTTTTTCTTTTAAAGGTTTCATTTACCCTATTTCAACCGAACAGAGAACCCAGAATGAATATGGATTGTCTTGTAAGTGTTGTTTGATATTATGTTCTTAGATACCAATTTCCTGCTCCCAAGATTTACTTTCAGCCTAACTTGTATGTGTTTTGCTAGCTTTAAAGAGGTGTATTGGCTGCTACATTAAAGAAACCAGTGTAGATAATGGGATGAGAAAAAGACAACAGGAAAACATGTGGAAGCGAGAGACTGAGAGAAGTGTATTCAGATCCCCACAGAAGCCAGGGAACAGGAAGCATAACATGGCTGCAAACATGTGATTAGTATTAAGGAAGAGAAACTTGCAAGAGGGAATATATGGTTGGCAGATTTTGCTTCTACTCTTGTTTGAGAAGGCTGAATAAAATAAGTGGCAACAATTGCAAAATGGAGCCTTTAAATTCCATTAGCACAGAGTAAATTGAACTTGATCATTCCTTGTTGGAGATTTCTCCATTTTCAGCTGTGTAGCTAGGACTCTGATGGGGAGTTTAAAGGAAGCAAAGAACAAAAAAAGTCTCTCTCTCTCTCTCTCTCTCTCTCTCTCTCTCTCTCTCTCTCTCTCTCTCTCTCTTTCTCTTTTAGAAAAGTGTTATCTTTATACAGAAAGAATGCAAAGTGGCTTGCTAAAAAAATTGTTGATGTGTTTGTATTTCCTAATCTTAGTCTGCTTGAAAATAATAATGGTGGGATTTTTGTCCCTCTCTACATCAAAACTCTGCATCAAATTTGTGTTACATACTTAAGCCTTTTGGAAAGATACCTTGAGGGAGGGTATGTGCAAAGAGTGGCATTAAGTATTACACTGGGATTAGCAAAGGAGATGTGTTACAAGGAGATAGTGAAAATTCTCACAAGCTGGACAGGCTCCCTTAGGAGAACTACTGAAAATCCTGGCTTGCTTTTAGAGGTTTTTATAGCACTTGAATCTGTACTGAATTCTGAGAATAAATGTAACAAAGTGAGTAAGCTGGGAAAGTCTAGCTCAGTTCAGCTGTGAACTTGGTAGGCGAACTACTGTTTCTAAGCTTTTGCCCCAATATGGAGCTAATAGTACTGTCCTGCATTACAGAGCTTTTGTAAGGATTCATGGGATAATCTTATGTAAAACATTCTGGAGACTCAGATATGTTCTGTACATTGCTTTCTTTCTTGTTGAGTCAGTATTAACTCTGCCCTTCCATTTAAAAAGTTGTCCTATACATTAAAAGTAAAAGAATCACAACAGCATAAAGCCACATTTAGAGCAGGACCGCGAAGCATGATCCAGAAACACACAGAGAGACCAAACTTTTGCTGATAAGACATTGAAGTACGCAGAGCATTCTAGAGCTTGAACACATTAGCTCCAAAAGACTTTGCCACCAGTTGCCAGACACCTCACTTCAGAGGGTTGAAGAAGAACCTTCAAACACTATTAATGCATGGACAGATGCACAGGGGAGAAAGGACTCTTCAGCTTGTATTACCCTGCTTTGTGCATATAGCTCAGACTCCATCCCCAGAGTTAAGTCCAGTAAGTGTTTCAAGCCATGGCAACATTTCTGTTTATTCTGCTGTTATATGTAGAGTTGACTGGATTGTCGCTGTCAGCCCACACTGGAGGCAGGAGAAACTCTTGAGCCTTTCCTAATTCTTTGGGCAGCTGCTGTAGGCTTCTTCTGCTTGGCAGATGGCAAACCCCTTGAATTCTGTCCATTTGCTCATAAATGTGGGAGGGGACCTTAAATCCCAAGATCGCTTTCAAGTCAAAGTCTTGAAAAAGAGCTTTTTTTATAAAAAAATCAGTTATTTTGATATTTTATTTATTGTTGATTAGGAGCCTGTAGGAAACATTTCTTTGTTAGTTGTGTGACACTTTCCATCAGGTTCCCGTTGTGTTGCAGAGCTTCCATAATGGCTGGTCCACTCATGGCTTTAGAGCTGGCATTGGGAAGCTGTGAGCTTTCAGTTGTGATTAGCTGACAATTTAGTATATGTTCTGCTGAAGTAATCATTCCTATTGCACTACGCATGAAAGCTGGAGGCCAACACCATCTAGAGGGCCATAGGTTCTCCAACCTTGCTTTAGAGGAAGCACACCGTGCTATTCAGCAGCAGTGTACCCACATCCCCTTACTCATGAGAGCGCCCATGGAGCTTTCCTTGTCCCTTCAATAGAAGGGGCAATTCTCCACATATGTGGATTCTGTTGTGGATTGCTAGCTTGTTTATTGCAGACAACAGAGATCTGCAAGGCCACCTCAAGCCATCTTGCTGCCTGAGGTGAAAGAGCACTCTTCCCAATGGGACATACAGAAACCAGTTGGGTTGGCAGTTGAATCTTACTGCAGTACTGGTGAACGGAAAGTATCTTCACCTGCGATTAAGGACAGCCAGCTAGCGTAAGGGGTACAGGGCAGGCCGCATGGCACTCACAACTGTATTTCCTCCCCACCCCTCAGTATCTGCTGCCTGAAGCAGCTGCCTCACCCTGTCTAATCATAGGTCCGTCCCTGAATATTTGTATGTGTATGCAGGAGAATTCTAAACTACACAGGCAATCACAGTGAATATCTTGATGGAAACTTTGCGATTAACCGAAGACTGAGTTATGTGCTCTTAAGCCCCCTTTCAGGCCATGAAATTTTGGCATATAAGTTTCCCTTAAGAAATATGCTTGATGAATATCAGATTCAGAAGATGACTGCCATTTTCTGTACTTGCTTAGTTTAAGGTTGGATTGCTTTTTTAAAAGTGAAACATTCAATGTAAGGGGCAGGGGAGGAAGAAAGAGAGTCTGTTTTATGATCACATGCCTTGATGAATTAGCATTGATAATTTCACCATGAACTGCTATGGTGAATACCTCTTTTGATTAAATTTGCCTTGTTCATCCGGTTATAAACAGTATGTTATTCTACCTCCTTACAAGAAAGAGGGATACATAGATGAAGAATTAGAAAACAGCTATGAGAATTATTTTTAATAAATATAAATATCTACTAAAAGTGGAGAGTTTTTGAAGTAGTTTTTTAATTAGCCTATAAAACTGGTAGTATGCATCTGTAGGAAAGGATAGCAATGTATAAGTACGCTTTCATACATTCTTGAGACTGTAATTAATACTTTATGCTTCTCTGCTCCAACCCACCAACTTTTCCCCCAGCTGCTCCTGATTCAGATGACGTAGCTCTCTATGTCGGGATTGTGATAGCCGTGATCGTGTGCCTGGCTATTTCAGTGATCGTCGCATTATTCATCTACAGGAAGAACCACCGGGACTTTGAGTCAGATATTATAGACTCCTCAGCGCTAAATGGTGGATTTCAGCCTGTTAATATCAAAGCTGCGAGGCAAGGTTAGTTTCCCTTTGGCTTTTCATATTGACCATAAAAAGACAATCTCTAGGGCCATGTGAATTACAGTACATTTCCTGAAGTCATCCTAGCACCTAGCACCCTATAAGGAATCAAAATTTATCTGTATGTATGTATATATGTGTATACATCTTCCTACCAGGTTTAGTGACAGCTAGTAACTTGAATGGCCATCTTTTAAAAGAGGATTAGACAACTTTATAGAGGAGAAGACTATCAATGGCTATAATTGATATGTTCTTCCTCTACTCTTGGAGCCAGTATGCCTCTGAATACCATTTCCTAAGAACCACAAGCAGGGAGAGCACTGTTGCACTCAGGTCTTGCTCATGTGCATCTCATTGGCCTCTATGTGAGCAGAATGCTGGACTAGATAGTCCTTTGGCCTCATCCACCAAATCACTGAATTGGAAGGACCATGAGGATCATCTGCTCCAATCCCGTGCAGTATAGGAATCTTTTACTCAACATGGGGCTTGAACCCACAACCCTGAGATTAAGAGTCTCATGCTCTACCGACTGAGCTATCCAGTAAGGTTTTCATTTTGTTATATGTATTTGTTTCATGGGACAAGTGCTAAAAGGCAGGTCATGAAATTATGGATCAGCAATTAATCAACAGGATGAAGACAGAATGTAGGTTTTCACTGAATGCTATCAATTTACCTTCCCTTATCTTCCATAATCCTATTTTAAGCCTATTAGTCTCCCTTTCATTGTGGCAAATCTAGATGGTAAGTCTCTTCAATCAGGAGTCTGTTTTTGGCACAGGGTTTGGAGACACCAGGACCAAATCCAGCCTCAGATCATTCAACCTGCAGCCTTCAGTAGTGTAGCCCAGGAGGGTGGGAAATATATTGATGATATAAATTGACCCTTAGGCTTGATTGTGCTCATAAATATTTGTGGCTATGATGCTTCAGAAAATGAAGGCATGTAAGCCTCTTGGCACTTGATGAAAAGCACTTGCTGAGGCTGCAATTCTTTTTTTCTTTAAATAAATCATATTTTGCAAATTAAAGTTAAATCAAGTCGGAAGTAAACGTAGCCAGAGTTTTGTCCAAGGCAGAAGATTAGCAGAGCTGCAGTTTGGTTGCCAAGGATTCATTTAAATCATTGCTGCAGAAGACACTCAAGAAGATGCCACAGGCAACAATTCAGTCCTGACTAGGAATGATAAAGTACATGATTTCATAGTTATTTGGAATTCTCTGTTTCCTTTTCCTGTTCCATTTGGTTGCATAGGCTGATGTTTTGCGGTCAGCATTTTGCATGAAAAGCATGACAGAGAACATTTCTTCCAGAGAAATTTGGAGTTGCCATGACTATAGCCTTATTAACTGTTGCCCTCTGTCCAGTACTTTAAATCCAGTCCTGACTTATTGCTCCATCACCACCACCATTATTAAACATTTGCTGGTACACTTACTTCTATACTATAGAAATCTCATATAACCAAACAAAGTGCATATGAACCAGGCACTTTCAAACTTGCGTCAAAATTAGTACTGAGGGGACAGAATCTGCATTCAGAAACACAATTATAAATAACGAAGCATACTTGGCAGGAGCTGAAAGAAAAATAATTCTGAGTTTCACACTTCAAAACTTTAATAATATTTTGGCATGAATTTGGGGTTTCATTATTGCTAGCTGTTGGGCTTCATGAAGAGAAATACAGTTTTCAAAATTCTGAGCTTGGGTTCTGCTGCTAAAATCAATATTAAAAGTTATGGGATTTGTCTAGTCTTGGGTTTTTGTAGCTTTGCTGACCTAATGCAAACAAATTATTGGTTTTCAGAGACTTGGTAGAGTAATAAGGATGTTCATTTTTTCCTGAATTGCGTTAGTCTCCTTTCAAACAGGCTTTGGAGTTGTTGCAGTTTTTGAAATATTCTTTGACTTGTATAGTAAAAAGACGAACTCTTTAAGGTTAGAGAGATACTTTCCTTTATTTTCATTATTTCCAGTAGTATGTTCAATTAGAATGAATTTCCCTTTTAACCTGTTGATGAAAGCAAGGATGTAAATCATATGGATCCAGCTAAAAGCCAGTGATTATCGCCTCTCAATACATCAAGTAAGGAATAGCAACTCCCCCCCCCCCGACAAGCAGTCTTCACTATGTCTCCATGTAAATCAGGGTTACGTAAACTGGTGTTCTCAACATCTGGAGAGCATCATATTAGCTACCCTTGATATAGATATTCATGCTGGATTTAATCTGCCACAAAGCCACATTATTTTTTTAACTCCAGCCAATATTGCACCTAGTAAAGAGTATATCTTATGCATAATAATTTCCATATTACTTTTTTTTTATTAACACAGACCTCCTAGCTGTGCCTCCAGACCTCACTTCTGCTGCAGCCATGTACAGAGGCCCCGTCTACGCTTTGCATGATGTGTCAGATAAAATACCAATGACCAACTCACCCATTCTTGATCCACTTCCCAACTTGAAGATCAAGGTGTACAACAATTCGGGTGCAGTCACTCCACAGGATGAGCTGTCCGACTTTTCGTCCAAACTCTCCCCGCAGATCACTCAATCCTTGCTGGATAACGAAGCATTAAACATTAAAAATCAGAGTCTTGCACGGCAGACAGACCCATCATGCACTGCTTTTAGCACCTTCAACTCTCTTGGAGGTCATCTGATTGTACCAAATTCAGGTAAGTGACTTCAAATACAGTAGTTGGTTTTTTAAATTTATTTTTTAAACTGACTGATGTGTCCAAAATATGGTTTAAAGTGTGTGCGCGCACGCATGCGCGTGCACGCACACACACACCCCAGCAAGTAAAATTACAGTGGTGCCTCGCAAGACGAAATTAATTCGTTCTGCAAATCTCTTCGTCTTGCGGTTTTTTCGTCTTGCGATGCACGGTTTCCCATAGGAATGCATTGAAAATCAATTAATGCGTTCCTAGGGAAACCGCCTTCAGACCAGGTCCGGGGACAGTCTGTCCCCGGACCTCTTCTGAAGGCTGGGGGGGGGACAAGGGCTTTTCTTCCCACCCCCAGCATTTTAAAAAACCCTGGGACAGCGGAGGACTTCTCCGCTGTCCGGGCGATCTTAAAATGCTGGCGGGCGGCATTTTAAAATCGCCCCGGACAGCGGAGGACTTCTCCGCTGTCCGGGGCGATTTAAAAGCCCCTGGGAAGGCAGGCAGGGGGGACAAAGACTTTTGCCCCCCGCCAGCCTTCAGAAGAGGTCCTGGACCTCTTCTGAAGGCGGGCGGGGGGCGAAAGTCTTTGCTCCCCCCCCCGCCTGCCTTCAAAAGGTGTCCCCGCGGCGGCGGGAGGTGTCCCCTGCCCCCCGCCCGGCTTCGGAGCACCGGGAGACGCGATCTCCCCGCAGCCCCTTGCTGCAAAAGACGTCCGGGGGAAGCGGGGAAGAAGCGCTTCGCTTCCCGCTGCCCCCGGACGTCTTTTGCAGCAAGGGGCTGCAGGGAGATCGCTATCTCCCCCCAGCCCCTTGCTTCAGAAGAGGTTCGGGGGCAGCGGGAAGCGAAGCGCTTCGCTTCCCCGCTTCCCCCGGACGTCTTTTGCAGCAAGGGGCTGCAGGGAGATCGCTATCTCCCCCCAGCCCCTTGCTTCAGAAGAGGTTCGGGGGCAGCGGGAGGCGAAGCGCTTCGCTTCCCCGCTTCCCCCGGATGTCTTTTGCAGCAAGGGGCTGCAGGGAGATCGCTATCTCCCCCCAGCCCCTTGCTTCAGAAGAGGTTCGGGGGCAGCGGGAAGCGAAGCGCTTCGCTTCCCCGCTTCCCCCGGACGTCTTTTGCAGCAAGGGGCTGCAGGGAGATCGCTATCTCCCCCCAGCCCCTTGCTTCAGAAGAGGTCCGGGGGCAGCGGGAAGCGAAGCGCTTCGCTTCCCCGCTTCCCCCGGATGTCTTTTGCAGCAAGGGGCTGCAGGGAGATCGCTATCTCCCCCCAGCCCCTTGCTTCAAAAGAGAAGACCCGCTGTCCCCGGGGCAAGCTTTGTTTTGCGAAGCAAGCCCATAGGGAAATTCGTCTTGCGAGGCAACTCGAAAACGAAAAAACCTTTCGTTTTGCGAGTTTTTCGTCTTGCGAGGCGTTCGTCTTGCGGGGTACCACTGTATTTAGGTCACTCTTGGAAATCTATATCTTCTGTGTTTAGACCAAAGAGTGCTTTCTCCAATTTGGGTTTATTCAGCTATTACACATATTTCCTCCCCAAAGCCCTGGCCTTCTTTAGCAGAAAATTGCAAAGCTCTGAGTCATTGCCTTCAGAAGCATTGGCCTCTCAACTTCCATGTGTGAAGTGGGATTCAGAACCCTTGACCTTTTCTTTCATGTAGCACCAAAAGACAAACCAACCTTCAAGGCAAAAATCCTCACTGTTGGCACTAGACATAAAAGGACAAATTAATTACAAAACAATTTAGTCATTCCAAGTTTCAGTTTGCTGTAAACACCATGGATAGAAAGGAAGATGCATAGAATACGAAGATTTTTATTTTTCTCAGCGCAGATTCCAGTGCAAAGCATTGCTCTTGCTGCATCGAACCCCTCAATACATATGTGTTTTCGTATTTGAAAGTTATTATGCAATATTTAGGGGTTTCAAACAGGGAAAGTTATTTTTTCAGAATTATAATGGTCATTTTCAAAAGTACATATAAATGCACACAGAGCATTGCAAAGGAAGGGTTTCTAGCTGTACAGGGGGAATTCACTGTGCATTTAACTAAATGCATGCGGGCTCTCAGGAATTTTCACAAATGTGTGCAGCTGTGGGGTGGAGTATGCTGCCACAATGCCACCACCCCACCCTTCCTAGGTGTCCATTGCACCCATTTAGAACATCTGGAAAAGGGTAGCCTGGATAGCTCAGTTGGTTAGAGCATGGTGCTGATAACACCAAGGCTGTAGGCTCAATCCCTGTATGGGACAGCTGCATGTTCCTGCATTGCAGGGTCCCTTCCAACTCTACAACTCTATGATTTTATGATTCTATGATATTGCATACTGATTTATTTTTTCAAGATAATCTTTATTGGTTTTTTAGTTACATACTGTACATACACATATTGCATTACATTTTACATTGCATACTGATTTAAGGAAGGTCATGGAAGGAAAGCTTCCCTTCCCCTTCTCCCCCCCCAAACCCCTCCCCCACAACAACAGCACCTTATCAGGATGTTGAGGGCCCTCCTGAACAAAGGGAAATGCATAGGAAGTTACCTTATACAGAGTCAGAGCAATGGCTAGCTCAATACTGTCACTGGCAGTGGTTCTCCAGTCTTCCCATCCCAACCTGAAGGAAGCAGGGGTTGAACGTGGGATCTTCTGCAAGAAAGCAGAAGCTCTATCTGTTTGTTATAGTTCTTCCCCTGAACATGAGATAAGTGGGGGCTGGGGCTGGGAGGCAAGGGGTTGCTGAACAGATATGAAACTTTCCTTCCATTAACTTCCTTCATTTATTTTAGGATCTGGTTTGGAGTGATTCCTAGCTCCCCATGCCCTATTCAACAATATTCAGGACTGACTATCACATCTAAATGGTAGATGATGACCAGATAAACTGATATCTTCTGGGCGGCAGAAAAAAAATGCTCCTGTTGTTTCATGGGGCAATGCTTTGCTGGCCTTTCTAAAAGTTTAATTAAATGAGAATTGCCAAGGGAAATGATCCCATTACTACTGTTTGGAATAGTAGATGTAATTGTTGTTTCCCCCTCCTTCATTTTTACAATGTAAGCAACAGAGCAGCCATCTGCTTGTTCCTTAAATAAAACAAGAAGGGAGGGGGAAACACCCCTTTTCCGACTCCTTCATTGCTGGAGACAAGCGGAAGAGGCATCAGCAAGTAATAAACTGCCAGGTAAAAGCATCAAGATAGCCATAAAGCACCCTGCTTTGAGTGGGATTTTGGCATGCAGAGCCATGTGTTCCCGAGCTTCTTCCTCAAAAGGTCAGCCTGCCTTTCTTTTCCACTCTTTATTTTATCTGCTTTTCTCTCTCTCTCGTTGTTGTTCTGCAGGAGTAAGTTTGCTGATTCCTGCAGGGGCCGTTCCCCAGGGGAGAGTCTATGAAATGTATGTGACAGTTCACCGAAAAGAAAACATGAGGTAAAAGAAGGCTCTGCTTACAGTGCATTTGCTTTAGCGCTAATTGCAGGGAGGAGGCAAAGTGTGTGAACACAGCGTTCTGATCAGCATATATCTGTATCGACACAAGACTGGAAAAGCTGCTGAGGCCACAGAATGGTTTGCAAGCAGACCCAGAAATGGAACACTCGTGTGTGTGTGTGTGTGTGTGTGTGTGTGTGCGCGCGCGCATATGTGTTTGTAAATCTAACCAGAGGTCTCTCTCATGCGGTGTAGGAATTTGAATTTTGCAGCTACTCAGCTCTCAGGTTCATGCCAGTATTCAAGGGGTGGGGGGAAGCAGCAGCCTTGAAGGTGCTGTTCAGCAGGGTTATAGCCAACTCCCTCCCACACATCCACCTCCAAAAATTGTCACACAAAAACCCCATCAAGAGCTATGTAAGCCTGTAGCATGGCAGACCAGCATCATTCTGAAATCCAGGATTTAGGATGGTTTATCACAAGTGCACATTTTACAAAAACACCAGTAGAAATAATCATCAGTGGTAGTTGTTTGAGTACTGAAGTACAAGCTTGATTTTAACAGTGGAAAGTTACAAGCCAAGTTCAGCACTGCAATCCTGTACTTGGAAAGAAGTCTCATTGGGTCCAGTGGGTCTGATTCCTAGGTACCTGTGCTTAAGATTGTAGCCTAAGGTAAACATGCATAAGATTGTGTTGTGAGTGTTAGAAGACCAGGCCCTCTTTGAGCAAAGCTAATTCACTGCAAACATGGCGTCCCGTGAGCCTCACTTCAGAATGCGACAAAGCAGCTCTTAATAGCTCAGACTAAAAGCAGAAATGTGTTATTCCTCCAGGCCTCCATCCCAGCTCCTTGTTTTTGCACCTCTATGCTCCAGAACTTTTATCTCTCTTTCTAATCTCCCTAGATTCATTCCGCTTGAGCTTGACAGCATTCACTCTTTGGCCAAATAATAAAGCTTCTCTTTCTGCTGGATGAAGGTTGTGGGTGTCAAAGCACTGTGAGGCCTCTCATGTGCTATTTTCCCATTAAAGCACATAAAAGCCTGAGGGTGTCAGTGAAAGTGTTAGTAAGCCATCAGCATGGGAATCTAATGGTCCATATGAAATGGTAGTGTTGCTGTCAGATACTCACAGGATCTCGCTTCACTCTCCCCAAAAGGCATGTTAATGGCAAGGCAAATTCTGTAGGTTCAGCATTGTTTCAGGACTCTCTACCATCCCACTGTAATTATGCCCATTGTTATTTTTGAGATATGTGTTATTATCTTTATTTTACAAAATACTGTTGCAAAAATACATAAACAAAACTTCCCTATATTATTATCCTTACGAATAATAGTAAGCACACCTTTTTAAACATCTTCTAAGCTGTAATGTATGTCAGCGACAATCTCTAGAACATTAATCACTTGATTAACATCAATAAAAGTATGTGTTTTGCTGTTTCAAAACTTGAGAAACAAACAACAGTCTTTGTTGTAATAATTACATCTTTGTCTTCCTTCTTTGGTTCTTACGTGTTGATTTTTCATTAATTTCATATCAATGAAATTTATCTTCTTTCATTCCTCATTTATAGGAATTGTTCTTTCATTACAGTACTCAGCATAAAGAAAGCTAGCTGCTGCTACCATATGACATAGCAATTCTTTAGCATCTCTTAATTACAGATTTAAATCGCAAAGTATAATAAAGGAATGAGATATATATTCTTTCAAATTATTCTATTAATTGCTCTAGCAACCATAAACCAGTACTTTATTAGCAAAGAGATAAGGATCAGTGCATGCTTTCCTCAAAGTAAGCCCCATGGAAAACACATGAATGTTATTTCTGAATAGACATGCAAAGGGTTGCATTGTTAGGGAACAATCCTATGGCAAGATCCACTGGGAGAAACCTAGGGCTGGGCTGCCCATAACACAATGTGAAGTGGTTGCCTCTGGCAGAAGATCTGGGCCCAGGGAACACACTGCTCACTGTTGGGTCATGCACCCACCATGCCCCGCCTCCTCCACAGCCATGCCCCCTACCACTATGCCCCTCACCCATGAAGGAGGCAGGGGCATGGCGGCAGAGGACACAGGGGAATGGCCTTAATTGGTGAAACATCCTGGGCCAGCCCTGGATAAGCAGCTTCAGCCAGCATTAAGTCTCCAACCCTGGCTTAACCCAATATACGCAGGTGGAACTTGCTTATCCTGGCTCCGCCAGCTGAGCTGAAGCTGGTAGAGTCAAGACCGGTGTAAGGTAAAGGTAAAGGGACCCCTGACTATTAGGTCCAGTTGTGACCGACTCTGGGATTGCGGCGCTCATCTGGCGCTACTGGCCGAGGGAGACAGCATACAGCTTCCGGGTCATGTGGCCAGGTTGACTAAGCCACTTCTGGCGAACCAGAGCAGCGCACGGAAACACCGTTTACCTTCCCGCCAGAGCGGTACCTATTTATCTACTTGCACTTTGATGTGCTTTCGAACTGCTAGGTTGGCAGGAGGGAGCAGGGACCGAGCAATGAGAGCTCACCCCATTGCAGGGATTCGACCTTTTGATCTACAAGTCCTAGGCTCTGTGGTTTAACCCACAGTGCCATCCGCATCCCAAGACTGGTGTAAGTCTCCCCAAAAGTGGCATTTTGGGAGTGGAGTGGGGCGGGACCAGAGAAGAGGGACTTAGGCTGGATCCTAACCATGTTCAGCTTGGTCACATCACCTGGCAACCCAGCAAATAGCACCATTTTAAAGACTTTGTTTTCCCTCTATGAGGCTTAGAACCCAGCCAAACTTTAGCACATTTAAGTCCCATTCATTTAAGTGGGCAAGTAATGCATTTGATTATTATTGAATCTTTGCAAAGGTCTAGCACTATTGTGATTACCATGTGATGTTATTAAAAGCAGCTTCCAGAGCTCATTTGCCATCTCTTGGTGATGGTAGAGTGCTGTGATGTGGCTGACTGGCAAACAGATATTGAAAGATATTGAAAAGGAGCAGAATATTAAAATAACATTTGTGAGATCCCTTTATGAGTCGGGAATTAGAGAATTATTTTTTAAACACTTACCCTTTTTTAAGGAATGCATTTGACAGAATTATCGTACGAGTTTTATTAGCTCACCCTAGCAGCTGTGAATAAAAAATCCAAATAATTAAAAGCCTGTACAGACATCCTCTCTGTCTCAGTTTGGATCTGTAGACAAAATTGTGAATCATTTTCAGTTACTGGGAAATTAGCTCACCTTTTTCAAAATTTAAACATGGAGGAGGATAAAAGTGATAAGAATAAAATGGGAAATCCTAATTTGGAAGAAGAGGCAAACAAAAAAATTAATAGAGCAAGACAGCAGTAGGAAGACAATAGAGTTTTAAATTTGCAAAGCCTTTAGTTAACCCGACTGGAAGGGTTACCATTTGCTCTTTGTGAGTGATTCATTTCCCTCTTCTCACTCTACGCTCTTCTTTCTCCTTTTCCTTGAATATAGCTGTTGAAACTGCATGTCAGTCAAAAAGCAAGATTTCACTTTTGCAAACCAAATCACAGACATACTGACAGATGGCACAATCGGTTTGCTAGCATGAACTCCCCATGGGGAATCCTGAGATTTGTAGCTCACTGAGAAGGTTAGGTAGGGAATGGAATTCTCAGAAACCTTCTATAAAACTACAGTTCCCCATGTTCCTTGAGAGAGTCATGACAATTAAACTATTTTAAACCCAGTCGGTACAGTGATGCCTTTTACGATGAACAAGTAATCCAAAGCATTCATTTGCACCACCTTGGTAAGCCTTAGTTTGGCATACTGTGATGTGTGGATTAGGCTGAAGTCTTTATAGCTGATAGATATTTTGGGAGTGCAGCTTATTCCCTTCTCTGCTGGACCTTTTCTCATCCATAGTACAGAATCCCTCCATTTCTAGGTCTTGTGTGCAGGCAGTGTTATTATTTTCAACTTTCGAACCATGGCAATGACATAAAAAGAGGGAGAGAACATTTTAAAGAGCCAAGAAAAATGAGGAGGGAACAAGCAGGAAGGAATGAAGGGACTCTGGAGGGATAGGAGAATGGAGCAGCTTCAGGAAGTGCTGAGGACCATATAAAATGAGATTGGGGCCACAAATCTATAGTCTAGGGAAGGTGGTAGGCACTTCTGGGTGACTCATGAAAGTAGTAGGCATGGTCACAATTCAGCTATGCAAAAGCCAAAGGTTTCTACAAATGCACACCTCTTTGTCCTCCATCCGGAAGAGCAGGAAACATGATCAAATGATGCATTCTAGCCAGGCAGAAGCACTCAAGGTGAGTGCAGACAAGGAGCAATATGGGCTTGGTTTGGGGAGAGAATGTGACCTAGAGAGGCTTGGAGAGTCACATTTGACTGCTTGGCATGAAGTTCCCTGCCCCTGATCTAGAACCACCCTCTGGAATCACTTAAAGGTAAAGGGACCCCTGACCATTAGGTCCAGTTATGACTGACTCTGGGGTTGGCTCATCTCGCTTTATTGGCCGAGGGAGCCGGTGTACAGCTTCCAGGTCATGTGGCCAGCATGACTAAGCCGCTTCTGGCGAACCAGAGCAGCGCACGGAAATGCCGTTTACCTTCCCGCTGGAGAGGTACCTATTTATCAACTTGCACTTTGACATGCTTTCAAACTGCTAGGTTGGCAGGAGCAGGGACCAAGCAATGGAAGCTCACACCGCCGCAGGGATTCGAACCGCCGACCTTCTGATGGGCCAGTCCTAGGCTCTGTGGTTTAACCCACAGCGCCACCCACGTCCCTTACCAGCCTAAATTAGACAGTCATTGAAGTCATTGACGACGTTTATATTGAAGATGGCTTTCCCTGAGGGTGTGACCCAGTTGCCACCGGAACATTCATTGCATATTTGCAGATATGTGGTTGTTTTCATAGAAATGATTTTATTGCTTTTAGAAGTCAAGTGTCTTGTTTTATCCTATTTTTTTTTTATCTTGTCTGCTGCTTCGATGACCTCCAGCCATGAGCCGGTTTATAAATCTAAAATAAAAAATACAATTAATTAAAGTTGCTCTGTAGAAGCCTTCTCCAACCAGATGTTTTGAGCTACTGGGGCTGGTGGCACATGTTGTCCAAAACATCTGGAGAGCACCTGGTTGGCAAAGACTTCTGTAGTTTTTAGTCAACTTGAACTTTGCAAAAAGGCTGGCTACCATTGTTCTGGGATTTTTGTGTTTTTTCTTGCGCGCTTCCTTCTTGTGCAATGGTTTAAACATTAAGGAACATCACATCTTGCACTGAGGAATAACTATGATGATAGATTTGAAAAAGAAACCTGCTTCTACATAATATTTATTAAAATCATGTGGAAAAACATGGATTTCCCTTCCTATAATCTTGCCAGGCCACCGGTAGAAGACAGCCAAACCCTTTTGACCCCTGTGGTGAGCTGTGGACCTCCAGGAGCACTGCTGACTCGCCCTGTCATTCTGACAATGCGCCACTGTGCGGAACCAAACACGGAAGACTGGAAGATCCAGCTCAAGAACCAAACTGCCCAGGGACAGTGGGAGGTGAGTCTACAGACCTTCAACGTATACCACCATAATTGCTTGCTTGCCACAACTCTTCAGGACAAGTTATTAGTCATTTGTGGTAAATTATCTGGCTATTCTAAATAGTGGCAGCATGACGCCACCGCTGGACTGGATATCTTTGCCAGCAGGGCTGCAGATATGGCACTGATTCTGCCTTTCTGTGTAGGTCTGCAGACAGAGGACGATGGTTTGAATCGTGACCTTAGATTAGATGTGGGAAAATTATAGCTCAGACTATTTTACACATGTTTTGCATGCACAAGCTACTTGTTTATTTCAAGGCCCAGTTCAAGTGTTTTGTGTGTGTGTTTAAAGTCCTACCCAGCTTAGGTTCTGCCTCTTCTGCATATATTCCCCATGTGCACTGAGAAACTCCATTGCAAGCGTTCTTGCTTTCTGTAATGTGGTGGAAGAGCCCTTAATTGAATTAGGCTTCAGTTGGAGTCCCTGTCTTTTATTCCTTGTGTGTGCTATTTACTTTTATTCTGTATATGGCATTTCATTGTGTTTATTGCTTATATTTCATTTTTGTATTTTGTTCATTGAGCCTTGCTGTGAAGCAGTATAGAAATGCAATAAAAAAGTAAATATTGATTGATGGATTGAATTTATATCCCCGAGGAACCCAGGACAGATAAACACAATTTAAAAGCAAAGCTAAAACACTCTAAAACAGAACGTTCTAAAAACAATTATAATTATAAAAAAAACCCCAAAAGCAGTTACAGCTAAATACATTGTTCCATCCGTTAACGGAAGCCCTGAGGCATCTCTGAATCCAGAAGCTCAGGGCTGCGAAAAGCTCTCTGTCTTCCTTGAGACTGGGCTAAATGGACCAATGCTCTTTTTCAGGAGAAGGCAACTTCATATGTTCATCATGACCATGCAGTTGTTAAAACTAGTTTCCAGAATCACACACATAGTCTGCAAACAATCACCAAGGTTCTTGCATAGTAAGCCTCACCTTCAGCAAGCTTCCTCACTCACGCTTTTTGGGAACCAATCTCCTGTCTCTTGCTCTTACTCAATTGAACAGATGTTTGCATGGCTGGAGGCAGGTCAGCCTTATGAGTGCCTGCACAAATGCTTCATGACTTGTCTGGCAGGGGTGTGTAGAATCAGCATTTCAGGTGGCACCTTTCTTCCTAGCCCTTAGGAAGGACGGTGTCACCTTTGCAAATGTGCAGCATCGCCTCTACCCAGAGTCTTGAATCTGTCCCCAAGCTAGGAAATAACCAGATCCAGCAGCCCTATTTCCCTGGATCACCAGCATTGCCAGCATCCTTTGGAGACTGCAGAGAGAAGGTTTGTCAGAGCGCCGTGTGTCACAGATACAACATTTGCAGTTGCACATTCCTCTGTTCTTGCTTGTTTTATTTTTGAACCAAACTTACCAGACACCTTTTGTCCCCATGCAGTATTGCACAGAAAAATAAGCAAGGAAAGTATTCAAAAGTATCTCTTTGTCTGTGATCCAGTGATAGAAAGCTGCCTTCCTCTCAGTCAGACCATTGGTCCATCACTACTGTCTGCACTGACTGGCAGCGCTTCTCCAGGATCTCAGACAGGGGTATTTATTTCCTTGCCCTACCCGGAGACACTAGGGATTGTTCCTGGCACTTTCTGCATGCAAAGCAGGTCATCTGTCATTGCACTATGGCCCTTTCCCTATGGTTTTGTCTTGCATATGGACCTGTGAGCAGGATAATTCTCCACAAGCATAATCAGTTATGCAGGTCAGTTTTCTCCATGCTCTTGATCTTCACTTATGCTCTTCCTTAGTAAGCTTGCAAATAGAATGAGTGAGATGGCATTCACAAGATGATTTTTTAGAAATAGATCAGTGCACCTTTCCTGCTAGGCTTTCTTTTAGAAGTCAATGTATCTGATATAACTAGTGTTTCTTTTTAGTGGTAGACTCATGTTAGAAATGCTTCTTATTGTTGTTGTTTAGTCGTGTCCGACTCTTTGTGACCCCATGGACCAGAGCATTCCAGGCACTCCTGTCTTCCACTGCCTCCCGCAGTTTGGTCAAACTCATGCTGGTAGCTTCGAGAACACTGTCCAACCACCTCGTCCTCTGTCGTCCCCTTCTTGTGCCCTCCATCTTTCCCAACATCAGGGTCTTTTCCAAGGAGTCTTCTCTTCTCATGAGGTGGCCAAAGTATTGGAGCCTCAGCTTCAGGATCTGTCCTTCCAGTGAGCACTCAGGGCTGATTTCCTTCAGAATGGATAGGATTGATCTTCTTGCAGTCCATGGGACTCTCAAGAGTCTCCTCCAGCACCATAATTCAAAAGCATCAATTCATGCTTCTAGAAATAAGTAAATAAAAAACAAGGGTCCCAAAAGATACAGTCCCTAAACTTATTTGAATGCTGGCCCCTGATTCTCAGCTTCTTGGCTATCTCTGCTGTCAGACACCTCCTGCTTTTGAAAGCAGCATAATTGGGTAGGTGGTTCCTGAATCATAACAGTGAGCTGGATGGATCCCATCATGCATATGGCTGATCATGTTTGTTCTTTTGTGTTGTTAACTTCCCACCTTTTAGGATGTGGTAGCAGTTGGAGAAGAAAACTTCACCACCCCATGCTACATTCAGTTGGATCCAGAGGCCTGCCATATCCTGACAGAAACTCTCAGCACCTATGCCTTGGTAGGGCAGTCGATCACCAAAGCAGCTGCCAAGCGTCTCAAGCTGGCCATCTTTGGTCCACTGATCTGCTCATCCTTGGAATATAATATCCGTGTCTACTGCCTGGATGACACCCAAGATGCCCTTAAGGTAATAATTAGACTCATTCATTTTAGAATTGTGTGTGTGGAGATCTAAATGCTGCAATTACCATATATTAGCCTCCTGATTACAGCTATTGTGCATTTTTTAGACTTCGTTTTTTGTGCATGAGGTCGGATGTTGTACAATACTTTGTTTTATAATACAGAGGGGAGCAAAGAAAGAAAGCAGAGATAAGAACCAACACTGCCTTTTCCATAATTATTTCTCTTGTACATTAGGCTAATTCTTCTCCCAGCATTCTTCCTTCTTTTGTTTACCTGTATCATCACCTGGATTCTGAGATTTTTGCATTATTAACAGGCCATAAGGTTCACCAGAACTTCATTGGTGGTTCATGTATTTTTAATGCTAAGTGCCAGTTCCCCAGAGATGCAAAACATATAAATGCCTCTTTGTAAATAGTTGATAACGATAAAAAAGCACCAGGGCTGTTAATCAAGTGCTTGCTGTTATATTACTTTCTTCTATGACTTTGTCTGCAGTTTTCTGCCCTGAGAATTTGCAATTGAAATATACCTCAGCTGCTGCTTTCCCTATCAGTGCATGTGGCCTTATATAATTCAGATTTAAATGTATTTCATTTCATTTATTTATTTTGTTTCAAGCCACTCTTCATCAAGCAAGTGATCCCAGGATGGGGTGCATCAAATATAAAATCAAACTAACCATAAAACAATATACCAGTAAAAATAATTAAATGGTTCCAATAGAAAGCATAAAAAATATCAGTCAATATTACCTCTCTTCCTCCTAACTATAGAAATTGGTGTCCTAGTGCATCAAGGAGCCACAGCATTAAAAGCCTTGGGAAAGAGATAAGTTTTTTAGCTGGTGCAGGGGGGAAAGTGTTAAGTGATATTCCATAGCTGAGGAGCCACTGCTGAAAAGACCCTTTTATGCAGGGGAGAGATACAAACCTCACTCAAAGATGAGCTAACAAGTAAAGCGCAGGTGAGGATCCCATTGGGCTCAGTGGCCCAGGTCTTCATCTCTTCCTTAACTCTACTAAGAGTGGCATTTTACTTGGAGCAACTGTATGTAAGTGCTTTTGTGAATTTGTTACAGCAGGCCTCCAAGGGGTCCAGTAGCCCACCATTTGGGCCAGATCCCCAAAGCCCATTGACCACTTAGAAGACCTCAGCTGAAGAACTATTTGAAGTCACAAGGATGGTGGAGATCTAATCTCTCTTTCCTGCCATCCGCATCACCCATTAGGCAATAATCATCATTGCAATAAACTTATAAAACCAGGTGCTAGTTCTATCCTGCAAGTTAATCCATGTACACTTGCAATCAAATATAGGGTGGGTTTAGGCTTGCCATGCATCCGGAAAATTCCAGACATGTATGGAAATCGGATGCCTAAAATGACGTCCAGGGAGGGGATGGGGGTGTGAGTTTTTTCTGGGGTTTTTTATGTGGTGCACACAGCAAGGGCTCCAGCTGCCCATGGTGCCACTGCTGTTGGCACTGGCCATTGTCTCATCACTTGGCTATGCACAGACGCCCTGTCGGGGAACTGCTTCTCTGAGGTGCAGATGGTGTGGTAGGCAGCAGCAGCATTTCAGCATGTGGCAGCAGCACAGTGTCCTGAGTGTGGCGGGCTCTTCCAGTGTGGAGAGCCAGTGTGGTGTAGTGGTTAAGAGCGGTAGACTCGTAATCTGGTGAACCGGGTTCACGTCCCCACTCTTCCACATGCAGCTGCTGGGTGACCTTGGGCTAGTCACACTCAGCCCCTCCAAAGTCTCTCAGCCCCACTCACTTCACAGAGTGTTTGTTGTGGGGGAGGAAGGGAAAGGAGAATGTTAGCCACGTTGAGACTCCTTCGGGTAGTGATAAAGCAAGATATCAAATTCAAACTCCTACTCCTCTTCTTCTTCTGTGGTTGCAGTGCCAGCACCTGGCGCTCCTTTCCCAGGGGCCTGGACCCATACATCTCTGAGCCTGCCCACCTGGCCACAAGGTGTGAGAGCTCCTGCCTGATGGCTCTCACTGTCTCCTGCAGGTTAAAGGGAGGCAATACTGGCTCATGTTCAAGTGTGTGTGGTATTCCAGAAACTGGAAGTGAGAGCATCACTTTCACTCTCCATGAACTCTGTGATCCGGGGAGGTTGGGCAGCTTCTAGCCATAGCAGAATAGGCTCCCCCCACACACACACCACTCTCGGCCTGAGGCAACTGTATGGTTGCAGGAGGCTGGGTGGGCTCCCAGCGGGCAGTGACGGGAAGAGAGAGCAGGTTTGAAGGGGAGCCGTAGAGAGAGTGGGGCAGCAGTCTTCAGAGGTGTCCGCCAAGGGAAGCCGGAAGGCAGGGGATCCAGGGCAGGTATTGGGCTCTGGGGAAATGAGAGGCACTACTAGATAAGCCTAGGTAGGTTTGCTGCATCATGGTAAAGGTCCTTCACTGGTGATATCTATACAGTGGTGCCTTGGGTTAAGAACTTAATTCATTCTGGAGGTCCATTCTTAACCTGAAACTGTTTTTAACCTGAGGTACCACTTTAGCTAATGGGGCCTCTCACTGCCGCCGTGCCGCCGGAGCACGATTTCTGTTCTCATCCTGAAGCAACGTTCTTAACCTGAGGTACTATTCCTGGGTTAGTGGAGTCTGTAACCTGAAGCGTCTGTAACCTGAAGCGTCTGTAACCCGAAGTACCACTGTACTGATGTGAAGTTTAGATTCCCATCATTAAGTATTTGGCTGGATTGCCAGTATCTTACTGCTACCACTTGCAAGTTTCCTACAGAGTGGATTATTCCCAAGAGTTTTACATAACAAGAATCCATAACAATATCAATAACCTCTGCCTAGAAGATGTTTGCATTTTATAATGCTTTGCTAGCAAATTCAATTTTCATTCCGTATGCATTTTGGCACCATGTCTTCCAGAACATCAAAGCGTACTATCTTTGTTACAAAAGCAGAGTGACCGGTTTCTGTAGTGATTGGAAACACGGGGGGAAGTGTTTGAAGGAGTAGGATGAAGACAAGGTATATAGGTTTTGGAAAGCTGAAGGTGGTATCAAAGAGGTGTTGCCCTTGGTGGGTGTGCACTCATTCCCATGTCACCACAGGTCAATCCAATTTTGTAGGTATTTGTAGAGTGGTTAAAAAAACCTGCAACACCTATTTCAAAACAGGTAACAGCAGAACAGAACAAATTAGTACACCATGGGCAATACTACCTGTGCTATACAATCTTAAACTCTCTTAAAAACTATTATCTGCCTGCAGCTGAAAAAAGCAAGCCAGCAAAGCTTCCTTGCTCTGCATGGGGTTTATTTGGGGCAATGTCTGACAGCTTCTCTTGGAAAATTACTGCATTTTATTCATCATAATATTATTACTTGCATCCCGGACTCATTAAAAGGGGATTAAGTTCTAAGCAGTGTCAAGGTCTGAGTCTCCCAAAGACAATAATCTTTTCCTATCTGCCCATCTTAGTCCACATGGTCCGTGGGTGTCTTCTCATTTTCTCTAGAATTTGCATGCACAGGAAAACATCTTCTGAGAATTAGTAATAGAGGCATCTAACCTGCTGACATATGCAGGAGCCAATGAGGCTGTTCCCCAGGTCCTTGTTGGTTGCCCATATATGCACTGTCTGCATAAAAGTAGCATACAGAAACATTGTGCATGTATCTATGTATGTACGTTCAAGTATGTATGCATGTATATATATTTGTGCATGTGTGCATGTGTGTGTATTCTGTTGGTTTGCTTTGCAGATGTGCAGATCTTGAGTAACATAATAAAACTAAGCACAACGAATGTCCCACAGGACCATATGTGGCATGCCAGCAATACATTGTGGTTCACCAGGTATTTTATAAAGTAGGAGCAGCAATAGTGGAGTTGCAAAGCATGTGACAAGCCATTGCACATGGCTGGTGTGCTGCGTATGCCATAAGGACCACCTGTTATGCAGACCTGCCTGAGGTTTCATCCCAGGAAGCAGCAGCTTTCCCCATGGCTGATTTTAACAGTAGCCAAAAGCAGAGGCAGCTACCTTAAGGCAGGCCAGATGCAAAGTGAGATAGCAGTACTCCATTACTCTGTAAGATGGTGCCACCAATGCTGATTTAGCTAGTTTGTGGACTGTCGTTTGACCTAGCAGGAAACAGCAAGGATTGTCACAGCTGTCATGTGGCTTTCAGGCTTCTGCTGCATTGAATCAGCATGCTGACCAGTCAGAAAAAGCCCTCAAACTTGGAAGTGTTGTCAACCGGATAATGCCAAGGAGACAGGCTAAATTTGGGATTCTGCACACTCTGCAGCTGAAACAATCAAATTCTTTAAGTGCTCCCTGCATCACCTTCATTAGTTTGCATGGGGAGTTCAGGTTGGTCACTTAGGCATCGCCAAGCAAGAGCACCAAAAAAAAGAGGGCAAAAGTCGACGTGAATTTTTGTAAGATTTGCATAGGCTAATTGATATGTAGAGATGCAAATGCAGAAACAATTGCTGCAATTTAAGTATAAGTACATCTCAACATAGTAGGAACTGTCTTCTTTCCAGTTGCTAACTATAGATAGGCGATTTAAAGACCCCTGCTCTCTTTTCTTTATCTTTAAAAGGACTTGCACTTTGGACAGAAGACTGATCTCTATGAAGCAAGATACACAGGGACCCTAGAGGTTGATTTATACAGTTAACACTAAAAATGAAGCAGATTGTCAGGGACTGGCTGGATGCAGAGGAGTGGTGGGAGGCACCAGCTGGGGAACTCCCGAGGGAAACCCCCGGTGGAAGAATGCTCAGAGTAAGGGGATTGGTGGTGGGACAGCGACAAGTGGCCAGAGGGAGAAGAGGGAACAGACTGGGAGGTGTCAGAAGCTGAAGGGGCAATAGGGTTTGGTGAAGTGAGTAGGAAGAGGCTGTGGCAGAGAGCAGTGCAGAATCAGAGGCAGGAGAGCAGGGCAGCCAGGAGACAGAGGTGAGGCAGGCTCCTGGTCTCCCGCTCCTTCTGTGATCAGATCCCCTCTCTCCCTGGTCTCCTAGATCATGCAGAGAAATGAAAAGAGCAGAGCAGAGATTGGTTGTGTGCAGATACTGTCTATGACTGCTTGGAAAAGACCCTTGAGAGGAGGGGACTTTGGCAGCTGTGGGAAGGACCTTCAGTCCTCACAACTGCCTCATTGAGGGCAAGACCTACTGGGAAGAGTGGCAGGGATCAATAGGCCTGCACCGTTTAGGTTGATTTGAATAAAGAATTAACTTCATTGACACCGTGTTTTTTCTGCTGACCTATGTTGGACTACGGCTCCTGACACAGACTGAAATATGATTGAAGCGGGAGCTTCCTATTTTTTTTATTTATGTAGAATCCCTTCTAGCTAGTTATAAGACTATTGCCCTGGGAATACCAGCCTGCCAATACCCACTATGGTGTGTGTGAAAGGTCTCTGTAAATCAGGCTTCCTCAAACTCGGCCCTCCAGATGTTTTTGGCCTACAACTCCCATGATCCCTAGCTAGCAGGACCAGTGTTCGAGTTTGAGGAAGCCTGCTACAAGCATCACCTGGATGAATGTTTGTGTGGAGCTTTTGCCTTGAATTGTCTATCCAGCACTGTCTTTTCTTATCACATTCTGGCCTGTTTCTAATTGGTATGAAGACAAGGAATGGTCCATGGTACCAAACAAGAAATAAATAATAGTGGAGCGGGGAGAAATGGTGAACTCATTTCACATGGATTCTTCATTAGTGACTTTTTCATTTGTGGAAGTTCCATTGACCCAACTTTATGAATAATTAATATGTGCTCACAACCCCTTCCTATATACAGTGTCTGTATAGAGTGTTTGTGTGCTAATTTTCCTAAGCTGTCAATCATATATTGCTATTTATAAATCATCCATGGCTTGTCATGTACATACCCCCCCAAACATTCACCAAAGGCTGAAGAGGCGTTCTGATTATAAAAGGCACAATGCTGCATTTCTCCTGACAGACTTACTCCTCAAATTATTCAGCTGAAGCATTCCCTGAACAGTTGCCAGAGTCTTAGGTGCAGCAGCAAAACCTAATGACGTGTCATAAATAATGCCTTGTTCCTTGTAAAAATGGCTTGTTTTTCTTCCTTGTGTAATGGTAGCAGAAATGTTTTTGTCTCATCCAGCACTAATCAGTAATAAAGCTTACATGGTGAGATGTGGTAGGAATGTGCAATGTGGGTCAACTAGAGCCACTGTTCTTCATTTCTTTATGGGTAAATGAAGGACCCCTACCACTATCCTTTTTAAGGAAATGCAAACGGAAACTGTTGAAAACTTACTGCAAACTTTCCCCTTTAGTGCTGTCAATTTCCTTTCCTTCTACCTTTCTGCACCACAGTTTGCAAGACTGAGGACCAGTTCTTTTGTTAAATTTGTATCCCACCTTTCCACCTGATGGTGCTCATGGCCAGCTGTGTATTTGCTGTCTCGGTTACTCTAGAATCGTGGAGAACGGCTCCCCCACAGCCAAGCTTCACACTGCAGTATTCAAGTCTGGGATCACGTGGCTTTCCTTAAGTTGTGTGTGTCTATTTTTGTTTAAATTGCATCTCACTTTATAGTCCCAGTGGGACCCTCCAGGCAACTCACAAAGCATCATTAAAATCACAATATTAGAAAATGACAGCCATATCATAAAACCAACATACACTATAAATTAGGTAGGGAAACAGCAGCAGTAAGAATTCATTTTCAGAGTGGCCCCACGTGCCTTTTTAAATAAATGTTTCGACTGATCTCTGAAGGTTATGTTGTGTAGGGAGTCTCTCTAGGGCAAGGGCAGCCAAAGTTGTGCCGCCCAGACGTTGATGGATTACAGTGCCTGCCACCACTGGCTGTCTGGGGGTGATGGGCTGATGGGAGCTGGAGGCCAACAGCCCCTGGAGGGCATTTATTTGGTTCCTCCTGGGCTAGGGAGATGATTTCACAGTTTTAGGACGAGCCCTTCCTTTGGGTACACAAGTAACACTCTTGTCATGAGATGCCTTTCACTCCTGGGTCTGGTCCCTCAACTGCAGCCTTTTATAATATATATATATATTGGCCACATCTATCCATGTCCCAGTAACACCCAGGCTAGATAAATATAATGTGTACAGTGGACAGGTTTTTTTAGACTGAAGATTTCACCTGCTTCAGAGCATGGCAGGTAGACCATTGCATCGATCCAGTTTGTTTCCGTGCACAATGCAGAGTGCTGATTTTGACATATAAATCCCTAAATAGCTTGGTCCTAGAGTGCTTCCCCATATAAACCTGCTGAGCCCTCCACTGAAGAGACCTTTTTGCAAGATCAGGTGCCATTAAAGAGCATTGTTTCAAATTCTTACTTAGTGGTATAATTTTTGATGATCTGATTGTAAGCTGCTCTGGAGACTCTTAGAGTGGAAAAGCATAAAAGTACTTGAAATAGCAGATCAAGGCTGCATTCTTATGCACAGTTTGAACGCAGTGGGTCTCCCTTCCAAGTTAACAGGCATCGGATTGGCATGCATATAAATAAATGTCTGAAATACAGGACCAGCCCTATCATTAGGTAGAGTGAAGTGGCCACCTAATGCAACAGATTTTGAATGTCATAAAGAGGCAGCAAATTGTTGTTTAAATTATTATTGTTGTATTTTTACTCCCAGGGAGGAGGAGAGGCACTTGTGGGCGTACTAATATAACTTGACTAGCTTTGGGTAATGTAACTTGAGGGCAGGAACATTGCTGCTCTGCCTTAGGCAGCAAATTCCTGTGAATTGACTTGAATGTCTGAGGCTCTATACGAATGATGATTAGTAGTAGTAGAATTATATTAGCAAGTTCATGCATATGCATGTGTAAGTGAAGATCTTTCATGGTATATACCAAGACAGTCTGTGTGGGGCATACATCAGTTTGCTGTAAGGAAATGTAACAAATTTTCCTTTAGACAAAACTGGGAGATAATTTGGGTGTAATGAACGTTGATAGTAATCAAATAATTACTATCGATTTGCTCTTTAAAACGTCTTCATGAGGTAATTAAGGCGTACTTAAATGAACCTGGAACTGATTGATTGGCAGAACCTTAATTCTAAAAGCTTTCTAATTACATTCCTTTTCTTCTAATAGTGTAAAGACAAACATCATTTTGACTTTAAGACTGGTCAGGTTAGTTGGGACACCAGACTTGTCTCTTATGCTAAACAGACAACATGGCAAACATAATGCTCTTGCACTGCACTGCTCAAGCAAAACCACATTTTATACTGGATTTCAAAAGTTTTACCTGTTTCTGTGCATGGATTTGTAATGAGAGGGGAAAGTGGTGAACTGATTAAGTGACCTGGGATTTTGTGATAATATGAGCTGAAGTCTTTTGAAGGCAAAGAATAAGATGCTGTTGAAGACCTCTCAGGCAGAGCAGAATGCAGAATGACACAGTAGTCTGGTTTGCATGTAATACTCTACCATGGTTTGTTTGATTGTCTGAACCCTGATTAGTGGCTTAATTTTGACTTGTTTACTGCCAGCAAACAAATGAAATCTGAACCCATGGTTTGTTATGGTTTGTTAAACAATCCAGGGTTTAGTGTTATATGTGAGACACACAAATGTCAATACTGTTCCATTCACTGTTGAAATGGATTCTGATTGTGTCCTTTTTCTGGTAGAGGGATGTATAACAAATGTCTTCCTATGATGCTGTCTAGTAGTAATGTCCAGAGAGGTGGTTGTGTTAGTCTGTTGAAGCAAAATCAGCCTAAAATCTTTTTAAACATACACACACACACCCCAAAAACCCACCGTTAAATGGATGTTGTCTTTCTTTCAATACTCAGGAGGTGCTACAGCTGGAGCGGCAAATGGGTGGACAGCTGCTAGAAGAACCAAAGGATTTGCATTTTAAGGGTAGCACTCATAACCTCCGCTTATCCATTCATGATATCACCCATTCCCTCTGGAAAAGCAAGCTGCTGGCTAAGTACCAGGTAAGCATTTGGAACTGCTAGAAACAACTACTGTACCAGTGTGCTAAGAAGAATGCTGTGGAAAGGCCTAGAGATTCAGTGCCTCACCTGCATGTACAAGAATACTTTAAAGCCAAATATGCAGTGGCTCCCTAGGAACAAGTATGCTTAGGTTCCCAATACTTTTACTTTAGGGACACGGGTGGCGCTGTGGTCTAAACCACAGAGCCTAGGGCTTGCCGATCAGAAGGTTGGCAGTTCGAATCCCCATGACAGAGTGAGCCTGGTAGATGAAGGCAACGCAGTGGATGTAGCCTACCTTGATTTCAGCAAGGCATTCGACAAGGTGCCCCATGATATTCTTGTAAAGAAGTTGGTAAAATGCGGTCTTGACTATGCTACCACTCAGTGGATTTGTAACTGGCTGACTGACCGAACCCAAAGGCTGCTCATCAATGGTTCCTCTTCATCCTGGAGAAGAGTGACTAGTGGGGTGCCACAGGGTTCTGTCTTGGGCCCGGTCTTATTCAACATCTTTATCAACGACTTGGATGATGGACTCAAGGGCACCCTGATCAAATTTGCAGATGACACCAAACTGGGAGGGGTGGCTAACACGCCAGAGGACAGGATCACACTTCAAAACGACCTTGACAGATTAGAGAACTGGGCCAAAACAAACAAGATGAACTTTAACAGGGAGAAATGTAAAGTATTGCACTTGGGCAAAAAAAAATGAGAGGCACAAATACAAGATGGGTGACACCTGGCTTGAGAGCAGTACATGTGAAAAGGATCTAGGAGTCTTGGTTGACCACAAACTTGACATGAGCCAACAGTGTGACGCGGCAGCTAAAAAAGCCAATGCAATTCTGGGCCTCATCAATAGGAGTATAGCATCTAGATCAAGGGAAGTAATAGTGCCACTGTATTCTGCTCTGGTCAGACCTCACCTGGAGTACTGTGTCCAGTTCTGGGCACCACAGTTCAAGAAGGACACTGACAAACTGGAACGTGTCCAGAGGAGGGCAACCAAAATGGTCAAAGGCCTGGAAACGATGCCTTATGAGGAACGGCTAAGGGAGCTGGGCATGTTTAGCCTGGAGAAGAGGAGGTTAAGGGGTGATATGATAGCCATGTTCAAATATATAAAAGGATGTCACATAGAGGAGGGAGAAAGGTTGTTTTCTGCTGCTCCAGAGAAGCGGACACGGAGCAATGGATCCAAACTACAAGAAAGAAGATTCCACCTAAACATTAGGAAGAACTTCCTGACAGTAAGAGCTGTTCGACAGTGGAATTTGCTGCCAAGGAGTGTGGTGGAGTCTCCTTCTTTGGAGGTCTTTAAGCAGAGGCCTGACAACCATATGTCAGGAGTGCTCTGATGGTGTTTCCTGCTTGGCAGGGGGTTGGACGCGATGGCCCTTGTGGTCTATTCCAACTCTATGATTCTATGATTCTATGAGCTCCTGTTGTTTGGTCCCTGCTCCTGCCAACCTAATAGTTGGAAAGCACGTCAAAGTGCAAGTAGATAAATAGGTACCGCTCCAGCAGGAAGGTAAACAGCGTTTCCGTGTGCTGCTCTGGTTTCGTCAGAAGCAGCTTAGTCATTCTGGCCACATGACCCAGAAGCTGTATGCCAGCTCCCTCGGCCAGTAAAGCAAGATGAGCGCCGCAACCCCTGAGACATCCGCAACTGGACCTAACGGTCAGAGATCCCTTTACCTTTACCTTACTTTTACTTTAAAACTAGATCTCCTCCTCCTCCTCCCCAGTAGATTCAGTGTTTATTTCTGTTTCTGCTCTGACACGGCTCATCTTTGTTCATGCCAAGAATGTAGAAGAAACATATATTTGTAATATGAGGAACTAAAACCTTTACATTTTTGCCCATGTACTAAAAGGAGCAATTCAAGGAATGCCAAACACGCTTCCCCATTAATTGATCTCACAATGATCTCAGCTAGCAGCTTTCGACATGCCTTTTGTTACAGAATTCTATAAGTTAAGGTTACCAGACATCCCCGTTTCCCAGGGACAGTTCCCAGATTTACGAATCAGTCCCCATACAAAATCCAGTGAAGTTGAAAAGTGCCCCCGGATTCATTGAAAAAAATCTGGTAAACTTAAGTTAAGTGTGCACTGTTCAATATTATCTTTAGCTGGTTGTGAATAAGCCAATAAACAGTGGATGGAAGTCAATGTTAATCATACCCAGAGAGTAGACCCACTGAAATAAATGGATCTACTCTGAGTATGACTTAGCTGTACATCACACATTATCCTTGCTATTAGCCATAGTCACCTCCTTGCTTGAGAGTTTTATCTAGCTGGGGCTTATAGCTATCACTTCTCCAACAGGAAATTCCCTTTTACCATATCTGGAGTGGATGTCAAAGAAACCTGCATTGTACCTTCACCTTGGAAAGGTTCAGTCTGAACACACTGGAGCTGGTGTGCAAACTTTGCATACGGCAGGTTGAAGGAGAAGGGCAGATATTCCAGCTCAACTGTTCAGTATCAGAGGTAAGGAAACTCAACCGCTTCCCACAGTCACCAATATTACTTAACCGGGTTCAGTAATTTATGTGTATGGTATCCATTAAACCGGGGTGGGTGATCTTGCAGTCATCTTCGATCCATCTACTGGGCAAATGTGAAAGGTGCTACTTACATATTTTGCCCTGTGAAAAGGTCCAAAGCTGGATTGGGGAGTGCACTGGAAAATTTACAAAGGAAAAAAGTTCATTTTGTACCATTTTTTTACAGTGCAAATTGCAGGAGCAATCTGGATAGAATGAAATTTTGTTTGTTGTGTTTTGCTTTGCTTTGTTTTCACTATCCCCTACTGAAGGATCCTAAACTCAACAAGGTCTCCTGCACTGGCAATTAATGTTCAAAATACAATCCTGCACTTAGAGACACAGCTATGTAGCTAATATAATGTGTAGTTAGGCCCTGAGAAGCATTCGAGAGTCAACTTAATGATGCATCAAGAGATAATCTTACAATTCTGCCTGGAGAATGCCCGTATACAAGGACCGCAGGAGAAAAAGGCATGTAAAACCACATCTTGTTTAGACAAGATGGACATTAGTCTCTGTTTATATAAACTGGGAGGTGATGCTCAATTGTTCTGGATTGGGGTCACTCTCCCCCTAACGTATCAGGTTTACAGGTTAGTGGCGCTGTTAGATCTGGCCCTGTCTTTCAATGCCTAGGTGGCATTGGTGGTATGAAACATCTGCCACCAGCTATAGCTGGTTCACCAGCTGCAACACCTCATGGGCAGAGATAGGCTGGCTGCTGCTATCCATGCTCTGGTGAACCTCCAGATTAGAGTTTTGCAATGTTTTGTACATAAGGTCACCCTAAAACATCAGTTAGTCAAGAATATATATGCAGTAATTGGGCTGGGCTGGGTGCACATTATGTCAGTTCTTAAACAGCATCACTTGCAACTATAGATGGACAAATCTGTCAATTTCAGTTTCTCTCCCAATTTTCCAGTCATAAGTTCAGTTCTCCACATTCCCACCAGTGTTAGAAACTGAGATATGAAAGCTAGGAGCTAAATGGCACCTTAGACCTAGGTTATGGACACAACAACAGAATGTCTAGGCACATTTTTTATAACAAGAATAGAAAGCTGAAAATGAATGAACTGCAGATAAAATATCATGTTTATTTTTCACATGATCTAGTTCTTCCCCTGCCCACGCCCGTAATATTCTGAAGAGGGTCTCTTCTTCAGTCTTCAGAGAGTAGCTGGAAGTGGAGAGGCAGAAAAAGGTCCTCCTTTCCTTCCACTCTGCAGTTTTAATCTGAAATCTTAGGTGCAGTATAGCGCCCAGAGTTCAGAAACTGCTTGCACCAATGAAATTCCCTGTGGCAAAATGCGCCTAGAACAATGGCTGTGTTTCGATTCGCATAGTGTTTCACAAAGTGCAAATTAGGTAGATTCACATTTAAAAGTGAACTGAACCAAACTTCTGCCCCATGCCTACTTGCAACCCATTTGTTTCCAAGTCTCTAATATAAAATTTGGGACAGATCACTACCATAAGAACCTGATCAAGCATTAAGATCACCTTCAGACGTCCTTCTCTGAGCCCAAGTAGCAATTAGGGAAAGGACCTTAGTGGTATTGCTCCAGAGAGACCCCTGAATCTTTTGTCCTCCATGCCAGGCAAAGTATGTCTTACTCACTCAACCTTTTAATATTTTGTAGTTTCTTAGTATCAAGCTGACTTCCCCGCTTTTTACATAACTTAAAGCTACCAAACTGAAGTGCAGGATATTAAATTTAGTAAATAAATAAAATTTATATTTAACAAACGCTCCTTATTATCTTCCTTGAAATAAAATGCAACTTAAATGAGGGCAGCTTACTTCCAAATAATATGTTTAGGAGTTCAAACAGATTGTTACAATGGGTTGGATCCAAACTAAGGTAGCTGCGTATACAGCATACTGAAGTCAAAGTGGCATGTTAGTCCCCATTGAAATAAATTGAACTGGAATCATGGCTAATTCAAAGGGAACTAATTCAGCGAGGACCAATTAGTCTGGACCCAACCCAGCCTTTGCCAACCAAGGGCCCTCCAGATGTTCTGAAACTCCCTTCAGCATAGCTAATGCTGATGGGAGTTGTGGTGCAAAACATCTGGAGAGTACCAGGTTTGCAAAGGCAGATGATGATGATGATGATTGAATTTATATACCACCCTATACCTGCAGGCCTCAGGGCAGTTCACACATCTAACCCCATGTAACTTTTCTAAACTGGACTTGGGCTAAAAGGTTATATTGTGTATTAGAAAAAGTCATTGCGTGTAACACTGATCTATTGAAATCAGCGGAAAACTTAGAGTCATATAATAGTAGAGTTGGAAGGGACCATGCAGATCATCTAGTCCACCTGTTACAGTGCAAGAATCTTTCACTCAACATGGGACTATAACCCCTGGGTCTGAGATTAAGAGTCTCATGCTCTACCGACAAAGACTTGATACAATGGACAAATACAATGGACTTTCATTATGTACTCTCGAATTAACTAGTGAGCACTGCTCTGGAGAATCAGAATTGGTGTGAGAGATGTAGACTTGGGCTTGCTTCACTTCAGATCAGAGGAACTGACCTACTGACTGCCCAGAGATACAGTGGCAGAGTAAATGCCATTACTCTGTAATTTTATTTCCAAAGTGTTTTGAAGTGCTGCCGTCTCACTCATGAAGTGTAAAGGGGGGGGGAGAGAAAAGCAAATCCAAAGTCTCGAGGTGAAGCATTCTTGTCTTCATTTTCTTTTCACGTAATTAAGGGCAAGTCATCTCGTCTGTCAGGCTGCTGCCTTGACCTCCTCTCTCTTTCTCACAGCCGGCTGCGGTGCAGCTAACATTTCCTCCCAGAGTTTCGCCACCCTCTTTGACTTACAAACAACTTCAGTCAAAGACCCCACTGACATTAATAAGGAATGATCTTGATGTCACGGCGCCATGGCAACCAGCCGGCAGGTTTCGTTCTGCAAGCCATATCTCTGAGCCGCAGAGCTCCACCCCTGCTGGTTTTGGACGGTGTTTTCACCGCCGAAGCCCAGCAGGTCTGTGAAGTTCAATAACCACACAACTCCTGCAACAACAGAAGGAACAGCTTTTGGAGGAACAGGGTGGAAGGGCCAGCTATGCCTCTGATGAGTGCTGCCCGTCTGGTGTGCACAAGTGCCAGCAGATAAAGAGGGAGGTGGGATGTGGCAGAGAAACAAATAATGAGGAGGAGAAAATCCCCCTTTTGTGGAGAGATGGTTCCTCAAAGAGGGCAGCAGCAGCATAAAGATTTCATTTGAGTTGACCTGGGATAAAGAACGTTTTATTTCACAGTTCATGCAGCAATATGAGCTTCCAAATGGAGTAGGGGAATGAAATGCTGATGAGGTTTTGTGCCAGCAGCTGACATCATAGATAAACAAGTAGATCAGCTGGGAGCTGATTGATAAGGGAGGAGGTCATTATGCGATATATGCCACTTTGCAGCAAGTAACACCATCTAAGGGCCATATTAGAAACATATCATGAATTACCCAAGCTGATGCAATTCAGCTGACAAGTGCAGGGCCCAGGTTGGTTCATGTGGAGAGAGGTGGTCCTTAAAGTATTGAGGCCCTGAGCACTTTGAGTTGGGCCTGGATACTAACTGGGAGCCAGTGCAATAGTGTTATATGTTCAAACCATCTTGTTGTGGTGAGCAATCTGGCCATTGAATTTTGCACCAGCTGAAGTTTCTGACCTGCCTTTAAAGCTAACCTGCCTTTGATACACTAAGGTCTTATATGCACTATACATTCAGCTTCCCCCCCAAATGTCCTGGGAATTGTAGCCTGTTAAGCCTGTTGAGAGTGGTTAAGAGACCAATTTCACTCGCAGACCTATAATTTCCAGGGTTCCCTGGGAAGAGGAGTTGACTGTTAAACCACTCCGGAAATGGTAGTCCTGTGAGGGGAATAGGGGTTTCTTGACAGCACCTTTAGCAAACTAAAGTTTCCAGGATATTTTGGGGAAAGCACTGACTGTTTAGAGTGGTGTGATACTGCTTTAAATGCATAGCTTGCGTTCCTGTTTCCTGGGAGCTTATTACATGGCGAACATGAACCCTGTAAACCCACCTCCTTCTGTTGCTGGATTTTACCTTCCATCCATCCCAACCACCATGGCCAATTGTCAGGGAAGAAGGGAGTTACACTTTAACAACATCTGGAGGACCATGGGTCCCCCATCTCTGCAGCAGAATAAGCATTTATTCCATTGTCTGAGGGACTATCCAGTGTTCATCAGCCAGAAAGTGTTTTTTTTCCTGGATTATTTTTGAAGGGACAGGAGATGACAGCTGAAAGTTACTTAATTCTGCATTTTGCAACATCGCTTGTAACATCTGCTTGGTTATTGGGTATAAAGTTATATATTCAGCTGGGGACTCCATAACATTAAAGACAGATGGTAAAACAAGTATCATAAACAATTATTACAATAAGTACTGTACTGAAGTAATCTCTAATTTAACCTAGCAAAGGAGCAAAAGAGCAGGTATTATCTTTAGCAGCGAAACTCTAGAATGTAACAAATGTCATCTGCTTATACATAATGAGACCCGGTAACAGCAAAATGTGGAAAGAACATTAATTTTTCCCCCCCTGTGCTCTGATTCTGTCTATCAGAGAGAATTATGGAACAGGGATAACACAGCTGCAATGTATTTAATGGGTGATTGCACGCCAGGGCTGTGTAAAACCTGACCCTTTTATTCTGGGAGAGTTTTGCCTATGGCAATGCCACCCTGAACACACCTGATCTGAACTGATCACGGTAGCTAACCAGGGGCAGCCCCAGATAGTATTCTCTTCACTTGCCTGTCCAGCAGCAAAGGCAGGAACAGTGGCAGGACAAGTATGTGGGTACATTATCCATTGTCCAGGTTTTCTGCTTTGCATTATTTTGAAAAGGAAGCACGGTGGCCCAAGGAATTTGCAGTCTTTTCGAAGGCCACTGTAATGATGATTGCATTTTGGAGCCACAGTTTTAGCTGCAGACTTTGAGCACAGATACCCGTAAGTGAAGTCTTGTTTCCTAGTGTCAGGGATGGAGTGCACATTTTCCATTCATGGTGGCAGAGCCCATGAACAGTATTTTATTTCTCCATGTAGGAATTAATGGGATCTATACCAGTTATCCCTATAGCTCAGTTGTTAGAGCATGAGACACTGAATGTCAGGGTTGTGGGTTTGAACCCCACATTGGGTGAAATATTCTGCATTGCAGGGAGTTGGACTAGATGACCCTTATGGTCCCTTCAAACTCTGCAATTCTATTTTTCTATTATTTGTACTTGGAGCTAAACCTGTTCCCGGTCTTAGTGATTCTAGATATTAAAAAGCCAAACCTGATTTTATTTCCATAACCCTCTTTTGGGTCCTGTTTCTTGAACACACTGAAGGCTGATGGGAGATGGGAAAGGAATGTTGGCAGCTTGGCTTATCATACGTCCAAGGACCCTTACATAGAAAAGGTCTCAAGGTTCAGTCCAGGAGAGCCATAAATCAAATTAAGAGGTTGCCCAAGTGGTGGCCATACATCCCTCTACCTCCATGCAGCTCAACAAATTGGCCACACTGAGCAAACAGGTGGAACTATCAAGGGAAAAGAGAAGCATCCAGCCTCCCAGGAGGTAACAGTAATGACAAGAATGCCTAGGAGTCGATGGTACAGTGTATCAGGGTCCATGGAGTGACCTAGCCCTGTTTACCACATCTCAAGTAGGCTTTGGAGTACATGAAGGCAGTGAATAAGTCAAAGACTGGGGAGATTACATGGCGAAGGCCATGGGAGAGGCTATGGGCATAAATAATCAGCCACCACCATCCTGGCTTATTTTGTAGTTATAAAAGAGAAGGTCTTATGCAGCTAAACAAATCATGCAGGGGCTTAGAAAACCCAGGTTCATATCTATTTTTCCTGTTTAACTTCTGATATGACTCTATTCCTCCCTGCCTCCCACCTTCCACCTTCCTTTTCTTTCCCCCCGTTTTTCGTCTTTGAAGATGCCCAAGTTCAGTTTATTTGGTCTACAGACCATAAATATCAAACACGGTGCAGGGTTAAAAATAGAGAAAATTTTGGCTCAGTACTCATCTACCCTTAGTAAGTGTGACCTAGTTTTGATGGGTACAGCAAGGAACTTAGCTATATTTTCTATGATCTTAGGATTGGAAACTGCCATTAAAAGTGAGGCATAAAATTCATCTGAGCTCCCCAAGTGAAAAGAAAGTACCAGAGAGATAAAATGGGATCTTATGTCCCTATAAAAATTACAGTGCAGGAGAATGTGGACTAATGTTTCGACTGAACCACTTCCGCAAGGACAAACTCTCTGATGCCAAGACAGCCTGGTAAATCAGCCTCCCATAACTGCTGATGGCAAAACATTTAACCAGCCATTGAGAATGCTCTCCTATATCTAGGAACATTTAATCTTGCTAAATACCTAGCTGACCGATAATAACTGCTGGGTTGCAGGACAAGGTGCAGTGGTGAGTAAGCCATGTTTGCAAGAACTAACAAATTTTGCATGTTAAGATCTGTTTGACGATAGCATGAACCAGGCTCCTTTAGTATAAGACTTCTAAAGGCTAATCATTTTGGCAAAAAAATTCAGTCTTTGCATTCCTGTGTGTTTGTCCTCATCTCTGTCAAATATACCTGGGTTTCTTCCTTCAAGAGTGTCAGTGTCTAAATAATAATAATAATAATAATAATAATAATAATAATAATAATAACAACAACAACAACAACAACAAATTTATACCCCGCCCATCTGGCTGGGTTTCCCAGGCATGTGCAGCATAGTGGATTACAAGGAACAAATATCTAACAGATTCTACTGCACATTTCCGTGGGTATGTAGTATAGATAGCTGAGCTCCTTAAACTTACTTTCTCTGAAATAAAGCAGAAGAAATAAACCCTCATGGGAATGAGTAGCGCCATTTGATCATATGGGGACAGTGAAAAACACTACAGACCAAAATTGGAGGATGTGGGCCAAAAGTTGCCATCTGTGAGTGATCTTTGGCCCATACCCCCCAATGTCCCCTCCCCATCATTTATTTTTCTCCACCCCATTGGAATTAATGGAATGATTTGTTCTTATGGGGGATTTGTTCTTATGGGGGGAAAGCCACTTCCTCTTATGTGTCATCCATGGGTCATCAGAATTTTATCCAAACTTGCCATCTCTTAAAATCAGTTGTATGGAATGGAATGGAATGGAATAGCCTAACTCTGCATTAAGATGCTTGTTCAAAGCATTCATCAGTCAGAGAAGGCAGTCGTTCTTGGATTTCAGTCTGAGTGGGAGAAGAATTTGGGGCTTTTAGAAACTCACCTCTCATTTGAAGCATATTTTTATGAGTCCCCAAAGTTCTCATCTGAGCTTGGCTTCGGTAACCTTCCCCAACATCCCCAGTGTATAGAACAGGTGAAACTATATTTAAGATGAAGCTTCTGAAAAAAAACACTTACCACCATCTATGCTAACTTGAAAAACTTTGCACCCTGCATTTTCTTGTTATGGTGAGTTCTATTTAAGCCCTGGAAAATGGCGTGATTTAAAGTGGTTCTATTTGTGGCAATGCATTGTGGAGAGCCAGTTCCCTTATAGCTGGGAAGGCAGCTAGTTGAAATACAAAGAAATTGACATTTAAAGTGGGTCTTTTTATTGTTTTAGTTGTTCATAGACAAGGCTTGCTTTACTTTTCCAGTTGGCTGATGTGATGGCCAAATTAATTTCCTTTCTTCCGCTGCAGATGAAAGATCCTGAAATGATACGTTTTTATTCTTCCCATCTACTTTAAATGTCACACAGTTTAGGAGGGGGTGAGTGTGTGTGTAGCTTTAATACAGGTTTTAACAATATATGTCTATCTCTGACTGTCAACCTTTTCTTCGAAGGAGATAGGCACTATTTCATATAATTTCATTCGATAGTGAATGCAGAGGGGAAAGTGTGCTGATCTGCGGGGGGGGGGGAGCAAGGCAGAGGTCAGAGTGTTAGTTCTGCTACTGAGTTGTTTATGTTTTCTTGGACGTGTTTTGACCTCCATTTCCCCATCTGCAAATCAGGGTAATCATGCTTTGTGAATTGATTTAGAATACTACAGATGTGGTGTACTGCAAAGGAGGGCAACCCCAGTTTTATCAGGCTGCCCAACGATGTGTATCCATTATTATTTGCCTTTTTTCGGTTTGTCAATATGGTTTGCCCAAGGGCTCTGAAGCGCCTCCTCCACTGTGACATTTCTTCTTGCAGAAAGTAGTTTTATTTTTAACAGGCTCGTTCAAAATGTATATCTTTCTTTGTGGATTTCTACGGTTGACAATCACCTGCAGAGCTCTCGCCAATTTTGTCTGAAGACAAGCAGCATCTGGAACTTACAATATTTAGGCCATTAGGCTTTTGCCTATTTGAAAAAGACATTTTATAAAACTAGCGTGAAGCAGTTTTCTCTGATGTAATAGTGCATCCCCAAGTTAAGGATAATAGGTGGTATAGTCAATAATGAACTAAATGAATGGCTTGCCTAAGCATAAGAAGTTTTATTTATGTACATTTTTTTTAGAAATAGGTTGTTTTCCCACTAAAAACCCATCCAAAGTGGCTTGCAAAGTGTTTTCATCTGTGTTCTTCAATAATATTTATTCCTTCTTCTTTTTTTTACATTTGTATTCCACCTTTCTTCTGAGGAGCTCAAGATGGTGTACATAGTTTTACTCCTCCCATTTTCTATCCAGGAAACTATGCTTCGCAGATTGCTTCTCTGTAGATAATAAGTTTATTTCCTCTGCTAATAATGCTGCCATATCCTCTACTCCTCTTCTCTAAAATGCAGGAACCTACTGGCATTGACTATCCACTCATGGACCCAGCAAACACCATCACCACCGTAGTAGGACCTTGTGCATTCAGTATCCCCCTCCCAATCCGACAGAAGCTTTGCAGCAGCCTAGATGCTCCTCAGACAAGAGGTCATGACTGGAGGATGCTAGCCCACAAACTGAAATTGGACAGGTGGGTAAGCATGCTGGCCACACAAGCTGTGCAATCTGGCAGAGGATCGATAAATGGGTGCATGTGCTAGTGAGGCCTGGCACAATCCTTTGGGAAATTCTGAGATTCAGTCCTCCATTGAAATTTGCACAGATTTAGTCATCTCAAGGAAGTCAAGTATGGAATAAGGCTCCCTGGAACCAGTGAGATGCTTGCATGCCCATCTTTGGATTAGACTTTGTGTCCTGTAATGCATGTGACACAATGTCATTGTTATGTACTGAGTTGAATAGGATTCAAAAGGCAACAGTCTGATTGGTCCTAGAACAATAGGATTCAGAATGCAGCAGCCTGATTGGTCCTAGAACAATAGGGTCCAGAATGCAACAGTCTGATTGGTCCACAGGAGCCACCCAATCCAGCTCCAGGTGGAAGTGAATCTGCAACCTGATTGGCCTATAGGTGAATCCCGGAATTAGCCAATCACATGGAGCCCATTGTGTAAATAATGTATATAAAGCAGACATTCTGGGGGCACTTCCATTCCTCCTCACCACTGTGAGCTGAATAAAGAGCATGAAATCCACCCTCAACTCCGAGTATATTTCAGTCATAGTTGTTTTTGTGCTGACAATCGGAGAACATAGGGAATGCATGCCGTTTCAAAGCCTGCTTACTAGTAGAGCAGCTACTAGGTGTAGCAGAGTTATTGGTCGTGCAAGCGGGGCAGAATGTGGTGCTTCTGCATGACAGCTAAAAGGAACAGGGACTTCATGTCCTTATAATAGCAGGTGTTGCTGGAAGGAAGTGGCTGTGCTGTTGTCTACTCAGCTGCTGCATCCTTCCATGATTAAGTCGCAGCTGCCCCAGCTTCTGTCCATGACACTGGCCAGTAAGTGGTAACTGTGGCTGAATACTACATTCACCACAGCTGCTGCACATGCAACTATGCATGACTGTATTGACATTGTAGACCAGGGATGGACAGTGGCCTTGCAGCTGTTGCTGGACTCCAACCCCCATCAGCTCCAGCCAGGATAGCCAATGATCAGTAATGATAGGAGCTGTAGTCCAGAAACATCTCAAGGGTCACAGGTTCCGCAGCCTGTTGTTCAGCATCTACTTTGATAGTGTGGGGTCAGGTGAATGGCAACGCTCTTAACTGTAGTCATTGTCCCGTTACAGGTACCTCAATTATTTTGCTACAAAATCAAGTCCCACCGGTGTGATCTTAGACCTTTGGGAAGCTCAGAATTTCCCTGATGGGAACCTGAGCATGCTGGCCACAGTTCTGGAAGAGATGGGAAGACACGAGACATTCGTTTCACTGGCACCAGAAGGAAAGTACTGAGGCAACCTTAGGAGGAGAAGGAAGGAATGTTAACCACGTCGGCTGTGACTAACTCAAACCGAGCACCCCAGACCAATGCGTTCCAATGCAAGAGGCATTCCAGAGTGGGGGGAAAGACACAAAATCCTGACTTTTCACATGCATTCTCCTTGTACATTATCACAGGATTTAAAAGAAATCTCACAAAGTTGTTACCTTGATAATATAATTCAATCTAACATTCCTCTCAGCTTGGCTGTACACTGCTTGGTACAGGATTTTACAGTTTCCTAGGAAACGCTTTTTATTGCTATCCAGATATATGGATAAACTTTCTTAACAATCCCAGTTTCTATGAACATTGTTTACATCAAATCCTGGGCAGCGGGATGGAAAGGACTGTCCATGGCTCTCTTTTATATATATCTATATTTTCTTCTTCTTTTGTTGAAAGCCATTCTAGACCAAGCCATGGACAAAGCAGGGTTGTGGCTATTTCCAGATAAGTCAGTTCCTCACACCCATCTCAAATGCATTTCATGGTTGCAAATCTGTCCATCAGATGTCTTAAAATAATCCGTCACCAGACTGCTTTCTGGATTGAGTTGTTAAGCCAGAGTTTTAAATTTGTGCATCTGGCAAGGAGATAATGTAGATTCTGAGCAGGAATGCAAGTACCTCTCCCTACCTTCCCCAGGGATGCCTGTGCCCCTTGGTGACTTAAACTGCAGGGATTTTCTCTCCCAGCTCACAGTGTCCCCTGCCTCCATCATCAAAGTGTGGGTGTGTGGGTGTATGTGATATGCAATTTGGTGTGGTTTGGGGGAGAGAGAGAGAAACCCTACCAAAAAGGGGGGGGAAAGAAAAAAAGAATTTGCTTGTATGGTTATTTACTGAATAGTATCTAGTGCAAGGAATATTATATTTCTTATTATTACTACTATTATTTTTGCTTTCCAGATTTATCCACAGCATTAATCATTTGAGCAATGGCAGCACCCACCCTGGAAGCTGTATGTGGCTCCCTTCTAATGGGAGCTTTCATCCTCTCTCTGTCCTTTTCTAGCTCTGTGGTTCCCATCAAAACCAGTTCCAGTGAGCTGTTGAATGGGTTGCTATCAAACTGCAAGCCTTTCGCGCTGCAAACTTGCCTTTTCCATGTGGATTGTAATGCATTCATATTTATAACAGAGGCCAACCCTTGTGGACCATTTCGTGCAAATGAGATATTTCACATGCAAGAAACATTGCAAGTTAATCTGCCCTTACTCATTTCAAGACATTCTCTAGTGGTGTTGATGCTGGCTTCTCTTTCTGTTTGCCATAAACCAAAGTATCGTGCAAGTCAAGGGGGACTGGGTGAATTTGCAGTTTAACTGACCAATCCTAGGCGTATCACCACTTTAACAATATTGGCTTCATATTCCTATGTTAATAGAGGAGTCCTTCCAGTTATTGGTCTCAATCCAAAGATGCATTTTATTTTATTTTATTTTATTTTATTTTATTTTATTTTTAAAAAGCTTTCCATGCAAGTTATTGGACCACAGTTTGGCTTGCATATACTCATTTATTTCTAAAGGTCAATGAATTGCTAAGTTTAAGGGCAGATAACTTGCTTGTGTGGCATCTCGGACCTTTTAAAGTGGATTAAGTCTCAGCATAAACAATGGATTACTGTGAGTTCCATTGCACGGCAAGGAACTCTAAACAGAGTGTCCATCTGCAAGGCCCATCAGTGGGACTGATGTTGATTTCACGTAGAGGAGAAATATCCTGCAGATGTGGCACCTTCACAGCACAAATGAGAGACTGCTGACTTGGAGTAATGCTTTGCCTCAGGCCAAGGAAGTGACCATCTCAAAAACATGTAAATACCGCCCCCCTCTCGAATCACATGCACAGGCATTTTCTTTGAGGGACTAAAATCAACCAGTTAGTACCATTTTGTGGAAATAAATGTGAGATTCTCGAGAAAAGACTTTTTTACAAAATGAGAATGTCAGAGTTTTCCATCCTATAGCCTCGGTGATCCAGGACAGTGATGGAGCAGAATTCAGTTCTCAGTTACACACAGTGGCCTTTTACAAACCTTGTAATCTCCCTGCATCCCATTTTAAATGAACACCCTGGGGTCAGTGAAGCACTGTTGTGTCCTCAAGTTAGAATAGCCAGGGCAGAATCGTCCCTTTCATTTTGATTTCTTAGTTTCTTTTCCCATTCCGTACTTGTTCTCAAAATTGTTTGTCAAATGAGTTCATTTTCTTTGTTGCTCTGTGCAAGGATGTGTTTTCAGTCCATGCTCCCTGTCAGCTGCTTTGAAGTGTTAGGACACCTGTTGCCTGTTGACAAATGAAATTGGTGGTGGTTCAGTTGGGGCCCATACGTAATAAGAAGAGGGTCTTCTCTGCAAAAACAGGGTGTCCCTTTGGCTTCTCTTTACAACTTTCCCTGCCTCTCTCTTCCTGTACCATCCCCACTTGCCCTGAGGCCTCAGTCCGGCCAACTGATATTCAGATAAGCATGATTTTATTTCTCTGAAGGTAACTGGAAATGCCACTGGTTAACACACAAGGTGGATTTTGCCTGACCTTTTCCCCATCTTGACATTTCCACAGGCTTTTATGTTCCGTCCAGTGACCGTGTTTTTATTAAACACAGAGCAGCGTTCATAAAAACCTTTCACGTTAGGAAAGTAGTTGGCCTTCAGCCTTTGACAGTCAAAAGCAAGGCACAGGTTTTGGCTGGGTTTGTGATGGACACAGGGCGCTTTTCAAAATGTGGTCAGGATTTGGTCTGGAATGCTCTAGCTGAACTTTTTGAGTGACTCTGGACCCAATGTGCTGCCTTCTGGACTAAGTTGTTCTTTGTATTCAGAGACAGCCTATGCTTGACTGTCAAAAAATCAGATGCAGGAGCCTTTTGAAGTAAAAGTCCTTTGCTGTATGGCTTTTTCTACCTGGTATTTTAAAAGGAAATCTGTACCACCACTGTAGAGGCATAGCACAGACCCTCCAAGTGTCCCTGTTTTAGAGGGACAGTCCTGGATTTACAGAAGCTGTCCCGGTTTCTGATCCCAGAATGTCCAGTTTTTCCTTAGAGCACCTCTATTTTCATAGGAGAAATGTTGGAGGGTATGGAGTTATGTGACCCCCGAGCCAAGGAGATAAGCAACTATGCAACCTTTAGAAGACATCTGAAGGCAGCTCTGTATAGGGATTTTTTTTAATGCTTAATGTTTTCTTATGTTGGAAGCCACCCACTGGGTGGGGCAACCCAGTCAGATGGGTGGGGTATTATTTAGTAGTAGTAATAGTAGTAGTATTAAATAGGACACACCAATTTTCATTGGGTAAATGTTGGAGGGTATGATAACACAGTGTTGTGGAGTACAAGCAAAGAGAGAGAACAGAACATAATGACAGCAATATTTAATTGCAATGATAACAATTTAATGGTAATGGCAAAGTTGCGTTCAGCATAATTTCCTGTTCTTTCCCCTAACACCTCTTCCCATCCTCCCTTGAGGTTTCACTTCATATTTTTCATTTACATTTTCCCCCACCCCCACCAGGGGAGATTCTGTTACCTCAGTCTCACTAACCCCACTCTACCCCAAAGTTCAGTAAGGGAAACGAGAACAATGTACAATCATTAAGTAGGCTTGGTAGCTTTTAGAATTATATTGTTGTCTCCAAGGCCTTCTGCATATATTTTTTCACATACAAATGAATACCCTCTGTCTCCTCCTTTGTTGCACGTGTTCCAATATCAAAAATTGTCTTTTGGAGCATAAAATGCTACTTTTATTTTCAAGGCATTGAAATCTTTTGAGAAAGAGGCTATCTGTGCTCATCTTTGGGAAGAAAAAATATTTTGCACGTACATTGGTGTTTCATTCTTCCATCTTTCTCAACATGTTCTTTCTGAGGTGTGAAAGATGCATGATGCCCTGATGGGGTTTTTTTATTCTTATTCTGAAAAGCCCTGGAAAAAGACAATGTGTGTGTGTATTATTTAGGACAGCCTCTCCTCAGCTGGTTCCACTTCCGTTCAATTCCATCCACTGTGTCTGATAGACAGGGATACTGAAAGTTTCTGGTCTGAAATTTTGGGGAGCATCAACTTAGGAAAGGCTGATTTAGGGAGAAGTTCATTGGTAGAATACATGTTTGGCATGCAGAATGTCTAGGGTTCAGTCCCTGGCATCCTTTGTGAGGGTTGGAAAACCCCAGATAGCCATTGCCAGCCAGCAAAAACAGTGATGAGTTGAATATGTGAATGGTAAAACTTGATAAAAGTCAGCTTTCGGTGTTTCTAAAAACAGTGTGATGCTTGTTCCATCATATTCATATTTATGAGACAGGAATAAAAAATCCTGACTGAAATTGTGTCGGGTAGGTGGGCGATAATAAGGGGATGGGGTGAAGAGAGAATACCTTTTAAGAACAGTTCCTAATCATTATTCCTTGAAAGTAGTCTTTAGGTTGTTCCTGGCTATTTTTTTCTGCTTGTAACTTGGCCTGTTCACTCCTGTCAGTGCATTGCTTGCTAATTTCTGCAACCTCTAGATTGGATGAGCATCAGCTGCTGAGGTCTCTGTGACCTCCAGGCTCACACCTGCATGGTTCAGGTGAGTAGAGAACTCCTTGATTGAAAGTTACCAATTTAGAAATCAAAGCCAGCCAGTTGTTCCTAGAGAGAGGACTGGGAAGCAAGGCGTGCCACCTATTCAGTGCAAGAAAGGAAAAGTCCAACTTTCTCCTACGCTTTATGGTTATTACAAGCCTCGTTGAATTCCCAGGTAGGTGGGCATAGGATTGCAACTTTAGTCAGCTTACTCCTTTCCTAACTCCCTAGGAATAAGTGAGCTGTAGCTGATGTGTGGGACGTCGTGATTATTACAAAGTCTGTGTGATATTAAAGGTGTGCTTGAGAGCTCTTCATAATGCCCCTCTTTTAAGAGTTTTTAAGGATTTCATCTGGCTATTCCAACCTCTCTGAGAAGGTGGAGGAAGGAACATGGAAGCATAAACAGCATTAGCACCATGTTCTAGGGTTCTAGTTTGTGCTTTGTGACTATCAGAAGTGAACTGTTAGTGCCATTCCTCATTTCAGCTGCCCCCACTTAACATTCTTCATTACACTGATTTGTGAGTCTTCTGGAAGGATTTTAGGCTCTGCCATTTTGCTGTGCATAGGGGAGTGCTTTTCTAGTCTTTTATTATTACAGGAAAGGAAGGGAAGCTCAGAAAATTGTGTTCACAGATTTGGTCTTCTGAAAATAACCAAGGAGAGAGTTGTTGGGATTTTGATGTGGATACACGCTTTATCTAACGTTTCCTATGTCCCACCCCCATGGAGACAAATCTCTATATAGTCAAATATGCATGGACTCCCAACTCTCACTGGCCTTACCAACATGGTCAGTGGCCAGGTATGTTGGGGGCTGCATTACAGATGGGGAAGACTGGCTTGTGTAAAATTGTCAGGAAACTGTCTTCAGCCATATAGGCTGGAAAGAGACACACAAAATGGCTTCCCAAACCTCTGTATTTGCTATGACTCTATATATGAACATATACATGTTAATGTATGTGGGTGTTTTCACACACACTGATTCATGTCTTATATGAAGCAGCCCGGAAGAGAGATGTTCTGGGGAAAAGGGAGAATAGTAGAGAAGCTTTGAGAAAACCAGAATCCTTTGGCTGCATTTCTAAATGCTTGTTCTTGCTGCCATCTAGTGGCAGCATACACAATCTGAATATGTTGCATTTTATGTTTTGCTTGTTTTTCAAACTAGTAAAAAATACTTTTTTATCTTGGGAATGAATGTAATTTCTTTTCTTTCTTTCTTTTAAAATAACCAGACTCAGAGCTAGTACAGAGTACAGGATAAGAGCTTGGCAAACTGCATTTATGAGGAATTTAATATTAGTCAGCAAAGGAATCCAACCTAGAGAGAAGGCACATTTTTAAATAAATCCAAAAAATGCTAAGCTTCCACAATTGTCACAGTCTTTTTAGTTCCATTTAAAGGAATTGCTTATTTTTCCTATTAGCCTCTTATAATTTTGCAGATTTGTGTATTGTATACAGCTACTCATGACATGTCAGCTGCTAGTAATATAAGTAAAATATATAAATTTATATATGCATATACATCTATATAAAAGTACCTAGAGATGTTAAGAACTGTTTTACTTCTTTATTTTAAAAATCCTTTGATGAGGAAGAGTTGCTTTAGCTTATTTGCAATTTTCTTGTAGCATTTTCCTTGACAAATCACATGTCAGAATACTCTTGATATGGCACATTCTAAATAGTTTAAACAGATCATTCTTGGAATGGTCTCAGCTCATTCCTAGAGTGCTTAGGTGTTCTGCAGTCTCTGCAATGGACTTTCTTCTTTCCAATGTAGTAGTGGCCCTTTCATTTCTCTACATGAGCTTCCCGTGTATTAATTTTGACTATTTTATCCTTTGAATAATGTCTGAGGGATCATCATACACTTCTGTTTCCTTTGATTGACATCTGGGGAAACCACTGGGTTCATTCACCCCCAACTCAGCAAGAAAGGATCCGACATACAGCTTAAAGGGGTTTAGTTCAAGTACTAACAGTCTCCATCATTTCTACAATAAAGAGTGATAACTTAAAAGTTGTCAATAGATGCAAAGCTGCTGTGAGCATCTCCGGATCAGGCTAACAGCTTTTCCCCATTCACTCCTTTTCTTCTTCTTCAGTCTGAAAAATGTTTCATTGTTTTTGTAGTGCAGTCAAGGACTTGGGAGATAGTACCACACGTGACTTTTCATCTTGGTAATGAATGTAATTCTTGCTCTTTTCGTAATTTCTTTTTCTTTCTCTAAGTCTGTACTGAGAGCCAGTGCGGCAGAAAGGGGCTTAAAGGCTGCAAGCTGCAAACCAGGGAAGACCCTAGTTTAAATCTTGCCACTCAACAGGAAGCTTGAAGCCCTTGCTCTCAGTTCCTCCACCTGTATTGTGGGCATAGCAACAGCAACCTGGCTGAACAATGCTTTGAATATGCAAATGCCCTATCAAATGCTGGGTAGCATTGTTCTCTTAGTTGTGGGAATAATCATATAACTGATGAGCAAGCAATAAATATAAAAGGCATGTGAGACACACACACAGCTGATTCTGGCTCATGCATTCAAGAAACTTTCAGAGGGTTTTGGGAGTGTTTATTTTTCCTTCTCCTCCTCCTCCTCTCTCTGTTCCAAAACTCAGCTAACAGTTTCTGAATGAGAAACCAAACCCCTATTCCCTCAAACTTTACCTCTGTTGAGGTAATCAGGTGTTTTATCTGATCAGGTGTTTTATCTGAAGGGAAATTCTACCTATGTTACTTATTTCCATATTGCCTTTAAGACGTTCGCCACAAATAACTCACATGATGGATGCTGGCATGGTTCCTGTAGCATTGTGGTGTTTGTTTTGAGTGATCAGGCTGCAAAAGCAGAAGGGTGAGTGAGCAGCTATGAGGTGCTGGAGTCCTCACCTGAGACCTATCACTGCTTTGAGGAAATGGGGAAGGCTTTTTTGCTTCTTGTGTTGTGGCGCACACTCTCTCTTATACTAAGGTAATATCAAGGTTAGTTGGTGACGTTGTGGTTGTATGCCACTTCCTCCTTAGCAAGTAGTTGCTTGCATAGAAAAAAAAGTAGAACCAGGAGGTGTTCATTAGCAGAAGACAGTTGTGTGTCTGACTCATGACTCCTCTTCCAGGGTCATTCTCCCAAGGTGGCTGGTTATAATGTAAATCTTCACGTAAGCTGATGGTTTGGACTAACGTGAGTAAATGGAATCGCTAACTCTTCATGTCTGCAGTGCATGAGGGGGTTCACAAGGCATAAGTTAAGAGATGGGCCATAACTTCAGAACAATGTACAATAGGTTGATCTTCCATCAAGACAGGAAAAGAGCTTAGCAACTTGTGTACAACTCATTGGTATTATAGTTTACTCTTTTTCATGGAGAAAGGAATTTAGCATTTTCTATGTCAGTGAAAATGTGCAGTGGTTTTAGCATCTGTTGCAGGTCAGAGATTTTCAGCCACCCCACTCCACCCCCTTTTTCCTAGAGGCCAAGTTAATTGTATGATGGATGCAGTCTTGTTAGGCAAGGAAACCACAGAGGCGGCATCCTTATCTAATGATTTTGATTTTCTTTCCAGGTTTATGAAACCAAATGTCACTTCCTTTGGCAATTCCTTTTGAGACTGGTGGGAGTGGGATGTCTCATTTCCTGGGATAAACCATTGTTGCATTGTTTAGCTGAGCTTGTGTGGTCCACACATGACTATTTCCACAGACTGGCTATAATATAAACCCAGGAGATTAGGGGAGGGAGGAAAATAATGCAACCAAGCAAACAAGATAATACCGAGCAAAGCTGCACACGGTGCTCACTTACATTCTCCTTCTTGGTCTTTGCAAATCATCATTTCCAAAAATAAATCCCTAACCACACATCAGCTTCTAACCCCTCTTTCTGAGAGGGCACTGAACATAATCGGCACTAAGACATACGATTCTCCTGAGGCTCATATTATGGCATCTATGTATGTGACTTCCTTCGCTGAGCGATGCTCTTTCAACCTATTACTGAGCAGTAGCAGTAAGAAGACTTAGGCATTTGATACCTGCCTTAAGCACAGGCAAATGCAACCTTGGCAGCAGGGTGGGAATGGGCAAGCAGAGTGGAAAGAACGGCTGTCTAGTCCAGGCTTGGAAGGAGAATTTTGTTTCTCAACTTTTTGCATCTCAGAGCTGAACCATAGCAGCGTTACTTAGTTTGTGCTGGGGGTGGTCTTTGTTTATTGTTTTGCTGATCAGCTATGGGAAAGTGTTTGGTTTGATCTCCCTTATTGCTGTATCTTCTATGCAATTCCTTTTTCTAAAGATTAACTAACAGAGCAAAGTGCTAGCCATTGCATTTCTTTGTATTGCTGTACAGTGGAAGTGTAGTTTCCTAGTTCAGAGTGTGCCTCTGTCCCTTTCTCCCGGTTTTTTCTTCTGCTCTCCGTTTGTAAATGCCTGCATTTATGCTGTCAGCCTGACATGTACAAAGTGTAAGAAAGAATTTTTAAACAGGTTATAAATTATATTTATAAGCAAGTGGAAAAAAAATATCCTATGTGTCTTTTCATTTAGTGACCAGAGAAAGCATCATCTTCTGCCTTTGTCTGCAGGGACATAACTTGTTTTCCTCTCCATCACTGGCGAAGAAACCTGTTGTTCACACACAAATATCTGCTTTAGCCTCGTTTCCAGCCTAAGGTCAATAACACACTTGCTGTTTTGCTGGTGGGCAGTGGTTTGACTTCACCCCCAAAGGTGCACTCCATTGTCTCTCAAGAAAGACAGGTGCTAACATATTCAATTTCATATCCGCTATTTTAGGTTGCACAATAAATGGGTTTGGTGCTGTTGCGCAACAAATCTGCTTCTCAAAAATAAATAAATAAACCCCTGGACTTTTTGCAGTAAGAAAAGCGATGGGGGGAAATGCACTGGAAAGTGTGGGAGGAAAAACTGCTTGATGTGACCCCATATAACCTCTCTGCAAGCAAACCAAATGTTGTGCTTTTCACCAGCTTCCTCCCAAACTTGCTCAGAGCATTATTTAAAAATAAATAAATATCAACTTGTGGCAAACACTGCCAGCTGTTGAATATGGTAATGATTAGTCAAGGCCTCAGGAACTTTTTCTCCAAAAATGTGCTATTAAATGTTGTTGTTTTTTTCTATAAAACATTTAGTCCACAATACCGTATAGAGGTAACACATGAATAGATTACCAGTGGGACCCAGAACATAAATGAAGAAGCTACCCCTTACAGAAAATCAAAGCTGTTGTGTCAACTTCTTTCACCCTTCCTCCCCCTGCCCTCCCAAACCTTCTGAGCTTGCAAGACAATTAAGCATTTGTTTTTCCAGTCAGATCAGCCCTCTGGAGCCCCAAACACCACATACTCTTTTGTATCAGAAATCTTTCTGTAGCTTGAAAGACACCTGCTTTTTTATGCATTCAAAATGTCTTGCTTTGTTCTGTTTAAATCAAAGGAGTATAAATCAGAGTTAAAAAGTAATTGTTTTGCCATGCTGTTTCCCAGTTGGCTTCCTCATTACAGTATTACAAAACTTCCATTTTTCACTTGGCGTCATTTAAATGCAGTAAAACACTGGAACTCAAGAGGCCCATTAGATACAGTGATGGCCCAGCCCCTGTGCATCGGGTGGCTCATTGCCAAATTCCTACAACACCTGGGCGGGAAGAAGCAATGGAAACAAGGGAGAAATGGAACCATGCTGCAGACAAAATGGCTTTCCAGTATGTGAACTGATCCCATTTACTCTCATAGGCCAGAGGCAGGGATCAAGTAGACTTCATTTTGATATGCTAGCATAAAACTGCACAAACCACAAGAGGCAGTTGGTGGATCATTTTGCACAGGTCTTCGATTGATCTATCTAGCCTATTATAGTGGGATCTCTCATCAGAGTTCTAGCAGATGATTTAAACCAGGGGCCAGCAAACTTTTTCAGCAGGGGGACAGTCCACTGTCCCTCAGACCTTGTGGGGGACTGGACTATATTGGGGGGGGGTGAACAAATTCCTATGCCCCACAATAACCCAGAGATGCATTTTAAATAAAAGGACACAGTCTACTCATGTAAAAACACACTGATTCCCGGACCATCCACGGGCTGGATTTAGAAGGCGATTGGGCTGAATCCGACCCCCGGGCCTTAGCTTGCCTACTCATGATTTAAACCAATAATCTATTGTTAATTTCACCATTGAGCCCTTGAACAGGAGATGGCATTATTCTTGCATTGTAGGAGTTGGATTAGATGACCTTTAGGGTCCTTCCAACTCTGCAATTGTATGATTTATAAGCACTGCAGTGTACACTGTTTCTAATCTCAAAGTAGTCAGCCTTCTCCACAAATGGGAAGAAGCAGGATTTAGAGCTTCAACCCACCAGCCTCTGCCAGCATTGCCAGTGGTCAGGGATGATGGGAGTTGTAGTCCACATCTGGAAGACAGCATGATGGCTATCCTTGCCTAGTGGTTTTACCTTTTAGGCACCAGTGCACGTTCTCTTGCAGAGAAAGGAGTTTGGTTACTTCTTATATTTCTGAACTGCCCTTCATTCCAAGGATCACAGTGTGATTTACAATATAAAAGCACAAAATAATAGCATAGTAACAATTTAAAAGGCCATAGATGGTTTAATGAGTCAAAGGCTAATAGTGGCTCAGCACAGTCAGGGATGGGATTACAGGAAAAGGGGTGTCTAAAGCACACACATGTGTAGGTTTGCAGACTTGAGGGAGCAAACCACAAGGAGTACAGTTTACAAATGATGGTCTCCTTGGAAAACACTTAGGTACATAGAAAGGTACCTTTATAGAGTCAGAACATTGGAACATCTATCTCAGTATTGTCTACACTGGCTGACAGCAGCTCTGCAGCATTTCAGGCAGGAATATCTGCCAGCTCTACTTGCGAATGTGAGGGATTGAACCTGCGACTTTTTGCATGCAAAACAGATGTGCTACTACTGAGCTCCAGCTTCCCCCTATTTCTCACAAGGAGATACACTAACGACACAGCCCCCATTCCCCCTCACCCAGTATTTCCCTGCTTCATTGAAGAAAGTGCCTGTGTTCAAAACTAGTGTCCCTTTATGTTCTATGGCACCCCCAACACTCACAATGGACTACATTATAGACTACATCCTCACATTGATCTATAGGAGGAAATTCCTCCCCCAATGCAATGGGTGTTTTACATCAAAATCAATAGCAGGATGCAGCCAAACCAATATTCTGATGAAGTGTGTGGCATTATTATAAAGCATTCAGATGGACAGGGTGCAAAAGGAAATGAGCATGCAAATATAAGATTGGTACACAGTACAAATCCGATGTCATTGTCTTGCACAGAAGAAATTGAGGTAGGTAATTAAACCCTGCTGATCAGGCATAACCTTAGGCATGGTTGAAAGTGGGCCTTCAGAGGCTGGTTGTGATGCTAGATTGGTGCCCTGCACTTCGTCTTCAATCCCTTGAGGTTTGGCAGGGCAAGGGGAATCCTACATCACAACTCATTGCAACACTTTCCCTTGGGCTAAACAGAAGGGAAGTGAAGAAAGCAAGCAGGAAGGGCCAAAGAGGTCAGATAACCGGCTTCTGGGAAGAAAAAGGCAGCAGCTGGGGGATGCATGACATCCCACCGCAAAAGTGCTGCTGATTTGAAAACTGATTTGGCTCCAAAATATTTTTGACATTTTGGTTGGCCACTTTTTTGTCCGCCCTTGCACAAGTCCGAAACAGAGCTCACTTGTGGTCAAAGCACCAAAGTGACTGGCAGAAATGAAATGCACTTGCAATAAAATATAGATGTGAAGTGGAGGATAAAAATCAGAAGAGGCTTGTGGGAAGCAGCAATAAATTAAAGATGCACACGCAAAACATCCACTTAAAACTGGTTCGGAATGCATAAACCTTTAGCGATATAGCCCTGTCTTAATGCTAGCTTAACCCCAGCTTTCTCCTTTGTTTTACACAAAACCAAACTGCCCTACATGGGCCAAAACACACTGTCTTCCCCGACTATATATAAATGACCTTGGCAAGTGGCTGGTCGAGATTATGGGAAGGAAACACTTGAAACCAGAGATCTCTTTGTTGGCCAGCTTACTGTTCAAGTTCCCGCAAGTAAATCTGGTAGTATTGGGGGAAAGTGCTCACAAAAGTTAGGTTTTTTTCCATTGGCAACTGACGTGATGGATACAACTCTTTCCTTTGCACAGGTATAGAGCGGTATACAAATTTAATAAACCGCCACCACCATTGAGATTTCACTTTCTACTCCCCCACCACTCCATCCAGTTCAAGGGCACATTCTAGGCAGGCAAAAGCACTTGAAGTGTGGAGCCAGGACCATTGTAGGGTGAGGCCTGGGAAGGGAGGTATGGCCTGTTGACAATCCAGGGGATTCCTGGAGGACCACTTCTGGTCCCTGAACCTGACTCCAACTCCCACGGGTGAGGAAAGATGGTAGCTGGAGTCCAACACCTTGAAGCCGACAGGATTCCATACCTGCCATTTTTGACTCCCCTGTGCCAAACCAGCTCTTGAAGATGCTCAGTGGACCGCAGGCAAAGCACACACCATGCTTGGTACTCATTAAAAACTGGGGAGAGAATTTGTGCAGTTTCCTGCTTGCTAGTTAAATGAAGACACTTTTAATAAGAAGCACGGCACCTGACACAGCCAACGCATCTATCATTGACCAACAATGCTGGACGTTACAAAGAAGCCAAACTATTTCAAAGAGAATTGTTTTGTTTTTAAACAGGGAACTTACAATGCTTTATTTAGGGAATGTTAAGACAGACATATACCACTTTGAACAATTACAATACAGGCTTGTTCCCTAGATGGTGCTCTTTCTTTCTTTCTTTCTTTCTTTCTTTCTTTCTTTCTTTCTTTCTAACAATTACAGTATTTACAGATTGAATAAGGCACTGGTTCTCAAAAAAGAACACAAATCAGTATCAAGAAAAAAATTACATTGTCAACCATTCTTCAAAAGAAAGTTTGTGCTGTGTCAGCAAAGGACTAACAGTTGCAAGATTATTGTTCTCCTTGGTCTCCTCTCTTCCCAACATAAATGCCATTAAGGTAGTTTCATAGGCTACACATTTTAATCTATATTTCCCTGAAAAGCTCTCCTTTAAAAATTCTGGTGTCTATATTTAACTATTAGCTATGTCAGATATTTGAAGACCTAAAAAATGGTGAATTCTTAGACTAGTGGCCAACAGGGACATCATCTTTAAGGTTCATAGCTCAAATTGCTACTGGAACAGAAGAATTACTGCTTGGCAATCTTAGTGAATAACTATGTGGTCAAATAAAATATTGGTGCTAAAGCCAATTTGCAACACTGGCTAAGGATGCGTTCTGTCATTTTGAACAACCACATTGCAAAATCTGATTTCAGAAAAGCTAACGTAAGAGATGAAGGGGGAAACAGGCCCTTCCAAGTCTTGCAGCAAACCTGAAGCAAACAAACTATGTCATTATGCCCTTTTCACTCCAGTACAAATGCCTCTCTTCTTCCATATTACATTGTCACTATGAATTGTCAGCCTACATGTTTTCATAAATAAACACTTTGCTTAGTGCTTCATCATCTGTAATATTTTACTCTTGATCCACATAATGGAGTTGACCTCACTCCCAACTGTGATATATATATATATATATTCACACAGACACACACAAATATTTCCTTAAAATGCAAATCTGAACATCTCAACAGATTTATATATATATATATTTGAAAATAAGAATATAGGGCTTATGGACACTGGCATCCAAAAGTCCATTTACTTCAGGAACCATAGAAGAAAAGGCTTTGCATCTTTAAAGTATTTGGAAAATCCAAAAACTCAGGTAACTACTAAGGCCCTGTGTTTGAATCATAGTGAACTAAAATTATTTGCGCCCTCTGTGGAGTCAGCCTCAAGTTAAAGGAAAAGAAAGTCCTAAAGTCCTTTTTTAATAAAATAAGAGGGGGGGGGAGTAATTATTTTAATTATTCAGTCCGAGTTGAATAATGGGGACTGCACATGCCCATTTTTTTGCAGTTCAGCTGCTGGTGAGGCAATATGATCTGTTGTCTGCCAGTCTTCAACTATTCTCACTGCAAATTCATCCCCCAGCCACCACCCAAATGCTCAGTCACTTTCTGGGAACTCTGGTGGCTGTGAATTGTGTGACTGGCTTACCACAGACTGAACTGCACACATAATCCATCTAATCCCATTTTAGATGCTATCAGGGTTCTATGATTTGGCTGCAAATATTGTGCTGGAGACAAATATCCAGCTTTCCTTGGGTGGGAGCAATCACTTTTACATTATCTGCTCAAGCGGCACCATATTCAAATTTCCAATGATTGCAGAAACTTGCTGTTTTCTAGCATGTGCAAGCAAAGTTACTCCAAATATACGGGGTTGGGATTCACACTGCACAACAGGGAAGAGCTGTGACATCCATTTTTAAAGGTGGTATGGGAAGGGAGATCCTGTGGACTCCCATTTCTCATCCAGTGAGAGTTTAAATGGGCTTTCCCCACTTCTCAGTCCCGGCCATGTCAGAAAACCCCTTAGTGCTATGCATTCTTAACCTCCATTAACTAATCACCACTCAAGGCAGAGGTGATTTATGGTGCCAGCTGTCAAGGCACCCAAGAGAAAGAAGAGGACAACTTCTGAAGAAACTAGCTTTGTGCATGATTGACTCTGTTTTGGAACAGAAATGTTCATGTAAAAACAACTAATGGCTCCAGAAGTCAAATTGCTTTCAGAATAGCCCATAAATTACCCCCAAATCGATGAGAATCACCCACGCTTAACTGCATGCAGCACTAAGCCCATTCAGGTTTTGAAGTATGTGGAGGGTTTGTGGCTGTGCTTGAGCAAGGAATCTTTACAGATGACTCCCTGTACGATACTTACAGGAGGGATCAGAGGTGGAAATTCTTCTGTTATTACCCTCCTAGGCTGCAATCTTAAAGTGAGGGTGAATAGGTAGAAACCAAAGGTGGTTGAACTATCTTATCTAAAACCCTACCAGGTTCTCAAGAGGCATGGCAGGAGCGAGGGAGGAGAGACACGCCTTTGCTCTTCGGTTCTGCAACTTAAAACACTTTTCCGATTGCATGAAAGGAAATCAGTGGAAGAGATTTAAACTAGCTCCTGAGCTAATCTATATTTCTGTCCAATTCATGAGTGTCAAGTGGATAAGATAGCATTGGATTCCTACTTCCAGTGTGTTTGATGGTCCCAAGTCTCCAACAGCTTTTGTCCCATTAGATCTTTCAGTGTTGGAATTCCAACATTCAGTGAGCCAGGGGTTCAGAGGTTTTGGTGGGGATTTGAATCTGAAACTGGATCTCCTGCTCCACTATTAAGAGTATTCTCTCTGACGTCAGCAAGGGAGATCATTTGGCCTCTGAAATACCCTCCCAGGAGCCACTGGACTGCAGCCTTAAACTTTTATGTCAGGGGGAATACATATCTCCCCCATCCATCCATATTTCTCTCTGAAGTTCAGAGCCTGAAACTGCATCAATCTATCAGTCAGCTCCAATATTTTGCACCAAAAAATTAACTTCACACAGTATACTTTTTTTTCCAGCGTCTTAAATTCTTACTTCCACTATCCTTGCAAAGAGAGAGGGAACACTGACTGTTATGCATGTGGAATCCAGCCTATTTAAGTGGATTTTCTTTGGGGAGGGTATGCACTTCCAACTTACAACCTACGGCTCCCACTGCACTGGGAATCTGAAGCAGCCCAGTGCCCTCTGCAGGCTTCAAAATAACCTTAAAGGGACTGTCAAATGAAAAATATAACATAACAGCTCAACAATTCAAACCTACATTTAATTTTCCAAAGTGAAAAACAGCTCAGCAACCTAGAACTTCATGGTCAGAATTTTATGCAGTTTTGTTTGATAATTATGTGTGCCTTTAAGAAAAACTTGCAATATTTTTTAAAACTTGTAACTGGAGGAATAAACATAGCATATTTTGCTAGCTATGATGCTACAAATTATTTTATCCCATTTATAGTTCTATTTCTTTAGTGTATTACTTTAAAACAACAACAACAACATGGTAGCCCTTACAGAAGACAGGCCAAATTCAGGGGATTCAGGGAAGGTTCTGAAGGTAGGACGGGACTGAAAGCGCCCTTATGCAAGCAAAAAGGCCTTCTGCATGCATATGGAAACTTGCCAAATTTTGGAGGGTGTGCCAACTCACATTCTGGGGAACTGGGTGCTGCAGGAGGAAGAAGAGTCCCCCAACTCCTTATGCATGCAAAATACCTAATAAGTTCACCTCAAAACCAAAATAGGAGTCTCAGTGAGTGCTTCTTTGACCAGAATTGCAGAGGAGAAAACCTGGGAATTCAGTACTCCTCCAGTAGAATCTGATTTTTAAAACAATAATTAAAAAAAGAAAACGTTCTGCTCCCATTAAGCATGTGGCCCAATAATCCAATACATAAAAATCCCCTTCACTTTAAAAAAAACTCTCTCAATTTCCTTTCAAAATTAAAAAGGAAATTATATTTTTGAGAAGTCATAAAAAAATAAAAACCCCTCCTTTCCAAAGCAATGCTCACCTACATGTGTTTAGAAACACACTGCAGTTTTCTTCTACCCCGTTAGTGGCAAGTTACCATTTCCAGGCGCACGCTGAACAGAGCGCGTCCTTTTGTCAATACTCTTCATTTTCTTAATTCTCTTAAGGCAAACAGTATGCAATGCAACTTGGTCAGCCGTTTCATCAATCAGGGACTTTGCCTTAAGGAAAGGTTAGTGCGTATAACACCATATTCTACCAAACTTTAATTCACACCAATTTCAGAATTATTGATCTGCCTGTAAAATGCCAGGAAAAAATTCCCCAAATAATAGAAGGTAAAGGGTGCTTGGTATTACTTGAGCTTGTTTGATTAGGGTTTTTTTTCCATTGTCTTCCACCTTTCACATCTAATGTTCCTTACCTTAGATGCCTTTAACGGTGTTGCTTTAATAAACCTGAAATGTGAAGGGCTTATACAAGGGACACTGATACATTGGGTCTACTGTGCACAAGAAACTGCTTGGTAGCATATCTACCGATTCCCATCAAGAATGCGGTCTGTCTATCAGGAACAGCTTACATCAGGGACAGCCAATATGGTACCTCCAGATGTTATTGGACTACAACTCCCAACAGCCTCAGCCAGAGTAGGATGATGGGAGTTGTAGTCCAAAAAAAAAAATCATCAGGAGAACACCACATTGGCTTCCTTTGGCCTACATCATATATGAGTTGCCCAAAATCAAATTTGTATAGGCGATCACTTATATTTCTATTATATTTTTCTTTCAAAACATAGTGTGTTGCCTTGGGAGTGCAACAGTCTTTCATCAGCAGGAAATCATAACCAATTTGTTTTAGACTCCAGATGCAATTTTCTTTGACTTTCCTCCACCCCCACTCCGCTTTAGAGTAACAATATAATTCTTTTCTTGTACTTTGTATTTGCAAAGGTTCATTTTTATGAAAATTAAACAGTCCAAATATAATAATAATATTAATATTAATAACATTAGGGGCTTTCACAGAAAGCAGCATGCATAATCTTGAAGCAGTTATCGATAACCGTTTCTCCCACCGCTTCCAAAAGAGGCCAAAGGTCTTCTCATCTGGCAGCCGAGGAGCCAAACTTGATGGAGCCGCGTTGCTTTCTTTCTCCTGGAATGGCCTCTGCGCCAGAGTGGAAGATTATTTGCCGAAAGACTGCATTCAAGGTTTATATTAGCGAAGTCTTGTAATTCCTCTTCCTGTCTCTTTGAAACATGAAGGAAAGTCCATTTTTCTGAGATTTAGCAAAGAGGTGCCTTTCTTCAGCCGAATCAGAGCTTAATGTCCTGTGACTCTGACATTTTGGCAAGAGTTTTCTTCACTCGCAGAGCTGTGAGCCGAGAAGCAGGGTTGTGAGCCCAGCATTCTGTCATGAGTTTGCCCATTTGTCTTAGGCACTAGAGGAAGAAAGAAAACATATAGATGAATGCATCACACACTCACACACTCACACACACACAAACACTTAAAGGTTTAATCTTGGCTAAAAGCCAAACACTACTCTGGAAAGAAACAAAATGAACCTAATTGAGAACTCATACTGAGCATGGAATTCTGCCCCTGTGTACCTTCAACCGTTATAGGCCTCACGTACAGCAGGACAATATGCAATCACGCTGCCCCAAGACATGGTTCACATCTAGACGGGTGGTATTGTGGCTGCGTAAATACCATACATATGGATTCTCCCACAGTGGTTCCTGTGAACTGCAGTTTAACCCTCACAGAGCTACAATTCCCAGCACCCACAACAAACTACCGTTCCCAGGATTCTTGAGGAGTTTTCAAAGTGCTTTAAACGTATGGTGTGTACACAGCCTGTATCTGCACAATTAGTCTTGATGCCGTATGATCCTTGTCACTAGCATTGCTGAATAAGGAACAGAAGATCAAGGCAATGTGTGCTAGACTGCAGGTATGTGTGTGTTTGTGTATGCATGTATGGATGGATAGATAGATAGAAGCCCAGGCCAGCAACCATCAAAGCAGTAGAACAATACAATTAAAAATAAAATCAAACATGTAAGAACAATTCAAAACAAGCAAAACAGTCACATACCCTCACAGCTAATTGGATTATGGGACAGATTATATATGTAGTACAGTGATCCACGCGACGGTCATCTCCGGGCTTGACTACTGTAATTCGCTCTACGCGGGGCTGCCCTTGAAGCTGACCGAGAAACTCCAGCGGGTGCAGAATGCAGCAGCAAGGCTCCTCACGGGGTCTCTGCCATGGGAGCATATTCACCCAGTGCTTTTCAAACTGCGCTGGCTCCCGGTAGAGTACAGGGTCAGATTTAAGGTGCTGCTTTTGACCTTTAAAGCCCTTCACGGCCTAGGACCCTCGTACCTACGGGACCGCCTCTCCCGGTATGCCCCACGGAGAGCCTCAAGGTCCATAAATAGCAACACTCTAGTGGTCCCAGGCCCTAAGGAAGATAGACAGGCTTCAACCAGAGCCAGGGGCTTTTCAACTCTGGCTCCGCCCTGGTGGAATGCTCTGCCTCATGAGACCAGGGACCTGCAGGATCTGATTTCTTTCTGCAGGGCCTGTAAGACAGAGTTGTTCCGCCTGGCCTTTGGCTTGGAGCCAATTTGATTCCCTCCCTCTCTTTCTTTCTTTCCTTTCCTTCTCCAGTTCTACAATTCTATGATTCCTCCTGCGATGAGGCTACATTTTAATATTTTAATGTTGTATTTTAATGTTGTTTTTAAGTTGTAATCATTCAACTTGTTTTTATTATTGCTTGTAAGCCGCTCTGAGCCCGGCCTTCAGGTTTTTCACCTTTGCACCCTGCTAATGAATGGAAGAGAGTCGTGTACAGCAGCTCTTACTGCAGCAAGAAATGCATGGCTTCACTGTTACGCTACTTTAAGTCAAAGAATGGGTTAGCACTCTGAAGGATAGTAAGTTACTGTAGGAAGTCAGTGGCGCCCACAGAACTCTTTTTATTCTGTGTTGGGCCATATACCAAATTTTCTCAATCTGCTTTGCTAGATCATTCTTTTCTCCTGGGTGTGTGTGTGTGGTTGTGTGTGTGGTGGTGTTTTGGGTGTTGTTTTTTTTACATCCCCCCTCTGCGACCCTCCCCAATGCACTCAAGATTGTTTACAACTCTTGCCATTTAAGTATTTTTAAATCTAATTGCAGAATACTTAAGTGAAGACTGCTATTCCCAAATCACAGCTGCCTCCTACAATAATAGCATTACACTGTACCACTTAACAAGATTAATGACCTCTGCATAGCATCACCATAACTGTCGGCAGATTTGTCTGCGGTACATCAATTACTGGTCTACTGATTCCAAAACACAATTTTGCTTCATTATAAATTCTCTGTGGAAAGTGTTCAGGCAACTTCCTCCCTCCCCTAAAGGAAAATACCACTACAGCTTTGAAAAGCAATTTCCTATATTAATTGACAAAAAGTGGAATTGAGAGACAGAAGACTAACACACAGGCTTTCAACTCCCCTCCCAATTTGTTTTTCCTTTTTACAGACACTAGTACCCTATTGGTGGGGCTTACAAAGCAGCGTACATACATGTATATAACATATTCGTAAGATTATGCACACTGCCTTGTATACAATGTAATGTACTAGTATTCCATGGGCACTTGGAAGACCCACCTGCTTTTAGACAAGCATGCCCCCTTTATCTCAGGACCTGAACCCCCTGTTTTAATTGGCTTGTTTCATTGCACATTTTAAACCACAGGTGTCTATTTTAATGAAATTGTTTTAGTGGCAATTAGGTAAAGGTAAAGGGACCCCTGACCGTTAGGTCCAGTCGCGGACGACTCTGGGGTTGCGGCGCTCATCTCGCTTTATTGACCGAGGGAGCCAGCGTACTAAGCCGCTTCTGGTGAACCAGAGCAGCGCACGGAAACGCCGTTTACCTTCCCACCGGAGCTGTACCTATTTATCTATTTGCATTTTGTGCTTTCAAACTGCTAGGTTGGCAGGAGCTGGGACAGAGCAACGGGAGCTCATCCCACCGCGGGGATTCGAACCGCCGACCTTCTGATTGGCAAGCCCAAGAGGCTCAGTGGTTTAGACCACAGCACCACCCGCGTCCCTTTAGTGGCAATTATGTGTGTTTAAATGTTTTGAAATCGGTTTTATACTTGTAAACTGCTTAGAAGCTACCTTGGCAATTAAGTAGCATATTAATTAATTAATAATATCAGAGGTGAGAAACCTGTAATCCTCCAAATACTGCTGGACAACAATTCCCATCAATACAGGAGTAGGACCTGTGTGGCAGGTCAAATCCTGGGCTCCCACGTCCTCCTGGGGGCTACTTCAAGAGCAAGGTGAGGCGGCCCATCTGTCAATCATCTGGTGCTACCATGACATCAGGTGACTCAACTTCAAAGGAAACCATCTTTTCCTTTCTTCCTTTGCAGGTGCAGTTTAAAACAGAATGCAATGCAAGGGAACATTCTTTCTTTGCAGCCTTGGCTTGGACTTGAGCTGAGCTGCTCTACCCCAACACCCTCTAAAGATCAAACTAGACCAGGATTCTCACAACCTGGTGTCCTTCAGATGTTGTTGGACTATAAAGGGGTGGCCATCTCCCAAGAAACTGCAATCTACTTACAGAATAAAAAACTGGCAGTGATCTACCCCCGTTTTGGGGGGGTTCAAGTCAAAGTTGTTGACCTTTTTTGGGAAGGAAAGCCCCGTTTTTAAGGGCTTTGGGGGAGAAAGAGGAACAGCCGCTCACCAACAAATCACTGGGGAAACAAACAGCCTCAGTGAGTAAACTCTGTCTTTCGTTCTGCAGATTGTGCAACAATGGAGGGGGGCCGTTTCAATTTTACCAATGCTAAGGAAAGGGAGCCAACGATTGACCGCGATCTACCAAAACCTCCCAGTAGTTCGCGACTGAACTGTTGGACATGCCTGGACTATAACACCCATGCCATCTGATCACTGGGAATGCTGGCTGGGGCTGATGAGAGTTGCAGTCCAACAGCATCGGAAAGGTGCCAGGTTGGCTTTCTCTGATTTAAAAGTCGTCAGAGCAAAATCACTGGTGGAAGGATCAGTTGCATCCTGAGTGTGTACCGTAGCTCACAGACAGAGCCTCCCTCGCAAGGAAAAGGCATTTAGTGTCAAAGTTACTCCATCCATGGCCTGATGCAAACTGTGACAATCTGCTCTGAGCTGCTATAGAGACCAAAGAGTTGATGTGCACATTCAGTGTATATTTAAAACATTTCAGGACTCTGGTTTTCACTAATAAACTGTTCTGTTATAAACTGTGGCTTTTAAAGGAAGATCAATATTTTGACATTTTTATTTGCTTTTTAATGAGGCTCAAATACCAAACTGTAAATGCTGTTCCTGGAGTATTTACTTCCAACATCAGTAAAATCAAATTAATCAAAAACTCTTAAGGGCCACACTAGGCAAGGCATTTGTCACAAGCAATGAAGTGTGGTGGTAGGGGGAATCCCATTTCGTAAGTTCATTAGTAACAATGAATATCCATTTGAAAGCATAGCATTAAGAAAGCTGGGAAGTTTCAAAGTTTTGAGTTTTGTTTCCTAACTACAGTAATATAAACGTAACAAAATGCATCCACTCCCTGAGGCTTCAGGAAAAATTTCCAACGCATTTTCTCCTTCAAACTGAAAATTTTCCGAAACAGACTCTCCCTATGCTAATTACTGTTCTCTGAACAGGAGGTTTTCCAGAAAACCCACATCACTGGTTGAGTGGTTTAGCCTTGTGCTGCTTTTTATTTTATTTTCACAAATAGCCAGTGAAGATTTGGGTGGGGGAGAGAGATGGTCAAGCAATTCATGTAATTGGTATGGTGAGAGGGCAGAATTGTGATTGCAGAAATAGTTGGCGGATGCTTCTAACTTTTATCAGTACTGCCTGGTTTACAGTGGTTTATAGCCAGCCTGCTTGGGTGAGCTAGTTCTTTTGTCTCATCTGTAAGCTATTTTTAGCTTTCAGTACATTACAGTGGAAGGTAATAACCCCTCAGACACCCAAAACACATGCCAATCACAGGCTCACACTCACAGATCTGGGTAACTGCTGCCCTTTGAATTTCCAAAAAAATGACCAGCGGCCATTGCGTCTGTCGCCCAGAACACTAGGTGATACCAGATTTACATCAACATCTTGCAGAGGACTTGCTTATTCTGAATTGAGTCTAAAAAGCTGACCTTATAAGTACACCGTAATTTTGACAGGCACTGTAACAGGTATAACTCAGCTTGGAACTTTTCTTGGTTTTTCCTTATCCAACTGCAAAAGGCAGCATCCTATAATGTCAAGACTTTTCCCTCCTTAAATCACCCGAGTCGATTCTGACAAAAGGAGGTAAATGTAATGGGTCAGGTTTTGAAAGTATTCTCTCCTTGGATAGCTCAGTCGGTACAGCACAAGACTCTTAACCCCAGGTTTCTGCATTTGAGCCCCATACTGGGCGCATCGCAGTGGGTTTAACCTTAGGGGTCCCCCCCCCTTCCAACTCTAAAATTCTATGATTTCTTACCTCATCACTGCTCCACCTGTTGGGAAACGATGGCCGTAGCTTCTTGATACCTACTATTTCTCTCATGTCTTCGTATGAAGGGTCAGTGGGAACAAGGTCATGATATGGAAGTTGATACTCTTCAACTATACCTGGAAAATGTGCCATTTGTTAGCTGTATCAGTGTCAGGTAGGTTTAAGAACAGTGCTTTATCAAAACCCAAATGAATAGGCATGCGCAGACTGAAGCTCATTGAGAAGGTTCATTGGGATATGGTAGTAAGAAGTAGCCAAGTGAATGCTGGATCCATTTTAGCATGTGGGTCCACATATAAAGGTAAAAGGTGACTGCAAAATGCTTTCAAAAACAAGTAGCTTGAGATGTCACAGAACTGCCCCACATATGTCCTGCGTCCTAAAACTCAGGCTAACTGTAGGTATCTTTTCCACTAATACCCAGGGCTTAATTTATAAAATTCAAAAGCAAGCTGGAATTCACCTTCCGCATTGGAAAGACCTAATCCTGACTAGTTGTTTGATGCTGTGCAATTGAAGGGTGTTTTTTGCGCATGCTCCAAGGCCCTTTCCTAATTTCATTTTCTAAACCTCATGGCTTAGTCTTGGTGTTAAAAACCAGATCAAAACCATGATGACCTTAAGTCTGCCCTCTGGTTCCCTGTAGTCAAAGTGCTGTCAATAAAAGCCAACTTCCTTCTTCAAATGCCTCGAGGCTAGCATACAAAATCTCTGCATTGCCATTCTTAGACAGGTAACAGAAAGCTTTGCAAAAGGCAATCAGCCAGAGGAGATCTAGCAGCGGAAAATACAAGAAAGTGGAGGAACTGGGTTTAAAAATGCCAGTCTTGCCAGGTCTGGAATTAATTTTATACAGGCAACAATGCCTTTTCAATACAGGTTTCCTAATGCTAGCTAACACCTGCTAATGCTGATCCTCTTGCATCATACCTGCGTAATCTCCTTGTTAATCATGGCACCTAAGCAAAACCAACCCCATTCCTTCTCTACATAAGCAAAGGGAGCGCTCTTCGTTTAAGCTCTGATGTTTATTATTCTGGAAGTGCCCATAAATGAGCTCCAAATTCCCATTGCAATTATGAAACACACTACATCTTTAGAAGAGACTATTAAAAGAGAGGATAAATCTTTGCGGCTAAATGAGGACCTACAGGGACGAGAAAAACGAGTCCTAACAACAAAAAAGGAAATGGGAATAAATAAGTTCAGTGACAACAGTTCTGTGACACAGTCAGTTTTCTCTGTCTCTCTTAAAACACACACAAACACACACACACGGAATTGAAGTAATGTAGAGACATGCGCCAGGGCTGTAAGGCATTTACCTCCTGAAACACATCTCCTTGCTATTTCCCAAAGGATGAGTCCGAAGCTGTACATATCGGCCATGATATATGACTGGAAGTGATTCCGATTTAAGCTTTCATCTAGGACTTCAGGAGGCATGTACCGCTTTGTACCCACTCTGGTGTTCGGTGGTATATCCACCTCATTTGTGTCACTGAAAGATGAAGGGGGTGGATAGAAGGAGACAAAAATGAGTGCGTTTCCCCCCTAAAACTAAATTGTATATGAAAGGCCAGGGTGGGCAGGTGGGAGAGAAAGGGACCTCAAATTAAATCCATCTGTGAGCAAGGTCAAAGTAAAAGAAAACCTTAATGGAAATGATCCTTTCAGAGAAAGGTTTTTAACTGTTAACCAGGGACTTTTTTGTTTTGTGTTTTGTGGCTTCCATGCCTGGGGATACATCAAGCATCCAAATGCAAACACACAACAGTGATAAGACTCAGCAGGGGTCGCTGGTAACATTTGTGAGATTTCATTAGCATTAAGATGAAACTCCCCTGCCAAAGATAGCAATCCAATTTCCCTGAAAGGTTGTTTTCTTAGCAGGGCTCAGTTCCCCATGCTTAAATATGTTTATTAATCTTATTAGGTTCATTTATATATACTGTAGTTCTTAATTTGGAAAAATTCCAGGATGGCAGTGGCATAGCTAGCCACTCAGGCTCCGGGGGGGGGGGCCCTGTTTGCGTACACCACACAAGGGGGGGATGAGCCGCCCAAGGGACATGGGGCAAATCGCCCACCGGGTAGGGTAGGCCGGGGCAAGGAGTGCTGGGCGGAGCCTGCAGGGAGTCTGCCCACTGCCTCCCCCTCAGCTGCGAGACTTTGGTGAGTGGGACAAGGAAGATCTATAAGGAGGAAAGGCAAAAGGCAGCCCCCTCCCTGCTGGCTGTGTGCAAATCAAACCAGACAAGAGCAGAAAAAGGAGAGAGTCTTTATTCAGGCCTTACCGGACTTCTAAAGCCACGGTTACTGGGCGCCAAATTTTTAATCCATCATAAGGGCTTAAAATCTGGAGAGAACAGAGCCAAGGGGAGGGGGGGAGTGAACGCATGCACCCAAAAGTTGTGGCTTCGTTTCTCGGAGAGGGAGGCAGGCAGGCGGATGGAGAAGGCAGAGGAGAGGGTTCCTTTGCGTCACCCTTCTCCTCCCCTTGCTGGTCCAAGAACCAGGGCTGCCAGGTGCACGTCACAGCGAGGATTTGGCAGGCTTTAAAGGCGCCTGGCCCAGGGAAGGAGGAGCTAAGGGGTGCCAGCAGCGGGTGGCTGCACCACTCTGCTCCCCCCAGTCTGGTGAATGCATCTCCCCTCACACCAGCAGTGTAGCTAGCTGTTCAGGGCGCCCTCATGGGAGTGGGTCGAGGTGCCACAGAGGTAGGGTTAGCTGCCCATGGGGCAAGCCACCAATCGGGCAAGGCGAGCCTGGGCTTGAGTGCCCTGCAGGCTACACACGTCCTATGCTGCATTTTCAGGCAGCGCTGGGCTTGCCTGCTGGAGGAGGTGGAGGTGGAGATGAGATCCTCACTGAAGAGCAGACAGAGGAATACCATCTCCCAGTCAGTTCATGAGATAAGATAAAAGCTGTGGGGGTAGTGAGCCACTTCCTGAGGCCTCGTAGGCTCTGGTTTGGCACCCCTTGCTTTAGCTGAGGACACCCAAAAGGCAGGGCACTGAAATCAACTCTCTTGAAAGAGACTTTATTTTCCTTAAGGACATAAGTAGAGCCCTGCCAGATCAACCCAAAGGCCTGTCTAGCCCAGCATTCTGCTTATGAGAAGCCCACAAGCATGGCAAACATGCAACATTAATCTCCAGCAAACTAGTATTCAGAAGTCTCTGGTACTGGAGATCATATATAGCAAAGTTACAGGTAGGTAGCCGTGTTGGTCTGCCGTAGTCAAAACAAAATAAAAAAATTCCTTCCAGTAGCACCTTAGAGACCAACTAAGTTTGTTATTGGTATGAGCTTTTGTGTGCACGCGCACTTCTTCAGATACCTATCTGAAGAAGTGTGCATGCACATGAAAGCTCATACCAATAACAAACTTAGTTGGTCTCTAAGGTGCTACTGGAAGGAATATATAGCAAAGCCATCATTACTCGTAGTCCTGATAGCTGTAGCTATCCTCTGTGCATTTATCTAACTATGGCTATAACTGCAGCTTGTGGTAGTGGCTCCCATGGTTGAATTATGTACTTCCTTTAGTCTGTTCTCAATCCTCAGCACACAGCTTCATTGGGATGACTCTGAGTTCCAGTACCAAGAATGAGGAAAACCGCTGTCCGCTTTTCTTTATACACTTCTATCATATCTCCCTTATTTCCCCCCTCATCATCTAAAATGCTGCAAAGATGGCATCCTTTCCTCAAATGGACTTGCTCCAATCTCCTGAGCATTTTGCTTGCCCTACGCACCACCATTCTTCACATGAGCTTTAACCAAAAATCTCAGAGGTTTCCTCCCATTCATACAGTTCTATTTGTATCTCATCATATCTGACTCAGCTGCATCAGTTTCTAGGACTAAGATCCAATGCTAGCCTCCCTTGTGGCTGACCACAATTCTGTACCACAACCACTTGTGGCGTGTGAAGCCAGTTAGCATGCGGCTTGCCTGCCCCATAATTTCCAGCTACAGAGTGTGAGTTTCACTCTGTGTTGGGGTGGTCACCATGATCTCAAACAGTCAGTCTTAATCTTAACCTTCACAAACAGCTCATGCGACAACCCACTGTTTCCTTCCTTGTCACAAGGTCCCAACTCCAGGCCCCCTTTGAAACCTACTCCCTTTGCATGTTCACAAACCAAGTTTCAGCAAGAAAACCCAGTATTTTGCTCACCTAATAAACTTAACTGCCAAACCCAGGTCTGCTATACAGCAAGTTCCATTCTTTTTCACCAGGATGTTTTTGCTTTTGAGGTCCCGGTGGGCAATAGCTGGCTTGCCTTGAGTGCTGAAGATTTCAGTGTGCAAATGGCACAGTCCGCTGACTGAGGTATATGCCAGCTTCAGCATGGCTTTTGTATCCAAGGTAGTGGATTTCAGGTAGTCGTACAGGGATCCATTCTCATGGTAGTCTGTGATAAGATACAGCTGAGTCCAAGACCCTGTGCCTTTAATGTCCGCAGCAATGAAGCCTACAAGGAGGAATGGAGACAGGGCTGTTCAAACATTGTGCATGTTTTGAAAAAAGGTACAGAGTCAATTTCTTTTGAATTCCAAGGTGAAGACACCATATCCAATGCTGCTTGTACTAACTGGAAATCTGAGAAGTCAGCGGAGTTACTATAGCTCCACATTCCATGACACATGTGGAACTGATACTGCAGTGAACGGTCAGGACTATGTTGACCTAGAATACCACCAAGCAAGTCTTTGCACTAGGACAGGCATGGCCAAACTTGGCCCTCCAGCTGTTTTGGGACTACAACTCCCGTCATCCCCTAGCTAACAGGACCAGTGGTCAGGGATGATGGGATCTGTAGTCCCAAAACAGCTGGAGGGCCAAGTTTCGCCATCATTGCACCAGGGGCATAAGTTACACTTCAAAGGATAGCCCTACCTACGTTAGCCAAATTTGAAACCCTTGTTCACATTCCTGAACTCAAAACACACAAATTCAGGCTGAAATACAAGGAGTTGAAAACCTACTGTAAATTCAATTTTATGAGTATGAAAAACGATTTGAAGTTCGGTGCTATATTTATGATTCCCTCATTCATTTGTTGGAAGTCAGAATCATAGAAATTAAAGTGCAGAATGAAATTTGTGTGCAAGGGCTCAAAACTCAAATATTTTGAAATTTGTTCCAAGTTCAGTTTTTAAAATTCAAATGAATTTGAGCAGTGGGACAAAACAAATGCACAGCAACTGAAATTAGCAATTGTTGAAGACCATATCTATGACCCTGAAAACTGTGAAAGAATGGGTTTCTTTTTCCTTCTCTGGGCAAATATGAGGAATCCCTGAACTTGCAAGTCCTCAGAATCACAGCTCCTCTTAAGGGAAGTGATCTCAAGTCCACAATGTCAGATCTAAGCCAGAATTTGGAGGTGAGCTGCTATAGGTGTTTTCTCACCTTGTTTAAGGTTAAGCAGCCTTGGTTGCTCACCTTGGTTAAGCAGCAAGCAGGGCTAAGAAGAAACCAAGTTGTCAAAACGAAACCACTGCTAACTTTGGCTTTTGATACATCTTTTTCATACTCCATAATACACATCTTGGCTATAAGTCTTGGCAGACCTTTCAGGCCTTTTCCCACCTGGCCTGGGAGGACGGAGCCCTGACTGACTGACTCCCTCCAGCTACAAAAGCTAAGGCTGTTGAACAGACTCATGGGCTAGAGCAAGCTTCCTCAAACTCGGCCCTCCAGATGTTTTGAGAGTACAATTCCCATCATCCCTGACCACTGGTCCTGCTAGCTAGGGATCATGGGAGTTGTATGCCAAAAACTTCTGGAGGGTCGAGTTTGCGGAAGCCTGGGCTAGAGTGTTGTTTGAGCAGAGGGGTGTTGTTTTTGCCATTTTGTTTTGTTATATTTATTTTGGATCTTGTGACGTACATGGAAATTGTTCAGTTTGGCTGTGTACTTTTTAATGTTTCGTTTATTTTTTACAACTACCTTTGTTATGTGGTAGTTATGCCCTCCTTTTGTGTTGTAAGCCGCCTTGAGCGCCTGCGGAAAGGCGGTGTACAAATAAAATTATGTACGTATGCAGCTGCAAAATACAGAATTAAAAAATGGGGCGCCTTAAATGACCAGGACCCTTACTTTTAGTTTGTGCCACTCACCCAAAATGTTTTCATGCCTCATCAGAACAGTTTGATAGATCTCCGTCTCTCGAAACCAACTGGCTTCCTCGGTCGTGAAGAAAACTTTGACGGCCACTTTTTCTCCTCTCCACTTCCCCATCCAGACCTCTCCATAGCGACCTTTACCAATCTGCTTCACCATCTGAATCTGCTTTGCTATAGTCCTTTGCACCTGTCAAGAGAAAAGACAATGGTACTATAGTAACTAATGCTGAGACAAGCTGCTAGCAGATAGACAGCACCCTCAAGGACTAGAAAACGCCAGCAGAGGGAGCTCAGTGTTTGATAGACAGATGATCATAATACTGAAGTTGAAAAGTCGAGATAAGCAGTCTATGGTCACATCCACCCTATAAGCACTAGGCAGGTCCTTTGCTGTATTGTTTTCAGTACTTGCTAAAAGTGTTTTTACTTAAACAAGACTAACCAGAAATGTATGGTAATTTTAACATTTAATTTTATTATGCAGATTTATGCAAAACTGCTGGCTTTATTTATTTCTTGATAAATTCCATGTCGACTTGTTTCTAACGTTTGACTTCACTGGAATTTTCTTATGAGTTAATATTTATATTTTTGTATGTAAAGCTCTCAGAGGTTTGTTGATTTAAGCAATACATGCATCTTGTTCAATAAATAAACAGACATAAGCCACACTCATCACAGTGCCACTTCTGCTTCGGCAACCACTGAATGAGGTTGTGGGAAACCGACCACAAAAATGGGGATCTTCACCACCAGAAAGAAAGAAAGAAAGAAAGAAAGAAAGAAAGAAAGAAAGAAAGAAAGAAAGAAAGAAAGAAAGAGCTCCAGGTGCAAGAAATTAGGATTCCAGATCTGATGTGTTTCAGGGGGGAAATATCCTCCCTTTGGAAAACATTTGTAGCAGTAATTCTCAAATGCAAGAAATGTATGCCAGAAATGTGTTCCCAAGGAAGAATTTCCTTCCAAAACATGTTGTGCCTGGAATAAATTTTATTTCTATCACCCCAAGTTTTTCGCCTCTTTTTTCAAAAGAAAAACCATACTAATGTTTTGGGGGAGTTTTTTGTACTTTTAGTACAAAATCTTGGAAGTAATATTTTTTAAAAAATATATATTTATTTATAGTCCACCTTTCCTGCAAGATCCAAAGCGCTTTCATAGATCTCCTCTTCCCCATTTTATCATCACCACAAGCCTGAAAACTTGAGGGACAATGACTGATCCATCATCACTCAGTAAGCTTCATGGCCCAGGCTTCCCAGGTCCTAGTCCAACACTCTAACCAGTACACCACACTGGCTCTCCTGGTTTGCTTAACACCTGGCCTGATGAAGCATTCAGGTGAATGTGAAAGCTTGCTCACTATCCTGTGGTAACTTGGAACATTCAAATAAAAGTACTGCATGATGTTTGGGATTGTGGAGTTTATTTTATAGACTAGCACAGCTACCTTTCCTTTTCACTCTGTTAAGTTATAGAGATAGCAAGTTTATTAAGAAGTCAGCTCATTAGCAGAAGATGAATTGTTGGCTATAGCTCTAAAAACGGAGAGCCTTTTAAGCATTAACCAGAGCAGGTGTTCATGCAGATATTGGCACTACAATCCTAATCAGAGTTCAGTAGTTTTCAATCCCTCTTCCTTGAGGGTTCATCAGATATTTATTGAGATATATATATAAGAAGACTGAGAAGACTGGCAAAGGTGGTGAAACGTACTCCCTCCCCCCCCCAAAAAAAAGATAGCCTACTTACAAATTACAAAACTTGTGCCACAATGTGCATCTACAGGGCAGAGTTAAGACTGTCGTACAGGATGCAAAATGGTGGTCAGGTTGCTTGCTGCTGCCACTACTTGCAGTGGAAGCAACGAAAACAAACCTCTAGGAACCAATAAAAAAGCTGAAGGAATAAAGCAATTTTGCTAACTGTACCTTAGGCTGAATCAACTTTGGTTACCATAATTTCTGCACTCAGATAACCTTTGCATTTATGCTGGTTTACTTTTGGCTCTCCAGATGTTGCTGGACTGCCATCAGCCCCAGACAGCATGACCAATGGTCGGGGGTGGCGGGAGTTGGGAGTCCAACAACGTCTGGAGGGCCACCAAGTTTTAGGCAGAACCAGGGCTGCAGATAGCGATGGTGCTCTGTTCCTATGCCACTATTATCATTAATATGTCTCCGTGTCTCAGTACTCCTTTCTCACCAGAAGAGGGAGCCCAGAACCGCTTCCCGAGCTCTGAGACTGTTCAATGAGGTCTTTCAAGGATTCTCCAGGTGGAATGTAAGTCTCGTCTTGTTCAAGCCCGATGCTGTAGCGAGGTCTGCTTTCCTGCCTTTTAAACCTGCAGTTGTGTATGAAAATAAACATAGGTTGACTCTGCACCGCTGGGTGGTCGCAACATCAGGCAAAAGTTGCTATTTGAGTCTGTTTAATTTCCCACTAGCGTTGCATATTAAAAAAAAATCTCTAAAGCTTTCACGTTTCTCGTCTATTTTCAGCAACCTCGGTAACAAAGCAATACTTTCATCTCTGCGAATTTGTGCCCAGGCCATTGCAATTAGATGTACAGTAGCATGGGATTTTTAAACACACACACACAATCTTATTCAATACCTCAATTCACACTGAAACTTTAAATACTGGGTGGCCTACCCCACCCCACCCCATGTCTTTCCCCCCACAATCTGCCACTTTATAATATATAAAATCAGCTGCCATAACCTTCCTCAACCTGGTGCCTTCCACATGTTCTGGACTACAGCTGCCACAGCATATTGGCTGAGGCTGATGGGAGTTGTTTTGGGCGATGAAGCATAAAATTGTAGGGTTGGAAGGGGTCCCGAGGGTCATCTAGTCCCAACCCCCTGCAATGCAGGAATATTTTGCCCAACGTGGGCCTCAAACCCACAACCCAAAGATTTAAGAGTCTTGTGCTCTACTGACTGAGCTATCCAGGTGGACTACAGCGCAAGGGCATCAGGTTGAAGGATGAACTAGTAAGATGGGACAGACCAGCAGCAACAGTCCTTCCCAATAAAGCCAGTATCAGCTGGTGGGAGCACACCTTGCTCCAGCAAAAGAACCTTCAGGAGTCCACTTTAGGTTCCCAGTTGTTCCTTTGAATCCCCACCCTTACCTGCCCATCATCTGGTATCAGGTGTATGGTGAGTGGGCACTGCTTCTTGTGAATGCTCTGGCAGGCCAAATAGGAAAGCCTAGCTGGTTGTGTTTGGTCCACCCCTGGCCTACAGCCTCTGGCCCATGTGGTGTAATGGTTGAGTGTTGGACTAGGACCTGGTAGACCAGGGTTCAAATCCCCACCCCATCACTGGGTAACCTTGGGCCAGTCACTATCAGAGACAGATTTAGGGCAGGGCGACCAGTTCTGCCGCACTGAGCACCGAGCCCAGGGGGTGCTGCAAGGTGATGTTGTGAATTGAGCAGAACAGAAGGTGAGAGGCATGGGGGGCGGGCAAATTTTGGCCTCGCACAGGGGTGCCACTAAAATTAGAAAAATCAAAGTCGGCCCCTGTCACTGTCTCTCAGCCTAATCTACATCAATCTATATCCAAGGTACACCAACTTGGGCACCTTGGAGGAAAGAGGGGACATAAATGCACCAGGCATGCCCAAAGTCTGTTTCGGGGGCCTAATCCGGCCTGCCAGTTTATTTCTGGGGTAAAATCCCCAAAAAATCTCAACAACTTCAACCCTTAAAAAAGCTCAACAACTTTGGTTGGCTCCTTAGTTGGCCCTCACGGCCCTTCACTTCATCAAATCTGGCCCTCTTTGAAAAGTTTGGACACCAGTGCACAAACCAACCAACCAACCAACTTGGCACTGGCTAAGTTGGCTATCCTTGCTTTACTTGAAATACCACTCCATTTTCATTCACTTTTCTTTTCTGCATTACCTCCCACTGGAAACTCTGTGCTGAAGACACTATGCATTTTCATGACTTTTCCCTAACTGTTAAATTCTTTATTAGATTTGAGCTTTAGCAAAACATAAAAGTCTCTTCTGGAACTATAGTGGAATACAGTGGAAGTTTAGTGCTCATGTCCATGCTATTTGCTTCCAGAAAAAAAAAAATCAATTTGCAAGTAATATGGAAACTAGTGCTAAACTTCCAGTATACTTCCGAAAGCGGCTTTTACGTCGTGCGGAAGCTCAAATATAATGTGGAAATTAACAGTTAGGGAAATTTCTTGAAAAATGAATAAACTGCCATATGAATGCAGCCTATGATAACGAAGCTCATTCGCACTACCAGTACTCCCAGTAACATTTTTGTAATCTCAGCATTACTAGGATACATAGGATTTTTAAAATAAAATCTCCAAACCAACCACTGCATCTGTATAGATCAGAAGCTCGAAATATGAATGGCAGAAATAAACAGCTACCGGGGGTGGGGGGTGGGGGGAAACCAAGCTTTTCTGCACCGTACCTGAAGTAACAGAATATGATGATAAGCACTAGGAGGACACTACAGACGGTCACTGAAATCAGTAAGGCCTTGTGATGGACATTTCCCTCTTCCAAACCTGAAACAAAACAAAAGGACTTTTAGCAGGTAGGTAATAACTGCATTTATCTCCCTTAAGCCTCTCTCTCTCTCTCTCTCTCTCTCTCTCTCTCTCTCCCCTCCCCCCCAAGTGTTTGAGGTGGCTTGCAAGCATGCTAAAAACAAAGCTAAGGATATATACCATATTTTTCCTGTGTATAAGATGCCCCCATGTATAAGACACCCCCTGATTTTGGGGGACTCCAAATTAAGAAAACACCCCTCAGCACTACCCGTGTATAAGACGAGCCCAATTTTAAACCTAATTTTGTTGGTTTTTTAAAAAAACTAGTCTTACACACGGAAAAATGCGGTATATTTAAAGATAAATGAACATAAACAGCCATCGTCCAACAGCAGAAACTCGGAAAGGGTCCAGCCTGGCCTGGAGTGGCTTGAAAGTTTGCTAACTGCCAGGAAAGGCCAGCACAGTGTGTGAGACGGCATAGGAGCACGTCAGAGCAGTGGCAAGGTCAAGGCTATGGCAGGGACACCACCAGCAAGAGCAGCAGATTAGCATTGCTAGTGTGCCTATAAAGTTCTATGCTGTTCCAGTAAAAATAGCAAAGCCACTGTCTGGAGGATGGCTCCCCTGCCACAGCTGCTTCTGCTGTGGAATTGTGTATGCCAAACACAGATGGAGAGGGACACACACATCCCAATTTCTGAAATTTGCTAGCATCTACTTATGTGGATCAAGGCACCAAGATATTCTGGGAAAGCAACCTTCTCCAGTACGGGTGTGAATTTCTATATCCACAACGCGCTAACATATCCGACGTTGCGTCTGGTTACTTGGGAACAGAAGCAGGATCTGTCTTCCAAGATAAGGATGAGCAGGGCATAAGCTGTGAGAACTCTATTCTGATTGATCTCTCCTGGAACAGGGGCTATTGCATTTCAGGTTTACTAGAGTGATGCGAAAGGGAAGTTCCATGGGGACTCTCAGCTTTCCACTCTGCACTTTTATTTTATTTCCAAGCTCTGGTTTCTTCTTCTATTTTGGCCACTGAACAGCGGCGTTTCCCTTCTCGCTTGCTCCTAATGCAAGAGGCTGGCAAACAATGTCTCTCCTGTTAGCACCAGGCTCAGTGTTTTAACCTAACATTACCTGCTACTAGCGCATTAGTGGCATAAACATTCAAGACACTGCCGTCACTTTTTGTAATCCCTTTTGTAAGGAGACACTGGCAACCGGGAAAACACTAGCGTGCTGTATTCTCGCTAGGCCAGCAGATTTGTACCTGAGCCATCGCTACGAATAAGGGGGACGGGAAACTGAGAATCCGCCAGGGAGATCACTTGTCGCTATGAAGGAAGAGGCTGCTAGTGGGGGCAAGACAGGCGGGGAAGCAAACGCTCGTTTTCATTGTTAATCAGACCTATACTTCTGCAAGTCATTTATCTCCAATGCACATGGCTTGTAATAGTTGTAAACATGTTCCAGTCTGTCTGCAAAGGGATAAGGAAAGCTTGAAGAAGAGAAGGGTACCGCACAGCTGAGAATAGGGTGGTTTGTGCCTGGCAACACAAATCTGATTTTCAGATCCGAGGTCAATAAGGCCTCATCTGCACCATACACTTACAGCACTATTAGAACACTTTTGACAGTCCACACCATCTAGAGGGCACGGCGCTGGCTACCCCTGCTGTAGACTGTATGCATTGTATGTACACATAAACTCAGCTCTGCTTCTAATCATGTTAAGCAGCTGTGAAAAACTGGAGAGGGCTTGAGAAGGACTTGGGAGTGAATCATTCCTTTCATTTTTACTTGCAAGATGTTGGTTGTGCAAGCCCCAGCAAAGGGAATAGGAGCTTCCCTCTTGCAATTCCTACTCGGTTTCAGCAAGGAGAACTTCCTGGTGTACTGTGAGCCCTTTGCTGCATCTTCCTCCAGGTTCACAATGTGCACAGGGCTTACTGTAGCAGCAGCAGCAGCAGCAGCAACAACAACAACAACAACCTGGGGCCAGGACTGTGGGATGCAGTACACATATCAAACCCCATCCTTTCCTCAGTCATCACTGCCCAGCTCATTCAATCACCAGCTATAGAGACTGCGAGCCAGACATGGTGGCACCAACACTTCTGCTTATAAGGGCGTTAAATCAGTAAAGACGGATCTCTCCTCTCATCTCCCTGCAGTCTGCCTTTTCATTGGGGTTTCCAGTAATATATTTTTTATTGTTTAAAATGGCAATGTTATATTGGGATCTGATTATTTTTCCTGCTTTCTTAATAAGCAGACTGCCTGCCCAGCACAGGGTCTTCTTGTACTCATCAGGATGTTTTTATTTTATTTGCTGGGCATGGAAGCTATTCAGAATAGTGAGCAGGGAGTGTAGCTGAATTGTTGTTGTGTGTTTATATTCCTTCCTACATGCTAAGACTTTCCTTGCTCTCAGGACGGGTTAGCTTTAACTCCGCATTCTGAAATACTCAAGTCCACAGAACTCCTTTGTTCCTTTCATATATATTTTTTGAAAACTATCCTTTCCCTTTCTAGCACATTCAAGGCACAGAAAAGCACTCTCAGTGAACAATGTCCCTGCTTTTGCTGACATCACCTCTGTGCCTGGGTTAATTTGTAGTTCAACCACCTCTGACCTACAGCTGGAAGACCTCCTTAGACCTTAGCATCCCCTGAGATGTGACCCTAGTCATACGACTCCTGAATCAGAAGCAACATCTATTCTGTTTTTCACATACCCACAGAAAGACACTTGTGTTAGAAAATAGTTTTTGATAAGGTACTTTCCAAAATAAGGAAAAGGGTGACAATGAGATTTTCTTTGTATGTTCTCTTGGACAGTCGCCTGTCTTGAATTTATGCAGAAATGAGCCAAAACTACTACTGGCTTTTGTTAACATCTGTAGCGGTGCTGAAAGTGTCCTCTTTATGGCAATTTGTCAACATTCCTTGAGAAATTGGGCATTTATTAATTTAAGTTGCAATCCTAACCATGTCTCCTCCAACCAAGGGGGAAAGTTGGTGTTTCTAATTAGTTGCAGGTCCCTTCTGGATTCTATCGGGAGGAGCCAATCCCTTGGTTGACACTTCTTCAAGGTCAAAGCAGAGCTCAGTTCTGGGAAATATTAATAGTCTAAAACAGCTTGACAAGCTGCTTTCAAGAGTTGTTTATTGCCTAATTCCATATAGTACAGGGCAGGAAAATGCTCAATAGGCATAGTAGCAATTTCTTAATACTTTAACTGAGCACATAATGCTATTGCCTTAATTGTTGGCCACCTGGGTTCTCTACAAAATAAGAGATGCTCATACTCTTGATGGTAGAGAATATACCTTCTGGGGAAAATATTCTGCACAGCTTCCAAAACTTTAATGGCGCTCTAATCAGAGCCCTAAATTTCAACACCTTGGAGCATTTGGATAAGCATTTTGCTACCAAATATCTTTAGGGCAGCTTCAACCACTTGCCTTCCCTTATTGTAATAGAAGCTATGGTTTTATGCGCTTTGCCTCCATATGACACTTCCATCTCCTAAGCATTCATATTGGTGCCAGAGGTCATGCTTCAATCTTGAGAGATGTCATTTAATTGTTTAGCTACTGAATTTGATGGGGACTTAAGAGACCACAGACCTACCCTGGTGATTCCAAACCATCACCAACTTTAGCTTCTTTGCTGGAAGGTCCCAAATGCAGGGCTACCGTTAAGTATTCCTGTCTCCACTAACCCGATTGGTGTACCTGTTATAGCATTCGAACCAGAAACATCATTTTCCAGTGCTGTCTGCTCAGAAGCAAGTCCCACTGAATTCAATGGGGATTACTCCCAGATGAGAGGGGTTAAAACTGCAGCCTTACTTAGCCCTCACATATGTCACTGGGCAGCCAAATCTGATTGGCTATGAAGCATCGAGACATCAACCCATTTGGCTGAATGATTCCTGATTGGGTAGATGATGAATATAGGTGAGTCAGGAGGGAGGAAGAAGCAGCATTACTGGGGGCAGGGAGGCATGACTCTCAAAACAGTTCTAATGCAGCAACTTAAGCAACAAGAACTTAAGAGCCATGCTGGGTCAAACCAAAGGCCTATCTAGACCAGATGCACGTGGGAAGCTCAGATGCACAGTGTGAGGTCCGTAGCACTCTCCTGCTGTTGTTTTGCAGCAACCAGGATTCAGAGCCCATACTTCCTCTGATCCTAGAGGTAGCATACAAAGGTCATGACAAATGCCAGTTGATACCCTTATCTTCCATGGAGTCATCCAATCCCATTTTAAACCCACTGAAGTTGGTGGCCATCACCACATCTTTAAGGTGAGAATCCTATGATTCAATTAATGTGCTGCATGAAGAAGTATCTCCTCGACCACCACCACCCCGCCACCCTGATCTTCCACCATCCATCTTCATTACATGGGCCCTGGCTTCTAGTATTATCCAAGAGAGAGAGAAAGAGATTGAGAGAGAGAGAAAAACCACACATCACTATCTATCTATCAAGTTAATGGGGAAAAGGCCCCAAATAGGATTTTTTAAGAGATAAATTTTCACACAGTTGAAAACGTTTTCAGGAGGAAATGTCTACTTCGAGGTAAAAAAGGTTCAATCAGAATTAGAAAATGGATTCTGCTTTGAGAAACTCAAACCCAAGCCCATTAACCAATAAAATAACTGGATAAAAACAAATATTGTGTTTTTAGGATGTATAATAGAATGATATTTTTTTCTTGACTCTGCAGCATCAACAAATCTTTTTTTCATTGGAAACCCATCTTAGAAATGTTATAGCTGGATGAGCAAGCAGTGCGCCCGGAATGCTTACACTGCAAATGTTGCCACTGGCACTGAAAATGTTATCTGCAGTTTTTGTTTTCTAGAAAGAAAAGCAATATGCAGATTGGAAATTAAAGATTTGCCTCTTCCGTTACCTCCTTTTATCAGTGGTGGCAGCGTAGGGTGAAGATCTTTGTTACAGTAATCCTGATCTGTGCAGCATTCAATTAATCTTCTCGGTTGGGACAGTGGTGTGTCCTGCAACAGATAATAGTTATGAGCAGCTTTGTCCACATCCAAAAGGCATTAGAAACGCTGAAAGCTTTCAGATGTGAAAAACCATGCATGTGCTAACACCTTAATGTGCTTTTAAAAAACCTAGATGACAATTCCTTTTAAACTATATAACAATCTAGACCTAGATACAGTTTAATAAACAGGTGTCGTTTTTACCATTTTGTTTTTCGATGGAGGGCAAAGCTTAAATCTGGGTTCTCAATATATTTAGAGAAAGCAAATGGTACTGTTCTTCTAGGCTTAGACAACTTCAGAATATAAGTGGGGGAAATGCATTATTGAATGCCTACAGAAAAAGTCCTGCACAAGGAAAATTAGTATGTAAGGGACAATAGCTGTAGCCTCCTCCTCTCTCTGCTAGCTTTCTATGTTCACAGAAGGTGTTGCTGTTGTTTTTAAAGTGAACAAGAATTCAAATATACCATTTTTAACCTGAAATGGTACACAACTGTGTGGGTTTTCTGAACATGTATATTGCTTCTGAGCCTAATGCAAAAGGGGACTTTACATGAGGGGTGACAACATAGGTCTGTATCCAGTCCTGAAAACTATTAGCATCTAAAAAAACCCTCTTCATTTTCTTAGAGCAATCAGTATGTGGGCAAGTTGTCACAGGGTGGCAACATGGGAACACAGAGGTAGGGACAGATGTCTTAGTGACCTAAAAATTGCCTGACCTGGTACAATGGCAGCATTCTATGTCATGGAGAAAGGGGGCTGGGAGCAGGCAACTCCTGTATACAAACCAGCACGCAGGGTAAGGAGGGTAGATGCAAAGGCTAAATGAATCAGGCTCACCCCGATTACATTTCATACTTCACCTTCATTTAAAGCATTAAGGCAGCAGTCCTGAGCATCTTACTAGGGAGTAAGCCTCTCTTAATACCGTGGACTTACTTCTGAGTAAGCATGCATATGATTGTGCACTAAATATTGCACCTGAGCTCTTGAGAGGGGCATTTAAATAAGTAGCACAGAAACATTATGAGCCCATTCTTAAACGCTGTATCTCAAAGTGGGTCCCATTGCCTGTGATAGGACTCTGCTTCCAAGAAAGATGGTATCATCTTGCAAAATGAGGATTCCTGCTGGGCTTTCCGACCTGTTAGTGCTCTGCTGACTTCTGCTTGCCTGTGTTATGGACCACTGGAAAGACTTACAAAGATATTCACAGCCTGACCTGCATTCTAACTCCCCTGGAGGAGAAAGGCAACAGACTATATATCTCCATTCCTAACTATTTGTAAGGTTAGGGTACTAACATGGTACTCTGCAGATGTTGCACTGCAACTCCCATCATATCTGAGCACTGGCTGAGGCTGATGGAAGCTACAGTCCAACAACATCTGAAGGGCACATTGGCTACCCCTGACCTAAGCTGACTCCCAGCTAAAACTAAAGACCAAATCTAGTTCAGAATATATTCTTACCCGGCACTGGAAGTCAGAACCCTCTAACCCGATACAGCCTGTGGTGAAAGTCTGCCCTCCAGAGTCTTCATCTTCTACCATGGCAAAACAAAAGCCATCAGTACTGAATGTGGGGAAAGAAAAGAAACAAATGTATTTGGTCAGAAACTTGTTATTATTAGCTTCCTGTATCTTTCTTGCAGTTCACAGATTACCCTGCTATGGAAATCATTAAAGGGAAATCAACCAAAGCTTTCTTAAGGCGCATGCTATAAAGTAAGCCATTATTTGTGGTCACCACTGACCCTGACCCTTTCCTGAGACCTCTGGAATATGTAGAGGACTTTGAAGGTATATGGCTGTATGGTTGTCACAGTTGCGGGTTTTGGACCAGGCAGAAACAGCAAGCAGTACTTGTGCTATTTCTGTCTGCTCCACAGCCCAGTACAAGATGTGATCGTTTGATGAAGTGCTGTCAAAAGCCACTTTGAGCTACTCCTTTGTGGAGAGGCTGCAGAATGCGCATGACAGGTCCCTTCAAATGCCAGAGGACCTGGGCAAAAGCATTTTCTTCTTCTGATGACCTTTGGAGCAGGCAGAGGTTTTCTGGAGCACTACCACTTCCTTTGGGAGATCTGCCTGGCCCCATTGCTCATTATTTTTAGATGGGAAGAAAATGTGTGCGTGGTTTCTCCCCCAGAAACATTTTGCAGAGTAACATCTTTTTAACATATATTTCTGCTGCTATTGCTTTTGTCTCATTACGATGTCCTTTTGGTATTGTTGCAGTTCTCCTGTTCTATTGTTGTTTTTTATTCCTATTTTAAGTTAACTTAAATATTTTATGGGGTACATATTTTGAGAATATATATTAAGGAAATAAATACACCTCGACCTGCTGCAAAATGCATCCACACATCTTTCTCTCTATCTATCTCTGCAATTCAGAGGAGAGGAGATCCCTTGTGTTCTTCATGTTAAGATTTGTGAGCAGCAAGATTTGTGGGGGTCTGATTATGCTAGACATTTCAAGCATACATATTAATTACTGGGACACAGTGGTGTATGCATCAATAAAATAAAATGTAGGTCCAGAATGGCTAATATTAAGTGCCCCTGTGGACACAGCTGTACAGATCAACAAGTGTAGACTCTTTACAAGTGTAGAGACAGCTTTTACCTGTGGTCTGTGTAATGTGTGAACAAACCTTTTCTCTGTGTTTTAATTGCTGTAACCCTTCCTGGTACACTGGAGTAAAGGGCGGGCAATAAATTGTAGTAGTAGTAGTAGTAGTAGTAGTAGTAGTAGTAGTAGCAGTAGTAACAATGCACCCACAAAGACAGTTGTATCCAAATCCTGTGCCATTTATTCCAAAGGAAATCCTATTAAGTCAAATTGAACAACCACCTGGAAAGGACAACCACTGGAATTGAACAACCACCTGGTACATAGGATTGCAGTTTTAATGGGTATGGTGAAGGGTGGAAATATTAAGGTTAGTGTTGTTGTTTTTAATAATGTCACTCCTAGCTACATTTTAGGGATGCCTGTTTTCTGAGTTTCCTCCTGTAAAGATTATCCTCCTTCTTCAAGGTAATACCATACTTCAGTTGCTGTTCTTGAGCCAAGAAAATAAAGCATTCCTTGTGTTTACTACAATGTTGGTAATTTCTTAATCTTAAACTTCCACATCTCCTCTTGCAGGAATGGCAACTGGGAGAGCAGCTGGCGCACTGAAAGCAGATGATGATGTTAAAGTTTTTGAATTATTGGGGGGGGGGGAGAAACATTTTATCAATATGTTCACAGATGATATTGTGCTATTCCTTTCTGTCCCTGAAACCTCATTACCTGCTGTTACGGACCAACTTGCTATATATGGCAAGATATCTGGGTTCACTGTTAACTTCACCAAATCTTAAGATCAATTCCAATACACACCCCATCAAACCTACAACAGCATTGGCGCAAGACAACTGGCCTGAATCTCTGTAAGATCAACTTTAAATACCCGTGAGTGAATATACCTAAGAATCTAAACCAGTGGGATTATATAAACTCAGACAAATCAAAAATCCTTTACAGCTCCAGCTGCTCTTTTTATTTCTTTTCTGTACAACTAACTAAGTTCTGTTTTGGGTATTTTTTTTGTCACTTGAAATTAAAAATCAATTTTTAAAAACCAGAAATGTGAAGCCAAAAACGGGGTGGGGGTGGGGAGTCGGGGAAGTGAGAGAGCAGCTGCGGAAACCCCAGCCAGCTACGTCCAAGGATGGGCAAAATATCTGTATAACCAGATTCCTAAGACTGATACCGTAAATATTTGAATCCTGAAAACTTAAGCTACACAAACACCATACATTTAAAGCACGTTTGCACCCACCAAAGAATTGTGAGGACTGTAGTTTGTTAATAATAATAATAATTTATTATTTATACCCTGCCCATCTGGCTGGGTTTCCCCAGCCACTCTGGGTGGCTTTCAACAAAAGAGTTAAATACATTAAAACATCAATCATTAAAAACTTCCCTAAACAGGGCTGCCTTCAGATGTCTTCTAAACGTCAAAAAGTTGTTAATTTCTTTGACATCTGACGGTAGGGCGTTCCACAGGGTGGGCGCCCTGTGTTGTGTTAAGGGTGTTGGGAACTGTAGCCCCATGAGAGGTATACCACCATTCCGAGGATCAATTTCTTTTTTTTGGGGGGGGGGAGGTGTGCTTAAATGTATGGTGTATGTGCAGTTTTGGTACAACTGACCTTTTCTGAAACATTAGCGATTTATGTAGCGCAAAGAAGCAGGCAATTCCTAATTACTCCTACTGTGCTCTAATGCAATGTATTTGGGTAATTCGAGTAAGACAATTGTCCTTCTGGGTACCAACCATTATGACTTCATTGCTCAGGCTCAGGGAAAGAATGATAGGAGGCACTGCCAAGAGGAGACGGAAAGGCATCCATTAGGGTGGGATATTATATTATGTTACATTTTGTTTAATTGCATGGTGCCATTCATCCATATCAACGAGCAAGGATAATTGAGGGATACAGTGAAAAACAATGGATAACAATTAACTTCTTTTAAACAAAAACAAAAAAACAATGAATGACACAATCAATGAATGGTTGCCAATGAAGTTTTGACAATGAGCTTCTCCAAGAGGAGAAAGATAAGGACTTTCACAAAGAACACTCCTGTTTACGAACAATTCGGTTTACGAACTCCGCAAAACCGGAAGTACTGTCCAGATTTGCGAACTTTACCTCAGTCTAAGAACGGAATCCGAACGGTGGAAGGGCATCGGCAGCGGAAAGCCCCATTAGGCAAAGTGCGCCTCGGTTTAAGACCGGTTTGGGTTTAAGAACGGACTTCCAGAACGGATTAAGCTCGTAAACCGAGGCACCGCTGTATCAGATGAAGAAACAGGAGTAGGTAATCAGGTATCACACAGATGCCCTAGACTACAATTTCCGTCAGCTTCCCCCATCATGGCCAATACTTAGGAGTGATGAGATCTATGGTGCAGAACACCTGAAGGGCAAAGAGAGGAACAAATGCTGGGCAGAAATCCACCAATGATAACTATCTCTGAACTGTAGTAATTTTAATGCAGATAAAGTAGGCAGGAGCTTCGAATCACAGAACTGTAGAGTAGGAAGGGATCCTGTGGGTCATCTAGTCCAACCCCCTGCAATGCAGGAATCTCAACTAAAGCATCCATGGTAGATGGCCATCCAACCTCTGCTTAAAAACCTCTAGTGAAGGAGAGCCCACCACCTCTCGTGGGAGTCTGATCCACTGTCAAACAGCTGTGACTGACCAAAAGTTTTGAAGAATGTTTAGTCGGAGTCTCCTTTCTTGCAACTTAAAGCCATTGATTTGGGTCCTACCCTCCAGAGCAGGAGAGAACAAGCTTGCTCCATCTTCCTGACAGCCCTTGAGATATTTGACAATGACTATCATATCTCCTCTCAGCCTCATCTTTTCCAATGCATAGTCTTCACAGAAAGGCTCTATTCCCATGGCTTGAGTATCATGACGACTGGTAGATTCTTATCTGCTGCAGCCTTCATCTGCCTTCACAGCCGTTGTAACATACTGCTTGTTATCTTCTGCGCATTCTGCTGTTGAGGACTTCTTGGATCATTCTTTGTCTAGCTTCTCCCCCTTGACCTTACCACCTTGGGTGACCCTACTGGGAGTACAAGACTCCTGGGGGCTTCGCTCACAAGGATCATAGGAACGTGCAAGCCCACTCACCACGATGATCCAGCAAGTGAGTTAGGATATGCAACCAGGATGAGACAGGAGGGGAGGAGGGATATGAGTTCATTCTCAAATCATGGTTTATAGGACTGTTATATCTAAACTGCCTGATCTTCAAATAAAAAAATGCCCACACTTTTTTTAGCTTCAAGAGAGCAAGTGGAGAAGAGACAAAATATAAACATGTTACTTAAACCTCAACCCATATTTTGCATCATGTTCTATTACAGTGCAGCTTTTGGATGCGATAATTAAGAAAGCAGAAGGTTTGGTGTGTCATGTTTCTCAGCCGAGAGTGAATTTTTACAGCCAAGGAAAACACCTGAAAAAATGTGGTTTGTAACGGAAATGCTGAGAGATGTTGCTGTCAAAGATGCTTTTAATTAAAGATTTGCCCAGTCCAAGGAGCTGATCTTAATGCAGACCTTTACTAAATGTCAAAAGAAAAGGAAGTGGGCCAGCCACTTTGCAGCTGTTTAAGCAGATGTCTTTACTGGAGAAGGGCCCACTTTTTGTACAAGTCACAGCACCTTAACTACTAAATTTGGTCAAAGAACGCCTTTCCCAGCCCAGATATTCAAACAGAATCTCAGGAGGAATTTCCCCTAGCAAACTTATACTAGCCATGATGGCTGTGTCCAACCTCAAATATCAGAGGCAGCATGCCTCTGAATATCAGTTACTGGGAATCTTGAATCATAGAGCTGGAAAGGTTCATAAGGATCATCTAGTCTAGCCCCCTGCAATTCAGGAATCCTTCACCCAATGTGGGGTTCAAACCGACAAGTGATGTTACGCTAAGGTCCTGATTGCAGTTTCTAATAGGAATCTGGTGGACAATGAAAGACTAGATGGGTGTTTCACCTGATCAGACATGGGTCTTCTCACGTTCTCACTATTCACTAATTCATGTAAATGAATTAGGATCTTTGGCTAGCAATTTTAATGGTTATTTTGTATTGTTTTACATTTTATTGTGCTTCGATATACCATTGTGCACAGTCCTAATATTTGATGTGAGGTGACAGTATATATTTTACAAATTTGCCCTTGAATGTTTGAACCAGCTCTCAGTTTCAAGTAATTATGAACCAATGCTGTAATTGGAAATCCTCTACTCTACAATATATAACACTACCTTAATTTGCAAAATACTTACAGGATATCAGGATGGAGAGAGAATGAATATTTCTTCTACATAGCTGTGCATTCAGGATATGAGGTTGATAGTTTAGATCCAGAATTATATATTCTTTAAACCAGGGGTGAGATATGTGGTCCTTCAGATGTTGTTAGATTACAGCTTTCATCCTGGCTTGAGTTGATGAGAGTTGGGAGTCCAACAACATCTGGATGGCCACAGGTTGCCCACTCTTACTTTCCACCATTCTTAAATTAGCTCTTATGGTTCAGTTTTCCATGTTCATTAGATGAAGAACCCTTCGTCAGACCAGGCACTTTTGACCTGAATCTATACCTCTTACAAATTGTTGTATCAGTAAATTCAATGTAAAGCTGGATGTGTATAAGATCTAACAAGAGAATCCTAACCACATCTACTCAGAAGTAAGTTCTAGTGAACTCACTGAGGGGCTTGCTCCCAGGTAAGCAGGATCAGAACTGCAACCTAAACCACTCCCACTCGTAGGTTATATTGTTGCTGTTGTTTATACACATAACGTTCACATACATTATTCAACCCACTTTCATGGTGGCTTGCCCACACATAATTGAGATTGCAAATTCCTCAAGGAATGTAGACTGCTGAATGTCAGCAGCCAGTGATATCAGCTGGATATATACAACATCTCTTACAAACCTATCTGATGTACATTTTGGGTGGGGGTAATGTCAGTGTCAAATGGGATGTCAAAGGGACACGGGTGGCGCTGTGGGTTAAACCACAGAGCCTAGGACTTGCCGATCAGAAGGTCGGCGGTTCAAATCCCTGCGACGGGGTGAGCTCCCGTTGCTCGGTCCCTGCTCCTGCCAACCTAGCAGTTCGAAAGCACGTCAAAGTGCTAGTAGATAAATAGGTACCGCTTTGGCGGGAAGGTAAACGGCATTTCTGTGCGCTGCTCTGGTTCACCAGAAGTGGCTTAGTCATGCTGGCCACATGACCCGGAAGCTGTACGCTGGCTCCCTCGGCCAATAAAGCGAGATGAGTGCTGCAACCCCAGAGTCGGCCACGACAGGACCTAATGGTCAGGGGTACCTTCACCTTTAATGTCATAGTAATTCAGCAGCTGAACCCATGAAACCAAGTAAGAATGTGCTAAGCAGCCATCATCTTTCTTCAGATGTGTGGGCAACCACATTACATATTGAAGCCTATGGGCATTTAAGAAAGCACACTGAGTCAAACGTTAGTTGCTCTGTATGCAAAACAAAAAACAAAAAAACCCTATCTGACTCAGTTCCTCTGCTTAGCATAGCCTATCCTTTTATCCTTGGTGGTTAATGTAGATGCCAGTGAACTAATGTAGGTAGAGCCGGCTGACAAATTCACACCCGTTGCAGAATCTTTAGGCGTTGAATGCCTGCAACAGACACCTCCTTCCTCCCATGCTGGAGCCAACTTGAAGGAGGGAAGAGTGGGTGGAGAGAAGAGGCGGGGATATCCCCACAAGCTCAGGGTATCACTGCCTGCCAGCAAGTGACAGACATTCCCATTGCTTTTTTTTTTTTAAAAGGGGGGGAGTGGAGGCATCCCTACACATTCAAGTTGCTGTTGCCTGCCAGCAAGGTGGAGCTGATAGCAGGTGCTTCCCCTTTGGCCCAGGGCAGAGCTTTCATGGATTATGGGGGGGGGGAGGGGGAGGAGGAGGAGGAGAGTTTGGATTTGATATCCCACTTTATCACTACCCTAAGGAGTCTCAAAGCGGCTAACAATCTCCTTTCCCTTCCTCCCCTACAACAAACACTCTGTGAGGTGAGTGAGGCTGAGAGGCCTCAGAGAAGTATGACTAGCCCAAGATCACCCAGCAGCTGCATGTGGAGGCGCGGGGAAGCAAATCCGGTTCACCAGATTACGAGTCCATTGCTCTTAACCACTACACCACATTGGGTATGGGTGTGTGGGTGGGTGTGAGAGAGAGCGCTATTCATGTATAATTTTTGTGAGATATGTAACTGTTGAGGGTGAGTGACGGAGGAAGGCAGGGAGAGAACTCAATGTTTTCTGTGTGCATGTAAGAGAAAAGGGGGGATGTCTGCGAGATCAATGTGCAGGAGAGGTGCCCTTGAATAGAGGGAGAGATCTATGTGTAGCCTGTAAGAGGAAGAGACTAGGAGATACCTATTTATGTGTATGCTGAGGGCATGGATGCAAGAGGGAGTGTGGCTGACGATATTGTGGTACAGTATTAGGGAATACACCATGTTGCTATTGTGTGCGCATGTGCAGAAATATTGTATGACTGCTATAATCAAGACCAGTATGAGCTGGGGCAGGCGGCAAGCAGCAACGACTCTCTCATTTTGTGCTTTTATTTATTTATTTTATTTATATATTGTCCTTCATCACAAGATCTCATGGCAGGTGCTATGCCACACCCCCGTAGCGGAAATGTTGTGCTGTACCACGCATCCCACAGTGGCTGTTTTGCGATTGGTGCCCTCAATTTTTAATTCTTTATAACTCAAAGTAATGATGTTCACCTATAAAACTTATGAAACATTACTTATTATGTATTTTTAAATGCCAGCTTTTAAAAGTTTGTCACAAATTCAATAGGGAAGGGGGGGCAAGGAAGAAGGGAGCGATGGGACAGGCATTTATAATTCATCAAGATATGAGTGCCGGCTCCTCATTTTTACACACACACACACACACACACACACACCACTGCACATACCTGAATAACTATTAAAATGTGTGGTATATGGGGGGGGGGACCCAAAGAATGTGGCCAGCTCTCCAAAATAAGCCATGCCATGACTGAAACTATATATATTTCAGTTCTTTAAAGAGTGGGGGTACGTTGTGTGTTCTGTCAACATCAAAGGTTTCCCACAGAAAGATGTTCATAAAAGCCTGGCAAATAAATGTCTATTTGGAACTCCCCAGGTGCACGACATATTCACAGAGACGGTTAAAGTTTCAAAAGGCTGAGGGGCTAACATAACCTTTACAAGCCTAGGTTTAGGGAACCCTTTCAAAAGGTTTCACCTCTCCTGGAGAAAGGTCCTTGTTAATCAATCAGTCTTCCAAACACCTGTGCACGTAGCCGCCACCTCCTTCAGATACCCTGACAGTATTTACATATCCTTTGTGGTGATGTAAGGTAACAAGGAAACCCAATACCGCAGCCTTGGAAAGCTACCAGAGCCCATGTCATTCATACTGAGCCCAAAATACACACACACACAAGAAACAAATCACCCTTCTTCTGAAATTCAAGGTGCAAAGCAGCCATTTGGGGGACCAAATTACTAGCCAGCCACTTTACGGCACTTGGAAAAGAGCCAGGCGTATTATGTAACCAAGTAAATATTTGCAGTTGGATAACTTTTAATGTTTGCACTCTTCAGAGTATTTATTCCCCAGACTCAGTACGAAGTAGCACAAAAGGAATAGGTAAGGTTACCACCTTATCTTACATGAGGGCTAGCAAGTGCTAGGAGATCTTAAAACACACACCAGTGAATGCTTTTTTAAGGCATTAGAAAGATGAGGTCAGAAATAAGTGATCAACAGTTTAAAGCACAATGGCAACCTAAATTTATCTGAACGTAGGAGTATAGCCTTAGTGAATTCTGAACTGTATAGTTTGGAAATGAGCAGAAGATTTTTTTAAACTCACAAATAAAAGCTTAGATTAGTGAAGACAAAATTATAATGAATGGGACTGTGTCAAGGCCTAAACAAAAACTGTCCCCAGTTGTCATTTAGTGCAAGGAAGAAGCTGGCATTGCCCCCCATAGCATGTTCTGTCCCATGCCAAGTAGTGACATGGTGGGGGGGTCATTAAGGCTATTGTACAGGAGGAAAAGGTTAACTCTTGTCCTCATGGGTCCAATTCTGAAGAGCCCCACAACTGTTCTTTGCAGTAAAAAAAAAACAAAAACCAAAACAGTGAACCATGCAAGACCAATCTGCCTGCTACAGACTAGCCTGAAGTGCGCAACACCAAAAGGAACCAGTAGAAGTGTAATGTTAATAATGGGGGGTGGGGGTCGAAGGAAATATACATGGATTGCTGGTGCAGGAAACCCAACTTTCATCACATTGGATCTACGGAAATTTTCCAATCAAAGTTCTTACGGCAAATTTTCTTTGTACCACCCTGTGTGCATCATTGCACCTAGAGGCTAATCTTCCCTCGGTAGAATTATGGATCTGGCGTAGGAAACTTAACTCTTGGCTTCGCCTAAACTCAAATCCCCCTGGTCTAATATCCCTAGTGCTGCAAGATTGTCACAAGAGCGCCTGGACTAGAATTGTCTATCAAAAACTTCACTCTTGTGGTTTATCACCAAAACAGCTACTCACTTTGGGTTTTAGTAAAGCAAACAGTCTAATTTGTCAGCACCTAAATAATATCAAGTGTCAGAAGAACTTGGCCACAATAAGGAAATTTTGCCCATGGTATACTATTTTCCACCTTCCCATTTCGACTCTCTGGCACCCTATCTGCATAATATAGCAATTCTAAAATATAGACATGCTTTTACTCTCGGCTGTACTTGAGGGATGATTCCAACAGATTCCATACGAAAAAAAGCTTATGTCCCTGTGGAGATGGCAGTACCGAATTGGTGCATGCCCTTCTGGCTTGCACTCTTTAAAAAGATTTGAGGAATGAGATTATCACCCCTCTTTTATTGTCTATTCTGGGTCGCCCAACCACTGCCAGTGTCCTTTCTCTTGGCAGATCAAGATGAGCAGGTGACAGCAAAGGTTGCAAGGCTTTTAGCTGTGGCAATCAGAATAAGATCCACTATTTGATTATTGATTCAAAACCCTAAAATGTATTTTATATACAGTGGTACCTCGGGTTACAGATGCTTCAGGTTACAGACACTTCAGGTTACAGACTCCGCTAACCCAGAAATAGTACCTCGGGTTAAGAACTTTGCTTCAGGATGAGAACAGAAATCGTGCTCTGGCGGTGTGGCAGCAGCGGGAGGCTCCATTAGCTAAATTGGTACCTCAGGTTAGGAACAGTTTCAGGTTAAGAACGGACCTCCAGAATGAATTAAGTTCTTAACCTGAGGTACCACCCTAATTGACTTTTTATTTCTATTCTTTGTATACCATATTGTTGTTTTATTGCTATGGCCAATGGATGACGCAAATAAAGATTCATTCAGTCATTCATCAGCTGGGAAGCTCAGTTGGTTTGAGTGTGGCGACGATAAGGCCAAGGTTGCAGGTTTGATCCCCGTATGGGACAACTGCATATTCCTGCACTGCAGGGGGCTGGACTGGACGACCCTCAGGGTCCCTTCCAATTCTATGATTCCATGAAAGCCCTCAGACCATAATATAGCTCACTGTCCTTTTTCCAACAGTGGCCAACTAAAATAAAAAAAATCCTTCCAGTAGCACCTTAAAGACCAACTAAGTTAGTTCTTGGTATGAGCTTTCGTGTGCATGCACACTTCTTCAGATACCAAAAGTATCTAGTGGCCAACTAGATACTTTTGGGAAGCCCACAAGTGGGGAATGTCATCAAGAACTCTTTTCCCCATGGTTTTACACCAGCATCTATCACGGCTAACAGAATTTCAAAGACCTCTCCTTCCAGGCTCTGTCTTCTAAAACCATCTAAGCCAGGTAGCTCTTGGATATCCCCCCCCCCCCAACATTGTGTGGCAGCAGACTCCGCAGGTTAATCATTCCCACACTCACCTGCAAGTGTTGTTTTTTGACTCTTCGGGGCAGTAGTGATGGCAATGGCAAAACAGCTTCTTCTGGGGAGGAGATGCTGCTGTGCTCCCACTATCTTCCTTCCTGGTTTCCATGTTCACCTTCCCGGAACTCCTCAAGGGCCTGCTGTCTAGAAAGTTTGCTGTAAAAGAAACAGAATGAAATAAAAGGTAAGTCGCTGGGCAGGAATGGCTGAGAGCGGTTTTCCAAAAGACTTTTAAGGCTTTATCAGTGACTGTTTGCTTGATCATGTGTGGATAGGTACAAAGAAACATAAGGTGGTCTCCTACACCAAAAATGACCATAGACATTTCTTGCTCATTAGTGCCTACACTGGCTGGCAGTGGTTTTCTAGGGCATCCCTGTTGTTGTTACTGCTATTCATTTTCATTCATTTATTATACTTCTTTGCTGCTTTTCACTCACACGAATCACAAAGCGGCTCACAAACGAATTGCAATAACAGAACATCACAATACGACATAAATCACGTAGAATAATTGACAAATCAAAAATTACAAATCATCACTAAAACAACCACCTTCCATAAAGCACAATTAACAAAACAACTACAAAAATAAGCTGAACAGCACAAACAAAAGTCGTATTGTAATATTTACAAAGCACTGCAGCATTCATAACTCGCAAAACAGTATTAACAACATTAACAAACCAGCAACCAAAAACAAACTAGGCTGTTGAAATTCACACACACACTTTCCCACCCCCATGATTCAAAACCTTCCACTCATGCGCCTACACATAATGTCTGTGGCAGCGATTTTTTGTTTTAAAGCCGGCTAGGGCTTGGAGGGTGGGTCAAGACAGGTAGAAACAGCCACTGCCTGATGGTCAGCGCAAAGTCTTATTCCCCTTACCTATTATCATCATTATCATTATCATTACTATTACTATTATTCATCTCCCACCTTTTTTCCCTGACAGGGACTCAATGCGGCTGACAGCTAAAATAGAAACAGCTAAAAAATACCATATTTTTCGCTCTATAAGACACACCTGACCATAAGACGCACCTAGTTTTTAGAGGAAGAAAACGAGAAAAAATATATTCTGAATCCCTGAAGCCAGAACAGCAAGAGGGATTGCTACGCAGCCTGCATTCACTCCATAAGACGCACACACATTTCCCCTTATTTTTTAGGAGGGGGAAAGTGTGTCTTATAAAGCAAAAAATATGGTGTATATGGGGAAAAGTAACTTATACTGGTCTACAACCACAATAAAGATTTGTTGTTGTTGTTGGGGGAAAGTAATCATTAAAAACCCACCAGCCCTTTCTTTAAAAACTGTCATTCTCAAAAATCTGTTGGGACAAGTACCTGCTGTCAGAAAGAAGTACAGTGAGGATGGAGACAGAGTAGCCTCTTTAGGGAGGGACTTCTGCAGTCTGGGAGGAACCACTAAGAAGGAGAGGAGATGTGCGCTCTCAAGAGTTCATCACATGGCCCCTGGGATACTCTACCAGATCCCATAAGATTGCAGGAGAGGATTCATAGTGTTGCAGGACCCATGTTGGAACCCCTTCATGGATCACTGCCTTGCCGTGGCGAAGGGGCTTGAAGAACTCAGAGAAGCTATGAACTATGCCGAGCAGGGCACCCAAGATGAACAGGTCATAGTGGAGAGTTTTGACCAAACGTGATCCACCTGGAGTAGGAACCGGCAAGCCACTCCAGTATCCCTGCCAAGAAAACTCCATGGACAAAGACAACAGGCATATAAAAGTTATGACGCTGGAAGATGAGCCCCTCAGGTCGGAAGGTGTCCAACATGCTACTGGGGAAGAGCGGAGGACAAGTACAAGTAGATCCAGAGCTGATGAAGCGGCTGGGCCAAAGCCGAAAGGACGCTCAGTTGCAGATATGCATGGAAGCGAAAGGAAAGTCCAATGCTGTAAAGAAAAATATTGCATAGGAACCTGGAATGTAAGAACCATGAACCTGGGTAAGTTGGATGTGGTCAAAAATGAGATGGCGAGAATAAATATTGACATCCTGGGCATCAGTGAGCTAAAATGGACGGGAATGGGCGAATTCAGTTCGGATGACTATCATATCTACTACTGTGGGCAAGAAACCCGTAAAAGAAATGGAGTGGCCCTCATAGTCAACAAAAGAGTGGTGAAAGCTGTACTGGGATGCAGTCTCAAAAATGATAGAATGATCTCGATACGAATCCAAGGCAGACCTTTTAACATCACAGTAATCCAAGTTTATGCACCAACTACTGGTGCTGAAGAAACTGAAATTGACCAATTCTATGAAGAATTACAAGACCTTATAGAAGTGACACCAAAGAAGGATGTTCTGCTCATTATAGGGGATTGGAATGCTAAAGTAGGGAATCAAGAGATAAAAGGAACAACTGGCAAGTTTGGCCTTGGAGATCAAAACGAAGCAGGGCAAAGGCTAATAGAGTTCTGCCAAGAGAACAAGCTGGTCATCACAAACACGCTTTTCCAACAACACAAGAGACGACTCTACACATGGACATCCCCAGATGGGCAACATCAAAATCAGATTGATTATATTCTCTGCAGCCAAAGATGGAGAAGCTCTATACAGTCAGCAAAAACAAGACCTGGAGCTGACTGTGGCTCAGATCATCAGCTTCTTATAGCAAAATTCAAGCTTAAACTGAAGAAAGTAGGAAAAACCACTGGACAGGTTAAGATACAATCTAAACCAAATCCCTTATGAATACACAGTGGAAGTGAGGAACAGGTTTAAGGATTTAGATTTGCTGGACAGAGTGCCTGAAGAACTATGGGTGGAGGCTCACAACATTATACAGGAGGCAGCAACTAAAACCATCCCAATGAAAAAGAAATGCAAGAAAGCAAAGTGGCTGTCCAACGAGGCCTTACAAATAGCGGGGGAGAGAAGGCAAGCAAAATGCGAGGGAGATAATGAAAGATACAAGAAATTGAATGCAGATTTCCAAAGAATAGCAAGGAGAGACAAGAAGGCCTTCTTAAACGAGCAATGCAAAGAAACAGAGGAAAGCAACAGAATGGGAAGAACCAGAGATCTGTTCAAGAAAATCGGAAACATGAAAGGAACATTTCGTACAAAGATTACCATAATAAAGGACAAAAGTGGTAAAGACCTAACTGAAGCAGAAGACATCAAGAAGAGGTGGCAAGAATACACAGAGGAATTATACCAGAAAGATATGGATGTCTCGTACACCCCAGGTAGTGTGGTTGCTGACCTTGAGCCAGACATCCTGGAGAGTGAAGTCAAATGGGCCTTAGAAAGCACTGCAAATAACAAGGCCAGTGGAAGTGATAGTATTCCAGCTGAACTGTTTAAAATTTTAAAAGATGATGCTGTTAAGGTGCTACACTCAATATGCCAGCAAGTTTGGAAAACTCAGCAGTGGCCAGAGGATTGGAGAAGATCAGTCTACATCCCAATCCCAAAGAAAGGCAGTGCCAAAGAATGCTCCAACTACCGCACAATTGCACTCATTTCACACGCTAGCAAGGTTATGCTTAAAATTCTACAAGGAAGGCTCAAGCAGTATGTGGACCGAGAACTCCCAGAAGTGCAAGCTGGATTTAGAAGAGGCAGAGGAACCAGAGACCAAATTGCAAACATGCGCTGGATTATGGAGAAAGCTAGAGAGTTCCAGAAAGACATCTACTTCTGCTTCATTGACTATGCAAAAGCCTTTGACTGTGTTGACCACAGCAAACTATGGCAAGTTCTTAAAGAAATGGGAGTGCCTCATCTGTCTCCTGAGAAATCTCTATGTGGGACAAGAAGCTACAGTTAGAACTGGATATGGAACAACTGATTGGTTCCAAATTGGGAAAGGAGTACGGCAAGGCTGTATATTGTCTCCCTGCTTATTTAACTTATATGCAGAATTCATCATGCAAAAGGCTGGGCTGGTTGAATCCCAAGCCGGAATTAAGATTGCCGGAAGAAATATCAACAACCTCAGATATGCAGATGACACAACCTTGATGGCAGAAAGTGAAGAGGAATTAAAGAACCTTTTAATGAGGGTGAAAGAGGAGAGCGCAAAATATGGTCTGAAGCTCAACATCAAAAAAACGAAGATCATGGCCACTGGGCCCATCACCTCCTGGCAAATAGAAGGGGAAGAAATGGAGGCAGTGAGAGATTTTACCTTCTTGGGCTCCATGATCAGTGCAGATGGTGACAGCAGTCACGAAATTAAAAGACGCCTGCTCCTTGGGAGAAAGGCGATGGCAAACCTAGACAACATCTTAAAAAGCAGAGACATCACCTTGCCAACAAAGGTCCGTATAGTAAAAGCCATGGTTTTCCCAGTAGTGATGTATGGAAGTGAGAGCTGGACCATAAAGAAGGCTGATCGCCGAAGAATTGATGCTTTTGGATTATGGTGCTGGAGGAGACTCTTGAGAGTCCCATGGACTGCAAGAAGATCAAACCTCTCCATTCTGAAGGAAATCAGCCCTGAGTGCTCACTGGAAGGACAGATCGTGAAGCTGAGGCTCCAATACTTTGGCCACCTCATGAGAAGAGAAGACTCCCTGGAAAAGACCCTGATGTTGGGAAAGATGGAGGGCACAAGGAGAAGGGGACGACAGAGAATGAGATGGTTGGATGGTGTTCTTGAAGCTACCAGCATGAGTTTGATCAAACTGCGGGAGGCAGTGGAGGACAGAAGTGTCTGGCGTGCTCTGGTCCATGGGGTCAAGAAGAGTCGGACACGACTAAACGACTAAACAACAACAACAAAGCCTCCCCTACCCCATTAGTTTTCTAAGTGCATGGCTGGTGAAAGTGGCTTTCAATGTCTTAAGAACATTCAGATGTGGAAAGCTTCATGTTGATCTGCAGCTAGAAAGGCCTGTGTAGCATGACCTATTTCTAAATGCATTGTTCAGTGTTTTCCTGGGAAACTTTCGTCCCTCAATACAGGGTACTATAACAGGTACACTATTCTTCTGGCTTCCTTTGGGGGGCAATGATTGTTTGATATTTTAACAATAATAACTTTAGATTTTGAGCACATATTACCTTCAGCCTACGAGCAGCAATTACCATTTGGTTCCAAGCATTTCTTTTATACTACTTCTTTCTGGGTGGTGGTGGTGAGTTTTCTCTCTTGCTCTCTCGATTATTTTGGATTAGGATATTTTAAAATCCAGCCTACACAGGGAAATTTAGCATCAACAGATGTTCACTTTCTGGGTCAGTGGAATAGAGCCTTTTCAAACCAAGTCCACCTTTTCTTCAGCAGATATGCACAAAGCTAGGATTGTGACTGAGTTACATTGTTATTCATGGACAGAGAATGAACTTTTAAAAATGTTCTAGGCAGAGGTTTCAGACATCTGGCTCATGATGCAACAGAGCTAAATAAAATATATTAATAGTAAAGAAGAATAAAAATACCAGCCTTCTTTCATCCACACCATGATACTTTTATAACTAAATTTATCCACCTTCTGGGGCAATTTCATTCTTTCTCTCTCTCTCTCTCTCTCTCTCTCTCTCTCTCTCTACACACACACACACACACACACACAGTCCTCTCTGGCTCTTATTACTTAGTTACATTGTTATTCATGAACAAACACTGAACTTTTAAAAATGTTCCAGGCAGAAGTTATAAATAATATACAATAATGTGTAAATAAAATAATTTGAGACAAAGTCCAGCCAAAGTTAGACACATTTTGTCCTGTGAAATTAAATGGGACAGTTTTAATTGGAAATTAAGTATCTCCCATTTAAATCATTGGGGATCGATACTGTCTCCTATCACAGAATTGTAGAGTTGGAAGAGATCCCAAGGGTCAGTGCAGGAATCTTAACACAGAATATTATTATTATTGAATTCCTGAAAAATTGCCATATTGTTGAACAATTTTCAGTTGCTGAAGTATTTCCTTCTATTATACAATATCAGGAAGTACCCGGCTGTAGCGCTGAATGCACAAGAGCACAATCAACAGCCTGATTATATCTGAACAAGTCAAATTACATCCTAAAAAATGACTGCTTTTATGGGAAAGGGAAATATTAACTGCTTTAACTCCCTATATTTTTCAGGCATCAGATAAAGGAATTTCCACAGGATATTGTTGGCAACCAATCAGTGACAGAACAGCAGCACAGAAGGAAAGTGCAATAAATTATCCCTCTGAAACCACAGCCACAGCCTACTGTATAAAGCAGTTCTGAGAGGGACAGTAAAATAAAAAGTTTCACTGATAAGGTTTCACTGGCAACGATCATGTGCTAAATAAGGCATGGGCTAGCTACCTCTCCACAATTCATGGAATGATAAAACCGGGAAGCAGTCTTAAGAAAGGCGCCTTATGTCAGATATTCAAAATGAAAATTTAGGTTAGGAATTTTATTTTTAAAATCTGTCCTCAGTTTAGCAAGTGGAATGCTAGGGGTTCAGGCGCTTAATTCAGGGTCCGGGTTTCCTGTTCATAATGAGGCATAGCAGAGACTGTGGTGTCTTTACGATAGATGGTTTATACACAACCTGAGACTACGATGGAGGGATTCACAGCATTACTACTACAAGAGGGTCTTGCTTCTTCCATGGGTGCAGCCTTGGATCCAAGCAGAAATCAACCACTGAACTCTAACCCTCTCTCCAGCTTTCAACCTTTAACCAGCCTGCAACCTTCTTTTCTCAAGATCACATCACAGCCAACTCAAACTCCAATTCAAACTTTGCCTTTGTCTTCTATCTAAGAGTTGGAAGAGGGATCCCACCCACTTGCCATCTGGCACAGAGCCTTATCCCTTTGCTTTCTCAATGGGCCATCACCTTTCCTTTGTTTTCCTAATGGCTCATCTCCCAGGCGATTGTGTCATGAAGAAACTAGCTCAACTTATTTAGCTTTCAATATTTGCTTGGTACAGGGATTAAGTGTCTGGCACCCACAAAAGCTTAAGTGTGTGTGTGTGTGTGTGTGTGTGTGTGTGTGTGTGTGTGTCTCTCTCTCTCTGTGTGTGTGTGTGTGTGTGTGTGTGTGTGTTACACCTACATGTTTTTTTGGGGGGGAGGAGCAGGCATCAGAAGGACAGTGGTTGTGTGCATCAGTTTAATATGGAACCTGTTTCAGTAGCAGAAAATGTGTCTAAAGGAAATGGTAATTAAATACAACACATAGAACAACAATAATAAACCTGCGGTCAAGGAGCAACACTATGTAATTTGCTCAATCGATTAAAACAGTACAAACACATTTATGCTTTTCAGAAATGCACAACAGCTGTTAAGCTTCGCTGTGGTGGAAGCACATTGACTTCTGAATCTTCCAACAAGAATACAGAGGAATCCATTTGGTCTTTTGGCAGCAAGCCACAAATTTCAGGGGAGGGAAAGCCCTGCCTTTGATTAGGAAAAAAAAATGCTGTGTCAACTATCTACTAACTGCACTGCACTTGAGCTTAGCCAAAAGACCAAGAAGCGACAGATCCATTCCTAGATGTGGGTAAAGGTAAAGGTGCCCCTGACCATTAGGTCCAGTTGCAGATGACTCCGGGGTTGCACACTCATCTCACTCTATAGGCCGAGGGAGCCGGTGTTTGTCCGCAGACAGCTTCCAGGTCATGTGGCTAGCATGACTAAGCCGCTTCTGGTGAACCAGAGCAGCGCACAGAAACGCTGTTTACCTTCTCGCTGGAGTGGTACCTATTTATCTACTTGCACTTTGACGTGCTTTCGAACTGCTAGGTTGGCAGGAGCAGGGACCAAGCAACAGGAGCTCACGCCATCACGGGGATTCAAACCGCCGACCTTCTGATCGGCAAGCCCTAGGCTCTGTGGTTTAGACCACAGCGCCACCTGTGTCCCTCCTAGATGTGGGTGGGAAGGGAATAACCTATACAAGATTCTATTTCTGCTTTTACACATGCAAACATTTCCCTTTCACTTCTCTTATCTGGAGCTTAAAGAAGGAAACCATTCTAAAATAGGAACGTATTAATAGCCAGGTCTATAAAACCAGCTGAGCCTGACCACTTGGGCATATAAGCTGATCCATGAGGACTGTTCAGACATTGCTTGGTCTTTTTAACGAGGAAAAAGCAGGAGGTCTTGGGTTTCTAGGTTTCCTTCCCCATCCCTCAACTGTTCGCTTACCACAGGGGGGGAAACAACCAATGCATGGGGAGAGCCTACATTTGTTTGAATGTGGGATCTTTCTGACCCACAAAGTAATGTTTAGGGAAGCTTTTAATGTTTGATGTATTACAGTATTTTAATATTTTTTTGGAAGCCGCCCAGAGTGGCTGGGGAAGCCCAGCCAGATGGGCGGGGTATAAATAATAAAATTATTATTATTATTATTATTATTATTATTATTATTATTATTATTATCTTCAAGGACATTAGGCTTCGTGTGCCCCAACTGCCCTTATTTCCTGTGCCCCTTAGAAAATCACTAGCCCGATTCAAGAACTCAGCCTGACCAAAGGAGGGTTAATTGTGTGGCCCCACCCCAATGTCCCCTGCACACAAGGCACTCTCTCTCCTCCTGTCCTTCATGTGTTTAGCATAAAAGCCTGAAGGCAGCTTCTAACTATGTTCAGCTGAACATGGCTAGAGACCTTCCATGTGATTGGGAAATCTGTGCTATTTAGAGGTTTCTAACTGCTCAATGTGCAAAGAACTCAGAAGGGCTCAGGTGAATGGGGACACTTTGGGTAGGGCCTGTGTGAAAATACAGAAATGCAAGGCGATGTGCACAATAACATCATCTTAGCCCCACAGGTAGTAGCCCTTCAATTAAATGGCATTCTCCGGTCATGTGTGCCCAGACCTGATCCTTTGTAAAAAGCCACTGAACCTCTCCCCTACCCCTGCAAAGAGGATAAACTCAAAAGCTCATTCTTCCTCATTTTCCCCCTTTCCTGAAGTATTCTGTAAAGGTTTGGGGGGGGGGGTTGGTGTTTTTTTTAAAGCTGACCTATTCTACTTACATTCAATTTCCGTAGGCTTGTTATATCCTTGCCAGATTCCTCCCTTGGAGGAGAACCATGTGACAAAGCAGTAAACTACGGCTGCTAAGGGGCTTCCATTAACAAAACAGAGCTCCGTATGTTGGGTTAATCCTGCACCTGTGATCTGTTATTCAGCAGTTAAGAAATGCAACCCAGGCTGTCGTTGCCCTAATGCAGTTCAGCTGTTGCCCCTACCCCACTGGGCCCCTAGAATTCTCTTTGATTGTATAGTTGGCAAGCAAGAAATAGTCCAACCAGGCACAGAACTACATGAGGGGAAAGGGGAAAGGAAAAGGAAAGCCTCACATTAGAGAGAATGGTTGGCTTTCTGCTCATTCACCATCCCTTACCATTTCCAGATGGGTTAAAAGCTTCTCATTGAACCTACATGTGAACTGTCGCACTGCTGCTTTTAAAGTTCAGAGCTCTTTTTTTGCCAAAGGAAATTTGTCTGATTGTTTTTTAAGTGGCATTTTTATAGTGCTTACATAAGAGTATGATATACCAAGGTGTGTGGCAATATTAGTCAGTGCTAATACTCAACAAGAATAACACTCTGCACAGCACTTAGAAATATTTTCAATATATTAAACGGTGTAGAAATTAAATAACCCTCCTTCAAATGACTGTAATAAATTACAAACAAAAATTGGTATATTTTGACTCTGTTTTTCAGTGTTACATGAACAGATTCCAAACAGTAATGCAAGACCTAACTAGGATGACTCCTTCCCTCATTGGATATGAACTATTGACACATCCACCTATACCAGTACGAATCTTTAGCCAAAAGATAAGATAAAAGGTGAAGAAGGAAGTGGAAATGTAGATTCCTTTTATTCCTGCAGGCATAATTCTCCCAATGTATTTATGCAGGGGTTTTTGTCCTCATAGCTGACCCTGTATGTCCTCCAGATGTTGCACTCCCAACTCCCATCAGCCCCAGCCAGAATGCCAATGGTAAAGGATGATGAGAGTTGTAGTCCAGCAATACATGGAGGTCACAGGTGAGCCGGCCCTGTTGTATGCAATATGTGCAGGCGCTAAAGACTAATCTGTGTGGATCAGGTGTGGAACAGATACATATTCAAATGCATTTTAAAGTAGCCATGCATACAGACCCTATTACTCCCACTGTCCTCTCCATCAGAAATTTTCAGCTGTAAAATAAGCTATGCTACTGTTTTTTGGAAAGCTTAAACCAATGGGAATATGACAGTGTTGCTCTGTTGTTGATATTGGTGGGAAATGCAAGCAAGGTCTGTCCCATTCTCTTCCAATTTGTATATGCAACAATATTTTTTTCCCTAAGGGTGGGAACTCTTTTTCAAGCCTCATAGCTGTTGGGGAGGGAGGGAGGGAGATTTTCGGAGGGGGGGTCAGATGGGGAAGAAAGAGATAAACCTCTCTTTCCAACATGTTGTAATACCACTGAGAACAGGGACTCTCTATGCTTGTAGTTACTTGAAGAGAATAAGAGAAAATGAAGCAGTACACTACACATTGAAGCAAATATATCGTTTGGTTTTGAGTTTGTTTTCAATTTGTGGCTGCAAGTGTTCAAGCTTTTTTATTTTTTCTAATTTAACTTTTCTATGTCACCCTGCAAGCACATGCTTCCATAGAAAATGCAGTCCCCAATAGGACACCACATGGTCCGTCTTCATCCAGGGTGCATGTGGTGTAGAAGGGGGATACTCTGAGTGGTAGGGTGATGCTCTTAGGGTGATTGCAGCCTGTGCTGGTGCCACATTGCATTTGGTGTGGTTTCTCCTGGGCAGTGGGGTTTCGGTAGCATCCTATGAAAAGGAGAAAGTGGAAGAAGCAAAGCAGTCTCTACTTGCCCAGCTCTGCCTGTGCATTCTTTAAGGACAGAGCAGATATTTCCAAACTGCTCGTGTTGGTGACACACTTCTGTAGACATGCATCATTTCACAACATAGTAATTCAGTTTTACTAGCAAACCAAAGTTTAAACTAACCCCATTCCAGCCCTGGGAGGAGAGCAGGGAGCATACATGCCACACATTGCAGCTGACGCACTAACCTGTCACGACACACAGTTTGAAAATCTCTGGACTAGAGGATACTGTGTGCTCGCTTGCTCGCTTCTCGGACTTCAGTGCCGAAGTGTGATACCTGCTTTGATTTCCTCCCTCGCCTTCTGTCCCCACGGAGGAAACCAATAGCATGCCCAAACTCAGAGCCATGGGAAACAAATAACCCATCCACCACGTTTAGAACATTGGGAAATACCATGACAACAGTCTACAGCAAATACAGTATAGAGAGGTCTATAGCTGGAGAGTACAATGTATTCAATTATCCTGATACGTGCAACTGTTTTAGCACCGCTGGCTTGAACTCAGCTTGCCTTCATATTCATAAGCTGAGCAGTTCAGTGACAGTAAGTTAGCTGTCTCTGAGGACCTTATTCTGTTCCTAATTAATGCAACAGAGCAGTGAAAGCCATGGCTACAGGCGCCAGCACATCCAAACTACCCACATGCTGTTTGGAGGACTTTCTCTTTCTGCAGAGTTCACTGTCTCCTAACTTGTTCTAGACAACAGATCAGTAGTTATGTACAAGCCAGCAGATCAGATCACACTGTTTTGTCTAGAAAAGGCAAGACGGAAATGTGCTGACGCTTCTTTCAGGAACTATTAAACTACAAACAGTGCTTGAAAGCTACTTATCTGCATTTTTAGAATAAGCAGGAGAAGGCACTCAGTTTAACACACTACGTAAAATATGCTGCAGACTGTCAAATCATTTAACATTTGCATTTGTTTTTAAAAAGAGTGATATCGCTTTTGATTAACGCAGTCCGGCCCCACAAAAACATCAAACATGCATATTCTATGACCATTTATTTAGGATATTGAGAACGAAAAGTGCAACTCAAGTAGCAGAAGTGCAGAATGGGTTTCAAGCAACTGCTATGTCAAGGGCACTTAAAAATGCACAAGGATATCTCAGTTTAGAAATGTTAACATATAAACGTACAGTGAGTCCGCTATGCTCCGTGACCTTGTTTGAAAATAGAGGCAAGATATGGCACCATAAGATAAATGCCCATGCATTAATTTTCAAAAATCAGCAGCACATACTATGCTCTGGAGACATTAAAAGATTTTCAAAGCAAAGCCTCTCCTCTTCCCCGAGGCTTTGTGAGCAGGTCTCGCTTCCCATGCTTCGCAGGGGGCATGGATGGCCCACTGCGTCACAAGGAGTCCCGGGCCCGTGCCATGCCCTCAGCCAGCCAATCCGGCTGGCTGGGGGGCATGGTTTGCCACTCTTAAGTGAATGCGGGACCGTGGCTCAGCCTGTTTCTTCCTGCACATACAGATCTCCCGCCCTCCCTTCCTCTATTCTCGTGCATTCAACACCTGACCTTGCTATGGACCTCGATTGGTCGCCTGTTGAAGGGGCCTGGTAGGAAATTTTTCCACTTGGCAGATTGGCACCAGCCATTTGGTTTTTCACCTACCTCATAGCAAATCATCACAACATTGTAAGGTTTGGCAGTTGGGCACTGGAAAATGTGTTGTGTATGGGAGGGGAGGTTGTGGCCATCACCTACCCCTCCCCTTGAAGGGTATTCCGTTAAAGGAATCCAGCGGTCATGGTTCCTGTCTGATGCCCAGGGGGTGGCTAGGGCTATGGCACAACCCTCCAGTGACTCTAGGGGAGAGCTTCCAGCTGATTTGCATCAACAGGCTCCCCCTACAGGTCGTTAACCCTTGTGTGACTTACTGCAGAGAAGGAAGGAGTCAAGTATAGTCTGTTCGGATCCAATGCCTAAGCCAATACCACTCACATTCTGTAACCAATAAAGTTGTTGCCATTTTTTGCCCATTAACCTAAAACACTGGTGTCCATGTGTCTTATTTCATCATGAAGCGGGGAGTGGGGCCTCGACTCACTCAACAAATTAATCAGATAAATCCCAGAAAGAGAGACACAGCTAATGCCTGGGCTTGGCCTTCTGATATCTACCCCTTACACAACCATCTACCCATGCCAAGCAATTCACTCTTCCTCCAGAGGGTGTGGTAAGTAACAATGGAGTGCTCTAATGGAGTGCTCCATGCACACTGTAAGCACTGTTTGTAATGGAGTGCATAGGCCTATGGGAATCACCATGAAGATCTGCAGCAGATCTTGCCAAACCTCATCTCATTATAGAAAAGAAAGCAGTCTGCTCTGTGGTGGCACCTATCCTGTGGCATGCCCCCCTTGAAGATTATGTAGGCACCAAACACATGGCTGGATGTTTCCAGAGTGCATTGAAAACTATATCCTTGCTAAGGTATTCCCATGCTGTTGATGCCAGCTTGTAGTACCCGGATTATTGTAGCTGATATTAATATTCTACTGGTATGTATGGATTTTTAAATAATTTCCTTGGTTATTTTAATATTGTTATTTAGTTTTACGTAAATAAAAATTGTATGTGCAGATGAAGCTTAAGGGTGTATGCAAATGCCATTAGGATTATGTGTGTCACCAATTTTCACCATGAACCAAGGACACACACACATTATACATGTCCTTGATCACCATGCCACATGAGCTCTGATTAGCAAAATGTCACCCAGTTCCAAACTCCCAGTGGGGGGGGGGGAATAGTTCATGTGTGTGGGGGTAAGCCAAGACATCAGTTCATCATTATCCTGAGAGGCCAAAGAGTGTGGTGGAGTCTCCTTCTTTGGAGGTCTTTAAGCAGAGGCTTGACAACCATATGTCAGGAGTGCTCTGATGGTGTTTCCTGCTTGGCAGGGGGTTGGACTCGATGGCCCTTGTGGTCTCTTCCAACTCTATGATTCTATGATTCTATGAATTTAGCGAGTCCAAGAAGAAAGGTCCATTTAATTCAGCATCTTGCTTCCTCAACAGCTTTCTTCCACTGTTGTCCCCTAGCAGTAGACAGTGGCACAATGCCTGTAAACCTAAAGATTCCATATTTACCATATATTAACAAAATAGTAGTTTTCACACAAAAAAGTGTCCAAAGTGACTAAGAAGATCCAAACATCCAAAAACAGAACATTAAAACAAATGAAATCCTAACAGCCATCATGACGAATAGCTGCTCTCCTCAAATATGTCTAATCACCTTTTAGAATCACTACAATTAGTGGCAGCAAGCACCATAAATTAATTGTGCATTGTGTGAAGAAGTACTTTTGTCTGCTCTGAACCTCCTGCCAATCAATTTAATTGGATGACCCTGAGTTGACGTTTTTTGTTGAGCTATTCATCATGACCCCAGGATCACTTGCCTGGTTGGTTACCATTAGTTCAGACACTATCAGTGTATATATTAATTTAGGACTGTTGTTTCTTGGGAATCGCAAGTAGGGAGAGTGGTGCTGCACAGAACGTCTTGCTTGTGAGATTCCTATAGGCAAATGATTGGCCACTGTGAGTACAGGATGCTGGATTAGATGGGCTTCTTGGCCTGATCCAGCACCCTCTTCTTGTTTTCCTGCAATTCGGATGTTACATGTGGGTCCCTTAGACATGCAGAAGTGGCCATTCTTGCTTAAAGCTGCCCAGAATGGCTGGGGTAACTTAGTCAGATGGGCAGGGTACAATAGTAAATTGTTTTTGTTGTTGTTGAATAAATACAAATGAATGGTGGATCTAAATGGCCTATTGGAGTGCCAAAGCAGTGGGAAAGACCCATGCAGTCAGACTTACCCATGCAATTATTAGCTCTGGCTGTGTGGATCTGTTCACAGACAAGCAGTTCCCATGCAGAATAGAAAAGCAGGCACCATGTTATTTGTAGTAGATGGCATTCAACTAAAGTTTACTCAGAGTAGACTCCCTGAAATTAATGGGCCTAACTTAATCCTGGTCATTGATTTCAATAGGTCTACTCTGAGTAAACCTTAGTTGAATACCACCCACTGAATTTAATTATACAACAGCAACCACTTCTGCACACCTGAAAGAATGGACACATTACTTTGGTTTATGTAGGATATAAGGTGTAACTGAAGAACTATGGATGAGATCCAACATAATGCCAGTGGGCATCTGCTCATGCAGTGGGGCCTCTACTTCCTTTTGCCTTTCACCTCCACATAACAACAACAAAATCTGTTACAGATGGTTGGAATACCCTTTAGAACAGGTTTGGAGTGCACTCATGGGACTGCGAAGAAGAAGAAGAAGAAGAAGAAGAATTTATTATTTATACCCCGCCCATCTGGCTGGGCTTCCCCAGCCACTTTGGGCGGCTTCCAAAAAAAATATTAAAATACTGTAATACATCAAACATTAAAAGCTTCCCTAAACAGGGCAGAGAAAGTTCTGTTGCACACGTGGGTTTTTGTTGTGTATGTTGAGTAGACATCACAGGATGTTGTCCCATAAATCCCATTTCATCACAATTTTCTGCTCAGAATTGCTTCCCACGACAGCTCTATGATACCACACCTCCTTCAAAACTCCTCTTTGCAACTCAAAGTTCCTTCAAACCCTTTAGCACAGGGGTAGGCAACCTAAGGCCCATGGGCCACAAGCACCCCATGGGGGTCGTTTAACCGGCCCATGAGTCTCCCCCTGAACTGAGCTGCCCACTCAGTGAGTCCCTGTACGCTGCACTAAACCGGTGCAGCGCGGCGCCAGGACTCGCTTCCGTGGAACCGAAAATCTCATCTGCACATGCACAGGCGTTGAAAAACGTGTCTGCGCATGCGAAGACGCCAGAAATTACGTTTCCACAGATGCAGACGCCAGAAATCGTGGGCAGGCGCATTCACACATGCGTGCAATCTGGCCCATGAAGGGATCTCTGCTGGAGTGAACCAGCCCAGGCAAGGTAAACCTTTAGCAGAACCTTACTGCAGCTAAGTTCCCATGCCTTGCTGCTACTAAGCAGGCATTCAAACCTAAGTGAAACCACTTCTTTTCCGTGTCAAATATTCACCTGCAAGTTCCTTGGTCTTTGTACTACACTGCAAAGTACCAAGAAGATGCTTTCCCCTCACTACTGAGCACATCAGTAGAAGAACAGGACAGAAACACCACTCCCATCATCATGCTAACAATATTACCAAACATCTGCATAACAAAGCATTAGCATGCAAAGCTAATGATAAAACAGAAAGTCAAAACCACAGGTGGGAAGCAAAATTTCACCTCGTCAAAAAAACTTCCAACCTTTTTCTTTCTTTAAAGCTATAACATATTTTATTTTCATCCATAAACAAACAAACAAAGAGCCACACAAAGCCCCCTAATTTCAGCTGTCAGGGTCTTTTCAGTGCAACTTACAGGTCAAAAGAGAGAACACACAGGTGTGCATTATGTCAGTAACTGAAAGCAACTGAGTTAAGTCTGGAATCTGATCCAACCACCCACACATTCCGGTGGGCATTATAAAACACTCCCTGAAGGAATATTACACTAATACTGACTAATTTTCACAAACACCTCTGATCTCTTCAGGCTTCCCATCCCCCCTTCTGGGCAGTGTGCAAAGCTGGTTCGGCTGGTAAAGTGGATCTCTGCTGTTTCTGCTCACATAAAAGCTTTTATTCTTCTCTCCAGGTTAGGTCTTCTATACAAACAATGCACAAAGAAGGGTTCGCCATATACTACCCTAACTCCACTTACCAAGGAGTAAGCTGCATTGAATTCAGTGGCTCACACTTCTGAGTAGATACCATTATCTGCTTGGAGCCTGTACATCCTTTTTTTGACCATCCCAGTAGAATAGGTCAAAGCTTGACAGGGCTCAATAAATACTGACTAACGATAAACAACAGTAGATTACCGTATTTTTCGCTCTATAAGACGCACCAGACCACAAGACGCACCTAGTTTTTGGAGGAGGAAAACAAGAAAAAAAATATTCTGAATCTCAGAAGCCAGAACAGCAAGAGGGATCGCTGTGCAGTGAAAGGAGTGCTCTGATGGTGTTTCCTGCTTGGCAGGGGGGTTGGACTCGATGGCCCTTGTGGTCTATTCCAACTCTATGATTCTATGTTCTGGCTTCTGTGATAGCTGCGCAGCCTGCATTCGCTCCATAAGACGCACACACATTTCCCCTTACTTTTTAGGAGGGGAAAAATTGAGTCTTATAGAGCAAAAAATACGGTAAGTCATCACAGTCAGCACAGTCAAGACAGGTAGGTAAGAGGGAGGGACTAACCCATTATATTTTATGAGGGCTGACAAGCATTCCAAACATTTTCACTGGCTGATATAATAATGATGATTGGCTTGTGCCCATTTAATTAACTGAACATTTTAGCTGCTTGTGACACAAAAGACTCTTCAAGCAACTTTTTAAGAGCATAAGACATAAATAGAAAATATAGTAAAAACATGACTGTTTTTTTTTTAAAAAAACCACTATAAACCACCACAATATATAATCAATAAGCAATAAACATCACTGTGGTCCATCAAATGCCAAGGGCAATAGTTTAAAAAAGATATTAGTTTATGCTCTGGGGAGAGCATTGAATAAATCGAGTGCCACAACTGAATAATAATAATAATTCGTCGTTGTTGTTGTTTATACCCCGCCCATCTGGCTGGGTTTCCCCAGCCACTCTGGGCGGCTCCCAACAGAATATTAAAAACACGATAAAACATCAAACACTAAAAACTTCCCTAAATAGGGGAAAGACCCCCCTCCCTTGTCGTTATGCTCTGAGACTCCCTCAAAGGAAGGAGCTGAAGACAACAGAGAAGATCTAGGAGTTTGGGTAGGTTCATATTGAGAGAGGCATTCATAATTGCAAGCAATACACTGATTGGTCCCTCAACCCACCCACTTTATTTTTACATTCACTATTAACTACTGTATCTTCAAATACAGAACAAGGATTTCTACTGTATTAGTAACTACCCATTCAGAGGTTGTGTTCCTTTAAGGTTTAAACTGCAGGGATCACCATCTTCTCAAACATTGTCCATTTGGCAAGGATTAATGTGTCTCTAGCTCAGTGTTTCCCAACCACTGTTCTGCGGCACACTAGTGTGCCGCGAGATGTTGCCTGGTGTGCCACGGGAAAAATTAAAAAATTCGAAAGATTTTTTTTTAAAAGTCAAATTTTCGATTGGGGCGCCGTCACTAGATGACCCCTGGGGTTCCCTCCCTCCCTCCCGCTCTGCGCCTCCCTCCTCCTCCTCCTCCTCCGGGGAGGCCCTTCCTGGCTCTCGGCCAAGGCTTGGCGGCTGCCACTCACTCACTCGCTCGCCCACCCGTCCCTCCATCCCTGCACCCAGCCTCTCCCCCTCCGTCCCCGGCGTGGGGGCTGCCGGGATCCGTAGTCCCCTCGCCCTTGGGCTCCGCGCCCGCACGGGGTGCACAAACTACGTTTCCCAGCGTGGCCTGGCGGGCCGGGCGTTTTGTTTGAAGCGCTCTTCTCCCGGCCATGGAATGAGCGCAGCGGCGGCGGCTCTTCCGCGCAGACCCCGCGCAGCCTGCCTGCGCCCCCGCGGAGATCGGGCGGCAGGATGGAGCCCGGGGATCCCCGCGGAGGCAGAGCGGCGGAGGCGGAGGCTGCCCCCCAGGTACGGCTGCGTCGGGGGGGTTTTATTTTTGCAATGCTGCATCCGCGCCGGAGGGGACGCATCGGACCGTGGGGAGACCCCTTGGCGGGTGTGCAAGGCAATGCATGCGTGCAGGCGTTGCATGGAGTGCAGTGCAATGCAATGGCAACGCGGCGCCCTGCATGCATGCATGCAACTTCCACCGGCGCTCTGGACTTGGCAGGTGAGGGGGGTCCCCAGTGGGTGGCAGAGAGAGCTGGGAGGGCGAAGGGGAGCCGGGGGGGAGCAGCGCTGCTCCCCGAGCCGAGCCCAGGGGGAAACTTCGGTGTCGTTGCGCCGGGTGTTGGAAGCGGAGGCTGGCGGGGGCCCCTCACCTGCAAAACCTGGTCGCCTCTCATATATTTCATGAATTGCATTCATCGCCCACTTTCTCCTCCAAGGAGCTCCCGGGGGCGCGCGTGGTTCTCCCCGTGTTATCCTCGCAACAACAGCCCTGCGAGGTGGGCCAGGCGAGTGGCCCAAGGGAGCACCCAGGGATTGTCCTGGCCAGGTGGGGTGATTTGAACCCTGCTCTCTGCCCGGTCTTCGTCCTCATTTAGCCCCCACATGTGCATGACTGTGCATGACTGAGGTTTTCCCCCTTCGTCTTGGCTATGGTGTGAGTCTGTGCTGTTAATTAATGGGGTTCTGCCTTCGGAGAAGATGAGCCAGCCCTCAAGGAGGTGATTATGTAATTTGCTAGCAATTCATGTCCCTCCCGGCGTGACGCTGCGCGCTGACGTCACGGGGCTGTAATGGTGGTGTGCCTCGAGATTTTTTTCATGAAACAAGTGTGCCTTTGCCCAAAAAAGGTTGGGAAACACTGCTCTAGCTTTCCATCACCCCCATTTTTTTATTCTGCCACCTATCAATCTTGTGCTGTGGGAAGAACCAGACAGTTACAACTTGGTTGAGCTCTTAACGGCTGAACAGAACTTTCTATACTTCACTTGCGGCTGGAATGTTTTAAGCTTAGCAATAGCTGGAATGTATTTAGAGGCTCCCACATATGTTTATTTCCAAAAATGTTTGATCAAATTTACAATAACTAAATATAATAGTTATCACAATATAACTTAAATAACTAATGAATTTGTCTTTCCCCAACAGCAAATACTTTGTGCAAATGAAACAAAGCACAACTTATCCTGAGATTCTGACTGGAAGTTATGATGCAATTGTTACTTCGAACTGCGGTGTTATTATTTTTTAAAATGCTTTATTTTCTCTCCAATCTCTGGCTTTTAGATTTTCTTCTGTTCTCCACAGAAAGATATTGTTCCGTGACAGTGCTTTCCTTTAAAAACAGCTGGCCAGACCTTAAAATAAATACTGAATAATGAGAAGTAGGTGACTAAAGCAAATGCACTTCATGGTGGCAGGTTGTATAATTTTGCAGAGAAAGAATAATATTTGCCCAGGGTTTTTAGCTTTTTCAAAGTGAATAAAATACTTTATGTAATTGGTGAGCAAACCTTGTTAAAATTAGAGCAGTGTGCAAATGGATATGGTATAATATAGATACTGTTACACACAAATAAATGCACGGACTGTTGAGCATTTTCCAGCCCATAATCCAGCCTTTTGGATTCCATCCCCCACCCCATCCCCCATCCTGGCTGATCTAAAGGCACCAAGTTTCTGAAAGTGAAAGAAGACTGGGTAAATAAGGAGTACAGAATCATAGTAACAGTCCCATAGACTGCAAGAAGATCAAACCTATCCATTCTGAAGGAAATCAGCCCTGAGTGCTCACTGGAAGGACAGATCCTGAAGCTGAGGCTCCAATACTTTAGCCACCTCATGAGAAGAGAAGACTCCCTGGAAAAGACCCTGATGTTGGGAAAGATGGAGGGCACAAGGAGAAGGGGACAGCAGAGGACGAGATGGTTGGACAGGGTTCTCGAAGCTACCAGCATGAGTTTGAGCAAACTGCGGGAGGCAGTGGAAGACAGGAGTGCCTGGCGTGCTCTGGTCCATGGGGTCACGAAGAGTCGGACACGACTAAACGACTGAACAACAACAACAACAAGTCCTATTTTGCAGTGTAAAATACTAACCGTTCTAAAGTTACAATGATAAACAAAGATCTCATGAACAAAACCTGTACGTTCTAAGATACACTGCCATGAACATGGGTCTAAGCAACATTGCAGAATGTGCTACCCATGCTGTTCAGATGGAGGATATGTAAATAGGAATGTCCTTTCTTTTTCCAGCAAGCACTAAGATATTACAAAGTATCTAGATAAATTTTCCAGCTTACCATTATTAAAATTTTAGTGAAACAACTGGCCAATACAGAAGCCAGAGCCAAAGGATGTTTCGGTCAGCAAGGGTGTGTCTCGCAACTGGTCACCCCCTTCCTTCTGCCTGTGCATTTCAACCCCTCCTGCTCTTTGCTGGTTCATGATTTGTCATCATCTGAATCAGGCAGAGGGGGAGAACGAACAGAAACAAGGAGTGAACATCAGTTTGCAATATTTCATGCAATTTAAAGCAGTGGTGCTGAACCTCCAGTTCCCAATTTGGGCAAGTATGCCCAACTGTCCCACACTTAACATCATGTGTTAACTTAAAAAGTAAGTTTATTTGCAACCAGCTGATTGAGGATTATAATTGTTTAGTGGAGGTAGGAGGAGGGAAAAGGAGACTTCCAAGATCCAAATTTAGGGCAAGTACTTTTTGGTGAGGGAACACCAGCAGAGATTTAAAGTTACCAAACATACATGCAGCACAATAAAGTAAGGAAATATAGGCTGTTAGATCTTTAAAATATGCACTTCCAAGTGAGTTTCAGAATTTCCCTCCTCCCTCAGTATACCACGTTTGATGAGTTAGAAACTGTTTTACTTACAAAACTTCAAAGGTCTGGTTCATGTGCTTTCCCATACATGGGTGAAAAAAGTTGCACAGGCAGTAAAACTTAGTTTAGCTATAAAGTGGCAAAAGTTCCTGGTTTATTGGTACAGGAACTCAAGAGCTGCTGATGAGAGCCAAGTGGCTAAGCTGGAGTAAGCAGCTCAAACCTCTTCACATGCTGGGGGGTGGGCTAGAACAAGAGGCTTGATTACCTATTTCATTCCAAGGTAAGGGGAAAATATAGCTAAGCCTGGCAGGACAGCTTACTCTATGGTATTAACCCCTTTGTGCATTAATTAGACTTAAGCATGTTGGTTATATGCAGCTGGTTATCCCACAGTAAAACCTCCTTTGGTAAGTGTTAGTCACCTGGTGTTATTATGTCAAAGTTGACCCTAAGCAGGTGACAGAATCTGGGATTCAGCCCCCTGACTAGCTCCAGTTCCTACCCCAGGTTTAAAGGAAAGTATATACTGAGTAATATGCAAGAATACTTCTATGGTGATGCCTATGAATTGGCAAAAGGGATGAGAAATCATAAACATTTAGGTCTCTTTTGACATTCACTTTGGATACTAACCAATTTAATCAAAAAATATAAATGGGAAGTATATATATTTTAAAAAGGATTAGAAGTGGACTTGTAAGACTCATTGGGGGCAAGGGGAGATGGAGTTAGAAGTGTGGAGAAGCAAATACCCTATATACTTGAGTATAAGCCAACCCAAATATAAGCCGGGAAAACTTATTGACTCGAGTCTAAGCCGGTTCACCACACCACAAACCTCTCCCCCCCAGCCCCTCCCATCCCCCTGCCTACCTAGGGTGCTGCCAAGAGGCAGAGGCTGGTGGTGGCAGCGGCGGAGGAAGAACAAGCAGCCCAAAAGGGCTGCTTTCGGGCTGCTCATTCCTCCTCCACCACCAACAGTGACCCTCACTTGAGTATAAGCCGAGGGGGAATTTTTCAGCATAAAAAAATGTGCTGAAAAAGCCAGCTTATGCTCGAGTATATACGGCATGTCTGTGGCCAGAAATATCTAGAAATGAGATAGGCAAGCAAAGGGCAGAAACAGAGATTGGCACTAGAGAGTACAGTGGTGCCTCACAAGATGAAAAGAATCCGTTCTGTGATTCTCTTCGTCTAGCGGTTTTTTCATCTTGCGAAGCAAGCCCATTGACGGATTAGCAGATTAGCGCTATTAGCGGCTTATCTGCCAATCGGATCAGCTGATAAGCGGCTTAGCGGCTTAGAAAAAGGTGGGGGGAACCAGCAGGAACTCGCAAGACATTGTCGTCTTGCGAAGCAAGCCCATAGGAAATTCGTTTTGCGAAGCACCTCCAAAATGGAAAACTCTTCCGTCTAGCAAGTTTTCCGTCTTGCGAGGCATTCGTCTTGCGGGGCACCACTGTATGTCTTTCTTACAGATGGGTGGGTGCACTTACTAAGGGACTTATTATCTGAAGTAACCATGCCACTGACTTGAAAGTTAAGGCTGAACAGACAGAAACTCTAGAGGGGGGAAAGCTGATTATTTAGATAACTCCAATCCAGGCAATACCATCTCCCCTGTTTATTTTACCTATTCAAGTCTGGTTTCATGCATCTCTTGATGGGCCCAGCAAAAGGAGCAGCAATTTGTTCTGCAGTCATTCATTATAGTTTCAGCAGTGATTTGCTCAACCGAACTAAAGTAACGACCTTAAATGTCAATGACAGTGCTGTGTTTTGTTCGGTTTTGCCTCCAAGAAAGTCCCACCCTTGGGGGCATTAAAACGTACTGCAAATTCCTATGGACATGGCTCTTTCCCCCCTTTTTTCCAGGGAAAAGAATGACTGCTACCAGCCAAGTCAGGTGTGTGGAACCCATAGCTCTCCAGATATTATTGGACCAAAACTCCCATCATCACTGGCCACTGGCCATGCCAGCTGGGGCTGATGGGAGTTGGAGTCCAGCAACACCTGGAGGACCTAAGGTTCTCCACTCCTGAGCTGAACCTTTGAGCTGAACTTTGGCAATGCACAAAATTACAAATACAGAAAGAGAGACTTCTGACACAGTTTTGAGAAACTGGTAAATTATTTCCCAGGTAAAACCAGCATAACGAAAACAAAAAGAGGAAGTTATGTTTGTCTTCAAGTTTCCCATTACTCCTGGGTTGATATTTACGTTTTAACACAATTCCGTGCACAGAGCACAGAAGTAGAATTAGAGTCTGTTTCACTTCAAAGTATTATACAAAAAACAGATGGCTGAAGTAATAAGCATGACAATTCAGAAACCTGTGGCAAGTGTGACTAACCCTCAGTAAAATTTATGGGTTTTTGTGATTCTGGAATCTTTTAAAAAGAGAGCTGTGGATCACATCAAAGAGATGCTATAGTTCATGAAATGCAAAAACTGTTGAAGGAATTGTTTTGGTAGCTACCTCTGCAGCCAAGTCATCTCTGTATTTGCAAATAAGGGCCGTTTGAGACAACATACTGGTTTCACAGTACACTTAAGAATGCAGGTGTGTGGTCACATTTCAACGTTCTTAGAACTGAAAAATATTCTGCACACAGAAAAGCAGCGCCCCAGTGAGACTGCCAAAGTGTAACTCCTCTCCTCCAACATACTATCGTTCATAGGGCAGGGAGCAATTTCTTACCTGAGCAGTATACACAGTACAATATACAACATTGTAATAGCAGGTGCATGACTTTTGCACCTGGCTCTGACTGGTAAATCTTATGGTTGTAGTAAAAAATAAAAATAAAGTAGATCCAACAAGCCTGAAGTTTGCCCGCATCCCCCGATATGCAGTATGGCCAACAATATAGGCCCACAAACTGAGTTGAAGGGTTTTGGGGTTTTTTAAAAATCCTCACTAAAAGCAGCTCCTTCTTGCAATGTGACCTGGGTATTGTTTGTTTCCTGTGTTTTGAAAGCATAAGCAGATAAGAATTTGGACATGTCAACATTAGCATTGCAAGCATACAAAAGCATAATGTCGGAACTAACATTCAGCTAGTTACCTGGACCAACTGAATTACTGTTTGGTCAGGAGTTAAAGCTAAGCAGCACATTTCTTCCACATAGGCTCAAAACAGCAGTCCTTTTACTCACAAATTATGAAAAATCGGTTTTTGAAAACCTGGAATTAGGGTTGGAGAAGAGTCAGTATTTAAGTCAGTATTTAAGCCATGAAGGGCTTATGAATTTGCAATATGCTTGACAGAAACATTGATACCACATAAAAACATGTTTTGCCATAAAAATTGCAAGCACTGTCTTGCTTTGTTCCTCAACCTTCGACAGGAGAGACTAACCCAGATCACTTCCATCATGTTTTCTTCTTCCTTGCTGAAATATGATCCATTACCATTTATGAGAATAATCAAGGTACCACTCATATGCCCAATAAAGGGGAAGAGGGAACTCAAGACTTCATGGTCACCATGACAACAACCACAGGACTGTCCCAGCATGTCATCAGCCCAACACATGCAGCAGGACATAGAAACATAGAGCCAGTTTCAATAAGTTGCTCCACTAGCAGAAGCCAGAGCAAGGACTCAAGAGCCCCATTCTACTAGCACGGCTTTAGATTCCATCCATAGAAAGCTGCCTTATACTGATACTCAGGTCATTAGTCTATCTAGCTCAGTGTTGTCTGCACTGACTGAAAGCAGCACACTAGGATTTCAGACAGGGTGTCCTCCCTTTGCTACACAGGGATACCAGGAATTGAACCTGGGACCTCAGCATACACCGCAGATGTTCTACCTCTGAGCCTCCCCAAACACATTCTTGACTTGGATTTCATGGTGGTCTGATAATGAGGGATTTTGTGTTAACTGTCCCTTGCTGTGGTCAAATAACCTTATTTTAGGCTCACAAGAACAACACCCTTTATTTTTTCCAGGGATAGGGGGAGCTATTGGAATTGTAAATTCCTGGAAACTAACGAAGACTCTGAGGAACTCTTTGAAGGCTTTGGAGGGATTTCCAGCTGCTGAAGCTTTGTGAAATACAGAAATGACTTCAGAGGGTGATACATTTGCTCCCAAGGCCCTTCTCCACTGAGCAGCGCCCATATGGCTCTCTGGTGTACATCTCAGATAAGCACAATGAGTTGGGCTAAAAGACAGCTATCACACAGGTGGATAAAGAATCATATTGAGTCTAATTAGAAAAAGAGTTCATAACTGAGTCTATTATGCGGCAGAGATAGGAGCATTTCTTCACTACAACCACTCTGTCTTTCTCAGGGTTATCCAGTCGAGATGTTCTCAGCGCTGCTTTGGGGTTTCACAATTTGGCCCAGACAATATGGAGGAATCATCATGTTGACAACTAGACACGGTGAGGTCAAAATTGCTTGCTTCCCATGGAGATGTCCAGAGCACCATCTGGTCCAATTTTATCAGATGTCTTTCCATCTTTAAGACCTGAGGACAAGGTGTTTGGCAAGCCTGGCTGACCGCTTGTAAGCTCGACCCTTGACCCTCTTGGCTTATTACATATAGCAGCGAGAGAATGTCCCAGCTGGACCCAAAAGGTTGTAAATGCCTGTCTGAGAGTCCAGGTGGTCCCTGTTTTGTCAAACAAAGCTGTAATAACCTGAGGGGTGGGAGGTATCTATCTACCTGTACTCATTTTCCTGATCTAAATCACACAACTCTCAGCCAGTAGCTAACATTCCTTTCCCAGGCAAGGTGATTGAGCAAATAAACTGCTGGACAAGCGATTTTCTAAAACCATTTCAACTGTGTTTCAGGGGCCGGGTTTTGGCATAGAAGCTGCTTTGGTCACCTCATGGGATGACCTTTGCCATGGGAGGGGCTGGAAGAGTGTGGCCCTGTTAATTTTCCTGGAACAAGTGGCTTTCATTAGCATCAGACATGGTACTTTTCTGCCCCAGAGTGCTGCCCCAGATAGGCTGCCCCAGAGTGCTGCTGCAGTTAATGCTTTCCTGTGATTCCGCCAATGGCAGAGGTTTGTGCTGAGTAGTTTCTGCGCAACTTATTGGCATTATTGCTTTGGGATCCTGCAGGGTTCTATTTCATTTATCATGTTGTTTAACATCTCTATGAAGCCACTCAAATACCAGTAATCACTCTCCATTTTTGCCTAAGTGAGAGTAGATTGGAGTTTTAATGCCTTTATGTTGTTAGTCACTTCAGAACATTCTCCTGTCTGTGAAAAGCAGTTAATTAAAAAAGCATTATTGTGTCCTGCAATCTGGAAGGGAAATGAGGTGAACAGAAATGTGTTCCTCCTGTGTGCATGCTTGTGAAAAACAACAACAGAGTGCTCTATGAATTGGGGGGGGGGTAAGAGTGGGTTTTTTATGTTTTACAAGTCTCCATTTGTTTTTCGACAAGAAGCATGCCTTCGTGGCCCATAAACGTCTACATTCTCAGTTATTTGATTAGCTTTTAAATGGGGACAGTGCATTTTATCTTTATAATGCACTTCCGTTCAGACAGCGCCTTTGACACTCCCGAGAATGAAATAACAAATTTACTGAGCGCCATTTGGCCAGGCTCTAAGCAAACCCAGCATGACATTTGCAGATCCGTTTCTCTCAGACCAAGTAGAGCTTTATGGAGCAAAACGACTGCCGTCCTAGAAGCAACCTTGCTGCACGCAAGTGGGCGTTTTTCAAAAAGAGTAGTAGCCGGCTTCATTTGTCCCAGCTTCTGGTGCCATGATGCAACCCAGAGTCCCAAGGAGAAAGTAAACTATATACACTGTTGTTGTAAATTTCTTTTTCAGACTGGCTTCCAGAATCCTCTTTCTCCTTTTGTTTTGTTTATAAATTTGAATGTTCTAGTGCTCCTGCAGCAGGAGCCTTCACAGGAAAAGCAGCTGAACATTTCTATTTGAGGAAAATCTCTATGAGATTTATATCCTCCGAGTGGGAAAAGTCTTGCTGAACCTAAACAAATGCCGTTTGAAGGTAGCAACATGTCTAGCACAGCTATTTTCTGGTGCACGGGTGGTTTCCTCGCCATCACTCCACCCTTCAGGAATGTATTGTACAAGCAAGGAGGGGAAGAAGCTCACTGTTAACTTGTGCCATCTGCTTTAAAGTGGGAATGGGGAACTTGCAGACAATAACATTTGGAGGGCCACAACTCACATCACCCCCCAATCCTTGGGCTATGCTAGTTTGGGCTGATAGGAGAGGGATCATACTTAATGGATGTGGATAAAGCAAAAGGGGATGAAGCTGCAAGAACTTAAGTATATAGTATAGATAGATAGATAGATAGATAGATAGATAGATAGATAGATAGATGATAGATAGATAGATAGATAGATAGATGATAGATAGATAGCAAGACCTATGGTGCTGGAGACTCTTGAGAGTCCCATGGACTGCAAGAAGATCCAACCTCTCCATTCTGAAGGAAATCAGCTCTGAGTGCTCACTGGAAGGACAGATCCTGAAGCTGAGACTCCAATACTTTGGCCACCACATGAGAAGAGAAGACTCCCTGGAAAAGGCCCTGATGTTGGGAAAGATTGAGGGCACAAGGAGAAGGGGACGACAGAGGACAAGATGGTTGGATAGTGTTCTCGAAGCTACCAGCATGAGTTTGACTAAACTGCGGGAGGCAGTGGAAGACAGAAGTGCCTGGCATGCTCAGGTCCATGGGGTCACGTAGAGTCGGACACGACTAAACGACTAAACAACAACAACAACAATAGTTAATATCATGGTTGCTGTGAAACTAAAATGTTGCTATGAGGAATAGATGGGCATCTTTCTCTCATTCCTTTAGTAAGCAACACAAAACAGCTTCAGACAGCTCCTGTGCACAACCATTTATCCAATCCGATGCAATCATTAGATTTGCTCTTTTAATTTAACAAACACAATTATCCTTAAGATTTATGTACTGTAATTGGATTCGCATGACATTGTATTTATTGGCCGCCACTGCAATCTTCTGTGATTAATCATGTTCACCATGGAAATAATTTCCTCTTTACAGAATAGCTGTAAGTGACTATATTTTAAAATTGTTATTGTGCTGTGCACATGGGTATAATGAATAAAAGCTAAAAGGGAAAAGAAAGAGAGGATTTGGCTTTTTGTGGCAAAGAGATTTTCTGGAACAGATTTGCATACGTAGAGGGCATTTTCAAATATGATGCTTGTTAGAGGCAAGTCAAATATCATGAATTGTTGCTTTTTCCCCCACACTGGATTGCATCCAGTCACACTCAGAATACATAGAGCCACTGATGAGGCTAGTTTAGGTCCATTAATTTCAATGGGCCTACTCTGAGAACAACTTGGTTAGATGCAACACACTTCTTTTCTGCCAACAAGAACTGTGCATTCAGATATAAAACAAGGATAGCTGCGTGACTTGAAAAATTACTCGCAAGCAACAGTGGTTCCCATGTTAGTTTGTAGAACACATAAATAGCAACAAAAGGCAGAGAAAACCGGGCCTTTTACAAGCAATGGGCCTTGCTTCTCAATGTGGTGGAATCTTAGGCCATGGAAGGACGTATTGCCAGATTTGTATGGGAACTACGGTTTTGCATTGAGTGCCATGTGGAACCTCATTTTAATTCCTTTTCCAGCTGACTGGAAAAATAATGCCTCGGTAGTGCTAAGAGGCCCTAATGAGGAGGCCACCCTTCTCTTACTGTGTGGCATTGCAATCTGCTTTAAATAGCTTTCCTATTTATCCAAACATCTGAAAGCTGCAAAAGCCTTTTGGGGTTTTCCTACCAACAGCATTCTATGTACTTATTTTTGGAAGGCTAAAGCTCTTTACACAGCAAAATCCCCATAGCAGTTTTCAATGATAATTAATTAATGCATTAATTACAAACATGTCCTAACCTTTGGTGGGGGGAAACACACACATAGACCACCCTTTCATTTTATCTTCATGGCTAGCCGTTGAAACAGGTTAGACTAAGAGAGGGAAAGGAATTCAAGCAGGATTCCACACATCCCACCAACCCTAGTCCAACCTGGAGATGTTGGGAATTGAACATGGGATCTTCTGTACACAAAGCAGATGTTTTCTACCACTGAGCTACAGCCCTTCCCTTAAAACAATACCATACAGCAAATTCCTTGCTAGTTCCGAATGTTCCTTTCTAGCAAGGTAGCTTCTTAATATTCTTCCCTTTAGTATTTTAAATGTGTTCATATTTAGTAAACACACTTAATTGTCTAATCAGTAGCATCATTAAGGTTGTCGGAATCATTCCACTCAGCATGTAGCATTTTAAAATAAATTGCATGTGTTATTAATCTGGCTAGGGCAGTAGAACTACTCAAAATAATCCACTACTCACGGTGGGGCACAAAGTTCTATCAAGACACATGCTATTGACATTCCTTAAGTGACACTCTAACCATTCATTCACCGTGACGCATTGTACTTCTGTACTGGTCAATAACTAAACTGACAATGTAGATTTTTGACTCTCCAGTGCTAGGCAAGAAAGCAAGTGGACATTATCTCCACATTATTCAAAGCAGAATAAGGAAAGTCATCTTTGACTCAGATATGCTATCTACAAAGGTCGTATACCCAAGGGCTAAAGTAAATGCAGACATTTAGGCTGAGTAAGAAGTCTAATATTGTCAAGCACACTTGATTGGTCCACTACACCCAGGGCAGCAACCAAAATAACCACCAGTTCTGGAAAGCAGCCGTGTGTCCTTTGCAACCAATTAAACATGCACACTATCTGTAGAGCAGCAAATTGCCATCTTAGCCAACTGGCTCAGAAACTAATGGGATTTGACAAGCAAAGGGAAGAAACAACTCTGCCCTTAAGAAAAGTGCTTCTGACTCCTCCTTATTTATCTATTACATTTTTATTCCTCCCCACCCCAACTACCCAGCATAGTAAAGCAATTAAGAGTCATCTATGAAGTTCATTGGGGGATCTTCAGCCACTCATTCTGCATCTCAGCCTAACCTACTTCACCGTTTTGATATAACTGTGTACGCTAGCTACATCGAGTTTCAGAAGAAAAACAAAAGAAGCTCAACAACTTTGGTCCACCCCAGGGATGCACTGGCTGGGATTGCTATGCCGCTGTCCACATGTGCTCAAAATCTCTCTCAGCTCAGGGTTCACGTCAAGCTAGCCACAAGTAACTGTGGCTTACAGACAACTTGGAACAAAGGAAGGAAGCCTGAAAGTGTGAGGGGTTAGGAACAAGGGGTAACACAGGCAAGAGGTCTCTTCATATGCTGTGGCATTGAACCAGCTCATTCAGTTTCATGCCTGTTAACTTTAGTTTTTATGCAAGGTTATTGTGGATATTGGAGTGTGCCCAACACCACACATGTGGAAAGAAAGCCCCCCCCCCTCACTTCCTTCCACCTGCTATCCTCATAACTCCTTAAAAGCCTCTTCAAAGTATCAGGGGAGCTACCAAATTTTGCGATATGTGTCATCTAGGACAGCGCTGGGAGAAGGAAATGGATTGAGAAGGAATGATGTTGTCCTCCTTTGGCACATGTTTCCTCTGCATAATTTTGGGCAATTCACCCCTGCCCCAAGTAGTATCAGGTGACGTGGACCACAATGTTCTGTACGTCCCCTCAACCACTAGGAGAGGCTTTCCAGGGAGCACAGAGGTCGGAAGAGAAAGATCCAGCACACAAGCTGCTTTCCACTCAATGTAATGTTGGATACAGCCCATGTGTTTTAAAAGTTGTTGCTAGTTGCTTTGGGAATCTTTGATTAATGGGCGAGGAGGAAATCTTTTAGATGCAGAAATAAGCAAAGAGGAATTTGAACTCGGGCCTCTCCAGTCCACGTTAATCACCGTATCACTTTATCAGCTTGCTTCCTAGGACTCATTTATGTCATCGAGTCACAAAAAAATATTATACAGTATTTACCTAGGTAACCAAAGATAACCCCCAACACTAAGGAAGTTGGAAGGCGTACACAAATCATAATGAAATATGGGGAATCTAGAAGAAAAGGGGTATGTGTAAAAATAGAAGCCATACCAGCTAATGTTCTTTAAAGCTGAGATTTCTGGTCTTAACACTGACTTTTAACATTTAAGTACCAAGCAGGTGAGCTTAAAGAAAACACTGTATCCAAAAAGTCTTGTCTGATAAACATACAGCTTGCTTTGCAAAGAAATACAGCTGAATGGCTTGGGCCTTCTCCAAGGCTAATTTATTGCACGTCTAAATATAAAGTAGGTTCCCTTGACAGAGAACTGTGTAATGTCTACAAGACAAAAACCAGCACACACTGTTAGCTAGACAGACAGGGCGATGGACAGAAATGACTGTTCAGTGCCTTACTGGCTGCCTGCCATTCTGCAAATGGTACAATTATGAAATATTTGAGAACATGACTTTTCATAAGATTAAATTTGGAGTTAGTTGTTTGTGATGAATACGCAATACGGACCATAACTCACCTTGGATACCAAGACCATAGCCATGCAACATTAAACTGCACATTTTTTGAAAGCACAAAAAAGGTTAGGTTCTAGAAATAGGCAATGCACAGCTTAGCCTAGGTTTCTAAACTTTTTGGGACTCGTGGATATTTTGGGGAGCAGAAAAACCAGTAGCGCTCAGAGGCCTCTCCCCTCCGTCCCCCAAACAGGCAAAACACCTACAAAAAAGGACAAAAAAGCAATCAACCCCCCTCAACCAAACAATCCCCTCCAGAAAGCAAAAAGACCTATTTTCAATTAAAAACCAATAAAAATTTAGTGAGGCAGGGCACCTTGGCAGATGCCAAGTTTATACCAAAATGCCCACGGTTTGCACAGGCATGTTGCATTTTTCAACTTTCAAATTCCAAAAATGAAGAGTGCTAACATCTGTAACATGACCTTGGAATTCAAAAGATATTTTCCTTAAATTAATATAATTTAGTTTTGCAAAATGTGTGTAAAACTGCCATTACAATGATTGCCAAGCACTTGCGGTTATATTACATATTAATATTATTTTCATTCTTTATTATTATTTAGCATTGCCAGACATTTTCAGAAGATAAAATTAAAATTATCTGACTTCACGTAAGCTGCTTATGTGCTTCTGCATCAAAAGTAGACTTACCAGGCTAAATGTTGTCCAATCTCAAATATAGCAGCTGATTTGAATTCCTCACACCCAAAAACGGATTTTTAAGACCACTCACTCAAGAAATTTGCAAGAATTAAGCCTTATCTCCCAAAATGGCACACTGCCAAGTTGGGGGTTCCAGGCTTGGGCTGCATCTTATTGCAACTTATCCCCCCCCCACTAGTATGATGTTTTTTTCCCAATGGAGCCCTTGCTCTAGAAATTGTTTAAGAGAACTTTTTTTGAGGGGGAGAGGTTAGACACAGACTAATCTTTACAGTGCCTGTGTTTGGACATCAAGCTAAGCATTGGCCATGAAAGAAAGTTCCCATTCCATGATTTAACACATCACCCAAATAAATCCCACAGAATTACGGGGAAGGAACCACAACATGCTCCAGAGTAAGTAGCTTCTTAGGAGAGGGAGAGAGAATGCTAAGATGTCAAATAACATTAAGACACTGTTATGTATTGAAGTTCTCACCCTGGTCCAGCAGGGGGATACAGTAGATAGTTTTCACTCAGGTCCACATATGCAAATAAGGGATTGAAAGTGACGTTCAGTGATTGGATAGTTACAGAAAGTAGTTACTGTTGCGTTCTAGTGCGTTCTATATAAGCAGGCTGGCTGAACCCTTCAATTCAGTTCTGTTCTGGCCTGTGAATAAACAAGAGCTGTTTGAAGAATCGTTGTTGTCTGATATGTTCACCCACAACTTAACAGACACAACCTTGCATTTCAACACCTTCCCATCAGATGGACAGATATAGCACTAGAGAACTTCTGTATATAAGTAGACCCTATAAGCTCCACCTTAGCAGTGGCAGAGAGTGGCTATTCAATTTCTACTTGGAGAAATGAAAACTGCTTTTTTTATGTGTGGGATGTGAGCACTACAGAAACAAACGCAGTGCATTTTGAGCATTGTTGAAATGCCTTGAATTTCACTGTGGTATGTGCCTAAAAAGTTTCAGTGGCAATAATCCTAAAGTGCATAACCCTCCTGGACATCTTTTGAGACTATTCTCAAAGAGGACACCACATCCAGCTTTATTCTTTGGAAAGGGACATACCGATATTTGAAACAAACAACCAGTCTAAACTTAGGCATTGTGATGCTGATGGTTTTGGAAATCGTCTGTAGAGGCAGTTCTGAGGGAAAGGCTTCGGTTTTGTTTATGTGTTTTAATCCACATTCTCTACTCCATCCCAAGCTGCTGACAGGAAGAGTCCATGTTTTGCTTAACCTCAAATTACTCCCACAGAAATAGTGAAAAGGGAACAAGGGGGGAAAACAGGAGATGGCAAGCAGGGAGGCTTTTCCTTATTTTACAAGATTAACAGCCCCGTGCAGATAAAGAGATTTTAATCCTTACTTCCTTACTATTCATTTTCTTTCACAGAAGAAGGAGGGGAAAAACCTTTCCACTTCTGCAGTATATATCAGAGTCAGCAGCTCTTATACAACAGGAGTAAACACTGCACTTTTGTGGAAAATGCATCCAACTAACAGGCTGTTGCTTTGCAGGGCCAAGAGGGATTATCTTGTAGGAATAATTATTTTCAAGCCCCTGAAAGAAGTGAAAATCTTTTACATACTACAAGCTACCTTGATAATACTATTTCTAACTTTAAAAAAAACAACGGTGATCACAACTACTTTATTTTTATTTTAGTACATTTAGATCCCACATTTGTTTGAATGCAAAACTCAAGGCTGCAAAGTTAACTATGTAAATCACAACGATTTGTGTTCAACGGTTTGTGTTCAAACTCAAAGCTGCAAAGTTAACTATGTAAATCACAACGGTTTGTGTTCAACTTCTTGTTGATTATAAATTGATTCTGCTTCAATGTTCCAAGTTTTTAGAAGGAATTGCAACTTCTTTCTTTCTTTCTTTCTTTCTTTCTTTCTTTCTTTCTTTCTTTCTTTCTTTCTTTCTTTCTCTTTCTTAGCAAGAGTTGGGAACTTGGCGGTAGGGAAGGATAGATAAGTTAGATCTAGATGGGCAGCAAAAGCCAAGGCTGGGCAATACTAACCATAGGGAAATATGTGTTCAGGCAATAGTTCAACCACAAGTTTGGGTCTTTTGCTGACATAGTCTGTCCCTGAATAAATCCAGTCTTTTCTCATTTCATTTATTCACTTTTCCCTGAGTTGAGGGGAATGCACCAGCCGGGAGCCTGCCCTCATTCTGTCTGTGAGTACAATTCTGGAGTGAAATATTGCACTCAGATGCCTCAAAACATAGCACTTGGCTCCTTGGCCAATGGTAAGAAGAATCCTACTGCATCAGGCCAAAGGCCCATCTAGCCCATCATCCTGTTCCCACAGTGGGAGCCCAGATGCCTTATGCAAAGTTCACAAGTAGGACCCGAGTGTAACAGCGCTCTTGCAACTTATGGTTCCCAGCAATGGGCATTCAGAAGCAGGCTGTCTCTAACAGTGGAGGTAGTCATGGTCAACAAAAATCCTGATTATTTCTAAGATTTATTAAGGAGGTACGCTCGCCATCTTCAAACATTTCTCCACAGTTACGAAGTCACGACAGGTAAAAAAAATAAACCCTTTTATAAATAAGGCATCTGGAATCCTCAAGATGCTAAACAGTTAGATACAAATCAGACTTATCCATGTTTGCAGCCACTTAAGGACTGCAAAACCTAAAAAAGCAGTGCCAAACAGAATACAGCTGGGTGAAAGCAGCTGTACTGTCCAAGGACATTTATTAATTAAGGAGACTACAGTGAGAGGATCCCCCCCCCCTTCTCCTTTGTTGCATTAGTTTAACAAGCTCACCACTGGTGACAATACATCTGAAACCACAGTGACAGTTTTTAACACACACACGTAAATCTTGAAGGCTGACATGCCAGAAGTGAAAGGCAAATCTTGTTGTTTTCACTAATAGCCTTGTAAAGACAAACCGCTGTCCCATTTGTACCACATCTTTAATTAGCTCCTTAAAAACCCTTTTAAGTATCGAACACAGGACTCTAAAAGCTCAGCCACAAATCTAGAGTGCACATTCACCGAAACCCATGGCTAAGGTGCACACTTCCATTAGAAGTAAAAGTGTAGTAACTGGAGATCATTTTGCAAGCACCGTGGCGGTAATTTCCTTCTCAAAACAGTATTCACAAACATATTTTATTGTGGGGGCAGAGAGGGGGAGATGACAGTGCTCATCAGAAACCTAAACTGGCGATTGTGGGAGCTCCGCACATCGAATTACCAATGAGCACAAGGGGGAAGAGGAGAATGCATTAATAAAACATTGAAAACGATGAATCAATACTGTAATGTTAGAGTTTAACCTAAATAATATCTGATTAGGCAGAACTGGGCTCTGCTAACAAAGGGAAATAAAGCAACTTGTTTCGGTTTTACATTCTAGATGGGGAGATGTGCATATAAGTTGTTTTATACACTATTCTTTGGGGGGGAATCCTTTTTCTAAAATTGTGTTTAAAACCATTTGAAACCCTGAATGGTTGTGATTTTGGACAACCTGCTTGCCACCACCACCCAGAAAAAACTCCCCCCCTCCCCATATTTGAATGGTCCTAGTTTCTGAAAGCTGTTTGAGGCAGTCTCTAATGCAGTCTGTAACGAGGACAAAGCTATTTATCAGGGATGCAGAGGCTGTGCAGATTAAACGAAAGAGCGTCTTCTTGTTGGGCAATTCCATGACTAAGAGAGCTGAAGCAGCTACTCAAGAACGAATGCTTAAAAGAGCTGGGCAATGGCTGAAGGCAGGTGGTGAGGCAGACACCTTGGACTCATCCTTACTTCCGTCTGCACCACTGTTTTCCCAAAGTTCAGCACAGAATCGGAACAAATGGCCATCAGGTTTTCCAGCAGATTGCCGTTTTTCCTGACTTAGCGCCCAGAGTGGGTGTTCTGGGGGAAAGCAGCAGGACAAAGCAAAACTTCTTGGATCTGTGCTTAGAAAGCATGGGACAAGCAGAAAACTGTGTGGATGTGCCCCTTGTTAAAGTGAAGCATGCTGCCTGGGCCTGGCAGCAGTGGTAAGTTAAGCTGCAGCAACATCCTCCTCCCATAGGCAGCCAAGATGGGCATGAGATGGGGCAAGGTGGTGGTGGTGGTAAGGCTGGGGACACCTGCACAGGTGGTGGCCATGCAGTGAGTACATATTTGCGGGACAACCAGCAACAACATGGACCTCCCTTGACTCCCCCACCATGTCTCCTAGCCATCCCAGTGACTGGCAGTGCTGTTGCCACTGGGGGGATGCCACTGCAACTCCACCTTCCTTCTTTACACATCACTCCTGGGGGCTGGCGGGTGCCTGGTGGGGATACTGCCCAGAAGAACACTATGCATGCCATCTAGAGTTCCATATATAAAGTTAATAAATCCATCTGTCTCTCCTACAGGCCATGCAAAGAAGGTGGAATCCAATTTTTGCTAGTCAAGTCATCAGCCACTGCCAGCTGTATTCACAGTAGAACTGTTCACAGAAGAACTGTTCCAAAACCACCAAAACAACAAGCAGCTTTCTGGAAAGAAACAGGCTTAGGGTACCCTTTTTGCAAATGAAACGCAGCTGGCTAGGCAAAATATCAGGTATCTCAACAGTGCTTTGATGGGCTAAATCAAGCAGAAGAAAGAGGTGAAATATTGATGAAAATTAAATCTGCAAGGAGGATTCCTTTAAGCTTAAGAGAGAGAAATGGGGGGGGGGGTCTTTCTGAATAGACAAAAAACAAAACCCCAACCCCACCCACTTTCCCCCACACTGAGACAGGTCTGATTAAAATGGAGATATTCACACATGTCTTTAAGTTGCTTTTGTTTCATGTAACCAGCTAAGACTTTAGTCCCTGTACATTCCAGAAGCTAGAGTCACTGGTACTAATCCTGATTAGTGCCATAAACTATACCCACCAATGAAACTACATGGGTAAAATTCTTTCCCAACAATACAGCATCTCAAAATGCAGCCTACTGCAGAAAATAATGGGGTAACAAAGCTAAAAACAAAACAAAAACAGCTAGGAATTAAATTCAAGGAAATATAAAGAGTAGGTAGAGCTTTAACCACAGCAGCACTCTTAGAAGGTCTTTCATGCTACTGATTTTCTTGTGTTGTGCTGGCACTAAAGCTCCTCTTTTGAGAAGTGTCTCCATGAGTGGAGATATGCAAAACATATTGCCGCTTTAGTCTTCTAAGCATTTCCCCCCACGGGGCATTCAATAACTGCCAAATACAGGAATGAGTTATCACAATGATAGCTGTTTTCTCCCTCTAAAGAGAAGTACTTAGGCAGGCTTCAAGTGTAACTCACATTCATTTCTAGAGACACATCAACATTACAGAAAGCAACATATTTATTCAACTTTTCTGTCTATTTCATCCCTGCCATTATTTTCTCTTTATAGAAATCAAGAAAATATTTAATAAAAATACAAAAAAGTAAAAAATAAAACTTTTTTGGACGGCAACTTTTTCTTTTTTTAAAGACATTCCAAATAACTTAGCTAGAGACATGTGTCCAATAAAATGCACAGATTAAAATGTATCACTTTGACACAGTCACTTAATACAATCCATACTAACCAATTAAATAAATATGTAGACGTAATAAACTTGTCAAATTTTGCTGAGCAGTTAAAATGCAGTGATTTGGGATTATTAGATTGCAGATTTAGAGCCAGGGACTTGTTAGCCTGATTTTTATTTTTATTTTTTTGCACAGTGCCTACTTATGTTAGTTGCTTTATAAATAATAAATATAATCGTTAATAAATATAGACGGCTTCAGCTTATGGCCGAAATGGAAAAATGCATTATTACTAGTTTGGAAGATGGCTTGGAATATTATACCTTTTCCACAACATAAATGGGAGGGAGGGAGAGATGAAAAAGGATGCCAAGTTTATGTCATTTCTCCCTTGGGAAAAATCACAGATGAGATAAAATTTCAAGCATCTGTAACACTGAGAACAAGTTGTGTTTACTGAAATTTTTAGCAAGAAATTAACAGGAATGCCAAGGAATGGACGTAGTGCAAAACCTTGGGGCAACAGTCCTCAAGTCAGTACCTACAATCCTCTTTTTTTCAGAGGGACACACTGCAGCTATCACAGTATTAAATACAAACACACACACACCCCTGGTTCACATGTCACAGGAAGCCAAATAGACCTGGGAAAAAGACCTGGGAAGAGCAAAGTAACTGTTCTTTTGAAGCCCACACATCCACACGGCCCTCATAAACCATAGTTTGGTTTACTGTGACATGAGAACCAGGTCATAGGCATGACTCTGTGGTAACAACTGTGCCTACACATGATGCAGAGGGAAGTGAGGGGCAGATGGGGCTTGTCAACCTGGGAAGGTAGCCCATCTAGGAAAAGGAAAACTAAATCTCCACTGCCTTGAAGGACATCTTCAGGGAGGGGAAGGCTAAGGAGTAAACTCTACACAAATCCGGACTGAGGTCCCTATGATGATTGGATGGAGTCTTGTATTCCTTTTTCCAGAAACTCCTGCAGTTAAGGTGATGCCAAACATATTGCTCTGCTTTCCTCTGGGCAACATCAGCAAGGCCCAGAGGGGGGTCTTGTCGTCTGGGCAGCCCAGGACCTCCAGACACACTGCCCAGGGCTTGCGCTCCACAGAGGTCACTTCACACACTGTGATTCACCTCTGGAGGCACACTCCATTGTCTCCTGAGGCCGACAGGTGGAAACTGTCCTTAACTACTGCAACTTCCACTACGTTTTTTCCATATGGTGCCCAATATCATTTTATTCTGGAAACGTATTATGGAAGAACATGACAGAAGACTGTGACACATTGTCTGTTCCTCATACCGTACACATTCATGTACACACCCTCTATAGAAATATACAGCTAGTCCACAAGTTACAAAGTGGTGGAATTATGTTGGACACCCAGATCTCACCCATTATCCATAAACCAATCATTTTACTCTTTTCACTGTGTTCTCTAGGTTTTCTTCTTTCCAGCTGGCACTCTGCATACCATGGCTAACGAGCCTGTTAAGTTCCCACTGGGCTGTTTTTAGACATTTTGTCTCACTGTTTTGTTTTTTGTTTTTTTTTTAAAAAAAGAGTTTCCTGTATTTCTGCCAACCTTGGGGCTACCCTGAACATGCTGGAAAAAAAATACTTCTGTGTTGCATCTTAGTGCCTACAGTACATTCCTTGTGGCTTCCAAACCTGTGAAATTTCTACTACAAAGAGCAATACCTTGCAACACAGGTCCTATTGCATAATATCTAGCCACATTTCTTGACACCCTCAAACAAGTCTAGAAAAAAATTAGATGAGGCAAGAACTCACAGAACATTTTTGCCTAACCTATGCCAAACATAATGGTGTTATAATTTCTCACGTTGTGGTACTATTCTTTTGTTAAGTAATACCAAAGGAGATGTTATGTTTGGTTTTTTTGATGACTGATATGGATGCTGCAGACCACTATAATTCATAAGTCATTTTAGCTGTATCTTTGTTAAAATGAAATTTGTTCTTCACAGGTCAAAACTCTGATTTATATCACTATAATAAATCATATGATATAATTTTAATATGCTATATATAATTTTAATTACAGTGGTACCTCGGGTTAAGTACTTAATTCGTTCCGGAGGTCCGTTCTTAACTTGAAACTGTTCTTAACCTGAAGCATCACTTTAGCTAATGGGGCCTCCTGCTGCTGCCGCGCCACTGGAGCATGATTTCTGTTCTCATCCTGAAGCAAAGTTCTTAACCCAAGGTACTATTTCTGGGTTAGCAGAGTCTGTAACGTGAAGCATCTGTAACCTGAGGTACCACTGTATATCATTTTAATATAATTTTTTTATCCTATCCTCTGTTTGCAATCCCTCCCAATTTAGTATCATTTATAAATCAGAACAGAATAGTCTTCATTTCTTTGTTAATCTAGGCACACTGAATGCAGGATAGACCCATCCACAATCTCTACCCTGCTGGTCAATGGCTCATTAGAGCACCTTGGCTCTGGTGTTCAGATCCATTGTCTTCCTGACTTATAGGTAGCTCCTTACTACTCACACCTGCCCAACATGCTCAGCTGCCCACTTGCTACCGCTGCTTTAAATCAAACAAATGTCGTGAGGAAGAGGATGCATACCGCCACAGTTCTGATCCAATTCCCCACCCTGTGTCCTACAGCTTCTCTGAAGAGAAACCAAGAGTGTAGGAAGGTCCAGTAATCACAGATTTGCAATTTCTCACCTAGGTAAAGGTACCCCTGACCATTAGGTCTAGTCGTGACCGACTCTGGGGTTGTGGCGCTCATCTCCCTTTATTGGCCGAGGGAGCCAGCGTACAGCTTCCGGGTCATGTGGCCAGCATGACTAAGCCGCTTCTGGCGAACCAGAGCAGTGCACGGAAACGCCGATTACCTTCCCGCCAGAGCCGTACCTATTTATCTACTTGCACTTTGACGTGCTTTCAAACTGCTAAGTTGGCAGGAGCAGAGACCAAGCAACGGGAGCTCACCCTGTCGCGGGGATTTGAATCGCCAACCTTCTGATCGGCAAGCCCTAGGCTCTGTGGTTTAACCCACAGCGCCACCCGCGTCCCTACTGCTGCCCTAAACTACGGGTGTACCAAATTTCAACTATCTACCTGGTTTGAGAATACCCAAACTGGGGGTAGCCGATGTGATGTCCCTTCCGGATGCTGGCTCCAGCTGGGAGTTGCAGTTCAAAAAATCTAGAAGGAATCACGTTACCAACCCCTGATCTAATTTCTTTGAGAAAAGAACACTGGCCCAATGTGGACATCACACTAAGCTTTCAGTTCTGACTTAGTAAGGAGAGATGGACACAAGCTAAATGAAGCTGCATGTAGCTCCTTTCCAGTTGCTTTGCTCCTCCCTTCATGAGCAATGAAACTATGGTCTATAATCATAGAACAAACCTCAACTACAGATCATGGTTAAGAATGGGAGATCTAAACCAGGGATCGGCAAACTTTTTCAGCAGGGGGCCTGTCCACTATCCCTCAGACCTTGTGGGGGGCCAGACTATATTTTGAAGAAGAAAAAATGAACGAATTCCTATGCCCCACAAATAACCCAGATATGCATTCTAAATAAAAGCACATATTCTACTCATGTAAAAACATGCTGATTCCTGGACCATCCGCAGGCCAGATTTAGAAGGCGATTGGGCCGGATCCAGCCCCCAGGCCTTAGTTTGCCTACCCATGATCTAAACCAGGCTTCCTCAACCTCGGCCCTCCAGATGTTTTTAGACCACCATTCCCATCATCCCTGACCACCGGTCCTGCTAGCTAGGGATCATGGGAGTTGTAGGCCAAAAACATCTGGAGGGTCAAGGTTGAGGAAGCCTGATCTAAACCATAATCTAGGGCTCAGACAAACTTCAGCATAGCTCCCCCACCATGCTTTGCTTAAAGGACCAGGGAGGACCACAGCAGGTGCAAGCTCCCCCCCCCCCCAGGAGCCAGCATGTTCACATGATCACACTCGTAATCCATAGTCTGGCCCCATCTGCACTATACATATGAAGTCGTATCATACCTCTTTAATTTGTCATGGCTTCCCCCCCAAAATCTTAAGAACTGTTGATTTTAAAAGTGTTGGGAATTGCTTAGAGACACCCCACCCCAAATCCCCTCACAGAAGTACAATTCCCAGAGTTCCCTGGGAAGAAGGATTGATTGTTAAACCACTATGGGAATTGTAGCTCTGCGAGAATATGGAGTCTCCTGAAAGCTCCCTGCCCCATAGCAAACTACAGTTCCCTAGATTCTTTGAGAGAAGCCATTGCTGCTTCAAATGTATAGTGCAAATGAAGCCCATGATCTGTAAACTATGCCTGTGGGTTCATTGTCGCTACCCCCACCAATGGTTTCCTACTGTAGTAAAAGGGACACCTCTTCTACTTTTGACCTGGAAATACCTTGGGGTATCTTTTTAGTCTCTGTGTGAAAACAAGTATAAATATCCTAATTTTAAGTGAAGTAAGATAGATTTATCTTTGCCTATGTATGCAGCAAATATCAGGGTTCTATGTAGCTAACAAATGCTCCTATCAGCAAAGGAAAAAGCAAGGAGGATGGATGACTGTGTATGTGAAGGGACGAATATTGTTGGATGAATATTGATAACATATCACATGTTAAACTGAATTAGTTCTCCTAATTTGACTTTGTATTCCTTCATATTTATTTTACTTTTTCTCATGTTTCCCATTTGGAATAGGCCTAATAAGACAACAAAATTCCATTTCGTTGGGTAGAGAGATTGTCAGTGTTTGCCTTTCAGCTGTCCACTGCAGGTTTCCTGCATAAATCTTTACACGCCCTTACAGATGTTCATATCTTAGTACAGATCTGTTTCCCTTGAGGGTCAGCCAAACCATTAAGAATCTGTGTTTTAATGTGGGAGGAGCTGCCCAGCATCTGGCAATGGAATATAATCTATATATTCAAAATCTGTTTAAGGCTTCTTTAATTTTTCCAAAGCCGCTCCTTCAACTTCCTCAGTAATATTGGAACATTTTCTTCCTAATGGGTCCTCCGAGATTAAAAACGAGCACCTGTGCTTGTACAATCGGATTTTCACACAGAATGCGATCTGCAGCAGTATGCTTACTTGGAAACAAGTTTTTGCAATTGAGCTTCCTTCCCAGAAAATGCTCTGGGATGCTAAAAGGAGTGGAACAAAGAATTATGGAAAATTAATGTCTCTCAAACTAGCACCACATCTTACAGAACAGCAGGAAAGATAGCCAGCCACAAATGACTCCAGCACAACAGTAAACATATTTCCAAAATTCTAGAAACCCATGAAGTAGATTTGGAGCACATTCTTATATTCAGTATCTGCTGGCAATAGGATTTGATGGAAACCATGAAACACCAACAGATTGCCATGAACACTTCTGCCACCAAAACACACATCAGCAAAGATACAGTGGCAGAACAGGTGAATTTGGGTACACTCATGCGTCTTATAGGAGTTACACAGGAAACACAAAATCCTATAAACCTTGAGTGGTATTTAACTAAGTTTTATTAAGAGTGGACTCATTTTAACTGATGGACCTAACTTATGTTCATTAAATTTAATGGATCTAATCAGAGTACAACTTAGCTGCATGTTACCCCTTTAATTCACAATCATAGTTTAATAAGAATAATTTTTGTTTTGTTTTGTTTCCCCAGCCACTCTGGACAGCTTACAGCATATCTAAAAACATAAAACATCAAGTATTAAAAACCTCCCATTCCAGGGCTGCCTTCAGATGTCTTGTGTCATTTTCTATCTCCTTGACATCTGAAGACAGGGTGTTCCACAGGCAGGGCACCACTACTGAGAAGACCCTCTGCCTGGTCCCCTGTAACTTCGCTACTTGCAGTGAGGGAACCGCCAGAAGGCCCTCGGAGTTGGGCCTCAGTGTCCGGACTGAGCGATAGGGTAGAGACGCTGCTTCAAGTATACTGAGTCAAGGCCATTTAGGGCTTTAAAGGCCAGCACCAACACTCTGAATTGTGCTGGGAAATGTACTGGGAACCAGTGAAGATCCTTTAGGACCAGTGTTATGTGGTCTCGGTGGCCGCTCCCAGTCACCAGTCTAGCTGCAGCATTCTGGATTTGTTGTAGTTTCTGAGTCACCCTCAACACCCTCAAAGGTGGCCCCACGTAGAGCGCATTGAAGCAGTCCAAGCAGGAGATAACCAGGGCATGCACTATTCTGGTGAGACAGTCTGCGGACAGGTAGAATCTCAGCCTGCGTACCAGATGGAACTGCTAGACAGCTGTCCTGGACAAAGAATAGAACTGTGCCTCCATGGGCAGCTGAGAGTCCAAAATGACTCCCAGACTACGCACCTGGTCTTTCAGGGGCACAGTTACCCTGTTCAGGAACAGGGAGTCCCCCACACCCACCTGCCTGTCCCCCCAAAACAATACTTCTGTTTCAACTTCAATCTGTTAACCACCATCCATCTGCCAACCACCTTTACCGCCCTCACTGGATCTGATTTGAAGGAGAGGTTGAGCTGGGAATCATTTACATACACATACACAGAAGCCTACCAATATGTTCTCTAACCTACGAGAGGAAAAAACGATACATCTTTGAGAAAAGTTTTTTTTAAAAAAACAAACCAACAACCATACATTAATTTATTTGTATCAAAGGACTGCCCCTTCCAGTTCTTATACTTTATGGCCAGGGTTTGGATCTTCAGTCCCAAGGGCCAAATGTAGCCTTCAGGCTACCCACCTCCTACAGCCCACTTCCTCCTTGAACATTCTTGCCTGGTGGTTCTCCAGTGGTTCTGGTTTCATCTCCAGGGACAGCTGAAGAAGGTAGCATTAGATTAGTGTTCCTCAGCCCCATGACTCTTGAGTTATGTGGTGCCAAAGAACACTCTATTGTATCCTGTGCTGTTTAACATCTATCTATATGAAATCACCAGGAGTGGTCAGTGGGAGATATGGAATGAAGTGTCATCAGGGCACTGATGTAACCCAACTTTTTCTCTCGATAGCATCTGCATCAGGAATGGCCGAGCAGGCCCTGATGTCCAGATGCAGTGGTGGACTTTGAGGGCTAACAACTGGGTCAGAATCCTGGCAAGTCAGAGGTAGGTGATTCCCATGTTGAGAAGTCAGTAAATCGGGTCCCAGTCTCCCTGAATGACTAGGTGTGTACTTTGTGGGTGCTCCTTGATCCCTTTTATACCTATGCATGTCTTTAGGTTTTTCTTCTGTTTTGGTTTTCTACTAGTTTTAAGATTATAAATCTAATAAGCACAATAAGTAAATAAATAATAGATCTAGCCCTGTTACTGGGGGCGTAGGTCTCTTCAGTAGCTAAGGGTGCATTTGACCAGCTATGGCTGGTAACAGTGCTTTTTTCTGGGTGGACGCAGGGGTACGCATACCCCCAAACATTTTGTGAATCTAAGTTTGGCTTCATTGAGGGGCAGTACTTTAATATGAGTAGGAAAATGAGAGTACCCCTAAACATTTTTTTAAGAAAAGAAGCACTAACTGGTAAGGTGGCTCTGACTGTTTCTGAATCGGGACAGCTTGACCACACTTGCCCATGCATTAGTAACATCAAGGCTGGATTACTGCCATACACTCTATGTGGGGCTACTCTTAAGGTAAGTCGGGCGGCAGCAGCAAGTGCAGAACACAGTGGCTGTTTGGGGGGGACAAACTACTCTCAAGATACAACACTGTATTTTCTGGATTCGCACTTGTTTCCAGTCTTCTACCAGGGAAAGTTCAACGTTTTGGTACTAACATGTAAGATCCAATACAGCTCAGGACAAGGTTACTTGAGAGAACAGCTTATCCCTTATATTCCCAGTAGATCACTGTGTTGTGCAGGAGAATTTCTCCTTAAAGTCCCCAAAATATCAGATGCAAGAACTCAAGAGCAGGGCCTTCAGCATAGTGGCCTGTTTTCTGGAGCAGCATCCCTGTTGACATACAACAAGCAAACCACTAGATGTATTTTCCAGAAACAACTGAAGACAATTTCGTTTACACAAGCTTTTCCAGCCACATGAAAATATATCTGCATCAAGTTTAAAAACAATACAGAAGAAACACCTATATTTAGTTATATTTGTACTTTTTAAAACACTTTTTAGCTGTTTTATGGTATGTTTGTAACATGCCTTGCAACAAATGCAAAAGGTGATTCATTAATTAATTAAATAACAACTAGAATGGTCCTAAGTTCTGGCTTCTGTCAGAGCATCTTCACAATTCTAAAGATACACCATCCTTATAACTAAACCGTTAACTAAACACATTTATTTATACCAGTTTGTCTTCAGTTCAAAATCTCCCTTTGGCGAATGTCGATTTATACATTCTTTTAAAACTTCCCAGATACTTGTTTCCTTTGCAGTTCATTCATTAACTTCACTCTTCTCTTTCCCCTTTTCAGTCCTTTTAAACAAGCTAAAAGTTATTATGCTGACTCATGTTTCCCAATCATTTGGATTCAACTCAGCTTCCTTTTTAAAAAGTAATCTTTAAAAAAAATAAAAAGGCATAAATCTCTAAATTCCCGCTTGGATTTTTTTTCTTTTTTGCATAATTTTACTCCAACACATCACTGAAGTAATTTCAAAGAACTGTATCAACAGTGTAAGAACAAACATCAGTTGCTACTGATACCAAAACGACCTTAACGTTGTTTTGCTGCTTCTATAAACTTCAGAACGCTATCACCCTACTCAAAAGCAAACGGCAACGTGACAAAAATGCAGGGAAGGCGAAGAAAAATGCAGTAAAGTAGAGGCTTGCAAGTTTAGCACACATCAGCTTTCAATTCCCATGCACTGCCCTAATGGTGTTGTGCACAAGCTATTAAACTGCTGAACTTTTTTTTATTTTGCACAAAGCACCGGTGGCTTGCAAACTCCAAGCTACTCTCCCCTAAGCTTTCCATTTCACAATAGCAACAGAGCAGTTAGAGGCTATCTTCAGCTCATCAGCACCCTGTCAGAAGTACATTGCACAACATTTTATCTCCTTACCCCTGGTGTGCATCGAGAGCAGCATGAGGAGGGAAACGTGAAACCTCCAGTTTGGTTCTTCTAGCCAGTTCATTGCAGTAGCAGCAGCAGCAGCAGCAGCAGCAGCAGTGATTTGCTTGTGGTTTAAATCTCCCGTTTCTTTCCTTTTCTTATTTCACTTTGCAGCCCTTTTGCACTCCCGCCTCTCTCAGATCCTCACATGAGTCTTGCCAGCAAAGCCTGGAGAGGAGAAGGTGAAAGACAAGCCTGTTACAAACTGGTTCTGTCACCACATAGTCCTCAACTGATCACCCTCGTGGGGAGGACAACAAAAGGGCAGCAAGGCTCTCAAGCCGGACTGGATTCCTGAGACAGGAGCATGGACTGATCGCTGCCCACACTGGGAATGTGTGTAAACTTAGAAGCTGCAGCCAGAGAGACAGAGACAGAGAGATTTCAGCTCCTCTCTTCTCTTTTACACTCATGTGCACAAAACAAAGCCAGGAGATCCTTGAGGAATACAAAGAAAGTACCAAACTGCCAGGCGTTATTATGAAAACAAAAGTACAACTGTGATTTCTTCAGTTCGAATTAGCTTGTTAACCATGCTTTGCACTGAGCAACAGAAAGTTGCGCAGCTTCAAATTATGGGGTTTTTAAAAATTGTTTGTTTGGCTTCTCATTTCAGCCTATTCCCGAGGAAGCAAGGCAAAAAAAAAAGTTTTTAAAAAGTGGCATTTTAAGTAAACCGAGCTTTAGATCACTGTGTATTCCACTCGGCACCAGTCATACGGTGAGGCAGAAGGAAGTGGGCACATCAATCTGCAGGTTTTAAAGGGTGATTAATCATCAGAAATATTTTTTCATTGTTTCTATAGTGATGGGTGATATTACTCAAACTGGGCTTTCCTAAACACAGGCTAATTTCGTCTCATTTTTGATCAGGCCCAATTACTATTTTAAGCACAGCTCCATCAAAGCTCCATCACACTTTTGGAGACGCCACTGGAAACACAAGATCTGGAACAAGCTGGGGCTCTGAATGCTCTCCATCGCTTCTGCAAGGCTCCCTGCTCTTCGCCTTAACTCTCTGCATGGAACGCTGGTGCCCCAGAAGTGTCCTTTCATAAGAACCCAAAGCACCAAGAGTCTATAATTTCCTTGGCTCCTGGTGCCAAGAATGCATGCTAAGGATTCCTAGGAATTGTCCCATTCAAGGGTTCCCTTGCTAAGGATCCAGAACCACTGGGAAATCACATCGCACATAGCTTTTGTCGTTGCAGGGCCTAATGAATTCCTAGCGCCTTGCATCCTTGCTGTAAGGCAAGTTTCAGCAGTGAGGTGGCTGGAGGCTGCTCCTGGGGAGGTAGAGTCTCGGCTTATTATGAGCTAAGCTCAAACTCCAGAAATCTGGAGGTGGAAGGGAATAACTACTCTAGAAATTTTGGACTTGAGAAGTTTGATTCTGAAGTTTGGGTGCATCACTATTAGACAACAGTCCTATGCCCTCTTACCTGTGGGTAGAGGTAAAGGGACCACTGACCATTAGGTCCAGTCGTGGCCAGCTCTGGGGTTGCGGCGCTCATCTCACTTTATTGGCCGAGGGAGCCGGCGTACAGCTTCTGGGTCATGTGGCCAGCATGACTAAGCCACTTCTGGCGAACCAGAGCAGAGCACAGAAATGCAGTTTACCTTCCTGCCGGAGTGGTACCTATTTATCTACTTGCACTTTGATGTGCTTTCAAACTGCTAGATTGGCAGCAGCAGGGACTGAGCAACGGGAGCGCACCCTGTTGTGGGGATTTGAACCACCGACCTTCTGATCAGCAAGCCCTAGGCTCAGTGGTTGAGACCACAGCGCCAAGCCCTGTTAAAAACTCACTGGGACTTACTCCTGAAAAGACATGGAGAAGATGGCACTGCTAGTTACTAGAATGTCTGGGGCCAAACCTGGCTCCACTTTGTAAGCCTGGGTTCCTGATGTTTTTGCAAGATAGCATATCCACTTGCTTTTGGGCACCCACAATGGAAGATTAGCCATAACCCCGATATCAAAATATAGCAGTACATGTTGTTTGTAGTTTAATGTTATATATTTACTGAGCAGCCACAAACCATTTTCTGTGGATGACATCTAGGTTATTTTGATCTGATCAAAGAAAGGTTGTGCAGATGAAATACACCTATGCTCTTCAACAACCACAAAACATATTATTTTGACACAAGACTCAGTCTTCCATGATGAATTTAGAAGTTAAACTAGATGAAAAGGATAGTGCACACTGAATCAAAAAATACAAGCGTACCAGTATACCAACAGTGGAGGGGTGATTAAAAATATACGTATATGCAATATAACAATATATTGCACAAACCAATATTTCACCATTTCTTACCATATGTACAAAGTTTTTTTTATAAAAAAAATCACAACATCACATTATTGCAATTTTAAAAATTGGTCATAATTTAGTAGTAAAACATTAGCTTTGTATGCAAAAGATCCCAAGTTCAAACCCTGGTGTCTCCAGTTAGCGCTTGTTAAGCCTCCAGCCCAGAACCCGGAGAGCTGCTGCCAGTCAGTGTCAGCAATACTGACCTAGACAAACCAATGGTGTGACTGAGTACAAAGCAGTTTCTTATGTTCCAAAATCAGCAGGACACCCTTTCATTCTGTTTCTTTCTTAAAAGTAGTTTCTCTAAGGGTCTGATCTTAATTGAAAGAATTCCCATTTCTGAAAATAACAACCGAACATCTGGCCCAAACAATACTGTTGTCCTTATAATACTGCAAGAAAAAGGCAGTGTGTGCGGAGAAGATTCTGTTTGGTGGGTAGGACATGTCAGGAGTTCAGCCTACACTCGAGTAGGACCCTGGCAGAGACATATGCCTGACTGGCATGTTCTCTTCCTCCTGGTTGTTCGTTCGGGAGCTTCAAAAGCTTTCTTCTGCCCGAACATCACAGCAACTGATGCCAACCGACACCGGCACACTTAGGGATCCGCAGAGTTTGCACAGTTGCGTAACAGACCTCAGCAACTCAGCATTTTGGCTAATCTACTTTATTTACATATAATCACACACGGAGCACTGCAACATGGCTCCCTCTCTCTCTAGCATCAGACAGCAAAGAGAAAAAGCAAAGGACAAAAGTACCACTTCACGGAACCCAGTAACACAAACATCCTGCCTCAGTCACTTCCCACTCTGTGTTGTCAAAATGTACACCATCATGTGAAAGACAAAAATCCTATTACTGCAATCACAGAGCAGGAATTCTAACAGGACAGTGGTGGCCACAAGGATGGCAAGAACTGAAACATGAAGTGAACTAGAGGGCAGTGTGAAGAAGCAGGAGGAACAGAGGCGTTAGGAGTTCCATACTTGGCATTTCCTCCTAGACTGTGGAAGGTAAAAACATAGGGCAACAGGAATGTGTGTCCCGTTCCTGGGCAGGGAAATAGGAACAGAGGGAGGAAGGAGCATGGTGGTATTCAGTGAAGGGACTCAAAAACTATCTGAGGAGGAACCCCTTCCTGAAAAAAGTGAAGAATAAGCAGACACAGAGGATTTGGCATAAAAAGCCATCTCCACACCCAGGCTGGCTCCTACAGGGTTTCATGCACCAAAGTCTGGTCGAAGCAGGGATTAACATTGTAAATAACAACATAAAATAAAAGCTGAAGATGCTGCTGTCTTCATTATTTGTTTGTTTGAGTCGTTTGTAGACCGCCTTTCCATCCAAGAATCCCAAAGGAATTGGAATAGAATTCCAACACTAACTGTACCCCTAACCATGCCCACTCAGAAGTAAATCTAGAGGATTAAATGGAGATTACTCGTATGCATGTGGGCCCAAAGTATTGAAACACATGTAAACATACATTAAAAACATATGTAAAATCAAAATCAAAAGGAGACAATGGCTTGGTTCACACAATATTATGAACTTAGTGACACTGTGGCTGCATTCACATCACAATTTGTTCTATTTTCACTACGTTTCTCCAACATTGTATTTGAGTTTTCACAGGATGTAAAAAGCCAATTCCAGAACTATAGTGGAATATTCCTGTATTATTTACAGGTGGATGTTTTCTGGAAGCAAATAATACAAAAAAGCAGTAAACCTGCACTGTTGTTCCAGAAGTAGCTTTTATGTTGTGCAAAAGCTCAAATATAATGTGGAACGTAAGAGTCATGAAAATCAAATAAACTGTCATGTGAATGCAGCCTGAATGCATAATGGATCTCCCAGAGAGCAGTTTGTACTCACTTAGTTCCTCCCTTGCCCTTTCTGCTAATGCACTGCATAAGCAAAACCAAGGTTTGACTTAGTGTGGCCTCTGAACTAGGACTTGTGGTTAAGTTGTCTCCTCACCAACCACAGGCTAAGAGGTTTGGACCTGGAACAACACTACATTGTGAAGTAGTGACATACTTGGGTGGGGGACAGGCTTCCCCCGCCATGACTAAAGAGGATGGAGGCTTAGACAGATTCTCCAAGATCAAAGGCAGTATGTTTCTGGAATAACAGCTAGGGATGGCAACTGCCCTGACGTGCTGCTTACGTGCTTTACAATAAACATGTGGTTGGGAAGATACTGGGCTGAAAACCCCCGAATAAAATTCATTACATATTTTGCAAAGTTGTTTGCTTGCTATGCATCTGGACATTTCTTAAGATATCACAACCAAATGTTGTGTGATGGTTCCTCAGTTCAAAGAGTAGGTTTCTGTCTATGTTTGGATAACAGTGGCTGCCGTTTCTAAACATTTCAAAACAACACAGTTTTTAACCACTGATTTTAAAACTGCACTGATATGTTGTTGTTGTTGTTGTTTGGAATTCCAAGCAATGCCAGGTACCAGGCTCCTAGTTTAATTAATTAAAATCTCTAGAAAACATTTACATGATAAAGTGCAATTTCCAGTGACGGTACATATTTACTTGGGCATAGCCAGATGTTGATGGACCTCAACTCCCATCAGCCCCAGCCAGTATGGACAAAGGCCAGGGATGATGGGACCTGTAGTCCAATGATACTGGAAGCTCATTGACTACCCCATTCTACACCAACACCTCACTGCCCTCTGAGCTACCAAGGATGGGACATCAATGAGAGAAGTAACCATGCAGCCGCCATGATCAAAACATGCACAGATTAGTCTGAGTATCATATGGTGAAGTTTCAACATCAACCATATTACAAGAATAATGCTACGAATCAGGCCTATGTACATATCATGCAAAACTGAAAGCGAAGATAAATATTGATCATAAAAGGTAAAGAGAACAAACGAAACACACAGAGAGACAGCCATTTCCCATCTCTCTCCTTTCTTTCTGAACAGGTGTCATTTGTACATGTTTGTACTAGCTAGCCCAGGAACCTATTTGTGGCTCATCTCACAACATTTTTCATGTCACAAAACTGATTCTATTACAGTTCCTAATGTATCGTGAACGTGTCTGCTTTGTTTCAACGCCACTTTGCGAGTTTCCTAACAGAACTTACTTGTCAGCATATGCAGTGCTTGGAAAAGTGTGGTTTATCCATCACTGTCACGCCACTTTAGAGAAGGAAAGGGCCAATATACTCATGAGGACTGCTTGTGCTTCTATCTAGACCGAGCCCATAGCCTACCAAGACTATATGCACATTAGCAGCTTAAAATGGAGTGAGGTTGTTGCCCCCGCCCACTGTATTTCAAGTCACATTTGCACACTGTTGTACATATCAGAGAGGGGGTGGGCATGGGCATTGTCTCTTTGGTTTTCCCACACCTACAACTGAAGCTGTCATCTGCATACAGTGGTACCTTGGGTTACAAACGCTTCAGGTTACAAACACTTCGGGTTACAAACACCGCTAACCCGGAAGTAGTACCTCGGGTTAAGAACTTTACCTCAGGATGAGAACAGAAATTGTGTGCTGGCGGCACGGCGGCAGCAGGAGGCCCCATTAGCTAAAGTGGTACCTCAGGTTAAGAACGGTTTCAGGTTAAGAATGGACCTCCGGAACGAATTACGTTCATAACCCGAGGTACCACTATATGCACAATGGCTATCTCAAAAGTGCACAGCTCAGACTAACTGCAAAGTGACTTTGGCTTAAACTTTTGTATTGAGGGAAAACACATCAAATAGTAGTATTTCTTAAGAAACGTCAGGATAGCTCTGCTCCATTGTGGGTAACGCCATGTGTACATGGATACAAAAAACCAGCAGTGGGAGCATGCTGAAACCAGAGTAAACAGTAACGTTCTACACAGCCTTTCCCTCTACTTCCAGTGTGACAGCACAGCTAAAGTTTAAGAAGTCTGGCTGCTAACTTGGAGGTTGGTGGTTCGAACGCACCCAGGGATGGCTGTGGGCAGGATTCCTGCACTGGACAGGGCTGGACTAAATGACTCTTGGGATCCCTTCCAATTCTACTCTTCTACTATTCTGTGATACTTCATTTGGGCAGCAGCCATTTCTTACACCAGTAAGCTTCTGACTTTAAGAATCCAGTAACGTATAAAAGATGCCACTGAATCAGCAGCCCATGACAAAAAAATCATGTTACGTCTGCATCTGAATCCAACCCTGAAATAAGAAGGGACATGTGCTGATAGTTCTGACGCGAGACCAACAAGCATCCTTATCTCCTTGGTAAGAGAACAGAGGCTGCTGAGCTGTATAATGCTACGGGAATTCTACTGGGAGGCTCAGGTTTTACTCAGTTTTATTCCTGCTTTCATATTACTGGTGCAATTAAGAAGTCAGACTGTATTCGCTGATACTAAGTAAGTATCAAGGGTCCTACATGTGGCAACAACAGTGTGATTCAAAATAAATAAAGAGTGTAACTACTATGATTATGCCGGTTTTGTAAGTAGACGTCAAGGAGTTTTGCATTTGATAAGTCATTTAATCCATATTACATTTTCCCACTGTATAAGGTTAGCACAGTTACTATTAAATCCTGCCGGGGGGGGGGGTGTCCTTGAATTAAAAAAAACACCAAGATAATATAAATATAAAAGGGGGAATCTCGCTTGTTTCCATAGTTTGGAAAATGACAGCATTGTTTCCATGCTTGTTAATCTTATCAGCCATGTAACTTTAGCTCTTTCTTTTTTTTATGCTGATCATCTTATTATGTGCTTTAGAAAGCCACTGAATGCATTAGGTAAAGGAACAAAACCAACAGCCACACATTAATTGCAACAAGAAATCCTGCCTTGCTCCCTCTTCAAGCCCAAACCAACTATGATACTAAATTGGGAAAGATTAACAGCCATGCTTCTCATTTTTGAAAAAAAAATGTTATCTTTAGTAAATGTTTGCTACAAAAATGCATATGCTTCAGTTGTTTTAAAAGAAAAATCATAAATTGTTCAGAAAAGAAGTCACTGAGAAATGACTGTATGCCAAAAGTTCCTCTACACATACTAGAATTACTATTATTTTTTACAATATACAATTCACTCCGTATATTAGCAGTGTTCATAAATGCTCGGTCACTACAAGGCCAGTTGTTCTGCGTCAATGTTATCACAAATGATATCCTCAGCAGAAGAAAGCTGATTGTGCGATATGCGTTATGTTCTGGTTTGTTGGCCAGCTGCTTGTTCCTAGCAGAAAGGTGTAAATTCTCAACGAAGAAAGCTAGCCTACTTCATAGTCACTTTCATTTCCTCATCCTGTGCGCATACATTTGAAAAGAATCAATTTAAATGGGATGCTCCGTGTGCACAAGCATGCAGGAAATTGTTTGCTTTTGTGGCATTTCATGTGTCTAGCATCTCATTTCTCATAACATATGCTGTCTGAACACATGGCCTTAGCACATGTCAGGAATCAGTGAACTGGAGCAAGCGCTGTACTGATGCGCTAATGTTGCATGTGGGTTGCCAAGGGACCATTTTACAGTGGTACCTCAAGTTACATACGCCTCAGGTTACATACGCTTCAAGTTACAGACTCTGCTAACCCAGAAATAGTACCTCAGGTTAAGAACTTTGCTTCAAGATGAGAACAGAAATCGTGCTCCGGCGGCGCGGTGGCAGCAGGAGGCCCCTTTAGCTAAAGTGGTGCTTCAGGTTAAGAACAGTTTCAGGTTAAGAACAGACCTCTGGAATGAATTAAGTACTTAACCCGAGGTACCACTGTATATGTGAAGCATCATGGTGTCGGTTTTAAACCAGGTCCCAAATCCCACAAGTCTTCTGCTTTGTAGATCTGGGCTAAAACCATTCGGCACAGCCTCCCAATCATTATCAAAGTGCTTTGATACAGCCTTTTTATTTTTCCGAAGTCAGAGAATTTTTTTCCCTCCCCAGTCCATTCCCAGCTCTCAACATTCCACATCACAGGCCAGTAGCAACCAGTAGCAGAGAACTTGCTTCAAACTCCCAGTGAAAAGACTAACACTTTGTTACAAATAAACAATCCAATCCAATCACCCCCACCGCCCCCTTGAATGAGCAGCATTATATTCCAAGCACGTATTCCCTTGCTTTTCAGAACGATGGTGGGTCTCGCCCGCCGCCCTCAACCTTCCAAGGCGAGGGGAGAAAATCCCATAACTTTTCCAAAGCCTGCAGAGGATGATTTGTGTTCTCGCTTATGGGGTATGACTGTCACTGTTGATCTGCTTTCAGGCCTAGATTACATGTGATAAGGGCTGACCTTATTTGAGTATTCACACATTATGCACTCATGGAGTGCAAGCCAGGGAAACAAAAGTCCCTCAGATGTTCTGTGCATCAATCAAGCTCACAGCAGGGAGGCTGCCAAACTTTTCTTCCATTTAACTGACGAGAGGAAAGGAGAGTCCAAGGCAGACTTAATAAAGTTTAAAGCTGTGCCACAGTAGACTTGGGGCCCATTGTCTTCCCCCCTGAAAAAGTGTGGTTTTCAACAAATTCCCTGCAGTTGCTATTAGCAACAATGTCTTAAAGAAATTTAGCACGGGGAAAGTGAACAAACAAATTGGCAGAAATGTGTTGCGTGTCTGTGTTTCTTCTTCCTCCAACAGTTCTCTTTAATAAATATAAGCAAATTTCCCATGAACCTGCAACGTGACATTATTTTAAAAGCATATCTTTTTATAAGAAATTGGTGTGGAATTGAGGGAGAATTTCGTACATCACAAAATAGAGAGGCGGGAAACCTATGCTCGCTTACTCAGGAGTAAGCAAAATTGAACCCAGCGGAACTTAACTCCAGCGTAAATATTTACAGCAATGACTGCAGAATACCAAGCCATATACATTTCAAGAACGCAACAATACCTCAAAGAAAACACTGTCGGTAATTGTCAATATTTGTTCTTCTTGTTTGCTTTAAGCATTCTGCAAGATTTGCTTATATTTATATTATTTTCTTTACTTCTTCACATTTTCACCCCACCTTTCCTCCAAATTGTTCAGGGTGCATATGTGGGGAGTTATTCCATTTTATCCTAACAAGAACCCTAAGGGGTAAAGCCAGACTGAGTGAGATGGGAATTCATTTTAAGGGCACATCCACACCATACATTTAAAGCACATGGCTTTCACCAAATAATCCTGGGAACTGTGGTTTGTTAAAAAATCCTGAGAATTGCAGCTCTGTGAGGGGAAAACTACAGCTCCCAGGTTTATTTTGGGGGGAAGTTGTGTGCTTTAAATATGAGATCAATGTGTGCTTTAAATGCCTGGTGTGGATTTGCCCCAAATCATCTTAGCCTATATCCAAAATTTTAACCACTTTGCTTCTATTTCTAATAAGCTTTGGCCTATAATAATAATAATAATAATAATAATAATAATAATAATAATAATATCTTTATTGTCATTGCCCCCTTCGGGGACAACGAAATTACTTGGCTGCTCCATAAAAACACTAATTTAAACAATACAGTATAATACAGCAAGGGAGATTAGATGACTTTCAAAGTCCGGGCTTCCCATTCAGGGCCGAGATCGCTCTGGAGAAGAAGCTGTTCTTAAGGCGGCTCGTTCTTGTCTTCATCGACCTGTATCTCCGTCCCTATTAGGACATACTTGCCATCCTGTATTAAGAGCTCAAATTTGTCTTGCTAGTTTCCCATACTCTGTGAATTAGTATAGAGACAACTAAAATCATGAGTCATTCTCTCCAGCTGCTTCCTCCTTGTAGTTTCCTGCTCTTCAGCAGGTTTCTGGAGCACTCCCTCAATTTCCTGTGCATCGAAGACACTATTATCCCCCATACCAGGTGTTCTTCTGCCTTGCTCCTCCATAGGATTTAGTTTAAAGCTCTTCTGAACTCAGCAAACATATTCTTGTCAACCACTGTGATGTGCAACTGTTGTAAACAAAAATCTGCCCTTTTTTCCCTTATGGGGTATCCAAGAGCCCATAACCCATCTCTTGCCAGAAGTCCTTCCTCAAGGAAGCAGATACAGTGGTACAAGAAGACAAACATTTCCTGAAATCAACACCAGTGCAGCCAGTAGTTTACTTCTAGTTCTTTCCTCTTTCTTCCTGAGGCATGACCTTCAAGAGGAAGGAGTGTTGAAAAAGACCACCTGCACCCCAAGGCCCTTCTGCTTCCTGCCCAGAAAGAAACAATGAGAAGCCACTATCTTGCATTGCCTTACAAATGTTCCAGTAAGAGTTAATATCTCATTCATCTATCAGAAATCCACGTCTTTTTACCAGTTTTGTAAACATTAATTTAAAGTATGAAACAAAAACTCAACCAATTTCAGTAAAGAAGGGAAAAACACTTTGACAATGAAAAATGTGTCTGTGTGTAACAATTGTTTTGAATTACTTTATCATCGCTTAGGCTCATGTTAATATATCAATATTTAATAGTCTCTTAAATAGTCGTAATGGGTATGTAAAAATCTCTTTTCATGTAGGCTTACTCTTACACTTCAACCCAGTGCATGTTTACACAAAATTAAGGCTTAATCCCATGTGAGAATGGAAGTAAGCACCACTGAATTCACTGGGACTTACTTTTGAGCGCACCTGTATAAAACTTTACTGCAATGCTAAGAGGCGGCATTCAGTCACTGCCATTCAGAAATTCTTGCCTTCCCACAACCGTTGACCTGAAACCAAGTATTGACAGGTTTAATGATGGTTATGCAGAACTGAAAAGTTTCATGGAGTATATATATTGGTAAAGGCCTTTGGAGACCTAATTCCTTTGTACATGTGCTGGCACCTTCTCATTATGTTTTCTTCTCTTCTCGTATTATATTGGAATCGCCCTGTGCAACTAGGCAGAATAAAGCACCTGTTGTTTTGTCAATTGTTTATCAGTGACAATTTCAGGAGGCAGAGCTTATGTTACTAAAGTGGCACTAATGGGAAAACTACACCAGCCAAATTTCTCATTCCTATAGTTTAAAAGCACAGGGACCCTGCCCAGACCTAGCTTTCACACCTTCCAACCTTTAAAAGATGAAAATAGGGATAAGTTTATAACATACCTATTTTTCACTCTGCCCAAGCACTCCTTGCCTCCTTGCACAATGCTGAAAGTTCTGCTCTATCAAGAGTAGCCTGCCCTATACAATTTTAAAAGCCAAGAAGGGGGTGGGGAAGAGATAAAGGTATGTTTATAGGCTTCCTATCAAAGTTCTGTGAGTAGGGCAATCAGTGTTGGTTACCCTGAGGCAATACCAGACCAACCTCTTGACAAAAGACTTGTTGATAGCTTGTAATATTCAGGCAACATGTCTCCAGGAGAGCTAAGATGATCGCCAAGAGGAGGGAGGGCAAGGTGTTTGTGTGTGGAAAGAACAAAAGGTTGCAGTTTAGACAGAGACACAAGAGAGCTACATTTTGAGATGTGTAAGTGTCAGGTTCTAGCTATCTCCCTAGAGATCTGATAGTGGACTTTCACTGTCTGTTGCCTCCACCTATATTCAAACCTGTACATTTCAAAATAAGCTCACAATTATTATCAGCCAGCATAAGCCTCCAGTGACTTCTCCCAAAGGAAACCAAACTTGGGTAAACAGAGTGCTCTTAGAATTTTTCATGACTCAGAGGAGTAGGGTGACCGAACAGTAGAGAAAACATGATTGCTGTGTTACCAACAGCTCCACAATACACATGAAATAGCAGAGTGTATACGCTGCATGATACTTTTAGAATTCCATGTGCATGCATTTACATCAGGGGACAAAGAAACTGTGGCTCTCCACATGTTGGGAGAGTTCTCATTAGCCCCAGGCAGCATGGACAAGGGTCAGGGATGCTGGGGGGTTGGTCCAGCAACATTTATTATTATTATTATTATTATTATTATTATTATTATTATTATTATTATTATTATTATTATTATTATTATTATTTGTATACAGGCAACTCCGCATTTACATGCTTTCAAGGCATGTACAGCCACGTGCATCACTGTGAACACAGAATGGTTTGCTTAAGACTGTCCAGTCTAGTAACTCACAGCAACAAATTTATAATGAGGCTTTCCCCCAACAGGCAAAAATTAGGGGGCAGGGGAATGAGAGTGATTTACCGGGAAGTTGTAAAATAAAACAAAATACTTCTAATGATAACAACAACAGTAGTGGCTCTCCCTGGTAAACAGAGAATGTTGAAATGTATGTACTTTGTCAAACTTATGGCCCTAAACTAATATAGAATGGGAATGCACCACAAGCTCAATTATGTGACTGAGACTACAAGGAGAGTTTCTTTACAAAACAAGTGTAGAGACCCATGTCAACTTGAATACTAGGATGGGAAACATGAAGCACTTTTCTACTATAAAATATGAATTCAACTCGGGTTTTTTGGGTTAGGTGTTGATTTTAAACGCTTGCAAAAGGAAAAGCCTTCCTTTCCCCCCTTTTAAATACCCTGCTTCTTAACTATTGCACTGCTTTTTTTTATTCCCTCAAATACTGTCACCTGTCCTCAGTTAAACAGTGCAGCTGCTTGGTTTATGGGATTTTATTTTATTTTTTGGGGGGGGGAATTGTTTTATGCATGTGTGTTTTTGTGAAGGCACAGTCCGTGATAATCTCATTAAATCCCTTTCTAACACTTTCCAGTTTGTACAGGATTTTCCTCAGCCTGGGTGAGTGCAGCCCTATATGAGTTGTTTAAACAACCTTCTAGGAAAAGAACATTTAAAAAAACGCAGAGAACAATGCATCACACTGGCTGACACAGTGCAGAGAAAACAGGACTTAACAGAAAGTGTGAAGCTCAAATAAACAGTGATGCAAACACTCTCTTCATTGGCCTGACCTATGATACAGCATTAAATAGATAATCCTTTATATCCTGTATGTCTATGAAAATATATATCAAGCAGTAAGTACACCTGCAAATCATTTCTTTTCAGTCAGGGTGCATTCTCAAGATCACTCAATGTGGAGTAGTTCCCAATTTAATGCATTTGCACTTTTCTGTCAAAATTCCACCTAACTGTTCTGGTTAAAGATTTTTAAAAAGAGAAGTTAATCTACTCTTACCAGTGACTATTTATATTCACAATGTTAGGGTGCCTGCAGACTATCATTATTTTGAGGGAGGAACTTTAGGTTTGCTCAGTTAAAGTGGATTAAATCTGTAAAAAATGGACTTTTTGCAGATAGGAAAGTGACAAGAAAAAGCGAGGGATGAGAAAATTAGTAACAGGAGGATGCATCAAATTATTAACAGGAAGATGCAAAAATATCCCTAAAGCAAATCAGGATGAATGCAGGTTTCATGTTCATTGTCATAAACAAATCAGAATGAATGTTTGGTAAGGACCGGACATATTCTAACCACCCTGCAAACTTTGTGCAAGCAAACTGGGATGAATCCTGAATATGTAAGTCATTTGGAGGAGCCCTCAGTAAACAGATGGAGAACCCTGGCTGATTAATTGTTTTGGAGTACTTCATGGTGCAATCCTATGTATGTTTGTTCAACAGTAAGACCCACTGTGTTCAATGTACTCCCATTTAAGGTACATTTAGATCACAATCTTAATCTCACCACAATCTTAATCTCTTAATCATTCAAAATAATAACTCATATGTTAGTTTCACAGAAGTGAAACAAACATAAAACAAATGAGCACCATATAACACCAGTCCAAAGGGATCAACACTGGCTCCCAGTATGTTTCTAAGCACAATTCAAAGTTTTGGTGCTGCTGACCTCTAAAGTCCTAATGGTCTCTGCCCTATATGCCTGAAGGAGCATCTCCACCCCCATCGTTAAGCCAGGATACTGAAGTCCAGTTCTGGGCACCTTCTGGCAGTTCCCTCATTGCAAGAAGTGAAGCTACAGAGAAACAGGCAAAGGGCCTTCCTTCTTGCATTCACTCTGTGGAACATCCTTCCATCAGATAGAGTCAAACAGATAAACAACTATATACATTTTAGAAGACTTCTGTATGGGGATGTTTTTAATGTTTGATGTTTTGTGGTGTTTTTACATTTTGCTGGAAGCCACCCAGAGTGGCTGGAGCAACCCAGTCAGATAGGTGGCATATAAATAATAATAAATTATCATCATCATCATTATTACATTTTCTAATGCTGGAAGAGCAGACCCTCCAAGTGTCCTTATTTTCCCTTATTTAGAGAAGCAGCCCGGGTTTCTGATTAGACCACGGAATGTCCTGCTTTTCCTTAGGATGCCCCTCTTTTCATTGCAGAAATGTTGGAGGGTATGGCGTTATCCGACCCCCGAGCTATCTGAAGGAAATCCTGTATAGGGAAGTTTGCTTTAATGCTTAATGTTTTATTATGTTTTTAAATATGTTGGAAGCTGCCTAGAGTGGCTGGGGCAACCCAGTGAGATGTGTGGGGTATAAATAGTAAAATTATCATTATAATTATCATTATTCTATAATTATAGAATAAAGGTAAAGGGACCCCTGACCATTAGGTCCAGTCGTGGCCGACTCTGGGGTTGCGGCGCTCATCTCGCTTTATTGGCTGAGGGAGCCGGCGTACAGCTTCCGGGTCATGTGGCCAGCATGACTAAGCCGCTTCTGGCGAACCAGAGCAGCGCACAGAAACACCATTTACCTTCCCGCCAGAGCGGTACCTATTTATCTACTTGCAGTTTGATGTGCTTTTGAACTGCTAGGTTGGCAGGAGCAGGGACTGAGCAACAGGAGCTCACCCCGTCGCAGGGATTTGAACCGCCAACCTTCTGATAGGCAAGTCCTTGGCTCTGTGGTTTAACCCACAGTGCCACCTGCAACCCCATTATGGAATGGGACGTCCCCATTTTAATCAGAGAAATGTTGGAGGGTATGGAAGAGTAATCTTTTATTTACTGATATCCCACCTTTCCTCCAAGGAACTGATGTTTAGGCTGAATAGGTAGTTACTGATCCAAGTTTGGCCAGTGGGTTTCATGGCTGAGCAAAGACCGGAAACTTGGTCTCCCCAGTCCAAATCCAATCATCTAACTACTACACCACAACCAGCTGTCATCTTTTTCAATATGCCAGGCTGCTGCAGCCAGACTCAGACAAGGCTCCATTGCAGCTCACAGAGTCTTAAAAACCATATACAAAACTCTTCTTCACAGGTCTGAAGGATATTTCAGTCTGACGCCAAAGCCTGCACTTCCAACATTTTTAACTTTAATGGGTCCAATAAAAGGTACTGGCTTGTTCTGTTTGTATGCTTTATGTTTGTTCAAACCACTGAGAAAAGTGTGATGTGAATGTCTCCGCTCCCTAAAAATTAACGTGTGGGTTTTTTTAAGCCCCGCACAAGAGGCAGGCCACCTTATACGGGGAAAACAAACAGATAAACAGCTGTACTCTCTAATTAGAGGGCAAATATGCACAGAATATAATTTGGCAGCAGCTGCCTGCCATGTGTACAATCTGCTTGTAATAGGTATACATATTTAAAATATGAACACGAGTCAAAACAAGGTTCAGTAAATCCCTGCATCCTGTTATGTCCCAAAGTGGTTTTTGCATCAGCTAAGTGCATGCAGTCCTTACAATTTGAACATTCAAGAGAAATAGATTTAGGCTCTGCCTGCTGAGCTGGGATTGGAGTAACAGCTCCTGACCTGGAGAGTGCACCTCTTGTTTTTACAGCTCTAGTGTTGGGATAGGAAGGAATGTTTGGAAACAATACATTCTCCTGTAACGATGCAGCAACCTATTTGGCTACCATGCTTCACTTCCCATGGAACAAAGCTGAATTTGAGCTTTTCTCTATAGGTAGCAGCAAAGAAGGATGCCATGAACAAACCACTGCAGTACCAGATTGGGAAACTATGTTTGTGTATGCATATATACACACCCTAACATTTCACAGGTGCAAACAGGGACAACACTTACATAGTTGTCACCTTCTCAAGTCAAGGATTAACTTCCTTTTTCTCTTTTCTGCTTTTAATTGCATTCACGTATTGTGCGATAGCTTGTCCATTTCACCTCAGAAAAAGTACTGCAGAGTATAAAAAGTCTCAGAAAACGGCAAGCAAAACAATCAAGGAGTTGGAGCAACTCTCCTATGAAGAAAGTTTGATACTTTTTAATTTTCATCCCTAAAAGTGAAAATAAATCCTTCATGTTCAATGGAAATCTACCTCTGAATACCAATTGCTAGGGAGCAATGGCAGGAAAGACTTATTGAATTCAGGCTGTTTGTGGGGTTTTCACAAGCATTTGGTTGGCTACTGTAAAGAGTGGGAAGAAGGGAACTGGATAAAAGTCTCACTCAGTAGTCTGATGCTCGGGGAGACGGAGAATAGAAGTCTTGTTAACACTCACATAGTAGCTCCTGAAGTCCCCCAGCCCCACAAATTAGAAAACTACCAACATGTGCAGTTACATTACATGCTGAATGGCCTTTCCCCCTCCCATGAAACCTATCTGCTGTGTGCATGTACAAGGTTTAAAGGGCAGCCTCAGGGTTGTGTAAAGCCCAAGGAATCTCGGCTAGGGTTACTGAAACGCAAACTCTCTTTATGCTTACAAACGAAGGTTGTAAAATTGGGGACTTGGAAGATATGTAGCAGCACAGAACTCGGCTGTAGCAATTCTGATGCTAAATTAAAGTACCTTCCTGTTTAGTATTCAAGGGAACCATCTATTAAAAAGAAGCCCCTGAAGTAAATACAATACTGGCTTTCTAATCTCCCTGCTTGCAAGGTTATATAATCTTGCACAATCACAACCTCCTCCCAGCATAGCTAGATTATCAGTTTCCTCAACCTCGGCCCTCCAGATGTTTTGAGACTACAATTCCCATCATCCCTGAAGACTGGTCCTGCTAGCTAGGGATCATGGGAGTTGTAGGCCAAAAACATCTGGAGGGCCAAGGTTGAGGAAGCCTGGTTTAGAATATTTCCCCCACTTGCAATTCCAAGCAACAGGTATTCAGAAACATACTTTTTTTAACAGTAGTGTTGGAACATGGCCAGTCGTCATGGATAGCCACATCCTCCATGGATTTATGTAATCCCTTTTTAAAGCCATCCCATTTGGGGCCCATCACTGTAAGAGCCATGATGCTGCGGGAGAGATGTGACCCTTCCCTCTTTGCGAACTCTGCCAGTATTTAATCAATATTTAATTTGTTTTAAACCACAGATTCACATACCTTTAGACTGCATGCCATGCACTCTCACACACCTCACTGGACTTAAATGGGCCCTACTTCTGAATCAAGATGCATGAGATTCCAGAGCTCTTTATGATAGTTTCAAAGCACCCTCTCGTTTCTCCCATAGCTGAAAGGTAGCATTATATGCATTTTCATTCTGAGATCAGTGGGATTTTGTAAAGACTCCTAAGTAAAAAGCTTTATTCCATGAAGGTGCTCAGCTGGAACATACTTGGAAAGCTGAAAGCAGTTTAAAAGCAAGCCCACAGCAGCCACTCTTGAACAAGTCAAGATTACAGGGTATTTCTCTCTCTCTCTCTCTCTCTCTCTCTCTCTCTCTCTCTCTCTCTCTGTAATCAAATGGTTGCCAACAGTGTTAAGAATGAACAAAGTCACTGCTACAGGCAACAAGCAGATGACCAGTTCAGGTTCGAGGGTTCACTGCACATGGACATCCAGAAATGCCCCCTGACAGCTTTCACAGTATAATGAACCATGCAGCAACTCAGGCAAGCAATTGACACAATACATGAACATAAAGCCTCTAACATTAAAGCAAGGCATACTTAGCAAGCAACTTGTCAGTCCAATCCAGCTGAAGCAGCATTATCTCAAAAGATTCCTTTTTTAGATTCCAGAGATTTAATTAGCAACGGCTCTGCTCTGTTTTGGAAATGCACAGGAACACAATCTGTGAGTTATTAAAAATACTTGCACTATGCATTATTTAATTGCCATACTAATTAATTACCAGAAAGCTTTATAGTTAAAATGGTGAGGTGCGCACACACAAATGAAATAACCTTTCCTTGGCATAACTGATATATTATCATGGAGTCAATAACATCTGGAGAGCCACAGGTTCCGCCACCTCTTGATGTAATATGATCCTGACAGGTCAATTCCGAATTAGGATGAAAACAGGTCAATTCTATTATGCCAAATAATGCTTTTAAAGAATCACCAAGGCAGTGCCATATTCAGCGCAGAGTAGACTCTAATTATGAAAGTGTGACAAATAATCACAAGATCTACTTGCTGAAACTTCTTGCCCTTCCATTTTAAAGTTCTCCAGGGCCTCACCTTTATACCACCCTCAGCTTCCCAAAGGTCACCTGCTCTCTTGCACAACACAACACCATCTTAGATGGCTTTTAAAAAAAGGATTAGACAAATTCATGGGAGGGTAAGGCTATCAATGGCTACTTACCCTGATGGCTATGTTCTACCACCTCCACTGTTCTACCACCTCCACTGTTGGAGGCAGTGATGCTTCCAGTTTCTGGAAAATGCAAGAAGAGGGAGTGCTCTTGTGCTAGGTCTTGAGGATAGGCTTCACATGAGTATCTGGCCACTGTGAAAACAGGATGCTGGGCAGGCTGGACCACTGACCTAATCCAATCAGCTCTTAACCATTCTCTCCTGGTGCTCCTATGCCTGCAACTGTGTCCCAGAATTACATACGCCCATATCACTTCCTTGATGCTTTTGCTTTTGAATTGATGCTTTTGAATTATGGTGCTGGAGAAGACTCTTGGAAGGACAGATCGTGAAGCTGAGGCTCCAATACTTTGGCCACCTCATGAGAAGAGAAGACTTCCTGGAAAAGAGCCTGATGTTGGGAAAGATTGAGGGCACAAGGAGAAGGGGACGACAAAGGACGAGATGGTTGGATAGTGTTCTTGAAGCTACCAGCATGAGTTTGACCAAACTGCGGGAGGCAGTGGAAGACAGAAGTGCCTGGCATGCTCTGGTCCATGGGGTCACGAAGAGTCGGACAAGACTAAACGACTAAACAACAACATACCACTTCCTTATTTTGTTTCATTTTCCACCTCACATGAATAGCACCTCCGCTTTCCAAGCACAATGGAATCAAACTGGGGGATAGTGGCTGGGAGTTGGCTTACAGCTACAAAGGTAATGTGTAACCAACGTTCAAAAGTAACAGAAGAAGAAGAAGAAGAGTTTGGATTTGATATCCCGCCTTTCACTCCCTTTAAGGAGTCTCAAAGCGGCTAACATTCTCCTTTCCCTTCCTCCCCCACAACAAACAGGGCTACTTTTATGGAATTTGAAATGGTTTTGTGACTGTAGCTTTCCAAAGATGAAAATGTCCAGTATATAAGGTCTACATTACCTTTCTGAGTGTACACTTAAAAGGTAAACCAACTCAGAAAATGTTGCTACTGGATGCATTAAAATGTAAATATAGTTGGAAGTGTAAAGCATGATTGCAGCACGCGCAAGTATCAGTGCAGATACAATTGCCAGGGTGCTGGAACTGCCTGCTCCTGGTTGTAAATCCTCATTTGCCTTTACACAGTGTATGAAATAGCTCTAAGTCTCCTCAGTAGCCCATTTATCATCAGTTCTCACCTTCTCATCATCCTAACTCTAGCACCTTTGCTGCACAATCATATACTGGATTCCCATTTATCACAGAAGGAATCTAAAATGGAAGGGAGAAGGAGGTCAGATGAGGAAATTTAAATCCCATCACTAATCCTGCCACTAATCCTTTGAGGACTGCATCTTTTGCCAGTGCTAATTTGGAGGATATCCTCCCGGTGATACATTTGAGACAGGAAGGTGAATAAAAGGTCAGGAATGCCTATGCCTTGATGCCACAGAATAGTTTTGCCAACTGAATATCTTCCAAGGATTTATAGGATGCATTCTCATGGCTGGTATGCAGCTAGAAGTACCACTGGAAGCACTTACTTCCCTGCGGTTTGCAGTCTTCCTTTGTAAGGTTGGTGCAAATTCTGATTTGTAGACCTGACAGGATGCCTTCGCAACACAGGGGAATTGCTGTTAAAAGGAAGTAAGTCTGCATGTTGAGTACAAAGTGTCCCTATGCAGATCTCGCCACATAACCCCACTACGAGCTGTAAGGAAAAGGCAATTCCTCTTTCATTATGTGGGAAGAGAAAATCAATGCAAATGGGGAGCAATGGAATCCCAACAGAAGTTCTGAAAAGCCAGATTCAGTTCCTCCTTCATGACACACCTGCACAGCCTTCTATTGCAATATTGGGAAAAAGGATCCGTGCCACAAAACATGAATGACCCCAGCACTGTGACCGTCTCCAAGTACAAAGGTGACTGCCACGATTGTAACAACTACCATGGAACCTCCCTGCTGAGTACTGTGGGTAAAGTCTTTGCCCATGTAGTTCCTCAAGAGATTACAGTTACTCGCTGACAGTGCTATCTCAAGTCACAATGCTGCTTTAGAGCTCAGAGGTCAACAGTCAACATGATTTTCTCACTGTGCCAGCTGCTGAAGAAGTGCTGAGAGCAGAGACGCCCCTTGCACATTGCCTTCATAGACCTGACGAAGGCCTTTGACCTCATCAGCTGAAAAGGACTCTTCACACTGCTCAACAAGATAGGATGCCCACCTCAGCTCCATGAGATGATCCTGTCCTGCCATGAGAACATGAACAGCACTGTCCAGTATGACAGTTCATTCTCAGATGCCTTCCCTATCAAAAGTGGTGTGAAACAGGGCTGTGTTCTGGCTCCAAATCTCTGTGGCATATTTCTCTCCCTGTTGCTTTCCTATGTCTTCAGCTTGACTGTGTACTTCCATTAAAGGAATAACGGTGCTATGTTCAAGATGGCAAATCTCTGTGCCAAGAGAAATGTGCAGTGGGTCTTTGTCCAAGGTATCTTGTTTGCATGGGATGCAGTTGCACTCTGAGGAAGGTCTACACAGACTCATCAACTGTGTTGTCCATCAGCCTAACAAACACCATAATCAGCCTAACAAACACCAATAGGACGTCACCAGCATGCCACTCATCAGCACTAGTGACCACATGCTTGAGGTGATAGACAGTTTTGCCTACCTGGGCTTCCCACCATAATCAGCAACCTTTGTATTGATGCTGAACTGGACTAGTGTATTGGCAAGGCAGCTACAGCAAAGGCTTGCCTCTGCAAAAGGGTATGGGAGAATGAGATGCTAATGATCAACACCAAGATAAAAGTCTACCTGGCTTGTGTGTTGAGCATGTTGCTTTATGGAAATGTGTTGTGGGCAGCTTATACCCACCAGGAACGATGCCTCAATGCCTTCCATATGTGCTGTGTCAGGAAGATTTTGAGCATTACATGGGAGGACAGAGTTTCAAACAAAGATGTGCTCTCCCAAGTACATATTCCCAGCATGGTCACACTTCTGTCACAGGTAATGTCCACCAAACAGAAGATGGAGGTATCCCCAAGGATATGCTATACAGGGAGCACTAGGCCTATCGGCAGACCTACTCTGTATTACAAAGATTTCTGCAAACATGACATGAAGGCTGACAACATTAAACCCACTGTATGGGAATCCCTTGCAGACAACTGCAGTGCCTGGAGACAGACAGTCAGGTCACGGATCCACGGTCACGGATCCACGGTCACGGATCCACAGATCAGGTCACAAATCCACGGATCCACAGCAGTGAGCAGCAGGGAAATGACCACTGGGAGGAATAAAGAGAGGAGGGCAAATGTTGTCCCTATTTTCAAAAAGGGGAAAGGAGAGGACCCAAATAATTATCGCCCAGTCAGTCTGACATCAATAGCAGGGAAGATTCTGGAGCAGATCATTAAGCAAACAGTCTGTGCGCACCTAGAAAGGAATGCTGTGATCACCAATAGTCAGCATGGATTTCTGAAAAATAAGTCATGTCAGACTAACCTGATCTCGTTTTTTGACAGAATTACAAGCCTGGTAGATGAAGGGAACGCAGTGGATGTAGCCTACCTTGATTTCAGCAAGGCATTTGACAAGGTGCCCCATGATGTTCTTGTAAAGAAGCTGGTAAAATGCGGTCTTGACTATGCTACCACTCAGTGGATTTGTAACTGGCTGACTGACCGAACCCAAAGGGTGCTCATCAATGGTTCCTCTTCATCCTGGAGAAGAGTGACTAGTGGGGTGCCACAGGGTTCTGTCTTGGGCCCGATCTTATTCAACATCTTTATCAACGACTTGGATGAGGGACTCAAGGGCATCCTGATCAAATTTGCAGATGACACCAAACTGGGAGGGGTGGCTAACACCCCAGAGGACAGGATCACACTTCAAAACGACCTTGACAGATTAGAGAACTGGGCCAAAACAAACAAGATGAACTTTAACAGGGAGAAATGTAAAGTATTGCACTTGGGCAAAAAAATGAGAGGCACAAATACAAGATTGGTGACACCTGGCTTGAGAGCAGTACATGTGAAAAGGATCTAGGTGTCTTGGTTGACCACAAACTTGACATGAACCAACAGTGTGACGCGGCAGCTAAAAAAGCCAATGCAATTCTGGGCTGCATGAATAGGAGTATAACATCTAGATCAAGGGAAGTAATAGTGCCACTGTATTCTGCTCTGGTCAGACCTCACCTGGAGTACTGTGTCCAGTTCTGGGCACCACAGTTCAAGAAGGACACTGACAAACTGGAACGTGTCCAGAGGAGGGCAACCAAAATGGTCAAAGGCCTGGAAACGATGCCTTGTGAGGAACGGCTAAGGGAGCTGGGCATGTTTAGCCTGGAGAAGAGGAGGTTAAGGGGTGATATGATAGCCATGTTCAAATATATAAAAGGATGTCATATAGAGGAGGGAGAAAGGTTGTTTTCTGCTGCTCCAGAGAAGCGGACACGGAGCAATGGATCCAAACTACAAGAAAGAAGATTCCACCTAAACATTAGGAAGAACTTCCTGACAGTAAGAGCTGTTCGACAGTGGAATTTGCTGCCAAGGAGTGTGGTGGAGTCTCCTACTTTGGAGGTCTTTAAGCAGAGGCTTGACAACCATATGTCAGGAGTGCTCTGATGGTGTTTCCTGCTTGGCAGGGGGTTGGAATCGATGGCCCTTGTGGTCACTTCCAACTCTATGATTCTATGAGAGTATAAATGCCATGGTGCACTTGTAGCAGCAAAACTGGGTGCCTTCATCTGCCCCAGCTGCAACAAAACATGTCTCTCCCATATTGGTCTCTACAGCCACAGCAGGCACTGTAACTCTCCAATAATTTGACATCACCCTCAAAGGGATCACTCCTCCACTGTCTTCTGAAACAGAAGGGTGCCAGCATACAACACACAATTCTATTAATGTTTAATTGTTTTTAAAATTATTATATTTCTATGTTTTTAGCTGTTCTTATTTTATCTGTAAGCCACCTTGAGTCCCTGTCATGGGAAAAGGTGGGGTATAAATAAATATACAACAGCAACATTTAGAATTCTAGGCCAAAGGCTCCTCTGTCCAGTGCCTGTGCCTGTTTAGTCTGAAGTGGTCAGAAAGAGGTCACATCGCCATGGAGCTCCCTTTCTCATTACTAGCAGGCTGCTTGCAACTACAGCCAACGTTCCCAATTTAGAAACACGCCAAAACACAACTGAATTGTCTAAGCTAATAATTTCCCACAGAGTATGGCTACATTGCACTTTTAACACTGGTTATGCAAAATGAAGATTTTTATTTTTTTTACACCATTCAATAATAGACATTCAATACTGAGAAAAAACAAGATGGACTAATGGTCGGGCTTGATAGGAGACAGCTCCTTATGCTCCTATGCCTTCTAGCAAGAGTACCAACTTGGCCGTGCAACTGTGGATGCTCAGGGTCACAGGTGCCATGCAGTGTGCATGGCCCTAGCACCGAAATTTGTGGGTGCCCTGCCCCTTCATGGGGAATATTGTGGGTGCTCGGACACCCAGGTTCCCAGGGAGTTGGCACCTATGCCTTCTAGATTCATATTGTTGTATTCTTTTTGTAATCTTGGGTAGCTTAATTGCAGGGATTCATTTGAAGCGTTCTCAGCATTGAATGCAGAGACCTTCCTAAAAATAAATGCCGTATATTTGGATAAGCTTTAATGAGTGGTTATTTCCAGACAGCGACAGAATGTTTAGCATACTCAGCGATTGCAGAACGGGTGCTTAACCAGCAAAACTCCTAAATAGTACAAAAACAACAGCAATAACCCGTCAAAGTTCATGAGCCCTTATTACACATTACTTTTCATTAAACAAAGAGATTATACAGATGCTGCTGACAAGGATTATCAAAACAGAATGGCACCACCTGCCCCCTGCAACCTCACTAATTAGTACAGAATCTGAGGTGCCAATTAACAAAGAAAAGAGGGAGGGGTCAGTAAACACAGTCTAAGGCCACCATTTCATGCAGAGCACAAAGGCTGTTGCTGCTGCTTTACTTTGGGATGGGGCTACTTTTATGCAGAGATTGGAGGTTTCAGCTACGCTTCAGTGGCATAACATACTTCCCTGATTTTCCTCTTGCTTCTCTGATTCTCAGTCCTCTCTCTTTCTTGATTGCACCTAGAGCTAGCTGAAAGTGATTTTAAACTATTTAAATAAAAGGAAAACGCGTAAGGTTGTATCCAGTTCTGTCTCCACTTGTGGAGGACTCTTCAATTCGCTGGAGGAGAGGGAAGGTGGGTGTTTTTTTGCAAATCCCCTTTTTTTGCCTGAAATCCCTTATACCACCTATCATGCAGTTTCAAAGTGTCCCCAACCTTCTGGAGTAAATCTGGGCTAGGCAGGCAATTTTGACTTCCCTGTTTCTGCTAATGGGAACCATTGCTGGATAAGAGAGCCTTCCATCCGTAGTGGACACAGCCCCAAATACTATACAAAACATTTCTAAGATGGGAAAAAAATGAATCCCTTCTCAATTAAAGTAAAACATTCAAAAATATTTGCACAAAATTCCTAGTGTGGTTTTTAAAACAAAGTACTAAATACATTCACAACATCTTTTTACTAACTCATAGACCAGGCTTCCTCAAATTCAGCCCTCCAGATGTTTTGAGACTACAATTTTCATCATCCCTGACCACTGATCTTGCTAGCTAGGGATCATGGGAGTTGTAGGCCAAAAACATCTGGAGGGCCGAGGCTGAGGAAGCCTGGCATAGACTGTGTGTGTGTGTGTGTGTGTGTGTGTGTGTACACCCACACACCACTGTTATTTTTCTAGAAAAAGAGATGGCAGAGCTCACCATTAACTTTTCCCTTGTTCTCTTTGAATGGCAATGGCGCCCACCTGAGAGGTGCTGAAGCTGAGCTCCAGTGAGCTCTGGCTGAAAAAAAGGCCCAGATATACATATACATAACGATGAGGGAAAATAAGTGTTTTCTATACCCTCTGGTAATTGTAAGGCTAATATAACTCTGATTGAGTTATTCATCAGTACTGCACATTTAATTGACCCACCCTAAATCATGTAGTGTAAACATTTCTCTCTGCCTTCCACCCCACTTCCATTAAATATGGAATTATAAAATACTACCATGTCTGAATGCATATTTTGATTACAATATTGTTTAAAATGTATTTGGAATATTAATTTCGTATACAATAATTCTCTATACCGCCAAGTTTCGAGACAGTGTCCCAATCAAGTATTGACAACATCCAGCCCTGCTTAGTTTAATTAAGGTTGTTGCATCATGTACCATTGGCCTATGAAGTTAGTAAGTTCCTTGGGGCAGAAAGCTGTTATTTTTGCTCAAGCAACTCTGCACATTGATGGAACAGCAACAACAACAGTGTGGTGGAGAGCCAGTGTGGTGTAGTGGTTAAGAGCAGTAGTCTCGTAATCTGGGGAACCGGGTTCGCATCTCCGCTCCTCCACATGCAGCTGCTGGGTGACCTGGGGCTAGTCACACTTCTTTGAAGTCTCTCAGCCCCACTCACCTGACAGAGTGTTTGTTGTGGGGGAGGAAGGGAAAGGAGAATGCTAGCCGCTTTGAGACTCCTTAAAGGGAGTGAAAGGTGGAATATCAAATCCAAGCTCTTCAAACAACAGTGTTACTGCTACAGAATGGTAGAAAATCCTCCCCCCCCCCATTCCTCAGTTTCAGTATGTCAATGATCAGGAATTGGGAGTTGCAGTCCAGCACCATGTGCAGGGCCAAAGGTTTCCCCATCAATGCTGTTTCCCTGTGGTGTGCTTCCATGCCATCACACTATATTTATGATGAAATGGGCCAATCACCATTCAAATCTTCCAAGCCAAGTGACGACCAAGGTTTGAAATGAAATTATCTGAAGGACACTGAAACAGGAATGCAGCAATCCCGCTTGTACTACAGTGGTACCTCGGGTTACATACGCTTCAAGTCACATACACTTCAGGTTACACACTCCGCTAACCCAGAAATAGTGCTTCAGGTTAAGAACTTTGCTTCAGGATAAGAACAGAAATCGGGCTCCGGCGGCGCGGCAGCAGCAGGAGGCCCCATTAGCTAAAGTGGTGCTTCAGGTTAAGAACAGTTTCGTGTTAAAAATGGACCTCTGGAACGAATTAAGTACTTAACCTGAGGTACCACTGTACTGCAATGTGCTCTACGTGGGGCTACCTTTGTTTTTTTTTTTTTTTTTTTTTTTTTAAAATAATTTTTTATTGCGTTTCTTTTCATAGGTTAACAAATTTGTTTACATGCCAACATGCAAGAAACATTTTTTATATATATATATATGAAGAAAAATAAGAAAAAAAGAAATATTAAGCAACTTTCCTTAACGTCCTTCAACAATTCACTTTTGGACTTCCTCACATCCTCTCGGCATTGCATTCATTGTTCTAACCAGTTCAGCAATTTGTTATCTTGTTTCCCATCTTATTATACCTTTAAATATATTATGTTACCAATTTCAAAAAATTTGTATTTTAGTTTTAAGACTCTTAATAAACATAATATTTTGTTTCAAATATGTCTCGTTTTTTTCCGTCAATGCTTACTTTATCATTTGCTTAAAATAAATTGCAGAAGCATAACGTTTCTTAATCGTGCACTATCTTAACATTCAAACAACTTATAATGTTTTTGCAAATAGTCCTTAAATTTTTTCCAGTCCTCCTCCATTGTTTCTTCGCTCAGATCTCGGATTCTGCCAGTCATTTCTGCCAACTCCATGTAGTCCATCAGCTGCGTCTGCCAGTCCTCCAGTGTGGGTAAATCTGGTGTCTTCCAGAACTTTGCAATAAGAATCCTTGCTGCTGTAGTTGCATACATAAACAAAGTTCTATCCTTCTTTGGCACCTTCCGGTCCACCATGCCCAGAAGAAAGGCCTCTGGTTTCTTAGCAAAGGTATATCTGAATACCTTTTTCAGCTCATTATGTATCATTTCCCAAAAGGCCTTTACTTTCGGGCAGGTCCACCAGAGGTGAAAGAATGTCCCTTCTGCCTCCTTGCATTTCCAACATTTATTATCAGAAAGATGATATATTTTAGCCAACTTGACTGGGGTCATGTACCACCGGTATACCATTTTCATAATGTTCTCTTTCAAGGCACTACATGCCGTGAATTTCATACCGGTGTTCCATAACCTTTCCCAGTCCTCTGACATAATGTTGTGTCCTACATCCTGTGCCCATTTTATCATAGCAGATTTAACTGTCTCATCCTGTGTGTTCCATTTAAGCAGCAAGTCATACATCCTCGAAAATACCTTAATCTTTGGTTCTAGCAGCTCCGTCTCCAGTTTCGATTTCTCCAGCTGGAAACCCACTTTTCTGTCCATTTTGAATACCTCTTGAATTTGAGCATAATGTAGCCAGTCTCGCACCTTACCTTTTAATTTATCCTGGCTTTGGAGCTTCCAGTTATCTCCAACTCTTTCAATCAGTTCCCAATACTTTGGCCAGTAGGCCTCCATATTGGGCTTTTTTTTAGAAATCTTGGCTTCCACAGGTGATAGCCACCTCGGGGTCTTGCTTTCTAATAAGTCCTTGTACTTCATCCAGACGGCAAAAATTGATTTTCTGACAATATGGTTTTTGAACAATTTATGAACCTTCGCCTTGTCATACCACAAGTATGCATGCCAACCATACACATTATCAAACCCCTCCAGATCTAGGACATCGGTGTTTTCCAACAGGAACCAATCCTTCAACCAGCAGAAGGCTGCAGCTTCATAGTACAACCTTAAGTCCGGCAGGGCAAACCCCCCTCTCTCTTTTGAGTCGGTTAGTATTTTAAATTTTATTCGGGGCTTTTTGCCCTGCCAGACAAACTTAGAAATATCCTTCTGCCATTTTCCAAAACATTCCATTCTGTCCACGACCTGAAGGGTTTGAAATAAAAATAGCATTTTTGGCAAAACACACATCTTTATAGCTGCGATTCGGCCTGACAAGGTAAGTTTCAATCTTGACCAAATATCCAGATCTTTTTTAATTTCCAACCAACATTTTTCATAGTTATCTTTAAAAAGATTTAAATTTTTGGTGGACAAATATACCCCCAGGTATTTCACTTTTTTAACCACACTTAACTCTGTCTCTTTCTGATACCCCTCTATCTCTGTAGGTGTCAAATTTTTGACCAAAACCTTAGTTTTTTGTTTGTTTAACTTGAATCCCGCCACCCGACCAAACTCCAGGATAAGTTCCAAAACTCTTTTTGTGCTAGATACTGGCTCCTGTACTGTCAAGACTAGGTCATCTGCAAAAGCTTTCAGTTTGTATTGTTTCGCTCCGACCTCTATACCTTGCACCAACTGGTCCTCCCTGATCCTATTCAGCAATACCTCCAGAACAGAGATAAATAGCAGAGGGGATAAAGGGCACCCCTGTCGTGTCCCTTTTTCAATTAGAAGTTCATCCGATACCACATTGTTCACTATCAACTTGGCTTTTTGCTCTGAATAAATTGCTTCTAGTCCATTTTCAAACCCCCGTCCCACTCCCATCCCCTTCAAGTTTTTCTTCATAAACATCCAAGAAATGTTGTCAAATGCTTTCTCCGCATCAATAAAGATTAAAGCAGCCCTTGTGTTTCTAATTCTCAACAACTCCAATATATCAATAATGTTCCTGGTGTTATCAGACATGTGTCTACCAGGGAGAAAGCCTGCTTGGTCCTTGTGAATTACTTCGTTTAAAACATTTTTAAGTCTACTTGCTAAAATGTCTGCAAATATTTTGTAATCCACATTCAGGAGTGAGATGGGACGGTAGTTCTTAAGCTGAGTCTTTTCCTTCTCAGACTTAGGAATCAATGTGATGAATGCTTCTTTCCACGTTTCCGGTGCCCTTCTCCCCTCCATAATCTGGTTGCAGACCTCCAGCAACGGTTGTATCAAACAATCCTTCAGAGTCTTATAATATTTGGAGGTGAGACCATCTGGGCCTGGAGATTTGCCAAGTTGCATATTTTGGATGGCACCTTCAATTTCCTGTTGAGTTATTTTACTATTGAGAATTGATCTTTTATCTTGACTTATTTTGGATAGTCCATTTGTCCTCAAAAATTGGTCTATTTCCGATTCTTTCTGAGGCCCCTGTGCATAAAGTTCTTTGAAATATCTGTGAAAGCACTTTCTTATTTCTTCTGGTTTCTGAACTATTTTTCCTTGAATCTCCAAGTTTGTAACCGTATTTAGCTTTTGTCTTTTTTTCAATTGCCAAGCTAGCAACTTTCCACATTTATTTGCTGATTCAAACGATCTCTGCTTCATTTGTTTGATTTTCCACTCAATCTCTTGATTAATCAATTTCGAATATTGTGCTTGATGGAATTTGATCTCTCTTAGCACCTCTTTTGACTTCGGATTAGTTCTCAGCTTTTTCTCTCCTTCACTTATTTTCTCTAGAATTTTTTCCTTTTTTCCATTCCAAAATTTTCTCTTTATTGTATTCTGTTGTATCAGAAACCCTCTCATTACAGCTTTGCTAGCGTCCCAGATTATTCTTTTCTCCACCGTAGTATTCAAATTTATTTCAAAGTAGTCCTTTAGCGTTTTTTGGGCCTTCTTGACAATCTCTTGATCTCTTAGCAAGGTGTCATTCATTCTCCATCTGAAGGATCCAGTTGGGAAAAGTCTCAATTCCATTTTTAAGGCATTATGGTCGGAGCAGGTTTTTGGGCAGATTTCCACTTTTCTCGTTTTCGGAGCCAGCCCTCTAGATATCCAAATTTGGTCGATTCGTGTCCATGACAAGTGGGCCTCAGAAAAGAAAGTTCCTTCTTTACCCAAGGGGTTCCTTGTCCTCCAAATGTCAATCAAGTCCATATTGTCTGTCATTTCAAAGAAAGTTTTAGGGAGTCTGCCGTCTGTTGTTAAGTTTTGATTTTGAGATTTGTCCATATTTGTAGACACCACCCCATTCATGTCTCCCATCACAATAATATTTGCATAGTCCAGATAGTCCATCATTGTCTCATGCAGCTTCTTGTAGAATTCTGATTTTCCATCATTTGGCGCGTAGATTCCTAATATCAAAATCTTTTCCCCTTGTGTTTGGATTTCAATTGCGAGGATTCTTCCATGATCATCTTTAAATAAAAATTTTGGCGACAGGTTCTCCTTTGCATAAATTACAACACCTCTTTTTTTAACTTTGTCTGATGAGATAAATTCTTGGCCAAGTCTTTTATTGATTAATACTTTCCTGTGGAGCCTAGTCACATGTGTTTCTTGCAAACATATTACATCCAATTGTTCTTTTTTTAGGATATGAAATATCCTTCTCCTTTTTTCCGGAGAATTCCCGCCATTTATGTTCCAACTAAGTAGCTGCAGAGACATCCTGTTCTATTTAAGATGTTCTTAAGATGGGGTGTCTTCCTTTTGTTCAGATCCCGGAGGTATAGGCGTTGGCCCACTTCCGGGCGGTGCTGGTGCTGGTAAAACTGGAAGCCAATCCGCTCCTTTTTGGAGATCTTCTCCGTGGTCGTGAAGGAACCTTTGGTTATCTTCAGGTGTTCTTATTTTAACCTTCCTTTCTTTGTAGGTAAAAGATAATCCCTGTGGAAACTCCCACCTATAGGGAATTGCGTTGTGTCTCAGCAATTTTGCTAATTCTGTATAGGTGGCTCTAAGGTCCAGCAGCTGCCTCGGAATATCTCTGTAAATTTCCACTCTTTTGTCTTGTATTTCAATTGCTTTTTTGAAGTGAAGGCCTAGGATCTTGTCTCTCTCTTCCTTTGTTCTTAAAATTATCAAGCAGTCTCTGGATCTGTCTTTCCTTACCAGTCTTCCCAATCTATATGCCGAGACAATCCTAAAATCCGTGTCTTCCTTTAAACCCCAGAACTTCGAAAATTCCTGTGTTAAGTATCCAATCAAGTCTCCTTGCTCGAGTTCTGGAATACCTCTCAATTTGATGTTGCTCTCACGATTTTTCAGTTCCACCATTGACAGATAGACTTGTTGTTCACCCACCTGTTTGTGCAGGGGCCTAACTTCTCCTTTTATTTCTTCAACCTCTTTTTGTAGGACTCCCACTTTCTGGATTGCTTCTCCAGCTAATTCTCGATTTTCCGCTGTTGCTCCTTGCAATTTCTCTATAGCTTGCGTGTGCTGGGAAACTTGGTCAGTCAGTTTTTGGATCGAGGAAGTTGCTTTATCTATCTTCACAGACTGATCGTCCACCTTCTGATTTAAACTTGATAGTTGCTCCAATATTTGTTTTAATAGTGTGTCTGACCCACCTGCTGCCATATCTTCCTCAGTGGACTTCTCAGTTATTTCCCCTTGTTCTCTATGAGACACCAGTACAGCTGGAACCGACGATCGGCGTCCTTGGGTCAATGTTGTTTGTACAAATTGTGCTGGTCTTCTTTCCTTTTCCTTTTCTTTTTCCTTAGCCTCTTTAGTTTCCTTTGCTTTAGACGCTCTTGTTCTCCCTGCACCACTCATTACACATCTGTCAATGTTCAAGGTCAAATTGTCTATTGTTCCATGGGAAAGACAAATTCAAGAGTAAACAGCCAGTGAGATGGAATTCAAAACAAAAGTCAGTTCCCAGGATTTTATAATCCGAAAGCCCTGTAGGGGGAGTGCCACCCGGTTTCAAAGACAAAGAAGGAAGTAATCCGCCATTAAAGTTCCAAATTGTTTCAAAACAGTAAGTTCATTAATCCAAAAGTCCCTTCATAAATTCAAGATCTCCCAAAGCACCTTTTATAAATCGACAAAGTTTCACGAAAGGTGCTTGTAACAGTATCCCAGTCAGACTTTTCTGCTCAAATGTAACAATTACTTTCTAGCACAGTTTGCAACTGTTTCCGCAGTTTGACACAGTCTCTCTCTCTGGCAGCCCGACAATCTGGCTCTTTAAAAATACAGCCCAAAGAAGAAAAAAAATAGGAGGAAAGTCACCATCTGCTACTTCTTTTAGTCAATGTCCATTTCCACCTTCAGCTCATTAAAATAGGCAGATTTTATGGCACGAAAAAGTTTAAACTTCCCAAAGTCCCGTTTCAAATGCTTCCGTTTCTAAAAGCTTTGCTTTGATCTTGTCAGCAATGTCGGAAGACGGACTTCCCTTTTCTCGTCTCCCGCTTTCAGCCAAATTAACCAAATTTCTTTTGCCAAATTTTAAACCCCTTTACTCACGGGTATGTTGCTTGCAGTTTAGCGTTGATTTTAGGAAGAAGGATCAGCGCTCATCTGTAACAGCCGCGCGGCTTCGCTTCCGCGGAAAGAGCGATGAACTCACAGCACCGCTACCCCTCCTTCACTCCGGGTCTCCTTACGGGGTCCCTTCTGTGCTTTCGGAGCAGCTTCTGGTGCCCGCCGAGTCCCACGGCCACGGGCTCACTCTACCCGTGGTTTATCTTAATGGGTCGTCGCTATGCCGCAGCGAACGACCCTTTTCCGCGGAGCCCCTCTTCAGAGCCCGAAGAGGACCGCCATTACAGTTTCGCGCCGCCCCCGGAAGTCTTGTACGTGGGGCTACCTTTGAAGGTGATCCAGAAACTGCAATTAATCCAGAATGTGGCAGCTAGACTGATGACTGGGAGTGGCAACCGGGACCACATAACACCGGTCCTGAGAGATCCGAGCACAATTCAAACTGTTGGTGCTGACCTTTAAAGCCCTAAACGACCTCGGTCCTGTATACCTGAAGGAGCATCTCCACCACCATCGTTCAGCCCGGACACTGAGATCCAGCGCCGAGGGCCTTCTGGTGGTTCCCTCATTGCGAGAAGTGAGGTTACAAGGAACCAGACAGAGGGCCTTCTCGGTAGTGGCGCCCGCCCATCAGATGTCAAGGAAATAAGCAGCTATCTTATTTTTAAAAGACATCTGAAGGCAGCCCTGTTTAGGGAAGTTTTTAATATTTAATGCTGTATTGGGATCCGCCCAGAGTGGCTGGGGAAGCTCAGCCAGATGGGCGGGGTATAAATAATAAGTTATTATTCTATTATTATATAGCAATCCCTTTGCATGGGGATGGAGCCATGCTGGAGCGCAGCGATACATTGCTCACAATCCTGTAGCTTCAAATGGCATTCTTCAAGGAACAGCAAATGCAGAAGTCAGGGGCCTCCTAGTTCCAGCCCTGGCAGATCCTGACAGTTAGACACCCTCAGAATATCAACAGAGACTCACAAAGCAGACACCACAAAGACTCATCCTGTCACACCATTTTCTAAGTTTGCAACATCCACAAGGGAACACAAGGAAGGCCACATGTTTCCCTAATCCCAATCCCGCATCAGTTCCACTAACAAGGCACCTCTCTATGCAATATGGTGTAAAAGTTTACAGCAACACCGTGAAGCTTAAATGACTGTTAACCTCTGGATGAAACTCAGTCTATAATCACCAAGGTCTGTTTTATTATGAAGTATATGTTTATTGATGCAACAGTGAAACACAAACTTCTTTCAAGGGGTAATTATTAGCATGATTTGCACAACCTTCCAGCCAAAATCCAAGCCCACCTCATCGTTTCCTGAAGGTCATTCAACAGATGTTGAAGAAACAAACGGCGTGCTTACATTTGCCCAGTTAAGATCAGTGTTAATACCTGCCTTTCCCCCCAAACTCAATAATTATTGCCCTGAGGGGTGATTCATTTTACCGAATGTCAGTTCAGGCACCCTTCAGCGGCATTAAACTGAAATTCCCATTAAATTCTGAAAAATTAGGAAGTTAAACTTACAGTCTTCGTAATTGGTGTCGCCTCTTTTCAGAATTTACTCCACTGTCACATTCAAAGGCATTGAAATATAGCAGGGTCATCCCCCAAACTCATCTGCAACAGGCAACTTGTTAAAAACAATCAGCTCTAGAAGCGTTTTCCTTCAGAAAAGGCACAGGTTTTACTTAGGTCAATTTATTTGTCATTAACAGAAAAGTTCCACATATGTGTTATTGCAATTAAAGGCAACATCTTAAACTTACCGGTAGGTCCACATTTTTAAAAGAGCAAAATGATGTTGGTGATTAAGCAAATAGGCACAGATCAACTAACAACAATTTGGGAATCCCTCTTGGACTTTTCGTTGTAAGAATAAATGAATGATTCTGAGACACACAGGCTGAAGACAAATATGGTTTAACAGAAAGCGAAGAATACGGATATTAACATGGACTGTATGTCTTAAATAATCTTTCTCTTAATGTAACCGGCAAATGGAAAACTAGAAGCTCATTTTCTCCATCTCTAATGTTCATTTCCCCTTTGTTTTTTTCTCTTTCTTTCATTTTCTTCTTCCCTCTCTCTTTTCCTTTTTCTTCTTCTTTCTTTTATTATGCTTGCTCTGTTTTTTTTAGTTTGTGTAGCTATTATTTTATCGTATTATGAAAAACTTTAATAAAAAATATTAACTTTTTTTAACAAACCCCGACAACCATTATCTAGCTCACTTGCTTCAACAGTAGCTATGTGATGCAAGTGTTATTAAAAGTTTAATTAGGCACACTATTTTTTTTAAAAAAATGCTCTGCTAATTATATAAATTTGCAACCAATTATTTTCTTCACGGTGAAACAAACCTTCAGCAGCTGTTAAAACTCTAATGGGTGAAAACTTTGCATCCCTGCCAAATGGCTTTCCTTCTTCAATGGTGGGGAGAAGGATTTGTAAGTGTTTACACACTCCCACTACCCTTCAATAGCTTACGACAGACTTCAAATCCCACATTGATCTGTATATTGCAATAGGAGCCCAGGCAGAAGTTGAAAATATTTGTTTTGGCTGTAGGTTTGTGTCAAACTCCACAGCCTGTAAAATCCCATAGCCTGTAGCCCATTTTAAGACTTGCTGTGCCAGCACACAAGTTCTTAGAGAAAGGACATTAAACTGTCGCACCAATGCAATTGCAAACAAGAAACCTAATGGCCCAATGCAATAATGCAAAATGCCCGTCATTTGAACAGGTGTGGTATGTGTGCAGAAAGGATGCATGTACTGCAAGGTGCCAGGGTAGGGAAGCTGCAGGGTATTTCTGTATGGTTTGCACATGGAACCCCTGCTCGGCTAAACCTACCATACTGGGAGCATCTGGACACTGAGTGTTGGGGTGAATGTTTTGCCCTCATTGCAACAGTGCATCATTTTACTTCCCCCCTATCGGAGTAAATGGCAGCAATTTACTTACATAGAAAACCTGGGCGGGGGGGGGGGGGAGTCAACCACCAGTATGAATGTCAAAGCTTATAAAGGTAAAGGGACCCCTGACCATTAGGTCCAGTCGTGGCCGACTCTGGGGTTGCAGTGCTCATCTCGCTTTATTTGCCAAGGGAGCTGGCATACAGCTTCCGTGTCATGTGGCCAGCATGACTAAGCCACTTCTGGCGAACCAGAGCAGCACACGGAAACACCGTTTACCTTCCCACCGGAGCGGTACCTATTTATCTACTTGTACTTTGACGTGCTTTCAAACTGCTAGGTTGGCAGGAGCAGGGACTGAGCAACAGGAGCTCACCCGGTCATGGGGATTCAAACCACCAACCTTCTGATCGGCATGTCCTAGGCTCTGTGGTTTAACCCACAGCGCCACCCGCGTCCCTGTCAAAGCTTATACTTTACGCTAATAAGCCACTCGAAGAATAAAGCCTGATGCTAGCTGCATAGCTCTACTCTGGCTTCTGTTTCTTGGTCATACAAAGGTGTGACAGAACACTGGCAACTTTTACAGATTGTTTCCAGACAGCTATTTCAGAATTTGAATTGTAGGTACCATCTTCATTTTCTCTTCTAAGATGTATTATACACTAGTAAATGCAGCTGGCATGCAACAAACAGAAATTCCCTCTCCACTGATAGATTGTTAAAAATGTGAAGGAAGGAGCACCGGCAGTATTCACCAATTATCAGACTGGCTGCCATGGCAAATCTGTCCTGGTTCACACGTCACACCAAGCCAGCCAAGGCTTAGCATGAATTTGTGAGAATATGGGGGTCTGAGAAAGTATATTGCTAAGAGATATCTTAGCCCAGTGTGTAATCCATACCCAGGCTCACAGTCATGAGCCATACACCATAGGACAAACATATATAATAATATTTCTTTTATTTATACCCCGCCCATCTGGCTGGGTTTCCATGGTTGCAGACAATGATTAGTCTGTAGAGAGCTAAACCGCGAGCTTAGGTTTTGATGATACACTAAGCCAAGCCATGGCTTTGCTCAGAATGGCACAGGAGCAAAAGAATGTAAGGAGAACCTGTTGATTCCTGCTAAGTGCTTATTGAGCCTCCTGTTCTCACAGTGGCCAACCAGATACCTGTGGGAAGCCCCCGCAAGCAGGACCTGAGTGCAAGAGCACTCTGCCCACCTGTGATTTCCAGCCACCGATATTCAGGTGCATGCTGCCTCTTACAGTGGAGGTAAAACACAGACCTTGTGGCTAGTAGGTGTTCATAGCCTTCTTCTCCTTGAATTTCTCTGATCCTCTTTTAAAGCCTTGGATGCTTACACTGACCTCGTTGAGACCTACAGCTAAGCCAAACCAAGGTTGAGCAAAACTGAGCAAACAAGCAGGCTACTGGAGAGGAGATTGTAGCCTTTTCACTCCCCCTAAGGGAGAACTGAAGTGTTAAAACTTAATGGCAAATGCTAGCACAGCTCCATTCCTTTCAATGGGAATCACACACTAGAACTTCCTGCTTGGCTGTGGCAAAAAGAAATACTTCAAATAATGCAACATTTGTTCTAGTTATATTGCAGCATGCTTATTATGTATGCTGGGGCCTGTCAATATACACTGACAGTTGGGGAGTGGGGGGAAGGATATGGAATTTGCTGCTCTGGGAGTTTGTTTGTTTTTTGTTTTTGCTGAAGAGCAGAATAAAAATAAATAATAGAATTTCACCCAGCTGTTCATTGGGGATAAAAATGGAGCACCTGGAGACTCCTTGCCAGATGCCTCTAGATAGGAAATACATTCAGAGTATTATATTAGTTTATACAAGTAATATAGAGAACAATGGAGAAAAGGTTTCAGATATTGAGATGGCCTTAAAATTATCATCATGCCATTCCTCTGAATAGTTCAGCATATGTTTGTTACTAAAGCAGCCAGATGTAGTACTGAGAGGAGATAAACTTAATCCTTTAAGCATCGGGTCTCTTTATTACACATGATTTATGATAGCCTTGAATTAAAAACAAAACCAAACCATATTGCATTTGCAGCATAGTCACTGGTGGACAGATAGTATATACACTGTACCATGAAAAATATACTGTACCTAGAATTGTTCTAATTTAAACTTAGCCTTTTCTGTCCTGATGTATTAAACAACTTGGCTCCTATAGCGACCCTGCAATACCTGTGTATGATCAGATTTATGCCAGTAATTGCCAGCATAACCACTATATCAAATGAAACTCAAATGCACTGTGTGTGTGTGTGTGTGTGTGTGTGTGTGTTTGGTGGCTGATTCTAATAAGCAGAAACAGAATCCAGCAACAGCTGTCAACAGAGAGATATTTTAATAGACAGAAGCAAACACATCCCACGAGGGCTTCAAACTGAATTATCCAAGTTCAACACTGTGCTTTGCAGAAACAACTTTTCTTTTTGCTACTTCCAATTCTACCAAGACTAGCTACTATAAACACTCCTGCTCCCTTAAATGATCCTGCCCAAACTACCTTGCTGCCCCCTAGACTTAGAACAAGTCTTTTCCTTAAAGGTAACCTCTTCAGTAATGCCTATGGTTTAACTCCCTTGCCCCTATATGTCTGGCTCTGGCCTAGCTCTGAGACTGGGTGAAGCTGAGATCCAGGTCAGGTGTGGAGGAGAGGACCAGAAGAGCAACATGCATGGTCAATGGACAGGCTGGAGGTCAGGGGTCAGATCAGGTAGGTGATGATCAAATGGCCAGAAGCAAGAGCACACTCAAGTCAGGCAGAAGATCAGTTTCTAAAGCAGCAGTGCAATAAGCCTTAAGGCTTATTTTTAGATTTTTGATAAGGCAATTTCTCTCAAACCTTTGAAGAAGGTGGGCATGAAAATATTTCCCCCCCGTACTCCTCCAAAAATGAATGGATAACAATAAGAGTTGGTTTTGTAAAAAAAAAGTCAAAACCCTAAAAGACATTGGTCTGATCTAAGGTTGCTTTTATCTGTTAAGAATATAGCATTATATGGCACCTTAAAGACTAACAAATTTATTAGGCTATAACATTTTTGCAAACTACAGTTTACTTTATTCTAGTCCACAAAGCTTGTGCCTTCATAAATGTGTTAAGTCTTTATCATGCCACAAAACCCAGTGTTGCTTTTGCTGCAACAGACAAACGGGGCTACCCCACTTGTATATGTAATTAGGAATGATTTTTATGTAGGTTATTACAAGGACAAGATACAAGTGGCCTGGCATTGTGTCTCCTGCCCACCACCCAAAAAGTATTTTTTGTTGTCAAGACTCCCATAATGAATAGTATTATCCACAATGGTAAAAGGCCAAGGGGCTTAGAAAAACTGCTGCTTTCGATTTTATTTTTATTTTTTTTACTCCTGGGTCTACAGAAATAAAAAAGACATAGTTTCCTTTTCTAATTCTAGCCACAAGAGGGAGTATGCAGAATTTGTTTAGTCCACAAATAAATGTATACACTTTGCTTAAGCGTATTTTTGTTTTTAGGAGGGTCAGAGAAATGTCACCAAGTCGAAAAATTATTTTGGTTTTAAAATTAGCCAACAATCCGAAGCATATTCAATCTCCATCAAAATCTCATTTGCAAAGCAGCAGAAGCAAAATGCAAGACAAAGCAAAACAGCAAAATAGAGGGGCATGCAAGAAGATCCACAAGCACATCCCTGAGTTGAAACACTAATGACACACCCACTAGGTCGCATGACACACTGCTCTTAAAACTAAATAATCTTGCAGTGCAGCTTGGGAAGCCCCTGTTAAGAGGAGAAGTAAGAGGAACCACGGCACTCATGAAAGCCCATGTAGGCTCACAAAGAAGCTTTGTGGATCACCGTTGAAGTCTATATGATCAAGGTACTAGAGGTCTTACACAGAAACGCTTGAGCTGGACTTGTGCTAAACAGCAAAGGCAGCATTCTCTTGGGGATGGCATTTTGCTTTCACACTGGTATTGATTTGTTAAGCCACCAGGATGGCCCATGGGTGGGCTAGGAGGCAGAAGAGGGTTTTAAAACCAAAACAGAGCACATTTGGAGCCAGTCATGAATTCTAGCCCTCCACCCACCCACCCATGGCCAGCCTGGATATAAGGGACTCCCTTGTACTGAGTCAGCCTATTCATCTATCTGGACTGACCATTCATCCATCTAACTGACAGGAAAGCTCCCCAAGGGCCCAGAGGGAGCGGTCTTTCCTATTCCTGTCTCCCAAGATCATTTTGATTGATGAACACCAGGCCCTGAAAGTCTATGCTCTGTCTCTCTGCCACCAAGCACCAGTGGGCCTCAATGCTTAGTGGCTTGGGCTAGAAGCTGTGAGACCTGGGTTCAAATCCCTACAGAAACAGGAAGCTCTTTAGGTAACTATGGGCCAGTTACTATACTTAGGAGGAAGGAAATGGGGAGGAGGAAATGGGGAGGAGGAAATGGGGAGAGGAAGAGCCTTGAGGTCCCTGGAGGAAAGGCGGGGTACAAATAAAATATAATAGAATTAAATGACATTGAAATTTAATCTACAGTTTGTGGGGTTGCTGCTCATCCCCATATGTTGTTGTTGGTATCCGTCTGTTTTGGGAGACAATGGAGGAGTGTGCCTTTGGTGGTTAAGTCAACTTGTTGCTGCAGCTGTAGGGACTAATACAGGAGAGACATGTTTTGTTGCAGCAGGGGCCGATGAAAGCATGTGGTTGTGCTGTTGTAGATGCACTACGACGTCTCTTTTCTCTGCACTCCTCCCAGTAATCCTTCCTCCTCTGGTCACTGCGTATGGATACATGACCTGGCTATCTGTCTGCAGGCACTGTGCTTGTCTGCAAGGATTGATGCTGCCAGCCTTCCTGTTACTTTTGCAGACATCTTTGCAATGCAATATTGGTCTACCAGTGGGTCTGGTGCCTGAAGCCAGCCCCCCCCCCCCCCCCCGTAGGGAGAGCACATATTTATTTGAAACTACCCTGCCGTGATGTTCCCCCATCTGGGTATATTATTTTTTAAGCAAGGAACCTTCATAGGGATTCTAGACCAATAGGCTGCCCTTGGGAAGATCCCCCATCTGTCATCACTGACAGATGTTTAACTCTACATGGTTGAGATGAAAGGAGGCTCCAATGAGATGAAAAGGAAACGCCACACAAAATGTTCCTGCAGAACAGATAGGTTCCAGGTGGCTTAACCCAAAGGTATTTCCAACATGGTGCACATTGGCCTGTTTCTTGCATGCCCCTTTTGTGGCATGAAATAATCAGCAGAGTCTGGGGGAACCTTTCATGAGCACAGTGGATCTGCCTGGATACCAAAAACTGGACTAGAAGTTCATCAAATCCAATATTACCCCATCTAAAAAACCTCAGTATTATCTAAAACGACAACAGCCCACTATTTTCAGAAACCTTGTCCGAAGAGAGAAATTCAGGTTTCTTAAAATAGTGGGCTGTTGTTGTTTTAGATAACTCCATTAGCTAACTCCATTAGCACTATCTCCCTAAATTTTAATTAACAAAGGAGAAAATGGCAGCACCTCCTCCCTTAAGACCCATACTTGTTTCTACTTCTTCTCTCTCCCCACTCATACCACCCTTTCCATTCTTCATTTAGCGATTCCTTTAGCTACTGTATTTCACAACCTAGATCCAAAGAAGGAGCTCGCAATTCCTCAAAGGCTTCCCATTAATAGCTAACCAGGTTGCTCACTTTGTAATGAGATTCATTATAAATCTGGGGGCAGGCTGGGGGTAGAGATTCAATAGCCTTCAAAAGGTTTTAGCAGAACTCTGTGTCCCAGGTCACTCTGCTTCCTCCAGCCTACTACTTGACTTGCCAAACTTGATTTACCAGCAGAGTGCCGACAATAAACATGTAAATCACGTTTCAAAAGATTAGTAAATGTCAATAGCCATGCAGGTGACTGAGATAGGAAGGCACAAAAAGGAATACAGGCATTTCTTGTATTAACAGCACACAACTTGTTTGTCATAGCTTGTTAATTAGCAATGCAGTTTAGAAAACCGCTGAAAAATGACAGCTGAGAGGGCTAAGGGCATTATATAATCACTGGGAAGGTAGGCATAGCCAGCTAACCATTATGGATGCTGATATGCAATTTTCCAAGTCGAGGCACAGGGACAATGTGCTTGTTAATTAAAAGTCATACTTTACACTTTAGACTTCAGGGAGCAGGGTGCTATGCAATAATAAATAGCGGCAATTCACTGGATTATTTCAGTTTTCAACAAAAGGTCCTGCCTCAGTGCTCTGGCACTAAACAAAGGATATGCTGACATATGGTCTTATGGTAACATGATCTGGACCATGAAGGATATAGAAAAATTAGTATAGCTAGACCCCTGCTGAGAGAGAAGGCTGTTCTCAAGGGGTGATTTATCATAAACAAGCCAAAGCCCTAGCCTCACCAGGGTACTCACACTTTAAAGGAGAAAAGCTGCCCTGCCAATTCTGTCTTCCTGGTTGCTGTGTGAACTGAACACCTGAAGAACATAAAAACCCCGCTCCTCACCTATGCTGCACCTTGAGAAGCAAACAGATTGGACAGTATTTCAAAAGCGAACAGAAGTGGCTTTTGTGTCACGTTAAAGATCAAATATAATGCCTGGCTTAACAGCTAGGGGAAAGCCATGAAAACAGAATAAATTGCCATGCGAATGCAGCCTTACAGACCCTTAGAAAAGAAATATTTAATCTCCCTTCCTTTCTTAAAACAAAGCAACACTTGCATACAGAGCAAATGACAGGCACAAAATTCAGGAAAGGCATACTTACCAGCTCTAGCCTTAGAGCTATGGAGCGGGCAAATATGCACAGCGACAACAGAAGCAGCATCATTTGAACAGTCTGGTTTGAGGTTTATTAAATCTCAATTTACAGATAAAAATAGCCTTCACTACATGGAATCTTTCTTATCAGACCAAACTAACTAGCTATCACCCCCTCACTCCGGCCAATGATCCAGGGTGAACATTTTGTTGTTCTCTTCTCCAGCCCACATATCAGATCACTTTAATCTGCACAGATTATAATCTACAACTGGCATGGTATGGAATAATTTATTTTGTGTATTTTGTATTGTCAACAACATATGTATGTGAATATGCATTTGTGTATGTGAATCAGTCATAATCCTAATATCAATCAATATCAGAACAACGAAACAATCAAACAAAATAAACACAAGAAATGCAGCTCTCAGTTCTAGTATGCATACAATCACTAAAACATTCTATAATTTAAGTATAGCAAAACAAAACAAGAGAAGTCTTCTAATTATAGGATATCCACAATGCGCTCAATATTGCAAGACCCAACATCATTCTGCATGCTTAAACTTAAGAAAATATAAACAAATACTTTATTCAATAACTGGATTGCATCCATCGATCCTGCTTTTACTAGGTACAGTCAATGTAGCTCTGTTCACAATCACTTGATGCCAAACTTGCTGAAGCCCTTCTCCCAACAAAATAGGGTAGACATTTCCCTGTCCTGAGTTCATAATCCCCAACCTATTCCCACTTTGCACTGCAAGCATTTTCTGTTTGAACTGTCCAAGTCCAGCTTTGGTTTATCAATTATAGCTTGCCTGAGGTGACCTACCAAGGGCTAAACTATAAATGATGTCTACATTTAGCACGCAGGGGTTTTGTTTTATTTAAGTGCAAATTGCATCAGCCGGTGAGTGTGGGTGGATGTGATCAGTAACTGGAACGGAGCAAACGTGGAGAGGCGCTTTTACTTTTCCCTTCCAGCAGTGGTGTTAAAGCTAGTTAACATTTGGTCCTAAGTTTATCACATCTATGTGAGATTTGAAATATAGTAAATAGCACCACCTTTCAGATGCGGGAATCACATTGCCTGAAACTGGGCACGATGCACATTTCCAACAGGGAAAATACACAAGCTTCCCTTTGGCTACATATAGCAGAAGCATGAAAACAACAAGTTCAAATCACTTCCGCTTCTCCTACTTAAAGAAATAAATATGCGCTGTGACAAATGGAAACTGAAAACAAGTTTCCTCAAAAGTATGTTATTCCTTTTAAAAAAGCATTTTCTATACTTAAGCATGCTGTTGCTGGAAGGAAAGGCCTTTAAAATAATCACACACCCTTTTCCAAGTATTATTTCATTCTGGTTTTTTCTAATGTATACCCCGAATAATGTACACAGAAACTGCATGCACGGTAAACGGATTCCGAAGGTTATAAGTACACATTGCACTATACTGTATATGAAATTTAATTTCCTTTTTTAGCCAAGAAATGTATATTCGTTGCATAATCCTGAAAAACACACACGTTTTATGTCCTGCAAAGACCTTTGCTATCGGCTGTTCTCCCACTCCTGCAGTGTCAAATTGTACAAGCAGGCTTGGCAGACAGCATGAGGCAGTAGAAACCACACATAGCAAAGGGAGACTCATTTGTTTAAACCTGGTTTCACTCCACTCATGTATGAAAATGGGGAGGTATGTGTCTGAACTTTAAAGGAAAAGGAGAACCAGAACCTTCCTTGCATCCATCACTTACTTCTTTGAAGATCTCTCACAACATGTTTTTACCTACTGTGAATTTACTGGAGTTTGGCGAGAAGAAAAGTACCTGGTGAGAATACTGTGGATAGATAAAGGTTTAGCGCCGTACCTTACCTGTGTCACATCAGCAATAGAAATCAGACCTATGCAGCACATACATTATAAAGCAAAGAGGCCACCAACACATATAGTCTGAACACTACAAGCATGCAGACACTGACTCCCACCCTTTTTTTTCTTTTCATTTCGACTCTAGACTGTTTAAAAGAGGTGTTAGAAGATGTATATAAACTACTTGCAGGTGCACCCACGCATATTCAGGTAAATGACTTGTCAAGATGGATACTTGAAAGCAGAAAATTGCAAAGTACACATAAGTAAATGTGTGTTTTTAAAAGATGAGTGCTTTCACTCATGACATGGAGTCATGTCCTCTTTTCAAGTGCCTTAATGAGTGCACGACTAAGGTTTCTCCATCTTCATATGATTTATTTGCAAAGGCAGCCACACTCACAACAACAGTCATAACTCAACGGACAGCGGTAGCCACTGACCACAGGGCTTCTGCTTATGGCTGCACAGCTCTCAAAAGGGCACAGCATGCAGCGAGGCGATGTGAAAGGTGAAACTGAAAGAGCAGTTACATACCTTTAGAATCCTTCCTTTACCCCAGAATTCTCCTTCGTCATTGGAACAAGACTGCTATGATTCACCATTGAATAGCAGTTTAAACCTGGTAAGTGAAAACAACAACACTTAGATGTTTGCATTTGTAAATAAAATTAATTAAAAGAGAAATGCAAAACTCTGCTGCAAATCCAAGCTTCCTTTCAGCCCATGCTTACTCTTATTTCCCTTCTGCATATGTCTTTCTCTCTCTCTCTCTCTCACTCCCACTTTCTAGAATTGCTACGTAGTGGTCTATAAATATTGGCCCCGACACTTGCCTGCTCCTTTACTTGCTCATGGCACAGGTCTGTGTTACTGTACACCATGGTATTACTGGGCTGGAGTCCTCAGCTGCTCAGACAAAGCCATGAATTGGCTCCTACCCTGCAGCTCTTTGCCTGCCTGGAAATACCATTTTGCTGCCAGCTTTACAGATGCTGTGGGCCTTTCCTGGAGGCTCAGATCAGGCACAGAAGGGTAATTATGAGGCTTGTCTGAAGAAACAGAGCTTTCTCCAAGCAGGTGGAAAAGCCGGAGGAAGGTGGAAGGGGAAAAGGAGGAGGGAACAACTACCTTTGTTTTGGCTAAATTGCCTGATCTCCAACCCCCTTTATGGCTTTACATATCTAAATATTATTCAATTAGGATCATTAAATTTAATTACTGTATAATATGGATGTCAAAAAATTTCTGGAAGAGCATTCTTTAAAAGCAGCTTCTTAAAGAGTAAAAAATGTGCTTCCTAAGTGTTTTAAAGAGCATGCAGACTTTCTGAATGGCAGCAAGACACAATTACAGAGAATATAATAGACTTGGTAACAAATCCAGTGCAACCATATTTAAGAATATCAGCCACAGAAACCCAAAGCATTTAGAGCTACAGAAGACAAGTGTTAATAGCAAGTGCTAACTGCGTAACAAGACAGACAAAAATGCAGATTGAATTTGGAAAACTGAAATATTAATTCAATGGGATTTAATCCCAGGTCAAGCATGCATATCAGGGATTGCACCCTCTAGAAGTTATTGACTACAACTCCCATGATCCCCAACCCGTGAGGCTAACGATCAAACATGATGGGAGTTGTAGACCCAAACATCTAGAAGGCACCTTGGTGTATATGATTGAAATCTGTCAGTCTGGCCCAGCGCTTCCAGTGATTTCCATTACCTTGTCCTGCAAATCTGCATGGTTTATTGTGCAGTGACCCGGCTTCACAGAATCACATATTTGTAGAGTTGGAAGGGGCTGCAAGGGCCATAACCCCTTGCAATTTAGGAATGGGAATGCCTCCATTTGTTCCATCATTTGTTCCATTTGGCCTCCATTTGTTCCATGATGTGGTCAGACTGAGTGAAGCATCTTGCAGTTACTCTGAAACTGCAAGACACATGCATCCCCTATTTCTCCCTGTGCAGGAAAGGATTCAGGGGTCAATGTACTGAAGCTGTCTTGTACAGAGCCAGGCTTTTGTTTCATCTTGTTTCAGTTCTTCTTGGCAGAGATCCTGCAGTGTCTGTCAGAGATCTCTTTCACCTCCTAGCTGATCATTTTTTAACTGGAGATGCCAAGGATGGAATCTGGGACCTTTTGTATCTAAAGCACGTATCTCCTGCATACAGAGGGAATTATTTGGGTCAATTCACATTGGGGAAGGGAACCCATGGTCCTCCAGATGGTACTGTGCTACAACTCGCATCATCCCTGACCATTGGCCATGTTGGCTCAGACTGATGACAGCTGGAATCCAACAACATCAGGGCAGTATAATGTTGGCAATCCCTGGCCAAGATTAGGGATGGGATGGAAAAATGCTTCTAATAGAATTTTCTAAACTGTGAACAGGGTTTCTCCGCTGCCAAAAATAACATCCTAAGTAGGCCTTGCTTTCACTGAAGCCAGCCTTGGCAACATTTCTGTTTACTTTTGCATCGCAATTAACTCGTTAGTGGTTTATAGTAATTGGCAATCTTCTAACGAGTTCCAATAATTAACACATTATTTATGAATTATTCAAATTCATCTTTGAATACTACTCAATGGCTCCACTGGAAAGCAACCATAAGAGTAAGAATGTAAATAATACATTTATCACAGGCTACATTTTAAATATTATTATTATTATTATTATTATTATTATTATTATTATTAATACCCCACCCATCTGGGCGGCTCCAAATAGAATATTAAAAGCACGATAAATATAAATACATCAAACATTAAAAACTTCCCTAAACAGGGCTGCCTTCAGATGTTTTCTAAAAGTCAGGTAGTTGTTTATTTCCTTGACCTCTGATGGGAGGGCGTTTGACAGTGCGGGCACCACTACTGAGAAGGGCCTCTGACTGGTTCCCTGTAACCTCAGTGGCTGGGCTGAGTGATGGGGGTGGAGATGCTCCTTCAGGTATACTGGGCCAAGGCCATTTAGGGCTTAACAAAACACATATCAGGTTTAGTTGAAAGCAACTTTTTTTTACTGGTTATGATATTGCCTGCATTCGCAACACTAAAGTAACATTAAAGCATGGCATTAAATGGGCAACAAGCTACATATGAACCAGGAATCACAGCTACAACAAATTCTGGTTAGTTTCAACAAGAAGCCAGATTTGTAACACATGGTTTTAAGCTGACTTGTTTTGAAACTTACCAGTGTTTGTCATAAATCAGTTATGTTTGCCTAACACATGTGGATGTGCTTTCCTTTTAAAGAATGCCAGTTACAGTATTGGAAAAGGTTGCCAGCTTGGATCTTGCGTTGTTGTTGTTGTTGTTGTTGTTGTTGTATATTTATTTATTTATACTCCACCTTTTCCCCTGACAAGGACTCAAGGCAACTTACAGATAAAAATAAGAACAGCTAAAAACATAGATGGGGGAAGGAATCATTAAAAATAATAATTAAGCATTGACATTCTAATAAAACCATACAAACAATTACAATAAAAACAGCACAGCACCAGCACTTTCATTAAAAGCAGTTAGTTCCCAAAAGCTTGCTGAAACAATAAGCCAGTCTACCAGCCAGTCTATAAGCCAGAGCCAGCCAGTCTAACTTCTTTAGGGAGGGCGGTTCAAATGGGCACGTACAAATTTTATTATTTAGAATTTTTCTTATTTGCTTGATCAAACAATTCTCCAAGCATTGTGCAAAAACAACAACACCACCACCCCACACAGATAAAACATGGCTAAAAACCTCTAATATATGTGTGTCTTATCTGTATTTATTGATGTAGGTTTGTGGAAGATAGAGTGACTGGCCCAAGGTCACCCAGCAAGCTTCATGGATAGTGGTAATTTCAACCTGAGCCTTCCCTATCCTAGTAAGACACTATAAGCAGTAGATCACATGGAAAAGTATTTGTGACATGCACTAGAGATCCTGTTGTTTAGGGCAAGGTAGGTACACCTGTAAAAACCCTTTACACTGAAGTTTGTCTGGTTCCACCAAACTTCAACGGGAATGAATCAGTAGAGGTTAAGTATTTTTTTTTTTGCTAAACTACGTTGTAAAAAGTGTTGTTGTAATATCTAAGTGATATTAATAAACCTTATGGGAGTCTTTCTATAACATATTAAAGTAACTTCACCTCAACAAACTACAGTAACCAAAAGTAAGATGTAGAGGAAGTAGCATAAGGCAATTATTTCTACTTTTTCAATCAGTACTTACAATATTATTGTAAACAAGCCCTAAATTCCCAGCTGCTCCTGCCTGATCGGGTCAACTGAAAGCTGCCAGTTCTCAGCCTCTTTCTCATAGGCTCTCATCTTCTTTGAATGGCTTCTGCTTCCTCTTTCCTTTATCAATGGACTTGTCTCTCTGTTGGCTGTGTTACCCCAGCAACAGGGCCAGTAGCATTCTGGAAGACAGGAGTCTTATGCTGGGCATGCTCTGCCTTCATGCTCGTAGCACATAATGCTTCTGAGTACCCACTGCAGGCAACCATGGGGGTGGGGGACTAACTACTATTGTGGTCAGATCCTGCTTATGGATTTCTGACATGAAGCTGGGTGGCCACTGGGTGAGAATAGGTCGCTAGACTAGATGGGCCAGAGGCCTGTTCCAGCAGACTGTTCTTATGTTCTTATCTTTATGCCTTCTCTTAAAGCAGGTATGGCCAAACGGCCCTCCAGCTGTTTTGGGACTACAATTCCCATCATCCCTGACCACTGGTCCTGTTAGCTAGGGATGATGGGAGTTGTAGTCTCAAAAGAGTTGGAGGGCCAAGTTTGGCCATGCCTGTGTTAAAGCATCCTTCACCAATCTGGTACCATCCAGATGTTTTGGACTACAACACCCATCATCTGTGCTGGCTGAGGCTGCTGGGAGTTGCAATTCAAACCTGATTGGCAAAGGCCATCTTAAAGAGATGGAATAATGGGCTCAAAACTGTTAACTACAAATTACACAACATTCTATGAACGATATAATACTGAACCATGACTAGCAACTAAACTAAAAGTTTCCCCCAATTATTGACTGTCAGAGAGTTTGTCTACCTTCCATCATCCCAGGATGATATTCAGTTATAGTTACAATGTAGCCCATTCTGTATGGTCAGGGTGGGAATTGAAACATTCAATCATTGTCCTGAAGATCAACCCAGTCCAACTGTGGAATTGAATGTTCACATACCCAAGCAGATGCACTCAAAACTGTTCTGTGATCAGCCAGCCCTCCAAAAACAACCCCCACCAAACCACACAAAAAAACACAACCCCCACAAATCATGCATGATTTACAGTTTTGGCATCTGAATTACTGGAAGCTACATGTGTTCAGAACTTAATCTTGACTACAGCCAAGCAAAAAGGGACATTTAAATAGCAAATGTGATTCAGTATAAGCAAATGTACAGCAATGCATATTGAAATCCTAACTTCACTCACACTGTTATGGGGTCTGACTTAGCAGTGGCTACTGGGAAAGTGATCTTGGGGTCGTATTGAATACCTCAGTTAAAATGTTGAGCTTGTGTGCAGCAGCTGTTAAAAGTTCTGTGTTAAAGATCATTAGGAAAGGGTTCGAAATTAAAACTGACAACATCATAATGTTATTATACAAATTTATGTTGTAGCTACACTTAGAATACTATGTATGGGCCTTAGGAAGTATCCCCCTCCCCAAGCTAATATTTTTAAAATGCCACAAATTAAAAGCTAACATAAATTAGGGGCACCAAACCCTAAACTCTTCCGGTAGGACGCAACATAATAAACACTACACACCAAGCAACTTCGGACATTAATGATAGGTGCAAATGCAGGAAGTGCAAATGAGTCGCACTTCCTGTATCCATGCATATCTTAAACTTCCCAAACTACTCTCAACACCATGGGTCTGAAACCCTGGGCTCTTTGTTTAGACAAAATGATCGTGCAGTAGTGTTACATTCCTCACAAACTAATGAGGGCATGAAAAATATAGGTAATGTGTGAGCTTACTCTTTATGAGCAAGGCCATTGGGAACTGTGGCATTCAGCAAAAAGGGATTACAGGGGTAAAGGGTGCAAGTAAATCTCAGTATGCAGTATAGCCTGTTGAAGGACTATTATTAACTGTTTTCTGCCTTCCCATTTTATGAGCATGCTGTTGCTATTTAAGCACCAAGTTGCTTACCTTTGACTCTAAGAGTCTTTGTTTTCACATAATAAATACTTTAGAGTCCTGGGACTAGACAGGAAGATCATACATGACTCCAAAAGACTTCTACTGTTGACAGATCATTGTAGGTGCTTATTCATTATTAGCTGCAAAACTATTGACTGAACACTTAATAAATACACTGAGCTTTTTTAGCCATAGCATCAGTACAGTGTAACTTCAGAGAAAACCTAGGAAACTCTTGAGCTTGGGAGTTTTCAGTTCGCCTCGACATCCTTGCAAAATTAACAAACGCTGAATAAAAAAAGGCAAAAGTGCTACCAGTACTTAGATAATAGAAGATAATAGATAATAGCAATGAAATAGAAGACATCTAATATTTGCAATATTTGAAAGAACAGCATGTTGAGGTGGTTCCATAATTACTGATTGCACATATAGAAGGTTGTACTGTATCCAATGCTGCATGAGCTGCTAAAGAACTTCACTTTCTCCCCACACACATGCCTCCCCATCTGCCCCAGAGAGTTCCCCAATGCTCTGGAGCAGATTCTGAAGTTCTTGAAGGAGGGCTGGAGAGGAAGGAAAGTTCTGTCGTGCCAGCAGAATGCTGTTGTTTGAGCAGAACAGCGGCAGTGGATACAACCCAGAGGTCTTTCATCCTTCTCAGAACATTAAAGATTTATCGAAGTCCAGCATCTATGTTGGCAGGAATTAGTCTAGTTGGGCTGCACCAATAAAGCTGCCAGATTCTTAATGGATTCACACATCAGAAATCACCACAGTGGGAAATAATTAGCGCTGCTGTTGGCGAAGCATACTTGTGGCTTCTATGATTAACTACCATCACTGCCTTAGCAAATCGTCCTTCCAGGCTGAAATACATGTTATGCCAATCTAACTCAAGAACTGCAAATATCTTTCCAATTGTTGAGTTAGGTTGGCCAGGGAGCATACAGCAAAGCTTGTTTTGTGTTTTCCCACTGACTTTCATAAGACCTTCTATGACCTTCTTTAATGTGATGTGACAGCAACCAGCATCCTCTGTAAAAATGGTCAATAGCGGTAAAGAAAGTGGTTTAGGAAAGTCACAGCAAAATGTGCCTGCTATTTCCCCATAGCAAGGCAGTTATAGTCTCCATTGGGAAAGGTAATTAGGAATTTCGTAGCAAAGTGACATCAGAACATTGATTACATGCAAGATCCACTTCATTGACCCTCTATTTTAATCTGGAAATTACCAGTTAAGTATTTGTATTCATGTGCTTAAGAGAGAGAGATGCAGTTTCACTCAAAGCCTCCCTCAGGTAGTTCATTTTATTATGGAGATTTGATGCCCACCAACAGCTGCCTGCCTGCCTGCTACATAATTTTGCCGCGAAATCACTGGACTCATAGCTGAGGGCAGGGAAGAAAAAGAAACAATGATATGCTATGAATGCTTAAAAGCAGACTAAACATTTCAGTTAGCATCAAATTCTTTCTAGGCACATATTGCCAGTCAGGCAGTAAGAGTTGGACTCATTTGCAAGACTGAAATAAGGTACTAATTAAGACCCAGAATCCAGGTTAACCCACTAAAGAGTAGCAATGTTCTTGAACAGATATAATTCAGTTTTCTTTGCTGCCTTCTCATTGCAATTCAAGTTTTGCCAAGTTTTAAAGCTCACCACCAAGAAATATATACACAAGACATGCTTTTACAAGACAATCTTCATTTAAGGGATCTGTGCCTGAGTTCTGATATTTGTAATTCTAATATAAATTACCATGGAAACAATACTAGTGTTGTCTTAATGGGTGGAGATCTATGCTGATCACACATGCACATTTAACACTTGACAAGTGCAACATAAAGTGGAAAAGATCTATCAGAGATCAAACATCAGAGACAGGTTTCAGAGCCCCTGAGACACATCAGTCAGCTGCAACTTGCAAAATGTTGAGTAATTAGGTCATGCACATGCATGCAAGAAAGTCTTTTATGTACTGAAGAAGATTTTTATAAAGCAAAAAAAAAAAAAGGTAGAAGTCATGAGAAGGCAAAGATAAAGTGGTGTGTGGGTGCAATTCCTCCCACAGATTTGATAAAGGGTGAGAAAAGGTTACTTTTGAACTCCTTTGAAAAGAAACAAAGAGAGATGCTTCTCACTTAGAAAAGAGAAGAAGCAAAGACAAACGTTCCACACTGTAAGAAGACTGCAGTTTCTGGGACTTCACTTTAGAAAGACCAGGTTGGACCAGCCCGTTTGAAGATGAAAATACAGTTGGGAAGTCAGTGGACATGAATGCTTGTAAATAGCAAGATGAAGGAGGCTTTATGAAGCAGGATCATAGAATTTTATACTTGGAAAGGCGCATGCATGAATTCTGCAATAACAACATCCCTGGCAGAGGGCTATGAAGCCACTGCTAAAATATGTCTAGTGTGAAATAGAACCCACCACATTTTGTGTTAGGTTGCTCCACTGTGCAATAGGCTCATACCTAGGAAGCTTCTCCTAACATTTAGCCAAAATCTGTTTCCTTCTGATTTTTCGTTGTTGATTCTAGTCATGCACTCAGGAACAATAGAGGGGACAAGCCTGCTCTGTCTTCTACTGATTTGAAGACAGCTATTACGTCTCCCTTTAAATCTTTACTTCACTCAAATAAACATGCCCAGTTCTTTCAAGTATTCCTCAATACTTGGCTCCTAGACCATTTACTATCCTGCCCCTCTCTAGTTTGTCCATGTCCACCTTAAAAAGTGGTGCCTAGTCCTGGATTCAGTACTCCATGTTCTTCAAACAAGAACACCAGAACAAAGGATCAACAACGTAGATATTGGAGGCCACATCTGGCTTGTCAAGCTTTCCCCTTTCCCTGCTAATCCTGCTCTACAACTGTTCTCTTGCTCATAGGCCAATTATTTAGGGTTCAAAGCTATCCCAGAGAGCAGGGAGATTACCACATGTTGCCCACCCTGAAGATTGACAGATGAGTTGAATAATGCAGTAGCTACCAAGCCATTAGTCTTGTCTTATACTTACAATAGCTTTCCTGCTGCTGCTGGGGCACAGCAGCGAATCCAGCAGTTCCATGGTGAAATGCTCAGGATGGCTGATATCTCCCTCTTAAATTTATAGAGCTCCTAGAGGGAGAATCTGGGTTGTTTAAGGGTTTGAAAACTGCATTTGTGCAGCTCTTGAATCTCCCATTCCAGAATGACTTTCTCTTTAAGAAGTGTGCTGCATGGAGCTTTGTTTAACCCAGGGCTTTCCCTTCCAAAAGCCTAGGGTTTATCCACACTTCCTCTTGTCCTGCTGATTTCCTCTGAGGAAATCTGCTCTTTAGTGCTCAATTGAAGCAAACGGTAATTGGGTTTTCCATTGACTGCCATTTAGAGCTAAAGAACTGGTTTTCCCCAGGGAAGGAAGAGGGGCAACGGGAAGACCACTTGGATGTATCCCTGGAAAATGTGGGTCAAGCAGAAAACTTCTCGGATCCATGCTTTCTAGGCATGGGACAAACAGAAGTGTGGATGAGCCCCTAGACTGCATGGTGCTCTACATGGGAGGAACATAGGAAGGTGCTTTAGACCCTATCATATTGCTTGCCCTTCTAAGCCCAGTATCACCTACTCTGTCCGGCAGCGGCTTTCCAGGGTCTCAAAGAGAAAATTCCATTGTCTGCTATTCAAGATCTTTTAGAATAGAGATGCTGGGGACTGAACCTGGGATGTCCAGTATGCACAGCATGTGTTACGGTCCCTCTCCAAAAGGTACATAAGAAAATACTTGGAAGAAATCCCAACTGCTAGATGTTTAAAATGCTGAGATCAAATGTCGTGAGGTTCTGAATTAATACATCTTAAACTATTTACCATCCTTCCAGCAGGTGGGGACTGGGCATATCAACAGTGACCTTGGAAAAAATAGTCCTTATGGACAAAATAATTTGATTATTGCTCCTTATTATGACTCCTTGGCAAATGTTTACTGAGCCTCGAGGCAGTCTGAACTTGGAAAGATAAACGCAAAAGCTGTTTTCTGCTAAACAGCTTAAAATGAAAAAGAAAAAAAAGATAGAAAATTGAAGTCATATTTCCATCATTATTTATTAGAAAGAACAAACCCAGAAGATTTCACTTCTGTTAAAACAATACTGTGTGCTTAAAACAAAAGCTGGTGTCTATTAAATAGGTGTCATGGCATAGCAGATGGTTGGCTTAGTCTTCCCTCAAAGTTAATACCTTTTCCATTTCCCAAGCTGTACTCTGTAATTAGTGACAAAAATGTGTAAACTGAGATTAACTGTAATCTGCACACTAATTTTATAATACAGGAAATAAACAAGTCACGTATCGCAAAACTAAAGGTTGCAAAAGATGTAGGGATATAGCCAGAACTATCATCCCCATGTCTAGTTTTCCATCGTTCCTCTGTAACATCTAATGAAACTCAGTATGTGAGTTTAACTCTAAGTTTGACAGAGCCTAGAAGAGACAACTAACAACATGGATGAAGCACAGTAAATATCACTGCACTGGTCCACGCATTGCATTAAAACAATAGTTAACATATAACTATGGCTGGATGGAAATAAGCAGCATAGTAGTGCTCTACTTCTCAAAAGCCCCCACTTGGTTCCTCTAATGCTCCTGGACCATGCCACACTGGAAGCAACGAAACAGAAACATTGGCTTGTTGTGCCATCAGAACCCCATATTGTGGTTTGTTTGGTGGTAGCCAAGGCCTACTGCTCATGGTTTCTTTGAGGAAAGCAAACAGTGAGCCCGGGCTCAGATGACACACCAACTCAAAGCTTCTGGTTTGCTGCTCCCAGCATGGTGTAGTCAGGAGGAGCAAAGCATGGACTTTTGAGCAGTGTGCACCAGCATACTGCTCATTTGCATTAAACCATATTTAATATGAGCTGTGGTTTAATGTGAAATGTGAACACAGCAGCATGGATATTATGGGAAAGAGAGAGAGAATCAGATACAAGGCTACCATTTTTGTGGCTTCAAAAACTTCTAGTTGAACTCTGACTTGCATTATATGCCTTCACCTTTTCAAGCAAATGTGGCTAAACAAGAAAAATAATACAAATATCTCCCATTTAAGCCTGATTTCCAATGCAATTTTTAAAAGCAGCTTAGCTATTCATCATTATTGCCACTAAAATAAAATTGAGAAGGTCCAGAGAAGCGGACACGGAGCAATGGATCCAAAATACAAGAAAGAAGATTCCACCTAAACATTAGGAAGAACTTCCTGACAGTAAGAGCTGTTTGACAGTGGAATTTGCTGCCAAGGAGTGTGGTGGAGTCTCCTTCTTTGGAGGTCTTTAAGCAGAGGCTTGACAACCATATGTCAGGAGTGCTCTGATGGTGTTTCCTGCTTGGCAGGGGGTTGGACTCGATGGCCCTTGTGGTCTCTTCCAACTCTATGATTCTATGATTCTATGATTCTATGAATCACTGGTTGTGGTGGTTGTTTTTAAAGACCTAGAAGTCCACAGATATGGTCAAAGCGGTCACACAATTTGCAACCTAAGTAAAAAAAAAAAAGCTATGAAAAACTTTGCACGCTATATTTGTTCCCCAACTGAACTTGTTTAGCAGAAGTTCTCACCTTCTCAGTGCCATAACTCATATTTTTGGGAAGCTAAAGAAGCTACAAATATCTATATCCAGATTAAATATTGCATATAGGATAAACACCCAGGGTCCTTCTATAAATCCTAAAGTCTAGACATTTGGGGCTTCCATGGGGGCAGGAGAAGTAGGCCAGCTATGGAGCTCTCATTTCACCACCCTGCAATCATGGCTTCCATTCTCCCATTTCAGTCCTGCCTGTACCAAAGGGGGGAAAGAATGCTGAACTCCTTTTGCAGCTACTGACTGCACTCCTCAGACCCCTCCAAATAAAATTTGTTCAGATTCACTTCAGAGTAGTTTGTCTGAACTTCCTTCATAGTTTGATGTCAAGATACAGCAGCAGTTGCAGCTCTGGGATGCATGAACCAATGTTACAAAGGCAAAGGAGAAGTAGCGTAGCCTCAGAGGAAAGCAGGAAGCAAAGCAAAATGAATAGATATGTAGAGAGTTAACTCCCCATAGTATCCAAGCACATAGGGCCAGTTTAAATTAGAAGGGGATGAGACAGGTAAGGGTGCACTTACATGAGCCTTGTGGCTCCTTGTGGATATGGAATTTAAGGCTCTCTAATGTTTGAAAGCATCACTGTGTCACTATTTCAGGTTTGTGAAGGAACCCTATCTGCTTTGCCTATAGGTGCCTGCAGGACTTCTTTCCAGAAACAATTACTTTTTCCTCTCTGCTTTTTCAGAGAAGTACAGGACACAATATGTTTCACTGCACATGCCCTACTGCATGCACCGTTGCTAAAGATATGCACACCTATATTTCTTGAAGCTCTGGAGAAGCTTAGTACGCTACTATTTTCCAAGGAAATGCTGCAGCGATGCTTTCCAGACTTCGTTGTGTAGCGGTCCCTGATGAACTATACATTTGCGGCCGTTTTAATTAAACATACACTATAGGAAAGGAAGATAAATCGTCAAGGGGAAGTGGAACTAATAATGACTTCCACCTCAAGAGACCTGGGCCCAGATCAGGGCAAAGGTCACAGGTGGAGGAGAGATTCATAGGCTTACTGTTTTCTTGTGTGCAGCACTCTAAACACACAGAAAACAGAGCAAGCATGAAGCCTTGCATTACTATTGTTTCCACCTTTCGTATTTCAAAATCTTTATCGCTCACTGCTGTTTAACAGGATTTCTACTGTTGCAGCCAGTTAACTTGTTGGCCTAGTACAAACACAGCAGAAAATCATAGTTTCACACAATGTGAACAAACTATGGTGAGCCTCAGGCTGACACAAACTACTTTCCCATCTTCTTTTTGTATTCCAGGATATCAGAACCATCAGTTGCTGATTATATACTAACTGCAGTTACCCATTTTGGGCACTGTGATCTGTTTAAACTATGATTTGAGAATGACCCTGGGTGAGTGCCTGGAGGCGGTTGGAGGATGGATGGCGGCTAATGGATTGAAGTTGAATCCTGACAAGACAGAAGTACTGTTTTTGGGGGACAGGAGGCGGGCTGGTGTGGAGGACTCCCTGGTCCTGAATAGGGTAAGTGTGCCCCTGAAGGACCAGGTGCATAGCCTGGGAGTCATTTTGGACTCACAGCTGTCCATGGAGGCGCAGGTCAATTCTGTATCCAGGGCAGCTGTCTACCAACTCCACCTGGTACGCAGGCTGAGACCCTACCTGCCCGCGGACTGTCTCGCCAGAGTGGTACATGCTCTAGTTATCTCCCGCTTGGACTACTGCAATGCGCTCTACGTGGGGCTACCTTTGAAGGTGACTCGGAAACTACAGCTAATCCAGAATGTGGCAGCTAGACTGGTGACTGGGGGCGGCCGCCGAGACCACATAACACCGGTCTTGAAAGACCTACATTGGCTCCCAGTACGTTTCCGAGCACAATTCAAAGTGCTGGTGTTGACCTTTAAAGCCCTAAACGGCCTTGGCCCAGTATACCTGAAGGAGCGTCTCCACCCCCATCGTTCTGCCCAGACGCTGAGGTCCAGCGCCGAGGGCCTTCTGGCAGTTCCCTCATTGCGAGAAGCGAAGCTACAGGGAACCAGGCAGAGGGCCTTTTCGGTAGTGGCGCCCGCCCTGTGGAACGCCCTCCCATCAGATGTCAAAACGATAAACAACTACCTGACATTCAGAAGACATCTTAAGGCAACCCTGTTCAGGGAAGTTTTTAATATATGATATTTTAGTGTTTTTATGGAAGCCGCACAGAGTGGCTGGGGAAACCCAGCCAGATGGGCGGGGTACAAATAATAAATTATTATTATTATTATTATTACTATTATTATTATTATTATTATTATGAAACTAATGAATTGGAAAGAGGAACTTAGATGAGGATGAGAAATACTTATAAATAATTATTCTTAACTGGCTTGTAATCTAACTGTACCACTGAGAGCCAAGGAACAGGGGGAGGAGAATACAGAATTTTTTTTGTTATTATGTCCTACCGTTTTCATTTTTAGTGTCATAAAATTATAAAATCCAACTAAAACGAAAAGCTATAATTAAGTGAAATATACTTATAGACTAAACATTGCCTGTCAGCTTGACACCTGTGAACTTGCTAGGTCTTACTTAAGGTGTAATGATGTCATGGAATGCTCACGAAACATTTTAAGTGCCAAAGAGGCAGGGTCAGAATGCTGGGAATTAGTTCAAGTGCTGTCAAGAAAATCTAAAGCTGATCAGGCAAAACTTCACTAAGGTCTTACAGATGGGACTCTCATATACTTTTGAGGAGAAAGGAATCAAAGAGTAAAATGGGTGGACATCTGAGCAGCAGTAGAAAGCAATGGGGGAGGTCTGCCCTTGATGGATAGGAGGTCAAGAAGTCAAGGGATCAGGGACAGCAAAGTATACACATCACATACTTGAAATAACTGCCCATATCTTTACTTGAGCATCTCTAAATTCACCTGATTCAACTACGTAGGCTAACATGCCACATGATACAAGGTCAAAATACACAATCCAAACAGGCTTTTAAAATGGCAATGGTCCTTTCCATATTTCAGGAGATGTGATGTCCAGGTAATCAGTCCTTGCATGTCAAATATTTGAGACATTTGACCATGGACTTAAATAGAAAATAACGGACTCATGCACTGAAATTCCTGGGACAAAGCCCATGATAAAGTAATTAAACTGCAGCAGTCATATGTTTTCCATACGCTACCTTTGCCTCCCTAAATACACAAGAACTGATTTACTTTTGAGCAGAACTAGTTTCACCTGTGCAAAATTTCTACTCCAAGAAAGTAATTCATTAAACTGTTTTTTTCCGTTGGTCAGTAGTAGTAAAACTATGCAACATTATGAACAGTTTCCATATTTGACTCTAAAATATTTAGGATCTCTGCCTAAAAGCACTACAACTTTTGCTCTTTTTAGTTATAGCAGAACCCACCAAACTACCCTATTTCAAATACCTTTTGGAACTTCATTTAGCAGTTTCATTGCACATTTCTAAAAGCTTTGCAAGAAAACCATGAATGAGAATTGCAGCAAGCCTTTTGCAATCTGCTGGGAGTCAGTACATCAGAAGAACAGAATAAATCCCCCCCCCAAAAAAAAACCCACATTCATCTGCGAACCTTTTGATTTTGAAACATATTGGTTATATTATATATACCCAAACTTTAACAATAACTGATTACACAATGGCTAACAAAACTGTAACAATAAAAACATCAGAAAAAATGAAAGTAAAACACAGCTTGAAATCTTCCTAAAATCACAGGCTCCATCTTGCTCATGATCAGGGCAACTGGACTGATACATACATTATTTTAAAATACAGTAAAGCTTAGCTTAGCTATGGTTTAAAGGTTGAACATACAGCATCCTGGTGCACGAGACTGAAATAATACTTACTTCACTTCTCCTCCACTCCTGCTATACTTGGCATAGCATTACATTGGAACTCAGGCTCACTGTATTTCTCTACACAAACCATGAGCTATAACCAAAGTTTGTTACTTCCATGGTTTGGCTTAGCGGCACCTCTGCACCTGGGCTCATGGTTTGCTTTTACAAACCAATTATGAGCAGTAAGACAAGAATAAAATATATCCCAGGAGAGGCAAAGACAGGTCTGTACTAGGTTATGAACAAATATTCAAACTGGTAGAATTAGAATGTGAAAAATCCTGATGCACAAGTTAGAACCAGCATAGGGTGGTCACATGTCCCACTTTGTAGAGGACAGTCCTCTGTTTGGAGGGTTGTCTGCTAACAGCCATAAGAAGGGAAACTAGAAACCTTTAGTGCACCATCAACTGTTAGTAACTCTTCCCTTTCTAATTTTAGAGTCTATTAAGTTAGCAATGTATAAAATGGTTATACAATTTTTAAAGCAAGGGGGGTAAATACCAAAGAAGTAGAAATAGCACATATCACACCCTGCTTTTCCAGCTGACCTGTTTATTGAACATTCATTCTTATTTCTTTGCAGGGCAGTTATGAGACAACATAACAATAAATATCCACCCTGCATTCATTCTGTTCATCATTCATTCATCCCATATTTTTCAATGCATTTCCCCATCACTGCCCTAATAAATAAATAATAATAATAATAATAATAATAATAATAATAATAATAATAATAATAATAATAATAATACCGTATTTTTCGCCCCATAAGACGCACCGGCCCATAAGACGCACCTAGTTTTTTTGGGGGGAAATAAAGGAAAAAAATTTTATTCCCCCCCCCCAGGTGCGCTGCGCTACACCAGGAGCTTGGGGCGTGCGGAGCTCAGCGCGCCCCAAGCTTCTGCGTGCAGGCAAGGTCTCCGCTAGCGTGGGAGAGCTGGGCGCCTCTCCCAGGGCTAGCGGACCCCTGCGCTAATCCAGAAGCTTGGGACGAGCTGAGGTCAGCGCGCCCCAAGCTTCTGCGTGCGCGCAAGCAGTCCGCTATCCTTGGGATAGCCGCGGGGCTCTCCCAGGGCTAGCGGATCGCTGCGCTACACCAGGAGCTTGGGGCGTGCTGAGCTCAGCGCGCCCCAAGCTTCTAGGTGCGCGCAAGCAGTCCGCTGCCGCCCCAAGCCTCGCGCACCCGGTGGGACCTCCTGCCGGGTGCGCGAGGCTTGCAGACACTCGCCCGAAGCAGGGAGAGCCCTCCGGAGGGCTCCCCGTGCTTCGGGCGACAGGCTGCCGCCCCAAGCCTCGCGCACCGGGCGGGACCTCCTGCCGGGCGCGCGAGGCTTGCTGGCATTCGCCCGAAGCAGGGAGAGCCCTCCCCAGGGCTCCCCGTGCTTCGGGCGACAGGCTGCCTCCCCAAGCCTCGCGCACCGGGCGGGACCTCCTGCCGGGTGCGCGAGGCTTGCAGACACTCGCCCGAAGCAGGGAGAGCCCTCCGGAGGGCTCCCCGTGCTTCGGGCGACAGGCTGCCGCCCCAAGCCTCGCGCACCGGGCGGGACCTCCTGCCGGGCGCGCGAGGCTTGCAGGCATTCGCCCGAAGCAGGGAGAGCCCTCCCCAGGGCTCCCCGTGCTTCGGGCGACAGGCTGCCGCCCCAAGCCTCGCGCACCGGGCGGGACCTCCTGCCGGGCACGCGAGGCTTGCAGGCATTCGCCCGAAGCAGGGAGAGCCCTCCGGAGGGCTCCCCGTGCTTCGGGCGACGGGCTGCCGCCCCAAGCCTCGCGCGCCGGGCGGGACCTCCTGCCGGGCACGCGAGGCTTGCAGGCATTCGCCCGAAGCAGGGAGAGCCCTCCCCAGGGCTCCCCGTGCTTCTGGCGACAGGCTGCCTCCCCAAGCCTCGCGCACCGGGCGGGACCTCCTGCCGGGTGCGCGAGGCTTGCAGACACTCGCCCGAAGCAGGGAGAGCCCTCCGGAGGGCTCCCCGTGCTTCGGGCGACGGGCTGCCGCCCCAAGCCTCGCGCACCGGGCGGGACCTCCTGCTGGGTGCGCGAGGCTTGCAGACACTCGCCCGAAGCAGGGAGAGCCCTCCGGAGGGCTCCCCGTGCTTCGGGCGACAGGCTGCCGCCCCAAGCCTCGCGCACCGGGCGGGACCTCCTGCCGGGCGCGCGAGGCTTGCAGGCATTCGCCCGAAGCAGGGAGAGCCCTCCCCAGGGCTCCCCGTGCTTCGGGCGACGGGCTGCCGCCCCAAGCCTCGCGCACCGGGCGGGACCTCCTGCCGGGCGCGCGAGGCTTGCAGGCATTCGCCCGAAGCAGGGAGAGCCCTCCGGAGGGCTCCCCGTGCTTCGGGCGACGGGCTGCCGCCCCAAGCCTCGCGCACCGGGCGGGACCTCCTGCCGGGCGCGCGAGGCTTGCAGGCATTCGCCCGAAGCAGGGAGAGCCCTCCCCAGGGCTCCCCGTGCTTCGGGCGACAGGCTGCCGCCCCAAGCCTCGCGCACCGGGCGGGACCTCCTGCCGGGCGCGCGAGGCTTGCAGGCATTCGCCCGAAGCAGGGAGAGCCCTCCGGAGGGCTCCCCGTGCTTCGGGCGACGGGCTGCCGCCCCAAGCCTCGCGCACCGGGCGGGACCTCCTGCCGGGTGCGCGAGGCTTGCAGGCATTCGCCCGAAGCAGGGAGAGCCCTCCGGAGGACTCCCCGTGCTTCGGGCGACAGGCTGCCGCCCCAAGCCTTGCGCACCCGGTGGGACCTCCTGCCGGGCGCGCGAGGATTGCAGGCATTCGCCCCATAAGACGCACCCCGATTTCCCCTTCATTTTTGGAGGGGAAAAAGTGCGTCTTATGGGGCGAAAAATACGGTAATAATAATTTATTTGTACCCCGCCCATCTGGCTGGGTTTCCACAGCCACTCTGGGCGGCTTCCAACAAAGATGAAAAATACACTAAAATGTCACATATTAAAAACTTCCCTGAACAGGGCTGCCTTCAGATGTCTTCTGAATGTCAGGTAGTTGTTTATTGCTTTGACATCTGATGGGAGGACGTTCCACAGGGCGGGCGCCACTACCGAGAAGGCCCTCTGCCTGGTTCCCTGTAACTTGGCCTCTCGCAGTGAGGGAACCGCCAGAAGGCCCTCAGAGCTGGACCTCAGTGTCCGGGCAGAACGATGGGGGTGGAGACGCTCCTTCAGATATACTGGACCGAGGCCGTTTAGGGCTTTAAAGGTCAGCACCAACACTTTGAATTGTGCTCGGAAACGTACTGGGAGCCAATGTAGGTCTTTCAAGACCGGTGTTATATGGTCTTGGCGGCCGCTCCCAGTCACCAGTCTAGCTGCCACATTCTGGATTAGTTGTAGTTTCCGGGTCACCTTCAAAGGTAGCCCCACGTAGAGCGCATTGGAGTAGTCCAAGCGGGAGATAACCAGAGCATGCACCACTCTGGCGAGACAGTCTGCAGGCAGATAGGGTCTCAGCCTACATACCAGATGGAGCTGGTAAACAGCTGCCCTGGATACAGATTTGACCTGTGCCTCCATGGACAGCTGTGAGTCCAAAATGACTCCCAGGCTGTGCACCTGGTCCTTCAGGGGCACAGTTACCCCATTCAGGACCAGGGAATCCTCCACACCAGCCCGCCTCCTGTCCCCAAAAAACAGTACTTCTGTCTTGTCAGGATTCAACCTCAATCTGTTAGCCGCCATCCATCCTCCAACCGCCTCCAGACACTCACACAGGACCTTCACCGCCTTCACTGGTTCTGATTTAAAAGAGAGGTAGAGCTGGGTATCATCCGCATACTGATGAACACCCAGCCCAAACCTCCTGATGATCTCTCCCAGTGGCTGCATGTAAATGTTGAAAAGCATGGGGGAGAGGACAGAACCCTGAGGCACCCCACAAGCGAGAGCCCAGGGGTCTGAACATTCATCCCCCACCACCACTTTCTGAACACGGCCCAGGAGGAAGGAGCGGAACCACTGTATGACAGTGCCCCCAGCTCCCAGCCCCTCAAGACGGTCCAGAAGGATGTTATGGTTGATGGTATCAAACGCCGCTGAGAGATCCAGCAGAACTAGGAAACAGCTCTCACCTTTGTCCCTAGCCCGCCGGAGATCATCAACCAGTGTGACCAAGGCAGTTTCAGTCCCATGATGAGGCCTGAATACCGACTGGAATTCAGTCTGCAAGAAGGTCCATTTCTTTTCCTTTTTAAAGTACATTTGTTGTGCTACAACAGCATAGTGATTTAATCCACTTTTTACTGCACAAGCTAAAGTTATGATTTGTGCTTGAATCCCACCTGCAAACAGTGACAGTCTAGAATCACCCTCAAACTACACAAAAGGTTCTGCTGCATGTTAAACTCAATGAAGTTAATATACCAGGATTGTCAGTGGTCAGTATTGTCCTTACCCTACACATTGTAACTTAGTTGCTCAAAAACGTAATCTGTCTTTGTTCATTGTGGCAAAAGAACCTGCACATTTGCCCCTGATGGTGAGCCCCCCCTTTTTTTAAAATTACAGGGCCAGTTAAAAACTTACTGGCTCATCGCTTGGTCCTAATCATTTTGCTGCATCGAAAGCTGCATCACTGTCACTTGTGTGGAGCAGGAAATCTGCTACACTTTGTAACATAAAGCATTTAAAAAGTACATGCAGCTGTTCTTATTTTCAAGAAAAGTCTGGTATAGCAATGATGTCATGGAAAAGCCTGGAATCGTTTAAAATGTATCAGACAGAAAGACCATTCAATCACTCGAAATAATACATGTTCACATATTGAGCCACGTGGACTAGAGTACAAGACAGCAGAGAATGGAGCCCTTTTCAAAAAAATATCACATGGGCAATTCACATGCTTTTTTAACTTTATTTAATGAAACTGTGATCATTACAAGACTAGCAAACTGTCAAACAAATGGTTTGAGACCCACATCTCTCACACCCTGCCACAAACACTAAGATCAACCAAGAGTCCTATTAACAGAACATATATGTAGTATGTTTGGATAACGAGGGCTTCTAGAGAGATGTTCTTGTTGGTTGTCTGAACTCTGTAAAAGCACTGGGGAATAAAAAATTTAGTGCCTAGAAGAATACAATTGTATAAATCAACTTGCCCATTTTTGAAAATCTGATCCTTTTGAACTTCAGCTGTTGCTTATAATAAAAGCTTTGTGTTAACATATCAATGGAATTTCTGTAACAAGCACCAAAATGAAGTTTTGTGATTCACCCTCCTTGTTCCATGAACTCAGCAAGAGCCTCAGATTGGCATGTCAAGCCAACTGAAGTCATATTTATTATACAAAGCCATATGGTATAGATCTGCATGCATCTGCAAGTTTATGTTAGAAAACTTCTTCTCCTATAGCTCTATGGATGTTCAAAAGGTAACAGGTCGAAAACTACACACGTTCAGGCCTAATGACCATGGAGATCAGCTTTCCACAACCTGGTGTCCTCCAGATGTTTTGGACTTCAGGTGTTGTGAACAACTCCCACCGTCTACAGCCAGCAAGGATGAACTGGCCAGGGATGATAGTTGTAGTCCTAGACAACTGGAGGGTACCAGGTTGGGGAGGGTGGTTTGCTGCTCTTGAGAAGTAGGGGAAATATCTGAACTGTTCCCCTGGAAGCAATACTTACAGCTCAAGACTGTTAAGTGTTTGGATTTTGAAAAGCAGCTTGCTTGGTCCAGCTGTGGAAGAATTAATTCTGAGCACACAGCAAGAAATTATAGGCCAAACATGGGAAAAGAAGCAGGATGGATAACTTACGTCTGAAGCCTGGCTGATAGCCTATAACCCAACTGGGCATGGCCCTGAATATGGCAGCTGTGTTGTGGCGATAAAATTAATTCTTTACATCAGTTTTAAAGGCTGTAACCATTATGGTGTCAAATAGGCCAAAGCAGAGGTCAATATACAGAGAGAAAATGTAGATAAAGAAAGGCAAGAAATGAAAGTTGGGGAAATCTTGTTGGACAGGGAAGTCCTGCTAGGTGAAGAGTGCATACAAGCAAAGTCGGAGAACCTTCACAGTATTCTTCAGTTGAGGGTCCCAGTTGAGTGGGTGGACTACAAGCCCCATTATACACAGCCAGGTTAATCCAGTGGTTAAGGATGAGGGGAATTGTAGTCCATCCACATCTGAAGTCCCTTGGTTGAAGAACACTGTTCTAAGGGTTCTATGTTTGATTGTGAAAGCAAAACATACATATTTGGAGCAACAGGCAAAGGAACACAGTTTGTGCAATGTTGGTGAACTGGACCTCCTATGTCTTATTATTATTCTATATGAGATCTAAGCAGCTTTAGCTTCCACTGCACCCACAATGTGATGGAGAAGGGAAGCCTTCTTCCCCATACTATTTTCCTGATTTCAATCACACAAACACACTTGGAGAACCTAACACAGATATTCAACACACAGGGAAAACACACATGTGCCCATATTTCAGAGAATAAAGCATAATGTGCAATAGTCCAGTCTTCTGGGAAGCAGCCCAGTGGTATACAAAAGGCTTTCAGAATTTTGACAGGAAACAAATAAGCAACAGCAAGCCAACAAGTAACTGTGAATTAATGTATTACCCTGTGTTTATTCTGAAGGCAAATGCCCAGGACATGCAATGTTATTCTTCCACAAGGTGGAACTATCCATGAAAATAATAGGAAAGGTTGTACACATCCTGATTTTGGACCTTAAATAATACTGTGAGAGCCTGCAGGACCCTCATTCCTATTTGTTAAGTGAGAAATTTATTGTTTTCTAATCAAAGAGTCTGGAAGAGTAAAATAAATCCAAAAGGTGTCCCATACATTTTTGAAACGTTTCCAACAATAAATAGTAAAACAGACATACAATAAAATGTTTCTATAAATTCTTTGAGCTATAACCGCATCTCAGTTGGGCCAAACAGCAGGCTTCTGAAGCAACTGGCATCAGGCACCGGAGCTGTAGTAAAAGCTGAGCAGCCACTAAAACACTTCAAAGAAAGGATTAGCTGGATAAAACCTGGTCTGCACTCAACAGGAGACACTTCAATAGTGTATATATTGAATCAATAACTTTACATATTGAATTCCAATGAATACCATATCATGCAATTTTGAGATAAAACACCCCCTCTAACACACATAAGCACTGCACATGTTACTTTTGAAAGTTAATGTACAGACAAGCGCACGCACGCGCGCGCACACACACACACACACACACACACACACAGATAGAATATATGATACAATGTATATCCAAAACCATTTTATTATTACCTTACTAATAAGATTTGTTCCTATTTTTATTTATTGAATTACTTACCCACCCTTCACCATAAAGTCCCAGACATAGGGGCCAACTCCCCAGAGTCAAGGTTCTTTCAGCCCCCCATAAAATATTTGAGGGGGCCACCCCCCCAAGTTGATGGGCATTGCCATTCAAATGGTGTGTGCATGCCATGTCATGAAACCGATCATGTGAGGTGGGGCTATTTTATTCAAGTTGGCACCCTGGGTCCCAGGGCCAGATCACATCAATACAATACAACACAACACTAAAATCAGTTAAAAGCAGAAGAATAGGGTGAGTCCGGGGAAAAAAAAATATTGCATGTATCAAAGGGCTGGGTAAAGAGGCATATTTAATTTAAAATATTTTATTGTGCTAGCCAAAGGCCATGGCAACGTCCAAAGAAGGAAGAAAAGAACTGTCGCTGCATATGCAGTAAAACCATGGTCAAATCCACCAAAATTTCTTATTACACAGAATGAAAAGTAATTCTCAAATAAAATGTGCCGATTAGATCTCAGAGTCCCCTTTGCAACTGACTGCTAGCCCATCCAGTTCTTTCTTCCTAATCCTCCTAGCTGCCAGGGCATAGAAAGTCACCTTATAAGTCACCGAGTCATCAGTATCACTCAGCAGCCATTTCACCCTCTCCGCCTGTAAAGAGGGATATGATGAAAGCTATGCAATGAAGCTATACAGTGAGGGTGCTAGACGCATACAACAAAAGCTACACAATGAAGGTGCCAGATACAACTCTATGGAGAGAGAATTCCACAGCCTAGAGGCTGTCACGTACAAGTAGGCTAGGCAAAGGCTTATACAGCATTGATTTCTAAGTCAAGCTAGTATAGAATCATAGAATTATGAAGTTGGAAGGGACCCAAGGGTCATCTTGGTTTTACTAATCATTGCGGTTGCAATACATCTGTGTCTTTTTCACATTTACTATGTTAAGGAGGGTGCAAAAGCAAGGGAAACTGCAGTATTGTGATACCCTCTGCTCTCATTCGCTAACACTGCAACACTGGCCTTGAGTGTGTCTGCATATAGACATATAATGCCAAACACTGGTTCAGCGTTATGATTGAACCATTGTACAAGGCATAGTCTGTGAAGGGTTGCCAATCCAGGATGTCAAACTACAGTTTGACACTGGCTTGCTTTGATTTTCTGTTATGTCTGAATTCCCAAACCATAGTTTGGGAATTGCTGAGCTGTAACAGAAGGGGAAGAAATGGAGGTAGTGAGAGATTTTACCTTCTTGGACTCCATGATCACTGCAGATAGTGACAGCAGGCACGAAATTAAAAGACTCCTGCTTCTTGGGAGAAAAGCAATGACAAACATAGGCAGCATCTTAAAAAGCAGAGACATTACCTTGCCGACAAAGGTCCATATAATTAAACCTATGGTTTTCCCAGTAGTGATGTATGGAAGTGAAAGCTGGACCATAAAGAAGGCTGATCACAGAAGAATTGATGCTTTTGAATTATGGTGCTGGAGGAGACTCTTGAGAGTCCCATGGACTGCAATATGATCAAACCAATCCATTCTGAAGGAAATCAGCCCTGAGTGCTCACTGGAAGGACAGATCCTGAAGCTGAGGCTCCAATACTTTGGCCACCTCATGAGAAGAGAAGACTCCCTGGAAAAGACCCTGATATTGGGAAAGACTGAGGGCACAAAGAGAAGGGGACGACAGAGGACAAGATGGTTGGACAGTGTTCTCGAAGCTACCAGCATGAGTTTGACCAAACTTTGGGAGACAGTGGAAGACAGGAGTGCCTGGCATGCTCTGGTCCTTGGGGTCACGAAGAGTCAGACACAACTAAATGACTAAACAACAACAACAATGCACCAACATCACTTGCATGGAAGTGTATTAGCTATGGTAATAATTGTGAAATGGAGGCAACGGGCAAAGTTATTTTACATAAGAAGTGGCTGCTTCATTGAAACAATAGAACTTTTACCTGCACCAATCTTAAGGGTCAAAATGTTTTCTTCATGCTGTCTAGGTAAACCTAAAACATAGCCATGGCTATGCAGTAGAACAGAAAGGCATATCACTTGAACCCTGAACATGATACGCAAAAGCTTCACACTTCAGCCAGAAGAGTGAGTTAGCTGTTTCAACTATTTAGCTACAAAATATCTTTTTGTTGAAATTTATGTCAAAGTGAAAGAGAAATGTTTTGATTGCCTACCTTACATTAATGACATGGATTATGTTGCGGCATTATAAATATATTACCATAGTTTATTTATATTATAAATAAATAAATAACTAAGAGCACACAATCCATAAACCACAGTATATTTTTACAGCTCAAAATACTAATCAATGGGATTAAAACATTTCATCAAAACCTCAAATGGGTAGCTTGAACGTATCAAATTCTTACGCATAAGCTCTACAGTTTAAACAAATAAATTATCAGGCTTGTTTCATAGTATATTGCATTTTGCAAATCAGTATAGATTGAATATTTCTTAGTAGCCTCAGGGTATAGTCCTGTACTTCAGATCCACCAGCTGAGGGCAATAGGATTTGGCAGAAGCTTTTATACACCAATGAGAACTTGTGTTGTGCTGCCAGCATGAAAGATACACCAGTGAAACTGCCTAGATACGCCAGTGGAATAGCCAAAATTGGGCCATTCAGGTAGGTCAGGAGCAGCAGAGGTAAGGAAAATCCAGAGGCTGCCATTGGTGGTCCAACTTTACACCAACTGCAGACCTGGTACAAAGCGTTTCCCTTCCACTGGTTCTAATGGGGGGGGGGGATGGGATGGAAAACCAAAAAGCTTCCTCCATATTTATGACCACCCCACCCATGCTGTTATGATAATGCATAGACTGTGGTGCAACTCAGCAGCACCAGTATATAAACACTTCACTTAGAGCAGGGGCCAGCAACCTTTTTCAGCCGTGGGCCGGTCCACCATCCCTCAGACCATGAGGTGGGCTAGACTATATTTTTTGGGGAAATATGAACAAATTCCTATGCCCCACAGATAACCCAGAGATGCATTTTAAATAAAAGGACACATTCTACTCATGTAAAAACACACTGATTCCTGGACCGTCCGCAGGCCAGATTGAGAAGGCGATTGGGCTGTATCCGGCCCCCAGGCCTTAGGTTGCGTACCCCTGACTTGGAGCAAGCAAGGAAGTGAGAGAAACCACTGAGAAAGCTTGCTTTGCACCAAAGAGCCTGCCTTGACAATGTGCATGGGAACCTGAGCACATCACTAACACTTGCATGTGAAAACTGTGCTTACTGATTCACCTGAAGGGTTTCTGAGGGACCATCTTTTCCTGAAGGGAGTGAGAAGCAGCAGCAACAGCTTTTTCCAAACAAACAAGTTGCCTTTTCCATTCTACTCTAACTTTGTTTTTTTGTAATCAGTGCTGACTGTTGTAATAATCGTGTGTTAATGGCTTAATAATTGTCTCCATAAAATATCTGCATATCTAGGAAGCAAAACATCCAGTTACTTTCTGTAAAATTCAGAAACCTTACACTCATATATTTTCACTAAGTGATAGCAAGCACTCAGTTTTACAGTAGGATGTGGCTGTTTTATTGCAGCATATTTGTGGCAGACCTTAAGTAATTATCTAGTTCGTTTGAAACATATGCCTATTATTTGCAAATAAGGTTATGAATGTACAGAAAAGAGGGATGGAGAAACAATGCCTGGGAATAAAGCAAATCCAGATACGTCTGGATACCACCTGATAATTTAACAGTGGTGGAAAACAGTTCAGTTTGTTCACATTTTTCGAAAGAAAGCCATCCTTCGCTATGGGCCAACTGCCCTTTCCTCTATCCTCAACACATTGCAAAATACTAGAACCCACACTGGAAACTATATTACCTGGAAGCTCTCCTGAACAACAGACCCTCTGTGGGTTACTTTGTTCCTTCTGGCAAGTGTTACAATGGGCTTAATAAATTACAGCAACATATAGTAAGGTTAAAGGAGAGTAAGGTGGCTGTGTGGTCTAAACCACAGAGCCTAGGGCTTGCCAATCGGAAGGTTGGCAGTTTGAATCCCCATGACAGGGTGAGCTCCCATTGCTCAGTCCCTGCTCCTGCCAACCTAGCAGTTTGAAAGCACGTCAAAATGCAAGTAGATGAATAGGTACTGCTCCGGCAGGAAGGTAAACTGCATTTTTCTTCACTGCTATGGTTTGCCAGAAGCGGCTTAGTCATGCTGGCCACATGACCCGGAAGCTGTCTTGCGGACAAACATCGGCTCCCTCGGCCTATAGAGCGAGATGAGCGTGCAGCCCCAGAGTTGTCCACAACTGGACCTAACAGTCAGGGGTACCTTTAAGCCCCAAGGGGCAAACTTACATTCTTACATGTTTGCAATCCTAAACAGGCATACTTGGAACAGTGGCAGAGCTTCATGCTCCAGCACCAGGGGGCGGAGAGCAGGTGGGGGCATGGCTGGCGCGCGTCCCGGGGGCATGGCGCCCAGCGCTGGCGGGGGGCAGCCACGATGGCACCCCACCAGGATCACGCTGCCAGGGGTGGTGCACTCCCCCCCACCCCCCTCTTCCTCCACCAGTGACTTGGAAATAAGGTCCATGGGAGTAATTCCATGTCCATGCATTTGGGATCAGCTTCCAATGTTAGATAGTATGCTGCAAGGCTACTACCCAGTATCTCAGGTGGATCCCAAATGCATTTACATGGAATTATTCCAATGCATGCTTAGGATCATAATGCAAGACAATACAGGTTGGTTACAACAATACTGAAAGATTCTGCGTCAAAATGTACGGTAAACTTTGTGCAGTGGCAAATTCACAACTCCTCCGCCGAGTTATAACTCACTTTGGTAACAAAGTTGAAAATAATGTAAAAGTATGCTCTTAGCACCACGGCTGAGACTGTAAAACACTTGCAGAAAGTATTAAAAACCAAGGTCTTGAACACATTATAATCATTAGAAAAACAACACACAAGACATTTCCCAAGTAGAGAGGTGTGAGCTCTGACATTCTGGCCAAGTTTTGCCTCAGTTAATTACTTCTTAAATACACCTAAAATTTCCTTTACACTTGCTATTGGACACATTATTATATCCTTCCTGAATCCAATTATGACCTGCTATCACCACTATATACAAATTATTACTAACAGTCTAAGAGTCCCATCAGGGAAGGATGCTTTCCATTTGGCAATTCCAAAGCAGACTACCAAATGTAGAGCATCTGCTAGCAAGTTTTTTCTTGCTTCTGGTTTGGCCTCTTAACACCAAACTGAGCATTTGGGAGTTGTTGCTCCGGCACTGCAAGTGTACTCACATATGATGGGGCATTTGCACGGACATTGCACACGTGGATCAGATGAACAAAGAAGGCTTTCCGCTATGCACAAGGCACCAATTTAGACTCAGCCCAGGAACTATGTGGCTGAAGGAAATAGATACAAGTACTGTCTGTTTATTATTACAAGAAACACATACATCATGTGCAGAGTCCCAGTTTGGTTAAACAAGCATGCCTACACTGGAAAGGGAGGTTTAAATGTTGGAAATAGACTGAAAAGGCCTCCCCCCCCCAAGCCTGCCCTCTTTCTGCTGCCTTTTAATTTATTTTTATTTTGCCAAGCACATAAAGCTGAATGCGCACAAGTTAAATGTACATAAGTTGTGAGTTACCTGTACTTATTCTTAAACATTTGTGCACATTGGTGTCCTTTTCTTTTTTTGGCACATGGTTTCAGCTACATGCTCATCTCTGCTCAGATATCAAGCTTGCCAGGTGTGATCTTATAGGTCTGAACACAATTAGACATTGTGATAAAAAGGAAGCTATGCTCATGTCCCTTTGGAAATGTGGTAAAACTTAGTACCTACATACTGGTAATTGTGTTGTCTTTCCCCCCAGTGTTGCAGGTGTAGGGAAGCAAACAACATGATCCTACCAGGCCACAAAAATGTTTATGACATGTAAAAGAGGGAGGGAACTCAACAGAAGCAGCCATTTTCAATGTTTTGTGCAGCATACACTTCCACTCTTAGTTGCTCCCAGCTCATAACTATTCTAAGATGGATAATAGCAATGAAGAGTCTACAAAAAAGACACACTTGATTGACAAAAAATGGTTGCAGAGAAGTCAAATCTGAAGCAAATTTTCATTTACCAAGCAAGTTTATTAAAATCCCTTACCAAAATTATTCCCTCTCTTTTCCTATTTCTTCTATTTCCTCTCTTCATTCTTTTATTATTCTTTCTTCTCCACATCTGGTTTTGGCTGCCCTTTAGCATAATTTTAAGTGCTGCATCTATATTTCTTTTGATGAATTTGTATTCCTTGTTAATATTATTGCCGTGTTACAGCCTTCTATTTCAATTTTCAAGGAATCCCATGCAGGTGACTGCAATAGGAACAGATTTCTCGATCCTTCCTCCACTGTCTGGCTGAGAAAGAAGCCAGTCCCTCATTCCTCCTCTATGGTCTCCTTTTAGCTCCCATCAAAAAGACAGGATACTAGTTTCTTAGAAGGCTAGTCAACAAATCTGCAGGTTAACAACTTTTGTGAGCTTGTTTACAAGGCTGTAATATTGGGTTTATTGGTTTATGTAAACCACTTTGAGCACCATTTTCTTTTTAAAAAATAAATATATAGATGGGATCAGGTATATAAATGTCCAGTTGCACAAGGTCAGCTGCATGTGTCTATCATATTGTCCTTCATTAAATGAAGGGCTGAACTTTTCAGACATGACTACCCAGCATGAAGGAACAAATGCCTTGGTCCTGTTACAGCATTTGCAGCAGCGTGAGGCCCTCTTGGGACATTAACAAAAATGCCTTTGATACCCAGAGTCTCAGTACCACCAGAGTTGATGTCTTCCACCTCATATGTCAAACGCTTCAATGAGCAAAACACTTCCCAATTAAATAACTACTGAGGAAAAGATTTGCAGCCATTGTAAGGCTTCGTGTAACTGATTACACAGTATTACAAGCAAGAGGGTCACTCGGAGGTCAAATTCTGGCTTACATTCCTTGACTAATTAAAATCCAAAAACCTCACAGAAAATTTCAAGGCTAAAATCTGATAGCTAAAATACAAGGAAAATATCTGAGTGCCTCTGAATTAAAATTAGGGTTCCCCCTACCCAATTTAATGAAAGCTGGCATACGGCCAACCTCACTAATTAAGACTGCTTAAAAGCATTCCCATTATAACTTTCCATCAGCACTGTTTTCCCCCTCTCCTTCTTCTGAGGTACATCATCTCAAATTTGTAAAAATAAAAAATGAGATGAGGTATTAAATCCAAAAATAAGGCACACGTGTGCTTCTCTAGGCTAGTATCCAAATAACTGCTTAACAGTAATGTAAAGGAGTGTGCATTATTAGCCCATGGATTTTTTTCCACTGTTTTCTTTAAATCAACTGACTACCAGTTGTTCTCCTTTAAGTTTCAAGAGCTATCTGTCATGTACACATCTTCATTGTTCTTTAGACTCTAGCCTTACAATGGAAGAACTATGACGCAAACTAAGATATGGTTCTTCAAGGATGTTCACAGAAGGAAGGTTTACCACCCCTGGCTCCTCACTGCACCAACCAAAAACCCCAACTATAGGATCATGGGCTCTCCTGAACAACGTTGGTTAAGGCATGCAGGCTGCTGTACAAGGGTGAATTGCTATAAACTGAGGAGCAAGACCTGCCAAAGTTCAGGCAATCTTACCATGTCTCCTCCTCCAGGCCTTTTTTTATAGCCAGAACTCGCCGGAACTCAGTTCTGGCACCTCACAGGTGGGCACCATTGCTATTATACGAGAACTAGGGAGTCAATTAATGTTGTTCTTTTTCTAGAAAAATAGTACTGCCCTCCACCGTTGCTCAGCTAGGCCCTGACCCTCCAGATAGGTTTTCAGGTGGGGGGCACAGGCAGTTGACCTAGCATACAATACAAATAACTGATCATAAATATTATTTATTTATTATGTTAAATGAATTAACAATGCATGTGGATAGATGGGCTTTGAGTTTTAGTTTATCATTAGAAGCAGGAAATGGACTTTTTTAAAAAAACCAAAAACTGATCACTGTATTTAGTGCTACTTTAAGATACACCCATGTCTATATGCAGCCATTAAATGAAGTGTGTTACACACATCTGCTGTTCAGACAAGCCTCACACAGCAACCAAGCTAAATGTGCACATACCAGTCACATGTCCTGGTTTACATGTAGTTCACAGCTACCTATGCTCTGTAGATTAGGAGCAGCCCTACAGTTTTTTTAAAATCAGTAAGTATGGCATGAATAATGATGGACAAATTTGTCAGTTCTGGTTTCTCTCCATTTCCCTCTCCCCCCTATCATTTCTGCATCAGTTTGCAATTTACATATATCCCCCCGCCCCCCCAAAAAATCCCCATGAAAATCTGTCAACATTTTAATTGCTCCGAATCAATTTTCCTGATACAATGCATTGTACTGATATACTGGTATGTTACTTTCACTAATACATGCATTTTATGCACATTTTCCCCCAATGTACATATTTTTGCCCACATTTTTCAGCTAGAGAACTGTAAATAGTCAAGAGATATCTGCATTTCAGTTTGTGTATTGTTTCATGAAGTGTGAATTAGCTTGATTAGCATTAAAACTGCAAGTCAAAGAAAATTTCTCCCTCATCCCTAGGCATGAATTTGCTACTAATTTCCCTATCTGTACTTGTAGAGCAGAAGGGTCCATGCTCAGGATGGGGTTGGATAGAATCCCTACCTACCGGTAACAAAAGATAGTTCCCAACTGTCAGTCACCTGCAATAATTCAAAGCGCTGCAACCCTGAGGAGTGAGGTGGTTATCTCCATATTCTGGAGTGGTCTGCAATGGGATTATTTTCCTGAAGATCACATCAATGTGACCTAATAAAAGTACATTTTAAAACAGCAGCTTACAACGTACAGCCAATTAAGCACCACTGAAAATGCATTAATGGTATTTTCCCTACGAGTAAAGAACAAAGGGATGAAATATTTCATTTAATTCAACCTCTCTTTCTGGACAAATACTTCAGGTCTATATAACGCAGCCAGGTCGTGCGCAATAAACATGGAATACAGGAAGCAGCTCATGGGGAAATTCCATCCACAATTGCTTGCCACTTGGCCCAACTGGGCAATTATTGTAGGTTTCCATAATGCAGATTTTGGATGGCACTTGTCCCAAATCGCCCTTTAAAATTACGTTCCATAGTTTAACAACCGTGGCACTTGCTGTGATGTCAAGAGCGGTTGCAGGAAGGGATCCCTTTTTTAGTAAGTTTCTTGTAGTTAGTGTTAGGTTAAATACAGCACCTGACTGGTGGGGACTTTGAATCACAGTTGTATTGGCAAAGTTTATTTTCTGTAATAACAAAAACAGAACTTGTCCCTGGAAAAAAAGGACTGAGCTGTCCCATAACCTATTCAAAATATCATGAGGGGAAACAACGTGCGCTGGAAAGTCTGGTGTACTTTCCACGCTTCCTACAGCCCATCCATGAGCCAAGGGAATAAAAAGAATGGGTCAGTGCTATGGGACAGGCGGCACGGGGACTGGAGATTTCAGGTGCATACTTTCAGGCTGGGTTAGGCTCCTTTCGTATACCTGCAATTCAGCAGGGACAAGGAGAAAAACTCTTGCTGAAGACAAGGTCTTGTTATAAAATCCCAGACAGAATTATCTTCATGTGTGTTATATGCTTCTTCCATCAATGGTCTTCTTGTATCCCCTACCACTTCATATGAAGATGCTGTAACAGCTAGCTGCATCATGAGCTACTGCTATCAGGAACTTACCAATCAGACTGCAAACCAGTGATTCATCTGGCCCATTGCAGTTTGCTGTGCCCATGAGTCAGAAAATCATCTTTGGTGGAGGGAGGGAGAGAAAGAGAATAAAACTGGCCATGGTGCATTCTACCAAGCAGCAAGGTGATTGGTTTTCCTAGTAAGCAAGCAGCAATATTAACTTAGGCTCATCACTAGCTGCAAATCTCTCTTCCCAAGTTCTGATAATCGATCCAAATGGTTAGCAATGCATGTGGTGCCATCTTTTCCTGCAGCAGGTGGCACGGTGCTCACCTGACCTCTGGTTGGTCACATTGCTGCTCCTTATGCAGAGGTGGAGAGGGCAAGGTGGAAGTACAATGGTAAAACCAATCCAGTGTGCCACCTGATGCATTTGCACTATGTCAATCTCAAAACCACATCAGTCCTGCTGTTCTTCTTCCCAGTAAGCAGCAGTGCAAGTGCTGCCACACGCTACTTATCTCTTCTGCCCAGACATGTAACTTGCTTTCGTATATATTTTAAAACTGATGATTATATCTGTATTTTGGTAGTTTTATTCTACTTGTTTTAAAGTCTGTTGTTCCTTATGAATATTTTTACACTTTTTATGCAAACCTTCAAGAGGATGTTATTGTTTCTTCATGAAGTAGTATACAGTTTTTGGTTAAAATAAATACACCTTCACTTGATTGTACTGCTCCAGCCTTGCACATGAAGGTGGTTTGTTGCCCCATGCTAAAATCTTTCAGCACATAGGATGCCAGTACAACAGAGAAATAAGCTATGCTGAAAATGTTTTTCATGATGTGCTAATTTTATGACATGGGGGAAACATCAAACACATCATCCTCCATGTGAATTCTAAAGCTTGTAGGATTTAGTACTTGCCTGCATTAATGTGTTTGGCCATACAGGCACACTGTGCAACTTATGCAATAAATATGCATTTTGTTTGGATTTGTTGAGGAGGGCGGGATACTGGACTAGGTGGGACTTTGGTTTGACCCAGCAGGGCTCTTATGTTTTTACTTGGGTATCTGCACCTAAGTAAAAAAGGACTGGTAGGAATTTCCTTCAAATCCTCTGTTCCAGTCCATGTTTCAGCCTGTAACATACAACAGAACATCCAAATCCACATTTCCAACAGTATCCCTTTGCTCTGAAAGTCACTATTTATGACATTTCTAAAAAGAAATTCAGAAAAGCCCTGGAGTCACAATATTTATAACTCGAACAATCCTCCTGGTGTCTACCAAAAAAGGGGGGTTATAAAAAAAAACTCAGTAGACAGAGTAATTCCCTAAGCCTTTAAATGGATTATTTAATGTAAAATGTTGCTTTTTTCTGGCATTCAGCTCCACACACACTGCAGCTGTTTTGAGGCTAAGAAAAACAAATAAGAGGAAAATACACTTTTTCAAGCTCGTTTTCCTTGACATCCAGCACATTGGTACTAAGTGTTAATCTGTGAAGGAAAAGCAAACTAATTCTACAAAAGTGCCTTTGGTTTCAGGCCATGTAACACCAATCTTGCCATTCTCAAAGGTGTTAAACATTTCCAGACAGGCAAAATCATATTAGCTAATTGTACTGACAAAGAGCTTCTCATTTTAACAGAAAGAATGAGTTATACATTTAGATCTTATTTTCAGTTACTATTTTTGTCTGCACAATTATACATCAAAATATGCATCTTGGAACTGAGAGCCACTAATTAATTAATGTAATAGTTAATGTAATAATGTAATGTAATAATTAATGTAATAGTCAAGATGTTTAACAAAATTGCTATTTCCTTTTGTTTTTCTTTTATTCCTTTTCTGGCTGCTTATTTCCTTGGGGAATAAAAGGTCCTCAGAATCTTCTCTTTTTGTGATTTCCCCTATACACTAGCAGCTTGAAATGTTTTCCACTGCTGTTCTTTCCAAGTCAGTTGCTTCTGCCTCTGTTCACATCAGAGTAAGAACAGGGCTGATTTTACCTGATGATTTCTTTCCCCACATCAAGCATAGCTTACATTTAAGCATGCATGGTCATCTGTGCGTGCACAAAAGCCACCTGAACTGTCCACACCATAACAGAACTGTGGCTTCTATTTTTTAATCAGACAGAAGACAGTCTGAGGAAAATCACGACAAAGAGGGGTATTTCTTGGAAAGCCACAGGATACAGATGGATGGTGACCAATGTGGTGTGAACCTAGCTTTAAAAACCAGTGGTGCATCATGCTTCAGCTGTGCTAAAAGGTAATGTGAACACACCCTAAGTTTCAAACGCACTATGTATTCTGTAGTGGCCTTTAAACATAGCTATGGATATAGCTAGGGATAACTAAGGGTATACCTATGGTTATGGTCAGAAATTAGAAGCAATACAGTGGTACCTCAGGTTAAGTACTTAATTCATTCCAGAGGTCCGTTCTTAACCTGAAACTGTTCTTAACCTGAAGCACCACTTTAGCTAATGGGGCCTCCTGCTGCTGCCGCACCACTAGAGCATGATTTCTGTTCTCATCCTGAAGCAAAGTTCTTAACCTGAAGCACTATTTCTGGGTTAGCGGAGTCTGTAACCTGAAGCGTATGTAACCTGAAGCGTATGTAACCTGAGGTACCACTGTATTCAGAAAATTGTTGAAAAAATACTTGTTTTTCCCTGGAGTTTTTCCTGAACGGATTCAACATCATTTGCACTTTACTGCACACAAGTTTTTTCTTAACGTTTCTTAACAGTATAACACCGATCTTATACTGAAACTGTTTATATTTATAATAGTTTTAAATAATGAAGAGTTAAGTGCCATTATAACAAACCTAACTGTCTTATTGGCGGTGGGTAGACACTTTCTCATACTTAAGAGCTGTTTTTCCTGTGGCTGACTATATTAAACACTAGATTGTATCAAGATTAAGTGAACTGTACTTGGTTCCCATTTAAAATCAGTGTGAAAAACTGACCATGACTTCAATGGGAACCAAGTGCAATGTGCCATGTAATTCTATAGCTCTACAATTCTACAATATAGATGCATAGGAGTCAACTCATAGGGCTTGAGGTCCCTTTACCTCCCCGATAAAATATCTGATGGGCATTGCCATTCAAATACAGTGGTACCTTGGTTTAAGAACAGTCCTGTTTATGAATGATTCGGTTTACGAACTCTGCAAAACCAGAAGTAGTGTCCCGGTTTGATAACTTTACCTCGGTCTAAGAACAGAATGCAAATGGTGGAAGGGCACCAGCAGCGGGAGGCCTCATTAGGGAAAGCGTGCCTCGGTTTAAGAATGGACTTCCGGAACGGATTAAGTTCGTAAACTGAGGTACCACTGTAATGTGTGCGTGCTGCATCTTGCGATCAATTATGTAGAGTGGGACTTACTTGCCACCTCTCAATATTTTATTCAAGTTGGCATCCCTGCACAGACATAAGTCCCACTTTGATCAGCTGACCTTAATTCAAGGTACACCACATTATATCATGGCTTATTTGTAGACTGCTTTTGGGCTCAAAGTTTAAAATAAGGAAGGAAAGTGTATATAGGATTGCCGCCTAATTCAGGTTGGGGAAGACTGGCCTACCCTGACTGGCAGTAGCTCTCCAGAGTTTTGGACACAAGTATTTGTCCAGTCCTACCTAGAGATGCCAGACATTGGACTGAGAACCTTTTGCACACAAATCATATGCTTATTGCAGCACTGTAAGCCCTTCCATTTGAGTGTCATTTTTGAGAGGAGCCGAGGAAACGGCTTAACAAATACATGTAATAGATAAATAAATAAAATGCACATATTAGTTTTCTCATCAAGTTGCTGTCCTCTGCCACTAAACAATTTAAATGCAAAACACACAAGCATCCACAGTCCCGGTTTTCACACCATGGCTAGTGGTTTTCCATAAACACACTGACCTGTGCCGCTTTGCTCCTTTTCCCACTAGCTTGCAAGGTAAACAAACCATGATCCCCTGTCCAAGCATTATGTGCAAACCAGCGGTCGTGGTGGCATGCTTCACTCCAAGCAATGTGCAATCTGCAGCTCAAGTTTATTCTTAGCTTAATAATGATCTAAACAAAACATGATCCTCAGTTCAGACATAATGGTAAGCTGGAAATTATGGTTTGTTTGTCCTGTGCAGCAGTGGGGAAAAGCAAAGTAGGCATGTTCAATACATTTGTGGTAAACAAAGGGAGACTAACCTGTGGCCATCTAGGTCATGTTGGGTGGCACTTCCTATCATCCCTGACCACTGACCATGCTGCCTGAAGCTTAGGGGAATTGGAGTCCAACAATATCTGGGTGGGCCACAGATTAAGCCATTCTGGTTAACCATGATGTGTGAACAAGGCTAACGTCACCCCATCTGACATAAAATGCACACATATTTTGCAAGGGAACAAAATATGACCACCCAATATACCCCACTCAATGGTGTTTTCATTTCCACAAATGTAGTTCAAAATGAAATGTTGATCAAACCAGTCAAATATCTTCTTATTTAAAACCTTGCTGCGATTTCAGTTTTGTGTACTCAAAGGTTCTGAAAATACACCTGGAATGTTATGTCTAAGCCGCTTTGTCATCTCAACTTATGAATGTCCCGATTTTTAGAACCAATCCACATTTAAAAGTAAAAAACCTCTCATATTCTGCAGCTGGTTCAATAACATCTGGTAACAAATCACTGGCAGTACATTTCATAAATCATGTGTGTATTGTGGTAGAAGAGGGAAAATAGTTAATTTGTACTTAAGGTCTACTACAAGTCAATCTGACATACTTAGTTTCTGGAGGGAAAAGAAGAAATGGCAGCTCAGTTTGAGCATAAGGAAGGTTTGCAATAAATTAAATTGTAATTACCTGCCTGAATCCAGTACAGGTCACTGAACTTAACCCAACATCATATTGCAAAACACTATGAAACATACATCTAGTGGACATTTTGCTTTACTTCCCTCCCACCCACCCCCCCTTCCTGGGTTGAAGGCTTCCATTTCTGGTTTTTGTTTTGATTAATCCAATACAGCACAGTGTACATATGGGAACGCATAGCAAGCACTTCCCAAGAAATAATAAATAAAAATAAATAGAAAGCAGGAGTTTTATAGCTAGTTTCTGTACTGGTTCCTGCTTCATGGTTACTTGCATAATTGCCAGTGATGTGAATGTTAAGTTGCTCTGAGGCCAAGCTCTGTAATACGCATGAGTACAGTTCACAGCACTGGCTCCAAATCAAGCAGCTTCTAACTAAGCTTAATTTAGCATGACTTCTACTGGCTTGGTCAATGGAAGCCAACCCAGTAAACCATAATATGGCTGTGCTAATTCTAGAGTAGTATCCTGAAGTCAGCGAGACCACTTTAGAGTACAGGAGATAATGAATAGAGAACTTGAATGAGCATTTCAAATGATTCTTTCCCACTTGTAGGAAGAGGAGAAGAGATTTTAACCTCCCTGTGTAGCAACTGGATTTGGTGCAATGAATAAGCTACAAATCCAAAGGTATATAGTTGCCACTGAAACCACATCCTCATCAATGATCTTTGGGCAACAGAGAACACATACTTTCAATGAATTATCTGCTCGCAAGTGGTTCCTTCAAGTGGTTTCCAACCACAAGGCTAGAGCATATTTGCTAGTTGTCTGACTGCCTTGGAAGGCTTTGTGAGGTGGGGATAACCATGGAAAAATCAGAATGGTCCATATTTTTAGGCAAGGCTAATAGATCTGTATTGCTGCAACAGACTTTAGCTTTGCCTGGGCAAAATCATATATTGCTATGTTACATAAATATGATATAAACAGGTCTGCTGAAAGCATGTAACAAAGAATGGCAAAAAAATACTATTAAGCAAGAATGCAGTCATAGATTAAGTAAGATTCATGCATTTCTGTTATGAGTGGTAGACAGAAGTATTACTGATTACTATATAAATAACAATCTTAAGGCAGGATCTTCTTTGATGTTCCAGTTACATTATTCTCCATGTCAGGAGCTGTCTAGCAAAGAGCTAGCCCCAGGGCCATGAGAAGATCTCATGTCTGAGCAAGTTATTCTATTAAAAAAATAAGGTTTTATGCAAAGAATACTGGGTAGTCCTATTTGGAGAATAAGACTTCAGGCAAGTGAACTGGGTTCCAATGGAAATACATATTTCCCACCTATGCACAGTATATACCAATGAATGCTGACCATCTCATTCAGATGACTTTCAACACTTCAGCACCTCGGAAGGTGGTGGACTCTCCTTCAGTTGGATGGCCATCTGTCAGGAATTCTTCAGCTGCGATTCCTGCATTGCAGAGGGCTGGACTAGATGACTAACGTGGTCCCTTTGAGCTGTACAATTCTATCATACTATCACTTGGGTAGCATTTGATAACCATGTCTTCAGGACAGAAAAGTGTCTCTCCTTAATCTCCACTCACTTCACTTTCAGATGGTGGAGGATAATTAGTATCATCCAAGAGTCTGGAGTGTCTAGTGTTGTACAGCAATCAGCCGCATTAGTACCTTGCCCAGGATGAACATATATTAGTGACTGTCTAGTACAGTGGTACCTCGGGTTACATACGCTTCAGGTTACATATGCTTCAGGTTACAGACTCCGCTAACCCAGAAATATTACCTCGGGTTAAGAACTTTGCTTCAGGATGAGAACAGAAATCGTGCTCCGGCAGTGCAGCAGCAGCAGGAGGCCCCATTAGCTAAAGTGATGCTTCAGGTTAAGAACAGTTTCAGGTTAAGAACAGACCTCCAGAACGAATTAAGTTCTTAACCTGAGGTACCACTGTAGCTGGTGCTGTCCTCAGAATCTAAGGAAGGTTTCTTTATGAGTGACCTTACAAGTTCCTTTTTCAAGGTTCCTGGAACCTCTCCCACTTATACAATGATTACCTCCTGGCACCCAGCAGGCCAATCTCCTCCAAACGTCGAGCAAACAGATGGAAAACCATACAGTGGTACCTCAGGTTAAGAACTTAATTTGTTCTGGAAGTCCGTTCTTAACCTGAAACTGTTCTTAACCTGAGGTACCACTTTAGCTAATGGGCCTCTCGCTGCTGCCGTGCCACCACCACACGATTTCTGTTCTCATCCTGAAGCAAAGTTCTTAACCTGAGGTACTATTTCTGGGTTAGTCTGTAACCTGAAAGCATCTGTAACCCGAGGTACCACTGTACTACTTTTAGTTTATTTGCATCCTTGGGTATCAGGAACTAAAACTTGTTCATCAAAAATTATCCCCTAGACAAACTGAAAGCTAGCTACTGTTATACAGTGCAGCATTGAAGACTCAAGCCACTTTAAGAATTTATTGTTGAAAAGTGGTATACAAATATTTGAGACAATTAAATAATGGACATAAGAATTCTGGCACATCCACTAACTGTATAGTGTCTATACTGTGAAAGAAGTGACAGCCAAGTCTCCATTTGGCTTTGTTCTTGTGCTTAACAAACAGAAGACTAAGGAACATTAGAAGTCAGACCATTGGTCTAGCTAGCTTAGCATTGTTTAGATGGAGTGATGACTCTCCAGGGTTTCAGAAAGGGGACATTCCCAGTCCTAGCTAGAGTTACTGGGCATTAAACCTGGGACTTTCTGCAGACAAAACAGATGTTCTACCATTCAGCTATTGCCCTTCCCAAGATGTATTTTCTGGTGCTGCTGAACAGCAACAGGGGGAGGGGGGCAGGCAGGGATGTGATTGTAGCAGAGAGCTGTTGCGTCTCTGCTACCACTTAGCAGGTAGACTCTAAGATGAGCTCAGCTGCATTTTTCTACCATCTATACTCTAGCTATCATCTGCTTCATTGCTCACTACTTCCAAGAAAACTAAGGAGCTGCTTTCCCTTATCTGTCCCCGGAGATTCATTTACTTTAATAATGCACCATGGTGAAGACTGGAGTCAGAAAAATGGTGTGTTGCCTGTCTGGAATTGGCTGCCTATTGTAACATATTCATGTCTCTTCCAGCACTAAGTACTCCTATCATGTATGTAGGTGTGTATAGGTGACTATGCTATACAGCAACCAAAGGTAAAGAGGTAGAGATAAAGAGAAATAAGCTAGCAGATGATGGACAAAATTAAACTGGCATTTCTTTCCAGCATCCCACTATATATAAACCATGACTGCTTTCAAGTTTTCATCATTTTGAAAGTCAGCCCATACATACTAAGAACAAGTCGTACAGGAAAAAGCCAAGTGAGGCTTCAAAAGTGGCTGTGATTTCAAGACCTCTCTCACTGTTTTTGAAGGCGCCAAACACTTATTGAAAGCCTACATTGATAAGAAGTCTGCTTCCCATTCCCTCAAAGGAGTTTTTATGCTCCAAAATAACTAGACCAGGAGAAATGCTGATCAAGCCAAACACTCTGACTCTTGAAAGGTGAAGGTCATTTATCACATACGAGTGTGTGTGTGTGTGTATGTGTGTGTGTGTGTGACTCAAAGGAACACATTATAAGAAGTCCCGTTACTAAGTAGCCAGTCAGCCATATTGCTTGTGAACTGGGAATAAAACAGTCCTATATCAAGGCCTGCTGAAAGTACACAGACATTTTCAAAACTCTAAAAATAAACTTCAGCTGGATAACTGGCTAGCTGCATATTTCAAATCAATATGTAAAAATTTAGGAGCATGCTTCCCTCTATTAAGCTCCCTTAGTATTGCCAGATCACAATCTTTCATTATTAAGCAGTGGCGTAGCGTGGGTTGTCAGCACCCGGGGCAAGGCAAGTAATTTGCGCCCCCTAACCCGTGGATTTGCACCCCCTAACCCGTGGATTTGCACCCCCTAACCCTAACCCCCAGATGTTGCGCCCAGTGCGGCCGGCCCCCCCTGCACCACGCTACGCCACTGTTATTAAGGTCCGGCTTCCTAGTGTTGTGCCAAAACGTGTCCTCCAATTTCTCGAAACGTCTCTTGCCCTCCCCCCCCCCCACAAAAAAGACTTCCATTTTATACTCTCTTTCTCAGGGCACTTTAGAATTTCAGTTGGTACTGTGTTTTGAACTTACCTTATTATTACAAGAGAGCTGTGGGTGGTAAGAATGCCATAAGACTTTCTCTGGCATTCTGCACTCTCCTTGACTGCATGTGCTTTTGAAAGGCCTTTGGGATAAGTTACCTCATAACATCTTTCCCTTGAGTTTTAACTGAGAACTGCAAAGAGGGGGAGGCTGGCTACTGAACACCTGAAGTCATTCAGTGCACTCACAGATTTCATTTTTTAAAAATGGAAGTCCTTCATTTTATCCTTTTTAAAAAAAAAAAAAATCTATACTGATTTCTTTGAAGGTAAAAATGCTTCACTTTAAAGAATGACAAACAGCTGTCGGGCACATGGAAAACAGCCTCCTCACTTTCCTAGGCTTACAAGAAAGCCAAGCCAATAAAGTAATGAGGTTTTCTGGAAATGCAGGCAGATAAGAAGGCTGTAGACAACAAGCCACCAGAAATATTTCTAGGTCACTCTTTTAGGCAATGCCCAAGATGATTTATGGAATGGAAGATAAGACACTCACAAACACCTGCTGAAAGTTAAGTCAGTGCAACTAAAATCACATATCCAACCCCATGTGAATTTCTCTGAAATTTTCTCTTCCTTCCTATAATTCTAAATTTTATTTTCTTATAAATCTCTGGAAAATGTGCCAAAAGGCACCCTAATCTCTCTAACAGATGGTCTCAGGGCTTTTCCTCCAGGCTTTTCCACCTGTCCTTTCCTAAGGCCTAAGGCCCACATACGTTATTTTAATTATTTTTGCTTTTCTATGCTGCTTTTCAGTCATGTCAACAAGCTTACTTCAAAGCTCCACAATAAAAAGAACCAATCAGCTATATTACAGCTGCATATACAACATAACTTTAAAGCGTTTGGCCTGATCAAACTGAAATGCCTGGGAAAATAAAGTTTTCAATTGTCCAAGGGTACAGGTTTGGAGGGTCTTTCTGAAGAAGGAATACTGGAAAATTGGAGACACTTCTTGTAGAAAACAGAGCAGTGGCAGAAGGGAGCAATTCTTTGTATCAGATATTCTGTGCCTAGGCTGCTTAGACTCGTTGATAAGTTTGTTCTTCTTTGCTCTAGGTGAAACTTAAGGATGGGAGAAGAAATTTGGTTCAGAACCTACCTAATTCATATCATCCCAAAGACAGCACGGGTCAAACACAACTAGCTTTCGAAAATCACACCTCTCCAAATTTTGTGATGCAGTTCTTCCATCAAAAAAATGTGTACATTAGGGCAAAGTGTGAATTAAAATACATATATTTGTGAAAATAATGTACAAAATGCATTTTAGTAGGGGAAAGTCATTGCAAAAATGGGCATATCAAGAGGGGTATAGAATAAAATGCTGGTGGACTTTTATGAGGATTAAAAATATAATAATTGCAAACTGACGTAAAAATTTGCCTAAGGTTGGAAATATGAGAAACCACAATGGACAGATTTGTCCATCCTTAGGATCTGAAAGCACACAATAAAGTTCTACTGATACTATGCAGGTTTGACCACGGAAGCTGTCTAAATAGGAAACCACTTGGGAAGCATATGTAAACTGCTCCAGTATTGCCAGAGGAATTGGGATGGGGGCAGTTCTTACCTTGTGCTGAAAGAAAAATCAGGCAGCTGTTAAATGTTTTTGAGGTTCTCCAGGTGTTGATTTAAAAAAAAGTCACTTTGAGAAATGTTCATCATGACAAGTTTTAGAGACACCTGCTTTAGCAGAAAACCCCCAAACTGAGAGAAGCATCAACTAAGGAACTTCCAGTTTCCTGCATATCTTACTATTACTTGATCAAGCAGATGAGCAATTACGTGTTTGGCCTTCCCAAAGAATGATTCAGTGCCTGTTGCTTCAGTTGACTCCCCCTCCCTTGAGTACCATGTTTCCCTTCACTTTCTGCAGTCAGTCTGCTGAACAGGAGGCTAAGCGTACCAGAGATGGTTTATTGCACATGTTTGGGCTCAATGACTTTTGCAAATGCCTTCATCTAGGCTTCAACCTGCATTCACTGCTGACATGTGGGACGTACCTGACAAATGTTTCAGTGCTATATCTAACCCCAGAGGCCAGACAGATGGGATTTGTTTTTGGTTTTTTTGCATAATTCAAATTGGCAAGTGATAGGAAGAACCCCATTTTAAAGAAACGATGCAGGTGCCTTACAAAGCAGCAATGTGATCTCTGCAAAAGTCACTTGTCAGAAGGTTAGGCAATTTACGAAGCATTAGTTACAGTACAAAACAAGCACTTAATTTACTAAACATGCAATCAGCCAGCTAAAAGTAGCAGCAGAAGAAAATGCCCTGAAAATAACAAAGGGCTAGGTTGCCTGGGAAACAGCTCCTCCTTGCATAGTATTTGCATGCATTTGAAGACTTGCTAAAATCCTAACACTAAACATTTTAACTTATTTAACTGCTTATGTGATGCCATGTTAAACTTTGCTACAATGGCAGTATAACAGCTGCTGTTGCACACCCTTGTTGTGACCTGGCAAAACATGGACTCACACCATATATCACAATCTTTCTGTGCTTTCTATGAGAAAACCTCATCACTCAGTGCCAAATGAAATAAATGCCGAATGAAATAAATGGGATTCTGTCACACCCACATTCAATATGTCAGGAACTGGCAACTAAGTCCTTGTTTTCATCTTATGAAGCCACAATCAGTGAACACAAATCCAGCCTTTTCTGCACATATCGGAGTCATTTACCCAGATGTGGATACAGTAGAATACATACACGTGATTGGGAAGTGTTTCAGTGGGTTCAGTGTTGGAAACAAAAATAGAGTCCACACATCCTAGCCCTCTGATGCTTTGCCTTTCTCTATTCACTATTAAATTCCCATGGTAAACAGCACAGTGGATTCTGCTTTCATCAGTACAGCAGTAGGATGGCTATGCTGTGCCTCCCTGGTCAGAGGCATTATCCTTCTGAATTCCAGTTGCTGGAAACCATAGGAGGGGAGTGTGTGCTTGTGGTTGGGTTCTGCTAGCGGCAACTGCAAGCATCTGGTTGGCCACTGTGAGAACAGGATTCTAGACTAAATGGACCAATAGCTTGACCCAGCAGGCTCTTTTTGTGCTGTCTAGACTACAACACCCTGGTATAGTTCAAAATATTTGAAAGCACCAGGTTGAAGAAGGCAGCCTCTATGATATTCTTGTTCCCCACAACAAAATAATACAGTGGTACCTCGGATTACATATACTTCTGGTTACATACGCTTCAGGTTACAGACTCCACTAACCCAGAAATACTACCTTGGGTTAAGAACTTTGCTTCAGGATGAGAACAGAAATTGTGCTCCGGCGGCGCGGCAGCAGCAGGAGGCCCCATTAGCTAAAGTGGTGCTTCAGGTTAAGAACAGTTTCAGGTTAAGAACGGACCTCCAGAACGAATTAAGTACTTAACCCGAGGTACCACTGTAATCCCTAGTCTTCTTGAAGTCATGCAGTAGCTGTCAGGCTCAATGTTCTTATTGACTTTACAGAATCAGTGGCAACTTCATATCTTTACGTCCTTAGTAACTGTTACTTAAAACTGCAACATCTCTTCATATGCCATGCATCTTTTCTGCACCATTTTGTAAAACCAGGTATGTTATTTACGTGCAAAAAGTGTGACTTGCGCTATATACGGTGCACACACAGTGTGGAGAAAGGCAAGAAGCCACTGGTTCTGCAAACAACCCCCCCCCCATTTTTTTTCTTTGATCTAACCTTAACATTCATGAAGATCCCTTTGTAATTAGTAGTATCTCAGGATGAGATGGTGCGTCATCAAAAAGCCATGCACCAGAAAGCACCTGCTCTCAGTAAGTGAAACATGAGAGCCACTCTACCATCAGCAAGCACACAAAGGACTGTGCAGTGTTGCCCAACCTTAGTAGTGAACATTTTACTTCATTTCACCTGTCCAGGCCGGCATTGTAATATTCAATGTTAATCTAGTAACAAATATAAAACATGTAGTATTTTAAGCATTCCTATAATATTATTCAGGTCAAAGCAGTTTGTGAAACTAATAGTTTCAATAAAGAAGAAGAAGAGTTTGGATTTGATATCCCGCCTTTCACTCCCCTTCAGGAGTCTCAAAGCGGCTAACATTCTCCTTTCCCTTCCTCCCCCACAACAAACACTCTGTGAGGTGAGTGGGGCTGAGAGACTTCAGAGAAGTGTGACTAGCCCAAGGTCACCCAGCAGCTGCATGTGGAGGAGCGGAGACGCGAACCCGGTTCCCCAGATTACAAGACTACTGCTCTTAACCACTACACCACGTTGGCTCTCAGAACAGAATACTGGGCTAGACAGGTGTTTGACCTGATCCAGCCAGGCTCTTCTAAAGGCACAAGAATGCTACTACTCATAGCGCTAAAGGAGTCAAAAGGCTTCAGTTGTGAAGTCCTCTCCAGAATTAGTCAGAAAATATTTCTGATGCTTGTGATTATACTTTGAGGGTCTGGGCTTCCCAGAGAGAGACTCTTCTAGGACTATAAGAGTGGCCTTAAAGGAGTATATGTAGAACATACATTTGGTGTGCCTTAAAGAGGATATCATAGCCATATCAGGCAGCAAGAATCAGCGATAGCTCTATAAACACCCTTGGGGAAAGTAGTGGAAAAGGCAGAAGGTACCCAGCTCTTTCATGCTTTTTTGACTGGTTACTAAGGTATTGCTTGTACAGTGGTACCTTGGGTTAAGAACTTAATTCGTTCTGGAGGCCTGTTCTTAACCTGAAGCTGGTATCAACCTGAGGCACCACTTTAGCTAATGGGGCCTCCTGCTGCTGCTGTGCCACTGGAGCACGATTTCTGTTCTCATCCTGAAGCAAAGTTCTTAACTCGAGGGTTAGCGGAGTCTGTAACATGAAGCGTCTGTAACCTGAAGTGTCTGTAACCCGAGGTACCACTGTACTAGCAGAGGTTTCAGTGATGAATAGAATGAGCTGTGTGCAAAAAGGGGGTCTAACAAGCTTTTAAAACCTTCACAGCTTGTCAACAGGCATGCTTAATTTAACAAGCATTTGCTGTTCTCTTCCTTAAAATATAAGGCCCATTAAAAGAAAAAGAAAATAGTCCCACTTTCTAAACTTCCGCTATCTAAAAATAAAAGCACCAGCTTAACAATACACCTCTCCATGTTGATCTTTTGTTCCTATGTGGGTGTGCTAGGAAGGCAGACTGAGAACAGCTCTTAAAACATTGACTGGAGGGTTTGTGGTGGGAAATATCCCTCTTATGCTGGGCTTTTAAAGAGGTGGTGGTGGAAACATCCAAATGAGAAAACCCCCGTTTATCTTTATCACATTGAAACATCAAGAAAACACACAGTCCTGTTAAGGAGCTCATTAGCAACAAAGCCCTGTTCTCCTACACAAAGCATTCTCCTACACAAAACCTCTTTCAGGGACGTCAGAAATAGAATACTTGCAGCATTTGTCACCTCTCAGGGCTGAGTTTCCAGCACGCTTCTTGTTATACACAATTAGCTCCATGCCAAGATTTGGTACTTTTCATAATAAATCCCTTGACCGCATTTGCTGCAGGCTTGGCAGACTTGGAAAAGACTCTATTCATTAAAGAAGAAAGCACACACACACACACACACACACACACACACACACACACACACTTACCAGACATTGCAGCTCATTTGCAGAACTCCAACACACACTACACATTTGAACGGCCATCACTTCTTCCCCTTCCTGCTTGCTTAAAGAAACCCTACCATATGAATGTGATTAAGAAGGATATAAGAAAGCTCCAATCAACTTTTCTGATTCTCCATCTTTTGCCTCCCCCTTTTCACCTCTCACCTCCCTCAGCACTGCTCCCCTCTCCTCTCTATATGTGAGGTAAGGAATGGCTTATGCATGCATTTAAACAGTAACCATCTGTTACTTGCAGGAAAGCTCCTATCTCCTTCTCAGGTTTCTCCATTTTTTGGAACAGTCACATGGTGGCCTGACAGAAAGCAAGCTCAAGGCTGAGAAAGTCCTGCCTGAGATGCACACAAAAGAACATTGCAAGTTATCACAGCAGCAGGAGCTCCTGTTGGTGACACTTCCGTGCATTCACAAACGAAGCAAAACAGAAAAACCTCACATTTTTCCAGCTGCTGCTCTCTAGCATTCCAACAGCTGCAACCACAAAAGCCGGTTGTGAAGACGGCATGTAAAATTGGCCTTGCCTGTTATTAGGGTGGCAATAAAATATTCCTTCTTAAATTCTTATGCCATCGCTGAAAGTATTGTGATGCACTTAGGAAAGCACAAAAAGGTTTCATTCCCACAAAGGTTTGAGCTGCATTTAATTTGCAAGTATATCATCAGACCTGGTCAAGCACTGACTAACGAAGCTGGTATGAGGAGGGAGCAACTTATTGGTTCTTGTAAAGCGTCACCCCATCCCAGTCCTTTAAGACAAAAAATAACATCTGAACTAGCAAAGTACCCATTTCTATCCATGTCTGGAATCTCCTTGAACATATACATATATTTTCACCAGTCCAGAAACAGCAAGTTGGTTTCTGAAGACCCTATGTTAGGGTTGCCATACATCTAGAATTTCTTGGAATACAGCAGTCGGAAGCAGTGTCCAAGCAGAAATTGCTGAAATGTCTGGGAAAACCTGGGTGTATGGCAACCCATGTCAAAAGTCTAGATTTTGTCAAAAACCTTTTTCTTTTTTTTGAGATTTTGCAAAAAACACACACAAACAAAAACAAACTCAAAAACATTGGGCAAAACTAAACTAAACAAAGCTCAAAAACTTTGCCCAAAAATCTTTTGTGTCCGGAATTTCACTTTTTGAAATATGGAAATCCTACCCAATTTATAAATCCTACTATATTCTTCAGCTCAAATTTGGTCATCAAGTTTGCACATGGCTCCAAACTGGGAGAGATAGTTATTGCAGCAGAAGACAGAGCTGGTAAAAGCTATAATGGCAAGGGACATAGCTTAGTTGTAGAGCCGCAATCTCTGGCATCTCCAGCTAGGGTTGGGGGAAATCCTGGAAAGCTCCTGCCAGTCAGTGCAGAAAGTACTAAGCTAGATGGACTGTGGTCTGATTCAGTATAAGGCAGTTTCCTGTGTTCCCATGGCAGTAGGTGAATCATTCTACCAAAAAGAAAAATTGTGTCATTTCCAGTTTCAGCTATTTTCCCCATCTAATCTCTCTCTTTTAACTATCCCCCAAGCATGCAAAATAAAGACAGGCATGAAGATGTTACAAATATTTTACAAATCCATCACGTTGCCTGTAATTTGTACATTCTAAGTTCAGGAAATCCAACTTAAGTGCCATTTAAGCCTTTTGCTTCTAATACTAGTGATATAACTGTGGAAGGAAGTATATAGAGAAATAGGTGGTGAGTTTACAAAGGCATCAGGAAACAGCAGTGAGAGATGATGGGTCAATGATCTTTCTGCAAAAAGCTATTTAAATCTGGCATAAACTCATGACAACTTTGTATTCCTGTTATGTTCTCTTTTGAAAGCAAAACAGTGGTACATTCTGGAGTGCTTGTATGAGGCAGAACAGCTGGACAATATGCATTCTCCTAAACAATCTAGACATATTTTATGCCATAGAAGCCCTTCATCTTCTTGTGCTCTGAGAGAGTTCCTCTTGCTAGCTGATGCAGTGTTTATCTTATGCTTCATACAGTTTGCCTGCGCACTAGAAGAAGCTTAGCTGAGACCATGGCAAAGATGTTTTGCTTGCAGAACCTTCATAACTGGCTTGAGAGCAGTACATGTGAAAAGGATCTAGGAGTCTTGGTTGACCACAAACTTGACATGAGCCAACAGTGTGACGCGGCAGCTAAAAAAGCCAATGCAATTCTGGGCTGCATCAATAGGAGTATAGCATCTAGATCAAGGGAAGTAATAGTGCCACTGTATTCTGCTCTGGTCAGACCTCACCTGGAGTACTGTGTCCAGTTCTGGGCACCACAATTCAAGAAGGACACTGACAAACTGGAACGTGTCCAGAGGAGGGCAACCAAAATGGTCAAAGGCCTGGAAACGATGCCTTATGAGGAACGGCTAAGGGAGCTGGGCATGTTTAGCCTGGAGAAGAGGAGGTTAAGGGGTGATATGATAGCCATGTTCAAATATATAAAAGGATGTCACATAGAGGAGGGAGAAAGGTTGTTTTCTGCTGCTCCAGAGAAGCAGACACGGAGCAATGGATCCAAACTACAAGAAAGAAGATTCCACCTAAACATTAGGAAGAACTTCCTGACAGTAAGAGCTGTTTGACAGTGGAATTTGCTGCCAAGGAGTGTGATGGAGTCTCCTTCTTTGGAGGTCTTTAAGCAGAGGCTTGACAACCATATGTCAGGAGTGCTCTGATGGTGTTTCCTGCTTGGCAGGGGGTTGGACTCGATGGCCCTTGTGGTCTCTTCCAACTCTATGATTCTATGATTTGTGGTCTTCTGCTTTTCAGCCAACCTTGATCATTGATATGCCTCTGTGTTTGTTACCAAAATGTAATAGGGAATATAATTGTAACACACATAGAGAAGGGTTTATTCAAAGCATTTGTAACAGTTGCTGCACCATGTCTAAGAAAGATTTGTTACATGCTTGCTCGTCAGAATAAATAAGTCACTTGTTGGACTGCAATTTTTTGCAACAAAAATGAGAGACGAATATACTAAATGTCCTGCTGTAGCAACCAGAAACCAGTACTTTGTGATGTTTGAGATCTCTTATAATAATGATAGTAATGAATTATTATTTGTGACCTATAAAGTAAATAAATCGAATGAATTTTTGACCTATAAATAAATGGAATAAATGAACAAGTCTTTCATACTGTCAGATTGCGGTGTATAGCACCAAGTCTCCACTGGTGCAAAGCAGAAAGCAGCCTCTTCCACATTCCTGTGGATCATGCCAGAATAAATGGAGGCACCGTGTTTAAAAAAGAAACAAGCATCACTTCCTACATTGCACACCTGCTTGTCTGCATTGTATGGAGCACCAGACAAAGACGACTGAAGCAATTAACATGGAAATAAATCCTTATGGTATGAAAACTTGCAATTAAGAGTTTTACATGCCTTTGAAATGATCAAGTATGTCACTTGACTCCTTTGTTTAAAGATGAACATGTCTACAGAGTCAACATAAAATGTCAATGTTTTATGCATCAAATATCTGAACTTGTCTACAACTTCCAACCTTGAAGGTTGTCACAAATAGATGCCACAGCTTCCCCATTATTTGGAATAGTACGTCCTCTGTTCTCATTTTTTCTTTTTTTGTTCCATGTTGGTTTTAACCAAGTTAACGAAGTGTGAAAACCTAAGATAACAGGAATGCAAAGAACACATCCTGATAGCTGGTGTGGAAACATGAATACAATACATAAGCCGAACAGTTGCTGGAGCATCAAAGCATGAATACTGCCTCCATATGGTGCCCATTTGCAGCACCAAATGGGAAGCAATTATTGTTTGTTATAACAGCACCACCCATTACCCCTAGTCAAGACTCTGAGAAACAGCCTTACATTTGTGAACACATTCTATTGCTGAAGTTTCCCCACTTCATATGTCTCTTGCAGGGGAATATGTTCTTCTCAGTATTAGAGACACTATACTTACAAAATTAAATAATTTAACATTGCTCATTTTCAGCCCCACTAGCTCCCAAAGAGTAAGATTTTTGTGTGTGTTTGGTATTTTATCTAGTAGAGCAACTTCAAACTCAAGGTCCTTCCATACATTGTTTATCTGTACAAAAATGCCACATTTATCTACCCGATTAGCTTCCTGATGAAGCAAATCTATCTTGCTGCTATGTGACAAGGACATCACAATATCCTTTAGGATGGTATGCAAGTGGTTTTGGGTGGTCCCCACAAAACCCTGCAATGCCATGTTTAAGGGATTTCCCATATTACAGCTATAGCAGCACCAGTGTTTGAAGAAAGAAGAAGGCGATGCTTCTTACACACTAGGAAGCTCAAACACGGGGTTTCCATGCATTCCTATTCTGAGCCCTGGAGAAGCAGCTCAGGCTATCAGAGGCTCTTAATCTCTAAACAGCCACAGCAGTGCATCAATCAAATCCAGAAATTCAACTGTTATACTAGTACTTGCAGATTTTGCCCAACACGCCACCAAAAGGGATTGAGAAAGAAATCAGTACTTCCTTTCCCCTCTTCAATATGAAGGCAGAGTGGAGGTAGAGCTTGCCATATACAGTAAGTGCAGGGTTTTGTCATTGGGAGATTTTCTGCCCCACTTTAGCCAAACAATCCAAAGAAATGCAGTTCTCTGACAAAGCAGGTGATTGAGTTATTATTTTACTGAGCTGCAGATCACTATACTTCATGGAAAACTGCTTATAACAGTAGCTTGGCAAAACTGTTGGGCACAAGCCTGAAACAACTGTTTAGATCCTGGTCTACATCATCATCTGTCAACTTATCCGCAGAAAACAAAATTAATTGTGATTCTACGAAGGCACTAATGAGCTTACATTCCTTTTCTCTTCATTTAAAGCGTCTGAAAAGTAACACAATATTTCTTAACAGCTCTCACCACCTGTGCAAATGTTTGATGAACAGCACAATAACTGGGTAAGCCAATATTTTAAATTAACCTGAGTGTGGGAAATGCCACAAGCGACTGTGTAACAAATTTCTATCCACTTTGTTATGTTGAGCTACAGTCATTTACTTATCTCAAGAGATTATGTCTCAAAGAATCAACAGCAAACTACCAATTTCAATAGTCTGTAATGGTCTTTGCAAGAGACCATTGCTAAGCTAAGAATTGTCAAAAAAAGAATTTACAGAATGTAAACAGGATATTCCCTGAACAACACTTAACTTCTACAACTTGATTCCAAGATTTGTTGCATTCACACATATGTATTATGGGTTAGATCCTGAGATATGTTAATGGAAGAAATTCTGGCAGTGGCGCTGTTCTGCAAACTATTGCACAAGAGCTAGCTGCAGCCTTCACACAAGACAGACTTAGAACAAGCATGCAATTTGACATTTTGCGTGAAACTCTGTGCAATCACACATTAGGTTGCTGTGCAAGAGATGGCAAAATGCCTTGTCCTAGCATTTCAGTTATCTTTTATCACTCAAGAATGAACCTTTAAAGCCATGTTTTTCCCCCACCTCTAGTGGGACGCAGGTGGCGCTGTGGGTTAAACCACAGAGCCTAGGACTTGCTGATCAGAAGGTCAGCGGTTCGAATCCCCGTGACGGGGTGAGCTCCCGTTGCTCAGTCCCTGCTCCTGCCAACCTAGCAGTTTGAAAGCATGTCAAAGTGCAAGTAGATAAATAGGTACCGCTCCAGCGGGAAGGTAAACGGCATTTCCGTGCGCTGCTCTGGTTCGCCAGAAGCGGCTTTGTCATGCTGGCCACATGAACCGGAAGCTGTACGCCGGCTCCCTCAGCCAATAAAGCGAGATGAGCGCCGCAACCCCAGAGTCGGTCACGACTGGACCTAATGGTCAGGGGTCCCTTTACCTTTAGTAGGGGGGGGGGAAGCAAATGGGAAACTAGATAGTTCACCTTGACATAGGTTGTTGGAGATTTTAAACAGGCTATTGAAAGAATAGATGCTTTATGAAGAGAGGACTGGAATATATAGGAAGCTGGTCATAAGTTAGAATGCACATGAACTTTTTTTCTGAAAGTGGATCTCCTTGGCCAAGAGAGAAGCTAATATTGTGCATCCACTTTTTTCCCCACAGACACACACACACACACACACACACACACACACACACACACACACAAACACGCTAGCAACAATCCAGAATGTGCTACAAGAAGAGGCAGGCATCAACAAGATGCAGCACATCAAAATGATGGAAGAACATATAGCTTCTGATGATATTAGAACCTTAGGTCCTCATCTTAAGGATGTTCACAAAAGATAAGCTTCCCATCCCCTCCAACCCACAAAAGCCTCTCTGAGGCATTAAGAGGTCTTACTGAAAGGGACAGGATATGGTGGAAAGAGAGAATATCACCAAAACTGCTCCTGAGGATTATGGGGAACTCAGGGGGAACTCAATTCAGGGTTTCTCAATTCTTAGGAATGACTTTCTGGGGAGTACAAGAGGCTGTGCACTGGGCTGGAGGACAGCAGGAAATTCCTACTATTTCTGTTCATGGTTCTCAGGAAATTTAGTGTTCTAACTTCTCCTATTTTGAAGAATGAGAGAAGAAGAGATATTCATACTGGGGTGACATGGCTAAACCCGTCCCCCGAGGCTGCAACTGCTCAGAGAAGTGGGAAGGCCAACAGTTTGAGCCTTCAGGTTCCACCACCTGGAACAAATTACTCCATTTGCCTGCTGGGTGGGCTGGATCATTCCTCGGAATTCCTCACCAGCAGTTTTAAACAATGACAGGTAAAATCAAAGATTTAGCAACGCTGAAACAGAAATAGTTAAGGAGGCTTTTGTTATTAAGCATGCTCTGTAAAAAGTCCTCAATGAAGTACAACATTGTTGCAGTTTGGTTTCAGAACCTCACTGCGCAGAATTAAAAGAAAAGAAAAACCCAGCTGTTAAAACTTCATGCATTGTGAATAATTCTGCAGAAACAACATCATGGTAACTCAATAAAGCAAGTTGGTCTTTATCCTGCCATGCCAATTATATGCCCCACCAGGCAATTTCTGATAAAAAGGAACATCTTGGAATAATTACAGAGACAGCATTAGGATAATTAAGGAAATTACTTAAACTCAATAGAGCTCAAAACATCTGAGAAGATAAGGATCTATCATTAAACCTCTGAGAGCACAGCAAATTACAAGAAAAGTGTTACAATACAAAAAAGGTTATATTTCATTTGATGCCTCTTCTGCACAGCAAAATCAATGAGAATGCTTGCAGGAGAAAAGACTGAATGTAATACTGAGTGTAAATCCTTTGCAATACTTCTGAGAGAAGCCAAATTTAAGGGGCAGAGAACAACTTTAGATACTGAATCTACAGTATAGTGGTATTTATTTTTATAGAGTGATTCATCAGTAAAAGCGGTTGATAACTGTGTGTGTTGAAATAATCATTTTCTACAATAAATATCTAAAGACAAGGAAAGATGTTAATTAAGAGTAGTAAAATAATAATAATAATTCCCAGGTACTGAGAAAATTGAGTAGACGAAACACAGATTTTAAAAATCACACATTAAGATGGAAAGTTTCCATGTAAAACAGGAAGGTTGATGTAAATCAGTGGTGCGATTAATCCAAAAAAGATGGAAGTGTTATTGTTCAGGAGTTCTGACCACCTGAGAAGCTGTTCTGGATGAGTTTGTGCTGTGTCTGAGGGAGCAAGGATTCAGCCTAGGAGTACCTCTTGGCCCAGCACTCTCCATGGATGCACAGGTGGTGGCAGTGACTAGGAATGCCTTAACCAGTGTCAGATAGTCTTTCCAAAAGACCTGGTATCCATTATCTATGTTCTAGTCATTTCCAGGCCGAGCTACTACAATGGTCTCTAAATGGACTTTAAAAATAACCCCAAAACTTCCAGTTGGGACCAAGAGATCCAAGCACATCCCTCTAATCTCGTGTCATCTGCACTAATTGCCTATTTCTTTCTTTAAAAGTACTGATAAAGGTAAAGGGACCCCTGACCATTAGGTCCAGTCATGACCGACTCTGAGGTTGCAGCGCTCATCTCGCTTTATTGACCGAGGGAGCCGGCGTACAGCTTCTGGGTCATGTGGCCAGCATGACTAAGCCGCTTCTGGCAAACCAGAGCAGCGCATAGAAACGCCGTTTACCTTCCCGCCGGAGCGGTACCTATTTATCTACTTGCACTTTGATGTGCTTTCGAACTGCTAGGTTGGCAGGAGCAGGGGCTGAGCAACGGGAGCTCACCCCGTCACAGGGATTCGATCTGCCAGGCTCCCTCTCTATTTCTCATCAGATTTTGAAGACCTTTTTATTCCAGTACTACAATTTTGATACTTCATACAGTTTTATATTTTGATTTTATATTTGACTACATCTTTTTTTCTTAAGCCCTTTTTCTTTTTCTTTTTAACTAACAATAAATTTATAAACACCACTATTAACAGCCACAACAGAATAGCAGGATAAATATGCCACACATGCAACAAATATTGTAGGAATTGAATTATTGAAAAAGACTCTAGTTCTTATATTTATGCCATAAAACCAATAGGGGGGAAATGTGAGCTCAACTTCAAGCAGCAGTTTTGACTTCAACTCAGAATGGGAGCAGCCAGCCAGTTTTGCAACCAGTGATAGAAGCAGCAGAGATGCTAGATTTGAATCTCAACATTGAGCCTGAGAACCAAGAAACACCCTCATGAGAGGTAACACATCCCAAGTCCTTAGAATAGTTGATATTCCTCAGGAGAGGGCAGAGCCTAGGAGAGATAGCTAGAAGGGATATAAGGACTCATAGCAGATAGAAAACCATTTGAACAAGTCATCTGCTCTCTGTGAACTGTCCAAGGTACTTAAGGACCTATCTCTTACTGTCCTTGCCATCTGCCTCGATTTAAGCACATAGTCCATAACAGCTTTTGCCAGAGCTGCCTCCTGGTTCCAACCCTTTCATGGGCTCAACCTAACTAGACTATCAGGGGATGTAGATCTTTGTCATTAGTGTTTTGGAGTTCATTTGAAATAGGACACAAATGCACAAAATCATGTCCGGTTCTCACCTTACTCTGTGTACTTGCCCTGCATTGTGACATCTTTGTGTTGTACATTTTCCACACACACAGTTGGCTGCTGCTGCTGGCTGTTCCCACAGTAGTATTCAATACCCCATAGATTCCAATGACCACAACAGCATTATTTTATATTGCAAGGCACATGTACTATGGCTTTGGTTTTTTTGTTTGTTAACACCAGGGGTAGGCAACCTAAGGTCCATGGGCCAGATGTGGCCCAATCGTCTTCCCAATCCAGCCCATGGACAGTCCGGGAATCAGCCTGTTTTTACATGAGTAGAATGTGTGCTTTTATTTAAAATGCATCTCTGGGTTATTTGTGGAGCATAGGAATTCGTTCATTTTTTTCTTCAAAATATAGTCCAGTCTACCACATGGTCTGAGGGACGGTGGACTGGCCCATGGCTGAAAAAGGTTGCTGACCCCTGGTTAACACAATCATTTGTGTGCCTGACTCCACATGCATTTATGAGAGCTAAAAACATAGGCGTATCAGATTATTGGCTGTGCTATCCATGTGTTAAGACCTGGCAAAGAAAATTCACTTCATCATTTGTTATATAAAAAAGCATTCCATAACTCATGCATTGTTTTTCACCAAATGAGAGAGAAATTGATGAACACCACCATTGCCTCTAGATATTATTAACAGTTCATTCACCAAGGAGGACCTGCATTGGCCATAACAGAAATATTGGGCAAACATAATCAATTAGCCCTGGTTACTATTGTACCTAATTCAGATTGCATGTCTGCTTCCAGGAAAAAAAGCAAAGAGTAAATACAGATAAGAGATAAAATTATAAAAGCAAAGTCACCTTTCCATAACAAAAAAAAACCCTTCTCAGAGGTCCTAAAGCTAACAGTAAATCAGCTAAGACAAGTGCCTTTGCATTTAGAAGGGTGTGCTGAGTTCAAACATACTAGAGTGGTCACAATTAAAATATAATTCATCCACAATTACAATTGACTGATTAGTAAGCTAATATTGCATGCCCTTAAACCAATCCACACCTAAGTATTTGGTTGTTACCAGAACAGAAAAAAAATTGTGTTCTAAGGCCATTCCACTAAACTAATAACATTATATTCTTAAAGCTCAAATGTGGCTTCAAATTCATGAACTATGAAGTCAAAGAACCATACACACTCCTGGTTTTTGTTGTTTTTTCTAAGTGGTGGAAATTCAAGTTTTAAACACAAAGCTCTATTGCCATCATGTCTGGTTTGGGTCTGACAATTAAGGATGAAACAAAAGGAGGGAAAGGCTAACAGCTTTCAATTCTAGCTAAGAGAAGGTTGTCTTTGCTGATATTTTGTGAGTTGTTATGAGATGCTATGTTGTGTATTTTAAAGACTGTTATTTTAAGTATTCTTTTTATCTTGTGTCACTTTGTTGTAAGTGACTGTGTGGCTTCTGCAAAGGGTGGTATACAAATAATCTAAACTAACAAACAAGCATTATTCAAGCATTATGCTTTCGGTTTGCACAGCTTACACACTGGAAATTCTCCATCATATAGTACTAAACTGAAACTTAGCTCCATCATTGGTCATTTGCTATGAAAAATTGCATTCTAATCCCATTAAATCTTTCTGTTTTACAGCAACATTCTCCTATAGGGAAAGGGTATCTAAACAAAAATATATTTTTAGTTTATTCTGCTTGAACTGGCTTTTCATCCATTGTGCCAAGTCCACATTGCACCTATTAAGACAAATACTTGGCTTCCAAAGAAAGCACCCTCTTAAATCATTTCCAGATCCCTTTCAGTATACCTGGAACAATACAACAACATATTGCAGGGCTAAAATATTTTCAAATGCTTGTCAAACATCTGTCTAGGAATCTGCCATAAAAATGTCAGCATCTCTTAAGATGCAAAAAGAGAGATCAACTGTAGCAGAACATTAAATAGTTGGGGGGAAACTGCACATAATTAGGAAAAAAAAGTAAGCACTTTGAAAAACTATCAGGAGACAGAACTAGTTTATTCTGCATTGTCAACATCCCCTCCACAAAAAAGGAAAAGCTGCAAAATGCCAGCAACCTCGAATTCTTCACTCTTTTATTTTCCAACATTTTAAGTTTGCTACCACTGTTTTAAACAAAGATAAAAAGAGCATTTACACCATTCCTGAGCAGCATGGTCACTGAAGCTAACTGAATCTTTTTTTAAAAAAAAAATGCCTAAAACAAATATCCTCAAGGGTACACCAGCATGTCAATACTTTACTATGAAAATGAGTTAAATGAATTGTTGTTGCATTCACAATTTTTTATACAGATGATGTTTTCTGATGCTAAAGTATCGGGACTCATTCATACATTCAGGTATACATTGTAGCCAATGACAGGGCTCAGTTGATGGTGAGGCTTCTATCATCAGAATGGGAAAGGAAACAATTTTTAGCAATTCCCTGTTTCCTAAAGCCTGTAAGTCTGCTCTAGAGGGACCCCAAAACTCTGGAGCAGTGTTAGACCGAGGAAGTTTCAAGGAAGAGGCAAGTGCCAAAAAATGCTTCATTTCCCATTCCACTCATGGAAGCCTCAGTATCAGCTGAGTTGCACCATTGTTTACATCCATCTATTGTTTACATCCATCTATTTATTTTATTTAAGATGAAGAACAGGAGTAAGCAGACTCCATACCTGAGGGAGCTAACTGTTCATTTTAGTAGGACTCCACAGTGTTCATCATGCTGGAGCAAGGTGAAAAATAGTGGTTCAAGGAGAAGACATACAGCTGGTTCATACACTACGCTATATATTAGAACTATGAGAACAAACTTGGTGAGCCTAGGACTCATATTCACCACCTCCCCTCCTATGGCATGGCCACAACTTTCCTGCCCATTTTACAATAACTACAATTTGTTGTGATGCTTGAGCCTGGGCAAGTTGGTTCATCTTAACTATGGCTTGTAGAAACAAGAGCATCAAATTATAATGAGAAGTGTGCTTGTTTCAACAAACCATGGTTAGTTTTACCAACAGTTTATGGTGCAATTGGGCCAAATGTTGTTGGGACTTCAACTCACATTATCCCTGAGCATTGGCTATGCAGGGTGGGGCTGATAAGAGTCAAACCAGGAGGGCCACCGTTTTAGAGTTTAGATGAAACCCCAAACTATGGTGACAATGTAAAATGGAAGTGAAATCTTCCAACTCCAACCTTCTTCTCTGGGCCACTCCTTCAGAAGGAAGTGTTTAAATCCAAGAATTATTGTTCCTCATCCTCAAAATATGAAACCATGGTTTAGCAATATATGTGAACCAGTTCATACACTTATAATGAAGGGAAAGGATGTTTATGAGCAATTGTTCAGCTATGGATTCATTGCCATTACCATTGACTTAGCTCACAGACTTTCCACATAAAATTCCACTCATGATTCCCACTGTGAAACAAAAACTCAGAAGCCTATTGTTTCGTGGGGTGAATTTTTATGTGGTAGCTATTGTTAGCCAACTGGAAAGCATAAAAACTTGCCGATCTATTACAAATCAACCAGAGGTTTACTAGTAGATACCTTACAATTACCCCGGTCTAGAGCATTTTCACATATGGCACTAACAGTATGCAGACTGGCTAAACAATAGGGAATGTTTTATATGCATCAAGGTTAATAATTATCAAGCTAGTTTGACTGCCATTAAAATGCATCCTGCCTGTTTCTCATACTGTTTTAGAAATGGTGCCCAATAGACCACAGGCATCAGCCTGCCAATTTATTTTCATGTAAAGATGAAAGGAAAGATAATTTAGTACATTATTTACCAATTTAAGGGTCACACTTCACTACATGTAGCCATGCTTACATCCATCCTCCAAAAATACCACAAGATCTAAAAATATTGTGCAATAGTTATCAAATTACACACTGCTTTGCAAATTGACTCATTTTTCTACATTTTACAGGAGCCAGAGTTATGTTTAATGTAATTAGAATTAAAAATAAATGTATCCTTTGTATTCTAGAGCAGCAACTTTACTTAGCAGTGCCAGTGGATGTTAAGCAAATATCAAAGAATGACCATTGTTCAAAATCATGCAAGTATAATATAAAAAATAGTAGCCTGAGACCCTATGGTGGTGCTGATGGATGCCCTACACAAACACCAGTTTCTCTCTTGTTTAAATACCTACAGCAGGGGGTTGCAACAGTTCAGAATCAGTAACCTAGCAGTAACCGTCTCTCTTGCTAGAGATGTAAACCAAAACAAGCCAGTAGATTTGAAGAAATGACTCAGACTACACAAAAAACTACTGTTTGTAACAATATAATCCATGGATCAGGGTAGTTAATGCCATGTTGGCATAAGATGTTAAGCTGAAGCATGTGGCATTTTTTGAGCTCCCTGTCATAAACCCAGAACAATGGTGAAGCTAAGGAAGTTAGGACTTGTGAAGTGGCTCAGATAAGATACCCCTGGGAATCTTATGGAATAACTTTCTAAAGGAAGAGCAGATCACCAGTGTTGAAGCAATGATTCTTCAACATCAACTTTTTTGGACTGGTCATGTTGTGCGGATGCCTGATGATCGTCTTCCAAAGCAACTACTCTTTTCCAAACTTAAAAATGGAAAGCGTAATGCTGGTGGTCAACAAAAGAGGTTTAAAGACTGTCTCAAGGCAAATCTTAAAAAATGTAGTATAAACACTGACAACTGGGAAACACTGGCCTGCAAGCGCTCCAATTGGAGAACAGCCTTTACCAAAGGTGTCGTGGGCTTTGAAGACACTCGAACTCAGGACACAAGGGAGAAACGTGCTAGGAGGAAGGCACACTTGGCAAATCCACACAGTGATCAACTCCAACCCAGAAATCAATGTCCCCACTGTGGAAGGACGTGTGGATCCAGAATTGGCCTCCACAGTCACTTACGGACTCATTCTTAAAACCGTGTTTATGGAAGACAATCTTAGTCGGCTACGACTGATCGCCAAAGATGGAATAACTTACCAACTCCACCTGGTACGCAGGCTGAGACCCTACCTGCCCGCGGACTGTCTGGCCAGAGTGGTGCATGCTCTAGTTATCTCCCGCTTGGACTACTGCAATGCGCTCTATGTGGGGCTACCTTTGAAGGTGACTCGGAAACTACAGCTAATCCAGAATGCGGCAGCTAGACTGGTGACTGGGGGCGGCCGCCGAGACCACATAACACCGGTCTTGAAAGACCTACATTGGCTCCCAGTACGTTTCCGAGCACAATTCAAAGTGCTGGTGTTGACCTTTAAAGCCCTAAACGGCTTCGGCCCAGTATACCTGAAGGAGCGTCTCCACCCCCATCGTTCTGCCCGGACACTGAGGTCCAGCGCCAAGGGCCTTCTGGCGGTTCCCTCATTGCGAGAAGCAAAGCTACAGGGAACCAGGCAGAGGGCCTTTTCGGTGGTGGCGCCCGCCCTGTGGAATGCCCTCCCATCGGATGTCAAGGTGATGGACAACTACCTGACATTCAGAAGACATCTTAAGGCGGCCCTATTCAGGGAAGCTTTTAATGTATGATATTTTAGTGTTTTTTGGTTTCTGTGGAAGCCGCCCAGAGTGGCTGGGGAAGCCCAGCCAGATGGGTGGGGTACAAATAATAAATTATTATTATTATTATTATTATTATTATTATTATTATTATTATTATTATTATTACTAAAGGAAGAGCAGAGTGTTCAGATAGGCAGATAAATCAATATCAGGTTCATCTATTTCTAGTATTAAAAACAACAAAAATTATGCCAATGACATTTGTTCTAGGAGGTGAAAATCTAATTATAGTATTCTATGTCCACATACAAAATGAAATGTAGCTGGTCCAGAGTTTAATTTATGAAACTTTCATATGGTAACAAGATAACAATAGTTTTAGACCAATTCCATTAATAACTATGAATAAGCTTTTTTCAGTGGTTCTGTTTTCACATCCTGTAATCATTCAACAGGAAACAGTAGGTTAAAGGTTCAACTTGTGCTTTTACAAAAATGCCTGAAATTATAAATTAATCTGACCTTTGCCTGAGGCAGAAACTTCATAACCTCTGCAACCTTCAAACAGGCTGTAGCATTTGATATTTAAATCTTGTATGTGGTCGATGAAGATGTAGTCAACATTAAACAGAACAGTCATGCCTGAAGTACTATTAAGGTAGCAATATACGAACCATTAATAGAATAATTAAAATTGTTCTATTATAGCCTTGAAATAGAGCAGCTTGAAAATTTTGAAATCAATTGAAACAGGTTTGTTCTGCTTTCTTGCAAACTTTCATAGCACTTTTTCACTCCTGTGCTTGTCTAGGTTTGCACATAACACTGAATCATAGCTCAATAAACCATGGCTTAGCATTTTGTGTGAACAATACTAGCAGCTTAACTATGCCTTGTTCTCTGCCAACTAAACACAATCTGGAGCCATGGTTTGTTCTTGGTTTACACACCTTGGAGGTCTTGGTGTTACATGCGAAGCCAGCACCCTTCCTTCATGGTTTGATTGTCTACCCAACCCCAGACCCAACCCAACCCCACTATATTACAAAGGCACAAGTCAAGAGCAGCTTGAAAACAAATCAAACTTGGACAGACAAGTCATGGTTGTTTGATCACCTGTGAGACAACCTACTGTTTGCACATCATTTGTTAAATAAACCATGGATTTTTTAAAAAATAATTTAAAAAGCTTACCATTTTGTAGAAAGCTCTGAAAAACCTTTGCAAACATTTTTGCATTTTTACAGAGTATTACCAGGGGTAGATGAAGAAAAGTTGCCATTAACCCACGCAAACACACTTTGTACTGCTAATATCCATTGCACCAATTTACTGAAAAGGTTTTACAAAGGAACCATCATCAGTGCAGCTGATGAATCTTCCTGAGTTTTTCACTGGCTAAGCAAAGGAGGAACTCTGAAGTATTCTTGAGTCATGACACATTCAAATGATAGTGTGAATGAAAAAAGCTCCTTGTTCAACAGCCTACATTGCTGTACTCTTTTCACTGGGGAAGATCATTACCCTTTGAGTCATTTCTCTTCCCCCAGCAATAGCAATCAAACAATCATATTTGGAAGATAAGGCTCGTCACTTTTTTTTGGCAGGTTTGTTAAAATTAGAAGCTCCAGGAAAATCCTGAAAGTAGCTGGAACTATCTTCTCTTTGTCATCTCGACCTTGGCTTTTATCAGTTACTTGGAGCCATTCTACTATAACTTACTCTTCCTAATTTGTGCCTCATTATCTTAGGCAACTGATTTCAAGATCTGGTAAAAGAAGTCCCATCCAGAAAAAGATGACTTTGTTTCACACGAAACATACTTCAGTCTTTCTGGGAAGTGGGCTGATGACAGGCAAACAACAGAAGCCAGAATTGTCCAAATGGATACAGTGCTAGGTTTGGATCCAGAATATCTGTATTTTCATCTGACTTCAGACATAACACAAAGCAAGCAACTTTGGCCTGAATTTTCCACCTATGAAAATGGGAATCTATTCCCCATTTTTACCATAACAAGTGAAAAAAATGCACCTGGGGCATTACAATATAATTTATTTATTGAAGTTATTTATATTTCGTATTAGGTGGTGGTTAGGGATATACTGTAACAGAACACTTAAGGCCACTTTACATAGGAAATGTGTTTCCAGGATATCAATTGTATGCCTCCTGGTGGACTCCATAACATTTGAAATGGCTATGTGCCCTTGCTCAGTTGGTAGAGCCTGAGACTCTTATTCTCAGGCTTATGGGTTCAAGCCCCATCTTGGGCAAAAGATCCCTGCAATGCAGTGGGTTGGACTAGATAACCCTCATGGTCCCTTCCAACTCTGTGATTCTATTATTAATTTTCTGATATTATCCCATGGACCCCCATGGCACACATTCCACAGAAAGCTATGGTGGCACTGGCTTCAAACATTATGGCAATCACTGTGAGACAGGGGTAGAAGGTTGCATTCCTTTGTGGGCAGCCTGCTGGAGGGCCCCTGCCAGTAGTGGGTGGGACCAGAGGCAAAAAGTTGGGAGGGACAATGGATGCAACACTTCCCTTTTGTCATTGTCTCATCCTGAGCAACAATGAGCAGAGCTCAGTGGAGCAGGACGCCAGCCAACCAGCAGAGTCTCTGAGGTGTACTTGCTTGAAGACAGAGTCAGTATCCAAAGTGAGGTCCAGTCCTAGGGTCGAGTGAAGAGCAATCCATGTGGTCAGATGGTCCAGGGATCAGGGAATGCAATGGTCAAGGGCCAAGACAAGCAGAAAGCAGGGAGGTAGGGCCAGGAACTACAAGTTTTGTTTCCAGCATCTGCCTATTGTTGGAAACTCTGCTTAAGAAGGCTGAAGCCAGCCTCTGTGTCCTTGAAGGCTGATCAACTGCAGGTGGAGTCACACTGCTTTCTCCCCCTCCAGGCTGCTGTTAAGCAGGATAAGCTGACTGCTGGATCATGACATCTTTGTATCGTAAGTTGTATTCCCACCACACAGAAGTCAGATATTTCTACACACACACACACAACCGCGCCACCCCAGCAAACACATATCTTCATCCTCCATCAAGGCTAGCACACATTACAGCCAGGCAAAAGCACCTAGGTAGGACACTGAGCAGGAAAAGTGAGATGTGTGGACTGCAGAGGAGTCATGGCCTGGGGGAGAGTCCTGAGGTCTAGACAGAGAGGCTTATTGAGCCCTATCCGGGGTTCCCCACTCCTGCAATAAGACATACTGTAGATAAAATGGAACTATGTGTCTATGCAAAGGACAATAGATATAAAGACCTTAATTGGTAAGTATTGCATATATAGAACTCCTAATAAAATCTTCAAGGTCTCCCTGACCTTTACGACAATATAGAACATCTCTTTGCATAAGCACAAACTGTCCTCTGGAAGCTTTACCAGTACACAAATCACCAATTTCTTTGTTTCTGGTTAGCATATAGGTGTTCTTGTTCTACTTCATACTTCCTACAAACACACACACACACACACACACACACACACACACACACAGAAACTAAATAAACTGCTGATTGTGGACAGAAGCCAAGGACAGTGACACAGTGCAGTCACTTGTTCAAACGTGAAGCTGTCACTTTGGATTTGCCAGGATGTAACCGATAAAACTCAGTGGTCAATAGAGCTATTGTTCCAACATTAGAAATTTCCCCCTCTTGATTTTAGCACATGAAAGTACGGTATGTGAAACACCTGCTGCATTTATTGCAAACAAATGAGGCCCTTGAAAGCCAGCTCCAGCAACAGCAAACTGAAAGAGAACCACCTAATTTGGCATCAGAGAACATGATGCTGAATGAAAAGACAGTTCGGGCAAAGTCAGAAGACAGATCCGTTGCATGATACTGGAAACTCATGTGGTGAGTCACCAGAATTGCAGCTTGAAGCATCTTCCTGTGCAAAGAATTAATCTCAGGCTGTGGACTGACAGAAAAGGCCATAAAAGCATTCCTATTTGGGCTGGGACTTTACCTAAGCAACCACTGTCTTCCTCAGCTCAGATTTATAAGTTCCTTTCTCTACAATGACTTCTGGCTTGACTCTATGCCTTGACTCCATGGTACAACACTGTGGCCAATTCCTAACACCCCTCTGCCTCCATCTTGCCAGTAAGATGTTCTTATACTTAGTTTACAAATTCACAGTTGTTTGAGAGATGTGGGGTGGGTTTTTTTGGGGGGGGGGGATTGGACACTCTCCCTCTCTACTTTTCTGAACACAGGAGAGCTGCAAATAACTTCTCTTTGGAAGCAAGTGTGGCAGTGGCTGATATAGGTCCCATTTTGCCATTTATATGGGTGGGAAGAGGGCTAGCCAGAACCAATTTGTGGTCCTGTCTCTTTGCTCTTTTAGATGTGGCAGCCGTTTTGAAATATATGCCAAGTCCACACAGCACTTTCTCAAAATTCCAGATGTTCCCACCGACCTGAGTATGTTGGTGACCCCTGCAAAAGACTTGACATTACAAATATTTTGCTGCAGGAAATGAAAATCATTTTGATCTGAAATCTAGTGGATGTGATTCAAAATTTACACAAACAATATTATTGCTTAGCATACTAAGATCCAATGGCGGGGGGGGGGGGGAGAAACGTGGTGGCCCTAAAACACACCTCGAAAGTCCTATAGATTTTCAGAGCTAACTAAGGCAATCGTTCCAAGTCATTAAGTAGTGGCCAGGTCACTGACCAAAAATCATTCACTGTGATCAAAAGAGAGAAGCTATCCAGAAACATGAAGTACATTTCAAACCTAAGGCTATGAACAAACACAATAGGATAATTTGGCTGAAGAATGCCATGTCAAATCAACTTTCCCCCAATGCTTCTGCAAGTGGGAAAGGCTTACAAAGAATATCCAGGCCATGTTTACTCCATACAGAGTTCCTCTCTCCATAAGGAAAAAGTCCTTCAGAACTTCTCTCCCTGCGCACTAATTGTGCTTTAAATGATTTAGTACATCTACTCATTCTGCCAAAGTTACAGTATTCACACCAAGTAACTTCCCTAATGCAAGGCTCACTGCTCTTGATCTCTTGCCCCAGCATGCCTTGGATTTGGAAATTAACTTTGCTTTTGCCTTTAACCCTCACGTCTGTCTGAACATGGCACCTCACCTGCAGATCCCTTCAACTATGACCTTTGCTAGCCTTTGGGCACACTGCTCATCACCTTCCTTGAAAATATTCTCTTTCAGAAACTTGGATCTTCCGCTTGTTTGGACTTGCTATGCCTCCAAATCTGTTCTGGCGACTCTTGCCTGCCCTGGCTCAGTGCATGGGCATGATAGCCACCACAGTTTAACTTGACGTAACATAACTGAATTATCACGCTGTTAGCTCGACACTAATCTGCAATGGCAGAAATTACCTTCCACTGCATACTTCACTGTGGAGATATCTGGCTACCCCCCCCCCAAGGGTCACTTCCACAATCAGAACACAGAAGCAATTTAGTAATATGTAAATGGCAAGTCAAGCAACTAGAGATCACAGGGCAAAATCTGCCCGCCCACCTGCATGGTGTACACATTGCACATCAGTGGCCAATCAGCAGTGTGATGAGGGAGCAGTGGTGGTGTGAATGGGTCTTGCTGGCAATCCATTTGGGGCATCAGGATTAGAGACTAACTTTCTCTATCACCTACTCAGTTAGACACTCATGTAAATCTAATGGTTAAGCAGAAGCTTAAATGCTATTACAATCTATCACACTCTCCTTTGACCTTCTGGCCATTTTCTTAGCCACAGTTTAGAGAAGCAGCCCCCAGCACATGGGCTTCAGTGGTGATCTGAAGTTGGGAAGTTTCCATGTTGCATGAGAGGGTGGGAAGTCAAGCCTGTTAATACTGAAGTGAATGCATGCAGTAAACCTGTGGAAACACTTCTGTTTCAGCTCTGAGCCACACTTTATAAACTTTTTCATCATGATTAAATCTGGGCAGTTTATTAGAATTAGTGCTACAATAGCATGAGAGGCAATTAGAAGGTTTCTCCAATTCTATTTCGCCACCAAGAGATCCATTAAAACGGTTATGTGCTCACACATTTTTCCACCTATCGTAATGAACTGAGCAGAGCTTCTGGTCAGCGTATCTTGGCACACTTAGTTTTAAAGGGTTGCGCTGGTAGAGCAGGGCAGCAACTAACTTTGCCAACAACATGCTTAAAACTGTGTGGTATGGAAACAAGCCTCCTTGTTGACTCCAATTAATATTGTGTGTGGTCTCAGAATGGCAGATACCACCTTCAGAAAACTCAGAAGGAACTGCTAAGAAAGTTGGGACAGTCAGTTCCACAGAACTCTAGACTGCAAAGGGGGAGGGCAAACAGGTGGCCATGAGTGCCTGTATTTTATTTTCCAGAGCAGCCACTTGGGTGGTCCTCTCGAACAGCTTATACATGGGATCATATCTATCTCAGCCACACTTAGAAACAGATGTGCTCTAGTTCTCAGGTCCAGGAAATCAAAAGAGTGCCAGCCGTTTCTGCCACTGAAGGCAAGCCATAATGTCTAATTGTAGGATGCATGATGGACTATGGGAGCACACTGAAAGGTATTCAGTGGAACTTAGGTATTCACTTAGGAACATAAGAAGAGCCCTGCTAGATCCGGACAAAGACCCTACTAGTCCAGCATTCTCTTCTCAGTGGCCAGCAAGATGCCTATGGGAAGCTTGCAAGCAGGACCTGAGTGCACCTGTAGCAGCAAAACAGACACCTTCATCTGCACCAGCTGCAACAAAACATTTCTGCAGGACAGAGTCTCAAACAAAGATGCATTCTCCCAGGTCCACATTCGCAGCACTAAAACCTGCACCCTATATTCTGCCATATGGGGATAATTTACTAGTGCCCCACCCGCCCCTGAGAACCAGGGGAGTTGTGGTGGGATGACAATGAACATTCAGAGGGAAAAGAAAGAGCAGATTGGAAGGAGGAGGCATCAGAAGCAGAGGAGTTAACAGGGTTTAGTGAGCCGGAAGAGGCTGTGGCCGAGAATCAGGAGTGGAGGCTGGAGACGAGGGGGCCCAAAGAGGCAGAGTTGAGGCAGGCTGCTGAAGAATCTAGGGAGTCTACCCCTCCTGCTGTGACCAGCTCCCCTCCCCGTTGGACTTCTAGAACACAGAGAAATGAAAAGAACAGAGCAGAGATTGGTTGTGCGCAGATGAAGTATGTGACTGCTTGGAACAGACTGTAGAGAGGAGGAGCCACTGAGAGTGGTGGGAAGGGCAGGGACTTTCAATCCTTGCAACTGTTTCATTGGGGCAAGACCTACTGGGAAGAGTTACTGGGATCACTAGACCTATGCTGTTTTGGTTTCTTTGAATAAAGAGTTAACTGCACTGGCACCATGGTTTTTTGTTTATTGCTGACCTACACTTAACTCCGGCTCCCTGACACCAGTGGTCAGAAATGGTGGGAGCCATTTACATTTACATCTCTATCCCTGATGTAAAGGAAGCCCACTCATACTGATGCAGTAGCACAACAACATCATGTCAAATTATCTCCCTTCTCCACGATAAATATACAATAATACTTAAATGTCAATATAATATGACCACTTTTGAAATGTCAGTGCATTTTTAGGCCAATAATGTGCAATGGGAGATGAAAATTCACAGCATGACAACTCCACAACACAGGTAAATGTTACAACACATTGTGGATGGAGACAAGACACAAGAATGCCATGTTTAGGGAAGCTTTTAATGTTTATCAGACCACTGTATTTTAATATTTTGTTGGAAGCTGCCCAAGAGGTTGGGGAAAACCAGCCAGATGGGCAGGGTATATTATTATTATTAATTATTATTATTATTATTATTATTATTATTATTATTATTATTATTATTTGCAGCAGCAAATCCATTATTATTATTATTATTATTATTATTATTATTATTATTATTATTAAAATCCATATCCTGCTTTTGTGCCTAAGGTTACAGGATGGATTACAACATCAAATGGCATTAACAAGAAATTAAATAATTAGTCAGACTAAATCACTAAAACCTCTAAAACCAGCAAATACGACAGTCTCACTCACAGTATTTCCCATCGCTTAAGAACAGCATATTTAACAGCTACAACAAATACTTGCAAGTTTTGGCAAAATTAAAATGTCCCTAACTGTGGCCAGAACTCACTCTGTGTAGTAGCCTGCCTGACTGCAAGGGGGAGCTTGTTTCAGAACCAGGGTTTAGCTGGAGCTTTAGTAGTGCCTCCCTTATACTGTTATCATGAGGAAGTTGAAAACATACAAACAGAATTTTATTTGTATGCTGCCTTTCCACAGTTCAAACCATGCTCAAAGCAGCTTGCAACATGAAAAAATACATAACCGCAACATAAGAAAAGTAATAATACACACAACCCAACTGAACAATTTCCACATAAATCACAACAGTATCTAAAAGAAAGGTTAAAAAAACCCCAAAACCAATAGCAAGAACAGTCCCAACAAAACCCCCAAAGCAACACCCTAGCCCCAAAGTAAACAACAACAACAACAACTCCAAAGTAGCAGCATACTGCAGGGAAGAACATGGATCAGCCACATACTAGCAGACCAAAGTTAATGTTGAAGAAAGCTGACCTTTTTGAAAAAGGAGAACGCCAGCACAAATCCTGAAGTTTGGCAAAATGGGGCCAGAGCAATGAGAAAGTCAGGTTACACTGGCAACAGCTGTGGATAGTTTGGAAAAGGGAGAAACAACATCCTTCAGAGATTACATCGGTTCTCAAAGCTTCAAGTTTCATACCACCTTATTAAAGAAAATGCCAAAAAGTAACAAATTAAATTCTGCTAACACAAAAAAGGGAAAAAAGTATGTCCGTTTGCTGGCCAAATTACTATTCAACCCAACAGTACTTAATTTCTGGGAAACATACATGACTTTTATTGTCAATTGGCTCCTGCTTTTAATGACTTCTTAAACATTAATAGGCCAATGGATTGAAAAGACTGTAGGCTTTTTTCCCCAGAATGTTCTCTAGAACAGTTCCAAAATTTCTGAGGAAATAATAATCATTCACACATTTAAATTAAATAGATCGACCCTTCATTTGACTCCTTCCTGAGAATTTTTGTACGGGTAAACTTAATAATCAAGAAGAACAAACTGCTTCATAGCAGGTGTATAAGATGTAAGTAAATACTTAAGAAGAACACATGATTGTGAAATGTTCGAGATATCCTAGTGACATGGCTTGCTTTGCACATTATTGTAGCCAATATAAATTTATAGTAGTTACATTCCTTGGCCAAAATCTTAAAAATGTCAAACATAGGATTAGGTGTCTATGTTAAATAAAATCCAGCAAATTCTTTGCTTGACCTCCTCAATTTTATATCCCCAGCTTGTGGACATAAAATTCCCATTACTGGATTTTCCTCATATCTGATATACTGAATTTACAAAACAAAAATGTGCCCCAACAATATTTAATTAAGTTTTCAGTGTTTGACATCTGGTGTGTATCGAAAAAGATACCATATAGAACATCTATTTAAATGTCTGTAACTTTGAGGAATCTGATCTTAAATAGACAGAGCAATCTTAAGATAACAATTTAATAATTATAAAAAAATATTGCAATTATTATTTCATTTGTGAATCTCTTCCTGTGAGACATCCTTCAGCAATTTGCAATAAAATAACATATACTAAAAACTGCATAAATTAAAAAATTAAATAACAACTATAAATTTAAAAGTGGTCCAAAACAACAACTGCAAATACATAAAACCAATTCAAATGCAAGACAGATACTAACTGGGATGGAGATTTTAGAAGCCTTGTGTTATTGGCCCCATGGCACCAGCCAGGAACAGGGTGGGAATGGTGGGATCTATGAAAGGAGGAAGATTCCAATGTATTGGCGGTGGTGTTGGGAACATTCAGTTAGTGATAGAGAAGAGGGTCCTGCTTGGCTGTTACCAGGTGTCTCTGTAATGGAGGAAAAGTTAACTGGGCTAGTTCCTGCTCTGTTTCCTGAGAACTAAGATCCCAGGGTAGCCAAAGAGGCACCTGGCTAAACAGTGGAGCTGGGTGAATTGAAGGCAGAGAGAGAGAGAGAGTTAGAATGGCTGGACTCAGGTCTCATTGCTAAGGCTACATCACCATCTGGGCTGAGGCAGTAGCCGCAGCCACAGCCCCACCCCATAGGAGAGCTCTAACTTGCAAGCAGTCTCCTCACTTGATGAGAACCATGCAAATCACAGCTACTACCCCATTCTTTAAAGCATGACAGCTGGTTGAAAGAGGAACATTGACTTTTGCAAGCGCCAAAATGCCAGTAAAGAAGACAGCTCTCTGATATGCAATGTGAGGGAGTCCAAAAAGAGTAGATGCTGCTACACCAAAGGCCTGATCCCTACACAGCTTAAATCCAAGCTATCTGAAAGATTATATTCCCTCATATGAACCCGCTCAGGTTTTGGGATCTTCAGGGGAGGCCCTTCTCTCAGTCCCACCACCCTCATAGGCATGTTTAAGTGGGGACGTGGAAGAGGACATTCATGGTGGCTGTTTTCAGAATCTGGAACTCCTTTCCTGGTGCCGTGCTGTTTTTATTTTTATTGCAATTATTTGTCCGTTTTAACAGATTTTATATATGTATATAGTTTTAATTCTATTGATGCTACATTGTTTTTTTCTATGTTTGTAGCAATTCTTGTTTTTATCTGTAAGCCAACCTTAAGTCTTGTCAGGTAAAAAGGGCAGAGTTTAATAAAAATACATGAATAAATAGTTCATTAAAAAGAGCATGCATCCCTTTTACAGAAACTAAACATGAGATCTAAAGTTTTATTTTAGTCCAAGCAATTTATTCTCTTGCTTAGAATCTGTATATAAAAAAAACCCCAAACATTTAAAACAGAATCTGGAAACTGCACTGAAAAGTTTTAGTAGAGGAGACAACGAGAGTCATTGGCTCTGGTCAAGAACAACCACCTCTAAGTTAACTAACCATTGTTTAATCTTAGAGCTTATTTCTCCAAAACAATTTCAGTTTTAAAAGGACATGCCCTTTGATTTCTTCTCAAATTAGTCACTACTGGTCTATAGACGGGATCAGCCCAGTGTATTTCTTGAAAATTGAATGGGCGTGTATCTTTTTCTCTTTCCTCAAACGCTCCTATTTATAACCTGCAAACGCTGTCGGGAATGTCAGTACGGCCAAGCCAAAATATTTGGTACTTCCAAAAACCTAACATGTGCTCATAATTTAATAAAGTGGCCCACCTTAATTTGAAGAATATCATTTTGACACTGCTTGTCAGCCTGAATTACTTCGTCCCTTCCAATTTATTTCCAAGTCTTAAAATACAGTTTTTAGGGGGGGGGGGTGAAGTGCAAAAAGTTGTCTTCCCCCCACCCCTCAGGTTCTTATTCCAAAGGAATCTATGAAGTTTTTTTTGTAGTTTTCTGAACACTGACAAAAACACTCTGTCTAATAAATTGACCTTGAACAGATTCAAAATTAAGCTTTCCCAAGTCTCCTGGGTGGACTTTTAGTACCCCAGTGCCAAATATTATTTTAGTTATTTCTCTTATATCCTGTTCTTCCTCCAACAAGGTCAGAGCAGCTTACTAAGTTGGTAACTACACAATCAGGAGAATAGTAAACAGAAAGAAGTTATTAAATAAACTGGGGTGGAGCTAAGTTTTAGTCTGTCTTAAAGCAGAATGCAACAGAGAAAGCCGATGGGGGAGGCTAAAATGAAAGATATCAGGTAGTCTTCAAAGAACATTTCTTTCTCATAGTCTGAAGAGTCCCACAACTAAGAGTCCCATTAATAACTATGTTAACGGTTAATGGATCTAGGTTACTGCATTTCTTGTACAGTAGTACAACAGCTCTCTGTTCCATACTGCTAAAAAACTTTTGAAGTGTATACAAAGGTTCAAAAGCATTTTGGTTGACATGGCATGCTTTCAAACTATAATGCCATCAATCCCAGCAAGCATATGCAAATTCATGAGTGTGGCTAAAATTATGGTTTGGGTCCTGGATACTTAAACAGAGCATCTGTACAACAGCTGTTCACCACAGCGAGTTCAGATGACACAACATACAAGAATAAGAGCACTGAGACTGCCAGGATTCTCCTGCACACAATTCTCCTGCAGGTTTTCAATACTAACATGGCAGTTGCTGAACTTGAGTTGGTAAGGAATGTGGCCTGCATTTTTCTAAAACTGCATTCATAAAGAGGCTATTCTCATTTTTAGAAAGAAAACAACACGCAGAACTCAAGTTGGAGGTTCCTGGAACAAAGAGCACCACAAAAATAATCACATCATTCACTACAAAATAAATACAATTGTGTCTCTTGACTTATGTGTAACATACAATATTGAGTCCTGAAGTTAACTTTGAAACAGGCCACCAATGCTGAGCTAACTGAAATGGAGGGAAGTAAGAGACAAGGAAAAGAAAATCCCATTTTTGTTTTCCTTAAGAAACTGCAGCCAAAAATCACAGCCATTGAAATTTATGCATCTTTCTCCTGTACGTATTGCTTCAGTAATTTAAAAACTGTTTAAATAGAAATTAAGACCTTTCATGCACAAAAGTGGCTAATATGCATTTTGCTCAGACAGATTAGTGTGGTGGTCTACCACAAATCAGGGCCTCATTGATTTACAGAATTCTCTCCTAAAGGCTGTGCTCTTTCTTTGAAAGGAAATACTGCTGCAAACAGACGGTGGTCAAACACAGGAATGATAATATTATACACCATCATTATAATATCAGAGAAGGCAAAATATTTCCATTAGAGATAAACTAATCTGCAATTCAGTTAACATTTACAATTTTAATATTCTAATACTATTTTGTATACAATCTCTTCTGCTGTTGCTTTCCAATTCTGATATAGCTCTGCTTTTTGTTATTTGGGGTATTAGAACAATTTCAGCAAGGTTGCAATAAATCTTGCTTATCAACTTTCAGAATCGTTCTTGGCATTAATATTAGTTATAAGATACTTTAATACAACTACCAACTCTTTGCTTCTCAAACAGATTACAACCCTGTACATCTTATTAGCTGCAGCCATGCATTTTTTTTAAAAAAGCACATAAATGGATACTTACTTCAGAATAAAGCAGATTTCTGGGAGAAAGCTATAGAAAGAAAGCTACAGATATATACTTTAATCCTCAAACTATTAAGACAAAACCCAAGGAAAATCTCTCCCCCTGGTGCCAATGAGAGCTGTTTTTCTCCCCTGAGGCTAATTGTCACACCCATGAATGGCAATTTTTGCTGTTAGTGGGGAGGGAGAGATTTAGGCACCTCTCCTAATGTGCTATGGTCCTGGTGCAAAATCATGGCAAGGGGCTGCTTGGTATTCGTTTATCTTTATTTTGTTAAGCCTGACTCATGTTAAAAGAAATATCTGGTTTGGTCCTGAAATGTGCTTCTGTTCAGCAACAATCTAGGGCTCCAGAGATATATGTTGCCACAGAGCACCTGACTTCACCCTGCAGAAGTCCATGCTTTGAGAAGTAACTTGTGATGTAACAATGCAAACAGGAACATGCACACAATAGAGACTGTGATACTATTTATTCATTTGGAAAGACAGAAATAGACAGCTCCAAGGGGGGAGGATGACCACCCAGAAGGCTGAAGCCAGTCACCACAGCATTCCCTTTCTTCCTATTTTTAAGAACATTTTATAGTCAGGGTGGCAAGCCAGATACATAGATGGTTACAGATGCTCATTTTATTATTTTCACTTAAAATATATATTACTCTTTTCTTCAAGTATGCTGCAATCAAGACCCCTTTTGTCCTAGACTAGGTGTAGGGCTGGTTTGGGCTGAGCTGTCCCTCCACCCAGTCCTGCCAACTTCTGCCTGCAGACTGATGCCAGCACGAACTCCCCATTTCCACTCACAGGATCCCCACTGCTATCACATAACAGCACTGAGCCCAACAGGAACCCAAATCAGCTCTGAGCTGGCACAGCTGTTAGATTCCTCCTGCCCTACCTTCCAACCTGGCTGGCATGAGAAGCAGACTTGCATATCCAACAATGGCTGCACCACTCTGTAAAGCCCACCAGAAACTGAAAGCTGCAGTGCTAACCCCACCATGGAACTTGCTTCTGAGAAGACATTGTTTGAAAACAAGGAAATTCCAGTTTAGAAGCAGGTGCGTAAAGCGGGGGCAAGGAGGGGGATGTTGCATGCTTCAAAACTGAACACAAGCCCACCCCATGCATAAGACAGTTTAGTCCAGGATCAAACGTTGCCTAGCTGCTGCACCAGTAGACATATGAGTTGTGTTAATGGACTGATATACCTTCTGAATAAACTGGAATGTTAATTCTGCAACCGTATGTTCACTTACTTGGTGTTTACTTTGAGTAGGCATGCACAGAATGCAGTGGTAAGTGTACCACAGAATGACTTTGAATCAACCTGAACCATGATCTCTGTAGCATTCATTATGCAAGAACTGTTGTGCTCCTCTTGCAACAGAATTAACTTCACCATGAGGAGAACATATGTTTAATTTATCAGCTCTATTCAGATACTTTATTTTATATTTATCTCAGGAAGTGAATTGGTGTGTGAGTAACAGAAGCATTGTGTTAGGCTTGAAAACCCCATTTAGAATAAGATAAATAGTACCACAAAATTGTGGTTTGGTAACTGCAAATATATTATTTTTAGCTTCTTGGGGAAGAAGAGAGACCCATACACAGCAAAGAATAAGTACAAAACATTTGGGGGAGATGTGCTTTAAATGTATGGTGTAGACAGGATCAGGATACATAGCACATGGTTGGGGGAATTTACTCAAACTCTGCCAAAATGTAAGGTCCAACAAATTCCTCAATTGCCTCTCTGACAATTTCATTTCCCAGAAGGTGGAAGAAACAATAAGGGGGTCATCTCTCTTGAACCTGGTCCTCACCAACAGGGAGGAACTGATCAGTGGAGGACTTTGTGCTCTCAAATTTCAGTGGTGCCCTGCATGACGCTAAAATTTGGCACCCTCCTGGCATTGTTGTGGTGCCCCCTGCAACAAAGCGCCCAGTGCCACCGCACTAGTTGTGCTAACCTAAAACCACCTCTGCACTGGTTGATGAAGTGAAACTAACCTTGGAAGGAAGTGATCATGTCCTCTTGGGTTTCATTATACACAGGCAAGGAAAGCTAAGTGAAGTTGGACATGTACTCTGGACTTTAAGAAGACTGATTTCAAAAAGCTTAAGGAACTACTGTGTGGAGTCCCGTGGCCAGAAATACTCAAAGAGAAGGGAGTCCAAGATAGATGGAAATTTTGTAAATGTGAGATATTGATGGTAAAAATGCAGACAATTCAAACAAGAAAGAAAAGTGGGAGGCACCTAAAGAAACTGGTGTGGCTGCATAAGGAGCTAAGGAAGGATGTTGACAAGCTGGAACATATGCAAAGGAGGACGACCAAGATTATCAAGGGTCTAGAAGCCAAGCTTTATGAGGAATGGTTGAAGGAGCTGGGTATGTTGAGCCTGGAATAGAGGGGACTCAGAGGAGATATGATTGCCATCTTCAAATATTTGAAGGGCTGTCACATGCAAGATGGAACAAGCTTGTTTTCACCTGCTTTGGAGGGTAGGACTTGAACCAGTGGCTTTCAAGTTAAATGAGATTCTGAATGAACATCAGGAAAAACTTCTGAGCTGTTTGACAGTGGAACAGTCTCCTCCAGGAGGTAGTGGACTCTCCTTTCTTGGAGGTGTTTTAGCAGAGGTTGGATGGCCATCTGTCATGGATGCTTTAACTGAGATTCCTGCATAGCAGGAGGTTGAACTAGAAGACGCTTGAGGTTGCTTCCAATTCTAAGAGTCTATGACTAGGAATATTTACAGTACTATTTCTTTACTGAAGACCAGGGTAAGGGAGTCCTGTTTGATATATATATTCCCTGCAGCCAAGTAAAACATTTTGGAGTCTTCCATTCGGTCAAGGGAGAAAATTCTATTTGGATCAAAGAGAAGGTTCACTGCTTAGGTACATGGGCTAAAAAATAGTTTCCACATTGCATAAACTGTAATGCTAAGTAATAGAAACAAAGGCACATATATTCAACTCCGCTGTTGAACATATACACTTGAAGAACTGGATATTGGAGAGGGAAAGCAATTTAGTGTTATAACTCTATTTTTGCAAGTACTTCTACCCTTGAAATGTGCCAGCTTAAATATAGGTGATATCAGTTCATACAAAAAGGCTATACAACTGAGGTGGGGAACCTTTTTTTCTGTTGAGGGCTGCATGGATCAGGCATAAGGCCCACCTGGTCAAGCTTCCTGCTCTCACATTCCTGTTTCTCATTGGAAGCCCCCAGACACCTACCCACACACAAAAAAAGAGAGAGAGGCTGTGACAGAAGTACTATAAAATAGCCACACACTTTATTTTATATATTTGAAGGCTCTGCAAGCAGGTAATAACAATTTAGATTGTGTGGGATCCTATAAATTTGAGGCATAGGATCATATACCTACACCTCAAATTTTGGGGGTAAGCTTCCCTGGCTTAGGACCTCCCTGCCCATTAACTCAGATCCCCACTCTGAAGCCTTGTGGCACTGACAATAAGGCATGAGGAAGCACACCTTCATCAAGCAGAAAGCTCTTTACCCCTGTTTTTATCCAGCCCTGCATGACATTAACCAAGAGAGAAATGAAGGCCCCAGTGCTCCATACCTCCAAAGTCTGTGCAGCACAGATGGAGGGGGGAACCTAAGGAACAAAAAATCCTGCAAGATTCCAAATGAAACTGGCAACCCATAAAGCCCACATTGCCCTGACAGTGGGAAAATAAGGACAAGCCAACACGTGAAGTGGGCAGCAAAGCAATGTCCTCCCAGGCCAAAATAAGGCTTTGGAGCCATCCCTGAACTTGTGCCCGGTGCAAAAGGTGCAGAGCCTAAGTCTCGAGCCTTGCCAAAGCAAAGTGTCAGTGCAGGCAATGGGAGACATCAACATCCAGCAAAGGAAATAGCAACTCTTGTGACTGCACAAGCCATGGAGGCCACGCAGTGCAAGGGGATGGGAACTGGAATGGTTTCATTCTGGTTGGGCCAGGCTCAATAACATGCATTGAAGTAAGTGGGGTGGTTTTAGGTCCACCTGAAGAGAACTGCAATGGTGTCCCCAAAATACCACACTTCAAGCACTGACTGTGCAACAGGGAGACCCAAGTAGTGTAGGGGCTGTTTGAAGTAACAAAAGCTGGCAGTGGAATACATATTAAAACCAGCAATTATTTGGCTTCAAAGCTGGGCTAAAAAGTGCCAGTGACTCACTAGACTCACAACCGATTCAGTGAAATTACTGAAGATCTGCATATAGCACTCAGCGTCCTTTGCAGCCACTGGTATGCAGATGATGTGAGCGCACGCGCACACACACGCCAATTAATTTGGGTGATGCTGGAAACCACATCAGAAATCTTCTCTCCTGGCTCTGGAAAAGGATGCTGGCCTTACTAATAAATCAGTTCCCTGGCTGCCGGCGCCTCTCCTCTTGTCAGCACCACAGGCCACCAGCTGCCTCACTCACATTCCTTCTATACCACTACGTCTCTCACTGGCGGGCAAATGGCACTAGAAAGTGCCCAGTTAGCCAGAGCAGAGGCAACTAAATCTGTCAAGAAAAAATGCTTAAGTAAAAGCATATGTGAACAGTGAGGTGGGCAAATGAAAGACTTAATCAACAGAGATGCCAGCTTGGGATATAAGAGGGTAATATTCATATGGTGGTGCTAATAGCAGTCAAATACTTGGTGGCTCCCATGCAATTGTCCACGGGTAGCATTGAGGCTGTCAACAAGAATCCCAAGCACACTCTGAATTTATGGTCTGGCATTTCCATGTGAGGCCAAAATGAGCAGTACAATTATGGCAGTCCTTTTTCATACTGCTACTAATCCAATCTATCTGCGGGTCCCATAGGTTCACAAAATGGCCCTGTGCGATTCTCTACCAAGACAGCTCTGCTGTCATGGACTGGCTGGATGCAAAGGAATAGTGCAAAGTTTTCAATGGTTAAGTTTTTTGAATCATCTATGAGTGATAGGAGAAATGTAAGAAATGTAAGCTGCTGTGGTTGTGGATGCCTTCAAATGATAGCTCAGATTTATGCATATCCATCCATTTAATGGCCTCAGAAAGACAGGCAAGATGGAAGGGTAAGTTATCTGAATAAATCCTAAACTGTAAAATAAAAGGGCATGATCCCTTTAAAATGTCACTGATTCAATGGGAGAAAGACTTAAATCAATGGGATTTTGTTGCCTTTAACTTTGGCTGGATGTTAAACCATAGTTGTTAAATAATAATTATGTTTTTTAAAAAAACAGAAGACCAAAAAATTAGGCTTGTCAAACTGGGTGACAGCTTGGGGGGACTGACATTCTCAATATAAATAATATGAATCCACTGAAACAACAAATGGTGCACAACCTTTTGTAATAGATTAAAGGAGTTCTCAAATGAACTGCTAAAACAACAGCAAGATAAGCAAGACACACCTTCACTAAAGGCAGTCTTAAACCTAGTACTTTTTTTGTTAAAAACAAACAAGTTCCCTAACTAGGACACCTGAACAGATTCCACAAGAAAAGTCGCATCATGAGAAAACAAAAGCAGTATCAAGCCCTTTAAAGTTGCAATGAAGATTGAAGTATTGTTTGATGGTACAATTGGCTAGGGATCTAACCGTATTGTCAAACAGGTCTCCCAAGACAGAAACTGATTATTGTGCAGAATTTATCAGCCTTTAATTTTCCATTTCCTTTTTAAATAAAGCAAGGTTTTTATTCTCATAAATGAGCAGGTGTGGTCGAGGAACTACTTGTTTGTTGTTTATTTATTTTGTAAGAATTTCTCTAGCTTGCCCTTCATCATACAATCCCACTGCAGAGTATATTACAATAAAAACACCACAACAGTTCACACTCAATCTATAAAGGTAAAGCAAAAATGTGACACATAACATCTCCCTACTTGGAAGCAGCAACACTAATACTAATCTCCCACAAATTCCCAGGCAAACAAATGGGTCTCTACCCAGTTCTGGAATAAAAAAAATGTCAGTTCCACTCATGCTTCTGGGAAACGGCGTTCTATAAACAGGGCCCCAATGCAGAGAAAACCCTATCCTTGTCAACACATAATGGACCTCTCCCAGTTGTGGAACAAGGAGAAGGGCCTCCCTCCCAGATCTAAAGACACTGGCAGGCTGAGACAGGGAGTGGCTGCTTCAGACATCTGAATCCTGAGTCATTTGGGGATTTATAGGTCAAGACTAGCACCCTGAAATCAGCCCAGAATCTGCATGCAAGGCAGACAGGGTAAATATAGCTCAGCTGGTTAGAGCGTGGTGCTGATAACACCAAGGTTGCAGGTTCGATCCCCATTCTGGACAACTGAATATTCCTGCATTGCAAGGGGTTGGACTAGACAACCCTCAGGGTGCCTTCCAACCCTATAATTCTATGATTCAAGCTTGGCTACACATGCAACCTTTAATTGGAATATGGGGAAAAAGTGTACACATCACTATAATAGGCAGATATCAGATAAAACTCTGAAGGTGTCCCCCATACTGCTAAGAGTGTCTCTCCATAGGATTAAAGTAACCAGACAGATGAGGCTTTTCCAAAGAAAACCTGGTCCCAAGTTGTTCAGGGCTTGAAATGGCAATAGCACGACCTTAAATTTGGTGGAAATGTATCGGCAGTCAGTGCATCTCTTTTAGCACAAATGTTACATGCTGCTGATAGGGCATCCCCTTCAACCACCTTGCTGAAGCATTTTATACTAGCTGTGGCTTCCAGGGCTTCATAGAGCGTATTGCAGTACTCTAGTCTAGAGGTTACCAATGCCTGGACTTCCATAAAAAAGCTATTCCAATCTAGGAATGACTGTGGCTGTCACACCAACCTAAACTGGGAGAAAAGAGCTCCTAAACACTGAAGCCACTTAGGCTTCCAGTGATATTTACTGCAATAATTTATATACTGCATAAGACCATCGTGTCAGAAGCACCCCCAGGGTACAAGAGGGCACATAGCTGGGCACATTAGTGCAAGTACATTTTCCATGTCATCAGGCTGCATCAGCTGAATTTGATTCCACAAAGTTGTAATATTGGACATGTCATCAGGAGCTGTCATCAAGATAATTCTAAAGGTGAACAGCTTTATCCTCAAAGTGTTGTACAAACATGTTACAGTGGGCCTTTGAAGCATCCCGTGGTATGCCCAATTCCAACTCTTTGTACTACACTGGTATAGTAAGAGTCGGTGAACCTTTTGCTCCACATACCCCAAAGATCAGGTGAGGGGGTGGGAGGTCTTTGCCTCTTACCTTCCAAGAGATCTCTTTGCTACTAACTTCAGAGCAGGAAATGAGTTGGCTATCATCAGGGGAAGTCAAGAGGTAGGGGTTCTGATTTTCATTAAATTCCTTTCCTTCTCCCCATAACCACCATTGCCCTAAACTTGCCTGCTTAGCTGCAGTACAGTCATACAAATGCCCTTTGCTTTTGGAATATCTGGCATTAATGAGTCAGGTGAAACAAAACATACTGATCACACCCATACCCACAAATTCACTGATTCAAGCAGAGTCATATTCAATTACAAGACATACAGTGTGGATTTGTAAAAATAAAAATAAAAAAATTCTTCTACAGGAAAACAGAGACTCCTGAGATCAAGAAAATATAATCAGTCAATAAAAATGCTGGTGCATATCTCCATACCACTCAACATCCTTTGATTAGATGCAGCAAAGGTAATTAATTCAAATGCTTAATAGTATCACACATTGCAACACAGAATCACAAAATGAGAGTTGGAAGGCACCCCGAGGGTCATCTAGTCCAACCTCCTGGGTCCCCACAATATTTTATTCAAGTTGGCACCCCTGTGTGAGCTCAAACCACCAACCTTCTGGTTAACAGCCGGATGCACTGACCCATTGCACCACAGGAGGAAGCATACTTCTTGAAGAAGATCCTTATGCCAGGAGCATTTGCAAGGCAATTGTTCCCAATAAGCTGAACAGCTAACATCTGACATGAGTCAGCCATAGCAAAAGCATGGATGTTCACAGCCTCTCCCATCTTCATGAATGCCATAAAACTAAACAACAATGTGCCTTTACCATTCAGTCACAAGATCCCTGTCATCCCATTCCTAGATCTGCTTTAGACACAATCTGTCAGCTTGGGTTTTAATCCATCTTTCAAAGAGGACTCAACTGAGAACAAACGCTTTGCAGTTCCTTAACTTTTCAAAGGTGCTGACTCCTAACAATTTGTAATGGTTTCACCTTTGAAAATCAGGTCAAAGGAGCAGGCAGCGTATCAGCAGCAGAGAGTGAGTGGGGAGAATACAAAATCTTTGCGGGGAAATAAAATTATGAAATCTTGCCTTTGCAAACATTAACAGGAAAAGCTTTCATTCCTCCAGGCGACAGAAACTTGTGCAAGGATACACTGATGCACCTATTGTCCTAAGCAACAATGCATATGGATTGACAAATAATAGCTGTGATTGATCAGCTGCCTTCCTTGCCAACACCTGGTGCCTGGGAAAGCTGAGTGTAGCCTTTTTCTAACATCTAGGACCCATTTGGAATAAATAAGCCATGTCACAAGGCTGATGTTATTGCTACCTTCCATAAGAAAAAGAAGGAAGACTTTAACCTAGTTAAGTTCAAATCACATTTACAGAACTGGGTGTGTCTGCTAGATTGACACCCGTGTCCTCCTATGTCTCCAAATATACAGTACAAGCGCTAGGAAATCACTTCTCTACCATGTCTCCTCTGGTGTTGGGGTGACTCATGTCTCCAAACACATTACTTGGGGCTGGGGAGTTGTTGCCGTTGCTGCAGTTTCTTCCATTTTTATTATTGACCTTGTTGCGATTTATGTGGACATTGTTTAGTTTGGTTGTGTATACTTTAATGTTTTATTCATTGTTTATTACTAGTTTTGTTATATTGTAGCTATGTATTCTTTTCATATTGTAAGCTGCCTTGAGCATGGTTTGAACTGTGGAAAGGTGGCATACAAACAAAATTAAGTATGTATATATGGTATACATCTTCCAGCACTTCCTTTAAGGAGCTTAAAGCTGCTTCAACCACCATCCATACAATGGGAAAACAGCATATCTATTTAATTTAATAAGACATCTGTTGCATCCAAGCCATGCTAAGGTTAAGTATAAATCTCCAAATACAGAGTGTGCTAATGTTAGAAGAAAAACACAAAGCAAGCTTTCTCACTCCTCCCCACCCAACTTTCAGCACCGTACACTCTAAATGTGTATATCTGACCTGGACCACTGAGAAGGAGGATGATGTAATTTGTAAAAACCACTTTTCAAGCTATTACTACATTTTCCACCTAATACTTCTCCATGAACTCACCCAGACAGTGACTCAATGGTTCAATAGCCCTATTCACAGAAGAAACAGGGCCAATACTTCATGCTTTAAACATCTGAAAATCACAGCAGCAATACAGATAAAAAAATGGCAAGTCCTATTTACCTGAGTCAAGAAATTTCATGTAACTTGCTGCTGCTGTTTCATGCCACAACAGTCCAGAATATAAGGCAACAACCTGCAGTAAAGAAGATTTCAAAAGAAGAACCACTGTTGCCTTCTTTTAAAATGACATGCTTCATAGCTGGGCTAAACTGAGGTTGCAAGGAAGGGATCCAGAAAATCCCCACAAATTACCATTTGCTCAAGAGATTCATAGTGGGCTCTCATGCAAGCTTTAACCTGGTTCAACTAATGTTTTCCATGATGTGTCCCCTTATTATTTCATGAGATCCAAATCAGGTCACCTGATACTGCACACATCAAGGAGCTTGTAATGACATTATGGTTAGGCACAAGGGCAAAGCTCAAGTGACTTGTGATGTCACTAGGCTGCTGAGCTAGCTGACAAATGAAAGGAGGGTTTCCTTGAGCAAAATATTATGCCAGGGAGTAAACTTTCACATTTTAAAGCCTAGTTGATGTGGATCTGCTTGCAACACTTGTAAAGTGAACTTATTTCCACAATGGAAAACTCCCCCTGGCCTAGACTGTCAGTTAATCCCCTTTCGGAAGGGATCGGATATAAGAGCAGACTTCATAAATTCATCACCAGCGATGAAGCAGCTGACCACTTACACCCTACAGAAAAGTACAGTACTAAGCTACTTGACCACATATAGAATGGAAGCTCAAGACATATTATCATCTGCAAAATAACAACATTGCAGATGATCTAGATCCTTCCTTTCTAATTTTTGGTTGGCTCTGTATTAAACTGAAAATAATTGCATGCTTTCCGTTCTGATCCTGTGAATTTTTAATTAGAATTTAAAGTTCAATGGGACTTGGGCTGCAATTGAAAACACTATTTCAGAAGAATAACACCCCCTGCTAAACGCAATGGGTTTATTTGTGAGTAAACAGGTTTGGATTGCATGGCTACACACAAGTATGCATCAGATCAAAATCCTAGACCATCAGTTTTGGGTAGAAAAGCCATAGAAAATTGGCAAAATGTGAAATTCAGGTCGAAATTCAGGTCCCAAAAGATTAATCAGCTGAGAATTTCCTCTATTGTCATGCTTCAAAATGTGAACAAGCCAGATGGCATCTGTATTCACAAGCCCAACCTAACATGCACAAATAATGATGATGATGTCATAGTGTTGCGCATGTGGCTGACAACTGCACTAATCTATTGATGTTTCAGAACTGATACGACTATGGGGAAACCTGTGGCCCTCCAGATGTTGGGATACAGCTCTGACCATTCTGAATGATGGCTGGGGATGATAGGATGTGTAGTTCAAAAACATTTGGAGGGAGACATAGGTTCCTTATCACTGTTTTAATATAAACTGAATATTCAGGCATGGAGAGAAGGAATCTTTTTCCTTCTTGTGGAATAGGAACAGTAAAAAAATTTTTTTTTTGCAAATATTAGCTTTAAGAACAGCTTTTCAATCCCTTTCCTCATGAACGTAAGGTAGTGAAGTTCTACCAGACTATAAATATGCTGCATTGTAGAAGTGAATGTGTTTTCCATCTGCTCTTCAACGTGTTTCATTTAAATCAGAATTATTCACTTGTATCAGCTATTTATTTTACCCCTTAATAAAAAACACACACAGTTCTGATCCTTGTCTAAAATATGTGTTTGTGATACTATGGAAGGATATGCACATTACAGGCAACAACTGTTTTGCATGAGGGTTATGTTCCTGACCCCCATGTGCATTGGGGGAACTCACTCTGCCCATTACACCCCACCCCAACCACCACCACCCCCTTTTCTGGTCACCTCTGGATTGCTGTGATGCACTTGTGCATGGTTGCGCACATATCAGACAAGCATAAAATGGCGTAAAACAGTTCTCCTCCAAGGGTCTTCTGCTGTTCCCTCACTATGAGAAGCAATGTTACATGGAACCAGGCAGAGGGCCTTCTCGGTAGGGGGGCCCGCCCTGTGGAACGCCCTCCCTTCAGATGTAAAGGAAATAAACAACTATCTGACTATTAGAAGACATCTGAAGGCAGTGCTGTATCAGGAAGTTTTTAATGTATGGTGTTTTAGCATGTTCTTTTAAATTATTTTTTTACTCAGAATTAAAACAAAACATACTATCCAGAAACATATCATCCTTATTCGCCCCCATTTCCCCCCTCCCCCCGCCCTCCCACACAAAACCCACCCACCCCGACTTCCCTCAGTTCCATTCTTTGATTTTTCTGAGAATGCTGATTTCTGCATGTTACAAAGTTGTATACATCCTCAAACTATTTAGCTGATTATTAGCAATAAAAAGTTTGTGAATGTTTATTCAAAGCCAGCCAAGGAGTCCAGTCCGCTTTGTTGTGTCTTCAAATACTTTGTAGGTTAGTATGTTCTGATATATGCTATGAACTGCCCAGAGTGGCAGGGTATAGATGATGATGATGATTAGCAGAACACAGCATTCATTGACCTAATCAAAGGAACTGAGCTTCACTCACAAGTGGTGCTTGCATCCAGTTAGTATTATTGAAAAAGAGATATAAGTAGTAGGAATTGAAGTAATATTTGGTTGCAATTTAGAAGGAAAAAATGGCCACCAGATTAAAACACTGCACTGCATCTTCAAATCTGTCATTCCTTTTATTTCCAAAGTTCAGGCTGTGAATGTGGTTGTGTATGTAGCCAAAATGGCATACCTCCACCCACCACCCCAAAGAAGGAAATATCTGAAGGCTTTGGAGAATGCCAGGGTTTGCTGAAGTACAAAAAAACATTTCTGGAAAATCTTAGGGCTGTGGAGAACCAAACAAACCTTCCCAACAAGGTTTGCACATGCCACACAAATGCTGACTGACCATACCAGGGAGTTGGGACAGGGTTGCAAGGAGGGATGAAATATTAATGGTGAAATGGAATGGCTGGAATCCTGAACAGCAGGACTCTATTCTGCAGCAGTTTGTTGCAGGTCCCATATCAACTTCTGAAAGGTCTAAGAACTTAAGAAGGCCCCTCCTAGACCAGGTCAAAGCCCCATCTAGAGCAGCATCCTGTCACCACAGTGGCCAACACAGTGGCACTTTGTGTACCCCCTAAATAAGGCAAATCAGGATGATTAGGGTCATGATGTCACATTCCCAAGTCAGATCGCACCATTAGCAAGGTGTCTCAAGGAGGTGTCAGGGTCACTGCTAAGCTTCCAAGTCACTCTGTGACTTGGACAAGTTTTTATTTTATTTTCTGAGATATGAAACAAGCTGACTGAGGAATTTCCCAGAGCTTAAGAGAAGAGATGATGAAGATGAGAGGGAAAGGGTGGAGAGAGGGTACAAGCTTTCATTTTGACATACAAGCCCAGCTTATAATCACTGTTAATTGTTTTACAAGAGCACTTCAATCACTGTGATTTGGTGGACGGATTTTGAAGTAAACAGAGTTGTTCTTCTCATGGGTCATCATTCTCAGTGAGTTTTGTCTGCGAGAAAAGCGTGTAAACAGCAGAATAAAGACTTTTAGGGTGGTCTGCTTCTGTCCTAAGCACTCTTTTTCCTAACAAACAATTAAAAACCATAGCTTTCGTTGCCTCTTTTCTTCACAGAGCGGAACTTCAATAAGGCGGGTGTGAGAAAAAAGGTATGACTTTTCCAAACTTTGGCAGGTTTCTAACCCAGCACCAATTCTGCCCGCCCCCCTAAAGAAATTGGGGATGGAAATGTGATTTCTATCTACCCACTCCAAAGTGGTAATGTCTGCCTTTGTAGGAGAACCACAGCACCTATCTTTCTGAAATGTGATAGGCTTCATCTCCTCCAAAGTGTGACCACATGTGCAATTTGCATTCAGTTTCATCAGAAACTAAAAGAGACTTCCCCCTTTTTTTGCATTTTTAACAAAGTTTTCCTGCATAATATCCCCTGAATGGATCTACCTGAAATTTGGCAGGCTTAATTCGCACAGGAGGGGTTCACCTGACTGCAAATTTCATCCACTTATGTGAAGAGGAAAAGAGTCACAGCCATTTTTAGTCAATGGGGATGAAACAGATATTCAGATTTGGACACAAATAATAAATTGAATCAGAGCAGAGATTGTTACAGATACAAGGCAAATCTTGTGGCCATTGCACACCCCTGATTTCCGATATATAGACATGATCTAGGTGTTCAGGAATGCAGTTCAGCAACCAGAACATCTTGGAGGCTGGGGAAGATGACTTACTGCAATTGCCCGCCTCAGAACTGCCCCTATTGTTGTCATCCGCCTCCTCTGAAAGAGTGAAAAGGGAGTCAGCTGTTAACCATACAGCCTGGTGAGAAAAACCCCACGCTCTGTGCACTGATTTTATTCAGCAGTGATCTGCCTTATATTATTAAATATTAGTATCTTTGTGTGAAGAAAGACACATACACCTTTGTTTGTCCCAAATGGATTTATTTTTATCAAACAAGCAAAAATCTACCTTATTAAATCTTATCATCACCTTACTGCATGTGTGGGTTTATCTCCCTCACACACACAGTACTGCCGATTACTACACTACAATATTGTGTGCACAGGCAGTGTTGTAAGAAGCAAGGCATCACTTTGACATTCATCACCATCATTGTTACACAGACACCCCCCTATTGTTAGCAATCCATTATTGAGCCTGATCATGAGGCATGCACATGATGTTGGCAGCAAACCATGTGTTGCCCCCAGGGAGCAATGACTGGGGGCAATGGCAGAGTTGGTAGCAACACTGGCCATTTGGCTTACTCCTCATGCTCAAATGCACCAACACTGTTGAAGGCAGGAGCAGTGATGCCAGGCAGCAGTGGCAGCTTCACCCCAGCCTCAGTGTTCTGAGACTGGCAGCACTAGCAGTGGCAGCAAGGTACAGATCATAGTCTAGGGTTACTTTGAGTTGGCAGTGGGTACAAGCTATTCTAGGGATGCGGGTGGCGATGTGGGTTAAACCACAGAGCCTAGGACTTGCCGATCAGAAGGTCGGCAGTTCGAATCCCTGCGATGGGGTGAGCTCCTGTTGCTCGGTCCCTGCTCCTGCCAACCTAGCAGTTCGAAAGCACGTAAAAGTGCAAGTAGATAAATAGGTACCACTCCAGCGGGAAGGTAAATGGTGTTTCTGTGCACTGCTCTGGTTTGCCAGAAGTGGCTTAGTCATGCTGGCCACATGACCTGGAAGCTGTATGCCGGCTCCCTCGGCCAATAAAGCGAGATGAGCGCCGCAACCCCAGAGTCATTTGCGACTGGACTTAACTGTCAAGGGTCACTTTACCTTTACCTTTACAAGCTATTCTATCCGCTCACACTGCAGGAAGCAGCTGAGCAGGCAGAAGGCACTACACCAGCAGCAGCCTCATCCTGCACCTGCACCAGGTCCTCTTGCTCCAAGAAGATGCAGAGCCAGGGAAGTCAGGCAGAAGGTTGCAAGACACCAGTCTACTCAAGTCAAAACACTTCACTTGCATCTCTGCATGCAGCACTACCTAGGGGGCACGCATCTAATGCCACTGAATTAGTGATCACAGAGAGAGAGACAAAAATCACATAGAGAAAGAAGCAAATCAGTTACAGTTTCCCCCTTTACCAAAATGTGTCTATCAACACACACACATGGGGGTGGGGAGAGGCAAACAAACTAGGACCCATTTTCCTAAAATTTGGCAGGTTTTATCCACTCTGGACTCTAGAGAGGCTCCTACAACAGCAGAATTCATCCACTGCTGTCAAAAGAGAGGAAGTTACAGCTGGTTTTTATTTCCCAATAGTAGAGGGGAAAAGGAAATGGAGCTTCATTTTAGTCAGAAAAGGGTACTGAACCCCATCAAATCGGGCAACCTCCAAAGTGATTTGGACTGAGGCAGGCTGTAAACCTGAAAAATCAGGGTCCAAACTGAATCTCATCTATTTTGCAAAGTCTGTCTTTGCCCAAGTTCACAGTTACTGAGTAAGACCATTGGCACATCTGTCCCAATACTGTCTAATGCTGACTGACATTGGATCTCCAAGGTCTCAGGCAGAGATCTCTCCTTGCTCTGTTAGTTAGAAATGCCAACAATTCAACTTGGAACATTCTGTGTGCAAAACCTGTGATTAAGGAACGAGCTATAGCCCCTCTCTTAAATCCCAATAAGCACACTAGATCTTCTCTTAGCCACTTCTTGCCAAGAATGGTTTATTTGTAGCAGTCTACAATGGTTTGCAGACTGCATTCCTTCTCACAGATTCATCTCCATGAAACTATGAATATGGAATCAATTCTTCCTTTGCCTACTTGTTCTTCCAAGAAGAGCGGACCTCGTATAATTAATGCTTATTGAAGCCACCAAAATCCACTACCTGTCCTCTGATATAATTGTCCAAAAAAGTCAGATGTCATTGAATCAAGACAGAAAGTATCTATGTATCTTTACAACAGTAAAGTGCAAAAAAATGCAGGTGCAATGAATAGCATATGGATTACTATCCTTGCTGAGGCTTAGTTAACTTGATAAAAGTTCCTAGTAACCGGTGGGTCATCTTACCAGCAGGAATGGAAAATTATAGTGGACAGAGGACACCTGTTAGAACAAGGAGTTTGCAGTTGCTGCCAGTACAGTTATTGGATAAAGGACACTCAGTACCATACTAAGTATATTAGACTACTGATCGCGAAGTTAACTTTTAATGAATAGAAACCTTTTTCGCCTTTAACGTTCAAAATGCCCTCACTCCAAAAGACCACACATGGGGCTAATTTATTTCGCTAGTGAAATGACCAACTACAGGCCAAATGTGCAATGTTGGTTCACATGGCTTTTGTAACTTAGATATAAACCCCCCCCCCCCCGGTAATTTAGCTGGTGTCATATTAGAAACAAATGTGGAGTTTTCAGCAGTGGGCTACTTTGTATGTATCAAAAATACATCTCCCTCCTAAGTCCTACCACCAACATTACTCAGCTGAAGGGTTTCCACCACCAAGCTGAGGAGGTGCGCCTGTCCCCAACATTTCTGCGTTGTCTTACTCTAGTTTCTTTTTTTTAATCCTACAGAGAAATGTGTGGTTGCGTGCAATTAATCACATTGATAGATCAATCTGCTACAGAACTTCCAGATGGTTTTGCCTGTATCTGCTTCAAACACACACAACGCCTGCAATCTCCATGGTGACTGTTCCCAATCATTGCGTTGGCCATTGCTACTCCAAACTAAAGAAACAGCAACAGTGACACAAAATCAGTTATCGTGCCAGCATTACTCTCCCCCCCAGTGACTGCAAGTTCAACAATGGGAGAGGACTGTTGCTCTCATGTCCTGCTTGGGCATCAGTGTAGCCAGGATTTTTGTTGGGGGAGGGGGGCAGAACCCCAGAGTTGTATTGATTTTGATTTATGGGAGGGCAGCTGCCCACGTGCTTGGGGCCTTCCTATAGGCATCTAGTTGGCCATTGTGGGATAGCAGGAGCGACAATTTTAAATTGAGCATTAAGGTCAGTTTGACATTCTTGCACAGCAAAACTGTTTCTCCACCAAATCAAACTTCTTGCAATAAGTAAAGTAACGGGGAAATGTGCTGCAAACTGTGGGCTGACGATTGATTGGTGCAACATTGGATACAGCCCTCTGATACTTTTTTGGGGAAAAGGTAATACAATGTTAGCCCTATTCAGAGTAGATATATTGAAATTAATGGACAGGAGTAATTTAAGTCCATGCATTTCAAGGAGTCCACTCTCAGGATAATTTAGCTGCATACAACCCAGAGTGGGTGCTCAATAAATAGCCAACGTTGTCTAATCTGCTTGCAGCCTTTGCACAAACAAAGCAGGATGCGTGCTCAAGGGGGCATCTGCAAGCAACCACAGACAATCATTTTTACCTAGGGTAGGCTAACGTTGTCCTAAAGGTTGACCCTAGGGCTACAACACCCAGCCTAACTTTTCTGCTTGGTTTGCTTATTTTTCCTCGGTCCCCTCCTGCTTTGTCTCAACATCTCTCCTGACGAAGAGTCCTGCTCAACTTGGAAGCTTGCTACTATTCTTCCTTGACCCTAATAAAAGGAGTCTCCAGCTGTGGGATTTCCTCGGCGGTCTTCTGCTCTTTATCGGACTCCTCTATTATAGCAACCGGCAGAAGGACGAGAAGCGTGAGGTGCTGGACTCGGTCTCCTGCGTTCAGAAGCCCTGAAAGCTTCCCCGGCAGAACCCCGTGGAAAGTGAGGGGAGGGCCGGGCTCTGCCGAGGAGACCGATGAAGGAACCGACGCCGCGGACTCGGACCCTTCCCAAACTGAAGGGTTTGGGGGCAGGAATACGTTGCCCCTCTCCCTCCAGACACCTCCCCCCCCCAATTCTGCCCAGGCGCCAGTGGCGTAGCGTGGGTTGTCAGCACCCGGGGCAAGGCAAGTAATTTGCGCCCCCTAACCCGTGGATTTGCGCCCCTAACCCTAACCCCCAGATGTTGCGCCCGGCCCCCCTGCACCACCCCCACGCTACGCCACTGCCAGGCGCTTCCCACCGCCACCCTCAGGAGCCCCCCTGCCTCGCCGGGAGTGAAAAGGCGCCTCAGAGACTACTGGGAGGGGGCGGGAAAAGGTGAGGGGCGCGCGGACAGACTCCAAGTAAAACGCGGTGAAACTAGCGCGGCAAAAATTAACCCCCCCCCCCACCTCCGAGAGAGTTTTGTCCCTCAACAATACACAGCACCCCCACCCCGGCTCAACTCTTTTCCCGCCCGGGCTGCTCCCAAACTCACTTGCAACTCCTGGAAACCCGAAGTCTTGCTGGCAGGCTGCAGCGGAGTCACGCCGGGCTTCCCTTCCTGGGCTGGGAGGAGGCGGGAGAGCGGCGTCGCCCACTTCGCGCCGCCAGAGGCTGCTTCTCCTCCCCGGAGCGGCGGCGGCCTCCCTGCGCGGCGTCTCCGGCGTCCCCTCTCCACGCCGCTGCTCCAGCTGCTCTCGCCTCTATTCTCTCTCAAGGACGGATCTGCTCGGCTTGGTTTCCTTGCCCTCTCCAGCTCCCACTAGTGATTGTAGAGAGCCAAATGCTTTCAAGGGAAGGGATTATATGAGGCAGCTCTTTTTGCCTCGCTCTTCTCGCTTCTCCACCCCCCTCTTCACACGCCGAAGAATGCAGGCGCTGAACCTTCATTCACACGTTATCGAGCATGCTACGTGTTGTGGGTGAGAACGCGCCGCCTGCGCGCGATGCATCACGTGCAGCGAATTTACTGCTTTATTGAAATTTACTCGATGGCTTTTAGAACCCACTTTGGCTTGTATCAGGGATGGGGAATTTGTGCGCCTCCCCAGGTGTGTTTAAGCACCGACTTCCATCAGTTCCAGACAGCAGAGTCAATTATGAGAGATGATGGGTGCTGGAGTCCGAGATCGTTTGCCGGGCCACAGGTTCCCATCCCTGATGTTAAGTGGATCCTCAAAACAGGCTGAGAGTCAATCCCAGGTTGCTGGCAGAGGACTTGTTTAGGGTGCAGACATCCTCATTTGTTTGCACCAAATTTGCAGGGAGTTTATTATGACTCCAGGAGTTTATTAAGCACCCCTTCCAAATTGTTTGTGGGGATGTTGCAGGGGTGTTCACACAACACATTCAGTGAGTGTACTATCTGTGTAGCTATGTACAGTGGTACCTCGGGTTAAGTACTTAATTCATTCCAGAGGTCCGTACTTAACCTGAAACTGTTCTTAACCTGAAGCACCACTTTAGCTAATGGGGCCTCCTGCTGCTGCCAGGCCGCCGGAGCACGATTTCTGTTCTCATCCTGAAGCAAAGTTCTTAACCTGAAGCAATATTTCTGGGTTAACCGAGTCTGTAACCTGAAGCGTATGTAACCTGAAGCGTATGTAACCCGAGGTACCACTGTACACAAATAGGCAGACTGTACACTCATGGGGTTACTCACATGTAGTGTTCAAGGAGTTTACCATCTGTGTACACAAACAGATGAACTGTACAAATCAACATGTGTACACACAAAACCTTTTACATGCATACAGGCAGCTTGTGCCTGAGTTCAGTGTAATGTGTGAGAAAGCCTTGCACAGTGTCGTGTTATCCCACACTTTCCAATGCATTTTCCTGTCCCTTAACCCAATAACTCTTATTTGATTTGGAAACGGGTGTGTTGAGCAAGAGCACCCAAATTTGCTTATGCAACCTGAATTGGCCAGCATGTGGTTGAGGTATATCTGCAAAAGAATGACACTATGGATGTGCTCCTAGGCATCTTTACCCAGAGGTAAATTCCGCTATGCTCCATGGAGATTACGCCATTTAAGTGTGCACAGGATTAAAGACTAAGACAACATCCAAATTTACTTTATGCAAACTGCCAAAGAGATAGGATTGGTCTGGTCCTGTAGCAAAAGAAGTGTAAGAAGGCGGAAATGAGTTGTACTACCTTGTACTATAAGGAAAGGCTGTGGCTCAGTTGTAGAGCACCTGTTTTGCATGCAAAAGGTACCAGGTTCAATCTGGTAGGGCCAGGAGAGAGCTCTCTCTGAAAGCCTGAGGAGCTGATGCCAGTCACTGCAAACAATAGTCTGAGTATAAGACAGCTTCCTATGCTCCTTCTAAGGGAGATGATTTCTGTCCACTTCCCACTTGAGGTATCACCCTTATTCTGACTTATCGTACAGCCGATCCTGTGGGGAACAAACATTTCATCCTTGCTTCTACTCCATATCAATTGTGCACTGTGTAAGGTTGCCAGTTCCAAGCCCTCCTCACTTATTTCAGTACTGGCCTTAGGATAGTACAGTGGTACCTCGGGTTACATATGCTTCAGGTTACAGGCTCTGCTAACCCAGAAATAGTGCTTCAGGTTAAGAACTTTGCTTCAGGATAAGAACAGAAATCGTGCTCTGGTGGCGTGGCGGCAGCAGGAGGCCCCATTAGCTAAAGTGGTGCTTCAGGTTAAGAATAGTTTCAGGTTAAGAACAGACCTCCAGAACGAATTAAGTACTTAACCCGAGGTATCCTGCATCACACCAGAGGGCAGCAGGCCAATTAAGGGGGTGCAGGGCAGTTTTGTCCTCCAACAGAAGGGTTCAGCCAGGGGACGCTGAAGGGCAGGCCAGAGGGTTTATGTTGCCACTGCCCCCCAACATCTACCACCTGGTGCAGTAGATTTTCTAATTGCACAAGTTATCTTATCAGGCACACTGTGCACACAAAAAAAGCAGGGTAGGGTAAGCTGAAAAAAGCATAAAGTGTGCTTCTCCCTTTGTGGTTTTTCCATAGGAGTCAGTAGTAGCAACTTCTTGTTGGCGAAGGTCCATTTATGAATCTGCCTTAGTACAGTAACTAGCAAGCACAAGAAAGGAGTACTTTTCGTATTATTATTTAAGAATGTGATGAAGCATTACCTGCCTGAAGATAAAAGTGAAGAGGAGGTGGTGCCAGCCAAAAATAAGAAGAAAGTGGGCCATTTGTTTTAAGTGTGGAAACCAAGCACATCCTTTTACTGCACATGCTGTCCCTGGCATTGGTTGTCATTGGATATGCTCATCATGTTTAATTCCCCCTCGTCATTTTTCCAACTCCACAACCCCCACCCAAACTCCACATTTTGGGTGGCATTCAACTACATTTTACTCAGCGTAGAGCCACTGAAATTAACGAACAGGGCTAAATTAGGTCCATTAATTTCAGTTAGTTGAATGTCACCGTTGTGTTCAAGAAAAGAAGTGAGGTGGGTGTCTCATTCTGCCTAATGGTAGGGCCCTGAATGCTACAGACTACCTACACTGTGAAGGGACGCAGGTGGCGCTGTGGGTTAAACCACAGAGCCTAGGGCTTGCTGATCAGAAGGTCGGTGGTTCGAATCCCCGTGATGGGGTGAGCTCCCGTTGCTTGGTCCCTGCTCCTGCCAACCTAGCAGTCCGAAAGCATGTCAAAATGCAAGGAGATAAATAGGTACCATTCCAGCACGAAGGTAAATGGTGTTTCTGTGTGCTTCTCTGGTTTGCCAGAAGCGGCTTAGTCATGCTGGCCACATGACCCGGAAGCTGTACACCAGCTCCCTCGGCCAATAAAGCGAGATGAGCGCCACAACCCCAGAGTCGGTCACGACTAGACCTAATGGTCAGGGGTCCCTTTACCTTACCAACACTGTAAGTGCCCAATTGATGTGTTTCTGAAGCACATGCACAAAGGCCAAAGCTTTTGTTTTTCATATTGTTGAGGAACGCTAAGGAAGAATGCAAGGAAGTGCTCTTGAGATTTTGGGACATTGAAACATACCGAGGAGTGTGCAAACCAGTTCAAAAGCAAACACACAGAAACAAAAAGTTCCTCCACCTGACCTGTCACCCACTTTGAGGACTGAACCTTTGATTAAGTTCTTGACATGTTGGGTGAAATCTTGTTTGCCTTTTTCCTTTCATGCACCTTTGCACTTGTAGGCACTGCCTGGGACCCAAGCCAGAACTGCTCAAAGCATGCGAGAAAAGGTTTAGGACTGACTGAGCCTGGAAGCGGAAATATTGGAGGCTTTACAAGAAAGATTGCTCTTGTTTGATTTCTGTGGCCTAAGCTTGCAAAATTCATGTTCACAGATTATCCTCACACATTCAAAACCTCTGGCTCCTTTGGCAATTTTCCTGCTCACAGCACTGATAGATCCCTTCGTAGGTGTTTACCGATCCCCGCTGCCCATCAAACACTTTGCTGCCTCATGTTGAACTGTTCCTCTCAATATTTTACACCCATAGGCATACTATGTAGCACAAAAGAGTTGAACAGTGCTCAGGAAAAGCGTAAGAAGCATGCACATGCCAGATGATGGAGAGAGCAGGAAATAAAGAGATAAGGTATATGGCAAATATTGGCTATATAATTAGAGTTTGTGGAAAGGGCAAAACCTTCAGAAATGGAAAAAAGAGTATTAAAAGAAAGAATGAATGGAAGTAGGGCAAAGGCAAGGAATTAAGCAGCATTTTATAGAGCAGAAAACACCCCAAATTTTTGATGGTTATGCCTTCCTTCATGATTGAAAAAAGGCAAATTGCTTTTTAAAGCCATAAATAAGATTAGCAGACTATACAGTGTCCGTATTTGGTCAATGTGATATTGCTAAACTGGAGAATTATCAAAGCAGAAGTTGTTAAGCTGTGAAAAATAAATAAATACGACCAACGAGCTTTGTCTTTCAGGCTGTAAAGCTAAAACAGATAGACCAGGGCTGAGGAACCTATGGACTTCCAGATGCTGCTGAACTCCAAAAATATTTTTTTTTAAAAAAAAATTGCTGAAACACTGACCATGTTTCTTCCTGCCCTTCCGCTTTGTTTTTCCAGGGGAGACTACTTCATGCATAATTCATGAGTTAACAGTCTCTTTGAGCTGCTTTGTCTATTAAATGGCACTTGTAAAAACTCTTGGCCGCCAACAGCGATGTTTCAGAGCTCTCAACAGCGATGTTTCAAAGAAGAGATAGAGCTATCTGACAAGATGCTGCTTGGAGTTGTCAGCAGCAACACTAGTTGGTAAGTAATTGTCTAAAACTGATATTACTTCCAAAGCAAACAAGACAAAAACCACAGAAATGTTCACTCTGGTTTGCAAAGTGGTCTGCATGATTTCAGCTCCCTGACCCTCAGAGTGTTGAACGGTATTCTTCAGATGCCCTAAATATCAGCATAACACAAGCCCCTGTAATCACATACTGTATAAACAAAGTGTCAAGGGGACAAAAATCATCACTTGCTTTGAAACTTTGTTCAACAATTCCTGCAAAATATTTATGATATTCCAGTCTTATATGGTGCACCCAGCAGTTTTCCATTCTAGGGATTGACCCAAATCCACACCTGAGGTGCTCTCAGGCTATTCACCAGACCAAGCGGTTAAGTTGCCCTGAGATGTGTGCTCTGTTTTCATCTCCTGCAAACAACCCAGATAAATATGTTTGTTAATCATATCCCTTTGCAAAGGGATCCTATTTTTTCAAGACATCATTTAGGATACCTTGAGGATATTACTCTCTTCCGCCTTGATTAATTTACCAGCATTGGAGGTCATCCACACTTGCCATTTTCCTGTGGTTTATCAGTTCTTCTTTTTGCATTTTTACTGAAAATTGTAACAAACGTAAGAGAGAGTGAGTGCCTGGTTTGCACCTAATACTAAACCATGGTAAATAATCGCTTAGCATTATGTGTGAGCTCTATCCAGCATCTTAACTGCAATGTTGTTTTGTTTTTGTCATCAAAACCACAATTTGAAGCCATGTTTTGTTGTTGGCTTACAGAACCTGGGTTTGTTTTAATAATGGCTTGGCATTACATGTGGACCAAGCAACTTTCCGTAATCATGGATGGATGAACCACCTTGTACTGTTTGACAAGATGATTGTTCAGGGTAGTAGCACAGTGTTCCTGGGTGGCTGCAGTTGCTCCATCAGTCCGTGGCATCCTCCCTTCCTCCCTCTGTACCCCACAGCCCAGCTCCCCAGAAAGTGATGTCATACCACTTACACCTGGCATCTTCAGGTAGGACTGAGAAAGAACCTGTGGTTCTCCATATGTTGTTGGATTAGAACTCTGTTAACCCCAGCCAGCATAGTGAGGCTACAGGTTTCCTACCCTGGTTCTACTCCATTTGATACACCAGAAGGAGCTGCTACCAGATTCCCCCTTGTCTTGCAGAACTCTGCACTAGAAGGGGGATATAATTGGTGGAAGTTGAAGGATTAGGATCAGAGGACCTGAGCAGCATCTGAGGAATGAGGAGGAAATAAACTGAACTTTCTTGAGATAATTTCTATCAGGACTGGCAAGATGCTGACAAGTGTGCAACAGGGGAAGCAGGGCTGGAGTCTGACTTGGGAGATGGGGCCAGTGATTTGTGGGGACCTGTACTAGCCAGGAGGCAAGAGAGGCAGCTTCAGAGCTGGAGGGAGGAGCACAGGGAGAGGAGGAGAAGAGGCAGGTCTGGTCAGTGAAGGGGCAGGTGCTTCACCACCATCTTCTGCACCACTGTCTCCCAGAACCAGGAGATAATTGAAGCGGGGGAAACAGAGGCATCTTCCATGCAGATGTAGTCTCTACCTGCTTGTGTGCAGCCTATTGGGGGAAGATACATAAGCTGGTGGTGATGTTGACCCCTGCTGCTGCAACTGCTCCCTAGAGTGCAGACTGGGGAATAGCTGCCTAGATGTTCAACTGGTGTGCATGGGTATTTGGAGTCATAGAAGCTTTTGTAAGTGCTCGCTTTTGACAGTAAAGAGTTAACTATACTATCTTCTGTGTACATTCTGTGATTATTTATGGCTGAGTATATCAGTCAGTAGAGTATCTCAGAGTGGTGGGTTTGAGCCCCATGCTGGGCAAAAAGATTCCTGCATTGCGCAAGGTTAGACTAGATGAGCCTCACAATACCTTCAAACTCTACATTTCTGTGATTCTATGTTCATAATAGGGATTGGTTTCCCTGTTCTGTAATTGCTTGTCTTTTGATCACCTCATCATAACTCAAACCCAGTCTCTTGTGGTCTTGATTTATGTAAACGTACATGATCATGGCCCAATTTGGAGGTTTGCGAAAATAACTTCAATTGTTTTTGTTCCTGCTGGCAATGCTACCAGCATTTGCTTAAAGGTAAAAGTAAAGGGACCCTTGACAGTTAAGTCCAGTCGCAAATGACTCTGGGGTTGCAGCGCTCATCTCGCTTTACTGGCCGAGGGAGCCGACATTTGTCTGCAGAAAGTTTTTCCAGGTCATGTGGCCAGCATGACTAAGCCGCTTCTGACGAAACCAGAGAAGCACACAGAAACGCCGTTTACCTTCCTGCCAGAGTGGTACCTATTTATCTACTTGCCCTTTGACGTGCTTTCGACTGCTAGGTTGGCAGCATTTGCTTGCATAATGGATATTGCTATTTACAGTACTGCTACTGTAATTCATTGCCCATCATCAAGTACATCCCACTGGTACAGGGGGTGGGGTGGTAATGGACTCTATATGTCCTAAAAATATCCATGGGAAAAAAGTGCCTGCACTATTTTTTTAAATTCTGTATAAGAATTAAATAAATGAATAAGCATGATATTAATATATTACTAATTAAGGATGAGATGTGAAGAGGCTAAATAAAACTAGTGTAAATCAGAATGAGCTCAGTTTTGTACTGCTTCATGGTGTGACTTGGCGAGGAGCTCTGTGAATCATCATTGCTTTTAAAATTCATTTGGCTGTGTATTTAGAAAGCTGCTATAACCATTAAGCATTACAACCTTACACCCACTTGCATCTAGCCTGTAATAAAGAGCTTAAAATGTAGGGAGACGGGATAAGAAACATAATGAATATTAATGGAGACAATCATAACCTCAATAAAACCGAGATCAAGGGAGTACATATTTTAGTATATTGCTTCTTAGTATAGTCATTAAGTTCATTACACACATACACAAATTACACACAAGCACACACACACACACATCCGTACTATTAAATATCTCTAGCAGTCTCATGAAAACCAGTTGTCTTCTACAGTCAGTGAGTGAGTGAACAGCGCGGAGCTGGCATTAAAATTCTATTATTGTAAAATTCTCCACCATCCCTAGTGTACAATATTAAATGTCAAATGATGGCGTGATGACCTTGAGGTTACTGTTTTCTTTCTATGCCTCACCTCTGGAAGCCAAGCCAGTAGACAGTGGCGGAGCTTCATGCTCCGGCACCGGGGGGTGGAGAGCAGGCAGGGGTGGGGCTGGTGTGCATCTTGGGGGGGTGACGCGCCTCCTGCAGGAGCATGGCACATGTCCTGGGGGCATGGTACACTGCCTGCGGGGGCATGGCCCCCAGCGCGGGGGGGGGCAGCCACAATGGTACCCCACCAGGATTGCGCTGCCGGGGGCGGTGTGCTCCCCCCGCACTCCTCTTTCTCCGCCAGTGCCAGCAGACAACCCTGTTCTGAATTATTTCACGGAAGTGGTCACTTCAACTTACATGAGTACTGCTACTGCAAGGCAAACTGGGGATCTTTTTAGTGTAAGTAAACTGTAAAACTCAAGTTTGACAGTGCAAAAAACCTTCAAGCAGGTTCAAAATGATAAAATATAAAAACAAAGAATCCATAGTAACGGGCCTCCACACAAACACAATGCCTTAGGGTAAAAATAGTCTCCTAATACTTCTACCCTCCCCCTGGACAAGGGAATATCCCACAGCGAACTTTGTACACTCCACAAAAAAAAAAAACTTATATTCACAAGCTGATTTGCTAATGGATGACCACACTGGAGCTCAATGGCATGACTCACGTCAGCAAAGCTGTTCACATTTCCTAAATGTCTCAAAGATCATTTTTCTCCATCTACTTTTCTTGGGGCTGCATTTGATTTCTTTTTATTCCCTGAACCACTCATTATGCGAATAATGTGGACTAATCCCATTTTTAGCTTCGTGTTCTATGGTTTAATTAGTTTAATCTAATGGTATTTATTCAGCGGTGCTGACTCTTTAGTCAGATTTCAGCACAGTACTGGTGTAATCTTCCACCCAACCAGGGCTTTTGTTTTCAGGGGGTAGTCAAGGGTATGCAGTACCGGCACCTCTGTTGTTGTTGATGATGATGATGCTAAAAAGTGTGGCATTTACTGTAACAACTTCATGGTGAGTACCAGCCCTTATTTGTCTATTTAAAAAGCACTGCACCCCACCCACTTTTCTAATTAAAGCATTTGCCTTCTGTGAACCAGTAGAGAGGGGACTAGGTTTTCTATAATGCAATATTCAGGAGAGAGAGAGAGAGATTCATACATGGTTACCAAAAGTTCAGTTATAATTTTATCATACTACTACTACTACTACTTGGAATTGATTTTTAGCAATTGCGTTTGTTGACCTACAGTATCCTTTGCAACTTTCTTGTAAGATTGGTCGATATTTTCTACATGACCTATGGCATGTTTAGACAGTAAGAAACTGCAGTGTTTGGTCTATACTCTCATTAGGCTCCAGAACAAGCTACTTTCCATCTAACCCCTATCCAGCTTGTGCGAAAGACATCAACCTGCATCATTCTCCACTGTTATTTACACTACTGAGCTTCAGCCAGGATTTTTTTTTTTAATCTACTATATATTTTGGAAAGCTGCATGTCTGTTCACTATGCATTTGGATATCTCTTAAGATATCTTAACCAAATTTTGAATGATGGTTCCTACGATCAAGCTTTTCTTCTACGTTTGGATATAACAGGACGGTACTTTGGTTCAAGATGACAGACATAACCTTTCAAAAGTACCTTGATTTTAACCACCAATTTCAAGACTGCACTGATATTTTGGTATTTTTTAAATTACTGAGCAATACCAAATATCAGGCTGCTAGTGGTAAATATTCTGAGAAATTTAAAATGTCTTAACAGGTTGAAATATTTTAAATTTTTCAGAAATATTTACCACTGATTAGAACATCCTCCCCCTTTAGGAAGGAGTTAATTGTTATTATTATTATTATTATTATTATTAGTAGTAGTAGTAGTAGTAGTATACCACCCTTTATCTGAATATCCCAGTGCAGTTCACAACAGAAAAATACAAAAATGAGAATACAAAATACATAACAAAACAAAAACAAATCAAACCAATAACCCCCTTCCCACAAACAGATTTAAAAATCCATGGAAAGTTAATCAGCCGAATGCCTGAATATTGTTGAAGGTTGCACATCACTGCAGCCTGTTGCATCAATATACCCTGAAACAGCTTCTTCTCCGTTGGCCAGTTTATGATCCCCAGCCAGCCTGCCCAATGATTAGTCCTGATGATAATCCAATAAACAACCCCCACCACCATATTCCCCACCCCCAATGTACTGATTAGGGCAGTGGTTCCCAATTAGCCAAGTCCTGCAGACACCCTGTTTTTCAAAAGCCAAGCCAAGGATCCCTTACTTTAGTTTTTGTTATGTGAATGGTGCCACAGATCCCAAGGTTGGATTACAAGGGCCTCCTGGAGTCAGCAGACCACAAACTGAGAACCACTAATATTTCTCCATGTGATTGTGAACCTTCTCTGCAAGTTCTTATGAAGAAAGTAGGCTTCAGGCCTCATATTATGTTGACCAGGTAATTTCTGCCATGACACTCTCTCTCTCTCTCTCTCTCTCTCTCTCTCTCTCTCTCTCTCCCCCCCCCCCCATTAAAAGCAGTGCCCTAGACCTAGACTTCAGTCTCCCACAGGACACACTGTAGGAGACTTACTTGGGGAAATCAATCTTGAGCTTCACAGAAATCTTTGGCAATGAATATTTATTTTTCGCTTTGATTTTGCGTTTCCACTCAGAATGAGGTTAGGCAAAATCTTAGGTTTCTATGCCTCTGCACTTAGAAAAACATGTCAGTTGTATTTCATCTGCATTGGCGCATGAAAGCAGGAACTCACCATTTCCTTTTGCATTTCAACCCAGGTCACCGTTTTACAGAACTCACCCACCCCATACAGATATTTTAAGCTAGAAGGGTTTGTTGTTGTTTTTTAAGAAGAAGAAATGGCAAGAACTCTGAAAGCACAAAATTGCTCAGATATAGCAAAACTATTGCCTTTGTGAAAATCTTTATGTAATGCATTTGACATGTACATTTGACATGTAAATATCCAGCTTTTCCCCCTTTTTGCTTTGAAGCATCACTGGGATATCCTTCAAAACACATTTAGGATTGCTGTTAGAGAATCTCCTTGCCTTCTTGAGAACTGCAAACTTACTTTTTAACCTGAAATTATCAGAAGAAGAAGAAGAAGAGGTTGGATTTGATATCCCGCCTTTCACTCCCCTTCAGGAGTCTCAAAGCGGCTAACATTCTCCTTTCCCTTCCTCCCCCACAACAAACACTCTGTGAGGTGAGTGGGGCTGAGAGACTTCACAGAAGTGTGACTGGCCCAAGGTCACCCAGCAGCTGCATGTGGAGGAGCGGAGACGCGAACCCGGTTTCCCAGATTACGTGACTACCGCTCTTAACCACTACACCACACTGACAATTATCAGTAGGATAATTGCCTAAAAAGCATTGTTCAGAATAGCAGTTTGCTAAAGAAGAAGAAGAAGAAGAAGAAGAAGAAGAAGAAGAAGAAGAAGAAGAAGGATTTAATAGAATACATCTTGCAGAGCATAAAAAGTCCCTACACAGAGACAGAACATTTTCATCGTATGGCCAAGACTGACCAGTGCTGTTTCACTGCATCTCCCATTGCACAACATCACCTCATAGCTGTCAGTTCACCAGTTCTAAAAATAAGAGCCCAGTGGCATTATGGTCTCAAAGTACTCCCCAATACTTTGATATGTTGCTCTTTCAAAAGATGCCATGTTACACAATTTGCTGGACCAGTTCTTCTACCCCAGGGAGGCACAGAGGATTTCCAGCACTATTTTGGTCCAATTAAGCTCCAAGGGAATCAGATTTCTTTTGATCCGGTAAGCAAAAAATAACTAAACCAGGCACCCTAGTCCACAATTCTTCTGGCTGGGTCCAAGGAAAGGTATGTGATTCATCCCTTCTGCCCAAGGGGGAAGAAAAATGGATATATAAACACAATCTATAATTTGCAACCCATTTGGGAATCCATGGTGGAAGGAATTCACCAGGGCTTTGTCACAGGGAAAGATATCCAAATTAAAAGGAATCATGTGAAAGCACATCTCTGCTCAGTTGCATGCCCAGTTCATTTCAGTAGAACATGTGCCGGAGGAGTTCATGGTGGATTATCCACACTCTCTGCATCATGAATTCCAAATAGTTTCGATATGGTAGATGGTTTTAATTTGGTCTCAGGATTGGAACCAGCCAACAGGTGGAATCCAATTAAAGATACAGTTCTGTGGACAGGTCCCCTCTAGTAAAACCTTTTAACAACCATTGGTCTGTATCTTTACAGCAGTAAGCAAAACATTCTATTTTATCTCAAGAGCTGTTATCCAGAGACTGATATATAGAGAGTTTACCTCATGGGTAATTTTTTTTAAAAAAGGGAAGTGAGGGAGGTGAACATATCCAGGCACTTATGTTGCTACAGCCACCAATGGGAAGTCCCACTTGCACAGGTGGAGTTATATTTCCAGATTGTGGCAATTAATTATGAAATTTGATATGCAATGAAAATCTCTCTCTTGTCCATTTTTGATTTTGAGGCCTGAGATTTAACACACAAATAACTTGTTGTTTATTCTATGACAATAAATACTGGAGATCCCTGACCATTGATCTAATAATCTGCAGGCACCACTAATTGTGGACCCTGGGAAATTAACACACCAGCTTTGTGCATGTTGGAAAAACAAACCAATTGGCAGCTACTTGATCTTGTTTTATTCATTATGTGGTAACAAAAAAATATCGTTCACCAGGAAACCATGGAAAGATACGTTGGGATGAAGATACATAGGTTGATTGTGGGTTGACTGGTGTTTTCCTTCTGTGGGTTCTGTGTTGTGTGTGTGTGTGTGTGTGTGTGTCTGTGTACGTACACCCACCCACTTGATACAATCTTCCCTGGCTTTGTTTACCATCTAACCCAGTGGTTCCTAAATTTTTTTGAGCCACAGCCCTGCTAGGTCCATGAACTCATCCCCAATGCCCCTACCCTATAAAAAGCATTATTCAGAATAGTGGTTTGCATGACCCATACACAATAAAATTCAGAACAGTAACATTTAATTGCACATTTAATTAAAATTCAATTAAAACTATTTAGTTTGATTAATTCAACAAAACTGATGAACTTAATCTAGTGATAACAGCTTTTCAAAGTCTGGTAATCATTTACACCTCTTGTGCCCCCTGCCATTCCCTTGCCCCTTAGGCAATCCTACCACCCCACAGGGGGCAATACCACCCACTTTGGGAATCACCGATTTAACCTGATCAATAACATGTGCACATTCTTTTGCATTAATTCGGTTGGCCTTACAAAGGTATTTCTGTTATATGGATTTGGGAATCATCATTATGGGCCAACACAACTATGTTTACTTTCTGAATGAGTAGGAAAATACTGAATTTAGCTGTGCAACAGCATGAGCCTTAACATGGAGGAAGAGGGTCTTACACTACCTCAAAAGGAACTTTGAGGGATCACTCCCTTGAACTAATGCTGCCAATGTGGTTTAATCTAGCACACTGCCTAAAATATAATTCTACTGCTGTTGATAGAAAGACTGCTTAGTTTCTCTTTGTTTTGTACCTACCAAGGAACCTGTGTGTTTTGCCTAATGATGGAGACAAAATTCAGCAACAGCTGACTGTTGTAATTCCAGAGGCAGAGAATCAGCCATTGTAATGTTTCTTCTTCCCAAAAGGCCATGGTGCAACCTGATACGTGCATAGCAACTAAAACAATGTCTGTTACTTCCTCTAACCTTTCTTCCTTAAGATTCTTACCAGATGTAGACTCTGGGTGTTAGACAAGGGTTTTATCCCCCTCTCCCTGCATTTGTTTTGTTTACCATTTAGCTTGATCATAAGTTCCTGAGAACTCAAAATCTGGCACACGTGTGAGATTCCAGTTGGCCTAATAAAGGTATTACTCCAACATGCATTGTGGAAGACTACTGTATAAAAAAATTCCCAGTGGGCAAGAAAATTATGTAGACCCTTGTATTGTGCAAACGCGTGCACGCACACAAGTCCACATTAAATAATGTATAGAAAAATACAGAATAATACTATAAATACCATTAACCAAATGTATATAGCCACCAAGATTCTAACCAAACACACTTAATATATATATATATAAACATGGGAATTGCATGCAGTAAAGGCGGAACTGAACATAAGCACAGTTGACTACAGATACAAAATTTCTGTATTTACATTCATTTTAAGTATTGTATTTTTAAAAAAGATATGCAATATAGATTTTGAAATGTTATAACCTTTTTTGGGGGGGCTGGACATTTGGGTGCAACTCAGCTCGCTGAAAGGGGTTTGCATGGGGTTAAAAGGGGTTTAAAAAGATAGTTCAGGTGACCTCAGGATCCCCAGACTACCCCTGGACCTCTCACCTCCATGCTGACCTCTCTGTCCATTAAAGTTTAGACCGGTATGTCTTAGGCTGGATCCTCTCTACATCTTCTGTTTCCTCACACTTCTCTCTCTCTCATCTCAAGATGAGAGATCATCACTGAACACCCCTACTGAAAGTGTTAACTCTCACACAATTCACAATCCTCTGATGAAGACAGTAGGGCTGTGCCTGTTGCCCAAGCCCCACCAGCAGCTCTCTGCATTGGGATGGAGGGTCTGAAGCAGTGAGCCTGATCTACCTGTCAACATGCACGAAAATATTCAGAGGGAAAGAGCCAAGGATTCAGGCAAATCTGGGCAAAGTCCTAGAGCCATTTTTTTTTAAAAAAAATCTGAGGGTTATCCTTGTAGTTTATGTTTAGCTTAATCATTGAGTGACGTGGCCCTAGAGGAGCCCTTCTTTCATCAGTGAGTAATCAGAATAAGCCCCAACACATTCGGGATTAGATATAGGGCTTCTAAGACAAGGCACATTTCATCCTAGCAGATTTGGGACCCGGTTCTTTTCAGGTTAGATATTAACCATTGGAAGGAGCTTCAACCGTGTATTATGACAGCCTTTTAAATCCTGCAAATCCCCACCTGACAGTAGAACAGGAGGATGAAGAATCTCTGGCCTTAGATTAAGAGAACAGAATGTTCATTTTCTGCTGAGTAACTCTTAAGAAAAATAAACAAAAGCCCTTGCTTATTTTTTTAGGACTGTACAGCTGTCTCTCCCAACAAAGACAGGGCATAGACCTTTCATGTAATTTTAAAATGATGATTTATAAACATACTGACAGCCATTTTCAAGGCCAGCCCAATTATGTACTCATCGCAGTATAGACTGAAGAGAACCTTTTTAAAAAATGAAATGAAATAAAAAATAAAATAGGAGTACTTATCTAATTAAATAAATTACTTTCTCAGTATTTTTTTTCTGGCAGTATATATATATATACTGTGAAAGGGCAGAATTGTTTGTGTCCTGAACAGGTATTAGCTCTTCTAGGCTAATCATAGAGTTGGAAGGGAACCCACTGCAATGCAGGAATCTCAACTAAAGCATCCATGACAAATGGCCTTCCAACCTCTGCTTTACAGTCGCCAATGAAGGAGAGTCCACAATGCCTAGCTTAGACATGCTGCTCATATCTACACCCAGGTAGGAATGGGAAAATCTGTTAATTTCATTTTTTTATTTTCTCTGTCTTATTTCCCCTAATGTAATGTACGCGGGTGGCGCTGTGGGTTAAAGCACAGAGCCTAGGACTTGCCGATCAGAAGGTCGCGGTTCGAATCCCCGCAACGGGGTGAGCTCCCGTTGCTCGGTCCCTGCTCCTGCCTACCTAGCAGTTCGAAAGCATGTCAAAGTGCAAGTAGATAAATAGGTACCGCTCCGGTGGGAAGGTAAACGGCGTTTCTGTGCGTTGCTCTGGTTCGCCAGAAGCGGCTTAGTCATGCCGGCCACATGACCCAGAAGCTGTACACCGGCTCCCTCGGCCAATAAAGCAAGATGAGCGCCGCAACCCCAGAGTCGGTCACGACTGGACCTAATGGTCAGGGGTCCCTTTACCTTTACCTTTAATGTGCTTTTGTATGTTATTTATCACGAACAAATGCATTGTTATGCATGCTTTACCCCTCGTACATGCATTTTTGTAAACATTAGCTTGCTAAACAGCATTCCAAAATTCAGAGAGGTGAAAATCTTGAAGGATGACAGTTTCTGTTCATGTATTGTTTTGGAAAGTGCAAATTTGTTCCCTATACTAGCCACTTCCTCTGAGTTTTTAAATTCAGATTATTCCATTCATCCATCCCTTCAGAATAGGCACACTGCATCACTTTAACACAGAAACACAGAATCATAGAGTTGAAAGGGACCCTGAGGGTCAGGAAATCCTGAAATACAGGAATATGCAGCTGTCCTATACAGGGATTGAACCTGCAACCTTGGCATCATCAACATCACACTCTAACTAACTGCATTATTCAAACATGTGCTGCTATTTATATTCAATTCCCTTTCTGTGCTTGGCTGTGCTGCCTCCTCTTCTCCCAACGGTATACCAACACCAGTCTCTGCCTCAACAAATCCCAGTTTATTCCTTCTACATATCAACCAAAATGGCAGCCCAGGCTGTAAAGCTGGGAATGGGCAGCAGCAATGGAAGGGAATGATATAAATGATAAACTGGCTGCTGGGGATTCCTTTAAGCACTAGTAGCAAAGGCACCCAACCTATTTGATCAATGGATAAGCCAACACTGCAGGGGAGAATAGTGTAATTCCTTGGACTATCAAGATGTTCAAAGGAGAATGAACCTGTCCTTGAGCTTATAATGAGCTGCACAGGTCAGGGACAAGCTCATAGCAATAGCTACAAGCCACAGCTATTCATTCATCAAGACTTAAATTCAGTCCTAATAAACTAACCTCATGGCCCCGTCACTTGCAGCTGCAAGAGTCAAGGTGATGCATGCCACCATTCACCAAGAATTGTCTACAAAAGGATTCCTTGTTCCCTCTCAGCAGCAACCAAACTCATCCAAACCTCTTCATGCTACTCAAACCCAGTGGCGTAGTGTGGGTTGTCAGCACCCGGGGCAAGGCAAGTAATTTGCACCCCCTAACCCGTGGATTTGTGCCCCCTAACCCGTGGATTTGTGCCCCCTAACCCTAACCCCCAGATGTTGCGCCCGGTGCGGCCGGCCCCCCCTGCACCCCCCACGCTACGCCACTGCTCAAACCACACACAGCAGCAGCAGCCTCACACAGCAGCCTTGAGGCTTGAAAAATTATTATTATTATTTATTATTGTTAGTTGTTTTGTTGTTGTTGTTATTGGATTGTATTCAACTAAATTTTATTCCAAGTAGGCCCATTGAAATCAGTGGGAATGTGTACATTTAACCCATTAATGTCAATGGGTCTGTTCTGAGTAAAACTTCATTGGCTACTACCTTTATTTATTTATATATATATTCATTCATTTATTTAGTTATATGCTGCTTTTTTCAGCCTGAAGGCCTTCAAACAATGAACAAAAAATAATAAATAATACACTAACACACACACTAAAGTCCAGTAAGCTGTCATGATTCAAGAAACAGTCATGATTCAAGATACCATGATTCAAGAAATCACAAGAAATAGAAGAATCACCCCTGCCCCCCATTTTAGCTATACAGGGGTTCAAGGTGAACAACTAACCCATGTAATTAACTGCCACAAACCCCTAGCTTTTAGACAAACAAGAATAAAATTAGAAATACTTAAAATATTAACAGTTGCCACTAGGGGTTGGTTAGATCTGTCAGTTTCACTTCTCTCTTTCTATTCTCAATGTTTCTGCAGCAGTAAGCAATTTTTAAAAATCCTCATGAAAACTCATCATTTTATTGCAAAGTTCTAATATACACATTTTGGTGCACATTTTGTCTAATGCACATTCTTTTACAAAACAATTTACCCTAATACAATGCATCTTTGCATATTATTTTAACTGCATTTTTCTGCACGCTTTACCCCAATATATGCATTTTTTGTACAAATTACATGGCTGGAGAACTGCATTACAACATTCAGAGCACTGTGACTTTTTAAGGATGGCTGTGTTTCAATCTGTGTATTGTTTCAGAAAGTGTGAATTTGGTAGGCTCACCTTTAAATGAGAACTTCACTGAATTTCCACCTCCACCCTCCGAGTTACCACAAAAAGGAAGAGTCCAACATCCTTCCCCAAGTCTTCTAGGTTGATACAATCACCAAATCTTGGGATGGAAAGGATGTATCCAGTAGGAATATAGCTAGATTTCAGGAGAGCAATGTGACTTATCTGGAAAAGTCAGCAACAGTAGTTAATATTGGCAGGAGAGTGCAATTAAGGGAGAACCTAAGTAGCAAAATATCATTCACTGGGTGGACAAAAAAGGTGCTCCCCTTTGTCAATCCCATCTCCTTCTGCCTGTGAACAACGTTTATTTTCTATTGTTTCTCCTCTTCTTTCCCACTGCCTCAGTCCAAATGTCTTTGGGGTCAATTAGGTCCCCCAATAACCCTTCTCAATGCCTTTATCTGATAAACTGCTCCTGATCCTAGAGGAATGTGGACATTGGGGTAAAAAAAGAGACATCCCTAATGCAATGAATTACAACCTGCTGGGGTTTTTTTTGTTTTGCTTTGTTTTGCTTTGTATTGGGAAGTTTCTTGTATTGACAGGAAGTTGGACTAGAATACATTTGAAGTTGTACCCAAGTCTGTGATTCTATGATAGTATTGCTGTATATGAAAGGTCTAAATCAGGACACACTTTAATAGCAGAGGTTTTTTAAAACAAACAAAAAACCTTCCTTGGCTTCAAGTCTAAAAGTATCTAAACCCAACAAAATAACCAGAAACGTCACAATTCAAATAGACAGGTGTGCTTAAAAATGCAATTCTAAGCATGTCTACTCAGATCGTTGAACTGAGTTAAAGTGTGGCTTACTCTTAAGAAAGTGTCTGCAGGTTTGCAGCCTAAACCTATTTATTTTAAAACAACAACACCACGTGCACACACCTTAATCTGTTGGATTATACTCAAAGAGACTATTTGGTATCACTGAGCTTTGGTAACTGGGAAATCTAAACTTGGAGCTAACTCTTTCCATCAATAATATGCCATGCTAAAAGACTTTCCTATTCTTTTATAATCATGTACTGGCTGGTAGATATAAGGCAGATGGGGAAAGAATGGCATTTCATACATGTTGGCACAGATGAGAAAAGATGGCAGAGAGCACAAATTGTATGTCACTTCTTCTGAATGACCACCTCAAGGACCGTCAAGGCCAATCTCTGCATAAACATTTGACCTTCTCGTTTTGCTTGCTTGGGGGCAGAACTGTTACACTTCCTCATCTTTTTCTCTGTTGCAAATAATAGATCTGTTTCACAGCGATGCACCAGCAGCTGAAGGTTAAAATCAGGACATGTATTACAGTTTAAACTGAGAATGCCTGTAAATAGCTATGACCAGGTTGAACACAGGAGAATCCTTATGAATAGTGAAGTGCAGGGACCCATCCTGAGCAAGGACCTCATCTAGATTATTTACCGTTCCCCCAAAAAAGTAGTCCTAAAGAGCCCCACCAGAAATTGGGCCTATAATGCCTTTATAGGATATGAACAGAATGGGAACTCTTTGTGGAGGTATTGATTTCATCCAGAACCAGAACCACTAATTACCACCACCCATCTCACCAGCAAAACACTTAAAACAAGCTGTTTCCTTGTTGACTGTTTCCTTCCCTTTGAGCCAAAGTCTGGATGCTAAAAACTGCCATGCTTTTGGTGAAAAGAAAAATCAGAAGAGAGTCAAGTAGTAACTGATTTTTTTCCCCTGCTCCCCTTCACAACATGGTGCCAGTTTTGCTTTGAAGGCCAAAAAATATTTTTGACAGCTCTTTTTGAAAAGGGAAAGTGCTGATATTTCACTTCACCCCTCCTCCTCCTCCGCTGCATAAATCCTCTTGGTATTCTAAGAAGAATATGGGTGTGTGAATTCAGTGACAATTCTCCAATGTACAAACCGCCTTGCCAGAATTATTAATTCTTTACAGAGTCCTGTAATTATTTCATTCATATACCCATTGCTGTTTGGCACAAAAGGCACATTTTTACTTGGCTTACTGTTCAAAGACCATTTATCAGGAAGAAAAAGATGACACTTGGGGAGCTTCCAGAAAACCTATTTATTGAGCATCCATCCTGATCTGTTTGCAGGGAGATTAGATAGCATCGGCTATTTTATTATTTTATTAAATTTTTATACCACCCTTCTCTGAGGATCACAGGGTGGCTTACAATATAAACCATTTACGTTGAAATGTTTCCTGGAAGGTTAAATGATGTTGCATCCAAGGAAGTATTCCTACACTTTCCAGTGCATTTTTTCATAATTTTCCTTAACATAAAAATGCTAAAAAGAAAAGAAAAGAGGAAGCAGTGGTGACACACGAATGAGATGTTTAATACAGCCTGTTTTGCATTCTGAAATATTTCTGAAAGTTAGAAAAGGAAATGTATCCAAATTTTATAAACGTCTGATCTGGAGTATCCCAGCCATAAAATATAAAGTGGTGTCTGGAATCCTGTTTGAATATATCATCAGGATGTTGTTAGCCACGGCTCAATACTCAACTCATGTAAACCTTTGATTGTAACTTCTCACATTCTTTTCGAATGAGGTGATATGCAATTGAGATTCCTGCCTGATGTTTTTAAAGACCAGTTGTTATGCTCCAAACAGGGGTTTTTCCTTGACCATTTAACTCCAGACATATTAATGTAATTAAATGGTTTCTGAAACCTGGAAAAATCATTACGCCTTTCATGATGGAAAAGCAATTGTCTTCAGGAGTAGTTGTTTTTTTAAAAAGACATATGTCTTCAGGACCCTTTCCAAAGTTCTGATCTCTGATGGTGGTAGAATCAGTCTGTTCAGAAAACATGCATGCAGGTTTCTTTGGAAGAAACAGTTAAAAACCCAAGACAATGACAGGTGCCTGCAACCATTCACTTAAATGGAACGAAGCACACAGAGTCATTTTCTGAAATGGGAAGCCAAGCCTGCTGGAATAGATAGATATAGGTAGATGGATAGGAGGGAAACTGAGAAAACTGGGGGGGAGAGCACAAAATTTTGTTTGTTTAAAGAAGGTATCAAGTTTTTCTCTTTCATGTCTAGAGCCAGCCAAATACATTTTGCTATCTGAGGCAAAGAACAATACATATTTATTTTAATACCCCACCTTCCCCCCCCCAAAGGCTTTGCAAACCATCTTCAGAGGCAGCCCTACATATAATACATTGAGGTAATCTAACCTGGAGGTTATCAGAGCATAAGCAACAGAGCTTAGACTATCCCTGTCCAGATAGGGGGTACAGCTGGGCCACCAGCCAAAGCTAATGGAAGACATTCTGCACTGCTGAGGATACCTGAGCCTCAAGTAACAGCTATTAATAATAATAATAATAATAATAATAATAATAATAATAATAATAATAATAATAATTATTATTTATTATTTATACCCCGCCCATCTGGCTGGGTTTCCCCAGCCACTCTGGGCGGCTTCCAAAAGAATATTAAAATACTGTGATACATCAAACATTAAAAGCTTCCCTAAACAGGGCTGCCTTCAGATGTCTTCTAAAAGTCTGGTAGTTGTTGTTCTCTTTGACATCTGGTGGGAGGGCATTCCACAGGTAGGGCGCCACTACCGAGAATCCAGAAGTACCATCAACCTGCTCTTTCAGAGGGAGTGTAACCCCATCAAAAGCAGGCAATCGCCCATCAGTCCAGTTTAGGGAACTACCAACAAACAGTGTCTCAGTCTTATCTGGATTGAGCTTCAGTTTGTAGGCCCTCATCCAGTCCGCAACCATCCACTACCGCACCTGCAGATGTAAAGGAGCATGTTGCTGACAACATACTCCAAAACTCCAGATGATACCACTCAGATAATGACTATAACGCTACCCACTTGTCCTGTTCTGTCTCTAAAAGCCTCTTCCAGAAAATGGACCACAAAAGACCTGTGTTTGTTTATTGCTTATTGTTGATTCTTTAACGTAAAGTTCCAGTAGTACGAAATCAATAATACAGTCCTTTTTTTCAAGGTTGCAGAATGGCCTCATGAAACTGTGTAACATCAGGAAGAACTTTATGGTAGTTAGAGCTGCTCAACAGTGGAAGAGACTCCCTTGTAAGGCTGCAGGGGGTTGGAGCAGAGGACCCCAGGGTCCCTTCCAACTCTACAATTCTATGAGACTATGATTCTATAACAAATCAAACGCCTCCTTATTTAATCTCCCTTTGGCTCCCTTTGCTGTTTTTGCCATCTGCGCAAGTTTGAGAAAATAGGAATCTTAGTTAATCAATTAGCATCCTAAGATTTTACAGCTTCTCCCACATGTAACAGGAGGGTTAAGTTATGGCTGTATCAAGTATGTTGCTTCTCAACAAGCAGATTAACAATGAGTATCTTAGAGCACGCATGACTCATTTATGACCTTTCCTGACAAATTCCATGGCATTTTCCATATAGAACCACCCTGGATCAGAAAATGCTCTTACTTGAAATAACATCGTGTACCAGTATATTGCTGGCAAAAATATAATGCCCCTAAGTCCAGATTTTAAAGTCTGAAAACCTTGGAACTTCCTTCTGTTTCCACATCCCTTGCTATTGTTGCTATCTCAAGTTGCAAATGAAGCAAGCATTGAGAAACTCTGGCTTCGGGCCCAAGGAGCCAGCAGGGCCACGTGTAATACAATACAGTATTAGCATGGGAGAAGTAATAACAGAAATAATCATAATCAACGTTAGCATTTATGTAGCACTTCCATACTGTTCAATGTTATTCATATGCATCTTAAGGGAAGAGACCACAGCTCATGCTTTGTATGCAGACCTCAGATTTGATCACTGGCATTTTCAGTTGTTCCTTTTTTAAAAAAAGGAAAAAAGGAGCAAGTTATAGGAAAGACTTACCTGGACCTCTGGAAAACCACTGCTATTCAGTAATTTGTGAAGAAAAATTTGAGCAGGCAGGTGTTCTTTCTGGGACAACACTTTTCTTCCTCTGTATCAGGGTGGAGGGTAAGCCAAACACAAACCATAGAAGCTACAGAAGGATTTCATACCCAACCCCTGGAAGCTGCATCTCAGCTCAAACCTCCGAATGAGACACAGCTGTGAGTGAGAGGAGTGAGCAGGTGGAGCAGCCCCTCAGTCTGAACACTGCTTGGGGAGAGTCAGATTAAGAGAAAGAAAGACGGGAAAGAATGAGGCTAGGAATGAGAAAGAAACAGAAGGCAGGAGTGGTGGATGGTTCCAGAGGCAAGCTTGGGAACAAACAATCCCAGCAAGCAGCAAATGAGGCTGGAAAGGCAGATGGCTTGGTGAGCAGCAACCTAGATGAGAAAAAGTAGCCACATGGATAAAGCTCTGATCCTTTTGGAGCTCTTCACAATCCATTTTTGTTTTGATCACCCTGAAAAATTCCGCAAACTTGGCCACCTCACAGTTCATTTATAACTGTGGGTTGTTAATAAACAAGTTAGAAAACACAGGTTCCAAAATGGATCCCTGGGATATTCCATTTTCCACATCCCTCCCTGGAAAAACTGTCAATTTATCCTTACTTTTAGCTTCCTATTTCTTAACCAAAATAAAAAAATTCCTTCCAGTAGCACCTTAAAGACCAACTAAGTTAGTTCTTGGTATGAGCTTTCGTGTGCATGCACACTTCTTCAGATACACATCTGAAGAATGTGTATCTGAAGAAGTGTGCATGCACACGAAAGCTCATACCAAGAACTAACTTAGTTGGTCTTTAAGGTGCTACTGGAAGGAATTTTTTTATTTTGACTATGGCAGACCAACACGGCTACCCATCTACTACTATTTCTTAACCAGTTTCTGATCCAGAAGAGGACCCTGTCTCTTATCCCATGACTGCCCTGAAGTCTTTGGTGATGTGTTTTGTCAAAAACTTTTTCAAAGTCTAAATACACAAGATCAACTGGATCTTCCCTATCTATATGGTTGTTTACACTTTTAAAAACCTCTAACAGGTTAGTGAGATAGGACTTGCCCTTGCAGAAGACATGCTGGCTCTGCTTCAGTAAAGCTACTTATTCTCTGTGTTCGGTTATTTTGTCTTTAAAAATACTTTCCACCAGTTTCCTCATAATGGATATTTTCTTTTGTTATTCTAAACCTTGGCTAACAAATTTCATATATTTAAAAAACTTGACAGAAAAATGTAACAGGAATTCTACTTATTTATTTAGCATAATTTATTCTGAGCTTAGGAATTGTCTTAAATCAGAAAAAGACCTCTAGAGAGCACATAGCCTCAAGTTTACAGCACAATTCACATTTTCTTAATTATTTCAGGCAGAATCATTGTTCTGAAATTTAAAAGGCCTCTTAGTTTTTGGAGGTCTACCTACATTAAAGCCCTGTTAAAAAACGTGTTAATTTGGTTTCTATTGCATTAAAAAAACCCCATCTCAGGATAGAGAATATCACTTCTCTTTCATTTCTTATACAGCCTCTGTGCTGGACATCCCATGGTCTCATGCTGCACACTTCTTTCAAAGCCTGGGAATTCCTGGTGCCTGCTTTTCTGTTTCCACAGCTTTGCTATGGACACCTGTTCCAAATGCAATTGGAAAAGCTTCTCTGCATCCCAGACCTTCATTTTCTAGCCAACACGAAACCCTTTTATAGGCTTAAAGCACAATACTGTGTTTCATTTTGCTAGGGTCTGAAACTTTTATGAAAGAGCTTTGTGCTACAAAACCATTTTTGCTTGATAATCAAGCTTTTGCAATTTGTTCCAGTTTGCACAACTCTTGGACAGCAATTCCAGAATTCTCTGCTCAGGCTTCAATATTATAAAATAACATGCTCATGTGCAGTCCAAATATTCACTTGTTGAAGACACTTCCTGCTATATCTCTGCATGATTGGGAATTTGTCCTTTACTTGGTCAGGCTATCTTGCCCAGGATTAGATAACTGCCAGCAGCTGTCCAGGATCTCAGCCAGAGGTCTTCTCCATCACCTATTGTCAGATCCATCAACCTTGAGGGCAAGGTTCTCCTTTCGGTTCCAAACATTGTGGAGCTTAAAGATCAAGTGACATATCAAAGAAACCAAAAAAATAATCAGTTTCTTCCTTCTTTGTAGTGTCCTTCTAACTTTTCACCATCAGCAATATTGTTTATTTTTCAGTAACTTAAATGCTTCCTTCTGTGCGTATTTTCATTATGAAACAGATTGGAAAGTAGAACAAAAAACCTTTACAAAATTACCCCAAAAGTAATTGCAGCCACTTTTCAATGTTTAATATCCTGTCCATTTAAATTTTTTACAAGATGTAAATGGCAATGAAATCACACTATTTGCTAACTGATTGCCAATTTTTTTTGTTTCATCCCACAACACTTATTAAGTCAGTACATTTTTTGAAGTCGAGGGAGGCAATGCTAAGAAATCATGATCAAATATTTTGCTTTACATAAAAATATGATTAATTACAAAGGGGTGCAAGGCAACCTGAAAATATTTACCATCTTATTTTTATATATATAAAAAGCTAAATTACTTGCTTATATATTTAGTTTTGAAATAATAATAATAATAATAATAATAATAATAATAATAATAATAATAATAATAATAATAATAATAGCAGCAGCAGCAGCTAGGAAAGCATATATTTAGGGATTCGGCTGTATGCCCAAGTCATAAACTCCTGAAAACAAGAGCTTATAATGGAAGTTTTGACATAGCTTCCACTACGGGGTGGAAGGTTGCGGAACCATGACAGTGCCAAGGCTATAAAATCCAACACCACCAACTTACAACTTCGTACCAAAAATAACCAAAAAGGAAACAAATAGGAACACATTAAGAAATTAGACACATACTCTGTTAAAACTTTTAAAGGCTAATAAAATGCCATAGACCCGTTAAAGAGTATTCTGTGAATATAAGAATCGGTGCCAAATAGTATCAAGGATTTCAGAAGGAAAAATAAATTTTAACAAATGCGAGGGCTTCCAGCCTAAGTGACAATTGACCGCCTATTCTCAGGACAATTTCAGACAGCAACAGGAAGAGGGTTTCCCCCCCCCCCTTGCTAACTTTTGGCCTGCTTTGGCATGTGCCAAGCCTGTTATGTGAACCCTTGTGTTATGTAGCACATTCAACTGTCAGCACACTTGCAGTGCTCCATGTTACATTACAGTCAAGGCTTGCAGTGCTCCACAAGTTCCATTTATATCCAGCTTTTCTTCCCAATAGCTTGAGGGTTGTGCATGGACTGTGGGCATGTTTGGCTCCTCCCTCCTTTGACTGTCACCAGGCAGGAGCCATTGCATCAGGAAGTGGCAGAGGAATGTAGAACAGGGCCCCTCTATCAGTGCAGTGAGAGATGAGAAACTTTTGGCTCCTCTCTGTCAACTTTCCCACCCAGTGCCGGATTTATGTATAAGCTAAACAAGCTATAGCTTAGGGCCCCACTCTCTTGGGGCCCCTAAAAAAAATTAAGGGGAAAAAACTGGATGTACATTTCCAAAATATAAGGAAAAAAATAAAATAAAACTTACATACAGCAACAGTTTTGTGTTGTGTAGGCTCCTATGATGTACGTAATGGGCCCCGCCTGCTCGCCTGCTCCCTAAAATATCACTGGTTTGCTCATTTCTATATATAGGGTGCCTACATTCTGCATGTGCAAATGGCTTTAGATACCTATTAGGTCCATAAATTACCATACAGCGTATATTCAACACAAAAAACAGCAACAATTTGTTGTTGACAAAGGACAGTTGGACATATAAAGAGCCCCATTACCTTCAGTAGCTTAGGGCCTCATCAAACCTAAATCCAGCCCTGTTCCCACCCCAGCTGGTTCTTAGAAGAGGACCTGAGTGCTTATTTCCTCCTCCCTCCTCCCTCCCACTCCTTTTTGTGTCATGTAAGCCAAAGGGGCAAGGAATGTATTGTTTGTATGCAAGCCCCTATGGGAGGCCCTTAGTGAGGTTAATTCATCAATTAACTTGTAAAGCCCAACCAGTTTAATTTCTTTGGTACATCTGCATTAGTGCCACCAGAGCCAGCTTTTGCACTGAATTCAGCCTGTAGTGGTGAAAACTCCCAAAACAAAATTCGGGTTTTAGGAAGCCCTCAGTAAAGTGCCTTCTGATGGGCCACTTATTACTTTGGTGGGTCCTTATGCTAGGTCGTCCAGCAGCATCAGTGAACTGCAATCAATAGCTTGTGCTTTAGGGGTGCCATGCTCATTTCCCACAATGCCCACCAAGCAACATCACTCCAGGGCAGTGGTAGGAAGGCTTCGGGTTTGTCAGATCTATTTTGTTTTTACTAGAACTCCAAGAGGTACCAGCCGGAGCCAGGCACAAAAGGCCTATAGAATGAAAGAACAGCGAGCCTCTGAGCACATTCTAAGCCGATAAGTACTGTGAATGAAAACAGATTTTCACACAAAAGACCACTCCTGGTTAGCTTTCTTCATTTCAGCTGCGCAATTAAAGTGGGGAAATTCATGTTTTGTCATCAGTGTTAAATAAATAGGAAAGCCCTGGGGATCTACTAGAACAGGCTTCCTCAGCCTCAGCCCTCCAGATGTTTTTTGCCTACAACTCCCATTATCTCCAGCTAGCAGGACCAGTGGTCAGGGATGATGGGAACTGTAGTCTCAAAACATCTGGAGGGCTGAGTTTGAGGAAGCCTGTACTAGAATCTTAGAATCAGAATTGTAGAATTGGAAGGGACCCTGAGGATCATGTCGCCCAACCTCCTGCAATGCAGGAATATGCAGTTGTGCCATTTGGGGATCAAACTTGCAACCATGGCATTACCAGCACCACACTCAATGCCCCAGAGCAACGTAAGAACACAGGAGAGCCTGGTGGAGATTCATCTAGTCCAGCGTCCTGCTCTCACTGTGACCAACCAGATGCATGTGGGAAGCCAGCAAGCAGGTCATGAATGCAACAGCTTTCTGCTCTCCTGCAATTTCAAACAACTGGTATTCAGAAGCATACTTCCTCCAACAGCCTGCTTGAGAGATATCTGGATGATCACTCAGTAGCTCTGATCCACCCTTGCTCTAGGGCACTGTAGGAAATTCAGATGGTGTCTCCCTAGGCCCACCTCTCTGGCTCAGGGGGCCCAGGGCAGTGTTGCCATGCTGCTGTCAGGCCTTAGAATGCGTGGTCTGAAGCAACTGCAGAGCTGCACAGACTGGACTTCTCCTGCTGCAGCCACCACAGACAGAAAAGGGCAGTCTGTTTGCTCCTAAGTAGGATGTGCGGGTGGCGCTGTGGGTTAAACCACAGAGCCTAAGACTTGCCGATCAGAAGGTCGGTGGTTCGAATCCCCACGGCGGGGTGAGTTCCCATTGCTCGGTCCCTGCTCCTGCCAACCTAGCAGTTCGAAAGCACGTCAAGTGCAAGTAGATAAATATGTACCGCTGCAGCTGGAAGGTAAACGGTGTTTCTGTGTGCTGCTCTGGTTTGCCAGAAGCGGCTCAGTCATGCTGGCCACGTGACCCGGAAGCTGTACGCTGGCTCTCTCGGCCAATAAAGCGAGATGAGCGCCGCAACCCCAGAGTCGGTCATGACTGGACCTAATGGTCAGGGGTCCCTTTACCTTAAGATGAGATTCATGCATTCCTATGGCCATGTACCTGTTGCTCAGAGACTGCTTCTAACTGACTAGAGCTCCATCTTGCTGCCTTTAACAGGGCAGGAGAACCTAGGCCTTTCCAGATGTTGTTGGACTGCAGTGCTCATCATCCCTGATTGCTGGCCCTGCTGGCTAGGGCTGATGGGAGCTGGAATCCAATGACATGTGGAGAGCCGCAGGTTACCCACCAGTCTTTAATGGGTACAAATGACAGCCAAGTAGGTTGCTTGGATCCTGTGGTTAGTTCCCGTCTCAGAACTTTGAAACCAAGAATGCACCAGGCTTGTAATTAACTCACTTCACCATTTCTGAAATGAGAGTTTTGCTGTTGCCCTTCCCTCCATCTCTTGGTATGTATGTACACACACACACACCCCTGATAGAATCCAGTTTATATGCATAAAATGTATCTGTTGTGCAGAGAAATATTTGTGGGCATCTCACTAGTGCTTGTCTACTGCAGGTCAATGATAGCTCTGTTTGTAAGAGTCTTTCACTTGTGGCATGCAAATACCATATTTTGAATAACACTAACAACCGTCTCCTGGGACAAGGAACAAGTGTCAAGTGTGCATGACAGTCTTCATGGCTGCACACAACCTATACCTTTAAGTTCTTTTCAACTTTGGTTCCCGAGCAATTTTTTTTTTATTTAAAAAAATTGTTTGCATAAAGTGCTGCTCCAGTAGACTAAACAAATGGAATGGCATGGAGACTTAGGTTATAGGTAGAAGTGCCAAAGTATACAGTATTGAAGCTCTAGTAAAGAAGGAAGGCTAAGCCAATATTTTGGAGAAATAATGTTGCCTATTTTCTGCTGTAGCATTAATACGTTTTTAAGGGGATTAAAACAGCTCCATTGGCATCCCTAGTATTGCCAAGCACAGTACAAGGGGCTGCTGCTTGGGACCAGGATATCTCAAATCATCAATTCAGACCACCCCATATTTTCAGATCTTCTGCTAAGGCCTATTCTCAAGCCCCTCCCCACCTACTGACTTGGTGGGGAACCTGTGACCCTCAGCTACCATGACCAGTAGTGGCAGGTGGTGGGAGTTAGTTCATTTGGAGAACCACAGGACCCACTTCTTGAGCAGCCTCACATGCAGCTATTTGGACAGTACACCAAGGACTCCGAGTCTCCAGCTTGGCTTGCCATCTCCTGTGAGCCTGGAGGTCATGAGAAGAAACTGTCCCAGACCTCAAGTAAACCACACAGGACAACTTGTTTATCAAGCATCCATTCCAATTAGTTTGCAGTGTGGATAGACGATGTTGGAATCAAAGCAAGAGGGTTATCCTATGCATTTCCCCATCACTTTCCTTACTGCAAAAAGCTCAGACTTTGGGAGAAGTGGATTTGTTGAGCAAGACCTTCCACTCAACTATAATTGCATGACCTGAATTTGCTGGTACGTGATTGAATCCAGAAGCAGTCTGGGAGTGCCCACAGATCCCTAGTTAGGCAGAGAGCGTGTTCCACTTTGTCACCCCCCATTATTGAGTTTCAAAGAGATTACGAGGAGCCATTATGGACATTCTTTAAATGTTCACTCACACAGCCTAGCACCCTGTGAAGAGATTAAAGCAAGTGCTGGGTTCTTGCCATGTAGTTAAAGTTACCAGCAAATTTCCAAATATGTCCGCACTCATTTTATACATATTACTCCCAAGATAGCCAGGAGCCAGCCAGCATTCACAAAGGCAGTATAGTCTTTATTACACCCATTCTTTAACGTGATAATTTTTTGCAAGTCTTTCTTTCTTACTTACTGAGCATTTGTATATCGTGGGTGACCAAAGATCTCTTGTAAAACGACAGGAGAGCTAACAGTATAATTTTCACAATGGATATTTAACATTTATAGCCAGATGTCCTACGTGAAAGTGACCTGGCAGCTGTGATTACTTTCTCTCACTAAGTAAATGACTGACATTATCTGTAACCAGATCTGTGTTTTGATTGATAAAGTTCCAGAAATAGCAGCTAGCTGCTCAACTATAAGCCCAATACGATTCAAAAGATAACCCTGGAAAATAAGTTTACTAGTCTAAATGCTACAGTGGGGAAATAGGAACTCCTAATACTAGAGAAAACTAGCAGTTTCATGCTTGTACCCCAATCAGTGGCTCCAGAGCATAAGCCATCATCCTGACTGATCCAAGCACCTCTTCCACATCCTCAGGCCTTACCAATTGAAACTCATCCAACACAATAGGCCTGGACACCCCTTGAGAGTCCTATCCTGTAACAGTGGAGTCAAGATGCCAGTGAATGCAACAATTTTATCCTCAAAATGTTTTGCAAACCAGTCACAAGTTACCGTTGGTTCTGCCAACCTTATGTTTGTATGTATATAGGAAGGTATACAAGGACAAACTAACTTTAAAAACAGGTAAGCATAACATTAGGGACGCGGGTGGTGCTGTGGTCTAAATCACAGAGCCTAGGGCTTGCCGATCGGAAGGTCGGTGGTTCAAATCTCCGTGACGGGGTGAGCTCCCGTTGCTCGGTCCCAGCTCCTGAAAGCATGTCAAAGGGCAAGTAGATAAATAGGTACCGCTCCGGAGGGGAAGGTAAACGGTGTTTCCGTGCACTGCTCTGGTTTCGCCAGAAGCAGCTTAGTCATGCTGGCCACATGACCTGGAAAAACTGTCTGCGGACAAATGTTGGCTCCCTTTGCCAGTAAAGCGAGATGTGTGCCGCAACCCCAGAGTTGTTCGTGACTGGACTTAACTGTCAGGGGTCCTTTACCTTTAAGCATAACATTTATAAAAATAAAGATGATAGTTAGATAGATAGAACCAGCATTTTAAAACACATCTGCATAATAACATTACATGTCTGGTTGATCTTGCCAAAACAAAAAAGTTTTCAGCAGATGCTAATGAAGGTGCCTTAATATTAAAAGGTGGGGGGTTCTAGTGGGTAGCCACTGCCACTCAAAAGGTTCAGTTCCTTACAGGTATGGAATGAATATTATGTGGCACTTGTAAAAGTGCCAGTTCCACAGATTGAAGCATTTGAGTGGGCTCATGTGGGACTCAGGGTGATCCCTCCAAGTAAAGTGGTCCCAGACTGTTACATGCTTTTATATACTAACAGAGCAACTTGAATCTGGCCTGTTAAGAAACCTTACAGAACAAATATAGGAGCTTATTTTTCATTGTGATGCAAAAGAAAACTGAAAAACAGTTCTTCATAAGAATGTTGTGATCTTCATGGTAAAGAATGAATTCCCAAGTCAGACATCCTTCCAAAGCAATATGCCACATTATTTGTCCACCGAGTTTGAGATTTATTTGCTCTGAAGGAGTTTTGGAAGAAAATGGCTAGGAAAGACAGTGATGAGATGAGAAGCTTAAGGATTAATGGGTTTATCCCCCATGATGTAATCTTACTCCAATGGCTATTGCCCATCCTCCCCCTTGTAATTACACCACACATTCCAAGAGACACCCCCCACCAAAAAAAGCCTAATGCACTTCTCTTAAGTTGTATGTAAATGTGCATTTCTCTGAGGTTTAATTCAGCTGCTGCCAAAACATATGTGCCCACAGGAAGACTTTAAGAACTCCACGGGGGATAGAGATATAGAGAAACTGCAGTAGAACATGTTGGCTGCTGTCCATATTACAACACCACACTGAGAACTATTCCAGATGGAGAGGAATTCCAAAGGAGTTCAGACCCTCTGTCAAATGACAAGGCAGTGTATCAAACCAGAGATTAGGGCTGGAGAGATCCTGGAGCAGTTATTCCCCAGGGAATGACATAAAGTAGTCTACCAAAAGCATGCCGTGGAGTATCACCAGATGCAAGCACATAATCTGCATACCACAAACACACACTGGGGTTTGTTTAACACAGTGAGCCATGGCAACTACCCTTCAGGATCTTTCCATCATCCAGAGCAGCTGCACCAAACTCCATCCTGAAGAGCTTGGAAGAAGCTTGCTCTTGTGCTTATATTTTATAAACACCATGCAAATAAAAAAAGAGGGTGCAAATAAAGAAAAAGTGGGGGAAGTACGGTAGGTTTAGAGCTTAACACAGTGTATAAGACAAGGAAAGGTTTCAGCTGAACTATACGCAGGGTTCCCACAGGCAGTCAAACTGGCATGCTCACATGCATTAAAAAATGACAACAGTTTGCATAAAATGCATGTGCTAATTTATGTATAGATGCAAATCTAGACATTATTACTATAGTTTAAATGAAAACATACATCTTCATTTATTTGTTTGTTTGTTATCCTGCCCCCCCCCCCCGCATGAGTCCAGGGCAGCAAACAGATACACATTTTGAACACAGTAACATTTAAAAGCAAAAGCATTCTAAAATAGATCAAAACATTCTTAAGAGCAGTCACAGTTAAAAATCTTCCATCCATTGAGTGCAGTTGCCAGGAACAGTATTCATCAGCCACCAAAGCTGGGTAAACAGGAAAGTTTCCATATTCTCCCCAAAATTTTATAATGATGGGAGTCAGGTGCACTGCACTATGGAGGGCATTACAGGACTGGGGAACCACCAGTGAAAAGGCACCATCACAGGTCAACACCAACCAGGCAGACAGAGTGATCGCAGTGGGGAAAACTGTGACCACAATAACTATTACATTAACTACACCCAGTGCTTTTTTCCTGGCAGAACACGCCAGAGTGCAGTACTGCCACAAGAGTCCAGGGCTGCCACTTGGTTGCTGCCGAGGAGAAGCCAGGATAGTACTGGGTGGTGGGACATGGCACAGGAAGCAGATTGTGGCACGCAACATCCCTGCAGAGCAGAGGTGGTGGTAGCAGCAAGCGAGCTCAAGGTTTCTCCTCCTCACAGATGCCATAAAATGAAGGGTCAGATGGAGTCTGGGTGAGTTGGTGGTTTCTGCGCTGCTGCTGCCCCAGACCAGAGCAGCAGAGTGCAGGATGGACTGGGATGGGGGGAAGTGCCCTCCTCCTCCTCCCACAGCCTGCAAGCAATGCACATGTTGACACAGCAGCTCACCCTCCTTTTCCTTGCATGGCAGCTTGGGGATGGACGCAGGAGAGAGAGAGAGAAGCAATTGACTGTGTGAGAGAAGAGTATGTTTCCGAGTACAATTCAAAGTGTTGGTGTTGACCTTTAAATCCCTAAACGGCCTTGGCCCAGTATACTTGAAGGAGCATCTCCACCTCCATCGTTCTGCCCGGACTCTGAAGTCCAGCACCGAGGGCCTTCTGGCGGTTCCCTCACTGCGAGAAGTGAGGTTACAGGGAACCTTCTCGGTAGTGGCGCCCACCCTGTGGAACGCCCTCCCACCAGATGTCAAAGAGATAAACAACTACCTGACATTTAGAAGACATCTGAAGGCAGCCCTGTTCAGGGAAGTTTTTAATGTGTGACATTTTGATGTATTTTAAATCTTTGTTGGAAGCTGCCCAGAGTGGCTGGGGAAACTCAGCCAGATGGGTGGGGTACAAATAATGAATTATTATTATTATTATTATTATTAGGCAATTGAGCGGGGGACAGGAGTGCATGCATGTGTGCAGTGGATCAAAGTTGCATCCAGGAGCCACTGACTGACCACCCAATGGCTTAGCCAGTTGCCCCCAAAGTGAGAGAGCGAGAGCAGGGAAGGGGAGGAGTCTGGCCTCGGGAGCCCTGCCAGCAGGAAAGGTGCCTCCCACACCCAAGCAGGCAAGTGCTGGTGGTGATGGCAACCCACAGGGGAGGCCTCTTCACCTGGGTAGCAGTGCCCCAGTAGATGAGTGGGTGGACAAGGGAACTTCAAGCAGGTAAACTGCCCACCTTTGCCATACGCTGCCCCCCCATGCCTCCTGGTGAGTGCCAGTCCTTTTTCTCTCGGGAAAAAAAAGCACTCGTTACACCCCACGGTATTAATGGACAGCAGCAAGTTTTTGCTCTGGCTATACCATTTTATGTGTGTTTTAAAAAGATTTGGCATGAACCACACGGTTGCCGAAACATTTCCCACACAAAACACAGATGTGAAGGAGAAAACACACACAAACAAACAAACAATGCTTTCATTAACACATTCCTTAATATAAACATGGTAGGTATTTGCTTTTTTTAAAAAAAATGTTCTTCCATTTTAAAATCCAAACATGGTTCACAAAACATAGCTATTTGGGGGAGGGAGGGAGACGAGTTATAATCACAAATGGCTGCTCACAGGGAAGGAAAAACTACCACCACCAAGGAAGTATAAATATGCATAGATGCTTTTTGTCTGCAGAACAGGGGGCACCTATTTTCTTTTAATGAGCCTCGGATATCAATGAATCCATTTAGAACCGATCATTTCAACATTTTGGAAACTTTGGCTGGGTAGCACTACTTCCCCCTCCCCCCCCCATTTTAAAATTTAAATGGCACAGAGGAGCCAGTGACTTTGGGAGGGTCTCCATGATTATAGCCAAGTCTTCCTCAGAGGAATTTTGACACCCTGTTAATTAGTCAATTTCGTGTAGGAGCTGGGCTCTTTCAGTGACTCCTATTCTGCCATCAGTAAAGTGTGATTTCCTAATAAATTTCCATCAAGCAAACTATTTCTAGTAACTCCCCCTAATTAACACCAGGTTGCTAATAATAAATTAGGCTCTATGTGTTTCTGATATAACCAAGATCTTGTCTGAGCACAAGATATTAACGTCCCCAGAAAAGTAAAACTCCAGCCTAAATTAAGCCTGTGCTGGTTAAAAGGATTTATGTGCAGTCCTGTAAGAAAGGCTTTGAAGATCTTTAACACAGTACATTTCAACCAGAAACCTTTTTGACTGAAAGATTTGTTCTAGGTTGAGCAGTGAAAGGGGATTTATTGTGAAAACACACTGTTGAGTTTTAAGACTATAAATATTACACTAGATTACAGTTTCTTAATGAATGAATGACAGATCTCTTATTTTTGTTTCTTGGTGCATTTTAATGTTAAATTATATTGTTGGTTGACAGAAACCAACCCTCTGCTGTTAAAATGTCAAACCCAGCCTTGATGCCTTTAAGAGTTTGGCTTCTGGAGTTTAATATACTGTTTTGCAAATAGACTTGCATTTGTCTTTAATTGTAGCCTAAACAAATGCAGTAGGGGCAAGATTCCTGTAAAGCTGGCTGTAGCTTTTTATAGTCATATGCAGTGCTCCCCCTTTCCTTGTACAAACAAGGTAGAAAACAGCAGCACATTCACCTAGTCAAAAGATACCCAGCTCATAAGAATCTTATGAGGCTACTGTTATCACGAAGTAATTGACCATGTTACTATAGATGGTTAAGTATCCTAAGGTGAAATCAGAGAATGCTTTGTGCCAAGGCTAAATACAGTATCAGATAAACCCAGTCAGAGGAGATAGAATTGCAGTTCCTATTTACTCTCTCCAGTTTAGAGAGGACATCAGACATCTTTGCACACAACTGTCAAATATGCTGTTTTGCACCCAGGATTTGGGAAATTAAACAATAAATTATTGCAAACAAAGATTAAAGGGATACGGGGCATCCGATTTAGATTTAAGCATGCTGTGGTCTTGTGAAAACACAGGTTGCATTTGCACAACCAAATCCTGGCTTAATTAAGATGGGAAATGCATGAGCTCCATGCACTTGAAGGCAGGGTATTTATTCTCACTTTGCTCCTCCTTTTGCAGGAGTTAGAAAACAAGCCAGGAAGCTGCAATTAAACCATAGCTTCCCATTACATGCAGACTAGGAAACTTCCAAGCAAACCATGATATGAAGACATGGTTTAAAGTTGGCTTATGTATGCTGGCCTTAATGGAAGATATCATGTACTCCATGGATCTAATCATTCATTGATTTCAGTAGGTCTACTCCAGATATAAAGGAGTTGGATGTCATGCATGCCCTGGTTTATTAAGCCAGGTTTTGACAGTGTAAGCAAAATCACAGAGATGAGCATTTTTATAAATAAATTGGGGGGGGGAGAGATAAACTGTAATTCCATGCCTTTATTTATCATGTTGCTGACTTTGCTTTTTGTAACAACTGGATCCAAAGACAACTGGATTTAGAAAACATGTTTAAAGGGAGAAAAACAGAGAGAAGCAACAAAGCAAAGCATAACATGCATATCACCAGAATCCATTGACTGGAGCAGAACAAAGCTGAACACAATGATCTAGGAAATCCAAGAGCTGTTTCTGTCTGTCTTGCTTCTGAATGTCATTGCTCCCCCACTTCTGAGAAATACTGCAGAAGACCAAAGTGCAAGTAGTCCCAGATTTTGCTTTAGCTCTCTTACTACTGGAACTTTAAATATTCTGTTTGCAGATAACTGTGTACTGGCTTATTACAATATGCAAAAACATCTTAGCGCAGCTAAGATTTTACTTTACTTAATGCCTGATGCTCATAAACAGCTTGGGTTTCAGCTCTGCCTTCTGAAACAAGCTATTTTCTAAGTGAAGTGCTCCTAAACTTGCATACAAATGTCCTTCTCTCTGTTATTTTATGTTGTTGTTGTTGTTGTTAGCTACTGGTACATTTGGAGACTACCACTTGGTGGAACTGCTTGATAAATTCTTGGCATTGTCCACTAAGCCGTTCTGAATATTATTTTTCAACTTGTAAGTTTCCCAGCCAATTGCCAGGTCGTGAACTTTGCCACATCATATATGTGTAGAGAATGAAGAAAACGACACATCTAAAAGAGTTTAGAAGTAAAGCTTAAAAGAATCATATATGTATTTATAGAAGAATTTCATCACCAAAAAAGTAGCCTGTGAGAGATACTGAATTAAAGTGCACTGCAAAAACCTTGGTCACTGCTATTAAAAGTATGGTAGGAAATATAACTTTAATTCCCATGGACTTTACTTGTCTCTTGAGTATATTTATATTTTTGGGTGGTCGTAAGTGCTTGGCAGAGCTTACTAGATCCCAGGTTAATAATGAGCCATGCTTTAAGGACTGTATCCAACTTAAGTTCTAGAACAGACCTACTGGAATAAGTTGGAAGGGACCCCGCAATGCAAGAACCTAAGTTAGTCATGTCTTTTTATTTCAGTGGGCCTGAGCTCAGTACAGCTAATGTTGGCTATAACCCTTTGTTTCTATTTGTTTATAACAGAAACCAGTTTAACACAAACAACTATTAACCAGGTGGGGTATGCAGCCACTTGGTCCAGCCAGCTAAACTGTCCTGCCATGTAGCAAAGACAGAACAATCAATAATGTGCACATGAACCAAAACAAGGGGTTCAATTTCCTCATCCTATGTGAGAATCTGCAACATGCGTGCTTCCAGGGCATGGGACATGGAGCAGGATTTGCCATGGCACAACAACATAGCCTAACATGTAGCTGAGAGAATCATGAGTCACCATTTTTGACTGGGGGAGTGGAAGCCAGGTGTCCAAGTATAAACTGGCATGTGGCCACTTACAAGTCAACGTTGGCCAAATTGCTTAAAAATCACATTCATTCTATGCTTCTGAAGTTTAAAAGCTAGAATACATAAACTTTATATACCACTTCACTGGAGTGAATAAAGCTGGAAATGGAATATTTCATGCCCCACAATGTGACACAGCATTTCATAATTCAAAGCAACAGTTCTTTGTTTTGTAGTCATTCTTCAGAAGTGACTGAAAACCAAGGCAAGCACAGCTAAACTGGCTCCTATGATCAGCTGGAAAGGATTGATTTACTTTTACTTTAATTAAAAAACCCACACACCCCAGTTTGGTAGCATGGCCCATTAATCTTCTATGTAGATTCCACAGAAGCCAACTTATTCTTTCAACGGAACACATAAAATCTATGTGCATAATCACACACTTACTAGTCTTGTTTTGATGACTTAACAGTTACCCAGAGGTTGCACACTAACTGTTTGCCCTTATTGGAATTCCTCAGCTCCTCTTATAGTAGGATATGCTTTAAAAACAGGTATGGGGAACTTGTAATCTTCCCGAAGTTGTTGGACTCAAACACCTATCAGCTCCAGCCAGCTATCCCAAATGTGAGAATGATGGGAACTGAAGTCTAAAAACATCTGGATGGCACTACTTTTGCATTACAGTAGAAATTATTTCCCTTCTTTCCACTTTCAAAGTGATAAATACTTTGCTTTGCATTTCATTACAAAATCATCTTCCTAACTCTGGAGAAACCAGAGGGATTGACATGTGTAGAAAGAACATCAACTAATTCATGTATCTATTTACAAACCATGGCAAGCAAGCAAGCACCTGTGTTAAAATGGTAAATCTATATAATTCACGATACCCTAACACCACAGCAAAAAATATTATGTTAATTTTTATTTGATTTACTATGCTCTAGTGCAGTGAGAGTATAGCATCTAAGAAAGCTGACATTGTTTCATCCCTCACCCTTCCCTTTTCTGTTACACCAAAGAAATGCACACAATAAATAAATATGTGCACACAATAAAGTAAAATTATATACAAGAAAGTATAAGATGTGATCTTACGTAACCCAAATCAGACTTACCCCACCCCAATATTCATCAGTCATTTTCTAGAAATATTTATGACATTAAATTGCATGTTCTTCCTCTGCACTTATACAAGTTATACTCTGCATGGCCATATTAATTGGTTAATAACATGTTAACTCTTTCCCCCACATCTTTTAAGGGAGAAAATGAATGCAAAAAGGCAAATATTTATACAATGTGGGAGCTAAAAGAATTGGCTTAACACTGCTTAGTTTCAAATTTCCTAATTACCTACAATAATGAATACTCCCTTTTGTGCCAAACAGTTTCATGTTGTTGGTTATATTTCTGAAATGCATATGATACGTACCAGTTAAACTGATTATCTAAAATTGGACCTCCTCCCTCTCTCTCCTACCTAAGGAAGCAGCAATAAATCCAACTTTAGTTTACCACTAGTGGCACTTAAATACAAATGCAAGCTGAGCTACAAAATGTGTGATTGAAAAAATATCGCCCTTTCTTAAAAAGAAAAACAAAAGAGCCCACCCCACAAAGTCCCAAAGGTTTGCTCTCACTAAGAGAGAGTGTCCATCTTCATTTGTCTGACAGTACTACTCTAAGTCATTTTAAATCAGGGGTGGGGAACCTGTCGCCCTCTCCCCTGCTCTTATTATTATTTTATTATTTATTAAATTTGTATGCCACCCTATACTCTCAGGGCGGTTACAACATAAAATCGCTATACAATAACACAACATACATACTTGGGTTCCAATTTCCATCAATCTCAGCTAATGTGGCCAGTGGTCAGGGATGATGAGAATTTGAGTCCAGCAACATCTGCAGGGCTCTAAATGCTCCTTGTTGTATTACATGAAACAGTCATAAGCTTTATTCCTTCCCCACCCCAATCTCCGCTTCTACAATTAAAAAGTCTAGATAAATACTTCAGTAAGCCTACTGAAAACCAAAACCCAGGAACTTTATTTCCCTGTCAATATCTATTATTCAGCAACCCCCAGAGCTTCAGATGTTCACGGAGTGGGCATGTTTCTTGCAAAGGGGCTTGTCCTTCTTGGAGAAAAAAGTGTGGCCTTCCAAACTCTCACAGCACACCTGAAATGAAATTCAAAAAGACAGAAATTAGCACATCGGTTAATAACAATGTAGGTGTTTTAGGTGCTCATCACGCTTAATTCTAAATGAACTAGTCTGTTTTTTTGTTTTGCTTTTAACATTAGTAAAATACAAGTGGAATCTGCAACAAAATGTTGTGGTGTAGAGTGCTCCTGTTCAGGGCTCTAGCCAGTCATGCTCTCTTTATGGATGTCCATTCCTTTATCCTCCCATTTAACCCAAACCAGCATTCCTTGGCTACTGAAGATGCTCAGTTTTCGACTAAACGGTTTTTGGGTCCCCTACCTTAGGATGCTTTCTTTCTAAGCATACTTTTTGCAAACACTGGGTTTCCCCCACAAGGCTGCTGATGTATCTCATGTGTGTGTGTGGCTGTCAGCAAAGATCCATACTTGAAAAATGAATTCACTATTGAACTGATTTGATTCAGTGATGGCTTTACTCTGTGAATGTTCTACTGTTGTTAGAAGCCACCAATAACCTTTCACCTAGGAAGGTCAGTCTCAGGAGAGGTTTTCTGAGACAACCAGGAGCTAAAGTGGGAAGGATGGCATGGTGGATGCCACTAGCTTGTGCTCACAATGGGTTGGATTCAACTTGTATTTTTGTACTGCTCTTCTCCCAAGGAAAAATATAAATGGGCTTCAGCTTCCTTTTTTTATCTTCCTATGTTTTCTATGAACATAGAGATAGTGACTGGGCTCAGGGGCATCCACTGAGCTTTATAGTTGAGTTGGGAATTGAATCTCCCTGGTTTAAGTCCATCCAGGAACCATTAATCTAGGAAGCACCTGCATGCAGATAATCTGCTCTACAACTGAACTACAGCCCTTCAAACAGAAGACTACAAACTTGTATGCTTGGCAACTGATGGGAACAAATCTGAATGATTGAAGGGTTTTAAGAAAACAGTGTCAAACAATTTCACATCAAATATATCTTTAAGGAGCGAAAAAACAAAAAAAGGCCAGCTTTACACAATAGCAAAGTGCTCTCCAAACAATTACGAAATAGCCATAACACACGCAAGATAACCCTATTAAAAGAGCATTTCAGAAGTTACTCCTATCTTATTCAGGCTGGCAATAGCATTGCTGCAATGGATAACCAAGTTTTTATACTTACTGAGCACACAAAGCAGGTATCATGCCAAGTGTGGCCCAAGGCTTCCAGGAATCTGTCCCCAGCTTCAATGGGGAATTCACAGCCATGGCACATGGTCCCAAAGAGTCCATAGTAATCTGTGCAGGCAGACACAAACATGGCCACTGAACAAAATGTCTCAACTTGCAACAAACACTAAATCTGAATAAATGTCACATAAGCACATAAGTGCTCAAATGACATGCCATAGGTAAGGTATGCCAAGATTTAAGAATTGAGAACCTGATCCCCTTTCCCTTTGGCATTCCACCACTACATAAGCGACACCCAATGTTGGTCATGCCTGGAGTAGAGAGACTGAAACCAATGGGCTACAGTATTTCCTGTTTTCATTGGGTCTCCTCTTTGTACTACATAAATTGGATTATCACCCTATGGTTTTTCCTTAACTGAAGAGAGACACATCAGAAAAACGAAATTCTGCAGAACTGTGGCATTGCAATACTTATTTTCCTTCCTTCCTTCCTTCCTTCCTTCCTTCCTTCCTTCCTTCCTTCCTTCCTTCCTTCCTTCCTTCTATATCCCACCCTTTTCTTCAAAGAACTCAAGGTGGTGTACATGATTCCCCCTCATCCTTCAATCCTTACAACCACCCTGTGAGGTAGGTTAGGCTGAGAGGCTGAGTGTCTGGCCCAAGGTCAGCCAGGGAGCTTCATGGCCAAGTGGGGATTTGAACCTTTGTCTCCCAGGTCCTAGTCCATCACCCTCACCACTACACCACACTGGCTCTTTATTTGCCAGAACCATTTTTATTTATTCATTAGGAAATTCATATACTGTACCTCCCTTTCATTTGTGAGAACTGTCAAAGCATCTCACGTAATCAAAAATACAGTAAACTAAATAATAAAAATGTAATCAATATAAGCAAATCAGAAACAGACAGCAAGGAAACCCTTCCATTTTCCTCCAAGGAATCCAACACAATACATTCCTACAACAAAAGCAATCTCAGCATATGGCTATAACTCTCATCGCCGTTCTCCCAGTGACCAACTCAGTTCCTTAAGATCATATGGACGCTACTTCTACAACTTAAAGGGTTTACTAAGTTTGGTATAACTTACTACTCAAACAGAGCTCATTTTAAACCTGAAAAAGTCCTCTCCATTTCACAGTATCATATTGGAAATGGGTGCACGCCTATTTAACTTGGCTGCTGTTTACAGCTTCAAGAGGTTTACAAGCTTTTCTACAGAAGACAGAAAACAGTAGCCAGGGCAGATTGAAAAGCTTCTGTTTTCCTTCCTTTTCAACCCCAGACACACAGTCTAAGATTTTTCTCCTGTTACGTAAACCATGGTAACAGCAGCCTGACGTAATCTGTGCACAGAAAATTTACAAAGGACAAGTCAGTGATGTCCTGTATTGAAGCTTGTACATCTAATTTCCAGTCTCTGATTCCACAGAGAAATCTAGCTTGAAGGCTTGCTGGGTGCAAAACTGGTGCCTTAAGCTTAGACTTCTAACTATTCTTTCTGTATTGCAGCTTCACTACTTCCACTCAATGCCACTGAGCTTTGTTCCCAGGGTTTACACCGCCATCTACTCTTAGCTACTGCCAAGTTTGAGGCATCTCTTGGGTTCACACAGCAATGTGTTATCCTGTGCCAAAAAGACAGTTCCTTGGTTTTGCCAATCCTATGTCTTGTTGGGGGGGGGATAGTTTACCACTAACCCACTCAAAAACACAGGAAAAGCAAACAATTGTGATTTTTAATTCTACATTTTTGCATTTTTTATGATAAAAATAGGGGAACTATTAAAAGAACAAAAGAGAGCGAGAGAGAGCGAGAGAACACAAGGGAAAACAAAATCGCTTGCCATCGAAGGAAGTTCTGCAAAACACATTCCAATTCAGACATGTGTGAACATGTTACTTTGGGATTCTTACTTTAGTATTCTCACTAGCATCTTAAGCAGTTACTAATGACCAAGGTCCAGGTTAATGAAGTACAGTTTTCTGTAACAGGTAAATTAAAACAGCTGAAAAATACCAGCTGCTTATTTCCCTTTCTCCATCAGAAAAAGAGCTCTTCCATTACAGGAAAGAAACCTTTGGATCTAACCCTATATAGATAATCAAAATAATGACAGAAATGAACCAAGTGCCATTTTCCCCACACTCTTTCTACCCAATCAGGGACTCCAAATTTACTTAAATCTGATTTTATAGTTTTAACTGATTTTTACCCTTTAAATCTATTGTCTTTTTAAGACACTGCTTAGAGGCAACTGGAGTTAAGCAGTATATAAATTGTTTCTTTAAATTAGGCTTCCTCAACCTCGGACCTCCAGGTGTTTTGGCCTACAACTCCCATGACCCCTAGCTAGCAGGACCAGTGGTCAGGGATGGTGGGAACTGTAGTCTCAAAACATCTGGAGGGCTGAGGTTGAGGAAGCCTGGTTTAAACAAACAAGACAAACTAGAGAAGCTCCATCTGTAAAAGTCTGAAGTACTGGTAACAGCAAGGGATGGGTCTTGTTTTATAGAGGAAAAACATGATGCCGGTGTAACTAACACAAGCATACTGAGTCAAGTAAAATGCTCACCTGTCTCACAGTAGGGATCACCATCCTCCAGATGGAAAACGTTGTTGCGTATGGGCTTGTGACAAGCCACACACACAAAGCAGGAAACATGCCAGGTTTGTTTCAAGGCATTTATTACTTCCTAGTTGCAGGAGAGACAAAAAAACAACAACACCATGTTGATCACTATAGGACTGGAATGAGATGGATTGCTGTTCTCTTGACCATGAAGAAACCCATTTTTCTTACAAAGAAGGAAAGAAAGGAAAGAAACTGGAGAAAACACTGAGGAATGTAGGTCTTGAACCAGATTTTCTGAAGTTACTGCCATTCGTAGTCTGAGAATCATAACAAGGGAGCAAGAGACGGGTGAGTTCAGGTCGCCCCATGCCTATGAATTTGAACACATAATTTGAACAATTTTTCTGCCCTGAATAAATTTCATACCTAAATGTTTTAGGTAGCAGGTGCTTATTTTTTTACAAGCATTTCAGGCAGAACGCCACCTGGGGTATTATGATTACAAATTTCACAGGATACTAGTAAAGGCTTCCTAGAGACATATTGGATTGTTTCTGTGCTGTTATGTATTTTGTGTTCTCATTTTTTTATTTGTATGTTGTGATCTTTAGATAATAGGCTGTGGAACGCCCTCCAGATGTCAAGGAAATAAACAACTATCTGTCTTTTAGAAGACATCTTAAGGTAGCTCTATTTGGGAATGACGTGCTCTGGTCCATGGGGTCACGAAGAGTCAAACACGACTAAATGACTAAACAACAATTCTGTTGGGAGCAGCCCAGAGTGGCTGGGTATAAATAAATTATTATTATTATTATTATTATTATTATTATTATTATTATTATTAACATTTTAATTATCATCACAATTCAGAGATTATGAAGTAGGCTATTGCATCGTTCCCGACAGCCTCCAGCCTTTTCTGAACTTAAATCTAAGCAGGGACATAATAAAAAGTCTTTCCACTGCCAGTGTATTATTTAACCCTGGAGAAGGTACAAGAGAAGGGACGCAGGTAGTGCTGTGGGTTAAACCACAGAGCCTAGGACTTGCCGATCAGAAGGTCGGTGGTTCAAATCCATGTGACGGGATGAGCACCCGTTGTTCGGTCCCAGCTCCTGCCAACCTAGCAGTTTGAAAGCACGTCAAAGTGCAAGTAGATAAATAGGTACCGCTCCGGTGGGAAGGTAAACGTCGTTTCCGTGCGCTGCTCTGGTTCTCCAGAAGCGGCTTAGTCATGCTGGCCACATGACCCGGAAGCTGTACGCCGGCTCCCTCGGCCAATAAAGCGAGATGAGCGCCGCAACCCCAGAGTCGGTCACGACTGGACCTAACGGTCAGGGGTCCCTTTACCTTTACCTAAGGTACAAGAGAAGGCATTTCCTGACTTTCTACAGTTCAGTCTTTTAAACGTCGTTACGAGGTTCCACGGTTAGGTCTGCATATGTCCCAATACTTCTGAACTGATCTAGTGTTAAGGATTCCAACATCTAGTCAAAAACTTTAACACGACAACTTTATTACTTACCCCAAGTATCTTCCTCTGGCATCGGGCACATTCAGGGGCAAGGAACTTCTCATAGCAGCCCTCACAGTAAAGAGCTCCCTTTTCTTCCACAAAGCCAATGTAAGCCATGGAGGTTTTGCAGTGTGCACAATTAAACTCCTCTGGGTGCCACGATTTTCCCAAGGCCACCAGGAAAGGCCCTCTGTTTCGAACAGAAACAAAATCATCAAATGCTATGCAATTAGAAGCAGGGAAACGTGGACAATTTTCATGTTAAGAACATGCCGATAACATACCTTAAAAGCAAAGCTGATTTATAAAAAATATATATACTGAGAGAATGAAAAGGTACAATGGAATGTAATTGTATTATTTTCAACAGCTAGTTTAAAGGTTTTAATAAGTTAAACTCTGCTAACAATGCCTGCCCTGGTATGATCCATTTTTCAAGGGAAAGGTGTTGAATTAGCATCTCTTAAAATACAAGACTGTTGAAGAAATTAAAAACTGAAGATGTTGGAATGGAATGCTGGAAGACATCTGAAAGCAGCCCTAATTAGGGAAGCTTTTAATGTTTGACGGACTATTGTATTTTAATATTTTGTTGGAAAAGCCGCCCAGAGTGACTGGGGAAACCCAGCCAGATGGGTGGGGTAAATAATAATAATAATAATAATAATAATAATAATAATAATAATAATAATAATAATAATGCTGCGGTTTGGTGAAAAGGGCAAGCTTAATTTAACAGGGATGGCCAACCTTTTGTGGGCCAGGGACACATTCAGAAATCTAAATGGAGCACCACGATATGCCTATTTCACAGAATGAAACTAGTGATGCTCAGAATTCTTCCTCCTCCCCACAAAACTCCAACAAGAAACAAGTAAAATACAGAGAAAAAGAAGCAGGCGACACTCCTGAGAAACAGACATCATTCCCCAACAAACACCTCTCCAATTCTCAATTTTGAATGATAGAAATTTAGAGGGAACTAGCCCTTGGTGTGCACCGAGGGGGGTGAATGGGTATCTGAGGGCACCACATTGGAGATGCAGGCACATGAAACCAGGGTCAATTTGAAAATGTAAACGACTGAAGATTCAAAAGTGAGGTAAAGCAATGTTGAAAGTAAAACTAAATTTTAAACAAATATGAAAAAGCTCCAGACATTTTATTATACCTTCACCCTGAAACAGAATTAATACTCATTTCTAAAATAAGAATAAATTTAATTTTGGAAGAAGATGAAAACTCAATTTCAGACTCTGTCATTTCCTGGATGCATGTGAGAAGTCTGCCCATCCGATGGAAAACTCTTGAAGCGGTCCTGTGTGTGGTATGCAGCCCCTTTTCATCAACTTCAGCATCAAATTTATTTACAAGTCTTTGGCTTAACCAGTTTCCTCTGCCAAAGAACGGAGGCTATCTTTTAAATACCAGCCAGATCTAGAATTCCTGCTGCATGTTTGCACAACCATTCAAACATCTAGAAAAAGAGGACACGCTATTTCATTTAGAAAATTGATTTTTGTCTATCTATGGCCTGTTGGTGACTTTAGAACTTATTGCAAAGGGTTTTATTTATTTTTTACAGTTCTCCATGCAGCTTTAAGAGGATGGTCCAGAAGTCTATAGACACCCCCTGCTGCCATGTGATTACCTGAACAGTGCAAATACTGACCTAACCCGATACCCTCCAACCTCTGTACAAGCACCTTTTTACATCAATGCCCTTTCAGTTATGTAGCGATCAAACAATACAAGTCCTTATGTACAACAAAGTGCTCCCTTCTCACTGTGTCAGCAAAGGCTAATTTACCAGACTCATTAGGAACACAGAAGAGGTCCTTCTGGCCCCAGGTGGAATCAAGTTTCCAATTGTCTGCTCTAAAATGATAGACTTGGATGCTAATGAAGTAGGAAGGGAGGAAGTGTTTTTACACCACCTGTTACATTTAGCAAGCAGTTTTTTTATACTTGTTATAGTTAAGTTTTCTGCTGTGATTTTACAGTTTCGACATTGCAAAGTGAACCGCTCAAAGCAGTACAAAAGTCCCAATTTAAGGGGGTGGGGAAGCAACTGTTTTCTTCCCATATTCATGACTTCTGCAGTTAAAAGTGCCATGTTTAATGCATGGAATCACACCAAGAAAAGACCACAAAGTGATTATAACATTACTTTCACTGATCCAGAATTTAATACTCATGCTCTGAATAACAAAGTGAATTGCAACACGGGCCAAGAAAACATAAGTGTTAAGTACTGGCTGTCAGTCAATGTACTAATTTCAGTCTCTCCCCCGTCCATTGTACCACTTTGAAGTATCAATAGAACTTACATCTGAGCGTACACGCTTAAGATCCGTGCTAAGTCCTTCAAATGTTTCCCTAGTAGAAGAACTGTAATCATTTATAGGACATGCCTTGTAGTCTCCATTTATTAATGAATAACAACAGTTTGGATGAAGTTTAAGCCTGCTTCACTGATTGCTTCCTGCACTCAAATTGCTTTCTGTTACTATAGTTGTGGTCAGATACTCAGAACCAGTATTACTTTCAGAATTTTTAGACACGGATGTGCTCCCATGGATGAAAATATCCAATATTTCTATGTCCTGTGTGTCCACATCCAATGTGAGCACTTTCTTTGATTTGTATTGTTCAAACACTACAGTAACTGAAAGGGCACTGATGGAAAAAGATTGCTGGAGTGTATCAAGTTTGTGTCACTGTTTGCTCTGTTCCAGTAACCAAAAGGCAACAACTCTGGCCTGATTTCTTCGAGTTAAATGAAGATACTATAAAAATAAAAATCACATTTTTATACTGCATTGCTTTTTCATTTCCTGTGTCAGGCAACACTTAACTCCTTATTTATCTTGGGGGATTCCCCCCCCCACACTCTTTTTTAGCAGCTGACAAAGCCTATGATAACTTTGTTTTAGAATGAAAAACCTTTAAAATAAACCATTGCATGTAAACTACCCAAAATACATTAATAAAAATATGGATTTGAAAGTGATAGCTAACTTAGTTATTCTGACATTCAAAGATATGCCATGTTGCATGAGTACTTGAGTACTGTTAAAGAACACCCCGTCAGATCCACATTATAAATATTTTGTAGATTTGTACATATGCAATAGGCCTTTCCCCCCTCCCCCTGCAATGTACCCTGCCAAACCTGGCTTTGGGGTGGCTGACTGAACCCATGGAAGAGCACACACGGTGAGGAAAGGGGATATTGTTTTGTCTGGGAAGCTGAAATGCTTGCACTGACAGAGTGATCGCCACGGCGCTACGCTGAATTTGTCATCTGTCTTAGGTTTCAATGCAAAAAGAAGGATTTTTTTAAAAAAAAAACTAGGCCCAGGAAAGTATCTATGATGACTAGATGATAACTTGATCAATAATTAAGAAAAGAAATTAAAAAGTTATGAGGTGGCCTCTCTTAAATTTTGGGAGCTGGCATTTCATGGTTATTTTATGTCTCAGTGTAAAGTAACCAAGTCTACAATGCAGTTTGGCTGCAAAACAGGTGTGCTGTGGAATGTCACTTGATCCAGCGCTTACCTTTTCATAGGTAATACTGCCCCAAAGGGCATGAACTGTAATTATGCTAAAACCTCAACCCTGAAGGCTATCACAGGTTTCCCAAACCACTGTAGTGCAAGAGTGTACGGAGAACATGATATATTGATTAAGGTATTGTCAGATGGCTTCAGTGCATATCCTTCTCATCTGGTGTTTTCTGCTTCCTTTCATTTCCTGAATAAAGCACTGGGATAATTTGCCTGCAGATACTGTGGGCATCAATTACACATTGCATCCATACCCATGCAATATATTTTATAATTCCCAGCCTAGATATTGTGAGCATTAATTATGCTTTGTTGATCCTCCTACGTTTTTCTGTGCTCTCTGATATGACTTATCATGGAGAACTGGTGATACAAAGGCAGGACTTCATGGAACCTCCTTGGGTTAGCCCAGAGTTCTCAGAGTGGGGGCAAGGTACGGTTATTGCTTATCTCCTCGTAATTTTCCTTATGGAATCATGAAAGTCTCAATTCCATTTAACGTGCAAGAGCCAGCTCAACTAAGTCACATGAAGGGGTGGACTAATCATTTTCCTTGACACCCCTACGGTTTCATCATTTACTCGATGACTGGCCACAGTTAAGGGTTCCAGCGTGAATTGACTAATCCAGGCAGACAATAATAGCTCTGTAACCTGCCCTGGGGATTTGGGATACCTGTCACTGACAAGGTTGTTACAGAAGGCAGTGCTGGAGCGCAACCTGCAGGCTGTCAATCATTGTTATTACATGGGTTGAACTTGAAGACGACTTGTCAGAAGCAGTCAAACTCCTAAGGAGATCGTGTAAGCATAGTTCTAGCAATGATTCAATTGTTTGTTTAATTGCCATTTAAGTTTGATAGAGGCGGTATTGTTTAGTTTTCTTTTACCTGTTCTGGCCTTCAAAGAAATATTTGCTACTGCATATTTCTTGTTTTATTTCCATATCACCTGCTATTTGCTTTTCACCTTGTTTACCTTCTGGGTCTGATTGCAATGAATACTTATTTGCTTTAAGTTTCACTTCTGGTGTCTCCTGCTCCTTGTGCCAATGTCACTAAAAACAGTTTCAAAAAAGTGTCCATAGCTACTGGGAGTGTATGATATGCAGTTTATATTTATGCTAACTTCCTTCTCAGATTCAAATTATCATTCAATAATGTGCAACTTTGTTTTTTCTAATATGAATTACACAAACATTAACTATATCTATATATACAAGCTGTTTCAAGTAGAGTTCTAGAAACACCAGCTAGTAAAACTTATACAGTGGTAACTTGGGTTACATATGCTTCAGGTTATACACGCTTCAGGTTACAGACTCTGCTAACCCAGAAATATTACCTCAGGTTAAGAACTTTGCTTCAGGATAAGAACAGAAATTGTGCAGTGGTGGCACAGTGGCAGCAGGAGGCCCCATTAGCTAAAGTGGTGCTTCAGGTTAACAGTTTCATGTTAAGAACAGACCTCCGGAACGAATTAAGTTCTTAACCCGAGGTACCACTGTAATTTATAATGTTTGTGGGGTTTTTAAGAGAAGACCTGGAATGGTCTTGTCTATGGGCTAAGAATACTCAGGTGTAAAAATCTTGTAGATTAAACATTAGAAATCCTTCAACTCATGTTAAAAGGGGGGAAATTACAAACCTAATTACTTGATTGCAATGAGCACACATCGGAGTTCGCTTTCCTGCCGGAATATGCTCTGCCATCTGAACCAAAGTGTCTTCATCTGTTGGCAGAGGTGGTGCTGCTGTATTTTTTTCACTTGGCACAGTTGCTCCAGGTCTTCCACTCTTGTCTGATGCCAATCCACCTCCAGCTGCTATAAAACAAAATGGAAGGAAAACTTTATAATAAACTATGCTTGCAATGATAAATATGAGTAACCTCAAATAAGTTTTGAGGCATAGCATATGTAATGATTAGTACAGATTGTATAATCTGTACTATTATAATTACAAAGTAGTTTATTCCAGGTCATAACTATAAGCCCTTATTGGTTTGTTATAGTGCAATAAGAGTTCTTAGGCTGCAATCCTATTTTATTGTTTGTTATCAGTGCTTTATTTAGTAAGTAAGAAAAATCTGGCCCTGGTACTCATATACTGATAAAAGTGCTGTGCGTGCCAGCAAAAAATGGTTGCCATGAACAACAAACAAACAAACAAACACACACGCACGGGGACTGCTACTCCATACTGGTGACAGTTGTTGCAAAACAGCATCATCATCATCATCATCATTTCCCATGCCAGCTGAGAGCAGCAAAAAGCATCAAAACCCATCTAAAAAATACATTGCTGAATCCAAAATGTCTAAACTTCTTTGGAATCCAAGAACCATACACTCAAACTATTAGTTCAAGAAAAGGATAGCTATGAATGGAAAATGTGGGGGTTTGTGTGTGTGGAGGAGTTACTGGTTTTGAGGTTATGTATGTGAGATTAATTTATTTCTCTATTAAAAAGTCATCTTTCATCTTTTGTTATAGCATAAATTTTATTTGTTAATGAAATCTCTCTCTTTTTTAAAAAAAGAACTATGCAGGTACCTGGACATAAGTGCCATTTAACTCAATGGAGCTTATTTCTGAGTATATATGTACAAAATTTAAAATGCTTTAATAAAAAGCTTGAAAAGTTCTAGCTCAAAATAGACTCATGGATAGTTTCCTAAAATGGTATGGCTATGAGTACTTAATTGCAAATACATAGGCTTAAGACAAGGAAACAATGTTTAAAAACATCTTGAACTTTCATCAGGTACAGATTATTGCCAATCAGGTTGTTTTAGCAAAAGAAGTGGGAGGTGACAGAATTTTAAAAATATGGTTGTCATAAAAATAATGAAGACACCTGTAAAGCACGATGAACAATCCAATTTTATTTGGGATAAAATGTTGGTACGACCCCTCCCTTTCAATTGCAGATCTGGATGAAACACAGTTATTGACACTATGTGTCTAACATTACAATGTGAAAACTAGTTTTTAGATTTATTATCTTGTTACTACCTATATTTAAAAACAGAGTTTTCAGACAGTCTGAGAGCAACTATGCATTCATATTATTTGAATCACAGTGTGACTCAAAAGCGAAACACTATAGATATTAAACTTTAAGCAAACAAATGAGGGATGAATGATATGCTACCTTCTGACACATTTACAAAGGCAGTACAAACAGAAGCGCGTTTGAAAAAAGCATACTTTCATGAAGCATGTCAAGGAATGTTAGGACGTTACCAGAAGTACATTTAAATAAAAGAAGACTTGCTTCCTTTAGTTAGCTATTACCAAGAAAAAAAAGAGGCATTTTCCTCATTTGAAAATGGTGACCTGATGTGTTCTGTACAATGTTGCATAATAGCCACAGGAACCCAAGCGGGGCAGGGCCACTGAGAAACAAGATAGAGGTGTTGAAATGCTTTAGGAAGCACCAATGTTCTCAGAAGCACAAAAAAACAACAACCCACAACACCAAATGGGGTGATCCTCCAAAACACACCCCAATGAGGGCTGAGTAGTCAACAGGTGTTACAGAATACTGCATGTCAGTTGGGGTGGAGAACCAGGCAAGGGGACAAGAGACAGAACTGGCCTGCTTTTGCTCAACCCCAACTGTACATTGTAATATTCAGAAACATGTTTACAAATATTCAACTGGATAAAGAAATACCACTCCTTAGGCATGCAAAAAAAATATTTCACCTATTCATATACAAACACTGCATTTTCCATGAAATATTATTACTATTACTATTTTGATTTTCTATATCACTATTTTAAAGCCGTAAAATTAAAGGTGACAATATTTGGCACAGCCAAGGTTTTATTAATAGTATATTATACTGCTGATTGCCAACTCAATAGTGAACTGGAAAAAATGGTGAAGCATTGGTACGAGGGAGTAAGGTCAGATGTGTGAGGCAGTTACTCTGACAGATGATCTCTTGCCCATGGCAACAATACAACAGACTAAATAGTTCAGCACTCATTTAAATATAAGATCAAGTGTCATGTAATGTCTATAAATAACAATACTACTTCAATGTGCACAATTTCATTTTCAACTGCTGAAATGAAGTATAGTGCTATTAGACTAGTATACAACAAAATGCTGGTTCTTCAGCAGAATATTAACACACTCTTATACAGTAGCAGTTCTTTATTTCCTGTCCATGTGGAAGCTGAAGGAATTTATCACGCTTAAATAAAAAAATAATTATGGTAAATGTATGAGATACTTTAGTCCCTTAAGATCCCCCAAAGAATCATGGGCTCAGGTTAGCAGCAGAGAAAGAGCACAAAGCATTCAATAGCCACATTTTATTTTATTTTGCTGAATTTGTGGAATACAGTTAAAGCTTTAAATCCTCTCATGATGAAAGGCAGAACAGGAAGGATTATGCTGTTATCATTTCTTAAAATGACTGAGAAAGCTAGAATGTGCACCATGAAAATCAGAACAGGTGCATTAGAGGCCCGGTTACAACTTCAGAGGGTTAGTTTCCTGCTGTAGTAGCTAGCCTTTCATCTCTCAAGAGCTCAGATTAAATGGGCTGTGAAGCTTCTTAATTAAAATGAGCATTCTGGGTTGGCTTGGGTCATCTTCTCATCTGCTGCACCATAAGCCACTCAAAAGTAAGCACAATTTCAGAGTTGTGTGTGCGTGTGTGTACTGGCATACACATACAAACACCCAGCAAGAGCAGTTATAGAACCTGGGAAGGAAGTAACACCTTGGAGCACCATCACATCCTATTTACACCTATTTATTTTAGTTTGGCTAATTTTTGCACAAAGTAGCATTACTCATTATATATCATAGATTTGTGTCTTGGCTGGCTTCATGGTTTTCCCCATGTGATTTTTGCATAGTGTACACACCCACCCACCCACCCTTCTCATGATTTGTGAGATCAAAAATTATGAAACCGATATAACAATAAGGACTTCAAGCTGGTTTGGGACAATATATTGCTTTATCGCCCAGCCCAAGCTCTGGATAATGCCATTGGGGTAATTGGGATGCCATACTGGGACTCTTAAAAGTAGAACTTCTAAGTAATGAGGCAGAAATGGCTGTGAGAGTTAGAGACATTCCCACATTCCAAGACAGCAAGAGACTTCTGCATGGACAGTTCCATGCAGTTCGGAATGATGATGGCAGCAACCAGACCCCCAAAAGGCACAATGAAGATAAACACACAATAAAAACCAGTAGTTAACAATGCAAAATTCACAAGCCATTACCTCCAGGTACAATAAAACTATGTTTGCCGTATGTCTGGGTTTTCCCAGACATTTAAACCGTACTATCCTTGCTACTAAACAGCACTTCCATTTTACTTCTACCAACATTTCTAAAGGAGAGATGAGAGCGTTGGCTGTAAATCATCTAGCCTGATGATAAGACCCTGTCTCTGAACTATATTTAAACCAGGGAATGGAAGAGAATTTCATTCAGTTTGCAATTTTAAGTGAACTGACCTGATTCCCATCTCCCAAACTAGCACAATGGACTGGAACAATACAGCCCTTGACTCAAAAACTGTACCAAATGTCTATATATATATATTAGGATAAAATCGTTTAGAAATATGTTCAATGAGATAAAACACATATTTTAATATGAATTTTTGGATGGATTTCCCCCCTCATTTTAAAAAAAACAGTTTAATGTGGAAACAAATTCATAACTGAACACATGCAAAATTGACACCAACTGGAAATTAATTAAGGACAGATGGAAGAGACTAACAGAGGTTACTGTAGTCCCCTACACTTCAGAAAGGCTAACTAGTACAGTGGTACCTTGGTTTACAAATTTAATCCATTCTGGAAGTATGTTCTTAAACCAAAGCATTCATAAACCAAGGCGTGCTTTCCCATAGCAGCGGGGGACTCAATTTACAAATGGAACACACTCAACAGGAAGCGAAACATGTTCTGCTTCCAAGGCAAAGTTCACAAACCAAAACACCTACTTCTGGGTTTGCAGCATTCTTAATCCACGTTGTTCATAAACTAAGCTGTTCTTAAACCAAGGTACCACTGTAGTTGAATTAGCTTTGTATTCTATTTTTATTTTTTGCCTGTTAACAAGTAGGAAGTGAAATCAAAGTTACGTATGAAGTCTAGATCTAGATTATTTCACTGCATTACTGAATCTATCCTATATTTACTTAACTGTTAACACAGACTGTAGGGCAAAACATTTGATGGCTACCAGATTGGGGAAGGCTGGTCTAGGAACTTGAAATCTTACTCATTTAACATTAAGGTATCCATTCTCACACGTCTCTCCTTTTCCCATTGTTCCTTCTTCCATACCTTTGTCCAACACACTTCCATACATATCCATGCCCACACAGGTGCATTTACTGTCAGACCATATTTCTCTCTTTATTCCCCACCTTTTCAAAGCACTGTAGCAACACCTGAGCTGATTTTGAACTGCCTGCACCTCGTCTAATCATAGCAACCTATGTGAAGTCGGTATCAAATGCTACCGTTTTGATCTGATAGCACCTCTTTTGCAGAGGTATAGGTTGCAATGGAGAATCATGTCCTAATTAACTAATCAACCCTCAACAGCTTTTTGCTATTGCTCTTTGTCATGGGGTAGCAGGGAAAATTAGAACTTCTTGTTTTTTACAAGACTGTCTGAATGCACGTATGGTAAATTTCTATCAATCATTGATCCTGCTGCAGCTCTGCAAATGCTTTCTAGGAGCCGGGTTAATTCACCTCTTATTTGCCATTTTAAAATGTTATATTGTTTGGAACCATGCACCCTCTGGACAGATCATGAAGCTGAGGCTCCAATACTTTGGCCACCTCATGAGAAGAGAAGACTCCCTGGAAAAGACCCTGATGTTGGGAAAGATGGAGGGCACAAGGAGAAGGGGACGACAGAGGATGAGATGGTTGGATAGTGTTCGCGAAGCTACCAGCATGAGTTTGACCAAACTGCGGGAGGCAGTGGAAGACAGAAGTGCCTGGCATGCTCTGGTCCATGGGGTCACAAAGAGTCGGACATGACTAAACGACTAAACAACAAACAACAACCCTCTGGGTGGCTGAGACAATGTTCTCTCCCTTAAATTTCCCATGGCGGCAGATCCCACCTAACAGGGTAGCCTCAGTGCAGAATTATTGGGGTCATGGCCGTGCCTGGCTAGAGGCCAAGGAAGGATGTAATGTTGCCAGAAGTGGGTGGGATGAAGAGGAGGATATGGGCACATATTAATCCATCCCCTCTGCATTTGACGCCATGGAAGCAGCCAATGGACTGTAGAAGCAAACAATGCAAGCATTTCAAAGCTCTCCCACTACCTGAACCTAGATATGAATAATGCTAAATATTTCCACACCAGTTTATAAACCAATGAAACAATACATACAACCCCCCCCAAAGATTATACAGCCCCCATCATATCTTCCAGTGGCCCCAGGAATTTCACATATTTTCATTTATATTTGCACAATCCTAAAAAAAAAACCAAAAACAAACCCCACTGCCACGGTGATTTCAAAAGGTTGACATTTCACATCACAAGTAAATACCTCAGCTTTAACAGTTGACATTTACGAATAGCTTTGCTGTGGTTTCACAATATACTTTCCTTGGCTGCGTCGGAATTCACATTAGTTAACTTGTGAGAGTTTGTGGTATGCCGCCTCATGACAGAAAAACAATTTAGAATTATTAATACCAGACTGTCCATTTGTTAGAATCAAACTCCTCTGATGTTGCTACTGAACTATCTATACAATGTTTGTAGGGAATTAAGGTCTATTCCCACATTTGCTATATTGGTTGACTGCAGAGATGCCTAATCACATCCTCTTTTATTCTTCTGCAAAAAAAAAAAAGGGGGGGGGGTTTCCAGAGAATGATTTAAAAATCTATGCAGAAGTGAAATTGCTGAAACAGGTCTAGGTCTGATCATTTAAAGGAGTCCAACAATGCTGTATTTTAGTTTGATTAAAAAATAATGATGATTTAGCTCCAGCGCTGCATAATCAGTATTTCTATATTCCTAAGGGCTCCCTATGCCCGTAAACATATGACCTCAACACTGCAAGGCATTATGAGAATATTATTTACTGCCTTCTGCAAAGAAAATGATCTAGTCATTAATAGTGCTAAATCCAAATTAGTGTTCTACAGTGGTACCACGGGTTAAGTACTTAATTCGTTCAGGAGGTCCGTTCTTAACCTGAAACTGTTCTTAACCTGAAGCACCACTTTAGCTAATGGGGCCTCCTGCTGCCACCGCACCGCTGGAGCATGATTTCTGTTCTCATCCTGAAGCAAAGTTCTTAACCCGAGGTACTATTTCTGGGTTAGTGGAGTCTGTAAGCTGAAGCGTATGTAACCTGAAGTGTATGTAACCTGAGGTACCACTGTAATACGGTAAGAGGAAAAAATGTTATACAATTAGCACATAGACTTAGAACAGATAAAATCATGTTATTTTGTAACAGCTTTTTCTGCTTCGGGATCTTGGGCTTTACAAAAATAAAAATAAAAATGAATGCTTAGACTCCTGAATTTTAGGCACCTGTGATCAATATGCTCATTTTAAACGTCTTTAGAGCAAAAGTGCTGCCAGTGTTTGTTTTCGACACATAAATCAAGGGCTTTGCAAATATCACCAGAGTTCAAAGGGGGGGGGGTTTGCATGTGAGTTGGGGTATTAAAATCTCCCCTGCTTATTTAATAAGAACAGTTATGTGTTATGGCAATCTCTGGCCTAACACATGTTAGGATATCTAATTATTGGTGCAGATTATTTCAAATGGGTGAAGATAGACTTCCTAAGACGTGACTTAAAGAAACAGATGGCACCAGCTCCGAGCAGTTTCTGGTTTCAGAAATTTTCCAAGTTACTAGAACAGTATGGATTTTCAGGGCAGGCTCTGAATTCACTTGTGGCCAGAAACATCTTTAAACAAAGAGTATCAGATGTCGGAGCAGAAACTCACAAAGTTGAACAGAAAAGGGCTGCTATTATGCATTGATTGTCAGTTCCAAAACAACTGTATTTTCATACTGATGCTGATATTTCCCATGAAAACAGAATACCAGAAAGCTTTTATCGTACTTCATTTTGAACAGATGGAATCAGTGATGCAACTGGAGAGATTCCTGGGCATCCATCTGTTGGGCAGCACTAACAGGGTACCTGCCTCAGTATATTATCTGTAGTCTAATATTAGAGAACGCTATGTAAAGTCCTTACAAAAAGCATGAAATATTGGAGACTGAGCGGGGGGGAAAGCTTTATATTATAAGGAACTAATCAGTATGTAACTTGGAAGGGAGCCTCTTTTGTGATAAAAGTCTTCAAGTCTTAGGGTGGCATTCAACTAAGTTTTATTCAAAGTAGACCCACTGAAATTGATGAACATGGCTAAGTTATGTCCATTACTTCTAGTGAGTCGACCTCAACTGTTAAGTTGTGGGCGAACATATCAGACGACACAGCGATTCTTCCAAAGCAGCTCTTTATTTGTAAGCTGGAACAGAACTGAACTGAGGAGCTCAGTCAGCCTGCTTATATAGAGCTCCACTAGAATGCATCAGTAACCATTTTCTGTAACTAGCCAATCACTGAACGTCACTTTTGATCCTTCATTTGCATAACTATCTACAGTATCCCCCTGCTGGCCCAGGGTGAGAACTTCAGTACATAACATCAACTGCCTCATGATTCAGATGGAACAGAAGGACAGAGGTGGGTATAATTAAATATTGCTAACTCCTAACTCCTCATCTCCTTATGACCACTCCCAGTAGATTCAGACACAGTTAAATAGCATGGGAACAAGATTGACCCCTGTATTTCCAACTTTCACAGTGCCTTAGAGGGCCCCCCCAATAACTGCTTTCTGTAAATGGCTCTAGAGGAAGAAGCAGAACCATTAAAGTACAGTGCCCCCAACTTTCACTTTCCTGAGCTACTACAGAAGGATATTGTGGTCAAAAGGTGCCAAAACATCAAGCAGAATGAGCAGAAGTACACTCCCCACATCGCTCTTTGATGACAAATGTCATCAGCCGGGGCGGGCCAAGGCAGTTTCAGTGCCCTGACTGGGCCTGAAGCCAGGCTGAAATAGATCCAGACAATCAGTTACCTATTTTTACCTAGCAGTTAAACTATTTTGCAAAACCTGGACAAAAGCACTTAAATATTTCATGAAGTAGCTGCAGTTGCATGAGGAGCAAGTATCCGCTGCTAAAAATAGCCAAATGTAATAATGGGAAGTCTTTGCATGTCCTGTACTTGGTATAGATTTCCACAAAAGTTTTCCAAATGTGTTCTAGGATCAGTATATATATCTCCTTAATGCTTCACAGGTGGTGTTTATCACCAAGAAATCCAACAAGTTTCATAAACAAGCTGATGAATGCACTGTTATGCTTCCATTGTGGATTTTTCTCACCTTCTTTTTATGGACAATTTCATCTGCATGAATGCCTTTAGATACAGCCCTTTGTGATTGCTGTTATTTTCACTTAAGAAGAACTGGCACATTATATTTCCCCCCACACAGCATCTTTTAGAAAGTACACTTTCAAAAGCTACTCCCTCTTGTCAGTCATCTCCCACCTTCAGACAATTCGCAGAGCCTCTGTCAAAATCATCTTTCTCCCACAGTCACTGAAGTCATCCTTCTGTTAATCTTCTGCACTAGCTCAACTTCCTTTTTAACACTAATTTAAAACTCTAGTTCTTGATTTAAAGTGCCACCAACCCTGGCCTTCCCTGCCCAATCACCTAGAAGGCAAATGGCTAGATATATGATTGTAAAAACCATTATCTTTCTTTGCATCTTTTGGCTTATTTTTATTACTCAGAGGCCTCTCACGTTATCTTGAGAGAGACTTCTTGGGTGTGAGTTCTGGAAGACCTGCTCCATGACTTGCAGGCCTTTTCCACTTGACTTGACAGGGCGGGGCCCGGACTGACTCCAACTACAAAAGCTAAGGCTGCTGAACACACTCTTTGGCTGGGGTATTGTTTAGGGGCTTTCACTGTTTTGTTGTTGTGGTTGTTGCAGTTATTTATACATATTTTTGTATCTTTATTTTTAGATCTTATAAGGTGTACTTTTTACTGTGTTTTAGTTATTGCTTATTGTTTATGACTACTTTTATTATGTTTGTAATTATGTAAATCTTTTCATGTTGTAAGCCGCCTAGAGCATGGTTTTTAACTATGGAAAGGCAGCATACAAATTAAATGACAATGACGATGAAGTCAGCCTCAGGAAACAAAATAATGTGTTAACTTAAAACACACACGCACACCAACAAGGCTGTAGGAGATAAGAACCAACTCAAAAGAATGATAGGATCAGTCATGAAACATAATAGCTTTATGAGGTGTTTCTGCACACAATTCAAAGTGCAGGTTTTAACTTTTTAAGCTTAAACATTTTGGGAGAGGGGTGTTTGAAGGACCATTGGCAAAGACACAAACTTGTCCAGGCTTCGAGATGTGCCTCAAGAGGACCTGCTCATGTGGCTGTGTGTGATGTGAATTTGGTTAGTAAGCTTGAGAGAAAGGGCCTTTTCTGTGGTGGCACCCAGATTTTGGAAACAGCTGTCCTCAGGGATGGGCATAGCCTTTAACTGTGGGTTTTTTAAACGGCTTTAAGAAACTTCCTTTTTTGAGCGGCCTTCTCTTAAATGTCTCCCCCCCCCCCGGCACGAAAGGTATGTTGCAGAATATAGTTATATTAGTTGTTGTGATAGTCTTTTACTTGTTTTAATCAGCCTTTATAATGAGCAGTAAATATCACTCCTTTTATCAGCCCTGATTATTCAAATTTTTCTCCTTATGTTTTTATGATGTGAGTCACCTTGGGGGCAGCATATAAATCTTTTTATAAACATAAATAATTTAGCGGCAGTGCTGTGTCAAATCCAATCGCCAGAGTTTTTCTAAACCATTGTCCTCTTTATTATGCCACTTTTTTGGAGATGGGGCAAATTTCAGAGATGAGGCAGGCTTGGTCCATACCAGTTACATAACTTTATAAGGTGGCTGAGGAGCCAAGAGAAAGCTCCTGAAAACAAACAGCGTGCCAGTAACAACAAGCGTGATCCTGACTTTCAAAGGACTTTTTTCAGCCTGCCAGGATAGAATGGGCTATACCCTTTTCCACCTAACCGGGGATCTCCTTTGAAAGCCAGGATTACTGTCACTGTTACTGGTGCAATCCCTGCTTTCAAAGGCATTGTCTCTCCCAAAATCACCTCACAAAATTCCTTTCTGATAGCGACCTCTAAAATTCACCATGCCTCTCCCTCAGTTTTCAAGGTGGATTTTTTGTTTTGATGCTTCCCATCATCACAATAATTTGCTTTAAAAAACAAACAAAAACAGCTGCACTCATAAAGTTCAGCTCAGCTCCAGGCAAGGAGCAAGGATCTTTACTCTTCTGTAGAGCATGCTAACACAGTTGTGGCCCTTGCTGTTGAGCTGGGAACAGGAGAAGTGATAGCGGCAATATCAGAGAGAAAAAGTACTGAAATGTCATTTTGAACATATACTTTAAAAAAATTTAAAATCAACCAGTTATGGAATACTGCATACTAAGACTTTCAACACCCTTAACTTTCCACCACCAAACAGAATAAACTGAAGGTCAAACACTGCATTTTTGTTAAATGTAGCATATCTGAAAAGAACACAGAGCATTCAACGAGGCTATCGTCTTTTCCTTTTTGTAAACAGCCTTAACTTCATCTCACGTTTTGCCACTAAAAGTGAGTTCAATGGGGCATAGATACGATGATTTATCGCCACCTTGAGGATACTTTGAAGTTCCACACCTCTGAAGCCCAAAGAGTTGTTCGTTTATTAAATGGTTGCAACACAGCCATATGCTCAAAAGGCTGCATTATTAAAAATACATGGCACATTAACACCTTATGCTCTCTCTTTTACTTTGAGATTATTTGGATTTCCCCCCTAACTTGTAAGCACATTCCCCACCCCACCCCTCACCCAAAAGGACAAATCCCTTTAAAGTGCCATTGAAAATACAGGTTCACAACTTGAACCATTGGAGAAGAAGGGACCCTTTCCTGTATTCAAGATGGTTGATAGTCAAGCAATTCGGCACCTGCCCAGATGCTTAGAAAGCTGAGGTAATTTTAAACTGCTTTGGTATGTTAGCTTTTGTATGTTTAAAGTATAGTTCTGAATTTTTCTCGACTTTACTGTTTTATCTTGTTGTAAACAGCTTCAAGGCATTTTTAAAAAACAATCAAGCAGTGAATAAAACTTATTAAATAAATAAGTGGCCCATTTTAGATAGCAACCCTCAGTAAATTTTTAAGAGCCTATAAGGGACGCGGGTGGCGCTGTGGGTTAAAGCCTCAGCGCCTAGGGCTTGCCGATCGTCAGGTCGGCGGTTCGAATCCCCGCGGCGGGGTGCGCTCCCGCTGCTCGGTCCCAGCGCCTGCCAACCTAGCAGTTCGAAAGCACCCCTGGGTGCAAGTAGATAAATAGGTACCGCTTACCAGCGGGAAGGTAAACGGTGTTCCGTGTGCTGCGCTGGCTCGCCAGATGCAGCTTTGTCACGCTGGCCACGTGACCCGGAAGTGTCTCTGGACAGCGCTGGCCCATGGCCTATAGAGTGAGATGGGCGCACAAACCCCAGAGTCTGTCAAGACTGGCCCGTTCGGGCAGGGGTACCTTTACCTTTATCTTTAAGGGTACAGATTTGTTAACTAAGCCATAAGGCACATCCACACAGGGCAGTTACGTCCACTCCCTTTTCAATATGGCACCACAGACCTATGTAGCTTGAGAACTGTATTTTTAAAAATGTTTTCTGTGTTATTGTCAAAGTAGAAGTTTCCTGCAGGAAAAAATATAGGAGTGGAAACATTTATTCTCCACAGAACTGGCTGTATAAGTGTATAAGAGCCAGTGTGGTGTAGTGGTTAAGAGCGGTAGTCGCGTAATCTGGGTAACCGGGTTCGCATCTCCACTCCTCCACATGCAGCTGCTGGGTGACCTTGGGCTAGTCACACTTCTGTGAAGTCTCTCAGCCCCACTCACCTCACAGAGTGTTTGTTGTGGGGGAGGAAGGGAAAGGAGATTGTTAGCCGCTTTGAGACTCCTGAAGGGGAGTGAAAGGTGGGATATCAATTCCAAACTCATCTTCTTCTTCTTATCATATTAATAATTAATAATTACTGATATACTTGAGAAGGGTGGCCTTTTTTGTATGTATTGTATAAATGATGCCACATACTCTTATTATAAAAAAGGACCCCTGGACAGTTAAGTCCAGTCAAAGGCGACTATGGGGTTGCAGTGCTCATCTCGCTTTCAGGCCATGGGAGCCAGCGTTTGTCCACAGACAGCCTTCCGGGTCACATGGCCAGCATGACTAAACCACTTCTGGTGCAACAAGACACAGTGATGAAAACCAGAGCACATGGAAATGCTATTTACCTTCCCACCGCAGTGGTACCTATTTATCTACTCACACTGGTGTGTTTTTTCAAACTGCAGGAGCTGGGACAGAGCGACAGGAGCTCACCCTGTCAAGGGGATTCGAACCGCTGACCTTCTGATCAGCAAGCCCAAGAGGCTCAGTGGTTTAGACCACAGGGCCACCTGCATCCCTATTATATCCTTTAACACACTAGCAAAGTAAGGCAACTAAAAACTCGAACTTACAAACGGGAATTATCCTCATCATTTAACCTTTTCCATATACTCCTTTTGCATTTTTAACTGAGCAAAGAGTAGCTGGTAACTGTACCTGGCTGATTAGAAGATTGCCAGCTTGAGGTTTTGACTGCATACTGAGGTCCTGTCGGCTTGACAGCTGGCACAGATGCTGGATTGGCAGGAACTGGTCCACGTGTGCCGTTCTCTGGAGTTTCAGGCATGCTCCTTACTGTGGCAGCAGTGTAAGCAGTAAACTGTGTTTGCTCCTGGGAATCACTATTTGGAAACAAAATATTATCCCTTAGTTTAAAGCATTCACAAAACAAGGGTAGATGAAGTTAGATGGATGTGCTCTTGATTTACATAAATATGAAGGATAATTTTTATCTGAAACTCTAGTCTGAAATATTTATCTTTCATTATATCCAACACACTCACACTCACAGAGCAATGTATTTGTCTTACGACAATTCGGACTCAGGGAATATGACAGCTCTCATTTTCAATGTTTTGAAACCCAAGCACACACTGAAATAGCAAAATGCTGAGATCAGTTACACAACTGGTACATAATGCTAAGGTATAGTGTTTCTGAAATGCCCAAGACAAATGAACAAACAAATCAGGAAAAATACTTTTAAAAGATAAGCTTACACCTCTGGAAATAAGAAGCTTATTCCAGGTTGCACTGTGGCTGATGTCACTATTGAAAATTCAGTGTTTTTGTTATCAAAACACTGGTCAGATGCACCCAAGGCTTTCCGTTTGAAGCCATTCAAGTAGGCAAGGGAAACTAGCAGATGCTTTAAGTCTGTTATTTTTTTTGCTGCTACTTACTATTACAATTATATCCCATCTTTCCTCCAAGGAGCATCTAGGGTCTGAGTACATGGTTCTTCCTCTTTCATTTTAACCTGTGAGTCATACTAGGCTAGGCTAAGAGATAGCGATTGGCCCAAGATCACCCAGTGAACTTTGTGACCGAATGGGGATTTGAAAACGACTCCCCTTGGTCCTAGACATTTCACTCACAATACCACACTCATTATTACACACAAATTAAATGAGCACAGAATGGAACGCTATATGTAGGATGAATGATAACAGTAAAAAATAAAGCCATACAGCTGCAATGCAACAAACTATGGGTATTGTAATGGAAGGGAAGGCTCCAGCCTTGGTGGAGAGTGGCCTTTTCATGAAACTTTTGATTTATGGCTCACTCCAATGCCTATTGAGCTTCGAAGGAGGCTCTCTGTCAACATTTGCGGCAGGTCTCACACACCAATAACTGTTGGAACTGTTTTTGTAAGATGTACTTCATCAAATCAGAAAACATTTTTCTCTTCTGCTGCTGCACTCCCTCTGGGCTTCCTCCCAGTGGTAATCTTTACATCACGTTCAAGTAATCATGGAAATGCTGTCAATATGCAGCACGACGACTTAAAAAGCGCTAATTTCCATAGCAATCGGCTTTCTGGCATAATTCTGTGTATCAGTCAGACTGATTAATGGGACAGTGTTTTGAGGGAAGAAAATCCCACATTAATATTGAGAAACACTAACGCAGAGTTGCTCATCTGTCAAGTTCATTTAACACAGCCAGCAAAAAGCTCAAGAATGAGCCCCCCTGGCAACTGGGTACCTCCCTCAGAGGAATGCATCTTTTACCATTAAAAGTAGTAAAGGACTTTTAAGTTCCTTGAAGTGATACAATTTCCCTGATCTGTAGCTTTAAGAAAGCCTTTCAAATTGCATTTAAGAATCGGGGGGGGGGGGAGACCATGTGCCATGAATGCGAAAGGTTTCAGGTTCAATCCCCAACATCTGCAAGAAAAGAGATTCTGCCAGTTACTTGGCCTCCGGATACTGTTGGACTCCCATCAGCCCTGACCATTGGCCATGCTGGCTGGAATTGATGGGAGTTGTAGTTCAGCAAAACCTAGAGACAAAAGGCTCCCCACCCCAAGACAAAGGTAGATGGATGAGTCCGACTCAGTACAGGGCAGCTTCCCATGTCCTTCTTTTAAAAGACATAAGGCAGGCAGGCTAGAACATGTTATTTAATGCATCACCATGTGCTTTTCATTTTCTTACGTATGATAGGTTGGTACTAATTAAGTTTCAGTTTTAGGCTGAAACGACCAACACTCCTTTTATCAAAAGAGCTAGTAAAAAATCAGAGAAATTTTGAAGGTGGGAAAGGAGACTTAATTGCTGTGAGAGCTCTGGCCCTTTTCCCCTCGGCCCTCCTATTCCTGCTGCCCCTTCCCCATCTTCCATCCCCTCAGATTCTCTTACTTTCTCTTTGCGACCAAAAGGGCCAAACCAGATACGATGGGGCAGCCATATTTGTTGTTCACGTGTCTGTCCCGTTTGTGCACTGAAATGGAGGGAATTCAAAGAGGCATGCAAGTGAGAGGAGCTTACCTCTCGACACTTCGCCTCCCTGAGATCTGTCACTTCAGGTACTTTTCTCTCAGCTCACTTCCAATACCGGAGACAGATTGGGAGAAAAAGTGCCTGAAATGATGAAGTGCTTTCCTAAAGCAGGAAAGACAAAAGGGGCTCACACCCCACACGTCAATGCATGGAATAGTGAGATGGAAAGGGTCATTGACATGACTGCTCCTAAGCCCCCTCTCTCGCCATGGGAAGTTTGGGAGGCTGCTTGGTTTACCGAAAACTTCAGAAGATAGAGGCCAGACACTGTCTACAGCAGGTAGCACACGTTCTGGTGTGAATCTGATCAAAAAGAGACACGAGTGCATAGCCATTCCAACTGGATGGCACTGATGGCTGTGAAAAAAACATCTCTCTCTGCCTCTGTTGCATCCTCAGTGAATCACCCAAGTAGGGGCTATTAAGAATGGTAAATTAGGTGGTCCAGACCAGTGTGGTATCATTGACAGAAGACCAGTCAATAGCCTTCTGTGAGAGATCTGTGAATCACTTTGAGGGGGGGGGAGGTATGTAAGGGTATGATTTTCTCATCTCATTTTAATTCACAGCAGAGATCTATCCTGACAGTTTGCCTGAAATCAATACTTCCCATGTCTGACTTCTGAGGTTACATATGAGGATATTTTGCTTTCAGCTTCAAGATTTAGAAACCTGCTTCAAGTCCTCCAGAGATCAAATCAAACTCACTAACTGTTAAGAGCATTGCAGCTGGAAATATAATTTGAACATGCAGAAAATAGAATTAATTAAATTTAGTAAAAAGCTAAATTAGCGACAGTGACTAATGAAGAATGAATTAGAGCAATAGAGCCACTTAAGTAAAAGTTAATGAGATACAGAAGAGCTGAAGTATGCAAAGCACTTGCCTAACCTATGTATTGCATTTCCCCAAGCTAGTATTAATTCTGTAAAGTAGATCTCTACATATAATTTTAAAAGATCCCCCCCCCTCTTCCTCATCTACCTAATTTATTGCCATATTCTTGAAGAACAATGAACTCTCTCGGGCTTTTATGGGGACAAGACAGAGAACTGCTGCAATCCAGGAACTCCCTTTGGTGCAAGAAATTTAAAAAGTCACACATCATGCTGTACAGGTTAGGGTGCTCTTTTGTGAAAAGGAATGAACTTCAACATGGGCAAATTTGCACCATTGTCTGCCTAGATTGCAACTTGGTACATGAGCAACAAGCTAATGTACAGAAGTGCTTCAGAAAGTTAAGCAAAACAGTGGGGCGGTCATTCCCAGGGCAGACTACAGAGGTCAGAAAGGCCAGACATCTGCTGGATTCTTTAGATCAGGAAGCCTACAGTTCAGAGCCACTACTATCATTTTGCGTTGAAGAAGAGAGTAGCAAACATTCCTGGTCAAAAATCCCCCACTAGTGAGACGGCTTGCCCATACAGATCCCTAAGCACTGGCCATAGTGCTGTTAATTCCAGAAATAGGTAAATCTACACAGAAAGTTTATTTTTCACCACAAAAAGCAATTAACTCTAACTTTTATTTTTTTTTTTTATAAAATTTTTTATTGCGTTTCTTTCCATAGGTTAACAGATTTGTTTACATAGCAACATGTAAGAAACATTTTTTATATATGAAGAAAAATAAAAAAAAGAAAAAAATATTAAGAAACTTTCATAACGTCCTTCGACAGTTCGCTTTTGGACCTCCTCGCATCCTCTCAGCATTGCATTCATTGTTCTAGCCAGTTCAGCAATTTGTTATCTTGTTTCCCATCTTATTATACCTTTGAATATATTATGTTACCAATTTCGATAATTTGTGATTTAGTTTTAACACTCTTAATAAACATAATATTTTGTTTCTAGTTTGTCTCGTTTTTTTCCATCAATACTTACTTTATCATTTACCTAGATAAATTGCAGAAGCATAACGTTTCTTAATCGTGCACAATCTTAACATTCAAACAACTTATAATATTTTTGCAAATAGTCCTTAAATTTTTTCCAGTCCTCCTCCATTGTTTCTATTAACTCTAACTTTTAAATACGTTTCAGTACCCTCTGTAAGCAACCATTTCTCAGCAAGATTTGTGCTCTTTAATCCTTCCAGTTGTGTTTTCTACATTAAATGTCAAATTTTATTCTAATTATACCAAGCATGGTTCACCTCTACCTGACAGCAACCCCCCTCGGGGGGGGGTGTTTGGTTTTATTCTGCCTCCCAACACTCCCTAAAATTTGACATTTTTGCCCACTGTTGCCAATCTGTCCATGGAAATTGCAAGGCAGGCTGATAGATACTGTGCTTATATGGTATACCATTTGACTAAGGGAATATGAAGACAGACTTAGCAGGTAAAGCAAAATATTGGGGGAAGGGAGATTAAAGGAGAGAGTCAGTCATACTGCATAAGGGTTCAGACAAACTTTGCATCAATGCTTCATGAGGGAAACTTGAAAAATGCAAATAGATGAGCCTTGGAGGAGAGCATTCCAAAGTCAGGCCACCACCACAATGAAGATCATATTCCATAACCACCTGCCTCGCTTATGAAGATAGGGAAACACAATTTGAGAAGGATTCTTTCTAGAACCTGTTGCTGGGTTGTAACTATAGGTCAAACCTTTAAGCTATTCTACCGAGTCTTGGCTTTCCCTAAGGTATCTTCTTTTACTACCTACTGATTTAGAGAGCAGCAAGACTCTCCTTCTAAAAGGAGACTCCCCTTTGTGGCATAGATGTCTAATCAGTGAACACAAGAACCAGAACGAACAGTTATTAGATGCAGGCATTCTTATAACTCTAGCATTCTGACTTAACATACTGTCTCTCCAGCAACTATTCCCACTCCTTTATACAAATAGTCGTACCTTGGAAGTCAAACGGAATCCATTCCGGAAGTCGGTTCGACTTCCAAAACGTTTGGAAACCAAAGTGCAGCTTCTGATTGGCTGCAAGAGGTTCTTGCAGCCAATTGGAAGCCGCGGAAGCCATGCCGGACATTTGGCTTCTGAAAATCGTTCAAAAATTGGAACACTCACTTCCAGGTTTCGATCGATCGGGAGCTGATTTGTTTGGGAGCCAAGTCGTTCGGGATCCAAGGTACAACTGTATTCATATATATATATATATATATATATATATATATATGCTTTCGTAGGTTTTCACGGGTACAGGAATGCAGGTTTTGGTGTCTTCGGGTGTCTTCCCGTGTAAGAGTTGGGGTGTCTAGGCGACGTTTCGACGAGGTCTCACTCGTCATCTTCAGGCTGGTGCTTTCGGCTTCTTGTTACTGGAACAGAGCAGGATCTCAGTGTTTGAGTTCCTATAAATACTGTTGAGGGGGTGTGGTGTATAGCCTCCAACGTTCTGGGCAGAGAGGAAGTTCCCAGGTTAGGTGCCTTTTCTTCTTTTGTTCATTAATTACTTGAGGGATATCTTGGGTGATTTCTTGAGTGATATTTTGAGTACCACTTGGGAGGGTCATTAGGTGTGGATTAGTTGCTAAAGCTTTTGTGTCTTGACCTCTTGAGCTTGTGAAGAGTTTTTCTGAGAAAATGGCTGTACTGCACTTAGTTGTGCTCTGGCTTGGCTTCGTGTATAGGGGCGAGCTGTGGTTTTGTGCCCTGTGCCAGCCAGATCTGTGTAGGGATTGCAGGGGGGTGCAGCATCCGGAGGTGCCACTATGGTTTGGCTACTGGATGGTGTCTGTAATTTATCTGTGGAGAGGGTCTGGGTTTGGGTCTGGTGTGGTTGATTGGAGATGGCGTTCTGTGTGCCTCTGGTTCTGGTGTCGGTTTTTGTGGGGAGGGCTAATTTCCAGATGTCTGGCAGGCGGGACGTGTCGTCACGCTTGTTCATGTTGTGAGGGTGTTTCTCTATCTCGATGGCTTCCATGATTATTCTCTTGTGGTGATGTTCCATGTTAAAGAGCAATTTGGAATCTGCAAAATTAATTTCATGTCCTGTTTCTTTCATGTGTTGGTAAAGAGAGGAAGTTTTTTCTTCTTTTTTGACGGCATTCTTGTGTTCTGCGATACGTGCATTTATTCGTCTGTTTGTTTGTCCAATGTACGTGGCTGGGCAGACTTTGCAGGGTATTTCATAGACCCCTTGGTTTTCTAACTGGATTTTATCTTTGGGGTTTCTGAGGATATTGGCTATTTTTTGGTTGGTGCAAAAGGCTGTTTTGATATTGTGTTTATGGAGGATTTTGCTAATTTTATCTGTAGTGCCCTTGATATAAGGAAGGAGGGCCATGCCATTGTTTTCTTCTGTGTCTTGGTTTTTGGGGGGTGTTTCTTTTTGGATTAGCTTCGTAACCCTGTTTTGCTGGTATCCGTTGGCGATTAACACATTTGAGAGATTCTGTAACTCAGTTGTCAAGTGGTCTTTGTCAGCCAGGCGTTTGGTTCTGGAGATGAGAGTCTTGGCTACGGAGTTTATTTGTGCAGGGTGGTGGTGTGATTGTGCATGTAAGTAGCGGTTGGTGTGTGTTTTTTTCCGGTAGATAGTGTGTCCTAGGGAGCCATCAGGTTTTTTGTAGATTAGGACGTCAAGGAAGGGAAGTTGGTTGTTGGCTTCTATTTCCATAGTGAATTGTATTTTGGGGTGTAGGCTGTTGAGATGTGTGAGGAAGCTATCTAGTTTTTCCTTCCCGTGTGGCCAAATTACAAAGGTGTCGTCAATATATCTGAGCCAAAGTTTGGGTTTGTGTTCTGACTTGTCTAAAGCATTGGTTTCAAAGTGTTCCATGTACAGATTTGCGATGACCGGTGAGAGGGGTGATCCCATAGGTGCTCCTTCTATCTGTTTGTATCTTTGTCCATTGTGGATGAAGTACGTGTTGGTTAGGCAGTGGTTGGTCAGGTCCAGGATGTATTCGGGGGGGATTGTATTTGTTTTGAATGGCTGTCAAGGCTTCATTAATGGGCACTTGTGTGAAGAGAGATACAACATCGAAGCTCACAAGTAGGTCATCGGGATGTAGGTTTTGCTTCTTTATTGTTTCTATGAACTGGAAGGAGTTTGTAACGTGTGAAGCGATAGATTCTGCATAGGGCTGAAGTTGCTTAGCGAGAAATTTAGCGAGATTTTGTAGAGGTGAGCCTATGGAGCTGACTATTGGTCTGAGTGGTGTTCCTTCTTTGTGTATCTTGGGGAGACCGTAGAGTTTGGGGCATCTGGATGATTTTTCTCTGGGGATGATTCTTAGCTGGATTTCTTCACTGATAGGAGAGGCTTTTATTTTGGATTTGGTGGTTTTTTCCAGATAGGTGGTGGGATCTGTTTTTATAGGTTGGTAGGTAGGGTCTTGGAGTAGATTTGATAGTTTTGCTTGGTAGTCCGATGTGTTCATCACAACAGTGGCATTACCTTTGTCTGCTGGGAGAATGATTATGTTGTTGTCTTTCCTCAGGTTGGTGAGTGCTTTCTGTTCTTCTTTGTGTAAATTGCTTCTGGGATCTGGGCAGATCCCAGAAGCAACGATCTGGGCAGATCGTTGGAGGCTATACACCACACCCCCTCAACAGTATTTATAGGAACTCAAACACTGAGATCCTGCTCTGTTCTAGTAACAAGAAGCCGAAAGCACCAGCCTGAAGATGACGAGTGAGACCTCGTCGAAACGTCGCCTAGACACCCCAACTCTTACACGGGAAGACACCCGAAGACACCAAAACCTGCATATATATATATATACGTATCGTCACGTATCGCAGAACACAAGAATGCCGTCAAAAAAGAAGAAAAAACTTCCTCTCTTTACCAACACATGAAAGAAACAGGACACGAAATTAATTTTGCAGATTCCAAATTGCTCTTTAACATGGAACATCACCACAAGAGAATAATCATGGAAGCCATCGAGATAGAGAAACATCCTCACAACATGAACAAGCGTGACGATACGTCCCGTCTGCCAGACATCTGGAAAATAGCCCTCCCCACAAAAACCGACACCAGAACCAGAGGCACACAGAACGCCATCTCCAATCAACCACACCAGACCCAAACCCAGACCCTCTCCACAGATAAATTACAGACACCATCCAGTAGCCAAACCATAGTGGCACCTCCGGATGCTGCACCCCCCTGCAATTCCTACACAGATCTGGCTGGCACAGGGCACAAAACCACAGCTCGCCCCTATACACGAAGCCAAGCCAGAGCACAACTAAGTGCAATACAGCCATCTTCTCAGAAAAACTCTTCACAAGTTCAAGAGGTCAAGACACGAAAGCTTTAGCAACTAATCCACACCTAATGACCCTCCTAAGTGGTACTCAGAATATCACTCAAGAAATCACTCAAGATATCCCTCAAGTAATTAATGAACAAAAGAAGAAAAGGCACACTAACCTGGGAACTTCCTCTCTGCCCAGAACGTTGGAGGCTATACACCACACCCCCTCAACAGTATTTATAGGAACTCAAACACTGAGATCCTGCTCTGTTCCAGTAACAAGAAGCCGAAAGCACCAGCCTGAAGATGACGAGTGAGACCTCGTCGAAACGTCGCCTAGACACCCCAACTCTTACACGGGAAGACACCCGAAGATACCAAAACCTGCATTCCTGTACCCGTGAAAATCTACGAAAGCAAATATATATATATATATATATATGTTTGCCCCATATTCCCCTAATACTAGCCCTCATGTTACCCAACCATAATTAACCATCGTTTTCCTAATGTTCTGTACAAGTCACTTCCCTCTAGCTCCACCCAACATTCTATTCCCCCACTGCCAATCAACCTTCCCTTTCGACTTTTGTTATAAAGATTCTCTCTCTCTCTCTCTCTCTCTCTAAAACAATAACAAACAACTGTTTAACTACCTTTGCTTTAGGACTGCAGCCTTAGTCGTGTCTCTGTTTTAAGGATTAGCTTCTAGCTAGCTTCTAATTGAAATCTACTTTTTGCTATGTTTCAGGCATCTCTTTTTAAAAACAAAGAGAAATGCACCAAGTATTTAAAATGGTTCCACCTTTTTATCACCAGTAAAAGGAGGGAGGTATTGAACTCTAATCTGTGGTTTCTGGAATGTTAAACAGAGATCAACAGATGTAGAAATAAACCTGCCATTTCATAATGTTTGCAGGCGTAACAGAAATGTTTGGAGGAAAAATGCCTGCACGATGGCAACATAAAAAAAATGCTTGGTGCCAAGGTCACAGGAGACACAAAGGGAGAAGAAATTCTTACTTTCCACCCCATAATCCTATTCTGCTCTTTAAAAAAAACTTTCCGCTGTAAATTACAAAGGTAAATGTTTATGTTGCTAAAAGTAACAGTGTTTCCAACGGTTTATAAGGAAAAAGGAGGAACTGCCAGGCTCACAAAGAGGCAAAAAAGAACAAATAGGGTAATGCTATTCAAGTTTTTTTTTGCCTTGGATTCTGTTAAAAAGGGCACACGCAAAAAAGGTGTGAGAAGTGGGAATCCAAGTTGCATCAAACACAAAGCATTCTTTTTCAGAAGCAGCATAATCTGTTTCCTCAAAACACACCATGGTTTCCTCCATAACACTAAATCATTAGTGTTACAATCCTAGAAAGGTGTCAATTATGTGCTAATAGAGGGAGTTTGGAAATTCACAATTTAAAAGGCAGCCAAGGCAGCCACTTGCCTGGTACAAGTAACAGAGCAAATTATACTTGCATGTTTTACAATGCCACCTACCTGTGTTTGGGCTGCAACTGCAGCAAAATCCTAGATTTCTACCCTTGGACTTTCCTGGGGAAATGCATCCCTAGGACAGATATGCACAAAGTTCTCTCTGCCTTTTCTCATTACATGACCAATGGACTTTTGCAACTAGATTGTAGTCCCTACAAAATTTTCAAATTGGAGCCCAAGGAGCACATGCTTCCCCCCCCTTCCCTCTCCAAGCACATTCTCCTCCCTTCCTTTGTTAAATGTGCACCAACAGAAACCAGAGCTCACCCGTAACCATAGTTTCCAGTTCCATTTTAATCTATGGTTTCAATTCAAGTTTATTTAAAAAATTGATTGATTATGTGGCGTTTGCCTCCTAGGATGGGTCATAAGGAAAGGGTTAAATGAGTGTGATGTGATTGGCCAGTGGGAATGCAAGGGGGGAGTAAAAGTTAGAGTGGGAGGCTTTGAAAGTCAGTTGAGGTTTGGGAATTGGAGAAGGAAGAGGGAGGAATAGGCAGTGGGTTGGTCGAGTTGTATTGTGAGAGAATGAGAGGAATTGTTAGGTGGAATAAGATAGATAGTTGGGGATAATCAGTTTGAAGTTGTTAGGAACTAAGATTAAGAAACTGTCAAGAAAAACTAACTGAAACCATAAGCTTGTTCCTGCATTTAAAAATAAACTTGATTATTTGTTTATGTTAACAACTGTCTGGACTCTGTGTGTCCCCGTGAGAAACGGGGTGGTGGCAGCGAAGAAAGCAATCACAGTGGTGGCACAGGGTCAATAGACCGTCAAACGTCCGGGGGCCCTGTGTGGTCGCCACAGTCATGTTTGTCAAAGGCGCTTCCCATCCAAATAATGCACACAGCAGAGAATGAACTCTTTATTGTCAAAGATAACACAGTCACTTCTGGAGACCTACACACACCAATCTACTGCTTAGGGAGCTATTCCCATGTCCGTGTTCTGTGGAACAGGTGCGGCAACTGGTGACCACTCCCCTTCCACCAATTTATGTACCTTTCCCCAATGGGCTGTGAACACCTAGTCAGTTTGCAGAGAGTTAGCATTGCATCTACATACAGGAAGTGGTAGCCAAATTGTGGTGGTAAATAAGCAATTGACTGGGCCACATTTCCCCACTCGTGTCCTAGTCTAAAGGGTACGTCCATTCCAACCACTCTTCCTGTTTTCAGAGGTGCAGGAAGTGAAGAAACTTTTCGTGTCATGCCCCTGTGTTTCTGCACTGGATGGGTCAATTCAAAGATATTCCACAGGCAACCGACACATGACTAGAGCATATGGCAGTGGTCAATTGTATGGAAGCACATTATGTATGGAAGCACATATGCAGCTACACTAGCATAAAAACAACTCCTGTTATTTAATGATAGAACAAGCCTTTGAAGACTGACTGCTTTCAACTGACTGTGCTGCTGAAACGTGAAACCCTATACTCCTGTAGTTTCATAATATTTTCTCATATGCCTACGATTTTTGAAAACGTTCCCTCTTTCCAACCTTTTTCTGCACCTCACTATTGTGAAAGACATATGGTAGTACTTTCATATATTATAAAACTGGCCTAGAACTGGCATAACAACCCAGATTTGGGGAGGGACAAGGACAAAGTTTTATGAAGTACCAAAAAAAAAAGTTGTGCATAAAAAAAAACAAGGGGGGGGGAGAAAGACACTCATCTGGCTGCGGAATACATAACAGACATTCACTGCTCTTAAGGAATTTATGATACAACAAAACAAAATCCTTTGTATACTGTGACTTGGGATATTCAGAATTATGCCTGCTCCTGAGGCACATTAATAGTGAAATGGTCCGTGTATGCCAAGCTAGAGGAAACTAGTTTGCTAGACACAATAAATGAGCTAGTTGCATCTAAACCATCAAAACACAGACGTCTGGTTTGTAGGTTAAATAAAGCGTCCAAGGAAAGTTAGGTCTAATGTTACCATAGTTGTGGTCAGGAAGTATGACACAGAACAAAATGTCCCACCCCACAAGGAAACATGAAACATTTTATGGAGTAGCTGTCAAATGTGTATAAAACCATTTATTTGCTCCCCATTTACCGAAAGTAACAGCCTCATAAGATTAAGTCAGTGAATATCTGAGGAAGAGAGACTCTCTGTTCAAATAATACAATAATGCGGCTTCTTCACCGATGGAGCTGTTGCCAGTACCTCATTCAAAACGATTGATTCCACTCTGGTAACATTTCCCCACCTTGCGGTTAACAAAAAGGTCGCACCTCTTTTAAATTAAGGGAAAAGGTTCGGTGCTATGCAGCACATCACAAATTCAAGCCAAGTTGGAAGGCCACCACCAACCTGCACAATTTATGATGACAGCTTTTTAGTGATTAACAGCTCTGTGCCCCCCCACCTCCACACACACACACACACACACACACACACACACACACAGCAAAACCTCCCCCCATGCAGCAAGATTCCCTGTCCCATTCTATTAGGTTGTAATGGATATTTTGCTAATAGTGACTGATCAGTACTGGTGAAAATAAACCGCAAGAAGACCTCCATTGCTGGAGCTAAGTACTACATGAGTGGTATACGTAAGTGTGAATTAATTCATGACAGTCCATTAACAAGTTAGAAGATAAGAAGTCAAAGGAGTGCAGAACCATTCCTGTCACACACTCTTACGGTCTCCAGTTTCTTTGCATCTCGAAAGCACTTGCTGATTGTCTTGATGGTCTTGTACTTTCCAAAGTTGGTGGTTTGATAATAGGAGTAATGAGAAGGGCATCCAACAGTGTACGATAGGTACTGTGATCAGAGAGTCTGGTAAGCATTTAAAGAGAATTTACTTTGGCAGCTGGTTTACTCGCAAAGTAGAAGGTTAACTAGACATGCTACAGTCGTGAGAAGCGAACTATCCAGTGCAATTCAGAAATGAGTCGCCAACTCTAAGGCAATGCTCCCTCTACTCACAGTCCCCCCAACAGGGGTGTTGACAAGTACTTAAGGGCTTGGGACAGAGGCCTCAACAGCCCTGTAAGTGGGGGGAAAGGGGCAGGAGACCCAGGCTTCAGGGGCCTTTTGTCACCCCCTAATACCACCCCTGTCCCCCAATAATTTTAAACTGACTCATGATTCTGGTTGTAATATACAATGCTCCTGAGCCTTTGAGAAAAGGAAAGATGTGCAGCCTCCAAATTTGACGCACCAGGCTCTGAGAAGCTTTCTAATCCCAGCAGCCAATAATAGCATCTGCAAAGGCTTTACTAAGCTCTACTAGCCATCCTTCTATCCTGTATTTTCGTGACAGCTTCAACTTATAGCAAGCCAAAAACAAAACAAAAAACCCTCTTCCCATATGCTTCTCCGTTCATTGCAAATATTTCTTTTTGAGGGAAATAACATTGCTGCTTGAGAATTATGAGGCATGCAAAATTCTATGTTGAACCAGATAATTCCAAGTTTTGGACACATCACTATATCAAAATTAGAAGGCTGGGCTGGATAGTTGTTCAAAAGTAATGAACAGAAACTGCTAAGTGCATCCAAATCACCTTGTATGGGTTCATTTAAATAATTAGAGTGACACATCCTGGATTCTGCATCCATTATAAAACCCCAAGGTAAAAGACTGAATTTTGGTTTGTGTGACGTGTTCAAGAAATGAGCAGAGCTAACTTACAATTCATGCCTTTTCAGCTTCTGCTGTGTATATTTGAAAGGAGTTATATTACTAAAGAATATATTCCCTCCCTCTGGTGCAGGTTCAAGTAATTAATTCGCTCAGTTGGGGAAATGATGTGGGGTTTTGAAAGACAAATAATATCCCATACTATGTCCATGAATCTTGAGTGTATTGTAAAATGCTAGTACGCTGGTTGAATTCACACAACTATGTACTAAAGCAAAACAAACAGAGCCTTGACCCTCTGGTTTCTTACTGGGCAGCCATGATGGTGATAGCAGCTTCCACTTGTTTTAGATTAACAGTAGTTGAACATTGTCATCTGAATTTGGCTTCTTTTCATTAACCAGCCAGTTTATCCATGTTCAGACAACATGGCAAATGGCAGTATTTTAAAAACGTAAGTAGAACTTTCTGAAACGATCTTTGCAGCTACCTCAGAGAAAAAATACTAAAGCAAAATGTTTTAGCATCATGTCTGAACCAGCTCTGTTAAGTTAGTACCACTGAATTTCACCACTTGCAAGTGAACATATTCCACCTCCCACCCTCCACGAGATACAAAGATATTCCAGACCTCCGTACAGCAACTGCAGCAGACACAGCAGCAGCGGCACTCTTAAACTGTGACGATTCCACCTTTGGAAGTAAAGTAGAGGGGATGGGAGCAAACGTCACATTACTTCCCAGTGGATTTTCCAGTGGCTCTTTCATAGGGTAGAAGCTTCAGTTCAAATGGAGAAAAAGCAAGGAAGCGAAAGGATAGAGAAAAAGGAAATGAGAAATAAAATATACAAGACACATTTATAGAAGTAATTTCAAAGCTCATTCCTAGCAAAGCAGCAACAAAACCGCTAGCACATTGGATGGGGGAACCACGTGTTGATTCCTGCGTTTAAGGGGATTGGGTTAGATAACCCTTGGGGTCCCTTTCAACTCTATGATTCTATGATTTTTTTTGGGGGGGGGAGACATTTAAGCCACCTAGCGTACAATTCCATTAATGAAATTTTCATAACTGCTTCAGAGACTTTTAAAGTCGGCTCTGCAATGGGAGTTTGACCATGTTCAACCCACGTAGTGGTGATGGCTCTCATATTTTAATCGAGACAAAACAAGAAAACTGTTGCCTTCACATTCTCTTTAAAGACTGCCTGGACTAATCTAATAGCAATAATGCAGCATTGTATGTGTGTGTGTGTGTTAGGATTCTTTCCCCATGTTGCAGTCATGGAATTGTTTTATCACATGACGGTGTATGTTTTCATTCCACATAGCAGGATGTGATGGAGACAGGATGTTTATATTACTGTGTTTCCGTGATGTAGAATTATTGTCCTGTGTTCTCTCTCTTTTTGCTGTTTGATGCTGATGAAGAAGGAGCTGAGTCAGAATGCTCTGAGTGTATTATATGTAAATAAAGTAGTTTAGCCAATATTGCTGTGCTACTGGGTCTGTCACGCTGACTGCTAACACTTTGCTGATCCTGAAGTGTGCTGATGTCTCTGAGGCATCAGTCGCTGTGATGTTTGGGCTGGAGAAAGACTTTGAGTCTCCCGACCGACCAGGAGGACAGTACTGAACGTGTTGGACTAGTCAATAGCATAGCTCTCCCAATATCTAAGTGCATCTTTGATTGATATGCAGTTACTGGAATCGTAGCCATTCAAAAGTGAAGTTCAGCCTGCATTACTAACCCAGTATGGAAAAGTCAGCAAGGGCTGGCTGACTGAATTTATGCATTTTCCACTTTTCTTCCCTAAGAATGTTATTGAGTCTGAAGCAGTTTCTGTCATCAATAGAGAATCCAAATCTAAATCCAACACAGAATGTGGCATGCTTGCCCCCACTGATTTCAATGGGGTTGCTGAAGTCCATAGGTTTCAATAGGCTTAAGCAAGCTTAAACTTTGTATCAGGTTTAGACCTTCCTTTTGATCTTCTTAAGATGTATCTCCATAATTCATTTAAAGCTTCAAATCAGCATGGTGGCTTTTATAAGGCAATTGTAAAGAAAATCTGATGCATGATCGTCTCTGATCGTCTTCCATGAATTTAAGCATGGAGTATTTGGTTTCAGGTCATTGGGACACAGAGCTTGAATTTTGTAATGAATAACTCACTTCAGATGTTAAAAGAAAATTAGCTGACCCCTCATAAAAACAGCAACCGGGGGTGGTGGGGGGAATGTATGAGATTATTTTGAGCAACATTAGTATTCAGAAGCAATATATATATATTTTCAAAGTTACTAGACTCCCCAGAACAATCAATAGACGTGTGACAGCATTGCTGTTATTGCTTAGGGTTAAGCTTCCAATAATTCCCTTGTGGCCAGTTTACCTGGCCAAAGACTTACTGTTATTGAAAATGTCACTCTGTCCATATTTACTAATTTTTTTGTTCTGTTTTTGTTGGACAAACTTTTCTGCAATGTATTCTTGGCATTTCAGAAAGAAAAGAATTTACTTTTACAGTTTAAATTTTATGGATAAAAGCAAAACCTCCCCCTTGTCATGCTTTTGCACACACACAAAATAAATACAGGGAGCCTTATTTCCCTTTAAAAAAAAAAAAGCACAGGAAATAATTTGGTCTTCAAAATTCTAGGATTCCAATACCTGCCAGGAAGAGGGGGCACCAATGCAGTTTTCCCAGTCTGGACTGTCAAAGTAGATCCCTCTGGAGCAATTGGAGCCATAAGGGTCTCAAATGTCTGAGTTGCCACTGTGCTAGTCAGGGGTGGGCTCCTTTTATTATCAGCTTCATTTGCACCCAACCTTGCAGGAGCTGGGGCAAGCTCTGGAGAACCAGTTTTTATCCTACTTGACCTTAATTCAACAAGAATTATGATACATTAAACACAAATACCATACTTATTTATTTAAACGTTACCTCATAAAAGGCGTAAGGGACGCGGGTGGCGCTGTGGGTAAAAGCCTCAGCGCCTAGGGCTTGCCGATCGAAAGGCCGGCGGTTCAAATCCCCGCGGCGGGGTGCGCTCCCGCTGCTCGGTCCCAGCGCCTGCCAACCTAGCAGTTCGAAAGCACCCCCGGGTGCAAGTAGATAAATAGGTACCGCTTACCAGCGGGAAGGTAAACGGCGTTCCGTGTGCTGCGCTGGCTCGCCAGATGCAGCTTTGTCACGCTGGCCACGTGACCCAGAAGTGTCTCCAGACAGCGCTGGCCCCCGGCCTATAGATTGAGATGGGCGCACAAACCCCAGAGTCTGTCAAGACTGGCCCGTTCGGGCAGGGGTACCTTTACCTTTTAATAAAAGGCGTAACCAACAGTTACAGTGCTTGATAGGGTTTTCGGGTTTTTTTAATGAACTACATCTGTTCAAAAGACCTGTGGTATACAAATATCCGGCGTTTATATTTGCCAAATGTCCAATCCCCCCCCCTTCTTTGGATAACTCAAGTCAACTTTGGATAACGAGAATGCGAAGGCAGTCATGGTTTCCTTCCCCGGAGATGGCACTCCTCCAGCTCGTAACTGACAAAAATTATACGCCCAATTTCATTCCCTGAACTTGAATGTTACCATACTTAACACAGAACTTGGATGGTGGTCAGAAGGGAGAACTAAAAATTATACTGAGTCAGGGTCACTTGACACAACTCAGAAAGATCAGTCAGTGTAGGATTTTAAGAAAGCCTGTGCGCCAACATTTCCAATTTTATACCAACCAGACTGCCTATGTCTGGAGTACACGCAATGCAAATTTCAACAGTCATACAGAACATGTCCCCTTATATCCATTTGACAAAATTTATATACTGTTTGAGTGTAAGAAAACCTCTAACCGGCTTACAACAAAAATGCTTATACATGCTGATGGGAGAGATGGCAGCATCACTGAAGATTAGGTCCGTGTACAGAAGCTATTTTAACTTGGGTGTCTAATGAAATACCACTGCAAGCAGAGATTTGCCTTTTACGTTGATGCTCATGGGAACTATTGGTCAGAAAATCTGTGGTTTCTGCTGTTACTGAGCCCTGCTGCCATCTTGTGGACAACAGCATATCTACTGTAGGAACATTTGAACTATTTGTTCTCAGGGCATTGCATGTTCTCAGACTAGCCAAATGCAAGCATTTGCAATGCCATCAGTTACATTCTAGACCAGAACCAATTCAGAATAGTTTGTGACTTGTTTGAATTTTTCAGGAAGTGATGGAGAAAACACAAATGCTGTGATATGAAAGCAAGTAGCATTTGCTTTTGGTTGAGCTTCAAATACATTTGTTGTTGCCCCCAGCAAAAGTGGACCATACGTAAGAGACATTTTGAACTTCCATCTCTTGATCACATTGAATGTCTGAGCAGAGTGAAATACCTCACCTCCCCCTTCTCACTCATTCTGGATACAGACTGTCACTTGAGGTAGAGGTAGAGGTAGAGGTAAATGACTCCTCGACAGTTAGGTCCAGCAGTTAGGTTCAGTCAAAGGGAACTATGGGGTGCAGTGCTTATCTTGCTTCAGGCCGAGGGAGCTGGCATTTGTCCACAGACATCTTTCCCGGTCATGTGGCCAACATGACTAAACCGCTTCTGGCACAACGGAACATTGTGACTGAAGCCAGAGCATATGGAAATGCTGTTTACCTTCCCGCTGCAGCGGTGCCTATTTATCTACTTGCACTGGTATGCTTTTGAACTGCTAGGTTGGCAGAAGCTAGGGCAGAGCAACTACCTGAGGTAGAGCAGAGCTGTAGGATAGGTCTCAGAAGTAGGGAAGTTGGACTATGGAGAAAGTTGAGGAGAGAGGGAGAAGAGGTGGACAGGCAAGCAGAGAGAAAATTTAGGAAACCTAACATTCGCTTTTCTTCACCAAAGTTTGACAGGCATTTTGCGAGCTTCAGAGAATAAGTAATAAACAGTTTTAAAAAATAATTTATGATATGCTTTGAACAGAATGTAATAAATTAGTATGAAACTACCTAGTGTAGGTTGATGCCGTTTTGGACACAATGGCTACTTGGCTGCTATCACTTAAAATATGAACAGTAGCAGGTGGATATGGTGCACACTTGGGCAAGGCCTCCAATGGATTGTTGAAAAAAAGTTCTCTGAAGAAGAAAATGACAAAGTTTCTAACACCAGAAGTTCTCTTAGTATCCACCCCACCCCCAGCAATTGCACAAATGTATCTGAAGTTGGCTTAAGTTCCCATACTACGTGGTTAATTTGACAAACTTTACAGGCATGGCCATCTCCAACCAATTTCTGCTCATGTAGGATTCACAAATATCTGTCTGTCGACAAAGAAGACAAAATGCTGTGCTAGACCAGTGTTCCCCATCCTTGGGTCTCCAGCTGGTTTTCAACTACAGTTCCCATCATCCCAGACCTTGCTAGCTAGGGATGATGAGGGAGTTGTAGTTCAAAAACAACTGGAGACCCAAGGTTGGGAAACACTGGGCTAGATTAACCAGTTATGGTGAAAATCAGTGGTGGAATTTTAGAGGTACACACGATTGACCAGAAGTCTAATTCATAGACTCCAACAAGGATACACAGTTTCTGTTGTTATTTGTGCTGGCAGTTTCTGGGATTAGCTATGTCTGAGGTGGGGGAACATCAGGCCTGGGGGCCAAATGCAGCCCTGTCTAACTAATCTGGGACTCTACACAGCCAGCCATGCCCCTTATTGGCTGCAATTCATGCCTGAGCTGGAATGTGTCCTTGAACTGTGGTAATGGTTCTCTGGAAAGAAAAGAGCTAGGCGGTGGGGGTGAGTCTGAAATTTTGCATGGCTGGAATACCGCCTAATATTCAAAGGTAGGATTTGCATCAACTGCCCCATTCACTTTTTGTCTCTGGCCTTGTCCAATACCAACATACAGCCCCTAAAGGTTTTCTGTCAAGGGAGTGCCCCCCCCCCCGGGATAAGAAGGGTTCACCACTGATGGATGTGAAGGTGTTAGCCAGCTGGGATAACTCACTTTCCCATTAACAGGAAGTAAATAAGGCAAAGGAAGAACTTTCAAAACTAATAATCCAGTAAAGAACAGTAAGTATTTACCTCTTGTGAGATGTAGTAGAAAGATTAGGACCAGGAAGATTGGTTGAAGAAATAGTGATAAGAGCTGGATCTGTTACCACAGAAGTACTTGAAGTTGCTTCTCCCCTGATAGATAGCAGTTTGTTTCAATTCCACCCCCAAAATCAGAGAATAAGTCAAGTTTATGAAGAAAATGTTAAATTCTACATCTAAATGTGATTTGACAGATGGTATTTGTGCACAAAACTATTAATCCATTGGAGTGACAGCAAGTCTACAAGAGTTTGGCACTGACTGGTAGCCACTGCCGAAGCAGAAGGTTGCAGCTTTTTCTAGATTTTCTAGAACTTATTTGGAACAGTCAAAGCTGAATTCACAATGCAATTCAGACCTTGGTGAGAATTTTCAAGTTTGTTTCATAACAGTGATAGGGAGATCCTAAAAGCTGAGCATGTTTTGCATGCTTTGAAAACATACTTGAAATTAAATAATGGAAGTTTCAGTAAAAATGGCAAGGGCATTCAGAACAAATCATAGTCCAATACAGAAATAACTTTTATTTTGGCCAATGGAATACACATATACAGCTTCAATATCTCATTCGCACTATTAGCTCTTAAGTTGTTGTTTTTCTTAAAATTAATGAATAAGAGCAATCCAGTTTGCCACAGCACCCTGCTTTTTGCTGTGTGCATTGCCCTGTGCAAAAAAATATTTCACAATAATGCTTCCCCCACAATTAACAGCTTCCCATGCACACAACACACAGGAGTGCTGGCTGTGCCCAGTACCATGCATGGGGAGTGAGTATATTGGGTCCATCATTTTCCAAAATAGGGAGTGAGAATCCACTGGTCCAATAATAAAGCAGTGCCATTAAGCAGTGACAATTGTGACAAGGATAATGCTTGCTTAATTATCAAATTTAGTGCAAGTCTGATGAACTACTTGAGAATAATATGACTTCTTCAAGTGTCATGTGCATTCATGTGTGGTGCAAAACGGTTTTCCACAATAAGGTTTAGTCATGTCAGTGAACCATGAATGGATGGAACAAGGACAGAGAAACAGACCTTTGAGCTGGCAATGGTGGTTGTTCTGACACATCAGGTATTTCACAGGTCTGGGTAGCTACTGTATGGGAATGCTGGGTTTCCAATCCATTAGTTAGTTCTGTAGATATGCTTTATTCATAATAGTAACAGAGAACACACGATTTACGTAACCAGCCACACGTTTTGAGGCTATATAATATCTAGCTTAACATTCCATAAAACAAGAGTTGCTAAACCTCTAGGAAATGCCAGTGTGAGTGTTCAGAATTTCAGTAACAGAGGGGAAGATGATTGCTTTAGCCATAGGACACAAAGATAAATTCTGAGCTACTGATTCTGCACTAATTTTGCACTAAGCAAGGTTGCAATCCAAACCCCTCTTTTGCTCGGCTGAGGGGGACTTGGATTGAGTATAGACTTACCTCCACTCACTTCAGCCAGCTCAGCTGGCCTCCTGCTGGAAGAGATGCCCCTTTCTGCTCTCTGAAAGGTGGTTCACTGGCAGCATCACTGCCAGCACAGTCCAGCAGAAAGCACCCAAAAGGAGTATTCTGAGGGCAAGGCTTAGCTGGCCTGGGTTCCTGAAGTGCTCCCACAGCCAGCACTTGACAGCATCAAGTCTACCATGGGCCAAATTACTACCTAAAATTGGCACGGAGCTCAGATTTTATCTACCAGCCCCACTTTCTACTACAGCTGCCATGAATCAGTGGGCTACAGATCTATTGCGAGATCCATGTTTTGTAGAGCCTTGGTTGCAGCAGCAAGCAATATGGATCACTCTGTTAGCCACACTTTAGTTCCACTGAGATCAGTGTGGTGTAATTTAATTATCTCTATACTGTACCACTCATTTCAATGTTTCTAAAGCATGACATAAGTCTTAATCCAACCATCTCTCTCACTTTTTTCCCTTTTTTTGCTAAATGTGCTGTGGGTGCCAGCTCAAAAGGGATAAAGAAAAAAAAGAGAGACAATGGTACTGGGATGATAATGGGAGCGTAGATAGGAAAATGCCTGCATCAGTAAATCTGTTCACCCTTTCCCTTGATTCTGTTCAGTGTAGATGTCTCCCCTCCACCCCACTCCGACCCTGGTCTGCTACAGCCAGCCATCTATGCTGTTACTAACAAGCATCCAGATGTGAATTGCTGGGGGGGGGGGATTAAGATTTGTGTGCTGTTGCCACTGACAGCACACACTTTAGCATATGCGCCGCTGGGGTGCAACGATCCGCCCAGCGCCCCCAAATTTAGTTCAGCCCCCAAATTAACTTTTATTATGATATAAGAGTTAATTTTGTGTGCACGGCGCCATTGAGAATGACAAGCACCATCACTGAGTCTGACAAGCGCTGCTATTGTGAATGACAAGCGCCGCCGCTAGTGCGGCGTGTCTTTGGTAAATGAGCACACAAAGCTGAAAGTCCTTTAGTGAAATAGTAGGTATGTATTTTGGTAATACCTAGGTATATATGTATTTTGTTTTTCTGACTTGATCAAAATTATTTATTATTTCATAACAGGTAGATAGTTAAGTGCTTAGGCGGCTTCAGTGGTGGGAGCCTGGCGCACCCCAGAATTCGGTGCCTGGGTGCCCCGCACCCCTTGCACCCCCAGGTAAAGACAGCCCTGGCCACTGAACTCCATAAATAGAGATAAGGTAGGGAAAAAAGATAGCAATTAGAGACTGAAGAAAAGGAGGAAACAAGATAGAGACAAGAGTCATGGTGGAGGGAAAAAGAAGGGACTGAAGCCTGAGATACGTGGTACAAGTACACATAATCCATTTTAGGTTCCTGGAGTAACCAAGCAACTTTCGATGCATAAAGAATACTTTTTTAAAAGTATTGCATTTTTTCACCCCCCCCCCAAAAAAAACAAGCAAACCTGGGAGGAATGCCCCCCTTCAAAAGTTTCAAAATTTCCCAGAAATTGTACATCTCTACTAGATACCATCTTTGCAGTAAAACTGATTGACACATCGTTCACCAGGGGAGGGGGGGGACCCTGCATCAGACCCATATTTGTAGCTCAAAGACAGAGCTAATGGATTACAGCTGAGAATGAAATGGAATCTGGTAGTTATTAAGAACTTTCAAGTGTTCTAGCAGAAGGGGGTCAGGCATCCAGGTAAGTTGAATGCTCGTTGTGCCAGGGGGAAAAAAGTTTTTCTTGGACTACACAAAAGTGATGACAAAAGTTATGGGCTTGGAGCAATCTAAGCTGCTTTCCAGCCATTCAAAGTAGTCAAAATAGAAGCATGGGGAGTTTGGGTGAGATTTGGATGCACTGGACACTGTCAAATGCAACACAAATCCATGTACAATGAGAATTGATCAGTATTTCGATGGTATGGGTTGCAGCAAAAAGGGGAAGCAGCTAAGAAATGGAACTGCAGTAAAACCTGTGCTTATGGAAACGAACAGATAAAGAAGCACAGAGCTGAGATATGGGGTGGGCACAGGCCTATAGTAGGAGATGGGGAGAGAAAGGAGTGGGGGGGGTGATATGTGTCATGTGAAAGCAAAGAGAGAAACGGAAGCAAGAGGAGTTCCAAGGAAAAGAGAATGTGCACTATATGTTATCCAGAGGGGGGAAACTGAAAAATAAAGCAATAGTTACAGAAAAGAACAACTTACAACTTTAGGGGGAAGGGGAGAAAGAAAAAGAAAACGTGTTACAACTATTGTCAAAGCAATGAATCCTATCTGCATTAATATAAATGTAAACGTGGTCTTCAGAGTGATTTGTGCTATGTGTGCGCCTGACCTGTATCAAACCCTGCAAGCAAGGAGGGCCACCAGAAGTCTCCAAAACACAGTTGTGATTGAGATTAATTGCCAACATTTAATTGAGCAATTGCCAGAGAAGAATACTCTTTTTTTTTTTTTTACACTGCTTTTATAGTGGCTTGCGACAAATTTAGAAATATTCACTTTTAACTTTCTCAGCAAAAGCCGTTCATTTCAACAGGCCTTCAGCAAGAAATGTTGCTCTTGGTGGTGAACAGTGCCTATTATCATTAAAAACAAGTGTTTCAGCACCTTAACATCTTTATTATGTATAGGTTTTTGTGGGCTCCAGTCCACTTCATCAGATGCATGAAGCTATATCCATGAAAGCTTAGGCAACAATAAATTTGTTTTTGTTGCAAGAGACTAACATGGTTATCCTTTGGATAATATTGCAAAGGGACTATTCATTCTGCACATCCATTGTGTCTTGCAGTGGCTTTCTATATTTGGAGAATTCCCAGCATTTCTCTGTAGCCTTTGAAACAGAGCACCACCACACCCTCCACCTTTGGTTATTCAAATATTACCAAGAAGTAGAGGAACCAGTTGTGTAAGAAATGACTACTCTTTGCTCCACCTTCATCCCTCTGAATTTGGGAAGTAGGATTGCCATATTTTAAAGAACAAAAAAGGACACATTTGCCATCTTCTACTTTTAACTATGGATAGCTATGATGACTCTACCCATGAAAAAGAGAAAGTGTCCTGGAAAAAGAGGACATATGTCAACCCTATGTGAAGTGGCTCCTGGAAGTGTTTTAGACTAGTAATAAAGAATGGTGATATATAACATCTGTATGGCACTTTCAAGTTTTCAAAGGACTCCAGATGCATTATCTAGAAATATTTCTTACAATCACCCTGTAAGGGTAAGGCTAGATTCACATCATACATGATACTGCTTTAAACAGTCATGAGTTCCCTCAAATAATCCTGGGAGATATAGTTTATTAAGAGTGTGCTTTGTGTGCATGGTGTAAATGTGGCCCTAGTCATTATTCTGTCTTGGTTAGACCACACCTGGAACACTGTGTCCAGTTCTGGGCACCACAATTTAAGATGGATATTGACAAGCTGGAACATGTGATGAAGGGTCTGGAAATCAAGCCTTATGAGGAATGGTTGAGGGAACTGGGTATGTCTAGCCTGGATAAGAGGAAACTGAGAGACAAAAGGATAGCCATCTTTAAATATCTCAAGGCCTGTCACATGGAAGATGGATAAAGCTTGTTTTCTTCTGCTTTGGAGGAATGAACCCAAACCAATAGCTCCAAGTTTTAAGAAAGGAGATTCTCACTAAAGATCAGGGAGAAGTTTCTGATAGGAAGACGTGTTTCACAGTGGAACAGACTCCCTCCGAAGATGGAGGGCTACTTCCTTGGAGGTTTTTAAGCAGAGGTTGGATGCCATGTATGATCTTGTTGAGATTTGTGTGTTGCAGGGGGTTGGACTAGATGACCCTCAGGGTCTTTTCCAACTCTACATTTCTATGGTTATTACTCTCCATATACCAGATGGGAAGACAGAGGAGGTTGAGAAAGACCGGCCTGGCTAGTCACCCAGTGAGTTCATGACAGAGGTGAAATTTGAACTGGAAACTGACTTCATAGCTCAGTTTCTTTAGCTGCTATAGGGCATTCTTTTGATTATGAACCAAGCTGGTCATTGAAGGGATAGTTATTATGAAAATTAAACCTATGATTAGGTCATAATGAATATACAGTCTACAAAATGGGCCCAAAAACAGAGGAAAAACACTCTTGACAATAACATCTGCAAAACTGTGAAATAAGGTAAAATGTTCTAGTGCCAAAAAATTCACTTTAAATGTTACATAAAAGCCACAATACGTCCACATAACAAAAGTGAGTTTACATTGAATCAGACACTTCACCAGCTAAATGACTACACAGCACAGTGGTGTTTTCAAACATTCCTGAAGACTACTCTCTACGGTGCAATGCACATGCATTAAACAGAGATGTGTCATTTTATTACATCAACAAACGTGACAATTCAGTTCGTTTGAAAACAATGAAGTAATAATTAATCAAACCAATCTGAGATTGAGGTCCCCCCCCCAATTGAAACAGCTTGTGGTTTTGAAAGAGTCAAATAGAATTTGATCACAAATAGCACACTATTGGGTTTTTTTAAAATTCTATAATGTAACCAAATAAAGCAGAAACACATCTTAGTAGTTTAACAGCTTGCCCTGGCATATTTCAAGTTTTCTGCACACGTGGCTGTTAATGTCAAACAAGTGAGCAGTTACCTCAAATCTCCATTTCCTGTTTGACTTGCCCTAGAGATAAGTCAACAAATAGTGAGCTGAAAATATTGTTAGGCAGTTGACTCTGGAGAACTTGCATTCCCCACAAAGTAAATGCTACAGAAAAGAACTTTTGAAGCTGGAGTGGTTCAAGGCTTTCTTTTGTTTGCTTTATTTGTAATTATAAATAATAATAAAAATTTCCTGAAGGAGGATCCTAATTAAGTATCTTTAAAAAAAATTAAGCAGAGCTTAAAGCTAGTAGGAAAATGTGGCTTCACTGGGTTTTGCCCTTCCAATGTAACTCTGGAATGGAAATCATGTGTGGAAACAGTACATTGACAATGATGCTTAGAACACAGTGCAGCAAAGAAGAGGAAGAGTTGGCATTGTAGTAAAAGGTGCCTCCGCCTCCTCCTCTTTGCCCATCTTCAACTCTGAAGCAACTCATGTACCCTACAGTTGGGACGGATATTCATTCAGTCAGCCAGCCAGCCAGTCAGTTGTGTTATCTTGTCCAGGTCAATCCAAAGCAAATTACAACCAAACAAATAGACAATAACCCGGCACGGATACATTAAAACCAAGAGGAAAGAGAAATACAGTAAAAACATTCCTCCCACCCTAATTCACTCTTTTGCAGGGCTCTTTTGTTATTTCCTCCTTCTTCTTTTCCACCTATGTCAAATGCTATAATTTGGCTGACTGGCACTGGTCATGGCTTGTGGGCTAAAATCATGGGTAGGATCGATTAATTGCAAGCTCCTTAATGCAGCTGCCCAGGTGAGGGATGGCACCTCACTCCTGGCTGGCTCAAGATGAAGTTGCAAGGAAGTGGGGTCCTTGAGCTAGATGGACATACTCTGCTGATAGCTGGCAATGTCAGAATGGAGAGGTCTACAGTTCCCCTGTGCTGCTGTTGGGAGCAGATTAGGAAGGGCTCAGTCAACTGGCTGGTTCAGGACCCAAGCCAAGTGTTTGGCCACTTGTTTGGCTGCTTAGCAATTTATCCCATCCAGCTTGAGTTGAACTGCCTGCACTTCTATGTTGCCTAGAAATAGCAGATTTGCTATCAGTAAAAGTATGACCGTTTAATTGCACCATGTCTTCAATTGAGTGTAGGGAACAAAATGCAGGCATTTCTATAAGAAATTTGCTCAAACATATTTTTTTCTAAAAACACTACAGGTATCTAGCGGCCTTCTTTGCCAATACTGTCAACGTGTGTGCTATGCACAGAGTTCAAAAGACTTGAAGAATAAGGCAAGAGGGAAGAAATTAACTTAAAGGTAACATTTATTAAATACTCTTCAAGCTTCACAAAGCATAAATTAAATCAATATGTATTTGCTATAATACATTATATTACAGAGTAATATGCACCATCAAAGCTGCTATTAAGGACAAAGAAAAAAACCACCCCATAATAAATAAAACCTACACTCACTACCTCATACTATTTTCATTGGTTGTTATACATGGCCCTGTTCCAGTGTTATTTTTCCTAGGTTTATAGCCGAGGAGAGTTTAGAAACCATGTATGCACAGTGACATTTCTCTCAAGTTGAGCAGAGTCGCATTATGCTAACATTCCTAAAATCCCCAAAATGGCCTTTTTTCCTTTAATGCATTTGAAACATTTACATCCCGCTCTAAAATGCACCTACTACTGATTTTGAAGAAGCTACATAAGGAAACAAACAACTGTTTCCATCAAAATCAAACAAAGCTGTACAGAATTAGCAGAATGGTTTCTTAATGTACTGTCCCTTTTCCATGTTAAACTACTGCAGCCTATTCTTTCTCTGCAATAGACAAGAAGAGGTTCTTCTCCAAGCTACTTAGAATATTCTATATGCCACTTGTGTGCTGGCTGCCTATTTAGATACTGATTTTAAAACAGAACATGTTCATCTCATTCTTTACACATCAGTAGGAAACTGTTAGAAAAAAAAGTGTAGAAAAGGCTAGAATTTCTCATGTAATCAAAGCTAATGGTTTTCATTTCTTTATTTGCAAAGCAAGTGGAAGAGAAAGAGGAAGAAGGAAGGGACACGTGCTTTGTTTTTAAAGCTTGGCAAGTCACTGGACGTTAAGGACACGTGCTGAGACGCCATGGTGCCAGTCACGTAATTTTGTGTATCTGGGACCTATGATGTGAAGGGGAACCTTTTCCCTGTGGAAAGAAGCGACAGAAGAGATAGATAAGAGAAGAAAGAGGTTTGCATCGCAGCCCACTGCATGCAAGAATCTGAACATGCAGGATTTCATGCACTTTTAGCAACTCAGCTTCTTTACACTAACTGTACTTGCACTGGGATGCAAATTTCATGGAAGTGAAAGGGTTTTAAGAGAAAGCAAACTTCTAGCACCAAGGCTGACAAGAGGCACTTGACAATGTGTGGTTAATACCCACTGAATTCTCAAAAGCTAGAACAAAGCCTGGCTTTTCAGCTGTTTTGGGGGGGGTGTCTTTATTATCCTTGTCCCTTCCATGGCTAGCTAAATCAGAATTGTGTAATATAAGAAGCCATGCAAATCTTCAAACGGCATTATTTACACAGGTCACAAAAAGTAGCATTTCCTGGTGCAGAATCTTGATTGATTTTCAAATGCCAACTCCATGCATCTGTTTAACTCTGTTGAACACAGCCCTGCCAACATATTTGCCTTTAATTGCACCATAAACTGCAAGGCCAGTATATCACAAGGAATATTGTCCTTTTGATGTACTGCTAAAGCCACAACAAACACTCCACACATCCCAAGCATTTATAAGTCTGCTGCGACTGGTTGTAGAAAATCTGTTCTGTTACAAACTAGTGATGGGCAGACCAACTACATCTGATTCAGAACTGATCCAGTAGATACAAGTTTAGACAATAAAAAAGGTGTGTAAGGCTTTCTGCTTCCACTTGGTAATCTAACAGGTCCCATTGCCCACCTACCTTGGCCAAGACAGATGCCACCACTTTGTATTCCTTATAGCAAAGTTTGGGACAGCTGAATGTCTATAGTGGAGACCAAAGGCTGGAGAACCTTTGGTCCCTCAAAAGCTGTTGTACTATCATTCCAGACCACTGGCTCTGCTGGTTGGGACTAATGGAAGCTGGAGTAAGTGGTCTACAAAGAGGATCCCAACCAGGACAGAATGGGCACAGGCTACAGAGAAAGCATTACCACACATGTACATTTGTTCAAACAACTGGGCATCTTTAGAATCCCACCTGCCTGTCTCCTTGGTAATTTCACTTGCTTATCAAAGTGAACATTCAATGTAATTGGAAACATTCTCATGCCACTTCTATGAAAAGTGGGCCAAAGTTTAGTAACTACCACATGATTTTGAGAAAAGGATCATTTGCTTAATGAGTGAAAGGGACCGAATAAAGTTATGAAGGTAATCTAAAGATGAACGGGGTACCCAATATTCAAGATGAAGCACCTTTAAAAACGCAGTATAAATCTTATTATCTGCTTTCTTGCTCCTGCCTTTCCATTTCTATACACAGCCTGAGAAAATGTGAAAATTGGCCAGGTTTTATAGCAAAATCCATCCTTACAAAAGTATGTCAATAATTTAAAAGGCTACTAAGTCTTACGCTACTATCTACAACAACGTGCAAACACTTTAAAAATGTCTTGTACTTTGCACCCACATGAATAATTTTTTTCACACTATTAATCAAAAATAAACCATGCAACACATCAAATTATATTTCAGATCAATAACTTACTTTGCTTTCTTTGAATTATCAGGTTCTGGTTCTTTCACTGCAAATAAATAAACCACTAATTACATTTCCATCAGAACACCACAGAAGTTTTTGTTTTTTTACATTTCTGCCATAATCCAGAGAACCACCAAGCCTAATTTCCTTTATGAAAAATAATGACATCTAGCATCCTCTAAAATCACAAGTGTCTTAGGTAGGGTGCCCTATTTTTAAAGGAAACCTACTAGGTTCATTTTTCTTTATGGGCAGCTCACTCCAATCTTCAACTAATCTTATCATTATTAATGATTGAATCTATAAATCTTAGTCCTGAAGTGTAAAACTATTGTTTCAAGCTTTTCGATATGCCTAACCAATTACTACTTGTTAAACTGTCATGAATGGGTTTTTTACCACTTTTCTGTCACCGTTTTTAACCAACAACACCCCTCCCCAATATTTTCTGACATTTCTGATTGGCTGCTTACACACCATACATGTAAAGCATATTACACACACACACACACACACACACACACACACACACACACACACACACACAAGAATCCTGGGAACTGTAGTTTACCCCTCAAAGATTTATAATTCCTAGCACCCATAACAAACTACATCTCCCAAGAGTCTGTTGCACTTTAAATACATGGTATATATGCAGCCTCCCTCTCACTCACTCTCTTTTAAACAAAAGTATTTGTAAAATGTGATTGATTGACTAAATGTATGGAATAATCTCATTTGAGAAATTAAATATCACATTATGTAACTACCAAGCTTTACGGGTATCATACCTGGAAAGACTCAGGCTATTATTTAGAACAACAACAACAACAAACTTTTTCAGAGTAACTTTCAAAGACTGGCAAAAGTAATAGAAAACATTAAGCAAAGTCTCCTGGTAGCTGGGATCCAAAGAGCTGTTTAGACTCATGCAAGGGACTCATCCTACCCTACTGGGAAGTTTTATTCTTTCACCACCCAACTCTCAAAGTACTTTGGAAACTCTTCTCACTTTCCAAAAGGGGTCTACTGCATAGCACACACTGCACTGCTATTGTACCCACTGCTATTGGACCCACAGAATTAACTACATAGTTTTGTTTTGTTTTTTGCTATTATCTACTGAAGCTTCCATAATACATGATATAGGACAATGCCAAATGCCACAACCATTCAGAAAGCAGAACTCACTGTGTTCAGTGCCAGTGATCTGTGCAAGGATGCGGAAAGAACGTGACTGGGTAGTTCCTGTCCTTGGGTGCCAATCCTCAGTATCCTCAATCAATCGTTTCTTGCTGTTGTTGCTGTGAGTGGGTGGGTGGTAAAACTCTGTATTTGTATAAACAACATGCTTCCGAGGTGGACTAACAGAATAGAGAAAAGATGGAACACCAGTAAGTGAAATAAAATGTAAACAGCATCATTGCCGTTGCTATTATTATTATTATTATTATTATTATTATTATTATTATTATTATTATTAGCTAGTTTGCACGTAATGTTAAACCACAGTTAACATACCTTGGGCTTGTTGCACCATCTAAACCCTGGCTCACAATTTGTTTATCTCCAAATGGTAAATCCTTGAAGTTTGTACTTGGCTTATAGTGCTGTTTTTAAAACAGCCAGAAGTACACTGCTTGTTTGCATTAAATCATAGTTAAAACATGAACTGTGGTTAAGCATCACATGTGAACACAGCCACTGACTAAGATAGAGACACTAAATACCTGCATTAAAAATCAGTTTCACTGAAATGTATCATTCATTTTTGCAAGTAAATCCATTTAAGATTCAGTCCTGCCCTTTTGTTGCAATGGTTGTATATGATGTAATTTGCAATCGATTTCTACCTTACGGAATGCATGAACACCAGCTAACATTACAAAACGTGCAGCAACATCTTCTCTCTTTTTCTTGTCTTGGTTCACACATTAGCCTCTTAAAGAGATGCCATATTCTTGCTTTGCACCTCTAGAAGTAAAGAAGGGAGGCTCCATGATCCCCAGACGTAAACATTGCTTAGAATTCTTCGAATGCTAACTACCTTCCCTATTATGCCTACACTAGCAGATTTATACAAGACACACAGCACACATGAAATACTCGTGGAGCATTTCTCAGGGTCCAGCGTCTAAAGGGCTGTTTTTAAAATCTAGGTACCATGGCCTTGTATGCAAAGGAGCCACAGCACAAGTTAAAAAGAAACATTTTTAAAAAAGAAACAGGTCACCAATGAGAGTGGAATTTAGCACATTTGTTTTACCCTTAGTTTACCCTTAGGGTGGCACTGTGGGTTAAACCACAGAGCCTCTTGGGTTTGCCGATCAGAAGGTCGGTGGTTCAAATCCCCGCAATGGGGTGAGCTCCCGTTGCTCGGTCCCTGCTCCTGCCAACCTAGCAGTTCAAAAGCACAAAGTGCAAGTCGATAAATAGGTACCGTTCCGTCGGGAAGGTAAACGGCATTTCCGTGTGCTGCTCTGGTTTGTCAGAAGCGGCTTAGTCATGACCTGGATGCTGTACGCCGGCTCCCTCGGCCAGTAAAGCGAGATGAGTGCCACAACCCCAGAGTCGTCCGTGACTGGACCTAATGGTCAGGGGTCCCTTTACCTTGCATCTCATGAATCCACTCTTAAGGAACCATTGCCTTTGCCACATGCAATACTGACTTGCCACTGCCTCAGTCTCTAGCACAGTGGTGGGGAACCTGTGGCCCTCCAAATCAACTCTCATCATCCACAGCCATTGGTCATGCTTGTTGAGCCTGATTAGAGTTTCAGTCCAACAACATCTGGAGGGCAACCTCTGTTCTAGCAGTACTCAAAAGTAAGATGAAGACTATGAGGAGCCAGAAGCAAAGTTTGTCTGATTTAGAAGCTGCCCCCCTCCCTTTATCTGTTAATACAGAGGCTGAGTGTGCATATGGAGAACATTTTCCACCATCTGTAGATTATGAATAAGCCAACACTATCTTTCTCGCACAACATAAAAGCTCCATTTGAAGTATGCACACACTGCTGAACTACACATACAGGTGAGCTTTTGGCTATTACCGTTTAGGTGGGTTTTGCCTTTTATGCATTTGAAGGGCATGGCAGAAGTATGGAAAGAGTCCAGAATAAGGAGAAATAGGAAGAGGGGGAGGGAGGAGACAGAAGACAAAAAGAATTAAGAGCAAACAGTTGAAAGTTTCTGTATTTGATAACCAAATATACTTAATATATATTTCCCCCATTCTTCTATTTTTGCATTCTCACCCTGCCTTTCTGTCCCAAGCAAGAAGGATGCCATTACAGATATACACAAACATGGTCAAGTAAAGGAAATGGTCAGTACTGCGAACTGTTTACTTGTACACAAACAATCTCTACCATATGTGCTACAATGTGTCAGTATGGGATGAAGAACAGGACTGTTTACAAAAAATAAAAAATGCACAGGGTCTTGTGGACTTGTTGCCCCTAGTAATACGTCTGTAAATAGACCCAATACACACATAAAGGTAAAAAACGTAAAGGACCCCAGGACAGTTACATAAAAGGCAGTTCATTAACTGTTTTTATTGCTACTTTTCTCCATTTTTGTTTCTCATAACCTAGACTCGTTGGAAAAATACTTGAAATAGAAGTATTAAAGTATTAAAAATAGAAGCTTTAAACTCTCGGTCCTTAGATATATGTATAATAGCCCTCTTTGAGCAATAGTCTCCTTTGACTGGACTTAATTATCCAGGTGTCCTTTACCTTGAGCAATTGGTTCAATATGTGTGCAATGCACAATTAAATTTACCATCAAAAAATATTACAAAATTGGAGATGAGGAGGTAGGAATCCTTCTCCAAATAAGCAGCTCATAGCATTAACATGGGTCTTTTGGGGCATAATTTGTGTTCACAAAGATTTTGTATATTCTTATACAACTGTGTGATGTCAACTTTTTCTTTTTAACTGAAGCAAGCTATTCCTAAGAAATCCAGGGGTTAATTACAAAGAATAGCTACAAAATACAGCATTGTTCTATGTACTGTTGTGAGGAAAAACATGCTTAAGTAGTTAAGAGGCAAATTATATTAGTGAAGTACTTACACCTCATCAGGGTTACTGAAGGGAAGGAGGGACAGAACAACAGACAAACAATGGAGAAGATTCCAGGATGACGGAGTACAGATAGGAAATTGCATATAAAAGTGAAGCAAGAAAAAGTTAATAGAAAATTAATTAGGAAATTAGAGCAAATGAGTAAATCAAAATCAGTAAGATTTAATAACAGGCTCACTCAGAATCATGAAACTATTACGTTAAAAGCTAACAAGTATTGTGAATGGCAAAGGTTAGCATAAGTCCTTTTTGTTGGCCCTTTCTAGTAGTTACCAAGTTTGGTAGCAAGATGGTGCCACAGGCAAAGCTAAAGTTAAGAGTGCACTCGCTTCTTTTCACAAAGTCAATTTATAAAGTAATGATTTTAGTTGACTCTAGCCAGGAAAGTAGGGCAGGGGAAGCAGGTAGGAAAAAATGGGTACTAAACAAATCTTTAGCTATCTCAAGTTTAACTGCAACATGCTTGAGGCTGTAATCCTAAACATATGCACCTGGGTGTAAATCCCTTTGAACTCAATGCAGCTTACTTCCATGGAGACATGCATAGGCTTGTAGGATAAAAGGTCTAATTGTTACAATTTTTATAACAGTAAAATTAATCATTATATTATTGTTTCTGTTATTGCTATTATTATTACTACAAATGAAACACTGCAACAAAACTTCTTATTTGGTTAAAAAAGGCATACTGTGTGCAGCGTAAAAATGCAAACAATTAATGTTAATCACTTTTTAATAAGTGCTGCATTTGTCTTGCAGATGTTGAATTCTAAAGCACAACCGTCATGCATGCTACTTCTTAAAAAACATGAAAACACAATTCCACTCAAGGTGCTACTGATACTAACTTTGTCACTGTGGCTTCCTGCAAAAGAAAAAAGAGCAATCCGTATGTTTATTGTACTGACTTCCCTACTGCTGCATCCTGAACATATGCCAGGGTCACCGAAGTCCAAGTGCCTCCTCACATTTTTAAATGAAATATGTCAGCAAACTTGTAAGAACACATTTCGTTCAGTGTGGCGTCAGGTGATCGGTCTGATGCTAAGATAACGATGTTCATGCATAGGTTGTTGACAAGACAATAAACATAAAAAACAGAATGGCACACAGCAACTTAAAAACCAAGCCAGCCCATGCTGCAGTTGAACATAGTCCTCTCAGGATAATGATGAACTGATGTCTTGGCTTACCCCCACACACATGAACAATTTTTCCCCCCACTGGGAGTTTGCAACGTTGGGTGACCTTTTGCTAATCAGAGCTCATGTGGCATGGTGATCAAGGACATGTATAATGTGTGTGTGTCCTTGGTTCATGGTGATCAAGAACATGCATGATGTGTGTCTGTCCTTGGTTCATATCTCAGCTCAGACATGAATTTCCCCAGAGTGATTTTAGGTAAGCCACATAACGATCATAGTAGCCTACCTTGAACACCTATTGTAGGAAGTACTGGAATAATCTGAACACGGGGGAGACACATGACAAGGCTGAAGTTCTGTGCTGTTTGCTCTGCCACACCTAAAGCCCTTGCAGCTTGTTATGCTTGGGGCAAGAAGTAGGGGCTGACTTTATTTGTTTCCCCTGCCACCACCCATTTTTCTTTTTTTAAAAAAGGAAAGCCTAACTGGGTATAATGGAAGGGAAAGCAATAATTCTACCTCCAGGTAAGTGTGTCTATGGAACAAGAGAGATTTGGATCTACTCTCCAAGCATCACCCTGAAATGTCCTGTCCTGGGTCCTGCCACCACCAGAAAACTACTAGCAGTACTTTTGCTTCTGTTTTGTCTTTGTTTTTTTGATGTCTATGCTGGGTTAATGAAGGGACTGTATGCAGATAAAGGTGATGGCTGGCCCTGTGTGAGAGGCAAGGAAGGGAAGATCTCCCAGCGTGGGAGACTGGGAGAAGAAAGGGAAGCTCCCAGGTGAAAGCTGGGAGGGTCCACCTATTTCTGTGTGAGACAAGGGTTAAGACAGGCATCCCCAACCTTCGACTCTCCAGATGTTTTGGACTACAATTCCCACCATCCCTGACCACTGGTCCTGTTAGCTAGGGATCATGGGAGTTGTAGGCCAAAACATCTGGAGGGCCGCAGGTTGGAGATGCCTGGGTTAAGATCTACCTGCGAGAGAATACATTGCATTGTTTTTCCTCTTTGTTTTTCTGGTTTTTCTTTAGACTAGTCTGCTTTTTTATTGTATTGCTTTATGAGATAGATAGATAGATGATATAAATGATAGATAGATGATAAGACAGATAAATAGATGGTAGGTAGGTAGGTAGGTAGATGATAGATGACAGATAGAAAAAAACTACTAGCAGTACTTCTTCGCTAGCTTTCTGAAAGCTTTCTGCTGGCAATACCAAAGACTCTTCCAGGGGCGTTAAGTGCCATCCTGGCAGTGAAACTGCTCTCCAGCAATAGAGAAGCCAAGATTCCTCTGCTAATACATATAAAAGTAATGGCTGTTAATATGTAATTTCAAAAGTCTCTTTATATAAATACACTTCATGTGACACATTTTGATTTAGCATTTGTAATTTCATTTTCAGATGTATAGAAATGACTGAAAGTTCGTTTTGCACATAAAATGGCTATCCTTGCTCTCATTTTAAACATTGACAAGTTGCCCATTCATTTACCTTTCTTTTTGAAAAGTTTTTGTTTGTTTTTAGTGCAACAAGACCCTTTGTTGCTTTTGCTGTTTAAGAGACTGACGTGGCTACCCCTCTGAAAATAGTTACCTGAATTAGTTTCTAATTTCTGGAAGCAATTGTACTATAGAACTATGGCCTCAAGCCATACACAAAAGCATGCTTGTACTTAATCTCAAAGTGCACTGCATGTATAGATGTGACGTGCTGCGGACTAGGAAGACCTCCAGTAAACAGATTGTATTACTGAGGTCTAAAAATATTTATAAAAAGGGCAGTGCAACGTCTTGCTGTTTAATCAGCACTAGATCTCTCATGTGTAAGCAAATTCTTGTCACACTAATAATTGCTCAAGCATCATTTGAAACCATAATATTTTCAGTACACTTAAGCCCAACAAGTCTACAGCTATTTCTTTTTTACTTCGCTAGATAATATCAGAAACTAGGCTCTGAATAATATTGGAGAATTGGAGAATTGCTTAGCTAGACTGCACTGCTGCTAGCTTTTTGCAGTGAAGAATATAATGGATATATATGCTACCTTAAGGGAAGTTAGAATATATATATATATATATTTGTTCTGCTATTTATTCATAACACTAATTTATAAAACAGTTTTGGGGAAATGAGCAAGAAAGTACTAAGCTCAAGGCTCTGCATGTGACCCAAGGCATGTCAGAGCCCTTTCATATCTTCAATATGGAGATAATGGTATTGATATACTTTATGATATTCTTGTAAGAATTCCTGGAGATCATGTACATGAAGCAACTTAAAGTTATTTCTTAAAAATTATACCGTGCAAAGCATTATATTATCTAATGACCAGAATTTTCACTGTTTGCTAAATTTACTGGTTAGAAAGCAGTTTTTAGCCTGTCATCAGATTTCAGCTTGGGGGGCAGGAGGGAGAGACAGCCCTGAGCCTTGGCAGAACGAAGTCATTGTAATAAATTGTATTTGAATGCTAATTACCGCAGCTGAATGGCAGCTCCCATGTCTTTGCAAAAGATAGCTTTTCCTGGAAGGCTACAAATGGTTTGCCAAGATTTATTTATGTTTTTGTTTGCTTTGAGTTGTCAGGAACTCTTCCCCCTTATTTTAGATAGTGTGGAACTATAGCATCATCTGCTCATGAGAGTTGTAACAATTGCTATGCCATCTGTGCAACATAAGATGCATAAGGGTTGCATTGTAGGCATTCTGTTGAAGTAAATGTGCTGGCCAGGGTGGGCATTCCAGACACAAAGGTCAAACCTTTTATCTCTCAAAGCACTTATGAACTTTCACTACACTCATTAAATAGAGTGGAGCTGACTTTAAAGTGCACATGTACAAATTGGGCTAAAAAGGCTTAGTTTGCTACCTCTCTGTGTGAAACGCCTTCTCCTAGAACTTGGTCCATCTCATTATGCCTGGCAGGGATGGGGAACATATTTTCCTATAAAGGGTATATTTTCTAAGGGACAATCTGTTGAGGGCTGCATGCCAATGGTATAGGAACCATTACCAGTGCTATGTTTCTAGAAAAAGAGGTGCCAGAACTCACCATGAACCTACTTTAGATAGAGTTCCACCAAGTTTCAGCTGAAAAAAGCCCTGATGGTACCCATATAAACTTACCTGGACCCCATGATCATCATCTTAGGCCCTTCTTTATGTGCCTCCTCCATGAGAGGACTGGAGGGCAGTAACACAAGAATGGGCCTTTTCTGTGGTGGCTCCACGTTTGTGGGTTGCTCTCCCCAAGAAGGCTTTAGGTGCCAGGCAAAACCTTTCCTCTTCTCCCAGGTCTTTGGCTAATTAAACAATCTAAGGCCTTTTAAACTGCGTATGTTTTGTTTGTTTGTTACTATGATATACATTTTTGTGTTATAATATCGTAAACCGTCCGGTGATCCTCAAATGAAGGTGGTATAGAAATTTAATTTTTAAAAAAGGGTGGGTGAGACGGCCAACCATTCTCTCTCAATAGAGCTCCCTCTTTTTTTATCTCTCTTCATGTTGTGAAATGGCAGATTGCTCTTCGACTAATGATTTCCCTGGAGCACTTTCCCTATCTCCTCTTTCCATCATTCCATCCTTTTGGCCTACTTCCCATTTCTGCTAGAGTCCTCCTTATCCCTCACCCACACTGCATGAAATTAAGCTGAGAACCACAAGCTCTCCACACCTGGCCTCAGTAAAATAGTACAAGGTTAACTGCTGTGAAAGGATTAAAATAAGAAGCAAGTCACATGCCTCAGTGTTTGATGAAATCAAGAATGTCCACAAAACCTTTCCACAAAACAACATTGTCTATGCCACATACTTAGAACTTGCTCAATTGTCATTTCATAGCCCCGGGGACCACTAGGAACTGCAGTTTTGTGAGAGGACTGAGGTGTCTCCATCACATAATTCCCAGAACTCTCACCTAACTATAGTCCTTAGGATTCCTTTGGAAAGGCATTACAATTAATGTGGCTTAAAAGCAAGTAAGTTATTGGATACGCAGCCAAATTTCATCGAGAAGCTTGTTTAGAAAACAAAAAGGTAGAAAAACAGGTTGATAAATTGCCTAGGAAACCCTTTTTAAGGCCACCAAAAGAGGAGGAAAGGTTTCCTGAAACCACCTACCCATTTTGCTCTTTACTGTCACCCTGGTTCTCTCTGAATCCTCTTCGCTGTCCCTCTGCCACCTCCTGGGCATTGTCGTTGAAAGAGGTGTTCAAGGATGCATTGTGTGGGGGCTGCCATGGGATATTAACTGCAGGTTTAGCAGCGCTCAGCTCAGGTGAACGCTGGTCAGCGTTAGACTTGGCGTTAGCATGCAGTCCGGAGGCGGTGAATGCAGTGGGAGGCGTGACATTGGCCAGTGGGGTAAGGGAAGCATGTGATGAAAAACTCGCATGAGCTGGAGTGAAGGCAGATGATGGCGATGGAATGGACGTGATCTTGGAAGCTGACATAGACCCAAAGGGTCTTGGGGCCTTATTGAAGGCTATGTTGGCTGTGGATGAAACTTTGGGCACGACTGCAGACGGAATGGGCACAGGCTTAACTAGTTCCTTAGGCTCTACCTATGTGAAATAAAAACAACAACAACACAAAAATACACAAGAAAGCCACACGGACACACACACACACATACAAATGGCATGCAAAATATAAGTGCCATCTGTTGCAGTTTCATCTTGAAACACAAACTGATGACCAATGAAGGATTGCCCATTACATAGCTTTACCCACAAAGCACTAGTTCTAATCACACACGTGGCATGCACTATTGAGGAGAAAAAGTTGAACACGCATGAGCTGGGAACTGACCAAAAATATTCATAATTGACTGGGCTCGAGTGTTGAGAGATAAAGGAGACTCACCCAGTGCAAGAATCAGAGATAAGTAGTGGAGGATGCAAAGCCCAACATAAATACCTTCATTTTTTTTGGCCAGTATTGAATAAATATTTTGCTATTTTCCAATGTGACCAAGGGAGTTCTGGGCTTGTGTTTCTTGAATTACCATCTCCCCGTGAATCACTGCCAACCTCTTTTTGATTCATGGTGATTTTTCACAAGCAGTTTGCTATATCACATGGGGCTGTGCTGCTCAAAGTGTGTGCGGGGTTGTGTGTGTTAAAAAGTTCTCTTAAACACATCAAAGGTCCTCGCGACTTTTAAAATAGTTCACTGTGCTGTATAGCCTTCATTTGCACACTTCTAGGAGAAAAGTCAGAAAAGGGCACCCAGAATTATAAAGGGAACAGCTCAACTGTTTTCCTAGAAGTTTGTAAAAGGAGGCTAAACAGTAAAAGGAACGTTTACAACATTTGTGGCCTTTCAATTTAGAGAAAAGCCAAGTGAGAGGACACATGACAGAGGTGAATGGAAGTATCTATGGAGAAAGTAGACAGAAATTCTCTCTCTCTCTCTCTCTCTCTCTCTCTCTCTCTCTCTCTCTCTCATTGGGATACCCAATGAAGTTGAATGTTGCAAGATTCTGGACAGATGAAAGAAAATACTTCCTCCCACAGTGCATAGCTGAATTATGAGATTCACTCCCAGAAGAGGTGGAGATGGCTACCAACTTGCGTGTCTTTGAAAGAGGATTAGATAGATTCAAGGAGGATATGGATATCAGCAGCTACTAGCCACAATAGCTCTGCCACTACTGTCAGAGGAAGTATGCCTGCGAATACCAGTTGCTGGGAATTTCAAGCAGGGCTGCTTTAGAGCTCAGGTTCTGATGGCAGGATTCTCATGGGCATCTGGTTGGTCACTGTGAAAACAGGATGCTCAACTAGATGGGTCTTTGATCTAGCAGGGCTCTTCTTACCAATAAGACAGAAATTGCTGGCTGCACTACTCTACTCCTTGGGTTGTTTAATTAAAAGGTAAATTTTCATATTTGTTCTGAAAAGGGAATCTCAATATGAGGCATGAAGCACCTACCATTTCCACATTTAGTGGTGGGGTGGATTTTTTTTTTGGGGGGGGGTTATTCAGCTAGTCATGAAACTCAGGTTTAATAAAGTTAGATGGAATCAGACAGAAAAGGAGTATTCAACTACTAAAAAAGACAGGGACAACCCTATCACAAGTATGTCCCTTTCAAGAAGCTATGTTTTCTGCCTTTCCAGAGTTCTTTTTAGCTACTGTATGAACTGTGACTTAACATCCAGGCCCCCTGTATTTTGGAGACTGAAGTCATAGCAGTCTGTGAGGAAGATCTAGCAAATGTATCCTCAGTAAAAAAAACATAAAACACAGCTGCACACTCAGTTCCTATTACAAAGACACATGAACTCCATAATCTCCCAGAAAGCTTTGCACATGGTTAAGTACATTCTAGAGGTAAGGGATCAATGGACTAGGTAGTGTATGCATGATGTTAACATAGTTTGGTCCTGATTGAAACAGGTATTTCCTTGGTATTGTTGCTTCTGTGCCCAGCTTTGAACTCCCGTATTATCCTAGTGCATAAGTGGCTATGGCCTGCATACCATGCCCAGTCATCCTCAAAATGAATGCAAAGATAGGGCTTTACAGATCAAGATAAACGTCTTGAAACCCCATTTTTGTTGCACTGGAAGAGCTCTTCAATTAATACATGTTAAGAGAAGGATTTCAAGGAGTTAATTGGTTACAGTGATACGCCCCTGGATTTGAAGTGGAGGACTTACCTGTTGCACAGGTATGGGATCAGGTTTCGGAGCAGAAGGTGCTCTGAAAGAAGAAAAAAAGAACAGGCCATGTAAATTCTAAAGAAACCTACCACACGTAGTTCAATAATCTTCTAAATCACTATATAGCCTCTAACAGCACAATCCAATCAAAAGCTAAGCAGTTGGGAACCCACTGATTTAAGCAATGCTTAATTCAAATCAGTGGTATTTGTCAATGGACCCACAGAGCTTTACACAGTGTATTAGTTTTCTTAGAATCCAAAGTCTTATTTCAAACCACAAGAAATCAGTTGCTTAACTTAGTGTTTGAATAGCAAAACATTTGCATTCCAAAGTTGAAGAATGACTTCGGAGTATATTGGATGCATTTGAAACTGAAACATTTCCATGCTTAAATTATGACAGAGAACCACACTCCAATGGGTTAGCCAACAGAAACCACACAGTTCACAGTCTATAAGGTGGTGGTGGCAGATACAGGAAAAACACATGTATTCTATCATCCAGTTATAGTCAACAGGTTGGGCTTCCCATTGGATACCGGTGTACCATGTACAGGTATACATTTTGCCACTGAACTGCAAGTAAAGAAAAACCCAAGGAGAATTTAGAGATTCCCAGAAAGGCAAAACACTTAGGAAAATCAGTGATTGAATGGGAGGAATCTGATATGGTTAGAAACAATTTCAGAGGGGTCTCACTCTTCCTTACTGGATCCGTACTAATTAACACTAAGAACAAATAAGACTTTGGCTGGATCTAGATACGTTCAAAGAGGTGTTTCAGTTAAATGCATTGTAAACTTTGTGTGAGAAATCAGGCTGGTAAAAACGGAACTCAACAGCGCTATCTGGTGTCACAGTGTTATCATGTATATACAAGGCATATAAAGCGCTTTTTCTTTGCCAGTGTAGCTGAGTCCTTTGAGAAGCAGGTTTGTTCTCCTGTTTCAGAGACCATCCAGTGGGAACATCCAATGAAACATAACTACATGGCCCCCAAAATAAACATTTGGATAAATCAGTGTTAACATGCAATTACAAAGTAGTCAGTTTATAGAAATACAATGAAGAAATGGCCATGGTTCAGTGGTAAAACACATGCAGAAGGTCTGGTAGGGCTGGGACAGTCCCTGTCAAACCATGAAGAGCTGCTGCCATTTAGGAATATGCTAGAAGGGCCAGTGTGGTTCTGTATTAAACAGCTTCCTAAGTACATAGAAGCAAAACTTAAACAAAGGCAAAGCTTCAACTATAGCTGTAGCTAATGAAAATGGTTGCTTTCTCCGTAGTTGTACATATAAAATGAAAAACATGTATTGTTCCCATATTTGCTTTCATCAGGTCTGGCACAATGGAGTGGAGGAAATCAAACTACAGCGTCTAGAGTTTCAACTAGAATCTTAAATCTCGACTCTCCTGTTCCAGAAAAAAATCTTTTCTGCATGCAAATGGAACACTTCAAATTACCATGTTTATATTTGATGTCATCCTTACAACATAAATATCCAAAGATATGGTCCAGGCCCCTATGGCTGCAGTGCCTGTATGCAGAGGGGTTGCCAGAGTATTAAATAAAGGCTTATTGCCCCCCCCCCCAGCACACACAACATACTGGGCAATTATGGGGATTAGGAGCCCCTCCCTCTTTGAGTTTGAGTAACTTGTCCTGAGGGGCATGCAGACGTCACAATCCCAATATGAAACAAATCTCCCACAGACATGCAAGAGAGGTTTGCTTCAAACCATTTCTATCCCAGCTATTTGCACATACCAGTTTTGTTTACTAAAAAAGCAGCATTTCTATGGCTCTGCAGCTGAACCTAAAATGCAGAATTTGCACAGGCAAGGCATAGCATTGAACAAATTCCGGTGATAAAACTGAATGCCTTACAGTAGGTTTCTTATAAATTTGGGATTCAATTACTTACCACCACCACCACCACCCTCCCCCTTAACACATTGTGGTTGGAAAATAACTATCTGCCCAGAGATTCCTGAAACGTTCTAACTGTTATTACTCAGTTCAGGGTATTGTGTAAGATGGAACACAGAACCATATATAAGAATCAGTTAGGTCATCAAAATACGAATGAGAAAATTGCTGTGGTTGTGAAAATTGACGAGGAGGGGGAAAATAAAGACGGGCAACACTTAACGATGGAAAATGCTTTGGCACAATAATATCCATGTATATTATGTTAAGCGTGAATTCAAATGAATTGCTGATGTGTTAAAAATGAACAGACCCCATTCTTCCCTGGTGTAGAAGAAATCCATGCTGATGTGAAAAGAGTCTGACTACAAGACTACATGATTGTGGCTACTTCTGCAAGTCCTTCCCACATCATCATTGTCCTGGCTCCTGGCTGGAATGTGATGGACTAGAGAGGAGCCACATGATTTCACCTCCCCTCCATTTCCTAAACTCAGCGCAGTGCAGCATTATGCTTGCACCAACGTTAATAAAAATGGTTAGGTTTAACCAGAGTACAAGAAACTCCTTAGAACGCTGCAGTGTTAACACTGGTGCAGATGTAAAAAGAATTAGCAGAAGTAGAAACTGGGATGTTTTTTCCTCCTGTCTTTCACACACAGCCACTAGGACTCCCTTTAACCTCAGTTAAGAATTCTGAAATGTTATGTCTGCACAGAATCAAGGCACCTTTATGAATTACTGGGAAAGAAACCACAATATCCATTGGGAGACATTTTTCATGCGTCTCATTATAATTCGCTGATTAGTTGATGAACATTTAAGAATTTGAAAATGTAGTTAAGTGCTTCTCTACAAGCACTGAGAAATTATTTGTGTACTTTATCTTAGCAAAAAAAAAGTTTAATAATAATAATAAAGCATTTTAACAAGTGGCACCATGGTGCCATTAACAACCAACACATCACATTATATCTCTGTCCTGCCTTGGTTTGCTACAACTCAAGGCAGGATACACAGTGTTGCTGGTTGAGGAACTGACCAGACCAAAACCTGCTTAGCTTCAGCAAGTTGGCTGCATCATGCACTTTTAAATAGGAGGTTCACAAAGCACCAATAAATGCAGGTCTCATTGTTGTGAGAACTTATAAGACTGTTATAGCTGGCACAACAAGGCACTCCTTACACTTATTTTCCTGTGTGATGGGAAGGGAGATACAGTAAAATCCCTTCAAATTGTACCAGCATTCAGCACAGCCATATATGAAAAATGAGGCAATGTGTTCTTTGCTACAGGAAATCTAGACCAGCAAACTCTTCGTTCTTTACATTCTTGTTTTATTCACCTTTTCCTGCTTATTTCAGACATAAAAATAGGTTAACACAATATGAAGAGCTCTGGCAAGTTATCCAGCTATCTGGAAATGTTTGTGCTTTGCCAATAGCTGCATTGTTTCAGGTTATAGTAATTTCAACTGTGGGTTTTTTTAAGCAACTAGAAGAAGTGGGAAGAGGGGGGAGCCAGCTAGAGGGCAGCTATTTAGCTAAGTGAGACCTGAATTCAACTCCTCACTAAGGCATAAAGCTTATTGAGATAGGGCAGTTGGCTCAATGCCCCCTCATCTCACATTAACTAACCTTATAGATCAGTTGCACCACTTTTAGGTTCACATTCTTTTCACCCTTCTGTAATTGCTCCAAGAATTTCACAGCAGCATATACAGTAATTCATAAGCAATTACCTTAACCACACTAGCATTATTACTGTGATACAAACAGAGGTTTAGTAGTAACTGTGATGAAGTTGCATTGTCAGTTGAAGAAAATGGGTCAGCAACAGAACTTCTTTTTTAAAAACAATATTCCACTTTTGTGAGCTGAAGTGAAAGGTGTGGTTGACCAAGAAAAACCATCACATGTTGCCCTAGTAGTGTCTAATATGTGTGGGCAAGGTAGGGGACACTGAAAACACAGTCCAGGTAGAGTGCAGGAAGTTAGAAGTTAAAGGACAGGAAACCAAGATGCAGGGAAACAGCGCACATACTGGATGAAAATACTAGAGCCCTTAGTCAGAGGAGATGGAGAAGACAGGTCTGAAGGAAGCTGAGGAAGAGTACAGCTGTGCAAAAGCCTAGCAGGGCTTAAAGACAAGAGAGAATGATGGAAAGAAAAGAGTGTGAGCAGACAGAGGACATGGTAAAGGAAGTGAGGTGGGGGAGACAACAGGAGATGACACTGAAAGGGAGGAACCTGGGGAAACAATAGTGTGATGAATGCAGAAAGGAGGTGGCTGACAAAGGGGTGGGGGAGGAATAGGCCGGAGGCCAATTTCTAGTTTTTAGGGTAGAAGCTGTGAGCTAATGACATCAAGTAAACAGATATGCAAAGGATGGACTACAGCAAACCATACAGAATGAAAGCATCTACATTATATATCTCCATACTTTCTTCTCATCACGTGGTTTTCCAAGACACTCTACCTTGTAATAGGGTAAAGAATTATCAGAACACTTTTAACTACAGATGAACAAAAATTTATTTATCTTTGCACGCTCAAAACCTTTTGATTCACACTTTTATTATCATATTGCTTCTAAATATTACACTCAAACTTCTAAATAGCTACCACACACAAACCAACATGATGCCATTAACTAGTAAAATTAAAAGCCAACATTTAAATCTATCAAATGCATTTTGACCAAAAAAAAAAAAAGAGGTCCTCTTCAGCAGCTTAAAATGATGAATTCCTTAAAAGAACTGCTCGACATCTTCAAGATCTGGATGGGCTGGACCAGGCTTTCCCTGTAATGAACTCTCTCCATTTTCACAATTCCTAAAAGAAGGTATATCACTTTTAAAAATACACAAACTAATGTCCGCTTACATAGAACCATTACGGTGAACAATTCTCATCTTGTAATCTAATCTGTATGTATACCTACGTTGCTATCAAAACAGATGGAACAAGGAGAAAATGGAAAGTAGCAACTAGATTAGGTAAAACTAAGCAGAAAAATATTATTACTGATTTCTGGCTAACGTGGCAGTCTGCCAGTCACAATGTTATTCTCTTTCTACATGAAAGACAAGACTCAAAACTTTTGCCACCATGTGGTGGAATTTTCAAATACTGACAGTTTTAAAGAGTTGGAAAAACTGCCAACTCTGCTAGAACCTGCCCACAAATCCTTGGAAAAATTGTTACACTTTCAATCCATCCACCCCACAATGTACCTCCACTTTCGCATTCACATGTGTATAGTATGACACAGTAAATTGATTTAAGATTACGCACAACAACGTTGCTCAACGAGTAGTTCCCCCATCTCACTAATCTAGTTTGTGAACCATGTCCCCCCCCCAATAAGTTTCTTAGCATTTGATTCGACAGGCAGTATCTTGTCCTTGAAAAAAACAGTGGAAAAAATCAAATTCAATTCCTGATCGCTGGCATAGTTTAGAATGTGTGAATGAGTAGTGCCCCTTGGGCACACATACTCCCTTCCTTATCCTCCACAGCAGCCATGATTAATAGCAGCTTGTTGCGATGTCCAATCCTGAACAAGCAACGGATACTATTAACTATGGTTTTGTGAAACAAGGCAGCTTCAAACCATACCTTAGGAATCTGGGTTGTTTCAACAAACCATAGTTAAGATTAACCACAGATTGGATTCCACCATCACAACAAGCTGTGGCTAATATAAAATGGGGGGAGGAGAGAGAGAACCTAATTGAGGACAATATAGGACATGTGGGTAACAGGCAAGCCCAGGTTCTCTGCTGTTCATTTTCGTAACACTAAGCCATGGTTTAGCATTGCATTTAAAACACAGCCTATAAATGCAAAAACCATCCATGGAGTTAAAGATGGGGGAAACATAACATATGACTGATTATCAGCAGCAATTTAATTAGAAAAAGTAAACCAAGAACATATAACAGGACCAAAGGATTGGCAACAGTTTCAATTTGGAAATTAACAATTATTTCAATATAAGTATGGTAAAAGGATTTTAGTCACTGCGCCACATGGAACTAGCATATGAATGTTAGTGTGCCATGCTAGAACATAGGGGTCAAGCAAATAATCTTTCTGCCCTTTTAACTTAATTTCTATGCATGCCTTTTAAATAACCCAAATATGCTCTGTACAAATAAAACCTAGAATAGCTGGAATATAAACTTATAGTGGACATTGCTTATTTGTACAAGCAATTACTTTTCCATGTACTAAAATAAGGTGGATGTGAAGAATCGCAGCTATTAAATGGAAGCCAGTTTTGCCCTTTCATCCTAGTTGAAGTATCTCAGCAACTGGGAGTAAAATGCCTTTCATTGCTTTTAATTACAGTGATATAAAGATGCCCAGGTATAACTAAGTACCATTCATCTTTCCCAATGAGTATTAAATATTTTTTATTACTTATTCTTCTTCTCAGCTAATGAAACCATTTTTCTCCTTTCCACATTTCTCTTGCAGGAAATTATAACGTTCCTTCTAATTAGTGTGCTTGGAATGCACATGGCCTAAAACTCATGGCAGCGCATTAAAGGCAGTTAAACACTCCCGGGTATGGTTTGCCTTTGAGGTAAGTCTTTAAAGAGCTAAATTTAAAAAGGGAGCACCTTCCACACACAATTTTTTTTAGAGTTGTTTTATCTGGAATTTATAACAGCTTTACTTGCCTCGTTTTCTTAAAATTCTGGAAAGTACGCTTGCAATCTGCTCAGTTCATATTCTTTTCCAATACCAAGCACTATTTCCCAAGCACTGCTGTCAATTCCCATGCTCTAATTGCAACCATACAAAGCTTCTAGCAAACATTCAAACTGTTCACTGTCATTGTTACAGCTGGCTTTAATTATGTTCAGGATAGTGGAACCAAGCCTGTGGAACTCCCTCCCAACTGAGATTGACAGGCACACTCCTTGCGGAACTTCAGGTGCATGACTAAGACTTTCTGTTTCAGCAGTCTTTTAAAGGCAGTGGAAGAAGAAGAAGAAGAAGAAGAAGAAGAAGAAGAAGAAGAAGAAGAAGAAGAAGTAGTAGTAGTAGTAGTAGTAGTGTTTGGATTTGATATCCCATTTTATCACTCCTCAAAGGAGTTTCAAAGCGGCTAACATTCTCCTTTCCCTTCCTTCCCCACAACAAACACTCTGTGAGGTGAGTGGGGCTGAAAGACTTCAAAGAAGTGTGACTGGCCCAAGGTCACCCAGCAGCTGCATGTGGAGGAGCGGGGAATCAAACCTGGTTCACCAGATTACAAGACTACTGCTCCTAACCACTACACCACACTGGTTCTTTGGTTTTATGATTTATTTATTTTTTTACAGTTTTGCTCCATTTTCTGAGCATTGTTTTATGCATAACACTTAGAAATGCAAATAATAAAGCAACACAGAACTGTCTTAAACGATCAAACAAAATGTACCTGCTGCTGTGTACTCTACTGCATGTATACACTGTAAAAGAAAACGTTGACCTGCACCAAATGCTATGGCGTATGTGTGCTATTCCTTCGTGGAAGAGATAACTGTCTAGGAAAATAGTCTTGCATAAGGTAGGCCAATGTAGTTTGCAAATGTTCAACACCAAGCGTCTTTATTTTCATTATTTGGGCTACTGCGATGTATTTTGATGGGATTCCAAGTACTGTACGAAGTGTCGCTGTAAATCAGGCATAGGCAAACTCGGCCCTCCAGATGTTTTGGGACTACACCTCCCACCATCCCTGACCACTGGTGCTGTTAGCTAGGGATGATGGGAGTTGTAGTCCCAAAACATCTGGAGGGCCGGGTTTGCCTATGCCTGCGGTAAATGCTTGCTTACTTGGATAACGCTGGAAGGAAAAGCAGCTATTTGTAAACCAAGAAATCTCCTTGAAATCTGTTTAAAGAGTGCTTTTCCATGGCAGAATGCCACATTCTGCTGTAAGGGATGCCTGCAAGTTAGCAACAGAAAACCTGTAATCAGTGGTTATATGGTTCAGGTGCGGTCAACAGCTCTTTAGTGAAAACAGAAAGAAGAGTGAAATGAAGCCTTAGTAGTAGTAATTCAAGACGCTGCCTGGTAAACCCATGATGAATGCTTAGAAGTGGATATTACCAGCAAAAGGGAATGCATCAGTACCAAGCCTCCTCCCTGAAGTGCCTCCACTTCTCTTATTCTCCCTCTGACCTTATCAGTCTTGGCGTCTCCTCCTCAGCCCCCAAGCTCTGCCTGTCCATCACTTGAAGCCATTGGCTGGTCTGCTATGATGTCATAATGAAAATCGGCACCCTAGGTACCCCGGAACTGAGTGTTTAGGAGGTTATTCGAGAACTTAAAATTTGAATGCCATGGTCCTTAAGAGCTGCTCTGAGTAAGTTGAACTCCTTCTTCCCTGGCAGTACATCATGGCCTTTTCAGTGACCCCTTGGAGCAAAGTTGTTGAGCACAGATCCTTTTGCCAGCAAGTGACAGACAATACTTACAGCTTGTATATAGCAGAGGGCCCCAAACTGCTGTGTTAGCTGCAGTTGAATTAGGAAACGAGTGTGGGGAGTACTATTTCAGCTAGGTCAGGACACACATTCTTTCGAAAACAAAAGATCCATCATCCAACTTTCGATAGCTTTCGCACATTAATTCTGCTGCTGTCAAGAAGAGCAGATTCCCAGCTATGGGAAAGAAATCCAGCAGCTTAGTTCAAATGCCCCACGTGAATTCTCTAGTGAGCCCTCTGCTCACCCAGGGGCTTATGCCCAGGAAACCAACATGGCTTCCTCCTTCAATGCACCTATAGCTATGGCTCAAATCACCAGTGTTTTAACACAACTGGGGAATGAAACTTGTGCTTGCAAAGTAGCCATTTAGTACAGCAGAATGCAAGATGTGACCAAATGTGATGGAATGAAACAATTCCCCTGAGGGAAGGGCTGGAAAAACAAACAAACCATTTTTTCAAGTCCAGACAGTCTAGAACTTGAGAATTCCCTAGCTTCTTGAAGGTTATTTATTTATTTAAAGGGTTTCTTCTCTGACCTTCATAATAAAATACCAGAGTGGATTTCAACAATGTAATCAGTTTTTGCTGTCCGTTTGCTGCCAAAACGTCCTGCAGTTGTTCTGGGTGGGGAAGGTGTTGCTTTATATATATTTTATGAATTGTCTGTGTTTGTGTGAATGTTAAAAGCACGAAACCATTATAATATTAAGTATGTTTCAAGTTGCTTTGAGTTGCTCTGTGTTACAAGTTACCAACATGCCAAATAAACAATATCAAAGAAAACCGTAACGAAGCAAAACCCAGACAAGATATAGAGGAAAGTCCCGCAAAAACCTTAAGTATCAAAAGGCCAGCACAAAGAAGTGTGTCTTCAGAGTGCAATAAACACTGTGTAATGGAGATGCAGAGGAGAGAAGATACATGATTTAGGGGTGCCACAGAGAATGCCCTTTCCTGGGCCCCCATTCCCTGTACTTTAGGAGGCGGTGGAACTGCCATGAGGGTACCCTCTGCCAATCTTAACATCTGAGGAAGTGGGGTCTCTAGGGAAGGCTATGTCAGATACTTGGGGTCTAAGTCTTTTAGAGTTTTAAACATTGCCAGCTGTAAAATAAACTATCATAGTGCTGGAGATCAGGCCAATCTTCCTCTGGATAGCCAGGTCCCAATGCAGAGTACAGTGGTACCTCTGGTTACGTACTTAATTTGTTCTGGAGGTCCGTTCTTAACCTAAAACTGTTCTTAACCTGAAGCACCACTTTAGCTAATGGGGCCTCCCACTGCTGCCGCGTGGCCGCCGCACGATTTCTGTTCTCATCCTGAAGCAAAGTTCTTAACCCGAGGTAGTATTTCTGGGTTAGCGGAGTCTGTAACCTGAAGTGTATGTAACCTGAAGCGTATGTAACCCGAGGTACCACTGTACTTCAATCAGACATCATCATACCTATTAGGATTTAGTATTTTAGGTGTGAAGCGCTATTTCTCTCCCAAACTTTAGAATACTGGAAGCAAATACTTGTGCAATTTCATACGTAGTTTTTTGCACTTTTTATCCACCCGTTTCCTAACTCCTTTGATTGCAGGAAAAAGGGGAGATCAGTAAAATTATGTTTCACATTCCCATATCCAAGCTAGGATACCTTATTTCTCTCTCCCTCCCTTCCCTGGCTTCCTAGAGTTTCTTACAGATCAGTCTGATAGCTCAGATCCTGAACAGGACCTTGGCGCTTACAAAGTGGAGGTGTGGAACCTGTGGTTTTTGCAGATGTTCCTGGGCTGTAGCCATCCCTAACACAAAGTCAAAGAAACTACTAAGAGATTTGGCAAATGGCCAGAGATTAAACCCTGATGGAGCTTTTCTGTTATAATTTGAAGTCCATGTAGCAAAAGTTGCTTCCCGTGGGTCATTCGGGAAATATTTTCTTGGTACAAAGTTTGCTAGAGATATTAACACCTCCAACCCACTTGGAAATTTCTATGGGGTATTACACCATCCAGACTATGCAATGACTGAATATGCTACTTGCACCGCTAAGCCAAACAACGAAAATATGGATTACAAACATCCAAATTTGAGAAGTGCTCTCACATTTTCAGGGGCATGATAGCTCTTTTGACTGCAACTAATTCCCTTCCATTTTCAGACATGTTCCTAGGCTAGTTAGCATGTCTCTCGTAAAGGTTATGTTACCAAGTCCATGGAAATGTGCCAGCACATTCCCTCAGGCAGAAAGCATGAGGAAACCTATCTGAAGATGCCTCCGTCATACCTTCCTTTATTATCCCTGCCAGCTACTGTGCACTTATACACTGGACCTGTAACTACTGTATGGCTCTCCTTAAAAATGAATGCACTCAGACACCACAGTTCTATACATGCTTACTCAGAAGTTAAGTGCCATTCAGTTGAGCTTATTCCCTAGTAAATATTTTTAAACTGGGAATTGTGTGCAGTTTAAAATAAAGAGCTTGTTCACAATACAGCACATTTAGCTGTTAATCCACTTTCTCCCCATTCAAATGAGACCCAGGTACAGTGGTACCTCGGGTTAAGTGCTTAATTCATTCTGGAGGTCCGTACTTAACCTGAAACTGTTCTTAACCTGAAGCACCACTTTAGCTAATGGGGTCTCCTGCTGCCGCCGCACCGCCAGAGCCCAATTTCTGTTCTCATCCTGAAGCAAAGTTCTTAACCTGAAGCACTATTTCTGGGTTAGCGGAGTCTGTAACCTGAAGCGTATGTAACCTGAAGCGTATGTAACCTGAGGTACCACTGTACTGTAGTCTACACCCACAAGTATTTGAGTTTGTATGTGTGGAGCAACTTCAGTTTTCCTCACTCATACCAGAAATGTTCCCTTTTGTGTTTACCACCACTTTCCAAATTTGGTGAATCTGCTGATTAAGTGCTGTACCAACAGGGCATGCACCTATTGTTGTTGTTATACTATTATTAATAATAATGTAACACTTTCTCCCCCTGACAGTTTACAGATAAAAACAAGAAATGCTGAGGGTTCCCACGGCACTTGTCATTTCTGACTCCACCATCTTAGCAGCTAGTCCATCAATAAACTGCTCTTAAGCTTGTGAAATTTCCTAAAATCTTCTAGGCTGTATTTTCCACACTAGAACCCCATCTTGGATTGGGTCACAGGAAAAATCTGGACTCCCGCTGTTACACTCACACCAAAATAAAAAAAAATAAAAAATGGTGTAAGGGTTTAACATATCCTTCAAGTGTTCCAATTTTTCTGGGACACTCCGGAATTACAGAAGTCATTGCAACTTCTGATTTGATCCTGGAATGTTTCGTTTCCCCCCCTCCAGTGCTGCTGCTGTTGAGCTTGGGAAGGAAGACGAGCTGGTAGTGCAGCCAGTGCTGGCACTCACTGCAATGCTGCTGACTCAAGTGGCAGCGCCACACAAAAAAATACACACCCCAATTTTCATCAGAGTAATGTTGGAGGGTATGAGCTTCTACTGGAAACTGTATTCAAGTGTGTATTCAATGCAATCATCAACTAAAAGAAAAATATTTCATTAGGATCACAGTATATTATTTTACAGCTTGACAATGAGCCTTTAGCTTAAGTGAAGTGTTTTGCATGGTACTAAGCAGCTATTTTTAAGGAAAGAGTACCAACAAGACTAAATGTCACCAGGGATTACACCACCACGCAAAGCATTTGTATTATTTTAAGAAGTTAAGATAAATGCTGGCCAAACTGGCATTGTTTCCCTTTGTCATCTTCTCCCTATCCCAACAGGCAGAGCTTAAAATAAATGTACAAGGGCAATAGTGCCACGTTCTAAATTCTGTTTGGCAAATCCCAACGCTGGCTGAATGCTGTGCTAAAGGAGCTATGCATTAGGTAGACCGTCTGACTCATCTTTCCCAAGTGGGAGCAAAGGGGTGGAGAGAATGGGGAGCAGCAGACCTGGTATGATTTAACACATTTGCACACACCACTGCTATTCCATTGCTGTCTACACAATGTGATCCATGGTAAGCAGGCTTCCTTCCCTTCCCAAACATGCTCACAAAATCTTTCCACCCGTAGTTAGTAATAAAAGCTGCACATGCAGGCCTCTGGATTGTTGGAAATGTACCTAGTAGAAGAAGCACATGAAGTTTGGCTGAAGGAGTGAAGAGAATTTTCTCGAGTGACAGCAAAAGGTCTAATTTAGACTGTGTGCTTTTAGGACCAAGGCATTAAAAATGTTTAAACTGTGCCATTCTTAAAATTGGTGTTTTTGTTTTTTTAAATTTAATAAAATTTGTATACAGGTTAAGTGCAAAATAAAACCTCTGGGTGATTTATAAACTCTTGTTGCTCCTCATAGGTGATTTCTATACAATCCATTCCGGGGGGCTGGGGATATCTATCTGTCTGCAACAGACTGAACAAGTAAGTAAACATCACTTAACTAGTGTAATCTGGACGAAGTAGGTTAAAACATGTGAAGAAAGGAGTAGTTTTCTGTAAATTCTTTAAGACAAGATTGAAGATATGGCCAACCCAAGACTTTGGGAACATGGAGAGTAACCAATAAAAAGATCTTTGTCTATGCCATAGTAAATTTTTATTTTCTGTGATGACAACACATTTTTAATGATTCACCATGGAAGAAGTATCAGTGTTGTTATTTAAGTGTGTGTGCGCGCGCGCGTGTGTGTCCCACTTGATTGTAATAAAACCTCAAAGTGGCTTGCAAAAACAAAAAAGAACAAGCGGTAACACAAAAATTTAATACACATGGGCTGCATTTGAATGCTAAGTTGTTTTTTTAAACCATGGTTTGTTGAAAGAAAGTAGGATGTGTTTCACAGAGAGCAAAATAGCGGTGGTTTGTTTCACCTAATGTTGATTTTATTTTCTAAGAGACTCTTACCTGATACCTCTGTAGTTATGCAAGTTTCTGAGGCAGTGTGCAACAAAACAAAACAAAAACCTGTGAACAGTGAGTTCTGATGTAACTAGAAACCATGGTTATCACAAGCCAAAATTTGTAAGTCAGCTTCAAACCATTGTTTCATACTCTGGTTGACTAGACATAAACAAACTATAGTTAATTGTCCAGAGTAGGTTAAAAAAAACCACAACCACTGCTAAGGTAAACAAACCATGGTTCAGCATTACATGTGAACCAGGCTATGTTGTCCAAGACATCCCAATTACTGGTTACAAGTTAAGAAAAATATCACAACATTCCATTTTAAAACTTGTGGCACAAAGACCACATGTAGCACTGCATATTTTGGAGAGCTTCAGAAGTGGTTTTGCAAGACGTTTACCTCAGACATTTCTCTAACCTTTAGTAGCTAATTTCAAAAAGCAGCCTTTTATCAAAAGCCTGATGACAAAAGCTCACCTTTAGAATGTAATCCAGTAAGAATTCCAGTTCCCTGAGGTAAGAACGACAGAGCTTGCCAGGCAAGAGGGAGGAGCGGTAACTAATGAATGCCAGCCTCACCAATTAGTCTGTACAAAGAGGCATGTACATTCTAGCACAGACTTTACCTTAACTAAATCAGTTCGACACAGTACAATATATTTCAGAAGGTTGTAGCAATTAGGTTGTAGTAACAAATAGTTTTTCTTTTAAAAGATGGTTTCACCATTCTAGATAGCTATGCAGAGGCCCATTGAATGCCCTGAGAACACCCAATCCTGCAGTACTGTTGATGTTACGGAGGTGTGGACCTGATCTGTAATCTGGGTGCAGTAACATTAGGATCATTATGTCTGTGCAAAGCATTCCCTCCCGCAAAAAAAACCAAAAAACACAACGCTGTACAGAGCATATGAAATAAGTATACAGTTTATACAGTTCCTCAGCTATTTTGAAGGCCTAAACTCTGAGGAGGCATCCATTGCACCAGAAGATCAACGACATCACCTGGGAAAGGGATGTGTGCAGACACCCATGTGTGCATTGCAGTATGTGCCAGGTTTTTTTCCTGCAAGTTAAGTAGATTTAGATATTTACACAGCTGGTATAATTTTTGCTATTTCAGTTTTTACAAATAATTCAGCTTGGGTGTCTCCCCCATCCCCATCCCAAATCTTGGATTTCTGTTATGCATTTGTTAGGGGAGGAGATGAAGTAAACTAGAATTACAGCACTGTGCAACATCTGAAACTCTTATCATAAGCCTTCAAGTACATGAGGTTCCACAATGAAGGACAGTGTAAAATGGGGGTGGGGGAGAAGAGGAAGGAAGGGAACAGGCTAGACCAGCGATACACACACACCCCTTCAGCTGCTATGGCTCTTTTGAAAATTGCATTCCAGATGACTGAACGTCAATCATCAAGGAAATAAAGGCAGCTACTGTATTAGGATGTCAGGTGAATCAAGTCTTTACGTCATTGCTGCAAGTCTGGTGGCTAAATACGGGAACAGAGTCGCTTTGGAATGGCTAATCCTGCATTCCACAGCTAACTGGAGAAGAGATGCTTTCGCTTCATAATAGGAAGTAGTCTTGCCTGCCTGTGAAAGAGAATTGGAACATTGCTGTCATGGGTCAGCAGTTTCACTTCTATGGGACTTAACAAGGATGTTACATATTGAGAGGTTTGTTTGTTTTTTGAAGGGGGAAGCCATTTGGCATTTCAGAAATAAGAATGCTTTGTGCTGTCATTTGGTGCACTTAGCAAGTTAATCATTGGGCAGTAACTGGATGGCTCAATGGCAGTCACTAAATATACAAAGTATCTCGGGTATTGCCTGGGATGTAAAATGTTCTCATTTCAAAGGTTTTTATGAGAAATTCACAAACATAAAAAAGTTGGGAGTTTTGGAAGAGCTGGGGATTAGGATTAGGGGTCTGCCTTATTAAAGGTAGAGAATGGAGGATTTGGCATCCCATGGTAAATGGGATAGTGGTTGTTGGTATATGCACATCAACTTTCAAAATCTAAACACCAGATATGATTACTGTACTAACAAAGGAGAGCCATGGGGCTCAAAACAAGTGTTAGTTCTACATGGAGTAAACCCACTGAAATTGATAGCCAGGGCTAACTTTGAGCCATTAATTTCAATGGCTCTACCCTGAGTAAAACTTAGTTGGATACAACCCTGCATTTTGGATGTTGCAAAATAGGCTAATCTTTGTTACAGATAAAGTTTATAAATGCAAAGGCACAACAGCTTTTACAATATGTTGGCAAGTGCCTTACAAGACTGCTGTGAAATGTTATTACCATTCTGTTATGATGAATTCCACATTGCTTCCACCTGATAGTTTTGCATATCCTGTCAAAATAGCTGACTTTTTCACCTCCCTTCCAGCTTTCAGCATTCCATCTCTATCCAACACGATTGCTTTTGAACTTCACTACGGGGCTTAGCTGTGTCAAATTCATTTTACTTGCAGGATGCTTTGAGGTTTTTAAAACTGTGAGCACAGGGCAATGTGCTGTCTGCCGAGGGTTAAACATAGCTAGAATCAAGAATTCTGCCCCTTGTGTTTATTTAAAGTTTTAGGAATTCCGAAGTATAGCAAATTCCACAAAATTGCATTCATCTGGGAAACTAATTCACATCAACTTTTGCCAGCCCCTCAAGGGAAATGTAGTACCTGACAGTATACTCACTGGCATTAAAAAGAGAGAGAGACAGGAGGAAATAGCCAGTTAGTGAATACTGTGCTCATCGTGCAACTAGCATTTTAAACCAAATCAGGCAGAATAAAAATAGAAAAATAACTCAATGAGTTCTGACGTAAATAAATCCTATTCCTAAACCAAAACCAGAATCAAAACCCTAAGCTATTAACTTTATAGACTATTTAAGGCAAAAGAGATCAACTACTAGGAACTCTAGCAACTTATCATATCATGAGCCTAAGTACTTCAAAGCGAGTGACATCAAGGAGGCTTGCTTCCAAATGCAGGATTAAAGCATCCCTTCATCTGGCTAGTCAAGAAATTTAAACTGGGCAATTGCTACTATCTGCATTTTAGATAGCCAAAATTCCTTTGCATGACTGTATTCTGGGGTACACCCTCCAAACACATATATGTCAATGCCCAACATGATCCTGGTGTCATAGAATCAGCCACAACGAAAAACCATTGTGTTAAATTACAACCCTTCTGCAGAAGTGAAACTTCACAATACCATTCTTTTTAACATGCCATAACTTTTATTGGCACACAGTCTCCTACAGATAGTTTATGTTGTTGTGGTCTACAGTTTGAGTAGATGCAGGAATTCATTAAGAAAGAAGTGGGAGAAACGTACAGCAAATACTACATATCATTTTACTGATATCTTTTAAGTTAATGAAGCTGGAAAGAAGAAGCAGAAAACAGAAGTCCTAAATGTAATAAAGAGGAACAGCTCCTCTCTGAAAGCAGAAAACAAAGTGTAGAGGAGAAAACAAGAGGAATTTGTCCTTTAAATAAGAGGTCATTGATTCACCCTTCTAATTTCCCCTGAAAGTGTTTGAGCATCTCTTGAACTTTTGGGAAGGGGGTAGTTTATGAATAGCCATTTAGCAGTTCATAAATGGAAATGACAAAAAATGTCAGCCGCAATCTTATCAGTGTAGCTCCTCCCACTCTTAGCTTCTGAGAACACTCTCCCGCCCCCCTTCTTGATAACATGGAGGAGACACAAAGCTAGACATCATCATCATCATAGTTACATCTCCAATAGCTTCATTCCCCCAAATACATACATGTTTGTCCCCACCCTATGCACAGTTTAGATTAATATTTTTAGCGGAGCAGGCATACTATACGGTTTACACAGAAGAAATGATTGATGAAGACTGGAATAACCAGGTACTTAGGATTGCATGCACATAATTGTGCTTAATGTTGAGGCTATGGTTTGTAAGAAAAGGGAAATAAACATGAGGAGGATTGCTATAGGAACTATGAGAAGGATCACTATGGTGACAAGCTCCCCTATAGGCTCTTCTCCAAATTAACGCTAAAACAAAAGATGCCGAGTACATTCCACACAAATTAGTGTAATGGAACACTGATGCTCTTTTTTGTTTATAAAGACAACCAAATTTTCAGTGGGAGTTGGGGAGAGAAGGGAAATAGTTTTATCTGTGGTTGGTGGGTCTGCGTAACCCTTTTCCCATGACTACTATTGCTTTGCTCAAATTTCTCCAGTACCAAAATGTTTGTTTTTTTAAAGAAGCTTTCAATTGGCATTCTGTTTCACATTACGTACAAGAAAGAGATGGGTGCATGGAAAGGGGGGTGGGAAGTGACTTATATAACTGCAGCACTCTATATACTTTCTATTACAGGTCTCTCCAGAAGAAAAGTTGTAAAATATCATCCCCATTCAACTCAACTGGAAATAGATGTACCGTTTAATACATTTATTTTCAGTAGCTTATAAAATAATTTATCCAAGTGTGTGTTAAATGACTTGGAGTTGAAGTCTGTCCAAAAAATTGCATCTGGCTTCCATCCGTTCTCATGGGAAACAAGTCTGTACTTCAACTGAAAAAGAAAAAAAATCAAATACCAGGGAGCAAAATAATAATAATAATCCTACAAAGCCATTGGGGAAGTTAGGGTGCTGTGAAAGATGGTTATAGACATGCTCACAACCTTAAATAGATTTCATGTGCCTGATGATGAGAACAAACTAAACCATAAACAAAGCAAATTATTTAGCAGAAAGCGTTCACAAGAACACTCCCTGTGCCAGTTTCCTACTTCACTGCATCCCTGATTTTTCAGGTCCACTCTTATCTTATCAACCTGATGTGAGAAGGCTTCAGGATTGGGAATACGTCATTGCTGTGTTCTGTTCAAAACATGGTACACTCTTGATGCTAATAAAGATAGTACCAGTAGCTGCAGCAGCTGCTGAAAACATTGTCAACATCCCCCCTCACTTTTAGAGTACCATTCTAACAGTTCAAAGTGTTAAAAAGAAAGAGGATGGAACTTGTGCATTTTAACAGGCAACTGCTGAAATATATCTGACAGAGGGAGCAGTTTAGGAATGTTCACACCGATTCACTCCTTTGATGAAAGTGCTGTCTGCTGTTATTTCGGCATAAACCGAAATCTCTGGCATACGCTGCAGTCATTTACCTGTTTTCTAGTAACAGCATAACAGAAGCTTCCTTGAAACTGTATGTTTATTAAAGGGGTGTACACATGATGCGGGTGGCGCTGTGGTCTAAACTACAGAGCCTAGGGCTTGTTGATCAGAAGGTCGGCGGTTCAAATCTCCGCGACAGGGTGAGCTCCTGTTGTTCAGTCCCTGCTCCTGCCAACCTAGCAGTTCGAAAGCACAAAGTGCAAGTAGATAAATAGGCGGGAAGGTAAACAGGGTTTCCATGCGCTGCTCTGGTTCGCCAGAAGCGGCTTAGTCATGCTGGCCACATGACCCGGAAGCTCTCTGCGGACAAACGCTGGCTCCCTTGGCCAGTAAAGTGAGACGAGCGCCGCAACCCTAGAGTCGTCCGTGACTGGACTTAACAATCAGGGGTCCCTTTACCTTTACACATGATAAAGAGGAAACGATGCTGTGTGCACAGCCCTGCTTTCAAAATTCTGGAGCCCCAAAAGTCACTGCTGGAACCAAGAGCAGAAACCTACATGCATAGAGATGCATCATGCAGGGCCCCAGTTTACCTAGAGCTTTACACCTAAAGGCATTTTTGGGGACATCCACATGCATGGTGTCAACACTGGGACATTGGTTCAGTGACAAGGTCTGGGCAAGGACAAGCTTCCTCTTCAACACATGAGGTCTCAGTCATAACATGAAGGGAGCTACAGACTTCCACAGCTCTTACTATACAGCAGACATGAGGGCCAAAAGGAGTGCCCCCAGGCATCTATCTGGATACAGCATATCCTGGAACCCTAAGTATCCTTTCTACTAACCATTTCCAGGGGTTAGTTTATTACAGCAAATATATTAGTCTTGTGGCACCCTAAGGACTGAAAAAAAATTGTTATATTGCAGGCATTCATGGTCTACAGACTATTTCATAAGATGCAAAAAGTGTAATCCTAAACTGGCAGATTTATATGCACATGGGTGTAGATAAATATATGTACAATAAGTGGAGGAAAGAGGGAAATAAAATGAAGAAGACTGTGACAATTCAGGCTTGAATGAATATAAAAGAATTACAATGACCATTCACAAAGCAGTGTTGCCAATAACACGAGCTTCCTGACAAAGAACAGCAATTCACTCATCTGATTAAGTGGGTTCCAGCACTCAAAACCTTGCATCATAGTAAAATTTGAGGTGCCACAAAATTTTTGTTGCTTATGCTACTAACCATGGCAGTAGGAAAATATGTGATAGGCATTGGTACTGAGACAACACTGTCTAATGTTTCCGGGATCCAAAGAGGATTAGAAACAGATGGAGAGTATGGGACTGGAAACTGGCACAAACCCACAAGACAGCATTCCCCCTTAAACAATGCTAAGATACCAAGTCTGGTACCAAAGGACAATTTATTTGATCTTTGCTCGCCTAATCCTGTGATAAGCTGACTTTGCCTCCAGCTGTCAGGTAGCAGACACTAGTGACTCATATCCTGTATGGAAGCTGAAACACTAACTCATTCACTATCGGAATAACTCAGTGGAAAGTTCCAAGGATCTTCCAATTTAGGTACCAAATAAAGGCTAAAAACCAGGGTTGCTGCCACATTCCACTCCCCATATTGCCCTATTACTGCTCCATACACTTCCTTCCCCACCCCCAAACTCTGATGAGGAAATCGTTCTTGCAAATCTGTCATATGCAAAAACATGTGCACATATAAAAACAAAAGCAAAACAACATAAAAATCAGTAATAATTCAACTTGTATAATATCAATTTCAAATCCAAAACAGATAACCAGCTGGGATAGCCATCTTCACTGAGAAGCCACAAGGCTTCTCAGTGAAGATGGCTATCCCAGCTGGTTATAAAGGCTCAACAAACACCTAAAAGATAACAGAGATAGTGGTTGTCTGATACATAAAGGAAGGTCCCACCACATTCAAGGTCCATTTCTGCAGGATGCTCTCTCCTGCAGAACAAATAAACTGTTTGCAGTGACAAGTACCAGATGCTATATTACTGTAATCTAAACCCTGCCTAAATGTTGCACTCTAAAACCTAATTTCCAGGTGTGCAGGATGAGCTATAGTCAACTCAGTGATGAAGAGGGAGATGCTCTCAGGCTTCTATTTTTTAGGTACTGTTCATATTCCAAGGCTGAAGCTTCCTTACTGAGAACTGGTCCTAGGCTGAGCTCCAAGTTAAAACTCTGTTTTCTATCACCACTATCACTCTTCCCTAAACCAAATCACTGGATGGAAACACACACAGAGGACAAGCAATAGGTAATGCAATCAAACGTTTATATCAGGTCTCATACTTGGACACAGAAGCAGGTTTAGATTTGGGGGGAGGGGTAGTGGTTTTGATAATGATCGTTCATTCTCTATAGGTTCAGAGTATACTAGTTCATTGCCTTTAGGACATAAAAACAAAGACAAAATACAAGGTTTCAAACGTATAAGGAGGAAAGGTTACAAATATCACTAAGTTAGGTGAAATTTTAGCTCTGTATTAGCAAGCTAAAAGCTCAGGAGATATTTCTCTACAGGGTGATCTGACAGGTTTTTTGTCATACAAATACACCCAACCATTTTAGTAAAATAATAATAATAAATTAATGATGCCCCTTCAAGCTACATAACTCAATTACATCGCAAAACATCAAAGGATGCTACCAGGCAAAGGTTGATATACATGCATTCCAACATACAAAAAGAACAATGTGTGGGTTTTCCTTAGAAGTAAGAGTTATTACATTTTTTTTTTTAAAAAAAAAAGCATTTACCTTTGCAGATTCATAGTCAGTTTGCCTGAACAGGTCTTGATCTTGTTTTGTGCTTCCAGGTGAGTCATGCCATCGGCACTTATCCCATCGATACTGAGAACAACGTCACCTATTCCCACGTTTGCATTAGCCGCTTTGCCTCCATCACTCAACTGCAAGGTAACAAATGCAAAGATATAAGTTTTTTTAGAAAATTACCACCCAAGAGCATTACCCCAAGAGTTAATCAGAGTTTGTGAAGTTTCTAAGTGGTCATTCAAAAACCAAATGTTACAAACATTCTTACAATAAGAATTCATTGTAAGGATCAAGTCACACGATCCCAGCAGGGCATGGTGGCCTCTAGAAAAGAGCATTCAGTCCGTACTTTAAAGTCCAGCTCCAACAGTAATTGATGGAGGGGAAGGATTATTTGATTATTTGACCACTGGCAATGTTCACTTAAGTTTTACACAAATTAGCTTCCTGTATGTCAGTAAATAATTGGGTCATGTTGTGCTACAACCATACAATGATCAGTACAGAACACTAACAAGTCATAAAATTATAGAATTGTAGTGTTGGAATGGACTGTGAGGGTCGTCTAGACCAACACCCTACAATGAAGGAAATTTTTGCCCAACGTGGGACTCATACCTGCGACCCTGAGATCAAGAATCTCATGCTCTACAACTATACTGTGTGTAGTACTCAGCATAGGTTCTCTCATGGCAGCAATGTGCTGGTAGGACTGTGTGATTCAAAAGCAAACCCCCTCCTCATCTTGAGGACCATGCCTCCAAGTGCAACTTTAGTACTATGGACCTAGAGTTGTTAGCAAATAGATCTCGGGAAATCGGCATCACCAGTCCACATGAAATTGGGAATGGGAAGCCATCCATAAAGTTGTCAGCGGAGAACAGATTAGAGAGGGCCTTGTGAATACACACCCAACTCCCAGGACCAATTAGGAAACATGCCTGCACGTGCCCAGGGCAGGTCAATCACCTTCACTGAAACCAGTAGTGAAAACCAGAAACTTCTTGCATCTCTTTAGAGAGGTCACTCTCATGTTGTGAGCATTGCTAGATCCTTTTTCATTCAACGTGACAAGGTTATTCATGAGTTATAAGTGAAGAAGTAGCACTACAAAATGACATACAAAACTGAAAGTGAGATAAGTGGTTCCAGAAACTCAATCAAAGCTGCCGCCATCATCAGCACAAAGTATGGGTGTGCATGCATGATCTCTGCATTGATTATGTAAATGGAAGCCCAAACAATATTCTAGGCAGTTCGAGGCAGCAGCCTTCGTACTCTATTATATTACATCAGACATGGGAAACGATGCTTTCTGAGAATACAAGTGGGAGGCAACTAAAATAGGCCCAAAAACTCCTTATATCTAACAACGTAGGAGTTTAAGAAATGTTAATATGAAAGAAGTTCGTGGAAGGAAAGTTTCTCACCCACCTCTGTAGCCCCCTTTGTCCACCAAAAAGTTTCTTTGAAAAATTGGGAGTCTCTTGAAAAATGTAGGATGGTATTGGAAACAGCGTATAGGAAACTTTCCTTCCAGTGACCTACTTCAAGTTAACTTATCTTAGGATTCACGCCCAATTTTGTTTTCTGTGCGTGACTTAGTTGAGTAACACCTGTACTACTAAAAGCTGACTGATACAAATCAGCAAATGCTCAATTTAAAAAACACCTCTTTTAACAGACACCGAAATGTTGTTATGGTTGTCGCCTTGTGAGGGTGGGGATGCTAAAGGCTGAACAAACAGAAGAGAAGTCCTTCTCGGTGACCACCTCAAGATATACAGGTGAAGGCAATGAAGCAACCAGGAGGGCATGCTCTGTAGAGCTCAATAATTACAGATCACATTTAAAAATGCAGATCTTGCAGTAATAATATGCTTCAAGAATCTGACTGCAAGGAAACAAATTTTAGTAGATCGTTGCAAATGCTATCAATTGATGTTGTGCAGAAAGGCTTCTGTCAGCAAAATAGGATGAGACCTAATTCTCAGTGATGTCCCTTCCCCTATGCATCCTCCTCCCCTCACTCTCCTCTGCATTAACCGCCCCCCCAAAAAACACCTCTGGAGCAGATTTAGGGGCTGTGGGGGGGGAGGGATTCACCAAAAATTGTCCCCTCCTTATTCCACTGTTTTCTGAGCAACAACCCAACATACAACCCTTTTTACTCTTTTATTTTGATCAAAATTCATTTTAAGGTATATACTGTACAGTGATGCCTCGCAAGACGAAAATAATCTGTTCCGCGAGTCTCTTCGTCTAGCGGTTTTTTCGTAGCAACCCTATTAGTGGCTTAGAGGATTAGCGCTATTAGCGGTTTAGCGGCTATTAAAGGCTTAGCGGCTTAGCGGCTAAAAGGCTATTAGCGGCTTAGAAAAAGGGGGGGAGCGAAAAAAATCGCAAGACTCGCAAAACGCTTTTGTCTTGCGAAGCAAGCCCATAGGGAAATTCGTCTTGCGAAGCTCATCGAAAAACGGAAAACCCTTTCGTCTAGCGGGTTTTTCGTCTTGCGGGGCACCACTGTATTGGTATTATTAGGCAGCAACAGCCAGAGAGAACCTCAACATTAAGTCGAAATCCATGCCCTTTAACTCAACTATTTAACATTTTAAAATTTAGATCAAATTAACCGGCAAGGGAAAAATCAGCATCTCTTGCTTGAAGAGAATGAAAATAGTTCAGTAATTATTCAGCAGCAAGTGAATGAATAGAACCGCCACTGGGAACATGAATAAAATCTTAAAAGAATATAAAGATGGAAAGAGCAAGTTATCCTTTCCATTCAGCCTGCCAATGTAGGATTATTCCCTTCTGTATGTTCGCATATGCTTCTGTTCTGCCTAGTTTCAAGTGTCTCACGGCATGGAGCTTCCATACCTTTCTCTAATAATTTATTGCACTGCTGTACTGCTACATAGACCTCACTGTTGATAAATTAATTACCCCTGCCCCATTCACATAAAGAGTATTCGGTCTTGGAGGGGAGAAATTTCCATTGCTCGCATTTCCAACCATTACTTCCCAGCTATTAACCATAACTCAACTCACAAATGATAAATCAGTCTCACTTTTGGGTTTCTGCTCTTGCCAATTCCTTTCAAATATAGCAATGCTAAATGAAAATGTTAATCTCTGTCATTTGATTTCTTCTATTCAGCCTTGCGAATAAATGCCGTTTCTCTTAATTATTTTATGACTGCATTTTTGTGCACACATGAACAATCTTCTTTAAGAGTTTAAGCTGCTGTGAGCAAGTAGAAATGCCCCCACAGTGCAAAAGAGGAACATGCTTCCCTTGTATATCATACAGACACTTTCTGTATTGTCTTTCAGGCACCAATTGAAGTTGTCCCTCTTTCAACAAACCCTCTAAGTAGATAATTTTTATCCCAGTTGGTAATAGTCTTGAATTTGAATTGATTTAATAAGTGTGTTGTTTCAACACACACACACACACACACACACACACACACACACACACACACACAGCAGTACACACACACACATTCCTACATGCAATCACTTTAGTAGTTTTTATATGTGCAATTATTCTGTGCATGTTTTCCTTGTAGAGTTTTGGAAGTTTCATAAATGAAACAAACAAAAAAACAACTGATTTGTGCAAGAAACCTGAACATGGCCATTCTCCATATTGCTGGTCACATCTAAATGCCTTTAACCACATGCACTGCTCCATCCATATCCATTAGTGCCCACAGAGGCAGCACCATCACACTAATGTTATGTGGGAATGAGCCAGTTCATACAAGTGCATTGCAGCCTTACAACCAGCAAACACACCCTGCATTAATCACAAGAGGTACTCCTCTTCTTATTTCCTGAGAAACTTTCCAATAGCACCTCTCTCATAATACAGCAGAAGGGTGGAGCTGTCGCTATGCCTTGGCTTTTATCCTGTGTCATAACACTTAATCAGCTCTATCCGCAGGAATCTCCCCACACATATCTTCTGTCATGCAATGACTCCCAGGTCTAAGTTTGGACTCTATCAGAAAAAAAAGCTCTTTCAGCTTTTGGGGATGCTTGCTAGAAGCTGACCCATGCCACACTTTTTTCTCTGTGTCGCCCGTCCTGTTCCATGGGACTATATTCTTTAACTGTTGCAAGTGCAACAGCAAGCTAAGCTAGCTCAGCTTCCAGTTCTGGAGGGCAGGAAAGGCCAAACAGATATAGTAATAGAATAAATTTATTATTTGTACCCCGCCCATCTGGCAGGGTTTCCCCAGCCACTCTGGGCAGCTTCCAACAAAGATTAAAAATACATTAAACCATCACACATTAAAAACTTCCTTGAACAGGGCTGCCTTAAGATGTCTTCTAAATGTCAGGTAGTTGTTTATCTCTTTGACATCTGATGGGAGGGCGTTCCACAGGGCGGGCGCCACTACCGAGAAGGCCCTCTGCCTGGTTCCCTGTAGCTTTGCTTCTCACAGTGAGGGAACTGCCAGAAGGCACTTAGCGCTGGACCTCAGCATCCAGGCAGAATGATGGGGGTGGAGATGCTCCTTCAGGTATACTGGGCTAAGGCCATTTAGGGATTTAAAGGTCAGCATCAACACTTTGAATTGTGCTCGGAAACGTACTGGGCACCAATGTAGGTCTTTCAAGACCGGTGTTATATGGTCGCGGCGGCCACCCCCCGTCACCAATCTAGCTGCCGCATTCTGGATTAGTTGTAGTTTCCGGGTCACCTTCATAAACTAGGGGAACAAAGCTTTCATAAGAGTCAGAATTGTAGAATGGTAGAGCATGAGACTTCTAATCTCAGGGTCATTGGTTTTAGCCCCACGTTGGGTGAAATACTCCTACATTGCAGGGGGTTGAACTAGATGACCCTTGTGGCCCCTTCTAACTCTACAAGGGACCACAAGGGTCATCTAGTTCAACCCCCTGCAATGTAGGAATATTTCACCCAATGTGGGGCTAAAACCAACGACCCTGAGATTAGAAGTCTCATGCTCTACCAACGGAGCTATCTTTCATCTGGCTAGAATTTGTCCCTGTTAATGCCTCTTTGGCTGTCTGGATGGAGAGTTGTGTGTCTTCAAGAAGGGTAGAGATAACTGTGAAACAACCTCTGATGTACTTGCTATAGTCAGGAAGATGCTGAGGAGACATTTATTGTCCTAATCTTCCCCATCAGCATTTCCTTAACCCTATAGCCTCTTTTTGAACATTGTATTCTACTGGAAATTAACCTCATTGTTTCATGCGGCAACCGTTCCTGGCTCTTTCAATTAATCCAAGCTTTTGTACTTTTTTTAAAAAAGTGTCAGAGGTTATTTATTGACAGCATGTTAGCTAACTACGGTCCTACAAAATTTCTATTTCTGCAGCAGATCCAAGAGTCAGTAGTATGGTTGAGCTGCAAGACTATGAAATGGCACTCAAGATTTGCTGCTATCGCTGCTTGCTCTTTTTGGTGAACACATGTCGCTTTTTGGCAGAGTGCATGCTAGATGTCTGATTTGGAATGGTTCATAGAAGAAACTGCACACTCAGCCAACTGCTATATATAGGGATCCCCTCTTTATTTCTCTTGTATCCTCTTATAACCTGATAGCACTGCAATGTTCTGGATTCCTCCTCCCCAAAGGACAAGCAAGGTTCCCTTTCTACAAACAGTTTCGACATGAGTCCAAGATTCATTATTTCTAAACTGGTTGTTGCCACACACCTTCCTCCTTACAGCAATATTATTTTCCTATTTAAGTCAGTGCAGACGCAATGTTCCTGATTTTATAATCATACTAAGATCAGGGTATATGTTCCTCCAGCACCTTATATTCTCATGCTTAAATTCACCCACTCCTTCGCCACCTCCACCAGCCACTAGACGATCCAGAGTTTTGTCTAAATCAATGTGTGCAAAGCAGCAGATCTTTTTCAGCTTTGCGCTGAAATGCTCTATTTGTACAAGACCAAAAAAAGAGTGTTCATGGCTTTAAAAAATATGCACTGATATCCCCCTGATAAGCAAGACAAAGTGGCCTACTGGGAGTTATCAATGTTAAAATGTGGCTTTGGCTAATGTTACAGTAAAAATTCATCTTGTCAAAATGGAAAGCAGGATTACATTCTTGTTGATAGTGCTAATTAACATGGAATTGATTTCGAGTGAAGTTTGTTAAACTTTGCACTCAAACACATTATTTTGTATGTTCATTTTATATAGTAAATGCAAATGATTAGTGCCAAAAAAAAATATTTTGCACATATTTTTCTTCCCATAAACTACCCACCATATAACAATGAATTCATATTTCTTGGGAACATTTTTCTTACCTTCATGTATAGTCTAACTGCCTTTAGTATACAGAAGCAGGGGGGAGATGTCAACTGTAAATGATGGTGAGAGTATATGTTGCAAGAAATGCCAACTGACTATACATCAGAGAGCACAATATGAAGCCACCAGCACTATTGCACACTCACTGATGCCTCCTGCCCTGTCTAATTTTTATATTTACAGGAATTAGAAGCGGCTGCCTGTTTTTTTTTATCAGGCTGCCTATGTTTTATTTGTTTCAGAAGAGTCTAAGTGCCTTCTGGAGGGTCCTGGGAATCATCAGCGTTTTTCTCTCATGATTTCCAATTGTGCAGGTTGGAGACTCCCTTAGAGTTTAGTGCATGTCTAATGTAAGACTCAGCTAGAGTCAAATGTGAAGTTTAGTGGATAATGTGTATGCTTGGGTTCTGTTCCTTGGGCCATTCCATAAACCCAAAAGACTTTGTTCCCCTGGTAGAGTCTAACAAGTTTTCCTATATAACTCTGAGGATTATTAAAGCCTGCCTATTATTTATATGAACCTAAAGAGAATAACTTCACTTGTTTATGAAAACAAAAAATAAGTGCAAGCAAATATAGTCCAATCAGAATGATATTTTTGGCGATTCCAATATCATGCCTACCTTCACATTCTCTTAATTTAACTTGTACACAATTCCAGATTCACGGCATTTCAAAACTCAAAATGAGTCGCAAATGAGCAAACTGGTTGGGAAAATGTTTGGTTCCCCCAGTGGAAGGTGCTGCAAAAATTGAGTGCTGTTGGTATTCAACAGCTTATGTTTCACAAAGGTGCCATTTACTTAGTGCTCCACAAGAGCCTGCCTGAGCCGAAAGCGCAGCATGAAAATGTACATGACATTTGCTGGTATTGTAAATGTCATTAGACACATACCATGCCACGGTATGTCAGCCCTCAGTAATAAGGATTTCAGAATACGCTTCATGCATTCTACTTGCCTGGCTGCATCAAGATGATAAATTTGTAGTCAGAAGATCTGGCCAAGAAATTTTAGCTTCCTGTAGCATGCTTTATTAAGCAGACCTCTGCTACAATTATAGTGCTACACAATGAAATATACTCACAGCAAAGTTGCTTGGCTGCTTTCTATCGAAAGTACAGGTATGACTTTTCACACAATTCTGGCTTCAGTTTTCCACCAGCCACACCAATTTAAATAGCAGTTACATTACAAGTATGACCTGAAACAGCCTGTTGCAGCGTATTTTCAATCCATAACAGGAGTACTGCTCAGAGCTGCAGCCAGGCATACTTTAAAGACTGAGCTTAAGGAGGGCTATTATTTCTTCCCCTGCCTTCAGTTTTTCCTTTGTCAGTTGACACTCAACACTCTGTGGCTCCTGCAGGCCACTAATCATGCTCAGTGTTCACTGGGTTGGGGTTTTTTTTTGGGGGGGGGGGTAGGTGCGCCTTCTGTTGTTTTTTAAGAAAAGGTTTTGTACTTCTGTATACTGTACTTCAGGGACGTGGGTGGCGCTGTGGGTTAAACCACAGAGCCTAGGACTTGCTGATTTGAAGGTCAGCGGTTCGAATCCTCGCAACAGGGTGAGCTCCCGTTGCTTGGTCTCTGCTCCTGCCAACCTAGCAGTTCGAAAGCACATCAAAGTGCAAGTAGATAAATAGGTACCACTCCGGCGGGAAGGTAAACGGCATTTCCGTGCGCTGCTCTGGTTCGCCAGAAGCAGCTTAGTCATGCTGGCCTCATTACCCGGAAGCTGTACGCCGGCTCCCTCGGCCAATAAAGCGAGATGAGCGGCGCAACCCCAGAGTCGGCCACGACTGGACCTACCTTACTTTATACTGTACTTCAGGGTTCAACCCATGAAGCATGTTGATGCCTTGCTCTTTTTTCTCTATGGCTCTGTGCTATAGCCACTCGGCTGCATGCAGTTTGCTCTTAGATGGGGATGGTTCACACCTTTTAAATAGCTGGCTGCATCATCCTTTCTATCACATACTAACTATATCCAACTGTTCGGTAATCCATCTATGTAATTTTGCTTTGGATTTAAATTTGGTCTTTAATTCCTAGTTTGCAAATGAGTACTGAGGAAGAAGTTGGCAGTGAAGACTTCACCCATAATACTGGCATTGAAAGTATGTGAATAATTACAGACTTGTCGTTTTCTCCCAAGGGTACCTAAATCAACAGCAACACTACTTTATAAAGTGTCGAGTATTTAAACAGAGCTAACAGTAGAGCGATTCTTCCCTGCAAATAGAGGACATGAAGTGCTATGGACCATTGGGATAATCAAGATTTGGTGAGCACACAGCCCACTACTGCTTTGCCTTCCAGAAAACATGCCAAAAAAATCTATACTGCTAGTTTTTATATAATAGCTCCAAAGAGGTATCTGGCACAGTCTGGTGGGACTGCACCACTTAATATAGGCAGGAGAAACATACAGAAATCATTTATATTATTTCCCCCATTCAACCAAAGTACACAGGATTCCCAGACTGTCCTCTATCAAGGAAGCTCCAAACCTGCTTAGCATCACCAAGACTGTAGTTCTGAGAAGCTACAGACCTTGCTCTGGGACCAGCAACCAATTTGAAACAGCATTCAGAAAGAAAGGTTTCAGCCTAGGCGTCTACTTGATGTGCTACTTATTCCAGGTCTTTACTGCTGCATAACAATAAAGGATTGGGGACTAGTCAAACATTCTGTTCCCCCATATGCATTATGTGTATCTTAAATATATTATTTCAGTCTCTATTTGAGAATTTTATTTTTACTTTTAAAACAAAAACGTACCTTTTGGGAAGGATCAAAATTGTGACCATTCCAAGGACAGCTCCACAACCCACTTCTGTGTATGGAAATACACACACACACACACACACACACACACACGTAAAAATCCAACTTGGAGATTACACCTGTGGCACTATGAAACCTTCCCTATTTCATACTGAGATTAAGTCAGCAGCAATTGTAACAGCTGCTAGGGATACAGACTGAATTGGTCTGGAACAGCCTCCCTTGGGAGGTGGTGGACTCTCCTTCCTTGGAGGTTTTAAAGCAAAGGTTGGATGGCCATCTGTCATGGATGCTTTAGCTGAGATCCCTGCATTGCAGGGGGTTGGACTAGATGACCCTTGGGATCCCTTTCAACTCTGCAATTCTATGATTCTATTGTCTGGGGGGGAGCATCTTGATACTCATTCACAGTTTGGGGCTGTTTGGAGACGCTGTTTCACAAGATCAACTTAGCTGCATTTCACTGAAACCCTCTCTGTAAAAAGGCAATATATCAAAACAAACCCAAGGCCATTTGGGGTATTTGGAAAGGAAAAATAAAGTTAGAGCAATAAAAACCATAAGTGCTGTCTGGAGGTTTGGGAAGGAATGTTTCAACATCAGCTGTATTATGAGGAAAGCTTCCTCCTTTCTTGATCTGATCTGACTACTGGGACACTAATAGCTCTCACTTATTTGTTTTCCATTTCAACCGAAAGGGAGGAGTTGTGCTTTCCCAGGAATGCCATGTGCAAAACAGAAAGGCTCCAATTTCTGTATCCTCAGTTTGGTTCTGCTTTTAATAGCAGCAGCCCTCATTTCCCACTATTATTACCTTTTTCATGGATCCACCCAAATCCCAAGTAGCAGTACAAGTGCTACCACTGCAACCCTTTATATGCACTGTGCAATCTCCTACTGATGTTTCTACCCCTTGACTTTGTAACACACCGAGTTTTAACAGCCATGGATGTTTAAACCTCTTTGCATGTATATGGTTCTTTCTATACAAAATGCTACATGGGAAACAATTCACAAATAAAATAATGTGATGTTAGGACAGCATGTCTTGTTTTTCAACCTCAAGCTGCCGTCATAGATTTTTCTTTAAAAAACAAACAAACTGGTCAATTGCTGGTTTTCATCCATCCAGCTAAAGGGATAGTCTCTCCCCACTTTTATCCTCAGAACCGGTAAATTAGGCTAAGAGATACTGTATGCGTCTCATTGTTGCACCATCAAGAAAAGTTACTTAAGTGGTGAAACAGAGTCTTATCAGTGTTGACACCCTGACTAGGGCATTCCTCCCCTTAAGCAGCACAACTAGCAGTGAAACTGTTGTCATTTTTTCATCAGGTGAAAACTCATCTCCTTATTTGGCCTTTTGTGGATTGTTAGGAATTTTATCACAGCTGCAAGTGAGGAACCCATATTGTGGCTGGTTATTTCATTATTGTATTTTTATCTGCTTTTGTAAAGTTGGGTTGAACTGATTTTAATATAGTGTTTTTTCTGTTTTATTGTACAGGACTGCAGCCCAGTTTAGGATTATATAATGGAGAAACTAGAAATGGTCATATTAAAAAAAAGAAAATGAAAGACAGTTAGGAGAGTTTCCCTGCAGCACACTTTAAAATCATCAAGTAGGTCTGAGATGTAAGGTAATTTTGGTCTACTAACTTGGACTCCTTTTGTGCTTGCTTATTTGCAAGAAAGCTCAAAAAGGCGATTTCTGACAATTTATGGTGACATAATTTATTGTGGAACAATCTTTATTCATGACAGTCTATGTTTTTTTGAAAGCATTCATTCATTGGCCTTTAAAAACCTACAGGGCTTACTATCATAAACAAATGGCTTATGGAATATTTTATTGCCAGAAAATCCTACAAAGCGCAATCAGAGATTTACAGAGTATTCAATCCTATACATGTCTGCTCAGATGTAAGCTGAACTGAGTTCAAAAGGAGCATATGGGATTGCGGTCTACATGGTTATTTTTATTACTCATGTAGATATTCTTAAGAAAGATACAGAAAGAAAATCGCCAGTGGTAGAAAATATGACCCTGCAAACTCCTCATAACAAAATGACCAAGACTAATTCCTATTAAGAGGTGCAAAGGCTACACGTTTAATACAAAAACAGCAGCTTGATGCCTGTGTTTGCATATGGAAACGCTCAAACTGCCCCTAGTTCTTGATATACACTTAAAGCTTTTAACAAAAAAATGTGTTTTCCAGCAAGCATATCCACACACTGCAATAACGTACAGCAAATAATTTATTGTGCTTCTATCAGTCATGGAGAGGGATAAAGCATTATGAAGAACACTAAAACCCTGTGTCCAGAACACAATTCTGTCTCCTTATAAGATTTTACAAGCAGTCATTCAATCACATGCACGTAAGGCTAACTTCTGAAACTGCAAGGGCTAGGAACTGAAAGAAAGAAAGAAAGAAAGAAAGAAAGAAAGAAAGAATCACAAGCCCTACGTTTACCTTAGAATCATAGAATCATAGAGTTGGAAGAGACCACAAGGGCCATCGAGTCCAACCCCCTGCCAAGCAGGAAACACCATCAGAGCACTCCTGACATATGGTTGTCAAGCCTCTGCTTAAAGACCTCCAAAGAAGGAGACTCCACCACACTCCTGGGCAGCAAATTCCACTGTCGAACAGCTCTTACTGTCAGGAAGTTCTTCCTAATGTTTAGGTGGAATCTTCTTTCTTGCAGTTTGGATCCATTGCTCCGTGTCCGCTTCTCTGGAGCAGCAGAAAACAACCTTTCTCCCTCCTCTATGTGACATCCTTTTATATATTTGAACATGGCTATCATATCACCCCTTAACCTCCTTTTCTCCAGGCTAAACATGCCCAGCTCCCTTAGCCGTTCCTCATAAGGCATCGTTTCCAGGCCTTTGACCATTTTGGTTGCCCTCCTCTGGACACGTTCCAGTTTGTCAGTGTCCTTCTTGAACTGTGGTGCCCAGAACTGGACACAGTACTCCAGGTGAGGTCTGACCAGAGCAGAATACAGTGGCACTATTACTTCCCTTAATCTAGATGCTATACTCCTATTGATGCAGCCCAGAATTGCATTGGCCAGAATTGCATTGTTATTCTTCTCTCCCTTAATTTTGACCCAAATGCTCTCACTTTGGCCTTGAGGTTCTAAATCTTGGATCTCTTCACAGGTATACACATCCCTGACATATAACGCCACTCCTCCTCCTTTCTTGTCTGTTTCTCTGAAATAGATTGTATCCCTCCATTATTACATTCCAATCGTGGGACTTATCCCACCAGGTTTCAGTGATGCCTATTATGTCATATTTAGTTTGCTGTACCAAGAGCTCAAGCTCATCTTATTTCCCATGCTTTGCGCATTAGTGTACAGACATTGAAGTCCATTAATCATTCCCCCGTGTCTCTTATTTAAGGATTTTTTCCTCCCACCACTAGGTCTGCGTGCTGTTTGCTCCATTTGGTCTATGACATTTGGATGATCATCTTCATCAATTGATAGACTCCTACCTTCAGGAGCACTGTTTCCCTCCCCCATATTAGTCAGTTTAAAGACCTCCTGATGAAGTTTCTGAGATTTTTGGCAAAAACATTCCTCCCAACCGTTGTGAGGTGCAGCCCATTGCTTGCCAGAAGTCAATCTTCAAGAAACTGCAGTCTGTGATCTAAGAATCCAAACCGTTCCTGTTTACACCATTTGTGAAGCCAGCTGTTCACTTCCAATATTTTTTCCTCTCTCCCTGGGCCACGTCGTTCAACTGGGAGGACAGATGAGATGACAATTTGTGCATTTAATTGCTTCAATTTCCTGCCCAGAGCCTCGTAGTCTTTTTTGATTTTCTGGAGGCTATTGCTTGCAGTGTCATTGGTTCCCACATGAACCAAGAGGAAGGCGTATTTGTCAGTGGGTTTTATGATTCCTTGCAGTCGTTCAGTTACATCTTGGATCTTAGCCCCGGGGAGACAGCACACTTCCCGAGACATCTTGTCAGGCCCACAGATCACTGCTTCTGTTCCCCTCAGTAGGGAATCCCCTATCACCACTACACGCCTCCTCTTAGGTTTGGTCGGGGTTCTTCCGTGAGCTGTCCGTTCCAAGGTCGCCTGCACGTTCCCTGAGGACTGACTTTGCTGATCGTCTTCATATACCTGATCGACTGTAATGAGGGAGAGATCCTCAAATGGAGTCTGCTCTTCGTCTTCCATGCTAGGGGAGAGGACTTCAAAGCGATTGTGTATTTCTAACAATCAGAGCGAACCCTGGGCCTCCTACTTCTTTGAGTCACGTTTCTCCATATATCTGGCACCTGTGTTGGTGAACTAGCCTCCTCAGGGGTGTCCCCTGTCTCCTCCTTGGTGGAGACGGTGTTCTCTGTTGCTTCCAAGAAGAGCTCCAGCTCTCTAATTCTCTGGAGCGTAGCTACACGTTCCTCCAGTTGCTGGACTTTGTCTTCTAAGAGGGCAATCAACATACAATTGCTGCAGGTAAAGCTGCCTGCAACCTTTGGCAAGATGGCAAACATTGCGCAGGAACCACAGGCGACTGCAGCTGTTCCCTCACCCTCCATCTTGAAAACGTGTCGTTGGGGGTGGCTACAGTGGTCCTCCATCTTAAAAAGCGTGAAGACAGGACAAATAACCCCCCCCCCAAAAAAAACCTAGGTCTCCCCCAACAAACGTTTGAGACTAGCTCCCCTAAATCCAAAAGATGGATAAAAACGGCCGCTGCCCTGCAAGCTCTGATAAGCTCCTCCCACAGCTAATCACCTGACTGAACAGAAACCCTGCCCCCTCTGACCTTTGCACAGGGAGAGCAGCTAATCAGCCACAAGAAACACACACACAAGAAAACTCTTTTGCTCCTCCTTCAGGTGCTGCCCTGCAAGCTCTGATAAGCTCCTCCCACAGCTAATCACCTGACTCAACAGAAACCCTGCCCCCTCTGACCTTTGCACAGGGAGAGCAGCTAATCATTGAAGGCACTACCTTTCATTTACTCCACCTGAGTATTTCATAAGAGAAAGCTGTACAAAAAAAACACCCTACACACAAAACTAGAAAAGCCCATAGGCTTTGTATAAGAGGAAAAATGTATTTCGTAAGATAGGTGTTGGGAAACAGCAACAACAAAGCCTCCTCCAAAATGGCTTTCTTCCTTTCACAGCCACTTTTTCAAGAAAGGGAATTTTTCTTTACTTTTTGGGTTGTAACTAAAGATTTGTTGGGTTTTTTGTCTGTAAAATAGTGCTTGGTTGCATCAAAGTAACATTGCACAATTGACGTTCTGTTCTCAAACCATGAAGGCTCTTGATATTGCATCATCTATATGACCACCACCACCGCTGGAAACACTCTTTCATTTAACCTCTGCCCTAGCAGTAATTGGGTTGTTTTATAGGCAGTGTGTATATATTTATGTACACAGTTTGTATCTACAAAAAAGAAAGGAACAACAACCTAAGCTTGCAGTGTAAAAAATAATAATAATCAAATCCTTAAATGTGCATTAAGAAGAATTCCACCACAAGGGAGACAAAATACATACTTTAAAATACAGTGACTACAATAAAGCTCAAAAGGACAAATAGGTTCATGACCTGACAAGTGGTATGAGGTTATACATCCAAGAAAAAGCAGAGAGAAAAACCGTGTCCAAATAAGGAAGAGATGAGTGTGAAAATTGAGCCTTGCAGAGATTTGAGTGTAGTTGCTGGAATAGTTTAAGCTGTCACTATGAACATACAGGCTAAAAAGCTTTCATTTTAAAAGGCGGTTCAAATAATTGGAAGTTCCTTTCTGACCCTTTATGCCTTTAAAAAGAACAAAAATAGCAGCTGCAGCAGGACAGTGTCAGTGAAAATCTCGCTACTGGTCAAAACTCTCATTTTCTTGCTCCTCCATGTTAAAAATGTAACTGGATAAATTTTGTTTCAGTTCTGTTTTCTGTAGGAATTGTGAAACCCAGTTCTATCCAAGTTAAACCAAATGGGCCCTGCTTAATTCAGTGGGACCAGCTTTAGCATATAGCAATACAGCCTAAAAAAGCTTCATATCACTGTCATGAATCGTAGCTTAATCGGTTAAGATAATCTTGTGGAGGCCTCCAACATCATGTTTAGTTATGGAGCCTGGAAAGCAGAACGTTGTGATAATGACATTTTAACGCCTTTTCATTAAAAGCTACTGGTTTTAAGAAGCAGGGACCAGGGAGATCATTTGAAAAACAAGATTAGGGTGAGGAAAGCATCAAAGAGGCAAAGAACAGGGCCTTATGCTGATAAAGAAACAGTAGCTCTGGAAGTTTTGCTTTGCAATGTGTCAACATTAAGAATGACAAATGTATCCTGGAGCTGCCATGGGCTTTTATGTCCCTTGCCATGTTCCGAACAATGCATCATAATTTCAGGTCTCACGGACATTACAAGCCTCCTACCACATTGCGACTAGCTTCAAAAGAGACACAGATGTTGCTTTCTGAGTACTGCTGAGGAGTACAGTGGAAACAAACTTCAAAGCAAAATAAATAAATAAATCAAAATTCCTTTCCTAGAAAACTGGACAGAATTTATTTATTATGGCTGAGCTGACAACATCAAGTCAAAGAAATAGGAGGCACAGTAAAAGAGGCTAAATATAAGGGGAAGGTGGAGTGGATGATCGTAGGAGGAAAGTACTGTCTTCCATCAAAGTTGTCACTAAAACAGAGTAGGGGTAGAGAAGTAGTTTTGTTTTATTTTTGTTCTAACTATTTATTTATGCTTTTATCTTGTATTTTTATCTTGTGATCCATCCTGAGATCTTTGGATGAAGGGTGGTAAGTAAGTAAGTAAGTAAATAACTAAATTTGCAGCAAAAGAAAAGAGTCTGAGCATAGCTATAGATGCATAATGATGTGAAAACTAATTAAATTCTTCAGTGGTGAGAAGGATCTTATAGCAGCCTTTCACAATCTGGTGCCCTTAAGAACTCCCAACAGCTCCAGAAATATGGCCATGGTATCGTTCAGCACATCCCGAGAGCCCCAGGGTGATAAGAGGCTGATCTACAAGCTAATCTACAAGTCTACCTACGATGGTACAGCCATTAACTAGGAGACGTGCAGATTCCTTCCTGGCTTTCCTGCATAACTTGGGAGCCACCTTTCTGAACAACATTAGCATAAATATTTCTGCAACACCTTATTTGCTGAGCCTGGTCCACAATGGGGTCAAGTAGGACACACATTCATTAAGGCTGTCTCTTGAGAGCCTTAAAGAACAGAATGGGTACACATGACTCTACGTTGCTTCCTGCCACCTTGTTGAAGGCCATGGGATGGAAGATCTAGAACACATGCTACTAAAGCAAGTTAAAGGGACAATCTTTGGAAAAGATTAGTGGATACAGATAGCTCAGATGTTGAAAAACAAATGTGTGCATCTAGGATGTACGCTTCAGGGTGCTTACCCAACCCATGCCAGGTGCACTCCAGGGCTTTGGTACACCTAGCAGTATGTTATGATTTAAGACTTTGTGGTTTCTCTTTGCTATAACAGACTAACACTGCTACGTCACTGAACCAAGGAGGTGGGAAATCAAGCATATACCTTAACTCTGTAGCTAATGTCCTCAGAATACAAAACAGAGGGCCTGCAGAGTTTACCTTAAACCTTGCTTTTTCCATAATGGTTTGGCCAATTAAAAAGAAAAATGGAAGCTTAACCATACTGGTCAGTAGAGTTGTTTTTGGTCTTTGCATGCAAAAGAAAGCACAGGAGATGATTCTGCAAAGCCGTGAACTCTACTGTCAGTAGTAACTTACAAGAAAGGCTCAACATTAATGCTCCGAGGAGCCTATACTGGCACCTCACTTTTACACACTACCCTGCATGTTAAGTTTCAGTTCAGCTATATAATGTAGTTTCAGTTCAGCTACATAATGGACCTTTAGATTCATCTCTCATCCCAAGTGAGAGAACTGACCCTACAGATTAAAAAAATATATATTCCTTATTTTTTTTCCAAAAGTCCTGGATCGTGCTTTTAGCAAAAATTTCTGCTTATGTCCAGATGTGCAAATAAGATTACAAGGAACTGAAACACACAACAGATGCCTGGAAGAAAGACAAAAATTTAAAGTTGATACTTTAAAGAATATTTTAATGTTATGCCCACTTCCAACACATCATATGCAGAAGCGCTTTTCAATTATATATTAAAACACAGTATCTAAAAACGGAATATTATACTCTGATTTTAAGTCTTTAAGACAAATTTTAAATAGTGTTTGCTTGATGAACCAGTGTGTAGTAAGTGCTAGGAAAAAACAGGCACAAACAAGTAGCACATTCAGCATCCACTACTGATTACAGCACTCCTAAGCAAACTTTGAAACCAAGATTTCAAAGTGATATAGATCAGAGGTCATATACGTCATAAATGCACACTCCTGGAATCTGGGGACATGGTGTTCCAGTGTAGACTGTTGCACATACCAGACATTAATTTGTAGAATTGAAACATACATAACAGTACTTTACTCTGAATTTTCAATGCATATACTTTGCTCGTTTAAAAATTTGGAAGCTACTGCATCAAAGAAAATTGTGGCATGAAGTCCATCACACATTTCTCTCCACAATTAGCACAATTTCACTATGCAGTAAGTCACATTTTTGCAGGTTAGAGCTACCCCAAAGATAACTGCATGAGAAGCGTTTACAATTAAAGCAAATGTTTAACTCTTTTTAAAATAATTGTTAAGGTGTCAATGCTGTGGGTTCGAAGGCACAGGATGCAGTAGCCTTGCTGAAGCTAAATTACCGTATTTTTCGCTCTATAACACGCACCAGACCATAACACGCACATAGTTTTTAGAGGAGGAAAATCCGTAGGCATGCCACCCATAGGCATTCCCTCCATAACACGCACAGACATTTCCCCTTACTTTCTAGGAGGAAAAAAAGTGAGTGTTATGGTGCAAAAAATACGGTAATCTGTGTGTGACCAGACCCAGGAATAAAGAGGCAAGAAACAAGTAATGGGCAGAACATTTTATTTACAGTACCTATAGGAGAAATGAGAAGAGTGGGAACCTAACTTAACTTCAACCTTGGGTGGGCAGAAACCAACCCATTTCAAGGGGCATGACAGGGAATAGCCCTGGGCTCCACTTGATGCTGACTACGGAGGCATTTCTGTCCCACAACTCTGGGTAGCTGTAGTGTTCCATTTCCAGGCTAAGGGCTCCACAAACCAGGTAGCTGCCTAGTTTCCGGAAAAGCCCTTCATCTTCAAAAGTACCTAAGGAAGGTCACCTGTTATCTAACCTTAATCTTTCCTGTATCTGCCCTGCCAACACTCTCAGATTTGGTAAAGAGCAGACTAGACAAACCTCCTTTACCAATCTGCATGTTGGCAAACAATTCCTACTCAGCCCCAAAGTGATTCTATACTGGAACAGAGCGCAGGCCGAGCAGGTGCAAGAAGAGCACCAAAGAAGCCTGTAGGGGGTGCGGTCAAGGCATATGACTACACACCCAAATACCAGGGCCAGCATGGTCTCCCTGCATCCAGGGCCAGCTGAAACAGTGCTCCCAATGCCCTCTCCACCACTACTCAGCATTCTGATACATTGCGATTACAGATGACCCACATATAAATGCTTGTTTCTGTGCACACACATCACTGGTGTTTTGATAAGACCTTTCCTCTTCAGGGATGGCAAAGTAGCAATGAGTTGCCATCAACCAAAAAGCCAGCATTAGGCAGCTTAAGATTTACCATTTCTAAAACGGACATTTATTTTATTCCAGTAAAGCCTGGGCAATTCATGGCCAACAATTTTACTCTGAAAGGTAAATCAAGCATTGTTTACAGAAAGCCGGGGGGGGGGGAGAGAGAGAGAGAGAGAGAGAGAGAGAGAGAAAGGACTTAATGATTGATGCTTTTAATGTCTGATGCCTTTCGATGTCTGATGTGCATAACCGAAATGGAAAAGCAATCTCGGTTTGCAGTGGGAGGTTTCATGGGAATGGCCTGGAGTTAGTTAGCATCTGGATGGATTATTGCAGTAAAATGATGTGGAGCATGTCATTGGTTTGGCATATGGGCATAAACGTACAGGATACGCTGCAGTAAGAGACACATTGGGGAAGCTAAGGGGGGAGAAAGTGCTTTTAAAAATCCAGTAAATGTTAGGAGTTTTTTCCCAGGCTATTAAAAAGAAAAGAAAATAAAAGGCATGAGAAACACACAACACTTTATAGCTTTTCGTACACATGCAGTTGGATAATTACTAACTAGCAGTTCTGGAGCAAGGGCTTCATAGCACCACTTTCCAGTCTAGGTGTCACAACCTGTACAATTTATGCTGAGTATGACTATGAAGTACAAGGACTTCACAGCACCTGAACTAAATCTTAATGCAACTGACTGCAACTTAAAGTGGTAAAAAGGGACGCGGGTGGCGCTGTGGGTTAAACCACAGAGCCTAGGGCTTGCTGATCAGAAGGTCGGCAGTTTAATTCCCCGCGATGGGGTGAGCTCCCGTTGCTCGGTCCCTGCTCCTGCCAACGTAGCAGTTCGAAAGCACGTCAAAGTACAAGTAGATAAATAGGTACCACTCTGGCGGGAAGGTAAACGGTGTTTCTGTGCACTGCTCTGGTTGACCAGAAGAGGCTTAGTCATGCTGGCCATATGACTCAGAAGCTGTCCCTCGGCCAATAAAGCGAAATGAGCACCACAACCCCAGAGTCGGCCACAACTGGACTTAATGGTCAGGGGTCCCTTTACCTTTACCTTTACCTTAAAGTGGTAAAACATATCCTGATGATGTGTCACCAAAACTTTCCAATAGCTACATAAATAAGTAAAACTCTGTCTATTATTTTTTTTATAAAATTTAATAATCATTATTGAAGCACAAGGAAACCAATATCCCAGTACCTTCACACTCCTAAAAATTTGGGCAGACCGCCATTTTCATTTGTTCGCTCAACGTTATTTCACACATTTTACTGCTGGAGAAGTTAGGCATATTAGTAAAATGCACACTTTCCATGTTGTGATATTGTGTTACTGCATTCAAAGATAAAATTACATATGACCCAGCATACAACAAATAAATATCCAGGGTGGGTGGTGGAATTGACGCAACACTTTCAGCTGCACTAATTGTTGCATACAGCATCTACTTTCTGGCACAATGGAAGGTATTCGTTAAGGATGACAAAAAAGAATGAAGTTAGGAAATAGTGCTCATAGCCTTCCAGCTGTACACTAGAATTTCACACAGACTGAAGAAGCTGAACCCTGATGGATATTTGAAACCAAGCTCTGTGCAAGCTAGCAGCAAAATTGTTTCATTGGACACTGTATATCTTGATGCATGAGACTTTAGCTGCAATGACTGTGAAAGGAGAGGAGTTTGTCTAAAAGTGAGTCAAAGTTGCAGATACAAAGAACACTCAAAGCCCCACTTGTCGTATTTATGCTTTCTCCTCAACTTCTATATCAGGGCTTGCCAACTCAGCACTCATGGGCAAAGGCTTTTACTGATGGCCCTGTGAAGCTGCCCTAGACTCTGAGTTGTTGTTCTTGTTGTTTTAAGTAAGTCTCTAGTCCTCCTGGAAAGAAAGTTATGAGTCAAAATGTGCAGGTACTTTTAAAGCAATTTCTGTGAAATGAGAGTGAGTGCCGTGTGGCTACCTTGTATATTTTCCCTGGAACTGAGGAATGTTCTCTGCTGCTATTGGTTAACAACAGCATCAGAGTGTTTGTGTGCAAGAGAGAGGAAGATATCAGTATTGTGTGATCTCCACAAGCAGGACATAGCTGACTTCCCATAAGGTTGTCGTGGTGGCTGTCTCTTATTTTTGTGTTTTGGTGCACGTGCACGGAGCAATTATTTTGTGATAGGTACCACCAGAACTCTCTCAAAATCTAAGCTGTGCCTTCTGGTCCAAAAAGGCTGGCAACTTCTTCTGTGCTATAGTTATGGAAAAGTAAAAACAATTAATAGACGGAAGTTTAGCTCTGTTTGTTTGTTTGTTTGTTTGTTTACAAGATCAAAATCTACCACATTCAACTATTTTGAGTGTGGCTTTCTCTATATGCACACAAATCAGCTGCCTCAGAAAGCATTTTATTTTCAGCAAGATGCTAACCACCATCTTATCAGATTGGCAGCTACCATTAACATGACATTGCTGCTTGAACAAGTGAAAACTAAGGCAATTCTCTATTAGCCACCAAAAGCTGGGGGGAAAGCAAATATGTTGAAAATTATGAAGTAAGAATTTTTAGCTTGATTTTAGCTCAAAGTATTCCCAGTGTTGGATAAACTGTAAAACTAACCTTGACTTCGATTTTTTATTTATTTGGACATTATATCTTGAATTTACATGCAACAAAATCCAATTCACAAAGGCTTATGATATATATATATATAAATCACAATGGTTTTTTTTTTAAAGACAATAAAATGACAGTAAAACAGCATCATAAAAACCACGCCATCAGCAGCAGACCAATAACATAAAAAGCTCGACTAAAAAAAAAAGTCCACCTTAACACAATCGCTTTTCCATATGCTAAGAAGACCCTGTCTTTGCTTCCCAACAGCTGTATTTTCACTGGCAAAGGGACAATGAGGAATGCTTCAGAAACTGAATTGCAAATCTCAATCAGCCTCTTATGGCAAAGAGGCAATTCCTCAGGTGGTTCTTTAGATCAGAGGTAGGGATCCATGAGCCCAAGGGTTGAAAGTGGTGGTCCAAGTCTCCCTGGCCCTTGGGACTTTCCCCAGGCCACATGCCTAACTGGCTCTGCTCATGCCCTTGAGTGCTTTTGCCTGGCTGGAAAGTGTCCTAGAATTATGCTAATGTCTCTTGCTTGCCTGGATAGAGACACAGGTGGAAGTGTAGAAACCTATGACTAGGCATGACTGGAATGCAGTCTTTTGTACAAAAGGCAGGAGTCACATCTGTTGCTCCCCTTGTTGCCTCTTGACCTGCTCACCCATTGGCATGTGCCCCACCCCTGGATCCCTGAGCCTTAGACTGAGCCCAGAAACAAATTGGAAACCAATGAAGTTGAAGCATAACTGACATGATATGATCTGCCTTTCCACCCCACACACAAAAGTCTAGCCATCATATTCAGAACCAAATGAAGTTTCCATGCTGTCCCCAAGTAAAGTGCCATGGCAGCAGTGTAGGCTCTAGTCTTGCACCAATACAGTTTATTACATGGCTCCTATTTCTCTGTAGCCATCAATGTTTCCTGTGTGCATTGGTTCAATCTTCAGACCAACTTCAGACTGGTGTCTGCTTGATTCATGATTCACACTGCAAGCTGAGCCAACAAGGCAGCACTCCAAATTGAAAGCTTGCTCTATGACAGGCCATTTAGTCACATTTTCACCAGTGGTTCATTCAGTCTGGCGTCCTTCCTCAGACAGTGGACAACTGATGCCTCTGGGAAGTCCACAAGGAGTGAATGGACGTTACAGTTTTCTCCCACTACCAACATCTCTATTGTTCATAGAAGTTCATAGAAGGACTGTAGAGCCCTTATCTGCAGATGAACTAGTTACTTCATATATGAAAGTACTGTATTCAGCAGCTGAGCACTACAGCTTTGAAGAACTCTCCAAAAAGGATGCAGCTTTGTGATACACTATAGCACTACTAGCACCTCAATCTGTCCTTAAATATCAAGAGTCTTCAGCGCTATAATTGGAGAATATCATTGAGAGTGGAAGTCAGGGTGCTAAGGTCACATAGGGCAGCTGTGTGAAAAGTCACTTCTCAATACTTAACATCCATTAAGAAAGTCTAACAAGACCATATGTGCAGTGTTCAAAATTAGCCAGGTGCATTTTGAACCTGGCTTTTGACCACTTTCGACCAAGTGAAGACGCCTGGGCGCCAAGATGGTGCCTGACATTTCCACCTTCTGGAGGTACATGCCTGGTAATTATCAGATCTGGACTGTTTGTAAACACTAATACCCCATCCTGTAGAATTCTATCAGTTATATTTTATCTGCACAATCGGAATGAATTTCTGAAACCAAAATGCTATTTCTGTGCAGCCTGAGCAGGAGCAATTGCCATTAAGAGAAAGAGGTCAGAATAGGCCAATATATATGTGGACTGTCCCTTGGAAAAGTGACTTTTCTTCTTTAAGTTCTCAAAGATCTTAACCTAGTTTAAGGTTGTCATCTGAAATAGCCAGATGTTTAAATGAGAATCAATCACAGTCAGCCCATTGTTTTGAAAAATAAGACTTTGCAGCCGTCTTGTCCCAAAATGGCAACTAAACATTCCATTTTGGTGACTGTAACCTTGGTTTAAGGAGCCATTTGGCACCTAGACTACATATCTTAGTTTCTAACACTGTATATGTGTGCTTGAAAAAATATCATGAGTATACATATACTAATGATTACCAATATAAATCACCTTAGTATATTTCATATATAACTAAACTCACCAGCAAACATGGATTCACATGAGCTAATTCAATTCTAGAACAAAATATTGCCAGACAAAGGCTTTAAACGATAACAGAGTGTTTGGTGCCATGTCAGCGACAGACAGCAACTTAATTCTGCACAGTTATGGAGCTGACCTAGGCTATTCATTAAGTACTTAAGGCAGCAGTCTCACCCAGGTCAAGTATCAAAACAAGTTCATGACACTTAATCCTGCCATGATCAGCATTTGATTTAAAAGTTCAATCTGGAGGGGGAAATCTTCTATGAGGAAACTGGGACAGTCCAAAAGGCCAGAGGCACTGGAAGAGGATCTTACTCCACTTTTTAAAGAAGTGTTGCAAAGTTTGGTTCTGAGAACTTCTTTGAAAGAGCTCAGTTCACTATATAATGTACAATTAAATTTAGAAAGATTCCACTCCCCAATTTGTGCCAGTCTACCTGCAGGCAACTTTACTGCAATTTCACAACTTGCAACTTTGCACCAACACAGTAGTAAGCACACCTCCTAGAAACAACTCAAGTTTCCTTGGTGTAGTATATTTCTATGACAGACGCATAAGGTGATATGTGATCAACACTCAGACAGCATAGTTTTATTCAAAGTCCCAATACACAATTCTTCTTTAAACACACCCGTTCCTTCAACTTCTGCACCCACAATACAAAAATGCAAACCACTACTATTTCTTCCTGAAGTTCATTTGAGAAGCTGTTTTACAAAATACCAAAAAAGGAAATGTGTCATCTGCTTAGGCACCAGAATGTCACTTAACAACACTGGGAAACACAGACATACCACAAAGGGGAAAGATCGTGAAGGTCACTTGGAGTTTCTGCACCACATTGACAAAGCTGGAAATGATTACCACAACCCTCACTGGCTTAGCTTATAGCCCACGATCTTCTCCAAAAGTCTGAAACGTCTATTGTGTATGCTGCAGCCACAGAAGAATCTGTACTGTGTTAACCAAAAGATCAATGACAATAGCCAGGCTTCCACAAATAACAAAGGAAGTAGGAATAAGTGTGCAGTTCAAGATATGTGCCCCCAAATCTGTTGGAATGTCAGAGGAGACAGAGGGAAAATTTCTGGATTGCATAAAACCAGTGATGGTTATACCCAACATGCTCTGTTACAGTGATTCTGGTTCACATGTTTTATTGCTGTTTAACGCAGTCATATGGAGGACAATCATGCATCCTGGTTCAGCCTTGGTTCAGCAAGATGCTACTTCTATTAGCAAACAGCAATAAGAACACTCTACCACATGGGCTAAGTTGAGGTAGGATGATGGCAGCACCATATGATTCTACAAATTGCCTTGTCATCCACAAGAGAGGGAAGCAGAAACCAAAGGAACAGTGGCCTGTTCCTAATTTTAAATCCAGAGTTGTCTGGTACAATGTCAAGCTTGCAACACTTCATGGCTGCTGGAACTCAGTCCCAGAAGTAACATCAACCCAAAGGCAGCAACGAGAATTACCATACCAATGGTTTAACAACATGACCTAATCTACCAAGGACATGGAAGGGCACAATTAAGATACATACAACTGCTGCGGTCTTGCTCCAATTTTGGTTGCTAGAATAGGGATGGGGAGCGCCTCAAATTGTTCTTTGGCAAGCAAGGTTTGCCGCCAATGTCCATCAGTGGTGACAGAAGGCCCTGCAGAGTTCCTAATCATTGAAGACAGCAAGACTTGCTTGCTAACAAATAATTGGGAGCATACTTTTAAGCTTCCTTTTGTTCTCTCACAGCTACATCTCTACCTGCCAGGAGGGGGTGAGAGGGCATGGCTTAGGAGACGCAGCCTTGCCAGGACAAATTGGGATCTGTGCAGGGCCTAACTTGGTGCACAGGTTGATTGTGACCAAACTTTGCTATACAGTGGTACCTCTGGTTAAGGACTTAATTCGTTCTGGAGGTCCGTTCTTAACCTGAAACTGTTCTTAACCTGAGGTACCACTTTAGCTAATGGGGTCTCCCGCTGCCACCGCGCCACTGGAACACGACTTCTGTTCTCATCCTGAAGCAAAGTTCTTAACCTGAGGTACTTCTGGGTTAGCGAAATCTGTAACCTGAAGCGTCTGGAACCTGAAGCATCTGGAACCCGAGGTACCACTGTACTGAACTTATGTAGATGGCCCAGAGTTGCACAACACAGCACCATGCAAGCTCTCATTTTTTGTGCTGATGGATCACGGATACTATAATAATGTATCAGCTTGCTTACATTTATTTCAATTTCCCTTTGTAATAAATACTTCTTATTATGATTGGAATAATCAGTTTGATAAATGGTGACTCTTAGTTACTGTTTTTATTGTATTGGTTAACTTTAATATTTCACATCAATTCCTTGTCTTACGCAGTTTTGTTATGTCTGTGTTGCAGCTTGCTAACTAGAATGCAAGTAGGAAAAAACACAAAACACTATTTTACTGTCCCATAAAATACCATCTGACCATCATGTCCTTGAGCAGCAGCTCCCAAAAGACTAATCTTGCATATCTGAGTAACCCATATACATTCTACTAATTTTGAAAGGCAAAGTGCTCCCTTTTCTCTACCTACCATGAGCCACAAATGAATTGTGTATATTGCAGAAGTGCTGCCAAGCACATGATAGAAAATAGGAAAGACTAATTCCCTCAACCCCTATCTATTACTGACATAGAACAAAGAAGCTATATAAGCCAAGAGACCATATGTTTAAAAGATATTTGGGGTTGCATGTAAAGAGTGTTTGCTTTAGCACTTAAGCATAACATGCACAGAGTGTTATGTAATAAAAGTCATGGGCTCTTTCCAAGCTTAAATTCACATTCATTGAACATCTAGAAAGCTGGGCTGGGTGCAAGATCCATACATGACAAAATTATGTAACGTAGCTAAGGCTATAACACTAAAGGTGAGTCACTAAAGAGATCCTGAATAAGTGATTGTAACAACTTGACTGATTGGGGGTGGGGAGAGAATGTATATGACAAAATAATTCCAGGCTCCCTGTGGATTATCTTCACAACATCAGTACAATGGCATGAATCCCCAAATAGAAGTTAAATAACTCAGTAAGTCCACATAGGAAGGTTCCCCAATTTTTGGATAATTCTCCACGTCCATAATACCCACCATGTCCCATTCTACATCATTCAGGCCACTATTCATATGAATACCTTTGCAGAGGGTGCAGGTGATTGCAAGGGGAAGGAAGGGATGAGAAGCTTTCCTTCCATGAATTAATTTCCTTTAGTTAATTTGGGAGCCAAGCCAATATGATGCAACAGCAAAACAAATGTGCAAGGGAAACAGGAATAAAAGTATGACACAACCATGTTTTTCTAAGTGCATTAAAGGATGCAAAGAAAAGCAACAAAACAGCCAAGTAAAGGCTGAAAAAAATGGTTCATATTCCTAAGGCAATACTACCAAGTGCTCTGGCAGCAAGGCACCTGGGAAATTTTGGAGCTCCTGATCAAGTGTCTAATTCCAGAGAGGTTGTGTTAGTCCATTGCAGCAAGCACAAAGAGACTTGCTTGTGGCTCCTGTAGGATTAACAAGTTTATTGCAGACTAAGTTGTCATGTCTTGAGTCTGAGCCAATTTTGTGAAGAGGACACTTAAGTAAGTAGGTAAAAAAAGAAGTATGCCAGACTCTTGATGCTTTTAAATAAAGTACAAAATATCAATCAATAAAAAAGAGATAAATAGGTGGTAAGGGATTACACAGAACACAAGTACAAACAGAATCCAATGGATGAATGTAGATTTTCTCTGATGGGGAAAGTTTCACTCCTGCCTAGCAGACAAGCACATTGGTATCGTACATCAATCATATGATGCAGTAAAAAATTAGGTTGTTGCTCAGAATAGACACTCTCAGTAAACTAAATTAAGCAAGTTTTAAAATTAAAGATATCTTCAGACACAAGGCAAAACAATTAGACCTTACTGCATGCATCCATTTAAGGCGTAAACTGACAGGGTTTTGCTGCATTCCTAAAGTTCAGAAGCCAACTATGAAAAACATTTTATTTGGTCAAGGAAATACCAATTTTCCCACTATTTTAAGCAAACAAAAGATAATCTTCTGTCATGCATTTCCTTATATGGATAGTAGGATGGAAGGCTTTCTCCCCTCCTTTCAAAAAAGTTAGGAACCCATATTATCTCCTGGCACTCAACCAAGAAAAACAAACAAACCTTTCAATTCCCTGTCTCTTCTCACAATGCCCTTAAAGATAACCATCGACAAATGAATAATGAGAAAGCAGTTTCAACTAAAAATAGCTCTTCAAAATGGTGGGGACACTGACTGGAGTAGCCAGCCCTCTGAGTTTAGTATGAAAATAAGAAAAACAAAGTCTAATTCTTCCTTGTTTACATTAAACAGAATGTACTTGTGTGGAACTTGCCCAAAGGCTCATTTTGGATGTTTTGCAACTAGCCATCTGCTTCTTTGTTATTGCCTGTCAGTTAATGCTCTTTCTTTGAAATGAATATAAGCTAGAAACAGATTCAGTTAGGATGGTTTCTCATGCTACATTTTGCATTGTAGATAACTAGTAACAAGCAGTATAATGTAGAGGAAAGGGCACATGAAAACTGTTTCTTTGCCCTTTAAAATACAGACTGGGCACCTATTTCCCTGAATGCCAAGTTTCACCACCATTTCATGCGTTCCCCAGCATTTTGGCCCAGAAAGGTCCTATTTTCCCCTGAAACTAGTGTGGAACTGGTTGCACAGGGCAAATTAGGTTGCAAGTTCATTCAGAAGCTTTCCCATTGAGAACCCTCTATTGATACAAAGACAAATGAGTAGTGCCACCCACTATTCAGCTGAAGTATGATCTCTTGAGCTGCTATGTGCCCAACCTATCTCTGGTCCCAGTACAAACAAGCTTCAGTGTACTCTATTTCCAGGTTTCCCACAGTAGCACAGCCAATACTTGCAGAACACATGCTTGGAGTCACCACCTACCTAAATGTTCAAGCCTTGCTTGGCTTGGATTTTCTTTTTAGAACAGCAAAAATGAGTATCTAAGAAGTGATCAGGCTTCCCTGCCTTTTCACAGCTCCCACTGCAGCTTTTCCTTCCCTCCCTCCCTCCCTTCCTTCCATCTCCTCTGCAGCCACAAGCCACTCACCCTACTATTTCCCCCCTCTCCATCGGGTTAACATGGTTAACAGCATCATCCAGTTGAGTGTTCCTATATCTGGACAAGTGGAACGTTCAGCAGATATGAGTGAACTACGGAGAGCACATATACAACTACTGAGTGGCTAAACCTACCATGTTTGTGTGTGAAGAGTGGAGGACAGAGAGAGAGAAGTGGGGTCAAAACATACAAATATATTATGTAAACATATGCATCTGCAACTTTCCACTCGTTTGTTCAATTTGTTTTGTTACAGGTGTGAAATTAAGCTTTCTGTCCACTAGGCTGAGCTTATAGGCAGTCACCCGTAGCAAACAAACTCTACAAAGTTTACTGCTACACATATTTCATAAGAGGACATGTATTTATTTAAGTCTATTGGAGTGAGGGGAGCGGTGTGCACGACAGATCCAGGAATCTGTGTCACGCTTCTTTCGAGCATTTCAGTTGATATGAAAGGCATCTTAAACCTATATTGCTTACCTTCATTTGACATTTAACTGAAAGCTTCTTATTTTAAACAGTCCAGATTTTCAACCTACTTAAGAATGAAGCCGAGCAAGAAAAAATGTTTGCTTTTCCTATTGTGGTATAATTCGATCCCAGTCCAGCAACTGTGGTGCATGAACGTATGTTCACTAGACTCACAGAGGAACCAGCTCCCCTTGGAGACAAGGAATGCTCAACTAATTATAATAGGGAGGATACCCACATATGCCCCCTGAAAATCAAGCAAAAGAAGGGGGATTCAGAGGCCTCCTTGGAGATTTGATACATACTCCTCAAGCGTAAAATTCATCCTGTTACTCAACAAAAAGTGCTGCGAAACAATGAAGACAATACTATACTGGAAGTACTCAATAGTCTTTTTAAACTACATCTACTGGCTAAGGTTCTTGTGCTTGCTTTTCAGCTTAGGAGCAAAACTGCCTCGTGCCCATTTGCACCTCCTTCACAGTCTTGAGAATGGCAGATGGAACAGGATCAGAAGCTTTGCTATGCTAGTACTGTATCTGTCTCAGTGGTAGAGCTTCCATGCTCCATATTCAACCCCTAGCAATGCCAGGGAGGACTGGGAGAGGCCCCCTGCCTGAAGCCCTGGAGAGCTGTTGTCAGTCAGTACAGTGGTACCTCGGGTTACATACGCTTCAGGTTACAGACGCTTCAGGTTACAGACTCTGCTAACCCAGAAATACCGTATTTTTTGCCCCATAGGATGCACTTTTCCCCCTCCAAAAATGAAGGGGAAATGTGTGTGCGTCCTATGGGGCGAATGCAGGCTTTCGCTGAAGCCTGGAGAGCGAGAGGCATCGGTGCGCACCGACCCCTCTCACTCTCCAGGCTTCAGGAAGCTATCTGCTTCCGCGGCAGGAGTTGCTGCGGACTCACAAGGCTTGCGGGCAGCAGCCTGCAGCCCGAAGCACGGGGCGCCCTCCAGAGGGCGCCCCGTGCTTCAGGCAGGTGTGCGCAAGGCTTGGGGCGGCAGCCGCGGCTGGGGGGGGGAAATAATTTTTTTTTTATTCATTTCCCCCCAAAAAAACCCCCGAGGTGCGTCCTATGGGCCGGTGCACCCTACAGGACGAAAAATACGGTAGTACCTTGGGTTAAGAACTTTGCTTCAGGATGAGAACAGAAATCACAGTAGTGGCATGGCGGCAGCAGGAGGCCCCATTAGCTAAAGTGGTGCTTCAATTTAAGAACAGTTTCAGGTTAAGAACGGACCTCCGGAACAAATTAAGTTCTTAACCCGAGGGACCACTGTACAGGCAATGCTGAGCTAGATGGACTGATGTTCTAACTCAGTATAAACCAGCTTCCTGTTTTGCATCTGCCTACAGAGCCAGGAACTGCAAGGCAAAACAGCAGCAGCGCATGTGAGGAGGTTGCTCTGCAGGGGACCAGCATCTGGCTACTTCAGCTGTCATTTCCGAGTCTGGATCATTTCCTCCAAGACCTGCTCCAGAGATTCAGAAGCAGAATGACAACTGGAATAACTGAGGGCTCGGGGGGGCGCGCGACTTTTTGTTACTTCTCTAGTAATTCTTGTTTATGTTACTGTATCTTAAGCTATATATCATAAGCCACCTAGACAACTTCATTTAGTAGGTGGGCATAAATACTCCAAATAAATAAATGCCTAACCTAAAGAGACATTATACATAAGCTGATTTAATGTAATGGTACTCCTGAAACACCCTTTAATTCCATTAACAATTTTGTTCCCTTGCACTTTTTACTCCCATTAAATGTTTTCTAATTCTCTCTCTCTTCCTTGCTGACTACCTTTACTTTACTGCTTCCATTCTAGGAAGTTAGTCACTAAATGAGCTTTCCCCAACATGGTGCCCTCCAGATGTTTGGAGCTGCATCTCCCACCAGCCCCTGCCAGCACACCAATGGCCAGGTATGATGGTCATTATAGCCTGTCACATCTGGAGAGTACCAGGTTTGGAAAAGCTGCCCTAAATTAAATCTGATTCCATGGGTCTTCCCTATAATCGAGTTTCCAGAACCATAAACCGGGTTGAAAATAGCAGGCTTGCTATGGCAACCGTGAAGGTAAAAATGGCAAATTGTTTAAAGTTTCGTAGCTTGCAATTAGCTCAGATCAAAGCCTTCTCCATTCGCTTGAGCTTACTTCACCGGGCATTTGAAAGTTGAAATCATTTTTTCCATTTCAAACAGGCAGCTACCAATTCTACTGAAGCTGTGAGTGCAGCGGTTTTTATGAAGGAAACTCTTGGTGCTTTACTGAATATGACATTTGCTTTTATGGATGCTCTTGCTAATAATAAAATCCATTAGGAACTAATTTCTATTTAGTCACCGTTTAAAAGTGCTGTTGAAAAGTATTTTTAAGCTTCCCTTTGTACGCAGCCGTATGGGGATGCCAACTCCCAATACAAAGCCATAAAAATAACTTGCTCTCGCAGTACAGAATGAATTGCACGCATGACTTCCCCCAAACCCAAGAAGGTCACAAGAAGACAGCAGGGCCTTGGTAAAGGGCACATAAACAGCTCTGCTCCTTTGTTCGCGCATTTCTTTATCAACATTTAATTAGCTAGCACTTCTGGCTTTACTGGGAAGAGAAGAGTGTTGTGTTGTACACCCTGTTCTGATGTACCCATAACACAACACAGTTCCTTTACACTATCAGAGGAGCAATTGATCAGCATACCAGAATGAAGTGCGTTAATTCCAACATGCCATACAAAGGAACACACACTGAACATTAACTCCAATCTACATTTGGAGTGTGTGTGTCTATAATGTATTTGTAGTCCTAGTTCAGACTTATTAATATGGATGCAATCCACTGGGGACCTGTCACACACACATAAACATGATGCATAAATTGCATTTGCTTTCAGGAGACTTGCATTATTAAATTTATATCCCACCCTTCCTCCCAAAGGAGCCCAAGGCAGCACTGCTGTTACAAGATGCTAGTGGGTTATGTATTGGGAATTAATGTGTTAGCCGGACCATTTTAAAAATGTGGTCTTTTAAGGAAGAAGATGGAAGAGTCCCTTTATTTACCCTAGGATACTTTAAGGACCCCCGAATGGCATGAAGAGTAAGGTAATACACCTTTTTCTAGTTTAAAGGAACAACTTGCAAAATAGATCCAACCTAGAGGCTCCATGACAGCTTAGAACTCCTCAGCATAATCAGCTTTGGAGAACACATTTTTCCAAGTGTTGACTCCCCTAATGTGTTATCTTAAACTGCTTGCTTTGAATTTCCTTTCTGCTATATTACCCATTTCCTTTGTTTTTCCATTATCTATGCCATTGGCCTTCAACTGGTGGATGAGGACTTACCACAAACATTACCATCATGGGTTCCCAAATGCATGCTTGGGTTATAGGAAGGTCCAGGGTTAAAAAACATTGAAGACTATTGGACTGTGCTATCCATCTGTTCTCTCTGATCTTATGATGTTAAGAAACATTTCTGTCTACCATCACTATTTAAAAGGGCCCTTTTAAATATTTTTAAATGAAATAATTTGAGCTACCTTTGCAAAAGAAAGTACTAAGTATTCTAGTCTGGAATAGTTAACAGGAAACTATTTTCTGGGTAAGAAGTCATAGGGTTGCCATTTCACAGGGCACATATACATTATTCAACAGCATTTTCCTAGTCAGTTGACTACTTTTACCAAAGGATGGGGGGACGCTGGTGGTGCTGTGGTCTAAACCACTGAGCCTCTTGGGCTTGCCAATCAGAAAGTCTGCATGATGGGGTGAGCTCCCTTTGCTCTGTTCCCAGATTCTGCCAACCTAACAGTTTGAAAGCACACCAGTGCAAGTAGATAAATAGGTACCGCTGCAGCGGGAAGATAAACGGCATTTCCGTGTGCTCTGGCTTCCGTCACAGTGTTCTGTTGCACCAGAAGTGGTTTAGTCATGCTGGCCACATGACCTGGAAAGCTGTCTGTGGACAAACGCTGGCTCCCTGAGCCTGAAGTGAGATGAGCGCCACAACCCCATAGTCACCTTTGACTGGACTTCACCATCCAGGGCTCCTTTACCTTTACCTACCAAAGCATGGGTATGAGAAGACCTGGGCATTTTAACAAAGCCCCAGTCCTAAATTAAGTACCACAGCACTGTCTCTCCACATCTCACTTACACTAAAGGAAGGGAAAGTGAATCAGGTTCTGGCAGTTGCTTTTTGCCATTTTATAACCAGAAAGTTTATCACAATTAACACATTCAAGTGTATTCTCTCACCATGTTGTAACTCAGATGCACAAATGATAAAAAGCAAGAACTCGAGCAAAATACTAATTTTGATACAAACACAAAACGACAGGAAATACTCTTTTAATTAGTGATTATGTCAGTTAATAAACTTTTGAAGGCCATTACCACCACCTCTAAGACGGGACACTGCTACTTCTCTTAAAAACAAGATGAATGCCCAAATTGCACCCAAATGAATTGAATGCCTCTTCATTCAGCAGGCACATAATGTTAACAAATATTCCTTTTCACTAGTTTCAAGTGGCACATGTTGCTGCAGCTTTTGGCATAAAAAGGTTTTTAAAAGGCAAAATAGGCTCACCCGAGAGATGGTCAGAGGCATGTTGAAGTCTTTGCCACCTTGAAGCCTGAAACCCCAGGGGGCTGGACCAACCAAAGAAACGCTGTAGTTGTTCATGGCGTCTGGAAGTCAAGGTCTAATTCCAGAGAATGAATGCCTGTAAGGAAGTTTTAAAGGATTATTTGGAAAGTTGAAGAAACTCACATACAAAGAACAATTGCAATACGGCCTTCAGATATTAACATTTTGAAGTCTCTAAGAGGAGAGTCACCAACGTCCAAAGCCCTGCCTGTGAATTTTCGGGGGGGGGGGGGCATTATTTCATAAGGTCAAAAGTAACAATGAATGGATGCAACACTGCAAACAAATACTAGGTGAGCTTGGAAGTTTCAAAGCTTTTAGCTTTGTTTACTAAATACAAGCAAAACAAGCCTGCTAAAGTAGACCATACTCCAGGGCCTCAGAAAACTTTCTGATGCAAATCACCCTTCAAAAGCTGACTAACCAATTAACTAGAACCTTTGTGAGAGAAACACTGACGTTTGTAAAATAAGGAGATGAGTACTTGCCAGTTTTGGACAGGGCAAATATCAGCCTAAAAATAGACCTTGCAGCTTGGAAGTACACCTCGTGTTCCTCATATGCTGGTTGCATCTGTGCCAGGAGTGCTTTTTGCTAGCTTTGGCTGGTTGTCCAGCTGCACCACTTCCTGCATGACAGGGAATTTGCAATCCTGCTTGGATTACCACAATGAATTCTCACTCAACTTCTCTTAAGAGACTGTTTGGCAACTACCACGTAACTGATGGATGCACAGTCACAGGGAACCATGAAATGTTGCAGTAGCAACCAATTCTCTCTAAAATCCCTAAGACAGGCTTCCGCAAACTCAGCCCTCCAGATATTTTTGGCCTACAACTCCCATGATCCCTAGCTAGCAGGGCCAGTGGCCAGGGATGATGGGAATTGTAGTCTCAAAAACATCTAGAGGGCTGAGTTTGAGGAAGCCTGCCCTACGACTAGTATCTTATGGACCACTTCCCCACCAAGGTCTTCAGAGACCTTGCTCTGGAAACCCACAAGTTTGTAGTCTACGTTACACCAGGCTGGAAAGAGGGACTTCCCTGGAATGGTGCTGCACTTTTGAAATCCTTTTACAGGAAGGCACAGGGTTACACAAATGTAGTATCCCTATCCAGGTAGCCTAGCCACTAGCAAACAAGGAATGTTTTCCTGTCAATTTTATTTGCAGATGAGCACGAAGGAGATCTCTCTTTCTCTTCCCCTTCCCTGAACCTTCCATGTGCCACAGACCAAAGGAACAAACCTCTTGCATCCATATTCCAGCAGATGCAAAGGATTCAGGGTGGAGAGGGAATGGGCGCTTGCTTTGTAAGACATTCACAAATAGGAAGAATATCTCAAGGGGGCTGTCCTTCTCTTGCTCTCTGCTGAGCTTCTGGGTGGCGACAGACAGCCCTCAACACCTGGAGATAGAGACGCACCATGTTCTTGCATGCTTCCAAGGCTCGCACAAAGTGAGAGCTTCCCTCCCCTGAGTATTTTGCTCATGTGCTGCCTACATACTTTTAAATGTGTTTGTGGGAGGAGGGGAGTTATTGTTTCATTTTTTTCTTGTTTTTACTATATATTTTTTGTTTATATTTTGTATTTTATGATGTGAACTGCCCCAAGATCCACCTATGAAGGGCAGTATACAAATTTAATAAATAAATAAAAAAAATAAGTGCTAGGTGTTATTTCTAGGTGCTTTTTTCCACTTCTACTGCTATGTTCTTATTCTGTGTTGCCAATACCAATAGAAAGGTGGGAAGCAACAGAATTACAGATAGAATAGTGAGCCATCTTTGCTCAGAAAGCTTCCTCTTTCATTCTAAACATGGGTGGGGACTGGAGAGGTGTAGCTCCTATGCTAAAGGTTAGATGCTAGATACTGCATATGCATATACATATTCGAATCCCCGCAACGGGGCGAGCTCCCGTTGTTCAGTCCCAGCTCCTGCCAACCTAGCAGTTCGAAAGCACGTCAAAGTGTAAGTAGATAAATAGGTACCGCTCCGGCGGGAAGGTAAACGGTGTTTCCGTGTGCTGCTCTGGTTTGCCAGAGCGGCTTAGTCATGCTGGCCACATGACCCGGAAAAACTGTGGACAAACATCAGCTCCCTCGGCCAGTAAAGCGAGATGAGTGCTGCAACCCCAGAGTCGTTCGTGACTGGACTTAACTGTCAGGGGTCCTTTACCTTTACACACACACACACACACACACACAGGAAGAAGTCCAAATTTGCTAGCAAAATGTACCCATAGCAAGCTTCCTATGTTACACATATGGTGTTTAGGTTTACATGCAAGATGCTTTGTGTACACACTGAAAAATGCCATACATGAACCCTGCTCAGCCCAGTTCCAAAAATAGATTCCATAGCCGAGTCCCCTCAGAACTCAGCCCTGGGTGTTGCCCCAGTCTCTCTCTTCTGAAGGAAAAATGCTTCACAGGCGCAAGAGAATGGAACTGAAAACATGGCACATAAAGGATTCTAGGTTGCGGCTGTTCCATTTCCTCCTACTCTGCAACCGCCCTCAAGCCATCAAAATGGAACCTCTGCTGTCTAGCTTCTCCAAAGCCTTGAATGCCACTTATTTGTTTTCAGTCAAACCATGGAGGATTAAGCTAAATGTTTAGTGTCACCCCAAGATAAGGAAGGGTTCTATCTCCACTGCCTTAAGGTGAGCAAAAGGAAACATCTGAGCACAGATGAAAGAATAAAGAATTACATTAAGTGTTACACAGTAATTACAAATCACAAGGGTTATTCAATTGTTACCCTAAGCTCAGGCCGAAATGATACAATGCAACAAGAATTGCATTGTTACACAATACATTACAAATCACAAGGGTTATTCAATTGTTACCCTAAGCTCAGGCCGAAATGATACTGCAAAACGTGGAATTGGGGTCTGCACACATATGCAGGTACCTTAGCACATATCAGGTTAGGATAGTAAATAATTATGAATGCTTAATCACTGGCTTTCTTGCTGTGAAATATCTGCAGCTCTCTGAATTTATTGTTATTGTTATTAAACAACCAAAAAAGTTATAGACCAATAGTCAAAGCAACTTCCTTTTAAAACTGCATAAAAGAAATCAATAAAACAATACATTCTTAAAACAAATAATTATATCATTTTTCATTTTAAAAAGGGTTTCTCAGACTTTATGAATTTAGAAATACGTGCATATGAACACTACTGTACAGTTACAGCAAGTGTTAAAGTTAATGCAGTAAAAAAAAAACAGCCCTTGAAATCTTCTACCTAACTCTTAAAGCACACAGAGTAGTAGCTAGCAGAAGTTACATAACACAAACCAACATTTTGCAAGCGAAATATTTGCATATGAAGCCTAAGGCATTTTTTTAAATGGTAGATTTGTTGCTGCTGTTCAAAGTTCAAGCGAAGTGTTTCAGCACCACATGAGATAAAATATTGTAACTGAGCCTTACGTAGAAGCTGTTATCCATTCCCATCGATTTGGAAAGTCTGAGAGGCTGCACAGACTGTAAACGAAACCAAAGCATGGTATGGAAAGATACTAAAGTTACTTAGTATTTATGTGGAACTGCATTTACCCCAAGTGATTTGGGAACTGTTATGAAGGATACTTTTTATTTCCTTGAATAATATTTACTGCTGTGGTGTGGGGGGTGGGGTGGCAAAACTACAAAATGAGTAGCATTTTTTATTGTTGCATTGACAACATTGCCCAAATATGGTTTAGCATACCACAACAATTCATATTAAAGTTTCTCAGACTGGACAACAAGCCTCCCCAAGACAGGGGTGGGGGGGGACACACTGTACCAAGGCAAAAATCTAAATACATATACACAAGCACATAGTTGAACCAGCATCCTTCTAGAGGCTGTCAAATTGAAAGGCTATTGGTATCTCACCTCCTTCAAGAGAGAGCCTTACTACTGCAAAAAAGCCTTCTCTTTCTCTCCCAGCCCCAAAACCAAACCTGAGACCCACTGCTACAGGCAGGAATGTCAGAGGTTAGCAATGTGCTTTAACCTCCACTAGCAACCACTCATAGAACATGCTCACTGCCCCTTTCTGCAATTAATACACAGCATGTCTATACTTGAGGCTGTCATATTCTGGAAATTAATGCATTAATGGTGGTAGTTATCTGGTTTAATGTATGCAGAACACACGTACTAAAGACTCACTTAGCGCCATCATCTGCTATCTCCGTTTCACCTCTGCATTTCATTGAAGCTGCAATTGTTTCCCCTCAAGAGACTTTAGATGCTCATTTTGACATTTAAAGACTTGCACTTGGCTAATGTTGAACGTTTTTGGAATGTTTAAGTTGCATCTCATTGCTCCCCTAATGTCTCAGATGGGCATCTGTTCCCATGAAGATTGTATAGTTAAATTAGCAAGGAACAGGCTGCTACACTGCATTATATTTTTAAGGATACCACAAAATATGGCAGCTACAGGGCACCAAAACAAAAAGCCCTACCCTTAAAAGTCAAGAAACACTAACCATATACCATGTGGGTGTGCATGTATGTGCACACACAGGGGACTTCTACTTTTTCTATCTGGCTGTAGCCTAGTTACCAAAGCCCTGACAACGGCCAGAAAAACAGAGCCATCAAACAATCCCACACCCTTCAACCTGCCCTGCCCTGAATGTGTTCCCTAAAACGCTTTCACCCTCCATGCTGTCTTTTGCCACGTCCGGATTACAGGTTTGTCAGCAGGCTGCAGGAACGGCTAGCTAAAGTCTTGCTGATGAAATGTGATTTTCATTTTCTTTCTTAAGGGGGAAGTGAAGCTGGGGAAAGGACCCCAAGGAGAGGCAGCGCAGGCACCTAACAAACAAGATTATAGCTGGCTGCTCACTTCCCGTTTACTCGATCACAGGTCTTTGAAAGGGGGGTGAGAGGAGAGGCAGACAGACAGACACTCTTGAGACTTCACCCCATTGCCACGGACAGGAGTGCGCCTCTCTGAAAAGATAAAGTCGGGGTATTGGATGGGTGGAACTGGAAAGAGGAATAAGAAATAAGAAATCTCTGAATGTCTTATATTCCGGACTTTAAGGGCTGCCTCTCGGTCCTCGAGCTGTACTCTCCCTCCCTGCTTTCATTCCCTTCCTCTGCGCGCACTTTGCTACCGACACAGGTCTCCTTCGCGGCGGGCTTCTCTCACGCCCTCACGGCTCCAAGTGAGCCGGCGCCGCGGGGAGGAAGAGGAGCAGCCCCCTGCCTCTCCCCACGCCCTGGGCAAAGGCGTCGCTCTCCACTTCCGCAGACCCTGCCGCCGCCGCCGCCGCCGCCCTCCTTTGGCTCCGCGAAGGGCTTCCCCGCGCGCTCCCCCTTTGCCTTTTTGCAAGGGAGCCTCCTCCTCCTCGCGCGGCGCGGTGGCCCCTCGGGCAAAAGTCCGCTTTTTCCACTCCCTCCCGCGCAAAAGACAAAACCCCTCCACTCACTTCCGAGGCGCGCGGAGTTCAGAGCGCACAGGCAGCAGCAGCAGCAGCAGCAGCAGCAGCACACCGACGACGCGCAGGCGCTCCCAGCAAACTCGCGAGCGTGTGAGAGCAGACGGCAAGCCGAAGCTCGCTCGCTCTCCTCGGGCTCTTGTTTGCACTTCCGCCCCTTTTCGCGTCGCTCCTCCCCTCCCCGGCTCAGGAGGGACGGCGAAGCTCTCTCTCCAGCTGAGAGGGGAGGGAAGCCGCGAGACGCGCGACGCCCCGAGGGGGGCGGGGAGACCGGGACCCGGCTCAGGGAAGCCGAGCTCCAGCAGAACTAGCTGAACAGCCAGGACTCATCTACCTCTCTCTCTTTAACGTTTCTTCGGAAGTAATTGACGCTAGCAAAGTATACGCAAGGCTACGGTCTCCCTTAAATAAATAACTTTTAAGCACGGTCCACTTAAAACGAAACGCTCCCAGGCCCTATTGTTAGCCGGTGTTGCGCACATACTTAAGGCGGTGTAATTCTATAATTACTTCTAAAAGAAGAAAGTCCCAGGATGGGGCAATCCATGCGGTGTGTGCCTTGAAGGGGTGCCCTGCAAGCGGCTGTGGTGGTTTCTGGGTTCCAGTGAGATCTTGCAAGAGCCCTACAAAACCACCTTGTGCCATCTTGGTAAGCACCCTGGTAAGCAAGGCTGGGTGTCTGGTAGCAGGATGGGCTGTGTGGTGTGAGCACCTTCCTGTTTTGCCTCAGGTGGCGGAATGCGATGGGCCATTCGGGTAGATCCCGTTGAATTTTGAGGAGCTCACACCCAAGTAAACATAAGAGCAGGTCGGCCTATAGCAAGTCTAGGTGCAATTTATGAGGGAACGAGACCCATTAAAAGCAGTGTGGGACAGGGCACTTCTCCACATCAAGGAAAGGAATAGTCCTGCTTTGTTCTGCCTTGGTCAGAACACACCTGGAATACTAAGTCCAGAAGGATATTGACAAGGTGGAAGGTGTGCAGAGGAGGGTGACTGAAATGATCAAGGGTGTGGAAACCAAGCAAAAAGAGAGAATTCAGTGTGTTTGGCCTGGTAAAGAGGAGACCAAGAGGAGATAGGATAGCCCTTTTCAAATATCTAAAGGGCTGTCTTTGTGAAGGATGGAGCAAGCTTGTTTTCCGGCTTCAGAGAGTAGGACCCATACCAATGGATTCAACTTGCAAAAAAGGAGATTCTGACTAAATATCTAGAAGAACTTTATGGTGGCAACAGCTGTCTGACTGTGGAAAATAAGTGCATGAGAAGTAGTGGACTCTTCTTCCTTGGTATGATCAAGTTGAGAGCTCTGCATTGTAGGGGCTTGGACTAGATAAAGAGTTGGAGAGGACCTTAATAGTTAAGTCTTTGATTCTGTTATACCCCCACTAAAATCAACAGAATTCAACAAAGATGGTAGCCTTTGAATTCAATGGATAAGAAAATGCCTAATAGCATTCATACACCTAAACAATAAAGCTTCAGCTATTTTGAAATGCAAGAATGGATATCACATCACGAAACAAAATTGTTTATTGAAACTGCATGTACCCAATGCTCAGGTCGGTCAGAGTCAGTCCGAACATGATTTGAGGCAATTGTCTCAGATTGAGTGTGTGTGAGTGAACTGGCACTTGCTGTCCCCACTTGTTTTGTGCACTATTAGCACAGGCAGGTCCAGAGAAGACCCTCAAGAGGCTCTTCGTCCATCCTGTCTTGCTCTGAGAAAGGAAAGATGGGCTTTCTTAAGGCAAAGCATTCTGGACAGGGTGGATCTAGCCTTGCCTTTCATTTTTAGACTACTGTAAATGGTTATGAATTATGTGATGTAAAGTCAAGATGTTAGCACGTTGGACTTGGGCAGAAAACACCCAGCGTTACATCCGCATTCAGATATGAAGCTCACCTTGTGCCATTTGTTATCTCACAGCCCAACCTACTTCACAGGGTTATAGTGTTAAGATAAAAGGGACAGGTCATGTTGTGAGCTCCTTGGAGGAAAGATAGGATGAAAATAAATGGATGATAAACACAAAGCATTTGCTCTTGTCAAGTGTGTTTACAGCAGTTTCTCCTACCTGCCCGTTATAATGGTCTAGAATTGCAGGCCTGGTCCTGAATCTGCTGACTGATGTCTTGTTTGACTTTGTACCAGACTAGATTGCCATGCTTGAAAAATAACTTCTGTTTCCAGCATGCTTGGTCATGTCAGCCTTTCCTTACCACCCACAGTGATGCATGCATTCATCATCTCCTGGCTGAATGAAAGGAATCCATTGTCTGATGTACCAGCCTGTAGTAATTAAGCAAGCTACCTCTCTGCTTCAGAGGACACTAGACCCCCGCCAGTCTCCATGGCTGACAGAGACCAACATAGTACCAAGGTGGGCTGTGTAGTTTGCATGACTGGTCTCCCATTGTGAGTGAAACAAGATCCTTCCCTTCCCTTGGTGGAGCACATCTGACGCTTCCAGTTATGGGCTTAAAGGTCTAATCAGGAGCACAGAAAACTGCTGTCTGAACATGCCTTACATGCTATTTCATACAGGCAAACAGCTGCTAAGCCGCCAGTTTGAATGGAGCTGAATGGAAGCTGTTGCATTGTGTATTATTATTATTATTATTATCCTGCCTTTCCCCCTTACAACTAAAACAGAAACAGTTAAAAACATTGGGGTGGGGAGCCATGATTTAAAAAACCAATTAAAGATGAATAGAATATATATATATATATATATATATATATATATATATATATATATATATATATATTAAAAGATATATTTAAAATGTACAGGTCATTACAATAAAAATATTACAGCACTAGTCCTTTCCTTAAAAACTCTCAGTTCCACAAAGCCTGTCTTCACCTGCTTGCAGAAGGAGAACAAAGAGGGAGGCAGTCTAATTTCTCTAGGAAGGGAGTTCCAAAGTCTGGGAGCAACCACAGAGAAAGCCTTCTCCTGCGTCCCTACCAAGCATACCTGTGAGAGTGGTGGGATCAAGAGAAAAGCTGGAGATATCAAAACCCATGTAGGTTTGTATGAAGGAATCTGCTCTTTCAGATATCTTGGACCCAAGCCATATAGGGCTCTATAGGTCATAACCAGCACTTGGAACTGTGCTCAGAAATATGTAAACACAGGGTTTTTGTTGTTGTGATGCCAATAAAGGTATTTGATTTGATGTTATAGTACAACAGACCAACTGTTCTGGAAAGCAAGTGAAAGTTATTCCTTACGTATGACAGGAATACATAGCATCAGACACCAGGGAGGTGGAGACAACCAGGATTTTATTTTATTTTTAAAGCCATCTATTTATTTTTATTAGACAAAATACTGGTCCTTGCAGTTGTTCTAAAACTACACAGAAAGAGTTGAGGTAGGACAAATAACACGTCAACAATTCAAGACAAATAAGAGATCAAACCAAATGAAGGAACTCTGATGAGGATGGGGCAGCTTCAGGAAGGATGGAGGGGTTGCATAAAATGTGTTTGGAGATGCATGGAATTCTGCAAACACACCTTGGCTGCCTCTTGGTACCCTACACACAAAAGGCCTGCTTACATCAGATTTGGGAACTATAACTATGATAACTATAACTATAAACTTAACTGTATTTAAGACTGCACCCTATGCATTTTTACTTGAGAGCATGCCCCACTAAAAGGGACGTGGGTGGCGCTGTGGGCTAAAGCACAGAGCCTAGGACTTGCCGATCAGAAGGTCAGCGGTTCGAATCCCCGCGACGGAGTGAGCTCCCGTTGCTCGGTCCCTGCTCCTGCCAACCTAGCAGTTTGAAAGCACGTCAAAGTGCAAGTAGATATATAGGTACTGCTCCGGCGGGAAGGTAAATGGTGTTTCCATGCGCCGCTCTGGTTTGCCAGAAGCGGCTTAGTCATGCTGGCCACATGACCCAGAAGCTGTATGCCGGCTCCCTCGGCCAATAAAGCGAGATGAGCGCCGCAACCCCAGAGTCGGTCACGACTGGACCTAATGGTCAGGGGTCCCTTTACCTTTTATGCCCCACTGAATGGAATAGGACATACTTCTGAGCAAACATGCATGTGAGCGGTGAGTGAAAACATGCAGATTTCCACAGAAAGGATAAGCATGTCCTTAAATATATCCCTTAGGCCTAGAAATGCTTACGTTTACTTAAATGTGAGCAGGGAAAGTCACAAGTTTGTATCTGAAAAGCAGATTTGGAATAAAGGAGGGATTTTGTACTTATGAATATATTGAAAAGTGTAAAAGTGGAATCTGGTCAGGATTCCAGGGTCAGTTATTTATTATTATTCATGCCAGTTAGGGATGTTGTTTGTTCAACGGCCTCGGTCCAGTATACCTGAAGGAGCGTCTCCACCCCCATCATTCTGCCCGGACGCTGAGGTCCAGCGCTGAGGGCCTTCTGGCGGTTCCCTCATTGCGAGAAGCAAAGCTACAGGGAACCAGGCAGAGGGCCTTCTCGGTAGTGGCGCCCGCCCTGTGGAACGCCCTTCCAGCAGATGTCAAAGCGATAAACAACTACCTGACATTCAGGAGACATCTTAAGGCAGCCCTGTTCAGGGAAGTTTTTAACGTGTGATATTTTATTGTATTTTTGGTTTTTATGGAAGCCGCCCAGAGTGGCTGGGGAGGCCCAGCCAGATGGGCGGGGTATAAATAATAAATTATTATTATTATTATTTATTTATTTATTTATTTATTTATTTTGATCAGGTCTCACTCATGAGGTTTGAAACATAGGCTAGCTTATCCCAACAAAGCCTTACATGTAATGAGAGAGAAAGTGTATCCCTCAGCCGTCCTCTTTCTAATACTAAAGCCAAGTTGCTCTGTTTAATTCCATTGCCTTAGCAACAAGGAGTGAATGTACTGCTTCATTTTTAAAGGGCAGGTAGCTGTCAAGCTGGTTAAGAAGGAATGGTTTGGTACAGCATGTTCCCAATTGCTATGCGCATGTGCACATAGTGTGACAACCCTTGCAGGTCAGTCACTAAATGTTCCAGTTGGTCCTTTAGCAAAATGTTTGTTTATTATCAAATTACCTAATTCATTTAGAACTGATGCTTTTGAATTATGGTGCTGGAAGAGACTCTTGAGAGTCCCATGGACTGCAAGAAGACCACACCTATCCATTCTGAAGGAAATCAGCTCTGAGTGCTCACTGGAAGGACAGATCCTGAAGCTGAGGCTCCAATACTTTGGCCACCTCATGAGAAGAGAAGACTCTCTGGAAAAGACCCTGAGGCTGGGAAAGATGGAGGGCACAAGGAGAAGGGGACGACAGAGGACGAGATGGTTGGACAGTGTTCTCGAAGCTACCAGCATGAGTTTGACCAAACTGCGGGAGGCAGTGGAAGACAGGAGTGCCTGGCGTACTCTGGTCCATGGGGTCACGAAGAGTTGGACACGACTAAATGACTAAACAACAACAATTCATTTGATTGGTATATTTACTGCCATTATTTTGCTGATGGAACTTTTAAAAAATCACATACTATATAATATCTGTTTGTCCAGATATATATATGATGATAGATAGGTTTAGAAGGAATAGATGATTAGGCTAATGCTATGGTGGTAAAGGAGGAGCATGGCTCCTATTTAAGCATCTTCCCTGGGGGCAGCCAAGAGGCATTAGCAAGCAGCAGCATGAAAATAACTGGGCTTGGCAACTAGTGAATGCATTGGTTTTTAGACCACAACAGCCAGCAGGTATCATAAATACCTTACACAAGGTAAAGGTGCACTTTGGTTGATATCTGACTGCAATTTTAGGCTTTTAGTACTCATAATTTGTTTTGTGGCTTGCTCATACTGTTGAACTAGGAACATGACACACACACAGAGCCAAAATGCAGACTGATCTGTAACTTATCTCCATACAAACTTAGCTGAATAGTTGTATGTTTCAGTGCCGTGCAGTGAAATTTTCCATAGAAGAACAGTTAGGGCCAGAAGCACCAGTTTACAAGGGTGATTTGGGGTGGGGGGTGGTAGGGAAGAGTTGTCATTTGTGTGATATTCCAGCATCACGTGCATGAGCATCACGCTTCCCTAAGCCAGGCAGAAGCTTCCCGAGCTTTGGGCAGGAGGCAGGAGGCCTCTGATAGGATGCTGGAGGACTGCTGCTTCCTTCCGAAAGCCAGGCGGGCTTTGGGAAGGTGACGGGAGGGTTCTTGGACCCTTTAGGGGACTAGCCTAGTCTCCCTAGTCCATTGACCGCAAACCATTTTTTAACCCCGGATCTGGTATTAGCTCTCCTGGCCATTGAAAGCAATTTAAATCCCACCCTGGTTCACAAGAATCTGCTAGCTTTGCTGCTGGCTGTAGCCAGACTTGAAATTGCCAGTCTGCATTGGGTCCCTCTAGAGATGTTTGGTTTGAGAGGGTGTGGGAAATTGCCTTGTCTGAGTATTTAACCTATCACAGGAGGGTTCTAAGAGGGGCTACAAAATGAGACAGTTTTGATGTTGTATGGTCTCTGCTTATATGCTTCGTAGGCCCCCAGTGACACATACCTATGTATGACAAGGCTACCTTTTCAATATGGGACCCAGATGTCCAAAATGCCCCTTTGCAGAAACTATTTTATTAAAATGTCTACAAAAGTGTGCTGAACCTTCTGTTTATTTTAGTCTAACTGCAATCATGTGCAATCACATTCTTCGTTTCGTTAGTATGCTGCTGTTTTACAAAACTCAATAAACACGTCTTTAAAATAAAAAAACCTTAAAACCAAATAAGTTTTGTCTATCTTGTCACATTTTGTACACTTTTTATTGAAGAAATAAAAGAGGTTTTTTTTGGGGGGGGGTAATTCTAAACAGTCACAGTCCTTGTGGCTATTGAACTCACTGGTGTGAGATGAGAAGGGCTGAAATCTACATTCCCACAGTAAATAAAACTTCAGCTGACAAGAGCTGGGAAGAGAAACGGCCTACATTTTTATGTGTGAAATGCTTAACATTGTTAGGCTGCTTCAACTCCTCCCCTCCCCCCAAAAAAAATCTTGAACTGAACATAAACACCTAGATTAAATCGGTTTCCCTAGCTAGACTGTTAATCAAAACACCCATTGCCTTGGTGGCTAAATACCATGTTTGCAGTAAAATTGATCTGTGCATCGTCAGCAGAAAGCGAAACCTTCATTGGACTGACGTGTCTCTAGCTCAAGGAAAGCACATGTAGCTAATGGATAACAGCCGAGACTGAAATAGTGATGAAGAACGCCCAAGTCTTCCACAGAAAGGGAAAATGCATCCAGGTAAGTTGAATGCTAATTGTGCCGGGGGAGGGGGGGAGAACGGGGAAGGCGAATTTGATTTTCCCAGCCAACATAATAGGGATGACCAAAGTTATGTGCTTTGAAGAAACTGAGGAGGGGCTTGCTGCCCCTTCATATCATTGAAGATGGCTGCAAGCACAGGGCCTGGCAGAGATTCATTTGCATCACTCAAGTGCCACATGCAAATCCAAGTGAAATAGAATTGGATTAGCATTTTGAAAAGCAGGTAATTGAAAGGTCTTGTCCAGTATGTAGCTTGCAAGTTTTGTTTTTCCTTGTTGGGGAGATGTCTCCTGACTCTCGTGCCTGGCAGAGAGAGAATATTGCGTTGTGTGCAGACTCAGACCACCTTACCAGACCCAGACCCTCCAAGGGTCCCTATTTTCCAGGGACATTCCTGATTTAGAGAAGCTGTCCCGATTTCTGGTTTGATAGCAGAATGCCCCACTTTTCCTTAGGATGTCTCTACAGTGGTACCTCGGTTTACAGACGCTTCAGGTTACAGACTCCTCTAACTCAAAAAGAGTACCTCGGGTTAAGAACTTTGCTTCAGGATGAGAACAGAACATGTGGTGGCAGTGGGAGGCCTCATTAGCTAAAGTGGTACCTCAGGTTAAGAACAGTTTCAGGTTAAGAACAGACCTCTGGAACGAATTAAGTTCTTAACCTGAGGTACAACTGCATTTTCTTTGGAGCAATATTGGAGGATATGGTAGGATGCCCCTATTTTCATTGAAGAAGTGTTGAGTTATCCCACCCCCGAGCTATCTGAAGGCAATCCTGTATAGAGAAGGTTTTTTTTTAATGTTTTGTTGTGTTTTTATATATGTTGGAAGCTGCTCAGAGTGGCTAGGGCAACCCAGTCAGAAGGGAAAGGTATAAATAGTAAAATTATCATTATGGAATAGGGCGTCCCTATTTTCATTGGAGAAATGTCAGAGGGTATGCCTTACATGTAAACCACTGTTATACCACTTTAGTAGTTGTGGTTTCTCTAAGGGAATCCTGGGAACTGTAGTTTGTTAAGGGTGCTGAGAGTTGTTCGGAGGCCCCTATTCCCCTCACAGAGCTACAATTCCCAGAGTGATTTAACAACCAGTATCTCTCCACAGGGAACTCTGGGAACAGTAGCTCTGAGTGGGGAATAGGGATCTCCTAGCAACTCTCAGCACCCTTTAACAAACTACAGTTCCCAGGATTCTTGGGGGGAAGCCATGTCTGTTTAAAGTGTATTAGAAGGGCAATGGAGAGGGTAGCCCAGCTCACCCAAAGGCAGGAGAAACCACCAAGCAGCAAGTCCCGTTTAAAGGTTTGTATGTACAGTATCTCCCTCATGTCTCTTTCTACACCTGAAATGCCCCCATCGTAGGCCCCCAGCAGACCCTCCACATGCCCTCTTAGCATTAAAATAAATTATCATGCTGCCAAAAGGATGACATTATGATCTGCTTCTTTTCTTTTTTGGCACCATATCTAGGTCATGCAATTATCTCAGATTGCAGGATGAGCTCAAGCCCACCAGCGTCAGTACACACTATAACAAGTAACAGTGCGCCCCAAACCCCTGAATATGAGGCAGCGCCCGGCCACCATCCCCCAACACAAACACACAGACATTACAGTGCCTCATCCTGCTTTCCAAAGGTTCCATGGATATCATATGAAAATATGAATGGGAAAGGAAAAGCACACAAACATCAACTTCACGATTAAGAAAAATAACCTCAGTTTCGTCTGCAAATATGAGTGGGGGGTGCAAATATAAAGCAGTATAAAACCTTTCTTCCTAGGGTACAATTTTTCCGGGGGGGGGGGCTTATTTATTTGTTGAAAGCCTTTTAGCCCGGTACTTCAGCCAGAATGAAAAGGCTTTCAGAGCAGCATATAAGTATCAGTGATAAGGCTTATAGCCTAAAATGCACAGCACAAAAGGAAAAGGATTTGGAAAGGAGGAGGAAAGAATATACAAGATCTGACCACCTTGTTCCCACGCTTTGGTCTTGCTCTTCAGTAGACTTGTGCCATCTTTGTCTCTAGCTTCTCTTTCTCTTTTTCCTGTGTTCCACACGTGCTTCTCCAACATGACTAGTCCCTAGGGACTGTCCAGACTGAGCTATCATATTTTTTAATGATGCTGCACATATATTCGTGCATTCACAGGGTTGTTTCTTACTGGTTAAACCACAGAGCCTAGGACTTGCCAATCAGGTCAGAAGTTCGAATCCCCGCGACGGGGTAAGCTCCCGTTGCTTGGTCCCAGCTCCTGCCAACCTAGCAGTTCAAAAGCACGTCAAAGTGCAAGTAGATAAATAGGTACCGCTCCAGCGGGAAGGTAAACGGTGTTTCCGTGCGCTGCTCTGGTTCGCCAGAAGCGGCTTAGTCATGCTGGCCACATGACCCAGAAGCTGTACCCCGGCTCCCTCGGCCAATAAAGCAAGATGAGCACCGCAACCCCAGAGTCGGCCATGACTGGACATAATGGTCAGGGTCCCTTTACTCTTACTAAGGGCTTGTGCACACCAGTGTTTACTATGTGTTAGCAGCTGTTTGCGTTCACATTTGATTTGCAGAGATTGCATGATGTTACCCTCAAACCACACCAGTCTCAATGCTTGCCCCCTGTAAAGTCTGGTTTACTGGATAATCTGATAAATTATGGGAATCAGGCTCCAAACCACTCCACATGGGGGTCGCAGAGGATTTGTTTCTGTGATTTTGGTTGGTTGGTTGAATTGTCACTTTCTGCTACTTCCCTTTCCTTGCCCACTGCTTCCTCTGTGCTTCCATTTCTTTTCTGGCTGTGCTCATTTCCAGTGCCCTAGCTGAATCTGCATACCCAAAAACTGCACAAACAATCCACACTAAAAAATTCTGCAACGGATATAATGGGCAGCAATCTCTGAAAAGTGAGTGCATAGAATAATAAGAGTATGTTAGAAGCTTATTATTTTGTTCTCCCAGATTTGTACAAAACCAGAAAACTGCAAATTTGCAATTGTTACAACTGCTTTTGCACAAATCTTGCATGGGATTTTTTAAAAATGCATGCATATATATTTTTATCTGCATGCATGCCCTGTCAATGCTTAATCGGAATACTAGAATCAACAAATTACCGTATAAGTCAGGGACAAAAAACAAAAGGAGATGCCAATTAGTATGAATGGGAGAAACCCAAGTTGCTCTGCAAATACATCTTCAGGTATGTGCAGGTGTGGACTACCTCCATTTAATTCAATTGCAGGGGGATTGGATTAACAGCTATACTGTATAATGCTGAAAAGTGGACAAGCCCTAAGTCCAGAATGAGAAACTGTATGTGGCTGGTGGGCCAGATCCATATTTCCACACACACACCTGTGGCTAATAACATCAGGTGAAAGAAGCTTTGAGATCACACCATGTGGGCAGAAAGTTATGTACAGTGCTACCATAGCCCCAACAATCAGCTTATTGTCAGTGCTTGGGAAGCCTTGAGTTGAGATTTTGGCTGAATACACACCATGCATTTAGAGCACATTTAAGGCACTTTCCCCTGCCCAAATAAACCTGTGAACAGCAGTTTGTTAATGGTGCTGGGAATTGTAGCTCTGTGAGGAGTAAACTACAGTTCCTGTGATTCTTGGGTGGGGGAAATGCGCTTTAAATGTATGGTGTGTAAGCTGTATCAGTCATATACAGGCAAACTTAGGTTGCACAGTGAAAATGAATTGGGCACTTGCAGAAAAACCTGCTTCACAAAAAGAGAAAAACAACACCCTTTCTTTTGCACTAAGGAAAACGATGAGAAAATGCACGGGAAAGTGTGGAATAACAATTGCTTGACACAATGTTGTCTACTCATGTGTGAGAATAAAAAAAAGGAACACTGAAGAAACAATGGACATCCTACAACCTCTGTGCAAACTTTGTGCAAACAAATCAACACCAACACTGAACAAGCAGGTTATCTGGAAGACAGCCCTCTGTCTTATTCATCCTGCAGTATCCCATGTCATGTGTCTGTAAAAGTAGTAGGAACAAGCTGGAAGGAGCTGGTTTGGGTGACAAATGTGGGACTCACCTGTCCTTCCTAAAGTTTAAAACTGGCACGCTCCTCTCATGGATTCATTCTGTCCCAGTTCTGTAAGCTTGATATCCCCAGTGGTGGTCATTTATGTGCATCTATCTGAGGAACATTTGTCATCTCCCAATTCCAGAGGATGCTTGTACACCAAGAATCTTGGGCTTGCTGAGCCCAGTTAAATTTTGTGACCTGTTTTGAATACCTGTTTGTTTGTCATCTGGGACTACAGGAGCTAATTCAAAGAGAACGAGAGTAATGGCATTACCTATTTCCAACATGAAATCAGCCCAACCTGATAGCAGGAGTGATGTCAGTCGTTCTGGATCGATAAAAGACTGGCCAACAATCTCTGGAATTAGAAGCATCCTAACAGACTCCTATGGAGCAAGGCAGTGCGTTCTATAAATATACCCAGTACTTGGGTTCCATGGAACATACTGGCTCTTCTGCTGGGGTTTTATTTTCTCCTTTAATGACACTGAAAAGGAATGGGATAGCTTTTAGAGCCTTGGACAGGGAAAAAGAAACCAACTCCTTAGAAATAATAACAGGTTGTGAAGTTTTGAGGCTTCCAAAATTAATAACAGGTTATGAGGTTTGGATAACAGCATGGCTATACTTAATAGCTATTCCTAGGACAGATATTGTTCATCAGGAATTGCCAAAAAAGCGCTCTCGCTCTCTCTCTCTCTCTCTCTCTCTCTCTCTCTCTCTCTCTCTCTCACACACACACACACACACACACACACACACAACTAATTTTAAGAGTGGGGCAAGACAGACCTAGTTTCATTTCTATTTCTTATACTGTGTTTGGGTTACAGAGCCGTGTTTTGGGAAAGGCTCAATTGTTGCTATCAGTTTGACACGGTAGGCCCAAACCTTTAGTGGAAGGAAGGGGAGCCAAAGGTCCTCCAGATATTGTGGAGCTCCCATCAGTCCCAGCCAGCAAGGCGAATAGTCAGGAATGCTGGGAACTGGAGTAACATCTGCTGGGACAGAGGTTTCCCACTGCTGCTTTCATTGTTGACTGTTTGCACTTGTTTTGAGGACTGGGGAATTAAGGTATTGATGGAGGCCTCACAGCCTCCTTCACATGATACGTAACAGCTGCCAGATACAGATGTGCACCCAGGGTTTTGTGAAACCAGCCCCTGCCAAGGGCACTAGCCCAGGCGTGTGTGTGTGCTTAAAAGTCACCTGGAGTGTATGACATATCTGTGTGGCGACACACCTTCACTGTTGCAGCAAGATCAAGCTTCCCGTCTTTCTCAAACCACAGCACAAACGCATTTTTTCCTGATGTGTATGTGTGTGCCAATATGTATAGCTCTTTGCCAGGGGCACCAATACAGCTCCTTGCCATGTGCACAAGTTATCCTAGGGTTGCCACCTTTGTTCTGGCAAAATAAAGGACAGGACCGGGGTGGATTGCAGGGTGATTTTTTTCGGCACCTGGTGCTGAAATGACTTCAAAGCAATCCATTGCAGTCTAACAGGATCGCCTGCTCTGGAATTTGTTGGTCACAAACACACACAAACACAAATCTGTGCTTTGCAACCCAGAGCTTAAATACATTTCATACACATGCAGTACTGTACAGCAATATATGCAGGCTGGAGCAAAAAATAAATAAATAGGGAGGCATATTCTTCTCTTATTTTACTTGAAGAAGAGGAGTGGGTAACTTTCCGGCTTCTGGGATTTACTTTGCTTTTCACTAGAACTCTGAGATCCACCATCCTAAACCAAGTGCAAAATAGTGATTGTGGAGAATATACACTTCCCAGGCTTCTTTGGGGGGAGTTGTGGACTTTACATGCATGGTGTGTACACAGCCTAAGTGTATATTCTTCTCAGTTACTTTCTTGCACTTGGCCTTGTGCCACATTTGTCACATTAAGGAATAATGTGGCATTTGCCTCCTAGGTGGGTCATAAGGAAGGGGTTAAATGAGTGTGAAGTGATTGGCCAGTGGAAACCCCAGGGGAGGAGTTAGAGTTAGAGCTGGAGTTGTTTGGAAGTCAGTTGGGAGTTGGAGAAGGAAGAGGGAGGATAAGTCTGTGGTTTGGTCTAGTTGTGTTGTGAGAGAGTGAGAGAAACTGATCGGAGGAGTCAGATAGACAGTTGAGATAATCAGTTAGCAGTTATTAGGAAGGTATAGGCCGGTATAGAAACTAAGGATAAGAAACTGACAAGAAAAATGATCTGAAACCGTAAATTTGTTCATGCTTATAAAATAAACTTGATTATTTGTTTTTAATGTTAACAACTGTCTGGACTCCGTGTGTACCCGAGAGAAACGGGTTGGTGGCAGCGGAGAAGTGATCATAGTGGTGGCACAGGGATCAATAGACCGTCAAACGTCCGGGGACCCTGTGTGATCGCCACAGTGCCTTTGAGCACACGTTCCATTGAGGAATTTGTTTTCAGGGGCAGAGCTGAGCCCACAAACCAGTCACAGGCAACACACACAAAATCACTCCTGACACATACTCAACTTTCTTCACCTCAGTTGACTAAAATACAGGGTGAGTCCTTTAAAAGAGGCCCCATGGATACAGAGTACACATGTTCCACAGGCCTCTTTTAAAAGACTCACCCTGTAGATAGAAGGGGGAAAGCCTTGTTGTTGTCATTGTTAAACAATTGTCAGAAACCATTGTTGATCTGCTGCAAATCACTCAGGGATCTGCCAGTTGATCAGCCTTCTGCCCAATTTCTGAAGATTAGCAGCTTTCAGGTTCAGTGATTCTCCAGAGGAAAGGGGTTTTCCTGAATGTTTTTACATGTACTTTTGGCCCCATCTTACCCCTTTGCAAATATGTTGTGCGAATTGTTTCCATACTTTTGTACACATACACCCCACCTGAAATCTTTTTATCAACAGCGGTTAAGAAATATTTTAAGCAAACACTAATTTACAAAGCTGCACCTCGCCGCTCAGGTTCTCATAGAGCTTCGCTGTCAGCAACTCCCTGCATAACAACATCGCTTTAGGGTAGGAAAAGGCAATAAAAACTCTGATCTCCTGACAAGAAATATTAAAATGTACAGGAGTCGCACGGAGAACTATATGCACCCCTCCCAAGCCAAAGGGCTTAATTGAGAGGCAGAACTGCAAAAGAAGAATAGATAGGCATTTATGGTTTTCTCCAAAAAAGATTGCGAGACAAGATAATGTGATTTACATAGTCTGCGAATGTCTTACAATCTTTAATGCACCTACATTTCTTACTGTATAATATTATTCTTTTTTTAAAAAGGTTGTCACACTGCAGTTTGCATGACCTCTGATAGCTGGTGCTGCCTAATACATTGGGAAGACAAACATGGTGGGTAGCCGGCTTGGCAGCGGAGGCCAATGAGGAAGAAAGTGGGTGTTTGGATGGCAGAGGCTGGCAGAGGCTGGCAGAGGCCACAGAATCTGCGAACAGAAGGAGGAAATTCCAAGAAGATTGGAAGAAATTTAAGGACTATTTAGCAAAATATTCAACGATAACATAAGTAGTACCATTTGTGAGTACCAAATTGGCTTAGGAGTTACATGTTTTAAATTGTATAATATTATGGATATAAGTGAATAGGATAAGAAAGAAAGATGTTAATTGATCAAGTTAATTTCATTGGAAAATAGTATTGGAAAACTGCTACAATGAGTTATCTGGAAACTCAGCTTGAAGGATTCGAGGAAGTCATTCAATAATGGTAATAAAAATATAATTATAATAGGATAAATGTTTGTATGGTTTTTTATATTGTAATGTTTTTTTTCTTTTTTTTTCTTTATGTTTGTTACAAATTTGGAAAACCAATAAAATAAATTTTTTTTGGGGGGGAGAGCGCCATGGAGTAGACAGCAGAGGTTGGCAAGGGTGTGGTGAGCCGGGAGCCTTGCAAAACCCAACTATTCTCTGAAGTGGTGCCGCCCTCTCCACAGAAAAAGCCAAACCCCTCTCGGGAGCTGTGGCCATCCGCTCTTGCTGGAGTGGCGTTAACAGGAGAGAGACGCTGCTTCAGAGAGTGGTTTGGCTGGTGCAGCTGCAGGGACAGGAGATGGAAAAGAACCAAGGAAAGAAAGCCTTCGACAACACGAGGTTTGAAGGAGAAATGTGGGTGGGGGGAGCTTGAAGGTACCCTTTCACCCCCATCAGCTGATGGGTGTTGAGAGTGGGCCTTTCTCAAGGCTTGCAAATGTTCCCTCCCCGCCCCCTATTTCAACCCTCTGCAGAGGTTTGAAGTTAAAGCATGGAGGAGGACATTTGAAGGTTTTGCAACCATCTGCCCATCAGATGATGGGCAGATGGGAGCTTTCTTCCATCTTTTTCAAAACCCCACAGAGCTTTGAAAAGCCTTTGCAAACATCTCCACTTGTTTGTAAGGGATGGGAAGGGCTGGTTTGGTGCAAGCTGTTATGGAAGTGGAGGGTTGATGAAGTATAAGCAGGTTAGGCAGGGGTGGTGAGCAACGTGGGTAGGGGCAGTAGTCCCTAATATTCAAATAATACTCCTTCAGAGGAGAAATAAGTACTAAAAGGGGTATTCCTAGCAGATTAACACACTGCATAGAGATTCTAATTAATTTAATATTTGCATTTATAATAATTCTTGACTCCAAAGTGTTTAATAACAGCAGCAACAGGACTCTCCCCATCCCTCAATTATACTGCTAAAGTGAAAATAGCTTGGAGCAACCAGGAGTCTTATTTTTGTGTGGAAGAACTGTGAATTCTGTTTATTTCTGACACTCACAACTGATTCCTGGGCTCATAATTTTTTAATTCTACGTCTTATGTCTTTTGCACCAGGCTCCAGCTGGTGTATTTTGGGGTTGTAGTAAAAGACAAAGTAGATCCTACAAGCCAGAGACCTGCCGGTTCCTAGCTTAAATTGTACTCATGCAGATGCCACAACAATGAATATAATGAAGTGTCTGCAAGCCTCCCCAAAAGAGTTCATCCAAGGTCAACCAGAGTCTTGGGATACTTTGGAATGCAATGGGAATGTCTATTATCCACACCTGCACATCATAGGTGTGGAAGAATTTTTTGTCTTATTAATTTGCACCTTAAGGAAAATATACTGACATTGAGCATTTATTTATTGGTCTTTATATTTTCTGTTGATGTTGCCAGGGAGCTTTTGCAATGAACATGTCAGTAATCTGGTTCTACAGCCAGAATAATCACTGTTTGCATGGTCCAATGAAGAAATTCTGTGGAAGATGCAATGATGTCCAGCCCAAACTCTAGAGAGATAGAAGGGAATCAGTCACTAAGAAGAAACGCCCTGTGCGACTCTGTCTCCCCCAAATGCTTTTTACATGTGACAAAACTACAGAGCACAGGGAGTTCTAACTTTCCCCAGTTGTTATAATGGTACCTTCCCCCTCCCCCCAAAAAGCAACCTCTTGTGTCAGGAGCAGAGAAAGACTGGGGCTTCTTTTACTATGGGACACACTTGGTCTAAACCACTGAGCCTCTTGGGCTTGCTGATCAGAAGGTCGGCAGTTCGAATCCCCGCGATGGGGTGAGCTCCCATTGCTCTGTCCTAGCTCCTGCCAACCTAGCAGCTCGAAAGCATACCAGTGCAAGTAGATAAATAGGTACTGCTGTGGCAGGAAGGTAAATGACGTTTCCATGCGCTGCCCTGGTTTCGGTGTTCTGTTGCACAAGAACTGGCTTAGTCATGCTGGCCACATGACCCGGAGAAACTGTCTGTGGGCAAACGCTGGCTCTCTTGGTCTGTAAAGTGAGATGAGCGCCACAACCCCAGAGTCGTCTGGGACTGGACTTAACTGTCAGGGGTCCTTTACCTTTTTTCTTTTCTTTTACTGTATAGTCTCCATGTCTTTGGGACGCGGGTGGAGATGTGGGTAAAACCTCAGTGCCTAGTACTTGCTGATCGTAAGGTCGGCGGTTCGAATCCCCGCGGCGGGGTGAGCTCCCGTCGTTCGGTCCCAGCTCCTGTCAACCTAGCAGTTCGAAAGCACCCCTAAGTGCAAGTAGATAAATAGGTACCGCTTTATAGTGGGAAGGTAAACGGCGTTTCCGTGTGCGGTGCTGGTGCTGGCTCACCAGCTGCAGCTTCGTCACGCTGGCCACGTGACCCTGAAGTGTCTCCGGACAGCGTAGGCTCTTGGCCTCTTGAGCGAGATGAGCGCACAACCCTAGAGTCGGTCACGACTGGCCCCTACGGGCAGGGGTACCTCCATGTCTTTGGTCTCTTCAGAAAATGCAACTTGCAGGGGATAATATTGAGGTGTGTTAGTTAACCTGGATACAGGTTGCATGTGTGCTAAAAGAATCTTTGCCACTCCTCCCCCTTTTTTACTCATACTGGTTTGCACATAGGAATGGGGGGGGGGAATCTGATGAAGGCTGCATTTTAAGTTGAATCTACTGACCTTGTAGTTTCTAAAACAATATGAGAATCAAAACACAACTATGCTTTGAAAGTTGCATATGTCTGAATTTTGCAATGCAATTCCCCAATAAAAGACTGTTTCCAAAAGTGCATGTATTAACGAAAAGTATGCCTCAAAATCAACATACCAATAAAAAATATAAGCATGCATTATACTATGAGAAACTGCAAAAATGTGTGCCTTAAATGCATTTTTGAATGCAGTTTTGACTATTTGGATCAATTTGCACTGAAACGCTGAAGAGTTTTCATGGCTATTTAAAAAAGGAAATCTGCAAATTGCTAAAGAAATGTGGAGAGCACAGCCCATCAAAATGGGATGTCCCAATTTAATTGGGGCAGTTGAGGGGTATGTTCTAACAGCATAGGAAGCTATGTTATGACAAGTCAGACCACTGGTATATATGGCTCAATATTGTGAGCATGAACAGAAAGCAATTCTCCAGGATTTCAACCAAGGGTCTGTTGTAGCCCTGTCTGGAAATCGAACCTTGGCTTTTTGCATTCTACAGCTCTTCCACAAGGAGGGAAGGAACGCAGTGTAATGTGTGAACACTTTTCTGTTGTGCAGCTACATCCCAAGTCAGCAGACAGGCCCTCGGTAGAGTTACAGTGAAAAAAATTGTTGTAGTTTTTCTCTATGTGTATTGAAAATAGTTCTGTTTTAGCATCCAGGAGCATACTATTGTTTTGGATGGCTCTGTGTTTTGGCTTTTTTGTTCTACACCAGTGTGTGTGTGTGTGTGTGTGTGTGTGTGTGTGTGTGTGTGTGCATTAATAAATCATGAAAACATAATGGACAAATGGTTACCAGATGTCTTTCCCATATAGGCCTATGGAGAGAGCCCATGTCACTAACTAAAAACAAAACAGAAGCTATGCCCTTCCATTGCTGACCTTTCTCCACACGAAGCTTAATTACAGAGGGAGGAATTGTAGATTGTCTCTCCACTAACGCAAAAGGATTGCTTGAAACTATGAGCGGCAAAAGCAGTAACATTGCACCAGGATTATAAGCTTGTGGGGGCCAATCCTGATGATTGACAGAACTGCTGTGCGAAAGGAGGGAGGTCACCACCAAATGAATAAATGGATCATGAGCTGTTGTATTTATTTATCGTGAGATTTTATGGAGGCTTTGTTAACCTGGAAAGAATTTTTAGAATGATTGGCATACTGCAGCCCAGCCCTTGGTCTCCAGAGCCTTCTCTTGTTTTGTATCCATATGATTCCATCGTCATCATCTTTTGCCTACCCTATCTCGTTGAAGACTAGCCCTATCTCTGCACTTGCTTAGAATCATAGAATTGTAGAGTTGGAAGGGACCCCAAGGGTCAATTAGTTTAACCTCCTGCAATTCAGAAATCTCAACTAAAGCATCCAAGACAGATGGCCATCCAATCTCTGCTTATAAACTTTCAATGAAGGAGAGTACACAACCTCCCAAGGAAGTCTGTTCCACTGTTGAACAGCTCTCACTGTCAGAAAGGTCTTCCTGTTTAGTTGGAATCTCCTTTCTTGTAACTAGAAGCTGTTGGTTCGGGTCCTACTCTCCACAGCAGGAGAAAACAAGCTTGTTCCCTCTTCCATGTGACAGCCCTTGAGATATTGAAGGTGACTATCCTACCTCCTCTCACTCTTCTCAATTCCAGGCTAAACATATACAGCTCTTTCAACTGTTCCTCATAAGGCTTGGTTTCCAGACTTGCTTGTGAGCTTGTTCATACTTCACCACCAACTTCTGTCTTGAATGCTTAGATTTAAGAGCTCAGATGCTCCAATCCAGGGGCAAGGAATCATTTAGACTCCACAAGTCAGATCCTCATCAGGATTGACTTTGCAGGCCAAATGTGACTGGTGGGCAGGGTTGCTCACCTGTCATCACCTGAAGTCACAATGACGTCAGGTGTAAGGTGTGGCAAATCTCTCAAAGATGGGACTGAGGTACTGTGAATTGATTTTGGGTGTTTTTAAACTTAGTCCCTGTCGATAACACAAGAGGTTTTTTGTATGTGGTAGTATTCACTAATATCCAGCAGCAAGCACTCTTGATAATGTGAAAGAAAAGCTTGTGACTACTTATCCCTCAGCCAATGGATCACAATAAGGATGTGGCATGTGAGATACTGTCTCTCACCCTACAGTCCTCATGCCATCTGTCACTTAGATCTGTGGATGGAGAGCCATTGATGGGGCCACATTCCTCTGCGGTAAAGCATGCTGTGACTCAGTCTTGTGTTTTCTGTATTGCGCAACCTTTAAAAATGAAGCAAATCCCATCATTCTGCAAGGTCCATTCCGCACAATATAGAAATTTAGTATTGTGACACCTACCTTTTGGAATCCCCTCCCATTAAATATCAGGCAGGCACTGTCTCTGCTGTTTTTTTTACCACCTACCAAAGACCTTTTCCCCCCCAAGGAGAGATCTTTCCTAGTCTGCATCTGTATTGGAATTGTTTTTAGATATCTTTGGATCTTATTATTATTTTTGTGTTTCCTGCCCTGGGCTCCTTCATTACATTATCAGAGTTTACTGGAAACTTTTCTCCCCCCTCCCCCACCAGCCTTCTGAAATTAGTCTACTTTATTTCTGCTGCTTTTAATTCTTGTGGGTTTTTATGTTTTAATACCATGATCTGTTTTGTATGCTATTTTCTATTTCTGTCCATCATACTCAGAATGTGTTCTCGGACAGTAGAGTGGTTTATACATCCTGCAGTAAATGAATAAACAAAAGAAAGCTCGCCCTACCTCCTGATTGAGTTGGCCTCATACCCCATGGACTCAAGTCAGAAACATTTGGCTTGCATTCTACTGGTGGCACCACTCAGAAGGCATGTCCCTTAGGCACATGTGGCCTGAGACGGCACCACTCCCAGGTGCCCCATCTCATAAGGAACCTGAGATTGTCACATTCCCAAAGCTTTAAAAAAGGTTTGGCACAGTGAGTGCCAAGTCAAGGAAGCTCTGGTGCCTCTGCTGCTCATACCCACCACACCCAGAATTTTAATTCAGGATGAAAAGAGCCCTTAGTGATCTGAGTCCCAAAACAGAAACAAATAAACAAATGAGACACTCCCATGGTTAACATTTCAAATATAGAAATCATCGTTCATGTCTTGCCAGAGAGTTAATAGCCAGCGTTATTATTCGTTTGTAGAGATGAAATATGCGAAGGCAAATCAGAGGCAGGAAGGAAATCAACCGGTTCCTGTATCACTCTTTGCTGACATCTTAGTTACTTTGATAATCCTAAAAGCATGATCCTAAGGGTGTTTACTTCTCCCAAATGAGAGGTGATGGGTAGCTCATTTTTTTTAATGCAGCAACAGGAGGTCAAAATAATGAGAGGCTCAGGGAAGATCTATTTTCAGGTTTTTCTTATCTGGAGGAGGAGGGATGGAGGCTCTGTATATTTTCTCTGTCGGTAGATTGGCCACCTGGGGAAGAATTAAGACATCTAATTAAGCAGTCCCTTTCCTCCTGGGTCTGGGTTGGTTCATATGGGAAATTTGAGCTCTTCATGGCATCTGATGCCGGTCCTCTCCCTCTTCTGCTTGAGAGGAGTCTTTCCCAGGAGGGAAGCATTGAAAATAGAATATCTCGGTGCAGATTGAAGTAGTGCAGCCATTCTTTCTTCCCAGAAGTCAACACTCTGTGGCCCTTTGTGGGAGCAAGATTTATGTGAGCAGCTCCTGCACAGGTAAGATAACATTAAAAGCCCCCCCCCCATTGCCACCTTGTATTATAGCCCAGTTGTAGAGGATCTGCTCTGCATGCAGAAGGTTTCCACAACTCCAGGCAGCACTGGGAATGCTCCCCATCTTAAACCCTGGAAAGCCACTGCCAGTCAGTGTGGGCAATGCTGAGGTAGACAGACCAATGGTGTGACTAGTTATTAATACATTTACAGTGGTGCCTCGCAAGACGAAATTAATCCGTTCCGCGAGTCTCTTCGTCTAGCGGTTTTTTCGTCTTGCGAAGCAACCCTATTAGCGGCTTAGCGGCTTAGCGCTATTAGCGGTTTAGCGGCTATTAAAGGCTTAGTGGCTTAGCGGATTAGTGCTATTAGCGGTTTAGCGGCTATTAAAGGCTTAGCGGCTTAAAGGCTATTAGCGGCTTAGCGGCTTAGAAAAAGGGGGGGAGCGGAAAAAAATCAGAACACTCGCAAGACGTTTTCGTCTTGCAAAGCAAGCCCATAGGGAAATTCATCTTGCGAAGCAGCTCAAAAACGGAAAACCCTTTCGTCTAGTGGGTTTTTCGTCTTGCGAGGCATTCGTCTTGCGGGGCACCACTGTATATTCCAGCCTTCCTCCTAATGGAGCCCAGGGCGGCCAAGGCACAATGAACCAATCAACACATCTAAAAACAATTCCAGTACAGGTGCAGACTGGGAAAGATATGAGGCATAAGGCAGCTTCCTTTGTTCATATGCTGCATGTATAGACCAGGCCTTGCTACATTAATGTGAGAAAACTAGATTTCACCCATACTAGGGGAAGGACACATACCCAAGGAAATGCTGAATGAATGAAGTACAAAGCTTTTCATGTACAGTCGTACCTTGGCTGACAAACGCCTTGCAACTTGAACGTTTTGGCTCCCAAACACTGCAAACCTGGAAGTGAGTGTTCTGGTTTGCAAACGTTCTTTGGAACCCGAACATCTGACATGGCTTCCACGGCTTCCAATTGAGTGCAGGAAGCTCCTGCAGCCAATCAGAAGCTGTGCCTTGGTTTTTGAACTTTTCAGAAGTCAAACCAAGGTACAACTGTATTATTCAATGCAAGTCAGAATGGAAGAGAGGGTAAGGCCAAACCTCAAAGGTTCCCAGAAGTCCTCTGGGCAGTAAGCACATAAAACAGGTCAAAGTGGAGAAATAGACAAAGCTAATAAGGAGTAGACAGGTGGGTCAGAAACATCACGTGTAGAGCCAAGACTTGCATGTGTACATGAAGGAATCCCAAGGCTGGAACATCTTTTCTGACAAGAGCTTATTTGAATAATCAAGTATCTGTCAAAAGGTTGTATCTTCCAGGCCAAGATAGCTCTGGAATATAAATATTTTAAAAGTTATCATTGCCCTTAATCTTGTATGATTCGAAATGTCTCTTGCCAGACATTTATGTAAGTATATTCTTGGATATTTCGGCTTGGACCGAATACATACATTCATAACTTGATAGCTGCCACATGAAGTGCTGGCTTGCATATCTGAATGGGCTGTTAATTGCACACTCGGCATCAGAGATAAAAGTGTTTATATCACCTCAAATGAAATATTTTTGGATGGAGCCAGTTTGCACAATTTCAGCAGTCCACTGTCCACTACATAAAAATCAAGTATGTTATGTTCCTTGCCTCATCGTGCTTAGACATTTCAGCTCCCCATTCTCCTTTCTTGTCCATTTCCCTGTGCTTAACATACATGCTAAGTAGGGGTTGTTTTTTTGTTTGTTTGTTAACTGGAAGGCTTGGAACCAATGCTTGAGATTGGTTCTTCACTATACAGATTGTCACTGAGCACGAGATCAATAGCGTTCAACCTTTACCAACTCAGGACCCACCTTTAACCCAAACATACATTGGGGGGCCCTCAGTTTTTAATCTTTTATCATATATTTGTATGGTGGCAGTGCTGCTGGTAAGACCAACATTAGATCAGACTGTGACCTGGTAGCAGATCCCAACCCACCAGTTGCAGCCCAATGCACTAGACAAAAGATCTCTTTCCCTTAAGTCATTTCCCTACCTCTGGGTGCTTGATTCGTATGTTTGCTGGCATGGACTTTAGCAGCTGGTTTATCTATGTGAAGAATTGCTCAAGCAACTAGCTGACAAGACCTGTCATGGACTGGCTCTGATTCTCTGACATCATTTTGCATTAGAAGGCATATGGTTTAACTTTAAAATCTTGGTCAACCTGTCTGAAAAATAAGTTTCAAAAGTTTATGGGCATCTTTAGAGAGAGGGGTGGGGGAAACCCCCAACTCATCAGCAGTAGCAATGCTGGTGAACAGTAGTTACTTTGAAAGCCGCTCTGCTGATGACATCTAGTGGTCACATAATTTCAAAGTATATTTGAACTACAGTGGTGCCTCGCAAGACGAAATTAATTCGTTCCGCAATTCTCTTCGTCTTGCGGGTTTTTCGTCTTGCGATGCACGGTTTCCCATAGGAATGCATTGAAAATCAATTAATGCGTTCCTAGGGAAACCACCTTCAGACCAGGTCCGGGGACAGTCTGTCCCCGGACCTCTTCTGAAGGCTGGGGGGGGGGACAAGGGCTTTTCTTACCACCCCCAGCATTTTAAAAAACCTTGGGACAGCGGAGGACTTCTCCGCTGTCCGGGCGATCTTAAAATGCTGGCGGGCGGCATTTTAAAATCGCCCCGGACAGCGGAGGACTTCTCCGCTGTCCGGGGCGATTTAAAAGCCCCTGGGAAGGCAGGCAGGGGGGAGCAAAGACTTTTGCCCCCTGCCCGCCTTCAGAAGGTGTTCCCACCCCCCCGCCCGGCTTCGCAGCAGCGCTACGAAGCCCGGCAGCTGGGGCAGCTGTTCCCGCCCCCCTCCCCCCTTCGGAACATCGTTCCGAAGTGGGGCGGCTGGGGCAGCTGTTCCCGCCCCCCTCCCCCCTTCGGAACATCGTTCCGAAGTGGGGCGGCTGGGGCAGCTGTTCCCGCCCCACCTCCCCACTTCGGAACAGCGTTCCGAAGTGGGGCGGCTGGGGCAGCTGTTCCCGCCCCCCTCCCCCCTTCGGAACATCGTTCCGAAGTGGGGCGGATGGGGCAGCTGTTCCCGCCCCACCTCCCCCCTTCGGAACATCGTTCCGAAGGGGGGCGGCTGGGGCAGCTGTTCCCGCCCCACCTCCCCACTTCGGAACATCGTTCCGAAGTGGGGCGGATGGGGCAGCTGTTCCCGCCCCACCTCCCCCCTTTGGAACATCGTTCCGAAGTGGGGCGGATGGGGCAGCTGTTCCCGCCCCCCCTCCCCCCTTCGGAACATCGTTCCGAAGTGGGGCGGATGGGGCAGCTGTTCCCGCCCCACCTCCCCCCTTCGGAACATCGTTCCGAAGTGGGGCGGCTGGGGCAGCTGTTCCCGCCCCACCTCCCCCCTTCGGAACATCGTTCCGAAGTGGGGCGGATGGGGCAGCTGTTCCCGCCCCCCCTCCCCCCTTCGGAACATCGTTCCGAAGTGGCGCGGATGGGGCAGCTGTTCCCGCCCCCCCTCCCCACTTCGGAACATCGTTCCGAAGTGGGGCGGATGGGGCAGCTGTTCCCGCCCCACCTCCCCCCTTCGGAACATCGTTCCGAAGTGGGGCGGATGGGGCAGCTGTTCCCGCCCCCCCTCCCCCCTTCGGAACATCGTTCCGAAGTGGCGCGGCTGGGGCAGCTGTTCCCGCCGCCCCCTCCCCCCTTCGGAACATCGTTCCGAAGTGGGGCGGATGGGGCAGCTGTTCCCGCCCCCCTCCCCCCTTCGGAACATCGTTCCGAAGTGGGGCGGATGGGGCAGCTGTTCCCGCCCCACCTCCCCCCTTCGGAACATCGTTCCGAAGTGGGGCGGATGGGGCAGCTGTTCCCGCCCCCCCCCTTCGGAACATCGTTCCGAAGTGGGGCGGCTGGGGCAGCTGTTCCCGCCCCACCTCCCCACTTCGGAACAGCGTTCCGAAGTGGGGCGGCTGGGGCAGCTGTTCCCGCCCCACCTCCCCACTTCGGAACATCGTTCCGAAGTGGGGCGGATGGGGCAGCTGTTCCCGCCCCACCTCCCCCCTTCGGAACATCGTTCCGAAGTGGGGCGGATGGGGCAGCTGTTCCCGCCCCACCTCCCCCCTTCGGAACATCGTTCCGAAGTGGCGCGGATGGGGCAGCTGTTCCCGCCCCCCCTCCCCACTTCGGAACATCGTTCCGAAGTGGGGCGGATGGGGCAGCTGTTCCCGCCCCACCTCCCCCCTTCGGAACATCGTTCCGAAGTGGGGCGGATGGGGCAGCTGTTCCCGCCCCCCCCCTTCGGAACATCGTTCCGAAGTGGCGCGGCTGGGGCAGCTGTTCCCGCCGCCCCCTCCCCCCTTCGGAACATCGTTCCGAAGTGGGGCGGATGGGGCAGCTGTTCCCGCCCCCCTCCCCCCTTCGGAACATCGTTCCGAAGTGGGGCGGATGGGGCAGCTGTTCCCGCCCCACCTCCCCCCTTCGGAACATCGTTCCGAAGTGGGGCGGATGGGGCAGCTGTTCCCGCCCCCCCTCCCCACTTCGGAACATCGTTCCGAAGTGGGGCGGCTGGGGCAGCTGTTCCCGCCCCACCTCCCCACTTCGGAACAGCGTTCCGAAGTGGGGCGGCTGGGGCAGCTGTTCCCGCCCCCCCTCCCCCCTTCGGAACATCGTTCCGAAGTGGGGCGGCTGGGGCAGCTGTTCCCGCCCCCCCTCCCCCCTTCGGAACATCGTTCCGAAGTGGGGCGGCTGGGGCAGATGTTCCCGCCCCCCGCTTCGGAACAGCGTTTTAAAATGCTGGGGGTCGGCAGCGAACACTCCCGACCCCCAGCATTTTAAAATCTCCCCGGGACAGAGACTTCTCTGCTGTCCCTTGGAGATTTTAAAATCCTGGGGGTCGGCAGCGAACGCTTTGCTCCCGCCCGCCAGCATTTTAAGATTGCCCGGGGCAGGCGGGGGGGAAGGCAGGCGGGGGGAGCAAAGACTTTTGCCCCCCGCCGGCCTTCAGAAGAGGTCCTCTTCTGAAGGCCGGCTGTGGGCGAAAGTCTTTGCTCCCGACCGCCAGCATTTCCCTATGGGCTTTCGTCTTGCGATGCAAGCCCATAGGGAAATTCGTCTTGCGAAGCGCCTCCAAAACAGAAAACCCTTTCGTCTTGCGGGTTTTCCGTCTTGCGAGGCATTCGTCTTGCGGGGTACCACTGTAATGCGTTCCTAGGGAAACCACCTTCAGACCAGGTCCGGGGACAGTCTGTCCCCGGACCTCTTCTGAAGGCTGGGGGGGGGGACAAGGGCTTTTCTTACCACCCCCAGCATTTTAAAAAACCTTGGGACAGCGGAGGACTTCTCCGCTGTCCGGGCGATCTTAAAATGCTGGCGGGCGGCATTTTAAAATCGCCCCGGACAGCGGAGGACTTCTCCGCTGTCCGGGGCGATTTAAAAGCCCCTGGGAAGGCAGGCAGGGGGGAGCAAAGACTTTTGCCCCCTGCCCGCCTTCAGAAGGTGTTCCCACCCCCCCGCCCGGCTTCGCAGCAGCGCTACGAAGCCCGGCAGCTGGGGCAGCTGTTCCCGCCCCCCTCCCCCCTTCGGAACATCGTTCCGAAGTGGGGCGGCTGGGGCAGCTGTTCCCGCCCCCCTCCCCCCTTCGGAACATCGTTCCGAAGTGGGGCGGCTGGGGCAGCTGTTCCCGCCCCACCTCCCCCCTTCGGAACAGCGTTCCGAAGTGGGGCGGATGGGGCAGCTGTTCCCGCCCCCCCTCCCCCCTTCGGAACATCGTTCCGAAGTGGCGCGGATGGGGCAGCTGTTCCCGCCCCCCCTCCCCACTTCGGAACATCGTTCCGAAGTGGGGCGGATGGGGCAGCTGTTCCCGCCCCACCTCCCCCCTTCGGAACATCGTTCCGAAGTGGGGCGGATGGGGCAGCTGTTCCCGCCCCCCCTCCCCCCTTCGGAACATCGTTCCGAAGTGGCGCGGCTGGGGCAGCTGTTCCCGCCGCCCCCTCCCCCCTTCGGAACATCGTTCCGAAGTGGGGCGGATGGGGCAGCTGTTCCCGCCCCCCTCCCCCCTTCGGAACATCGTTCCGAAGTGGCGCGGATGGGGCAGCTGTTCCCGCCCCCCCTCCCCACTTCGGAACATCGTTCCGAAGTGGGGCGGCTGGGGCAGCTGTTCCCGCCCCCCTCCCCCCTTCGGAACATCGTTCCGAAGTGGGGCGGATGGGGCAGCTGTTCCCGCCCCCCCTCCCCACTTCGGAACATCGTTCCGAAGTGGGGCGGATGGGGCAGCTGTTCCCGCCCCCCTCCCCCCTTCGGAACATCGTTCCGAAGTGGGGCGGATGGGGCAGCTGTTCCCGCCCCACCTCCCCCCTTCGGAACATCGTTCCGAAGTGGGGCGGATGGGGCAGCTGTTCCCGCCCCCCCCCCTTCGGAACATCGTTCCGAAGTGGGGCGGCTGGGGCAGCTGTTCCCGCCCCACCTCCCCACTTCGGAACAGCGTTCCGAAGTGGGGCGGCTGGGGCAGCTGTTCCCGCCCCACCTCCCCACTTCGGAACATCGTTCCGAAGTGGGGCGGATGGGGCAGCTGTTCCCGCCCCACCTCCCCCCTTCGGAACATCGTTCCGAAGTGGGGCGGATGGGGCAGCTGTTCCCGCCCCCCCTCCCCCCTTCGGAACATCGTTCCGAAGTGGCGCGGATGGGGCAGCTGTTCCCGCCCCCCCTCCCCACTTCGGAACATCGTTCCGAAGTGGGGCGGATGGGGCAGCTGTTCCCGCCCCACCTCCCCCCTTCGGAACATCGTTCCGAAGTGGGGCGGATGGGGCAGCTGTTCCCGCCCCCCCTCCCCCCTTCGGAACATCGTTCCGAAGTGGCGCGGCTGGGGCAGCTGTTCCCGCCGCCCCCTCCCCCCTTCGGAACATCGTTCCGAAGTGGGGCGGATGGGGCAGCTGTTCCCGCCCCCCTCCCCCCTTCGGAACATCGTTCCGAAGTGGGGCGGATGGGGCAGCTGTTCCCGCCCCACCTCCCCCCTTCGGAACATCGTTCCGAAGTGGGGCGGATGGGGCAGCTGTTCCCGCCCCCCCCTTCGGAACATCGTTCCGAAGTGGGGCGGCTGGGGCAGCTGTTCCCGCCCCACCTCCCCACTTCGGAACAGCGTTCCGAAGTGGGGCGGCTGGGGCAGCTGTTCCCGCCCCCCCTCCCCCCTTCGGAACATCGTTCCGAAGTGGGGCGGCTGGGGCAGCTGTTCCCGCCCCCCCTCCCCCCTTCGGAACATCGTTCCGAAGTGGGGCGGCTGGGGCAGATGTTCCCGCCCCCCGCTTCGGAACAGCGTTTTAAAATGCTGGGGGTCGGCAGCGAACACTCCCGACCCCCAGCATTTTAAAATCTCCCCGGGACAGAGACTTCTCTGCTGTCCCTTGGAGATTTTAAAATCCTGGGGGTCGGCAGCGAACGCTTTGCTCCCGCCCGCCAGCATTTTAAGATTGCCCGGGGCAGGCGGGGGGGAAGGCAGGCGGGGGGAGCAAAGACTTTTGCCCCCCGCCGGCCTTCAGAAGAGGTCCTCTTCTGAAGGCCGGCTGTGGGCGAAAGTCTTTGCTCCCGACCGCCAGCATTTCCCTATGGGCTTTCGTCTTGCGATGCAAGCCCATAGGGAAATTCGTCTTGCGAAGCGCCTCCAAAACAGAAAACCCTTTCGTCTTGCGGGTTTTCCGTCTTGCGAGGCATTCGTCTTGCGGGGTACCACTGTACTTTGAGCAGGCATAATTGAAGAGGAATCTAGAGCTACTTTTCCACTTTCCTTTTGCCATTTGCAAAGGCAAACATTTACAAAGGTATGGATAGTGGGTCTAATGGACCTAGGAGCAACTGTATGTAGGAATGTTCATGTGTAAGAGGGAGGGAAGGGCATTACAACATTGCAAATTGAACTCTAATCGTCTTAAATTGTGAAAGTATCAGGATTAGGCTTCCTACTACATTGCAATCTGTAAAAATCTCAAGACAAGTCGTGTCCTCCACTGAAAGCACAGATATAAGGGAAGGATCACAGGTGGAGCATCCCAAGTTTCTGGGTGGGGACTTATTCCGTTCTCAGTAAGGACTGTACAAATGTTGCCTCCATACAGATCAGCAACAGATATATACCATACTTTATAAGATTTTTATACTGTATAAGATGGTTTTTTTTAATTAAAAAATGATGTTAAAAATTGGGGTCGTCTTATACATTGATAGTGCATTGGGGGGATTGTGAGATTGGTTGCTGCTGTGAGCCAGAGATTGTCAGTGGCTATTGGTCTTGTTATTGGTGGCTGCTGCAAGGGCTGGTGTTGATAGGCTGTCACTGCGACAATTGGACAGCCGATCAGCGGCTCCTGTCTGCGATGGGAATGGGACAAACAATAGCTGGCTTTTGCGACTCGTGTGAGTGGCACCTCAACAACTCTGGGCAAACCTCCCCCTAAAGAGCATAGCAACTCTGGGCAATCTCTCCCCATTTTCTTAATTTGGAGTCCCCCCAAATAGGGGGCGTGCTATACACGGAAAAATATGGTATGTAGGTATATCACATTAACTTCTGTGGCATTTGTTGATGATTAAATAGATGTGGAATTACTCTGGTCTAGTGTAGCATCATAAAAAATAAATCCTCATCAGCTGCTGAAGCTTATCTACGATCAATTTCCTTTTAATTATTCTCTCGCTCACTCTGATCCTTACTTACAAGGGATGATGCAATCAGTCTCAACCTCCAGGGTGCTGTTTTGGAAGCATTTCCTCATCAGAATTTAGAAAGGAAATTGGAATCTGGTTTTGTAGCTGGCTTATTTTACTGACAGTAGAGCAGAGATGATCATGAAGGAAATAGCACTAGAAGGGAACACAGTGTCCGGATAATTTATTTTCCAATTTAGAGTCAAATATATCAGAGATAGTATTGATCAGGGATACCCCTTAAGGTAGCCTTTCCCAACCCAAGGATGTTTGCCAAAGCAGAATACCTAAACGATGGTAAAACCTCATTTTAACTGGTTCATAATTGAACAAATTGTTCAAAAAGGAGGCCTGAATGTTTCCATTATTGTTCAACATAAGGATATTCTTATTGTGGCTATTATTTGTGGGTAAAGATGAAAGTGGGGGAGTCCATGATGATTTCCAATACTGTTGGGCCTCTAGAGAGGTTTGCAGCACCAGAGCTAAGCCACTTCCCTCACAAGAAGGCATCAAAAGCACTGCAAGTGAGCACAATCATATATCTATCCAGTTTAGGAGAGGGAATGGGAAAGGCACAGCAAAGTTGCTGAAGATGCTGCCGTTTTGTCAACTACCAAAGAACCAGAGTACACAATAAAGTTAGTGACATAGGTACAGTGCTTTTTCATAATAGTATTCACAGTAGAGTACCAGCATTTATTTATTTTTTGCTGCCCATGCCAGTCATTTTGTGCTGGCATCCAAAATATGAGTACCAGCACCTCATTATTATTATTATTATTATTATTATTATTATTATTATTATTATTATTATTATTATTATTATTATTATTTACCCAAAAAAGCACTGTATAAGTGATAAAAGACCTGCTTACAACTTTATAGGTTATTTTCCCTAGTGATAAGTACATTGGCAACTCTGTCAATACTTGGACCGCAGTTTGGGAATTACTGATCCAAGCAGATATTGTTTCATATACGTATACAGCCAATAAATTTCCACTTTTAGTATTATAAGTTACAGAACTGTAACTAATTGTAGGCCACCCATATTTTGTTCCATCTTCCTTATGCAGTCTGAAGGCTGAAATAGACAGTTGTCCCCGTTTCTTCCTTTAGAGCAAAATCTGTGGATTATATATATTTTTAAAAAACACTCCCAAGGGAAACATGAAAAGCTTGCAATCAGTCCTAAAGAAACAACTGTATTATAGCAGTTAAGTGGTTTTATTGATATTCGTGAGTAAAGCTTATTGTGAGAATTCAACAGTGAGCTCATTACTATTGACACATATTGTTAACCACAACCTAAGGTGATTTTTATTTTTTTTGCCACTGTTGACACCCTATGGGGATAAGACAGGAATGACTGCAATAGCTTTGCACAACAGTCTCACTTTCCCTTGTGACTGAGAAGGGTTGACATCGATCTTTACATTGGACTTAACAAGTGCTATGCTATATTACATTTCTTGTGCATAGTTTTGGCCTCATTCCTGAGGGCTATTGTTTTCAAAGTGGACTCATTTAACCTGTGAGTAATTGGGAAGTTTAGTCTTAAAGGTTGCTCATCTTCATTTCTTCCTCCTCTAGTCATAGCTTCAGTTACGTAGAAGAGATGGCAAACTAGCTGTTGTGTTGAGTCAGGACAAAAAGTCAACTGGTTTCTGGTTGCAAGACAATGGCTGCTTGTGCCACCTCAAACATCTCCACTTGATCTACCATCTTTCAGCTGGTGGCTAAAGTGGTGGAGAATGACCAATTCTTGGACCAGGTTTCTTGAGGAACGCGTAGCTGATATTTCTTTCCGGAACCAATCTTAGTATCTGGCAATACAGCAGGGCTTGTGGTTGCTGGGCACTCCATGGAACTGCTTGGAAAGCATGAAAACTTATCCTGAATACAGATACAGAGAAATATTTACTAGGTGTTTTGGCTGGCAAACACTTGTTATCTACGCTATGGATGCTTTGCGCCTTCAGCATCTATTGCTGTTGTTTTGCTTCTGCAAAGTGCATAAAATTCAAGAAGGGCTAAAGATTGCATTACCAAAAAAATTATATATAAAGTTATCTGCTTAATCTACAAGGCTCAGAGTTCTTCATGTGGGTCCTCCCCCCTTTTTTTGGTATAATAATGCAAAGAAGCAGCAAAAAGACCAAATAGTTGTTCTCTTCCATATTTAGGACAGAAGCTTCTCAATTGCTTCAATGAGGTTGGTAGAGGGGCTAAGCCTTCCTATGTCCAACAGGTGATTCTTTCCTGGAGAAAATAATACACCGGAATTTTCTGCCTGTCCATTTTCCAGCTCATCTTGCCCCTCAGAGAGGGTGGTCTCTGAGGTAGAAACGATAACTATTTGTGGGACAGTGGGGCTCATTAATGAGTTGAGGCTTCCATCTGTTTGTTGCTCTTGAACTTCCATGTCAGAAGTGTTTGCATCCTCTTCTGTGCTGCTACTATTCAAGCCAAATGGAAGAGATGATGTTCTCAAACAACTGGGTTTGAGCAGCAGTTCTGGGGCATTCTCTCCAAATGATCTCTCAAATGGGTCATGCAGACTGATGGAGGACACTGCAACCTATGGCAAAGAAAATGGGGATGGGGAGAGAATCAGTATTCCATACTCAGCCTTCTTCAGCAGTAATTACACAGTCCTTCCAGAACAGTTGCTACATATTTTACATACCTGTCATATTCAGTTGGCTCATTCAGCTGACAGTGGCAACCCCTGCTTTTTGGCCTCTGGGAGTTTATGGGGCCAACAATGTTTGTGCAACTGAGTGCAATTGTGCAACATTCACCAGCATCCTGAGATTGTCTTCAATGCATTGTTTTCAGTTTAGAAATGCCACCCCAGACATGAAGTTTTATTGTTTATGTTTGCTTTTTAAAACTTTTGATTCCCCCCCCTTGAGGGTTTTGTTTATCCAAGCAATATAAAAAATATTGTCAAATCAAATAAACAAGGATGGGAACACGAATACCAGCCTTTATCTTTCGCTCTATTTTTTTTTTTAAAAAAAAAAAAACAACCCAACTTTTGAAGCTGACAACTCTTTTGTCAAGGCTAAACTTTGGAGGACAGCAGAGCAATTTTCACCCAGGAATTTTGAAACTAAACATTCTTCCTGTGGTTCTTATCTGCTATGGGGCCCCCACTTGTTTTTCTTAAGTGGGAGTTGCCTGTATGGGAAATACAGAAGCAAGAAGACAACGAATATAATTACTGTTAATCGACATTACACCTTTGTGGCAAAATGAAACAAGGAACACAGAAGCGCTACCTGAATTGGATTCAGCGTGTGCAAGTTGCACACGGGCCATAATGTCATTGCCTGAAGTTTCCAAATGTGCAAAGGAACCTTTCAGAAAATGACACTGAACTGTGGCCAACAAGCCATCAGTTCCTTTCTTTGCATCAATGCATGATGCGTTCGGTACTCACCCTTTTCAGTTTCATGAAGGTGGAAGTTGCCAGAGTCTCCCACTGTCAGTGAGAAATAGGAATTTCTTTTTCATCTTCCCCCTCAAAGACAAGATTTCTTTTTTTAAAAAAAGCAGGTCCCACCATTTTGTATCAATTCCCAAGATGGGATTTGAAGGAGATGGGAGGTAAAGCTAACTTTACTGGAAACTCAGTAAATGAACTACAGAGAATGGAAATGTTGGAGATCAAAGCACGGAGAAGCAATATGATTGTTGGACTCACCTATATATGGAGGAGCATCTGATTTGACTTTTGGATAATATGTTTTGCCTTGCCCTTTTGGGCAACACAAGACAAAAGCATACTGAAATGGATTAGTAAACTGCTTCTAATACAGTAACATATGGACATCACTGTAATGGGCTGGGTAGGAATAATCAGGGAGAACTGAGTCCAGGTTGTATGTATATGCTGAGGATCAGTCACTTTATTATTAAGGAGAATTAAAAATGGTTGCTGTTTTAACCTTTTCTCCAGTCAGCACATTACAGCTCTGGGTCTTTAGGAGCAACCCAGTCTCTTCTTCTGCTTGTTTTGAGAAAGAGCGGCTTCGATGGGGTTGCTGTTTCTTATGGGCTGCCTCCACAGGCTCAAGCTCCATGTCACTCCAAGCCTAAAAAAGGAAACTGAGATGTTTATACACAAACAATCAATAGGCTGCAATTTTGCCTCTTGCCCACTGAGATTATATATATATAATTGCTCTTGCACTACACTGGGAACAAGGGTACATGAGGTGTTCCACTACCGAAATGTAGAATCATAGGCTTGTATCAAATGTAGCGCTAAGCAGCCACACCACCAGCAGAAAGATTTACACTTGTGCAGCAGGACTTCCCTTGCACTTGTTGTGGGGCTTCTACAGCAGATTTGGCAAGGGCGTGGAAACATGCATGAGCAGATGAGCAGTCCTGATCCAGCAGGCTTTTCTTACATTTTTAAGAATACTATCATATACTCATCCCACTCCAGCTCAATCTTTTATTCTGTAGACTAAGCACAATGCGTTCCATCAACCTTTCCTGGTAGGATAGTGAGATTTCCCTATAAAATGTGGTTCTGAAGTGAAGAAGAGTTTGGATTTGATATCTGGCTTTATCATTACCTTAAGGAGTCTCAAAGCGACTAACAATCTCCTTTCCCTTCCTCCCCCACAACAAACACTCTGAAGTGAGTGAGGCTGAGAGACTTCAGAGAAGTGTGACTAGCCCAAGGTTACCCAACAGCTGCATGTGGAGGAGTGGGGAAGCGAACCTGGTTCACCAGATTACGAGTCCACCACTCTTAACCACTATAACACGCTGGGTCCTCAGGTCTTTCAGCAAGTACGTAGTTACATATATTGCATATTTCTAGTTCAAAAATCAAACCATCCACAGAGGATGTAAACAGTAAGATATAAATATGAACAGTAAAAAAAAGCAGACCGGGTAGCATGAGGAAGAACAGACCTCTCCCCACCTCCCATAAAATTAAAACCAGGATTACATACACACCATACATTTAAAGCATCCTCCAAAGAATCATGGGAACTATAGTTTAAATGTTTGGGGTCTTCCTAAAATAGAAAAAGCTCAACGACTTTGCGGGTGTCAGAAATTTTACGTTTTGAAATATAGCAACCCTAAACAGAACCATGCATGACTGCTGGTTAGTGCAGCAGGGGATTAAGGAACACAGAGTTGCATTGCTAGATAGGTCATGTGCCCTCTCCTCTGGAGAGGAAGGGAAGCTTCTTTACTCTTCCTTTTTCTCTCTTTTTCTCTGCATCATGTAACCAATGAAGGAGTACATCTGTAAGCTTGCTCCCAAGTTTATAGCACATGTTTAGAACTATATTCTGTATTGTCTACCCAAGAGTATTTTGCCTGTATTATCCTTGCTGCTGCATGGAACAATGCATGACTGAGACCTTGAATCTGTAAGTAAAGCATACTTAACAGTGTGTGGTCTGCACATTGCGAGAGGGGTAGGAGAGGAGTCAGCTGCTATGTGCAGCTGAATGGGGTAAAAAGGTTTAACAACCTATATTCATAATGCTATACTGCTGCTTAATTTTTGTAAATTTAATCTCTTCTACTGGAGCTCTCTCCCTGCAGGAGAAAGTGCAAAGCCCCACATTTTGAATCTAGGCACCCAGCCATTTTCTTTTGTTGTTCACCTACATATGTGGGCCCACAGGGATTAATATATTTATATTTCCTCCCACAGTAACATCTAGTGGTAGGGGTTCTACAGGTTTCAGGCAGGAGTTTTTCCTAGCTCTGCCTGGAGATAGCAGGTATTGAACCCAATATCTTACCTATGCAAAACGTATGCCGTTAGACTGAAATACAACACAGATGCTTGACTCAAAAAGCTTTAAAAACAGAGCTGCACCAGTAAGTCTTTTTATTGGAACCCTGTGAGCAAGGATTAGACAAGACTGAGACCTTAAAACATTATCCATTGTGATGAAAGGGAACATGTTTTACAAGGCCTGAGCACGGATAAGAAACATGGAGTAAGACACTCTTGTGTAACACTTTAGAATCTCATTTGATGCTTGGTGATTGGAAAGAAAATTAAGTATAGGATGAAATAATAGAAAGAAAGTCAATAAAGTAGTTAAGTGCATGACTGTTTTTCTCTTTGCCTGCTTTTTTATTCAAGCAGCCCATGTTATGGCTACCATAATTTATTTTGGCAAAGTACTTTCACTGATTCTCATAACAAGGCGGGTCACTGCAGATAAATGCCCCAATTCTCTGTGTGATCCTTTATCCTCATGTGTTTTCCTGCCAGTCCTCTTTAAATTAAACAGAGCGACCTGAGTCCCGCAAGCAAAAGAATATATTAAAAGAACACACACCCCTCTCTTACAGAAAATGTAGAATATGCTCCTTGTTGGGAGCTATCCTGGAGCTATCACACATAGAACAAATGCTGAATTAGAACAAAAATCCCTGGAAGCTACAATTCTATATACCATTTCTTGGGAAAGAGAAATTGCATTTAATTCGGTGGACTTGACTTGTGAGTAAAGATGCATAGAATTCGGCTTTAAGGTTGAATAGGACATCAGAACGGGATGCGGGTGGCGCTGTGGTCTAAACCACAGAGCCTAGGGCTTGCTGATCGGAAGGTCGGTGGTTTGAATCCCCGCAACAGGGTGAGCTCCCATTGCTCAGTCCCTGCTCCTGCCAGCCTAGCAGTTTGAAAGCATGTCAAAGTGCAAGTAGATAAATAGGTACTGCTATAGCGGGAAGGTAAACGGCATTTCCGTGCACTGCTCTGGTTCGCCAGAAGCAGCTTAGTCATGCTGGCCACATGACCCGGAAGCTGTCTGCGGACAAACGCCGGCTCTCTCAGCCAGTAATGCGAGATGAGCGCCGCAACCCCAGAGTCGTCTGCGACTGAACCTAACGGTCAGGGGTCCCTTTACCTTTAGGACATCAGAACCTCCAGGATGTTGGTGCCTAGCTATATCTAAGATGGAGTCTAATGACTTCTAGACAAGCAACAACTCCCATCAGCCCCATTGATGGATGACCTTTATCATGAAAGGGATGGGACACTGTGACCCTGCTTGATCTCCCCAGTGGCTTTTGGTACCATTGACCATGGTATCTTCCTGGACTGACACAGTGGGAAGGATATCAGAGGCACTGTATTATTACGGTGGATCTGTTTGTATCTTCAGGGGTGCATTCAGAGATCAACACTGTTTTTATGTACAATTGTTCTTTTTTAATGAATTAGCAAGATAATAAATAAATAAATAAATAAATAAATAAATAAATAAATAAATAAATAAGTAAGTAAGTAAGTAAGTAAGTAAGTAAGTAAGTAAGTAAAAATAAATTATGGAAGCTACAGTCCAAGAGCATCTGGAGGGCCAATGGTTCTCCATGTCTGTTGTAAGAAATCATTTTAGAGAGCAATTTCTACGGCAGGTTGGTCTATAATTTATGGTGAGAGAAGAGGCTCCAACGACCTTGGCAAGTGATCATTCTCTCCTTAAGACGGACCTGGCTGATAAGTTATCACAATATACCACAACTCTGATAGATTAGTTTTTTTGAAACAGAGAAATCATCTCACATCCCTACTGTATCAGTATATATTGGTGCAGCTTTGTCTCAGTGGGTGTATTTAAATTCTAGGATTCAGGAACCTTTGATTTCAGTCTATCTGCATTGTAATCCTGCACTCATTTATGTACAGAGCCACTGAAACCAACCTAGTGCAGAACCACAGTCATATTTCACAATCCTTAAAACTTTCTAAAGACCACTCATTATTTAGAAACTATTCATAACTGCAATTATTTCTCAAAGTGTTTTTTTATACAACTTTATTTTTCTTGATGGATAATGGTCTGTTCATATTTTCTTTATGAACACTGTCAACTTTTTTTCTTTTTTACACATCTTCCTTAATGAACTTGCCCTGCAGTATTTTACCAGTAAGCCCGTATATGGGTTTCCAGTATTTGAATAACTGGGTTGCTTATAACCCCTTTTCCTCTTAAGATAACTTCAATTCCTTTGCTGCTGGAGTTCACTGACCAATCAATCTCTTGTAGTAATTCATTTTTAAAAACAAAATCTCCCTCATTTAGTTTGCTGTGGGAAAACTACAACGGAAAGCTGCTTGTTGATGGTATATGCAAACAAAGGAGTCTCAAGGCTGCATGCAGCTGAAATCTGTGAAATAATAATAGTAATAATAATATTCATACCCTGCCCATCAGGCTGGGCCTCCCCAGCCACTCTGGGCGGCTCTGAACAGAATATATTAAAAAGCAACAAAACATCAAACATTAAAAACTTCCCTAAACAGGTCTGCCTTCAGATGTCTTCTAAAAGTCAGGTAGTTGTTTATTTCCTTGACATCTGATGGGAGGACATTCCACAGGGCGGGTGCCACCACTGAGAATGCCATCTGCCTAGTTCCCTGTAGCTTCACTTCTCGCAGTGAGGGAACCACCAAAAGGCCCTCGGAGCTGGACCTCAGTGTCTGGGCTGAACGATGGCGGTGGAGACGCACCTTCAGGTATACTGCGCCGAGGCTGTTTAGGGCTTTAAAGGTCAGCACCAACACTTTGAATTGTGCTCAGAAACGTACTGGGAGCCAATGTTGGTCTTTCAGGACTGGTGTTATGTGGTCTTGGCGGCGACTCCCAGTCACCAGTCTAGCTGCCGCAAATTTCATAGTATTTGGGAAACTTTCCCTGAAGAACCAAACTTGGGAGAAACTGGTTCTTCCCCTTTCTCACAAAATCCTGTTATATTAATATCTAATTAGTTGGCTTTTGTGGCAATCACCCCACCCCACCCAGTCAATCCATTTCCCCACAGATTGATTTTTTAACCAGACAAACTTTATCAGGCACACAAAGCCTTGCAAAGTAAGTGTTTGTGTGAGTGTGTAGCCATGCTAACCTTTTTGCAAGGGGGCGGGGAGCAAGGAATCCTGTGGCTGCTTAAAGGTTAAAACGAAGCACATGTCTGATTCTACCACTAATATCACAGAACCATTGAACTGTAAAGTTGTAAGGGATCCCAAGGATTCTCAGTGAGGTTAAGAAGTGCTTAATGAATATGAATTTTCCTATCATCACTCCTTCTAATAGTGAACTCGAGTTGGTGAGTGCCATCCAGCGGTTTAGTCTGCCACCTTTATGTGAAGCAAAAGGATGAGACCTGGGAGACTGTCACCCACGCCAAACTTACAGTTTCTGCTGCAGAAATGGAAGAAACACAACTGCTCTTGTTCCTGGCAGCAAAAGAGTGACGGCTGGACATAGAAGCCCTGAATGACGACTCGTTCACAGAACTTGTTGAAAGATCACTTGGTGAGATCCGTATAAGGAATCTCAAGCAAGGGACAGCACTTCGAATAGTTCTCCTAAAAGACATAATAAAAATACTGTGAAACAGAACAGCAAAAAATAAATAAAAACGCAGTGAATGAAAACAGAGTTTGGAGAATACTTCGAAAGAAACAACAGACTGCACATTTCAGGAGACCTAGCTGTATGGTATAGAAAAGAGTTAAGTCTTGGTTCTCTTAACCCCATGTATATAAGAGCCAGTTCAAAGACTATAGGCATCTCCAGAAGTCCTTTTTATTGTCTCTTCATGATTGTTTGTTCTTGTGGCAGTATTGCGGGTGGTGGTATTGTGTGGGTGGGTGGGTGTGTTACATGCAATCCCCTTCTCAATGCTGAAAAAGGCTTGAAAATGTTTTGAGATGGACGTACTGCTTCATTTCCAATCAGTCCTGTAACTTCTTGCTGAAACATTTTATACCAGAAACGTTCCAGATTTCCTTTTGCCTCGTTTCTGTTGTGCTACAATGTAAGAGTGCCCTGCCAGGCAGCAAAAATATGATAACTCTAGGCACACATTGAAGAACAACTGATAAAGCAGAATGATGCATGGATGATGGGCCACTATGAATCTACCACAAATGCGCTATTATTGCATCAAGGACACGTTGAAGAATGCATCCACAGCGCCACCCATGTCCCTAGCTCTACCTGTAGGCTGAGCCAAAGATCTTATGAATGCAGAGCAAATGCTCTGCTACTGAGCTACACTTCATCTGCAAAAACAAAACAAACAAAGCTTCTGCTCACAGCTTAACATGTCAGGTGTATGAATAAGCAAGTGTGGCTATCCCATTGTGTACAGTTTGGTCCTAATACACTCCTTTTCCCCAGGACTGCAACCTCGCTATTTCTTAAACCTTGAACATTTTTTAAAATTAAGTTCATCTAAAGCAGTCACTTCCTTGGGCATTACAGAAACAGAATGAACTTGTATGGGAACTTTTTATCAATGACATTTCCTGTGCCTCCTTTCCACGTATTATTTATTGACTTCATTTTTATCTCAAGCTTTCCTTCAAGCAGCCCTAGGGCAGCATACATGCTTAGCATTCCCTTTCATGCTCTTGTGAGGTAGAGGACAGGGCTGAGAGAGGAAGTTTGGTCATGCAGGGGGCTTCCTAGGGAACTCAGCTTCCCTTTGTCATAGTTTGGCACTCTAACCACTGCACCATTCTACAGTGAAGGCAAAAATTGTCTGTAAGCTACTAAAGAATAATTGATTGCTGGCTGTGCATGGAACGGAGCGTTTCTTTAGTTCTTTGTGGGGTGGGTTTTCATTCCAACGAAGTCGAGTGACAAATTAACCTCTTCCCACCATTTGGGAACAAGCCCCCAAACAACAGTATTTAGATATTTTTCATTAATCAGAACTAGCAGAAGAATGGCTTATGTAAATATATATCAGTATAAGTTACTTGCAAATAAATGAGTCTATGTAAATAGCCTCTCTCCCCTCCACACCTGTTCTGAGCTCAGTGCCTGTGCTTCAGAGGTAATTCACACAGTGCTATCGTGTGTATGTTCCATAAACAAGTTATTCTTCCATTTGCACAAGCAGAGCTTGGAATCACAGAATTGTAGAGTTGGAAGGGACCACAAGGGTCATCTAGTCCAGCCCCCGTGCAATGCAGGAATCTTGTTGTCCAACATGGGGCTCAACACCAGAACTTTAGGATTAAGAGTCTCATGATCTGCCAACTGAGACTGTCACTTGTATTGTGCAACCCTCTCTAGCTCAAGATATAAAATAACTCTTCTGTGAGTGAAAGGAGACCTTTAGATCCATCCCAATATTTATTTTTAAGGGGCTTTTCAGTAACTATAGTTACATGCCCTGATTCTTTGGGAGATGGAATAGAGTAAAAATATAAGAGCGCCTCTGGTCTATCACTATTTTGCAGAAGGGTTTCAAGTACATACCAGAACTTTAGCTTTGCATAGTTAAAGAGGGTTAAAGTGCAATACAAACCCCCCTTTAAAAATAACAAGACTTTTGAGGTTTGTAATGTGATGGGGAAATGCTTCAAAAAGTGTAGGATAAACAAATGACCAAGGGGAAGACATGTGAACAACCTGCAAGCAAACCATGATAAGTGCAGAATAATCATTGTCTCATAATAGCCCTACAAACACACCAGAACAAATGCTCAATGGAAGACAAGATATAATCTAATCTCCACATAAATTCTGCTGAAACAAATCAGGATGAATAAGGGATACATAGGTTGTTTAGAGAAGCCCAAAGGCTGCACTTCTGTAACTGATTGCTTGCTTAATCACCGCAGGAATCTGTGGGACATCAGTAGTAATAAAACTAGGATGCATCAGTCAGTACGTATAGAAACAGCTGAACATTTAAGGAAATATCAAGCTCTCGCAATTCAAATTTAATGTTTCAATTAATCCTGCATCCATCCAGCTGGTCTAAGAGGAATATAGGATGGCAACGTAAATATCTGATACATCTGAAGGCAGCCCTATTTAGGGAAGTTTTTAATGTGTGACATTTTAATGTATTTTTAATCTTTGTTGGAAGCTGCCCAGAGTGGCTGGGAAACCCAGCCAGATGGGCGGGGTACAAATAATAAATTGTTGTTGTTACTGTTGCTGTTGTTATACCCAAATTTAAGAAACTTTGCATTCTGAAATCCATGAATGTTTTGATAAACAAACAAAAAGTTATGAAGAAATTCACCCAAACAAGTGATGAAAAGAATGGCCTTTATGTGTCACAGAATGCTGTTAGTATACTACAAACTTTTTATATCCATTAAAAGATTAAGTGGTTACATTTGCTGCCGAGGCTAAAATCACACAGATGATTTATGCTGCCACCTTGTGGCAGAATCATGTATCTATTGTTTAAAACTTTTATGCGGCATTTCCTTTTAGTAAAACAGAAGTAAAACAAAGTCATTTATCTATTGGCCATGATTCAAAAGAGTTATGTGTCCTTGAATCTAATAACTCTGGAGATGGTGCATTGACAGTGTTTGTTTGTGACAGTATCAGAATCTCTCTCTCTCTCTCTCTTTCTTTTTTCTCTCTCTCACACACACATACACACCATTTATGAACACAAGAAGAGCCTACTGGATCAGGTCAATAGCCCATCTAGTCCATCATCCTGTTATTACAGTGGGCAACCACTCCATGCCTGCAATCAACACCTCAGCACAACAGCACCCTTCCCATCTGCAATTTTCCTGATGGGAAACTTGCTCCTGCAACCAAGCCACATGGCTTCAGCTCAACCAGATGATGGGCAGGAGAGCTGAAGCCTGCTTTCCTTTGCCAATGAACAATTTGGAGCACACTTTAAGGCAGGGGTCAACAAAAATTTTCAGCAGGGGCCGGTCCACTGTCTCTCAGACCTTGGGGGGGGGCGGACTATATTTTGAAAATAAAAAATGAACAAATTCCTATGCCCCACAAATCACCCAATAACTAAAAGGACCAACGCTATCAATGAAGCACAAAATTATTTGAAAATTTCCTGACTGAAGTGAGGTTGAAATGCTGTAGGGTGGAGATAAGATTGGAGAGGAGATAAGATTGAGATAAGCTTTGGAAATGAGTTATCTTTTTTCTTTTCTTTTCTTGTTTTCTTTGTTTTCTTGTACTGTATATCTTTATCTGGAAAAAATGTAATAAAAAAATATTTTTTTAAAAAAAAAATAGTTTGCCTATCCATGCTTTAAGGCTTCTGATTGTGCACTGGCAGCTGTATCTCTGTCAGGTGTAGTTGAGGAAAATGCCCTTCAAGGCAAAATTTGAATCCCTGGAAAACCAAGTTTGCCTGCAAGCCATATGTTCCCCCCTCTCGACTTAAAGCAATAAAAAATAATCAAAAATCTGCACACCAAGGCAAACCAATTCTATATACGGATCAAACAAACATGCATACTGTATATTTGCTTGTCGTGCACAATTAATGTTTCTCTGTTAGTCATGGCAAAGAGTTAAGAATAATGGAGGCCCCTCTAGTTTCTGTTCTTGTACTTGCTTTTCCCTAAATGGGAGAAAAATGCATTGCAGTATTTGGGCTAATAAAGATTCTGTGTTGAAAAATCTCCCAGCAACTGGGAAAATAGGAACACATCCCTGGGGGGGGGGGGGGCGGAGTTTAAAAGGGAGATACCTGAACTGTAAAGTACTTTAACAGAATCCATTAATTTCTGAATATAGAAGCAATTTCAAGCTCAGCAGAAAACTCAGTTTGACTGTGTTTCGACACTACAAATTACTTGTCTTTAATTGTTAACCAGACTTGGCTGCTGAACTGAAAAAGGAGTGATAGCAAACTGGAGTAAAAGATTTCAAATCATATTCACATGATCCTTACAAAAGCATTCAGAGCCATAGAACCTAATACAGTAGTACCTTGGTTCTCAAACTTAATCCGTTCCGGAGGTCCCTTCCAAAACCAAGGTGTGCTTTCCCACAGAAAGTAATGCAAAATGGATTAATCTTTTCCAGACTTTTAAAAAACACACCTAAAACAGCAATTTAACATGAATTTTACTATCTAATGAGACTATTGACCCATAAAATGAAAGCAATAAACAATGTACTACAGTCACACAATCAATCAATCAATCAATCAATCAATCAATAGGTGAACTGGGTTCCACACAGTCACAAACAAAAACGCAAAATAAATAGCAAAAACAGACAGACCTCAGCGTAACACTCAAAACAGAAGTGTGGCACTCAAATTGGAAGCATAACACTCAAAACGAAAGTGTGGCACTCAAAACAGAAGCATAACACTCAAATCGGAGCATGTTCGACTTCCGAAAATGTTTGCAAACTGCCACACTTACTTTCGGGTTTGCAGTGTTTGGGTTCCAAGTTGTTTGAGTACCAAGGTGTTTGAGAACCAAGGTACCACTGTATAATCCTAATGGTACAAAGTGCTGCTCCCTGTCCCAATTTATCTTGGACCCTGCCATAGGGAAGCAGAGAAGGCTGATGGGTGTCGAGGCTTCTAGGCTTTCTGATTATATCACTGGTATGCACCAGGCCATCGTACTAGCAGCCCTGTACTAAGGAGGAGTGAAGTGTACAATGCTAGTGAAGTATCTTAATGAAGAGCTCTAGCTCAGTGGTAGATCATATGCCTGGCATGCAGATGGTTCTGTCCTCCATATTTCCAGGTAGGATTGGAAGAGCCTCTTGCCTGAAGTGCAGAAGAGCTGCTGCTCACCAGTGTAGACAAAATTGAACTAGATCATGGGTAGGCAAACTAAGGCCCAGGTGCTGAATGCGGCCCAATAGCCTTCTAAATCCGGCCCACGGACAGTCCGGGAATCAGCATGTTTTTACATGAGTAGAATGTGTCCTTTTATTTAAAATGCATCTCTGGGTTATTTGTGGGGCCTGCCTGGTGTTTTTACATGCATATAATGTGTGCTTTTAATTAAAATGCATCTCTGGGTTATTTGTGGGACATACAGTGGGAATTTGTTCATTCCCCCCCCAAAAAAAATATAGTCCGCCCCCCACAAGATCTGAGGGACAGTGGACTGGCCCCCTGCTGAAAAAGTTTGCTGACCCCTGAACTAGATGGACCAATGGCCTGGCTAGAAGCTTACTAGGTTTCTATACTTAGGAATTTGCCCGGTCTTGCAAGGTCTGTGACACGCTTTTCACCAAATACCCAGCGTGCAACTCTATTCTGCAGAATGAATGCCCATGAGTGTACACACATCCAAATGGAAGGAAATACTCACAGTGCAGTGATTCAAGTAATACGTTCTCTTTACCATCCAATGGTGAATTCATTCAAAACAATACATATCTCTGTATAAAATATTACCATAGGGATGCATACACACTACCTGTATCTTGGGTGAATGATTGCATAGATTATGGGATTGTAGATCGCAGAAGCTTTGGCAATAACAGCTGGCACAGATTTAGAATATGGATTTAAGGTCTTGGCGTAGCTAGAAACAAGAAAAAAACCCACAGCATTAAAATACAAGGTAATAACTAAAAGGACCAACGCTATCAATGAAGCACAAAATTATTTGAAAATTTCCTGACTGATGTGAGGTTGAAATGCTGTAGGGTGGAGGACCACATTTAATATTTTTTTCTGGTATTAAACATCAGGATTTCTGCGAAAAGAGCAATTACTCCAGATGTATGGAAACATGCTCAATATCAACTGCACTCTAGGTGTCTTTTTATATTCTTCACTGCATATCACATTATAGGTTCCAAACAAAAGATGATAGGCATTTTGCAATTGCTTGCAGCGTTCTGTTTTTGAATCAGAATGTGTGGGTTATTACATGCACAAGCAATTATCTACAAATCTGCAAAAGTGAGGGTGGACATTTTTATAGGAAAACAGGTAGAAAATCAGATACTTTAATGTGAAGTAGAATGGTGCATCACACTCAATTTTCTCTGCAGGAACATTCCAAAGGGGGTGGGTAATTCACCTCTAACTAGGTGTTTACTCTAGCTTCTGTATACAGTTGTCCACCCCACTTATGCAGGGGTTACGTTCCAGGCTCTTATACAATAAGCAAATATCGCTTAATTGGGGAGCAGCCTCGAAACAGCCTTTAAAAGCCCTCTCTGACACTCTCTCTCCAATCCGGACCAAAAACACTGTATCCAAAAATATTGACAACTAGAATTGAAGCTCTGGGGCTGGCTGGAGGACACATGGAGAAGCGGCTGCTGCTGCGCTATTGCGAGCATCAGCTGTTAGGCAGGGAGGCTGAGCAGCCTAAACAAAACCCTGCTGCACCTCCGGTCTCTTTGGGGCTTCCTCTGCCATCACTGACATCCTCTTTGGGCTCCAGGGAGGGTTTCCTTGTGAGTAACGAGGACTCTCCAGGTCTCTCCCACCATCCCCAGGTTTGAATCGAATTATTCATTTACTTCCTGGCATCATGCATATATGCAGTCGCACATGAGTCTATTGCGCCTAAGTGGGGGGACACTTGTAAAGATGTTTAGCCTTGTAGATGGTAGCATTTATTACAATTATGCCTCATTCACAAAGCAAACGAGGGAGAAAAAAGTTCTTACATTCCTCAAGGGAACTGAAGTTTCAGGATTGATATTTTACACACACACCCATAATCCTTATCCACCCTTGAAACTGATTCATTGGTGGCTTGCCACTTACCCTGCCCACGCAATCAGAGTGACACAAGCATATGGGGACCAGGACAGAACAAACACCACAATAGCCACAAAGGCAATTTTTGCTAACTTCCATTCACTCTTCACTGACTGCGAAACATTCGACTTCCGGTTATAGGTTGATCCTAACTTCTGAACGTTCCTATGAAAGAAACAGCAGGAGGTATTTTAAGGAAAAAACACTTCATTCAGCGTATGAAAGGCATTACTAGCAGTAAATGCAATGGTGCATAGCTTCTCTTAAAACAGCACTTCAGAAAAAGAGGCAGAGAACGTGTATGTGTGTTCTCCTAATTATATTTAGTTCCCCTCCCCCACCTGATATACTGGTCTCATGAACTTTTGTGAGCTAGCTTACATTGGTAGCAGCTTTGAGGTGGATGAGAGCAGGACAGGAAGTACAACTAATTGCTCCTTCCATTCCCTACATTCAGCGTAAGGTTTGTAAAGTGGCTCTTACACATGGTGAGATTTGCATCAAAAACATGCACACCACACAATGAAGATGGCTGCGGAACTTTGGAGTACTGTGGTACCTCTGGTTATGTACTTAATTTGTTCCAGAGGTCCATTCTTAACCTGAAACTGTTCTTAACCTGAAGCATCACTTTAGCTAATGGATTCTCCCGCTGCTGCCGTGCCACCACCGCTGCACGATTTCTGTTCTCATCCTGAAGCAAAGTTCTTAACCCGAGGTACTATTTCTGGGTTAGTGGAGTCTGTAACATGAAGCGTATGTAACCTGAAGCATATGTAACCCAAGGTACCACTGTATTGCAAAAGATGCAAGCAGAACAAGGAATTGTTGTATACATACAGTGGTACCTCGGGTTACAGATGCTTCAGGTTACAGACTCCATTAACCCAGAAATAGTACCTCAGGTTAAGAACTTTGCTTCAGGATGAGATCAGAAATCGTGTGGTGGTGGCATGGCAGCAGCGGGAGGCCCCATTAACTAAAGTGGTGCTTCAGGTTAAGGACAGTTTCAGGTTAAGAACGGACCTCCGGAACGAATTAAGTTCCTAACCCGAGGTACCACTGTACAAGGATTATTTGCACTATTCCAGCCTAGTTCTATGAAGCTGAGATTCTTCCATATTTATAGAAAATGGTTCAATGAAAAGTATTAACTAAGTTCCTTTGTATCCACATTCTCTTAGACCGATACAATAAATATAACCAACCAATAAGTCCAAACACCTTCAAAAAGACTGCCCAATTAAGGGCAGACGTCTAACCTCTGGTAGGCCACAGCAGGTTTCAGACCCCCCCCCCACTGCTCATACCAACCAAGGTAGAAGAAGGTGGAGAGGAAGGGAAAGTGTGCATGTTTCCTGCACCCAAACAAGCCTGGATTGGGCCCCTCACCACAGTTTGCTGGTAGCTAGACCAGTTTAGGGTCCAGCAGCTCCTTGGCTGACTCAGGTCCACCCACTTCCTGACTATCGCTGACAAGGGTTCTGTTGACAGTAGCTTCTGCCCATCTGTGTTTTGGGCAGTTAGCAGAGGGATGTCTGCTGTAGAGTCTCCCTACTGGTAGAGCCAGGCAGAGGGGACACCTCCAGAAGTCTCATCCATACTCCCTCCATTCCAGCAGATCAGGAATTTGGATTGCTCTGCCCCAGTCAAAAGTCATCAGGGACAGAAAGGAAAGTAATTCCCACAAAAATAGATATTTCTTGCCATTGATTCTCCTCTTCCTTTACAAAATCTTGAAGCCATAAGCAGCAAGTTAACTGTGATTAAAAAGAAGAAACAACCAACAAAATAATTATCTATTTATATGAATATTTTTCAGCGCTCTGCTTACCTGCCAGTACTTCTAATGGCCAGAAACATGAATAGATAGCAGTGGAAGATTATTATCAGAGGGATAAAGAACACAAAGCAACATAACATCATCGTATAACTTCTGTTTGCTGGAGAATAGGATACGTAGTCCCATGTACAAGATATCATCAAACCTTCAGGTATATAGGAACCTGAGAATAAACATGATTATTAATACAATGCATAAATAAGAACAGATGCAGGAGCTTGACTATTAAGAAAAAACAGCACTACTTCACAGGAGACTGTTATAGTCTGCTGCAGTAAACATAAATAATTTTGTGACACTATTAACTTATTGTGGCTTAAGCTTTCAAGGGCCAGAGATCACTTCTTGTGAAAGACAGCTTCTAGCCATTTTGCCACAATAGCATAATGGCACATTGGCATAACTTAGTTGTTATGCATAGTCACTCAGAAATAGTTCAGTGGAAGTTACTTGTAAGAAAGCAAGTCTTAGGTTCAATTCTCATTGGCTGTGCCATTTCATACTGCAGATTGGTTTTCACTTTTAATCTAATTGCTGCTTTTCCTGTATACCTGAAGGAGCGTCTCCACCCCCATCATTCAGCCCAGACACTGAGATCCAGCGTTGAGGGCCTTCTGGCGGTTCCCTCATTGCGAGAAGTGAGGTTACAGGGAACCAGACAGAGGGCCTTCTCAGTAGTGGCGCCCTCCCTGTGGAACGCCCTCCCTTCAGATGTGAAGGAAACAAGCAGCTATCCTATCTTTAAAAGACATCTGAAGGCAGCCCTGTTCAGGGAAGTTTTTAATATTTAATGCTGTACTGTTTTTAACACTTGATTGGGAGCCTCTCAGGGTGGCTGGCGAAACTCAGCCAGATGGGTAGGGTATAAATAATAAAATTATTATTATTATTATTATTATTATTATTATTATTATTATTATTATTTTGGCTGTGTGTTGTTCTGATATCCCAAACTCCCACCAGCATGGCTAATGATCAGGGATGATGGGAAATGCATCCAAGCAACATCTGGAGGCCACTGTGTCTACTGCCCCTGATTTGAATAAAATCAATAACGTGCATCAAATCATGCACATATCTACTAGGCAGTTAGCCCCTTTGAGTTCAGTTGGATTTACTCTAAGGTAAGTGACACACAGGATGATAGTCTAAGGCCACAATCCTACCCATAACTGGGAGTAAATATCATTGATCTCAATGGGGCTTACTTCTGAATAGACATGTACAATCAATGTGCATAGGTTTGCACCTGCTAGTCATGCAAACACTTGTCTGAAGCTCGACGGTACATCCCCCGCAAAAGTTTTCAGTCTCAGGGAGAAGTATGTTTGCTTTCTTGCTGAAGAGTTCAAGTCTGTCTTAGAAAAGGCAGTTATGCTTCTGCTGTCTAAAAATGGCATGCATTCAGTCACCCAACTGGGCCTTATTAAGATCAGTTCTTATTACGAACAAATGTATTATGCACAAGTAATCAGAAAACTGCCAATCTTCCATGAGCAACCTTTGAAAATCTTCACATGGTCACGCTGAAAGCTTCCTGGGAGGCAAGAAACCCTCTGAAAATGATGTTGGCAAATAGAGATAGGGTCAGCTCCTTTTTCTTAGACAAATTTGATAGCATTTATTAATAAGGCTGCTCTGCATGTCCTAGTGGTTAATGCCATTTTCATTATGGGTCTTTCAAGGCTTTTCTAGCAGGGGCTTTTGTTCTAAATTAAATCATAAATCACTGATTTGACAACCCTGAACTTTCAAAAAGTTATGCTGGAAATTTATCTTTCTATATCTATAGGGGATGTTAAACTGAGAGGTTAATGTGCATAATAACTGGCCATTGTGCTTCTTATAATGATGATGATGATGATGATAATAATATTAATAATAATAATAATAATAATAATAATAATAATAATAATAATAATAATTTATTTATATCCCGCCCTCCCCAGCCGAAGCCAGGCTCAGGGCGGCTAACAACAATAAAACAGATAAAGATAAAAATAAAAAGATATAAATATCTTTAGTTTCCAAATATTTGTAATATTTATGGTATTATCTGTCATATATTCACATTTATGGGTGTTAAATTTCTCACTACTCCAGAGTGGCTTACAAGTAAAAAAATATAAATCAGATTAAAAACACTAACAATGGAACAAAATAGACATAGCAGGAACACACAGCAGAACTCAAGAACAAAATCCCATAGGCTTCTTCAGCTGTTAGGGTTTTCCCTCCATATACAACCAGTGGCAGATGGTGAGGTGGGGGCAGAAGGAAGCTGAAAGCTTCCACAGAGAAGTGGCAGCTTTGGATTGTGTGCAACTCTGCCATTCGACCTGTGCAACATCTGTCTGCTTGTGCAATGCAATTTCATTGTCTTCCCCAGCAGCCTGTGAACCCTCAAAATCTGCTCCAGGGGGTTGGGGGACCCTCTGAATAAGATTTTGGGGGCATACAAGCAGAAAGTCCCATTGAACAAGCAGAATGCTGCTCATTCAGTACTGGATACAACCCTGAGGAAGGGCATCACTTCCTCACTGGGATGTGCCATCTATGAAGGTAGCGGTGGGCGGAACAGCACCATTCTGCTGCTCCAGTCTTCATGAGAGGCACTCCATCCCTCTTACTTATCCCACACCTGACTGCACAGAGCCCTTAACCATAGTTTCTGGCAACATTGACGGCTATGCTACTAGATATATGCTGTCTATTAACTGTGGGACCTCTGTGGGATTATCCCAGTGCAAGTATCATAGAACTATAGAGATGAAAAGGATCTTGAGGGCTATCTTACCTGCCTGTCAAAGCAGCTTATCTAAATATGACAATTTAATAGATACAGGTGAAAGAAAAGGAAGAAGAACAACAGGTTCACAGGAAATGTGTTTCAAAATGTGTTTCAATTACAGCCTGGATACTTCACAGAGCTGCAAGACTGCCCATGAAAAATAACTTGACACGTTGAGATTTCTTTCCCTTATTTTTTTTCTGCAGCTAGTGCCTTCCTGCTCCTTCCTTCCTTCCTTCCTTCCTTCCTTCCTTCCTTTCTTTCTTTCTTTCCATTTTCTATTTTACATATACAGGCAAAATAAAAACAAACATAAAATCCCCTTTAATTTCCCTCCCCACCCCATTGTGAATCTTAATATAACAATTTCCCCCTCTGCATCTCCTTCATAACTCTATTCCTGTAAAGCCTTTATCATTCCATAGTTCAAATTTTTACTACAAGTTTTATGTTAATCCTACCAATCTGTGTCATTGTTTACAACAGTTTTTCAAATAGATTATAAGGCTTCCCCCATTCTTTATTAAAGTCTTCCTCTTCCTGCTCTTCTTTCAAATAGCTACATGAAGAGATGCAGACATAGAGTAAGTCAGATTCCACTTAGGCATTCTGTTGATGCAGCAGCTCTCTTAATGAGGAACCTGAGGAACACCTACCGGTTCTGCTATCTAGGACAAGTGTTAATATAAACCTGTTCATCTACTTTTACCAGCTGATTCACTTTGAAAATAAGGACTCCACCACTATAAAAGAACCAGATTTCTCATTGGCAATAATGCCCTAGAAATGCTAACTGTCACCCCATTTGCTAATGTCACTTAGCCGTCCCACACATATTTAAGAAAGCAAAGACAATGCACACAAGACAGTATATACATTAAGAAAAGAGTAAGTAACATACTCCATCCAAAGAGAGGACATACGCTCCATCCCAGCGAGTAGAGCCAGACAAAGGCAATGATGATGCACGAGCGTTTCTTTGAAGACCTTTTTATAGACTGCAGAGGCTTAGTAATCACACAGTAGCGATCAACTGAAATAGCTAATAAAGTCATCATTGAAGTTATTCCAAAGAGTGCCCCACAAAAAGCATAAAAGTTACAACCTAAAACAGAAAGAAGAGAGTGCAAGGTTTTCATTTTTGAAATGCGGGGAGGGAGAAGGTACAAAACAAAATAATCGTGCATATCTTTTCACAGACTGACATGGTTGCTTATATACTATGATGGTACTGGGGTGGGGACACTGTACTGCCTGGTTCACCTTTCACAGGCGGTTTCATTAAAAAGAAGCAGAAGGGAGGAGGAACTGACTTTAGTGACAAAAAGACAGATATGCTCAGTAACTCTTAAAACAGGGTCAGTTTGTCTATAGCAGCAAATAGATTTCAACAACTTTCTCATGCCACAAAGACAAGTTCCATGAAATAGGGAGAGGTTCATGTGCAAAACAGCATTGGAAAAGTACCTATGTCTCCGAGTATCCATTCTGTGTGCATGCTGTTGAGAAAGCAGATTGGAGCTTGAGTTGCAGACATCAGAAAATCACTTGCCGCTAAATTCATTATGAAATAGTTTGCCGGTGTCCTCAGCCGCTTGTTGCTTAATAAGCATCATCATGGTGCCCCCAAAAAGGTGAAAGAAAGCAAAAGAGTGAGTTTATCTTTAATTATAATTCAGTTTATAAAATAAAATAAACCACATTTATTTAGTTTTGCTAAATAAACCCTGTCACCATACTCAAGACTCATTGGATGGGTCCCTTACAGCAACTTCCCCACACTCACAAATGTCAAGGACTCCAAAATTAGATAGGACCTCTTCAACAACAACCCAGCCAGGGTTGTTGAGCTAACCATACCAGGGAGCTTATCAGCCTAAAAAAGGTTCAGCTGGATTTTCCTCTCCACATGGACAATATTTTCCTACAGTTACCTTATTAGAAGAGAGCTTAATCCACTTGGAGCTATCCAAGGTCCTACTTTGGTTTCAACTTGATCATTGTTTGAAGTGAGCTTCTGACTCACTTGACTTTGCCTGTTTTGACTCCACATGCCTCAACTTTCTAGGACATTCATTCATTTATACAGGTATTCTTATATGACCCCTCACTCGAACCATGTACAATATACTTGCTTACCTTCACAGCCTTAAGCATCCACAGAACAGGACACTGCGGATGCTTCAAACATAGTATCACCTTGGCAATCATAGTACTAAAATGTTGTAACAGCAACTTATTCCATATTTTTATTTCAAACTCAAAGCACCATCAAGGTAGTTTTATACTGGATTCAGCTTAGCAGAATTTTACATATTTATCTATCTTGGGTGGGAAATGCTTCTCCCTCCACATATAATGCTTGGGAAATGCTTCTCCCTCCACATATAAAGGTATGTGTGTGACTGGATCATTTCTGCTAACATGGAGATAATACAAGTTGCTTTTCATTGCTTTGATCTCTCTATGCATGAAGAAATGAATGGAAATTGAACCTTTGCCTGAATGTCTGTATGTAATGTATACTTACAAAGAAATTGGGGAGGGGGGCATCAACCTGAGTATGTTGTAGGCATGTGTGAATCTACTTTTTGAATCGGAAACATTAGTGCAAAATCGGTAGGTTAAACTATCCCTTGGCGCAACTGTTAAAACCATCCACCATTTATTTGCCATGGGTGCTACTGGTGCATCATTTCACATTAGTATTCCTATGGATCAACTTATGCTCTCATTCACTAAAAAGATAGGAATACTGTCCCCTGGTGGAAAAATTGTCCCTGACTTTCTGAATCCTACCTGCATAGAAAATCACAATACAAGAAAATTTACCAAATAAATTGTTTTTATAGACCTGCTCTACAACATTGCATTGCTTTCATACCACATTACATCTTCTCAGCAGGCAGCCTGGGTAGCTCCTGAGCCACATCTTTACAGATGCTGGCATGATATACTACTCTTTGATGTTGTGCTTGTTTTTGACAGACCCTGCAGCGTTAGCAGGCAAAGACAAAACAGAAGGAATAAGAAGGAAAGAGAATAAATTATGAACTCTAGTACTGCTTCTTTAGGTCACTAGGTCAAATCTTTCCTTGTTTAAGCATGACCAAAAGTCATTACTATCTGACTGCTGCTCAGTGATCCATGTGGCATTACTCAGCAGTTTCAGTTCACCTAGAACTCAAAGCCACAGCTGTCAACGTCCACAGAAAGTTCATCAGAATATCAGGGCACAGCGCCTGAACTCCCTTATATCTGGAAGGCAACCTAGTCATAAACAAATTAATGTTCAGAAGGTACATTTGCCCCCATTGCTACTACTTTTGGAACTCAAATTCTAAAATATCCCAAGCTCAAGTCGTCTCTCTCCCACTTAAATAGATATATTTTGCAAATGTGTGATTTGCTGGGAGGAAATGTTGATGAGATTTAAAAGAACGGCACACATGACATGCAGAACAAGGCTGTTGTGCAAAAGAACATCCCATCACCGGCTCAAAATATTGTGACAATTTTAGAACCTAGGAGGTATCACCCTCAATTTCTAGTGATATTTTCACAACAGTCTATCACTGTTTTTATGGTAGCCTTTCATAAAGATTATATGTGACACTGTGATGTGACACCAGTAAGATGTTAAAACAAAACATGCTTTTATTTTCAGTGCCTGAGCTCAGAGCAATGTTAAAAGATAATGAGCAACTTGTTTCAGCAATAGAAAAACCATTACCTGGACAAAACAAATCAGGGCAAATTCTGACCTCCTATATGGAATCAGAGAAAATGTTTTTAAAATAAGTCATTTCAATCTCTCACAACAGAAAGTCTCAAAACTGAAATTCTTATACGAGTGGTTAACTTGGCCACTGTATTTCTGTTTACCATTGTATATTATTGAGGTAACAAAAACATAATAGAAAGTTGGAATGTGAATTTCATCAAGCATTCCACTACGATATACACAGTCTAAAAATCTTATTCACAATTATATGTGCAAATACCTACTTGTGTTGGCAGTATTAATGCTAGAACAGATAGGGCTTGCCAGTATTTTGGTATTTTATTTATTTATTTATTTATTTATTTATTTATTTATTTTCAAGCACATCCTTTTCACATAGAAGTTGCAATCCTGTGTATGTTTCTTCTCTAGTATAATGGTGCTTTTCAGAGTGCCTGTTGAAATTCTGCACATCTCCCATTCCTGCCTAGTCATACCTCTCTCATATTCACTTTGTTGCTTTCTGGTGCCTGTTGGTTATATTTCCAAGCAGGCTTTTGAACCAGCCTCTTGTTTTCTCACCATCCCTTTGAATACAGCACCACTGTTTCATTCATCAAACAGTAGTAAGCAGGGATATATCCTGAGATATACCCTGATCCTGAATGTTCAACTTGCAGGTAGGTATAAGAGCCGTATCTCCCTGCATGTGGAGGTGAGACGAGAGACACATGGATACCTCAACAGCCCTTCAGGTTGTTGATTTCCCCCTTTCATTTAAAAAGTACAAAAAAAACCCCTATTCAAACTTATCCCCGGCCTGAGAAAACCATACCTGTAAAATGCATAGAGAACAAGGAGATTTCCTGTGATTCCAATGGAACCAATGACAAGAACACAGGAGCCTACAGTGTAAAGAACACGATCAGGAACATCTACTTTTATTCGGTGCTGAGTTCCCATATTCTGTGTCTGAAAGCAGGAGGGGGGAGGGAACAGAAGAGGAAACAAAATGTCACCCCAATCTATGTGTTTTCATTGAAATGATTAAAACATGCCATGCAACATTACTTACCCACAGATAACTGCAGTATTTTAGTCAATCAAATATTTATAGCTTTAAAAAAAAACCATGGAAAGGAGAGTTTACAACAGAAAAGCTGACAAATGTTATTCTCATATAAGCACACTTCATTAATCCCTTGGAATGGATATGTAACAATGGGTGCTGGTCTGGACTTTTTACATGGTTAATTTCTATGGATTATGGTATCAGTGCAGCTGTTGGGAGTTTATTATGAAATACAGTTAAGTCCAGTCAAAGGCGACAATGGGGTGTGGCGCTCATCTTGCTTTTCAGGCTGAGGGAGCCAGTGTTAGTCCACAGACAGATTTTCTGGGTCATGTGGCCAGCATGACTAAATCAATACTAGCACACGGAGGACCATGGAGAGCGCCAGAGCACACAGAAACGCCACTGACCTTCCCTCTGCCGTGGTACCTATTTATCTACAGTACTTCCACTGGTATGCTTTTGAACTGCTAGGTTGGCAGAAGCTGGGACAGAGCAATGGAAGCTCACGCGGACTCGAACTGCCAACCTTCTGAGGCTCAGTGGTTTAGACCACAGCGCTACCGGTATCCCTACTGTCAACTTACAAAGTCATGTAAAGCCAAAAAACATTGTGTTCAATAGCAGGTGGGATTGCCAAACTTTTCCCCACTCCGATCACCCACCCCCTTTCCCCTTTTTGCCAAGCACATAAAGCTAAATGCACACAAGTTAAATGTGTCTAAGTGCAACAACATCCATGGCAAGACGTATCCCAAATCAAATAACTGTGTGGGGGGGGGTCTCCTTATTTAGACATTATTTTCCATATGCAATGGCATATGGCAGCTTTCTCCAGCCTGATGCCCTCCAGATGCCTGGACCCCCCACCAGCTCCATCCAACATGGCCAGTGATCAGGGTTGATGGGAAGACACCAGGTATCGGAGACACCAGACTGGTACATGGGAGGAGAGGTGTGGAAATGGGTCAGGAGGAAGCTTGCAACCCATCTTTCTGGAGAGCATCTTGCGTACCTAGCTACACAGAGTGAATAAGACCAAACTAACCTGTTATTTGGTGAACATATCAGAGGTAAGATAAAAAGTGATGACACCCACTGTCTCAAATAAAAGAAAATACTGTAATAAGTGAAGTATTCCACAAATATATGAAAATTATGCGTAATTAATCAGCAGGGAACTAAAAACTGGTGCAAACTCTTTGTTGTTTTTTTAGCTGTAGTAGAACCTGAACGTATTTACATCGTTGAACCCAAATTGGGGGGGGGATAAATAATGATGTGGAATAAGCACAGGACTAGCTAACTAAATAATGATATTGTAGTGTACTTGCTAGCTTCAAACAGAATACAGACCAGAATACAGGCGGGCGGCATTTTAAAATCGCCCCGGACAGCGGAGGACTTCTCCGCTGTCCGGGGCGATTTAAAAGCCCCTGGGAAGGCAGGCAGGGGGGAGCAAAGACTTTTGCCCCCTGCCCGCCTTCAGAAGGTGTTCCCACCCCCCCGCCCGGCTTCGCAGCAGCGCTACGAAGCCCGGCAGCTGGGGCAGCTGTTCCCGCCCCCCTCCCCCCTTCGGAACATCGTTCCGAAGTGGGGCGGCTGGGGCAGCTGTTCCCGCCCCCCTCCCCCCTTCGGAACATCGTTCCGAAGTGGGGCGGCTGGGGCAGCTGTTCCCGCCCCACCTCCCCCCTTCGGAACAGCGTTCCGAAGTGGGGCGGATGGGGCAGCTGTTCCCGCCCCCCCTCCCCCCTTCGGAACATCGTTCCGAAGTGGCGCGGATGGGGCAGCTGTTCCCGCCCCCCCTCCCCACTTCGGAACATCGTTCCGAAGTGGGGCGGATGGGGCAGCTGTTCCCGCCCCACCTCCCCCCTTCGGAACATCGTTCCGAAGTGGGGCGGATGGGGCAGCTGTTCCCGCCCCCCCTCCCCCCTTCGGAACATCGTTCCGAAGTGGCGCGGCTGGGGCAGCTGTTCCCGCCGCCCCCTCCCCCCTTCGGAACATCGTTCCGAAGTGGGGCGGATGGGGCAGCTGTTCCCGCCCCCCTCCCCCCTTCGGAACATCGTTCCGAAGTGGCGCGGATGGGGCAGCTGTTCCCGCCCCCCCTCCCCACTTCGGAACATCGTTCCGAAGTGGGGCGGCTGGGGCAGCTGTTCCCGCCCCCCTCCCCCCTTCGGAACATCGTTCCGAAGTGGGGCGGATGGGGCAGCTGTTCCCGCCCCCCCTCCCCACTTCGGAACATCGTTCCGAAGTGGGGCGGATGGGGCAGCTGTTCCCGCCCCCCTCCCCCCTTCGGAACATCGTTCCGAAGTGGGGCGGATGGGGCAGCTGTTCCCGCCCCACCTCCCCCCTTCGGAACATCGTTCCGAAGTGGGGCGGATGGGGCAGCTGTTCCCGCCCCCCCCCCTTCGGAACATCGTTCCGAAGTGGGGCGGCTGGGGCAGCTGTTCCCGCCCCACCTCCCCACTTCGGAACAGCGTTCCGAAGTGGGGCGGCTGGGGCAGCTGTTCCCGCCCCACCTCCCCACTTCGGAACATCGTTCCGAAGTGGGGCGGATGGGGCAGCTGTTCCCGCCCCACCTCCCCCCTTCGGAACATCGTTCCGAAGTGGGGCGGATGGGGCAGCTGTTCCCGCCCCCCCTCCCCCCTTCGGAACATCGTTCCGAAGTGGCGCGGATGGGGCAGCTGTTCCCGCCCCCCCTCCCCACTTCGGAACATCGTTCCGAAGTGGGGCGGATGGGGCAGCTGTTCCCGCCCCACCTCCCCCCTTCGGAACATCGTTCCGAAGTGGGGCGGATGGGGCAGCTGTTCCCGCCCCCCCTCCCCCCTTCGGAACATCGTTCCGAAGTGGCGCGGCTGGGGCAGCTGTTCCCGCCGCCCCCTCCCCCCTTCGGAACATCGTTCCGAAGTGGGGCGGATGGGGCAGCTGTTCCCGCCCCCCTCCCCCCTTCGGAACATCGTTCCGAAGTGGGGCGGATGGGGCAGCTGTTCCCGCCCCACCTCCCCCCTTCGGAACATCGTTCCGAAGTGGGGCGGATGGGGCAGCTGTTCCCGCCCCCCCCTTCGGAACATCGTTCCGAAGTGGGGCGGCTGGGGCAGCTGTTCCCGCCCCACCTCCCCACTTCGGAACAGCGTTCCGAAGTGGGGCGGCTGGGGCAGCTGTTCCCGCCCCCCCTCCCCCCTTCGGAACATCGTTCCGAAGTGGGGCGGCTGGGGCAGCTGTTCCCGCCCCCCCTCCCCCCTTCGGAACATCGTTCCGAAGTGGGGCGGCTGGGGCAGATGTTCCCGCCCCCCGCTTCGGAACAGCGTTTTAAAATGCTGGGGGTCGGCAGCGAACACTCCCGACCCCCAGCATTTTAAAATCTCCCCGGGACAGAGACTTCTCTGCTGTCCCTTGGAGATTTTAAAATCCTGGGGGTCGGCAGCGAACGCTTTGCTCCCGCCCGCCAGCATTTTAAGATTGCCCGGGGCAGGCGGGGGGGAAGGCAGGCGGGGGGAGCAAAGACTTTTGCCCCCCGCCGGCCTTCAGAAGAGGTCCTCTTCTGAAGGCCGGCTGTGGGCGAAAGTCTTTGCTCCCGACCGCCAGCATTTCCCTATGGGCTTTCGTCTTGCGATGCAAGCCCATAGGGAAATTCGTCTTGCGAAGCGCCTCCAAAACAGAAAACCCTTTCGTCTTGCGGGTTTTCCGTCTTGCGAGGCATTCGTCTTGCGGGGTACCACTGTACTTTGAGCAGGCATAATTGAAGAGGAATCTAGAGCTACTTTTCCACTTTCCTTTTGCCATTTGCAAAGGCAAACATTTACAAAGGTATGGATAGTGGGTCTAATGGACCTAGGAGCAACTGTATGTAGGAATGTTCATGTGTAAGAGGGAGGGAAGGGCATTACAACATTGCAAATTGAACTCTAATCGTCTTAAATTGTGAAAGTATCAGGATTAGGCTTCCTACTACATTGCAATCTGTAAAAATCTCAAGACAAGTCGTGTCCTCCACTGAAAGCACAGATATAAGGGAAGGATCACAGGTGGAGCATCCCAAGTTTCTGGGTGGGGACTTATTCCGTTCTCAGTAAGGACTGTACAAATGTTGCCTCCATACAGATCAGCAACAGATATATACCATACTTTATAAGATTTTTATACTGTATAAGATGGTTTTTTTTAATTAAAAAATGATGTTAAAAATTGGGGTCGTCTTATACATTGATAGTGCATTGGGGGGATTGTGAGATTGGTTGCTGCTGTGAGCCAGAGATTGTCAGTGGCTATTGGTCTTGTTATTGGTGGCTGCTGCAAGGGCTGGTGTTGATAGGCTGTCACTGCGACAATTGGACAGCCGATCAGCGGCTCCTGTCTGCGATGGGAATGGGACAAACAATAGCTGGCTTTTGCGACTCGTGTGAGTGGCACCTCAACAACTCTGGGCAAACCTCCCCCTAAAGAGCATAGCAACTCTGGGCAATCTCTCCCCATTTTCTTAATTTGGAGTCCCCCCAAATAGGGGGCGTGCTATACACGGAAAAATATGGTATGTAGGTATATCACATTAACTTCTGTGGCATTTGTTGATGATTAAATAGATGTGGAATTACTCTGGTCTAGTGTAGCATCATAAAAAATAAATCCTCATCAGCTGCTGAAGCTTATCTACGATCAATTTCCTTTTAATTATTCTCTCGCTCACTCTGATCCTTACTTACAAGGGATGATGCAATCAGTCTCAACCTCCAGGGTGCTGTTTTGGAAGCATTTCCTCATCAGAATTTAGAAAGGAAATTGGAATCTGGTTTTGTAGCTGGCTTATTTTACTGACAGTAGAGCAGAGATGATCATGAAGGAAATAGCACTAGAAGGGAACACAGTGTCCGGATAATTTATTTTCCAATTTAGAGTCAAATATATCAGAGATAGTATTGATCAGGGATACCCCTTAAGGTAGCCTTTCCCAACCCAAGGATGTTTGCCAAAGCAGAATACCTAAACGATGGTAAAACCTCATTTTAACTGGTTCATAATTGAACAAATTGTTCAAAAAGGAGGCCTGAATGTTTCCATTATTGTTCAACATAAGGATATTCTTATTGTGGCTATTATTTGTGGGTAAAGATGAAAGTGGGGGAGTCCATGATGATTTCCAATACTGTTGGGCCTCTAGAGAGGTTTGCAGCACCAGAGCTAAGCCACTTCCCTCACAAGAAGGCATCAAAAGCACTGCAAGTGAGCACAATCATATATCTATCCAGTTTAGGAGAGGGAATGGGAAAGGCACAGCAAAGTTGCTGAAGATGCTGCCGTTTTGTCAACTACCAAAGAACCAGAGTACACAATAAAGTTAGTGACATAGGTACAGTGCTTTTTCATAATAGTATTCACAGTAGAGTACCAGCATTTATTTATTTTTTGCTGCCCATGCCAGTCATTTTGTGCTGGCATCCAAAATATGAGTACCAGCACCTCATTATTATTATTATTATTATTATTATTATTATTATTATTATTATTATTATTATTATTATTATTATTATACCCAAAAAAGCACTGTATAAGTGATAAAAGACCTGCTTACAACTTTATAGGTTATTTTCCCTAGTGATAAGTACATTGGCAACTCTGTCAATACTTGGACCGCAGTTTGGGAATTACTGATCCAAGCAGATATTGTTTCATATACGTATACAGCCAATAAATTTCCACTTTTAGTATTATAAGTTACAGAACTGTAACTAATTGTAGGCCACCCATATTTTGTTCCATCTTCCTTATGCAGTCTGAAGGCTGAAATAGACAGTTGTCCCCGTTTCTTCCTTTAGAGCAAAATCTGTGGATTATATATATTTTTAAAAAACACTCCCAAGGGAAACATGAAAAGCTTGCAATCAGTCCTAAAGAAACAACTGTATTATAGCAGTTAAGTGGTTTTATTGATATTCGTGAGTAAAGCTTATTGTGAGAATTCAACAGTGAGCTCATTACTATTGACACATATTGTTAACCACAACCTAAGGTGATTTTTATTTTTTTTGCCACTGTTGACACCCTATGGGGATAAGACAGGAATGACTGCAATAGCTTTGCACAACAGTCTCACTTTCCCTTGTGACTGAGAAGGGTTGACATCGATCTTTACATTGGACTTAACAAGTGCTATGCTATATTACATTTCTTGTGCATAGTTTTGGCCTCATTCCTGAGGGCTATTGTTTTCAAAGTGGACTCATTTAACCTGTGAGTAATTGGGAAGTTTAGTCTTAAAGGTTGCTCATCTTCATTTCTTCCTCCTCTAGTCATAGCTTCAGTTACGTAGAAGAGATGGCAAACTAGCTGTTGTGTTGAGTCAGGACAAAAAGTCAACTGGTTTCTGGTTGCAAGACAATGGCTGCTTGTGCCACCTCAAACATCTCCACTTGATCTACCATCTTTCAGCTGGTGGCTAAAGTGGTGGAGAATGACCAATTCTTGGACCAGGTTTCTTGAGGAACGCGTAGCTGATATTTCTTTCCGGAACCAATCTTAGTATCTGGCAATACAGCAGGGCTTGTGGTTGCTGGGCACTCCATGGAACTGCTTGGAAAGCATGAAAACTTATCCTGAATACAGATACAGAGAAATATTTACTAGGTGTTTTGGCTGGCAAACACTTGTTATCTACGCTATGGATGCTTTGCGCCTTCAGCATCTATTGCTGTTGTTTTGCTTCTGCAAAGTGCATAAAATTCAAGAAGGGCTAAAGATTGCATTACCAAAAAAATTATATATAAAGTTATCTGCTTAATCTACAAGGCTCAGAGTTCTTCATGTGGGTCCTCCCCCCTTTTTTTGGTATAATAATGCAAAGAAGCAGCAAAAAGACCAAATAGTTGTTCTCTTCCATATTTAGGACAGAAGCTTCTCAATTGCTTCAATGAGGTTGGTAGAGGGGCTAAGCCTTCCTATGTCCAACAGGTGATTCTTTCCTGGAGAAAATAATACACCGGAATTTTCTGCCTGTCCATTTTCCAGCTCATCTTGCCCCTCAGAGAGGGTGGTCTCTGAGGTAGAAACGATAACTATTTGTGGGACAGTGGGGCTCATTAATGAGTTGAGGCTTCCATCTGTTTGTTGCTCTTGAACTTCCATGTCAGAAGTGTTTGCATCCTCTTCTGTGCTGCTACTATTCAAGCCAAATGGAAGAGATGATGTTCTCAAACAACTGGGTTTGAGCAGCAGTTCTGGGGCATTCTCTCCAAATGATCTCTCAAATGGGTCATGCAGACTGATGGAGGACACTGCAACCTATGGCAAAGAAAATGGGGATGGGGAGAGAATCAGTATTCCATACTCAGCCTTCTTCAGCAGTAATTACACAGTCCTTCCAGAACAGTTGCTACATATTTTACATACCTGTCATATTCAGTTGGCTCATTCAGCTGACAGTGGCAACCCCTGCTTTTTGGCCTCTGGGAGTTTATGGGGCCAACAATGTTTGTGCAACTGAGTGCAATTGTGCAACATTCACCAGCATCCTGAGATTGTCTTCAATGCATTGTTTTCAGTTTAGAAATGCCACCCCAGACATGAAGTTTTATTGTTTATGTTTGCTTTTTAAAACTTTTGATTCCCCCCCCTTGAGGGTTTTGTTTATCCAAGCAATATAAAAAATATTGTCAAATCAAATAAACAAGGATGGGAACACGAATACCAGCCTTTATCTTTCGCTCTATTTTTTTTTTTAAAAAAAAAAAAACAACCCAACTTTTGAAGCTGACAACTCTTTTGTCAAGGCTAAACTTTGGAGGACAGCAGAGCAATTTTCACCCAGGAATTTTGAAACTAAACATTCTTCCTGTGGTTCTTATCTGCTATGGGGCCCCCACTTGTTTTTCTTAAGTGGGAGTTGCCTGTATGGGAAATACAGAAGCAAGAAGACAACGAATATAATTACTGTTAATCGACATTACACCTTTGTGGCAAAATGAAACAAGGAACACAGAAGCGCTACCTGAATTGGATTCAGCGTGTGCAAGTTGCACACGGGCCATAATGTCATTGCCTGAAGTTTCCAAATGTGCAAAGGAACCTTTCAGAAAATGACACTGAACTGTGGCCAACAAGCCATCAGTTCCTTTCTTTGCATCAATGCATGATGCGTTCGGTACTCACCCTTTTCAGTTTCATGAAGGTGGAAGTTGCCAGAGTCTCCCACTGTCAGTGAGAAATAGGAATTTCTTTTTCATCTTCCCCCTCAAAGACAAGATTTCTTTTTTTAAAAAAAGCAGGTCCCACCATTTTGTATCAATTCCCAAGATGGGATTTGAAGGAGATGGGAGGTAAAGCTAACTTTACTGGAAACTCAGTAAATGAACTACAGAGAATGGAAATGTTGGAGATCAAAGCACGGAGAAGCAATATGATTGTTGGACTCACCTATATATGGAGGAGCATCTGATTTGACTTTTGGATAATATGTTTTGCCTTGCCCTTTTGGGCAACACAAGACAAAAGCATACTGAAATGGATTAGTAAACTGCTTCTAATACAGTAACATATGGACATCACTGTAATGGGCTGGGTAGGAATAATCAGGGAGAACTGAGTCCAGGTTGTATGTATATGCTGAGGATCAGTCACTTTATTATTAAGGAGAATTAAAAATGGTTGCTGTTTTAACCTTTTCTCCAGTCAGCACATTACAGCTCTGGGTCTTTAGGAGCAACCCAGTCTCTTCTTCTGCTTGTTTTGAGAAAGAGCGGCTTCGATGGGGTTGCTGTTTCTTATGGGCTGCCTCCACAGGCTCAAGCTCCATGTCACTCCAAGCCTAAAAAAGGAAACTGAGATGTTTATACACAAACAATCAATAGGCTGCAATTTTGCCTCTTGCCCACTGAGATTATATATATATAATTGCTCTTGCACTACACTGGGAACAAGGGTACATGAGGTGTTCCACTACCGAAATGTAGAATCATAGGCTTGTATCAAATGTAGCGCTAAGCAGCCACACCACCAGCAGAAAGATTTACACTTGTGCAGCAGGACTTCCCTTGCACTTGTTGTGGGGCTTCTACAGCAGATTTGGCAAGGGCGTGGAAACATGCATGAGCAGATGAGCAGTCCTGATCCAGCAGGCTTTTCTTACATTTTTAAGAATACTATCATATACTCATCCCACTCCAGCTCAATCTTTTATTCTGTAGACTAAGCACAATGCGTTCCATCAACCTTTCCTGGTAGGATAGTGAGATTTCCCTATAAAATGTGGTTCTGAAGTGAAGAAGAGTTTGGATTTGATATCTGGCTTTATCATTACCTTAAGGAGTCTCAAAGCGACTAACAATCTCCTTTCCCTTCCTCCCCCACAACAAACACTCTGAAGTGAGTGAGGCTGAGAGACTTCAGAGAAGTGTGACTAGCCCAAGGTTACCCAACAGCTGCATGTGGAGGAGTGGGGAAGCGAACCTGGTTCACCAGATTACGAGTCCACCACTCTTAACCACTATAACACGCTGGGTCCTCAGGTCTTTCAGCAAGTACGTAGTTACATATATTGCATATTTCTAGTTCAAAAATCAAACCATCCACAGAGGATGTAAACAGTAAGATATAAATATGAACAGTAAAAAAAAGCAGACCGGGTAGCATGAGGAAGAACAGACCTCTCCCCACCTCCCATAAAATTAAAACCAGGATTACATACACACCATACATTTAAAGCATCCTCCAAAGAATCATGGGAACTATAGTTTAAATGTTTGGGGTCTTCCTAAAATAGAAAAAGCTCAACGACTTTGCGGGTGTCAGAAATTTTACGTTTTGAAATATAGCAACCCTAAACAGAACCATGCATGACTGCTGGTTAGTGCAGCAGGGGATTAAGGAACACAGAGTTGCATTGCTAGATAGGTCATGTGCCCTCTCCTCTGGAGAGGAAGGGAAGCTTCTTTACTCTTCCTTTTTCTCTCTTTTTCTCTGCATCATGTAACCAATGAAGGAGTACATCTGTAAGCTTGCTCCCAAGTTTATAGCACATGTTTAGAACTATATTCTGTATTGTCTACCCAAGAGTATTTTGCCTGTATTATCCTTGCTGCTGCATGGAACAATGCATGACTGAGACCTTGAATCTGTAAGTAAAGCATACTTAACAGTGTGTGGTCTGCACATTGCGAGAGGGGTAGGAGAGGAGTCAGCTGCTATGTGCAGCTGAATGGGGTAAAAAGGTTTAACAACCTATATTCATAATGCTATACTGCTGCTTAATTTTTGTAAATTTAATCTCTTCTACTGGAGCTCTCTCCCTGCAGGAGAAAGTGCAAAGCCCCACATTTTGAATCTAGGCACCCAGCCATTTTCTTTTGTTGTTCACCTACATATGTGGGCCCACAGGGATTAATATATTTATATTTCCTCCCACAGTAACATCTAGTGGTAGGGGTTCTACAGGTTTCAGGCAGGAGTTTTTCCTAGCTCTGCCTGGAGATAGCAGGTATTGAACCCAATATCTTACCTATGCAAAACGTATGCCGTTAGACTGAAATACAACACAGATGCTTGACTCAAAAAGCTTTAAAAACAGAGCTGCACCAGTAAGTCTTTTTATTGGAACCCTGTGAGCAAGGATTAGACAAGACTGAGACCTTAAAACATTATCCATTGTGATGAAAGGGAACATGTTTTACAAGGCCTGAGCACGGATAAGAAACATGGAGTAAGACACTCTTGTGTAACACTTTAGAATCTCATTTGATGCTTGGTGATTGGAAAGAAAATTAAGTATAGGATGAAATAATAGAAAGAAAGTCAATAAAGTAGTTAAGTGCATGACTGTTTTTCTCTTTGCCTGCTTTTTTATTCAAGCAGCCCATGTTATGGCTACCATAATTTATTTTGGCAAAGTACTTTCACTGATTCTCATAACAAGGCGGGTCACTGCAGATAAATGCCCCAATTCTCTGTGTGATCCTTTATCCTCATGTGTTTTCCTGCCAGTCCTCTTTAAATTAAACAGAGCGACCTGAGTCCCGCAAGCAAAAGAATATATTAAAAGAACACACACCCCTCTCTTACAGAAAATGTAGAATATGCTCCTTGTTGGGAGCTATCCTGGAGCTATCACACATAGAACAAATGCTGAATTAGAACAAAAATCCCTGGAAGCTACAATTCTATATACCATTTCTTGGGAAAGAGAAATTGCATTTAATTCGGTGGACTTGACTTGTGAGTAAAGATGCATAGAATTCGGCTTTAAGGTTGAATAGGACATCAGAACGGGATGCGGGTGGCGCTGTGGTCTAAACCACAGAGCCTAGGGCTTGCTGATCGGAAGGTCGGTGGTTTGAATCCCCGCAACAGGGTGAGCTCCCATTGCTCAGTCCCTGCTCCTGCCAGCCTAGCAGTTTGAAAGCATGTCAAAGTGCAAGTAGATAAATAGGTACTGCTATAGCGGGAAGGTAAACGGCATTTCCGTGCACTGCTCTGGTTCGCCAGAAGCAGCTTAGTCATGCTGGCCACATGACCCGGAAGCTGTCTGCGGACAAACGCCGGCTCTCTCAGCCAGTAATGCGAGATGAGCGCCGCAACCCCAGAGTCGTCTGCGACTGAACCTAACGGTCAGGGGTCCCTTTACCTTTAGGACATCAGAACCTCCAGGATGTTGGTGCCTAGCTATATCTAAGATGGAGTCTAATGACTTCTAGACAAGCAACAACTCCCATCAGCCCCATTGATGGATGACCTTTATCATGAAAGGGATGGGACACTGTGACCCTGCTTGATCTCCCCAGTGGCTTTTGGTACCATTGACCATGGTATCTTCCTGGACTGACACAGTGGGAAGGATATCAGAGGCACTGTATTATTACGGTGGATCTGTTTGTATCTTCAGGGGTGCATTCAGAGATCAACACTGTTTTTATGTACAATTGTTCTTTTTTAATGAATTAGCAAGATAATAAATAAATAAATAAATAAATAAATAAATAAATAAATAAATAAATAAGTAAGTAAGTAAGTAAGTAAGTAAGTAAGTAAGTAAGTAAAAATAAATTATGGAAGCTACAGTCCAAGAGCATCTGGAGGGCCAATGGTTCTCCATGTCTGTTGTAAGAAATCATTTTAGAGAGCAATTTCTACGGCAGGTTGGTCTATAATTTATGGTGAGAGAAGAGGCTCCAACGACCTTGGCAAGTGATCATTCTCTCCTTAAGACGGACCTGGCTGATAAGTTATCACAATATACCACAACTCTGATAGATTAGTTTTTTTGAAACAGAGAAATCATCTCACATCCCTACTGTATCAGTATATATTGGTGCAGCTTTGTCTCAGTGGGTGTATTTAAATTCTAGGATTCAGGAACCTTTGATTTCAGTCTATCTGCATTGTAATCCTGCACTCATTTATGTACAGAGCCACTGAAACCAACCTAGTGCAGAACCACAGTCATATTTCACAATCCTTAAAACTTTCTAAAGACCACTCATTATTTAGAAACTATTCATAACTGCAATTATTTCTCAAAGTGTTTTTTTATACAACTTTATTTTTCTTGATGGATAATGGTCTGTTCATATTTTCTTTATGAACACTGTCAACTTTTTTTCTTTTTTACACATCTTCCTTAATGAACTTGCCCTGCAGTATTTTACCAGTAAGCCCGTATATGGGTTTCCAGTATTTGAATAACTGGGTTGCTTATAACCCCTTTTCCTCTTAAGATAACTTCAATTCCTTTGCTGCTGGAGTTCACTGACCAATCAATCTCTTGTAGTAATTCATTTTTAAAAACAAAATCTCCCTCATTTAGTTTGCTGTGGGAAAACTACAACGGAAAGCTGCTTGTTGATGGTATATGCAAACAAAGGAGTCTCAAGGCTGCATGCAGCTGAAATCTGTGAAATAATAATAGTAATAATAATATTCATACCCTGCCCATCAGGCTGGGCCTCCCCAGCCACTCTGGGCGGCTCTGAACAGAATATATTAAAAAGCAACAAAACATCAAACATTAAAAACTTCCCTAAACAGGTCTGCCTTCAGATGTCTTCTAAAAGTCAGGTAGTTGTTTATTTCCTTGACATCTGATGGGAGGACATTCCACAGGGCGGGTGCCACCACTGAGAATGCCATCTGCCTAGTTCCCTGTAGCTTCACTTCTCGCAGTGAGGGAACCACCAAAAGGCCCTCGGAGCTGGACCTCAGTGTCTGGGCTGAACGATGGCGGTGGAGACGCACCTTCAGGTATACTGCGCCGAGGCTGTTTAGGGCTTTAAAGGTCAGCACCAACACTTTGAATTGTGCTCAGAAACGTACTGGGAGCCAATGTTGGTCTTTCAGGACTGGTGTTATGTGGTCTTGGCGGCGACTCCCAGTCACCAGTCTAGCTGCCGCAAATTTCATAGTATTTGGGAAACTTTCCCTGAAGAACCAAACTTGGGAGAAACTGGTTCTTCCCCTTTCTCACAAAATCCTGTTATATTAATATCTAATTAGTTGGCTTTTGTGGCAATCACCCCACCCCACCCAGTCAATCCATTTCCCCACAGATTGATTTTTTAACCAGACAAACTTTATCAGGCACACAAAGCCTTGCAAAGTAAGTGTTTGTGTGAGTGTGTAGCCATGCTAACCTTTTTGCAAGGGGGCGGGGAGCAAGGAATCCTGTGGCTGCTTAAAGGTTAAAACGAAGCACATGTCTGATTCTACCACTAATATCACAGAACCATTGAACTGTAAAGTTGTAAGGGATCCCAAGGATTCTCAGTGAGGTTAAGAAGTGCTTAATGAATATGAATTTTCCTATCATCACTCCTTCTAATAGTGAACTCGAGTTGGTGAGTGCCATCCAGCGGTTTAGTCTGCCACCTTTATGTGAAGCAAAAGGATGAGACCTGGGAGACTGTCACCCACGCCAAACTTACAGTTTCTGCTGCAGAAATGGAAGAAACACAACTGCTCTTGTTCCTGGCAGCAAAAGAGTGACGGCTGGACATAGAAGCCCTGAATGACGACTCGTTCACAGAACTTGTTGAAAGATCACTTGGTGAGATCCGTATAAGGAATCTCAAGCAAGGGACAGCACTTCGAATAGTTCTCCTAAAAGACATAATAAAAATACTGTGAAACAGAACAGCAAAAAATAAATAAAAACGCAGTGAATGAAAACAGAGTTTGGAGAATACTTCGAAAGAAACAACAGACTGCACATTTCAGGAGACCTAGCTGTATGGTATAGAAAAGAGTTAAGTCTTGGTTCTCTTAACCCCATGTATATAAGAGCCAGTTCAAAGACTATAGGCATCTCCAGAAGTCCTTTTTATTGTCTCTTCATGATTGTTTGTTCTTGTGGCAGTATTGCGGGTGGTGGTATTGTGTGGGTGGGTGGGTGTGTTACATGCAATCCCCTTCTCAATGCTGAAAAAGGCTTGAAAATGTTTTGAGATGGACGTACTGCTTCATTTCCAATCAGTCCTGTAACTTCTTGCTGAAACATTTTATACCAGAAACGTTCCAGATTTCCTTTTGCCTCGTTTCTGTTGTGCTACAATGTAAGAGTGCCCTGCCAGGCAGCAAAAATATGATAACTCTAGGCACACATTGAAGAACAACTGATAAAGCAGAATGATGCATGGATGATGGGCCACTATGAATCTACCACAAATGCGCTATTATTGCATCAAGGACACGTTGAAGAATGCATCCACAGCGCCACCCATGTCCCTAGCTCTACCTGTAGGCTGAGCCAAAGATCTTATGAATGCAGAGCAAATGCTCTGCTACTGAGCTACACTTCATCTGCAAAAACAAAACAAACAAAGCTTCTGCTCACAGCTTAACATGTCAGGTGTATGAATAAGCAAGTGTGGCTATCCCATTGTGTACAGTTTGGTCCTAATACACTCCTTTTCCCCAGGACTGCAACCTCGCTATTTCTTAAACCTTGAACATTTTTTAAAATTAAGTTCATCTAAAGCAGTCACTTCCTTGGGCATTACAGAAACAGAATGAACTTGTATGGGAACTTTTTATCAATGACATTTCCTGTGCCTCCTTTCCACGTATTATTTATTGACTTCATTTTTATCTCAAGCTTTCCTTCAAGCAGCCCTAGGGCAGCATACATGCTTAGCATTCCCTTTCATGCTCTTGTGAGGTAGAGGACAGGGCTGAGAGAGGAAGTTTGGTCATGCAGGGGGCTTCCTAGGGAACTCAGCTTCCCTTTGTCATAGTTTGGCACTCTAACCACTGCACCATTCTACAGTGAAGGCAAAAATTGTCTGTAAGCTACTAAAGAATAATTGATTGCTGGCTGTGCATGGAACGGAGCGTTTCTTTAGTTCTTTGTGGGGTGGGTTTTCATTCCAACGAAGTCGAGTGACAAATTAACCTCTTCCCACCATTTGGGAACAAGCCCCCAAACAACAGTATTTAGATATTTTTCATTAATCAGAACTAGCAGAAGAATGGCTTATGTAAATATATATCAGTATAAGTTACTTGCAAATAAATGAGTCTATGTAAATAGCCTCTCTCCCCTCCACACCTGTTCTGAGCTCAGTGCCTGTGCTTCAGAGGTAATTCACACAGTGCTATCGTGTGTATGTTCCATAAACAAGTTATTCTTCCATTTGCACAAGCAGAGCTTGGAATCACAGAATTGTAGAGTTGGAAGGGACCACAAGGGTCATCTAGTCCAGCCCCCGTGCAATGCAGGAATCTTGTTGTCCAACATGGGGCTCAACACCAGAACTTTAGGATTAAGAGTCTCATGATCTGCCAACTGAGACTGTCACTTGTATTGTGCAACCCTCTCTAGCTCAAGATATAAAATAACTCTTCTGTGAGTGAAAGGAGACCTTTAGATCCATCCCAATATTTATTTTTAAGGGGCTTTTCAGTAACTATAGTTACATGCCCTGATTCTTTGGGAGATGGAATAGAGTAAAAATATAAGAGCGCCTCTGGTCTATCACTATTTTGCAGAAGGGTTTCAAGTACATACCAGAACTTTAGCTTTGCATAGTTAAAGAGGGTTAAAGTGCAATACAAACCCCCCTTTAAAAATAACAAGACTTTTGAGGTTTGTAATGTGATGGGGAAATGCTTCAAAAAGTGTAGGATAAACAAATGACCAAGGGGAAGACATGTGAACAACCTGCAAGCAAACCATGATAAGTGCAGAATAATCATTGTCTCATAATAGCCCTACAAACACACCAGAACAAATGCTCAATGGAAGACAAGATATAATCTAATCTCCACATAAATTCTGCTGAAACAAATCAGGATGAATAAGGGATACATAGGTTGTTTAGAGAAGCCCAAAGGCTGCACTTCTGTAACTGATTGCTTGCTTAATCACCGCAGGAATCTGTGGGACATCAGTAGTAATAAAACTAGGATGCATCAGTCAGTACGTATAGAAACAGCTGAACATTTAAGGAAATATCAAGCTCTCGCAATTCAAATTTAATGTTTCAATTAATCCTGCATCCATCCAGCTGGTCTAAGAGGAATATAGGATGGCAACGTAAATATCTGATACATCTGAAGGCAGCCCTATTTAGGGAAGTTTTTAATGTGTGACATTTTAATGTATTTTTAATCTTTGTTGGAAGCTGCCCAGAGTGGCTGGGAAACCCAGCCAGATGGGCGGGGTACAAATAATAAATTGTTGTTGTTACTGTTGCTGTTGTTATACCCAAATTTAAGAAACTTTGCATTCTGAAATCCATGAATGTTTTGATAAACAAACAAAAAGTTATGAAGAAATTCACCCAAACAAGTGATGAAAAGAATGGCCTTTATGTGTCACAGAATGCTGTTAGTATACTACAAACTTTTTATATCCATTAAAAGATTAAGTGGTTACATTTGCTGCCGAGGCTAAAATCACACAGATGATTTATGCTGCCACCTTGTGGCAGAATCATGTATCTATTGTTTAAAACTTTTATGCGGCATTTCCTTTTAGTAAAACAGAAGTAAAACAAAGTCATTTATCTATTGGCCATGATTCAAAAGAGTTATGTGTCCTTGAATCTAATAACTCTGGAGATGGTGCATTGACAGTGTTTGTTTGTGACAGTATCAGAATCTCTCTCTCTCTCTCTCTTTCTTTTTTCTCTCTCTCACACACACATACACACCATTTATGAACACAAGAAGAGCCTACTGGATCAGGTCAATAGCCCATCTAGTCCATCATCCTGTTATTACAGTGGGCAACCACTCCATGCCTGCAATCAACACCTCAGCACAACAGCACCCTTCCCATCTGCAATTTTCCTGATGGGAAACTTGCTCCTGCAACCAAGCCACATGGCTTCAGCTCAACCAGATGATGGGCAGGAGAGCTGAAGCCTGCTTTCCTTTGCCAATGAACAATTTGGAGCACACTTTAAGGCAGGGGTCAACAAAAATTTTCAGCAGGGGCCGGTCCACTGTCTCTCAGACCTTGGGGGGGGGCGGACTATATTTTGAAAATAAAAAATGAACAAATTCCTATGCCCCACAAATCACCCAATAACTAAAAGGACCAACGCTATCAATGAAGCACAAAATTATTTGAAAATTTCCTGACTGAAGTGAGGTTGAAATGCTGTAGGGTGGAGATAAGATTGGAGAGGAGATAAGATTGAGATAAGCTTTGGAAATGAGTTATCTTTTTTCTTTTCTTTTCTTGTTTTCTTTGTTTTCTTGTACTGTATATCTTTATCTGGAAAAAATGTAATAAAAAAATATTTTTTTAAAAAAAAAATAGTTTGCCTATCCATGCTTTAAGGCTTCTGATTGTGCACTGGCAGCTGTATCTCTGTCAGGTGTAGTTGAGGAAAATGCCCTTCAAGGCAAAATTTGAATCCCTGGAAAACCAAGTTTGCCTGCAAGCCATATGTTCCCCCCTCTCGACTTAAAGCAATAAAAAATAATCAAAAATCTGCACACCAAGGCAAACCAATTCTATATACGGATCAAACAAACATGCATACTGTATATTTGCTTGTCGTGCACAATTAATGTTTCTCTGTTAGTCATGGCAAAGAGTTAAGAATAATGGAGGCCCCTCTAGTTTCTGTTCTTGTACTTGCTTTTCCCTAAATGGGAGAAAAATGCATTGCAGTATTTGGGCTAATAAAGATTCTGTGTTGAAAAATCTCCCAGCAACTGGGAAAATAGGAACACATCCCTGGGGGGGGGGGGGGCGGAGTTTAAAAGGGAGATACCTGAACTGTAAAGTACTTTAACAGAATCCATTAATTTCTGAATATAGAAGCAATTTCAAGCTCAGCAGAAAACTCAGTTTGACTGTGTTTCGACACTACAAATTACTTGTCTTTAATTGTTAACCAGACTTGGCTGCTGAACTGAAAAAGGAGTGATAGCAAACTGGAGTAAAAGATTTCAAATCATATTCACATGATCCTTACAAAAGCATTCAGAGCCATAGAACCTAATACAGTAGTACCTTGGTTCTCAAACTTAATCCGTTCCGGAGGTCCCTTCCAAAACCAAGGTGTGCTTTCCCACAGAAAGTAATGCAAAATGGATTAATCTTTTCCAGACTTTTAAAAAACACACCTAAAACAGCAATTTAACATGAATTTTACTATCTAATGAGACTATTGACCCATAAAATGAAAGCAATAAACAATGTACTACAGTCACACAATCAATCAATCAATCAATCAATCAATCAATAGGTGAACTGGGTTCCACACAGTCACAAACAAAAACGCAAAATAAATAGCAAAAACAGACAGACCTCAGCGTAACACTCAAAACAGAAGTGTGGCACTCAAATTGGAAGCATAACACTCAAAACGAAAGTGTGGCACTCAAAACAGAAGCATAACACTCAAATCGGAGCATGTTCGACTTCCGAAAATGTTTGCAAACTGCCACACTTACTTTCGGGTTTGCAGTGTTTGGGTTCCAAGTTGTTTGAGTACCAAGGTGTTTGAGAACCAAGGTACCACTGTATAATCCTAATGGTACAAAGTGCTGCTCCCTGTCCCAATTTATCTTGGACCCTGCCATAGGGAAGCAGAGAAGGCTGATGGGTGTCGAGGCTTCTAGGCTTTCTGATTATATCACTGGTATGCACCAGGCCATCGTACTAGCAGCCCTGTACTAAGGAGGAGTGAAGTGTACAATGCTAGTGAAGTATCTTAATGAAGAGCTCTAGCTCAGTGGTAGATCATATGCCTGGCATGCAGATGGTTCTGTCCTCCATATTTCCAGGTAGGATTGGAAGAGCCTCTTGCCTGAAGTGCAGAAGAGCTGCTGCTCACCAGTGTAGACAAAATTGAACTAGATCATGGGTAGGCAAACTAAGGCCCAGGTGCTGAATGCGGCCCAATAGCCTTCTAAATCCGGCCCACGGACAGTCCGGGAATCAGCATGTTTTTACATGAGTAGAATGTGTCCTTTTATTTAAAATGCATCTCTGGGTTATTTGTGGGGCCTGCCTGGTGTTTTTACATGCATATAATGTGTGCTTTTAATTAAAATGCATCTCTGGGTTATTTGTGGGACATACAGTGGGAATTTGTTCATTCCCCCCCCAAAAAAAATATAGTCCGCCCCCCACAAGATCTGAGGGACAGTGGACTGGCCCCCTGCTGAAAAAGTTTGCTGACCCCTGAACTAGATGGACCAATGGCCTGGCTAGAAGCTTACTAGGTTTCTATACTTAGGAATTTGCCCGGTCTTGCAAGGTCTGTGACACGCTTTTCACCAAATACCCAGCGTGCAACTCTATTCTGCAGAATGAATGCCCATGAGTGTACACACATCCAAATGGAAGGAAATACTCACAGTGCAGTGATTCAAGTAATACGTTCTCTTTACCATCCAATGGTGAATTCATTCAAAACAATACATATCTCTGTATAAAATATTACCATAGGGATGCATACACACTACCTGTATCTTGGGTGAATGATTGCATAGATTATGGGATTGTAGATCGCAGAAGCTTTGGCAATAACAGCTGGCACAGATTTAGAATATGGATTTAAGGTCTTGGCGTAGCTAGAAACAAGAAAAAAACCCACAGCATTAAAATACAAGGTAATAACTAAAAGGACCAACGCTATCAATGAAGCACAAAATTATTTGAAAATTTCCTGACTGATGTGAGGTTGAAATGCTGTAGGGTGGAGGACCACATTTAATATTTTTTTCTGGTATTAAACATCAGGATTTCTGCGAAAAGAGCAATTACTCCAGATGTATGGAAACATGCTCAATATCAACTGCACTCTAGGTGTCTTTTTATATTCTTCACTGCATATCACATTATAGGTTCCAAACAAAAGATGATAGGCATTTTGCAATTGCTTGCAGCGTTCTGTTTTTGAATCAGAATGTGTGGGTTATTACATGCACAAGCAATTATCTACAAATCTGCAAAAGTGAGGGTGGACATTTTTATAGGAAAACAGGTAGAAAATCAGATACTTTAATGTGAAGTAGAATGGTGCATCACACTCAATTTTCTCTGCAGGAACATTCCAAAGGGGGTGGGTAATTCACCTCTAACTAGGTGTTTACTCTAGCTTCTGTATACAGTTGTCCACCCCACTTATGCAGGGGTTACGTTCCAGGCTCTTATACAATAAGCAAATATCGCTTAATTGGGGAGCAGCCTCGAAACAGCCTTTAAAAGCCCTCTCTGACACTCTCTCTCCAATCCGGACCAAAAACACTGTATCCAAAAATATTGACAACTAGAATTGAAGCTCTGGGGCTGGCTGGAGGACACATGGAGAAGCGGCTGCTGCTGCGCTATTGCGAGCATCAGCTGTTAGGCAGGGAGGCTGAGCAGCCTAAACAAAACCCTGCTGCACCTCCGGTCTCTTTGGGGCTTCCTCTGCCATCACTGACATCCTCTTTGGGCTCCAGGGAGGGTTTCCTTGTGAGTAACGAGGACTCTCCAGGTCTCTCCCACCATCCCCAGGTTTGAATCGAATTATTCATTTACTTCCTGGCATCATGCATATATGCAGTCGCACATGAGTCTATTGCGCCTAAGTGGGGGGACACTTGTAAAGATGTTTAGCCTTGTAGATGGTAGCATTTATTACAATTATGCCTCATTCACAAAGCAAACGAGGGAGAAAAAAGTTCTTACATTCCTCAAGGGAACTGAAGTTTCAGGATTGATATTTTACACACACACCCATAATCCTTATCCACCCTTGAAACTGATTCATTGGTGGCTTGCCACTTACCCTGCCCACGCAATCAGAGTGACACAAGCATATGGGGACCAGGACAGAACAAACACCACAATAGCCACAAAGGCAATTTTTGCTAACTTCCATTCACTCTTCACTGACTGCGAAACATTCGACTTCCGGTTATAGGTTGATCCTAACTTCTGAACGTTCCTATGAAAGAAACAGCAGGAGGTATTTTAAGGAAAAAACACTTCATTCAGCGTATGAAAGGCATTACTAGCAGTAAATGCAATGGTGCATAGCTTCTCTTAAAACAGCACTTCAGAAAAAGAGGCAGAGAACGTGTATGTGTGTTCTCCTAATTATATTTAGTTCCCCTCCCCCACCTGATATACTGGTCTCATGAACTTTTGTGAGCTAGCTTACATTGGTAGCAGCTTTGAGGTGGATGAGAGCAGGACAGGAAGTACAACTAATTGCTCCTTCCATTCCCTACATTCAGCGTAAGGTTTGTAAAGTGGCTCTTACACATGGTGAGATTTGCATCAAAAACATGCACACCACACAATGAAGATGGCTGCGGAACTTTGGAGTACTGTGGTACCTCTGGTTATGTACTTAATTTGTTCCAGAGGTCCATTCTTAACCTGAAACTGTTCTTAACCTGAAGCATCACTTTAGCTAATGGATTCTCCCGCTGCTGCCGTGCCACCACCGCTGCACGATTTCTGTTCTCATCCTGAAGCAAAGTTCTTAACCCGAGGTACTATTTCTGGGTTAGTGGAGTCTGTAACATGAAGCGTATGTAACCTGAAGCATATGTAACCCAAGGTACCACTGTATTGCAAAAGATGCAAGCAGAACAAGGAATTGTTGTATACATACAGTGGTACCTCGGGTTACAGATGCTTCAGGTTACAGACTCCATTAACCCAGAAATAGTACCTCAGGTTAAGAACTTTGCTTCAGGATGAGATCAGAAATCGTGTGGTGGTGGCATGGCAGCAGCGGGAGGCCCCATTAACTAAAGTGGTGCTTCAGGTTAAGGACAGTTTCAGGTTAAGAACGGACCTCCGGAACGAATTAAGTTCCTAACCCGAGGTACCACTGTACAAGGATTATTTGCACTATTCCAGCCTAGTTCTATGAAGCTGAGATTCTTCCATATTTATAGAAAATGGTTCAATGAAAAGTATTAACTAAGTTCCTTTGTATCCACATTCTCTTAGACCGATACAATAAATATAACCAACCAATAAGTCCAAACACCTTCAAAAAGACTGCCCAATTAAGGGCAGACGTCTAACCTCTGGTAGGCCACAGCAGGTTTCAGACCCCCCCCCCACTGCTCATACCAACCAAGGTAGAAGAAGGTGGAGAGGAAGGGAAAGTGTGCATGTTTCCTGCACCCAAACAAGCCTGGATTGGGCCCCTCACCACAGTTTGCTGGTAGCTAGACCAGTTTAGGGTCCAGCAGCTCCTTGGCTGACTCAGGTCCACCCACTTCCTGACTATCGCTGACAAGGGTTCTGTTGACAGTAGCTTCTGCCCATCTGTGTTTTGGGCAGTTAGCAGAGGGATGTCTGCTGTAGAGTCTCCCTACTGGTAGAGCCAGGCAGAGGGGACACCTCCAGAAGTCTCATCCATACTCCCTCCATTCCAGCAGATCAGGAATTTGGATTGCTCTGCCCCAGTCAAAAGTCATCAGGGACAGAAAGGAAAGTAATTCCCACAAAAATAGATATTTCTTGCCATTGATTCTCCTCTTCCTTTACAAAATCTTGAAGCCATAAGCAGCAAGTTAACTGTGATTAAAAAGAAGAAACAACCAACAAAATAATTATCTATTTATATGAATATTTTTCAGCGCTCTGCTTACCTGCCAGTACTTCTAATGGCCAGAAACATGAATAGATAGCAGTGGAAGATTATTATCAGAGGGATAAAGAACACAAAGCAACATAACATCATCGTATAACTTCTGTTTGCTGGAGAATAGGATACGTAGTCCCATGTACAAGATATCATCAAACCTTCAGGTATATAGGAACCTGAGAATAAACATGATTATTAATACAATGCATAAATAAGAACAGATGCAGGAGCTTGACTATTAAGAAAAAACAGCACTACTTCACAGGAGACTGTTATAGTCTGCTGCAGTAAACATAAATAATTTTGTGACACTATTAACTTATTGTGGCTTAAGCTTTCAAGGGCCAGAGATCACTTCTTGTGAAAGACAGCTTCTAGCCATTTTGCCACAATAGCATAATGGCACATTGGCATAACTTAGTTGTTATGCATAGTCACTCAGAAATAGTTCAGTGGAAGTTACTTGTAAGAAAGCAAGTCTTAGGTTCAATTCTCATTGGCTGTGCCATTTCATACTGCAGATTGGTTTTCACTTTTAATCTAATTGCTGCTTTTCCTGTATACCTGAAGGAGCGTCTCCACCCCCATCATTCAGCCCAGACACTGAGATCCAGCGTTGAGGGCCTTCTGGCGGTTCCCTCATTGCGAGAAGTGAGGTTACAGGGAACCAGACAGAGGGCCTTCTCAGTAGTGGCGCCCTCCCTGTGGAACGCCCTCCCTTCAGATGTGAAGGAAACAAGCAGCTATCCTATCTTTAAAAGACATCTGAAGGCAGCCCTGTTCAGGGAAGTTTTTAATATTTAATGCTGTACTGTTTTTAACACTTGATTGGGAGCCTCTCAGGGTGGCTGGCGAAACTCAGCCAGATGGGTAGGGTATAAATAATAAAATTATTATTATTATTATTATTATTATTATTATTATTATTATTATTATTTTGGCTGTGTGTTGTTCTGATATCCCAAACTCCCACCAGCATGGCTAATGATCAGGGATGATGGGAAATGCATCCAAGCAACATCTGGAGGCCACTGTGTCTACTGCCCCTGATTTGAATAAAATCAATAACGTGCATCAAATCATGCACATATCTACTAGGCAGTTAGCCCCTTTGAGTTCAGTTGGATTTACTCTAAGGTAAGTGACACACAGGATGATAGTCTAAGGCCACAATCCTACCCATAACTGGGAGTAAATATCATTGATCTCAATGGGGCTTACTTCTGAATAGACATGTACAATCAATGTGCATAGGTTTGCACCTGCTAGTCATGCAAACACTTGTCTGAAGCTCGACGGTACATCCCCCGCAAAAGTTTTCAGTCTCAGGGAGAAGTATGTTTGCTTTCTTGCTGAAGAGTTCAAGTCTGTCTTAGAAAAGGCAGTTATGCTTCTGCTGTCTAAAAATGGCATGCATTCAGTCACCCAACTGGGCCTTATTAAGATCAGTTCTTATTACGAACAAATGTATTATGCACAAGTAATCAGAAAACTGCCAATCTTCCATGAGCAACCTTTGAAAATCTTCACATGGTCACGCTGAAAGCTTCCTGGGAGGCAAGAAACCCTCTGAAAATGATGTTGGCAAATAGAGATAGGGTCAGCTCCTTTTTCTTAGACAAATTTGATAGCATTTATTAATAAGGCTGCTCTGCATGTCCTAGTGGTTAATGCCATTTTCATTATGGGTCTTTCAAGGCTTTTCTAGCAGGGGCTTTTGTTCTAAATTAAATCATAAATCACTGATTTGACAACCCTGAACTTTCAAAAAGTTATGCTGGAAATTTATCTTTCTATATCTATAGGGGATGTTAAACTGAGAGGTTAATGTGCATAATAACTGGCCATTGTGCTTCTTATAATGATGATGATGATGATGATAATAATATTAATAATAATAATAATAATAATAATAATAATAATAATAATAATAATAATAATTATTTATATCCCGCCCTCCCCAGCCGAAGCCAGGCTCAGGGCGGCTAACAACAATAAAACAGATAAAGATAAAAATAAAAAGATATAAATATCTTTAGTTTCCAAATATTTGTAATATTTATGGTATTATCTGTCATATATTCACATTTATGGGTGTTAAATTTCTCACTACTCCAGAGTGGCTTACAAGTAAAAAAATATAAATCAGATTAAAAACACTAACAATGGAACAAAATAGACATAGCAGGAACACACAGCAGAACTCAAGAACAAAATCCCATAGGCTTCTTCAGCTGTTAGGGTTTTCCCTCCATATACAACCAGTGGCAGATGGTGAGGTGGGGGCAGAAGGAAGCTGAAAGCTTCCACAGAGAAGTGGCAGCTTTGGATTGTGTGCAACTCTGCCATTCGACCTGTGCAACATCTGTCTGCTTGTGCAATGCAATTTCATTGTCTTCCCCAGCAGCCTGTGAACCCTCAAAATCTGCTCCAGGGGGTTGGGGGACCCTCTGAATAAGATTTTGGGGGCATACAAGCAGAAAGTCCCATTGAACAAGCAGAATGCTGCTCATTCAGTACTGGATACAACCCTGAGGAAGGGCATCACTTCCTCACTGGGATGTGCCATCTATGAAGGTAGCGGTGGGCGGAACAGCACCATTCTGCTGCTCCAGTCTTCATGAGAGGCACTCCATCCCTCTTACTTATCCCACACCTGACTGCACAGAGCCCTTAACCATAGTTTCTGGCAACATTGACGGCTATGCTACTAGATATATGCTGTCTATTAACTGTGGGACCTCTGTGGGATTATCCCAGTGCAAGTATCATAGAACTATAGAGATGAAAAGGATCTTGAGGGCTATCTTACCTGCCTGTCAAAGCAGCTTATCTAAATATGACAATTTAATAGATACAGGTGAAAGAAAAGGAAGAAGAACAACAGGTTCACAGGAAATGTGTTTCAAAATGTGTTTCAATTACAGCCTGGATACTTCACAGAGCTGCAAGACTGCCCATGAAAAATAACTTGACACGTTGAGATTTCTTTCCCTTATTTTTTTTCTGCAGCTAGTGCCTTCCTGCTCCTTCCTTCCTTCCTTCCTTCCTTCCTTCCTTCCTTTCTTTCTTTCTTTCCATTTTCTATTTTACATATACAGGCAAAATAAAAACAAACATAAAATCCCCTTTAATTTCCCTCCCCACCCCATTGTGAATCTTAATATAACAATTTCCCCCTCTGCATCTCCTTCATAACTCTATTCCTGTAAAGCCTTTATCATTCCATAGTTCAAATTTTTACTACAAGTTTTATGTTAATCCTACCAATCTGTGTCATTGTTTACAACAGTTTTTCAAATAGATTATAAGGCTTCCCCCATTCTTTATTAAAGTCTTCCTCTTCCTGCTCTTCTTTCAAATAGCTACATGAAGAGATGCAGACATAGAGTAAGTCAGATTCCACTTAGGCATTCTGTTGATGCAGCAGCTCTCTTAATGAGGAACCTGAGGAACACCTACCGGTTCTGCTATCTAGGACAAGTGTTAATATAAACCTGTTCATCTACTTTTACCAGCTGATTCACTTTGAAAATAAGGACTCCACCACTATAAAAGAACCAGATTTCTCATTGGCAATAATGCCCTAGAAATGCTAACTGTCACCCCATTTGCTAATGTCACTTAGCCGTCCCACACATATTTAAGAAAGCAAAGACAATGCACACAAGACAGTATATACATTAAGAAAAGAGTAAGTAACATACTCCATCCAAAGAGAGGACATACGCTCCATCCCAGCGAGTAGAGCCAGACAAAGGCAATGATGATGCACGAGCGTTTCTTTGAAGACCTTTTTATAGACTGCAGAGGCTTAGTAATCACACAGTAGCGATCAACTGAAATAGCTAATAAAGTCATCATTGAAGTTATTCCAAAGAGTGCCCCACAAAAAGCATAAAAGTTACAACCTAAAACAGAAAGAAGAGAGTGCAAGGTTTTCATTTTTGAAATGCGGGGAGGGAGAAGGTACAAAACAAAATAATCGTGCATATCTTTTCACAGACTGACATGGTTGCTTATATACTATGATGGTACTGGGGTGGGGACACTGTACTGCCTGGTTCACCTTTCACAGGCGGTTTCATTAAAAAGAAGCAGAAGGGAGGAGGAACTGACTTTAGTGACAAAAAGACAGATATGCTCAGTAACTCTTAAAACAGGGTCAGTTTGTCTATAGCAGCAAATAGATTTCAACAACTTTCTCATGCCACAAAGACAAGTTCCATGAAATAGGGAGAGGTTCATGTGCAAAACAGCATTGGAAAAGTACCTATGTCTCCGAGTATCCATTCTGTGTGCATGCTGTTGAGAAAGCAGATTGGAGCTTGAGTTGCAGACATCAGAAAATCACTTGCCGCTAAATTCATTATGAAATAGTTTGCCGGTGTCCTCAGCCGCTTGTTGCTTAATAAGCATCATCATGGTGCCCCCAAAAAGGTGAAAGAAAGCAAAAGAGTGAGTTTATCTTTAATTATAATTCAGTTTATAAAATAAAATAAACCACATTTATTTAGTTTTGCTAAATAAACCCTGTCACCATACTCAAGACTCATTGGATGGGTCCCTTACAGCAACTTCCCCACACTCACAAATGTCAAGGACTCCAAAATTAGATAGGACCTCTTCAACAACAACCCAGCCAGGGTTGTTGAGCTAACCATACCAGGGAGCTTATCAGCCTAAAAAAGGTTCAGCTGGATTTTCCTCTCCACATGGACAATATTTTCCTACAGTTACCTTATTAGAAGAGAGCTTAATCCACTTGGAGCTATCCAAGGTCCTACTTTGGTTTCAACTTGATCATTGTTTGAAGTGAGCTTCTGACTCACTTGACTTTGCCTGTTTTGACTCCACATGCCTCAACTTTCTAGGACATTCATTCATTTATACAGGTATTCTTATATGACCCCTCACTCGAACCATGTACAATATACTTGCTTACCTTCACAGCCTTAAGCATCCACAGAACAGGACACTGCGGATGCTTCAAACATAGTATCACCTTGGCAATCATAGTACTAAAATGTTGTAACAGCAACTTATTCCATATTTTTATTTCAAACTCAAAGCACCATCAAGGTAGTTTTATACTGGATTCAGCTTAGCAGAATTTTACATATTTATCTATCTTGGGTGGGAAATGCTTCTCCCTCCACATATAATGCTTGGGAAATGCTTCTCCCTCCACATATAAAGGTATGTGTGTGACTGGATCATTTCTGCTAACATGGAGATAATACAAGTTGCTTTTCATTGCTTTGATCTCTCTATGCATGAAGAAATGAATGGAAATTGAACCTTTGCCTGAATGTCTGTATGTAATGTATACTTACAAAGAAATTGGGGAGGGGGGCATCAACCTGAGTATGTTGTAGGCATGTGTGAATCTACTTTTTGAATCGGAAACATTAGTGCAAAATCGGTAGGTTAAACTATCCCTTGGCGCAACTGTTAAAACCATCCACCATTTATTTGCCATGGGTGCTACTGGTGCATCATTTCACATTAGTATTCCTATGGATCAACTTATGCTCTCATTCACTAAAAAGATAGGAATACTGTCCCCTGGTGGAAAAATTGTCCCTGACTTTCTGAATCCTACCTGCATAGAAAATCACAATACAAGAAAATTTACCAAATAAATTGTTTTTATAGACCTGCTCTACAACATTGCATTGCTTTCATACCACATTACATCTTCTCAGCAGGCAGCCTGGGTAGCTCCTGAGCCACATCTTTACAGATGCTGGCATGATATACTACTCTTTGATGTTGTGCTTGTTTTTGACAGACCCTGCAGCGTTAGCAGGCAAAGACAAAACAGAAGGAATAAGAAGGAAAGAGAATAAATTATGAACTCTAGTACTGCTTCTTTAGGTCACTAGGTCAAATCTTTCCTTGTTTAAGCATGACCAAAAGTCATTACTATCTGACTGCTGCTCAGTGATCCATGTGGCATTACTCAGCAGTTTCAGTTCACCTAGAACTCAAAGCCACAGCTGTCAACGTCCACAGAAAGTTCATCAGAATATCAGGGCACAGCGCCTGAACTCCCTTATATCTGGAAGGCAACCTAGTCATAAACAAATTAATGTTCAGAAGGTACATTTGCCCCCATTGCTACTACTTTTGGAACTCAAATTCTAAAATATCCCAAGCTCAAGTCGTCTCTCTCCCACTTAAATAGATATATTTTGCAAATGTGTGATTTGCTGGGAGGAAATGTTGATGAGATTTAAAAGAACGGCACACATGACATGCAGAACAAGGCTGTTGTGCAAAAGAACATCCCATCACCGGCTCAAAATATTGTGACAATTTTAGAACCTAGGAGGTATCACCCTCAATTTCTAGTGATATTTTCACAACAGTCTATCACTGTTTTTATGGTAGCCTTTCATAAAGATTATATGTGACACTGTGATGTGACACCAGTAAGATGTTAAAACAAAACATGCTTTTATTTTCAGTGCCTGAGCTCAGAGCAATGTTAAAAGATAATGAGCAACTTGTTTCAGCAATAGAAAAACCATTACCTGGACAAAACAAATCAGGGCAAATTCTGACCTCCTATATGGAATCAGAGAAAATGTTTTTAAAATAAGTCATTTCAATCTCTCACAACAGAAAGTCTCAAAACTGAAATTCTTATACGAGTGGTTAACTTGGCCACTGTATTTCTGTTTACCATTGTATATTATTGAGGTAACAAAAACATAATAGAAAGTTGGAATGTGAATTTCATCAAGCATTCCACTACGATATACACAGTCTAAAAATCTTATTCACAATTATATGTGCAAATACCTACTTGTGTTGGCAGTATTAATGCTAGAACAGATAGGGCTTGCCAGTATTTTGGTATTTTATTTATTTATTTATTTATTTATTTATTTATTTATTTTCAAGCACATCCTTTTCACATAGAAGTTGCAATCCTGTGTATGTTTCTTCTCTAGTATAATGGTGCTTTTCAGAGTGCCTGTTGAAATTCTGCACATCTCCCATTCCTGCCTAGTCATACCTCTCTCATATTCACTTTGTTGCTTTCTGGTGCCTGTTGGTTATATTTCCAAGCAGGCTTTTGAACCAGCCTCTTGTTTTCTCACCATCCCTTTGAATACAGCACCACTGTTTCATTCATCAAACAGTAGTAAGCAGGGATATATCCTGAGATATACCCTGATCCTGAATGTTCAACTTGCAGGTAGGTATAAGAGCCGTATCTCCCTGCATGTGGAGGTGAGACGAGAGACACATGGATACCTCAACAGCCCTTCAGGTTGTTGATTTCCCCCTTTCATTTAAAAAGTACAAAAAAAACCCCTATTCAAACTTATCCCCGGCCTGAGAAAACCATACCTGTAAAATGCATAGAGAACAAGGAGATTTCCTGTGATTCCAATGGAACCAATGACAAGAACACAGGAGCCTACAGTGTAAAGAACACGATCAGGAACATCTACTTTTATTCGGTGCTGAGTTCCCATATTCTGTGTCTGAAAGCAGGAGGGGGGAGGGAACAGAAGAGGAAACAAAATGTCACCCCAATCTATGTGTTTTCATTGAAATGATTAAAACATGCCATGCAACATTACTTACCCACAGATAACTGCAGTATTTTAGTCAATCAAATATTTATAGCTTTAAAAAAAAACCATGGAAAGGAGAGTTTACAACAGAAAAGCTGACAAATGTTATTCTCATATAAGCACACTTCATTAATCCCTTGGAATGGATATGTAACAATGGGTGCTGGTCTGGACTTTTTACATGGTTAATTTCTATGGATTATGGTATCAGTGCAGCTGTTGGGAGTTTATTATGAAATACAGTTAAGTCCAGTCAAAGGCGACAATGGGGTGTGGCGCTCATCTTGCTTTTCAGGCTGAGGGAGCCAGTGTTAGTCCACAGACAGATTTTCTGGGTCATGTGGCCAGCATGACTAAATCAATACTAGCACACGGAGGACCATGGAGAGCGCCAGAGCACACAGAAACGCCACTGACCTTCCCTCTGCCGTGGTACCTATTTATCTACAGTACTTCCACTGGTATGCTTTTGAACTGCTAGGTTGGCAGAAGCTGGGACAGAGCAATGGAAGCTCACGCGGACTCGAACTGCCAACCTTCTGAGGCTCAGTGGTTTAGACCACAGCGCTACCGGTATCCCTACTGTCAACTTACAAAGTCATGTAAAGCCAAAAAACATTGTGTTCAATAGCAGGTGGGATTGCCAAACTTTTCCCCACTCCGATCACCCACCCCCTTTCCCCTTTTTGCCAAGCACATAAAGCTAAATGCACACAAGTTAAATGTGTCTAAGTGCAACAACATCCATGGCAAGACGTATCCCAAATCAAATAACTGTGTGGGGGGGGGTCTCCTTATTTAGACATTATTTTCCATATGCAATGGCATATGGCAGCTTTCTCCAGCCTGATGCCCTCCAGATGCCTGGACCCCCCACCAGCTCCATCCAACATGGCCAGTGATCAGGGTTGATGGGAAGACACCAGGTATCGGAGACACCAGACTGGTACATGGGAGGAGAGGTGTGGAAATGGGTCAGGAGGAAGCTTGCAACCCATCTTTCTGGAGAGCATCTTGCGTACCTAGCTACACAGAGTGAATAAGACCAAACTAACCTGTTATTTGGTGAACATATCAGAGGTAAGATAAAAAGTGATGACACCCACTGTCTCAAATAAAAGAAAATACTGTAATAAGTGAAGTATTCCACAAATATATGAAAATTATGCGTAATTAATCAGCAGGGAACTAAAAACTGGTGCAAACTCTTTGTTGTTTTTTTAGCTGTAGTAGAACCTGAACGTATTTACATCGTTGAACCCAAATTGGGGGGGGGATAAATAATGATGTGGAATAAGCACAGGACTAGCTAACTAAATAATGATATTGTAGTGTACTTGCTAGCTTCAAACAGAATACAGACCACACAAAAACCCAGTATCTGGATAAAGCTATGTTTGAATAATATAGTTTTATGGCTCATCTGGACTTCTGTAGTCAGAGCTCTTAATGGGCTGGAAAAGACAGCAAGACAGTCTACTCATTTCCAGAATTCTACTCTGTTGGAATTCCCTGCCTATTGCAAAGATGAAAAGCTCGGTAGAGAAATGAGGTAAGAACTCTGGTGTGCCTCTACCATGCCATAATGACCACTCCGTCTCTGTAACTGTTAATGTTGGTGACAAAACCTTTTATTTCTATTCTCTGACCTAAAGGCTGGAATAGTTATAGTTGTTTTGCCAAAGAATTAGGCACATTAACTTATTTCAACTTACTTTGCAATTCACATTCCTATGCTTACTTTTCCCCATGGAAGCTGAACTAGTTAAGGTGTGCCAAACTGGATACTAAACCCTTCTTGGTCGAACCAGAACCAAATTAAGACAACTTTAGGATAACTATGGCCAAGTTATGGAACAGATGGCCAAGCACGCAAAAGGAAGGGAGATAGTAGTAATGGGGGACTTCAATTACCCGGATATTTGTTGGATGTCAAGCTCAGCCAAGAGCATAAGGTCAAACAGATTCCTCACTGGCCTTGCAGACAACTTCATTGTCCAGAAAGTGGGAGAAGCAACAAGAGGAACAGCCATTTTAGATCTGGTCCTAACCAATGTTGATGATCTGGTTAGTGGGGTAGAAGTGGAAGGATCATTAGTGGAAGAGTGATCATGCTCTTCTGAAGTTTACTATACAGCGGAAAGGAGCAGCCAAGCATACTAGGACTCAATTTCTTGACTTTAAGAAAGCCGACTTCATAAAACTTAGGGAAGTGCTGGGTGAGATCCCATGGACAGTAATACTAAAAGGAAAGGGAGTTCATGATGGCTGGGAGTTTGTTAAGAGGGAGATACTAAAAGCACAACGTCAGGCAATACCAATGAGACGGAAACATGGAAGGTGCCTAAAGAAGCCAGGGTGGCTATCTAAAGAACTTTTAACTGAGTTAAGATTAAAAAAGGATGTGTACAAAAAATGGAAAAGGGGGGAAACCAACAAAGAGGAATTCAAACAAATAGCCAGCACGTGTAGACACAAAGTCAGAAAAGCTAAAGCACAGAATGAACTCAGGCTTGCTAGAGAGGTTAAAAGCAACAAAAAAGGCTTCTATGGGTATGTTCGTAGCAAAAGGAAGAACAAAGAAACAGTGGGGTCACTCAGAGGAGAAGATGGTGAAATGCAAACAGGGGACACAGAAAGGGCTGAACTCCTCAATGCCTTCTTTGCCTCAGTCTTCTCCGATAAGGCAAACAATGCCCGACCTGAAGAATTTGGAGCAAATGATTCAACAAAGGAAACACAGCCCAGAATAACTAAGGAGATAGTACAAGAATACTTGGCCAGTTTAGATGTATTCAAGTCTCCAGGGCCAGATGAACTGCATCCAAGAGTATTAAAAGAACTGGCAGATGTGATCTCAGAACCACTGGCAGTCATCTTTGAGAATTCCTGGAGAACAGGCGAAGTCCCGGCAGACTGGAGGAGGGCAAATGTTGTCCCTATTTTCAAAAAGGGGAAAAGAGAGGACCCAAATAATTACCGCCCAGTCAGTCTGACATCAATACCAGGGAAGATTCTGGAGCAGATCATTAAGTGAACAGTCTGTGCGCACCTAGAAAGGAATGCTGTGATCACCAATAGTCAGCATGGATTTCTGAAAAATAAGTCATGTCAGACTAACCTGATCTCGTTTTTTGACAGAATTACAAGCCTGGTAGATGAAGGGAACGCAGTGGATGTAGCCTACCTTGATTTCAGCAAGGCATTTGACAAGGTGCCCCATGATATTCTTGTAAAGAAGCTGGTAAAATGCGGTCTTGACTATGCTACCACTCAGTGGATTTGTAACTGGCTGACTGACCGAACCCAAAGAGTGCTCATCAATGGTTCCTCTTCATCCTGGAGAAGAGTGACTAGTGGGGTGCCACAGGGTTCTGTCTTGGGCCCGGTCTTATTCAACATCTTTATCAACGACTTGGATGAGGGACTCAAAGGCATCCTGATCAAATTTGCAGATGACACCAAACTGGGAGGGGTGGCTAACACCCCAGAGGACAGGATCACACTTCAAAACGACCTTGACAGATTAGAGAACTGGGCCAAAACAAACAAGATGAATTTTAACACGGAGAAATGTAAAGTATTGCACTTGGGCAAAAAAAATGAGAGGCACAAATACAAGATGGGGGACACCTGGCTTGAGAGCAGTACATACGTGGCAGCTAAAAAAGCCAATGCAATTCTGGGCTGCATCAATAGGAGTATAGCATCTAGATCAAGGGAAGTAATAGTGCCACTGTATTCTGCTCTGGTCAGACCACACCTGGGGTACTGTGTCCAGTTCTGGGCACCACAATTCAAGAAGGACACTGACAAACTGGAACGTGTCCAGAGGAGGGCAACCAAAATGGTCAAAGGCCTGGAAACGATGCCTTATGAGGAACGGCTAAGGGAGCTGGGCATGTTTAGCCTGGAGAAGAGGAGGTTAAGGGGTGATATGATAGCCATGTTCAAATATATAAAAGGATGTCACATAGAGGAGGGAGAAAGGTTGTTTTCTGCTGCTCCAGAGAAGCGGACACGGAGCAATGGAGCCAAACTACAAGAAAGAAGATTCCACCTAAACATTAGGAAGAACTTCCTGACAGTAAGAGCTGTTCGACAGTGGAATTTGCTGCCAAGGAGTGTGGTGGAGTCTCCTACTTTGGAGGTCTTTAAGCAGAGGCTTGACAACCATATGTCAGGAGTGCTCTGATGGTGTTTCCTGCTTGGCAGGGGGTTGGACTCGATGGCCCTTGTGGTCTCTTCCAACTCTATGATTCTATGATTCTATGAACTATGCAGCCCATGCTCATGCAGCCAATTGTACCATCTCTTTTAAAAAAATAATCACACACGCCTGAGGAGTCTGTATCTTCCTTTCTATAAGCACCTAGAGCACTGCACAAAAATGCTGGTGGTAAGAGTTGAGGAATCCATGTATTTTCCCATTCAGAGCTGCCTGAAATATGAAGCTTAAAGGGGTGTGGGAGCCAAAATATAATACAGAGGTGCTAAAACCTCTACTTTATGTCACAATCGCTGTAATGCACTCATGGCTAAAAACCTTTTGTCAGTGGACTGCTTGCATGCCAGAAAGCTTTACATACTCTAATTTGTCAAAGAATGATTTAAAAGAAGAAGAAGAGGAAGACTAGATTGCTGGCTGCTACATCAATCAAAACATCATGTAAAAACATTTAGATGGAATTGCCACCTTCAAGTTTCAATAACACAAATGGAAAACTCCTCAGTCATATAATATATATAAAATCTCAGCGGAGAACACCTTTTTGTGGCAAATTGCTATTCTTTTCCTCAGGGTCTCTTTCTAGCAAGCAAAGCTGTTGCAGGGAGAGAACAGGGAGTTTCAGAGTGACCAGTGGAATGGCAGATATAGGAAGCAAAACAACCACTTCCAAGATGCGTTTCTCACAGAGACATAAAACATAAAGGCCATACTGGAATAGCTCAGTTGGTAGAGCACGAGATTCTTAATCTCAGGGTCATGGATTCGAGCCCCATGTTGGGCAAAAAAAATTATGCATTGCAGGAGGTTGGACTAGATGACCCTTGTGTTCCCTTCCAATTCTATGAATCTATGATATCTCAAGGATAAAAGCATGGAACAGAGTGAGTTGACAAGTGGCTGAGAAGGAGAGGGTTAAATCACAGCATTCTCTTGCTATCTCTCCCTGTTTGCAAAGATTCATAGAATTTGGTCCATGTGGCTATAATAATATAGGGGGGTATTGTTTTTTGAGGCAATTGGTTCTTGTTTATTTTAACAAAACTGAAAAACGCTAACTTTTAAAGACCACCATGAAAAAGCTATGGTTGGCAATTTATGTCAGATGTAAGTGATAAAAACCAAGGAGCATTTATCCCCAATACATATATTTACAAGATACCCTGGTTCAAGAATTTATTTTATTGGAATGCAACAGTAGCTGCCTAATCCAGTATCACGAATGCACAAATCGGGTTGCTATATTTCAAAAAGTAAAAACCAGGACACCCTGAAAGCTGTTGAAGACGCAAAGAAAAGGCACTTCTGGTAAAAGCCCTACACATACATATTTCTGCCAGAACATGCTGGGAATTTAGTGATGTGTGCTGTTGTTTCATAGCAAGATCAGCACAGATGCACAGGCACACACTTCCCATACCCATATAACTTTAAAAGAGTAGTGCAAGAGAGCAACGGAAATAGAAGAATCAAACATTCTGCTACCATACGACTTCAGTAGTGGATTGCAGAGATCAGGAGTTACTACAGCATTACTTGCTTGTGGAAACAACTCAGAGGCCATGAAAGAAGGAAGGTTAACAACAGGAAGATTTAAATGAACTATTGGAAAGACTATTCAAGGCAGCAGAGACATGAGATGATCAGAGCCCCCCCAAACTTGAAGCATGGGAAGTCCCAACAAAAAATTATAATTTAGGCAGAATATTTGATATGTATTTTTATAATTTGGAACATTCAATGTGACTTGATTGGATTGTTAAAATGGGAAACTTAATAAAAATGATTTAAAAAAGCAGTTACTACAGCATTACTATAGTAACTCATTTTACCACACAAACACGCCCACAGACTATTATAGTGCTTTTAAGCAGAAACATTTCTTATTGCTGTGGCTCTTAATAATGCAACAAACAAGCAACACCCTTTGTTTTATAGCTCTAGGTTTTTAATGTATAAAACATTAGTTAAGACTGTAAGGAGAGCCCTGAATCAACCCAAAGGTCCATCTACTTAGCAGCGTCTTCTCAGAGCATCCAATCAGACGCCCATGAAAAGCCCAGAAGCAGGACCTGAATGCAAAATTCATTGAGACCAGTAGTCATTAATAGCCTTATCCTTCATAATTTGTCTAATCCTATACTAAGCCATCCAGGTTGGTGACTATCATTTCTCCAGAAACAATCACCTGATGCCTACATTATGGGCTTTTTGGTGTCAGGTGAAGACTTTCTTTTGTACTCTTCTAGTCATTTTAATTATATGATTTAGTGCAGTAAGCTATGGGCACTAAATTACTTCCCAGTTTTTATCCTGATATTGTGCTGGTCTGTTTTTATGCCTTTTGTGCTGTTTTTGTATGCTATTCTGATGCTTGGGTTGCATTTTTATATTTTTTGATTTTTTGCAAACTACCCCAAGAGTGTGGTTGATGGAAATGCAGTGAAATAAAATAAATTCTTTTTAAAAATTATTTTCTTTCAGCTGCCTCGGACTTGGGAAAGGAGGGAACAAAACAACAACCATAACAATAAAAGGTTCAGTGAGTTAATTGGTAAATTTCAATTACCAACCTATTCAATGAGAATAATGATGCTGCACAAGATCATACAGAGACAATGGCTGCAAAGCATTATCTCTATTTTGAGACAAGCAAACTGATATAACTGTAATTAACAAATGATACCAATTAATACTGCATTTCAACTTAGCAGGGCACGAACAGAGCAGCTCAATTTATACAACCAACATCACCCAGCAGTAACCCCAGGATCCCTCAGATATTGACGCTCATGAATCAATGTGTGAGGTTCTTTCTGAATTCAGCTGTTTTGTATTTAATAGAACATGACAGCTATAAATGTGGTTCGCATCAAAGCATCACGGTGCACAGACCTGATCAATACAAATAAAAGAAGGCACCTACTGATGTTATTGTTTTCCTGTTTGTTGAGTTCTTCCTCTTTAACACACTTTTTTATTTAGGAACTCAGGAAAGGGGTTACACACACACACACACTTTAGGTACTGCAACAAAATGTTGTCATGCATATACTTTGAGTGCCCTTGTTCAGGGCTCTAAGACACTGTTCAGGGGAAGATCTTGCAAGGGGCTTGATGCAGAGAAGAAAGGATGCAGCACTCCAACACGATCAGTTCTTCTGAAAATGGACCCTAGGGTTCCCTAGCCCTGTTATCAATGTGCAACCCATTATCAGCACTGTATCTGTTTAGTGGAAGGATGGGACATATCTTTTCTAAATACACTTTCTAAATAAACAAGAAACTGAAGGACCATCTAACCAACGCTGTTCCCCTTTCCCCCACTTGCACAGCTTCCTCCCAATTTTCCAAGCTCAGGAGCTGTCCTTGCACAGCAACTGAATTCACGGAACAGGAACATATGACTCATATGAAACACCAAACAGCCCCACTTGATGCACTAAATCATTATCATCATCATCATGTCAGAATGATGATTTAAAACGGCCATCAAAATCCCAATTCTCACTTTAAAAAAATACCACTTCTGGAGCCCCACAAATGCAGGTTACTGCACATGTGACAGTAAAGTGATTTCTTTTATTACCTTATTTCTGACGGCTTGTCAAAGTGTATTGTTTTTACCACTCTTCAGATCAGAGATAATTTAGAATTGTTTTTTGTTTTTGTTTTTGAAATTTAGGGTAAACATTTCAGAGTAAAACTGGGGCAACCCAGTCAGATGGGCGGAGTACAAATAATACATTTTTATTATAATCCAATGAGAACTTTGCTGATAAATTTCCAGAAACTAAGCTGCATATTCAATTAAACACCTTAGAAGCATGTGAGTTTTGAAGCTTGGTTTCTTGCAATGTGCTAATTTACATGTCTTAAGACTAACATATTCAGTAATGAATAATGAGCTTTTACGGAAAAACCTTCTATGTCTTCCACATCCAATATGGCCTACTGGGCATTTTCAGGACAAAGATCCTCTCCCATTGTTTCACGAGAGCTGGATGTTTGCATCAGTAGGCCTGTTTTCCATGATGAAGGAGTAGACAAGGAGAGGAAAGGAGGGAGAGAATGATATTGCTACAATGGGAATAACCTTTTAAAAAACAGAACAATCATGTGCTCAGTGATGAAGCAGACAATACTTTGGAGGGAAGAGGGTTCATGAAGCCAACGCTCTGTATTAAATCAGTTTCAAATTTAACAACAATTTATGAGGAACAACTGGACCATAATGGATCACTAGGGGATGCAGGACTAGAACTTTTCCCTCTCACTTATAGTGGGCTACAGTAGGGAACTGCAGTCTGCAGGACAGCTTCTCCAGAAAATTCCAAAGAGATCAGAAGCCTGCTGTACAGTATCATAGAGCAGGGCTTTGATGTGGCTGCATCTGTTTTTCCCTTTTATAACATTTCACGTGCCTGAGCAACTTATGGCTACACTGTTGGCCCTTCATTCTACCGGCCGAATGCTAGGGCTGAATCAAAACATTGTGCCACAGAAGCACAGCCCAAATGCCCCCAGTCTAGTAGACCAACATTTTTAAAAATAAAGAATCATAGAATTGTAAATTTGGAAGGGACCATGAAGACCATTTAGCCCAGCCCCCTGCAATGCAAGAATCTTTGCCCAACATGGGGTTCAAACCCACAACCCTGAGATTATGAGTACCAACTGAGCTATTCAAGCATTTGATGTACCATTCAGACACCATTTCCTGCCTTCTGTGATCTTCTTCCAATTCTCATGGTGCCACCCAAATTAATCACTTCAGCCAGCTTCATGTTAGGGTCAGCTCTGCCAAAAGCTGATTATGCTTAAGTTTGAATGGCATTATTTCACTAAATGGCAGCAATCAAAGAAAAACACCCAACACTTAATATTTTCACCATCTTTGAAGAATATTTAACATTTTCTGGCATACATTAGTGCATTTAAGTTACTTAACATCTACTGAAGATTAATTGTAGCAGAAGGTATGTTTATAGTTTGTGCATCAGATGATGACCTTAATAATATAGAAGTACTTTGTGGAAGTGCTATCTAGAGCCAACAATAAATTTCGCTTATGAGTTTCCATGGCATTTGGAAAGGTCTGCCATTTAAACATTTATTGTCCAAATCCTGTCAATCAGATATCCAACAGAACTTGAGTATTCATGAATTTTTATGAGCATGAAGCTAAAATATATTGAGTTCAGCAAAATGAACTCTAACAGGGTCAGTTGTTTTTCACCTGTTTGTCCTTCAAAGCATGGTCTAGGTATACAGAGTTAACATTAAGACTTGACAAAGTTCACACATACAGCATTTCTTTTCAGATTTAGAATATACTGAAATCTAAGCTCATGAAGTAGATCACGAATAGAAAGTAGAAGTACCGTATTTTTCTATGTATAAGACGATATTTTCCCCTTAAAAATAGTAGGCAAAAATTGTGGGTCATCTTATACACGGATAGCAGAGGAGCGACGGGTGATTGGTGGCAGCAGCCAGAAGACTGGCAGTGGCAATTGGGCGTGTGATTAGTCACTGCGATAAGGGCTGCTGACAATTGGCTGCGGCAATTGGGTGTGCGATTTATGGCAGTGGCGAGGCGTGCATGCAATCAGCTGTGGTTGCGTTGAATGGGCAGGTGGGGTTTTGGCGGCGATCGTTTGTATGATTGGTGGCTGTGGCGATGCGTGCGATTTGCATTGGCAGGCAGGCTGGGAATTCTCTGGGAAATCTCTCCCCCAAAAAAGCTCAAAAAAATTGTTGCGGTCCAAAAAAATAGGGGTTGTCTTATACATGGGGACGTGTTATACACATCAAAATACACTATTTTACTACTCAGCTATAAACATGCTTATCTAGAAGTAAGTTGCAAAGAGTGTATCTTAAATGTTCTGTCCAGAATGTTTAGTGTGAAGTTGCAATCGTAAGAATCTGATCCTACTGTTTAGAGTGCAAATTTAAATTTAAATTCAGGAACACTTGAACCAATGCAAAATAATAAGTGGTGGCATTTCATGCATGCAAATTCAACTGTGCTGATGTGGCTGCACCATACCCAGCCCTACTTGAGTCAAATGTAGGTCAAGAAGAAAGAAGCACAGGGGTTAAGCAGGCGAACAGTAACATAACCCCTCTTCTATCCCTGTCAACAGCTGGGGAGAGCTGGCTTGGTGCCTGATTTGGCTAGCCAAAGCCCTACAGGCAGCACGACAAAGCCCTTGAAGCCTGACTAAAGCCAATCAGAGATGAATAGGCGGTGGCAGATGGCTGTGACCCAGAGGCAGAGCTCCACAGAGATGGCAATAGTTTTCCAGGAAGCCCACCACCAAAGGAAATTTGGTAGCAGCAGCAGGTAATCAGCAGATCTGTGGAGGGTTCCCAGGCAGAAGACAACTTGTTCCAGAGCAACAAGAAACCATTCAAGCACCTTAAATTCATTCATGAATGGATCTCAGTACTCCAGCCTAATGCCAAGCACTTCTTTGCTATTCAGCACTTTCTCTGTAGGTCTACTGATATGTCTGGGAAGAAAGAACAGGTGAACAAGAGATCTTGACAAAAGGCAAAGTGATTGCTTGTAAAACTTATGTCATCTTGACTGCTGGTTCCTGGGTCTACAAATGATAGACAGGCTCTTCACAAAGGATTCCACCTGCTTATCTCTAAATTAGTTTTCATTCTCCTTGCAAGCACATGACTTCTTCAGTTCCGTGTCCAAGGCTGGTTGTGAGTTTAGAACGTGCCTTGAGATTGTCATTGTTATAGCTTGCTAGTTGCTCATTACACAAAAAATGACTCTTGGTCACAACATATTTATGAGCATAAACAAAAATACATTATAATAAAATTGTATTTACATAAGAACACATGCAATTCATAAATTGATAAATGGTATATAATCCTGTTACGTAGGCATATCAAAGGTCTCATGCAGCATGGAGCGTATCACAAGAAATGAGGATTTATTCTCTGTGATGGTTCTATTTGTAAACAGCAGGCAAAACAATTAGGGGAACAGGCCCACAATTGTGACAATCTCTTCCAAAAAAAGCATGGATTTGCAAACTACACTGCAAACCAGAAAATCTACTTCTCAGCCCCCAGCTTTTCCTATAATGCAATTACCACAGCATGTGAATAAAAATAACTCTGAATTCTAAACTGGAAATTGAAGGAAGAGGAAAGGGGAAAGGCGAGTGAAGGCAGAATTTTGCATGCTCATTGCAAATATTTGCAAGGCATCTATTTGAGAACATGATTTTCTTAACTTATAACTGTTCTCCCACTAAGGCCTCAAAAGGATTTTGGCTGTGATTTTATACTTGGTGAGCCTCACTGGATTTGGTGACTGGTGGTAATCATACATAAGATCAGGTTGTTTTATTATGCCAGTGTGCAGATGTTTGTGCATGTCCAAATTAAAGCTAGCACATACCCTTAGCCAGTGAGAATTTGGAGTTCCTTCTCTCTCTTTTTGCACCCAAACAAATTCTTATTCCATTTGACACCTTACTCGTGTTCATCTTGCTTTTCTTTACAGTGTTTTATGTGTGTAGTAGCTGTCTTTAAGGCCTCTTTAGCAGTCACTTCAAATCTTTGATTCACACATCCCTCATCTTCTTTGCACTTTCTCTGTAGTACAACTCAACTGAGTTAAGAAAGCAGCGTTTAAAGGCACTAGATTGCACTAAATATATGGCTTGTTACTTTATACAGCTGTTTAATGAGTGCTCTGGGTAAGAGGTATGACAAAACCATAGTGGATTGCCGAGAAGCGAGAGAGAATTGAGGGGGAGAGGCTGGAAATGAAATATAGCTGTCAAGAAAGAACATTTGAAAATGTCTTCTATGTTCAAAATGCAAAGGATCAATCAGGGGATAAAATAATGTTATGACAGGTGCAGAGATAGCCAGGAACACCTCCTACCCACTATGCATAATCATTTCTATGTTGTGAAGTCCCTACATTCTTCATTTACATTTGTAGTGTCTTAAACACATTCTGAAATCCACTTGGAAACTTTAGTTTATGCAAAAACGAGCATGTCCTGTAAATGGGCTGAGTATCTGTCAGTGTATTATGCTAGTACTCCAACATCTGCACTGACTCTCTGTCCTCCTCTGGGCAACATCCAGGGTATGAGTTTTAATCCCTAAAAGGATAAAGCTCAACCAGGACTGTCCCAAGATACCTTGGCACCTAAGGCGAACCACAAAATGGTACCCCCTTGCTCCCTGCACCAGGGAAGATGGAGTAAGTGAAGATCTACATCAGAAACAAGGTGGGGAATAAAGATCTGCATTGGGATCTGCTGTCATGTGGATCTTGATCCCTGAGGTGGTCATCTCACCTTGCCTCATGGGTGGGCTCAACACACCTTAGATCAGGGATATACAACTCATGGCCCTCCAGAAGTTGCTGGACTATAACTCCCATCATTCCTGACCACTGGTCACACTGCCTAGAGCTGATGGGAGTTGCAGCGCAGCAATGTTTTAAGGGCCACAAGTTCCCCACTTCTACTTTAAGGTTCCCCATCTGTGTCTTAGACACTGTCTCATCCTAAACACTTTGTTTCAAGATTTGCTGAGGGTAACCTTCTTGATGAGACTAATGTTAACTATTGTCAAGCACTACAGGAATGAGCGTGGACACAATGATTTGCTCAAGAAAGCCAACATCAAACCATCAGTTATGTTCGTTAACCACGGTTCATACTCATTAAGAAATCCAAAGCTTCAACTAACCGGTGTTCTCCTAAGTTTGGATATAATCACCAAGTTTGCACACAATACAAAACTGTCGTTTAGCAAAACAAAAATGAGCTACAAGGTGTTTCTAGCTCATATTCTTCGTTTTCCCCTAGTCCAGTGCAGCTACAAAGAAGTATGAAGCTTTTATTTCTCTTTCAGCATTATTCCTGAACCCTAAATTGTATTAACTAGTTTATCATAACTATGTTTAGTGAGAATAAGCTAGCTCACCATAGACTAACTGCAATTTTTCAAAGCCCAGACATCACAAGCTGCAGTTAATATAAAAAAAGAAGCACAAGTTCACTATAGCTTGTCCTTTTAATACTAACCATGGTTCAGCCTTACATACAAACAGCCATTGACAAATTCTAGCTTCTAGGGCAGAATTGGACACATTCAGACTCCTTGTACCTGCACTTGAGGAAGAAGTCAGAGACTGCAGGACTGACAAGAGTTTTATACATAGTGCTAATTCATGGTTTGAAACTACATACAAAATAGGCCATTGTGTTATGTGCAGAAATCCACACTATTTTTGGTTCTTGGCCAGTATCAACAACAGAAAAACTGCAACATAATTATTTAGAGCTTAAGAACTAAAAGTAATAAGCCTGCAGACATCAGAAAGTTTTTAATTTGATAATCAAAGAGTGGTTTATATTTCTGCTTCATTTGTATTTAGGTTTGGGAACTCTGCTATCTCTGGAGACAGAAGCAATCTTTGAAGCAAGTTTGCAGTTGCTTTCCTTTGAGCCTATATTTCCATTAGATCAAAGCTGGGAAAGAGTTAGATAAAGCTTTGTACTGGCCACTGTTTGTTTAATAATAAAATAGATTTTAAAAAAACTAAAGTGTTGCATGCAGGGTCATAGATACATGTCAAAGGAAGTGTTGTACAATACTGGGGGGGTAAGTTAAAGTGCTAAAATTTGATAGGACACTGGTTCAGGCACGGGGGTGACAATCTGAGGTGGGGGAGTACCTCATTGATACACCACATGAAAAAGGCCCCAGATCCAATCCCTGGAGTTTCCTCTTAGGGCTGGGAAAGACTTCTGTCTGAAACAGGAAGTCTGAGCAAGACAGTGTAGATACCAAATTTACCACTGGTCTGACTAATGATGTGACCAGGGTTTGATTTAACTCAGTCTAGCCCAACATAATTCCACAAGGTATATCTGGCTTAGTTTCTCGTAGTCCTGTCTGTAAATAACAATGTAGCCCGTAACATACCTAGAAGTTTTACTAACTTCAATGCATATGATTTATGTAAGGCAAATGGTTCAAATCTGAGCCAGTACAAGTGCCATAGCTCACTCCAAACAGCAGCATAGGAAGGGGGCGGTGAGGGCAGATTGCCCCTGGTGTCATCCCTGAGAGAGGGTGACAAAATCCCCCCTGGGTGGATCGCCGCACCACCCCCCTGGGCACCAATCGCTGTGCTGATCGCCCCCAAGGGGCACCCATCGCTATGCCGATCACCCCCCTGGGTGGGTGGCTTGCCCTGCCCTCCGGGTGCCAGAGCAGCTAGCTCCGCCACCGACTCCAAAGAACTGTAAGAACAGCAAATACAGTGGGATTTGCTGGCCATTGTCCAGTTGTTTCTCTTAACCTCCATTCAGAAATTGGAATAAACCCTAGCAGAAAAGCCTTCATTCATCCTGATCTACAACCCGGGTAAAGTAATATCATCCCTTTGCACTAATTCTATCAATGGGACAACATAAGCTTAAATCCAATTACTTTGGCTTAACTAATATAAACTACTCACTGCAAATTACAAGTTAAATTCAAAAGATCTCCTAAGCCATGGTTTAGGTTATGGCAAACAAGCAAAGAATTCCACTTAATAAAAAAAATGGTTTGATAACCAGATTTGTAAACAGACTAGAGTTAGAACAAAATACAGTTCTAAGTGTGTATGTTACATGAAACTATAGTTCACTCTCACACACAAATGATGAAGAGAGAAGAAATGTTGGAAACCCAAGACTTGGGCTTATTCATGATAATTAAACCATGGTTTCTTGGTGTTGCAGGAAAATACAGGCCCCTAAACTGAAGTTATTCTAGAAATGTGTCATTTCCCCATCTACATTCCTATCTGCCAAATATTATCAGCAAGGTTTGGGTCACAAACCAATCCATGTGACTATTCCCAAGGTTAATATAGCTGCTTCTTGTATGTGAACTTCAGGATAAAAATAGTAGAGGTCAGAAACCGAACCAAATAAACAGACAAGTACAAAAGGGGCAACATGTCTTTTGTACAAAAACTTTACAATAAGGGCATAATACTTTAAAGCAACATCTGCAAACATTCTTTGACTCAATATGCAGAATTTAGCCTTTCAACCATCCATAGCAGTGCACCAAGTGCTTAAAACCTTCTTTTTTCTTTTTCTTTTTGAAGTTCAATTAGGCAGCAAATACAGAAAGTTTGTCAAAACTCTGCTGGGTTGCCATACATGACTCATGGGTTGTGTTTAACTACATAGATCACAAGTTGTTCTTGACTATTGAGATTCATTCTGTAAGTCAATAAAAATCCTCCTGACTCTTTCATATTAAGGTAGATACAGAGTTCAATATAAGAAACTAAGGGCTAATGTTTGCATGAAAAACTTATTTCTGTGATACTATTAGAGAGAAGGTGCAACTCCGTCATCATAACTCTGTAGTGAAAGCACAGGAACTGGATACATAAATTTAAACAAGGCAATGAAGCATGTTAGACTAGGGCACACTGATTCTGCACAAGCGTAATGGCACAAACTACACAGTTGTATGGCATTGTAAAAATGTTATTCCAGTGCTGTAGGCAGATTGAGCTAGGAGACAAATATTTACCATTAGGATCAGATAACTGAGCAATGTCTGCTTATATTAATTAGTACTTAAGACACACATCTTATTGTTTTGTTCTTATTCAAACTTGTCAATAGTAAACTGTGACTGCATGAGCAATAGGATTTTTTTTTCCACTCTTGTTTTCCATTATATCTGAGTAAAAATGCCAAACAAAAAAAAATTCATCATACTGTAAAGTTGTAATGGCAAGTTGTTGACTACATGCTTTGAATTGCACTACTTAGCAGCCAACTCTTAATGGTGCCTAACAAGCATGTCTGGCTGGAGAATGACAGCTTTTCTAAGAATCTAGAGGGAGCCTAAGTATTTTAAGCACTGTCTGATTGTACTGCTGGCAGTTTTTGCACAGCTTTCCCTCACCTGTTGTCCTTAAATTTAACCAGGCTTATTACCAACATCCATTTGTGAACAGACCACAGTGATGCTTCTAAAAGTAGAATGTATTGTAGCTGATCAGTTTTTGCCATTTTTGTTTCACAGATAAAATCACAGCTCTCTTATTTAATTAAATGGCAAACTTCCCACCATGCTCATTCTGTCAGAACCACAATTCCAGCAGTCTTATCTTCTGATATGTAAAGATTTCATTTTCTATTATCTTTGAATGGAAGTAGAACCAAGACCAATTAATCATACTGGTAAGATTTAAGAGATTACCATCACCCAACCCTGGTATGCTTAAAGTTTTCCAAGGGACTGAATAATTTATTTTTTCTCATTAACAGCAACAACAGAAGATTTTTTAAGCTGTATTTTGCAACAAGATAAGATAACATGGACCAGCCCATCTACAGAAGTCTTGCGAGCAAACAATATTTTTAATGTTAAAAAGAGACGTATAATTTTGGAGTGTTATTGTATGAAGACATGCCAGTTAAACTATCAGGGGCTCCTTCATACACAAAAGCTTTTCATCCCCTCACCAGAGCTATAAGAACAGTCCACAAATGTATATGGGATACAGCTAGATTAAAACACCTTCTTACTTTGGTGCAGGAAGCTAGCAATGATTCTTATACTAGGACAGCAGCAACCAACAGCCTCAGTATGCCACCTGCCCAGGAAAGCCTCCACACAGGGCAATTTCCTTGGACAAGCATCTTTTTAGGATCACATACTAAAGGGGAGCTAGAGTTCAGTTCTCCGAACACTGCTCCTAATTAGCCAATCTGGCATCACTCAAGCACAAATAAATATATTAGCAGGTGTGGGGGAAGGCATGCAGTAGTACAAAACATGCAATCAAAGGAAATAAAATATTATATAATATCAGTGTATATTACTTCTTCAAGGCTTCCAGATCTCAAAGCACAATGCTGGTGATTCCTGTTGTAAATTATTACATATGTTGCTGTTCCACCAAACACCATGAAATGCATCATGTGTTGCAGTACCTTTTAGCACTCATAGGTGGCATGTATTCCCCCTCTCCTGAAATGATTCAAGTTCCAAATATTTTTAAGCTAAAGAAAAAGATTCAAGTCAGAACTGACAACCTTGCTATGGTTAACAAAGAAACCAATCTATCCCTAAACTGAGCATCCATATATCTTCAAACACAGGCAGAAGTGGTAAATGTAGTGTAACCTGTATATGGTCTCTTGTTATATTGCAGATTTCCCGGAATAGTGCAGACCAAAGATTCTGCACTGGAGGACACCCCCACCACAGGTGGAAATAGGTACCCTAGCCTCCACAGACATGTCAATATTCTGGAGCTAGTTTGGAAGTAACACGAAATATTTTGACCAAGGTCATACACCACCCGTGACAAACCTTATGTGCATTTTCTCTTATATAAGCAGAGAGTGATCTTGCTGGTCCATAGATCTCGCCAACTCAGTCCAAGCCTGTCTCCTAAACAGCCTTTAAACAAACAAAATCTTCAGGGGGAAACAGTACGAGTTTTGCTACCACAAGACATGGTGATGGCTGCTGATTTAGATAGATTTACAGGGGGAATTAGACATATTGATGGAGGGTGCCTATCAACCTCTATTAGCCATGATAAGTAAATGGAAGCTCCAACTTCAAAGGCAGTGTAGACAGGACAGTGTGGAGTTGTTGCCTTCAAACCCTGTAGGTTTCCTGGAAGTAACCGGATGACTGGAACAGGATACTGGACTAGACGAACCCTTGGGTATGAACCAGGAGGATTCTTCTTGTGCTCTTTGATTCTTCAAGCATGGGATAAAACAATGATAAATGTTTTAACCTGCCAGTGGTTACCCTTGCCCAGAGTATAAAAGAAATCAAAGTAAAGGTTGAGAGAAGGAACAGAGCCTGGTGAACCTAGGAAAGTATAAAATGTGAAGGGATAAAGTCCAAAAGAAACAAAACCTTATGAAGAAAAGGAACATTTCAACACTGATTCCCAGCACAGATAACTCACACAAAGCATAGGGGTACAGACTCCTGTGATGAGCAGAATGGAAAGGTCTTCCAGCCCATTCAATGAACACAAGGGGGTGAAAATTAACCACTTGTCTGCAGCTCTCAAACAAGATTCACTTGGCACTTTGGGCCTCTTCATATGTTGCTATTTATTTTAGGTATGTGTTTTTGAAATTCAAATATGACATCAGAGAACTGGCTCCTTGGAGAGTCCACAGAATAAACCTAGATTTGTTCCTGGCAGGGTAATTTATGAAATAGAGAAATTTTGCTCTAAGTCATGCATAAAGCAACATCCATCTCTCTTCTTTTTAAAAACAAACTTGAAAGGATATAAGAAAAAATCTTGTGTCAGGACAGAGTAGAAATCTAAAGACGTATTCTTATTTAGAGTGCCTATTTAAACACACAGTCTACATTATTATTATTATTATTAATTATTATTACCACAACTACAACTACTACCACCCACTCTTCATGAGAAGGTCCCAGGGTGGGTTAGAACAACATAAAATACAGCATTAAAATTGTTTAAATCAAACGAACATAGCTGCAGCCTTGCTGGTAAAACTATTTATTTATTTATAAAAGTATCTAAACCCCACCATCTCATAAAATGTCAGGGCAATGTGCAACAATATGTTTGCAATAAAAATTAAAACACCATTTAAAAAGTACAAAATAATCATCATGATGGTTTGTGAGGCTTTGTAAAGCTGTTCTTTTATACTGTATTTTTATGTTATGAACTGCTCTGAGATCTACAGATGAAAGGTGATATACAAATTTAATAAAAAATACTAATGATTCCAGTAATGCTGCCCTTAGATTTTGAACTTCTAGAAAACCTAAGAGGGTACAGTCATACCTTGGAAGTTGAATGGAATCTGTTCCAGAAGTCCGTTGGACTTCCAAAATGTTCGGAAACCAAGACACGGCTCCTGCACTCAATCAGAAGCCAAAGAAGTGTTGTTGGGCGTTCAGGTTCCAAAGAACGTTTGCAAACCTGAACACTCACTTCCAAGTGTTTGGGAGCCAAAACGTCTGAATACCAAGGCATTTGGGATACAAGGTACGACTGTATATTCATTATAAGTTGAACAATGTTTGTTTTCAATCGTGGTTTTTAAAAAAATCATTATAGTTATTAATAGCTACTTTCCATCAGATCAGTTAATGCTATTCCCAGCTTACTAGTCTATAAATCATTTTAGGGGTTCTATAACAGTCACGAAATTAAAAGACGCCTGCTTCTTGAGAGAAAAGCAATGACAAACCTAGACAGCATCTTAAAAAGCAGAGACATCACCTTGCCGACAAAGTTCTGTATAGTTAAAGCTATGGTTTTCCCAGTAGTGATGTATGGAAGTGAGAACTGGACCATAAAGAAGGCTAATTGCCGAAGAATTGATGCTTTTGAATTATAGTGCTGGAGGAGACTCTTGAGAGTCCCATGGACTGCAAGAAGATCAAACCTATCCATTCTGAAGGAAATCAGCCCTGAGTGCTCACTGGAAGGACAGATCGTGAAGCTGAGGCTCCAAGACTTTGGCCACCTCATGAGAAGAGAAGACTCCCTGGAAAAGACCCTGATGTTGGGAAAGATTGAGGGTACAAGGAGAAGGGGACGACACAGGATGAGATGGTTGGACAGTGTTCTCGAAGCTACCAGCATGAGTTTGACCAAACTGCAGGAGGCAGTGGAAGACAGAAGTGCCTAGCGTGCTCTGGTCCATGGGGTCACGAAGAGTCGGACATGACTAAAAGACTAAACAACAAAAATATTCATATCCTCCCATCCACTTTATAAACCACAACATGGACACAAGGAGTTGCAATGGTTCACTAGCCTGACAGATGATGATGGTGATAATTTATTACTTATATCCTGCCCATCTTACTGGGTTGTCCCTGCCACTCTAGGACAGGAGTTCTTCTGTGCTGCAGACCTGACCCATAAACCATCTAAGTTTTCCTAGTGAATATTCCTGTGGTTGGTTTTTGTTTTGTTTCTTTTAAAAAAAATATTATCACATAATCACAGTTCTTTATTTAAAATCAGGGAAAGAGAGTAAGCCATTCTTTGTTTTAAAAAAGGGGGAGAACCTGCAAACCCCTCCCAGAAGTTAATGGAAAACAACTTCCATGATCCCTTATCACCTCCTATGCTGCCTTGGACTGATAGAAGTGGGAAACCTGCAACATCTTAAGGACCACAGTGCAGTCACTTATCTTGCTGCTTTGAAGAAGATTTTTAGGAATGCTCTCAAATACAGCATAAAAATCAATCCTGAATGAATGAATGAATACGCTCTGAATAATGTTCATGTCCTTTTTATGTAACGTTTTTCTTTTTACCGAAGTGGACACCACAGCCAGTCTGAGGGATGAGCTCAGTGATGCCACGCAACAATTCAATCACTTTGCCACTTCATCACCACCAAGTTCTGAAGACTCCTCCTCAAAATGATCTACAACTCACAAAGGGTGCAGAGCAGAGTCTCCCTATAAAAGTCAACGGAAATGTTGAGCTATGAAGCCAAGTGGCACAAACCTTGTTTCCCTAAGAAATTGCCCAAGTTCCCTCTAAAGCAATCCCCAGCTCAGGAGAAACACCTCTAATTGCTCATCAGTAGGAATGAGAGCAGATGGGATTCTATCCTACCAGCAAAGACAAATGCACAGTGTGCAAGAGTCAAAAAGATGAAGGACCCCTGACCATTAAATCATATAGCACCTTAAAGACTAAAAGAATAAGGCTGTGATCCTGTAAATCCCACTGGACTCAATGGGGCTTCCTTCCAGATAGCCATGGCTAGAATTGCACTACCGGGGTGCATTCCTGTACCCACTTACCTGGAAAGGAGACCCACTGAACCCAGCTGGACTTACTTCTGAGCAACCACACCCAGAGACGCACTGTGCTATTGTGGAACAAGTTTTCCAGGTGCGGCCAAGAGTGTGTGCAGCTTGTTGGAGTCTGCTGCGATGTTAGGAACTTCGCAGAAACCTCGTCCTTATGGTTAATTGTTGCGTTTCGACGCCAGCTGCTCTGACCGTCTCGTTTTCAAACTGAAGAGAGAAGGGCAGCAAGTCCCTTTAAATAAATATATAATGCATTTTTTAAAAAAAGACGCAGTGAGAGACACTTTTTCGCAGCGCAGCGCGCCCCTGAGATTGGCTGTTTGGGGCGCTCTTCTTCTGCACACTGAAACTCCTTCGCTCCCGCCCCAGACCCACGAAGAGGCCGGTGGGTGGGGAAAGAAAGTCGTCGCCCACCCCACCCCCCGACATGCATCTCCCTCGGCCCACCTACGTGCCCCTGTCTGAGGAGGAAAACTCCATTTCTGGATCCCGTAGGAGGAAGAGGGAGCCTCTTCGTCCCGAATGCCCTTTCCCACCTGCCCGCGCGCCTCGCCTGTACCTGCTCGTGCGCCTCTGCCATGCTTCCCGCGCCGCCGCCGCAGCCCCAACGCAGACGCCGCCGGAGGAGCGAAGCCAACGACACCCGCTTCCCTTCTCACTCTTCCCCCGACTCCATTCCTCAGGGGGCAGGGGGCGGAGACCTCCGTGGCCGGCTTCGCCGCCGCCTCGAGCTGCTCGGCCAGGGAGAAAAGTGCCTCAGGGAGAAGGAAGGCGAAGCTGTTTCGAACAACGTGATTCTCCTCTCGCAGCAGTTGTTGTGTGGGGTCGTTAGTTCCCGCCCGGACAGAGAGGAGGAGGAGGAGGAGGAGATGGAGTCGGGCTGCTGGCGCCTTGGCGACTATTTAACCTCGCCAGCGCGCTGGTCATCATAATAAATGAGAGGCAAAAGCGCGGCCGGGGCTCTCCACACACTTCTCCCCCCCCCCTTCCTGCGCGCGCGCCGCTTCGCGCGCCTCCAAACTCCCCGAGGGCCCATCAGGCGGGAAAGCAAATGAGGGCAGAAGCAGCTGCGAGGAGGGAGAGAGGGAGACGCCGCCGCCGCCGCCGCGGAAGGACGTGAGGCGTGGCGCGCTCAGTCTCAAGCACCAGCGCCAGATGCTTCTCTTGTGTCAATGTCACACGACGAGGTGGTTTCAAGCGCTCTAGCCCTTGGGCCGCCTGAGAGCGAAACAGTTTTTTAAAAATGTTCTCGCTTATGAGGAACTCTCCCTGCGAGTTGAAAAAGCAGCACACACACACACATGCCAGGCAGCGAAGTTCTAGTCCAGCCCTTGGCTTGCTATGGCTGGTTCTAGCCGTTTGCTAGGAGTTTCAGACACGCGCAGGTTAGAGTGTCGGACTAGGAGGACCTGGGAGACCAGGGTTCAAATTCCAAGAAGCTCACTGGTTGACCTTGGGCCACTCACTGTCTCTCGGCCTGTCCTACCTCACAGGGGTGTTGTGGGAATTAAAGGAGGAGGGGAGAACCATGAGCTCCTTGAAGAAGGTTGGGATATAAATGCAAGAAATAAATACCTAATACAGTGGTACCTCAGGTTACAGATGCTTCAGGTTACAGACTCCGCTAACCCAGAAATAGTACCTCGGGTTAAGAACTTTGCTTCAGGATGAGAACAGAAATCTCATGGCGGCAGCGGGAGGCCCCATTAGCTAAAGTGGTACCTCAGGTTAAGAATGGACCTCCAGAACGAATTAAGTTCTTAACCCGAGGTACCACTGTATGTAATAAAACTCATGAGCTATATGTGAACCTGGTGCAAGCTCCTATCACTTATGATAACACCCTGATCGTACAGATTGCAGAAATGTTTGGAACACTAATCCTTGTATTTGCCGGAAATATCTAGTTACCAATCTCCTGTTAGCAGGAACAGAAAATGAAAATCTCTTTTAAAGTTACTTTATGATTCAGGAACTGCAAAGATAAAGATGTGGTCTTCCCAAAATTAAGGCAGTGTCCTCTTCAATTCAAATGTATCTCACAAAACACAATAGTACACTAGAATGAAGACACAATAATTCAAAGGAAGCCCCTTCCCCTGTCCATGGAAGTTAGAATCAAGGTATACTTAAATTACAGGTTTTCAATTGTTAGTTAGCTCACAGTTCCAAAGGGGGCGGAGGGCGGAGGAAGCCCCAAACAGACCTGAAGCACACTGGGCCTCTTTGCTCTTCAGTGATCTCAGGGATCAACCCTACCCTTTCCTGAACCACACAGATGAAAGGAATTGGTGAGAGACTCTGTTGCCTTCCTGATACAGGATTTCAAAATTGTGGGGGAAGCATTATTTGCTCCCCACATACCTGCAACCTTGCTGTCTAAAGTAACACCAATATTCTCTTGTCTCTATCATTTCTGAGAAATAAACCAATCTTCTTCTCTTTCCTGGTGTGACAAGTTCTTTATTGGGCATAACGGTTAAAGGTGTATTTTTAATGGACAAATGTCCTTACTCCCCACAAAAGATTCCATTCCTCTCAGAAGTGTACATTGGATCTATAAACATGGTGGATACATATGTGGATCTGATGTATACAGGCACTTAGTTGTGTTCTACTCATACAAGGCTGCATATATCTGCAGCGCTGGAAAATACATAAATAAATAGAATCCTACCAGAAAATGGTGGGAGACAGCTGGAAAGTCCTCGTGGCTTGCGAGGAGACCCCAGAGCCCGAAGAGGGCAGAGGAAGCCCTGAAGAGACCTGAGGCACACTGGGGCTTTGTTTAAGCTGCTCACCCTCTCCACTTAGCAGCTGATATCTGGTTTTCCATGCATCCTCCAGCCTCCAGCTGGTCCCAGAGCTTTAACTCTAGTTATTTTGCTCTGGATTGGAGAGATAGCAGGAGAAAATAGACATTTAGAGGCTTTTTTGAGGGTCCTCACTTTATGCGATTTCACTTATGCACATGGGGCCCTGGGATATATCCCCCACCTAAGTGGGGTGATACCTGTGCCTCATAACAATACCCAGAGTAAGCCCATTGATTTCATTTAGTGTACTTAGAGTAGCTGCATACAAAACCCCAAGTGTCTCATGATGTAAGGTTTGCAGATATTCTTTTTGCAGATAATGGGAAGTGTCTCATGATGTAAGGTTTGCAGATATTCTTTTTGCAGATAATGGGAACTGTGGAAAGTGTTTGTTGTTTCACCCCAGTATTTATTCTATTTTCAACATCTTATTTCCTAGCAAGAAAAGTCAGACCCTCGAATCATATTCCTGGGAAAATAACAAGTCCCTAGAGATTTTAAAGTCCAAAGATATTGGCTGAACTGATCAAAACTTGGTCAGAGAGATTTTAGGAGAGAATAAATCCATCATTTTGATATCATCATATGTCTCACTTTTTGCCCAAATGTCCTGTAAAGTTTGATGTCATGCTATTTTTAGTTAGGAAAGTTATCCATTAATCTTATCCATTGTCTAAAATAATAGTTGAATCTATACTTATTATGTTCACTTTACATATAGAGTAATGGACTGGGAGCAACACATATCACAATGGCAATATTATCTTCCTAACATTTTTGTGCATATATCAATGGCATAACAGAATGCAGGACTAGGGAGACCTAAATCCAAATGCCCACTCAGCAATGAAGTTAATTGGGTCACCTTTGGCTAGTCGATCGCTCTCTGTCATATCCACACCATACATTTAAAGCACAATTCCCAGTACCCATGACCAACTACAGTTCCCTGAATTCATTGGGGGAAGCATTAGGTTTCGAATGTATGGTGTGGACGGGCTCTATGTACTTAATGTTTATAGACCCAATAATTAACTTCAGAGGTGGTTTTAGGGTAACTCAACTGGATTGGCCTCACCGGGTGCCATGCTGCAGGGAGCACCACAACAATGCTGTAGAACAGAGCACAAGAGGTGGTGGTGGTTGTGGGGTTTGCACCAGATTTTAGCATTGCACATGGGCACCACTGACATTTGAGAACCCCAAGTCTGCCACTCTTAACTGTACAACCATTATTTGCACCTATTGTTGTTACAAAGGTTTCACGCCACTCCCTCAATCTTTGCCAAGATACCAAGGGGTCCCAGGGTCTCACCCCGGGCCACATTTCCATTGAGAAGTAAGATGCACTGAAGGCTGCCTTTAAGAAATATGGTTTAATTACACATATTTATGCTTGAATTTAGATAAAGGGGCTGCAGATCTTACAGCAATGTCATCTCAAGAGCAGCTTGTTCTTCACAGCAGCTGAAATATACTCAGAGTCCTGCAGAGCAGCTCAGTTTGGAAACACAGCCATCCTAAGCACCATCCCTTTATTCCTGCTTTCCATCCAGATCTAATGTCTGTTTCCCTTCAGTCCCCAACTCCTTGTCCTTCCTGCCAGAACCCCTGCCAAATGCAGCCCCTCCCCTTCAGCCTCAGCCATTCCAAACTTGGTGCAAAAGGCACAATTTTCCTGTGCCATTACTCCCGTAACCTTGGCAATTTCCGCCTTCCAAACTACCCAGCCACTTGCTGGCTGGCGCACAGCCTTAGTTGTGCTGATCACTTCTCTGCTTCTCCTGTTAGGTTAATCACTTCCTCATGGGCCCTCTGTCAGGCAGCTTCCTGGTCCCAGGAAATTGGTCTCACCTATATTTTAGCACTTCGCTAATCCAGTGTCTAGCATTTATTAAATTTAAGAATCTTGGGAAATCTGCACAACCTGCAAACTTATAACAATATAATAAAAGGCAACTTAGAGTTTCTCTTGCTTGCAGAGCACAACTATAGTACCGAAGGGGAAGCTTTGATGGACACATAATCCCTTTGCCTTTTCTTTGCCATCCCATTTATGAAGATTTCAAGTCAGTGCACTACGTCTGTTTTTTAGTGGCACGAGGCCAACAGGTTACTGAACTGTCTCCGTTCCGCAAAGTTCACACAAAGTTCAATCTCAGGAAGCACTTTAAAAAGTACTAAATATGAAGTCTCTGTATTCAGCTGTGGTGTATGAGGTTGTTGTGAAATGAAGGGTTTTTTGGTATGCAGTGAACATTTTTATCCTTATCAGCCATTGGCTTTCACTGGCTGTAGGGTACATTTGTCTTCCTGAGTGTTGTATCTGAATGGTTTTGCATGCTGACTTTTTGGAGAAGGGATATGTGTGCATTTTTGGTTAAAATATGGGGTATTATTTCATGATCCCTTTCTTGTTTATACCTGTATACCTGAAGAAGCGTCTCCATCCCCCTCACTCAGCCAGGACACTGAGGTCCAGCGCCAAGGGCCTTCTGGTGGTTCCCTCACTGCGAGAAGCAAAGTTACAGGGAACCAGGCAGAGGGCCTTCTTGGTAGTGGCACCCGCCCTGTGGAACGTTCAACTCAGTACATAACACCCTCCCATCAGATGTCAAGGAAATAAACAACTACCTGACTTTTAGAAGGCAGCCCTCTTTAGGGATGTTTTTAATGACTGATGTTTTAATGTATTTTAAATCTTTTTTGGGATGGTGCCCAGAGTGGCTGGGGAAACCCAGCCAGATGGGTGGGGTATAAATAAATTGTTGTTGTTTTATGTATTTTGTGATTAACTGAATTTTCATATACTGTTTCATATCATTTGCTTCTTGTTGCTGTATTTGTTGCTTTGGATTTCCTTTTGGATGTAAAGAAAAGGGGGCTACAGATAAAATAAGGGTGAATGATGAGTGATATAGGGCTAAAGTTTAAATAAAAACCGGGTATGGGGACCCAGATGTTGGTAGACTCCAATTCCTCTCAGTCCTGGACAGACTGGACAATGGTTAGGGAAGATGGGAGTTGGAGTCCAAAAATACCTGGAGGAACACAGGCGCTTCACCCCTGACATAAATGAACAAGTCTTTCTATTGATAACACTCACCTCCACAATCAATTTACTGTTGCAATCTAAGCGCACAATCCTATTCATGCCTACTCAGAAATCAGCCCCACTGAATTCAATAGGAAATGAATAGATTAAATTTACTTTCTGCTTAAATTTAGTGTAGGGTGTTATGTTATAATTCATCAAAAACAAATGGGACTTTTTTATGCAAGTTGATAACAAGTTTGAAGCCTTCCAGTTAAGATTAATTTGGAAACACTCTCTCTCTCTCTCTCTCTCTCTCTCTCTCTCTGTGTGTGTGTGTGTGTGTGTGTGTATACGTACACACATATATATTGCTTCTTAAGTACTTTGTAATGGCACAAGTACTTACAACATTAGGAGCACAACCCTATACATGTCTGCTCAATTCTTTACTCACCTACCTGGAAGGAATCTCAAGTGAATTCAGCAGAACTTACTTCTGAGTAGACAAATTGTACTGTAAGAAAGAATGGCATATATTATTACTGTTCACCTTGTTTGTCACCATTCATGAGCTATTGAAGGCTATTTCCAATCAACTGTTTGACTTGACAGCTTATTCTTTCCATTAAATTTCCCTTTTTGCAGCCAGCTGTGCCTTGGCATGTTCCTCAGGCTTCAGGCATTACTTCACATCTGTCTCCTTGATCCCCATGATCCACATTTTTGCTTTTCAGAGCCATTCATCATTATTTTTCATTGTTTGTTCAAAGCTACTGCAAGTTGGAAAAGTACATGTTTTGAATGAACCATTTCTAGATCAAGATTTTTCCTCATCTGCTTAGCATCATTCCAGGAAGATTTTTCTGAAATTTAAATTTACAAACAGTGCTGTGATGTGCTGAATAAAATACCACTGAAGCTTTGTGGCAAGGTGGGCCTGGCCCTACCATTGGGCAGAGTGAGGCAGCTGCCTTAGACAGAAGGTGGTGTGTACTTCCTGCCCTATGTCCCCTAAGAAAACCTGCTGCACTCAGGTGTACTGGAGAACATTTATTGATTGCCAGTGCTTTATGACCAGCCTGGTCAGCATATGGACATGCAATGGAGAGAGGCTCCATTTTGTCTTTCACCTCAGGCAGCCAAATGTCTTGGGCTGGCCCTGCGAAGGAGGGTATTTGAAGCAATAATGTGGTAAAAAGTTGCCTTTATTATAATTATTATATGAAAAAAATATTTTTAAAATATGTGTTATCATTTGCAAGATGATTTAGACCTTTTAGATATAGCAAAATGAGAAATTAATTGATCAAGTATCAACAAACAGAATGAGGCACTGAAGTATAACATCAAAGCTACCAACGTGAAGGCAGATTTCAAGATAACATTAAGGAAATCATATCCCATTTGTTTACCCACAGATTTTTCCTTTGGGGGGGATGAAATTCATTGTTAGTTAAACTCATTAATGTCAATGTACTCTACTATAAGTATGAGTAATTTTGGGTATCACCAATATTCTTGTCCAGTGGTAATGTTTTGTCCAACCAGTGATGTTCTGAAGCAGGGCTGAGGAAACTTGTTCTGCAGAAGTTGGGAGACAACAAATCCCCTAATCCCTTACCACTAACTTACACTGCCTAGGACTGATGCCAATTGAAGTCCAACACCATCTGGAGGGCCACAGGTTCCCACCCCAGCTGAAGGGAAGGAAATGGCATCTCAAAGCAAGATGAAAGGTGGAGTGCATCTAGTATGCATTTTTACCAAATGACTCACACACCCCTAACTTTTCGTCTTCCACCTGGCATGCCAGAGGCATTTTCACAGCTGAAGGATGTTATTACAGGTCAAGGAGGGTGTGGAGCAGGACCAGTGCGAGTGTGGCCTGAGGAGAGTCTTGTGGGCAAGACAGAGAGTCCTGGAGGGTCCCTATCCCTAATGGATTGAGAGTTCTTGTTAGAGGTATAGGTTGGTTGCTCGAGAGCAATCAGGCAATATGCTGCAATAGTCTGTTTTAAAGCTTTCTTATCAGTGATAAAAGCCTTTGGAAAGCGGAGCGCCTCTATCCTGTGTCTTGCTCATTCACTGGCAGAATCTGAGAGTGGGCAGTCCTTAAACCTTCCCCAGCAGAGTAGTTTCTTGACGCCCAGTCTGCGCCTCCCCTCTCTGCGCAGAAGCCTACTGTGCAAGGAAGCCATGGGTAACAGGGGACCTCTCTCCTCCCCGCTTTGCTCAGGCGAGGTGTCCTGGCACTGCCTCGCCCCCTCCGAGCCCTGCATCTCCTCTCCACTAGAGGCGTGGCTACCTTCCTCCGCTGAGGAAGTGCTGCTTCCCACGATCTTTGGGGGCTCACTGTAATCCATTCGGCTTTCCCCCTCTCGCCCCTGAGCCGATGGCAGTTCCCTGACAGTTTTGGATTCAGAATGTTGCATGCCCCGCTCTCTCACTGCCACATGCTTCAACACGTGATGAAAAAATGTGTATATTAATAAAATCCAACTCCAGAATTTTTAGAGTTGTAAAAAATGTGCATAGGTAACACTCTTGTTCACATATTGAACAACATCCCTTCAATTTTTATTTTCATTCTGGAAAAGAAAGTTCAGCGAATCAGGAAGGCGTCTCCATTTCTATAGCACCTCTCACCCCTGAAGACCTCCAAAGTACTTAGCAAATTTAGCAAGGAATATTATTTCATCAGCTCCAGAAAGCTGTCCTCACTGGGGTGCATTTTGGCAGTTGGGAGACTACTCTGTCCAATGAAGACAACAGAGTAACTGTCTGAAGGCTTAGTAAAGTTACCACCAGTGGAATTTGTTCAGAATAGTGGGTTATCACTCCTCATCTAGCAGAAAGCACTGCAGGATTTCTACGCATCCATCAGAATATGGTCCTGCTGCTAAATCTACTACTGTAGCTCCTGTCTCTATACTGTTAGAAGGTTTTATGCCTTTGCTTTTAATTTTATATATTGGATAGAGGTCACAGACTTTATATTGAAGACTCCTGAAATGACCAGGTGTCTGTGTTGGTTGTTGGTTGGCACCTGTCTGTCTACGGAATAGGATTCCTTCGGGGGTTAAGCAAACCATTGGAGAGTTACAGCACCTGCTGTGGCTGTAGAAGTAGTGCAGATAAAGGAGTCCAGTTTCACTGGTGCAGATGCACTATGACATTTCTCTCTGCACTCCTTCCAGCTGTCATTCCTGCTCTGGATACACAACCTGATTGTCTCCCTCCAGGCACTGCAATCATCTGGTGTAGTTCTGGTGCAGTGCTTTAAATCATGAAAATGCCAAGGTGTTGGTCCAATAGAAACAACGGGTTAATATAGCTATGTAGTCTAAGAAGTGATTTATTTTTCTTTTTGTTTCAAGCAATTGTTTCTTTTATAGTTATCTAATTGATGATTATTATTTTTTAAAAAAGATAGTGCCCTCTGTGTTTGTTATAGATGTGTGTTTGCCAAGATGCATTCATATATATTTTGCAAATAGTAGCAGGTCCAGGTGCAAATGAAGTGCTTGCATATCAATATTTTTCAAGTGGTGCCACAATTTCCTGGTCCAACGGTTTAGCAGCAGGACAAAGATCTGCAACAAATTACTTCTCATATCCAGCTGGAGTGACTGCAATGAGCATTAATTGATTAGAGCAGCAGCAGTTATTCTATCTAGTCGATAGGCTGATGTGCGGGGTGCTTGTCTTAATGTATGACTTATTAGTGTGAGCAGTATTGTACTAATGCCCAGAACGGCAATCAAATCAACATGGGGTGCTGCCTTTCATCTCACAGTGGGACAAAAACCATTGGGCTCTAGTAAACGTGACCTCAGAGTACAACTTTGGTGAAAGAGGCAAAGATCCAGCAGGCTTTTCTTATGTCTTTATATTCTTAACTATTTGCTATAGTTGCATCTGAAATACTGCATATGAATATTTCTCAAGCAATTATTCCTTTTATAGTTATCTAAGATAGTGCCCCAGTGTTTGTTATAGATATGTGTTTGCCAAGATGTATTCATATACATTTTGCAAATAGTAGCAGATCCAGCTGCAAATGAAGTGCTTGCATATGAATGTTTTTCAAGAGGTGCCACAATTTCTTGGTCCAACAGCTTAGCAGCAGGGCAAAGATCTGTGACAAATTACTTCTCTCATACGCAGCTTGAGCGATTGCAATGGTCACTCCATTTCAAATGCACCTACCTTTTCAAGGGACCTCATCTGCATTCCAGCTGCACACCTGGAAAGAATGAAACCATCCTATAGAAGGCATGCCCTATCTGTGCTGGCAAAACAGCAGTTTCCCACCCAGCTCCTCAAAGAGCCACAGCTTCTGAGTTATGTTAACAATTTGAAGTTAGTAGGTGCCACAAAAAAGCACATAAATTATACCCCTTCCCATTATATCACCAAAAAGTAAAAAGCATTTGCAATCATTACTTTTCCCCTAGTCTTATATTGTGCAGAGTCCCTACCATATAAAAGTAATCCAATGCTTCAGTGTAATGTGCATCATGTGCAGGGCTGTGGTTGTGTTATGTTTTCCAAGTTGATGCCAAGGTAACAAGTACGAGGAAGGTGGAATAAATCATTCACTTGATTGTCAGGACCAAGAATACATGGCTGAGTGGGCATAGCTAGAGGTATGACATCACAGCTCCTGATTTCTGGCAATTTGTAGAAGCACCGATTTATGTCAGAAGAGTCCTACAAGTAGACTTAACAATGCACCAAGCTTCCGCTGGTTGATTTTAAAAGCAAAACACTTTCCATAGTAAACTCTCATAATCGCCATCACCTCTTTGCAGAAGGTGATTAAAATGTCTTAGCAATGATGCAGATCTGATTGGAACGATCCTTAAAAATTACCTCCTTGTCCAAAACCCATCAACCAAACAGACACTCATTGATTTTGTTTTAGCCCTAAAGGCTAATCAGATGAATGTTAATCACATAGTTCTACCCCATTGAGTTTCCAGTTGTGTTCTAGATATATTTGAATCTGCTTTTTTAAAAGGGTTGTCGGGTTTAAATTTTTATCAAGCCTCACAGAAGGCAAATGAGTAACACTGCATAAATGCAAGCAGGAAGAATAGCATTAAAAAAAATGAAGATCAGCTTGACCTACAGTTTCTGATGATCACATGGCAGAATCACATGTTATTTTAGACACTGATACTAAATGAGAGGCAGATGCATTGATAAGACACTGATACAGTGGTACCTCGCAAGACAAATGCCTCGCAAGACGAAAAACTCGCAAGACGAAAGAGTTTTTCGTTTTTTGAGTTGCTTCGCAAGACGAATTTCCCTATGGGCTTGCTTCGCAAGATGAAAACGTCTTGCAAGTTTGTTTCCTTTTTCTTAAAACTGTTAATACCCAGGGTGCATTGCTTGAAGAGGTGCTTCGCAAGACGAAAAATTCGCAAGACGAAAAAACTCGCAGAACGAATTAATTTCGTCTTGCGAGGCACCACTGTATTAAACAAGAGGCAGATGCATTGCCCAATTAATGGATTGGATCCAGACTTGGCTATGCTTAGAGTACACCTTTTGAAGTGAGTGGGAGTTAAGTGCGCCATTATGTTCCATTGATTTCAATGGGGGTATGCTAAGCATGACTTGTGTTGGAATCCTAAACCCACTTAATTTGGAGCAAGCCCCACTGAATTCGATAGGACTCAATATTCCAGCCCCCCCCCCCACATCACACTGACTTCACTGTGCATTGCAGGGATCTTAGCAGCCCAGCTTCTGTTCGTTCAGCAGCGACACCAAAAGCAACAAACCCTGTAGGCTAAATTCCAACTGTTCACTATAAACACTTAGCACCAGTATAATGCGGGGAAGATTTTATCTCTTCCTTTTTTCCTTGCTCAAAACAAATGGTTCTTAAAATTCTGTGGTGATGTTTTTCTTTTTTTGGCACTTATAGGACAGGGACATTGACAGAGTGCTATCAGTTTAGCACTCCAGCAGCAAACCAGAGGCTCCGAACAAGTCCCCTGAAGCAAAATGGTACAGTTTTGCTTATTTCTAAAATGAAAGCCAATATGCCAGCTGAGAAGCTGATACAAAATACCTGACGGAGCCCCCTTATTGGAGAAGCCTGCCCAGAACGTAAAGGGGACAGGCACCATAAGGCTTAGCATCCCTGAGTTTATATACTGTGAGATTTAGAAGCACTAGAAACAATCTTACTGAAGAAAAATCTACCCATCGAAAGCCACTGAACAAGCAACTTCAGTTTTGCTTTAGAAAATAACATCAACTGACTATCAGGACTAGATATCAGCAAGCAACTAAGTGAATTGTGTTCCTGTTCCAATACTGTATTCATTTGCTGGTCCAATGTGCATGCGGCATGACATGACACAACATGCATGAGCAAGAAAGAGCCATAATCTGCCTCAAGGTCATGCAGACTCCCTCTACCTTCTTCTCCTCCCACAGGGCCAGCCAGGATCCTTAAGCTTGTTCTTGCCGTTAAATTAAAGGTAAAGGTAAAGGGACCCCTGACCATTAGGGCCAGTCGTGGCTGACTCTGGGGTTGTGGCGCTTATCTCGCTTTATTGGCCGAGGGAGCCGGCGTACAGCTTCCCGGTCATGTGGCCAGCATGACTAAGCCGCTTCTGGTGAACCAGAGCAGCACACGGAAACTGTTGGGATACTGCCAGGGAGACAAAGGCCATCATGCCTCCACGCCGTCTCCGGACGATCCATCAACCTCCCGTAGAAACGCAGTATCAGTCAATTAGCGACACAAGCCTCAGAAATAGCTTTCCACATTCCAAGGACTGTGCATGCCCTTTGCAGAGTTCGCACAACGAAAGATGCACTCAGGAGAGCATTATTTACAACTTTATTCAGCGTTGGTCAGAACAAAGAAAACATGACTGCCTGCTTCGATGTCCAGGCACAGAGAGAGAAACAAAAGCTATATACAAAAGAGAAACTTCCTGTGAGCCGGAAGTACGCAGACTCTGTAACTCACAAAGCCTGCTCCCTTTTAAGGTGGAACGGAAATATCCTAACATAAACACCGTTTACCTTCCCGCTGGAGAGGTACCTATTTATCTACTTGCACTTTGACGTGTTTTCGAACTGCTAGGTTGGGAGGAGATGGGACCAAACAACAGGAGCCCACCCTGTCGTGGGGATTCGAACCGCCGACCTTCTGATTGGCAAGTCCTACGCTCTGTGGTTTAACCCACAGCGCCACCCACGTCCCTTGTCTTTAAATTATCTCACTCCTAATAAAGTCATTCTAGCTATAAAGGCCACAGCATTAGAGGTGAAACCCCCCGCCCCATTTTTAAAAGCAGCAGTTCTGTCAGGAGCATAGGAGGTTCCTCTATTATACCGAATCAGACCATCGGTCTACTAACTCAGTATTGTCAACACTGATTGGCAGCATTTCTCCATGGTTTCCAGGGTCCCAATTTTACCTGGAGATGCTGAGGGCTGAAGCTGGGACTTTTGGCATGCAAAAGAGAGCATCTTAGTGCTTTGTTCCTTGTTTTATTTATTTATATGTTATTTGGTTTACAGTAAAAGCCCAGCTCCCCCCTCAGGCAACAGTATGCAGCACACAACAATGCCAAGGTAAGTATTGTTCATTACATGGGTTAAGCAATTTAAGTACAAAGACATTGCTGAATACAAAAAAAAATCATACAATGCCAGATAGCCCAGAATGCCGGTGGCACAAGTTGGCCCTCCTCTTCCTTATTTGTAAAGGTTATGAAATGTCTTTTGTTCATTGTGAAATATAAAGAAAAGAGGCCCCACGACTTTGCCACCTGAATTCCTGTAACATAAAATCAGCGGCCTGTTGTCTGCAGAGAACTCATGGAAGGTTTCTGAGTTAGCCTTACGTTGTTGCACAATTGGCTCCTGTACATGCTGTGTAAATACTCACACACGGAGAGTTCAATAGACTAATCAATAAAGCTCAGAACTAAGTATTCTCTTAGGCCACCATGCTGCTCAAGAATGCTGTTAACCATGGCAAGAGCATAGTTATGACAAGGATCTAGTATACTCCCAGACAGCTTTACTATCTGAAGTGTGAGCAGGGATGCCAACTTGAATCAAATATTTTTTGGGGGGGCAGGGAAGCCCCACCCCACATAATCAGAAGATGCAGCATATGCACACCATTTGAATGGCAATGCCCATCAACTTTGGGGGCACCCAGCTCCCTCAAATATTTTATGGGGGTGTGTGCAAAGGACCAAAGCCTATAAGGCGGAGTATTAATTTCTATGATAGAATTGGCCTAACATTTATTATCATCACCATCATTTTGTCTGATCCTCTAAGGCCGTGTTAGGGAGGACTAATGACCTCCTTTTGGTGGAGATATGCTGGGTGCTAAAATAGATAGCACTTCTGTCCCATTCTGCAGAACCCTAAATAGGAAGTTAGTGGTTTAAGATACAGCTGCTTCCAACACAAGCAGAACTTTTGTAAAGCCAAAGAACAGATTTACAGAGGATGCATTCGCTATTCCCGGTGGAGACAGATAGTTTATAAAGATGTTCTTTTAACCAAATAAACTAGGCCAAAGTTCCATCTCATTGAGGGTGATGCTCAACAACGACTGAAGTAACACACACACACACACACACACACCACACACCATCAACATTTACCATGGGATTTATTCAGATCAAATTATACATCTTCCTGCTGTGATATGAATAACATCGCCATTTAAATTGTGATTATAAAATGCGGCACTATTAACCTTCATAATTGCTCCTGCCTGAGATGTACAACTCACAAAACAAACTTGTGGTTAAGTATGAAACTTATGAAATCTTTGGCTGAAATTATTTCCAAATACAGTGTAAGAATGGGCAGCCTCCATGCTGATTCTAACTTAAATGGTTTATACACAGGATTCTATACAACTCACTGGCAGGACTCATTATCCAGGACTGCAGCAGGGCTTTTCCTAGGATGAAATGAGAAGGAGATGGAGGCAAGCCTGCAGGCTGGGTTGTCCTTAAGGGGCAGTGCACAGTTACTTCACAATGCCTGAATACTTGAGTTCCCACCAAAAATAAATCATAATAAAGTTTTAAATTGGACACTTATTTCAGTGAGACTTAATATGCAGTTAATTTTCCCTGGGCTATGTTCAGTATGCCCAGCACTGAACAGTTAGTTAAAGCAAGCAGCCACCTAATAGGAGCCGTCATTTTGAAAATTACAGCTTTTTAGTGTAACACAAGGATCAATCCAGGAACCAGGCTGCACTCTGAATACCAACAACCAGCCAGGCACAGCTTTGGAAAGGCTTAATGAATGCTGCAATAGCAAGATAGACCAAAAAGCAAGCTAATGAATTCATCTACAGTGAGAGAAAAAGAAGGGGACTGCCAACATTTCACTGAGCAGGAAACCAAGTCTCTTTCATATAAAGGGAAACTGGCACACAGAGAGAATTCTATAAAATATGCTGTGTCATTTTTTCACCCTCATCCAAAATTCTCCTTCAGTTTTCTGGCTTATTTAGTTGCCAAATGAGTTCTTACATCCAATCCTGGGTTACGTTCCGTCAACGTTTTCTAAAACTCAAAAGCACTGTTAAGAGGTTTCAGGCAAAAGTGGATCAATGGGAGTGAAGACAATGGCAAGACAATGGTTCTGGGGACAGCCAAATGATGCCATCCAGACATTGTTGAACTCTAGCTAGCATGGCCAATGGTCAATGAGCTGGTGCCCATCAATGTGCTGGCATGATATTGGCTACCTAGAGATGGGGGGGACATCCAAACCAGTTCACAGTTAAAGGTGAACTAGGTTTAATTTTTAATTCTTGAAACAATGCACAAACCAAAGCATAGCCGTCCTTCCTCTTCATCCTGGAGAAGATGGCCAAAGGGTTCTGTCTTGGGCCCGGTCTTATTCAACATCTTTATCAACGACTTGGATGATGGACTCAAGGGCATCCTGATCAAATTTGCAGATGACACCAAACTGGGAGGGGTGGCTAACACCCCAGAGGACAGGATCACACTTCAAAACGACCTTGACAGATTAGAGAACTGGGCCAAAACAAACAAGATGAACTTTAACAGGGAGAAATGTAAAGTATTGCACTTGGGCAAAAAAGAATGAGAGGCACAAATACAAGATGGGTGACACCCGGCTTGAGAGCAGTACATGTGAAAAGGATCTAGGAGTCTTGGTTGACCACATACTTGACATGAGCCAACAGTGTGACGCGGCAGCTAAAAAAGCCAATGCAATTCTGAGCTGCATCAATAGGAGTATAGCATCTAGATCAAGGGAAGTAATAGTGCCACTGTATTCTGCTCTGGTCAGACCTCACCTGGAGTACTGTGTCCAGTTCTGGGCACCACAGATCAAGAAGGACACTGACAAACTGGAACGTGTCCAGAGGAGGGCAACCCAAATGGTCAAAGGCCTGGAAATGATGCCTTATGAGGAACGGCTAAGGGAGCTGGGCATGTTTAGCCTGGAGAAGAGGAGGTTAAGGGGTGATATGATAGCGATGTTCAAATATATAAAAGGATGTCACATAGAGGAGGGAGAAAGGTTGTTTTCTGCTGCTCCAGAGAAGCGGACACGGAGCAATGGAGCCAAACTACAAGAAAGAAGATTCCACCTAAACATTAGGAAGAACTTCCTGACAGTAAGAGCTGTTCGACAGTGGAATTTGCTGCCAAGGAGTGTGGTGGAGTCTCCTACTTTGGAGGTCTTTAAGCAGAGGCTTGACAACCATATGTCAGGAGTGCTCTGATGGTGTTTCCTGCTTGGCAGGGGGTTGGACTCGATGGCCCTTGTGGTCTATTCTAACTCTATGATTCTATGATTCAAAATTTGCACTTATCTGAATTTTGCAAGTTGCAATAGCAAATTTTGCAATTATCTGAATTTTGTAAGTTGTTGGCATCCATCTGCATCAAGAGACAATGGAGTGATCTTCCAAGGGTGAAGTCAAACTGCTGTGTTAGCAGCACTGAAGTGACCACCCCATGACACTGAAAGACACCGCAGGGTGGGGGTCCACAGGAGAGGCAAGGGCTGGGCTGACCTGTGTGAGAAGGGACAAAGCAACTTGCAGAGGTAATTGGGGTGGGGGTGGCAGGCTGGGAAATGAGCCACAATCCCAGCTAAGATGGAAGCTAGGATTGCCAGAGGTAATTTGACAATGCCCTGTGACAGAAATTTCATTGGGACTGCCAAGATAACAACTGAAGTCTAGCAGGAATCATTAGAGAATCAAAAGACAAAGGCTTCTTCTGTAGCACAGTGAAGTTTCATTCTTCAAAATATTTTTAATTTCAAGCACTGGCTTTCATTTTATTTCTAACCATTTGCTTCTTTACCACCAGCCTCTGAAGTCAGGGAGAATCAGTGTTTCAACGTTTGCAGCTAAAGTTCAACACTCACAGCTGAGCTTCTGGCCTTGTAGCTGCTCAAGTTGATCAGCCAGCAAAATACTGTTCAATTCCTTTCTGAGGCTATGAATTGTTGAACCAATATTGGTCGCAAAAGGGCATACTGAGGTCAGATTAGATATCCTGTAGGGTATATATCAAGAGGGATGGTGAATCAGGAGCCACAATGGTGGAAAACCAAAACACAAATATAGAATCTGGGCAGAAGATCAGAAGCATTTTGCTTATGCCTACCTGAGCAAAGAAATGCACATGGAAAGAATTCTCAGAAGATTAGAGATCCCTTGAGATCGCTCAAAAAATGTCAAGGCAGAACTGCTCTTGGAAGATTGCAGTGGCTACTTCAGCTCCTATTTTTTACTGTAATACTTAGATAAGGCATATACATAAGTGCCTTTGCAGGATTAATAATGATAATGACCCAAAGCTACCTGCAAACACAATATAAGCATTAAAACCAATTAGAACAAACACAACCTTAAAACCACATTTCTCCAAACAAAAGACAGGTATTGCAGATCCTGCTCCACTGATAGAGGAATCCCTTCAAATCAATGGCCAAAAGCACAAATAAAAAAGAAAGTATTTGCCTGGTGCCTAAAAACAGAAAAAGCTGGCACCAGGTGAGCTTCTCCGAGATGAGTACTCCACAAGCAGGGAGCCATCACTGAAAAGGCCAATTCTTGTACTACTACCCTCCAGACTTCCTATGGAATAGGCATACAAAGAGAGGTCCCAGATGAATATCAGAGGTTCTGGGTTGGTTCAAGTGAGATAAAGAACATAATATGAGTCCTGCTACAACTAGTCCAGCATCTTGTTTCCCAGACAGGTGCTCCTGGGAAGCCCGTCAGCAGGGAAATAGACATAACTTTGGCTGAAGTATGCAGAAATGGCTGCACAGCTTATGTGGTAAGCGGATCAGCACTTTGACACAGTTAGAAGTGCTATTATGTCCTTTTCCCATCTAATGCTCCACAATTGTTAGATTAGAGAACCAGGTACTGAGACAATAATCTCACTCTCAGGTGTTAGGCATTTCATCCTCTGGAACTGTGCAGGGGGAGGAAAGGGCTTCTGTGTTAGTATTCCCAACAAATAGATTTTTATTTATAAATGTGTATAAAGGAGTGTAAGGGTTGCATTTTGGGAAGTGGGACAGGAAAGAACACATATTTTTGGCCTATTCTATCATATTACTTTTTGCCCATTAGATATAATGAAATGAGAACAAGGATGTGTGAGGAGGAAGGTGGTCAACGGATGCTTTTATGCCTCCCTCTGACTGTTTATTAATTACTGAAGAGGGATTGGGCTTTCTAAGAGCAGGGACAAGGATCATAAGACGAGCCAATATGTGTCAAACCAAAGACCCTTCCAGTCAAACATTCTGTTCTCACAATAGCCTTCCAGATATTGTTAGAGAAGAAAATGCTAAGGGGTAGACCTGACACAAATCCAGAGTGCCTCCTTCTGGCTATTCCTGGTTTGACTTCACCCCTGGAGGCGTACTCCTTTGTCTTTCAAGATAGACAGATGCCAAGAACAACAATACTATCAATGTTTCATTACATCAACATTATACTGACATCAACAGTAAATAATATGATAAATAAAGCTGTTTGTTAGTAAAGTTGTAAGACAAAAATAATGAGGTTAGAGAGTATTCTATGTTAAAATGAACTACTGTAGTTTAGTGACAAATCTTTCTAAAATCCCAAGTTGTATCAGAATGCAATCAAATTAAAGCGAATAACTTATTTGCTTCTAGGCTGCAAGCAGCCCATTACATTGATCTTAATTAGATCAGACACAGTTTCTCACAAACCTATTGGATTTGTCTAATTTCATGGTTGGTTGTAAAATCAATCTGTTGTGTTCTCTTAACAAAAAAAAGTTACTTAAAACGTATTTGGTTTGAAAAGTTAAAAAGAAAACAGCCAAGGCCTTTGTTGCTGTTGACTGGCTTTGAATTTTGCACTATTGAATGGGTTCCTTGGAGGGATGATTCTGTCTCTCCTTCTACCTGAGCTGCCATAATAGGCATTCCTCGCCCCGGAAGGTCTTTGAGGAATCCCCCTTCTGACTGGTGCCCTGTTCACTCATTCAACAACAGTATTCAATTTATGCATGTAGAAGGGGAGGGAACAGCATTGCAGCAGCAAGCTCCTCCTCTCCCTCAGCACATGTGTTCATTAAACATCTGAAACCACTTCCATTTACAGCTGTATGTGCAGAAGCTCTGTTCAGGCATTTATTGAACACACATGGAAAGGGCAGAAACCTAGATCCCTCACGAGTGCTCCTCGGACTTTTTTTTTAAAAAAGACTGAATAGGACTTAAATGACTGGCGGATTGAGGGGCTGTAAGACAGACAATTATGGCTCAAGGCCTTTATCAGATGTGCTGGGGTCTGAGACTCAAAAGGAAACCCCTTCCATACTCTAACTGGAAAAGATGTTCATATACATTTAAGGAACAAGTTAGATTTTCCTTTGGTGAAGGAATGAAAGTGGAGTAATATCTGTTGTATCTTTTTTCAATAGTAGCCTGAGCAGATCTGGTATCTTTTGAATTACTCTGATTCAGCTGCTTTTGCATATGCTTACATCGATTTGCACAGTATGGGGAGCAGAGCTTTCACAGGCCCATGAGTAACCACAATTAGTTCTCATTGATTAACATTGGCTTAATAGGCCATGCAGGAAGCTAGGTCAAAGATAGTTCCAGTCATGGAACAATTTGTCAGCTGAAATAAATTTAGGATTCATCTTCTCTACCCATAAACTTCGTTCATTATCAGCAAAACTTTCATTGCATTTGATCATATCTCAGAGTCAGTGTGGTGTAGTGGTTAAGAGTGGTGGACTCGTAATCTGGTGAACCGGGTTCGCGTCCCCGCTCCTCTACATGCAGCTGCAGGATGACCTTGGGCTAGTCGCACTTCTCTGAAGTCTCTGAGCCTCACTCACCTCACAGAGTGTTTGTTGTGGGGGAGGAAGGGAAAGGAGATTGTTAGCCGCTTTGAGACTCCTTAGGGTAGTGATAAAGTGGGATATCAAAGCCAAACTCCTCCTCCTCCTCCTTCTACCTTTTATTATTCTTTTAGGGCTCCTTCTGAAATTTTCTTGACTGTGTGGAATTCACTTTAGTGGTGTTCCATCTCATATTGTGGAGGTAATATTAGAAGTCTGAGGTCACAGGGATGAATCCATGACCATAACATAGGTCCCTCTCATGCCAGCACTGAACCAGTTTCTGCAGCAGGCAAAATGGTCTCCTCTCATGTCATCTCCTGACATTACCTTCCCAGTGCAGCAAGGAATTGTGGTGCAATGGCTGCTGCACATAAAATATAATGTCAAAAAGGGCTGGTAGGTTCTGATACAAATGCTAAAGAGCTCTTGGCGCTTACTTCCTGGTAAGACAATATTACAGATATTTAAAGGATTTTGTAGAACAGCTACTGTATGCAGTCAAGGCACTTTGTTATATTAATGGCCCACCTGCTGTTTCTAAAGAAGGATGAGCTTTAAGTCTTTATCCATTGGCTTGATTTCCTACGCCCAGCATAGTTCCAAGGGGTTTACCTAGTTTACCTTCAGGCACTAGGCCTGCTGGCAGACCAACTCTGTGTTACAAAGAAGTCTGCAAACATGATATGAAGGCTGCCAACATTAACCCCAACCATACGGGAATCCCTTGAAGATGTGCCTGGAGACAAGTGATTAATATATAGATTTCTTAGTGTACAAAAACACGTGCGTTGTCTCTTTTTTCAAGTTCTGTTTTCTAAAATTCAGTTTCATTTGTTGTGAGACATTAGTGTTACATACAATGTTAGGTTAGGAAGAAAAGGGGGGGTGAGTGGGGTGGGGTGGTTATGTTTCCAGTCTTCTACTTAGTCTATGTGTGGGATATTGTGTCAGCATTACTTGTATGGGTTCTCTTACTATTTGCTTGTTGTGCTTCCTTGGTGGTGAGAGAAGTTGGGGAGTGGCCTAGGTTGTGGTTGCTTGTATTTGGGTGGCTGTAGTGAGATTTATTTTTGTGTGCGAGTGGTGTGTGTGCATGTATTTGAATCAGGTTAGCCAGATTGATTTGTATGCTTTTGGCAGACAGTCAGGTCATTTATCCACAGTGGTTACCAGAGGAGGAATGACTGCTGGGAGGAGTGCAGACAGACGAAATGTCATGGTAAACCTGCGGCAGCAAAACTAGATGCCTTCATCTGCCCCACCTGCAATAAAACCCATCTCTCCTGGCTCTACAGCCACTGCAGGCGCTGTAACTCTCCAACAGTTTGACTTTACCCTTGAAGGCACACTCTTCCACTGTTTCCCAAGAAGGATGGATGCCAACAACCTTAAACTGACCTTCAAATAATTTTTTAATGTTTACATTTTTTAAAAAAGCAATTGACTTCAGGAAATGCTGCTGAAAACCACCTGCGCTAATCGGGATTAGGATGGACATTCAGCACATTAGCAAAAACTCAATACATTTTTCTGCTGGGCAGCTATGGTGGGGTGGGAAAGCCTGGAGTTGGTGGTTCACCACCCTCTTCAAAAGAGTGATTGCACCAGTGATATGTTGCAATGAGACGTGATCCCTAATCATATAGCTTTCCATGTGTGTAGCTAATGTGTGGAGGATGGAGCAGGACTATGCTGACTGAGTTTTGTAATACTGTATCTCCCAGTGTGGTGTAGTGGTTAAGAGTGGTAGACTCGTAATCTGGTGAACCGGGTTCGCGTCTCTGCTCCTCCACATGCAGCTGCTGGGTGACCTTGAGCTAGTCACACTTCTCTGAAGTCTCTCAGCCTCACTCACCTCACAGAGTGTTTGTTGTGGGAGAGGAAGGGAAAGGAGAATGTTAGCCGCTTTGAGACTCCTTTAGGTAGTGATAAAGTGGGATATCAAATCCAAACTCTTCTTCTTCTCCTCCCTGTTCAGAGGGCAGCTATGTGTGTTTAAATGAGCAGGTGCAACTGGTCCATGAGATCAGGATTCTGTATCATGGAGTGCTCTCAACTGCATGGAGAACCTGCAGCCCTTTGCGAAGGCATCTCACAGCAGACCTAATAAACACTGGAAGTGGGATGGGAACGGTGGGGCCAAAAGCAGGGCCCCATTATACACAGTGTGGAGCAAGATGTGAACAGAGGTTCAACTGAGTGCCTGTTGATCTCCACCAGCCATCTGGGAAATAGGCTGTAAAGCTACAACACGGTCAAGAAAGAAAGACAGGTATTTGAAATGAAAATAAGACAACCATTTCCTGGGTAAACAGATGGTATAAGATAGAGGAGGAAGCTGGAGAAGGATAGATTGAATCCAGCAAGGGCAGCCAAAAAGATAAACACCACCACTTTGTCCTTGGTGATATGTGGAAGGTGAATATTGCAGGGGAAAGATGTGATGTACTACTTCACACATTTGCCTCCCTGCATGGCAACAGCACCAGACAGAGACAAAAAAAGACCCAAATGCCCATCTGGAAACCCTTCTCCAGCGGACAGCAAATATCCTTGACAGACTGGACTTTAAATTCCTCTTCAGATTTTCTTTCTACTTCTCCATACGTATAAGGAGGTGCTGAACTGACCTTTTCCTCTTCAGTTCTTTCTTTTGCCACAGGTCAAGGAAAAACCCATGTTTATATCTAAGTCATTATACCATTCTGGTCTAACTTAGGGTGTGTGTGTGGGGGAAACTACTATAGAAATCTGTGTGGTGGCAGGGGTCATTTTCAAAGCATTTAACCAGATTCCTATATATACCTGCTTTTAGCATAATGGCACAAATACTCTGGAACTCTGTTCCTACTGAAATCATATCGGCACCTACAATTGTGATACGGTGTCACCTGAAAATGTTTCTGTTTCACCCAGCATGTTTGAATAATTTGATTCAGTGTCACGGTATACATATATACACTCATGAGGAATAATTGCATATTAAGCAAAGCTGCTTCCCACACGCCACTTTTGCTTATGGAAAAAATATGCCAGTTACTTTTCCATGAGTGTTATATGATAGCTTTCCCACTGCTGATTGATTTTCATATGCAATTTACTCCACTGGAAATGATTTTGCTTCTTTTACTTCCATCTTTCGTCTTCCATTCCCCCCCCCCCCCGCTGCTGTTGCAGAGCTGATCAGATCGAATATTACTGAAATGGTGATATATTTCATTTACAGTGAGGTGTTTATATAATGTTTAGTTGCTTATTGAATTTGCATATGGATGTATTGTTACTATGCTTATTTAAAGCTTGTGGGCTTCCCACTGGCATCTGGTTGGTACTGATCCAGCCGGGCTCTTCTTATGTTCTTCAGTGAAATGTTAACCACATGTCACTACAGCTGCAATCCTATGGCTACTTTCCTGGGATTACCATATTTTTCGCTCTATAAGACGCACCAGACCACAAGAGTTTTGCGAGGAGGAAAACAAGGAAAAAAATATTCTGAATCTCAGAAGCCAGAACAGCAAGAGGGATCGCTGTGCAGCGAAAGCAGCAATCCCTCTTGCTGTTCTGGCTTCTGTGATAGCTGTGCAGCCTGCATTCACTCCATAAGACGCACACACATTTCCCCTTACTTTTTAAGAGGGAAAAAGTGAGTCTTATAGAGCAAAAAATACGGTATGTCCTACTGAGCTCAATGAGTAGATATGGATAGCACTGACAGAGTTTTTACTGTTATGCTATGAAATGCTTATGTACGATGAGATGATTTGGGTCCAATTCTTTTGTGGCAAAGCGGGACGTGAAATAAAAATGAAATTACATGTAATCTGAAATACAGGAGGAACAAAGGGCGGTCTGGGACTCCCCCATTCTGGTTTCCTCATAATGTTACTCCTTGTCAGCTGCCAGTTAGAGGACATGTTCAATGATGCTCCCAGAAGACCTGTTTATTCAGCATTCAGTCTAGTTTATTTATAGTGTGATTAGTCAATGCTAGCTATTAACGAGCATTCGTTCTTATCTGTTTGTGGTATGGTTTGATGATGCATCAAAAGAAGCATTTTCTCACACTTCCCATTGAAAGTCCAAGCTTGGGGGTGAGTGGGTTGTTGCACAAGACCTTCCTATCAATTCTAATAAATCAACCTTAATTTGCCAGCATGTGATTTAATCTCCCCCACCCAATAAATGGCATCCTGAAAGAACCCCAACTCCCAAATATCCTTATTTTGACATTATTCCTAAAAGTGGGGGAGAAGAATTGCAACTTAAAACATCATGCAGTTTATACCATGTGCCTTAAAAATAATAATAAAGTTTAAAATAACAATAGAGCTCCATAGTTTACTGCTTGCTTGATTGCTTAACTCCTGATTTCTCCCATATCTTTGCAGACATGAAAGTTAGGGATAATAACAAGAAAAAAATGAGGTTGAAACTCTTGAATTTACCATGAACTCCCCAGTTGTACATCTTTGTCTCAGGAGTCACACATAGCTACAATACCCAATCCTGCCTGTACCTTCTTAAAGATGTCTCTACTGCTCCAGAACACAGAACCCAAGGGAGGACGTTGCTGGGAAGTCTATTTCAGCTGAACACTAGGAGAGATATCATTGCAGTAAGTGCTTCTGGACTCTGGAGATTGCTGCATTCTGATGCAATGTGGGGCAAATACTATACAGCCTTTTGTCAGGGATGCTGTGGTTGTATCCTGCTGCATCACAGATCCTGTACTGAGCAAGGAGTTAGACTGGATCACCTCCAACTTCCCTTCCAACTTGTTGATTGATTTATTGGAGACTAGTCCATATGGACAAATGAGATGCTGCACTTCCATTATATCCTAAAAAGGATGGCAGGAGCAGGGACCGAGCAATGGGAGCTTACGCCATCGCAGGGATTCAAACCGCCGACCTTCTGATTGGCAAGTCCCAGGCTCTGTGGTTTAACCCACAGTGCCACCCGTGTCCCTCCATTATATCCTACTTGCTTTTAAATGGAGGGTGAAAAATTAAGAACACTACAGCTAAAAAAGAGGATGTGTGAAATCACAAAACTTTGCAGAATGCATGAGGGAATTGACACATTTGTCTCTTTAAGAAAACGAGTGCTTCCTTGGTTTGAAATCCAGGGAAGCCTTTGACATCGGATGGTTCATGGAAACAGGGATTAATCAAAGTGTGTTGGGCTTTATGCATTGCAGAGATTATTTATTGTTGCATGTTCTTTTCCTGCAAAATTATATGTCACCCTCTTCTTGACATTTCCAGAGGTCAGATAATTCTGCTATTAATTTTTAAAGTGAGAAACCATATCGAGACAATGCATTTTTAAGGGCCATGTGCCAGGGGGAAACTCAGTGTCAATTCATAACATAACCTAAAAGGCATCCATTAGAGAGCAACAAGGGAATTTACAGTTTGTTAAGAAAATTAAAGAAGAGACCAGCAGACAGACAGCAACCAGGGAGCCTTTTGACCTTAAGTCCTTGACAATCTCCTTTTGTATTCCACTCTTCCCACCCCACCAGTCCGTAGGCTGCAGGTATACCTTATCACCTGCCTTTTCTTCCTTTACCTCTGTTCAGGCCTGGCTCACATATTCAAAAGTTTGCAATTTTCATTTTAGATATAGGACAACTAAAATGGACAAACATAGATTTTTCTCCCTTTCCAAATAATTCCAGAGAGTTTCCAATGAAACTGATTAGCAGACAATTTTGGACAAACAAAACAGAAAACATAGCATTAGGGGTTTGTGGGTGCCAGACCTTTCCAACTCATGGACACAGCAAGTGTTAAAATATAAGCCATGCTAGCTTCCTGATGACGTAGTCAACCATTAATAAAACAAAGGAAAGGTGACGGGCCATTAAGAAAGCAAGCTGCAGTCAAGCTAATGCCAAACATGTTGCTCTGGTTCCCTTTGGACCACACCAGCAAGGCCAGGGGTGGGGATGTCTTGGCATCTGCACAGCCCAGGACCTTCATACACACTGCCCAGGCCTGAGCCCCGGAGAGGTTGCGATGACGCAACAGCATTTTTACCCCTGGCACCGTTGGGCCTGCCCTCACTTAAATATTAGTGCATCCACCTCACAGAACACCAATTCCACGAATTCCTGCAAGATACCCCAGATTATCTTGTGGGGGACTTGTGTGAGGGGAAACTTTATAATTTGGAATCTCAGGCAGGAGATAAACAAGAAAGATTTTATTAAACAAAGGAAGTTTATGACACAAAGAGGGTAAACCATAGGATACTTCAGATTATAATGTTATTTCACTTCAGTTCTTTCTCAGTTGTTGCACAGCTATTGCTGCTTAATACTTTGGTTCTTAAACAAGGTGGTACTTCCTGTCAGTTACACACCCCTTTGACAACCCTACTCCTGAGGTACTCCAAGTAACAGACTCAAGGGATCACCACACCCCTTTTAACTGGTTTGGGAGTCTTTTCTTTCTAGAATAATCTCTCCCTCCTGACTGGAATGAGTCCTAAGTAGACTGTATTCTCACAGCTTCTACTTCTCCTGGTTCAGCCACAGCTTCCCAGTTAATTCGTAGTCTAATTATTCTTACAGGACACCACACACTGTCCTTCACACTAAGCTCAGAGTCTCCTTTCTTTAGCTTTTGATATATTCCTCAGAATGGATGTTTCTACCCAGAACCAACTCTCTCTCTCCTCTCACTCCCTATCTCCCAACCTATTCTCCCAACCTCTATCCCAACCTAAAAACTGTCTCTCCAAATCCTTTCCTTTTCAACCCCCTCTCCTGGAACCCCAGCCAATCATAAGCTGCTATTTGTTAACCATTTGCTGGCAGGGAAAAAGAAAAAGAAAACACTTGGGAAGATCCAACCTTCCCAGCAAAACAAACTTTTCCGTCTCTTCAGTGCTGCTAACACAGCAAAAACAATGTGGGAGGCAGCAGTTACAAATTACTGGTCTCTGCAGCTACAGCAGGCGCTGTGATTCCCAAGTGGTTTCACTGCACCTCCATGGTTGCACTCCATTGCCTCTCGAGACAGACAGATAACAACAACAACAGTGAGCTTCCTAGAGATATCTAGTTGGCCACTGTGGGAAACAGAATACTGGACTCAGGGGATGCTTGGACTTTATCTAATATGGTATTTATTTAGTTGTTAAACTTGTATGACGTCCTTCATCAGAAGGCCACAGCTTGATTTACAACACAGACCATAAAAAACAACATGGGTGGCGTTCAACATAGCACTAAGTGGGTTCTGAACGTAGGGAATCAAGTACACACATAGAATGTCTCCTGCATCCCCCTAAACCAGAGCAGATTTAGGGGTACAGGGAGGGACCCAGCTTACTTGAATCCCATGCTGCATGTCCATACATAACATTATATCTATACAGTACAAAAAACTGAAACAATTAGAGAGATGTTATTTATAAGAAGAAGAAATACATAGTAAAATGCAGTGTTTTGTAACGTAAATTATTACCTATTAATCTCAAGTACAGGTATAAAATATAATCCATATTTAACACCAACAACCTAAAAATCAGGGAACAACAACAATTTTTTTCTCTATACAAAAGTAGCTGTTAATCCCCTCTGCCCCCACAGAAAATGATGGACTATCCCAGGTCTGACTTGTAAGTGTTCCTTTCCTCTTCCAGTCTTTCATGTTGGGTGATCCTCACTTACCTTGCCTCTTGGGGTCCTTCCTGCATCTATTTGCCACTTCCATTGCGGTGATATCTGTTAGCAGTTTCGCTCCTCTGATGCTGCATTTGTGATTGGTGTAAATCACATGCCTGTCTGAGAAGAGTGTGGGAAACGGAAGACAGTCTTATCTCTTCCACTGTATGTACTTTGTAATGTACTTTCAGTTTTACTTGTGCCTGTTCTCTCTCGGAGCTGATGAGAGAGGACGCCATAATTCTTTGTCTGTACATAGTGTGTAAATAAATACACAGATTAGCTCTACGATGTCTCACGCTTCTTGCTGTGTGATGCTAGAAGATTAGTGTGCATATACCATCTGGTATAGGATGGTGCTGTGGGTTAAACCACAGAGCCTAGGACTTGCCGATCAGAAGGTTGGCAGTTCGAATCCCTGCGACTGGGTGAGCTCCCATTGCTCAGTCCCTGCTCCTGCCAACCTAGCAGTTCGAAAGCACGTCAAAGTGCAAGTAGATAAATAGGTACCACTCCGGCAGGAAGGTAAACAGTGTTTCCGTGCGCTGCTCTGGTTCGCCAGAAGTGGCTTAGTCATGCTGGCCACATGACCTAGAAGCTGTATGCTGGCTCCCTCAGTCAATAAAGCGAGATGAGCGCCACAACCCCAGAGTCAGCCACGACTGGACCTAATGGTCAGGGGTCCCTTTACCTTTACCTTTACCATCTGGTATATGTCACTGAGCGCACTGGAGAAGAAGGGAAATGCCTTTCTGTGCATACCGGAGGACGCTCGGACAGAAAGGGCTACAGGACTACCCAGGGCGTTTTTTCCAACAGAATGGGAGACACCAAAGGGAAGATCCTTTGTGGTGCCTTCCTTTGAGATGAACCCCACATTGACATTGGTCCATCATGGTACCTGGCTTTCCTCTCACCATCCCAAAACTCAAACTCAGGGTGGGTAAAATCCAGTTTGACTGCCTCTATGCATCATGCACCTTGTGCATTTATGGCTCTGTACATGTCTTCAACATGTAGCTATTTGCTCTGCCCCTGTACACCTAGCAAGCCCAATGTTTTCATTCTGCTTCCTACATAGTTCGTGGTGACAGATGGCCAAAAACGCCTTATTCACAGCACCAAATTCCATGTATATCTCAAAGGAGAAATTATTGCTAAAATTCAGCTACAGGAGCAGAAACACTTTCCAAGTTCTCTTCCCTCCCCTCCATGCAAATGCTGTGATTTAATGCAGGCTTTATGTTAAACCTCTTGCAGATGAATGAACTGTCTTCAGCCTTGTTTCAGAAGCATTGCACTGGAATGAGCATTAAGAATAATATGGCTTGTCCGTTAACCACTGATATTGAAGGGGAGGGGGAAGTGGAGATGAGGTGAGGTGGGGTCAGGGTAGTGATTGGACAATATTTGTAGGCCTATTGAGAAAGGAGCCTGTACAGAACTGTACCATGATTTGCTGATCCAATAATAGCCTGCAAACCTTCCAAAACGAACATCTGCCCAACTAAATCTTGGGATTTAATTTTAATCCATCTGACTTCCTCTGGATTTAGTCGGTGCTTTCAAATAAAGAGAGCCTCAGAATTCATCAAGAAAGTATGCCATTTAATTAATGTTCTCATCTTCTTTAATGTTCCCCTCCTGTCCACATTCAAAGAGATTGGGAACAGCAAAGGCTGTGGAGAATCATTAGCACACACCAGTGGCTCACTAACCATAATATTTACTGACACATCCATGATAGTATGGTCAGGATAAAGCTGATTCATTCTTCTGTCTTGACAAAAAGGACACACAGACATCACATTGCATCTTAATGGCATAAGGAGATGTAATTTAAAATGGGGAGGACCTGAGTAACCACTTGCCTCTACAAAAACAAAATGGGAAAAATTTCACTACCAAATGGGTTGTTTTTATGATGCAGAAAGGAGACAGAGCACGGTTGATTCCTATTTGAATCCAGGACTGTGCCTATGGGAGAAGCAAGACCTTTTGGGGAGTCAGTGCTCTGAATCTCTCCACATTAGGCTCAGGTTGAATATATATATATGTAAATAAAACATATATCATAAAGACACCAGTGTCTCCTCAAAGTCTGGGCAAACATGAAGCCTGGGCAAACACTTACAATCCGTGACTGCAGCCTACCACAGCACAGTGCATTCAACTACAGTGGAGCCTCGGTTTTCGAGCGTCTCGGAAGCTGAATGTTTCGGAACCCGAACGCTGAAAAACCTTCCGTTTTTTAACATGCCTCCGAGGCGTGTTTCTCAATTTTCACCATTGAAATTGCCAACAGCCCTTTGCGCCTCGGTTGTCGAATGTTTGGAAGTCGAACCGTCTTCCAGAATGCATTCAACAATTGAGGTTCCACTGTACTGAAAGCAGCTGGAGGAGGAAAATAAATTTGTAGACTGGGTTTTTGTTTGTTTTGTACAGCAGCTTCTGGGTAGGAGCATTTCATCTGTGTAGTTAGAACTCTGGATTTCAGCATCAGTTCCCATTAAGATTCAGAACCAATCTTTACTTCCTCTGGTGTCAGCTTCCGTGGGAAGGCATAGAATTGGGAGCCTGCCTTGAAGCAAAAGTCAGGAGAAACCTATTTACAATACCAGTGAAGTGTGAGGCAGCCTTTAGCTATAGAGCTTACTGGGTGGCCATGGGCAAATCACTGTCTCAGTGGAACCTCCTTTTAAAGCATACTGTTGTGGAGATAAAACAAATGCTAAGGGCACCGTACAAATGTTAGAAATTGCTTTAAGGATTTCGGCAGCATTTCAGAAGCACACTCGGCCTGCTTTGCCACATAGAATGAGACATTATAGGATTCTCCTTTTCATTCTCGATAACCATCTGCTACAGAATGAAATAGTGGGCAGTCGTGGATCACATTAACCCAGTGCTTAAGCTGTAAGAAATAATTTATTTCGTTACTAAGTGCATTGGTCTCAAACGTCACAATACAAATCATTTCCAGTTTTAGGAATTTAGGATATTAACCTAGTTATCTTCAAATAAATTAAGCAAATACCACTTAGACTAGGGGAGAATGATTGCATATCCTTCAAAGGGATCGGTAAGCAAGTAGCCTGATCCTTTCCTGGAAACCTCTTTGAAATGTTCTGAATGTCTTACGTACATAACTTAGGATTCCAACTGCCCCATTTCCAAAGCCTGGTACTGTACATGGAAGTGTGTGTTTCTATGTGTGGAGACACCATCTTCTCCTTCACGTCAGTCTTGGGTAAACCCCGACTGTAACTTGGCAGTTTTTGCTGTGCTCATGTGGCCACTAGTCAGGAATTATGGGAATTGTAGTCCAACAATATCTGAGGACCCAGTGCTGAAGAACACTGTATTCGTGTGTATATCACACCCTTAGAAAATAAACAGGGTGCAAATGTGACTCAAACATCAGCTGGCAATTTCCCCAAATTTTACATCCCAGTAATATGAATTATGGTCATTTTTATGTGAATCCTTTAAAAAGCAGATCCCTCTCTACAGTCAGTATAACAGCAAAATTACTATAGGAAATCTTTGAAATGCATAGGAAGTACATTTGAAAAAAAAAGGATATGCACAGCATCTCTGCAGATTCCCCATTGGAAACAGTTTTTTTAAAAAAACACTAAATGGGAAGTAAACAAGCATTTAGATGTACTTGACTGAGCAAGTGCTTTGACACCTACATTCAGGAGAGATTTTTTATGCATTGCACTTCATGTTGACTGAGAAATTCTCTCTCTCACTCACTCTAATTTTGGCCATTTTTAAATGTGAGTTGCACTGCTGAGGGGCTCTAAGGTTTATGCATCCAACAAACTCTAGTCCATGAAGCTTATGCCATCATAAATTTGTTAATCTTCATTGTGCCACAAGATTCTTTTTGGTTTTTACTTCTGAGGAGAGAGGTTGATAGAACTGGTCTGTTGAGCTTTGACATGATTCCCACAGCCTGTATTTCAATTTCAAATTCAATGTATTGAAGCTGGAAGACAAGCATTGACATCAGCTCCTGAAAATATATTGTGTTCCATAATTTTGCAAATGTACTTTCAGTTCTGATAAAGTCAGGAAGGAAATAAATGGATGTACATCACTCTGATCCAAATTTGTTTTGTTGGTTGCTTAGCTTTTGTGATGACTGGTGGTTTTTAGAAAATAAATTTGAATGACTGACAAATTTTTATTGACTAGCTTGGCATTTTTCGTAGTAAGGAGAAGGCATCATATTGAAGCTCCTGGAGTTTGACTGTGTAGATCTGCAGGAAATTCATTCATCCTGGTATTCTGAATATTTTCTATCATGAAGGTGCTTTGGGGATTTATTTTTATTTTTGCTATACAAGAAGTGATCCGTTACTGGTGGCTAGATAGAGAGAGGGCCTTTTTAGTGGTGGTGCCAGCCTGTGGAATCCACAGCCTTCCCATTTCCCCTGGAACAAGGAACAAATGACTCCATCCCTGGAGCTGCCATAATTGTTTTCCCAAATGATGGATACCAATGGGAGGGAAACTGTACAAGGAAAAACAAGGAAACTATCGAAAAAGGAAAGAGGAATGCAAGAATGGCTATTGGCCCTCAGTTCTCCTGTGCTGACACAAGTCTGGCAGGGTGCTCAGTGCCTCCATCTTTGGACCCCCACATTTCAAATTTCAGCATAAGTAGAATTTTTAAAGTAAAAAACTTTTTTATCACATTTTGGGCATTTCATTAGAGTTTAGACTGTCAGGTCAAACAGTCTTTTGGATAAGGGCTGTGGCTCAGTGATGGAGCATCTATTTTCTATGCAACAGATTCCTGGCACCTCCAGGTAGGGCTGGAAATGTCCCCCCACTTGAAACCCTGGATAACGATTCAGGGATCTGAATTGGTATAAGGCAACTTTCTGCATTCCTACATACAGTCAAAGAAGTGAGCAGGCTTGTTAAGATCTTTTCAGTAGTGATTTTGAAATTGTTTTCAATGCATATTCTGAACTACAAACCTATTAAGGAACACAGCAGCACTTTGTTTATGTAATGGCAGAAATTGGCTTTGTGGCCATTATAGCAAAAACTACAAAGCCCACCCCACACTTTTCCAGATCCTGTCTCTTTGGCAAGTGTGCAGCTACGATTTGTGACTCCCAGTAGTGTGCTATTTCAGGTACCTGAAGAGGTTCATAAGAAAAAACACATATATAGTTATGAAACTGGAATTACCCATCGAAATAGAAAGCTGTTGTCTGAAGAAAGGCCAATAAATGTGTCTGGAAAAAGCAGGAATTTAAAGAAATTGAACACAGCAGTTACCTGAGTAAAGAAAATGGTCCGGAATTTCATGAGTGGGCTGGTTGTTGTTTTTTGCTTCAGCCTTTGGCATCAGACATATGGGTGTGGGGGCTTGATTTTTGCCACCAAAGGAAATCTAGCTGGTACTTGCTGAAACTCGGGTCTCTCTAAGCATGGTGACACTAGTTAGATGGAAACTCAGCCAGACTAAGTACACTTATTTGGAAGCAGGTTCCATTGATTTAGCTTACCTAATTACTGGGAACATAAGCAGAGTCGCGATGGATCAGGCCAAAGGCCCATGTAGCACAGCATCCTGTTCTCACAGTGGCAAACCAGGCGCCTGTAGGAAGCCTGAAAGCAGGACCTGAGTGAAACAGTGCTCTTCCCCATGTGTGATTCTTAGCAACTGGCATTTGATTGATGGGGTCTGTGTGGAGAGGGTAACAACGTTCAGATTTCTGGGCATTGAATTACAAGAGGATCTGTCCTGGAGTGTCAACACAAGGGGGCTTGTGAAGAAGGCGCAGCAGAGACTGTACTTTTTGAGAATACTAAGGAAAAACCATCTTCTGCAGAAACTGCTGCTTGCCTTCTATCACTGTGCCATTGAGAGCGTGCTCACTTATGGCTTATGTGTGTGGTACGGAAGCTGTAATACCCAGGACAGGATGGGGTTGTGCAGGGTTGTTAAGGCAGCAGAGAGCATTGTTGGCTGCCCACTCTCCACCTTAGAGCAGATTTATGCCACAAGGTGCCATAGGAAGGCACTGGACATAGTAAAAGATCCATCGCATCCTGGTCACTGTCTCTTTGAGCTCTTGCCGTCGGGACGGAGATACAGGACGATGAAGACAAGAACGAGTTGTCTTAAGAACAGCTTCTTCTCCAGAGCGATCTCGGCCCTGAATGGGAAGCCCGGACTTTGAAAGTCATCTAATCTCCCTTGCTATATTATATTGTATTGTCTAATTAGTGTTTTTATGGAGCAGTCAAGTAATTTCGTTGTCCCTGAAGGGGGCAATGACAATAAAGATATTCTTATTCTTATTCTTATTCTTATTCTTATTCTTATTCTTATTCTTATTCTTATTCTTATTCTTATTCAGAGCCTCTTTGCCTCCAACAGTGCTGGTAGAACATAGTTGTCATGGCTAGTAACTACAGATACCCTTATCTTCCATGAATTGGTCTAATCCCCTTTAAAGGCCATCCAAGTTGGTGGTCATCACAGCCTCCTGTGGGAATGAGTTCCATAGTAATAATAATAATTTATTATTTATAACCCGCCTATCTGGCTGAGTTTCCCCAGCCACTCTGGGCGGCTCCCAATCAAGTGTTAAAATAATACAACATTAAATATTAAAAACTTCCCTAAACAGGGCTGCCTTCAGATGTCTTTTAAAAATAAGATAGCTGCTTATTTCCTTCACATCTGAAGGGAGGGTGTTCCACAGGGTGGGTGCCACTACTGAGAAGGCCCTCTGCCTGGTTCTCTGTAACCTCACTTCTTGCAATGAGGGAGCCAGCAGAAGGCCCTCGGCGCTGGATCTCAGTGTCCGGGCTGAACTATGGGGGTGGAGACGCTCCTTCAGGTATACAGGACCAAGGCTGTTTGGGTTTTAAAAGTCAGCACCAACACTTTGAATTGTGCTCGGAAACGTATTGGGATCCAATGCAGATCTCTCAGGACCGGTGTCATGTGGTGCCGGCGGCCACTCCCAGTCAACAGTCTAGCTGCCGCATTCTGGATTAATTGCAGTTTCCGGGTCACCTTCAAAGGTAGCCCCACGCAGAGTGCATTGCAATAGTCTAAGCAGGAGATATCTAGAGCATGCACCAATCTGGTGAGACAGTCCGCAGGCAGGTAGGGTCTCAGCCTGCGTACCAGGTGGAGCTGGTAGACAGCCGTCCTGGACACAGAATTAACCTGCGCCTCCATGGACAGCTGTGAGTCCAGGCTGCGCACCTGGTCCTTCAGGGGCACAGTTACCCCATTCAGGACCAGGGAGTCCCCCACACTGCAAGAAGTACTTTCCTTTATCTGTCCCAAATCTTCCAACATTCACTGGATGTTCGTAAGTTCTATTGTTATGAGGGAAGGATAAATTTTTCCCATCCACATTCTTATTCTTCCAGACATTTGGGGTGAACCAGTGAGACCAGTTTCTATTTTCAGTATTTTTAGGCTGTTCTTCTTGGGAATAAGAGGGCTCTTGCCCGCAGTTGGGGACAATACAGAATATTTTCAAGAAACAGTCAAGGGAACTGACCTAAATAGAAAAGACATTCACCAAAGAAAAGGTTGCTTCATTGGGTGGTCTGATTCCAAACAAGAGTTTGGGTGAGGTTACATTAAATATTTTTTTCTACATGATCTACAGAGCAGCTGGTTTCTAGTTTCATGGTGACTGAGCGTTTTGTCAAAGCATTTGTTCAATAATAATAATAAAAAGGCCTGCACATTTACTTAGAAAGCTGCCAGCTTTGGGCATCTCTGCCACTTAATTCTACTTCTGGGAGAAATGACACTCCATTTTGTAAATGTAAGGCACCAGGAGAATCAAAATGGGGACTAATAACATAGGACACTGTCAGACCAGTTGAGCTCAGTACCGTCTATCTGCACTGACTGCCAATGTCTTTCCAAGGTTTCAGAAAGGGAATATTCTCAACTGTATCTGGAGATTTTTGGGGGGGAGGGTGATTTGGGGGCTTTCTGCCTACAGAGCAGATGCTCTACCACTGAGCCACAGCTCTCCCCCAAAATGCTTAGGTATCTTACTCCCTGCACCACCAGAGTACCTTTAAGGCTGAGTAAGTTATTTGTCTGCTATTTGTTGCACAATGCCTATGTAATGGGCAGAGGTTTACTAAAGCATATTAGCCTTGCCTGATCAGGTAGCCTGAGGAACTAATAGCAACCTGCCTGGCTTTATATAACTGCTGCTCCTGACTTTATTCCTCAGTCTGGGCAACTTGTCCATGGGTTAATATCTGCTGCTATGGAAGCTGATCTCTGGCTTTTTGAATCCTTGTCTATCTATCTACTCTGGGACCTGAACACCAGCCCACTGTTGATTATATTACTTGTTTTTGACCTCGCTGAACCCCGGCAGCAATGTAGCACGGCATTACAAGCTGACAGGTCACATGTCAAATCAAGCGATTACAAGCTTAGCAACATCACTAACATGCATTTCTGCATGTTAATACTAGCATATGAAATCATCTGAGCTTTAGCAGTGAAAAGATAAATGTGGTATTGAGTGAACAAGTGCCTTGCTTTACAGAAGACAATCCTCTATTTGAAAGGCTGTTCAATCCAGTGATTGCCAGTGCCAACTGGGACCAACAATAGGCGCAGCCAGAGCCAAAGAGAGGCAGAACCAACTTATTCTTATTTTGTCCCCATACACCTGCCTGCTAAGATCTATGAGGGCAGCACTGAAACAGGAGGAAGCTGACAGACAACACCATCCTGTAGGCTGCTTTTGTCGTGGAAGGAAAACAGATTGGGGCTGTCAGCAGAGTGAGTTGGGCAGTGTGCCATTCACCCTTATGGACCACCCTCCACTGGTGTGATCCAGGCCCGATTTAAAAATATGAAGGGGTATAGAAAACAGAAGCTTTGAGGTTGCCCATCAACAGCACCTGCATAGCAGACTGAGAAGGCATACAGATCATCTGGCCACAGTTTTCCCCACTATAGTCACATGCATTGCATTTCTATTTAGAGTAACTATTTCTGAACGTGCATCAAAGCACATTAATTGGCAAGTCCCCATTTTATGCAAATCCACGTCTCCTGTTGTCCCCTTTTGGGGTGATGTGCAAGTGGTTACCCTACAAGGATAGCTAATTACATATTGGCATCCATCTGCCAAGACAGACAATGGAGTGTGCCTATGGGGGTGAAGTCAAGCCACTGAATTAGCAGCACTGAGGAGGAGTATGAGGCACCAGCCAACTGTCTTAGCAACTCCACTCTGAATTTGTGTAGGGTTTACTCCTTAGCCTTTTCTTCTCTCTGAGATATCCCACAAGGCAGTGAAGGTTTAGGATCAGGTTTTCATTCTCCTAGATGGACTACCTTCCCAGGTTGATGAGTCCCACTTCCTTCTGTCTTAAGGTGCTGTCTAGGTTTGCCATTGCTTTTCTCCCAAGAAGCAGGCGTATTTTAATTTTGTGACTGCTGTCACCATCTGCAGTGATCATGGAGCCAAAGAAAGTAAAATCTCTCACTTCTTCCCCTTCTATTTGCCAGGAGGTGATGGGACCAGTGGCCATGATCTTCGTTTTGTTTTTTATATATATTGAGCTTCAGACCGTATTTTGCGCTCTCCTCTTTTACCCTCATTAAAAGGTTCTTTAATTCCTCCTCACTTTCTGCCATCAAGGTTGTGTCATCTGCATATCTGAGGTTGTTGATATTTCTTCCAGCAATCTTAATCTCCTAACACCCCTAACACCCCAGCTAATTACATGTTAAAACAAAATTGTGCTAAGAATCAAAGCAGCTTAAGACACAGCTAGGTTTACCTTTTTAAAATTCAGATCAAAGCTGATCATCAGATCATAGTAGTTAAAAGTAGGATAGATGTGGATTGTGGTTAATGTTGTGAGTACACCCCCTTCTAAATAAACATTGGAAGGGCACTGGATGCAGAGCAATTGAGTGTGAATGCAGTCAAAGAGGTTATCATAGAGTTCTGTCCTCCAAATGAGTGGGAGCAAGACCTTTTTACAAGACCTTTAAATATATATGCTACATAAAAATAAACTTAGGGTTGCCATACGTCCGGAATTTCCCAGACACATCCAGAATACTGCATTTGGCAGCAGTGTCCAGGCAGGAATCAGCAAAATGTTCAGGATAATCCAGACCTATGGCAGCTCATGTCATCAGCAGTGTCTTTTCCCATAAAAATAGCTCAAAACCGGCTTCTTTTTTGGCGATTTTGCCAAAAAAATCTCAACAACTATTTGAAATATGGCAACCCTAATAAACTAGTTTTTTTCTTTCTTTTCTCCTTTCCAAGTATGGATGACCTTTTAATTGCCTGAAATTTTGTGAAAAAGGAGCCCTTTGGGTGCTCTGACAATTAGGGATTGTTTGTTCCTAATGATGGCTGCAGCATAAACAAACATGGTTTGTAGGAACTAATTTGCAAGAGCGGAAAATGCAATTAAAGGTGACATTTCCACCAAAAGGCCTACCCTTGGCTGTGGAGAAAGAAGGAGAATTGGCTGAATCAGCCCTGTCCAGCTTTTCTCCACAGCCTAAGGAAGAGGCTGGCTGTCGTCTTGCATCTTTTTTGAACCCCCTGTTATTAATAAGAATCTCATTAAAGTGATGTTTTGGGGAACAGGTTCTTTTGTTGTTCTTTAAATTGCTTTAAATTACTCACCCTTCCATTTTGGTGTCTAGTTCAATGCCCTGAAGAATTTTTCTGGTGTTCCTTGATGCTTGTCTGGTTAGATTTAGAAGACCATGGCCATGTTCACCAGTCCACAACCCTCACTGCAAAAGCTAAAGGAACTGCGATAATGTCTTTTGTTTGCCTGAATGGAGGGAGGGAGGTGTGTGTGTGTGTGTAAAAACCTCTGACATTTGCACAGACCCTCCAAGTGTCCCTACTTTCCAGGGACAGTCCCAGATTTACAGAAGCAGTCTCAGTTTCTGATTTGATCCTGAAACATTGCACTTTTCCTTAGGACGTTCATATTTTCCTCAGAGAAATGTTGGAGGGTATGATTTGCATGGCTGGATTATACAAAGATAAGAGCTGCATCCATTGCTCCACTCACATTTTCTCTGACTCCACCATTTTCTTTGGCAACGCTGCCCCCAGAAGAGAATGTGGCCCTCATTCTGCAAATGTTCTCCATCCCATAAATCTACAGATTTATGACAGCTGAGAAACTTCTTTCAAGTTTCCAACTGGAATTTGCCTTTGCAATCAAGTGGCCTTTGGTGATAATGTTTAGCATTCACACATTGCAGCTCTTAAAATGGTGCCATCCCAAAGGCCCACTCTGTACCTGAGAACAACCTGAAAATGAAAGGAAGGGAACATGGGAAATGTCCCTTCGAAACCCAGTGGGATTCAACAAGAGAGAACCAGACGCAGAATGATATAAAGGACATGCCTTTGGGCAGGCAAGCAAAGAGAAATGAAAATGCTTGCAACATCTTCCTTGGAAGAAGCAATGTGGGCCCCAACCAAGGAGCTGGGAGAGAGCTGTACTCTCTCAAGTGTTTTCTATTCATAGCTCTCAGCTTGTATGTAGCTTGAAAAACTATAGAAGAGAATAGGAAATGAGTTCCTCATAGACTTTATGTCACAGTCCTGTGCGGCCAGCCAACCAGCCGAGTCTCAGGGGGTACTTGCCTGGAGGCAGAGTCCGCATGCAAGCTTTAGCCCAGTCCTAAGGTCAGGTGTATCTCAGTTCACGTAGTCAGACGATCCGGGGGTCAAGAAAGCCGAGGGTCCAAGGTCACGAGAAGCAAGAAGCAGCAAAGTCTGGCCAGGAACAACGAATGTCGTTTCCAGCAACTGACTGAGGCTGGAAACCTTCCTTAAGAAAGCTGGAGCCAGCTGGTTAACATCAGGAGCAAGAAGGCTGATCAGCAGCAGGTAGAGTCACTCTGCCTTCTGCTCCTTCAGGCTGCTGCTTGGCAGGTGAAGCCGACTCCTGGCCCATGAGCCAGTGTGGTGCAGTGGTTAAGAGCGGTAGTCACGTAATCTGGGTAACCGGGTTCGCGTCTCCGCTCCTCCACATGCAGCTGCTGGGTGACCTTGGGCCAGTCACACTTCTTTGAAGTCTCTCAGCCCCACTCACCTCACAGAGTGTTTGTTGTGGGGGAGGAAGGGAAAGGAGAATGTTAGCCGCTTTGAGACTCCTGAAGGGGAGTGAAAGGCGGGATATCAAATCCAAACTCTTCTTCTTCTTCTTCTTCTTCTTCATGACACTTTGTTCCCAATAACTCTCATTTTTAAAAATGGATCCAGGGGGCTGCATATCTTTTCCCTTGCTATTGTGGGATCCTAAAAAAAGCCACTACTTAACAGTCTTTCTTAGGAGATATAGAAGGGCTGCCAAGTGTGTTTGATATGCCCAAAGGCAAAGTTGCAGAGAGTGGCAATTTCTGCGTGATGATAATTCATTCTGCCATAGTGAGAAGCAGGCAAATCTTAAGAGACTCATCATCTGACGCCCAGGTAAATAACTAACTGTTTTCCTTGCAACCCTCCTTGCCCTTTCCTCATGACAGCCTGCCACCTCTACAGCGCTTCTGCTGGCTCCGTTTTGCCTTGAAATAAGCATTTATGAGTTAGTGGTGAAGAAAACACGTACCAGGAGTGCTGTTGCATTGATGGGTCCGGATAATGATGCAGCCTCCCCCTACTTGGTGCCTTCCAATGCTTTGGGAAACGCTGAAGTTCAGTGGCAGAGCATCTGCTTTGCCTGCAGAAGATACTATAAAACAGAGAAGGCTCAAGCACTAGTTTCACTTAAAAAAAACTACAACAAATAAACTCACTTTAAAAGCCCGAGGCCATACTGTCCTGGTCACAGAGCCTCTGAATGTGAACAGCTGCTCATGGCAGACGGCCATGCCCAACCAATGCACAATGATGTAGTGTTGAGGGTTCTTGACACCACGAGTGCCCTACTTACCTGAATGGCTATCTCACCCATTGCTTCCGAGTAAGAATTAATACCACATGTGAGTTTAGGGTTGCCAGGTCAGGAGCATCCCAGACCCTCAGATTTCAGGGCCCCAACCTGGAACATAGGAGACCCTGTCAATGCCACAGCAGTTAGGATCTGGAGACAGAGGTTATTGCTATTTATTAAATCTCTATACTGCCCTTCATCCAAGGATCACAGAGCTGTTTGCAACAGAAAGGCACAAATATGCATAACCTAAAAAGGTAAAGGGACCCCTGGCCATTAGGTCCAGTCGTGACCGACTCTGGGGTTGCGGCTTTATTAGCCGAGGGAGCTGGCGTACAGCTTCTGGGTCATGTGGCCAGCATGACTAAACCGCTTCTGGCAAACCAGAGCAGTGCACAGAAACGCCGTTTACCTTTCCGCTGGAGCGGTACCTATTTATCTACTTGCACTTTGTGCTTTTGAACTTCTAGGTTGGCAGGAGCAGGGAATGAGCGATGGGAGCTCACCCCATCATGGGGATTCGAACCACCGACCTTCTGATCGGCAATCCCTAGGGTCTGTGGTTTAACCCACAGCGCCACCCGCGTCCCTATACATAATCTAGTTGCAAACAAAAATAATACCACCTCCCAACAGTTTCAAAGGCCATAGATTGTTGAATCAGCCCAAGGCCTGGTGTCTAAAGTTATGTAATAAAGGCACCAGGTGAGACTCTGTAGGGAGAACATTCCACAAGCAGGGAGCCACTGCAGAAAAGGCCTTTTCTGGTTTTGTTCCCACCCTCCTCCGGGACTTCGCATGGAGGTGGCACACGAAGAAGGGCCACAGATGATGATCACAGGATCTATGGGGTGGTTCATAAGGGAGATGGGGGTGGAGATGCACCTCCAGGGCTGAAGACAAACAGCTGCCTTAGCAGCAGTGAAGTGACCTCCTCAGGACAAGCATGGGCCGTGTGTGTGGAGGGCCTGTGCTGCCCAGTTGACAAAACTCCCCCTCTCAGCCTCACCAAGGTGGTCTAAAGGAAAGCAGAGCAATATGGCTTGGCTGCAGGAGTTGCCGGAAGGAGGCATACAAGGCACCATCAAACCATCTTAGGGACTCCACTCTGGATTTGTGTAGTGTTTAGTCCCTTGCCCTTTCTTCTCCTGCAGCGGTCCTGCAAGGCAGTGGAGCATCAGGTTCAGTTTTCCATCCCCTTAGATGGGCTACCTTCCCAGGCTGACGAGTCCCATCTGCCCCTCACTTCTCTCTGCAGCAGATGCAGAAACCGCCTTCTTGACATCTGGACCCACTTTTGGTCTTGCCCGTTCAATCTGCCAGAGCCTGTCTTTGCAAGCAGGGGAAGGTAAAGAGGAAGGCAATGAAGCATTATTTCTGCACACTAGGGAGGTGGAAAACACACACTTAACCTAACAGTCCCCCCCCCCATTCTCTACTCTGCTGAGATTGCACCATTACTGAATGAGGCTTTGGGGCCCACGTGAGTGCTTTAACATGGACGTGACCTCTGCTGGCTTAACCTCTGCCCACCTTATTAAAACGGCTTTAACGCGGACAAAAGGGGAGTGGGGGGCACAGCAACTCACGTCAGGAGGATCAAAATGATGAGCATGCTGAAAGGGAGGGGAAAGCCGGGAAAGTGGGACACTGAAGGGGAAAAATCGCAGTGGTGCTAAAGGAATGTGAAAGAGGGAGAAAGGAGGCGGGAAGGTAAAGACTGGGGTAGGGAGAGGATGTGCTAGTAATTGAGTTCTAATATAGGTCAGGCTGGAAGAAGCATTCAGAGTGAGAGGTGATCAGAGACAAAAAATACATATAAGGCATATAGCAGTTCTGGAAAGACTGCTTCTGGCGGGGCGGCGGCAAATGTGGCCCTCCAGTCTTCTCTGTCTGACCCCCGAGACTCCAGGCTACACTTCTTCAGCCACACACCCCTTCCCCAGGCCACACCTCTCAGCAGGTCTGCTTTGCACCCACCTGGAGCGCTTTTGCCAATTGATGTTTTGTTGAGCTCTAGCCATCCCTCTTGCTTGCCTGGACGGAGAAAGGAGAAGTGTGTGTAAAACTAGCCTAATGTTCAAAGGCAAAACCTGCAGGTGTTGCTCCACCCCCCGAGGATCAAAGGCAGGAGACTAAAGGAAGCTGGTGTCTTCCAGATGGTTTGGACTACTACAGCATCAATCAGCACCAGCCAGCATGGCCATGGTAGTCAGAGCCCCAAATATCTGGAAGGCACTAGGCTGGTGAAGATCGGTGTAAGTGGTGGCTGCCCTCAGTCATCTTCCTATGATCATGGTCCACACACTGGTGCCTCCTAATGTTTTTGATTACACTCCTGACCATCTCCCTTTCTTTTTGCAAATTAATTCCACTTTCTTCCCACTGACCTCCTTCACTTTACTTCCAATGCTGCCACCTTCTGGGAGAAATGAAGCCGGCCACACTTTGTAGCATTTTGCAACAAGCATCTTGTAGAATTTTTGAAGTCAGGCCTCTCCCCCGCTCCACCCCCCCCCCCGCCCCAGGGTCATTTTACCAATCATTTGTTTGGCAGGGGAATATGTGGAGATATTCCTGCGTGTGTATGGCCATGTGAATCAAGGGCCAGGGTTACACTGCACTGGAGAATTAAGGAGGATCTTCCTTCCTAATCTAGAGCCTGGTTCCTCTCATTCAGTGAGACCAGCATTGGTCAGCCATATACAAGCAAATTCCAGGAAGAAAAAAGAAAAAATTTCTGGGCTCAGTTTGTGACCTGAAAGACAATAATTGACAGCTCAGACATTCATCTATATATTGTGTTTTTGTAAAAAACTGCCTTACAAGAGGTCATATTATATGTTCATTTCAACCAGTGTTGTGTACTCTAGCAGTGGCTCTCCAGGGTCTCTCTCAACACCAGCTGCCTAATTTTTTAAACTGGAGACACTGGGAATTGAACCCAGAGCCTTCTGCATGCATTCCACCATGGTTATGGTGTAACCAGTGAGAGAAACAAGGTTTGTTTTGCACACAGCCAGAAGCGTCCTGGGGGACTTCACGTGGATGCCTTTTGCAGATGGTTCGCTCCTCATAAACTGTTCCTTCTGCAAGAGTGGGGGACCAATTAAGATGGCCTGCGCTCAGAGACTTGACGATGGATCGCTGGATGCTCTGGGAGACTTTCCAGTAGAAAGAGGAGGTGATCCAGTTGAGGCTCTCATCTCACTGTGGAATGGTGAGTTCTGAAGGACTATTGACACAATCACTCTTGAGTGACCTTCTCCAGTGCTGTAGAGTCCGCAATGTCCTCTGGTATTCTAGTGAATTCTGTGTGATGAAACAAGATGGATGACAGCCAGAGCACTGGTGGGGTAGAACTTGCTTCCAAGGCCCAACAATCACTGTTTACAGCATCAATAAGGGCAGCGAATAATTCTTTTTTTCATGGCCTCTAATGGGTCCTCAAGTAACAGTCCAGCAATGCTTTTGCAGGTCAACTGGAATCTGGTCTCACCTGTTGGTGCAGATGTGTCTCAGAAGCCTGCTGAGATAATTTGCTTCATCATTTTCAGGATGAAGTTGCTTGACTTCAGAGCAATTTATGTGCTACCAATATGGTTCCAATTCAAGCAGAGGTGCCGATTGCTATGTCTTCCTTAACTCTGTGGGGTCAATTTTAGTTTATGAGGCCCAATGCTGTGGAAAGGGGCTTGTGGAGTTGTGCCCTCTTGAACCCTGCCCATTGTGGCTGGTGAAATTGATCAGGGCCTTTTCAAACATCAGCCCAAAGGTTGGGAGACACAATTTTGTTTTCAAGAGTTTGGGAGATAATAATAATTTCATTATTTGACTTGGTTGCCCCAGCCATTCTGGACAGCCTCCAACATACCGTATATAAAAACATAATAAAAATGAAAAGGCTTTCCTATACAGAATTTGCCTCCTCCCACTCCTCCAATATGTTGTTGGCTTACAACAAGGGCAGAAAACTTATTGCCTTATTGTACTACAACTTCCATAATTTCTGATCACTGCCCATGTTGGCTGGAGCCACAGTCCAATAAAATGTGAAGGGCAGCATATTTGCTATCCAAGTTTTGACATGCTGACAAGTTTTGTGAGTTGATTGTGCAACTTATTTTTCTCCTGTTGGTGGGTATGTGTCATGGGGAGTTCAGTTAGTTATTGGTCATATTCCTAACACTGTTTTATGTGTAAGCTGCCTTGTGGACTTATGCAGATCTCATACGGTTCTGAAGGTAGGATAATACATATCATAAATAAAGAAAATAAATAGTGACTGAGATATTGGGGCTGTGGAAGGAGGAAGAGATTGGGAAGAGACATATCCATGCAATGAAAACATAGGAGCCTGGTAACAACATATATTTAGATTAGCTTGCAAACCCACTGGGTATAACCTGCCCTTTTTATGTATTTTGTAAGCAACCTAACATTTTAAGCACTTCACAATTATCATAATCTTGTTTATTCCCAACAAAATTCAAGAAAGTTTTTATCCACAATATAACTATGTATAAACAATAAAAGCTGTAAGAAAGTCAGTAAATGTTATTATATAATCTATAGACAAACTAATCTGTACAAGACATCAAAACAAAATGTGATTCACTAGTTTCAAAGTTTCTGGAGAACAGATCTGTTGTCCACTACTTTCTAAAACCAACTGCAGTTGGAATTCTTTGCCCAATTCCTTGCCCAGAAAACCTCAGCACAACTCTCCCATATTTAATAAAAAGTATATTTGAAGAACTTAAACTTATGATGACATTATGTTCCCAGCTGAAATGAAACTCCTTCTGGGTTTCAAAAAACCGTTTACCAAAACACCATCAGCGAAGGTTCAATTTTTATTTTGTGAACAATTTGATACAAAACATTACAGTACTTCAAATAAAAACAAGCAGAGAGACAAACAATATGGGCGTTTCAAATAAGGCACATGTAAAAAAAAACCCCACACATCCAGTGAAATAGACAGGTTCTATATATATATTTGGAGGTAGAAATAATTACAAAAATATGGAACAATTTTAAGCATTAGCAGTTCAGTTCAAACTAGGATCCCATTTTAAAATTGCCTTGGTAAGATAGCTTATGTGGCATTTTATGCACTACATTTTTGTGGCAACTCTACTTTTTGCTTCGGAGGAGCAGAGTGGGGAGGAAAAGAAACTATACCATGAGTAATACAAGGAAATTACAAAAAGTTATAAATGTCCATACAAATGTTTTTAATAACAAGAAATTCTTGAAGCACCACATTTTAATTTCCCCCCTCAAATTAAAAAGATATCTACAACACTTTTCTTTATATTATTATTAGAGACCTAATGATGCTTTTAATAGCGTTGCTATATCTGCTGGAATGGCCCCTTCTTCTCCTGCAAAATAAAAAGAATGCATCAGAGGTGTATTTGTGAAGAAGCATTTCATGCAAATAATCAGCGTTCTACACAGCTAAAAAACCTGCAAGCAATAATAATCCATCCCCTTCTGCAACTTCTTAAGGTGGGGGGTCCAAGTGACCTCAAATCAATTTGGGTGTTACATTATGACTAAGAACTAATGATGTAAAGAGTAGCTTGGATATGTACTTGCAAAACTAGAGACACAAACCATGCAAGTCTCTAGGTTTTGTACTGTTGTGCTGAGCCTGATACTATGCTTGCACAAGCTGTGATCCAATATGGTAGGTGGCACAGTAAAATATCAGGCCTGCAAGCATCTAGCATCCAGCTAGATGTGAAAAAGTGGTATAATGCTTAAGAAAGACATCAAAGCAGTGGGCTAGTATTCAAAATACTACACTGAGCACACTACCCAGGCTCCTGCCTTTGGAAAAGCTTCAGATATCCATTAATCAACAAGAGATTTCTACTCTGGAAATAAGGTGCAAGGAATGCGTTGCATTGGAACTGAATTCGCAAGTTTGTCAAACAGCAATACGCTACTTGTTTTCCCATTAAATTCCTTCCCCATTAAATTCTTGTCCTTTAGAATTCTTATTCCAAAACAGTGTTTTAGATGTATGTCTGAACATGAGAAATATAAGAGACCTTTTCCAACATACATTATATTTAAAGTACTGTGATAAATCTGCCATTGCACCAGCTGTTAGCGCTGCAATGTGTTGACAAATTGGTGAAATTAAATATTGCTTTAACTGCACATTCTGCTTTCTTGCATTATTTTTTAACATCTTAACCCAAAAAGTCACAACTTCAACTGCCCATAAATTATTTATTTCTCTTCCCCACTGGTCTCCTGGCACAATGAACCTAAATATTGTATTTCTTTGAACTCTCTCACAGTTTGGGGCCCAGAGCTGCTTCTACTTAGCATATTCAAAATGGTGCTGCAAGAGCTTACCTGCATCTGCTGCTGTCATGTCTTGTTCTAGCTTTAATTTCTGCTGACTAATTCTCAGCATGGATTCTTCTATAGTCCCTTTACTTATGAGCCGTATCACTTTCACTTCTCTTAAAATAAAATAAAAAGAACATGTTTGTTCATACAATTCTGTAAATCCCGATTTTGTCATCAGTGTTTCATTTCCATTTAAATTTCCAGCAGTTCTACAGATAACAACAGTGCCTGCACGTTAATTATTTTTAATGAAGACTGTAAGTGTCTCATCACATACACCTCTGTGAAAAAATAATATTCCAATATAAAATTAATGGGAAATGAATTCAAGTTTTATCCAACACTATACCAGTTATACCAGCTTGCTTACACCTCTAGACACAAAAAAATCCCTTCTAAAGATTTAGAATACTTGATGCAGTTTATTGTGGATAATTTATTTTGTTTACAACTAAAGCTTCTCCTCATAAACTAAAAACTTACCTAGTTTGTCCTACTCTATGGCATCGGTCTTCTGCCTGCTTGTCATTGTAAGGATTACAGTCAATGTCATGGAGGATGACCACATTGGCTGAGGTCAGATTAATCCCTAGACCACCGGCTTTTGTGGAGAGCAAAAAGATAAATATACCCATATCTGAATTGAACTCGTCTATCAGATGTATCCTACCAAAAAGAGAGAGAAAGCAAAACAGTTTTCAGTATACAAGCCTCTTGTTGTTTTGCCTTCAACTATTTGAGCTGACACACATAGGTATGCTCAAGTCAAGCATGTTCACAAGCAAACCATTTTAGATCATACCCTATGGATATTTCTTTCACGCAATACATTTCGATGGAATTAGTTCAGACATTCAGACTGCAATTCCATGTACACTAACCCGAGTGTGAACTCTGCTGGAACACAGTGGGTCTTCATTCTGAATAAACATTGCTCTGTCAATTGCTAGTTGGGGTACAGAGAATTCAGCCACGTATAGGCTCCATGCTTCGGCGCTCATTAGTCATTTATATTATGATTTCCAGACAGCATGTCTACAGTTAGCTCAATCAACTGTGCACTGTGTAATTATTATCTTTGTTTTAGGCTTTATAGCAATTATTTCCAGTTCCTTTCATTCTATGCATTATATGAAGGGAAGAAATTTTAACCATCTTGCTTCAAGAGTTTTTCATTAACTTGAGCTGTTTTATAGATCTCCTCTAATTCCCAGTACCTCCCAGAGTCAAGCTCGAATAGAGGCAGAAATGACTATTAGTTGGACCTGATAATGCTTCCTTGTGTTCTTGTGGAAGTTTCACCTACCTGTCTGAAATTTGTGTCTTTCCATCCAGCCTCAGGTATCGGTGCTGCTTATGTTTCAGAAGAACCTCTAGGATGTCTAGCATCATAGTAAATTGGCTGAACAGGACAACTCTGTCACCCTAAAGGAAGGAAGAGCAGTATTTAAGAAAAAACCCATGCATGCACCTGAAAGTTTGTTTTATACGTATCCGTAGAGTTCTGGCACTTGAACAAAAGCCACCTTGTGTAAGATTCAAATTCTCTTCAACACTATGGAACAATCAGGAGATAAACAGCATGCTGGCCTTTTTACGGGCTGCAAACTTACAAGTGCTGAGTAATGATTTGAAGCCATAGGCAAGACTGTACTTGGAGCAACCAGTATATTCGCAATGAAACACGGGAATAGAGAGAAAATGCCCCAGGATTCAATTACTTTACCTTGGCTTACATAGCACAACAATATGTTGTGATCTGAAGTACCACGTTTCAGCAGTTCAATGTGTATTTTAGATCTCAAGACGGGAAAGTTCAAGTGTTTTAAAAACAAGCCTTTATATTTCTTGTTTGACTGAGTACTCAACAGCCAACAAATTCAACAAATATTTGAACAATATCTGAGTCCATTTTTGTTACATAGGTCTGCTTCCTACTCTTCAAGGACAATGGAGTGCCAATTTAGGGTGAAGGATGAAAACCTGAGTCCCTGCTGGCTTCCCCCACCTGGGGTCCTCCAGATGTTTTGGCCTACAACCCCCAACAGCCCCAGTCAGCATGGTCAATCGTCAGGGATAATGCGAGTTAAAAGTTCCATGACATCTAGTGGGCACCAGGTTGGAGAAGGCCATCCTATGCAGATACCAGCAAAGGGTAATTTGGGGAGCAGGCAAGAACTTTAATCAGGGTTAATTACAAGCCAAGGTGTTGGTGGGGAGGTGGAGGGGAAGGAATCTGCTGACTTCTGAACTCTGACTAGGGTTATTTCTGGCTCCCATCCATCCTCATATTGCCGGGAATTTGAGGTAAGTCTTCTGACATCCAAGCCTAACACTCAAACAGCTTTCTACAGGATTTAGTGACATTAAAACACAGCACAACTGATATCAGCACATTTATGTGTAAGATGTATGTTCTAGAATGTCCAAAATATACTTTTAGAACAAACCTTTTCTTTGAATTCAGACAAAATGCGCTCTAGTGTTCTAAATTTTCCCGAATCCAAAATTAGATCCATTTCAAGCTTGAAGTCATTAATATTTGCATACTGTTTACAAAGCAAATGCAATTCATAATCTGTCATCACAGACATATCTTCAAATATAAGGTCAGGGTTTGCTTCACAGTGTGTAGGCTCCTAAAACAAATAATCATAAATCAAAATGAAGCAAGCTATTTAGGAACTACCAATATTTCTTCAGGCTTTCTTTTCTAAGTTTACTAATGGATTTTTGAGTGTAAGTGCTGTTAGAAAATTTTAGATGCATTCAATAGTCATAACATGTTAGAACAAAAAGAATAAGCCTGACAATAGGCAACAATCACCTCCCTGTCCCACTCATCTCTCAGATAATATAGGGTTTTTTGGGGGGGAGGGGGGGAACATGTGTGCCGTGCCTATACAGAAGGTAAAAATGTTTATGATTGTCTTTTCAGTAGAAAATCAGGACTAATCCTAGAGCTGGAGAAAATATTGTGACATTTGTATACACAGAGTTATAAAACTACCTACAGTGTGGTTCATATGAGTACAATTAGCAGTTGAAGAATTATTTCTCAGACCTGGCAGAATAGGGATTGGATTGGAATGTCAACTTCTGTACAAATGTGATGCAACCAAGAAATGGCAAGGCCAAATCCTGCCTTGTTAGCTATGTATACCACACATGCCTTGAAAACCATGCTTCCCAAGAGCAATCATAATCCAAATAGCAGGATGTGAGTTTACAACAAAGGTCAGAAAAAACTGTATTCTACGATGAAGTGGTGGCACAGGAGAAAAAGGGGGACAGTGCACTGCCCCACTCCTCCCTTATCCACCTGCTCAAGTGAAGAATGGTTCTTATGAGATATTTGCTGGGGTGTGAGTGGGAAGAGAAAGGGAGAGAAAGTGAACACATACAAAGTGTTATTGTTCTTTGGACTGTTTAATGTTATACTTACTTCCTTAATTACACACACACACACACACACACACACGCACAGAGTTTAGAACTTCTTGTATCTGGGGAAGGAGGCTATTGTCCATCGAAGTTTATGCTCAATAAATTTGTCAGTTTTTAAGGTGCTACAAAATTATTTAGTCTTGTAACTTGGAGGAGGGGGAGAGAAAGGGTTTGGCCTTACTGGTTTTTATTTGGTTGCATTTTGACATCTAAATATTGACATCTAAATATTACTTGTGGTTTTCATGTTTTTGGTACATATTCAATTTCATATACAGAGATAAATTATTTTTAAAGTTTCCCATCTGTTTCCTCTAGTGTGGCCAGATCACAGAAAACTGGACCCTTTGTCTTGTTTCATCCCTCAATCTGTGACACATTTAGAATTTCAGCAATGCTTTCCTAAGGAAGCTTTCTCTATTCTCTATTGATAGTTTGATACATTAAATGATATAATTTATTAAATGCAGGACACATAGTTGAACAATAAGTATTTGGTGCAAATACCAATTTGTTAATAACCAAATTAAAATGCACCAAGAGCCTACTGGATTATTCAAATCCAACACTTTACCTTGAGCATAAGTTTTGACATCACTTTAAGTTTCTCTGCTGTAAAATACTGACGGTGAAGAAGAGGATGATTGGCCATTTTTCTTAGCTGCATCATGACATTGCCCATTTCTGAATTCTTTTCTAGGGTTAGAAAACAAATGATATATATGTATATGTCCAGTGGATATTTTCTATTAATATACCCACAACAATAGAATAGTTCAGTATTTCTGCTCCATATATGATAAAAGTAACAGAGGAAGATGTAAACACCAACGCACCATGACTGTCAATTGATTTCTTTAAGTAGCTGAACAGATCTTGGTATAGCTTTTCCTGTTTCTCAGACATTTCACACTGTTCAACAATATCTTTTTTGGGAGGCAGCTGTTTGAGGACCTGGTGGGATAAAACAACGTTTTGAATTATTTGGCTACCAAGCGTTTGAACTTAGACTTAGAACCAGCACATACTGTGTTGGAGGCTGTTCCTGTTCAAAGAAACCTGTGTTCAGGTGATTTAAGTTAGTCTAAAGCAACCAGTATAGGCTAAAAATAACAAAAACAAACCACCAAACATACCTCATCTTTTACTCTTCTCAGGATGAATGGTTTTATTATCTGCTTGGCATGTGCAATTCTCTCTTTTTCATATATACTGTGTTCCTCGGTTGCTTTCTAGAGAGGAAAAACATATGCTGAATTGCATACAGTGGATGCAATCAAGTTTTATGCTGAGAAAGAGTTTTACCATTTAATAAAAAGGAATGTTCTGAATGTGAATGTTTTGTAGTGAATGGTTGTGATTTCTAAAGCATTTATTATAGCTCCACTAGCACAAAACAGGGGTATTATGTGGTGGTATGCATGAAGACTACATAATGACTTTTTAGGTGGTCTGCAAGGATAAGTTATAAAGACAGCGCTCATTGTGAAAAATGTACATGAAAATCATAAAAATGTTTTTCAAATATACTTACTGCTTTAGAAGAGAACATCCTCCGAATTTCACTAGTGCTACTACTGAACATCCGTGGCATGACAAAATTCAAGAGCGACATAAGTTCTAAAAGGTTATTTTGCACTGGCGTCCCTGTTAACAGCAAACGGTTTTTTGCCTATTTTCAAAAATAAATGAAAGCCATTAGCAGATATAAAATGAGATCATCTATTCAAAATGACATTTCAACAGGAGAATGATTTTACTGTTGAGCAATCAAATAGTCTCAAACTAACTGCAGTTTATCATTACCCTTATAAACCCAGGACAGGTGTGCCTAGAGTTACAGCTTAATTTTGTAAAGCAAAAAATCAGGATGCAACTCATTTTAACACAATTTTACTGACACAACACCACTTGAAAACCTAAGGCAACATTTACTAGAAAGTACCAAGAGTAGTAAAGAGCATCAAAATCTTACATTAATTGTCATCAGGTGTTGATAGCGAACAGAACCCATGTTTTTTAACATGTGACCTTCATCAAAGATTGCATAATTAATTTTCATCCGACGAAACAGACTGCGGTCTTCTGGACTGCTAATTGCACAGTTATACCTATCAAGAGAATGAACTATGAGCATATATCTCTAGATATTCCCTCTCTCTCTCTCTCTAACACCCCCCCACACACACACCTCATTCAGGTGTTCTACTTCTGTGTAAAAACAACACATGAGGAGAGGGGAAGCAAAGACTGGTGTGTCAAATCTGCCCCCATTGCCCTCCACGAATTTGGGGGGGGGGACTTCTTCAGCAGGGGACCTTTCCTACTTGTGTATGTGTCCGACAATATGGTAGGCTTCTAAATAATGGAAGAGGCCTTCATTAGTAGTGCAGGAGTCTTGCTTCAGAAATTATTCTTCCAATTCATGGAGGGTGGATGGGAACAGAGCTAGCATGATTGTTCCCATCCCTCCCCCAATGCATGTTGATTTAACACAGAAGGGAAAAATTGAACTACAAATACAGTATATTCTGACATCCAGAAAGGCCAGGTGACACTGCTGTGATAACATAGGGTTGCGTTTTTTCACCGTAATGCCCTCCACCGAATCTAGAGGCAACAGCAACTTAACCCTGTGTTAGATCCAAGGAAACGTGAGCAGAAGGAAAGTAACTGCTGGTACTATTCAGCAAACATTTGGGCAAGTGAGTTTGCACAGTGCTACAGCACTGCTTTCAAGAATATCCTGTTTTCATTTCACTTCTCATGCAATGCTGTAGCACAAAACGTAGAACAGTATTTCCATGACATGAACAGAGCTCATTTCCTACACATAGAAGGATACTCCCAAGTGGTAAATTGTGTATTGAGTGCCAAGACTGTTTTATAGTAACACTCAATAGTCTGCACACGACTCTGAAATTAGGATCAAATGAGGAAAGTCTAAACCCAGCAATTAATTGTTGTATATGAATTGTCAACTATTACAGACAACACCTCTGCATGCACTTACTATATACAATGTGGTTAAAAAGACTGGTGTTGCCAAAATACCGTCTTCCTGGTTTTCCCCAATGCCAAATCCTATAATGACTTTTTTACTTAGTCTTAGAAAATACCCAACATTATGAGCAACAATTTATTGTGTATGGAGAAATATATTTTATATAGCACATACTCCTGGAGGGAAATACGATCTCTGCATGCTCTGTACATAGCCAAGTAACACACAATATAAGCCCCTCTGGGACCCCTGTGAGTGGGGAGGGGTTGGAGCACAGAGTGCCATGAGAACAGAGGTCTTTTCGCTGTAACAATTTCCCCCAATGTAACGTTTCTTTTTCTTTTTCCCAAAGGAGCGAACAATAAACATTTTGTTATACAGGCACCAACCCACTTGCATGCAATCAGCACCCACCCTGTTTTCGGTGCTGCAAAGGGGCGGAACAGGGTGGACTTACATGTGTCCCGCTGATCTGTGTGGCAGCCAGGAGCACAATCCCTGTGCGAGTGGAAAGCTGCCTGTACAGAAGAAGGGGAAGGGGTGCCTGTGGGGATACCACTGGAGTAAAAAAGCATGTTCCATGTGATCCTAGGCAATGAGAATCAAGCTTATTCCCATCTGTACAGCCCCAGCCTGGTTTCTGCATAGGTATGTTTGGGACTGACTTACCAGATTTAAATTGAACAGCATGTGGTATAGTCTGAAAGAAGTGCCTGATTAGGAAACAGCAAGTGGCTAAATTTCACACAGTCCTTGTACTTACGTTGTCACAATGACATTGAAATCTGCAACTTTATTATGGATATCCATTCTGAGATGCCTCCTGTCTTCTTGCGAGCCTAGACAGAAATAGACTTCATTTTTCCCCAATTCTAGAGAATGGCTTTATAAAGCCTCAAACATCTCTGCAATTCACAATGTTGTTTAGGGAGTTTTGATACCCACATGTAAAAAGTCGTACTGTCTGCATTTTAGCTACAAATGTTTTATTTTAAAACAATATAATTTCTTACCGTAATAAAATAAAACTTGGAGTTCAGGACACCACAGGTTCACTTCTCTTATCCAGTTATCTGTTTTTTTAAGAAATGAATTAAATGATTACAGACGTATGCTATGTGTACATACAGATTAATTTTAGTCCCAGTTTTGTTTTTACTAAACTACAAGTCAAGAAAACTGTGTGGATTACAATCGCTGTTGTACAGCCAAAAGAGTGGACTTCATTGAAGAACACCTCAGTTCAAAACCCCACTAAGCTCTGAAACTCATCCAGTGTCGTTATCTCTCATTCCAACACATCTAATTGAGAGTTTAGTTGGGGAAGCACTATTGTGTGCTGCCCTGAGCTTCCTTGAAGAAAAAGTAATATATACACATAGCTATAGTAATGCAATATATAGTATACATGTTTACTTGAAGTAAGCTGCTATTGATTTTTAATCCCGCAAAGCCTGTTTATAATTGGAGCCTTAAAAAAAAGAAAATAAATTCCTCACTTACCTATTGTTGACGCAGGCACTACAATCAAATGTGGACCTACATCACCCACTTCGTAAAGATATGCCAGAAATGCAATTGCTTGAATGGTTTTTCCTAAACCCTGTGTAAAAGTTGAGATAATTTAAAATAAAATACTATTGCCTTTACAGTACTGATAAAGTTAAGCAATGAAATGTTAGCCCATAATATTTATCAAGCTAGTTTTGGGTTTTAAAACTGAAAAACGGAGGTTTGTATTCAAAAAATATTATGTTGTTAAACCCGACTCTTTAAGAACCGCGTAACCAGGTTTGGCTGACTGAGGCAGGTCAAAACCTCTGGTCCTCACATTATCCATCACATAGGAGCCAGCAAGTGGTTTGAGTACATAAGCAGGTACAATTAGTATACACCCCTTGACCTTAGAATAATAGAATTGTAGAGCTGGAAGAGCCCACGAGGGTCATCTAGTCCAACCCCCAGCAACCAACCTTGTCCCTTCACAGGCCTTCCTCTTAGGAATGGAATATCACTAGCCAATGAGGCAAAGGTTGCCCAGTATTCTCCTGGGATCTAACTTGAGGAGTCCTATGGAGACCCCTGTTCCTCCTGGTGAAGCACAAGGTACCATTTGAGCCGCTCCCTCAATGTCTATCTCTGCCACTCAAGGTTCTCTGGCTCAGACCTGGGACTATGCTTCATAGAATCAGAGAACTGTAGAGTTGCAAGGAAGCCCAAGGGTCATCTAGTCCAACCTCCTGCAATGCAGGAATCTCAGCTAAAGCACCCATGACTTCAAGCTCAAGGGAAGTAGTTGATCATTGGAGGAAGGCTCCACCTGTCACAAGGACTCAAGGAGGGAGGGGAATGGACATAGTCTGTAACCCCTGGCAAGACTCAGAAACGTTAAAATCACTCACTCCCTTCTTGCTAGCAGCACAGAACAGTATTACCACCCACTGAACATCCCCCTGTCCAAGAGACAATGAAAACTTAAAAATCATTTTGGGGCAGCAAAGAATTTCTTTCCTCACTTTCCTTCTAGAACAGCACGAGGATCTCTTTCTCCGATGCCCAACCATGTGCATGTATGATTGCTACTATCAACACATCCTGATTCATTTGTAACGGCTCAGCTATTAAAACTATTGGAAAACTGTGTAACAGGCCACAAGCTAGTCTCTCCTACTAAACACTTCGCTACTGAGTAGCAGAAGCAAACCTTACCATTTCCTATTCTATTAGATCGCAGTCTTCCTAGTTAGCTAAGGCCAGACTCAGATAATTTGCTAACACTGGCCATGCAGTTATAATGTAATCACTAGTTGAAGTGATAATAATGTCAACTTACCATTTCGTCAGCTAATATGCCATTTAGCGAATGCTTGTGCAAAAGTGCTAGCCAATTTAAACCAATCTTCTGATAAGGCTTCAGCTCCATGCTGATAATAAAGAAGAAAATGCACCATTAACCACTCATGGAAACTCAAATCTAATGACCTGATGTTTACCAGAAATGTAGTACAGGACTTTTTAATATAAGGTATTTGGAGCTTTTATGTTATTTGGATGGCTTGCCTTTTTTTTCTGTCTTTCATTTGGGATGTGAATGTGCGTTCTGCCCGTTAGGGAGGGGGTTCTAAGCATCACTAGTTTTCTTCTTCTGTGAAATAGCTATTTAGTGGTGCTCATGACAGTTTTGATTTCCAAAGGTACTTGCCAAAAGGTTGGGGACCTCTGGACTAGCTATTTCAAAACATGCAATTTTCACAAGGAGAGAGAATGAGGGTAGTGGTTTTGCTTCATATGGATAGGGAACAATGGGTGCTGGACATTTTTCAAAACCAGTCTCCTCATCTAGACTTCGAGGATTTAGAAACCAAACTTCTAGCAACTATTACATACACCTTTCTTTTATGGTACTTATGTAACATTCACTTAAGAGCAATCCTACCAACCTTGAATTCAGAATGGAAGGCTGATCAATGTTCCATCCGCTTCCGCTATCTCCAGTGATCCTCGTCACTTGTTTGGTCAGTTTATTTGAGATCTCTTCACATTTGTTCATTAGCTGTAACACGACGGCTCTCTCTCTTAGTAATATTTTGCAGTTCCATATAATATCTTCTGACAACCCATTGGTCTTGCACATTTTTGTGAACTGTGAGAGATCATGGGGGGGGGGGAGAGTGCAGAGAGCAAGGCATTACTCAATCATAAAGACAGCAAAATCAAACTGAGCCTGTTTGGTGTTGTTGTTTGGTGCCCCAGATTACTCAATTATTCTTCCAAAATACTATGATATTCATTAATTAAAATTGCAATGGTAGGCATACATCTAAAAGCTTATGAAGATTTACTTATTGGTAAACACATTTTTATTACTTCGATATTTTGTTCCAGCAACCCTCCCCACATAGAATGAGTTCCTTCTGAGCAGGCAAAGGCAATGTGAAGATGGAAAACTCAGCTGCCATCTTAAAAATGCTTGAGATTGAGACAAAGGAAAAACAGGTAACGTTGAGATTAGAAGGGTGGTGGTTGGGTGATTGTCAGATCGCCTTTGCCTTCATTAAAAAAACCAAAACTGGAATAGCATGTTATCTCCATTTTCTTGCCCACACAAAATATGAATGGGTGGTATGCAACTAAGTTTTGCTCAGAGTAGAACCACTTGAATTAGGGGACCTCGTAACTTAATTTCAATGGGTATACTCCAAGTAAAACTTAGTTGAATACCACTCATTGTGTATATAATCAGAAATTTGATCATGCATTTTTAGGGTGAGCTATCTCACATCAAGAAGCACATGGCCTTCCATATCAGAGTTCCACCCACAGGCCACTTCTATCAGATGAAGGACTAGGAGTCCTTCTCTTTCTCCATTTCTGCAGCTCCTCAAAAAGCTGTTCTAGGACAGTATAGCTGTTGAGGGGCTGCAAGAGAAAAAGTTGCCTCCTTCCCCTCTTTCTCTTGCAGGTGTATCCATTGTTTCGGAGTTATCTTCTGTTCATGGAATGGCATACCTGACTCCAACCCACTCAATTTTCCGACACCAATATCATTTTTAGTGATCACGTTTAGAACATTGTAAGAAAACTGAAAATCCATGTTTCAACAGCAGAGGGCAACACAGAGCTAAAGATAAGCTAGACTACATTGAAATTGCTGTACAATCTCTCTTAATTACAAGAAACAGAATGAATGTGCTACTGAAAGTATAACGGGGTATGATTTTTGCACCCACTCATATATTTTTGAAATATAGCATTAGATACTTTAAACAAATCAGCTTCTGTTCTTTCTAGTGTATCTTGATTTCAGTGAGGCTTTTGACAAAATCCTGCTTTTGTGGAGAAGCTGGTAAAATGTGGGCTGGGTGAAGTAACTGTTAGGTGGATTTGTAGCTAGTTGACTGATTGAACCCAAAGAGTTCACTTATGGTTCCTCGTGATCCTGGAAAAAAGTGACAAGTGGAGTACTGCAGGGTTATGTTGTTCTTCAATGTCCATATAAATGATTTGGCTGAAGGAACTGAGGGGATGCTAATTTAATTTGTAGCCAATACCAAACTTGGAGGGGTAGCTAAAGCCACAGAAGACAGAATAAGAATTCAAGATTACTTTAACAGATTGGAAGACTGTGCCCAAACTATCAGAATGAATTTCAATAGGGGGAAAATGTATGGTTCTACACTTAGGCAGGAAGAACCAGCTGAACAAATAAAATATGGGGAACTGGGTTTGCCAGTAGTACATGTGAAAAGGATCTAAGGGTCTTCGTAGACCAGAAACTTGATATGAGTCAACAGTGTGAAGCAACAAAATGTTAATGCTATTCAAGGCTGCATCCAAGAAGTCTAGTCTTTGAATCAAGTCTTCTAAGTATTTGTAGATGGCCTCTCTGATCTGCTGAAGGCTGTGCCACCAGTTTGCAATGTGGGTTGTTGTGGCATAAGACAGACATGAGTAGTTACGGCCTTCATGTTCCTGCATCTCCCTTGCATGAGGGAGGCCCTTTCAGTGTCAAGATAATCAGCATGGACAATACTTGTCACAGATCTGGCTACAGTTCTAAGACTGCCTCTAGCAGCAGAGAACCACCCTCCATACTTGTTTAAACAGGGAAGTAATTTCAGGATATGAGGAACAGAATGAAAAACAAGCTAATATTTTCCTAATCCCAAAGCTATAATAGCCTTTTGTCGGGCTCACTATTGCAAATGAGTACAGTAAAGCATCTTAATCTCATGCATAATGTGTAAAATGAAAAGGTATTTTTGTTTTATTTTGCTTTGCTAGGATTGCTTCACAACCATGGCTTGCTTATAAAGCCCATTCAAAGCATTCTGAAAAATCACCATGAGCTAAAAAGGAACTCCTCTAATGTTTCCTTTGTACTAAAAAAGCATGGCGTAGTCTATACTTGTGACAGAATGAGGTGGTAGAACACCCAAATCCTTGAATGACCAGCTCTCTCTGCACTAGCCTACAGCAGGCTTCCTCAAACTCGGCCTTCCAGATGTTTTTGGCCTAGAACTCCCATCATCCCTAGCAAGAAGGACCAGTGGTAACGGATGATGGGAAATGTAGTCTCAAAAACATCTGGAGGGCCAAGTCTGAGGAAGCCTGCAAGATGGTGGCACATGCAGGCACTGCGGCTGAGTGCTCCATGGAGAGGAGTCAGGGTTTGTTAGGACGAATTATTTATAGCCGACACAAAATGCTGTATTTAATTATGGGGTATCAGAGCTTCTAGGGGGTTAACCAGGCTGGGATAGCAGACTTGTTGGTTTTTGAATGTCTGAGGCAGATTTTTTCAATTTCGTTGTTCTGTATGACAATAAAGATTATTGTATCGTATCGTATCGTATCATGGGAAGCCCTTCTCATTGCTCCACCATTAGGACAAATACATTTTCTATGTTGGCACCCTGGCAGTGGAATATCCTCCTGCAGATGCATAATGGCACTGACACTTCTGTTCTTTTGGCACATTGGTTTGCCCAGGTGCCTTTTTTTTGGGGGGGGGGGTAACAGCTGCAAGTAAGGCATCAAAATTGTGATTCGTTGGGTTGCATCCAAAGAGGTTGCCTCATTTGTACTTCTTCTCTCTCCCTCACTCCCCCTCACATTTGTTCTGTGGTTTTCTTCAACCACCACAAGTAGATTTGCAAGGGGAGGTATGGGGACATGTGGGGAGAAACCCCTGTACTAGGAGGATGGCTTTGTTATATAAAACTCAGTATTTTGGTGTTTTTGGAAGCTGTGTTAAATTTGCTTTACTTGTACAGTTGTTATACTGTTTTACTGTACTGTAACCGACCCTAGCATGCATGATGAAGGGTGGCTAAAAGTTTTCTTATAAAAATAAATAAAATGAGATAGATTGAGCCAGATGGGAGAAGAATATTTAAAAAATGATACATATCAAGAACTCCCAGCAAGCAAGCTAATAAACAGTGCAGCAGTCTTAAATTTCTGACTAATCTATTTGCCACTAATTTCTATTAGAAAGGAACACCTCGTTTGAAAAGTGCATTTCTGTACATTCAGGGTAGCTTGATTTGGCTGTTGTGGTGAAGTCTTTTTGAAAGTAAGTTTAAACATCAACAGAATACTTTGGAATTTAAACAACACTGAACCACCAGGAGTAGAAAAGCGTGTTTGTTTGTTTAAAAAAACAACCCCAAAGTTATTTTAAACAGGAGATTAAAAATTCTATTAATTATTCTAAATGCCTAAAGCTCAGGTTGGCATAAAGATAAAACTTATAATCTTTAAATAATGCACCTCAAGTGAAACCATCTGCCATAAAAACCACCCATTTTGTTTCGTGTCAGATTGTTAGCATCTGTTTCCAAGTTACAACAAGAAGAACCTTCAGCTGTTTTCCAACTTGAGCCTCATGAACAATATGATAAGCAGTTTATGCAAAAACTGCTCAGGTTTGTCCATTTGACAAGTACAACTGCAATCGGGATACAATTCAACATTTTAAAGTCCCACTACCAAAGGACCTAGAGGGGCCTATGGGGCAGTACTAGACAAGATGATCCGACTTGGTTTAGGTCAGTTTCATAGGTCTATAGTTAACTGCAGAGGTTGTCTGAGGCCCAGGGCAGCAGTCTTAATTAGAGTAATGTTATAAACAAAACAAAAAAGGCAGCCGGCCCCTGGCGGGTCCCCCTGCCAGCTTAGCCCTCTGAGTTCTGGGGCATATGTACCTGGCTGCCTCCCACCCACCCACCCACTGCACATATCTGTTGCCCTTTCTGAATGCCACTGGTTCTTCCAAGGTTTCTCTCTTATTATTATTATTCAACTGAAGATGTAAATTCAGCTTGGGGACCTTCTGCATGCAATGTATCTACTGCCAAGCTGCAGCGCCCCAAGCTATAGCTACCTTGAGCTCAATACTTCCCAAAGCTTGTGTATGTCTCTGAAGTCTTTGAATCAAGCCCTCAATTTAGCCAAGCTCTATTCTTTCCAATGAGATCTGCAGAACTAAGGTCTCTGTATACACATTTCATTTTAACCTGTGATTGCCGGACTGTTAGGGAGAACTGGCTCATGCATGCATATTGTCTAACAGAAAAGGTTTCACATTTTCCATCAGGTGTTTTTTGGGGGGAAGAGTTACAATACACACTAGTTTCACAAACTTCATGCTTCCCCCCCCCCACTCCCCCGGAAGAGTAAAATAAGCTACAGGTAAATATAAATAGTTCAGATGAGGTCCCACTACTCTGTAATAAGCACTAATACCCTTTCACAAATTTCAGACACGTCTTCCTTATATAAGAGTATAAGCAGGCAAAATGACCTGCACACAAAAGTGTTCTTCCTCAGGAGAGAACCCCTTCTGTTGGAGGAAAGGAATTTTGGATATAACCCAACACATTTACCGTATTTTTCTATGTATAAAACACCCCCATGTATAAGACACTCCCTATTTTTGGGGACTCTAAATTAAGAAAACACCCCTCAGCACTACCCGTGTATAAGACGAACCCCAATTTTAAACCTAATTTTTTGGTTAAAAAAAACTAGTTTTATACACGGAAAAATACAGTAAATAATGACTTTGCCGCTAATTAAGCACATTTCCCACTAATTAAATTCATGATTTTACACACAGATTAAAGAAGCCTAATCTAAATTTACAGTTTCCATGAATTAAGGTATTTCAGACTATGAAGGAAGCATGCAAATTTCAAAAACATGGACTAAATATGGAAACTCTAAAATAAAATTAAATACTTCTAACATGTGCCTTTTAGATGTAGACTAAAACTGTTTGGTTACCTTTTGCATTCAGCGAAATAAAGCTAGAATTAAACGTGTTTCAAGATAGCATTACTACTTAATAGCAAAAACGTTTGGCCTGCTCGGCATAGTTGGCCTTAAGCACATTTAAAAGCTACTCCTTCCAACTTTCAAGATCTCCAATTTGCTGCATTTTATTAAAACTGTGGGCATGTAGTTACAGCAACTATGCAGCTCTCCGGGTGCTGACAAAGAGCTCTTATGAAAGGGATTGTTTAATACAAACAGGCCCACACAGCTTAATTGTATGGAACTATTTCAGAGGATGGCAGCCCTTTAGCAATTACTTTTGCAAAGAATCTGTCTCGGCGAAGCTCGACATGTTTCAGAACAGACAGATGTTCTGTTCAAAGTCAAAGGCTTCAGGCAAAACAGTCTCCGAAGCAGCATTTCAGTAAAGCTGCACTTCTGTGAATTTGCGTACTCTTTAAAATATAAAAAGTTTGAAAACTTGACCAAGTCATCCTAGGAACTAATGATGAAATGCACCATTATTTTAAAAGACCACTATTATATATGTTGTGCACAGCATATATAATAGTGGTCTTTTAAAATCAAAACAAACAAAACTGAACATAAAAATGCAATTCCCATCAACTCCCCCCCTTCACTTGAGAATACTACTTTAAAAAATACAGTCGGTACAACACCTAACTGTCAAAAGGGCCCATTTACTACTATTTCTCTAAAACCACATCAAACAGAAATCACAAAGTTAAAAATACTGCAATTCCACAACTTTTCTTCTGAATTATTAGCATTTTCAAACACAAAATCAGACTGCTCTGGCTAGAGGCTATTCACTTTCCTGGAACATACATAGCTCGAAGCACACAATTATAGCAAACATTTGAAAAATAAATAGTCCAACGACTGGGAAACCGTACCAAGTACTCACCATTAGCTAGGTTTTATTCTTTCCTTTCCCATGTTAAGGTTTTCTGACATTGCTTTTGAAAACTGCAAGCTATAGCACTCCATAAAATGGCCACATTGCTCAGCTAATAAAACCAGTGTTAAAAAGACAGAGCATAAAGATTTAAAAGGAGGAACAACCACCAGAAAAATCATCAAAGGAACCGTTTCTCCAGTGAAGCTTAAAATATCCATCCTGGCATCTTCAATCATGGAGCAACCCTGGAAGTTGGTTGCTGATTCTCTGAAGTAGTTGCAGCAGAAATTCTGCCACATTCTTGCCTTCTGCATGGTTTCTCGGCTGCAGCAGATCAGAACAGGCTAGCAAACAACAGCTTCCCAAATGAAAGCTCTAAATTCTTCTTCTACAGTGAAATGAACCAAGTTTCGGTGCTCAAGAGTGAGTGACAGTGTTGCCAGCCAATCAGCTTGGGTTTTTCAGGAAAATCACCCCTTAATTCATTCAAAATTAGGTCATCTGACACTATTTGAAATGCTATTGGCTTAGAATGAGCATAGTGTTTTAGCCTAATCAGGAAAAGGACACCCATCTATGTCTTTTTGGATTTAAGGCATCCTTGACTATATTACCTGCTGTATATATATATTTTTAAAGAATGAATGCAGACTTACCAGAGCTTCCCAACTATTAAAGGGACGGAGCTCTATTATCTTCTGAGCCTTTTTCTGAGAGCACTGGGGGATCAAAGTGAGTTCACCCAGTGAAGCATCTTGCAGGAAACTAAGAATTTTAGTTTTGTAACCATCCTCCATCACATCATCACTACCACCATAGTCCTCATCAAGGGAGCTGCCAGCTTCCGAAGCAGACTCGTACTCCAAATCTTGAGAGTCCCTTTTAGTACTCCAGATTTTTTTCTTTTTATCTTTCTTTCTGAAGCCGTTCTCAGTTCGTGTGGAGGATTTCTCTTTCAGCTTCACATTAGTGTCATTCTGGCGATAATGGCTGTTATTAACGGAGACCCCCTTTCCATTTGAAACTTCACTTTTGGAGGGGTATTGGGTATCTGTATATGCATTAAAAAAACAACACAGAGAGAACTTACAAGAAGACAGTAATGATGGGGGGGGGGGGAGAGCTGTACAGAACCAGTGCCTACTTTATGGAATAAGCTTCCATTTCCATACTCAAAAACATTTTATCCAATATTTGGCACTATTCCCATGACTGCATTGTGCTGCTCTGATATCTGACAATCATAACAGAACATTGCACAATCCTATTTAAAAGCTTAAATATTATTGTTAGTATCACATAAAGGTGGAGTAACAGACATTTTCTTCTCAAGCTCTAAATAAATATTAGCTGGTTAAATCAGGACATTAAACAGCCATTGCTTTTCATTAATGTCTTGCAGAACATTGCAGAACCTGTTGATAGTTTTAAGCAAGAAGTGTTATTTTGTACCCAAATCTGTTTTAATGTAATGACGACACATTCAGCAACAGTAAACATGCCTGTATTGCTTATTTAAAACACCTTTTGCAATTCTGTACTTTTAAAGACATCTTAGTCATGAAACATTTTCAGTATCTCAAATTCAGTTCTTCTGGAAATAAGGTAACTTAGGCTGAAATCCTAGCCCCATTGAATTAAATAGGACTTACTTCTGAGCAGACATGGCTTGAGCTGTCATGTAACTAAATATCTTGCTACTTTCTAATATTTCATAGTTGTAAGAAATATTGTTTAAAGGAGAGTTAAATAATTCAATTATATTAGAAGAATTCACTGTAAAACAGTAAATAGCTCCATAATAAAAGGGATTTGTATTTTAGCCTTGTTAGGGAAGTCAGTTTAGCTATTTCACCTATTATTACAGTATGAGTATGCAGTGGTGCCTCGCAAGACGAAAATAATTCGTTCCGCGAGTCTTTTCGTCTTGTGAAGCATGGTCCGTCGCAACTGTGCCTCTTCAAGCGGCTTTTAAAAAAAGCGCAAGACGTTTTCGTCTTGCGAAGCAAGCCCATAGGGAAATTCGTCTAGTGAAGCAATGAAAAAAGGGAAAACCCTTTTGTCTAGCGAGTTTTTCGTCTTGCGAGGCATTCGTCTTGCGGGGCACCACTGTACATTAAAGAAGTAAATAGAATGCAAGTAGCAGTACATTGTTATATTTAACAACATAAGTTGAAAAGGGTATTTTTCAGACAGATCACCACCTCTTACGCTGTCTCTAGAGAGGCTTATCTTTTCGTTCTTCTAGACTTTTTAATTACAAAGGCTACTTTTATCTGGTTCTTTTAGGCACTTGAACCAAATTATCTTTTTGACAGTTTTAAATAGTTTTAGCTGCTATGTCTAAGCTGGTTCTCTAGGTTTCCCTGCTCTAATTTGTATTAATTATAATTGTTTTTACTGTTTAAACTGTGGGCTGCTTTTTTATTTCCAACAGGTCTATAAACCACCCTAGGGAACTACGTTATATGGATGGCTTACAAATATAACAAGCACATACATTCCTAAATAAAAGTTGGTAATGTGTATTTGTGGAACACCTACCATGGAGTCACATAAATTAATTCAGTTCACACAAAACTAAAAATAAAAGTTAAAGGAGTCTGCTTGCAGATGCCATAATAGGTAATGAAGTGTGTTCTAATGTAGCAAGGTCAGGATACCAAAAATGATGAGCTATGGGAAGCTATTCAACTTGTACTTTTCAAAGAGTAGCTCCTCACACATATGGCAAATTGCTTTTAAAAATGACAGGACTTTGTGACATTGTGTGTTTGTGGGGATGATGGAGAGTTAGGTGTGTAAGTATGCTGCTCAAATGAAAAATTCTACTAGGCTGCTACAAGTTCCCGTGTTCACGCAAGCAAGTGTTTGGATCCTGGCCTCAGGTTTTAAATGTGCTCATCATTTTATAAGGTACCTTAAATATCACGCCTCTATTTAATGAAGTGTTAGTAATGCAATTTTTAAAAAGAGAAGCAAGCAGAACACCAGCAGTAACATGTGAGAACTTGAGGGGGCATTGTACATCACTGTTCAACACAGGACATTCCTAAGTCACCAGCTGCTGGGATAAGCCAGCAGTTTCAAATTGTTCAAGTGCTTAGGAGAAGGGACACCCCACGCCCATAGTACAAAAAATATCTGGTACTACCCATTTCTGGTTGTTATATAGCACACTTCCCATGGTTACTGCTGAAATGCAGCAGCTGAAGCAGCCACAGCAGCTGCGGTAACAATTAGGGTCCAGGATACTGACATTTCACATAATTCAACCAGCCAGTGACAAGCAGAAAGGCAGGAAATATTTTAAAATAAACAAATTTGTTCCAGTATTTCTCTTGTTATTTGCAATTATCTTCCAGACACTTATAATCAAGATGCTCAAGCCTAGTCTCTTTCCCAGTTTCTCAATTGGTACATAAATTTACTATTTTAAGCAAATTACTATAAACCAAAACACTTTACTTATATAAAACGTGATCCGATTTACAAAGGTACTGAGCCATGAGAAAAATCACTGTGTTTCCCAAAAGTGTCCTAGGGGAACTTCGGGAACTACCTCTAACACAGAGGAGGGAGGAGAGACATGCATGAAAGCACTTGCACATGTATATAAGGTCCTTCTGGATATCGGCCTAGGCTTGGAATGCAAACACATTTATTTGGAAGCATCACTTGGGCTTGGATCCCAAGGTCCTCTAGCTAAAGCAGAAGGTACCCTTGGCCACACAAGCCTTCCTGCACAGCTTCCTATGCCCAAAACACATAACACTGGTCCTGAAAGACCTACATTGGCTCCCAGTATGTTTCTGAGCACAATTCAAAGTGTTGGCACCGACCTTTAATGCCCTAAACGGCCTCAGCCCAGTATACCCGAAGGAGTGTCTTCACCCCCATCGTTCAGCCCGGACACTAAGGTCCAGCTCCAAGGGCCTTCTGGCGGTTTCCACAGCGAGAAGTGGTGTTACAGGGAACCAGGCCTTCTCAGTAGTGGCGCCCGCCCTGTGGAATGCCCTCCCATCATATGTCAAGGAAATAAACAACTATCTGACTTGAAGACATCTGAAGGCAGCCCTGTTTTAATGTTTGGTGGTTTATTGTATTTTAAATATTTTGTTGGAAGTCACCCAGAGTGGCTGGGGAAACCCAACCAGATAAATCTATTATTATTATTATTATTACTATTATTATTATTAGGACAGGAGTCTGACTGGGAGGGAAGGAAAACCCCATTGTGTAAATGGAGCAGAAGTCAATAAGCAGAGGTCATCATGAAATCACTGTACTATTTTTGAAGATGCCCCCAAAACTAAAATAATCAGCTTTGAACACAAAATCAGACCAAAAAAACCCTCTCATTCAACTGGTAACTGCAAAGTATATTCTAGAAAAAACAACGAATTGCAGTCGTTTTTATTGTTGTTGCTTTTCTAGCAATTTGATCTGCTGATGGTGTTGTTTTTTTTAAAAAAATCAAGCAGAGAATATGTTGGTAGAACCAAAAGGCTGGGAAGAAGCTGGTGGCGGCAGCAGTATATGGCAGCTCTCTAGCAGGGATATGAAAGTCTACTTAAATGGCATCAGCGATTACCAACAAGACTGACTTGAAAGCTCAGGAAACAGTACATTTGAATGTCAGAAGTAGTGCTTAGTAACAATCAAGAAAGGGAGGATGTGGAAAATGTTGCATCCTTCTTGGCAGTGCGGTATAGCAGTCTCTATTAAGTATTCTACAAAGAATTAGACAGGTTCCTTACATCAGTTTACAATCTAAAATATTTTAATTGTAATAGCAGCAGTACAATGACATTAAAGCAGGATTAAGGTGGCTGGTTGAAATATGCAGAATGCTTACACTGCAGCTCCACTCTTAGGGACAAAGGTTGCTGCCTGATAGTAAGCCAGACCACTGGTCCATCTAGCTCAGTACGGTCTACACTGGCTGGCAGCAACCCTCCAGAGTTTCAGACAGGAATCATTTTTTATTCCCTACCTGAAGATGACAGGAATTGAACCTGGGACCTTCTATATGAAAAGCATGTGTGCTGCCATTGAGCTGTGACCCTTCCCAATCTTAGATCCCTAGTTGGGGAGGAAAACACGAAGGAAAGAAACAGAAAGAATGGCAGGGACAGAGAGCAATGCTGCTAAGTTGCTTCTGCTCATATCATTTTGGGCTCTTCGTTGCATAGAACCACCTCCGTAACTAAAGCCTCTCCTGAAGTCATTTGTGGGAAGTCAGAGAACATTTCAGAGTGTTGCTTGACATGAGTGAGAGACTGCAAGCAGGAGCAGCAATTTCTGAAGTCTGTCTAGGACAGGCATCCCCAAACTCGGTCCTCCAGATGTTTTGGGACTACAACTCCCATCATCCCTAGTTAAGAGGACCAGTGGTCAGGGATGATGGGAATTGTAGTCCCAAAACATCTGGAGGGCCGAGTGTAGGGGTGCCTGGTCTAGGAAGACCTTAGGCATGCATTGACAAGGCTCTCACCAAATGATAAGAGATTGCAGGATTTAAAATACATTGCAATACTTCTGCCCACAATGGCTCCACAGTTGTCACTCAAGCCTTTCATCACTTAAGAGTTTCTCAACTTTTACTCCATCACAGAATCATTGATAGTAAAAGCTATATTCTTATATCAGCATCTGACATGGTCATTTAAAAATATTTCACATATTACTTACAACAGGACATGTAACTCCTTGGGATAGATAAAGCCTATATGGTGTGTGTGTGTGTATGAAAATGAAATATTCTTTACCCTCATGATCTTCCATGAATACTTTTAAAGATTCGAAAGCTTCCTGAAATATCCAGTTGTGTTCCCGAAGTACATCTCTCAGCTCCTATTTAAGAAAAAGTCAACAGAAATCCTATGTAGTCACAGAATTAACAGCCTATGACTAGACAAACATCTATGCAGATTAAAACAAAGAAGACAATCAAGGAACCTTCTCATTTACAGCAACTATGAGAACATAAAATATACACTGCAGCTACTACTGCCCAGTACAAAACTGCTCCTCACCTTTACATTTTATCCAATAATTAAAGCTGAAAGTACTCCAGATCAAAAATTAGCAAAAGTACACTAGCTTCAAATTCAAGAATGCCTCACGTTATTTATTTACAACACTATCTTCTACGGTAATATTAACTGTCTATTCTAGCTCATAATGTGGATTGACTACTGAATCTATTCCTAGATTGCGCAATTATTAGACATACTATTATATATATTATATATACTAACAATGAATCCATTCTCCAAGTGTCTACCCTTATGTAGCCAATATGACACCATTCATGTAGAAGAAGGTTTCAGCAGGCTTGGGGTAATCCCAATTTTGGCAGAGGTACGAAAGACTTTAGAAAAGCTTAAAGCAGTGATGTCCAAACTTGGGCCACTAGCTGTTTTGGGACTACAACTCCCATCATCCCTAGCTAAGAGGACCAGTGGTCAGGGATGATGGGAATTGTAGACCCAAAACAGCTGGAGGGCCAAGTTTGGCCATCACGGGCTTAAAGGGAGGTTGATGAGTAGGGAGGGAGGATAATGGAAAACTGGGGATGGGGGAGAATGGAATGGAGTATCCTAAAAAAAAGTACACGGCTGGCTGACTGGCAGGCACTTTGACATGATCAAGTCACTTAATCTCTTTTACGCAATTCCAAATTCCTATGCAAAGGGAAGAGAGCTAATAACAGTAACTAGAACGTGGACTAATTTTTGTATGAGGGTTATATACAACACATTTTTGGCTGAATGTAACATACCTCTTTATCCAGGCTGGGAAATTCTTTGTGCAGTTTGCTTACTAGATTTTCACGCTTTTCCCATTGATTCTCAGGACTCTGCAACTACAGTTCGGAAAAGATTCATTTATTTTAGACTTATCCTACGCCACTAACTAGACAACACACTTGCCCACTGAATGGGAAAGGTAACTTGAAGGAACCACAATTGTGTGTGGTCCATGGGTGAGGAACCTCAGGCCTGGGGGCCAAAGGCAGCCCCCTGCAAGCCTTCCTAACTGTCCTTCACAACTCTGCCCCAACCTCACCCCCACACCCCTGACTATCCTGCTTCACACCTTCCTTCAAGTGTTTGTGTGGTTGGAAATGTCCTTCAAATCTGATAATGCCTTTTATTTGCCTGGGTAGAGACTAGAGAAGAGTGTGTGAGTGTTTGTAGGACACTGCCTACTGTACAAATGTTAAAAATTTACACTTGTTGCACTGCTCACTTTTCCTCAATTACCAGAATGTGGCCCCTGGCAGGCTGCCCATAAAGTAACATGGTCCTCAGACTGAAAAAAGGTTCCTTATCCCTGGTGTAGCAGATACAGCTAAATCTCCAGATTCATCAGCTGCACTTATTGTAGCCAGATATGGATTAATGTCTTCACCAATATTTTTTTTAGCACACTTAAGGTTTGAAAACTTCATCTGTGTATTTAGAAAGAAAGCGGTCAAAGGCCACACAAAATGGCGTAGAGGAGTTGGAGCTGACCAAACATTTGTGATTTCCCCCCTGTGAACTAACTCGGACATGTGGCTACCAAGTCATGCATTAAATACAGAAAATTCAGTGTATGAAAGAGATATGATTAGGAGAACATTTAATTTCCAATGCTCTAGCACTCATCTCATAAATAATTAGCTCAGGAACTGAGCACACATGGAAAATCTTGACAAGGTGTTTACTCAATGAGTGCTAATTTGGGGTTCTGTATGTAAAGGAAGTTACAACCAGCTACTTACAGGATCAAGCCTTTTCTTTTTCGTATTTTGGTCATCCTCATCTTCAGTACCATCGTTGGCACTTTCCTCAAGTTTCCTTTTGCGAGAGCTGCCTTTTGAAATTAAAAAGAGGATTTTTTAAAAATTGGCAACTTCTTGCAGTCCAGTATCAAAGCACTTTGTTGCTTAGCAATTAATCTAAATGCCCTTTAATCAAAACCAAAACCTGATTTTTACTTCAAATTAACCAAACAGTAAAAAATGTAGAAATTTTATTGTATACTAACATTTTTGTTATGAGTTGGCAGTTCATAAGAAATAAAATAAATAAAATTTTGCCAATTTTTTTTCTCCCACCCATCCACCAAACGCACACACACACAATCCCACTGAGACAAAAAAAAGCAAAAAAGCAGATGTTCAAAAATTCCTCCTTCTTTTAAAACTTGCTCAGAATCAAAGGAACCATGCCCTTATGTTCAGGCATGTTTCTTCATGTCTATTATTTTATACACAGGACGACTAGCCAAAATGTTTTTCACAAAAGTTTGCTGTTAAAAAAGATATACATTTGAGAGGCTATAAAAAGATGTAAAATTTCAGTTTTTTAAAAAATGAAAATTGGATGGAAGGGGAAGCCAATGGGCAAAAACAAACAAGGAAAGAAATGCCATTTTGAGACATGCAAGAGATGTACAGTTGAAATAACTTGTAGCCAAAATCCAAGACCAAACTATGTAGTTAATTCTTACTTCTGAGTTAATATGTGCAAGAGTGTGTTGCAAGTCCCCTTAACTTTAGTAGAACTGACTTCCACAGATGATACCAACTTATCTGTATGCTGTCACAAGTGAGATCACCACTGCATTTGCCAATACCTAGCCTTCAAACTGATCCTGATAATTTGAAGCAAATGGAGTACACAAAATGGAACTTAACCAATATTCATGTGAACATATGCAAAATTAGGCATAGAAATGCTTTGTAGATGGAATTATATCTGAATTTAGGAATCAGCAATGAAGGGCCTTAGACAGTTAGGTCCCCAAAGATGGGTATGGGTAAAGATGGTATGGGCACCAGTGCTTTGCAACTTGATCATAAATAATCTAGGGTTAAGGGTAACTAGTTGGGCGTCCATATTTGCAGATGACATCAAATTATTTAGAGTGGTTAAAACAGAAAGGAATTGCACAGCATTTTATGTGCTAGCCAATGCTAAAGTGCTAGGTAAAAAACTGCTTGGAAACTACTAACAGAAAGTTTTCGCTCTATAGGACGCAGTTTTCCCCCTCCAAAAATTAAGGGGAAATGTGTGTGCGTCCTATGGAGCGAATGTAGGCTCCTTGGCTTCAACGATAGCAACGCGAAGCCTTCGAAGCACAGAGGGAGAGCTCCCACCGCGCTCCGGAGGCTTCGCATTGCTTTCGCTGAAGCCGCCTGAAGCCCACAGAGCGCAGCGGGAACTCCTGCTGCGCTCTGGGGGCTTCGGGCAGCTACCCGCAAGTCTTCAGAGCGCAGCAGGAGTTCCCGCTGAGCTCCGAAGGCTTGCGGATAGCCGCCTGAAGCCTGGAGAGCGAGAGGGGTCGGTGCACACCGATCCCTCTTGCTCTCCAGGCTTCACTTCATTGGAGAGGCGCTACACAGTTTTCCCTCTCTGCGCAGTGCCCCTTCAGTGAAGCGGGAGTAGAAATGGAAGGGGTTCCATTTCTCCTGCCACTTCGCTGAAGGGGCGCTGAGCAGAGAGGGGGAGATTTTTTTTTTCTGTTCTCCCCCTCCTATGGTCCGGTGTGTCCTATGGTCCGGGGCGTCCTATAGAGCGAAAAATACGGTGCTTCTTACCTTCCTCATTCAACTTCAAGCCTTCAGCTATAGCTTCATCCATTGTAGCAGTTGATGATATCAGCTAGAGAGAGAGAAAGGACAAAAAAGTCAACAAACATTTCTTTATTAAAATTAGAGGAATTTCAATTATATTCTGAAGAATTTACAGTGAAAGCCTATGCATGGTTTTTGAAAGTTCTTCTGTATTCAAATTGTCCACCCCAAAAAATATGAATTCTGCAATCTATACAATTTATGCAAATTGGGAAAACTTGCTACTGATAAAGGGAGAGGAGTTATGCAATACACTGTAGTCCACTGGAAATCTTAATTCATCTGCCTTCTGAGCTGTTAGGAGACATTGCCCACATTATTTCAACTGTATCATCACAGTCACAATGGCTCAAAAACTTGTTTAAGAGGGAAAGCAGAGATTCTCAGAAAGCTGCTACATTCTGCATGCCCACTCTACAATTCTTTCACTGGCACTATTTAATGATTATATGCTGTTATGAGTTTCAAAGAGCTTTCCATGGACCACCTCAGCAAGCCTTTAAGCTTCTACTTAAATAACATTTACTTAAGCTATTCTTTTATGGATTGCATTTCTAATCATTTTTATGTGCCATTGGGGGGATCACACTTTATAGGATAAAATGGCAAGAGCATACATACTAAAACGAATGAACTCATGAAAGGTAGACAGTATAAGAGAATAAGTTCTCAGGCTACTATATATAGAAGAGTTGCCTATCCAAGATCACCTACTCTGTTCACAGCAAATGCAAGATTTGAAAACAGAACTCCCTGAGTCACAGTGTGTGAGAGAATGAGTGAGAAGGTGAGAGTAAGTAGCTCACTTCCAAGTGTACACTAACACTGCTTTAAGACTAAATATTGTAATTCATTCTTCACAATATTTTATGACTGGTGCTCCTTTCAAATTAGCTAACAATTCAAAAGTATATTACTGTACTTGTAATAACTCTTCGTCACTTTTTTGTGGAAAGAGTTCCTTTAGTGTTTGGAGTTTGCAATAGTTCAGATCCTCCTCCTCTTCCTCCTCTTCTTCATTTTCCTTAACAGATTTTGATGGCTTGCCTTCATCCTCTTCACTATCTGAAGGCTCTGAGCTGTCGTGTATGGTAAAAATATTTACACCATTTTAGTCAAGCACGGTAGTATTGCATTTTCTATAAATATATAAACACAGTAGCACTGGTAGGAATAACAGCAAATTTATTACGTCATAGGATTTCATGGACACATCTGATTAAGTGAACTGTAATCTCTGAATGGTTATACCATCTTAAAACTGGTCTTTAAGGTGCACAACACTCTTCCATTGTTTTTTATTGCAAAAAGACTGATAGGGCTACTCCTTTGGAATATAACTTTTAAAACCAGCTGCCCTGTCAAGAGCCTTTGGAAAGCAAGCAATTAGCTCTAGCCTTATCATAAAAACGTACCCAACACAGGAGCTGTTTATAGGCTACGTTTCTGTCTAGGGAATTTATCTGCATTCCTCTGTGGAATATTCTACTGCAGGAGATGCAACATTTTCTCTGTAAGAAGGTGAAACCTAATTTTCTAAGATTATGCCTTTCTGATATCAAAGTAGCTTTCAAAAAAATTGCCAGTTACCCCTTGCAACATTACCCATCCCTGAACATTCTGAGTTGCATCTAAGAAATCTCAAAAATATTGTCAAAACTAATTTACCTATATTCTACTGTTCTGTGCCAATGTTTCTGTATTCCAACCCTACTGGCTTTTAAGGTTACATCTATTCAAGAGAGTGTGTGGATAGCTTATAAGATTTCATAGGTACACAGCAAAGCTCTTAAATATCACATAAGTTGTACAGCACAGTTGATACAAGAATTCCTAGACAATATGTATATGCATCTGTCACACACACAAAAGTGGTTGTACAGGAATATCCAATGTGGTATTGACCAGATGTTGTTACAGACTATAATTCCCATCATCTCTGACCAAGGTTGGCCAGGGCTAATGGAAACTGGGAGATCAACAGCATCACACTGGCTACCCTGCATAGACTGAACAGACTCTGATTAACAAAAGAGATGCTTCTGTGGGCTGACAATAATTCTGTGAGCTGGAAGCACCTAAGGCTTCCGTAAGTGGCTCCACTTAATGGCCATAAGTGACTGGCTATTTACAAAGATTAGGTTAGTTCCTTTGTTCAACAAAAAAGGGTTCTGAACACGCTAGGAAGGCCTAGGTATTGACTGAGTTCATTTTCTCTATCTGATGAGCACAGCAAATACTTTACAGGAGTCACTCAAGTACACTTGAGCAATAACATAATTATTAACACAGAGAAATAAGGCCTTATCGAATACCATCTAGTTTACACACTCAGCTAGGAAGTTGATTCTGAACCGCAACACCTGACCACAGTGAAATGAAGAAGCCCTTTTCAAGAGGTGTTAAACACTTCTTAATTTGCCTTAGAGTTGCCTTGGGGAAAGGAATTAAATGCATTAATTACAAGAGATAAAAAGTAGTTTCAAAACTCCATTCATTTATTTGAAAACTTAACTCATAATACATTATCTTCCAAATCTTTTTATAAAACCGAATGCCTGAGGGCATGTTAAAATGCTCATCTAATTATCACGTTGTTGTCATTTATAATATCTTTTTCTTGAAGATGTTGTGTAATTAAAGATCATAAAAAATAAGTACATAATTAAACAAAGCTCTGTGGGAACAATAAAAAATGCTACATATATCATATAAAAATATTTTTTGAGAATTTATTTAATGATACTAAGAATTATTTTTCATAGTTAAAAACAATGAATGCATTTAAAATTCAGACTGAAGGAGGCATGCATCTATAATCAGGAGAGTTTTTAAAATGAACAATGCTTGTTTTAATAACTGAGATTCACTTCTTTTTAACTCTATGGACTTTACTGAATATATGTTAAATAGTAATGTTGCAGTACTTAAGATCATTATATTACAATCCAACCAACCCTTTTGAGTGGGCAGTTTGTCATTATGCTGGTGTGTGAGGGGGTGATTGTTTTATTTATGTTTTTATTATGTGTTTTGTTTTCTTGTATTTTTATGCTGTGAACTGCCCTGAGATCAATGCTGGCATACCAATTTAATAAGTAAATAATATATGTTCTTGGGCCTACAGTCTTTGGCTAACGAAATGGTAAACTTGGTGAAAATGGAATGAATTTTGGACTTACTATGAACATTCATTTTCTTCAGTGGATAGTTCTAACCTGGGAGTGAGTTACAGGGCAAAAACCTTGATGGATGGATTGATTTACTTATCAATCCATCCTGCCCCTACTGCCTTCCCTCAGGCCTTCAGTTCCAAGGCACCAGAATTCTCAATGTCACAGTAACCTGCAAGGCCAGCTTATACGTGGTTGCTCCCAAGAGAGGCATGGAGATGTGAGTAGTCATAACACCTGCTACTTCATCTCATTTAAACAGCTACCTCAGTGCCCTGCCAGCTCCTTTGGCTAGAAGTGTGAAGAAGGGCAAAAGACCCTCCCCTCCTCCATCCTCAATCAAGTTCAGCTGTCCAACAGCTTCCCTGCCCCCAGGTCATGGCTTGAAGATCAGCAAAGCAATTAGAAAGAGAGGACCTGGTGGGGTGGGGAGGGATTAATCATTTTACAAGTTATGTAACCTTGTTACTTAATTCTTTTAAACTGTATTATGGTATTTTTAAGTATTGTAATTTTTATTGATCATAATTTAGTAAGGATTTATTGTTCTTGTTGAGAGTGAATTTCTGTTTAATTATTTGCGGGTATTTTGAGAGTCAATTTTATTGTGCACTATTAGATTCTAATGGATTACTGAATATTGCTTTATTATAGAATAGAATGGAATCACAGAGTCAGAAGGGACCACAAAAAGAAGAGGAGCTTGGATTTGATATCTCACTTTATCACTACCCTAAGGAGTCTCAAAGCAGCTAACAATCTCCTCTTTCCCTTCCTCCCCCACAACAAACACTCTGTGAGGTGAGTGGGGCTGAGAGTCTTCAGAGAAGTGTGACTAGCCCAAGGTCACCCAGCAGCTGCATGTGGAGGAGCGGAGACGCGAACCCGGTTCACCAGATTACGAGTCCACCACTCTTAACCACTACACCACACTGGGTCTCCAGTGTCATCTGGCTCTCAATGGTCATCTAGTCCAACCCTGTGCGACACAGGACTCTTTGGCCCAATGTGGGGCTCAAACCCATGACCATGGGATTAACAGTTTCATGCTGTTTGATAAAGCTGTTTATTTTAAGCCATATTTCTTATTATGACATATGTGTTGGATCAGACAGTCGTAAGATAGATTTTGTATATTTTGTTGCTTCTTTGGCTTGTAAACTGCCTGGTGTATAGCAATATAGAAAGGCAGTATACAAATTAAACATGCAATGAAATGAAACCTATTCAGGAGCTCTCATGGAGTTAATGATAACAAGCTTTATTGTTTTTTATACCAAACCCCCCCCCCCCCAATATTTACTTGTAAGAAAGTAGTAATCAGAAATATGGACTTAATATCAATTTATATCAATAAGGGAATTTATATGTATAAATAAACAGGCATTACTAAGACTTACATAATAATCACATCCTTCCTGGGAGCAGCAAATTGCTTCATACGGGAATATTTTGGTGCCACTTCTTCTTCACTTTCTGATGACAATTCAATAACATCTTTCTGACACTTAAAAAAAGATGATTGTGTTGTCCTTTTTGCTTCAGGGGTTTCTGGAACACTGGAATCATCTGTGAAAGCATTTTAAAGGATAAAAAAGACACATGTTACAGAAAAACAAGAGTACAAGTCTTACTATGACTGAGGTATCATCAGAAGTGGCCACGTTGATTACACCAAATTAATTAGAAATGTGCTTTGGGGGCATGTTTAGTCTAAGAATTATGTAACTTAAGGTAATGAGTTTTTAAATTACTCTACTGCCTTGAAAACGTGTGTGTTAAAGGTGGTATAGTTGCGTGGTTAATTGAAGATCTGTTTCAAGTTGTGGCATCCTTAAAACTCAGCTTACTTTCTAACATGTCTCCAAACTTAATGGCTGCTGAGAAAAGTGTGAACACACATGGGCTAAAATCACAGCCTTACGTAGGCTCAGAACTACAGTGTGGCCTGCGCAGGTCTTCTGGCATCAAATGGGAAGAAGGGGCTTCTGTGTTCTGCTATGCTCTTGCTTGAAACAGCTAACAGCCCTAAAAGCAGGTAGGGGCAAAAGTGAAAAGATTATGGTTCCATCCATGGCTCCCTTTCAGGGCTAAAGCATTCTGACCCTGGAGGCATGAAGGTAAAATGAGAAAGACAGCAGCACACACAGGAGAACAGCAGCTGCAAAATGGGATTGCTGCCTGACAGAAGTTTACTGGAAATAAATTTTAAATAATCTGAAAGTGCTTGAGAGGCGTTTGATGGAAACTTCAATAAATCTTGAGCTTTTATAACCCCGAGCAAGTGACTGACACTGGAAATGTAAACTTTGAAACTGGGTGCTGTGGCATGCCCCCCACCACTGTAGTAAAATTGTACTGCCATATGGTAACAGGATCTTAGAACTAGATTTATTTATTGGAGTAGGGGGATGACACCCCCCCCCCCGAAAAAATATCAAGAAATAACTTGCAACTTAGCAGTAGATTTTGAATTAGAAAAATGCAGCTCACACACCTGCTCTGTTTAAAAGTAAAACCAGGATACCACAGGAATCAGACGACACCACCACATGCTCCCCACACACCAATATTTAATGTTTCATATGACCATCACGAAGCCTAATTAGAGACATATCAAACTCACCAGGGTCAAGCAACAGTCAGATATTGTACTGATTCAGGATAGAGAATAGGGAATAGAGCTGCACTAGACAGCACAAGAGGTGAAGCAAACATTCTCGCAGCTTGCTCTTAATTCCAAAGCCATAGCTATTTTTGCATGTCCATATATTGTTATTTAGGGACGCGGGTGGTGCTGTGGGTTAAACCACAGAGCCTAGGACTTGCCGATCCCCGTTCGAATCCCCGTGACAGGATGAGCTCCTGTTGCTCGGTCCCTGCTCCTGCCAACCTAGCAGTTTGAAAGCACATCAAAGTGCAAGTAGATAAATAGGTACTGCTCCGGCGGGAAGGTAAACGACATTTCTGTGTGCTGCTCTGGTTCACCAGAAGCGGCTTAGTCATGCTGGCCACATGACCCAGAAGCTGTACGCCGGCTCCCTTGGCCAATAAAGCGAGATGAGCGCCGCAACCCCAGAGTCGGTCACGACTGGACCTAATGGTCAGGGGTCGCTTTACCTTTATATTGTTATTTGCTTCATCTTTCTACAGTACAGAGACAAACTTTCCATTGCTCTTATCACCACAGCACAAACTGACATTCTGATTTCTACTTTAATAATAATAATAATAATAATAATAATAATAATAATAATAATAATAATAATTTATTATTTATACCCCGCCCATCTGGCTGGGCTTCCCCAGCCACTCTGGGCGGCTTCCAAAAGATACATCAAACATTAAAAGCTTCCTGAAACAGGGCTGCCTTCAGATGTCTTCTAAAAGCCTGGTAGTTGTTGTTCTCTTTGACATCTGGTAGGAGGGTGTTCCACAGGGAAGGCGCCACTACCGAGAAGGCCCTCTGCCTGGTTCCCTGTAACTTGGCTTCTCGCAGTGAGGGAAGCGCCAGAAGGCCCTCGGTGCTGGACCTCAGTGTCTGGGTAAAAAGATGGGGGTGGAGACGCTCCTTCAGATATACTGGACCAAGGCCGTTTAGGGCTTTAAAGGTCAGCACCAACACTTTGAATTGTGCTCGGAAACGTACTGGCAGCCAATGTAGGTCTTTCAAGACCGGTGTTATGTCCAGCCCCAAGACCTGCAATCTGAGGTGAAGATGTGGCAACTGGAGCTCAAGACCTTCTACATTCAGAAGAGTTTGCTTTATCACTGAGCTATACTGCTGTATCACTGAGATACAGTCCACAGACTAAATTTAGTGTGAACATTCCAAATTAAGCTGCCCTATTAGATACAGTCAATGATCATTTCACACTGAGGTTCCATTTCCAGCCCCCACGTTTGTCCGCGGAGCACACATAAGAACGCCCTGCCCCCTTATGCCATGCCACACCCTTTTAGCGATGTGTTTAGTGACATTTTTGGGTCACTTCCAGGTTCAGTTGCATTTTATTCAGACACGCGTGAATCGGTCGTTACCTGTGCTGTCCATAACAAATTATTTTTAAGAAGTGGGATATGAATGTGTGAATAAAAATTAAAATCTTCAAGTTAGTTTAAGTTTTTGGCTTTTTCCCTGAAGTTAGCAACTATAATTTCCTGGTTCAAACAAAACCAATAAATTATAGTTAGTTACAAGATTCCACATTTCATTAATGAATGCCATGAGAGAAGGGGATGTGTTCATGGGCAAATGCTTGTTGGCTATTAAGCAGAGACAGAATCACCCAAACAAAGTCACTGGAAAGCTTTGGTTTGTCAATGCATAATGTGTGTCATAGCTCTCAGATGCATCTGAAGCCTTATTACTACAACAGCTCATTCCAAGGAATAAGATGGATGATACCTCACTAACAAATGAGGAGCAGACACAGTTGTTTCCATTGAACAAAAAAAAAACCACCCTGACTCAGCATAAGCAATGAAATGTATATGACTATACAATTATTACCTATGGACACTTGAAGTAATTCCCATAACAAACTCATTCTACATTTGGTGGGGAAATGTTCCCACTCATCCATAAAAAATAATCATTTTATTTCTTTATAAATAAAGCACCCCCTCCCCAAAAGAGTTTACAATCTAGATTTTTGCAATGGGGGGGGGAGGGAGAGAGATAATAGCTAAGGGTTACAAGGGATAGATGTGGTGAACGAATTTGGTTAATAAAACCATTTACTATATTGCTCCTCATTGGCTTTTATTCTCTTCCCCCATTGTATTTGTTGCTCCCCTCGTATTTTTTTACCGTATATTAGCAGACCAGTTTCTGCTAAGAGAGATTAGGCACTGGGCCACACCATCCCTATTTGTGCAGTTTCTATGGAGACAGATTTAAATCCATTTCTAAGTTTCCTTCTTCAAAAAGATCTACTGCATTAAAAAAAGCACCTTAAGTGCATACTTTACCTATAAACGTGAAAATTGTCTGTTACAAACTCTTCTTATATGCAACAGCTTATTATCCCATGTTAATATTAACCTCTAGCTAAAGTTTTCTCTCATATTTTGGGGTGGGGTAGAAAAGCTTTTCATCTTGATTAGATTTCTTTCCTTAGCACAGGACTAAGCAAGTATCTATACAACCATACATTGCTCTTAATGTGGTACCCTCTGCTCAGGGAATGGGAGATGGGAGAGACGACATTATCACTGACCAATAAAAATGGCTTTCAAAAGCTATTGTACAGTAGTAATAGCAACAGTGAATGCTTATGTTCACATGTAGAAAATATCAAAGGACTGTCTGCTTTGTTTTCCTACCAAAACAACTTCAATGGATCAGGATGTTGGCAAAGCAGTTTGAATGTTAAGTTATGAGGGTCAAGCCCTATGGGATTTTCTTGCAAGTTCTTAATTAACCCAGATTTCCTAAATGCTTTTGAGAACATGATATTTGATACCAGAGAAATTGAATGTCTAGTCAACCACAGGAATACTCTGCACATAACCAGAGGAATTCAAAGAATGCTCCAGAAATTAGAGCTGTAAAAGATATAACAAGATACAGCCGCCACATTGCTATCAAAACTTCATTCAGCTGTATGAGTGAAGATCAAACACTAAGCTATCAGCATGAGTACTGTAGACTAAATCAAAGCTGGTTGTATATAGACTTTCCCTTCATTTATAAATCACATATATGAGAACTCACCAGTTTTCTCAGACACATCAGATGCTGGGGTGGCTGGTTTACTAATCTGATCAGGAACATTGTCATTTTCTTCACCAACAGATGCAGCACCATCTTCTGAAGGAGGAGAACATGTGGTGTCCTTATCTACTGCATCCAAAGAAGTAGAAGAAGCCTCCTCCTGATCTGCAGAAAGGCCAGGGGAAGGGGCACTCTCTTCCTCCACACATGACTTCCTTTCAAAGCGAAAGCGATCCAGGTTAAGCAGACTCATGATTGGCCTTCCACTTCTGTCACAGATTATGGAGTTCAATTTAAAATCCCTCGGGCTTACGATAGCACCATATAAATCAAGAGTAGCTAGAGATATAAAAACAAAACAAAACCCAGAGGGTGAGGTGGGAGATACATGATAGAGCAAGAAAATACAATGGAAGATCCTTATTTGTAGGCATTCATTCATTCATTCAATAAATTTCTATAATGCCTTGGGTCATGAATAACCTCAGGGTAGTTTACACCTATAAAACTTAAGATTTATTGAAACTATAAAACACACAGTAAAAAGTTAGGCCATGTACAAAAGAGGAGAAAGCAGTCTCCAATTATAAATGGGCAACATTGATTAACTACTCCCAAATGCCTTAGTGAACAAATGTATCTCCAACTATTGCCAATGTAGACATCAACCACATTTCTGACCAGGGGGAGTTCCATAAGCAGAATGCCAGCACAGAAAAGGAACAACCACAGTTACCTCTACTCCCCCTCTCTCTTTAAAGATCAAAGAAAGATTGGGCATAAAAGAAAATGGGAGGGAGATCCAGTTGAAATTGAGGGGAAAGGGATTTTGGCAGACAGGCACTCTGTCCAAAAGGTTTCCCATTGCCGATATAGATGTTAACAAGCATGAGGACAAGATGGAACCTTGCAATACACCATGGTGCAGGTGCCAGGCAGTAGTCACCCAATGTCACTTTCTAGAAACAGTCCTGCAGGTAGGAGGGGAACCACAATAACACCATACCTCTAAGTTCCAACTCACAGAGCCACACCAGGAGGATACCAGTCAATGATACTGAAAGCTGTCAAGAACTAAAGAAGAATCAGCAAGTACACACTCCTCCTGGCTGTGACATTGATCTGGCGTATAAGACAGCTTTTTAAACCCGGAAGAGGTTAAAAAGTCAGGGGTTGTCTTATACGCCAGGTACTACCTCCGAGGCAGCAGTGGGCGCCGGGCGGCTTCCTCCTGGCGCGGAGACCACCGCCCGCTTGCTGCTTCGGAGGCTGCCGAAGCTGCCGACGACGCAGCAGCGGGCGGCGGGCTCTGCACCGGGTGGCTTACTCTCGCCCAGCATATAAGACTGGGCTTATAAGATGTCTTATAGGCCCAGTCGCCTAATACGCCAGAATCTACGGTAATACTAGAACTGAAACCAGATTCAAATGGGTTCAGGTGATCAGGATACTCCAAGCATGCCTGAAGAGCCACCAGTGATCTACACAGCACTTTCATTTTGCAGCAGCAATCTCATTTTGGGGTGGGCAGGGGAAGCAAGGCAAAGTGCACTTGGAATTGGAAGGCAACAGCCAGGGATTTTACTTTGGAGTTGGGAAGGGAGGCATTTCTTCTCCCACGCCCTCAGCACCTGCAGTTTTAACCTTGAATCTCAGTCACATACATGGCCACAAGACTTCTCAAATTGCTCACAGACAATTCCTGGTCACAAAACAGACCTGGTGCATGGCTAATTTTGAACACTATCTCCAGTACCTTGCCTATGATCTCTCATGCACCTTGGTGGATTTCTCACACACCTTCAGAAGGGAAGATTTAACATCTTCTTTTTTTAAAAAAAATAATATTTATTATTTTCCCAACAATTTAAACACAACAAAAAGAAGAAAAAAGACAATACAATACAACACAAAGACACTACATAACACTAACACATTAAACTAACAAAACAAAACAAAACAAAATAAAAAAATTCCTTTCAGTAGCACCTTAAAGACCAACTAAGTTAGTTCTTGGTATGAGCTTTCGTGTGCATGCACACTTCTTCAGATACACTGAAACAGAAGTTGCCAGATCCTTCTATATAGTGAGAAGGTGGGGAGGGGTATAACTCAGAAGGGTGGTGGGGATGGGAGATTGGCAGATAGCTGAGATGAGCCTGTTGACGACTCTTAACGACTGCAATAGGTCTTACAGGAAAAGGCAAGGGGTGAGAAGGTGAAAAATGGCTACACACATACCATCTCGGGACTATTTAATTGCTCATCGTCTAACATTGTGTATGCCATCAAATGCCAACAGTGTCCTTCAGCTCTCTATATTGGACAAACAGGCCAAACCTTACGCCAAAGAATAAACGGACATAAATCTGACATCAAGAATCACAAAACAGAGAAACCAGTAGGAGAACACTTCAATCTCCCAGGACATTCTATACAAGATCTCAAAGTAGCTGTTTTACTACAAAGGAATTTCAGAAATAGACTGGAAAGAGAAGCTGCTGAATTGCAACTCATTACCAAACTTAAAACCATGGAGAGACCTGGTCTGAACAAAGACATTGGATTCTTATCTCATTATACATGACTTAGCCATTTTTCACCTTCTCACCCCTTGCCTTTCCCTGTAAGACCTATTACAGTCGTTAAGAGTCGTCAACAGGCTCATCTCAGCTATCTGCCAATCTCCCATTCCCACCACCCTTCTGAGTAATACCCCTCCCCACCTTCTCACTATATAGAAGGATCTGGCAACTTCTGTTTCAGTGTATCTGAAGAAGTGTGCATGCACACGAAAGCTCATACCAAGAACTAACTTAGTTGGTCTTTAAGGTGCTACTGGAAGGAATTTTTTTATTTTGACTATGGCAGACCAACACGGCTACCTATCTGTAACTAAAACAAAACAAAAACCATTTAAAACACATCAAACAATTTCAATATCTTATCTTTCATTCACTTATTTCAACGACCTCCTCACACCTCCCTTTTTGTATTCCACTTCTGTCAATTGTTTCAGCAATTCCTTTCCATCTTCCTCTGTTTTCTATCCTATAATTATCTTAACACATTCTAACCTTATTTTTTCCTTTAATACTCTATTAATCTATTTATACTTAGTTCCTTATAACATTTCTACTAAAGCCATATAACTTCATTCCAACATTTTTCTAACATTCATTAATTTATAATATTTCTGTAAATAGCCTTTAAACTTTTTTCAGTATTCTTCCACCGACTCTTCTCCCTGGTCTCGGATTCTGCCGGTCATTTCCGCCAGTTCCATAGAGTCCACCAACTTCATCTGCCATTCTTCCCGGATGGCTAAATCTTGTGTCTTCCAATACTTCGCAATAAGTATTCTTGCTGCTGTTGTTGCATACATAAAAAAAGTTCTATCCTTCTTTGGCACCATTTGGCTGACCATGCCCAGGAGAAAGGCCTCTGGTTTCTTCAGGAAGGTATATTTGAATACCTTTTTCATTTCGTTATAAATCATCTCCCAGAATGTCTTAATCCTTGGGCATGTCCACCAAAGGTGAAAGAATGTACCTTCAGTCTCATTACATTTCCAACATTTCTTGTCGGGCAAATGGTAATTTTTTTCAAGCTTGACTGGTGTCATGTACCACCTATAAATCATTTTCATTAAATTTTCTCTTAGGACATTACATGCCGTGAATTTCATACCTGTGGTCCATAACTGTTCCCAGTCAGCCATCATTATGTTATGTCCAACATCTTGTGCCCATTTAATCATAGCTGATTTCACCATTTCATCCTGAGTGTTCCATTTCAACAGCAAGTTATACATTCTTGACAAATTCTCGATTTTTGGGTCTAACAATTCTGTTTCCAATTTTGATTTTTCCACCTGGAAACCAACTTTTTTGTCCAAATTGTATGCCTCCATTATTTGGTAATAATGGAGCCAATCTCGCACTTTGTTTTTCAATTTTTCAAAGCTCTGCAATTTTATTCTGTCTCCATCTTGTTCCAGAATTTCCCAATATTTCGGCCATTTGGCCTCCATATTGAGTTTTTTCTGTGCCTTCGCTTCCATTGGTGACAACCATCTTGGGGTTTTCTTTTCTAACAAATCCTTATATCTTATCCAAACATTAAACAATGCTTTTCTAACACTATGGTTTTTAAACGCTTTATGTGCTTTTACCTTATCGTACCACAAATATGCATGCCAACCAAATGCATTGTTGAAACCTTCTAAATCCAACATGTCAGTGTTTTCAAGAAGCAGCCATTCTCTCAGCCAGCAAAAAGCAGCTGATTCATAATAAAGTTTCAGGTCTGGCAGGGCAAATCCACCTCTTTCTTTAGCATCAGTTAATATCTTAAATTTTATTCAAGGCTTCTTGCCCTGCCAAACAAATCTAGAAATATCTTTCTGCCACATCTTTTTGGACATCCCCCATTCCACCCCCAAGTCAATCTCTCTGTTTAGCTTTCATAAGTCATAATGGGCAAGGATCAAGAGCACACGAAGCTGGCCAAACACCTTCAAGTGCCTTGTCCACAAGAAGTTGAAAGCATCCCATACAACTTGATTAGCTGGTGATCTGGAACCTCCCCCAGTTATATTAATTGCCCTTATTTCCCTTAAAGTGCCTTACAAATTTATCACAACAAGCCTCCGAGGGTTTTTGATATTTTCACCTTGGAAAAGCTCTGCAGGATGGTTACTTGATGATGCAATGGAAGAGGGCATATATATTTTATTTGTCACAATTGCTGCCATATGGCAGGCATTATTATGTGCTCTCACCTGTGCCTTTTTACTATACAATGTGTGCCACATATGCTTCAGTCACCACCCTGGTCAGCTGTGACCAAGGTACGTGAGTGGGTTGGCAAGAATGGATGGATTTTGCTTTCTCCACCAGCCTGTTTGGCAGAAAGCAATCCATACCTGTTAAGCAATTAATACCCTGCATTTCCATGCAGGCTGCAGAAGACGATTTCCCTATTCTATGACAAGCATGGAAACACAGGATACTATGATTACCTACCTTTCTAAAATATTTGTAGGCTACCTTTTAAGGTCAACCCCCCTCAAGATTATTTCCAACATGTAGATTCACAAGATATAATCAGTAGTAACTTTAAAACCATAAAACACCTGCTGTATACAGCAGATTTTAAAGGTTAATATTCAATTGAAGCCATAACTTTTTCTTTTAGGGTTAATTAATAGGATGCACAACTGAAAAGGGACTATGGAAAACTATTCTAATATATGATTACAGAAGTAAGATTGTTATATGCACAAAGATGGAAAGATACAGACCTACCTACTATAGAGAAATGGTTGGTAAAATTATTGGACATAGCTGAGATAGCAAAGTTAACGTGTTTAATTGGAGGAAAATCATTATTGACATTTATTAAGGATTGGAAATTTCAAAGGCAAACAAAGGCAAACTTCCATCCAGAGAACTCTGTTTACCACCCCACAGTATTTCCTTGTCTGCATTAAGCCCCAGCCTGTTCACTCTTATCCAGCTCTAAACCACTTCCAGACAGTGAGGCAAGAGTTCCATAACCTCCATGGAATGAATAGATGGAAATGATATGGAGGTAGAGTGTCTACAGCATAGTGATGACACTTTAGCCCAAACCTCCAGGAAACTTCCCCCGGTGGTTTCATGCAGATGTTAAATGTTTGAGAGTTAAGATGCTCCACTAGACATATTCATTATAAGGCGCCACATAAGTTAACAGATACAGTGGTACCTTGGTTTACTAACTTAATCCGTTCCGGATGTCCGTTCTTAAACCAAAGCGTTCTTAAACCAAGGCATGCTTTCCCATAGCAGCGGGGGACTCAATTTACAAATGGAACACACTCAATGGGCAGCGAAACATGTTCTTATTCCAAGGCAAAATTCACAAATCAAAACACCTACTTCCGGGTTTGCAGCGTTCTTAACCCAAGTTGTTCATACACTAAGCTGTTCTTAAACCAAGGTTCAACTGTATAAAGCAGAGTGGAAGCTCCCCTAGCATCAGTTTCCAAGACTTATCCTCCAAAAAGGACTGAAGCCACACTAACACTGCGCCTCCTCAGCCCAACCCATACTGATAGTTCAGAAAATACCAAGGCCAATAGCACGAAAATACACTGAGAGGTCAATAACACATAGGACTGGACTCTCTACCCCTTCAATCCATTCTCCAGTGCAGGTAATCCACCAGGTCAATCAAAATCAGCCTGAAACAGATCATCAGCATCATCTAATATTACCTGGAGTTGAAAAACCATCACATACTCCAGCATCTTGTTCATTAATGGCAGGTAACTGGACAGTAACTACTACAATAATAATAATAATAATAATAATAATAATAATAATAATAATAATAATAATAATAATAATAATTGTACCCCGCCCATCTGGCTGGGTTTTCCCAGCCACTCTGGGCGGCTTCCATAGAAACCAAAAATACACTAAAATATCACAGATTAAAAACTTCCCTGAACAGGGCTGCCTTAAGATGTCTTCTGAATGTCAGGTAGTTATTTATCGCTTTGACATCTGATGGGAGGGTGTTCCACAGGGCAGGCGCCACTACCGAGAAGGCCCTCTGCCTGGTTCCCTGTAGTTTTGCTTCTCGTAATGAGGGAACCGCCAGAAGGCCCTCGGCACTGGACCTCAGCGTCCGGGCAGAACGATGGGGGGTGGGGACGCTCCTTCAGGTATACTGGGCCGAGGCCGTTTAGGGCTTTAAAGGTCAACACCAGCACTTTGAATTGTGCTCGGAAACGTAATGGGAGCCAATGTAGGTCTTTCCCACATTTAGGTCTAAATTTGGTTTCCAAAGGTGACTACATCTGAGATCCATAATTCCAGCCCAGCCCAGACAAATTTTAGTAACTAGGAAGGGCAATGATCACTAGAACATGTGGTAGGCCTCAATCCTGCAAAGAGTGGTACTGTCTTCAAGTTGTTCTAGTCCCATCTATTTCAAACTACGTCAAATATATGGTATCCAAGTCAACACATACGCAAGCAACTTTATAGCTGAAATGTGCAAGCAAACTGATCACAGTGGGCTTCAGTTTTTGCAACCCAGTGTTTACATCCCCCCCAAAAAATCACTACTGGATGGCATTGAGAAAACACAATGGTGATGGAAAAGTCAGTATTTTTCACTTTCATCACCACAATGAAGAATGACTGAAAATGAAGTCTTACTTGTGTTCAGTCATATTATTTATGAATCTTCCACCATTCATTCTAATCATCAGCTCTGCTGTCTCATCATCCTCAGCTTCTTGGAATACCAATAAACTGGCTTTACTCTACAACTGGATTGAGTCAATAGCTTGTTATCCACACATTCCAAGCACAAACCAAATTATTGCGTGGTATCACAGAATTAGCATAAAGTTATTTTTTGTGAAAGCACCACAGCTACAGGACACAGGTAAGGGTGCCTACTGAAGAGTTAGGGTCCTAAAACAATATTAAACTGCTTTTGAACAGATAGGCAGCATCCTCCCTAACACATAGAGCATTCAAACAAAACAAATGGAAAACATCCTAGTCTGTACTGACTTTAAAATGCTGGATTCCAGCTGTGAGGCAGTTTTAGGGCACTTATGTTTTTTTTAATTATTATTTATTAAATTTATTATTTGTTAAATGTATTATATTTGTATACCGCCCTACAGGGCACTTTTAAATCGCGATTTCCTCATGTTTTACCAGGCTGAGGTTTCAATCTGCCTGAAAGGGACCCCCAAAGGCCATCTAGTCCAACCCAACCCCCAACCCCGGTTTGCAATGCAGGAATCTCAACCAAAGCATCAATGTCTGAGAGCTGCTCACTAGTGATAGAAGCAAATGCAAATCAGGCAAGATCTCTTCAAGCTTCCACACACCTTGACATTTATTTTAGCAACCTGCTCACACGGCAACATCAGAGCGACAGAAAGGGTGAGCGTGGGGAGGAGTGGAGGGAACAGGGAATATTTTATATAATAATAATAATAATTTATTATTATTTATACCCCACCCATCTGGCTCGGTTTCCCCAGCCACTATGGGTGGCTTCCAGCAGAATATTAAAATACAATGATTCATCAAATATTAAAAGCTTCCCTAAACAGGGCTGCATTCAGATGTCTTTTGAAAGTCTGATAGTTGTTTATTTCTTTGACATCTAATGGGAGGGTGTTCCACAGGGCAGGTGCCACTACCAAGAAGGCCCTCTGCCTGGTTCCCTGTAACTTTGCTTCTCGCAGAAAGGGAAGCGCCAGAAGGTCCTCACAGCTGTTCAGGCTGAACACGGGGGTGGAGACACTCCTTTGGGTATACTGGACTGAGGCAGTTTAGGGCTTTAAAGGTCAGCACCAACACTGAATTATGCCCAGAAATGTACTGAGAACCAGTGTAGGTCTTTCAGGACCGGTGTTATGTGGTCTCGACAGCCACTCCCAGTCACCAGTCTGGCTGCCACATTCTGGATTAGTTGCAGTTTCTGGGTCACCTTCAAAGGTAGCCCCACATAGAGCGCATTGCAGTAGTCCAAGCAGGAGATGCACCACTCTGGCGAGACAGTCTGCAGGCAGGTAGGGTCTCAGCCTGCGTACCAGATGGAGCTGGTAAACAGCTGTCCTGGACACAGAATTGACCTGCACCTCCATGGACAGCTGTGAGTCCAAAATGACTCCCAGGCTGCGCACCTTCAGGGGCACAGTTACCCTATTCAGGACCAGGGAGTCCTCCACACTAGCCCGCCCCCTGTCCCCCAAAAACAGTACTTCTGTCTTGTCAGGATTCAACCTCAACCTGTTAGCCGCCATCCATCCTCCAACCGCCTCCAGACACCCACACTGGATCTTCACCGCCTTCAGTGGTTCTGATTTAAAAGACAGGTAGAGCTTTCAAAAGGGAGGTACAATCTCCCTTCTAAGTAAACACTCTCTCGGCAGCGCTTCCTTCTGCCCCCATAATCCGGCCGGCCTTAATCCCTCCACACACACCCCAGCCCCCAATGCCTCGGGGGTTTAGGCTCCGAGAGTCGGCAGGCACACATCCCAACGCACCCCTATCGCTCGGCCCTCCAAATCCCGGCCTCTCCTTCTCCTTCTCCCCCCCCCCTGCTCCCCACACAATAGTCGTCCTGCCTTCCACCATCTTCCCTCGCGAGAAGGGGGGGGGGGGACGGCACTTTTGTCGCCTGGGAAGGATGAGGAAGACATTCCACCTCACAAACCACCGCGCGCTCTCCCCCCCTCCCCCCCCCGTGGAGCAAACAGCCTGTGAGGCAAACAAAAGATGGGAATGGGGGGAGGGGGAGGAAAAGGGGGCCGGCGCCGCCCTCCCCCACCCTCTTTCTCTTTCCTTTCCTCCCTCCCTCCCCCCTCACAACAACACCGGGTGCTTCTTCCTTACCCCGCCCCCGCTCCGAGGAGGCGCGCGAGCCTTTCCAGAGCGCCGACACCGGCCAGCGGCGACGGCAAAAAGGGAGGGGAAGGAAAAGGGGGAAAAAAGAGCGGGCTGTGCCGAAGGGATGACGGCGGCGGCGACAATGACGGCGAAGGCCGGCCTCAGCCAGCGAGCTCGGCAAGGCGAACGATAGAGACGGAGGGGAAAGAAAGGCGAGAGAGAGAGAGGCGAGCCGGGAGTATGGGGGGGGAGGGGGCGTTGAGAAAAGAGAGAAAGAAAGGGAGGATTGTACCCCAAAGCGGCGCCTAGTGATGACCTCACTGGGTTCCCTTCGTTTTTCCCAGCATTCCTCTCTTTCTCTCTATCCGGCTTTTTTATTGTTTGTTTATTTTATTTATCCACCGTGGCTCTTCGTGTCCTACATGTGACGGGATATATACATATACAGAGAGGGAAACAAATACACACACACACACAAAATACATACACGCATATATAGGCGCAGTCAGACGCGCGTGTACGCGCGCGCGGTTTGCCCCAAGAGCACGCAATAAATTCAGCTGGCGAATTCCGCCCGCTCAGAGGCCTCCTCAGCCCCTCGCGGAGCACCCGCGTGACGGCAGTTGGCTGCCCGAGATCCTCGACTTGAAGGTTTCTTCTGGGTTGCCAAGTCCTAGGCAAGAGTTTAAAGGAGCCCTTAAATCCACATAAATCGGCCTTTAAATCTTCAAGATGGAGACAGCAGAAATGAAGGGAAAGTGAGCTTGATTATTTATATATAGATATATAGATGTGAGATTGTGGGTGCTTTCTTGAGAGAGAAGATTATGTATGTAATATGTATATAGTATGCATATGTATGTGTGTGTAATTATGTAACAAAAATGAATCGGATTATAAAAAAACGAGTAGTTTGCAATATAAAATAAAACATTAAAATTCCTGATAAAAACAATTTAAAGCAAGTATTAAAAACATCAAAAGGATTATCAAAATCAACACTAGCTAAAAAAGAAACAAAACACCTTCAACTTCTACATGTCTGGATAAGGTAAAGGGACCCCTGACCATTCGGTCCAGTTGTGGCCGACTCTGGGGTTGCAGCGCTCATCTTGCTTTATTGGCCGAGGGAGCCGGCGTACAGCTTCTGGGTCATGTGGCCAGCATGACTAAGCTGCTTCTGGCGAACCAGAGCAGCGCACAGAAACACTGTTTACCTTCCCGCCGGAGCGGTACCTATTTATCTACTTGCACTTTGATGTGCTTTTGAACTGCTAGGTTGGCAGGGTAGGCTTGCCTAATATAATAATAATAATAATAATAATAATAATAATAATAATAATAATAATAATAATAATAATAATTTATTATTTGTACCCCGCCCATCTGGCTGGGTTTCCCCAGCCACTCTGGGCGGCTTCCACAGAAACCAAAAAACGCTAAAATATCATACATTAAAAGCTTCCCTGAATAGGGCCGCCTTAAGATGTCTTTTAACATCTATATGAAGCCGCTGGGAGAGATCATCAGGGGGTTTGGACTGGGTGTCCATCAATATGCAGATGATACCCAGCTCTACCTTTCTTTCAAATCAGAACCAGTGAAGGCAGTGAAGGTCCTGTGTGAGTGCCTGGAGGCGGTTGGAGGATGGATGGCGGCTAATGGATTGAAGTTGAATCCTGACAAGACAGAAGTACTGTTTTTGGGGGACAGGGGGCGGGCTGGTGTGGAGGACTCCCTGGTCCTGAATAGGGTAACTGTGCCCCTGAAGGACCAGGTGCGTAGCCTGGGAGTCATTTTGGACTCACAGCTGTCCATGGAGGCGCAGGTCAATTCTGTATCCAGGGCAGCTGTCTACCAACTCCACCTGGTACGCAGGCTGAGACCCTACCTGCCCGCAGACTGTCTGGCCAGAGTGGTGCATGCTCTAGTTATCTCCCGCTTGGACTACTGCAATGCGCTCTACGTGGGGCTACCTTTGAAGGTGACTCGGAAACTACAGCTAATCCAGAATGCGGCAGCTAGACTGGTGACTGGGGGCGGCCGCCGAGACCACATAACACCGGTCTTGAAAGACCTACATTGGCTCCCAGTACGTTTCCGAGCACAATTCAAAGTGCTGGTGTTGACCTTTAAAGCCCTAAACGGCTTCGGCCCAGTATACCTGAAGGAGCGTCTCCACCCCCATCGTTCTGCCCGGACACTGAGGTCCAGCGCCGAGGGCCTTCTGGCGGTTCCCTCATTGCGAGAAGCGAAGCTACAGGGAACCAGGCAGAGGGCCTTTTCGGTGGTGGCGCCCGCCCTGTGGAATGCCCTCCCATTGGATGTCAAGGTGATGGACAACTACCAGACGTTCTCCCCCCCCCCCCGCCGGGCATCGGAGCTTCGTTCCGATGTCCAGCGGCGGGAGGAGACGTTTCCCCCCCCCCCGCGGGGCATCGGAGCTTTGTTCCGATGTCCGGCGGCGGGAGGAGACGTTCCCCCCCCCCGCGGGGCATCGGAGCTTCGTTCAGATGTCCGGCGGCGGGAGGAGGTCCGAGGACAGTGGGGAAGACGCGCTGCGCTTCCCCGCTGTCCCGGAGACTTCCCTATGGGCTGTCGTCTTGCGAAGCAAGCCCATAGGGAAATTCGTTTTGCGAAGCGCCTCCAAAATGGAAAACCCTTTCGTCTAGCGGGTTTTCCGTCTTGCGAGGCGTTCGTCTTGCGGGGTACCACTGTATATATTGCTTTAAACTCCTTGGAGAAAAAGGCAGTATATAAATGCAATGAATGAATGAATGAATGCAATGAATGAATGAATGAATATAGTGATGGTACCTGCCTGATGCTTATAGACAGGGAGTTCAAAAGTGTAGGTGCTGCTATGCTAAAATACATTTGCAGATTGTGTATTATATGGTAGCTGTAACACAGCCAGTTCCACAGGTAGAAGTGGGTATAGGCAAGTAAACTGATCCCAGCTGTTAAGGGTTTAATATACTAATTGTAAAACATTAAACATTGCCTGGTAGCAAATAGACAACCAGTGTAGATCTGTGAGCAGAGGTATTATATGCTGACAGGGTTTTACTCCTGTCAACAACTGTGCCACAGCATTCTGCATTAACTGCAGCTTCCAGATGAAGTGCAAGAGAGGCTCCACATAGAGTGCACTGCAGTAATCCAACCCTGAAGTCACTAGTGACTGAATTACTGTGGTCAAGCTCTCCAGCTGTAGTTGGTTGCACCAACTGCAGCAGGTAAAACGCATTTCTAGCCCCTGAGGCTACTTGGGCCTTCAGCAGCAGAGCAAGATCCAGAAGCATCCGCAAAACTGTGTACCTGACGCTTAAGTGGGAGTACAACCTCACCCAGGGCAATGTTGTTGTTGTTTAGTCGTTTAGTCGTGTCCGACTCTTCGTGACCCCATGAACCAGAGCACACCAGGCACTCCTGTCTTTCACTGCCTCCCACAGTTTGGTCAAACTCATGCTGATAGTTTCGAGAACACTGTCCAACCATCTCATCCTCTGTCGTCCCCTTCTGCTTGTGTCCTCAGTCTTTCCCAACATCAGGGTCTTTTCCAGGGAGTCTTCTCTTCTCATGAGGTGGTCAAAGTATTGGAGCCTCAGCTTAAATTGGCCAATTTATCAGACACTGGAACAACTAAACCACAGTATCTCTGTCTTGCCATGGTCCAAGATCAACTTATTTTCCCTCATCCGTCCCACCACCTCATCCAGGCACCTGTCAAAGGCCTGCATGGCCTTTCCGGAGTCAGATGTTATGGAGAAACAGAATCCAGTGTCATCAGCATAGTGTTATAAGAAAAACTGCTCCTTTATCCCTTATGGGGTAGCCAAGAGCCCATATAGAGTCCTTATGTAGGTTTTCTATTGGGAGGAGAAAATAACAGAGGCCAAACAGAGAATATTGAGAAGTAAAGCAGCTAGTAAGCATGATCTTTATTAAACTGTTGCAACAGGGTCCCCCACTCACCCCACGCAGGAAGGGAGGAGAGGAACCCAGAACAATGGTGTCCAAGCTCTTATATAGATATTTGAAATTACCTCCCCTGTAGCTCAAGACTACCCCCCTAAAACATCATACATACATCACAGAAAGAGGTGGTCCCCAGCAGAAATTTGAGTGTGTTGCTTCTCTCCTGTCTGCCAGGATACCTGAAAATGCCTTATCTGATTGCCTTTTCTGGGTAGCCTGCCCATTCCTTTGAGATGGTAAATACTTAGTTCCTGAATCTCTTACGGGTATTGATAGTGTGCTCAGCTTAACAGATACTTGCCAGACTGTATTTACAGGGAGGTGTAAGCCCCTACTGTCCAAAGACAATTGGAAAGCTTTCCCCATTTTCTTCCTCCTTGCAGAGAAATATTTGAGGTCAATTTGTGAGAGTCAAAATGGCTTCAGGATTATTCTCCTGTACTATTTCAGACACGTGGTTTATATACTTTTGTATGTGTTTGCGTTTACATTTATGAACATTTATTATTATTATTATTATATATAGGACCTTAGAATTCCTATAACAATAGTAATCACACCCAACTTCCAACAGCAGGACCAGCCCACCCATGAGGCAAGGTGAGTCAACTGCCTCAGATGGCAGGATCCATAGATCTGGCCTCCAAGGAATGTATTGCCTGCTGTTGATATTTATTCCCCACTCATTCCCGATGTAAATCCTTATTCCCCACTTGTTCCTGATGTAGATTTTCACTCATCCCCTTTTTCCTGGTGTGGGAGGGGATACCATTTTGTGGTTAGCCTCAGTTGCCGAAATGTATTGGGCCTAGCAGCTTCATGTAGATACCTTTTGTCTTGCCCAGTATAGCAGGAAACTCTGAAGTATGACCATAGAATAATAGAATCTTAGAGTTGGAAGGGACCCCAGGGTCATCTAGTCCAACCCCCTGCAATGCAGGAATCTCAGCTAAAGCATCCATGACAGATGGCCATCCAACCTCTGCTTAAAAACTTCCAAGGAAGGATGGCAGGATGCTGGGAAGAGCATTGGTGTGGAGAAGGGTAAAGGCACAATGAATGTGCAGATTAAATATTAAGAAAACACATAAATAGAATGTGAACAAGGCAAAACTTGTTAGATAATAAAACAACACTTAGTGGAAGTTTGAAAAACCCAGCGGTAGAGAGATTAATTCTTTTATACTGTTGTAATTGCTCATGGTTATTATGATTATAAATATTACTATCTGAGATGACTTCCTGGCAAAGAAAGTGAACAGAGGACTAATTGAAGGATCAGGTGCACCAGTCAAGGGTTTGTTTTGTGGAAAACCAATAATTTCTGGATTTTTTATTGGTGCTAATGTAAAATTGAAATACAACAGGTTAGAACTGAAGACTTGTCTTTTGGAGAAGATGTCCTAAAAATATAAAGAAGGAACATTGTAACAAACTGAGGAGAAAATGCATGGAGATCAGCAGAACTATTTGGAAATATTATCTTGGAAATATATTTTTCAGTCCCATTAACAAATCACCTAAACCAGTGAAGTAACTTACTTTTCACTTCTTTAGGGTGCAAATGAACTCATCCTATATAAAATGAGCATTGTTGAAATTAACAGGAGTTAAATGCTGAATTGCCTGTTGTCTTTGTCCATGGAGTTTTTTTGGCAGGGATACCAGAGTGGCTTGCTGGTTCCTGCTCCAGGTGGATCACGTTTGGTCAAAACTCTCCACTATGAGCTTTCCATCTTGGGTGCCCTGCTTGGCATAGTTCATAGCTTCTCTGAGTTATTCAAGCCCCTTCGCCATGGCAAGGCAAACTGCGGGAGGCAGTGGAAGACAGGAGTGCCTGGCGTGCTCTGGTCCATGGGGTCACAAAGAGTCGGACACGACTAAACAACAACAACAAATGCTGAATTGTGCACAACTGCAGCCATGGTGTTTTTAATATGTAAATCTTTATCTAATAACAACAACAGCTCACAATTACTCCTGTTTTTCATACAAGGGTCTTGGGTCAAATAGTAACAACTATCCAGATAAGTCTGTGGCAAGGGTAGGAAGTGTATCCACCTGTTCCAGATTCAAGTGCTGCTCTTAGTTTCTGGTTAATGATTCCAATGGCCAATTACTTTATGCTTAAAAATTGCTCTCAGGGTGGCTTACAGTTTACAGACTCATGCAAACTACTTCAGTTAAGAAGAATATAAGACATATTTAAAATAAAATAAAAGCATTTACAGCAGAAATTTTAAATACTATTGTAAATCCAAGCCAGATGGACTTGGTCTGGCAGCAAAAATCTAGTAATGATAGTGCCAGCCACCACAGAAAAGTAATCAAAATGAGCCATCAGGACATTCAGTGCCAGACAGCAAGTGGGGTGGAGCCTCTCCTTCAACTGTGTGTTAGTGGGCAGAGACAAAAAGGGTTTAGGATTTTAGGTTTTTGTAGGCTGGGGAGAAATACGTTTTCAGTCGGTTAGTGGTGACAAGGAAGAAAGAGTGTCATGTGGACTAGCTGTGACAGGCTGTAACAAAGAGACAGAATGGCTGATTTCTCTGTCCCAGGATCCAAACCTACTGCCACTATGGGAGAAGCAAGAAACCTTATTGGAATGTCAATGCTCTAAACTCTCTCCACCTAGATTTAGGTTGCATATGTGTGTAAATAAACCATATACCATAAAGACACCACAGTCTCTGCTGTGCCACATTGTCCAAAGGGAAACATAGACCCTGGGCAAGTACCTGGGCCCTTGGAATCTTGCACTACTCAAAGATTAGGGCGGTGTGCAACAGTACCACAATTTGGTGTGACAGTGCTCCTCATGTAAGCACATACACATTTTGTTGTTGTTGTTGCATACAATTTATTGAGCTAGAAAAAAATATTTTCTTTTTTGTTCCACATTCACAAAACCTCTGAATCCCATCCATGGAGCCCCTAGAGGTCCATGGATCACAGATTAGGAATCAACTTCTTTGCTTGAATTTTTTAAAAATTGCTCTGAATCCAATTATTGCAGAAGACTGAACCGCAACACAGGGTCTTCTGTGGAATCTGAAAGGTACGTGTCAGGGCCTGCTTCCAAATCTTGTATAGAATTGGTGGGAGGTACATCTAGTGTTATAAATTGTGAGCAACAAGACAGGCTGTCAACGGCAGATGGGCTTGTACTTGATTGCCAATTAAAACACACACACAAAGATGTTTAAACTAGCTCACACATCTGTAGTTGGCAAAGTGGTGAGCAACTCCATGTGTCGTACATGAGGTTGCTGTGGCAACCACACCATACCTTAATCATAAGTGTTTTGAAGTGAGCGATTGGTGAGTACAGACAGAAGAGGGCCTCAGGTTGAAACTGTCCCATACTGTCTCCTCTCTTTTGTTTCAAGAGTGCTCTTTTTACTTTGCTCTTGAAAATTTCCAAGCTGACAACTAACCCTCTTCATGCTTCTAGGATTAAAATCAGCAGACAGGCCATACAAATGATAATTGGGCCTTCGCTACAGTCTTCTGTGGGGTGATGGGAAACCATTTAATTCCACCACCACCCTTTCCCAACAAATGCCAGTACAGCTTGCTGATAAACCATTCTTGTCAAGCACTCTTTGAAGAAACACCCCCACCCAGTGCTGTGTGTGGTCACTTCCAGATTACCTGCTTATTGAGCATTCATCCTAGTTTTCTATGCAAGGAGGTTATGCAGCAATGCATCAAATATTATGCCACACTTCCCATAAGGAGAGCCTGCTGAATCAGGCCTGTGGCCTATGTCAGGGTGGTCCAACATGTGGCCCAAGGACTGCATGTGGCCCTTGAGGCCTTTGTTGGTGCCCTTTGGCAAAATGTGATCCCCCCCTTCAGCCGTCATGCTACCTTCTCAAAATCAGGTAAGTGAGGTGCTGGGCTTTGGAAAAGAGGTGTGAGAGTTCTGCCAGGGTCCTTGAGCCCTCCTTTTGCCTTCCCAAAACCTAGTCGGCACTCCTTCTGCCCAGTCCAGCTTTGGCTGGAGAGGTGTCAGATTTTGGCCTTGTGCCCTGCTGCCTCCACAGCAAGGCAATGTGCGGTCTATGGGCTCTGTCTAAAAGTACTCTTGTGGGGTTTACTTGGTATGAAAAGTTGGACTGCCCTGGTCTATATAGTCCAGCATCCTGTTCTCACAGTGACCAACCAGAAGAAGCCTGTGGGAAGCCTGCAAACAGGACATGAGCACAACAGCACTTTGCCCACCTGCGGTTCCCAACAACTGGTATTCAGACGCATACCACCACTGACAGTGGAGGTAGAATATAGCCACTGAATTTGCCTGATCTTTTAAAGCCATCCAAGTCAGTGGCCGTCACTATTTTTCAGAGAATTCCATAGTTTTACTATGCACTGCATGAAGAAGTACTTTCTTTTATCCGTCCTGAAGGATCCAACATTCAGCTTCATTGATGTCCACAAGACTTAGTGTTATAAGAGAGGGAGAAAAAATATTTCTCCATCTATTTGCTCCATGCAAAGCATAATTTTATAAACCTCTGTCATGTCATCTTACCTTTTCTCCAAACTAAAAAAAGCCCCAAATTTTGTAACCTTCCCTCATAGCGGAGTTGAGGTGAGGGGACTGGAGAACTGTACAAAGTACTCCAAATGTAGTCGCACCATAGATTTGTATAATCACAGTTTTATTATCAATTCCTTGCCACAGCTGGACTAGGCAGACCTTTGGTCTTAAGCCAGTAGGGCTCCTTTTATGTTTTTATCCTCTGAAAATTGCTGGAAACATCAGCCAACGTATTTCACTTTATAACTGCAAAAACGTTTCGTTGATTTTTTTTTTTTACCAACTTGGTGTCCAGCATGATGGCTGGAGCTGATAGGAGTTGTAGCCCAAAACATCTGGAGAGCACTAGGTTGGCAAAGGCTGTCATATCTGATCTCTGCAGGGTGCTTCTGAGAGAATTGAAATCTGTGGGTTGCAAACGGCCATGTGAAAATCCAAGCCAACTGTGCAGTCCTCTTCATAGTCTCCCCAGGGATGCTGTGCGGACAGAAATGTACCGGCCCTTGCCAGGACCAGTTCTCTGATACAAGTTTAGGCATTATCATGCTCAACCTTCTAAGAACAGGAAATTGACATAAGGAAACTGCATTAAACTGATTTCTAGCAAAAATAATAAATATTTAAATATTGGAATCACTCCAGTAAAATTAGTAAGAGTTTGCTGTTTCCCATAATGTCAGAGTAGTTGCATTCATGGTTTGCATTACCAACAAAGATCAGTGCCACACTCTTTTCATCCACCCAGAGAACCACACCTAGTGGTAATAACATCCCTTTTATTTCTTAATGTTCTATTAAGTGAATGTTTACTAGCCCGAACTAGTCCAAAGTGATTGATGAAATGCTTATCTTCTTATAATGCACCTTAAGTCAGGGAGGTAAATGCCAGAGGACTTATAATAATACTTACAATAATATCTCCAGGTCTCTTCCTTAACAGCACACTTTTAGTAGGCAAAACATCTGCTGGAGTTTCAACTAATCAACTAATTATACTGAGAAGCATGGGCCACGAGAGTTAGACAAATTCACGCAGCAGAAGGCTATCAATGGCTATTAGACAGGATGGCTATGCTCTGCCTCTACAGTTGGAGCAAGTAATGTATCTGAGCATCAGTTGCTGAAAACCACAGTAGCTGAGAGTGCTCTTATACTCGAATCCTGCTTGTGGGTGTCCCATAGGCATCTGGTTGGCTACTGTGAGAACAAGATCCTGGACTAGATGGGCCATTGGTCTGATCCAGCAGGCTCTTCTTATGTTCACGATCCACTGGGATCTTCTCCTGCTTAAGGTTCTAAAAAGCAGCTATGCAAAGATACTCAGGTAGGTACATGGTGCAACATGCTTGCTGCAATCGAGCAAATCTTGATCTGGTCAGTGTCTTGAGGGAAGCCCACCTCAGAGCTCTATGCATGTTTCCTTGAGTTCTGTGGTGTTAGAAAGGTGGGATAGAAATACAATAAATGTTGTGATCTTCTACAATTCACAGCAGTCAAGAGTGTGCATATTATCAGTAGTATTGCTAAATAGGGGCACTTCTAGACTGTCACTATTTTCAGGTGGGGATTCAATCACACACTTGCAAATCCAGGTTCTACAATTATAATTGACTGGGAGGTCTTGGGAACAAATTCACTTTCCCAGAAATATTGGATTTTGGGAGGGGAGGGAGTAAAGAATATGGCAGGGAAATGCACTGGAAAGTGTTGGTAACAGTTGCTCTGATGCAACGTCATCTATCCACCCCACAAACAAATCAGAATAAGCTGTACCCAACATTAGTCACACTTGGAGCAAACCCATTGACATTAATAAGTCACAACTAACAGGTCCATTAATTTCAATGGGTTTGCTCTGACTAAGGCACCATTATTAGGAGCCAACATTGTCTAGTATTCCTGCAAAAATCCAGATGAATGCTTAGTCAACAGGTAGTATGGAAGGTGCCCATCAATATGTGTATTGATTGAAGGCCTTTTTTATTGCAGGGACTTTCTGGAATATCCTGCCTTCTGTCCCTATGTTTTGCATCACTGTAACAGGACCCCCAAGTACAACTATTTACTTCCCTCACTGACAGCTGTTCACTTCTATTGCAGGAATGGTGGTGGGAGAGAGTGGTGCAGTTAAAACTGTTGAGGAGAGATTATTAACTTCATTGACTTCATCCATTGAGACCAAAGCCTGCCCCTTATTTGCATACCCCTTCTTTTTAATCCGTATCACCTCAACTTGGATTTTGAAAACAAGGCATGGGGAACCTTCTGCAGCCAGGGCCAGCCCTACCATGAGGTAATATGAGGCAACTGCCTAAGGCAGCATATTTCTTTTGGGGGGAGGGGGGTAGCAGCAGCAACTTGGACGTTCTTCCTAAACCCCCTTACCATCCCATCTGTTGGAGAACACAGCTGTGCATGCTCCATTACGTGTTCTGCCCACTCTAAATTAGCCTGCTGGTTTGGGTGCAGTGAAGGAGACCATCATTTTATTGGTGTTGTAAGTTTTAGTTTTCAGTCCAATCAGTTTCTGTATGTGGAATGTGGGGAGGGAAACATCTTGTCCTTTGCTCCAGGCAGCAGGTTTCTGGGCATGCAGTTCTCATCATCCCCAACCATTGGCAGTGCTGGTTGGGCCACTTAGAAGTTGGGGACCAACAACATCTGGAGGGCTATAGGATCCCCACCCTTGCTTTACAAGGTTGGCATGTCTGTGTGTGTTTAGTTACAAAATGCACATCTGTAGAGGGTATGTTTAGGAAAAGCCACATTTTTAAAAAACATACTCTTTAATGTCCTCTAGGGGGAGAAAGGTTTGTGATTCAAATTCATATCCTAGAATCATACATTATAATTCCCATTTAGCAATGTCACCTTTAATTTGCAAAAAAACACACAACCCATCTCTCTCTCTCTCTCTCTCTCTCTCTCTCTCTCTCTCTCTCTGTGTGTGTGTGTGTGTGTACACACAAACCAGTCGAATTGTTCAGATGCAAGCTTAAAAAAAATACCTAACCCTTTTCTAACTGAAATATTTAAATTTTCTCCTTTGATCACCTTCTTGTGCTATGATGTTATTTTAACTGTTAATTCTGGAGTGTATTTTATTCTTATTTTTTGTTTTTTGTACCCCACTGGTATTTTATGTGACTGCTTTATGAAATATTTCAAAATGGCAGATAGATATCCTAACTTCACATTCTAGCTTTGCATTTGCAGGGAAGTCTACCCACCCTCCCATGTGTAGAAGCCTTCACACCTGCACTTTGAAGTGGTATCCATTAGGAGCAGGTGCATCATGTGACCATGCCGATCATAGATCTTAATTCTCAGAGTGCACATATATGACCACAACAGATATATCTTATTCCGTCTGTGGTGTTGTAATCACTTGGATAAGTGCAGAACGTTTAGTTGGACACATATTAGCGATAGGACAAAAAAGAAAGAGTTAGTGAGAGGTGTGCGATCCTGTAACACCTGTTGTTTGGTCATGCCAGTGGATGTGATGTGCTGGAAATGAAACGTATGAAGAAATGAACAGGAGGATAACCATGGAAGAAAAGTCTCACCCGTGGCCCCATCATATGTATCGCTGAGGTGAAGCAATTTAAACCACAAGCATAAAAATGGACAACTGAGTATTTCTGTTGAACCTTGACTACTAATTCAGCCTTACTGCAGGTTTTTGGAACAAGCATATTAACAGTGTTATGTCGTTTCCTTGTTTGTTGAATTTACATCCTGCTCTTCCTCTGAAGGAGCCAAGGATGGCAAAGAAATATGCAATTTAAAAGCAAAGCAAACCATTTTTTCCAGAACAGTTAAAACACCCTAAAAACAATTACAATTAAAAACATTTGAAAAGCAGTTACAGTTACAAACTTCTTCCGTCCAATGATCTTGGGGTTGCTAGGAAGAGTATTTTTCAGCCAACAAAAGCCAGGGTAAAGGGGGATTTTCCAAATTCATCCTGAAGGTTAATAATATTGCAGCAGGGTTCCTTTTAAGCCAGGAACTTGTGGCCTTCCCAATGTTTTTGGACTACAACTCCTATGTCATTGGTCATGCTGGTGGGAGTTGGAGATAGACGAAATCTGAAAGGCTGCCAACTCCCCATCCCTGTACTAGAACTTCTAGAATTTTCAGCTTTGATTTTTCAAAAAAAAAGTACCTATTTTAAGTCTTGCAAAGCTTATGCACACTACTTCTTCCACTGATTTTCCCCAGGGGAAAATTGCTCTGTAGCGCTCAATCAGAGCAAATGGCAATTCAGGTTTTCTGCAGATTGCTGTTTGAGAGTGGGTTTTTCCTGGCAAAGGAGCAGGGCAAAAGGAAAACCACTCATACCCATGCTTTCTAGGCATGTGGAAGTGAGAGCAAGCCCTAACAGCACAATCCTATACATGTCCAGACAGGAGTGAGTCCCACTGAGTTTCAGTGGGACTTTATTCCTGGAAAGTGTGTATGGAAATGCAGCTTAAACCTTTTACTTGTTCCTATACCCTGTATAGAATGTTGATGTGTGTTTTAGTGTGGTTTTGGTTTATTGCTAAAATTAATTGGGCAAGTTTTAAATAGTTGTTTTTAACTGTTTACTGATATTTTTATTGTTATACAGTAGTACCTCGGGTTAAGAACTTAATTCATTCTGGAGGTCCGTTCTTAACCTGAAACTGTTCTTAACCTGAGGTACCACTTTAGCTAATGGGGCCTCCCGCTGCCACCGCGTAATTTCTGTTTGCATCCTGAAGCAAAGTTTTTAACCTGAGGTACTATTTCTGGGTTAGTGGAGTCTGTAACCTGAAGCATCTGTAACCTGAAGCGTCTGTAACCTGAGGTACCACTGTATTCTTTTTGTAAACTACTTTGAGATTTTTGGGGGGTTTCTTTTTTTACAATCAAGCTGTGTATAAATTTTATGAAAGAAGGAAAGAAAGACTGTTTTAAAAAGCGCATAAGGCACATTGTATTTGATCAATTGCTCTCTAGGAAGAAATACAGTTAAATCAAATAGGCTATTTGTCCTTATGTTGAGGCTCTTCTACAGTGATTCCCCACCCCACCCCACCCCACCCCCCCAAAAAAACAAACCACACACCACCAGCCTGGCCACAGGTCTCCTTTTGCTCCAGGCAACTTTCTAAGTACCTTGTTCAAGTGTGTTGGGTTTGTGACACAGCAGCTAAATGTCCACTAGATGCCAGGCTTCCTTTGCACAGAACAGCAGTGCTATGGGCTTCAGAGAACACAGCTATTTGGCAGAAAGAAACCAACCTTTTCCACTGAGGTTACTAGGGTTTTGGAGCTGGCCTTTGTAGACAGGGCTGTGTCCATACTCCATGCTTTATTTCATTTCTTTTAACCTGGTAGAATTCTACACCCTGGAAATGAAGCGCTTATAAATATGATAAACCTTTGATTTTTATTAAAAATAAAAAACAGAATATGTGTTGCAATTAAAATATACCTTTGACTATATTAGATTCTTAATTTATGGATTGATGCTCAGGGTTTTTTCTTTTAAGCACAGGGATTTTAGGACTTAATTTGGATGTTTCGTATATTTATTGGATGGTTGATTGAGAAGATGGTTTGATCATTGGCTGCAAGATACACTGCTTCTGCCACATGTAAGTCAAACCAATCAATTTCTCTCACATTGTTTCAAGTTTTGCAAATACGAAAAGAAACTGAGTTCTTGTGTTTTCGTTCTGTTGAGCGTCTCAGATGTAATACTTGCATGCACCCCTCCCCCCCATTTTTAAAAAATATTCTTCTCCCAAGAATCCTGTTTCTGTGAAACTGGATAGTTCCTAAGTTATGCAAATTGAGAAGATGTGTAAAAATATTTAGCATTTTGAAATTGCTAAGACACAGGAGCAGCAAGGACTCTGAAGCCCTGTCCACAACCACTGAAAGTATTACTGTACTCAGTAGCATCCATGCCGACTGCTAGTATTTTAGTGGAATTGTTCACACTTTCAGGCATTATTCCTTCCAGTGGTGAATTCAGGTCATGAGTGCCAAAGAGAGAGCTATCTGCATGCTTAGGGGAACCCCAAGTTTTGCAAAAGGCAAAAAACAAACAAACAAAAAATCATAAGAAAAATACCCTAAAGATGACTATGGAATGCTGACTATCTGTTGAGGAGGAGAGATGGAATGGAGCATGCTGATGGGAGCATGGCTGGCTGGCTGGAACACTAAGCAGGCGCACTGCAATATTGCAACATTTTGTCACGGGTCCCATGGAAAGGAAGGAAAAGAGAGAAAGAGAAGAAAGCAGACATGCCCAGGAGACAGAGATTCTGTATCCACTTCCCTATTCTGTGCTTTTCTTGCAGAATCAAGGCATATTCACAGCCTTGTTTATAACTACATTCTGCCACCATAATGGCGGAGAGGAATTAATTTTTATGAATTAGGCAGGCACAGATAACTTCAGAAAATTCATATTACACATACGATGTAAAAAAGAAGGCTTTTCTGATTGATCACTAGGTTCAGAGTAGGTCAGTAAGGGCTTTGACTTGCACTTGTTTAACATTGGCAAATATGCAAAGGATTGCTGTTTCCCTCTAAATGAGGCCACAAGAATTTCATACTGAGAATAGACACTACATTTGCCAGGAGACTTTTCTATCCTAAGCTTAGTTTTCTTTCATCAGTGCTGGATTGGGGTCGAGGGCCACATTGCCTCTTGGCCAACCCTCTAGGGGTCCCATGCAAAAGTGGATGTGGCTAAAGTGAGCATGCCACCCACACACTCTTGTGTGCAGACACGCACAACACACATACATGCATCACAGAATCATAGAATTGTAGCATTGGAAGGGACCGCAAAGATCATGTGGTCCATCTTCCTGCAATGCTGGAATCCTGCCCAAAGCCCAACAGATACACATACAGCACACAATCCCACAGTACATATGTGGGATTAAATAAATGCACACACACAAACTTCTCTGTGGTGCATTGGATTGAGTCCAAATTCATAAATCACTAAAACTTGAGCCATTTTTACAGCCTGATATTATGGATTCAGCAAGACCCACTTGGTTAAATAGGACTTACACTCAAGTAAGACTGCCTAGACTCTAAAGTCACCCTCCCACAAGTCCATTAAACCCAGAATCAAATATTCTTAACTGGATCGCTGGTGATGGAAAAGCAATGCCTTAGCAGTGGTCAACATGTGGGTGATACTTTGTCTTCTACTCACAGCTGGTTTTAACAAAACAGCTTGCTACTAGAGGATGAATATTCTGTGTTAGGATAGATAAATAAGGGATGGAGTAGGGACTATAGCTCAGTGTCAGGGCTGTAGATGATTCCAGGTTCCATCTCTGGAATGTCCTGGGTCTGAATCCCTGCCTGTCAGTGTGGACAATGCCCAGCTAAGTGGACCAATGACTTGACTTTGTACACGGCACCTTTCCATGTTCCCGTGGCAGCAGAGGGATGGGTAAAGTTTTTCCTGCTTGGCAGGGGGTTGGACTCGATGGCCCTTGTGGTCTATTCCAACTCTATGATTCTAAAGTGAGGTGCTGCATACTGAAAAGAAGGTGCAGAGGCAGGAGTGGGAGAAGGAAATTCAGTAAAGTAACTATAGATGAGCTTGTGCCGAATGGAATGAGCGAGAAGGATGTAAGCTGAGACAAGGGAAGAGATACTACAATCCTATACTCCCTTACCCAAGAGTAAGCACCATCCAACTCTATGGGACTGACCTCTGAGCAGATATGTATAGGATTGCACTGATAGACAGGGGCAGAGAGAGGGAGAATTTAAAAGGGTGGGTAATCAGCTTAATGGCATATTTGAATACCTAGTAGACTCAAAAGTGCCCATTTAAGAGAAGCAGAGGAATTCACAGGTTTAGTCATTGAAGGTTTTGTTTCGATTGCACATTTACTTTACTGTCAGACTTTACTGTTTAGAATTAGGTCATTGTGGTTTTTAAACTGTTGTGTGCCACTTTTGGCATCGGTAATAACGCAAAAACAGTTTATAAGATTAAAAACAATAAAAACGCTGTTTAAAAGGGGCTATTCTGTAGCCACCAGTTTTCCACTGTTCTTTCCTCCTTGCCTTCTGTCATGTGTGTGTCTGCAGGGTAGGAGTCACCGATCCCTATGAGCCAGAACTATTGTGAGCAGCACGAAATACCTGTTTCACAGGAGAAAAACTGGCAATGTTCAGAACCTCCCCCTCCTCCAACAACACCTAGAAAATACCTACAACCCCGCCACCCAAATAAAACCACAGATACAACGCAGGCTACTCCTCCCCACCCCCCAAAAAGGAATCCAACAAAATCCTTGGTTGTTGTTTTAAAAAGAAAATAAATAGGAGGGTCACATGGCCTTGGCTGGCAACAAGGGTGCCATATTGGCCACAAATGCCAGATTAGTAAAGGTAAAGGGACCCCTGACCATTAGGTCCAGTCGTGACGGACTCTGGGGTTGCGGCGCTCATCTCACTTTATTGGCCGAGGGAGCCGGCGTACAGCTTCCGGGTCATGTGGCCAGCATGACTAAGCCGCTTCTGGCGAACCAGAGCAGCGCACGGAAACGCCATTTACCTTCCCGCCGGAGTGGTACCTATTTATCTACTTGCACTTTGACGTGCTTTCGAACTGCTAGCTTGGCAGGAGCAGGGACCAACCTAATGCCAGATTAGGAACCCCATAAAGATATAAGAAGAGCCTTCTGGATCAGGCCAATAGCCTATCTCATCCAGTGGCTAACAAGAGGCCTGTGAGAAACCCACAAGCAGGACCTGAGCATAAGAGTCCTTTCCCCCCTGTGGTTTCCAACATACTGCCTCGGACCATGAAAGAAGAGCATAGCCTCCCCCAAGTGTAAGACCCTGTATTAACCTCAGGCAGTATCTATGCACATAGATTTACCTGAAAGTAAAGGTAAAGGTAAAGGTACCTCTGCCCGTACGGGCCAGTCTTGACAGACTCTAGGGTTGTGCGCTCATCTCACTCTATAGGCCGGGAGCCAGCGCTGTCCGCAGACACTTCCGGGTCATGTGGCCAGCGTGACAAGCTGCATCTGGCGAGCCAGCGCAGCACACAGAATGCCGTTTACCTTCCCGCTGGTCAGCGGTCCCTACTTATCTACTTGCACCCGGAGGTGCTTTCGAACTGCTAGGTTGGCAGGCGCTGGGACCGAACGACGGGAGCGCACCCCGCCGCGGGGATTCGAACCGCCGACCATGCGATCGGCAAGTCCTAGGCGCTGAAATTAAATCCTCATTAAACACAGACTGGCTGACCTCTGGCTGATCTTGGGAGGTTGCTAGTGTGCCCTGCGTCCTCAAGGGGACAAAGCTAGCCTTGGGCATTCCCACAAGACCCTGCCACAGGTCTGCCAGTGAATACCAGAAGAGAGCTATTGCCCCGTCCTTCCTAAAGCTTGCTTTGAGCCAGGACTTAAGACCTCGATCTGCTTTGAATGCCACCGTGTAGCTTTGGAAGATATGAAGTAAAAACAGAAAAAGTTAAAACAAAACAATACAAAATGCCATACTGATTATCTTTTCCTCCAGGCTGAGGCACCAGAAGCAGTCTTTACAAGCCTAGAATTCAAGGGGAAGGTTTTTCTGTCAGTAGATTTGGCTTCTAGGCAAGTATAAGCCCTGGCACATCTCTCTCTCTCTCTGCTTAGCACCTGTTCCATCATCTTTTGGTTTGGCATGATTTGTTCTTGAAAAAACCCATGCTGGGTGCTTCTTAACCCCTTCCTTGAAACGCTTGCCAACTCGCTGTTCAAAGATCTCCCTGGGCATGGCAGCCTCTGATTATAGAGTGCCACCACACTCATCAAGTGGGAATGAGGTTGGCAGCAGCATTGGCAACAAGCATTCTTCTTCTTTTTTAATAGAACGTATTCATTTACTGCTTAATATATAAAAAGAAACCCCTAAGTGGTATAATCACAGGGCAGAGATTAGAAATCAGTGTCAGTTCATATGAAGAATACAACAATGAAATTCAAATAAGACCTAAATGCTAGGCGAAAAACAAACAACTGAGAGGGTACATAGCTTTTATGCATACTCCATATAATGAGGGAATTTTTGTTTGTTTGTTTATCTATTACCTACCCTTCAATCTCAGGTGATTTGGGATATGAGCTCACTTTCCTGAGTCAGATAGCACCATTAACAGGGCACCTCGAAGTGGGGAAGGGATGGCTTTATTCTCTCCCAGCCCCCCTTTTATTTTCTGAGAAGTGAAAGCATGCTGAGTTGGAAAACACTCTTACCTTGAGAGGGAGAGGGAGGGGGATCTTTCCTTCGGACAGACAGGCCTAGCTTTTAATTATTTTCTGAGTCCACTCCAATCATGGTGATTAGGAGCGAGGGGGTTTTTGAATTATTTAATTCAAGCATGAGTTGTTCTTCATGCAGGTCATTAGTCTCCATGTCTTGGCTGTGAAAGCATGGTTTAAGAGGGTAGAGTTAGACTACAGTGGTACCTCGAGTTACAAACGCTTCAGGTTACAAACTCCGCTAACCTGGAAGAGTTACCTCAAATTGAGAACTTTGCCCCAGGATGAGAACGGAAATTGTGTGCTGGCGGCGCAGCAGCAGCAAGAGGCCCCATTAGCAAAAGGACGCCTCCAGTTAAGAACAGTTTCAGGTTAAGAATGGACCTCCAGAACAAATTAAGTTCATAACTAGAGGTATTAGAGTGGCCTGCTCCATTTCCAATTGTTATTTTGTCTAACCAACGATAAAAAGCCCCCTCTCTCTTTTCTTCATGGGGGTTTATTGCCAGGAAGGAAGGGTGGTGGGAGAGAAAAAAACTTTGATTTCTCCAGTTTATTTATAGCAAAGATAAAGTTACCTAGCATGATAGTCCCTGGACATGTTTTTCTGAGGTTTGGTAGATTTCTTACGCAGGGACTCCTGTGGGAAAATGATTGCTTGTACATGAGAGCATGAGCAAAGTTCTTATTGTTGCAGGGTGATCTCATAGCTAGAAGCATCCTTGGAGCATGAACAGCGCGTGAACAGCTCGTGCTGTCCTATATGATTGGCTAACGTAGCATGGCCTGATCGCTCGCACGGTCTAGTACGAAGGTCTTTATCTACTGGCTAGAACAAATTGCTTGGCTTGTATTTTGTATCTTTCCTTGGCTTGTATCTTTCTGATTTCACACAATAAAAGCTGTGCTGCATTAGCCCTAGAAGCTGCCATATTAGCCCTAGGAGCAGCCATATTTCGGAACCTATCTTGGTGTGAGACTGATTTTTCCCTGGATGCCGAGCTGTAACTCGACATTTGGTGCCCCGTGTGAGGCCCAATATAGCAACTCGACATTTTGGTGCCCCGTGTGACTGCCTTCGGACTTCACGTTGTTTTTCATTATTCAGCACTCACCAACACGTCGTTCATCCACGTAGTGGATCCCTGGTGAGTGCTCCCGTGTGATTTCTTTCGGATTTCATGCTGTTTTACAACGTTCAGCTCTCACCTCGCCCCGCAAGGGCTGCAGACGCGTCGTTCATCCACGTAGTGGATCCCTGGTGAGAGCTCCCGTGTGAATGTGATTCTGGACTGCGTTACGGACTTATCAGCACTTATCTCCGCCCGGACAGGGCTAAAAGGCGCCTCCCTCATCCTCCTAAGGATCCCTCGGTAAGTGCTCCCTGCCTTTTTTTGCAACTCTTGCAATCATGGGAAAATCTCTCTCTGCACCACAGAAAAAATTTTATAAAGACCTTAAATTCCTTTTGGCCAGTAACAACCTTGCTGTTCGGAAAGCTGACCTTAAGTCCCTTATAATAGCCTTGGACACTCACTGTCCGTGGTTCCCCCAGGACGGAACTTGGGGGTTAGATGATTGGAAAAAAATTGGACACTTCTTTCAAAATCATCCACAAATTGATGTCAAGGTTTTGCATGCCTGGTGTAACGTCTACAAAGCTATGTCGTGTTTAACTCCTTCAAACATTCTTCTGGCTGCTGCGACAGCTTCTTCGCCCGCCCTTCAGGTACCTGTTTTGCCTGCCTCAAACCTACCTCCTAAACCGCCGGACATTTTCCCTCTGGCTCCTCCTGTCGTCCCTCCCCTGCATTCTCCGCATTCTTCACTTCCTGCACCTCCCGTTACTACTCCTCTCCAAGAATCTCTCCGTGCCGCTGCCCCATTGTTGGGTTTTGACTGTGCAACTCCTAATCTCTTCCCTGTGATTGCTTCTGCCGCGCCAGGGGGAGGCCCAGCCCGGCACGAACAGTTTGATTTGAGATTCATAAAGGAACTGCATTCCTCTGTCAAGGACAATGGTTTACAATCTCCTTACACCCTGGGCTTGTTTGGCACTATTTTTCAACAAAATTTGATACCAGAGGATGTTAAGCTGTTGGCTCGCACTGTAATGCAACCTCATCAAATGATTTTGTTTATACAAGCTTGGCACTGGGCCTGCCAACGTCGTGTTGATGGGATTCGGAATAATCTTAATAATGTTGCATTGGCTAATCATCAGGCTGCTTTGGCTGCTGCCGCTGCTGGTGCCGCCCCACCCCCAGCCCCCGTCATGTTAACCCAAGCTGATGTCCTCGATGGGTTAACGGGAGGAGGCAATTTTCTTACTATTGCCCAACAGCTAACTCTCGATCCTCAATATTGGGAGGCCACCACAACTGCTGCCCAAGAGGCTTTGGCCTCTGTCCCTGATGACAAAACTGAGCGCGATGGCCGATGGGGGAGCGTTAGACAAGGCCCTACAGAACCCTATGGACAATTTGTTGATCGCTTGTACAACACTCTTAAACGGCAAGTTCTGGACGTAGCAGCCCAGGAAGTGATAGTACGCCAGCTTGCATTTGATAATGCTAATGAGGACTGTAAACAAGTTCTTCGCCCTCTGTTGACAACTCCCAATATAGCCATTGCAGATATGCTTAAAGCCTGCCAGTCAGTGGGCACTGAGACGCACAAAGCTCATCTTTTAGCCACGGCCTTGTCCTCCGCCGTGTCCCAAAATCCTGCAAAGGCTACAACCTGTTGGATTGACAGTGGCTAAAGAAAAAATCCAGCGGACCTTACCCATTACGTACCTGGGACACAAGCTGACAGCATCTGCAGCCATTCCAGTTACGCCTCAACTACAGTTTCCTGGTTATCTTAGATTGGTGGATTTACAACAAATCCTTGGACAGCTGAATCGGATAAAGAGTTATTTGGACTTGCCCACCTCTACTTTGTCTCCACTATTTTTTGCCTTTAAAGAACACAAGGATCCAGCAGACAAGATCACAATCACCTCTGCAATGGAAGAGGACCTTCCACAGCTGTTCCAGTGTTTCCTGGCACGCTGAAAGGCCATCTTCATCCCTACTGCATTGGCCCCCCTTTTTCTTGGGAAGCCACTTCAACCACCAAACATCATTACAGTTTTGCTGCCTCTTGTTTGGGAAGTGAGCCTGGCTTTGAAGGATGCCCTCGCCAGACCGGCATCGCTTGGGTTTTACCCCCCATATTTTTTTCTCTCCTCCCTCAGGAGTCCTGCCTTATGATGTGTTCCCCTGAGCATGTACAGAGGGCTGTCTTGGAACTATTGTGGACTCTTGGCAAGGGAGGGGGTGAGGTTTCAGTGTGTTCCAGTTGTTTCATTCTTGTGCCTTGGCATGGTTCCCGGACAGAAAGCAAGATGCAAAAGTTGCAATATGGTTCTTTAACAAGGCCTGCGAACAATGGGCTCTGTTCTCGACCTTGTTGCAATCCTTGTAGTTACAGCAAGCAAAATATGCTTCGATAGTGCTTTTTAGCTGCTGAGAAAAATGATTTTAAAAAGCTTCTCAAAGCTTTGAATTTATTTTTTTTGGTGATGGTATTCTAGCATTCCAGTAAACGCTTCATATAAGATTAGCAATAATAAAATTTTAGATTATCCATATTTTAATTGGACCTATGAGTACATTAATGGATCTTCTTGTTTTCTTAATGTTACAACTATGAGTGATAGGTGTAGGGATGAATTACCGTGATTTGCATAAACTGGCAAACTGGATTGAAGCCTTGTTTAATTCCACCATCTTGGCTTTAAAAATGATTAACAAAGAAATGTCAGAAATAAGAAATGTAGTTCTTCAGCATCATTATGCTTTAGATGTGATCCTTGCTTCTAAAGGTGGAATTTGTGCCTTAATTCATTCTCATTGCTGTATGTATATAACCGATCAATCGACCAATATCTCTGCTACTATTGATTATATGGAACAAATGATAGCTCATAATCCTTTGAATCCACCTGAAGGTTTTGATCCATGGGAGTGGTTATTTTCTTGGTTACCTAATGGATTATGGTTAAGAAAAATATTATTGATTGTAATTGCATGTATTGCGAGCTGCATTATGGTGTGTTGTTGCATTCAATGCATACCCTCTTTGATTTCCCAATGCACTGCATGGTGGTACCGACCACGGCCCACCACAGGGGTTACAAGAGGAATTTATGTTGCAAAGTGTAGACGCTTAGGCAATGAAGTGTACTAATGGTCCCTCTTTTTTCCTCTAACTATATAAACAAGAAAAGAGGACATGTGGGAAAATGATTGCTTGTACATGAGAGCATGAGCAAAGTTCTTATTGTTGCAGGGTGATCTCATAGCTAGAAGCATCCTTGGAGCATGAACAGCGCGTGAACAGCTCGTGCTGTCCTATATGATTGGCTAACGTAGCATGGCCTGATCGCTCGCACGGTCTAGTACGAAGGTCTTTATCTACTGGCTAGAACAAATTGCTTGGCTTGTATTTTGTATCTTTCCTTGGCTTGTATCTTTCTGATTTCACACAATAAAAGCTGTGCTGCATTAGCCCTAGAAGCTGCCATATTAGCCCTAGGAGCAGCCATATTTCGGAACCTATCTTGGTGTGAGACTGATTTTTCCCTGGATGCCGAGCTGTAACTCGACAGACTCCTCCCTCATGTTCCCCGCTTTCAAACTGTTGTCCATAGCAAGGAAGGGAAAGGAATGTTACCCAAAATAGCAAATCTTGCCTAGGAAGAGGGATTGATTGTTATACCAGTCTTGGAATTGCACCTCTCTGGAATAGGTTGCAGATGGGCATTGTTGAGGAACTATACAGTCATGCCTTGGTTGTCAAACTTAATCCGTTCCGGGAGTCTGTTTGACTCCTGGAACCGTTCGAAAACCAAGACGCAGCTTCCGATTGGCTGCAAGAGCTTCCTGCACTCAATTGGAAGCCGCAGAAGCTGTGTCAGACGTTCAGCTTCCAAAGAACGTTCGAAAACCGGAACACTTACTTCTGGGTTTTCGGCATTTGGGAGCCAAAATGTACGTGCACCAAGGTATTCGAGAACTGGCTGCATATCCTTGAAACTTGTCCACTCCGTGTTTGCAAACACAGTCTGTCTTTTGATTGTAAGGGGGTTTGCTGGCGGATATGTAATGGGTGACAACTTGAGGAGTGTTCACACATTACATTCAACAAGTGTACAATCTGTGTCCCTGTGTATGCAAACAGTTGAGCTGTTCACATGTATCATTCAATGAGTGTACAGTCTGTGTGCATAATAGCTGAGTTGTACAAATCAACACCCTGTACACTCTTTCACACAAACACTTGTACATATGTAGTGACTCCCTGTACTTCTGTATATGTGAACAAACCAAGAGTTGCTGCAATAGAATTTACTTGCCATGGAAAGTGTGAGTCAGCATTAGACGTTACCCATCATAGCTATTGGAGACAAAAGCAAAGATGTTTTATTCTCAACCCAGTTATTTGTTTTCTTTTTTACAATGGTGCCATCTTTGGACGATAGAGACATTTCTTTATTCATGCATCTCAGTGAGTGGTAAATGAGGCATGCTTGCTCAACTTGTTTCGGATGGAAATTAGTCTAATTAATCCATGCAGCTAAAGAATAGTTGTTCTATTCCAGTACAGAGCAAGTCTGATGTAGCTAATATTTTATGGCCATTGTTGTGTACTTCACAGGACTAGGATATCCCTCTGTTCTGTAGCAAATTTTCATGGAGTATAGCAACTTGTCAACAATATATCCTGTTTGTAAGATTTCTAATATGTGAAATTGAATTTCTTTTGTAGGTGTTTCCTTGCCAAGTAATGTTTTGGAATGGACATTTGCTTTTCTGTTTAGGATAGGCTAATGTACATTTTCATGTACTGGAGGGATGGAGAAGTTATTTACTGTGCCATATTTTATGTGTAGTTTCCTCCTAATCTATTACTTCCATTTTAGTTCGGTCTTTTATAAGTTGTTGTAGAGCTGTATTTTAAAAATAAAAAATAAAAAAATTGTGTGTGTTTTGTGTTGCTTCACAGCAAGCAGGACTAACAGCCAAAATAAGAGCAAACTTCGCTTGAGGTGGTTGTGTTGAAGTGCATGACTTGAAGGATTTATTATTATTTCTAATTACACAGAGCAACTTGGACATTTTGCAAAAGGCACTTCCAATGAGCTGCTCTGCTAAAGAAAACAAATTGCTTTCCTGGTTTAAGCACAGTGATTTCTGCACGCACACACATGCACACCCAAAATAAACATATATCAGATATTGACAAATCTTTTTAATTGATAAGAATCACATCCCATAGTGAATTTACATTCTTTGACTGAACAATTGACGCCAACCTCTGAGGGAGAATATTGTGGTCATGGTGTCTGAACAGTGCGGTAGCTATGGCTACGTATATAATTCTTAGCAATGGGAAAAAAAGTGACAATGACATTAAATTTAATCAGGTTCCCCTTTTCGGTAGTTCCCACTGGGATGAGCCACTAGTGTCCTGCCTTAAATATTCAGAGCTTTCAAAGTTTGCATGCGTTTTTATGCTAGGACAATATCCTGCTAATAGAGAACAATGGAACTGTCATGTATATCTGCCCTGAGTAGCCGTAAGTCTGGATTTCACTAGTATAGGGATATTATGATTGCTTCTTTAGCAATTGTCCTTATGTTAGCCTTCACTTAGGAAGAAGAAGAAGAAGAAAGAAGGGCCGTGATGAAATGTAGGGACTAAAATATAATGCGCCTGTCTAATTTCCTTTTGGAATATAGATCAGAGGCGACTGTCCTTTTTAAAAAAGAAGAAGACAGAGCTTTATTTCCAGTCACACTTCATCTGATATAAATGAACCAGCACTGAAGATCACATGGCTGAACGCATTTGGAAACACAACACAACATACATTAAGGAAAAGGAGGCTGGAAAGCCTGACTCTACAAATGAAAAGCATCTCGTCCTTCACATATACCATAAGATTTGTGAAGTGGAACTACCAAGAAGATGCTTAAAGAGTTTTTTGTAGTATTAATTTTAACTTCATGCGTTCTCAAGCTGAATCCACCTCACAATTAAACACACAGAGTGTGTGTTTACTAGTTACACTATGCATTTTGACCTGCTTAGTTTTACGAGAATGTGGTGTGACATTTATTACTCTAGTAAAGGGAAGCTGTGTTAATCATAAAGGTACAAGAAAATTAGCCTCCTAAGTCTAAAATTTCTAATTAAGGCTGAAATCCGAAGCATAGTTTTCCTGGAAGTAAGCCCCCTTAAATACAGTGATTACGTCTGTGCAAATAGGTGTGTGGTTGCATCTTAAGAGTTTATAGGGAGTAAAATACAGAATGAGTTCAAAGACGCTGTTGTGAAAGTATTGTAAAATTGGTTTGGATCATTTTTCAGACAGGGTTGGGAGTTCTAGTTGACTAATCAGACAATAATCAATTAAAAGTATTTTGATGAACATTTTGGATCTAATTTATTAGTACATTTTTTAAAAAAAAAACCCCACATGACTAAAAATCCATGGGCTTTTATTTAAGCTTTACTCAGAGTTTGTTGTTGTTGGCATCAGTCTGCCTCGAGAGACAATGGAGTGCATCTCCACGGTGAAGCCAAATTGCTGTGTTAGCATCCCTGAAGTGACCTCCCCGGGGCACAAGCCCGGGCAGTGTGTATGGATGTCCTGGGCAGAAATTAATGGACTTAACTTGGTCATGTTCATTCACTGCAGTGGGTCTACTCTGAGTAAAGCTGTGTGGACCACTTTACACTTACACTGAAACGCATTTTCCATATTATGGCCAATTCACCCAAGTTTCTCAGTGCAAAATTTTGAACTAGATCTCCTTTAATTTGCAATGTGTTGCAGGAGAGAGAGGGAGAGGAGTAGTTTTGCCCATGGGGGAGGGGGTTAATAGTCCCTCCGCATTCCAAACAGTAGCTTCACCACATTCCTCTTCTGAACATGTGGATGGCCTCCAAGTGAAATACATGGGAAAGCACAGCTGTGCTTGCTGACAACAGCCAATCCTGTGTCTCTTATCTCAGCGGCTGAAGGTTTGTGATACAATGCTGATTGCAAGCACTGCGGAGTCTATTAGTTTTCCCTCCACCTGATCACTTATCACATCAAGCGTTAGATTAGGCAGTCGAGAAGGGCCACAACTGAGTGATAGAGCACCTATGCTGCAGGCACAAAGTCAATTGAATTTCCAGGTAGGGTCAGCTGGTTTTCTTATGTCTTGGAGCAAGAGAGGATCAACCAGTGGGGTTCGTGATCATTTCCATGGGTGGGATTGCTGCAGCAACTGCCTCCCAGCAGCGAAACTTTGGCTGCTTACTGGGAGTGGGAGAGGTTGAGCTTTTGCAGACATCCTGGCAGAGCCAACCCAGAGCTCCCATGAATGCACTTGCACAGCCCCACCCACCCTGCGGTCTTGTCCCTCCCCTTCCTGGTAAGTGGCAGAGACTTTGCTGCTGGGAGACTATTGCTAATGCCCTTCCTCCCCCGGTGACCTGCTCCTGGTCTGGAAAACTGCTGTCAATTAAGCGCAGAGATAGATGGACCAATCGCCTGGCCTGCTATAAGGCAGCTTTATGTGTCCCATAGTCATGTAATTTTATTTAGGAGACTTCGCTCGGTTGGTGCGTTTGCTTTTTACGATGCCTTCTAACAGTCCAAAATACCTTGTTAACTTGAGAGCTAATTCAGATTTGATTTTTCCTTCCTTCCATCATGAAAACATGTGAAACAGAAGCAGGTGAGAAGGAAATGGCTGAAGCTACAAACGAGCAAGCAGTCCTGTTCTTTAGGCCAGTATCTCTATTTAATTCTACAAACCAGACAAAAACTCATTTTGTTTTATTGCTGCTGCTGTGAAAGGCCGCTTGAATGACTTGTCGCCATGTAGGCGGTACTTTCTGCATTTCATTACCACTTGACCCCACTGCCTACAAGCTTGTCTCTCTACACCCACTTGCTTTAGCTGCCAACTGAAGATAACACTTCAGGCATCTGCCATAATAAAGTCTTTAAGGTGCCACAAGATTCTTTGCTGTTCTTTTTATTAGTCACCAAGGGCTCAGTCCAAATGCCCCCAGGGTTTGCTCTGTTCTGTTTGTTTTACTTGAGCGTAGGATTTCCTAGCTGGCTGCAGGAAGGATCATGTGATTTCAGCCCAAAGCACAGCCCTTGCAGAAGGTTAGCAGAGTGAAATGTGAACCGGGAAACGCTGTCCTTGGCATTCATGCCTTTGTTTTAATCAGAAATAAGCAGAAAACGAGAGGGCTGGGCGGGGTGGTGGTCAGAAGAGAACAAGCAGAGAGGAGGGGAAAGGAGCACCTTTAAGATCAGGGCCACAAAACACCTCCATCCTGGACCTCAGACAGCGTATTGGATGTGGCAGCCACCCACCTGTTCTTGATGCGATTAGATTATACGTGCTTAGATGCATGTTTCAAATTGATCTCTGGGGAAATGGAGGCATTTGCGCTTGCAGCTTAAGTGACAACAGCCGCATTCACAGTTGTGCTAGAGATGCCTCTAGCCCACAAGGGAAGCAGCAAGGCGGCTCACAGGGGTTGGAGCCAGACTTGGTCCCGCTTTGAATGGAGCCACTGAAATGACTGACACGTGTTACTCATAGGGATGGGTGAATCTGTCAGTTTCAGCTTCTCTCTGCTTCTCATTTTTCCATTCTTAAGTTCAGTTCTCCACATTTCCTCATCAGTTTTGTGATTTTTCTAAAAAGTCATCTTGAGAATTCATCCGCATTTCAATATGAATTTCTCTTTTGATATTTTTTGGGGGGTGCTTTTGCCCAATACATTTTTTGCAAAGCAATTTCACCTGATATGATGCATTTTTTCTTCTTCGTTAGTTCCACTAAAACATGCATCCCCACAGACACTTTTACCCTGTTCTGTGTATTTTTGTACACCTTGCTTGGCTGGAGAACTGCACTGCAAATTTCAGAGAAGGGAAAATTTGAAAGGGTGCCTGCATTTCAGGCTGTATATTGTTCTGGAAAGTGTGACTTAAGAAGGTTTGCCTTTAAATGTGAACTGAATCAAGTATCTTCCCTGTCCCTAGTTATTCATGACAAAGTTTAAGCCCCGCTGATTTCAGTGGGTCTACTGTACGAATGACTAAGTCTCAGTCCAGTTGTTGGGCATTGCAGCTGGGCAGAGTGCTACTGCGTTCATGTCCAGTTTGCAGGCTTCTCACAGGCATCTGGCTGGCCACTGTGAGAACGGGATGCTGGACTAGATGGGCTGTTGGCCTAATCCAGCAAGCTACATTCTTATGTTTTTAGCTCCATTTTAAAGGTAAAGGTAAAGGGACCCCTGACCATTCGGTCCAGTCGTGACCGACTCTGGGGTTGCGTCACTCATCTCGCTTTATTGGCTGAGGGAGCCGGCGTACAGCTTCTGGGTCATGTGGCCAGCATGACTAAGCCGCTTCTGGCGAACCAGAGCAGCGCACGGAAACACCATTTACCTTCCCGCCGGAGCAGTACCTATTTATGTATTTGCACTTTGACGTGCTTTCAAACTACTAGGTTGGCAGGAGCAGGGACCGAGCAACGGGAGCTCACCCCATTGTGGGGATTCGAACTACCGACCCTCTGATCAGCAAGTCCTAGGCTCTGTGGTTTAACCCACAGCGCCAGCTCCATTTTACTCCTTAATAAAGTTTTCTTTGAAAAAATACAGGCAACAGAAAATAATCCCCACATAAGTGAAGAGAGTCGTGGATTGCAATCCTTAAGCCATGCATAGGATTTGAAGTGGGGTGAGGGACCAAGTTGAGATTCTCTAACATCAAGGCTACAGTCATAATGCCCACACCCAGGTGGCTGGGTGAAAGAGAGGGCAGGACTTCAGCACCATTAAAAGGAGAAGGACTTTCAGCAGGTATAGCTTGCCTTCCTTTGCAAAGACCTCGGCAGGTGCATGTGTGCCTCTGAGTGCCACATTGTGACTGTTGACTTTGTGATGAAGTGTGTGATCTGGGGAATCTTACTTTGACCACAAACTAACCAGGCACCCTAAGGGCAGGGATGGGGAAGCTTTGACCGTCAAAGAGGTGGTTCCACCAGCTGGAACAGACAATGGGATTCTGGGAGATGAAATCCGGCAACATCTGGAGGGCCACAGCTTCTTCATCCCTGGCCTAAGGCTAACCTAGCATTCTTTCATCCCTTAAACCACTTCTGAAATGTAATGGCTTATTTTGGACACTGGCCCACCTTACAACAATTTTGTAAGGTTTACTGAGTTCAGATGCACACTGAACAACTGAAATGAGCCACATAAGGGAACTTTCCCTGTCACTTCAGTGAGAGAGACCTACTATGTTTTGCAGATCCACATCGGAACCCTTGGCTGTACACGGAAGCTGATGGATCAGAGACCTGGATTTTAAAAGCTTTTAAAGATTCAGATTAACTAGTAACATCAGCGCCACCATCTTGTTGCAGGCAGGCAACCGAGACTCTTCGTTCCTTCCTCTCATACGGAGACTTAACTCACAGGATGGTCCTTTCTGCTCACGACAATAAAAACACATTTATGGCTCTCATCTGTATTTGCATGCAGGTGTGTATGTTATTGACACAGGTGAGAAACTGTGCAATGCACACAATGTACAGATAGTTATTTCAGTGTGAAATGCAGAGAGAGAGAGAGAGATGTGTACGATTCATGTGTCGAACCAGATGAAAATAAAGACAGCAAAGTTGTTGGTGTGAATGCAGATTATAAATGCTGATATTCAAGGAGTTCAAGCATTTAAAGAAGAGTTTGATCAAGGCTGCATTGTTAGACACTTACGAGGTAGCAAGTCTTGTTGAATTTAATGGGACTTGCTCCATAGCATTCCACTTCTGGTTTCTATATAATTTCCCCACCAGCATCACTGCCGTGGAACAGCGAGGGGGAGAGAGGTGCATATATGTTCATAGCTAGCTTCTGGTTAGACAAGCAAGACCAAAGATAATTTTGCAAAGTGAAGTTAGAAACTGTATACTTCTTTATTGTCTCATCACAAAAATGTCCAGTCTAAATGCACCTTAGATCTCTGGGTACTTTGTCATGGTAATGGTAACCTAATGCATTTGATTTTCTTAAACCTTTTCTCCATCCCTTTCAGCAAGGTTGCACTGAAAGCACCTCCTATGCTGTGCTGATAAATGCAATCTATTCTGCTGTGTGAGTATGTGTATGTGTGTCTGTTTAACAGAGGCAGCAGATTTCTTTCTTTTGAAGACATTGGCAAGCTGCCTTTTGCAGTTCAGGGTTCAAATGTTTGGATTTTGGTTATACTTTATGAAACTACCTCACATGTTACCTTGGACTTGTGTTTGCTGCTCATTTATTCATGTAAGAGATGTAATGTGTGATATGATCACGATTCAAGATTCTCTTTTTCCAGTTGCAACTGAGGTTTGTGAATTAAGTTACATCAGGGATGGTGGACCTGTGAGCATCCAGCTGTTGCTTGTGGTCCCACCAATAGCAGTGGCTCATGGGAAGATTACACGAGTCATATCCTTCTTGGTGGTGGCACCTCAGGATGAATTAAGTTAGGGTGTAGTGGCGGTAGGGAGTTTCCTATTGGTATCTCCACTTGCGTAACATTTTGTGAGTGGACTGTATTTTAACGATACTGAAGACCATCCTGAGAACTCATTCATTCATTCATTTTATTTGTATGTCAGTTTTCCACACACAAAAATCATACTCAAAGTGACTTACAACAAGAAAAACAGGGATACGTTTCAAACAAACACTACAAGAACAATTTCTTAATAACATAGAAAAACTATATAACGAATATAATAACGTACCAAAAAAACCACATTTCAAAACTATAAATATAACAAGATTACTTAAACAACATGCAGCATCCAATAACAAAAATAACAAGGAAGCTTCACAGTTTCACCTTAGTCCTAGAAACAACCCTCCTATGATGTTGCTCATGAATTGGAAAGGAAGCTGGTATAGATAGAAATAATTATCTATCACTGATAGATCTGTCTATATCTATCTATCTATCATCTATCTATCTATCTATCTATCATCTATCTATCTATCATCTATCTGTCTATCACAATTGACAAAAACAACATTAAAAAGCATTTCAGATAAAAAGAAAAAAATCAGTAATAGTTAAATCATTAGTAAAATACAAACTATAAAACCAGCATCAATTAAACCATTTTGTTTCTTACATGCTGCAGGTATTACTAGAAATTGACATGTGGAAATGCAGTTTACCTTTCCGCCACAGCAGTACCTATTTATCTACTTATACTGGCATGCTTTTGAACTGCTAAGTTGGCAGGAGCTGGGAAAGAGCATCAGGAGCTCACCCCGCCACAGGGATTCAAACTGGTGACCTTCTGAGCATGTACAGTCAGCTCCAGGGGTTGGCTTGAGAGAGAGTGTAATACCTTTCCTTATTCTGTGAGGCTGTTTTTTTGTGTATTTTTAGGGGTGCTTCATGCCACTTTTATATCTCAGAAAGAAAGACAGCATGAAGGACTGCAGCTCAGTGGTAAAGTACATAATGCCTTGCAAGGAAAAGTCCCTTGGTTCTGTTATCAGCAGTTCCAGGTAAGATTCCTGTCTGTAAGTTGCTAGTGACTGTCCATTTCCCGCCCAGTGTGTCCATGCAAAGGATACCAACTTTATTAATAAGAAGAGTGATGAAGGCTAGATAGGAAAGAGGAGAGAGTTATAAATCAAATAATAAAGCAGGCTTTCCACTCAAAGCTAAGGTACTTGGGCCTTTGTAGTAGGGTTTGACTAACCACAATAGCCCTCTTTGTTGTGGTCGCAGCTGAGAGAGACCTTGACTCTCACCTTTGGCTCAGGGAACATAACTCACAATACAACCAATTATCCCACAGTCAGGTTCACAATGGCAATAACTGGGTTATTGAAAGTGAAAGTACTCTTGCCACCAGAAAATTGACGATAAAAAAGAGTAGCAGCAGGGGTTCCCTTCATCTACCAGCTTAAAAACAAATAGAACATAGAAGTCCATGCCTGCTTGCTTGCAAACCAGAATATAGTATGCATTTTCTTTGAGAAGGCTAGTGTTTGTTTATTTATTATAAAACTTATATATCACTTTTCACTTCTCTTAAGAACTATCAGAGTCGTTCACAAAATAAAACCAAGCAATGCCCCTTACAGTAAAATCCAATTAATTAATCAATTCAAATCAAAACCAGGAAAAAAATCATAGGATCAACCCCAGAAACCAGATAAATATTCAAGAACATGCTTGTGTAAACACATAAACACACCCACACACCTGGTGGAACCTGTTCAAGACTGGTGCCCATCTGACCTTCCTCAGAGCATTTCCCAGATGAAAATACAGTGGTCCCTTGGTTCTCAAACTTAATCCGTTCCAAGAGTCCGTTCGACTCCCGAAACCATTCAAAAGCCAAGGCATGGCTTCCGATTGGCTGCAGGAGCTTCCTGCAATCAAGCGGAAGCTGCGTCAGATATTTGGCTGCCGAAAAACGTTCACAAACTGGAACACTTACTTCTGGGTTTGCGGCGTTCGGGAGCCAATTTGTTTGGCAACTAAACCGTTTGGGAACCAAGGTTTGACTGAAGGGACATTTCTTACTCCCCTCCCAACAGACCCTCCTTGACTTCCCATTTTGGTCCCCCACCCTCCCACAGAACATTTCCTATCAGATAAAGGGCAAGTGCCCCACCTCTAAACCAATGGGACACAGTACACATGCCCTCCACCATCCTGAGAAAAACCCCTTGATTCCAGTTTTATTGTATTTTATAACGATAGATTTACAAAAGAAAAACACAAGCCCATAAAACATTTTTCTTTTTTTAGAAAGGGGCAAGATTAGATGTGGATGCACAAAGCTTTTCTTTTTTTCTTTTTTTCCACTTTTTTTAAAAAAAATCAAGACTCCTTGTGCTCCCCCCTGCTCCCCCTTTCTTCTTGCCTGGGGTTGCCCTGCCCCACAGAGCCAGTGAGTTACACAGAGCTGGGCCTTGGTGGTGGCTGCCTTCCCTGCTCTCCAGCAGCCACTACGAATAGTCCAAAGGAGGAGGCTGTCAGCAGCGGCCTTAGAAATGCCATGGAGCAGCAACAGCTCAGGACAAGTGCCAGCTCATCATCCTCCCCGAGTTCAGCAGTGACAGCATTGATGGAGGAAATAGGGATTTTCTGGGATCAAATCAGAAGCTGGGGTGGCTTTTGTGATTCTGGGACTGTCCCTGGAAAATCACGACACTTGGAGGGTATGCACAGGATAGGAATCAATACTAGTGGTCCCAAACTAGTTTTTTTTCTGGAGTCAATCCTGCTACTTGAATTGCAGTTTAGTGAACTTCTTTACCAGTGAAGCTCACCTAGTGTGGGCTTACAGCATTCAAGCACAGCAGAACTCATGTACCCTCACTTGCCACTTACACTATCTCCATAGTGTGGCCTATCCAGTTTGTGGAAAATGTATGTTGCACTTGTAGTGCAGTAGACTGGGGCTTCAACTAATATAGTTAGCGCACGTGCGTGCACACACGCATAATCATCATTGGCAGCAGCCTGGACTTTGTGACCATGGACCAACCTAAAACTCAAGGATGCAAGTCTAGCATGCAATTATGCATGGTAGGCCCCAGTGAATCCATGGGCTTCCCTATGAATAACTGGGGGGAGGAGGGATTGTAGGCTTGCCACCTTTGTTCTGGCCAAATACAGGACAGGACGGGGCAGGGCGGTTGGGGGGCGATTCTTTTTTTTCCATCTGGCGCTGAAATGACTTCAAAGCAATCCATTACATCCTAACAGGATGGGTCCTCTGGAATTTGCCCCCCCCCACACACACACACATTTGTAAATCTGTCTGTGCTTGGCTAACCAGAGCTTAAATACATGGCCTTTTACACACCCTTTCAACACATGCATTTGAAGAGGATCCCTAATTTGGGGGGGGGGGGAGAGAGAGAAGATCTGAAATACAGGACAAAATTGTATCAGTACAGGGCGTAGCAGTTTACATTGAACTACGGTACAATCCTGTATTATATAGGACAGGTGGCAACCCTAGATTGCTACCTAATATAGTGCTTTTGATTGTATCGGTTTATGTCACTGGCATCACAGTGGGTCTAATTCTAAACATAAATATGTTGTTATGGACATTTTACAGTGCTCCACAAATAGTCGTTCTTCCTCACATATGTTGCCTGATTCAAGCAGTTTTTCCTTTCCTTCCCTTCCCCCCCACCCTTCTGCAGTTGAGAGAACCATTGTACCTGTGATCAGTAGCTATGGTTGCTGATACTTGATCTGTTTATTCCACCTGAAAATGTCTGACCTCTGCATTACCTGTGTAAGCAGAAGAATAGAGCAGTGGAAATACATTGACACAAGATTCTCCCTTTACTTGCAAGACAGCTATAGACATGGGGAATTAGAATTAGAATAGGTGAGTGGGCCCTTTGGGATCCAACTACAGGTCCTTTTTAGTCTTCTGATTTCAAAGGCAATTGCTCTCTCTCTCTCCATCCCCACTCTATCTTTAGCTGCAGGAGTCACCGACTACATTAACCTGCCCACTGACTGTCAAATCCATTGCATCTTCTCTCCTTTGAGAGAAGGGAAAAAGGGGGTTGCTTGGTTGCTTGTTGAGAATGCTCTTTGCTTAGTCTGGGGCACAGGGAGGGGGGACAGCAGGGTCTCACACTAAGCCACCTGAGTACTGTGTCCATAGGATAGTGACAAATGGTCAGCTGAAGTGCAAAGATCAAGTGCTGGGAGAGCAAGGTCACATGCTTTACACGACACCTAATGGGACTGTCATTTCTCAGGCTCGTTGGCCAATGGGGAGGTGGCGACAGGACCTTCCAGTCACTAAGGTATCATGTCTGGCATCTCAATTGAGTGGGTTAAATCCAGCAGGGCAAAATGAGTTCACATCTAATTGCCATTGTCTCATTAATTCTTTTATGTTACTGTCTGTGTGTGTGTGTGTGTGTGTGCGCGCGCACGCGCATGTGAGAGAGAGAGTGTGTGTGTGAGAGAGAGGGGAGAGAGAGAGAGTCATGTTCAAACAGTAAGAATACTGTCGGGCACCAGCTAGTTGACTGCAGTGCAATTGCTTCCCAATAGCTTCATTTGATAATGCTGCAAATTCTCATGTATTAATCAAAGGCATCTGATAGTTATATCTATGAATAATGGAAGGCACAATATTCTTTTATTGGAGAATATTTGGTAGGGGTAGAATGCTAAGGCCCTGCTCTAGGGAACAGTAAGTGTATTGACTGTTTAAAAATCTGTCCTCCTACATACAGCTCATGCAAACATTTCTTAAAGCATCTGTCAGTCATCCTGTGCCCCGCTTTGCTTAATGAACATTTCAAAACTGCATGTGAGGGTACATGTTTGCGCTTTGGTCAAATTATGTTGCTGTAAAAAAAAAAAAAAAATTAAGCCTTGAGGTGACTTCAGTTACAAAAAAAAAAAAAATGATTCTTAAACTGAGCTCCTGTTTAGGGAAGAGACATGGAGGAAATATATTCTCCCTCTCTCATAGCACTAGAACTCTGGGGCATTCAGTGAAGCAGGATGGTGGGAGATTTAGGACAGGCAAAAGGAAGTACTTTTTCACACAGTGCATAGTTAAACAATGGAATTCACTTTCCTAGGAGGCAGTGATGGCCATCAACTCGGCTGGGTTTTTAAAGAGAATTAGTCAAATTCATGGAAGATAAGTCTATCAGTTCCTACCAGCCACAATGGCTATGTTCTGCCTCTACTGACAGAGGCTGTATTGCTGGGAATCCCAGATGGGTAGAATGTTAATCCACTCAAGTCACGCTTTGGGGCTTCTCGTGGGCATCTAGTTGAGCACTGTGAGAACAAGATGCTGGATGAGATCCTGATCAAGCAGGGCTCCTCTTACATTCTCATACAGTGGTACCTCGGGTTAAGAACTTAATTTGTTCCGGAGGTCCGTTCTTAACCTGAAACTGTTCTTAACCTGAAGCACCACTTTAGCTAATGGGGCCTCCTGCTGCCACTGTGTCGCCGGAGCACGATTTCTGTTCTCATCCTGAAGCAAAGTTCTTAACCCGAGGTACTATTTCTGGGTTAGTGGAGTCTGTAACCTGCAGCGTATGTAACCTGAAGTGTATGTAACCCTGTATATGAAATTACCAATGAATATGGGTTTATCATATTCTCAAAAGCAGAGACCTCACCTTGCCAACAAAAGTCCGTTTAGTTAAAGCCATGGTTTTCCCAGTAGTGATGTATGGAAGTGAGAGCTGGACCATAAAGAAGGCTGATCGCCGAAGAATTGATGCTTTTGAATTATGGTGCTGGAGGAGACTCTTGAGAGTCCCATGGACTGCAAGAATATCAAACCTATCCATTCTTAAGGAAATCAGCCCTGAGTGCTCACTGGAAGGACAGATCCTGCAGCTGAGGCTCCAATACTTTGGCCACCTCATGAGAAGAGAAGACTCCTTGGAAAAGACCCTGATGTTGGGAAAGATGGAGGGCACAAGAAGGAGGGGAAGACAGAGAATGAGATGGTTGGACAGTGTTCTCGAAGCTACAAACATGAGTCTGACCAAACTGCGGGAGGCAGTGGAAGACAGGAGTGCCTGGCGTGCTCTGGTCCATGGGGTCATGAAGAGTCGGACACGACTAAACGACTAAACAACAACGACAAATGGGTTTATCTCCCTCTGTACGTCTGCTCCACAGACTCCTGAGACTAAGGCCACAATCTTGTACACCCCATTGTGAATGATTTGAATAAATAAATAAGGGCCTGTGGGACTCAGCGGGACTTTGTTCCAAACACAGCTGAGGGCACTTTAAATTTATTCAGAAGTAAAGTAAGTCCCCCTTGCAAACTCTGCGAGTTGCAGAGGGATGCTATGGCGGTTTGCTCCGAAATAAGTCTCACAAAGTTCAGTGGGATTTACTTGCAGGTAATAGTCACTCCTCTTCAGTTCCCAGGGTTTATGAAGAGAAAATGACTGTAGACAGTTTTATGTCTTTGGTGTAAACTGTATTTTGCCTGTTTTTATTCTGTTTTTATATTTATGTTTAAGTTTCATTTTGAAGTTCCAGATTTTTTTTTTACCACAGCTCTGATCAGCCCTAGCTAGCATGAGCAATTGTCAGGTATGGTGGGAGCTGTAGTCCAACAACATCTGAAGGGCACCAGGTTGGGGAAGGCTGGTCTAATTAGATAAGCTGCCATTCCAAAATGCTTGCAAGATAGCAAATGCCATTGCATGCAGTAGGGACCTGTTTATGGATTTAGCTGATGGCGTCTACAGACAAACCACATGATTACTGGGTGAGGGGGTCAAAGTCTTGTAGGACTAAACTGCTCAAACTCCCAAGCATTCCGGTTTTGTACCAGTTATGTTCAAACCAATTTCCTTGTACTAAACCAGGCAGTTGGAAACATGAACACATTGAGAGGTTTTATAGTCTTCATTGGCAGGCCTTTAAAAAAAACCAAAAACCTCACCTCTTCTAACCCTAAGGCATTCACGTGTATAAATGCAGCTTGAAGAAGTCTACTGGAAACCAGATTGGGAGTGTTCTTCAGCTTTGTGATTGACAGCTCTAGACTTCCCTGGTGACAATGTCATCTGAGAGACCTTTCGTTCCCAACCCCAAGTCTTCTGCAGTCTGTGGTGTCACCGAAGGACAGCCCCCTGCGGTATTGCCAAGCTCCTAGCTGTCACGGGGCTAGGACCTGGACTAATTCATTGCAGTAGAGTTTAATTAAACTGCACCAGAGTTGTTTCCCTGGTAAAATAAGTGTGGGAAGAGAATGTGTGTCAAAAGAGACATACCCCTCACTGTGTGCCGTTTATTGTTGCACCACAACTAATATATTGTGGGAATTCCCATGGAGTCCATGATAAACTGTATTATCATCTTCCCTAAAACAGGCTCTCTACCAGTGCATGTTACCACTGTAGCCCGCAATTCCATTAATCCTCCTAATTTATTGTATTACAGCTGTATGTGAGGTCTCCTAAAGTCATTGCACCCCTTTCATCTTGATAAAAATGCTTGTTTTTTTCCTTTTCAGATAAAGCCAGTTATTATTTGTTGTGTCTGTCTCTTCAAAGCCACTTGCACGAAAATATAATTACTGGCTGAGAAATGTAAACTGCATTTGGCATGTTGTCTGCCATAAAACGTAACGATTTTACGAGATCTACTTACTGCAGTAGTATATGAAGACACACACAGCCTGCACAGCATTTTTATTTAGTTCTAGGCTTAAAAGTTATTTTTATAAATATTGTTAGGTTTTTTTTAAGTGTATGGGTATGTAGCTATATCTCTCTACTCGTACACAACACCCACATAAACAAATAAACTACAAAAGCTGTGTTGGTAGGATCATTCCATTTTATAAGACGACCGAATAATCAAATATATTCTTATTATCATCATTATTCAATTTATATACCACCCATTAACCAAAGATCCCAGGGCAGCGTACAACATTAAAAACATAATTTGCATAGAATAATAATACAAGTCAGTAAAGCAATCGGGGGGGGGATCATAATAACATGATAAAACCCAATCACTATCAAAGTCTACTAATGATTTTGTCACTGGGTTTCATTGGGGTTTCATTGGGGTCTTCCACCTAACATTCTGCTTTTTTTCTATGAAAGGAAGATGAAAGCCCTCTACAAAACTTCATGCAATGCTGTGCACACTTACTACACCTCTCTTTGAACTAAGTAGAATTTACTTCTAAGTAGTCTGTGAAAGGGGCCCAGGACCTGTTCACTCCTTCATATTTGTCATCTGATGACCCAGAGGTAACCTCACAAATTGAACTTTCACAATTTGAGCAGTGTGATTCAGTGGTGTATCACCTCCTGAACCTGGAGGTTGCAACTAGCCAACATGACTAGTAGCTATCATTTTTCCTTTCTAAGCTGGTGGCCATCACATATTGTGGTGACCTATTTTAGTCATTACCAGTACCATCCAGAGCATCACCAGTTTCCCTGTCCCTAAAGGAGATGCAGGTGGTTTAAGGTGCAGCTGAACACAAGCTAATCTACTAGCAATTCTACACTTCCTTGGAAGCTGGTTCCAGTGCTAACTGCAAACAGGCTAAAAATATAATTTCTGCACCAGCCCTTTGGACTGCTCTTGGTGTGGGGGCCGTGAATGCTTAAAGCTGAAATGTGAAACTGGGCCAGGTCAGACTCCTTTTATTGAAACTTCCCCCCTGTCTTGTCAAACCACTGAGGCGCATATTGTACTGCAACAGCCTATCACAAAGCCCTTTCTGTCTGGAACTTGTCCCTGAAACTTCTACTGGCCAGCAGAGCATAAACACCAAGGTGGAACTACTGTCCAAAAAGCTGCATGGCACAATAGCTGCTGCTTTCACAGTAAGACAATCAAGTGGATTTTCTGCTGGTGTGTTTTTCTCATCATATGCATGACAGAAAATCTAATGGGGCCTGTTAGGGTTCCCCCCCCCAGTAGCTTCTAAGATTCTCTAAAGTAGCCCCTTATCAGCCCCAATCTCAAGATGACTACCTGCTTATTAGAGACCATTGGTAAGGTAGTGGCTATATCTTTGTTCATCCCCTCCACCCCCATCAAGGTAGCAATAAAACAACTTAGGAAGTGAACCTACTATATCAGACTTAAGCCTTTAAGAGAAATTGAGCATCTACCTTCTAATATGCAACGCACAGAGTCCATACCTACCCTTCTAATTTGTAGCCAAGGCAGTTTACAACATGAAAACTATCAAAACAGTAAAGAAGTAAAACTAATGTTTATAAGAACAATAAAACAGAAGCATAATGCTATAATAATGAACAGTGATAAACCTATATCATTTAAAAGGCAGAAAAACTGGTAGGCAAACAAATGCCTTTCCCTGAGATAGAAAAAGGATGAACACTGGTGGATCTCCCTCAGATGAAATCTGCACTGTCGGTGCCCAGAGTGGGGAGGATTCTGCTGTTCTCAGGTCAAGTGCTTGTGCACTTCCTGGGGGCATCTGCCTGGCCACTGTGAGAACAGAGGTCTGGACTAGATGGTCCCTTGGTCTAATTCAGCAGGCTCTCTTTATGTTTTTAAGCAGAATACCTTTTGAATACCAGTAGCTGGAGAATGTGAGCATGCAAGGTCTATTGGACTCATGCTTTACCATTATCCTCCATGAATTTATATAATCCTCTTTTAAAGCTATCCAAGTTGGTGGCCATCACTACCACTATGGTAGCATCAAGTTGGTGCCTTTGAGATTGGAGATAATAGAAAGCCATCATGAGTAGTAGTCCTTGATTGGTAGTCAAGATTAAGACCTTTCTTTTCCAGTGGACAGGAGTTGCTTTCATTCTGATTCTATCTAATCCTCCCAGGCATTGTGTGTGTGTGAAGCTGCTCTGCATGAAATGTTCAAATTTGTCACTGACTTTTTTTATATATGTACCTGTAGGGTGTTTGGGATGTTAGGGAAGGGGTAGTACCTCTGGTGGGGGACACATCCCCACCCTGCACTCAGCTCTCACCTGTGGCTTATAGAAGCTGTCAGCATGCAACAGCGGCCACACCCCAGGAATGACTTCAACTGGGGAGGCTAAACCAGGTGAGGGTAACCAATGGGTCTCAAAGTCTTGGTAAGTTAGGGGCTTCCCTTGCATACAAAGACAGGCTACGGCAGACCAGAGTGGCAAGACCAATAGTGGGTCCAATGGTCAAGAAGGCAGTTTCTGCATGTGCTATAGAGGGACGTGAGGGGCAGGTGGGACTTGTGAACCTGAGAAGGTAGCCTATCTAGGAGAAGAAAAACTCTGATCCTAAACCTCCACTGCCTTGTGGGATATGTTCGGGAGAAGAAGAGGTTAAGGAGTTAACCTGCACAAATCCAGGGTGGTGCTCCTAAGACAGTTGGATAGCGCCTTGTACACCTCCTTCCAGCAACTCCTGCAGCCAAGCTGATGCCAAACGTCTTGCTCTGCTTTCCTTTGGATCACATCAGCAAGGCTGAGAGGGGCATTTTGCCATCTGGGCAGCCCAGAACCTCTGCACACAAAGCCTAGGCTTGAATCCCAATGAGGTAACTTTGGTGCTGCCAACACAGTGGTTTGGCTTCACCCCTGGAGGCACACTCCATTGTCTCTCAAGACAGACAGATGCTAACAATGTGCAGTATATGTGTGTCCTGGGATAGGGAATCTGTAGTCCTCCAGAAATTGCTGGACCACACCTCCCACCATCCCTGATCATTCACGGAGGCTGATGGGATTTGGAGAACCACAAGTTCTACATTACTCTTTTCAGTGTTCTTTCCTGTCTTGTCCATCCCTTGTGAGACTGTTGCTGTGATCTTATTGTTTTGAATTCTCTGTAAGCCTTTTGGGGCATTTTCTTAGAAAAGCAGATGTGTGCACATGTGTTCAGATCAACCCCTTCCAGGGCTCCTACAGAAATGCTGTGAGGCAAAGAGAGTTCCATAGTCTTACAAGAAAATGCCATGGAAAAAATAAGTGGAAAATTGAAATATATGTACCTCCCTCAGTGATGCTTTCAAATACAAGTGAAAGTTTGGGATCAAATCTGGAAAAGGAGGAGGTTTCAGCTACTGGACACTTGCACCAAAAATGTAGATATTTCCCCCAAACATTTTGTATATTTATGCTTGATCTTGAGACCCGACACGCAGGTCAGCAAATGTCAATAACATTTTAATTGCTAAAGGGCTTTTGGTTTTTTTTTACAAAGTCAGCTGGGAATGGGTAAAACAGTATCCTGTCTATTATTCCTGGTTTCTCTTCATGAAACCTATTCTTGGCTGTACACATGATAGTTGCTATGCATACAGATAGAGTCTTAACAATACTGATCTGACATTTAAGCATTTCACCTGCCGCGCAGGACAGTCTGCTTGTGCTTTTAAACTTACTGCTCTGGCCAAATGCAAAGGGACCACTGTACAACTCTTTGCTTATCTGCTGTATTAAGTCAGCAAAGTTAGTGCTTGGATGTGTCAGGTATCACCCAGGGATTTAAGCAAGAGCCATTTTGTAGTTAACCCAATCCCATGGCCTGCACTGCATTGCCTTTGATTTTAAGACAGTTAACAACCAAAGGCAGCCTATGCCATTAATTGGCATCAAATTCACCTGAAATGTGGCTATACAATAATTCCCATTTTGCCTCATAATGGCTTAAGACATACTCTGTTATACCATACTACAATGGTGCCTGTGAGCAGTAGGTGAAAAAGGTGTTGGATTTTTATTTTTAATTTCCTTTGGGGGTTTTTCTTCCTAAATATCATTTGCTGGACTGAGTATTTTTATTCTGTGGGCATTGCTGCAAGCATACTGTTGCATACATGTTGCAGAAATGCTTTGATTTACTGAGAGAACATAGCGTTTTACCCATGTTCTGCTGCAATTCCCCCTTTGTTATGTCTGAAGCTGCGCAAGATTTCTTTGGAAATGAGGCACAGCGGAGACTGTGGTGTCTTTATGATATTCAGTTTATTTATGTGGGATGTAATCCATTGGAGCAGTCAAATACAACATTCCTTGTTTCCCTAGAGTGGACACACGCAGGAGAATGTTACTCCAGCCAGTATAACTTCCTGTTCCACTGGTCTGGAGTGTCCTCCCCTTACGTGTGACAAGGCAGATGGACTCAACGCTGGCTGATTCCATAAAATAGCCGAGTCACGCAGCCATCTTGGTGCCATTTTCTTCTCTTGATGCTATTCTATTAATGTATTTTGCTCTCAGCCAGCAGCACATGGACTCAATTCCCATATGGCATGAACTCATACTTTGTTCTGTAACTACTAGCTAAAACCTGTCTTCAGGGATCATACTGTGAACTGAATGTGAGTAAACTTCTTGTTACTTTTAAGGAAAGACTTTTGTGTCTTTATTCTTTTAAGAGGGATCAAAGGGGACACCAGGAATAATCCAGTCTGGGTGTGATGGCCTAGGAATCCAATTCAGAGGCTGAACCGGAGGAATCCCAGGCTGCACAGGAGTCCCCACCTCCAGGGCCGGCTGAACTGGGGCAGGGCCTTGATTCTGAAGCGCCTGCACCTGTGCCGGATCTTCAGGAGCAGGCACCAGGTGAATCCACACTGGCTTCGGAGGTGGTTGAGGACTCAGTGCCTACAGGTGAGTCTCCTCCTGGGTCCAGTAACCCTTCAGCCTCTCCTGAACTGCAGAGGCTCAGGGCAGAGAGGCAGAGGGAACTGTTTCTCCCAGGAGGAGTGCTCGCCTTAAGGCCAGGAGAGGCGGGTCTCCTGGGGGCCGGGACCGCCCCTGGCCTCAGAGAAGATAAAGGCCAGTCAGCCCGGTCCCAGGTTGCGGGAGCAACGTCGTTGAAGAGCTGTTTTGGCCAGCACCCAGTCTGGTTCCCCCAGAGTTCCTGTCCTTGCCCGGCTCCTTGCTGTGGTCCCCGCTTCACCCGTGGAGGACTGTCTGCCGACCCTTGACTCAGGTCCTGGGCCTTGCCCCATGGTAACCTCCCCCCTGGACCAGCACACTGGGCAAGCCAGACTGGATTGCTTAATGAAAGAGATTCAAACGAATCTGCAAACTAGCTTCCTGCTGTATTGAGGGGAATCTTCTCTGCTACATGACCCACTAGCATGAGTGAAGGAAGGATAATATTTAATCAATATATCCGCTCCTACTGTCCTTAACATTCCCACAATTCACACATATATACAACCTGAGCCTATGATGGAGGGGCTCCCAGGATTACACTCCAAGTGGGTCCTGCTTCTCCCATGACTGCCACATTGGATTCAAACTGTCAGCCCACATCATGCTATGACCCCCTGCTTTCTTCCAGCTTGCAAACTGTTTGCAAAACAAACTATTTTTTTTTCAGCTTGCCTCATCGCCAACTGCAATGAAACTGTGTTTTTGTCTCTGCTAACTATCTCTCAGCTCAGGGTGGGGCTCTAACCATTTGGTGGCTGGTATAGTCTTTGCCTGTTAATGTTCTGGTTTAATGGCTCACCTCCCAGGTCATTACTCTGTTCTCCTATCTCTGTTCTGCTGTCACCAGGCAGGCCTGGCTTGTATTTTTAACACAAGCTGAATCCACGGATTCAATATTTGGCACCGTTTAACTCCCCAAACTTTGATTAATTCTAACTTTGATTGGACTGAGGAATTTAGAGTGTCTTGCACCCCACAAACTCATAGCATTATATTACATCCATTCAAGGGCTATCTTAGAATTTCACTTCATTGGTAGTCCCCATTGAAATCTGTGGAGCAATAGAAATGTCTTCTAACCTGTCCAATTTTTTGCAATGTAGCCTAAGTTGGACAGACTTAGTTTGGATGCAGCCCATGGAGCTCTCCTGTGTAAACCTCTGTTGTCCCCATTTATTTCAGTAGGGCTGTTGGAGTATACATTAAAGCACATTTTAAATATAACTTTTCGTGAGGTTAGTGTCACTCTGGGAAAAAGAAACCAGGAGTTGTCCCATGAGTGCTTTCTTTGGGGGAGGCTAACTCAATTGCTTTGATGTAAAGGTTCTGTCTCATTCTTTTAAATATTCCTTTGACGTTGTATTGCTCCACTTGTAATAGGCTGTTATTGCCCAAGATTGAATTTGCAGAGTGAAGGTAAATCTTTTGTGATGTGATTGTGCTGCCCTAAACTCAATATTGTTCAGGGGTCCTTTATAACTCTCTGGTTTCACTGCAACAAACAGGACAAATTTTCATTTTTACCCTTTTATTTTATTTTATTTTTCATTCCTTGTTCTGAAACTGAGACGGAAGGTGTTTACATGCACATTCCATGAGCCCAGAGCTCTTGTGGCATAGGTAGAGGCTTTGGAAATCATCCTCTGCACACTGTTGGCGTTTTATAAATTAATATTGCATGAGGTTTATTACATTCCAGAAGGCACTGAACAATATTATTACTCACATTGAGCTATGGAAAGAGAGCAAACTCATTCAGGTCAAGCACGGTTGAGCAATCACTGGGTGAAAAAGTTATAGAAGTCTTGAGTGTTAGACTTCAATGTAACAAAGCCAGGTTCAAATCTCTAGAAGGGTGGTCATGTGTCCAACTTTACAGCGTCCTACTTCTGAAGGAGTCCTAAAAGGTAAAGGTAAAGGACCCCTGACAGTTAAGTCCAGTCGCGAATGACTCTGGGGTTGCGGCGCTCATCTCGCTTTACTGGCCAAGGGAGCCAAGGTTTGTCCGCAGACAGTTTTTTCGGGTCATGTGGCCAGCATGACTAAGCCGCTTCTGGCGAAACCAGAACAGTGCACGGAAACACTATTTACCTTCCCGCTGGAGCGGTACCTATTTATCTACTTGCACTTTGACATGCTTTCGAACTGCTAGGTTGGCAGGAGCAGCGACCAATCAACGGGAGCTCACCCTGTCGCGGGGATTTGAACCACTGACCTTCTGATTGGCAAGCCCTGGGCTCTGTGGTTTAGACCACAGCACCAGCCGCGTAGGGATGTGCTAATCTGTCAATTTTGCTTTCTCACAATTAAATTCTCTAGGTTTTTGCATCAGCTTGTGTTTGTGGCTTTCTTTTTAAAAAATCAAATACTAATCACAAAAATTCACTGGCATCTTAGTGTGAATTTTGCAATGTTACAAAGCAGCTTCCTCTAAAATAATGTATCTTTGTCTGATATTTTCACCAAGATATGTATCTTTACGCAAACTTTACTCTAGCACTTGCATTTTTGTACACATTACTCAGCTGGCGAATGGCATTCTGGAGAATTGCAAGTTTTGAAGGCTATGTTTAATTAGGTTCGCCCTTAAATGCAAACCAAATCACTCTCCTCCTTGCAGGCATGGTTGAGGGAGGCAACAGGGTGCACAGATGGGCAGGGGATGTGGGTGACTATTTGATCTGCTCATAATGGCTCTGGACATTTTCTGGATTTTTCCCATTTGGGAGGAGGGACTCAACAAAATCCAGGACAGCTTTGGCATATTCCCCCATCCACACTGCAGACACTCACCCATTTCTAGATATTTTTCTGCTCCTTTCACACCTTTGCTATCAAAGGTTCGTCTTCTTCTTTTTTAAAGTGATGCCTGGCAATTGACAGGACTCACACGCATTGGCATATAAAATTGGATCCATACAAAAAGGGATGATTCCCAAGGCCGCCACTATTATTTTGTTGAGGTTTCAAGTGGCCCCAGAGTAAGAGAGAGGTAAAGTTGGCCAATAGCCATGTCCCTCCCCTTCACCTCCTTTTGACTCATTGTGCCAAGTTCAAGGATGAATTTAGCCAAAGTGCCTTGTTAAAAGGTCAAGGGATGGAAAGGCGATCATGTTCTCGTAGACAAAGTTACATCTCACAAAAAGACCTTTAACTTACACAGAGTCAAAATGCACACTCAGCGGGGAGTGGGGGAGATTGAGCCAAACCTTTTGGAATAAGAGCGCAGGCTGGGAACAATTGGAATGAGAGCACCAGCATGCAGAGGGTACCTGGAACAATTGGGACAGTAGTAGGCAGAAAGCTTGCAAATCAGCCATCCTATCCATAAGTGGAACGACTTTGAGTTCTGATCAAGACCACTCTGTCTTGCTGACTTCTTATACTTTTGAAAGGTAGACCCAGGGGACTCGACTAAAGCCTGGCTTTACAATGACTTTCTGAGTCCATTGGCTTCTCACACTACATGACTCTAGGCCAGAAAACCTGTGTTTACTGATGTGTTTCAGGCTAATTAGTATTGGTTTCCTTGAGCAGTTTGGCTGAAATTCTAACCTGGAATAAAGTATGTGTTCATGAGAAGCAAATTCAAATAAGACCCCCAGCTTGTAAATTCTCAAGATTAATGCACTTTGTGCTTTCCTCCTGTTCCATTAAACGGAAAAGATTACTAGGGACCTGATAAACCGTCTTTAAGTGTGCATAATTCATAATGAGAATAGTTGGTATATTCTTTCCACCTGCTGCATTAACCCGAAAACATTTCTCAGGTCATATTAACACATCTGTGCATAATTAATAAACATGTGTCTTGGGATGCCATGTGAGATTGTGGCTCTGACAAAACCCTTTTTTGAGGGGCGGGTCATGGCATGAAATTGTGCGAGAGTACCGTGTCCAAAATGGCTGCTGTTCATCAATTTACATAAAATCTGCATATGGTACAAGATATATATAAATGCAATTTTAGAAATGCCTCCTCTAATTGAAATTGAAACATAAAACATCTCATCATAGAGGGGGAGACTGTGTTGAGGTGACCTTTGTGTCTGTACAGCCTGCTAACTGTTGATAGGCAGCTTAAGGCCCCTCCCTGCTCTCCCTTCTTATGGCTCTTTGATCTTTAAATTCCAACTAGGACTCCTTCAAAGGACGCGGGTGGCGCTGTGGTCTAAACCACTGAACCTCTTGGGCTTGCCGATCAGAAGGTCGGCGGTTGGAATCCCTGTGACGGGGTGAGCTCCCATTGCTTGGTCCCAGCTCGTGCCAACCTAGCAGTTCAAAAGTGCAAGTAGATAAATGGGTACTACTCCAGCGGGAAGGTAAACGGCTTTTCCGTGCACTGCTCTGGTTCGCCAGAAGCGGCTTAGTCATGCTGGCCACATGACCCGGAAGCTCCCTCAGCCAGTAAAACAAGATGAGCGCCGCAACCCCAGAGTCGTCCACAACTGGACCTAATGGTCAGGGGTCCCTTTACCTTTTACCTTTCAAGGGATGGTAGGGAAGGTAGAAGCAACATCATCCATGAGAGTGGAGAGATGGAAGTTGTATCCTTTGTCCTACTCATCTACTAGACTCCTGACATGCTCTGCAGTGATAAGTCCCAACAGGAACAAGAGAGATAGAAAGGCTAGAAGCCCTTCTCCAGGCCAGGGACAGGAAGCCTTCAAAGCCTCTCCTTGGGAGCAATCCTTTAAGTATTCCATACATTTGTTTCCAAGTAGGCTTGGGCTCATCTCTTTGATGCAATTAGGTGGTTTTAGAATCTAGACTTGATGGTCCTGCAGGTGCTTCCACTCAGTGGAGAGGAACTTCAGGCCTAGTGGTCACATGTGGTTCTCCAGGCCTCTCTTTTTGGTCCTCAAGACTCTCAGACCACTTTGCTTCACCTGCCACATTTGCCATTGACCCTACATTGCATCCACCTTGGGTATTTTTGCCTGGGTGGAATGTATCCTTGAACTCTGATCATGCCCCTAGAGAGGGGTGCATGAGAGTGTTGTAGAAACTAGCTGGCTGTACAAAGACAAGATTTACATTCTTTTCCCCAATATGTTTTTGCTTCTGGCCCTGACCACCTGCATGTGCTCCCCCTGGAAAGATTGCACAGAGGGAATGTGACCATCAGTCTGAAGGTTACCCAACTCTGCTGGATTTGAGGACCTTCCTGCTCAATCTGCTGAGAGGGGCTCTGGACTTCTCCGAAATCCTGTCTGATGGCTCCACAGTTTGGAGGCTACATTTTATGAATCATAGAAGCTCATTTGCAAGCTAGGCTAAAACAGACTTCCAGAACATCGCTGATTTTTGGTGTTGGGTTCAGGAACCTAAGGAAGAACATATACACCATTGTAGTTGCTCTCTCTTTCCCTTGCTTGTCTTCCTCCTTTCACCTCACCCACATCCCTCCTGTGTGGAAAACTGTGTCTGAACCAAAGAAAGGAAGCCAGAAACCACACTACAATTTCCAAGGGACAATGTACATGTGCAGAAGCATCCAGTGCACTTATGCTAGATTCACCTTGCATCTGTAGCCATGGAGTTTAGAAGCAGCCTGGTTAGATTTGGATTCACTCTGTGTCTTTCTGATTCAATTTGTTATTCTGGTCCTAATCTACCTGTTAAGTCTGAAGCTCTGTTTCATTCCCAGTGTGTATAAAGGCTATACTTTTACTTCTTCTTTACATAAGTGGATGAAATTTGCAGGCAAAGGGGCCCCTCTAGAGTTTATTAAGTCAAAATTTTGAAAGATGGGTGTGACACTTCTACAAGGCCTGACTTCACTATTTTGGGGTGGGAAAATAGAAATCATGCTCCCCTCCCCAGTTTTTTGTGGACAATCAGTCTTAAAACTAGAAGCGTGAGGGAAGTATAAGAAACTTACCAAATTTCAGGCAAATAGGTCCAGGGGTGGTTGTGCTAGGTGATTTTTGTCTTCATAATTTAAAGAAACCTGGAATAGTCCATGATTTTCCAGAGTTTCAAAGAGGACACCTTTCCCAGCCCTACCTGAAGATGCCAGGGAGTGAACCTGAGACCTTCTGCATGCAAATCAGATACTCTGCCACCGAGCTATTGGCCTTCCCCCTCCAAATTATCTGAGAAACCTTTGAAAGACCAAATTACAAATTGAGAATGGGGAGATCTCGCCCATCGCTAAAGGAGACATATGCAGCTTATGTTTAAGCTTCTTTGTCACAATTTTATCACTGCTGCATAACACACTTTCAGGCATCAACAAAAGAATAAAGATGCTCGCACAACCCAACTGATAGTGATAATGAAGCTTTGATATGCTGATCCCCCATCGTCTGCTTTCAATGGGTGAACTCATTCAAAGAAAGCTTGAATAAAAGGCAAATAGTGGGTAGCCGTACAGAGGCAGCATCTGATTAGAAAGATCACCTAACACATTTTGCTTTCCTTTTTGTGTGTATGCTAACTGTGTCAGATGCTGCCGTGTAGGTGCTGGTTTGAAAATGTTCCAACGACACCCCTGTTTTGCAGTATATTTTACCATTCAAAGCAAAAAAAGACTCTCTTTCCCCCTTTTGAAGGTCTGTAAAATAAAGAACATTAAAAAAATGGTCAAGGACTTACTGCAAACCTCAAGTAGCAGTTTTCTACTCTTGTTTTCTGCTCATCTTTTAAGATGGAAGTCTATTTACAGCACAATTTAATGTTTGGTTTTAATAGACAAAGCATTTATAGACAAAAGGCTGCATTAGTCCATCAATGCTTTTTTAAAAGAGCTTTCCAATCAAAAGAGAAACTTGGAGCTGGGTTGGGAAGCCTATGACCCTCCAGAAGTCGTTGGACTACTTGTCCCATCATTCCTGAACATTGGCCATGTTAGCTGGGACAGTTGGGAGTTGGAGTCCAACTGCACTTGGAGGGAAACACGTTTCCCATCCCTGATCTGCTTCTTGAAACTGCTCTACCTGAAATATTGCCTGCCTACATGTGTCCTAATATCTTCTCCAGAGGCCCTTCTCTGAGGGCCTCTCCCATTTGAGTTGAATTGAGTTGAGAAGGGAGGCCTTCTCTGTGGTGGCACCTCCGCTACAAAATGCTCTCCCCAGAGAAATTTACCTGGGACCTACTTTGTTACCTTTTTGGCAGCAGGCAAATACCATTTTATTTCCCTCAGGTGAAATTGGTTTTATGCTGCTTTTGTATGTTGTTTACCACACTGTTTATCATTGCATGCTGCTTATTAATAATTTTGATATTGTTGCATTTTATGGAATATGTTTTGCTTTTATGTGTTGTAAAAGAAACTGTCCTGGATAAGTCTTTCTGAAGGGCATAATAGAAATTGTTTAAATATAATAAGAAACTCTATGTGCAAGACTATACTCAGAGGTAAGTCCCATTGTAACTACAATTTGAACATTGTATTTGTTTGCTTTTTATGGCTGCTCTCTCCACTTTTATAATTGTTTCATGTTGCTTTTATATTGTATTTTGGGGCTGCAGGTTGAGGCTGTGATGTTATCTTGCTTTTCTATTTGCTAGTATAATTGCTAAAGAGTGACAACAATCGGGTGCCTAGAAAATACAGAAAACAAATAAATTACATGGAACTGTTACTGCTAACTTTGTCTTTTTCTCTGGTTTCATATTTGTGATCTGGAGATTATGAGTAAGATCTCATGAAGTCATATTCAAGTAGACCCACTGAAATTAATGAATGTATGTTTCTTGAATCTATTCCTTTCAGCAAGTGTACTCTGAGTATGATGGACATTAGATATCACCCATATTTTGGATTGTTTTTGTCTGATTCCTTTGGAACATTTACTTTTTAAATTGACAATTGCTTGTTTTGCTAGACTTAACACACTACTTGAATACCCACCACCACCCCTTGCAAATTGCCCTGTAACTGAAAAACTCCAAGGAGATGGCTAATTTCAGTATCTCAAACTCAGTCAAAGCTTATTACGAGTTAAGAAACTGGTCAGTACTCTCTTGCTAACCCAGGTGATGTTATGTTTTATTCTCAGCTTCAACCTGTCCCTCCCAAAGGGTTAAAACTGGGTGGCACTCAGGGGCTTATAACAAAAGTAACTATTAGTGTAAAACAATCTGATACATTCAACATAGCAGGGCCCTTCTCCTTCTCTCTAATCTTTCAGCAAGGCTCGAGGGAGGCTAAAGTTTAGATCAGCCTATTCTCTCTAGAACTTTGATTCACTATTAAATTCCGTCTAATGAAGATGACTTTGCCATCTCACGTTCATCAGCAGGCTATGCATGGAACAATGGCAGGATCTGCCTTGCATAGAGGGATATTGTTCCTTTCCTTAGCTTGCCGCAGCTGAGAGGAATCACGTGAAAATTGACATGCACAGGAGACTTGTGAAACCAGTTAGTGGTAACTGTTATTCTCAGGGGTAGGTAGTACCATTGCCTCTTAGGTCATGTTTACACAATAACAATGTGAAGAGACTGATTAACGCATTGTCCCAAATTTACTGCTGGTAAGACTCTCCTTACCCCCCTTTAGACTTTGTTTAGTTGTTATTATATTAATATATGAGGGCCTTTGTCTTGTGCCCCCTCCACAGGAGGTCTGGATGGTGGCAACATGAGAGCGGGCCTTTTCAGTGGTAGCTCCCTACCTGTGGAATGCTCTCCCTGAGGAGACCCAACTGGTACCATCATTACAAATTTTCAGGTGCCAGGCAAAAGCATGCTTTTTTTAGCCAAGCCTTTGGCTTTTAACTATATACAGTATGGCCTTTTTTGCATGGGTAGAATGTTTTAATGTAGGTTTCCCACTCTGGTTTTAATGTACAGTATGTATTATGTGTTCTGTTTTTTGCTTAAAATACTGTAAGTCACTTTGAGTTGCTGGGGTAAAAGAAGTGACTAATACATTTAATTAATTGTATTTATACAATTTCCACCAAGAAGTTCACAAGGTGGTTCTTCATTTTATCCTGTGAGGTAGGTTAGGCTGAGGGGCAGTGACTGGGCCAAGGTCACCCAGTGAGCTTGTGGCTGAGTCGGGACTTAAACCCTGATCTTGCATGTCCTAGTCCAGCACTCTAATTACCACACCACAATGACCCCACGTATGAGGTCTATTTATGGCAAGGATGGGGAACTTGTGATCTTCCAGATGTTGTTTCATTACAGCCCCATGTCCATTGGCCGGGGCTGGGGCTGATGGGAGTTAGAGTCATTGCTATAACATGGTCACATGGCTTTCGTGCAGAGGACAGCCCTTCATTTGAAAGTGTCTCTTATTTGAAGGGCTGCCTAGCCCAAGCGTGGTTTTAAGACAAAGAATCCTTACAATGGAGAACAGGAAGACCCTATAAGTTGCAGCATCTGAACAGCAGATGGAAGAGGCACATAGCTCACCTGGGCACAGTCTTGTTTGCTCCCTATGGCGGGATGTAATTATTTCAAAAGTTGCACCTGTGCAAATAAACAAATATTTGAAAATTTGTGTCTTTATGGTTGGAGGCAGTCATGCTTCTGAATAAGGTAAAAGAAAGGAAAAGGTAAAGAACCCCAAGACGGTTAAGTCCAGTTGAATTTGACTGTGGCGTGCGGCTCTCATCTCCCCTTTCAGGCTGAGGGAGCCAGCATTTGTCTGCAGACAGCTTTCCGGGTCATGTGGCTAGCATGACTGAACTGCTTCTGGTGCAACGGACACCGTGATAGAAGCCAGAGCACACAGAAATGCTGTTTATATTCCTGCCACAGCAGTACCTATTTATCTACTTGCTCTGGTATGCTTTCAAACTGCTAGGTTGGCAGGAGCTGGGACAAAGTGGCAGGAGTTCACCCCATTGATCAGATTCAAACTGCTAACCTTACAATCAGCAAGCTCAAGAGGCTCGGTGGTTTAGACCACAACGCCACCCACGTCCTGTGTCCGCCCAGTTGCTGGAAGTCACAGGAGGGGAAAGTGCTCTTGTGCTTTCAGTTTTGCTTGCTGGTCTCCCACAGATATCTTGACTGGCCACTGTGAGATCACAGGATGCTGGACGAGATGAACCATTGGCCTGATCCAGCAAACTCTTCTTATGGTCTTATGGGTGATGCGTGTTCTTTGACCTGGCAGTGCATAACTGGCTAACCCACAATGTCAGCCTATATTTTCCCCTATTTAATCCAATTTTATGTTTTCTGGGTGGGTGGGTGGGTGGGTGGGTGGGGAATCCATTTGCAAGATCTCAATGTCCCATTTACAACATAAATACTCACAACTGGAAGCACCCCCAGTTAAAGCAGCTCCAAAACCATTCTGCCTCATGTTGCCTGTTTCTTGAAACAGCCCTTTCATAAGCAGATTTCCCTCCACGCTACAGCAAGAGGAACAAAAGGTTTACAGTATCTAGATGTCCCCTTGTGTTTGTTTTTGGTTCTCTTTTATTCCATCATTGGCCACCACTGATGCTCATAATGCATCAATCAAATTTTCTTTGTTTTCATGGTTAATATACATTTAAAATACAGAAATGGCCAGTCTCTAATTTAATGCCCTCAACAAAGAGGACGGTAGGATCTGATTGTGGCAAAGAATGTCTTTGCCGATATTCGAGTGAAAGGAAACAAATTGCTCCATGCTTATCTTTGAAAGAAGATCCTATGGCAGACCAACTTGCCCCGCATGTTAATGACCAAGCAAGAAAACACTGAAGAGAAAAGCCAGCAATGTGGCTCTCCACATCTTTTCTTTGATAGCTATGAAAAATGTAACTTCAGGGACATTGGGTGGACAGAGAGTGCTGAACACACCAATTTAATAGGATGAAACTTATTTTATTTGTTAAAATAATACACACGCAGGAAGATGAGAACCACTCCATTTGGGTGTAACCAGTAGGAATTGCCCAACAGGCTGAAGAGAGCAGAGCAGCCTTCCCTAACCTGGCGCTCTCCAGATGTCATACCCTCCAAGTTTCCTGATTCTTGGGGCCACTAGGGGGTGCATCGGAAGATGGCTGAGAATAACATCTCTCCAACCCACATGAGGTAATTTGGAGGCTATGATGGGGGTAATTAGCCTCCTTACCCCCCCCCCCGAGGATGGGGGGGACTGCCCTTGCCTGCTGTGTCCTACACCACCCCCGAATTTGTGGGGGTGGGGGCACTAGGCACAAAGCCCTCCTGTGGGATTCCGGCACTCCTGGACGCCGTCCCTGATCCGCGCCACTAGCTGCAAGAACTTCAAAAGAAACAATTTGGATGAAGCTAATTGCACATATTTCAACGAAGAAGGGGGAGTAAAGACTGCTAACAGAAGAGATCTCTGATAAAACAAGACAAGAATTAATCATGAGAAGATACACCAAGATACGGTATGGCAAATGACTGATGGGGGAGGGGGGGAAAACTTTCCTTTCTTTCCTTATGTGATTAAACAAGAATCCCCTCCCCTCATGAGTCATAAATGTCATTTTAAGGACTTAAGCTGTGGATTTAAGACTATGTGGAGATAAACTTTCGAACCAAAGCATGTTTTAAGAAGAGCGTGGAATGTACAAGAGCTCTGGAATGACACAGTTAAAATTGCCGTCACCATATTGGGAAGTTCTGACGGAGGTCTTGAGTCTGGGAGGAGAAATAGAGAAATAGAGCTGCTTTTATATTGTGGGTGAAACTCCTCATAGGGACTTAAGAGCGACAGTTTTGCGAGATAATGATGGAAAGAGCGATGTTATCTATGAAGGTGATGATATATGAAAACCAGAAAAAGAAACTAGAGCAACTTGACTTCTCTAATACAGCTTCCTATGCAAGAGGGCCGTGTTCAGGCCTAGCCCTAGCTATTCCACCCCCTGAAGGGATCCCTCTATATTGCTTCACAATTTCTTCGGAGGCTAAGCGAAGGGCCTTTACCTGTGCCCGTCTCAACTGTTTTCCTACAGCAGTTCTGTCGGGTCGTTATTCCAGAGTTCCCATCGCAAATAGAACATGCACCTGTAATGACACGACCCTGGAGACTATGGAACATGTAATGCTCTTCTGTCCTAATTGGACAGATGAAAGATCTCGGTTTTTAACCCCTCTCGTGAACAAGCTTCATCTCCCAATCCAGCCTTGGATAGTGTCCCTTTTTTTGCAGGATTCTGATTGTTGGATTACTGAGATGACAGCTAACTTCCTGCTTAGTGTGATGAAGAGGAAAGCGGCACTAACTTCTTCCTTAACACCACAGCTGCAGTCGATACGCCACACAATCAAACGAAGTCCCAAGTAGCCCTATTGTACAAGGACAATGGAGTTAGGACAAATCTGAGGAGCTGAAGGACCCTTTAACGGTCCTCCTCCAGCCTCAGTAGTTTTTTTCTTTTTGTGTGTGTGTGTTTTTTTCTCTTTAAGTATTTGCCCAGGACGATATCTACCCTTACCTCCCCACCCCCATTTTATGTTGTTATTTTAATGTATATCATGCTATGGCCGCACGGCTAATGCAATAAAATTTATGTGTGTGATATATGAAAACCATCTCGATTTGAGGATTGGAAGAACGGAAAAATGCACACAGGATTAATATTGGTGTTTATTGGCTTAAGGAGACTATCAGAAGAGATCATAAAGAAAAAAGAGAAAATATATGAACAAGATGTGATGTGGAAACAGCAAAATAAGACTGGATAGAATTATGAACTCTGTTTGGACTGATTTGGTCTGATTTGGACAATAATGCAGTAGCAAGAAGATGATCAGAATCCCCCTTCGGATCTTGAAATATGGGTCCCCCCAACAAAATTTAAAATTCGGCTTTGTAATTCAGAACTTATGTGATGTGATTTAATTTGATTTGATTGGCCGGTTAATAAACATTATTTGAAAGGGGGAAAAAAGTTTCCTGATTCTCCAGGGGACGGACCTGGAAGTATGAAAGCCATCTCAGCTTCTTATTGTTAGGATATTCCGTTCCACCTTAAGAGGAACAGGCATGATTGTTGTATGTTACATGTCTGTTTACACTCCAGCACAGCTTTCTGGGAACTTCCGTTTTGTGTATAGCTATTGCTTATGCTGCTTGCTTGGACATGAAAGGGAGAAGACATGTTTTCCCTCTTGTCCTGTTGTATGCTGAATAAACTGCTTGTAAATATGCCTGGCGTGCTCTGGTCCATGGGGTCACGAAGAGTCGGACACGACTAAATGACTAAACAACAACAACAAATATGCTGACACAACCTCTCCTGCCACTTCTGTTGCGTAGTGTTTACTCTGCTGATTAGAGCGTGCTCCAGCTTCTGAAGCTGGGGTCGCTGACACTGCTCCAAGGACTGGAGATCACCCGGCTTACCAGCCAGTGGGCTGGGGCCAGCTGGGGGCTTGCAAATTGCCCCCGTCTCCTTGGGTGCATCCCAACACTTATTTGACCCTGGAATGTCCCTATTTCCCCCACCAGAGCCGCTGCTGCTAAGCTCGGGGAGGAGGATGAGCCAGCGCTTGTTACGACAAGTGGCAGCTCCAAAGGCTGCAAGGGAGCATCCCTTTGCCTCTCTATGGCTGTCGCTTCCAGCCTCCTCCCTTGGGCAGCTTGTAGTGGGTGAGGAGCAGAAGAGGCTGCCACCACCAAGGCCCAGCTTCATGCGATGCGCCGGCTCTGAGGTGCAGGCTGAGGTCAGGGCCGCCTGTCAGTATTTTTCACTGCTACTATCGCAGAGGTCACATGACTGGATGATTTCATTTGTTATGAATGTCTCTGTGAATGGAAGTCAGGCTGATAAACTTCCACTCTTTGTTCTTTCTCTCCAACAGAGAGGATGTGTGAGGAAGCAGCTCACTCAACAGTTGCATTTATTTCTTTGCTGTAAATAAAAATGCTTGATGCTACAATTCCAACACAACTCTGCTTCTGCTGATTCTGCGTGCACATATCTTTCTGGATGTGTGTTGATGTTTATACGGCAGTCCGCTATCAAGGGGAGCATCCCGAAACTGCCCTGAGTGGGAAGAAATGGGGAGCAGACCACAAGGAGTCTAGATTTAAAAAAAATAAAAAAATACTTTGTTTGTCCACGTCTAATTTTGCCCCTCTCTAAAATTTATTTATTGGTGTGTGTGATTTTCTTTTTGTAAAGCTACCAAACTGTTACTATATAGAAGCAATGCGGCAGCGAGCTGCTAGCTTGAAAGCAAAACATAAATGGGAATGTTGGGACTGTTCCGTGGGAAACAGAGGGACAGTCTATTCACAGTGCGAAGCACCAGAATTAGCTCAGAGTGTAATATGAGCTGTACAGGAAGTACAGGAGGAGTTTGTCTCTCGGCTGCTGGAGTTTGAAGAGAGCAGACGTGTTTTCTGTAACGCTGCAAAGACAGAAATAAAGGCATGTAAATACGTTTCTGTCTATCTCTTTCCCCTGCCCACGGGGGGGGGGCAGGAAAGAGTGGTGTGTTCTTCTCACGCTGAGCGCTGAGGAGGATCGCCGATCGCGACCTAGCCTGTATCCTGCCGGGAAATGCAGACAGGGAGGTCAACCGGAGATCAAGCCGGGTGCCTGGAGAGTGGCCAGTTTCTCCTGATAAAGGCTTGATTCCAACACAAACAATAAAATAAAATGGGGAACAAGGGATTTTCTTGGGAGGGTGGAGGGTGTGTGTGCTGTATCCTGTCGGTGTAATGGTGGTGGAACCCTCCCTTATTCTGATAGGAGTTGCTCTGTGCAGGGGGGACAACACAAAAATTGGGGGCTCGAGGAGGGTCCGGGGGGGGGAGAAATGTCTGATGAAAATTCATCTGATGAAAGTTGGAGGGCATGAGATGTTTTGGATTAAAGATCCCATCAGCTCCAACCATGCTACCTGGGTCTGGTAGGAGTTGTAATGCAAAACATCTAGAGCAGGGGTCAGCAAACTTTTTCAGCAGGGGACTGGTCCACGGTCCCTCAGACCTTGTGGCGGACAGACTATATTTTTTGGGGGAAATGAATGAATTCCTATGCTCCACAAATAACCCAGAGATGCATTTTAAATAAAAGCATACATTCTACTCATGTAAAAAAACCAGGCAGGCCCCACAAATAACTCAGAGATGCATTTTAAATAAAAGGACACATTCCACTCATGTAAAAACATGCTGATTCCTAGACCATCTGCAGGCCAGATTTAGAAGGCGATTGGGCCAGATCCAACCCCCGGGCCTTCGTTTGTATACCCATGATCTAGAGGTCACTAGGTTCAGGAAGGCTGGGGTAGAGGAATTGCCCCTGTTCAAAGTGTCATTTTCACATGGGCACAAGTACTGAGGGCTATGCGTTACTTTTGTCTTTTCCTTTCTCTGTAGTCAGGCATGTTGAACAGGCCTGCGCTAGTCAAAATGGCACCCTTAGCACCACACACAGCCCCACAGTACATGCTGTCGCTACTGAACATAGTGGTCTGCAAGCCAGAAAGCAGCCCATTAGATTTGTCCTTCCGTGACTTCAATTTTATTTGCAGGAGCATTGAGAGCCAAACCAGTCACCCACCTTATGCCCTCCTGCATGCACTTCTCAATATATGCTGGTTTTCTACTCCTGACCCTTAGCGCACCTGCCCCCCTCCAGCCCAATCAGCCCATAAATGACTTCATCTGTGAGAGAATGTCTCGCTTTATCTGCCATGATGGCAGACCACTCTAGCCTCAGCCATTGAACAGCATTCTCTCTCCTTTTTTCCAAACAAAAAATAAGGGACATATTTCAGTTCGCCAATCACTGCTACTAATCTAAATCTCAAAATTCTAATCTTTGGCTCGATTGTTCATGATGCTGGGGTGCGGGGAATTTAGAAGGTTGCTGAAATATCATGTTTTCTTCCCTCTTTCACTCATCTTTCAAAACTCAACGGTGAATAGGACGGTTTCCCCCTCCCGAAGCTTCTCTCGTTTTAAATGCTTGTTGTCTCTAACGCTGATCATGTTTCTGAGAAATTACTTTATGTAAAAGATTGAGCAAGATAAAGTTGCCACATTCCGTTTTATCTTTTTGGGTTGAATTATTAGGGCTTAAAGTTGTGGTGACAAGATTGCTGCTCCCTAATAGGCTTCGGTTGCCATGGAGCCAGCCTCTTTGAAAAGAACAAGGCCCACGGCCACCAAGGCCCCCTGTTTAATATTATCTCCCTGCTTGGCCAATGCACAAATCCTTAGTTAGAGATAGCAAAACTTAGTGCAGTATACGGGGGTAACACTTGCTGACAGTGCAGCCCTTTGAAAAAACAAAAGGCAAGGAAACTAATACCGCTGAACACCAAAGTGCAATGCACAAATGACAAGCAAAGACTCTTCAATACAAGAAGTGCTTTGTGACGCTTCTCCCACTCTTGTCTCTTCTGAGGTTTGTGGACTGGACAGGGGGAAGGGAGGGAAAGAAAGTGAGGCTATTTTCATGTAAAAGTACAGGCACTGCAACTGAGAGGCTTGATACTGCCCAAGATGAAGGGAAATCCAGCTACAACTGTCTTAACCAGCAATAGGGTTGCCAGACCTTCAAGTCTGACCTGAAGTCTCCAGGCTTGCCCGGTGCCCTCCAAGTGGCAGGTGGAGGGCTTAAATCTCCAATTGGGAGGAGGAGGAGGAGGAGGAGGAGGAGGAGGAGGAGGAGGAGGAGGAAGAAGAAGAAGAAGAAGAAGAAGAAGAAGAAGAAGAAGAAGAAGAAGAAGAAGAGGCAGAGGCTGCTGCCAATTACAGTGGTACCTCGGGTTACAGACACTTCAGGTTACAGACGCTTCAGGTTACAGACTCCGCTAACCCAGAAATAGTACCTCAGGTTAAGAACGTTGCTTCAGGATGAGAACAGAAATCGTGCGGCGGCGGCATGGCAGCAGCAGGAGGCCCCATTAGCTAAAGTGGTACCTCAGGTTAAGAACAGTTTCAGGTTAAGAACAGACCTCCAGAACGAATTAAGTTCTTAACCCGAGGTACCACTGTATAGCATAAACACCCCAGGGGGTCTACCTCTTCCCTCTCTCAGTTAATCTCCATCTTCAGGGCCCACCCTGTGACATCACTGGGGGGGCCACCTCTAAGTCTCAGGTTTTGACCCTGAAATCTCGGGGTCTGGGATGCTCCCAACCTCACAACTAGGTTTGCTGGTTATGCGTTGTAGTGCTTCTTTTTAAAACAACTGGTGTGAACCTGAAATTTTAAAGGGACTATTAAGCTCTTATTGACAAATCTTTCATTTGCTGTCAAAATCATGCTAGCTCATGGTTGAAAAGCATTTTATGGAATTGTCACGAAAATGAGATCACGGAGATAAAGAAGTTGACAGGTAAAGAGTGGGTTAAATGTTTGTGTAGAGTGAGTTGCAAAGAGCACCGTGGGTAGCTTTATTGTTCTAGTCTTTAAAAACAAGATGATTTTTTTAAAAATTCATTGTTGATGAGATGTCAATCAGCTAGATAGTTATTCATAGAACTATGTCATATCTATGTCTAATGAGAATTTGATTGACAGTAGAGTTTGTGACAGAGGGGACAGAGGTCAGAGGCTCACTGGCAGGCTTACAATGGAACTTTTTTTTTTTTTTTAGGCACACACGCAGCAATATAAATGGACAACTTTGATGTTTGGTGCCACAGCCCAACATGTCAAGAGACATGTTTACATAAAACATGCAACTAAAACCCCTCTTAAGTTTTGTTTGTCCTTTCATCGAATATATACACTATGATGTGAGGAACATTAAGCGCTACATCAAATAACTACATAAAGATCAGCACAATTTTAGATTTTGCTATGTATGCATGGTATGCTTCAAACATACAAAAGTGTGCATGCACACACATGGACTACAATGTTACAGTTCAATCCTATGCATCTTTACTCAGAAGTAAGTTACTGGGGACTAACCTTCTAGTAAGTGTGCTTAAGATTTCAACCGCAATAAAATCAAAGTTTGATTGATAAACTAACATATGCCGGCTTTAATCAGCAGCTTTGTGAGGTAATGGGATATGTAATATAGAAAGCAACAAACAAAAGCCAACATACTCTTATCCTTCCACTGTTCCTCGGCCATTGCAATGCTCTGCTGAATTGGGAGACATGAGAGGGCGTGTGAGGTCATGATGCTCTTACATGGGCTGAGCTAGACAAGTGAATAGATAGGGCTAGGCTTGAGGAACTTCCACTGGGCAAAAATGTTCTGCTCCCAGTTTGCCCAGATTCGAGTAAGTCCTCTGTTTGTTATGAGTTTCAGTGGGTCTCACCCACCCACCCTCTCTCCCTCCCTTTGAGATTCTTCCTTGCCTATTTTAAACATCCCTTAAGGTTCCAGAGATGAGACTAATTGTGTGACTGAGGTCTTCTTGGTCCCTTCAACACCCACCAACACCCACTGCTTATTCTTGTCAAAACAGCTACCACACAAGCTGATCTGTATACTTCAAACCTATATTCAGCAACCAGCATTTGCTAGAACTCAGGTGTCTGTGGTGGAATTTGCCAGTTCAGTAGCAAAGCCACATTTGTAGCTGGCATGCTATGGTCAGAGCCAGCAGATGATACTTGGGCTGTGTAAGGGTCTGAGGAACAGGCAAAGGCAAATGGAGGCAGGTAGTCCCACCTATCCCTCTTGTTACTGCTTGTGTACTCAGAGAAGGCTGGCAGGGCCAGTCCTCCCAAAGAGCAGACTTAGAGAATTCTCCAAACTGTGGAGGCCATTGCACCCAACTGTTCATCCTGAGCTTACCTGGCTATTGTTCTCTGTTGGAGGTGTATGTTCCATGTGGACTGCCTTGCATCCCCTAAGCCAGGGGTCTGCAACCCGCGGCTCCGGAGCCGCATGTGGCTCTTTTACACCTTTGCTGCGGCTCCGGGGCGGATACTAGCGAGGGGAGGAGGCGTATTGTGCACCCCGACACTCTCCACTGTGGTGGGTGCTGTACTGGCTGTGACGTCGCATGGGGGCGGTACGTGCGTTAGTCATGCACCGCCCCGACGTCACCTTCCCGCCCGCTGTCAGATCGCGGCTCCGGAGATATATTTGTTTTAAATGTTGCAATGGTTTTGCGGCTCCCAGTTTTTTTCCTTCAGAAACAGGTCCAAGTGGCTCTTTTTGTTTTAAAGGTTGCAGACCCCTGCCCTAAGCTATCTTTGATGTCCTCAGGTGCAAAGAAGGATGCTGTTATGTCACCAGTGATGAAGTAGGATTCATGAAACGGGGAAGAGAGGAACTTTGTCCTTTGCCTCAGGTAGCAAAATGCCTTGGACCAACCCTTGGGACATTTGAATTGGCAGTGGGCTTTCTGCCCCCATCTGAAGTGCAGGCCTGGCCAGATGCCTGAGGATGATGACTCCTGAATCTAACCTTTTTCAGCTCAAAGACCACATTCCCTTCTGGGCAACCTTTGTGAAGGAGGCTAGTTTCCACACAAACATTCACACACTACTTTCTATCCTAAAAATATCAGAAGAGCCTGCTGGATCAGACCAGTGTCCCATCTAGTCCAGCATCCTGGTTTCACAATGGCCACCCAGAAGCCCTCAAGCAGAACCCACGCACAAGAGTCCTCTTCCCATCTGTGGTTTCCAGCAACTGGTATTCAGAAGCATTACTGCCTCTGATCATGGAGGCAGAGCATAGCCATCATGGCTTGTTTGTTGTTTAGTCATGTCCAACTCTTTGTGACCCCATGGACCAGAGCACACCAGGCACTTCTGTCTTCCACTGCCTCCCGCAGTTTAGTCAAACTCATGCTGGTAGCTTCGAGAACACTGTCCAACCATCTCGTCCTCTGTCGTCCCCTTCTCCTTGTGCCCTCAATCTTTCCTAACATCAGGGTCTTTTCCAGGGAGGGTAGCCATCAATAGCCCTCTTCTCTGCGAATTTGTCTAATCCTCTTTTAAAGCCATCAATGTTGTTGACCACCACTGCCTCTCATGGGCGCAAATTCCACACTTAAACTATCCTGCATTTGGGCAAGCAAGAGGCATTGTCAGAGTTCAAGGATGCATTCCAGCCCAACGAAAACACTTTAGAAGACTGCAAAGCAAGGTAAGTGAGGGGTGTGCCTTAAGGAGAGGGGTGTGGCCTGGGGAGAGTTCCATAGGCTAACTAGAGAAACCACACTTGGCCACATTTGGCCTCCAGGCCTGAGGTTCCCCACCCCTGCAGTGGCCCGTGGCCGTACCCAAACCATGTTGGTTTCAAAGGTCAACCCCAGCACTTGGAAAAATCCCAACCATACCATATGACAGGCAGCCACATTTGGGGCCCAGGAATATAGAATGAGGCCCAGTATCTTTTCATCTGACCTTGCATAGCAATGTATACAGTAATATAAATTATTGATTTCTTTTTCCAGTAAAGACCGTCATTTTCCAGCAGAGCTTTTAAACTGACCCACCTGAATTTCTGTTGTGAAAGAAAATGCCCCAAAGGCTTATCTTAAAAGTAAATTCAGGAACTGAAATTTGGAGGGGGAGGTAAAACTACCATCCAACAGAAGCTAAAGGAGTTTGTTGTTTTTGTGGGTGTTGCTTTTCAGATTTCAGGGAAATAAACGGGCAGGGCAATAAATATTTCAGGCAGTTGATGACAATGAAGAGTAATTAACCTGGCTCCAGCAACAGGTGTTGTACGGAGAAATGCTGGCTTTTATCATGAAGTTGTGTTGATGTGTGCTATGTTTGTTCATAATTTTCTCCTCTTATTCACAGAATACCCTGGGGAGATGATTCTAATGCCAACATTTATAGGAAATAATGAAACCACATTAAATATGCATCTGGCACCTAGTATCAGCTCCGTAGGAAAACATCCATCCGCTCTCTGCCTGTGGTTACATAAAATCTGACTTAGAAGAGTTTGGGAACCTGAACTTAGCAGGTTCAGATGGGAAGCAACTGGTTTCTTTAAATCTATCGTTTTAATACAAATACCTATATGAGGTGTGCGTTTCCAATGATTTCTAAGAATGTTTAATAGCAAACTTAGGTTGTGAGAGCCAACAAAAGTGGATCCAAAACAAGGCCACTGAGAAAGAAAAAAGAGGTATTAGTATTTCATGGGAACCCCAAAGTTTTCAGAAATGCAAATATTTATTTAAAAGAAAAACTGTAAAGTGTGTCGCCCGCTCTCCAAAAAGTCGAATGCAGAATGAAGAAATTCAGTAGCCATGGAAGGAGTATGGAGCTGGAAAAGAAAAAGAGGAAACTGTGTGTGTTTGTGTGTGTAGGATGGCCATCTGTCTGGGACCTTGAACAAGAACAGTATTATTAAGAGGTGAGGATATACCTCAACATTTTGCTGCAGGTCCAGCTTAGTACATAAAAGGAGCCCATAACTCCTTTCTCAGAGGAATTCTATATTTGCCCCTCCAGCTACTATTTTGCACTTGGAACTGGTTGGTAGATCTTGGGTAGGATGGAGATCTGGTAAACAATAAACTAGATCCTGCAAGCCTGAAGGTCTTCCTTCCTCTGCTTTAGAGGAGACTGTTAAGTAGTGTTGGGGTTAGATTGACCAAGAGGCTGAATAAGGCCTGACTGCACTCTGTGTGAACTGATGATCCATCCCAGAATATGCTCCTGGGTGCTCTAATGAGCAGGGATGCCATGGCATGTGCAAGAGTTCTAAGTCAGTATGGAAAAGGTTCTCTGAAAGTAGAATGCTTGAAAACAGCATTCTGGAGATCAGCCTGCAAGATTGATGTGTGCGTCAGAGTGGGATCTTTGGAGCGGGATCCAGGAGTCAGCCCAGGAGGTTGCCAAGCCCACGAGTTGAGAAAAGTGCAAAACTAGGAATGAATATGGTTCCGTAGATCAAATCCCAGTCTTTCCTCTTTAACAGGTGGTATTAAGGGCAGGAGTGACCTTCCTGACTTTAGAGCAATGGCATTGTGCCACCCAAATCCATGGCTACTTTTTAACTAGGGGGGAAATGTCAGCAGATCCAGTCACATTAAGGGGCTCATCCACACTTAGCTTTGCTCTGAGTTTTCCAGGTCCATGTCTGAGAGCTTTTCTTTTTGACCTGGCACTATTCCCTGCAAAAGCCCACTGTTGACCGCTGAATCAGAGCAAACAGGAATATGAAAATCTGTTTGTTTCAATTCAGCATTAAAAAGTGAGTTTTCCTGGGGGAAGTGGCAGGGCAAAAACAACACTAGAAATAAAATTGCTCAGACATGGAGGAGGCAAGCGTAGACCTGTATCTAGAAAGCATTGGGCAAAAGGTAAGTGTGGATGAGTCCTCAGTTTGACTCCTTTACAGTCCTAAGTGTGTACTTATGCGAACAAGTCACACCTGCTGGAAGCAAAAGAGCCACGTACTGTTTTATGCTCTGTGCCTTGACACAGGCCAAAGTTTGCTCTATGAACAGTTCCTCCCATCTAAGTTTGCCAAAGTTCAACAGCAGCTATCCCATGTACGTCTGTAGGCAGATCAACTGCTGCCCCATAAAAACCGAATTTATGGCACATAGTTGGTGTCTGCTGACCTTAGGAGACAAAGCCCAAACTTGGCCTTGATTGTTTAAACTTAGCACCTTAACTGCAAAGAAATTACACAATGGGGTCACCACAGGAGTGAATGGCTTGAAGTAATAGAGTGGGTGTCTTACATTTCACCTTTGTACTCTTTTTTAAAAAAAATTAATTGGCTTTTCTAAATGAAATTATGTCCCATGCTATAGTTTACTTAAAGGGAAGGTACTTATTAGGATACAGGTTTATCTACTTCTTGAAAAATCTATTTTGAGTCATAATGAGAATAGTAGAAAATGAATCAGCATCTTTGCTCTATGTACAGAACGAGATTCCAACCTGCTTCTATGCAGGCTTTTCTTTCTTTCTTTCTTTCTTTCTTTCTTTCTTTCTTTCTTTCTTTCTTTCTTTCTTTTTCTTTCTCGCATTATTTTCATTTAGGCTTACTTTTGGGCTGCATAGGATTATAGCCTTACAACTAAACTGGACAAGACATTGGAGATCCATGATGGAATTTCCAAGTATCTCCTCCTTCTCATTCTTAAAAGCAATCACTGGAGCAGCGGGAGTTGGGGACACAGAATTGGAAGGAGAGGGTTTTGACCCTTTCCCCCTCCACCTTTTACCCACCAACCACTCTGAGATTTAAAAAAACCAAAAACCAACCAAGCAGCATATAATTGTTAATAAGTAAATCAAAATTGCCTCCTGAAAACTGCTATTAGCTGCACTGGAGGGAAAACACAGGTACAATACAGTTACAATGCAGTTTCTCAACAACTTTGTATCTTCATGCAGCCTAGTAGAGTTCTGCACTTTCAGCCGCTGAACATGGCCAGTGGAGGAGCCAGGAAAGAAGAGCCTTATGTATCAGGCCAGTAGCCCATCTAGCAGTCCTGCATCTGTTCTCACCATGATCAACTAGATGTCTGTGGGAAACCAGGCATTCATTCGAAGCAGCCATGTGACTGTGGACATGAATAGCCAGGAGCCTTTTGTGCAACAGCATCTGAGCAAATGTCCCATCTTTCATCCAGTGGATTGAAAGTGGTGTGCACAGAGGCTGCGCAACTGGTTTGGCTGCTATTTATATTGGGAGGAAAGCTCCATGCTGGTGCTTTAGACTACAGGTTTTAATCGAGAGCTAGCAGTGGATGAAAGGGTTAAATGGCTCTCCTTACCTGCTGAGATCATGCTAAGTACCAGCCTCCCTGAGCAGCTATTTGTATTTTTAAAACTGCAATTAAATGCAAAGGCACCGCTTAACATCAAGCCTTGTTTGGCTCTCGATTTATCATTTATTGGAAAAGCACTTATGAGCATGAACTACTAGAAATACATTTGTTTTGTAGAGAGCATTATGATTGGCTAATAAAATAAGCATTGCATGGTTAGGAAACCCGCAGGCAAGAGGGGATCGTTTTTCACTGGTTGCGAGTTACACTAATATGCATTTACCGTATTTTTCGCTCTATAACACGCACCCGACCATAACACGCACGTAGTTTTTAGAGGAGGAAAATCCGTAGGCATGCCACCCGTAGGCATTCCCTCCATAACATGCACAGACATTTTCCCTTACTTTCTAGGAGGAAAAAAGTGAGTGTTATGGTGCAAAAAATACGGTATATCAAATGATTAAAATTTAAACATCATTGCATAATATCATGGTAGTTAGATCTTGGTCCTTTCTGTTACTTCTCCCCTCCTCAATCCAACTGTGAGCATGCAATGCTCTGGTGCCAGTTGCAAAAGCAACTCAGTAAATGTTGCTTGAAACAGCAAAGGGGTGAAGAATTTCAAGTACTAACTTCAAAGAGAATCCTGAGTCTTCAGGCTTGGCAAAAGAGGGTGTCGGTGCCTATATGCTGTATTATCTGCAGAAGAGACAGCTGTTCTGATGACTCTAGTGAATTGAGTAAAAACCATAAACAAGTGTCTCAAAATCCATGCCCATACAAGAAGCACATGTTTAGCTTTTCATGCATCACAATGGATGCCCCACATCAATTCCCCCCCCCTTGTTCTTCAGGTTTCTTGCAGCCTCTTGACTGTCCCTGTCACCCAGTGCCAGATGGGAAGTGAGAGCTAAGCTGATCCACCTCTTTGTGGTGGAAACCCCCAGCGCTTCGGCTACAGGTTACTGAAGCACTCATGAAAAATTCAGAGCTGCTATAACAAGCTTGCTGAAAGTAAAATGCGTGTCACATTATCCAGCCGACCTTTCTGATAGCGGAGGGCACTGAGAGAGCTCGCGCAGCAAAACATTTATACAAACACCACACGGAGGACGATTCATGGGGCAAAATTGATGTTAGCTTGCGAGAATAACAGAAGGATGCAGCACTCCCCACCCCCACCAACACACACGCAGGGAAACAGAAAGAATGGATTCATGTGGACTCACATTGTAAAGGGAGAGACTTTTCTTTGAACAAGCTCTATTCAATGGTGCAGTGAAGAATGCGAGTCAAAGATCTGCAAGCAGAATCCATACTGCTTCTAGAAAACAAAACCATTGCCACAGAAAGTTTCAAAGAGAAGCTTTGCAACTCTTCATTGCATGAACATGAAGCTGCACCAAGACTATCATCTTTACTTCACTGTAGCACAGTTGCTAATTTTATTTGTTTGGTACATTTCTTATAGCCCACCTTTCTTCCCTTGATGGAACTCAAGGTGGCATAAATGGGCTTTCCTGAAGGTCTCCCATCCAGGCACTGACCTGATCCACAGCTGCTTAGGAAAGTGACCACATCAAGTGCCCTTACAGATTAGCCTAGCTGAACAGTGAGCACAGAAATCTCCAGTTCAATACTTGCATCTGCCACAAGCGCACAAAATGACCTTCCATCAAGGTTCTGCATCTCAACCTGAGTGCCCCCCCCCGAATGTGCAGTATAGCAGTAGTACTAGCTTACTGTACATGGTAAGACTTACATATGCTTGCAACATTCCTTCCCTTGGGCAGGGATCATAACTCTGATTAACCCCGGGCATCTTCAACTAAAAAGATTAGGCAGGGTGTATGTGATGGGAAAGACTTCTGCTTGAAACTTCTGAGAATTACCACCATGCCAAGTAGATACTATTTGGTTTGATGGACAAGAAGTCCAATATCTTCTTTTGGTCCTGAACACTGAGATTATGTTATGAGAAGTATTTTGAACTGTATAGTTAATAATAATAAATGCTACATCATATTACAAATTACCCTATGTTATAGCTCACTGTATATGCTTTCATGTTGCTAGTACAGTGGTACCTTGGGTTACATACGCTTCAGGTTACAGACTCCACTAACCCAGAAATATTACCTCGGGTTAAGAACTTTGCTTCAGGATGAGAACAGAAATCGCGCAGCAGCGGGAGGCCCCATTAGCTAAAGTGGTGCTTCAGGTTAAGAACAGTTTCAGGTTAAGAACAGACCTCCAGAACGAATTAAGTTCTTAACCTGAGGTACCACTGTACTGCTCTGTGGATTCTGGAATTTTCTGTGGAATAGATCTGAGAAGTTACAATCCTATTAGCTTAACAACTGTTCTGGGGGGAAATGTGGATGGCATTACTAAAGACAGAATTACAAAGCATGGAGAATTGCAAAGCATATATAAGAACAAGAACAAGTAAAACCAGCATGGCTTCTGCAATCGTTAGAACTATGGAATTCACTCTCAAAAAATGTAACAATGGCCACCAACTTGGATAGCATTAAATGAGGATTGGACTCATTTTTGGAGGTTAAGACTATCAGTGGCTACTAACCATGATGGTTATGTTCTACTTCCACTGTCAGAGTTAGCCTGCTTCTGAATGCCAAGTGGGGACAGAGAAGTATTGCACTCATGAGAGTGCACTCAGCATGGCGGTAATTCTCAGAAGTTTCAAGCAGAAGTCTTTCCCATCACATACTCCCTGCCTAATCTTTTTAGTTGAAGATGCCTGGGGTTCAACTGCACTCAGAGAGCCAGTGTGGTGTAGTGGTTAAGAGCGGTAGTCTTGTAATCTGGGGAACCGGGTTCGCGTCTCCGCTCCTCCACATGCAGCTGCTGGGTGACCTTGGGCTCGTCACACTTCTCTGAAGTCTCTCAGCCTCACTCACCTCACAGAGTGTTTGTTGTGGGGGCAGAAGGGAAAGGAGAATGTTAGCCGCTTTGAGACTCCTTCAGGTAGTGATAAAGCGGGATAGCAAATCCAAACTCCTCCTCCTCCTCCTCCTCCTCCTCCTCCTCCTCCTCCTCCTCCTCCTCTTCTTCTTCTTCTTCTTCTTCTTCTTCTTCTTCTTCTTCTTCTTCTTCTCATATCCTGATAGGGTGCTTCCCATAGGTTGACCACTTTGAAAACAGGTTGCTGGACTAGAAGGGCCTCCATCAGGGCTTTTCTTCTGTTCTAAATGTATGATAAGGACTTACTGTCAGGAATCTAAATAAGGCCCATAGCCCGAGTCAGACATTCTACACACCACAATGCATATTACAGTGCATCACATTGCAAGCAAATGGAAAGACCATCTTAAGGGTCTGTAAGTGATGCAGATACAAATGTATGCTAGAAAGCAAAGGACAGAACCAAGCTGGGGGTTGTCTGTGGATTCATCTCTCACTGCAACATGATGGTTTGGAAACATTCCAAGTATAGCTGCAGTACTCAGCAGTTCTGAAAGCAGAAGGAGGAGCTGGTTCGGTATTTGTCAGGTACAGTCAGGCCACTGAGAACCAACATTAGGTTTTGGCCACTTTGTGTTGCACCAATTCAGTTTAAACAGGGCACTCTATTTCAGTAGTTCCCAACTGGTGGTCTGTAGACACCAGGGGGTCTGTGTAACCCACCCAGTGGGGCGGTGGCACCATTCGCATAACAAAAACTACCATAGAGATATCAAATTTTTCAAAAGTAGGCTGGTTGTGGCCAGGGAGTCTGCAGTGCATAGCTAACTGGGAACCACTGCTCTATTGCATTCCTGTTCCTCTCATGCTAATGCTTCAGCCACCTAGCATATTGGATGATGGGAGTTGTAGTCCAACAGCATCTGGAGGGCCACACATTTCCCACCGCTGGTTCTACACTGACTGGCAGCAGCTGTTCAGGTTACCAACCAGAAGTATTTCCCAGCCCCACATGGGGATACTGAGGACTGAACCTGTTGCATGAAAACCACCAAGTTATGGATGTCTCCTCATTACATGTTGAGCAGTTATGCTAGTTCTGAATCTATTACCAGTTGGCTTAATTGGGAGACCCCAAGTTCTTGTTTTATGTGAGAAGGAGAATATTATTTCCATCAGATTTGTACAGGACTCAAACATTATTTCAACCCATCCGGGAACTAATATCTTGTGTTTTCCCCTGCCTTATCTTGACCATAAATTGCTGCCTATTTCATTTATTACTTTATATTTTACAGGCACATAAAACTCTGCCTTTGTTAAACAATGGCAAGATTAGGGCTTATTAGCTTGTGCCTGCTGTCCTCAGAGTGTTTCAGAGTAGACTGATTGTTTTCCATGGGACTACCTGCTTTGGAAGCTGCTGTAGATAGGAATGGCTTATTTGCCAAAGAAACATAGATAAGAAACTTCTGATGGAAGAACATTCTTGCCTCATAAAAATTAACCTACTTCTGACATTTCTACACAGAGCTTATAGCTCTTGAAATTGTGCCCAGCTGCAAATTAGACTGATAATGGCAATATCACAAACAGTATGATTAATACTTGTTAACAGGAAATAGCTATAAACAATACATTGAGGTAGGCTAACCAAGTTTATTCCCTTACACAACTGGAAAGCAACGCTTTAGATGATCAGTCCATTATTAGATAGATGGTATCTACTACATGGTATGATTGAAAATGAATTGGATTGCCCCATTTCAGCTAGGACCCTTTACCAGTTTAACAATCAAATGACTGAACTTTTTACTGGAAGGGATATGTATGTATGTCACATATACATTAGCTTGATTTGATTACTTTGCTGCTGAAATAAGAGGAAAGATATAACAGAAGCCTAAGAAACTGCCTTTTGGTGAATAAGACGATTAGCTCATCAGCTTAGCATTATCTGTACAAGGGTTGGCCAATGTTATGGACTATAACTCCCATCATTCATGATCAAAGGCCATTCTCACTGTGGCTGATGGAAGTTGTAGTCCACAACATCTGAAGGGCACCCTGGTATATTCCCATGAGCAGAGATTCCCCTAGGTTTCAAACATGAGTCTTCCTTAACCTTGCCTCCTAGAGCTGGGACCTTCTGCATGCAAAGCATGTTCTCTACCACTGAACTATGGCTCTGCCCCCTGTATTTGGCAGAAGGCTGTGCAGTGTTTAGAAGGAGCACGTGTCATTCTGGAGGCTACGGAGTGATACACACTGTCTAGCACAACTATGGGACGCGGGTGGCGCTGTGGGTTAAACCACAGAGCCTAGGACTTGCTGATCAGAAGGTCAGCGGTTCAAATCCCCGCGACGGGGTGAGCTCCCGTTGCTCGGTCCCTGCTCCTGCCAACCTAGCAGTTCGAAAGCACATCAAAGTGCAAGCAGATAAATAGGTACCACTCCAGCGGGAAGGTAAACAGCGTTTCCGTGTGCTGCTCTGGTTTGCCAGAAGTGGCTTAGTCATGCTGGCCACATGACCCAGAAGCTGTACGCAGGCTCCCTCGGCCAATAAAGCGAGATGAGTGCCGCAACCCCAGAGTCAGCCACGACTGGACCTAATGGTCAGGGTCCCTTTACCTTTACCTAGTACAACTCCCACAGATCAAAGCAACCAGCATTGCCACTTACTGATTATAACAATGAATCACACGGATTTTTTCAGGCAATCTAGGGAGCTGTCATTGTCTGGATGGATGCAGAAGAGTGGTGGGAGGCACCAGTTGGGGAATACCAAAGGGAACCCCCAAGGGAAGACAGGTCAGAGCCTGGGGATTGGTGGTGGGAAAACACTGTGTGGTCAGAGAGAAAAGAAGGAGCAGGTTGGGAAGACAAGGTATTGGAAGCTGAAGAAGCAACAGGGTTTAGTGAGCAGGAAGTGGCTCTGATATGTATCTTACTGGGACAAGAAAACTCAATCCACTCTCACCTCCACTGAGGGACATGCTTAGACATACTTCTGGTCAGCAGAACTGAAGTTCAGGGCTTGCGGTTATTTCAAAAAATGAGTTCATTTTAAAGCTTTTGCTGCGTGCAGGTTTGGAAGGAGAACATTTCAGGGTTTGGTGGGTCAGTAAACAAGGGGAATTAAGACTAAGAGAGCCGAGTGGGGGGTGCTTGTGTAATCTCACTGTATACAAGTTGTACAAGTGACAATAAAGTATTTCAATTTCAGGAAAAACTTGCACCATGCAAGCCATGTGAAAGTCTACCCAAGCCCAGTGCTCCAATTAACTTAATGAAAGTGATGAATAATTTACTGCCTTTTTATTCATTTTAGCAGAGCCTCTGTCGGAATAATGTCCGATTTTGTTTTATTTCATTTTCCACGTCTTTCTTATCCAACAACCTAATCCTTTCCTAACGAAAGTTTGGCTGCTTCCACACTCCTTCATTGTTTACAGAATGAATAATGGATGACTGATAACTTGCAGTTGTAGCTCTGCCCATCCCACTTTCACCTGCCTGTCTCACTTGCAATCCCATTTTAGAGGCTTCTCTCCTCATCCACCCACCCCCCACCCACTCCAGCAGATTTGATCCATGCCCTGGTATCACTTACACAGTTGGAAGGAATTAGTAGCACAAGTGCAGGCCAATGTCTAAATTCCTACTTCTCTATATCTGGCAAGTTTTAGGGCCAGAACTGACCAGCTGGTCTTGGAGAATCTTGAACATTTCGCACACCTCGAGTCATGTTTGCAGCATTATGATTTTATGAAGCAAACCATCAAGAACACTCACAATTGGTTTTGTTGATGTTTTAGAAAAGTCAACAGGACATGCCCTTAAAGTTCATCTAGTTTTATGTGACTTATAAATGCAACTGCAGCTCCTGCTCCACTTGTAAAATGCCAAGCGTATGCAGAGATATAGCTAAAAGTGAAAAGTACCTTAGCCTTATAGATCATTGACAAGCCAATCCTCACAATAAAATGGTACACAGCAAAAAATGCAAAAGTGCATTTGATGGCTTTTGATCTTTAGGTGCTCAGAGAGTGGGAACAGCTGGTTGGCTGGGGTCAACCCAGGGGACCCTCTGACATAAAGTAAAATGAAGAAGGCAAAGAAAAGAAATGGATTTGAGGTATGGCTGTAATGCACTCTGTATCTGAAAAGTACTATTTAAATCATGCATTCAGACAATAAAGTGTCTGCTGCCTTCCTTGAAAAGCATTTTATAATTTGCAGCTAAATTGGCATGTCATTTTAGCTTTGATTCTTTGTTAGTATTATATTGTCAGAATCTTATAAGAAGCAAGACCTTAATATGAACAAGAAATCATATTACTTGCGAAACTTTGATTAACAGCGAGTAAACTATTTGGCATTTTTAAACCAAGCTTGCAAAGGACGGTGTACACATTTTACAACAGCCATAAAAAGTTGTTTTATAGTACTAGTGACTTGCTACAGGATGTGTTTTATAACACTTTAATAGGACTTGGCTTTAGGCTTCATGGTGAAGAACCGAGGCATGATGTTAAAGCAGTAAAAGCACACACCCTGTCGTGTGTTTCCCATTTATTATTTTCCAGAGTTGCAACTGTAATTTGAAAGTGAACCTGATGAACAATGGATTTGATGAAATACAAACTTAATGAATTTTAGATGAAAAACTAACGCTACACCAAATATGTATATGTATATGTATATATGCTTTCGTAGATTTTCACGGGTACAGGAATGCAGGTTTTGGTGTCTTCGGGTGTCTTCCCGTGTAAGAGTTGGGGTCGCCTAGACACCCCAAACGTCGCCTAGACACCCCAACTCTTACACGGGAAGACACCCGAAGACACCAAAACCTGCATATGTATATATATGTATATACTGTATATGAATAACAGAAGCTGGAATCAGCTTGTGCCTGATTGCATAGGGGCTAAAAGTGAGGAAGGGGGAAAGAGAAGCATGTGTTAATCTTACCTTCAGTCTCCACCAGCGCATCAGCTCCACTTCAGACCTGATCACACTAGAACAGGGGTCAGCAGGGGGCCGGTCCACTGTCCCTCAGACCTTGTGGGGGGGGCCTGACTTTATTTTGAAGAAGAAGAAGGAGGAGGAGGAGGAGGAGGAGAAGAAGAAGAAGAAGAATTCCTATGCCCCACAAATAACCCAGAGATGCATTTTAAATAAAAGCACACATTCTACTCATGTAAGAACATGCTGAATCCCGGGCCAGATTTAGAAGGTGATTGGGCCAGATGCGGCCCCCGGGCCTTAGTTTGCCTACCCATGCGCCAGAAGATTCTTAGCATGCTGTCATTAATACAGTGAGACTCTGTCCCATGATTGGTAACAGGCTTCTCAGAGTTCCCAGCTGCTAGGATGTGCATGCACCCAAACATACTAAAAACAAAACTTCTGGTCTTTTCTCTTCAGGCCAGGAAGGTCTGAAGTGGAGCTGGCACATGTGAACATGGTAGGGGCATGGCTTGTCTGTGTGCCTCCACCCTCTCCCCTCTTTAAGCCCACAGGTGCTTCCCAGAAGTGTCTGAAGAGTGTGTAACCAAGGGGACAAACATTTCAGCAAATAATTTCAGTAAGAGTTCTTGGATTTAAACTGACATGCAGCCCAATCCCATGTTTACAAAGAAGCTGTGCATCTCACTGGTCCAGTTCAGACATGATGGCTTGTTGTTACATGCATGAGCCTTGGGTTTATGTGTTCCTCTCTCCCCTCTTGAAGTGTGCCTGTGAAGAGGTCAGCAGTCTTTGCTTCCATTTTCAATTAACTACAGTTCAGCATCTGAACATTTCACTGTGGTCAGTCTTAGCTATGGTGTATTATGCATGGACCTTCTTTATTCATTCCAATGGCAGTTCCAAAGACAATAAAAACTACAGGCACGTTGAATCCCACATGTCCCACCTACTGATCCAGTGATAGCAACTTTAGGAAGCTTTTAGAAAAATGAGCCAGGATGGGCTTAGACATAAACTGGGAAACATGGGAGACTTGTTAATTATTTGATGAAATGGTGTTATGTTTAGCTTTTTACATGGTTTCATTTTTCTTTTTTGTTATCCATCCAAGCTTTTTGGAAGATGTGGTTTTAAGTCTGCATGAGGAATTTGAAAAAATTGTTGTTTACCTGGGTATTTGGTGGCTGAAGAATACTGCTCCTGGCAACCCCAAGATCATTGGATGGAAGAATGTTTTTAACTGTGATTGTTTTCACAATGTTTCACCTGTTTTTGCTTTTCAGTTGTGTATCTGCCTTGGGCTCCTTGGGGGAGAAAGGTGAGATATAAATTCAATCAATCAGAACTGCTCTGGGTGAAAACTGTTGCAAGATGTTCAGATGATATGTCCATACTGTAAAGAAATTATGGTGTGTCCATAATGCAAAGAAATCATAGCATCTAACACTCTCCTAGAGTTTGTTCAAACTTATATACATATAGTGTTTAATGTATTGACACGGGTGTGGTCCCCCCAAAGACTGTTTTACTTGCTACTGTGTCAATTATGACAAAGAATGTTTTAAGGGCATCATTGCATATATTGTCACATATAACTTACCTAGCAACACTAACAAGGGCAGTGACCCAATACAAGTTGCCTTGGTTTTACATATCTCCAAGTCATAAAGACATATTTGAAGGAATAGAGAATATCTAATCTGCAAAAACCATGTGGACTTAAAAAACATGCAGGGATGATCTGACCATTTTCAAATTCCACAGCAATAGTCACAGAGCCCTACTTATCTTTGCACATTGCTAGAATATACTTGGGTTCAGGGTTCATGGAGGAACTAGAGTTCATGATGAAGTTTTTGGATTGCATAATAGAGTCGTGCCTTGGTTGCTGAATGCCTTGGAACTCTTACATTTCGGCTCCCAAACGATCAAAAACTGGAAATGAGTGTTCCGGTTTTTGAACAATTTTTGGAAGCTGAACATCCAGCATGACTTCCACAGCTTCCAATTGGCTGCAGGAGCTTCCTGTAGCCAATCAGAAGCCGCACTTGGTTTCCAAACATTTTGGAAGTCGAACGGACTTCCAGAACGGATTCCATTCAACTTCCAAGGTACAACTGTAAAGCCAAAATTAAGCACTTTTTAGTCCCATTGATTTAAGTGGGAGAATTAATTCATTTTTCTCAATCTAAGGCATATTGACTCTGAACCTGAAGATAGCACAACAGCTGTCATTGCTAGTTGCAATTAATTACTGTATCTTCCATGAATTTTTCTAATGTCTGTCTCTAATTATGATGATGCATTTAAAAAGTAAATACAACAAATGCTTTTAAAACATTTTGTGCAATTTAAGCTGGAAGTCTGCTGGAAGTCTTACCTTTTATGCCACACATACTGAAATCTCCACCAAAACCTAGAATGGTAAGATTAATTGCCCTACTATACTCCTATTAAGTACTTCAGTCCAGCTACCAAGTAATTTGATTGTCAATTCAACTAGCGGTTGACTACTATTGAATTAATCCCTGTGTTGCAGTGAGCAAAAGTTTCCATATATGACCAGGCACACTCTAAATAAATACTGTATGTGACTAGTAATATAGTAACCACCACGTAGCTTTAGAAATGACATATAGAATTGCCCATGCAACTGAAAAGAGTCTCTTAACTTCAAAAGACCATCTCAGAAGACCATCAAAGCAAAGTCTTTATGTGCATGAATGCATAAGAATGAACCTTTACATGGGTACCTGTGCAGATGCAATATTCAGTTGAGTGTTACTGTTTGCAATACTCTTTATGGCTTCACCAGGTATAATTCTACAAACCAGAAATTCAAGCAGCTTAATGAGCATGAAGCCAGCAGTTTTATTAGCTCTGTTCTACCCTCTCTCTCTCTTTTTATGACAATTCCTAAATCAGTTTAGATTTTCACCTTGTTGATGCATCACATCCTTGAGAACACCTGCCTCTTGAGTTGTTAACGAATTATTATTAGGTAAGAGTAAATGCTATGAGGTGCAGTTGCCATAAAATGTTTATGGCAGGGTGCATAAAACTAAAATTTGAATTAATCGCAGGAGCACAGCAGGGACAATACTGCAGGCGGACTTGGTTCATTTTTGTTTTGTTTTTAAGGTGAGGGGAAAGGAAAAAATTGTCTGAAAGTAGCAGCAGACTCTGCTCCGAGCAGTTCAGTTAAAATTATTGAAGTAAGAATTTAATAAACAATTTTGCAATCTGACTAAATTATTAGTGTAGCGTAGCAGATAAATCTATGGAGGAAAAGTTTATCTGTGGCTACAAGCCATCAGGCAACATTTACATATAAACTTCGTTTATATTTCATCAAATCCATTGTTGAGGACTTAGCCAGGTTCACTCTCAAATTATAGCTGCTGCACTGAAAAATAATGAATGGGGAACACACAACAGAGTGTGTGCTTTACTGTTTTAACAGCACACTTTAGTTCTTCATGCCTTGGTCTTCAGCATGAACCCTAAAGCAAAGCCCTGTATTACCTTGAACTGGAAAACAGCATTTTGCGAGGCCCATGGCTCTCAGAGCCTGCCTGTGAGCTTCCAATTGCTTGGCCAGAAAACAGGATTGCTGGGCTAGATAGTCCTTTTGTCTGACTCAGCTGGTCTGTTCTTCTCTGCCAAATATATATTGCTTGACAAGTGGAAAAGAGAAATTAGTACAAACTAATCCTGCTTCATTACTTGACTTTCTTTATCAATGTTAGCAAAGTCACTTCACGCAGATGGAGTCCAGAGAGAAAAGTCTTGATAATTTTTTACTGAGGAAACTCAGCGAAAACAGTGTATACACTGGTACCTATGGTTACAGATGCTTCAGGTTACAGAAGTTTCAGGTTACAGACTCTGCTAACCCAGAAATAGTACCTCAGGTTAAGAACGTTGCTTCAGGATGAGAACAGAAATCGTGCTCCGGTGGTGCGGAGGCAGCAGGAAGCCCCATTAGCTAAAGTAGTGCTTCAGGTTAAGAACAGTTTCAGGTTAAGAACGGACCTCCGGAATGAATCAAGTTCTTAACCAGAGGTACCACTTACTCTGAGGAGAAAGGAACGGAGGTTTCGTCTTTGTACATAGCAGGGAGACATAAAGCGAAACATGCCATAAAAACTCCCTCAGAACTACACAGCCAATCAGATCATGTGCTCTCTCACTAAAGACCATGCCACCCTATCTGGTTGCTAAACAACACCTCCACCAACACCCTCTTGGTTAGCTGACATACTGATAACCCTTGAATTAACCCTTGAATGATGCAGAGAATTATCTCTGCTGTTGTGCTTTCAACAATCCAGACAAGTATTTGAGTCATTTTATTGTATTTAGTCAAAGCACTGACACTGTCAATGGCAGGAAAGGCTATTAAATATCATACAATGTTATAATCAGAACTATAGAATTAACTCTATAGTTAACAGCCACCTTATTAAACACTTTATATATAGTTTTGCAGCTACTGCAGAAAAAAGGCCACTCTATGCATGGTATATTCAATGAAAAGCTATAAATAATATTAGGTATATACTGTATGTCAGCCTTTCTCAAACTTGGGATCCCAAATGTTGTTGAACAAATGTTGTTAAACTACAACTCCCATCAACTCTAGCTACCAGGACTAGTGGTCAAGAATGATGGAAGTTGTAGTCCAACATCATCTGGGGACCAAGTTTGAGAAAGGTTATTATGTGTAAATGCAGAGAGTAGGACAAACATTTCCTTCTTGGCCCACCATATCATGGGCAAGGATACCCTCTCAAAACATTTGAATATAGAAGGCTCTGCCTCTGGGATCAATAAACACTGGGCAAAGAATCAGCTCATACAAACTTCAGGGAGTTATTGCCTTTCCTCCATGATTACGTTTATTTGCCAAGGATGCCTTATCTAATTGCTTTATGTGGTTCCCTCCCTTGGAGCAGGGAGGGAGCTCAATTCCTCATCCCTCAGTGTAAAAAATATTGACCATAGATAAGGTCCTGGAGGACTGCACTGGGGTGGGAGTTAATAGGTACCAGACTAGGCTTCTGCAAGGACATTGTGCATGCTTTGAATTAACATCAATGCAGGATGGAATGGGAAAACAAAGGAACCAGAGCTTGAAACAATCATACAAATGATATAAATTTATACCCCACCCTTAAAAACAAACAAACAAACAAACAAACAAACAAACAAACAGGGCAGCTGACAGAATGGTTGTGTATTTTTCTCTTCTCCTTCCACCCTAGCATATACAACAAGGAAACACAGTTTATATTCCAGATAAACTGATCCCAACTGCACCCTTACTTGTTCCACACTCAATTCCAGTGGTTCATCCTATCCTATTTGTTCTTCTCCCACCCAACTGTTTAAAAGGGCAGAGAGAAAATAGAAGCGTTTGACTTTTTCTAATTATTATTTTACAAGAGGAATTAGCATTGTTGAACTGTTAAAACACTTAGCTAGATTCATTAAAATAATCCTTCAGATGAGCTTTAAAGTCCATTGTGTTATCTGTGTGTATATTTTGAAAGAGGCTAAATTACACAGCATGATCTCCAGGGGAAGAATTCTGACTTCAAACAGAGCTCCCCGCTCTTGAATATAGATAGATCAGCCAGATGGGATGATGCCCAGTCTCAATGATTTGCAGCCGAATAACTGCCAATAAAAGCCTTCGCCTACACACATGCACACATGTATATGTGCACACACATATTAGCAGCCTCTAAAGTGCTTAGACAGAAACTGATTTAAATGTATTGATTAAATTATGCTTTTAAAAACTGATTTTGCCTAACCTGAAGTTTTGGTTACGTCATCGCCTGTTAATGTCTATGCAACCGAAAAAATCAGGTGGCTTATTCCTCCATGAATTTGTCTTTTAAAGTGGTCCAAGTTGGTGGTCGTCACTGGGAATAAGTTCCATGGCTTAACTATGCATTGGATAAAGAAGCACTTTCTTTTATCTGTCCTGAATCCTCTTATGTTCTGTTTTATTGGATGTCCGTGATGGTCCAATCTACTTTTTCCATGTCATGTATAATTTTATAAACTTTTATTGTGTTGCCTCTTACTTGCTTTTTCTCAACACTAAAAAGACCCAGATGCAAAAGGTAAGAAGTCTGAGAGTAAGGGCTCATCTCCACTTCCACCTTTCCCATGCCTAGAAGCCATGGGTCTGAGCAGTTTCCACTTGTCTCTCCACTTCCTCATGGAAATCCCTTGGGCAATGACTGGCTCAAGGCCACCCTGTGAGTTTCATGACCCAGCAGGGATATTAACCCTCATTTCCCAGCTCCTAGTCTGACATTCTAACCACTACACCAGACAGACCCTTGTGGAATGGTGAAATGTGCCGTTAACCTTTGCCTCAGGCAGCAAAATGTTTCAAGCTGGCCCTGTTGGGTAGGGATGAGGCCAGAGAGCAGGGTCTCTGACAGTGAATGTAGAACAGTGGTTTCCCAACTTCCTGCCCCCAAACCACTTGAAAACTGCTGAGGGACTTTGCAGATCACTTATTTATTTTTCTGCCTTTGCAGCCATTGTAATGTGCTATGCTAGATGCTGAATGGTTTTAATTGCATTTTTATGGCTTATTTTATTTATTATATATTGGATTTTATTGTATTGGATTTTATATATTGAATTTTATTGCATTGCCATTTGAACGCCATAAAATTCGAATGGCAATGCAATAAAATATGATGTAAGAAATAGAAGGAGCGATAAAATACAACTAAAAATCAATAGGAATATTTAGCGTGATGGATGTGCCATCTCCCATCTTCAACCACAAATACACCATGGACCATCACAAGGAAGCTTGTGGACCACTGGTGGTCCACAGACCACAACATGGGAATCCTTGATGTAGGACTTGGGCAAGTTCACTTGGATAAACTGATAAAGCAGTCCACACAGTGCCAGGACATAGATGGATTAGATGCATCCTAGCTTCTGGCAAAGGACTATTCAGTGGGACCATGTGGTGGTGGTGCTTTTTCCTAATAACATCTTGAAGGCTTCAAGTGGAACAGTAAGGACGCATATCTGCAGATGACTCAACAGTTCAGCTAGTTTTAAAAGTGACCTGAATGCAATGTGTTTTTGTTGTGCTGCTTCTGCTGTTGCTGGAACATCAAAACAAAAGGGGGAGGTCCTCTTCTCTGGCTCCAGCACCAACTGCTTATACTTAGAGCAATCCTGCTATGACAGTGTAAGATTATAATGCGTGTATCCAGTACATACTGGAAGGATTCCCTGATTCTCACAATAATCATTCTATTAATGCAAGCATGCACAAGTTTTAGAAGGTGCATATCAGCTTGTCTTGGGCAACTTTGCCTAAGGCAGCTGTGCAAAGTACTTAAGAGAATTAATTGTCTCTTAACCATTATTTTTCACTCATAATGGGAAGCAAGAAAGCCCAGACCAGAAACTACATAACCACCAGCTCCTGAAGGGACCATCCACAGCCTGATATAACTGTTAGGGCTGCCCCACACTCACCTTCCCAGGTGCTCCTCAAGACCTGTGTGTCCTGAGGAAAGACGATAAGAAAAGGCTAAGCTCTACTGCGGAGCTTCTCCAAGTACAGTGGTACCTCGGGTTACATATGTTTCAGGTTACAGACTCCGCTAACCCAGAAATAGTACACCGGGTTAATAACTTTGCTTCAGAATGAGAACAGAAATCATGCTCTGGCGGCGTGGCGGCAGTGTGAGGCCCCATTAGCTAAAGTGGTGCTTCAGGTTAAGAACAGTTTCAGGTTAAGAACGGACCTCCGGAATGAATTAAGTTCTTAACCCGAGGTACCACTGTACCCTGTTTAGCAGAAACACATTACATCTCCACAAAGGACAGGGCCTTTGAAGTTGTGGCGCCCTGACTCTGAAATCCTTTCCCCAGTAATGCACACCTGACACCGACGTTACAGTTTTTGAGGCCTCAGCTCAAGATCACCACATTCTCCCAGACATTTAAGATTTGAGTTGGCATTTCACCTTACTTAAGCTTTACATTTCCAGTCTGCCTCCTATTCCTTGCCTTTATCTCTCTTCTCTGTGTATTTTTTTTTTTAAAAAATGTATTTATGGGTTGCTCCACTTGGGAATCATTGGTAAGAAGGGCAGTTCAACCAATGGAGTTTTTTGCTTGCTGGTGCCACAGACTTTGTTTCCATCTTCTTGCATGTGCCTTTTTTCATTCGTACTGCGGGTTATCATTCCTATTCGGTTGCTGTCCGCATCTATATCGGTGTTCTACCTGGATTTGTGAGCTCTTGTTTTGTTTGTGTGGGGAAATGGGGGGGGGCAGTTCCATGGAAAAGAAAGTCTTTTGAGGAATGAGCAAACCGTGGACCCCACCCCACCTCCACGCCACCGGCCCCCCATCCCTCTTTCCCGCCTCGTGGTGCCCTCGCGTGCTGCCAACTCCTCGGGAGGCGAGCCTCTGCCTCGCTGCTGTGCGCGCCCTGGAGGGCTTGACTAATGCTGGCTGTTGTGCTCCGCTGGGCCGCGGGGGAAGGTGATGATGAAGAGGATGATGGCGAGGACGTTCAATGCGCCGCCGCAGCTCCCTGAGGGGCAGCCTGAATGGCCCCTCCGCTCACCAGCTGACAGCGCGTGCTCCGCTCCAGACACCCGGCCTCGGCGGCCAAGAGACGCCGCCAGCCAGCCAGCCAGCCCTGCAAACCCGCGCGCGACCAGGCAGGCAGGCGCGCGCTCGCCTTCCTCTTCCCCTCGCTCCCCTTGTCATCTGGGCAGCCCTAATTAAGAAGCGCTGGCGAAGTGGCGACCCTCCCGCTTGTTCCCCTTCTGCTTAACCCATTCCTTTTTCACCATCCCTCCAGACCCCCTTGCATGGGGAAGGGAGCCAAGGACGCCGGAGACGAGCCTTAGTTACAGGTGGAGAACATTTTTCGAGGGCTGCTGCCAACCGACTGAAAACTTGGGTGAAGAAAAGAAAAGCGAGTCCGCTGCGGGGCTTTTGCGCAGCCCCAATCCTATATGCATGTTTAAACCGGCATGAAGTCCCACGTGGTGTTCACAGGAGCAGGGGCTATGAGGATTGTGCATTACGATCCGGAATATAACTTCTTCCTTATCCACATTTCTTGAGATCTTACTCTCCATTTCATTCCATTCATATACAATATATGAAATTGATTTTATGGAATGATAAGAAGCTTATTTAAGCAACTGAGGAAATAATCCACGTCTGCAAACTGCAGAAACCTACCAACCAAACAAAAACCACACGGCTGTTTGCTGAGCGGAGCCGGAGGGCCATTTTATTACATATGAAAGTTACAGTGGTTTAAAATCTGTTCTTGTTGGAGCTGCAAGGCTAGACTAGGTGGCTAACCCATGGCCGGCCAGATGTTGTTGAACTCCAGTTCCCACCATCTCAGACCATTGACAGGCTGACAGGGGCTGATGGGAGTTGGAATTCAACATCATCTGGGGTGCCCATCTCCCCTCTAATGGGTTTTCACCCAGCTAATTAGCTGCTGTTCCTCTTTTTTTAAAAAAAGGTAATTAATGGTAGTTAAAGATCCCCATTAATTAGTTCGATAGCAAGAGTGAGGCTGCGACCTTTTACACGGTAGCAAGCCCCAATGAAAACAAGGAGAGTTAATGAATAGCTTTAAATATGCTTAGGCTCCTGCTTGCAGTCAATGGGTAGTAAGTCCCATTGAATCTAATGCATTTACGCCCCAAGAAGCGTGGAGAGGATTGCAAAACAGGTGGCAAAGCGACACCTGAAGGCTGGCTTTCTTGCGCTCTGCGCTTTGATGCAAATACGTGCCTGAACTTATTACTCCTAAGGAGGGCTGGCAAGAGCCCTAAAGCCTGATCTGCTGCATGTTTTCTCAGAAGTGTTTAGTGGGGCTTAGGAGGAAAGCTGGATTGACGTCAGACTGCCTTTCGAGGCTACATGCGGTAGATCAACCAACTAGATAGAAGTGGTTTGCACACTTACCAGGGAGTAGTGATGTATGGAAGTGAGAGCTGGACCATAAAGAAGGCTTATAGCTGAAGAATTGATGTTGTTGAATTATGGTGCTAGAGGAGACTCTTGAGAGTCCCATGGACTGCAACAAGATCAAACCTATCCATTCTGAAGGAGATCAGCCCTGAGTGCTCACTGGAAGGACCAGTGGCGTAGCGTGGGTTGTCAGCACCCGGGGCAAGGCAAGTACTTTGCGCCCCCTAATCCGTGGATTTGCGCCCCCTAACCCTAACCCCCAGATGTTGCGCCCAGTGCGGCCGGGCCCCCCTGCACCCCCCACGCTACGCCACTGGGAAGGACAGATCCTGCAGCTGAGGTTCCAATACTTTGGCTACCTCATGAGAAGAGAAGACTCCCTGGAAAAGACCCTGATGTTGGGAAACATGGAGGGCACAAGGAGAAGGGGACGGCAGAGGACGAGATGGTTGGACAGTGTTCTCGAAGCTACCAACATGAGTTTGACCAAACTGCGGGAGGCAGTGGAATACAGGAGTGCCTGGCGTGCTCTAGTCCATGGGGTCACGAAGAGTCGGACACGACTAAACAACAACAAGCGCCTTTAAGTCAGTGGAAGCCACTCTTGGGCAATCGCGCACAGATTCAGTCTCTGCCTTTCCAGCGGCCTCACTGGGGATGGAGTTGGTGGGATTTGTAGTCCAACAACTTCCTGAGAGCCGCAGGTTTCCCCATTTCATTAGTTATAAGTGCTACTTCATAATATGCTCAGCCAGCCCTGCTGTGTTCGGGGCCCCACGTGCTCATTCTGCGGAATAGGACCCTAGACCTCGTACTCGGTATACCTTTAAAGCACATTCCAAGCACATCCCTCCTGCAAATAATTATGGGAAGTGTAGTTTACCCCTCACAGACCTGCAGTGCCCAATATCCTTAGCAAACTACAGTACCTAGAATTCTTGGGAGGGAGGGGGAAGAATGTGAATTAACAACCGTCTTGCTTGAAAATAAATAGGCTTAGTGTGAAAACCACTTCCAAAACATTTCTGCTTTAGTTAGAATACACTTTGGTTCGTATTTCTTAATATTTGAGAGGCTTGGAGTACCGTGAATCGAACTCTTCCACACATAGGAGCCAACTGCTAGGGTCCGAGGACCCTTCAGCCCCACCCCAATAAAAAATTTGAGGGGACAGACCCTCCCCCCAACAAAGTTGATGGGCATTGCCATTCAAATGGTGTGTGCGGCCGTGTCTTGTGATCGATTATGTGGGGCGGGGCTGATCTGCCCTCCACAAAAATATTCATTCAACTTGGCACCCCTGCCAGCATACAAGTCATCCTATTTAAATTAACCTTTCGGATTACCGGCTAGATTTCTAAAACAAAACAAAATAAACCAGCGTAGTTATGTCAACTCAGATCTGAGACCCACTGAGATCAATTGGGCTTTCTATTAGGTGACTGTGTATCGGATTGCCGTGTTAATGGATAGAATATAAACGCTGGAAAATTCCACCAGGGAGTCCTACCTTTTAAGTTAAGCCTTCCCCGCCCACTAAGATCATAAACTTCCCTCTCGGCTAGTACAAACCGCAGAAACGTGCTCCGATCGATAAACCCACCCTGAGTTTCACGCCAATACAAAGCTTCCCCCAACTCATTTCACACTCCCATGCGTAAGTTCCGCTCGGCCAAGTGTTAACACCCCCCGCCCCCCAACACGCTCTGCCTCATCGATTGAAAAGTGAGACACCACTTTAAAAACGAAACAGGAATCCATCCTTTAGGTACCGCTGCGGTCCGCAGTGAGAGAAGGCGCACACAAGCACTTTGGGGGCCGCAAGTCTATGCACCCTTACATAGGAGTAAGCTCCGTCGAACTCACTGGGAAATATTTATGGGTAGTCAAGCATAAGACTGCACTGTTCGTGTCAAACTGGAATCCCCGATCCTATATGCACGCTTACTCGTGTAAGTGGAAGGAGGGAAAGTACCACCTCTGATGTCACAGTAGGGGGCATAGTGTTGTCTCTCGGGGCGCCATTGGTCCATTATCTGCATATCGGATGAATGCGCTTTTCTCAGTCATCCACCAAATACGTTAAGCAGAGGAAGAGGGAGATCATGGAAGGTTAAGGGTTAAGCTGTCGCTCTTATTTCGGGGGGGGGGGTCATTTCATGATGACCAAGCAATGTCACGAAAGTAACGAGCAAACGTTTGAGTCACCCGGAACTCTTAATCAGGCAAGCGGGGTGCAGTGGGGAGAACATAGAAACGTACGATGGTGCAGGAAGTCCAGCATCTGGTTCTCACAGTGGCCACCCAGTTGTCCTCAAAGAGGATCCGGAGCACAATAGTGCTCTGGATTCCTGTGGTTTCCAGCAACTGGTATTCAGAAACATGGCTGTCTCTCTGACCCCGGAGCATGACCACCGTGGCTCGTAACCGTGGCTAGCAGCCTCACCCTCCACGAAATTGCCCACTCCTCCTTGAAAGCCATCCAAGTTGGTGGTCATCTCTGCATCTTGTGGCAGCGAGTTCCACATGCGATGCGTGAGGAAGTACTTTCTTTCATCATGCAACGTTCAGCTGCATCAGATCACGTGCCTGAGTTCGGAGTGTTAGGAGAGAGGGAGGGGAAACTGTCTCCATCCGCTTTCTCCCTAACGTGTAGAATTTGATACACTTCTATCCAGGCACTTCTCACTCGGCTTTTCTCTGAACCAAACAAGCCTCAGAGGGGTTCGCTTTCCAAGCAAGTGTGCATAAGACTGCAGCGTCATAAATAACATAAGAAACTGACTTATACCGAGTCCGACCATTAGGCACCCTAGCCAGCGTTGTCTGCACTGACTGGCAGTAGCTCTCCAGGCAAAGGGTCTTTCCCAATGCTGCCTATAGGCATGGGCGTGGCCAAGGGTGGGGGCAGCTGCCCCCCCAATCAAGTAAATAAATAAAATACTTAACTAAGTGACCAACTGCATCACAGATATTTCGGTTCTCCCCCCCAAAAAAAAACCTGCCCCCACTACAATAAATCCTGGCTACGCTCATGCCTATAAGTGCCTAGAATCGAACCTATGATTTTCCGCATGCGAAGCACATGCCCGACCATTGAGCTATTTGGTCCTTCCCTCGAGGAAGCCTGTCCTAATTTCAAGCCCCAAAACTAACCCAAACCAAAACCCAACAAAACCTTCAATATCCCGTGCGTAATTTACTTGAGAGACAACTGAGCTCGGCGAGACGTCTGAGTATTTTGGCATTAAGTTTCAAATGAAAAAGAATAGAAATGCAATGATTTAGGACTGCAGCGCCAATACGCTTAAAGTTTTGGTTTTATTATTAATATTAGTATTTGTTTTAATATCGCCATGATCTTTAAGCACACCGACGCTGCAGTTTCTTACTTGGGAGTAAATTGCATCAAAAAGAATGGGACTTATTTTGAGAAAACACGACCAGGACTGCAAATCCCACTGACGACTCCGGAGAGGAGAGCGAAACGCGCGCTCTGCCTCCCCACTTCCGGAGAACTTCGCCCGCATCGCGGTGCGGTAACTTTCTTTCTAACGCTCTCCGCCCCCGCCCCGCCGGGGTCCTTGGAGGCGCTTCCCAACCCCAAACCCCATTGATTTCCAAGGAGCTGCTTCCCAGCTGATGTATTTGGGAGGAGGTGCCAATGACTTATTAAAGCCACACCGTGCCCTCGCCTTTGTTTCGCTCCGAGGCGCTATTAAGCATGCTTGGCGCGGGCGCATAACTAATTCCTTTGCGCCCAGTCTCTTGGATACTAGGGGGCTGACTTGGGAAGGTAGAAGCTAATTGCTAATAATGGAGAGAAAGGAACCAGCCAGCATCGCGGGAGTGGTCCGGCATATGGCGAATGAACGGCCTCCAACGCTCAATATTCACGTTTCCAAAATATTAATGAGATTAGAGCAACCTGCAGCTACGCGTTACAGCTTGTAAATGGGGGAACAAGCGGGGGGCAGGGGGAGGAGAGGGGGAGTGACAAAGGCTTGTTATGCAAAGGCCGGAACAGAACCTCAGAGTGGAAAATGTGTGTTGGTTTTCCCTTACACCCAGTGCCCGTTTAAAGATATAATTAAGAGAATTAAATGTAATGAACTCCCCCGCTCCCGCAACCAGGGAGCGATGCATCTTTGCAACAATTCCGTGAGGTCCGTAAGGCTGACAGGTGCCAAGTAACTCAGCGAGCCTGACGTGCGTGCTCTTCAACTAAGCTTTTACTCAGAGTAGACCCATTGAAAGTAACAGACATGACTAAGCTAGGGTCATTCTTTTATATGGGCAGGGTCAGCTGTGAGAAAAACCTCGTTGACGACCAGCCGCTATAATCCTAGATCCTGCGATCCTAAATTGTGATCCTAGCCTCATAACTTTATTTTATTACGTATTTCTTTATTTAGTCCACTTACATTCCTCCCCCCGCCCTCCATGGAGGTCAAGATAACCTATATGGTTCTCCCCTTCCTTATTTGCACCCCACGAAAGGCAGTCACTCACTGGCCGGGGTCACCTTCATGGCTGAGTGGAAATTTAGACCCAGGTCTCCCAGATGCTAGTCCAATGCTCTAACCACTGCACCACACTCAGTTAGCATGTATTTGTTCAGTGTCGTCGAGCGCAAACTGACTAGCGTGTTGGGAACCAGGACGAAGACCTTTCCAAGTCCAAGCTTAAAATGTTCTTGCTCCAATGGAAGCAAAGCCCGGTTTAAGGAGCTTACGCCTTTATCCTTGCAATCCTGAGGGCTTTTACCCTTAAAACAAACAAACAACAACCCCGTTATGTTCAGTAGAGCTTACTTCGGGGAAAGTATGCATTGGGCTCGTTTATGGGGGCGGTATTTGTTTATTTGCTTGTTTTAAACCTAACCTTCCTCCTGCCAGACTTAAAGCAGGGGCCACTTCAGTACAGCTAAGCCTGCGATCCTAGACACACTTAACGGGATAAAATGGAGCTTTCCACTGAGTCAATATGAACTTTCTAGTCAAGGATTTGTGTGCTTAAGGCTCCCATTGAAATAAACGTGAGTTGGAATGATTTAATTGATATCAGGGTCATCTGTCTCCCTCACTCCCAACGCGAGAGGATGCTTGGGAAGGTTCCAAGTGAGATCCACTTTGGGATTTGGTTGCTTTTAAAAACACCGCTATAGAGTTCTATGGGCTTACAAAGCCCGATCCTATGGACATCTACTCAGAAACAAGTCCTACTGAGTTCAAAGGGATTTGCATCCTGAGCCTATGCCTGTCTACTCAGAAGCAAGTCCTACTGAGTTCAAAGATATTTGCAGCCCGATCCTAGGCATGTTCACTCAGAAGTAAATTCTAAGGGATTGATAGTCCGATCCCAGGCATGCTTACTCAAAAGTAAGTTCAAAGGGATCTGCAGCCGGATCGTACCTATACAGGCTTACTCAGAAGTAAGTCCCGTCCCCCGGGTTCCATGACACGCACACCCGCTGCCAAGCGTGCCTAGGATCGCAGCCTGTGTTTAGACTCGGTGCAGGAGGTGTTTTGTCCGGGAGAAGCAGCGAGGCAAGCCCAGCCGGGCGACCTGGCGGTCCTCGCTGAACTTTTCACCTTGCCCAGGGACGGTGTCACCCGCTCCGTCAACAACCCCCGGGAGCTGCCGGGCGAGAGTGGCTCGCCGCTCACCGGCAGCAGCTCCGGGGTTCCAAGTAACCCGAAGATGGCCGATGTTTATCTCGGCCCCGGCGAAGGCGGCCGCGCGAAAGGTTATCAAGGGGGCAGGTGCTTTGTTACGCGGAGGGAAAGTGACACTCTCACCTGCTCGCTTCCTGCGCGGGCTGCCGCGGCCGCCTATCAGGACCAGGAGCCACGAGGCGAGCCCCCCAGGAGCTGCTCCGCTCCTTGTCCAGAGCTGCCGGCTCCCGGGGGGGGGAGGGGGCAGGAGAAACGAGCAGCCCGAGAAAGGAGAGACTGGCAGGCGAGGGAAGTGGGCGGGATGGGGGGGGGTATTTCGCAAAAGCTGCTGTCCTCTCCAGCGGGACTTCCTTCCGAGTAAACCTGCGCTAGTGATTTGCGCTGAATCTGCTGCGGAAAACTCACGTTAGATTGGAGAGACCCGAATCTCTCCAAACCGAATCTGAGCAGAACAACATTCACCACGCATGTGGTTCCTAGCAACTGGCATTCAGAGTTATACTGCCTCAGACAGTGGAGATAGAATATCCACTTTCTATGCCATGCGTAATTTTGTGCGCTTCTATCACGTCGCCTCTTACTCCTCTTCTTAAAGGAGAGCCTCTCCACCCCCTTGATCGTTCGGGTTGCCCTTTTCTGAACCTTTTGCAACAATAGCCTTTTTGAGTTGAGGCGACCAGAATTCTATAAGAGTATTCCAAGTTACAAGGGGCAATTTGGGAGAGAGAAAGGGCTCTTGCCTTCATAGCCTGCCGGTGCGCTCATTGGAAGCTTTTATTTGACCGCTGTCGGAAGAAGAGGGTTGGATAAATGCCCCCGCCCCCAGCTGTCAGCCAGCAAGTCTCTCCTGTTGAGAAATTATACACCACCTTACTCAAGAATGAAGTCCAGTTTCAAAATAAAAACATTCATGGAAACAATATAAATATACCCCTGGCTTAAACCAACAACAACATTTGCCCCTCGTGGGATTGTAATGGGTATCGGTGAAGAATGGGATCCCACAAACTACTGAAGGGGAAGTATTTTAGGGTATCTAGATGCTGAATTGGTTTAAGATAAATGCTCCATCGCTACTGGCGATCCCTGACACACTTCCTTGAGATTATTGCTAGATTCATGTCGGTAAGGAAAGTATGAAGTGTCTAGTACTAGGGTACGAAATGTATTATACTCCTAATAATATTTAACGTTTGTGTAGAGCTTTTAAGCGTTCCAAGCGCTTCGCGAGCATGATCGAGTTGCCATGATTATCACAACCCCGCAAGTATTATTGCCACCACCATTTCCCATTGCGGCTGAGAGAAAGTGGTTTGCCTCTAGTCACCTAGTGACATAAGGGCAAAGGGACATCCCTTCGTGTGTGAGAGGCTATAAAACGACGTGTTATATAACGTGTTCTTAAGCGCTTACGTCCTTCTCTGTCCTGGAATTACTTCCCTGTTTGCAGTTACGCAGAGTGCAGGCGGCTGTACTCTGCGCACCCTCAGAGGCACTCCTGACTTAATAATTATTTCGAATGCTTCAGAACTGAAGTTCTGGCGCTGGAATCTGGTTAAGAGGCTCAGCCTTGCTTTGTGAGGCTCACGTTAAGCCTTCCCACAGCAGTCTAGACTAAGCGGGATCGGGCAACTAGTAAAGTTCTGGGATGACCACGTTGCACCTCTGTTGGCTTAAGGCTTCCCAAATAATCTCTTTTCAGTAATAAATGCGGGAGTTTAGGTTGAGGCTAGCTAGACAGGGAGCTGCATTGTCGCGTCCTCTTCCATAGCGTAGCCGGAAGAGGCCAATCAGGTCTTGGAAAAATGTACGCTCGAAGGGTATCGCCCGGGCTATATCTAAAGTTTAAATTATTTTGCTCCGGATTCCGGAGTTCAGCATACCTTCCTATCGGGACATAAGACGCTCAACGTGTTTATAGTTCGGGGCGTTCAATTTATTTTGCGATTCATATTTCGCTAAATGTGGGAAGGGCAGAGAGAACCAGCCAGGTATAGTTGCTTTGATCTCACAGGAGCGGAGGAAAGGCTAGCTATGAATGTAACAAGAACCAGTCATCTGGCATAATAAGCGCAGTTCGAATCCACGCATTTCCCTCCCCTTCCCGAGCAAACGCATTCACGTCTCCAAACATAGCCCCAGTTGTCCTAAAAACTTTTTTCTTGGAAGTAAAGGAGCGAGCTCCCGTCTGCACGGTCATCAGCTGGTAAGTCGTCTGTTGGAAATGGTTCACGCGTTCTGCTGAGGCTCAGTGACTGATGAAACCCAGTGTTGAACAGGCCAATGAATCAGCCCAGTGGAATTTGTTTCCAAACAAGTAAGGCTTCAATTCTGCATCTACCTACTTGGGGACTTATGAGTAGATGTGCATAGGACTCAGCTGTGCATAAATGGCTTACACTGCATATACATAACTCTACTAGGTTAAAGTAAAAGAGCATCGTGAGAGTCAGCGAGGGCGAAACCAGTGGGATATATAGAGGATTAATATGACTGGGACTAAGGTCATCACCGGTTTGAACGCGACTGCTCCCGTTCAGCAGGTGCGTGAATTGTGAAGTAGTCCTGTTGTGATGTCATAGAACAATAGGGTTGCAAAAAGGAGCTTCTCGATTTAATGAACTTTCACCTAGCAAGCAGGTCATTGGTCTGTCTAGCTCGATATTGTAGCTCAATATTGTCTGCACTAACCGGCAGCGGCTCTCAAACAGGGGGCATTCCCACCTTACCGGAAGATGCCGAGAGCTGAACCTAGGACAATGTATGTGATCTGAAACTAATATATTACCCTTTCTCGATTACTCTGCAATGTACAATGTAATGGCATTTCTGGAGTAGAAGGTGTGAGAAACCCCTTAGTAAACGTGTTCCTGAAATGTCTGTGCTGATGTATTTCAGACCGAGGCATTTGCGAGGAATTGCGCTGACCTCGTATTATCAATACTTATTATTAATAGCGAACCATCGGTGCAGACGCGCTTTATTATTTGGCAAGCGGAGGGATCCTGCTGAGGGGCAAATCATTCCCTGAAGCAAGTCTCCTCGAGACTTACCCGCACGTTATACCGTTTCCTGTAAAGACGCACCTCAACAAAAATTGTTGCTTTTAAAACTTTTTTTATTTGTTCTTTCTCTCTCTCTCAAAAAAGTTACATAAACAATGGCAGCTGAATTTGTTAAAAAATAAACGGATCGTGTAAAAAGTCGTTTGGTTTAAAAAAAGATAAAACAGAACCAGTAGCAAACATCCAGTAATAAATAAACAACCTGTCGCTAAAACATCACAAAAGCAAATGAAATGGACATAAATGTTTGACACAACAAACAAAAATGGTAGTTTCCCGCGTTCCCCTCCCCCCACCCCATGCTGTTTGCAAATGAGTTTAATAATGACGATTAGAGACATGGCTGAGTTCGACCTTGGTATATTAATCCAATTGGCAGTGAGTCGATTTTCTTTTGGAGCCGCGTCTCTCAGTCTCCACTCCCGGCGGCTTATAAAGTGCTTGCGCCAAATCCCACCTACAGAAGACGCCAACATTCGGTTTGGATGAACGTTGAGGAAAAGCTAAGCAGGATACAAACAAAAATCCGCTCCCCCTATTTACAGCCCGGGAAGAAAGGGATACCCACTAACCCTGCCCTCTCCACCGGTCCTCCTCGTTTGCACTCAGAATTTGTACAGCGACTCTGTATTCCGGATGCTTTGCAAGCGGCCAGGTTGCAAGGAAAGGTACTTGCCTTTTCGCTAGCAAAAGCCAAACACCCCTTGGGCTGACCGGGACACCGGGGCGGATGGCTAGAAGGCAGGTCCGCCTGGGGACCCCTCGCTCCGGAGGAATTCCAAGGAGGGCGCTTGATCCCAAGCGAACTCTATTGGAAGGAAGGCTGCAGTCATGAGCGCACAGGAGCCCCACTGAACACGCTGAGGGACTGCTTATGTAACTAAGCGCGGAAGTAGATTGATTTACATCAAGGGGGATTCCTTGCAAGTACATGTAGCGAGGACAAAACAGCCCTGCGTTTGGGAAGGCGGAGGAGCGCACACAAAGTCGGTGGACCCAAAAGAACCGACAACCAAACTCAGACCACTAGTATAGCCACAATCTTCAGGATCCCCAGGGAAGCTTGTGGGACGGATGCAGCGAGGACTACAACCTCGAAACTGTGCCCTATTCTATCAGCTGAAGTCACTTCAAAGCGAAAGGCTAATTTGCCGTCTAGTTCAGATGAAGGGTTGCAATGAAACTGAATGGAGCCTTGTTGATTGTAATGAGAGTCACAAGCACACTTCGTGGCAGTATTAAAAAGAACAATTAACATGTACCTCCGAGCAATTGTGCTTAGAATGAAGCTGAATGAGATCTATATCCAAACGTCAAAGGACAGAGTTCTCGCAGCTCCGACCCTAAATGCATTTACCTGGAATTGTTTAGTTGATCTCAGTTAATATGCTTCCAAGAAACGATGGTTAGGCTTTCAAATGGGACAGCTCATTCCTCTGCATTACTACTGAGAAATAAACCCCGCTGAGTTCATTTTGGATTATTCTCAGGCAAGTTGCTGTAACGTTACAGACTATGTCTACTTGGAAGTAAGCGTCGTTGAGGTCAACGGGCTTTACTTCCACGTACAGTGGTACCTCGGGTTAAGAACTTAATTCGTTCTGGAGGTCCGTTCTTAAGCTGAAACTGTCCTTAACCTGACTTTAGCTAATGGGGCCTCCCGCTGCCACCGCGCGATTTCTGTTCTCATCCTGAAGCAAAGTTATTAACCCGAGATACTATTTCTGGGTGACGTGAATGTCAGCTGGAGACCGAAACTTACTAGAGAGCGATCCCAAGTGAACGCTTTGGAGTTTACATGCGAGGAACCCTCGAGGAGCTGTCCCCAAAAGCAGTGCTTAATTTAGGATGGGTACAGTCCATTGTCCCAGAATCTGCAATCCGGAATCTGTTTTACTCTCTCTGGTGAAGTATATGCAACTGATTCCAGCAGGAAAGGGGAAGCAAAATTTTAAAACTAGAAAAACAAACCAGGTTACATTCAGTACCAATATCGGCTTCTAGACAATCGCTTAAAAGCTAAGATTCGAAGCACAGTTGCTTGGAAGAAAGCCCCCTTTGCTTGCTTGCGAGAACAGCAACCACAGTGCTTTACGAATAGAGTTCAAGAGAAATCATGGTTCAAAAGCTTTCCCTACCGTTCTAGACCTGCGCAGGGTAAATGGCTACTTCTAGAAAGAGAAGTTAAGGAGAGTTCCCCCCGCAGGTTTCCAAAGCTTTCTAAGGCTGGCGAGGTGAGTCCGTCAGAGCCTGCGACACGCGTCTGTTTGCCCCCACATGCCCAGGATCCTGCCCTGTTCACGCCAGCAACGTCTTTCACAAGCCGTCTGACAAGCAGTCCTCCCCCCGCATCCCCGGTCAGCTTCAGGGTCGGCTTGACTGGCAGCCGCCGATCTCACCTATCCCTCCCTGCCCGACTGACGCGCGCCTAGCTGGCCTCGTCAGAGTCACTGTAATGGGATCGGGGCGAGAACTCCCCATCGCTGCGATGGGCCGGCGGCGAGGGTTTCCTGCGCTCCTGCTGGGGCTGGCCCGACGGCGGCAGGAGCTGCGCCGGCGAGGGGGCTTTCTGCCCCAACTCTGTGAACGAGGGGAAATGCAGCGGGTCCAGTTGCACCGAGAAGCCTCCTCCTCCTGCCCCGCCCCCAGCCGGCTGCTCTTGGGGGAAACGCGTCCGGCAGTGTCCCGAGGCCTGGGACCTTGGCTGTTGCTGCAGAGCGCCCCCTACAGGCGGGGTGCAGGGCGCCCGCTCGTAAGTCTGGCTGGCGGGGGCGCCGTCGGCTGGAGGTGGGCTGTGCAGCAGCTCGGCCAGCGCGCTGATGTAGATCTGCGCCATCTGCAGCGTCTCGTACTTGGAGAGCTTCTTGTCGTTGTTGAAGGAGGGGATGACATTGCGCAGCTGGTCGAAGGCGTGGTTCAGCCCGTGCATCCGCCGCCGCTCGCGGGCGTTGGCCGCCAGGCGCCTCTGCTTCTGCACGCCGCTCACCTGAGGGCCCTGGCGGAGCAGACCCCCGCCGCCGACGGGGCAGGGCGCGCGGGGCCGCGTCGCCTCCGCGTCGCCAGGGGTGCCGCCTGCCTGGTGGTGGTGGTGGTGGCGACGGTGGTGCTCCTGCAGCGCGCACAGCTTCCCCGACCCGCCGCTCCGGCTCCGGCTGCCGCCGCCCAAGTGCTCGGCCGCGCCTGCCTCCAAAAGCTCCTCGTCGTCCTCGTCGTCCTCCTCGTCGTCTTCTTCCTCATCGTCCCCCTCAGCTGCTCCTGAGAGCAGGTACCTGGGCGACGAGGTGACCCGGCCTGGGCAGCAGATGCCCAGCCAGGCTGAGGAGAAGCCGCGACTTGTCGCCGTCGCCTCCTGTCCCAGCAGAAGGCTGTCTTCCAATGGCTGCTGCTGGGAGCCCAAATCCCTGCCGCCTTCGCCCCACTCGCTGGGCGCAGCCACGGCGCGCAGGTGGCTCATAGCGTCTGCGAGGGTTACCTCAGCGCGAGAAGTCGCCGCCGTCTGACCTGCTGCACGCGCCCTTTGCGCTCTCCCCCTCAGCCCGGGACGAACAGCAAGTGCTTCAGGAGCCCTGTCTAACCCTGCGACGCGCGCTCATACATAAGGGAGGAGGGAGGAAAATAATAATAATAATAATAAAGCACACATATACAGACACACGGCCCGCCAACAACTAGGCTTCTCCGGTTGCGGAGGGCGCTGCGCCCCCTTTAAAAAGCGGCACGCGCCGGGGTCCCCCACCCTCTCCACCTCCTCCTTCCCCGCACACACCCCTCCTCGGCGCCCCACCCTCCACCTCCCGCCCTCCTCGCGCCAGTCGCGTGTCGGCTCAGCCATTGGAGCGCGCGGGGCCTTGTCGCGTGCGGGCAGCCAATGGGCTAAAGCGTGAAGGTTGGGTGTTTGTTTGGGCTTTCTTTCTGTCTTTCTTTCTTTTGGCCAGCGCCGGAGTAGAAGGCGCGGGCAAGGGAGCAGGAGGAGGACGAGGACGGAGAGACAGAAGGAAACAAAAAGTTGATATACAAAGGACGGAATACCTGAGTGTCTCTAAGTAACAGTTGCTGTCCCGCCAACAATAAGGCGCGCGTTTTTATAGCAGGCAGGGTATTGCTTGTGCGTGCGTGTGAGGGAGAAACTGAGGGAATGGCTGAGCAGGAGTTACATATACCTGCAGTCACGCGGCACCCCGGGAGTGTGTGTGAGGTAAAAGTGTGCCAACTTGTGAGGAAGGGAAAGGCAAGCGGGAGGGCGCGTGCCTAGAAAGGGGTCCGTGCGAGCGCAGATTTCCTGGGTCGCCTAAACTGGCTGGGAGGTGGTTTTTGGACGCCCGCTGGGGACCCTGCACCTCAGAGCTCTCCGAAACCAGGAGCTGCGTTTGGTTTTGCAACGCCATTGAAGCGGCGCTTCTCCCATTACCTTCAAGGGGAGAAGGGGGGATACCCCTCGAAACCCCCTTCAAAGGCATTGGAATTGCAGTCAAGAAAGGTGGGCGAGTCACGTTCAACTCGAGACGCCCTTTCTTTGAGAGGATTTACATGGGTAGATCCTGTTGGGTTTTTTTTTCTTTTGGCGCCGGATTGGTCCAGCCTCTGAAGGTGTGAGGAAAAACTTCCTCGCAAGCGCAGAGTCGGCTTTGCCAGAAAGAAGCCTTCGGCTCGGAGGCAGCTGGTGGCGGCTTCTTCGCCGGGCAGCGCGCGCGTGGTGCGCCCTCGGGAAAGGCTGCGCTTTGCAGGACGGAGCCGAGGCGCGTGCGGGAAACTGAGCGCCCCCCGGGGACTAAATCGAGCTCTCTGGGCATCTCGGCGGCCAGCTGGCTTGGGCAAGCGGCGGAGCTCGCTAGACGCGCAAATCGAGAGTGGAAACCGAGGTCGAGATGGCCCTGAAGCTCAGCCCACACAGAGATAGAAGAAGGTCCTCCTGGCTCGCCTCTGCGCGGGGTCACCAAGGCATTTTGCGCGCGCTTAGAAAGCGCAATTGGTTACAGTGGGGCTTACTTCTCAGTAAACACGCAGAGGTTTATGGTGCACTGTTGGCCCACACGGAACACTGCCGAGTGTCTACAGCTCTGAATGCTTGTACTTTAGAGGTCTGCTAAGCACCAGCATAACCCAGGGTGCTCCCTCAAGGGGACATCGAACAAGAGGGATGTACACGAACGGATTCTAAACTTATAAAGATCCCGTCGAAATCAGTAGTATTAACATCTTCGGCATTTGGGAGTTTAGATAATTTGTAGTATTGAGGTAGTATTTTGGCTCTGTGGGTGTGCTCTGGGTCAGTGGAGATGTCTTTATTCCCCAAATCAATGCTATTTTTAAATTATTATCTTCCAAGAGGGGTGAGTTGGGGAGAGAGTGTCAGGATCCAACCACCTGAGGGAGTAAACCCTGCTTGAGGTAATACCTGCAACCCATCTCATGCACCTATCAGCCTCTGTCAACTGAGCCATCAAGGTGAGGCAAAAGGTTTGAACCAAAGTACCCTCTAGGGTTTCCCCTCCAGACAGGATAAAAAAACCTTTGTATGTCTGGCACAGGGAAACATACACAAATGCAGTAGCTATTTGTGTTCCTCTTAGGAGATTATAGTCCTTGGCAGAAATGAGTAGTTCAGGAGAGTGGAGCACTGGCTTTTCATTACACTGGGATGCACTCCTGCTTAATTATCTTGATATATCAGAAGGCCCATGCATGTCAGCATTGCTTACAAGAATACCAGCAATTAGCACATGCAAGGTCGGGTCTGCACAACATAAGGCTTGTAGGGTAGACTGGTTGCAGCCCACTGAAGAAGTTCCAGGTATCCACCATTTGAACTATTTTCCAACTTGTCTTGTGATTACTTCAATAGAGGGCCTCTCAACTCCAGCAGAAGTGAGGATGGGAGAATGCTTGCATCCATGGTCCTGCATTCATCTTCTATGGTACCTCCTGGAGTTGATTTCAAATCCACCCCAAGATTGTGAAGTGCCTAACAGCATGCTAAGATTGTAAATTGTGGGAAGAGAAAGTTTGTCCTAGCCTAGGAGGAAACAGGAAGTTCTGACTGGCTGGTCCAAACATGTCCACTCTAGGAATGTTGTATTTGACTGCTCTGTGTTTCACATTCCAGAGAAATGCTATACCAGTACAATGGTACCTCGGGTTAAGTACTCAATTCGTTCCAGAGGTCCGTTCTTAACCTGAAACTGTTCCTAACCTGAAGCACCACTTTAGCTAATGGGGCCTCCTGTTGCTGCCGTGCTGCCAGAGCAAAATTTTTGTTCTCATCCTGAAGCAAAGTTCTTAACCCGAGGTACTATTTCTGGGTTAGTAGAGTCTGTAACCTGAAGCGTATGTAACCTGAAGCATATGTAACCCGAGGCACCACTGTACAGTAGCTGACAGTGATATTGTCTAGCTACAACTTCCTGAAGCACAGGCCTAATGTTGGATGGAAGCCTCAGTGCAATAGTTCACAATTCTCAGTTCAGAAGTTCACAGACCTGAGGGCTACGTTTACATAATTATTAACACAGGGAAGACATTACTTCTGTATTTACTACCAGATAATGTATTTGCAATAGTGCTTATTTTGAACTCATCTGTTAACCCTCCTTTTCCTTCCTGCTCTTATAGAATGCTCTCTTTTACTCTGGGTCCTGGGTCTTCTGCTCCCCCCCCTTTAAAAACCCTTTTTACTTTGCTTACAAGATGTTTTTACTTTGCTTACAAGATGATGGCTTTCCTTCTGAAAATCAGCATAGATTTGAGTACATATAAATAGTACCTGCAATCTTGTGTCATGGTTCAGTGCCCTGAATTCTTTTTAAGGACCTAGCAACATCTCTGTTGGCTGCTTAGGAATGCTGAACCAGTGATAGGTGAATTTACCTTGGCTTGATTTAGAATTGGCTTGGTAATTACAAGCTTTCTTGGTGAGAGTTCAGGAAAAAAAAACCCTTAATCATTTCACACAAGTTTTCTGCTGGTTCTTAATATTGGCACATGGATGCAGATAGTGCCGCCCCCCCCCCATATTGTATTGCCCCTACAGTTCCCAGCATTAGCTCTGGCATGGAGCCACTATACAACCAGCAAAAAGAGAGAATTTTAGAAGGGAATGGGACCAAACAATCCCATGAGGTATTTGCCAAGAACATGAGCACTGGCTCAAATATAAGAGATACTCGCCAAATGAAAGATTGCATGGTTGAGCAGTCTATTTATTTAACTAACAGCAATCCATGGGAATTTAAGTGAAAATAAGGGGTTTACCATTAGAGAACTATTTGCACTTCTTTCATTCGGTGCCCAGCCTAATGGATACTAACAGAGCATGACTGGGATTCTATTTTATATTCAAATTTGGAAAATGATTTATTGGGTAAATGGTGCTCAGTTTGGAATACACCTGCAGAATACACAGCTGCAGAGATTCATTTTGAACCAAGTAATAATGGACTTCAGTGACACCTTTGTTTGTTTGTTTGTTTGTTTGTTTTGTATACCACCCTATACCCGGAGGTCTCAGGGTGGTTCACAAAACAAGATCAACATCTAAAACCACAATATATATATTCAAAATAAAATCAACAACCCAATAACTCCCCCCCCCAAAAAAGAACCACATTTTAAAAGGTCATAGGATGTCAATCAAATCAAAGGCCTGGTTAAAAAGGAACATTTTTACCTGGCACCTAAAGGTGTATAAATGAAGGTGGCAGGCGAACTTCCCTGGGGAGATCATTCCACAGATGGGGAGCCACTGCAGAGAAGGCCCGTTCTTGTGTTGCCACCCTTCGGACCTCTTGAGGAGGAGGCACACGAAGGAGGGCCTCAGAAGATGATCTCAGGAGCTAAGTAGGTTCATATGGAAAGAGGCAGTCCTTGAGGTATTGCAGTCCTGAGCCGTTTAGGACTTTATAGGTCAAAACCAGCACTTTGAATTGGGCCTGGAAACTAATTGGTAGCCAGTGCAGTTGGACCAGGATCGGTGTAATATGTTGCTCTGGTGAATCATCTTCAGAGGCAGCCCTACGTATAACACATTGCAGTAATCTAACCTTGAGGTTACAAGACCATAGACAACAGTAGTTGTCCAGATAGGAGTGTAGCTGGGCCACCAGCTGAAGCTGACAGAAGGCACTCTGTGCCACTGAGGCCACCTGAGCCTTGAACAACAGCAAAGGATTCAGGAGTTAAGCTACAAACCTGCTCCTCCAGTGGAAGTGTAATCCCATCAAAAGCATATGATTTCCCACCCATCTGGTCTACGGAACCATCCACTAACAGTGCCTCGCCCTCAGTCCTATCTGGGTTGAGCTTCAGTTTGTTGGCTTTCATCCAGTCCATTATACAGTGGTACCTCCGGTTAAGAACTTAATTCATTCTAGAGGTCCGTTCTTAACCTGAAACTGTTCTTAACCTGAGGTACCACTTTAGCTAATGGCACCTCCCGCTGCCGTTGCACCGCTGCTGCGCAATTTCTGTTCTCATCCTGAAGCAAAGTTCTTAACCTGAGGTTAGCGGAGTCTGCAACCTGAAGCGCCTGTAACCTGAAGTGTCTGTAACCTGAGGTACCACTGTAGAGGCAAGACACTGGTCCAGCACTTCCACTGCCTCACCTGCAGATGTAAAGGAGAAACAGAGCTGAGTGTCATCAGCATACTGCCGACAATGTACTCCAAACCTCCGGATAACCCCACCTAGCATTTTTATGTAGATGTTAAACAACGTAGGGGATAGGATTGAGCCCTGTGGAACCCTACATTGAAGGTTCCACGGGACTGAAAAGCATTCCCCAAGTAACACCGTCTGGGAACAACCATCCAAGTAAGACTGGAATCACCACAAAGCAGTGCCACCTACCCATAGTTCAGAGAATTGCTCCAGAAGGATACCATGGCTGATGGTATTGAAAGCCACTGAGAGGGCGAGACAAATTAACAGGGACATGTTTCCTTTCTCTCTCTCTCGACAGAGGTCATCATATAGGGCGACCAAAGCAGTTTCTGTGCCAAAACCAGGCCTAAACCCCAATGGAAATGGATCCATCTGGTTATGATGGACTAGAGGCAGTGATCAAATCATGGGGCAAAAGCAACTCCATCCTCTGACTCCCTCTAATTTTAGTCAAACAGTGTCCCTCTGTAGCGATCTAGAAACAGTATCTAAGAAGGCTGGAGGAAAAGGTGAAGGGGCTCACTTGTGATTCAGCAGCTGGGGTAGCTCAGTTAGTAGAGCATGAGATCCTTAATTGTTGGGCAGTAAGATTCCTGCATTGCAGGGGGTTGGATTAGATGACCCTTGTGGTACCTTCCAACTGTACAGTTCTATGATTCTATGTACTATGATGTTGGGGAAGATTGAGGGCACAAGGAGAAGGGGACGACGGAGGACGAGATGGTTGGACAGTGTTCTCGAAGCTACCAGCATGAGTTTGACCAAACTGCGGGAGGCAGTGGAAGACAGGAGTGCCTGGCGTGCTCTGGTCCGTGGGGTCACGAAGAGTCGGACATGACTAAACGACTAAACAACAACAACAAATGTACTTAAAGGTACAGTCAGCTTGAGCCCGGCAAGGCAATTCTTATGTACTTTTTGTCAGATGGATTTAGATGAGTAGGAGAGGATATTTTATTTATTATTCATCCTTCCTCTTCTTACTTGTGTAAGATTGCAAATACCTATTTCAGCGGAGTAAATTTACCATCAGTGTGCAGCTTGTCTCTAGAAGCTGTTAGAGACAAGGTTGCATAACCTTCTATAATGATTATGATATCCAAGGATACTTAGGCAGACTAGGATCTATTTCCCCTCTTCTATGCTTTTTTCTTCACAAAGAAATCACTCTCAGGCTGTGTCAGGCTGCAGAGGAAGCAACTCCCATGGCGGGTTGCCAGGAATGTATAAGACAAGGAAAAGTTCTTACCACCTGCTTTTTATTCAATATTTACAGAGAGAGGCTTGGAACGCAGCCTCTTGGAGTGGCATTGTCCTGAGTGACTCTCCACCCCCTTTTCCTCCCACTTCCTCATTTGTCATTGCCATCATCTCCCTTATGAGTGGCGCTGAGGGCCCTTTGCTTCTGAGCCCTTTGCTGTACTACTTTCAAGGCTCACTGGGTTATGGGAGAAGGGAATGCTTTCTAAGACACTGTGTCCATCAGCTGTTGCCCTCCTGATCCTTCCTCTTCCTCCCCCTCCCATTAATTCCCAGCTTTCCCCCTCATCTGCCTCTGAGCTGTGACCTCCCTGTTGTAATTCTGAACTGCCTTCTTCTCTGGAAGGATCAGGCTGGGGAGGTGGTCTCCACCATTCCTCCAGTGTGGTGTAGTGGTTAAGAGTGGTAGACTCGTAATCTGGTGAACTGTGTTCAATTCTCTGCTCCTCCACATGCAGCTGCTGGGTGGCACTTTTTTGAAACACAGAGCAGTCAAGTACAACATCCCTAGAGTGGACATAAAAAGGGGATGTCTGGACTAGCCAGTCATAACTTCCTGTTTCCTCCTAAACGGGGACAGACTTCCTCTACATGTAACCAGAGGTGGGTGTGGCCTCACCTGTGCAGGTAACAAAAGCATAGGACTGGCCTCCATCTCTCTGTCTCTGACAACATTTGTCGAAGAAGCAACATCTGCTTAGTTTCCAGGTATATTACTTTTGTCACTTAAGCCTGACTTCTGGGATCCATCGGTGAACAGAATATGAGTGAGTAAACTCCTTTTATACTTTTATAGAAGAGCCAGTGTGGTGTAGTGGTTAAGAGTGGTAGACTCATAATCTGGTGAACTGGGTTCGCGTCTCCGCTCCTCCACATGCAGCTGCTGGGTGACCTTGGGCCAGTCACACTTCTCTGAAGTCTCTCAGCCCCACTCACTTCACAGAGTGTTTGTTGTGGGGGAGGAAGGGAAAGGAGAATGTTAGCCGCTTTGAGACTCCTTTGGGTAGTGATAAAGCGGGATATCAAATCCAAACTCTTCTCTTCTTCTGTGTCGTGGGGACTAAAGGGGAAAATACCAGGTAACTTATTTTAGGGGCTTTAGAGAGCCTGAGCAAACGTATCCGCTGTGCAAGTTTAAAATAGGGGAATGTTACTCTGCTAAATTGTAGAACTTGTTAACACAAGTTGGAAATGATATGATCAAACAATATATCCTCTCCTGCATTCCTGAACATTCCCACAAAAATAAACTCATGCATTGCAGTAGGTTAGACTAGGGGACTCTTGTGGTCCCTTCCAACTCTACAATTCTATTCTCTGATTATATAAACTTACATACATTGGTATTAAATGAGTGCAGGGTTTAATCTACCCAAGTGCATCCTATTGACCATGAAGATATTTTATTTAAATAAAAAAGTAACACTAAGAAAATCCTCATTTTGAAAGCACTAAGCTGTTATTCTGTACTGTGCCACAAAAGAAAATCTAAAATCAAACATTTGTTTTGTGTGTAACATGTTAAATAATGCTGACTGCAAACCTGAAACCTCATACTCTGGATGTGGTTGCTCTGCTTTTGAAGGAGGAATAATGGAACTGTACTGTTACCCACAAGCCAGTTAGAAGTAAGGTTAACTGAAACAAACACTTTCTATTATCACGTAGATAGGATTAACAGCAGGGTGCCAGTCTGTGATCCTAAAGGGAATTATTTTGTTTTCAACATGAATATAAAGTAAGTGATTTGAGCCTTGTAGTTTTTTTTTGTTTTTTTTTAGTGCCTGTAGGTTTGCACGGTCAGTTCCACTGACTTCAATGAGAGGAAGGAAAAATAAAATTTAAAAATCCCTTAAATCCAAATACTCAAGACTTAACTGACTTACATAGACTTGTTTTCTTTATCTTTTATTCATCCCACTGACTACTCTTATAGGCATCTCTTCCTGGAGTAAATCCAGTCATCTATTGAAACTCCTGACACTGTCCGTGTCCTTTGCAACACATACCCTTTGCAACTACACATACATGCGGAGAGTCAATGTCAAAGGCAGTAGGTGGCTCCTTGTGGGGTTGCGTTTAGCTCTGCCTCTCTGAGAATAAGATAAATGTAAGTGTTGAAGAACTCCTGGGGTTGGCTGAATTCATTTGGTATTCAACACTGCCTGGCTCTTTTCTCTCCTATTACCGGCTCTCTTTGTATGTTCAAGCCTACTTGAGTTTCTTTTCTCTTTTGTTGGACTTGGTCCCTTTGATGTGAGTCAGGGTACGCCCTGCTGCAGAGAGAACTTCACAGGAATCGGAAATATAAGCAACGCACTGCTCAGGAAGAGTCACTGTATAGCAGCAGGAATGTCTGAAGGCTTGAACATGTATTTTCCACAGAATCAAGGTGAATCAAAGATCATCAAGGGGGCCAGAAGCAGGGGGGAAAAATCAATCAAAACTGTTCAGTTTCTTAGTGTTTGCTTCTAAACGTGTTTACTTGGAAGCCTCTACCACTCAAATCAGCGAGACCTATTGCCGAGTTAAAACATGTTTAGGATCAGGCTGAGAATCAAGCAAAGTTATAATAATAATAATAATAATAATAATAATAATAATAATAATAATAATAATACTTTATTATTTATACCCCGCCCATCCGGCTGAGTTTCCCCAGCCACTGTGGGTGGCTCCCAATCGATTGTTAAAAACAATACAGCATTAAATATTAAAAACTTCCCTAAACAGGGCTGCCTTCAGATGTCTTTTAAAAATAGGATAGCTACTTATTTCCTTGACATCTGATGGGAGGGCGTTCCACAGGGCAGGCACTACTACCGAGAAGGCCCTCTGTCTGGTTCCTTGTAACCTCACTTTTTGCAATGAGGGAACCGCCAGAAAGCCGTCGGCGCTGGATCTCAGTGTCTGGGCTGAATGATGGGGGTGGAGACACTCCTTCAGGTATATAGGACCAAGGCTGTTAAGGGCTTTAAAGGTCAGCACCCATTCAGTTTAGAAACAGAGGAAAGATCTGGAAGTTTGCTCAGAATCAAAAAGGTCCAAAGCTATAAAGAGAATTCACACAGTGTCAGAATCACTTGCTCTTCAGTTTTGCTAAGAGCTTTTCATGGTGCATTTATAATAAGTATTTTGCTTAATTTTCTGGATGCTGAATTTGTAACTCAAGTTGAGAAAAACAAAAAACTTCCTTTTTTCATAATGTAATGCCATATTCTGCCCACATCTGTAGGCCACTTGCTCATTTTGTAGCTTGATACACAATCTGTTGATGTGGAAACACCTGGATTTAAAGACAGATCAAAATTCTACTACTGCTAAGCAAGACTGAAAGAGATTACAATTAATTACATTGCTAACAGTCACAACTTTCAGGACATTTGGCTAGGGCAGATCTACATTCCTGGTTTTTAACGTTAAGGAAGGGTTAAGAAATGGTTTTCTTAACGTAGATGGACACATGACATCCAGCTTTTAATGTTCATAGTGGATTATTAAAATGTGACACCAGAAGGTGCTGCAAAGCAACCAGCAACCAGCAGTAGGGAGATAGCCCTTTTGAAAAAAAAAAGAGGTAAGAAATGCTTTATTTTACAAGTATGCCCTGTGACCTTTAGGAACCACACACCTATCATTCTAATAATGTTAAACAGATGAGTGTAGATCCATCCCTAGTGTCTATCTCCATAGTAGCTCCAACCAACAGGTTGCTTTTGCCTATAAAGATCTCTCCAACTATTTTATATCTAGGTTTTTTTTTGGGGGGTGGGCTGGGCTTGTAGAGCATTAGCTCAACTCCTAGTGCAATGCTTTGGAGTCTGTTGTTCGGACATATTTGTTTAAAATGGGTTTTGCCGCTGAGACTGCAATCCTAAACTCACCTGGGAGCATAAATCTCACTGAACTCAATGGACCTTACTTCTCACTATTACTGCTGTGCTGGGAATGCATTAGTATTATTTAAAAACAATGCAGAGGTTTCCTTTCTAAAATATTGTTTCTCGTCCATGTTTAGCCAAGTGCTTAAATAATAATAATACTTTTTGTTGATGTCGCAAAAAGTTTGTTCAGACTGGCTGTGAAAGGGGCTTCATTCTAAAATGGTGCTTTCAAATGCCGCTGTGACATCTTTGGCACCAGTTTAAGTTGCAAATTGCAACCTTACACAGGTTCCCTGGGGACGCGGATGGCGCTGTGGGTTAAACCACAGAGCCTAGGACTTGCTGAGAAGAAGGTCGGCGGTTCGAATCCCCACGATGGGGTGAGCTCCCGTTGCTTGATCTCTGCTCCTGCCAACTTAGCAGTTTGAAAGCACGTCAAAGTGCAAGTAGATAAATAGGTACCACTCTGGCGGGAAGGTAAATGGCATTTCTGTGCGCTGCTCTGGTTCGCCAGAAGTGGCTTAGTCATGCTGGCCACATGACCCGGAAGCCGTACGCCGGCTCCCTCGGCCAATAAAGCGAGATGAGCGCCGCAACCCGAGTCGGCCACGACTGGACCTAATGGTCAGGGGTCCCTTTACCTTTACAGGTTCCCTATAGAGCAAGTCCCACTGGATTCCACAGGCCCTACCATAAAAGGGCCAGTGTAAGATGGCATCCGCTCCATGGTTCTGCCCAGGCTTTTTACACCACTGTGCTTCAGATGCAAGTGGAGGAAAATGCCATCCACCAGCACTGGGCTGGTCCATGCACCAGCTGCTATGTGTTCCGCAGTCAACACAAGAGGAGCAGCTGCTGGATCAGCCCGGTGGTGGCTCATGAAATCCAGCATCTCAGTGGCCAACTAGATGCACGTGGGAAGGCTGCAGCAAGGGGAGCATCCCCAACAAGTGCGATTCCCAGCAGCTGGCACGACGCCATTTGGATTTCAAACGCGCGAGCCTCCCAGAGTGGAGGCAGCAGAACAAACGCGTCTTCCAAGAAACCTCTCGCCGTTTCCCCTTTTTTAAAGGAGGAGCGGCGAGCCTGGTCCTTCTCACGTGGAAGGGCAGTCAGGCGCCCTCGGCGTGCCTCTCGGGCAAAACGCCCAGGCGGTTGTTGAGGGAAACCGCGGGTGCGGCGGCCGCCTCCTCCTCCTCCTCCTCCTCGCCCACGCCGCGCGGGAGTCCCCTCGGCTGAGGACCGTGGCGCCTGGGAGCGCCGAGTCTCTCTGCCCAGGCGCTTTGCCTGCCGGCCCCCATTGGGTGGGTTCTTTTTGTGTCGCAGGGTTGTCCCCTGTGCAAACAACAGGTTGAATATTGTAGGTGCGGGTTATTAAAATGTCGCGGGGACAATGGCAGTCTGTGTCCCATTCGCCACGCTCGGCTTCCTCTTTGGAAAAGGGCGCGCAACATGGGACGCGGGCTTGGCTTCCAGCGTGAGGGAGTCTGCATAGCAGCAGCGCCTGCCCTGTCGCCCTGGAAATCTCGCCGCGCGGATGGAGACGCAGGGCGATGCGGTCGAGGCGGAGGGGTATAGGATGCATATTAATAATAATATAGACGCCTGAAAGGTTGGAGACACCAAAGGCTTGCGAGCCGCATGGAGACAGTGGCGACGAGCCCTGATAATAAGAGCTGTGTAGGCTTGCCACGTCGCCACCCATTCATAATTTTTTTTATGGATGGTTTACCTTTGGGAAATCTCTTCCCACAGTAAAAGGAGAACACATATCCCGGACCTGGAGTTTGTCAATCCCCTCCATTTAGAATGAATGTCCGACAAATATATGTCAGTTTTCCATCTGCAAAGATAGGACTGGGTCCAACTCTGAACTTTCCCCTGGAAGTAAGACCCGCATGGAGCACAGTGGGGCTAAGCAGGCATGTTTTAGTTTAGGATAAAACTGTGAGGTAAAAGTGCTGAAACAGCAGCAAACATGCTTTAACTTTAAAATAATAATAATAATAATGAGAATTTGTTTTGTAGAAATATAATGCCTAGTAAATGTGAACACCACTTTTGATTCTTTCTTTTTAAAAAGACATTTAAACCCATCTTTCTGCTTTTAAAAGAAGCCCTCCAGAGAGTAAAGGATTGCAACAGCAGGCACTGGTAAGCTTTCAACATGTCCTATTTATGAATGAGAATAATAATAATAATAACAACACTTGATTTATAACAGCTTCAACAAATCCCTTGAGGTTCTGCTTTGCTTCCTCCCCCTCCCACCCTGTCAATACAATGAACAGCTGGAGTGTCCACAATTTACTAAGTTGTTGTTGTTTAGTCGTTTAGTCGTGTCCGACTCTTCGTGACCCCATGGACCAGAGCACGCCAGGCACTTCTGTCTTCCACTGCCTCCCGCAGTTTGGTCAAACTCATGCTGGTAGCTTCGAAGACACTATCCAACCATCTTGTCCTCTGTCGTCCCCTTCTCCTTGTGCCCTCCATCTTTCCCAACATCAGGGTCTTTTCCAGGGAGTCTTCTCTTCTCATGAGGTGGCCAAAGTATTGGAGCCTCAGCTTCACGATCTGTCCTTCCAGTGAGCACTCAGGGCTGATTTCCTTCAGAATGGATAGGTTTGATCATCTTGCAGTCCATGGGACTCTCAAGAGTCTCCTCCAGCACCATAATTCAAAAGCATCAATTCTTCGGCGATCAGCCTTCTTTATGGTCCAGCTCTCACTTCCATACATCACTACTGGGAAAACCATAGATTTTACTATACGGACCTTTGTTGGCAAGGTGATGTCTCTACTTTTTAAGATGCTGTCTAGGTTTGTCATTGCTTTCCTCCCAAGAAGCAGGCGTCTCTTAATTTCGTGGCTGCTGTCACCATCTGCAGTGATCATGGAGCCCAAGAAAGTGAAATCTCTCACTGCCTCCATTTCTTCCCCTTCTATTTGCCAGGAGGTGATGGGCCCAGTGGCCATGATCTTTGTTTTTTTGATGTTGAGCTCCAGACCATATTTTGCGCTCTCCTCTTTCACCTTCAATAAAAGGTTCTTTAATTCCTCCTCACTTTCTGCCATCAAGGTTGTGTCATCTGCATATCTGAGGTTGTTGATATTTCTTCCAGCAATCTTAATTCCGGCTGGGGATTCATCCAGCCCAGCCTTTCGCATGATGAATTCTGCATATAAGTTAAATAACCAGGGAGACAAAATACAACCTTGTCGTACTCCTTTCCCAATTTTGAACCAATCAGTTGTTCCATATCCAGTTCTAACTGTAGCTTCTTGTCCCACATAGAGATTTCTCAGGAGACAGATGAAGTGATCAGGCACTCCCATTTCTTTAAGAACTTGCCATAGTTTGCTGTGGTCAACACAGTCAAAGGCTTTTGCATAGTCAATGAAGCAGAAGTAGATGTCTTTCTGGAACTCTCTAGCTTTCTCTATAATCCAGCGCATGTTTGCAATTTGGTCTCTGGTTCCTCTGCCTCTTCTAAATGCAGCTTGCACTTCTGGGAGTTCTCTGTCCACATACTGCTTGAGCCTTCCTTGTAGAATTTTAAGCATAACCTTGCTAGCGTGTGAAATGAGTGCAATTGTGCGGTAGTTGGAGCATTCTTTAGCACTGCCCTTCTTTGGGATTGGGATGTAGACTGATCTTCTCCAATCCTCTGGCCACTGCTGAGTTTTCCAAACTTGCTGGCATATTGAGTGTAGCACCTTAACAGCATCATCTTTTAAAATTTTAAATTGTTCAGCTGGAATACTATCACTTCCACTGGCCTTGTTATTTGCAGTGCTTTCTAAGGCCTTGTTATTTGCAGTGCTTTCTAAGTTAAAAGGTGGCAACGCTATAAACAGGCCTGCTTGTAAATCCCATTGATTTCAGTGGAATCCCTACCCCCAATGAAAATGCCTTCTCAGGCTCACTGCCGAAAGGAAATGTTGCAAAAGGAGAAGAGAAACCTATTGCTGCAATTCTGAAATCTACTTGAGCTGGCAACTTTATTCTTTAAATAGATTGCACTAAAGGACTTGTCAGATGTTACTACCCTGTCAAAGCTACATTGGCATTGAGGTCTCTCTCTCTCTTTTCACAGTCACTGCATCCAGGACATGATTTCAAGCCACAGCTTTGAAACAGAGCCACCCACCTTCCCCTTACTGGAATTTGCAAGCACGATAGCATGCATTATCTTTCTACACATACCGGTAGGTTTTTGGTTTTTTTAAGGACCCCCAAGCATGCATAGAGTGCCTAAGTTTAACTTGCTTACATAATCGCTGCTACATATTTGGGATCAGTGAAGGGAATTTCTAGATCAGATGAATCTTTGATAGACTGAAGTTCCATCAAATCCAGAATTATGCTTTCCACTATGGCTGGATGTTTCTGAGAAACCCAAAGGCAGGGCATTGCTGTATATACCCCAATCTCCAAGAAGCAAGAGGCTTCAGGAATGCCTGGGCCTATCCAGAGTTTAGTTTCCTTTGAATGAAGGTCAGTGGAGACTATGGTGTCTTTAGGATATATGGTTTTACTTACACACATGTACAACAACTTGAGCATGGGTTGGGGGAGCTCAGAGTATTAACACTTCAACAGATCTTGGCTCCTTATTAAGTTCCCATTAGTAGATCCTAATATCTAACCCTGGGTCCAGCACATAGCAAGGTCAGCCTTTGTGTTTCCAGCTTCTAGCACCAGCCAAAACTTACATGCTCACAACCCCCTCTTGGCCTGTTATTCTCCATCCTTGGATGATGCAGCATCCAGCCAGGTGAGGTGGGAAAAGGCTCACTCATTTGTTTCTATGGCAACAGTGAAACCTCTTTGGACATGTAAATGGCAGTGCCTAACCGGCCAGCTCGGGCCATTATCTTACAAAGAAACAAATCTGGCTTGTTCAGCAGGTTCCACATATTCTAGCCCCACATACACCGGCTCACAGGTTTGGAAGGGACCCACAGGTATAATCCAGAATGATCGCCCACCCCCCAAAACCCGTTTAACTATTTCTTCCCTGCTGTCATGCTCCTCTTAGCAACTGGTATTCAGCAGTATACAGTTATACCTGATGTTACGTTTGCTTTAGGTTGCACGTTTTCAGGTTGCGTCCCGCAGTACCGGGTTTTGCTGCTCACGCATGCGCAGACGCTCAAAATGACATCACAGAAGCGGCAAATTGCGACCTGCGCACGTGCAGATGCGGGTTGCGTTCTGCTCATGTTGTGAACGGGCCTCCGGAACAGATCCCGTTTGCAACCAGAGGTACCACTATACTGCCTCAAAACAATGCCTATTCCATTTGACCCTGATAGCTAATGGCCGCTGATAGATGCATTCTCCATGAATGTGTCTAATCCCACCTCAAAACCATATATCTTGGGTAAAAAAAAGGTTTGAGCATCAGACTATCCCATTTTACTAATTAAAATATTAGACTTAGAGAACTGAGTTATAATTCTGGAGTGAGCTGCAAATGTTAACACACGTGATCTCTAACAAAATTAAGTTGAAATGCTTCTAGATGGCCTATGTGTTAGGCATTCATCTTGATTTGCTTGCACAAAGACTGCGGGAAGGTTATATGACATTGACGGTTTATTGTGCCTTCATTCTGATTTGATTTGTGAGGAAGCTAAACAATACCATTTCAAAGGAATTGCCACCCCACATTTTCCAGTACAATTTCCCACATTTACTTTCCTTACTGCAAAAAGTAAGGGTGGTTTTTCTGGAAGTGGGTATGTTGTGCAAGGATGCCAGATCCACTTTAACTGCACAACCTGAATCTGCTGAGAAGCGGCTTAATCCTGCTTGTAAAACAGTGGCAGTCTGGAAGTGCTCTGTGCTGATAGCCAGAGATTTAGAAACTTATTTAAAATTGAAAGCTGGTAAGCATAGTGCTGAAGTGCCACCTACTGGCTGCAGAAGATGCAGCAGATTGCAAACATCTTTGTTAAGGATTCCCCTTACACCCCCCCCCCCCGGTTTTCCTGAAAGAGCCAGAGAGAAATCATACATCTTCTGGTTTGCTTTCTATAAATTATGTTTCACGTGGACATTGATTCTAACCAATAGTAACAGCAAACAACTGGTTCTCTGCTGTGCTCATAGAGCAGGAGTTCTCAAACTTTCTTTCCTATGGCCCACTGAGGTCCATCAGTCACAGGATGGGTGGGGCCCCTCCTCTAGCTCAGAGTGAGTTAGAAGACAAAGCCAGAGTTTGAATTAGAGTCATTAGAGTTGGCTGTGACCTAGAGGAATAAAGTTTGCAAGCTGGTAAAGGCAGCAATCTGGAGAAGAGGGTCCAAGCACAGTGGTTGATTTCTGTTTGAATCCACAGCTGTAGCTTTGGGAGAAACAAGACCATTTTTGGGTGTTAATGCTGTGAACCTCTCCATTGTAGGCTCAGGCTGTAGACATGTGTAAAGAAGCTATATATCATATAGTGCAGCGGTTCTCAACCGCTGTGGGTCCCCAGATGTTGTTGGACTACAGCTCCCATCATCCCTGAGCTCTGAGCCTTGCTAGCTAGGGGTGATGGGAGTTGTAGTTCAACAACATCTGGGGACCCACAGGTTGAGAAAGGCTGAAGCGGAACAGACTGCCACAAGAGGACTCTCCTGCCTTGCAGGTTTATAAGCAGAGGTTGGATGGCCATTTGTCATGGATGCTTCAGCTGAGATTCCTGCATTGCAGGCGGCTGGACTAGATGACCCTGGGGTCCCTTCCAACTCTAAGATTCTATGACACCACAGTCTCTGCTGTGCCTCATTTCCAAAAAGAACTTCTGGAATCTCACTATCTGGAGATTGGGGTGGCATGCAACAATATCTTTATAGCACCCGTGAATATTGCAAGGCTTGTTGTTCTATTCACAGTTTGTGCAGTCCCCTCTCTGTTCATAGTGAAGATGTAGGGCTAATTGTATGCATCAAAACAACAAGGGGGATTAAACATGCAAGAGATATTTAGGGGGGAAAGCACAGCATCTGAGCAGCAAAAGTATCCTTTATTCCTCACATATTTCTAGGCAAACTCTTTATCAAGGGAATATGGCTAAGTAATGTATCAAACCTGACCACCTTCTCCGAAATCCAGGTAATGGATCTGTTCAGCCCACCTAAAAATACACACTAGCAAAAGCAGAAAAAGTCTATCTGAAGTGCATTGGGAATAAAGGATATTGCTGTTGTTGTTTTTCCTGCACAGAATAGAAGGACATTGGTTTTTTTCTGCAACTGCTTCTGCTCTCTTGTTGCTAACCCCTAAGCTTGTTCACACATATACATTCACATTTAATGGCTGCAGCCTCAAATGGCTACTTGCATGTGCTAAAAAGCAATCACAGGTCAAGTACCACAAATATCACTGCAGTCCCAAACATGCCCTCCCTTCCTATGTAGTCTGTTCACACATTTAGCTGTGAGTCATCAGGTACTGAGGAATAAATGATTTTTGTGTGTATGTATGTATGCACTTAAGAGAATTAGGGCTGTGCTCATCTCGCTTTATTGGCCAAGGGAGCCGGCGTACAGCTTCCGGGTCATGTGGCCAGCACGACTAAGCTGCTTCTGGCGAACCAGAGCAGCGCACAGAAACACTGTTTACCTTCCTGCCAGAGCGGTACCTATTTATCTACTTGCACTTTGACGTGCTTTTGAACTGCTAGGTGGGCAGGAGCTGGGACCGAGCAATGGGAGCTCATCCCGTCGCGGTTTAACCCACAGCGCCACCCAGGTCTTAGTACGCCGGCTCCCTCGGCCAATAAAGTGAGATGAGTGGCGCAACCCCAGAGTCGGTCACGACTGGACCTAATAGTCAGGGGTCCCTTTACCTTTAATGGTATTACTGATTTATGCCTGCACTGATTTCAAAAATTTGCTGGGCAGCTGTACCACAACAGAGCCTGCCTTGCCCCATCTTGCCAATCTCCCACCTCCATGTTGCATTCCTGTGAAACTTATTCTCTCTCTTGGAAGGCCTTTCTGTGGTGGCAGCCAAGCAACGCAGTCCAGCCTTGCACACAACCACGGTTGCGTTTGATATAAAGCAGTTTTCTTAGACTTATTTTTCTCCTGCTTTTCTGCGAAAGAACGCTACTCTGATACAGTTAACATAACAGAAAGCAAGATAATACAAACCAACCAACATAGTCCAAACAGCTTTACTTTAAAGGAAACAATTCTCTTGGGTAGAGTGTTTTGCTACTGAATAAGCAACCTGATCTACAGTCAGTTAAGATAGATTCCTTGGCTTTAAGCCAGTTTTAGGTTTCAAACACATTTACATTGGAGCAAGTACCACTGAACTCAATGGGAATTACTTCTGAGTAGGCATGCAAAGGATTGCACCGTTAATTATTTAGTTCAAGGGTGAGGGCCAGTGGTCCTCCACATGTTGTTGGGAGTGCAACTCCCATTTCACCTGACCATTGGCCATGCTTTCCGGGGCTGATAGGAGTTGGAGTTCATCATCTGGAGGCCTGCTGGGTAGTCAGCCGTGCTTTCATTAATGTCCAAGGCTGAACAGCAGCCCAGTACAATAGATCAGCTGCTTAATCCAGTCCAGGGAAGAACAGGCAACACCTTCCCTATGCAAATTAGATGCTCATCAACACTTCCTCTTGTCCCACTGCTTTCCCCCAGGGAAAGCCGCTCTTTTGCACTCAGCAGGAAGAAACAGCAATTTGGATGTTCTCTGGACTACTGCACTGAAGAGTGTGTTTTCCCTAGGAAAGGAGCAGGGGCAAGGGGAAAATCCACTCTGACCCAAGCAAAAGTCCTCAGTCACCACAACTGCTGCATCTGAACATTGAATCAAAGACTAGGGGCTATAGTAACACTGGTGTTCTTTCTTGGTCTTCTAAATTATCCAGCTTGGGCAGCATGTGAACACTTGAACTGAAGTCACTCTGCTGATGGTCTGAAACTGCTGCCATTTTCCTGCTTCGATTCATCATGGGCTCATGGAAATGTTAGCCGAAACACCATTAGTCACGCACAAGAGACACACACCAGCTGATTCATGGTAGCCCCAAGGTTTATAGGAGGAAGTGTTGGATTTCCTCCTTTTGTTGCAGCTATTAATATTGGATGTGCTCTGATTTATTTCAAAACCCACAACAAATCTGTTCTGTAGGCAAAAAGTTTGTTTTGCTTGTTCACCCTGAACACTTGAGTAGTTAGAATCGGGTTGTTTGTCTACTCTCAATTATTCTAGTTTGGGTAGCCTTTTATTTTAGTCTATCTCGTTCAGGTTTCTTGCTCTGGTAGGGTCAGGGAGAACCTTCTTTAATTGTTTAGTCTGGGAAGACTTTGTTTCATTCTTCTTCTCTTATGCTGTGATTTTGCTATCCTGTTTCATTGCATGTTATTGAACTTACCTTGTCTCTTTTGTTGTGTTAATATACCGTTCACCACTTAGGGACCTTGGGGCTGAAAAATGATAGATAAATCAACCTAGAACTACTACTAAAGCTATTATTATGAGATTATTCTGGGCATTCCACTTCTATTTTTTATTTATTTTTTTATTCAAAGTTATAACAAAACATATTTTCCAAAAACATATCCTTATTCCCCCCCATTTTTCCTCCCCCCACCCCCACAAAACCCATCCCCCACCCCCTGACTTCCCTCAGTTCCAGTCTTTGGTTTCTCCAATAATGCTATTTTCTGCATGTTACAGAGTTGTATAGATCCTCCAACTGTTTAGCTAATTATTATCAGTAAAAAATTGTGGATGTTTATTCAAAACCTGCCAAGGAGTCCAGTTCACTTTGTTGCGTCTTCAAATACTTTGTGAAAGGTTCCCATTCATCCTTAAAGTCACAGTTATTCTGGGCATTCCACTTCTAGCGCATGCTGGATCAGGGAATCGCAGTGCATCCTTGCTCTGTCTGCTGAGATGCAGTTGCTATCCATATTGGCAGAAAATGGAGGAGGGGGGAGATTATTATTATTTTTATAGGATCTCTCTACTCCAGTAGGTGTTGCGCAGTGGTGGTACAGTGGTGCCTCGCAAGACGAAATTAATCCGTTCCGCGAGTCTCTTCGTCTTGCGGTTTTTTCGTCTTGCGCAGCACGGCTATTAGCGGCTTAGCGGCTATTAACGGCTTAGCGGCTTAGCGGCTTTAAGAAAAAGGAAACAAACTCGCAAGAACTTGCAAGACATTTCATCTTGCGAAGCAAGGCCATAGGGAAATTCGTCTTGCGGAACGACTCAAAAAACGGAAAACTCTTTCGTCTTGCGCGTTTTTCGTCTTGCGAGGCATTCGTCTTGCGAGGTACCACTGTATTCAACAGGGCAGCTTGATTTTTCATGGCACATCCCAGCCCTTCTTGCCACACATAATGCAAGAGTTACTGGTTTAATGGATCATCTCATGAAGATTTTATTTTACCACAAGTATTTTGTTGGGAACTAACCCAGTTGAGAGCACAGCTCATTAGCTTTTTCTAAAGGCACCTTGATTGTAAATATTAATTAAAAAAACCCAAGGTATTAATAGACATGTTTTTTTTATTATTATAAAAAAAACATTCTTTATTAAATATTAATAAAGCATTTTAACCTGTAGCTATCCCTAGAAATAAGGAAGTTCACAATACAGCAAGCTAAGAATTCACTGGATTCATTCACCAGAAATAGCGCGAATCCAACGGGAAAGTCCTACTGCACAAAAGGAATGGACTTGGAAACTATTTCCTTCTATTTTAATATGATTAGGGCCAAACTAGGCAAGGTGGCTTGAGAAACGTGGGGTTCTCAACCATTGCGATTCTATTATAGAGGTTGTGGGGGAAGATCAGAAGGCTGCAAATCGCAAATCTCCCTGAGCTTTGAAACGGGAAGTGAACCTGAAAACAAGTGGCGGACTTGGGACTCTCAAATTACAGTGGCATCCTAGGCAATGCTAAAATTTGGTGCCCCCCCATCTCTCATGCCCCATTTTGGGTGCTCCCAACAGCATGGTGCCCAGTATAGCTGCGCTGGTTGCACTACTCTAAAACCGACTCTGCTGAAAAGTAAATCAGCCTTAGAGAGCAGGAATTTTTAGTGGAATAATCAACAGGTGGTGTAAGGCATTGAGTACCTCCTTCTCTACACACCTTTTAAGCTTACCCTGCAAATGATCCCTTGGCATTGCATTTGTGTTGCCTTGGCAAACAACGGACTAGAGCCATGCATTTGATAACCTTACACCTGGCTCCACCCCTACCTGGCTCCAGGTATACATGCACTGGAACCTTGCAGAGGGTATGCTTGGTGGCCGTGGTTTCTTCTCGCATACAGGGTAGTGGAAACAAGCAGAGAGGCAAGTTTAGAAAACAATTTTATTAGACAAATTATTTAGACAAATTATACACAGAAAGCTCTGCCACTTGTAACTGAGGCCTCCAAAATGTGTTTTGTGTATCAGTATAATAGGCAACACATTGAAATAATTGGTTTATCACTAAAATCACTGCAACATCTGGTATATCCCTCTAGTTTGTTGTAAAGAAATTTCTTTCTGTTCTTCTTCTTCTTCTTCTTCTTCTTCTTCTTCTTCTTCTTCTTCTTCTTCGAAAAAGTCAGTTGTGTAGGAGCTCATGAATGTTACAAGGGGAAACAAGTTGTGCATGCTTTTAAACACTTGTACCCTAGAAACAAAATGGCCTTTTGCATGATAAGAAAATTGTTCTGCCTTACACAGTAGACAATATTATGAAGATTTCATACAAAAAACAGTGACAGTACAAGATGCTTTCCCAGAACAGAATTAAGCATCAAAATAGAATAGATCTGAAGAATATATCTTGAAATTTCTCCTAAAGCAGATCACCTAAGTTGCTTCCTATAATCAAGGCCTAGTCACATAATGGAGTTAGGTTAAAATAAGTATTAAAACAAATTAAAAATAAAACACGGGATAAGTTGGCTCGCTTTCTACTTAATCGCATTTTAGTTTTTAAGGATTACAACTGAAAGCTCATTTTACAGATCTAAACAGGTAAGAGTGTTAGCTTCAAAAATGCCGCCGTGCCAAAGGAGGCACTGTTTTCGCCGTCATCAGTTTATCGTTCTATACAATTGGCACTCACGTCAAAAATACATCTATAATTGAATATGTAATAAAGATTTAAACAAGAGATCATTCTTTTGTTTTCCTCCCCTCTCCTTTATATTCTTGGAGTAACACAGGATTGCAATTAAGGCCACACCAATATTTCTCGACCGCTGCCGTCCTCAAACTCTCACACCACACTTGCAATGATGGATAGTATTGATTTCGAAGAGCATTTATTAACCTTCCTTGATCTGTTTTTCAAGCCCTTGGGAACTGAAAATCAACTGTCCCTCGATGTATATGTGTGTGTGTTTTTACCTACCAGTTTTTCCCATTTTGTCAAAAGTAATTCCAAAGTAATAGATGATTAAGGTTACCCTTAAACACAGCTGAATAGCCAATGCAAAAACCTAAATGAATGAGTTACACATCTAGGTACAAATGTTACATTGCCCTGGATGTTCTAATAAAATAAAAGGCATTAAATATCAAACAATGCAAATAACATTAAACCACCCTTCCTTTTCTTTGCGGAAAACCCCCTGTCCTGTACATCTTTCCAGTATACAACACTTTTTTTTAACTAAAGCTTTATTAGACAAATTGCAATAGCATCAGCTTCCATTTTATTAGATATATACATGAGTACATATATATATACATATACCAAGGTATATGTGTATATATATATCTATGTATGAGCTACTAATTTATTTAACAGAACAGAGGATTCTGCCATATGATACAGTTTACTGTACATAAGGAAAAGAAAACCTTTGAAACACTGTACAATCACATAAAGGTCATATGCACTGTTGCAGTGCAAAAAGGAGATTTAACTGTAGTCTTTACTGGCATAGCAATGGCTTCTTGAAATCCTACAAAATTGCATTCTCATATTAGGTGGCCTGAATGGTCTCTCCCTTCTCTTTCCCCTTTCTCTCACCACCCCGCCCCAAACTGTAAATACTGCAAGGTTTGCCTTTGGTCCACAGTTAACAGGACACAGAACAGCAGTGAAGCACTGGAATGGATGCAGCAGAACACAGAGAAAAGACTGAAGTTATTGCAATTGTATAAAAACTCAAAGGCAAAACAATACAAAGGTATTTCAGTGAAATAACCCCATATATTTGATATAGGTTCAGTGTCTCTTTCCTTGTCTTCAAGTTTATGAAATGCTGTACTAGTAGAATGTTAGGGAAGTGGCAGACCTGTTGGTTTTTTTAATGGTGGCTCAGTTGAAGTTACTTCAGAGTAATCCCACTGGCCAGAATGAGTTGATTTGATGGTTTACAGAGTTGGGGCCATAATACATTCTAGAAAGCGCTTATTCCAGAGACACACCAGTTGAGCTAATGGAGCTACTCTAGAGGAGCTGGACTGAAAACCATGGCCTCAAGTAGAGAGAAAGCGAAAAAGAGGAGGGGAAGGATAGTGAGTTGTTACTAATACTCCTGATTTCTTTTTAAAAAGTTACATCCATGTTAGTCCCACAAATATCACAGCTGCTCCTCGCAAAGGGAGTCCTAGAAAGAAACAGTGACAAAACAATGTCTGAAGCTTTATATGGAGGTGCCTCGGTCTGGGTCGTTACCGATATTGAGCCCTAAGGTCGGAGTTGGTTGATAGGGAATTGAGGACATCGTTTTGATGGGACTTCTGAAAAAGCCCCCATTCGGAGCCCTGTGCCTGAAAGGGCCAGTTCGGTGTTCAGGCACACTGCCAAAAGAGAATCCAGAAGCAGCTTTAGCTGAAAGCGTACGACTAAGAGTCTGGATCTGTTCTGGTATGAAGGTTGTGGTAGTGATATGAGTGTTCCTGAAGTCACTGATCTGCTCTAGTGCTTGACGCGTGGGCAAAGTATCAATGTCCAGGGGAGTCAAGTCTATAGATGAGGTGGAAAACTGTTTATGGGGGCTCTCGTCATCTGTGCAGAGGCTGTTCACACGTCTATGGAGGTGCTCCAGATCAATTTCCTTGTCATCCTGTAAGGCAAAAAGAGGAAAAACAACAACAGCAGATCATTCATTGCCACCTTTTTCTAGACAAAAACAAAAGAAACAAAAACACCCAGAAAGATTTTCCACAGAATAATAATCAGAACTATTCAAATAAAGAAAACTAGGCTTGCTGCACATCGGTTAAAAATAAGAGAGGCTCAACAAGTCCTTTGCTGAACCATCTCACTAGTTTAAGCAAAACTGGCAAAAATGGTGCCTGACTTTACAACCGCCAAGGCAGAATGCAAATAATGTGGTAAATCTTTCTTACAGGGTGAGTTGTGTGATTTGGATGGCATACAAGTGCACTCTCCCTTTCCAAAGCGTTCATCTTGACAATTTAGCTTCTTGAACATCTGGCTGCAGATGCTGCAGAGAAATGCTTGTTGGAAGATGAGGATTTGGAAGTAGGATGCTCATGACTTAGACCAATGTTACATGGATGAGAATAACTTTTGTGTAATGAAGATGAAACACAGTGAAGTGTTGAATGACTGGAGAAGATTGTGAGAGCTGCTGGCTGTCGACCACACATTGCAGTTCCAGTGTGATGTACTCTTTTGTTTCGCGTTGGAAGGGCAGTGCTATAGTATGACAGTTTAGGCAATTGCCTTTGACTCCTTTCAACTCTTTGCCGGCTCTGGGAAGGTATTGGAAGTGAGAGGACATAAGTTCTAAGCAGTGCTGCTATCTGACATCACAAGGCCCATGTCCATCCAATCACCCTTAGCTTCCCATCCATTACTGTGATGGGTATTTAGCTATTGATCCACAAAAATAACAGCAACCAAGGTTAGGGTCAAAACCAGATTGGCTCAGAATAAGTTATTGGTACTGGCGGTGCTAGATTACCCAATAGGCAGACTAACTGCATGCTTAAAGGTAAAGGGACCCCTGACCATTAGGTCCAGTCGTGACCGACTCTAGGGTTGCGGCGCTCATCTCGCTTTATTGGCCGAGGGAGCCGGCGTACAGCTTCCGGGTCATGTGGCCAGCATGGCTAAGCTGCTTCTGGAGAACCAGAGCAGTACACACAAATGCCGTTTACCTTCCCACTGGAGTGGTACCTATTTATCTACTTGCACTTTGATGTGCTTTCGAACTGCTAGGTTGGCAGGAGCAGGGACCGAGCAACGGGAGCTCACCCCGTCACGGGGATTCAAACCCCTGACCTTCTGATCGGCAAGTCTTAGGCTCTGTGGTTTAACCCACAGTGCCACCCACGTCCCTAACTGCATGCTCAGGGCACAGCAAAATAGGGGCACCCCACTCCAAAAGAGACTATTTTTTAAAAAAATGATGTTAAATATTCCCCCCAAAAAAACATTGGAGTGTTGAAGTAGTCATTGTGGGAAATATCAGAACTTTGTTAGACTTCCTTACACTCCACTCCAAACTCTTTACTCATTTTACTGTTCTCTTTTTATTACTTATCCCACCTCAACCAGGAGGTGTCATCCTAATGCAGATAGAAACAACGTGAGGAAACCAGACACTGTCATGTGTTGCACATGAGATACATGCATGTATGTTTCAGCACACATGCAAATTTTGTGCCATTTTGAAAAATAGAATTTTCTTTTACAACTTAAAAGTATTGTTTTTATTTTGAAGTACATATGGCTAGGGCATCGTAATCTTTTCAGTGCTTAGATACTCTAAAGAACTGAATCATTCTCTTGGGAATTTTTAGCTTCGATGCAATAGAAATGTTCAACAGAATTATAGCTAGCTTTGCAATCAAGCTTGTTCCCCCACCAAGAAAAATATATATATAAATTAAATGAAAATTTGGAAATGTCAGCAACAAAATTTATTTCTGTAGAAAACCAGAATCTCATACTTTTTCTCCATCCCTCTTTACATTCCATAGAATTCTCAGTAGCTTTATTAAATATGAGAGACTTAAATTTATCAGCTAGAAGTTTAAATATTTCAGGAATATAAATACGTGGCCAGTCAGTTCCTTCTCCCTCCTCGGGGAAAAGCCCGCAAGAGCCGCGTGGAGCGTGTGTGCGGCTCTTGGGGGCTTTTCCCGCCTGCATTCGCTCCATAATTAGCTTCCCCTTACTTTTTAGGAGAGAAAAAGTATGTCTTATGGAGCGAAAAATACGGTATATTGGGTGGAATTCAATGCTGTGCTCTTCGAATCATCCTGATGGAACAATCCCACTCTTCTCATAATCCACTTTGGTGAGCTGTTCTGGAGGTTTCCCCACCTCCCACCTTGAGTCAGTTTTGAGGGGGGCAGGAATGTGTGTGTGGGGGGGAGAGAGAGCAGGGAAAGCCCCATTGCGTGAGCTGAACTCCTTGTGCAGGGCTTCTGCTGTTGAGGCTGGTTAGCTGAATCCCCCACAAAACTTCTAATATGCCATATCCACAAACAAATGTGGATTTGTAGAAAATAGCTTTGGCAACACATCTTCCACCCTGTTTGACTTTATGACAACCAGTTCGCAAGCTGGTTTGGTGGAAGAAATTTTTTAGAATAAACAATGAATTTGAGTAAGGTTGATGGAGTTGCCAGCAGCTCGGCCTAAGAGCTTCAAGGCAGCCAGACTTTCCTTCTAGGTGTTAAATGGAATACGACTCTACTTTGAAAATACCAAGACTGCTAATTCTTTCCCCCCTATTTCATCATCATAAAGCTTCTGTGACTTTTTATGGAGCATTTCCATATTTTGGGTTGCATCCAGAGCTGCACGAGGGAAGTTCCACTCATGCAATGGGGTGCATGGGTGTAGCCAGGATATTTGTTAGTGGGGGTAGGACTTTGATAGAGGGGGCTGAACTGATGTGATTGGTCAGTTAGTTCGGTATTTCTATTGTTTTACTTGATCGGGAGGGGACAGCTGCTCCTGGGCTACACCCATGATGGAGTTTCCCTTTATTTCCTCTCCTTGAGTGCCCTCAAAATATTCTCCAGAGGGTCCTCCAGCCCCCTGGAGCAGATTTTAAGGGTGTGCAGGGGACTCCAGGGAAAAGTTCTGTTGCACAAGTGGAAGTGTGCTCTGCTAGCAGAACAGCAGAGTTTGGCATGGCCCAAGTGGCTTTCTAGATGTTAACTGTGATGATTGCTGCTAGTTTAAATGTGCAGTAACAATCAAACAGCCAGCAGTGGCAGATCCAAACCACCACGATGAGAGGTATCTCTTCTGTGAGTTATTGCCTGTGTATAATGGGGTCTCTGGGAAAGCTGATACCTGGAAGTATCCCAAGTATCACTAGCAGTAGGCTTGTCCCTGTTCTTCCTCTTAGGGCCTTTCAGCACGACCAGGATTATGTGTGTAATCACTGTGTTTTAATTTCGCATTTGCGTGGTCCATGTAATTTCCCTCAAGGCCGTGTTCTGTTTAGGGTGGGGCGGAAGGCTGAGTGCAAGAGACACAAGGCAAACAGTACAGGAAAAATACGGGGAAATGGAGACAAAGATCATGGGGAAATTGTGGAGGGGGGAACTGCACAAAAGACTATTAGAGACAGGAAGTACTGTGTGCTTTGTGTAGAATGGTCATGGAGAAATAAGGAAAAATTGTGAGCCCTTGAGATCACATGCTGAATTTCACATATTGACTGGAACAAACTAGCAAGATCTTTGCCTGCTGTGCTCTAGTTTGCTGCTCCTTTGAATCGTGTTGTCTGAATAACAACAACTCAAAGCAGCACCTATTGGTGTTTTTTGCTGAATTTTCAGTAGGGGTGGGAAACCTGTGGCCCTCTGGAGGTTGTTTGATTCCTGCTTCCATAAGCTCCAACCAGCATGGTCAATGGTCAGGCATGATGGGAACCGTAGTCCAACAACACCTGGAAGGCCACAAGTTCCTGAGCTCTAATTTAAATGGAAAAGCTCTTATATTTTGAAATAAAATGTGACTCATGTTAAAACTAATTTTTGATTTAATATTTTTGTAAGTAATGCTAGATGCCTAATTATAGTAGTTGGTTCATTTAGTAGCAAAACATGCTTATTTAGTACCAACAGTACTAAATATTTAGTACTTATTTAGTACATGTATATGCTTAATTGAATACTTTGGAAGAAACAACATGTTACCCTATTTAATATTTTCTGGTAGTCAATATGTCAGAGATTCTGTTATTCACTTGGCCAAAAGCAGGACTGCAGTGATTCCACTGAAGTTACTCTAAAATATGATGACTTGCTCATATTTTTCCTTGTTTTGTTTTCAAAGCAAAAATTTCTGCAAAATCCCTGCAAAATTCAGTATAAACACCTGTATGTTAACTCCACTAATCACTGACTAGTAACATGTAGAAAAGTAAACAGAAGGATGAAGTAATTATAAATAATATGCACTGAACACGTATTGACTCTGTACGGTGTGCGCTTTCCAAATTAATATTCAGCTTTGCTAATATAACCTTTTTCAGAAAGGTGAAAATCAAAAGCCCCCTTCTGTGTTACTTGTTCAAATGGGCAAAGGATGGAGAACGGTAATATGGAGCCAGGGCTCTGTTTCATCCATGATTATGCATGGATCCCCTTGCCTCAAGACATGTAGGGTTCTCTGGATCCAGGAGCCCCGATTGTAAAGGTGTGTGCATTCATGAAGGTTTCCCTGCCTCAGACATCCATGGTAATATTAGTGTGGATGGCAGAGGAGAAGCCATGTACAATCAGAACCAGAAGTGTAGTTCCACAGTCTCTTTCTACATACTTTTCTACACACTTCAGGTGAGTAGCACATGAAAGGGGCCAGAGAGCACCAGGGGCCTTGTTCTCTAGTTACTATTTTTTTCACTAGCTGCATTATTTCCCCATTTCCTACCACATCTTTGAAGTGGTTAAACTTAAAGAAACCAGATCCTCCAGGTATTTATCCACGGGAAACCTAACTGCACATACTAATTCATTTACAAATTTAGAGCCTCATGTGCCCAGTGTTGTGTGCATGGAGCTCCTGTATGTGCAGGCGTCCTCATTAACTTACACAAACGGCAACTCTGCACATGTATCCTCTGTACATAGGAGATTGCCCCTCTGGTGAGATAATTTGAGAAGATTGAACTCCTAGTATGCATTGGAACCTTCATGTGTGATTCACCTATATTCACCACCTTTATGATAAGAGTTTAAAATCCCATCATCACGTAACTGTCAGTCTGAATATATAGACAAATATATACATATTTGTACTATTTTGTTCTGAATTTCCATATGTGAAAAAGAATGTGGTTGATGCATTATCAACGTGGCTGGTCTTCCGATGGTGACAAATCATATGAGTGCCGTACCATGTGGTATGCTGCTTGTGTGTAGCAGTATCAAATGTGGGTCAGGCCAGTATTAACCACATCAGTGCAACCCTTCATTTCCAGTCTCTTTGTGTGTGCTGCATCAGCATATTTAAAATTAGCCTGCATCACAAGGGGTCCACTTCACACAAACAACATGCCATACAATATGGCAGCCATAAAATTCTTGTCTTGGTGGGAACCACACTGCACTAGTACAAGAAATGTGGGCCTACGTTTGAAAGCTTGCAACATTTAAAACAATTAGTTGGTCCAACAATAGATGAATTAACTCAAGACTGACCAGATTTTGACTCCAAAATTGTATTTCGTCTGGAAATATGCACTGAAGATCCCCTTCATCCTTTGTCACGCTGTTAATCTTTCAGCATAGAAATAAATTTACAGTGACACTCTCAATACTTACACTAGTCATGGTGAAATCCACTTTTTTATTTTGGCCATTACTGATGTCTCAACATGTATCATTCTGTGATGGCAGAGATGTCTCGAGACTTAGCAGCAATAGTGATAGAGGTAACAAAGTAAGATAGGCTCTAAGTCTGATAAGTGATAAGAGATCTGCCTTAAAAGGAGTTACTCTATGACAGCCTACTCAGTCTCATGCCCTCTAGATGTTTTGGATTACAGTTCCCTTTATCACCGACCATCGACCATGCTGGCTAGTAATAGATGGGAGCTGCAATCTGACAATATCTGAAGGGCATCAGGTTGGGGAAGACTGCCCTGTAAAATGCAAAACAGCCATGAGCTAAGACCAGAAGCAGGTAAGAGGAAAACAGTCCAAATAATGGTCCAGTTAAGCAAATTGTATAAAATTAGAATATTGCCACCTTCATTTTTCATTGTAGTTTCAATGTTGGACCTGTAGCATTTTCACAAGTGTTGCTAAGAACACCCTTCCTCCCTACAACTACCCGTTTTGAATGTTGTGATGGAAGCTAGAAAGTGGGCCATTTTAATATAAAGGTGACTCAACATTGCCTATTTGTTTCATTTGATTTATGGGCAAGCCTTGCAAAAACCCATTTGTTTCTAAATGTCTGCTGCCCTCCCCACAGTGCCCTGTACTAATGTGCTGGATTGACACTAGGTCAGGGGCATTGTGGGTGATGCAAAATGGTGCCTAGACTGGCAAGACAGCTGGTGCCATGGTTGCTTGCAGTGGTAGGAAAAAAAGAAGAAAATAAGCTGTGCTACTGGTTTTGCTAATGGGGAGACCCATCCCCAAGAAACTTTTGGAGAAGTTCTTCTCTGCCTCTTGAAAAATACAGTGAAATAGCCCCCCACCCCAATTTCCCTGCCCACAAATAGGATGGAGAATTTTGAGAGACCATTTGCACACAGTCAACGACAATTGTGGCATTAAATCAGTACTAGGGCATGGACTCCCTGACTAGGCTTCTGATTCTATTACATCCCAAGAATGGCTCAACTGAAGTGGTACCTATGAGCTCCAGAGGTCCTATTGAGCTCAGAGACATTACTGTTTATGCTAGGAGTAGACAGCGTGGTGGCCTCCAGATGTTGTGGATTACAACTCCCATCATCTCTGAACATTGGGCACCATCTTATCTCCCCTTGGTTTGTATGATGCCTGAATACTAATTTCTAACATTAAATTCCCTTACTTGATAGAGTCACGCCTTCATTTTATTCAAATTTGGTATTTTGTGATTTTCTTCAGTGTCACTGCTGAGTCTGTGACATTACAGAATGATACATTATCTCAGCTGATGTCAGAATGAAAACAAGGGGAAAGACTTAGGGGTGATATTTGCCCAAACGCCACCCAATGACCCACACTCCACCCTCTCAAGACATCAAAATGAGACACCACTCACAGGATGGTTTGTGCATAGCTCCATAAAATGATTGCTCCTCTTCTTTCACGTGTGCCTTGATCAACAGTGAAATATTCAACAATGCAGACATTTAAATTATCACCAGGCTTCAGAGATTACATCCCATTGAGATTAATGGGGACAGGTCACACTTCTCTCAGAGCTATTGTTTAAGGCTGTCTGCAGACACAAGCAGACATGACTGCGTGGGTTATTTTGGTTCACAGCTGGAAAGTTATATTCACAACCATAAGGTAAATTTTCAGTACATTATTTTTTTAAAAAAAGAAGAAGCTTGCATTCTGGAGCACAAGACAGCAGCCCAATATGACTTCCAATTTTGGGTTCTGCTGCCCTTCTCATTGCCCTTCAGCCAATGGACTGAATGGATGATAAAATGATTGTTAGCATTGGTTCATAACTGTTGCAGCACTGAATGAACCCTGTACCTTGGATAGAGGGGATATTCAGCACAAATTTCCATGTGAAGTTCTAATTTACATAAAACTTCACTGTATAATGTGAACTCTTTTAAGACTCAAGTTGCAAGCCAGCAAATCATGATATAAAGGACCAAGGGACCACTTTACAGCAAGTGTTTACTTGCCACCACACCCAAGCTGAAATGTTGCAACATCTGAAATACCTAAATGGTCCACCCCTTTTTATTCAGAAGTAAGTCACAAGGATAATGTTCAAGTTCCTTCTAAATAGTAGACTGATTAATCAGACCCTATGCTTGCTGGTGCTGCTACATTCTCCATTTTTCTGTACTCTTACTTAAAAGTAAAGACACACATGTGCCTTGATAAACGGCAAGCCTCCTTAAAAAGAATGATTCAAAAGTGGAGAGACACTACACCCAAACAGCCTAGGAAATAGACTTAAACATTTCAGTGCTGGTTAATCAAGCTCTAGTTTACATTTGATTCTTAGATGATGGTGAGGTTTATAGATGCACACCATTCTTTTGAGTGAGATGCACAGATGGACTTTTGCAAAGCAAATGAATGCCTATTAGGGCCATTCCACACATTATGCAGAAACAAACTTGGGTTTGCAACACCTAGTGTGCTCAATTAGGAGCAGCAGCCAATACACTTCACTGATTAGTGTACCTGGATGATACATGTGTCTGCCAACACATGTTCATTGCATTTGCATGTTACATTTTTAGATGTACACTTAAAACAGTTCAGGTGTACATCCGAACATGTAATTGTGAAGTGGCCCTTAGACGGTGTTAAGAATATGAAAGCAAATGAGAATTTTTTTTTTCTTGCAATGATTAAAATCACCAAGGGCTGGTAACAAGAACCAAATTTGAACCCAGTGGCTTGGATACAATGAAACCACCATATGGCCAAGGTGGCCCTGGGGCTGGTGTTTCTCAATAGCAGCCTTTCCTTCCAAATTGAAAACTTCTTTTGAAACAGAAGGGGTTTCAGAAGCCATTTGAGGTATGATATTGAGGTCTACTATCCAAAGGGGTAGAAGTAAAACAAACCCCACTGGGCATATCCAAGCACACATAAAGTAGCCTTTGGCTCTCTCCCCCATTACAAAAAATGAAAAAAAAACCCAGTTCTTTTAGATCAGTAGTGAGGAACTTCTGGCCCGCAGGCAATTTCCCCCCCACATGTTGGTGATTAAGAGGGATATACTGCTAGAAGGCTATAGTAAAACATTTCAGAATACACATTTTCCTTCTCACCTCTAGTGCTATGATGAAATGGAAGGGTCTCATACCTCTTTTGAAGGAACCCGCGAGCCTTTTCTTTTATTCCACCATGTTTCCAACATTGCAATTAAACAGGAGAGAACAATCCCAGCAGCCAGTATGCAAAATACACCTGCAAAGCTCTTTATGTCCAAAGCTCCTCCTTTATATTTAGGGTCCACGGAGGAGTACAGGTCACACTGGCCATTCTTTGGCCACCACTTATGCTTCAGTAGGTCCATGTGTCCATTCTGCTGAAGTTCTAGAATCCTTGGGGAGAAATTACAAGAGTCATTCAAAATCTCATTGGCAATAATGAAGAATTCCTTACACAGCTGTACAGCCCAAGCCCAGACTTTCCCAAGATGAAACTTATGCTGCTCAAAAGATCTCATATGCGTGAAAGCAAAAATATCCCTGAAGTGGCTGGCCAAGCATGCATTCTGATATCCAGCTCATATGACTTGAAGCAGTCTCACTAACAAGTGCTGCTGACAAATTAAAGTAGCACCTCGGTTTACGTTACCCTTGGGTAACATAAACTTCAGGTTGTGAAAGTGGCACCCCTGGAAGTGTGCACATGTGCAGAAACGGTCCCTCCAGTTGTGGAAAGCTTGGGATCTGATCGGAGCTCTGGAACGGATCCTGCCCGCAACTGGAGGTACCACTATATTAGAGGGCTGCATCTATGGCTGTCCCATGACATCTGTCTAGAATGTAAGAGAAGCCTGCTGGGTCACACCAATGGTCCATCTAGTCCACAGTCCATTGGAAGCCTGCAAGTCAAACATGAGCACTGCAGCACTCCATGCCACCTCTTGTGGTTCCCAGCAAGTGGTATTCATTTTATTCATTTTCATTCATTATATTTCTGTGCTTCTTTTCACTCACACGAGTCACAAAGTGGCTTAAAAACAATAAGCAAGAAAACAGAACACCACAATTGCAACATAAACCATATGAAATAATTAACAAATCCTCAGTAAAACAACCACTTTCTGTAAAACACTATTAACAAAACAACTTTTAAAAAAGGCTATACAGCACAACCACAAGAAAAGTCATCTTATAAAACTCACAAAGCATGACAGCACTCATAATCCATATATATATATATAGGCAACATTAACAAAATATCAAAAACAAACCAAGCACATGCTATCTCTCCCCACCCGCGTCACTCATTGTCTTCCACTCAGTTCACCAAAAGGCACATACACACGATACCTCTGACAGTGGAGGTAGAAGATAGCCATCACAACCAGTTTCAGATGGCCAGGCTGATGCTAAAAATGTGCAACTGCCATGTAGAAAGCAGTTGTGTGCTTTCATAATCCACTCCTGAAGATATTATGGGATGTAAGCTCCATCTGAATCCATGGAAACGACTTCCGTATGACGGCCACAATCCACTGTACTATAATATGCATGCACCCCATCGAAGTTGCTGATACTTAAGCATAACTAACTCTGAGCTGGCTATGAGAAAATGTGTTTAGGACCAGGTTTTAAGTCACTTTAATGATGCAGCAGGAAATGCGAGTGTGAAGTGTGTTGTAGGCAGCCCCCAAAGCACAAATGGTTTGATATGGAAGAGCACTGTTTCAACACTACTTCAGAGCATATCCTTAGCTTGACTAAGCAAGAGTGCATGGGGGACAACTGCCTTGAGCTGACCCTCGACCACTCATTCAGCTGAGCTAGTCTTACAGGTTGCCATGCATCCCACATGGCTAATGGGGATGGAGGCTTGCTCACTTCAGTGGCATCAGGAGTTTATGGGAAGGAAGCCTTTCCCTGCCCTGACTCCCATTTTCCCAGCTACAGCGAAACACCTGGAATACAGTCAATTGCAGTCTCAATGTGCTCAAACTAGGCCATGCTTTAAAAAGCACTTTTATTGATTTTAAGCACCTGCTTAAATTTCTCTCATTGAAATCAACTGAGCTTAAATGCAATTTAAATTTAGCTCAATATACAGTCTCTGTTCTAGCCACTTGCTCCTGTGTTCTAAAGAACAACCAACTAAGGATTTTTTCACGTGTAATCTTCATTTTTCCAAATTGTCTTGTTAGGAAAAAAATCACATTAACGGTGGCATGAAAGTCTTTTCTTTTTGGCCTTGAATATGTGCATTTTGTCTTAGACCAATGCATTGGTCCTTTCTCTTTTTATACATTCAGTTACAGAATAATTGCTCCATTCTCATTACTAAAAAGCTGTTCCATTTGCCTGTATAATTCCTGATGACACAAGACATCTTTTCTGTAGGAGAGACTTTTATGTGTATGATACTTGAACATTAAGTTGCTCTTTGAAACAGAATTATGTCTAATTGTATGCCCACTAATGGATGTTAATGGATGGGAAAGATCTCTTTCCAGATATCAAAAATATGCACAATTCAGAGATAAAGATTTCATAACTAAGCAGAGGAGTTGTAGATATGGAAAGAGGCGATTATAACCTTCATTTAGGGAAATGATGTATCAAGGGAAATTACAGTAGAATAAAGGTAACGAGTCTGTCTATCTGTTCTGTGATACCAAAAGTAATATCTGATTTGCCCTTCACAAAATCAGTGGATGTTATTTCAGTCATTTAATAAGAGGAACTAATTTGTGCTGAGGTTTGTGAGCTTAAGAGAAATCTACCTCCAGACCTTTCTGCTGTACAAACTCTACTAATTTTCAGCGCAGTTTGTTTGAGAGAATAATGGAGGATGCTTTGGAGGATAATATTAGTCACTGAGAGCAGTGTTTTAAAGAGAGACCTAAGGCAATGTCAGCCTTAATTTGACAGCTAAGAACTTACTTTTTTTGCAATGTGCAAATGTCCCACAAGATGGCAGCCTCTACATAAAAAACAATGCTCACTGCTCCAGCACTCGTGAAGAGTAAGTACATGTTTCTCAGCTAAGCAGCAAACCTGCGCATCATCACTTGAACATGCTAACACTTGTTTTTTTCTGAGCTATCAAGTATACCAGGTTCCCTCAGACTTTGGAACTGTAAACCCTTCTCCTTGCCCCAGTAAAAAACAACACCACAAAACTAGCTGCTCAGACTTTGCAAGCTTTAGTCCAGGGATAAGGAAACCAAAGGAACAAGGAGCAGGGCAGAGGTACACTGTGGGGGGATGGAGAGTTGTCCAATCAGCCCAAAAGCTGGGGACATCAACAGCATACATCAAATAATGGGACATGGATGTTTCAGGGCTGGATCAGTGCTCTGAATATTCACTGCCACAGTTAAGATGCAGTCACAGAGATGGGGAAGTGGTACTCAAGTGATCCCCATTGCAACTGGATCTGTTCAGTCAAGACATCATGAACATTCTTGACATAAAGAATGGGGTATGGGATACAAAATTCTTCATGGCTTGCTCTGTTGATGTTTCAGAACCTTGTGCTTCATTCATATGTGATCTACTTCATTAGCACTTACTCCTGAGATGAAAGACTTGGAAAGAGTCTGGAAGAGCAATCAAACTCCCTCCCTGTTCCTGGCTATGGGGTGTGTGTGTGTGTGTGTGTGTGTGTATATATATATGTGTGTGGATTGAACAGGCCTCCCACCACCCATCACCAATCTCCTCCTTCTGTCTGCCAAATGTCTGGTGGGTGAGAAGCTTGGAGGTATCCCTGCTAGCAGAAAGTCCCCAAGCAGGGTTTTCCGAGGGCAGGGAGTGGGTGGGTATGAGCTGGCCAGAGATTTGCTGCATCCTGAGCTGCTCTTGCTGCCTTAACCTAATGGCAACCTGGAGTTGATGCAGGGGCTGTGCAAAGTTGCCCTGTCCCCTTCTACTGCTTCTGCTCCACCAAGGGGTTTAGGGATTTGGATTGCATCCTAAAGCTGCAATACTATGTACACTTTCCCAGGAGTAAGTTCTATTGATCACACTGGTGGAGGAAGAGGACTGCGGGGGGAGCGCACTGCCCCCGGCAGCGCTATCCCAGTGGGGTGCCATTGCGGCTGTTCCCCCACCTGCGTTGGGCACCACGCCCCCACAGGCGGTGTGCCACGCCCACAGGATGCACATCATGCCCCTGCGGGCGGCGCACCCACATCCCCGGGACGCACGCCATCCCAGCCCCGGTGCTGGAGCATGAAGCTCCGCCACTGATTGAACACACTGGGATTTCCTTCTGAGCAGACACCCATTATAATTCTCCTGTACCATAGAACAGAGGTGGAGAACCTGTGGTCCTCCAAATGTACTTAGACTCTAACTCCTATCAGCCCCAGTCAACACAAGTAATAATAAAGGAGGATAGGAACTGTCATCATAGAAAGCCACTGAGCAGAGGCACACTCCTGTATGTTATTTACTTCAACAAGATCTCTATAAGAGTCACATCACGCTGAATTCTAGCATGTGTGTGCCAGGGGAATGCAACAAACAGGAACATCAGGCCCACACAAATTCCTTCACATAACCTAAGTTCTAAGTGCATGCACAAATACACAATTATAATGCTGTTCATCATTTTTTTTGTGGTGGGCAGTTTGCATGGGCTGGATGTATTCAGCCTAATGTATATACACTGTGATTGGTTTGTATAAAATGTTATGCGTGCGATAGGTGTATGGGCATGCGGGTCTGTAGTGTTTTTCCATTTCCCTAGACTGCATACAATGTGAAACTATTCTAAGGAGAGATCCCCTAGATTAAATACATGGTTGCTGGCCGGTATGGTGTGTGACGTTTGGCCCTGGGAAATGGATATCATAGTGGCACAACTGTTGGGCCTTAGCAAGGGTGAGGCTCCAGTTGGTCTGATCCAAAAAATAGAGGGAGTGGGGAAGGAAAGCTATGTGTGAGTCCCTTTGGACCAGAATCAGAAGCATAGTCCAACACAGGTTGGGTTCCAAGGTGGAATCTACACACATATAAAAAACCGATGTGAAAATGCTTTTAAAAAAAAAAACACGTTTTGAAAAATACATTGAATTTGGCATAGCTCACTGTCTCCATCTAGTGTCACATTGTATTTTCCACTTTATAATACATTTAAATTGTTTTATTTACAGCTGTATAACTGAGTTCCAAGAGGCTAGAACGTAAAACAGTTGCACTATGACAATACCAGCACATCAAGCTTGCCTTGCCCATGTTTATACCATAACTAAGGCATGTGCATTTATTTGGGCACAGTGTGCCAATTAATGGTTGCTAGTATTCAGACAAGAAGTGACATTATTAGGAATGCAAGTGCTATTCCAGCAAACAGCACCTCTGTGAATATACACTAGCATTTCTTTTTCTAGTAATCCAGGTCATACATTACTGAGATTCAGAGAGGCTTTATGCCACATTCATAGAGGGACCACAAGCTCTTTTCACAGATGGCTTGAGGTGGCGTGCCAATTCCTTGTACCAGGGCATGTCAGCTGAAAGACATTATTTCAGCTGCTTGCTTTTCCTCATTGAAAACCAATGATGAGAGAGGAAGTGCGAGAAGTCAAGCTTCTGGAAAATGACATGGGAATAATTTGACTTCACATGGAGAGGGCTTCCCATTAACAAACCATGAACTAGTTGCTGCAACACTGTGGGGAGAGGATGGGGATGGGGATGGTTGTGTTAGTAATTTGGCCTTGAGCTGTAACCCAGTAGTGTTGCATTCATGCAATTTCTGCCCCTAATGACAATTGACAGTACTGGGTCTTAAGTAGAACTGAATATAGGTTTACATGACCATTATACCTGTAAGCATGTTGTTTACAGTGGGTTGGAACTAATGTTAGTTGAACGTGGTTCCCAAATGAAATCAATCAGGAAAGTAATGAACTAATTTTCCGTATTATTTTCAATGAAACCTAAGCACAGGTAGTCTGGATCCACCCAAATATGGGATGCTCATTTAAATATACATAGTCTCTGGAGTGGAACATATGAGACACCATATTCTGGGTTAGGGGAGGTAGTGAATTCAATTCCTTGGCTTTTGTTTCTTTGCCTCACTCTGTTACACTTTCAAATGTAATGTTATTTGCTTACTTTCACCAGGCATGGTCCTAGGTATGGTCAATAGATCACTAGTTCTACTTGATTTTCAATTCTTGGTGATTAATACAGGTATTGCTTGTTACTTAAAGCTACGTGGGCTGAACACCGTACACTGCACTGGGAAAGTCATATAGGGTCATGTTTCACTCCCCAAACATTTGAACCTTAATGGTTCACATTTTAGTCCAAGATGAGTGCTTAAGAAGCTCTCTTTAAAAACTTAAAATACGAAGCCATAGGATATTTTTATTTTTGTATTAAAAAACTCCCTTCTTTTGCACGGTTGGCTTCTAATGGCTCTCAATCATCTGGGTGTAAAGCTGGAATAATAATTCTTCCTTACACTACAAGGCTATAGCAATTCCCAATAAATTATCATAAGTCATTCAGTTATCAGAGTGACATCCGTACTGACAGAATATGAGAAATGATGTTTCTAAGCAATTAGAGTGCTGATGACAACCATATCATTTTTTCAGCGAAATTGTTTTGGTAGTTTTTATTTATACAATTCTCCACCCACCCCAATTCATTACCCAACTTCTCAAGAGTTGTGGCAAATGTCTGTATGCCCTTCTAATATATACAGAACTGCCTGGAAGATAGGCATTTGCGTGTTCTGGATAGGGTTGCACTTTATACAAAGGAGCTGGGGCACTCCAGGATACATATTTGCTACTAGAGGCTGAAGTGACCTCTGTGGCTTGGAATGCCCTTTATCAGCTTCGTCTGGTACACCAGCTATAGCCATATCTGGATTGAGATAATCTGGCCACTGTAATCCATGCATTGATAACACTGAGACCGGATTACTACAATGCACTTTTTGTGGGGCTGCCCATGAGGCTGCTCTGGAAGCCCTGGCTAGTGCCAAATGCAGTGGCTAAGCTGTGGATGGGGGCGGATGGCGTTGTAACACCTTTGCTAAATGTGACATCTGCATTGGCTGTAACATATGCTGCGGAATAAGTTCCAGGCTGTTATATAAAAGCCTAAACAATTTGGGTATAGGGATTCTTTAAGGACTGCCTAAGCCTCTGGATATTTAGTCAAAGGCGACTATAGGGTGCACTGCTCATCTCGCTTTTCAGGCCGAGGGAGCCAGAGTTTGTCCACAGACAGCTTTCTGGGCCATGTGGCCAGCATGGCTAAACTGCTTCTGGTACAACAGGACAAGTGCCAGAGGGCACGGAAACACCGTTTACCTCCCTGCTGCAGAGGTACCTATTTATTTAATTGTACTGGTGTGCTTTCAAATTGCTAGGTTGGCAGTTCAAATCGCCAACCTTCCAATTGGCAAGCCCAAGAGGCTCAGTTGTTTAGACCACAGCGCCACCCGCATCCCTTATATAAGCACCACCTGAGCCCTTATATCCCAGCTTGATCACTGAGATCATCTGGAGGAGCACTGCTAGTTGTCCCCCATGTTACAGACTGGCTTCCACCAGAAGTCAGGAGTTTAGTGTTGCCAGTCTCATGCTGTAGAACAACCTTCTAGCAGAGATTTAGCAGGCACTCTCACTTTTCATTTTCAGGCTTCACTTTTTATGCATACAGGCTTATGCAACTGTTCAATTTGGGTTTTTTTTAATAGTCATTTTAATCATTTTATGGTGCTCATGTTTTAGTGTCTATATACTGCTGTGTACCAGCATGCTATATTGTTTGAATTGGTGTTACTGTATATAAATACTTGTGTAAAGAAAATAATAAATAATGGGGGAGATACATGGCGTAAACTATTCTTGTTGGTAGTTTCATTGCTTAACAGAGTCGCCGAGCAAGATTTTTACCCCAGTCCAGTTCTAGTTGCACATAGTCATTCATGACAAATTGTCACAGGATGTGAATGGGGACAAGCATTAGACCATACAGTCTGGACATCTGGGTGCACACCGGCATCTATATTCTGCCATAGTTAATTCACTGTGTGTGGCTGGATTGTGAGCAACAGGAATACCTGTCGCTTTGTTAGCACTTTCTTAATCGTTCATGAACGGGTACAAAACTTGCTGAAAGGGAGGGTGCTTGTTATGGGATGGGAGGATAATGAATTTGTGAAAAACACCTTCCACACTTTGGCTCAGCACTAGCTGAAGAACTGGACTTTTCTTCTTGTCTAAAAAAAGATGAATACACAACATTAAACTATAATGAAGAGTGTGCACATTAATATGAAATGAGATATTCATTATGTTTATTGTTGGAATAAGCACTGGAGGGAATTCTTAAATGTAATGCTAGTTTCTTAAACTTGCTTTGTTATTCTGCTGAGTACTTCATTTCTAAAAGTTGGAGAAAATTTGATAATCAAGATCTTCTGCGTACTTTTAATATGAAAAGGATGCACGGAAGGTCTCTTCATTTATTGGCTGCCCAGAGGAAAATGAGAATAGAAATGTGAATGTCCATTTACCAATCCTACATATTATCCCAGCACTTATTCCCAAGGGACTCACATAAATATTATAAATTCATTAAGCTCAGGGCTCTTATAGTAAACATCAAATGACTTCATTACATTGAGTCATGAATGTGCATTGCCAGTGTTACCAGAACAAGGGATTAGAATAGGTTCTGACCAGTTTTAGAAAGGCAACTGGGGGCTCTCTAATATGCTTACAGTTTTTTTGCTCTGGTTCACAATGCCATCCCTATTAGCACTGACATCATTGGGGTTTTAGTTCACCAGATGTCAAAGAGAACAACAACTACCAGACTTTTAGAAGGCATCTGAAGGCAGCCCTGTTTACGGAAGCTTTTAATGTGTTTGATGCATTACTGTATTTTAATATTTTGTTGGATGCTGACCAGAGTGGCTGGGGAAGCCCAGCCACATGGGCGGGTATAAATAAATTATTATTATTATTATTATTATTATTATTATTATTATTATTATTATTATTAAAGAATACGTGCTTTGGTAGAAGCAATTTAGGGGTGGCTTCTCATGCCACATTTTGCCCTTCCCATCACCTTACTTTCTCTATCCATCAAAATATGATTAACTTCCTTTATCCCTTCCATAGTTGTGCCCCTTTCCTCATTTCCCCTCCACCTGTGGCTCTCTCCTTTTTAAAGATTGCAAGCCTGTGTGCAGGGCCTGTCCAGTTTGGATATTTGATTCCAATTGGACGTTGATTTAGGGCTCTTAACTGAATACAATCCACAGCATCTCTTATTTATAAGGCAAGGTAGCCAGTGATGGGAAATACCACTCTGAGCCTGAGAGCCTGGTGAGATGCTGCTACTTGATCCACCTTCCTGGAAGCTACAGATGCAACCACCACCATAGACTTGTTTTATGGCCCAGTCTTCCGGGCATCTCTTTTGCTGTTCAGTACCAGGCCCTGTGATTGCTAATACCAGAGCAATCAATGATATGAGCCAGCTTTCTGTGTCAGCTTTCAGTCTGAAAGGTGGGCCGTTTGCAAACAAACAAAGATCCTTTCAATTTTCTCCAAGTAAACAAAATTCAGAATCCCATCCCAGAGTGATCTGTATATGCCACATCTTAATAGGATCAGTTACTAAGTCCCATTGCTTTTAATGGACCTGCATCACAGTGTATGTAAACAATGATCTGATGAGTGTAGGAAGTTGCCTTATACTGAGTCAGACCATTGGTTCACCTAACTCAGTATTGCCTCTACACTCACTGGCAGCAACTCTCCAGGGTTTCAGAGAGGGAGTCTTTCCTAACCCTACCTGGAGATGCCAGGGATCGAACCTGGAACCTGCTGCATGCAAAACAGCTCTGCCACTGAGAATCTGCCTCTCCTGGAGCTAGAATTAACCAGAGTCCTAGTTAATCAGAGGAGGACCCCATCAGAGGAGGACTCCAACATGGGGTCCAGCATGAGATCCAACTGCTCAGACCCTCCTCAGAATATCTCACTGGGTGCTGTTGCCTGGCAAAGAGTTGCCTCCATCAAGGGCTCAATAACATCCTCCTTTGCTTCAAAGGACAATGGCAAGATACACTTACTATTTATCCACTCTTTCCAGGCACAGTCCATGCATTCAAGCTCTGTGTCTGTGTCCTTTTTTTTCCTCCAGCGTTTTCCCCACAAAAACCTGCTCTTTAAAGCTCAATTGGAGCAAATGGCAATCTGCTTAAAACCCAAATTGACATTGAGCAGTAAAGAGTGGGTTTTCATGGAGAAAGCTCTGGGGCAACCCCCCCCCCCATGCTTGAAAGCAGAGCTCTTAAGCGCAGACCTGTGCCTTGAAAGAGCAGGTCAAAAGTTAAGTGTGGAGAGCAGGAAATGCCCTCTGTGTAATCCTGCTTACAACAGGGATATCATTTTTACTATCATATATTTTTGTAAGCTGCTTTGAGAGTCTCTCAGGGCTATAAAGTGGGATATAAGAGGAAGCTCCTGAGATCATATATCCAAATACAGCATTCCATTCATGAAACTGCAGAAGATGACTTAATGTGATCCAACTGGACTCATCCCCTAAATCTTGATCCTATGCCCTACAGACATGCCCTATGCCCACCAAGAACAGTGAAAGCAGTGAGATAAGTCCTAAGTTTGGTCCCACTGATTCAGTGCTTGCTTTGCAGCACGAAGCATCCTCTGTCAGAGTCCTACCCAGAAGGACCAGGATCAGGACTGCACAAGTCCTCTAGGAAGAGTAGGGCATCCAGGTTGAATGATTAAATCCTCAGTTTCTGCCTGGAAGTTATTAATGCAAGACTTGCTCCTAGTCCACCAAGAGAGCATAGCTCCTCTCCTACCTAAGCCTGTTGAATCGCTGACACTACTGAACAACTCCCTAGTCTGGCTCAAAAGGCTGGAACAGGACTCTGCCAAACATTGGTGTGATCCAGCCAAAATTAAGCATCTTTAAGTCTCAGTTATATCAATGGTAGGGTTTAAAAACACATGCTTAATTTCCTTTTACTGAAATTAGTGGACTTAAAGAGTACTTAATTTCAGTATTATTCCTACTATAATATTTTGTTGTTTATTTAACAAAGCTGTGAGATAGTTAAGGCTGAGAGATGGGAACTGGTCCAAGGTAATCCAACAAATAGCACTGCTGACTGTTGCTTTGAACCCATAGCTCTCTAGTCCAAGTCCAACAATATTTCTATGGCAACACATGAGCTCTCTTTAATCAGTGAGAATAAGGGAGGAAGAGTCTACTCATTATGGTCAATTGGATTTTGGATCAGAAAGCTGTACAGTAGGACTTTGCCCCTGCCCTTTTTACTTAGAGGCAAGTTACATGGAAAAATCAAACTGGTAGATAGGCTTTTAATTAATGGGTTCTGCTTGAACATCATCATTTTTCTTCCAGAAAAGAAAATCAATAAGTGAGGGATCCAGGATCTTTGACCTGCTTTTGAAGCAATGTGCAAAACCATTCCTTTACCATTGAGAAGGAAAATCCAATTAGCATCTCAGTGGCTCTTAAGAGTTATGCTGACTAGTGAACTTTAATATTTTTATATGTGTTATATGTTTATGCTAAAGTTGCAAAAGTCAAGCACTCATTACAGAACTGGCAGGCATGATATTTCCTAATATGGTAGCTGTGCTCCAAATGAACAGATAATAGGCATTATGAAACCGAGCTAAGAAATATATAGGGCTGTTGGGAAGGATTCAGTAATGGTTCCTGTGGAGGCAGAAGCCATAATGGCAAATGGAAAAGGGAAACACTAGGAGTGATTTTCTTTTTTTTAAATGCCATCATAATTCTTTAGCCCGATGTGATATTTAGGTTAAAAGTTAAGGAGGGAAGAAGAGGAGAAAGATCATTCTTTTTAATTGTGAGAATCTGGAAACAATCATCTCAGCCTTGGAGTGATGCTTCAGGCAATGTTGGTGCTTGCTCTTACACAGCTGTTCAGACATCCAATATTGGAGCCATAATTTAGAGCAACAGCATCAGACCTAACTGACTGAGCACAGAGCCAGGCTGATTTGGTAGGCTGGAGACATTATTAACCTGAATTAGAGACAGGAGGGATGGAGGTCCTTAGTCCTGTACCAGATCTGACCTGTGGAGCCACTTCTTCTCAGCTTCTATGCTGAATGTGGAGGGACTTTTCTTCAGCCAGAGCAGAAATGCAGCAAATTGCTGGTGTGGCACCACTGATGTGAGGTTTAGGGAGGCTGTAATGGGAGGCTTTCCTCAATCCAAATTGCAGGTAGGGGTGGGAACAAATCTGTAGCTCAGCAGTTGGAGGACCACATCCCTGAAGTTTTTTTGTCAGGGACTGGTTGGACGTAGAGGAATAATGCAAGGAAGCAGTTGGGAACCCTCAAGGGGAGAACGCTCAGAGCCCAGGGATTGGTGGTGGAATGACGATGAGTGGTCAGAGGGAGAAGACTGGGAGAAGGTGTTGGAAGCTGAAGAGGGCTTAGTGAGAGGGGGAAGTCTGTGGCAGAGATCAGCCAAGAGTCAGAGCTAGAAGCCGAAGCAGGAGAGTGGGATGAGGGAGACCAAGAGGCAGAGATGAGTCTGGCTGGTGAAGAGGCACAGGTGTCTCTCCTTCCTGCTATGACAAGCTCCCCTCCACACTGGTCTCCCAGAACCTGGAGAGGCATGAAGTGGGGGGAGCAAAGGCAGCCACACAGGCACAGTCTCAGACTGCTTGGGAAGAACCCAAGAGAGGAAGAGTCTTAGGCAGTTGTGGGAAGATGGGAACCTTCAGTCTCTGTAACTGCCTCATAGGGTCAAGACCTACCAAAGAAGAGTTGCTGTTCTCATTAGGCCTGGCATTCCTGAGCAGATCCTGTTTCTTCTGATAAATAGTTAACTTCACTTACTTGGTGTGATTTATTGCTGGATTGCTCCTGACCCCTCCCATAGAGTCATACAATTCTGCATACATAATGTTTGACTGCTATAGGTGACCAAAGAGATCCAAATTCTGAGGTCTCAGCATGCTATTGTACTGGGCATACACTGAATACATACTAATAGGGCACTGTTCCAAGAAAATAAACTAATCAAAATAAAAAGCAAGAGACCACAGATCGATTCAACAGAAAGTTGAGGGATCAAAAGGAAATAAGGCAGCAGTACAGGCTAGGGAGTTGATGTGATCCAGAAATTATTATTTTAAAAATAAATAAAGTGGATTACAGGGTAGTAAAAGCTACACATGACAACTTCTGCATAAACCCAAGGACTGTGGTTTCAATTACTCTTTAAGCTTGTAAACAATGACATTTACAAGGTCAAAAGGCCCCATCATACACAGCCTGCTTCTTAAAAATCAATTTCAATCACATTAAATATAAATGAAAAAAAGTGCAGGGAAGGAAAAAGAAACCACATTTTTGCAGATTTTTTATTATTTTACAGTTTCCTGCAAAACCTATTATGTGGCTACTAAGAATAAAGCCCAAAGCTTATAAAGGTTCTCATACAAGTACTTATTTTGGAGTTATCTTGCTATCGTCAACAGAGCTGTTACAGAGGCTCCAGCGGGAAGATCATATCCTTCCTAGGTGAAATTGAAGACAGAATATAAATGCTATGCTTTCATGAGCTGAAACTCCAACCTCTCTATAAATGTCCAAGAAATTCATGACAGTCCCTTACATTCAGAAATTACGTCTCTAATAATATGCATCAGCTCTGAAATCTGTTGTTTTAATGACAACTTTCCAGAGGCGGTAGGAAAACAAAATCAATGTTCCATCAGAAAACATTTTCAATTTCTCCCACCCCCCCTGCTCTGTAAAATATATTCCGTGTTACTAGAACTTTGTTCATATAGCCTATGAGTGCTAAACCTATAAACTTATATCATACCAAAGGTGCAGGGTAGCAACAGAATGAATAATAAGGGAAGAGGGTTTTGAAGATCAGGAAAATGATTCTGTAATCCTTTTAAGTCTATGTAAAGATTAAGGGACAGGACTCAGTTGGTGGCATTTGCTCTCATGCTACTGAAACTGTGCAGGTGGTCTACAAAGAACATAGAGGACTTAAAACGAGTCTGATGACAAAATCTGGCCTCCACTTTCTTGAAAGTTTTCATCCTTTGCAAAAGAGGCTTTCATTTTTCTGCCTCATTATCGGAACGCTTGAGAATTTCAGTTCATGTGGGGGTTTTGACATTGCCTTATCATTCCAAGTGGCAAAGGGCCACTTGGTAAACATTTTTCCAGCTCTTTGCAGCCTCCCTGGCTGCCCATATGCGTCTTGATCTGAAAAATCTCCAGGGAAAGAGATATCTCATGATGCCTTCCCCTGCGTTTTGACTGAATCATGGACACCTAAGAAGGCTGTGGAGTACAGACTGCTGGTGAGATGGTTTGCAGAGGTCACAAAAAGTTAGATAATAAAAAACCTTTATCTTCATCAAATTTCTCCTTCCCCTTTGGTAATTTTTGAATGTGATTTCTTTTCTCATTAACTCATAGAGAATGGTCAAAAAAATTCATGAGAAATGATCAGCAGAGCACTACGCCAGTGTGCCTCTAAATGGTAGGTTATTTGTTACCATTAAAAAGGTAAAGGGACCCCTGACCATTAAGTCCAGTCGTTACAGACTCTGGGGCTGTGGCGCTCATCTCGCTTTATTGGCCGAGGGAGCCGGCGTACAGCTTCCGGGTCATGTGGTCAGCATGACTAAGCCGCTTCTGGCGAACCAGAGCAGCGCATGGAAATGCCATTTACCTTCCCGCCGGAGCGGTCCCTATTTATCTACTTGCACTTTGATGTGCTTTCGAACTGCTAGGTTGGCAGGAGCAGGGACCGAGCAACGGGAGCTCACCCCGTCGCAGGGATTCAAACTGCCGACCTTCTGATCGGCAAGTCCTAGGCTCTGTGGTTTAACCCACAGCGCCACCCGCGTCCCATTTGTTACCATTAGCTGTGCATTTATTCACTTGAACACACCAGAGGTTCTAAGCAATTTTAAGGAGTTTTTCCATGAGAGTTGAAGCTGACAGGACCATCAATTGTAAAAGTCAGGGGTAAAAATGGCTGCTTAGTACCCCTGACCTTACAGTTCTAAGCATAATGTGAGATGCCTCATTGGACGATTTGATCCTGATATCATGCATCAAGAGCCATGAGTTACTTTGCACCAAGCCGTTCACGCTGAAATATTTACTCAGTGAATGACACTACTGTAAGTTTCAATAACACTGAGAAGCAGCTTCATAACAATTGAGTGCCATTCAATACTGATAACAATCTGTAGAAGGACCCTGAGTCCCATCTGTTGATAATCAAATCCCTCTGGCAATATAGTGTATGTAAGAGCTGAAGTAGACTGTCAACGCTGGGGTTATTTTCCTTCCTGGTCTTTACAAACGCTATGAAATTAATTCCTTCTACTCTTCCTCAGACATAATGAACAAGGCAAAAACATTCCTAGACTTCAGACTGAAAGTGGGGAAAATCACATAAAATTGAATGCCCCCATCTACAAAAAACACCCTTGTTCCATAGTCATAAGTATATGTCAAGGTTGTCCCTTTGGGGGTTACCACTTTGGAGATCACCATGGGATAAAAAGAAAAGAAAAGCAAGCAAGCAAGCAAGCAAAACACCAAACCATAGTAGGCTGGTGCCCTCACACACATTTCAACCCTGAAATGATAACTCCAAAGGAATGACTCCATTTGGTACCCCCGGGGTCAGCTTGTCAGACAGTGACCCGCTGTGTCAGACGATCCTCCATTTTTATGATTCTGCTGCTGAGAACAGGGGAGTGAGGAGGAGCTACAACTCTCCCTTCTTGCATGTTAATTTAACCTAGAAGATGAATGCCTGAATGGGGCTCTAATGATAACAGTGAACCAATATTTTGCAGTTAGCAGTTCAGAATGCTTGTTCACTTGTTCTTGGGTTTTGCATACCCCTCAACAGTCCTGCTTCAAGCGAGATATCCCAGAATTACAGAAGCCATCATGGCTTCTGATTGGATCCTGAGACGTCTTGTTTTGGCTCCTGCGAGAGTGTAGCCCCCAAAGACGTGCGCCTTGATTTTCTTCTGTGGCTTGTTGGAGGGCATGGTTTTGGTTTTGACTTCCAGAGCCCTTCCACATAAATTATTGTCCAGTGAGGAGTACAGGCTCTCCCTGGAGAAAACAATGTTGTACAACACTGAAGAATATGTGCTGCTGCTTATATTCTATATCCTGAGAGCACTTAGCCACTGACGTTTGCAATTCCACAGCCATCTTCTGGGAGAAGAACTCTGATGAGAGTATATTCCATGGCCACAGGCTCAGTTTGTCACAATCCTTATGTGCCCTGTAAATTGAGCCTCCCTAGATCATAAACAAGCCCCTTTCATATTCTTATAATCACAGAATCATAGAATTTTTTTAGAGTTGGAAAGGACCCTTAGGATAATATAGTTCAACCCCTAGAAATGCAAGAATATGCAGCTGTCCCATATGGGAATTGAACCTGCAGCCTTGGTGTTATCCGCACCACACTCTAATATAATTTAATTCAACCATGCGGAGCTTAAAGGTTGTGTGTTGCATGTAGTAAGAGATTTGCTATTTTTAATTCACTGGGATGTGTTCAGCCTCCTTAGAAGATCTTCATTTTCTAATTGTTAATGCAACCTCATGGTTTACTGGGGTGCCGTAGTTCCTTTACTCTAGCAAGACAGACATACAATATTTCTAATCAGAAGTACTGCAGTAATCTGTCCCCTTTGATTTCTGACATAGATGTTGTTTTGCTAGTGTGGACAATGATCCTGAACATTCCTTATGTTTGAGGGTGTTGTTTTTTTTTAAAAAAATGCAATATATGGAATATTTCCAAAACTTATTCCTGTTCTGTGAAATGAAATGACAGTGTATGCTCCAGTAACTAAGAAATGGGAGTCATTTGGAGGTTGGAAATCTGTATTTTATTCAAAGAGAATCTGTCAATTTGTCCATCTCCGTGATATTCATACATTTCATAAGCAGCTTTATTGCTGGTGCAGTTATTAATATCCCTGATATCCAGTGCTTTTTTCTGGGGGTACTCAAGGGCACACAATTGTCTCCTAGGCTGAAATTCCCAACACTCAGAGCCATGATTTGGATGAAAATGGGAAGTATTTCCAGGGGGAAATTGGCAAGTGGGAAAAGGATTAAGCCTCTATTCCAGACTCTCCAAGTGTCTCTATTTTCCAGGGATGTCCCTGATTTAGAGAAGCCATTCCAGTTTATGATTTGATCCCGGAATGTCCCACATTTCCTTAGAATGTCCCTATTTAAATTGGAGAAATGTTGCAGGTTATGGAGTTATCTGGCCCCCAAGCCGTCTGAAGGCAATCCTCTATAGGGAATTTAAAAAAAAAAATTGTTTAATGTTTTTATTATGTTTTTATATATGTTGGAAGCAGTGCAGAGTGGCTGGGGCAACTCAGTAAGATGTGTGGGTAATAATAGTAAAATTATGTAGTAAAATAGTAAAATTATGGAATGGAACATCCCTATTTTCATCAGAGAAGTGTTGCTATTCTGTCCATTAATTATTCACCTCACATTCTTCCCCCACCAGCATCTTAAAGAGTCTCTAACATTCAAACCAGGCAATACAAGGCTAGCTGAACCAGAATGAGGCAGTCTAACAGGTTATCCATACTTCTTTACATACATTACTTTGCATACATTTCTGTCCCATCTTTCAACCAAGGAGATCAAGCTTGGTTCCCCCTCTCCCTATCTTATCCACACAACAACCCTGTGAGGTAGGTTATACTCTCTCAGAAAGAGGGGAAAAATAATACCCACCAGTGTTCTTTATCATGCATTAGGCAGTGATCCTGTCAGCAAGAAGCCCTTTTATTGGGAGATATTGGGGCTGAACTGGGATTTTCTGCATACAGACTACATGGCATACAGCAAAGGTAAGGGGTCCTAAGTAGCCTTTGAGTTCCTCTGAGATAGGGGGTCTTCTTGGGTAGCATTTTGTGAGAGAGCCATTCATTTCACCTGGACCGCTTACTGCTCCTTAATTTTTGTGTCGGGATGAAAATTAGGATTGCACAGAATGGCCTGTCACTGGGCTGCAAATTCACAGCTGCTGCAGAAAACGTCCAGTAAATCACTGTCCTTCCTTTGAGAGCTGCAATAAATAATTCCAAGGGGAGTCTCACCCTTGGAATCAGCAGCTGCCTGAAACTGCTGGAGGCTGGACCAGGAGGCATGTTGGTATGGGAAAGCGAGAAGGAATATAGCAGCCCATGCTGCAACAGCAGAGGAACTTTATTTACGATCAGTGTCACAGACCAGTTACAACCCTTTCCCCTCTTTCCTCAGCGATAAGAAAAAATAAACCCCTAAGAAAGCCACAACTTTGCTAACTGTTTTAAGAGACCTGTTAAATCCTCTCCTTGCTTCTGAATATAATTCCTCCTTTGAACAAGGAGGGCAAACTGAGACTGGAAGGGTTAAGTAATTTGCTTATGGGCTGTGGCAGGCAGTGCTCACGAATGAACATTCAGAATGCCAAAAAAGAAATAGTAGCCACCAGGAGACAGAATTCAGGCCTTGTCTTCCAGTTCTCGATTCCCCATGGACCTTGTCTTTGCCACATCTTCACAACCCCCCCACCCACACAATTGGTTTCTCTGGAGTCAGCTCTGGTTCTATGGACATATGTACTGTGAAACTTAAGCCAGATACATTCTATGGATTGTGTCCTGAAAGCGCTTGGCAAACACTGACCCTTTCCCTCCCATGTTTCAGATAGCAAGCTGGCAAAAAACAAGAGGCTTATGGAGCCCTTGGCTCACCCCCATACATGGCTGTTAGCTGCATCCTGCTGGAAAGGAAGTAATTTACACCAGTTCCAGATTTGTTCTATTTGCATCACAATATTTTTTTTTTTTTGGGGGGGGGGGTAGAGTCCTTTTATTATCACCTACATGGTCTCTTTTTCAAATTGTAGCCAAATCCTTTGGAAGTCCTTTGCTTCTAATCCTTCCAGCATCTGTGTTAGGCCAGTACTGTTCCCCCTTTTAATCTGCAGCGTCATTAACGTCAGTGTGAAGCAATATAGTCAGATTAATTAAGGTGTCCTTCCAGCTTATATATTATAAAGTTAATGGATCGCTGAAGTGCTATTTTGCCTTTCCTCGTGCTTGGTGGGCTGATCTTTCCATGCAAGGACGTGGTATCCATAGCAATATGCAGCTCAAGTCTTTATATAGCACACAAGTAGTAATTGTGCTCTTACTTTTTATCACTTTTATATATGTACTCACCATTTACAGCTGCCATAATAGTGTTTGCTATCAACCGCTGACCAGCTATATTCAAGGCCTAAAAGGTCTTGTGCCTTCCACTCTTCCAGAGCATTGCTCATCACTAAGAAGACCCTTTCCTGGAAAATGTGTGTTTAATCAACGTTTTGCCAGGAACAGTGGCCCGGGTAGGTCTTGACTCTTGAACCAGCAGTCTGGTGTTCCACAAATGTTATCTATGGCAGTAGCGTGCTGAAGTGTGCAACACCTCTTCATACCAGTGAAGAGCTGCTAATGAAATACCCTCCCCAGTGAATCCCTCAGATTCAGTTATTTCTCTGAATGTTTTTCCCCAAGCCACTATGTCTTGTTGTAAAGTAAGACATCTGAAGTTAGACGTCCTGTCCTTACCCGCAGGCAACAAAAAGTCTTGGACAGGTCCTGTCTTTATGAATCTGCTAATAAGCAGAGTTTGCAATCTATGAGAAGACATACATTCTGGGCTAACTTTTCCCTCAGTTGGATTGTTGCAATTTGTGAAAAGGAAAGTCCTTTACCCATCCATTCTGTCGCATTTATAGCTTGCCATTATGCTTACATTCTTGGCTGCTGCTGCCCCTTTTATAAACTGGGGCTGATTTAAGTGTTTGGCACTTTCGATTGCATGAGTGATGCCTCTAGCTCTCTTCCACTGGAGAGCTGCCTGCAGAATCAGGCATCATGATAAAGTAGAAAGAAAACATGTGAGGCGAGGCAGCAAAGATGAGTGTTCTGACTCTACCCTTGTATTGCCCTTACTGTTTGGAGGGTGATTGACTGACATGTACAGCCCCTGTACGCAGTGAGGTTCCTTGCTCATTACAGAACTCTGGAAAACCAGGGCTCTGGAACAGATGGGGAACTACCAGGAGCATAGAAGTCTCCTCACTTCAGACAGCCATCTGCTATGAGTCGGATGGTGGTGGAAGCAGTGACTGGTGGGATGCAGGTGGACATGCAGTGAGAACTGGGAGTCCAACATACTGGTTACCACTTATAGAACATCCTTGAAATCGGGTATGTGGTCATTGTTGAAGATGTGGTCATTTTGGCCATTTTACAACTCTGGAATACTATACAGTTTTACATTAGGTTTCTAATGTTTTCTCTTCTGCTTCCTCTTGCTTTGATCTCCAGATTGAGGCCTTAGTTTTAGTGAATGATCCCATCCCTGGGCTGCACTTGGAATTGGATCTGATCAATGTATGGACTCTAGAATATTTATTTAGTACATACAAGGATAGGAAATGTAGTGCCCCCTCAGATGTTGTTAGACTATAACTCCCATCATCCCTGATGGTTGGCTGAGGCTGATGGAAGTTGGAATACAACAACATCTGTAGAGCATCTTGTTGGTTACTCCTGGTTTCATTAGTAGGTGTTTATATACAGCGGTACCTTGGTTTACAGATGCTTCAGGTTACAGACGCTTCAGGTAACAGACTCTGCTAACCCAGAAATAGTACCTCTGGTTAAGAACTTTGCTTCAGGATGAGAACAGAAATCGCACGGCGGCGGCACAGTGGCAGTGAGAGGCCCCATTAGCTAAAGTGGTACCTCAGGTTAAGAACAGTTTCAGGTTAAGAACGGATCTCCAGAATGAATTAAGTTCTTAACCACTGTACTCCATTTTTCAATGCAGGGAAGCCTGCACAAAATGACTATTGCTTAACTAATATGAGTAACGTTAATGTTATAAATACCACATAAATAAATATTTATTCAGATAATAAAAATTAAAGCTACTAATATATAATTCTAGGTAAAATGACCAAATAAATAAATTTGAAATAATATCACATCTTACACACAGAGAGAGAGACTGTAAGAAAGTCAAAACTAAAACAGCAATAAGACCGACTAATAATCAGTTCCAAATAAGCTTTCCTAAGTGATGGGAAACCAAACAAAGAAGATGGCTGATTGAGCTTCCTAGGGGGACTGCATTCATTGCAAACAGGGGCCATGACAGAAAAGGTCCCATCTCTTATGCACATCCATCAGAATACACGTAACCCCATAACAATTCTAGTTAGTATATTATGATTTTTATTTTTTATAAATATTGCCTCCTAGGATAAAGATACATATAGAAACAGAAACCAATAAAAGAAAGGAAAAGGACAATTTTCATTTGTGTGGATGAAGCTTGATACAGCTCTTCAGAGACACTGCAGTGCACAGAAATCACTGAAAATTATGGGATTTCAAATGCAGCTTTCTGTGGGAAACGTTTGACAGAAAATCTGTATTCGGGTGGAGGGTATATTTTACTCTAGCCTTGGCTTCTGCATACGACTGTTGCATGCCCTTCTCTTTGACATGTTTTACTCTCACCATGCAGGACACTTCCACAAAGTGACAAGAGAGTGTTTAGTTGTCAATCACAATGCTGTCAACCAAAATCTTCATGTATCTTTCTGACAAGGCTAGTCAGCCGGTTCAGAAGCAATCCTTGAGTATGTCTGCTGTTTGTTAGGCATGGGCACTGTAGTCTTTGCAGCATCTCAACAGATTAACTGCACTTATCAGAGGCTCTTCTTACTGGATTTAAATAATGGCATCAGAAATAACTGCTACAGCTTGGAGTTAGGGCATCCTTCCCTTTTTATGTAATAACTAAACAGGAAGGCTTCAGAAAGTCACTCTCATGTCTAAAGACACGACACAGATGAATATGTATCTCAGGTATTACCCAGGGTCTAGCACCCAACATTTTTTGGGTTGGGACTATAGCTGAACTGCTTTCCCCCTCCTTCCAAACTTCCAGGGAGGAAGCCAGCCATCTGGGCTGTAGACATCCCTGACAGCTAATTGTATAGACTGGTGAATAAATGCATGTGTGGAAAAAGCCCAGAATGTTGAATGTCAGGCATCAAGAACACAGAGGGCCTTTCTGCATGATCAAATTAAAGTTTGCTCCAACTTCATTTCAGCCATTGTGAGAGTTTGACAGAGTGTTAAACTTGGACTGAGTGAGAGGAGTTGTGTTGAGATCTGCTTAGGGTTGCAACACTTACTGAATGACCTTGAGCCAGCTGCTATCTCTTAGGGATGATCTGAGGATAAATTAAGCTGTGCTCCTTGGAAGAAGGGTAGAATACAAATGCAATACATCAGTATTCTGGCAATTCCCTCAATTAAACACCCCCCCCCCCGCTCCAACACAGTATTTACTACACACATACTAGATCACAAAATGGCACGGCACTGCTATAGTGGGAGAGACAGCCTTGCTGGTGTCTAAAGCTTTTCAAAGGATGCTGGAGTAGCACAGTGTCTCTAAAAGAGCTACTGAAACCTGGTGCCCTCTAACTGTTTTAGACTGCAACTGCATCATCTCTGACCATTGACTGGTTGAGGCTGACGAAAGTGCACCAGGTTGCTTAGAATATGTCTCACAAAATCAAGTGGGCATTGGTGAGGGATAATGGTGTTGCTTGTCTGCCCCATCCTAGGTGGAAATCATGCAAGCAGTGAATACAATGCTGGAAAAAATACACATCCCCATAATAGATGAGTAACTTCAAGGGAAGGTGGTTGGACTTCATACAAGGGAAAAAACAACAACCCTAGATCATTTGGGAAGTATTTAATTGCAGCTGTGCTGAAGTGTAGCATTCTAGTAGGAAGCAAGTTCACCTGCTGATAGAAATCAAGATGTGGAGGTGGTAATATCTAGGTTGCCAAGGAGGAAGAGTCATAGTAGCATGACTCTTAAAATCAGCATTGCTCAGGGGGAAATAAAGTTGGCCTGATTTCAGATTTTCTATAGTAGCCTTTGGAACCAATAACCAGTGGAACTATGCAAAGCTACAAGTTTGGCTCTTAGGGATAGCCAACCAAGAGGAAATAATCAAGAGGAAATAATAAGAGATTTACTTCTCCAGGGTCATAAGAGCTTTTAGAGAAGTTTGTGTGAAAGAAATGTTTCTGATCAATGGATATGTAACCATGTAATAGTAAAAAATAATAATGCAACCAGCCTACAAAACATACACTAGGCAATTGGACTAAAGAATGCAACATATGCCTCTCCTGGTCCAAAACAGAATTAGTTATTGCTTTGTTTGCCCTTCCCATATAATTTTTTATTAGTTTTTCATCATACAAACAAGAGCCTGAAATGAAAAATGGTACAAATAAACAAATATAACAGTAATGCACATAAATGCGCGGCACAACTGATCACAAGGTAGTTATAGAACATGGTGCCCAAATAAGACAAGTAGTGTTCAAATAACCCAAGCCACAGTGATGTTTGGGGTGCTTAAAGTTGATGGGAGACCCTTCACTGACATATTTAAACAGACCAAACTTTATCAAGGACTCTCCAAACTACTTGGCAATGCTGGGTAGAAAGGGTTAAGTCCCATATGTTATTAAACTAAACCTCATGAGATGGAGCCTCTGAGGATTTCCACTGCTGGGCAATGTCCAGCCTTGCAGCAGCCAACAACATAAAACCCAAATCTTTGTGCTGAATGGTTGGATTTTCATCACTTTCTTGGGCTGGATGAGGTTTAGGAAGGGACAAGGTATGGCCCATTGAGTCACTTCCTTGTAGCTTGTGAATGGTGATGTTGGGTTTCTGGAGCCTTTGCTAATAGCAGAGTCATTAAAGAAGGCCCAAGTCAATGAGGCAAGGGATAAATGTTATGAAAGCAGCTGTCTCCAGCTTGATCCACTTGACATGGGAATGCCTCAGACTCAATAAACACAGACCCTCCTAGTGTCATTCTTACAGTCAATCTTTAGAGTTGAGTTACAATTTACAGAGGAAGAAGACTAAGAGCAATCGACCTGCCCTGTAAACCCAAACATCTTATCACACAATTTACTGTGAGAGACAACAGCTATGATGCTTACTGCAAACACTGCAGGAGAAAAAAACACACCAAAGCCTGGTTATTACTTTTTAAAAAGAGAAGCAAATGCAATAAAAGCTTCTCAGGTACAGAAAGAGCAATAACAATATTGATTCCGGATAGGAAGACGGTCGCAGCAATTTTGCTAATACCACAGGGCCACCAGTTACTTTCAGAACTTTACTGCTGTGCCCACAAATTGCTTATCTTCATCAGTTCATATTCTATCTGCTTTCCCTTCCTCTTGGCATTTTCCCTAAATTTTTTTTAAAAAAACACTCTTGCATGTTCATCTAAAACAACAAAAAAATGGTGTGTGTTTTTAGGCCCGTTGTTTCATACAGGATGAGAAGAAAAATCACATTTGTACCATCTTTACATCTGAGCATGAAAAGCCTTTTAATAATGACCCTCGAAAACCATTTCCTCCCTAAGCCCAGGCATTAGCTGTTGATGGAGTTGCCATGGTTGTTAGGGGCTTTCTGTGGGAGGAAGAAATCTTTTATCATCAGCTTTTGACGGTGATGGTGGAAATGAGAGTGAGGAAGCTTCTGCCTTTATACTACAAGAAAGGCTGAGTTCTACAATCCGGATGCTTTCCACAGAAAATGATTTGTTCAAAAGACATGCAGAACACTATGATATGCCTTGTATCAATACAGTAGCAGAATATCCATCCTTATGATGGGTGGTATGTGTTTGCAGGGATAGCCTGTATAATGGAGGCAGTCCTCTGTGCCCAGACTCCCTGTGCCCCACTCTACCCTGCATAGGATCCCTAACTGCTAAAAGCAAAACCACTTAATATCAGGATGGAGTGTAGATTTCACCACATAGTTATGGTGATACTACTGTTGCTATAACAATAAGTAGTAGTAGTTACGATACACCACCAATGTGCATTAGGGTAAAATAAGTCAGGTCCTTGCCCCAAAGAGTTTACAGTCTAAAATCTGACACAGTGGAGGCAATAGAGGAAGGAGAGGGAAACGCACACAGATATCAATAGAGGAAGAATTATTATTGCAGCTAAATGTGCCAAGGCTAGGGACGCGGGTGGCACTGTGGGCTAAACCACAGAGCCTAGGACTTGCTGATCAGAAGGTCGGCAGTTCGAATCCCCACGACGGGGTGAGCTCCCATTGCTCAGTCCCTGCTCCTGCCAACCTAGCAGTTCAAAAGCACGTCAAAGTACAAGTAGATAAATAGGTACTGCTCCGGCGGGAAGGTAAACGGCGTTTCCGTGCTCTGCTCTGGTTCTCCAGAAGCGGCTTAGTCATGCTGGCCACATGACCCAGAAGCTATACGCCAGCTCCCTCGGCCAATAAAGCGAGATGAGCGCCACAACCCCAGAGTCGGTCATGACTGGACCTAATGGTCAGTGGTCCCTGTACCTTATGCCAAGGCTTGGTTACAGCAGGATATGATAACTAGGGGAAGGTGGGAAAAGGCTTCACGGGTAAGGTACATTTTGAGAAGGGATTGAAAGGAAGATGTGGCATCATGCCAGGGGTTCTGCGAAACTGGTCTGGCCATAGAAGTGGCAGGAATGGCTGTCATTTGAGAGATCAGGAGACCACCAGTTAAGGGAGGGGGAAAAGAGTGGAGTGGGATGTCTGCCTTCATGACTTGCCTTCTAGGCTTCCTAGAAGTACACTAGTTAGAGATTAGGACTTGGTTTAGGGAACTCTGCACTTAAACTGCTATTCAGCTATGATCTCTCTGTCTTACCTAACTCACAGGATTGCTGTGAAGATTAAACAGAGGGAGGGAATGTTATGTTATCATGCCCATGGAGGTAGAACATGATAAACAAATAAGGAAGATGCTGGAGTAGATTGACCTTTTGGCACTTCTTCTGTCCCTCCAGGACTGAACGTTAACTATTAACTTTCCATGTGAGAAAGCTAAAGTTGCATCTGGGCACATCACTAGGGTCAGCAGCCTATTTAGTTTGAATCATAGGATTAGTGGGAACCATTGAGAGCTTAGTACTTATATGCATATCTCTGTCCCTCCATCTGCAAAAGGGATTCCCCACTGTATAGGAATCCCTTGCAGATGATCACAGTGCCTGGAGACAGTCAGGTCATGTGTCCACAGCAGTAAGCAGAGGAGGAATGACCACTGGGGAGGGGGGACACAGAGAGAAGAAATACCGTGGTGCATCTGCTGCAGCACAACCAGGCACCTTCATGTGCCCCAGCTCAGTGGCAAAGGAAGGCTCTCTGGCACCTGGTGTGGGGTGTCAAGGGGTGGGGCAAACCACCCGGCAGAGCATGCGCGGTGCTGATATGGACAACGCACGCGTGGTGCCGATATGAATGGTGCTCGAGCGGCACCGATATGGACAGTGCATACGTGGCGCCCATAAAGATGGCTCGCATGCTCCCTTGGCTGCCCTACAGTGAGTGTAGCCTTTGGCCGCCCACCATTCTGTCACCCCCCTCAGGGGGACACCTGGGGTGGCCTGCCCCCTGCCCCTGCCCCAGCTGCAACAAAACATCTCTCTTCTGTATCATTCTCTACAGCCACAGCAGGCACTGTAACTCTCTAGCAGTTTGACTTTACCACTGTGCAACTAAGTGGTGGTGTGGAGGGAGGCTGATCATATGACGTTTCTCCATGTCAATGCTGCCCTTCCCAGACTGGTGTCAGTGTTGACATTAAGATGCTTTGTGTCATCAGGACAAACCACATAGTAAGATGTGTTCAAATATTATAACTTCTGCATGGAGCACCTGCAGAAAAATGTTTATTGACTGTGTGTGTGTGTGTGCAAATTTTGAATTGTCTCCATAATGTCAAGTGAGGCAATATTGCCTTCAACTGTGATCAACGGATTTAGCACAGTATTTAGATCAACTGAAGACTGAACCAGTAATACATTGAGGTTTCCTGTATTTATGATTTTATTTGATATGATCAGCCTGTTTAAACAGAATGGTGATAAGACTGAACATTCAATCAGTAGGCTGATGTAGTTTTACTTTAAATTAGACTTTGGGAAAGCATCGGATTGAGGGAATTAAGAGAGAAATAGTCTCAGCTTTAAAGGACATTGAGAACAGCACAAGTATGAAACGAAAAGGATATATGAAACCTCAGTTCTAAGCTGCATTAATAACAAAATGTCCTTCCCAAAAGAGATAAAGAAAATCTGGAGAATGAGAAATTGGTAATAATAAACAATATGAAGTTGTCTTACTGGCAAATCTCATGATATAAAAATGGCATCCAATGAAACATCCTCTGGTCTATGTACATGGAGAACAATGCCTACAGTGTCTATAAAAATAGATATGGCTTGTAAAACCATAGCCATTGTAAAAGAAAGGGGGGGTGACATAAAACTATCAAGAGGACTATTTGATTCAGACACTGTAAATAAATCTGTCAGATAAAACTCATATTGAAAATATTTGTTTAGGATCCTAAACAAATATTTTAGGATATATATATATGTGTGACTTTTTAACAATTCCAAAGGCTTTTCATAAACAGCCCATTTCTCTGCCCGCCAATCTGATGCTGATCCCCCTGAACTTCTGAAGGGCTTTATATTCAAAGACACAAAGTAGAGGAAGGTGACATCTTTTATTGCATGGATGTCTGTTGGTGGATTTGTGACACTTTGTTTATGCAAAACTTTCAAGCTTCCTAGGCTGTTCTGCAGGGAGCTCTGAGAACCTAACAGGTAATGGAGCTTACATGCAAACGAGCAGGGTAAAACTGAAACACAGTGGCCAAGATCCAAACGGATGTGAAGGAGCTTAATTTTTATCACAGCTTACAGAGCTCTGCCTTTGCATGTGTTTTTAATGCCAAGGCTCAGTGTTTGAACTGATGAAGTAAGAATAGATGACAATGCCCCTGAGCAAGTGCAGAGAGCATTTCCTTCATCACTGAATAACCAGAGAATTCATACACATCAGGGATAAAGCCAAAATACAGTGGTACCTTGGGTTACATACGCTTCAGGTTACATACGCTTCAGGTTACGCACTCCGCTAACCCAGAAATAGTGCTTCAGGTTAAGAACTTTGCTTCAGGATAAGAACAGAAATCGGGCTCCGGTGGCGCGGCAGCAGCAGGAGGCCCCATTAGCTACAGTGGTGCTTCAGGTTAAGAACAGTTTCAGGTTAAGAACGGACCTCTGGAACGAATTAAGTAATTAACCTGAGGTATCACTGTACTGTCAAAAAAAATCTGTTTCCCTGCAAAATTGAGCCACAACATTTCTTGTTCTAAAAATTAAGCACTGAGGTTCCATGTGCAGAGGGTTTTACAGTGGTACCTCTGGTTGCGAACGGGATCCATTCCAGAGCCCCGTTCGCAACATGAGCAGAATGCAACCCGCGTCTGCGCATGCACGGTTCATGATTTGCCACTTCTGTGCATGTGTGTGACTTCATTTTTAGCATCTGCACATGCATGCGCGGCGAAACCCAGAAGTAACCCTTTCTGGTACTTCCGGGTCGCCATGGGACGCAACCTGAAAACACTCAACCTGAAGCAAATGCAACACAAGGTATGACTGTATTAGGTTCTGCCCTCTGAAAGTGGGTTTTGTGCCCCTCAACAAGCAACTTGGGAAAGAAGAAGAAGAAGAAGTGTTTGGATTTGATATCCCGCTTTATCACTACCCTAAGGAGTCTCAAAGCGGCTAACATTCTCCTTTCCCTTCCTTCCCCACAACAAACACTCTGTGAGGTGAGTGGGGCTGAGAGACTTCAGAGAAGTGTGACTGGCCCAAGGTCACTCAGCAGCTGCATGTGGAGGAGCGGAGACGCGAACCCGGTTCACCAGATTATGAGACTACCACTCTTAACCACTACACCACACTGGCTCACCTTCAACAGTGGTTCCCAGTGCTTCCTGCACTGTAATTGCTGGCAAGACTAGTGTGTCTTGGTGACCTCTTATCCCACCTCTGGAGAATGCATGGTGCTGAAACAAGTTTGCTTTTAAGATATGCAAGAACATGCAGATTTTGAATGAACAGGCTGGTTAGATTTTGGGATTGATGCAATGCTGCAGCCACAGGGGAAAGGTTGAGTTGGCAAGAAAGGTAGGCATTTATCAGAGAATGCTATGACACTAGGAAAGCGGGGGGGGGGGGCTTTTTGCTATTTAGTAGGTCAGTATTCTGTCACACTTTGTTTAGACAACCAGCAAAGCCTTTGGAGAGCTTCAAGGAATGGGGCTAAGATCTAACCTTGTGAGTCAATGTGGTCTGTGTATACACAACCACAAAGACCTCTTCAGTGGCAGATGGAAATTGGGCTGTGTGAAGGAATGAAATTCTTCCACCACTTTGTGCTTTGCTTGGTTATTATAAAACGGTTACCCTTTGCTTCAGAGATTCTTATGAATAGGAGTGTCAGAATTTCACAGGAATATTAAAAGCTCAAGGGGATATTATGTTTAGGAAGTTTTGCACAGAAGAATAGCAGTTTAGCCTAGGAACCTAGCAATTAAGTGTGGGGAGAGAAACTTAACGTGGAGCCTTTTCTCCATCTGATTGACTAAAATAGAATGGCTAAACTGTGTCCCTCCAGATGTTGTTGGGTTCTAACGCCCTTGTGCTTCAGCCATCATTGCCAATGGTTAAGGATGATGGGAATTGTAGTGGCGGGTCACCAGTTAGCCACTCCTGAACTAGTTAGTTGAAGTGAGCAAAAGTTATGGAGACAATAGATTTTAAGAACTGAACATGTCCAAGAGGGAAAATGGGATGAAATGCTTTAAGAGAGCTGGAACACTGCGAAGTATTGGAGAGCAAAATTGGGTTACTATAGCAGAAAGGAGCAAGGAGAAAGCTGAAAAGGAATGCAGAAGCTGATCTGAAGGATGCTAATAGAAAAATATTGACTTTATTAGAGAAACTGTCTAGAACCTGTCTAGCTGGATCTGTTTATCTCTGCTTACTTTGATTTGCTCTTACGTGTATCTGCTTAAACCAGAGCTTTCCAACTCTTCATGTTGGTGACACACTTTTTGGAAATGCATAATTTTGCGACACAGTAATTCAGTTTTACTAGCAAACCGGAGGCTAAACTAACCCCTTTCCAGCCCCAGGAGGAGCATGGGAGGTGTTTGCGTGACACACCTACACACTGCAGCCGACACACTAACATGTCTTGACAGATAGTTTGGGACTAAGAGGTAATCAAACCAACAACCTCTTGTTCCCAAATATGCTTTCCGGTCATATATGAAAGGGTTAATAGCTCTGTGGCAGAGAAAATACATTGCATGCAGAAGATCGTATGTCCAATCCCTGGCATCTCCAGGGTCAGGTAAGAGATGATGGGAATGGCCTGGGCTCTTGACTCTCAGTCAGAGAAAGATCAGCCTTCCCCATAGTCATGTCCTCCAGACGTTTTGGACTACAACTCCCACCAGCCCCAGTCAGCATAGCCCAATGGACAAGGATTATGGGGGTTGGAGTTCCAAACAGTTGGAGACCACCAGGCTTGGGAGGGTTAGTATGAATGGACACATAATTTGATCTTGTATTAGGCAGCTTCCCATGTTCTGAAACTTCCTGCTTGGGTCAGGCCTTGACAGGTGTATATATATATATATATGCAGGTTTTGGTGTTTTCGGGTATCTTCCCGTGTAAGAGTTGGGGTGTCTAGGCGACGTTTCGACGAGGTCTCACTCGTCATCTTCAGGCTGGTGCTTTCGGCTTCTTGTTACTAGAACAGAGCAGGATCTCAGTGTTTGAGTTCCTATAAATACTGTTGAGGGGGTGTGGTGTATAGCCTCCAACGTTCTGGGCAGAGAGGAAGTTCCCAGGTTATTGTGCCTTTTCTTCTTTTGTTCATTAATTACTTGAGGGATATCTTGAGTGATTTCTTGAGTGATATTCTGAGTACCACTTAGGAGGGTCATTAGGTGTGGATTAGTTGCTAAAGCTTTCGTGTCTTGACCTCTTGAGCTTGTGAAGAGTTTTTCTGAGTTTTTCTGAGAAGAGTTTTTCTGAGAAGATGGCTGTACTGCACTTAGTTGTGCTCTGGCTTGGCTTCGTGTATAGGGGCGAGCTGTGGTTTTGTGCCCTGTGCCAGCCAGATCTGTGTAGGGATTGCAGGGGGGTGCAGCATCCGGAGGTGCCACTATGGTTTGGCTACTGGATGGTATCTGTAATTTATCTGTGGAGAGGGTCTGGGTTTGGGTCTGGTGTGGTTGATTGGAGATGGCGTTCTGTGTGCCTCTGGTTCTGGTGTCGGTTTTTGTGGGGAGGGCTAATTTCCAGATGTCTGGCAGGCGGGACGTGTCGTCACGCTTGTTCATGTTGTGAGGGTGTTTCTCTATCTCGATGGCTTCCATGATTATTCTCTTGTGGTGATGTTCCATGTTAAACTAATCCACACCTAATGACCCTCCTAAGTGGTACTCAGAATATCACTCAAGAAATCACTCAAGATATCCCTCAAGTAATTAATGAACAAAAGAAGAAAAGGCACAATAACCTGGGAACTTCCTCTCTGCCCAGAACGTTGGAGGCTATACACCACACCCCCTCAACAGTATTTATAGGAACTCAAACACTGAGATCCTGCTCTGTTCTAGTAACAAGAAGCCGAAAGCACCAGCCTGAAGATGACGAGTGAGACCTCGTCGAAACGTCGCCTAGACACCCCAACTCTTACACGGGAAGATACCCGAAAACACCAAAACCTGCATTCCTGTACCCGTGAAAATCTACGAAAGCATATATATATATATATATATATATATATATATATATATATATTTGCTTTCGTAGATTTTCATATATATATATATAACTTCATACGCAAGTCTGAATGTTCTCATTTGAAAAAGCAGAACTATTTCAACTAGGAGTAGAGCTGCTTCTGTAAAGTCAAAGGAACTCTCCATAGAATTGTAATACATGCATAAAACAAATTCTACTTTACCCAGAGTGAGAGTGAGTCTCTGGATAATTCAATACATTTCATCTTTATGGAGTGAAATAATCCTTCCAATTGACTTGAGTTCAGCTACTGTTGCCTCTCTATTACAACACAATCCCTCCGTGCCTGGCACAGCATAACCCAAACAAGACCTGGGCTTTTTGTATTAAAGGCAGTGTGTCGTCTCTAATTAACCCTTCTGCATATCTGGACAATCCTGCTTTTCAGGATCATGCAGTCATGAAAGTACAAAATCCGTTAAAGCAGAATTTAAGTAGAAAGTTTAAGGTGGTAATTTGGCTATATTCTCACCCCAATGTTGCACAAAGAGGAAAACGTAACAGAAATAAAGCAGCCCATTATCCAGAGTAATGCTCTTGGATTGTTAGTGCTAGAGTTGAAGGAGGACCTGGCCTCTTCAAAGCAGACCTGTCAATGTTAACTCTAGTATGGCTCCAGTTGTCTGTAGGGTATTGAAAACATTTGAAGAAATAAAAATTTAGAAGAACATTGAAGATGGAGGCCTTGCGGAATGGTGGTTCTTGGGTCTGGGAGTTAGGTAAGCAGCCTGTCCTGGGAAGGACTGAAGAGGTACCTTTGACTCCAGCATTGTCACTGGAGACCCAGGTGGCTTCAGTGGCAGAGAGTGCCTTTTGCCAGCCTGAGCTGGTTTGCCAGCTCTGTCCATTCCTGGATGTAGATTGCCTTGCCATGGCAATACATCCTCTGGTCACCATCCTATTGGACCACTGCCATGTGCTCTTATAATTACATAATAAGGGTCTGCTTGATCAGACTAGTGACCCATCCACATGCTTTTACAGTGACCAACCAGATGCCCATCAGAAGTCCACACACAGGACCTGCACTCTTCTCCCACTCCTCTTGAAGATGGTCTAGAAGCTGCAATTAGGGCAAAACACAGCTTCCACACTATTAAATGATCCAGCTGTTCAGAATCATATAACAATGATTCCAGCTCAGGACTGGGCACAAAGCTAGCTGTCGGTGACAGTGGAATTGTATTGTTTGCTGGTGCATGCGTGCTGGGCAGGGGTCCAGAGGGTGAACAGAACCTGCCACGCCAGCTTAGTCCTCGCCATGGGAGCAAAATGAGACTGTGCTGTGCTGCCTGCCTGCCTGCATGGGGGAAGCCCACCTAGTGATGCGGCCCTTGGCAGGCGAATCCCCCCCCCCCAATGCTGGCCAGGCGGTAATCCTTTTTTATTATTATTAGAAAATTTATTAATTTTTTTAACAAATCATTTCCAACATTCCTATAACATAATTTCTTATCTTATACAATATTTTCGGTCTTCTGTCAGTTCCTCTAGCGATTTTCCATTTTTATCACTTATTCTGCATTTCCTAATTTTTCTATTACTCTTAATTATCATTAACTAATAATTTTCTTCATAATCTTTTTTTTGCAATATTTCAAATAACCCTCCTTACAAAACTTCTCGCAATCCTACTAGCATAATCTGTTCATTACAATTACTTTTCAAATAGTTCATCTATTTGGCCAGGTGGTAATTCAGTGAGGAAGGTGGGGGTGTGGCAGTGAGGCGAGGCTGGGCCCCGGGACCAAGAGACCCCCGGCAGAAGGCAGAGCAGGACAGGGATCCCTGCAAGGGGGTGCCTGGTTTGCACTCCCTCAAAATTGTAAGCCCGGACCAACGGCGCCCCTGCCCCCTCCACTACGCCCCATGTCAGTTAAAGGCTGAAGGACTGGAGATCACCAACACAGAAAGCAAGTACAGTAGTACCTTGTTAAGTACTTAATTCGTTCTGGAGGTCCATTCTTAACCTGAAACCGTTCTTAACCTGAAGCACCACTTTAGCTAATGGGGCCTCCTGCTGTCGCCGTGCCGCCGGAGCACGATTTCTGTTCTCATCCTGAAGCAAAGTTCTTAACCTGAAGCACTATTTCTGGATAAAAAAATTCCTTCCAGTAGCACCTTAAAGACCAACTAAGTTAGTTCTTGGTATGAGCTTTCGTGTGCATGCACACTTCTTCAGATACACTGAAACAGAAGTTGCCAGATCCTTCTATATAGTGAGAAGGTGGGGAAGGGTATTACTCAGAAGGGTGGTGGGAATGGGAGATTGGCAGATAGCTGAGATGAGCCTGTTGATGATTCTTAACGACTGCAATAGGTCTTACAGGAAAAGGCAAGGGGTGAGAAGGTGAGAAATGGCTTAGTCATGTATAATGGGATAAGAATCCAATGTCTTTGTTCAGACCAGGTCTCTCCATGGTTTTAAGTTTGGTAATGAGTTGCAATTCAGCAGCTTCTCTTTCCAGTCTATTTCTGAAATTCCTTTGTAGTAAAACAGCTACTTTGAGATCTTGTATAGAATGTCCTGGGAGATTGAAGTGTTCTCCTACTGGTTTCTCTGTTTTGTGATTTCTGGGTTAGCGGAGTCTGTAACCTGAAGCGTATGTAACCCAAGGTACATTCATGAAGCAGCTCAGCATGGTAGTGGGTCGGGGTGCAGGTTCGTCTTAGGGCCATGCATAGAGTCTGAACGGCACCTGAGAAGCTTGAAGCAGTGTGGGAACCTCTCATCCCAGATTGCTTTTAAGCCAGCAGGCCTCTTCTCTATGCTTAAACCAGTGAGAGCACATAACATATGCTTCTTATTATGCTCGGACTCTGTGGGGTGTTCTGTCGTTTGTAAACAATTTACTTTTGGAGAGCTAATAAAATGCCTATATTTGAAAAAATCAACAACAACTGGTAAATGTGCATAGGAAAAGATTAAAAGGAACTTCTGCACAGGGCAATATATTACTAACTGGAGTCCGTTTTACATTGTTTAGGAATGCTAGAGTAGAAATCTTTACCATTTTCTTAGCTGCAGCACACTTAGAATGGCTAATGCACCTTCTGGCTGCATTTGTAAGCTTCTTATACAAAGTGAATATTCATGGATATTTTTTTTCCCTGAGCCCACAACTAGCAGGAGCTCTTTGCTATGTATGTATTATTTAATGGTAGTGCATAAGCATTCATTCATTCTCCGTTTTGTAGCAAGGAGCCCCAAAGTGAACCTGAATTTTCTCTGCTAGTTTAAAGGATAGATCGCTGCCTTGAAATCAATATATGCAAAGCCAAAGACTGCTTCTTTATCTGCCTGCACTGGGTAGACAGATTTGAAAGGTTAATACTCATTTCCGCTCTTGGTTCATCCAAAGGAGAGCCACAATTTTGCACTCCTGAATTAACGATAAACAGCTTGTTTTAAACATTGCAGTGTTCAAAGAAACCACCTGACAAATGGCACGTATTTTAACTCAGCAGTCATAGTATGCTGCTGGTGAGCTGTCATTTCATTATCAGTTAAAAATCAGTCAAGTATGATTGTAATTGGTTTGTTGCTATTTCATTTTGCAACTCTGTATTACTGTTTTCCTTTATCTTTGCAACTTTTTGGGTGTCTGCATGTTTCTGAATGCAACGAAAATTCAATAAAAATGTTTTTTAAAACAAAAATGTTGATCTTCATAGATAAGGGGTACAATCACTTTCACACTACATGCTATGTATGTGGTGAGAGCAAAAACTGGAGATTTGGGTTAGATGTAATTAACATTGTCAGCTGTTTAAGTCTTCATTATTCCCATATATAAACCTAGTCAGACTCTGAAATCAGATCTGGAAGCCTTGCTCTCTGTGTCATCATCTCAGACTGTAAGATAAGTGAGCATGAGAATTTGTTTTCATTGCTCCTGAAATAAATGGTCTGTTGGTAAATGACCACTGGTAATGACCAGTGGAACCCACACAAAATGGATTTGAATAGCATGCACCCCAATATCAATGTTCACAAAGCGCTGTAAGGGGTTGTTCAGATGAGTGATGTACTGAGGATTCATTCTGATTTGTGTGCATAATTTGCAAGGGGGTTAAGAACATCATTGTTTATGGAGCACACATTCTGATTTGTTTGCGTAAGTTTAACAGCCCAACATTGCTTTTCCTCCACACATTCCAGTGCATTTTCTTACTACAAATACCTCTCTCTTTTTGAAGTGGGTCCCTCCCCCCACAAGAGTGCCAAATCCACCTTAATTTTCAAGTATATGTCTGAATTATATAGACAAAATAGTGACATTTTAGAACTGGACAGTACTTTTCATATTAAACTATACTTTCCTTCTCTGCCTTAATGCCAAACGTAATATCTGACTCCCTCTCCTTTTGTTTCTTCCTTTATCTTTTCTCCTTTTGCTAATTCCTTCTCCAGCAAAATTCCTTCTCAAGCTTTGCAGGTGATTTAGCCAGGATTATTTATCTTCACTGGGTCCTAAACTTGTTCCAGTTGATTGCTCCATGTAAGAAACTTGGGGGAATTAATTGTTTGGCTTTCCCCAAGTCTTTATACCTGGCACAAATGAGTTTCAATATGATTAGAAGTTCTTGGCATGCTATTTAAAAGTGGTCTATTAATTATTGATAACAGTCAATTAACTGTTGGCTGATTGTCTAATGAATCAATTAAAATAAAAATTGCTGTCTTTCAATATATGGGTGACATTTTGAAGATATTTAAAAAGAGATAACATTTTCTCTCTCAACTAGACAGCACAGTCAAATGATTTATTGTTGGGAAAAGTTACACACCGCCGGAGTGAAGAAATGTGTGCAAATTGTTAACATTAAACACTTTGCAGAATTGATAGTTCTGATTAAAAATTCACTTTAATCTGCAATCAACCTGTTCAGTCACACTAATTAGTATATGAACACTTTCAGCAATAAATACCACCCCCCAAAAAAAAATTCTCCCAGAAGGAAAGGGAATCTAAGCTCAGTGGTAGGTAGGCTGGAAAATGACATTTACAGGCAGAGCAAGCATTGCGAGGATGTAGAAGCAATGACCTAGCCAAACTGCACCAGTCTGAAAGCAACACCAGCCTTGTTTCCCTTCCAAATAAGCTACTTTGGCAGCAAACTACTGCTTTTCAGTTCCCCAGATGCTTATTCAAGAATAATTTGTTTCAGCTTCACAAACTGACTCCTAGTGCAGGAGAATGTGACATACATTCCAAGTGCTTGGAACTGCAAAGTGCTTGCTATTACCTGCTGCCATCCTACCACCGAACAGGCCAAGCCAAGCCCAGGAGACCCACCCCCACCGCCATGCATAACAGAACAACACGAATCATGACAATATGATATTTCAAGGCATTCCACTACATCTTTCTCTTTCTTTCTTTTCACTTTTTCTTCACAAGATCATTTCCATCACTGCATTGTCCTCAGGGCAATAATTATAAGGCACTTCTCTTTTCCCTTTCTCTCTCTTCTCATTATGAGATTTGCTTACCTCCCCTTGTCACCAGAAAACAAGCCAAGAACTGAACTGTAATGACAAAAGTAAATGGAATTTTAGAGCTGAAAACCTGGATTGCTCTTAAGGCAATCCTGCCCTGCCCTCAAATGTGAAAGCTATTGATGAAGTTACACTGTATTATGTTAAATGGATTCTCCCCCCTCCCCCACATCCACACCATACATTTAAAGCAGACTTAGACTATTTTAACAGTCATGGCTTCCCCCAAATCATCTTTCGTAGTTTGTTAAGGGTGGTGGGAATTATAGCTCTGTGTGGGGTCTCCTAACAACTCTCAGTACCCTTAACAGACTACGGTTCCCAGGATTCTTTGTGGGGAGCCATGACTGTTAAAGTAGTATAAAAATGTTTTAAATTGAATAAACCAGCTAGGAGGGCAAATGAAGGATAGAAAAGGTATTATGGAGGGATTTTGAATATACATTGGGAATCCAATGGGCAAAAATATGCTGTACCTTTGGCAGGAGTGGTTAATTTGTGGCCTGTGAGCTACATCCACTCACCCAAGGTTTTTTGTGGCCATATTTGCCACTAGGATGCTACAATGCCAAAGGCTTGTGGCCCCTCATTTCCTCCATTTAAATTTTTTCCTATTTTGTGTAATAAAATAATAATAATAATAATAATAATAATAATAATAATAATAATAATAATTAATAATAATAATAATAATAGTTTTTTCTTATTAACTGCGCCCATAGCTTCCCTGCCTTGATACTGCGATGCCAAAATGTTTTCTGTGGCAATCTAACCCCCTGCATTTCTCCTTTTATAAAGCAATAAACAAATTAAAATGCATTCACTTCTTTTACTGACTGTTCCCACACTCTGATGCCAGAAGTTTGTGTGTGAGAGAGTGTTTGGGAGAAAAAGCAAGATACAAATGTAAGAAAATAAATAAATAGCTGTAGTTACAATATATGGCATAATCCATGCGAAACTCGTCATAGCCTAGCCCCGCTGAAATGAATGAAACCCGCATAAGATTTACGGAAGCAATCCCGTTTGCATGGGACCTGCACAGAAATTCCCTGTCCTGTGTGCTTGTGGCTTCTTAACGGGAAAAAGCATGAGAAATGCTCAACAGCCATAGAATGGCTTTCTTTTTCCTCATTGCTTTTTAGCATGCACGAAACAAACGAGGCTTTCTGCATGAGGGATAAGTCAATAAAGGAATGTCGCGGAGTATAATGTGCCGAGAAAGGGGTTTATTAAGGATGTTGCCATGGTTCATTTTAGAATGGCACCTTCATATTTAGAGGTGTCAAGAGCACCCAGCAGCAGCTAGGGATCGATTCGTTCTGACGTTCAGGAAGGCAAGAGGGGAAACAGGAGCTTGCAAAGGCATCTGGTGCTATTCAGAGATTAAGCAGATTTCATTATCAGACCCCTCCAAATTGCAAGCATCGGTCAGATGCCATCACCCGTGTGGTATGTGTGTGTGAACACAGCTCTCCCAAGAGAGTCCTTGGCAGTAGAAAATGCCTTCATCTGCCTAAGCAAATGTATTTGTCTCTCTTCCTGATCACATGCCACAGCTGCAACAAAACGTCTGCAGTCAATGTCTAAACAGAGTTGGTCTGTTATGGCATCTGAGGCAAACGATCCAAATTAATGTCGTCTCCTTCAAACCCCTGTCCCCTCGTATACTGTGGTGGTAAAAATATAGTAGTAACCAACAAAACCAGGGGGGAGGGGACCTGTGGGACTCTAGACACTGGTGAACAGCCATTCCCAGCATCCCTGACCATTGGCCATGCTGGCTGTCGAGTTGGGAGTCCCAACATCTGTATTGGGAGAAATGCTCATCAATTTATATAAGGGCTTTTTTTTTTTTAAAAAGGCATACTGATGTTTTCATTTCTATGTGAGAGAAAAATGAGAAGCTGTGAAAAACAGAAATCAGCATATTCACCCATCCCTACTCTTGTGGGATGGGATTGATATAGGAGGTAATAGAAAGAATTTGGCCCTTCTGGCAGGCAAAACTCAAGCAAAACCAGTTCTGCAGTATTCAGAGCTACCAAGTATGTTGCTATCCATCAAAGGACTTATTCAATTCACTTAAAATGCGACCCCCAAGTAAATATACTAGAGCAAACTGTGGTGTATTTTATAGGCCACATTCCGTTATTGCACATGAATCTAACTGAGCAGCTATTTTCCCATTTAGAAGTTCACGTTTACACCCAGTTTTATATCCTTACACTTGTAAATAATGAAGTGCATTTATATCAAGTCTTATCCTTATTTTTATTTATTTAACTATATATACAAAAATAAAAAAGTTCTCCCAACAAACTAAAACTGCCAGTGTTTTCTGATTTGTATGACTTTTATGTAGGTTTCTTATGGGTAAAAGCTTCTTTTTATGTGTTCTGAAAATTACCAGCTGTCCCACACCTGGTCTTGTTAGGTGCCATCCATCCCAAAATTTATGAACACTCAATAAAAAGTAGGGGAGGGGGAAAGGAAGAGAAATCTAGCTGGCTCTTAAAAGTCCATACAATGACTAGTGTTAGACCAAAGGATATACTTTCACACTTCTGGGTAGTGATGAAAAGAAAGTAACAGTATAAATCTGTGAGTATCTGTAACAGAATGGTAGGAATTTACCTATCCTGCTAGCAAGAGGTGGTCGTTGGCTCGAGGAGGCTGATCAGTTCCTGCAACTGAAGTTCACAAGCCAAGTCATGAATTCATGCAATGTATCCCTGATGTACATGTGATGCATATGTGATATACTTGTGATGTACATGAGCCTGTGACTGAGGGAGTTGTGTGCAGGGAATAGTTAGTGTCAAAGACAGGAGTCTCTCCATGGGTCTTATTTCAGATATTTTGTATTTAGTTTTTGAACATCTAAAAGTTGCATGCAAGAAGTCCCAGATTCCATCTCTGGCCTTTCTAGGTAGGGCTGGTAAAGACCTCTTTCTGAAATCCTATAGAGCCACTCCTTTCAGACAATACTGGGCTAGATGGACTAATGTCCTGAACATACTGAAGTTAGCTAGGATCCAACCATGATTTGATATAACCTGGCTGTTAGAAGAGCTGAAATAAACCACAGTATTTCAAGTTTTTATATCATGAGTTACTGTGATTAATTCAAAAGAGGAAATGGAAGCTTTCCGCTTCCTCAAGTTGTATGCAAAGGAGAACAGAAGGGGAGCTGATTCCTGTAAAAGCTAAACCATGCAGTACATCTGAACTGGCACCTAGTGTAAAAGGAAGTTCAAATCTAAAATCTATTTCAAATGCATCCACCTTTAAAATGAAATCTAAACCATTAAAAACATGTCTGAATGCCAACACTTTCCATGGCTTCTAAGAGCTATTTTTAAAATCAATACTGTAACATACCTGATGCTATTAAAAAATATTATTGTTATGTACTGAAGTTCTCACCCTGGGCCAGCAGGGGGATACTGTAGATAGTTATGCAAATGAAGAATCGAAAGTGACGTTCAGTGATTGGATAGTTTGTATGCAAATGAAGGATCGAAAGTGACGTTCAGTGATTGGGTAGTTTTAGAAAGTTGTTACAGTAACAAGGTACTGGAGCTCTATATAAGCAGGCTGACTGAGCCCTTCAGTTCAGTTCTGTTCTGGCCTCTGAATAAAGAAGAGCAGTTTGAAGAATCGCTGTGTCGTCTGATATGTTCGCCCACAACTTAACAATTATGAAGTACAGGGTCCCGTCCCCCCCAGTAGAAGTGATAGAACAAGTTATTTTCCAAGTTATAAGCCTGGGAAAGCAGCTGAAACCTGGCTGGAAACAGCAAGAAACCATTAAAATGCCCTTATTTTATGGTCCTTTCCTTTGCCTCTTGCCATGTACCTAAATGCTGTCGGGCTTGTTTTTCAAGAGAATAAATAAAATGGGTAGTGGAGGAGGGGAAATGAAGTTGAAGCCATTTATCAGCTTCCTGTTAATGAAAATGCTTTGTTTAATGGAATCATTCAACTGATTACTCCATACAGAGTGGGGTGCAGGCCTCCATCTCTTTTTTCACAGGAACTGTGGATAACCACAATTTATTAAACGCTTGTGAGTGCTGAGACAACCTGTTGTTTTCCGTCTGCTTTAATGTCATTATAAGCAAGTTTATCATGTACAGTACAGTACTTGTCCTAATTGAGTGAACTGATGAGCTGTCAGTTGAAATTCCTGATAAACATTGAAGAAATCAAAGTCAATAGGGGCCCACTGGTTGAAGGAGAGGCAAAGGAAATTTCCTGAGTTCAATAAATGAATGAACCCATTGAAGAAAAACAAAGCACTACAGGGTCAAACTACACATTTTATGCAAATGTGTATGTTATGACAGTGAGGATGTCTGCTTCTTCTAGTGAAAAGCAGCTTCTGCTGAGGCATTTCTCAGTGAAGAAGCAGTGAGGGGTTGCTTAACTCTTCCCTTGCCAGCTGTTTTCTTTCAGCAACACTCCCCCAGGCCACACCTCTTCTCTTGAGATCCAAACAAGTGTTTGTAGAAATGCATCTGGAACTCTGCGAGACAAATATGCATATTGGACCCTGTAATTTAAGCCCATCATATAAACATGAAGTCCAACACATACATGCAAGGTAGGAGAGGGGTAGATGCAAAATAGGGGTTTGGCCAAGGCTATTCTGATCCCCAGAAGTACATAGGATTTGGATGTCTGCATAGGGCTTCAGCTTGTAAGGATTGACATCCAAGCATGGTTACTTGGAAGTAAGCTGCCTTGTGTTTGGTGGATCTAGGGTGACCACTTATGCATTGTCAAGAAAGAGGAAATGGATCACCAAATAAAGAGTACACAGATTTGCATAAAATGGGCACATACTAATTTGTATGCATAGGTGCAAATTTAGGATTAATAACTATGATTTAAACAGGAATCCAATGCATCTCATTATGGTGGGGAAGGCTATGATCAGATGGCCTTTGTTCTTGCTCAATTCGCTGTCCAGGTACCAGTGGCGGAGCATATGCCCGCACTGCCCAGGGCGCTCTCTATCCCGAGGGGGGGGTGGCACGGAGGGTGCCCTCCTAGGTGTGGGATAGCCGCTCGGGTGCCCAGAGTGGCACACAAGCCTGCAGCCAGGGGTTGGGGCGAGCTGCCCATGGCAGACATTTGGCGCACTGCCCGCCCACGACTCCCCCAAACTGTCAAAATGAAGGGGGAAGGGAGGAATGCCGCTGGCAAAGTGGCGCAGCTCCCCCATTACCCAGACAGCTCAGGGGTAGACTTGGGAGTTGCAGGCGGCACGCCAAATATCACCTTCCTCAGTTAGGGCACACAGGGTGGTCCGACCCCTTCCTACACCCCTGCCAGGTACTAGCTATGGACGGCAAATTCTGAAGACCCCTCCTACTGCCCCTGTTTATGGAGTCTTATCTTTAAACCATATTTGGACTGGGCAGACCTGCACAGAGAAAATTCTTTCAAATAGAAGGCTTCGAAAAGAGTCATGTCCTCTGTAAAGTAGGGCACACAGTCACTCAGCATGGTGGTTACTCTTAAGGAAGTATGTATCCTCTACCCACTTATCTGGGAGTCCCATTTAGCTCACTGAGTTAACATGCATAACATTGGGCTATTAGTGTTTTAATTTTTCCAGGAGACTGACTAAGTTTCCCACCTGCTTAGCTTCAGCAGCCCTACAGCATTAGGTGCTCACAGATCATTCACTGGGCCCTAGAGGGCTTAGTCTTACAAACGTTTAATCTGGGTTAATAACTCCTTCACTCTCCTTACACTTAATTCACTTTCCTCTATACTTTACCATTCCTCCAGCACTTGCAATCAAGAAAAATAGATGATTGCTATAATGCAACCAGAAATAACATATACAGCATTAACTTTGTCAGTCCCCATCATTTTAAATATAGATGCCTCATTACCGTTAAAGAGTATAATGTTATATTAGTGAGATGGATAAACATAAAGAAACGAGCGCGCACACATCATGTAGGTGGAATGAGGCAGGGGGAGAACATTTGTGATGTGAAATCATTTGGTTAAACATAGGAGCTTGGAAACTGATTACAACTGATGCTTTGCATTCCAAGATAAGGACAGGACTGTCTGAGCAGATGAATGTAAACGCACTAAATGAATCTGTCAACTTCATCTCTCTTTGCTGTGCTCATACAGATGATCATTTAATCTTACACTCAATGCGTAGTTTGTTATGTGTTGGCAAAATTCTCCTTGCCACTCGGTAGGATGATGCATGACCAAGCTGCTTAGATTATCTCCATGGTCCCCTTGATATGAGCCCTTGCATCAGGCTCCCATTCATTTTCTAAACTTCATGCTCTTAGTCCTTACATATAGGAAGCCTTCTACACAGTCACCCACCTCACATGTTCCCATTCTTTCTCTCATGGCTCAATGTCATATGATACCAGCCCTATTGCAAGGGTCTAAAATGGTGACAGAGTGGGAGTGCACATGCATGCCCTGTCCCAATGTTCTCATGCATGGGGTTTCCTTTTCAGACCTTTGCAGTCTGCAATCCTATTCCTGGGGAAAAAGCCCCACTGAACTCAGTGAGACCTATAGGATTGTGCCTACAATTCACTGCCCCAGCACTTATATTCTGACAGGGAACTCATCAAACAATTCAGCAAACCTAATAACAGAGTAAAATAATGATTACGACTGCTCTCCCAATTTACTTCTTCATCATCATTGTCATGGTAGATGTAGAAAATAGCAGAAATAGAACAATAGCTTAGCAATATGAATAAAAGAAGAAATGGACAAGAAAGTCTAGCAGGGTTATTCAGCCTGCAGGGCATAATTCTTTGACCAATTTCCATTTATACCAAACAGTTTTATATCTGTCTTCTTGTGTTAGAAGATGAAATGTGCAGGCCCCCCAACCACTGAGGCGGATGTCAAGCAAACACCCCGACTGCTTCAGCATGATAGAGAGCTGAGTAAATACAGATAGATTAGGAATTCCAGCAGTAACCAAATAAGATTACATTGTGCTCTCTCGTCCTATCCTCAGCAGAGGTAGAGAGGCCAGAGTTCTCCCAAGATCTTTCCTGTACACTTCCTGAATGTTTAAATAATTTTTGATATTTTCACTGGTAAAAATGATGATTAGGTCACCATAGCATCAAGATAAAACAAACATCGTCTGGCGAAATAAAGGTATTGCGAGCCGGATATGTAAACTGATTACATTGAATACTGTGTATAGTTCTGGTTGCCTCTCCTCAAAAAGCACATGGTGGAGTTTGAAAAGGTACAGAGAAGAGCAGCCAAAATGATCACCTGGATGGAGCAACACCTCCATGAGGAATGGGGCTTTTTAGCTTAGAGAAAAAGCAGGTTAGAGGTGACAGGACAGAACTGCATAAAATTATACATGGTACAAATAAACTAGAACTTGTGGACATCCAATGGCACTGAATGCTGGAAGATTCAGGATACATAAAAGAAAGTACAGTCATACCTTGGAAGTAGAATGCCTTGAGAGTCTAGAGTTTTGGCTCCCAAATGCCACAAACCCGGAAGTGACTGTTCTGGTTTGCGAACGTTCTTTGAAACCCAAATATCCACGGCAGAGTTCGCAGCTTCCGACTGTCTGCAGGAGCTTCCTGCAGCCAATTGGAAGCTGCACCTTGGTTTCCAAATGTTCTGAAGTCAACTTTTGAATGGACTTCCAGAATGGATTCCTTGAGACTTCCAAGATACGACTGTACTTCTTCACACAGCACATAGTTTTACTATGCAATGCACTCTCACAAGAGGCACTAATGACCACCAACATGGATCTTGGCTGTGTCTTAGTGCAGACCCAAGTCATCAAGCGCAAGTTTCCACAGTCACTGCCTGCCATGAACCACTATTGGCAGGACTGGCAGCAACAGCAGCAGATATGTGCTTTGGTTATTATAATATTTTATTCTCTTGTTCATAGAATCATAGAATCATAGAGTTGGTATAGACCACAAGGGCCATCGAGTCCAACCCTCTGCCAAGCAGGAAACACCATCAGAGCACTCCTGACATATGGTTGTCAAGCCTCTGCTTAAAGACCTTCAAAGAAGGAGACTCCACCACACTCCTTGGCAGCAAATTCCACTGTTGAACAGCTCTTACTGTCAGGAAGTTCTTCCTAATGTTTAGGTGGAATCTTCTTTCTTGTAGTTTGGATCCATTGCTCCGTGTCCGCTTCTCTGGAGCAGCAGAAAACAACCTTTCTCCCTCCTCTATGTGACATCCTTTTATATATTTGAACATGGCTATCATATCACCCCTTAACCTCCTCTTCTCCAGGCTAAACATGCCCAGCTCCCTTAGCCGTTCCTCATAAGGCATCGTTTCCAGGCCTTTGACCATTTTGGTTGCCCTCCTCTGGACACGTTCCAGTTTGTCAGTGTCCTTCTTGAATTGTGGTGCCCAGAACTGGACACAGTACTCCAGGTGAGGTCTGACCAGAGCAGAATACAGTGGCACTATTACTTCCCTTGATCTAGATGCTATACTCCTATTGATGAAGCCCAGAATTGCATTGGCTTTTTTAGCTGCCACGTCACACTGTTGGCTCATGTCAAGTTTGTGGTCAACCAAGACTCCTAGATCCTTTTCACGTGTACTGCTCTCAAGCCAGGTGTCACCCATCTTGTATTTGTGCCTCTCATTTTTTTTTGCCCAAGTGCAATACTTTGCATTTCTCCCTGTTAAAATTCATCTTGTTTGTTTTGGCCCAGTTCTCTAATCTGTCAAGGTCGTTTTGAAGTGTGATCCTGTCCTCTGGGGTGTTAGCCACCCCTCCCAGTTTGGTGTCATCTGCAAATTTGATCAGGATGCCCTTGAGTCCATCATCCAAGTCGTTGATAAAGATGTTGAATAAGACCGGGCCCAAGACAGAACCTGTGGCACCCCACTAGTCACTCTTCTCCAGGATGAAGAGGAACCATTGATGAGCACCCTTTGGGTTCCGTCAGTCAGCTAGTTACAAATCCACTGAGTGGTAGCATAGTCAAGACCGCATTTTACCAGCTTCTTTACAAGAATATCATGGGGCACCTTGTCAAATGCCTTGTTAATTGTGCTGTTTTAAATGTGCATTCTATATTAGACTTCCTTTAGTAATATTTCTTTTTTAATTTTTTTTTAATTGTTAACTTTGTGTGTGAAATGTGCTTTCTGTAGTTGCCTTCCTTAGCAATGCTTTATTTTGAAATCTCCAAGATACTATTTTAGTTTTCTATTAATTATGTTGCTTTGAATGTATAGTTTATGTTTGACTTTCTTCGGTAATGTTTTATTCTGAATTCTTTTATTTGATGTTTTAATGTCTTATAAACTGCTCTGAGATTCCCCTCCCTAAAAATATAAAGTGATATAGAAATGAAATGAGAAAAAAGGGCTTTAAAAGTAGATTAGACAAATTCATGGAGGGTGAGGCTCTCAACCCCTATTAGTTACAATGGCTAGGGTCTCCCCTTACTCTTAGAGGAAGTATGTTTCTGAATACCAGTTGCTGGAAACCAGAGCAAGTCAGTTAGCAAATGCTGTCAAACTTGCAGTACTGAAATCAAATATTATTGGATGCACAGTAGCAGGCCTACAGTGTTTATTTAAAAGCATATCTCACTGACAGTGAGATTGGACTACAGCTCAATTTATGTCCTGCAAGTACTGGGTTATTCAGAATGCAGCTGGTGTGCATGACCTAAATTTGTAGAGTAGAATTTGGTTTGGGAGCCAATTCAATTCTCGAGGTAAGAAGATACTCTTCAGCAGCAAAATCTGGCTTAGTACACCCCTACCCATCATAATGATCCCAACCAACTTTCCCCCATAATGTCCACCATAGAGATTGACATTTGGATAATACCAGTTCACTCTAACCAAGAGATCCCAGTGACTAGTAGAGCTCCTTTTTAGCTTGAGCTCTCTGAATCAATTATACAATCGGACACTTCCTTCACTTGTTTGCAAATCCGAGAATTATCTAAAGTAAGATTTTGAAAGCATCCCCTGTCATTTTGTCAATATAATGGCACAATTGTTTAAAGTCCAGTGGAGAAAACAGCAGCTCCTTGGAGGGGTTTGAAAAAAACAAACAATCAAGTTGTAATTATTTCTCACTGAAGACTGTGAAAAGTAAGCTCTCATCAGCCCATTGCTTGTCAAAATTAAGTGATGGCTCCTGTTTTTCTGATTGTTCAAAAACATCAATTAAATTCCCGAAAGGAAAAAAAAACAGGAAAAAAACATATTTGTGCTGACAATCCAAGATGACATTTTAATTTCAGCTGTACATTTCCAGCCCAAGTGGGCAACATGCTGACATTAAGAATAATGTTAACAACTCTCCACAGGTTTGGTGATTCTGTTTCAATTTTAATTGGGGATTTCTTCCCTCTCCCCCTCAGTTTCCAAAGAGATTCAAGCTTAAAGCCAGGTACAACATTTTAATTGATAAAAGCAGCAAATTGGTGTTAAGGGAATGGTGCCATTAATTTGCTGGCAGTAGAAATAATGAAGAAGGAAAATAGAGGGCAATTTCATTGAATTCTGCTAGTAGAATAGCTAACTAGTATCGTCTGGGTCCCATCAGAATCGTCTTTAAGATATCTCAATTTAGACCTCATTAATATTTCGCCATAGCAGCATCACCATCTAGGTGCATGATCCTTAACACAAAGAAAACAAATGACAAGGAAAGGGAGTTCATGATGGCTGGGAGTTTGTTAAGAGGGAGATAGTAAAAGCACAACGTCAGGCAATACCAATGAGACGGAAACATGGAAGGTGCCTAAAGAAGCCAGGGTGGCTATCTAAAGAACTTTTAACTGAGTTAAGATTAAAAAAGGATGTGTACAAAAAATGGAAAATGGGGGAAACCACCAAAGAGGAATTCAAACAAATAGCCAGCACGTGTAGACACAAAGTCAGAAAAGCTAAAGCACAGAATGAACTCAGGCTTGCTAGAGAGGTTAAAAGCAACAAAAAAGGCTTTTATGGGTATGTTCGTAGCAAAAGGAAGAACAAAGAAACAGTGGGGTCACTCAGAGGAGAAGATGGTGAAATGCAAACAGGGGACACAGAAAGGGCTGAACTCCTCAATGCCTTCTTTGCCTCAGTCTTCTCCGATAAAGAAAACAATGCCCGACCTGAAGAATTTGGAGCAAATGATTCAGCAAAGGAAACACAGCCCAGAATAACTAAGGAGATAGTACAAGAATACTTGGCTAGTTTAGATGTATTCAAGTCTCCAGGGCCAGATGAACTGCATCCAAGAGTATTAAAAGAACTGGCAGATGTGATCTCAGAACCACTGGCAGTCATCTTTGAGAATTCCTGGAGAACAGGGGAAGTCCCGGCAGACTGGAGGAGGGCAAATGTTGTCCCTATTTTCAAAAAGGGGAAAAGAGAGGACCCAAATAATTACCGCCCAGTCAGTCTGACATCAATACCAGGGAAGATTCTGGAGCAGATCATTAAGAAAACAGTCTGTGAGCACCTAGAAAGGAATGCTGTGATCACCAATAGTCAGCATGGATTTCTGAAAAATAAGTCATGTCAGACTAACCTGATCTCGTTTTTTGACAGAATTACAAGCCTGGTAGATGAAGGGAACTCAGTGGATATAGCCTACCTTGATTTCAGTAAGGCATTTGACAAGGTGCCCCATGATATTCTTGTAAAGAAGCTGGTAAAATGCGGTCTTGACTATGCTACCACTCAGTGGATTTGTAACTGGCTGACTGACCGAACCCAAAGGGTGCTCATCAATGGTTCCTCTTCATCCTGGAGAAGAGTGACTAGTGGGGTGCCACAGGGTTCTGTCTTGGGCCCGGTCTTATTCAACATCTTTATCAACGACTTGGATGATGGACTCAAGGGCATCCTGATCAAATTTGCAGATGACACTAAACTGGGAGGGGTGGCTAACACCCCAGAGGACAGGAACACACTTCAAAACGACCTTGACAGATTAGAAAACTGGGCCAAAACAAACAAGATGAATTTTAACAGGGAGAAATGTAAAGTATTGCACTTGGGCAAAAAAAATGAGAGGCACAAATACAAGATGGGTGACACCTGGCTTGAGAGCAGTACATGTGAAAAGGATCTAGGAGTCTTGGTTGACCACAAACTTGACATGAGCCAACAGTGTGACGCGGCAGCTAAAAAAGCCAATGCAATTCAGGGCCTCATCAATAGGAGTATAGCATCTAGATCAAGGGAAGTAATAGTGCCACTGTATTCTGCTCTGGTCAGACCTCACCTGGAGTACTGTGTCCAGTTCTGGGCACCACAATTCAAGAAGGACACTGACAAACTGGAACGTGTCCAGAAGAGGGCAACCAAAATGGTCAAAGGCCTGGAAACGATGCCTTATGAGGAACGGCTAAGGGAGCTGGGCATGTTTAGCCTGGAGAAGAGGAGGTTAAGGGGTGATATGATAGCCATGTTCAAATATATAAAAGGATGTCACATAGAGGAGGGAGAAAGGTTGTTTTCTGCTGCTCCAGAGAAGCGGACACGGAGCAATGGATCCAAACTACAAGAAAGAAGATTCCACCTAAACATTAGGAAGAACTTCCTGACAGTAAGAGCTGTTCGACAGTGGAATTTGCTGCCAAGGAGTGTGGTGGAGTCTCCTACTTTGGAGGTCTTTAAGCAGAGGCTTGACAACCATATGTCAGGAGTGCTCTGATGGTGTTTCCTGCTTGGCAGGGGGTTGGACTCGATGGCCCTTGTGGTCTCTTCCAACTCTATGATTCTATGATTCTATTCTAAGTCCCTGCTTCCAGTGTAAAACAGACACAGGGAAACAGAAGGAGAGAAGCAAAAGTGTGGGGAGTCATGGAAAGAACAGGCAATTGCTTCACTTACAATTCCTTGACTGCCATACTTCTTGTGGGTAAGTGCTTGGTATGTGAACATGGGCCTCTTTGAATGCTTCCCTGATTTTTCTCCCCCCCCCCCCGTCCAATATGGGGGAGGGGGAATGGGCTAATATTTTGCCCTGGTTGCAGAACTTGGCTAATCCAAATCGACTAATTCTCCCTTTCCCAGTTTTAAATTCACTTCACGCCATGAAAACAAATACATGTTGTATTTTCAGAATGGGGAACAAGCACTTCAGTCAGGCCAATTGTAAACTGCACACATGTCAAGAAATAAATGCAGAAGTTACCAACATTTGAAGTCGTTTACTCTGCCCTGAGGTAAGTAACAGCTGCGGCCAAAACAATGAAGACGGGCAAGTTTTACAGAGTAATTAATAATTTGCTTTTGGTAACACTTCAAAGTCTGCAGAGGCAGTTAGCATTAAATTGAGTTTGCTTGCTTTACAAGCACCCCACATTTATGTGTAACCTAAATACATATTTCAAGTAACTGTAAGTGGTCTAAACTGTCATAGCCCAGTTATGAATTTGGAGCACTTATATTTTCTCTCCTACATGCATCTTTCCTCCACCCCTGTCAATTTTTATCATGTCCTTTTATAGCTTGGGGTTGAGAGCTTGTGTTAGATAAAAGCTATGTAAATGTGATCATAGCTGATTGCAGCTCACATCAAGAAATTGCACACACATATATAGTAAACAGTATTAGCTGCAGCTTCTGGACTATCTCCAAGGGTAGCCCTACATGAAGCACATTGTAGCAACCCAGGTATCAGAGCATGGACTACTGTAGCCAGATCATCTCATCAAAGTATAGCCATAGATGGTGCACCAGTCAAAATGGGATATTAGGCACTCCTTGCCACTCTGCCCACCCGGGCCTCCAGTGTCAGAGTGTACTAGGCTAGACTCCTGTTCCTTTATGGAGATTGCTATCCAGCCCAGAAAAGGTTATCTCCCTAATTCTCAGTCCTCAAAGCCAGCTATCCATAGTGCTTCAGTTTTACCAGAATTTCAGTTTATTGCCCTTATGTAGTCCATCACTGCCTCTAGACACCAAGGCGTTATTGTAGCTTAAGTATGCTTTACTTGTTTATCCCTACTCTCCCTTTTCCCTCCCTTTGCTCTGTCTTCTCCCTTGTGTTTCCACCTAGATCATAAGCCCATCAGGCAGGGACTAGCCATCTCATTGTCTGTAAAGTGTCTTGTATATGGATTGTGGTGCTGTATGAAATAGAATAGTCATAATCTAGGCTGTGTTTCAGTTTTGTAGTTCTAGAAAGTGTGTTACTAGAAAGAGCAGGGCCTTGTTCACACATGCATTTTGTGTGGTGAAATTTGACAGTCCATATTTCTGTGTGGTGGAGGAATACTGTATAACAATCCACATGCAGACAGGAGTGCCTCAAACACCTGTCTTGCATTATTTCATGTTCATGCATTCAAATGGCAATGGTGTGTGTAACTGAAGGTGAAACTTGTACGTGTTGCAGAAAACTGTTGGAATAATACCATTATATCAGTCTTAAGCATTAGATTAGGACAAATAATATGCATTTATTTCTTTGAAAAGTCACCTCTCAGCTTGAATTACTTCCCAGTAATCAGAGCTCAAGAACAGGCAGCACAAAAAATAAAAATAACGAAAACTGTCAAGAATTCAGCTGAAATATGAGTTAGCGAGAGAAAATTTTGTAAGTGATTATTACTTTGAGGAATCTGGCTATTGTCCATGATGTTCCCTGCTATTGTGGAATTGCCCAATTTATCTGAATAACAAGCCAGTCATGGAAGATGAAGAAGTAAAATGCAATAGAAGTTTCTATTCTATCAAGGGCTTGAAACATCTAACTTTCTTTTATGGAGGCGGTATGTGGGGAGTAAAAATGATGCTTAGTGGAAGATGCTCGTCCAAGAATCCTTTTATTCTCATCAGTGTGATGAGAAATCGAGTGTGTAAAATTTGCCTGAGCAAAATGTTCAACCGCTAGAAATTTATCCATCTCTGTAAACTGGCTGGTAGTTACTGGCCATGATTTAACAAATGGGGAACTGTGCCAATATGAAGCCCTGCAATGGACACTGCCCCACAAAGAGCACTGGATTCCTACATGATTTTTTAAAACAACTTGGGAAACAACAGCTTCCATAAAAGGAACAATTCTTTTTTCAAATTAAGAAAAATTATGGTTAAAGTCTTTAATGGACAATGTTTGTTAAGGGTTACTTGGTCTATTGACAGGGCTATACAATTTTTTAAACACAGATTTTCGGCCTAACTCCTGAGCGAGTCTAGCCACACAATCTTATGTGGGTCTAAGAAATAAATTCCTTTGAGTTTAGTGATATTTACTTCCAGGGAAGTGTCTATAGGATTGCAGCCTAACAGGGCAGTCCTGTGCACGTTGCCTACTCAGAAGTAAGTAATTTTGAGTTCAACACGGCTTTCTTCTGTGTAAGGGTGTGCAAATTTGTAGCTAAGACTGCAGTGCTAACCACATTTACCTGGGAGTAAGTCTGACTGAACTCAAAGGGACTTATTTCTGGCAGACCCACATAGGATAGCACTGCAGGTTGGTGTTGTGCCAGGGAGGCTACATTCAATATAGACTAAAGTATAGGGGGGCACTGTTTTGTTTTAATTCCCCACTTTTAAAGCAAATTATGGATTTATTGATTCTAGAAAATTTATGGGAAATAAAATAATTTTGATTCCATTTCACTAACAGATAGAAACACCTGTTTATCACATCACACTTGTAGTAAGCATCTCATATAAACCGGCCATGTGTAATAGAATCAGCATCACAGAAAGTTAACATTTTAAACACCACTGGTTTGAGTGTACCATGCTGCCCTAATCAAGTTATTTCACACCTTGGTAGGCAAATCACCTGTGCTGTTCATGCTTGATTCTTTTCCCTCTCTTTTTAAGCATTGGACCATACACTACTTACAGAATGGAGTATTCCAGTTATAACAGTCTTTTTAAATAGCTAGCTAATTTACCCTGGCCTCTGACACGTGAAATGTATATTTTCAATACTCAAGCTATTTTTGTGTGTAAATGCATTTGTAAATTTTTAACCAGTTTTTAATGTTGCATTTTAAATGGTTGTAACCCACCCCGGGACCTTAGGCTGAAGGGAGGGTGATTAATTGAAACAATATTAATAATAAATAATTTATAAGGAAAAAAATCATAATGGAGGTAATCTCTATGTAGAAAAAAAAACCCCGTTCAGTATTAGTACCTACTAGATTGGGAAATATGATTACGTTCCTCACTTTTCAATGGGACTGCTTTGAACATCATTTAGTGCACTATAACATAGTATATATAACTATTTTAATTGGAATTTTGTATGGTATATTCTATAGTTCTTCCTTATCCCATTTAGGTTCTGATGGATTAATGCTATTAAATGCATATATGGTGATGGATCCAGATTTAGGCTGTAGTCCTAAACCCATTTACCTGGAAGTAAGCGCTATTGAATTCAGTGAGATTTACTTCTGAGCAGACACTTACTTCTGAGGTTGCAGCCTTAGTCATACTTGAAGTAGACCCATTAGGTTCACTGGGACTTAAGTTATTCAGGGGTATTTATGTACATTTCACATGTGTGTGAGAGGCCAGTATATTAGGAAAATAAATTATTCCCCCAAATGAGGAACACCTAATAACTCTTGGATCATAAACTGTGTTTTAAAGTTAATAGCAAGTACTCAAGTGCAAGATGCCAAATGGATTCAGGAGACGGGCCGGATGACCTCAGTTTCTTTAATTCTTTCTATTTTTCCTGTATATCCCACCAAGAAATTCATTTCTCCTAGAATCAATAGAGCAAAAGGGACACAACAAAAACTCCTGCATCAGTAAGCACAGAGGAGATGAAACATATCCTTGACCCGTCTGCCGCATCTAGCAATGCCTTTCTTTAGTACAGGATTGCAGACTGAAACAGAAAGCCCTGGATTTGTTTTTTTCACCTTTGAATTGAATGTTTTATGTTTTTTCACATGGCTATTTTTTAAGTCCTTGAAATGAAGGTAGTAAGTCCCACTGGATTCAAGGCATTGGTAGAATTTCAAAACAAGTAGTATTGCGCCTGTACGGGGGAGATGCGCAAATCTGTCTATTTCGGTTGGAATAATTTTCGCATGTGTCTGTTCCATTGCATTTTTGTGCTGAATTGCATTTTTTAAAACATTTGCAAGCAAATCCATATTCGAACGAGCATTTAAATATGTATTTTAAAGCACATTTTCTCTCAAGATACTTATTTTGAAATGTACAGTTACATGCCATCCCAATCTGAGCAGAGAGAGAGACTCTAGATTGTCCACCTGGTCCCTACCACCCACTAGTGGATTCTACGTGGGCGGCTGGGTGTTCTATGGCACAAGCTGAATTCTCCTTCCACTGAGCACTGGTGGGTGGTAAGGAAATTTTACCATCAAAAAAGATGCATTAGTGGGCGGTAGATATTAAAAGGTTGACTAACCCTGCTCTAGATGCTTACCCAGGGTTCAGTTTCCTTGCAACGAAGGTCAGTGGAGACTGTGGTGTCTTTAGGATATATAGTTTTATATACACATATATAACCTGAGCACAAGATAGAGGGACTCACAGCATTAACACTCCAACAGCTCTTGCTTTTCTATTAGTCACAGCTTTGGATCCAGTACAGCTCTTTTTATTGAGCTTCCAGCCTGTTTCCGGCTCAGGTCTCACACACCAATCTGGCTGTTCTTCGCCTACCTAGCAGCTAGGTGAGGGGGGCGGAGGAAAGGCCCATCCATTAACCGGAAGAGAACCATCACTTAGTTGTAGCTCTCGCAACCAAGCTCATTCTTTTGTGATGCTGATGAAGGCACTTAAGTGGCCAGCTAAGGTCATTGTCTTACAAAGAAACTTGTCTGACCAGTTCAGCAACCTCCTCTCTTAGATTCTAACCCTCACTGGGCACAGTATCCTAAAAACTGGAAGGAACTCAGGGCATCATCCAGACTGACATCTTAATAAGTCTTTTGAGCTAAGAACTGTGTTGTAACATTTGGGAAAGTGTAAAGGTGGTGGATAACTAAGTTTAGAGCCACACATCAATTGAGATTGCATTAGATTAGTTCATATGGGAATTCAAAAATTATCCCATTTCTTAAGCACCCCTTGCCTGTTCTGATCAGCCTTTGTGCTTTGTCAGCAACTGAAGCTAGTCCAAAAAAAAATTACTGCTGTACCTGTTTTCTATCCTTTGCGTCCTCTGGACAAACTTTAAAGACTGAATTGCTAGGATAGTCAGAACTAATCATTTTTTTTAAAGGCAGAACCTCTCTACCCCACCCCACCCGCTCCACTTTCACTTAAATAATGAAAAAGCTAATCAGACTTTACTTTCTTCCAAGCATCACAGTGTTTTCTCAAGTGGAATATATGGACTGATATAGAATGCACACTGAGTGCACAGATAAATCGAAATTTTCTGTAACTCACTGATTACAATAGATAATCAGCACCTGGAATTTGTGCCATTATACTGAACCGCGTTTTCTGATGTAATCTGCATAGATTCACCTCCAAAGGTGACAATGGGAGGAAAGGAACAAAGGTAAATCTCTACTGAATTAATACAGTCGTCCGCAGCAGTTTCTCTCAGTCTTTGGAATGAACACAACTTGCATTTAAGTGTTCAGGGCAGGAGAAGGATTTAAGATAGAGCTTTGCCTCCTACTTTATTGATTGACTGAAATTCAGCATTTCATTATAGTTTCCTTTGGGCTGGGGAAATGGGAGACCTCTCCTCCTCCACCTTGATCTGTGCTATGGGTTTCTCCCATTCTTCTAATGATTCCATTCCATGTTAATAGCTGCAAGTATTAGTTGTTTCGGACAAACTGTTCCAAAAGGAAGAGCTATGAACCCACCCATAAAAACATATGCCATATACTCCATCAGCATGGACGACGAGCCAGCAACTTTTGGAACTTCCTCTTTTTTAACTTTTCCACCCCAGCTGGTCTTTAGAGGAACTTACACCTAGGTTTGCTTATTTCCTCCTGCCTTTTTAAAAGATTGTAAACCTAAGGGCAGGAGCTATCTTGCTTCTTATGATCTGTAAACTGCTCTGGAAGCCCTTTTTCTATCTGATGAACGAGATTTTAAAATATTTAAATAATTATTCAGTAGTCTCTCTCTCCCTCCTCCCCCAGTAGGCTGTGTGTGTGTGTGTGTGTGTGTGTGTGTGTGTGTGTGTGTGTGTTCCCACTGTTCAGCACTGTGGTCCTTCCACTATGTTATTTCAAAAAATAATGTATGAGATAAAAAAAGGAACCGGACCCTTTCTATTATAAAAACAAGCTATTTCTTCCTCTTCCCCCTCCCCCTTTTTCTGGGAACACAGTGGAGGGAATGCTGCCTATTTTTATTTCCTTGGGTCCACCAAAGGATCTTCTTTAGTTTGATGAGAAGACAGCTGTAGATGGCAAGGCTGACTTTATACTTTCACTGATTCCATGCCTATTGATTTAAGCCTTCCCCATTGATCTGAGCACGGGTGCCTTTGTTAGCCGAATTGCTTCCTATTTCGTTTTATCATTTGAGCTCAAAAGGGACCAGAAGGTGAGTTTGTAACTTTCTTGGCTTTTAAAAAAGTAATGTGGATTGTAAATGAAACAACTTTCCAACTATCTGGTTTTACATTTTCTACTTTTGATCAACAATTTTCTGTTCTTTTTTTAATGTGCATGCTGTGAGTCATGGTGAAAAGCTGTTTGAGATCTATCAGATGCAGGCATCCAACCAGAGTGTGTTATAGAAGCAGCCATGAAATTGTGTAACAATATTATGTGTCTCACTATTGTTAGAAGAATTGCCAGAATTAGAAGAAATGCCAGAGTTTCTTCCAAGTTCTACATGCTTATTCCCTGCACTATGCGTTCCACAATCTCCAAGCAAAAAGACTTGATAGGTGCTGATGCATTCCCAGGGCTCAGTTTCCATGGAATGAAGGTCCATGGAACCTGTGGTGTCTTTCAGATATATACCGTACTTTTATTCACACATATATGCAAGCTGAATGTAGGATGGAGGGGTTCAAAGCTTTAACACTACAAGAGATATTGCTTTTCCATTAGATTTCCAGGAAAGCCCCAAACCACCACTTTGGGTTCAGTACACAGCAAGCTAGCTTCCAGAAGCAGTGAAAATTCTCTTTCACACAGCCTCCCTTCACCTGTTTTTCTCTATTCTAGGATGGCGTGGCACCTAGCCTGGTGAGGTGGGAAAAGGCCCATTTGTCTCTATAGCAATGGTGCAGCCTTGTTGGATATGTAAATGGTAGTACTTAACAGGCCAGCTCAGGGCTTTATCATATTAAGGAACTAATTTGACTGATTTAGCAGCTTTCCTCATATAGTTTATAATCACACATACACAGGGTTGTGTGCTGGGCCTGTTGCTGTCAATGTCTTCATAAATGACTTCATCCAAGGAATTGAGGGATGCTCATCAAATATGCAGATCATGCCAAACTGGGAGGGGTAGCCAGTGCCACAGAAGACAGAAGCAGGGTTCAAAATGGCCATAACAGATTGGAGAACTGGGCCCTAACTAACAAAATGAATTTCAGTAGGGACAAATGTAAGGTTCTACACTTAGGGAGGAATAACCAGCAGCACAAATATAAAATGGGGACACCATATCTGCCAGTAGTACATGTGAAAAGGATCTAAGGGCCTTCATGGATCACAAGCTTAACATGGGTCAATAGTGTGATGCAGCAGCAAAGAAAGCTAATGCTATTTTAGGTTGCAGCAACAGAAGTAAAGTAACCGTACTACTCTATTCTGCCTTGGTCAGACCCTACCTGGAATACACCACAATTTAAGAAGGGTATTGACAAGTTGGAACATGCAGAGGAGGGCAACCAAGATAATCAAGGGTCTGGAAACCAAGCTTTATGAGGAATGATTGAGGGAGTTGGGTATGTTCAGCCTGGAAAAGAGGAGACTGAGAGGAGTTATGGTAGCCAACTTCAAATGTCTGTCACATGGAAGATGGAGCAAGCATGTTTTCTCCTGCTCCAAAGGGCAGGAGAAAGGACTCCAAAGGACCTGAACCAATGGCTTCAAGTTACAAGAACGGAGATTCCGACTAAACACCAGGAAGAACTTTCTGACAGTAAGAGCTGTTTGACAGTGGAATGGTCTTTGTCATGAGGTTGTGGGCTCTGCTTCCTTGGAGGTTTTTCAGCAGAGGTTGGACGGCAGTCTCTCACGGATGCTTTAGCTGAGATTCCTGCGTTGCAGGAGGTTAGACTAGATGACCCTTGGGTCCCTTCCGACACTACAGTTCTATGATACTATGATTCTATGAAAAGAGACAAGGTGAAGGAGCCTCAGGTTGCTTGGGAAGGAACTGGGGAAGAAGCCTTAGAGAGCGGTAGGAAGTGGTCCTCGCAACTGCGTCATTGGGGCAAGACCTACTGGAAGACTTGCTGTGGTCACTAGGCCAGAGTTAACTTCTCTGACACCAGGTGTTTTATTGCTGACCTATCCTGACAATAGTTGTCCTAAACACAACTTCTCTGAGAAACAGATATGTACAGATATGCATGGCATATTTTTTATCTTTCTCAGATAATTTGTAGATATCCTGTTACCATCAACATTGTGCTTCGTCTTAAGAGGCAAATAGAGGAGCTGTCCAGCAGGGCAAGGGAAGGACTAGGTTCTAGGAAAAATTACTGAGACATCTTTAAAATGTTCACATACAGAGGTCACATTTTCACCTGACTGACTCAGAGAGAGGATGGGCTTAGGAGAAAACAACTTTTGTAGGCAAAGACTGGTTTTTCTACCTACAGATAAAATAATCCAATGGGTAATGATTTTTCCAGAATCAGGTGATATTACCAGTAGTTGCATTTGGTGTGATCACTGTGCAAATGATCTTGGTGTCTTGGGCAAGCAGACCCGAATACACAGTAGCCAATAGGCCGAAGCAGTTGAAAGAGCAAAATGAGAAAATAGCTTACATATTGATATTTATGTGGAGGATGCATGTAGCAGGCTAGAATCAGACAGAAATGTTGCCCATATGACAGTGAGTCAAAAATAGCTATCAAAGAAGAAAATTTAGAAAAGAAGGCTTTTTTAACAACAATAACAACAACAACAACCCTATATGACTTAGCAGACGTGTCAATATGGAAAGTGTTAGCTGGGAGGTAGAAATAGTACTGGTCCACTGAATCAACTTCGCTGCTTACTATCTGTGCCAATCCATTATATACAACATGATGGCACCTTTCAGTTTTATGATAGAAATTCAATCACATTACCATCCACAGCTGAAGATCTGCTAAGTCTATAAAAATACACACTAGTGCCCCCACATAAAGAAAGTCCTTGAAATGCTGTTTTTATTTTGACTGTCACAGCAGTCAAACAGCTTTTAACTCTCTCCTAGTTCTTGGGCCAGGATCTATGTGTTATTTAAACATATGCCAATGAAATACAGTGCTCCATACCTATCAGAACTGTGACAATTTATGTGAAACAACTTGAAATCTTCCTTGCAGTATGAAGAGATCAGACGATTTGTTGTGGGATCCCCTCACCCCCATTACCTGATACATATAAATTATAACCATGAAGTCAGACTCTGATCTTAAGAGGGAAACTAAGGCTCGAGGGGGATGACTATGGAAGAGGATAAAGGACACTCCTAACTCACCTGCTGAAATCAACTGGACTTAGAGGTGCTTAAGTCTGTCTGAAACATAATTTTTGGGGATGCTGGTGTTTAGTTTTGAATTTAGCTAATTCTAATTTATGGTGCATTTCAAATCAAATTCTTCCATTGATTTCTTTCTGACTCTGTATGACAAATTACTTTTATATTCACTTCCAACTCTACAATTCTGTGATTCTAATTTTAACATTAATTTAACCAGATATTCTCAGAGCAATAGCTAGAATGACATCATTTATTTTGCTCTCACAACCCATGTGGCAAATTCATAGGATAGGTCCACAGCATACATCTCCAGATTTTTCTGTTTTAGATGAATGCTGCATACCTATTTATTTGTTTGTCCAACTATCTAGGAATAAAGTCTACTGTCCATTGACCTTGCTTCTATCTTGTTGAGCTGCATACATTTCATTTACACTTCTTTCTGCTGGGTCAACTGCCAAATAGCAGAAGACCTAATGTCACAGTCTCTGAAAACCCACAAGAATCGGTTCTGATACCCTGTTTATTGGAAGGACTGCCAAGCCTACGACAATAGCCCTTGCTGTTGTCCTAGTCATTTGCTCTGGTTCCACTTGGGAGAGGTGACTGTGAAAGTTAACCCTACCTATCAGCTTTGTAAAGACAAGATATGCCTCTGGCAGCTATTGTGCAAGCTTTGCTCTCCTTTTCAAAGGGAGGAACTATAATAGAAAATGCAGGAAATGTTACACAGACTTTAAGAAATCAATAATCAAGAGGCCTTCCTCTTTCCCTGTCACCTGCACCCAGATCCTATTTTTAAAGCAATCTGGAGAAGCTTAAGAGAACAGTCTGTGCCAAATTGCTGAAAACAAGAAGAAAATAATACCAAGAAAAGCTAGAGAGTGTGTTTGTGTCCATTAGGATGCACCTAGCTTTAATGCCACTGTAATATGTACTGGCAACTGCTGTTGAGCTTGCCTGCTTTGTGAGTTTCAGCTTTGTCTGTTGTTCTGGCTTTCAGATGAGGGAGGAATGCAGAAACAAGGGCTTGAGGTTGTTGAATAAAATATTAAAACCTAAGGGCCACAGCTCAGTGGTAGAACAGTTGTTTTACATGCAGTAGAATCACAGAATCATAGAACTGAAGAGTTGGAAGGGATCCCGAGGGTCATCTAGTCCCCCTGCAATGCAGATATAACTAAAGCATCCCTGACAGATGACCATCCAACCTCTGCTTAAAATCCTCCATTGAAGGAGAGTTCACCACCTTCTGAGGGAGTCCATTCCATACACTTTCGGTTCGGTCACTCAACCAGCTATAAACAGTTACCTCATCCAGCCTACGTTTTACCTGCTTCTACGCAAAAGTATCATGGGGGACTTTGTCAAAAGCCTTACAGGAATCAAGATACACTATGTCCACAGCATTCCCCTAATCCACTAAGCTTGTAACAATGTCAAAAATATGAAATGAGATTCGCCTGACATGACTTGTTTTTGAGAAACCCATGCTGGGTCTTACTAATCACAGCATCCTTTTCTAAGTGACCACAGGCCGACTATTTAATTATATAAAAAAAATCCTTCCAGTAGCACCTTAAAGACCAACTAAGGTAATTATATGTTCTAGGACTTCCCTGGTATCAACATCAAGCTGAGCAGTTGGCAGTTATATGGGTCTTCTCCCCTCCCTCCTTTTTGAAGATGGGGACAACATTGCCCACCTCCACTCTGGAATGGACTAGGTTCAGTCCCTGGCATCTTCAGGTAGGGCTGGGGCATCCCTTGTCTGAAACTCTGGAGAGTCACTGCCATTTAGTGCAGACAGTATGGAGTTAATTGGACAAATGGTCTCAGTATAATGCAACTTCCTATATTCTTTAGATATCTGAACTGACCAGATTGGCCTGTGGTCTGATACAGCAGGGCTCTTTTATGTTCTTATTATTTAAACAACTTAGGAATGTTCTTTAAATAATTCAGAAGCTGCCTCTTAACAAACAGTATAAACTTCCAAGGACAAGAACTGTTGACACACCCATTAAGGAAGTTATCTTACCTGCCTGTCTCACTCTTTATCTTCACACACACATGCCTTATCCTAATTTACTTGCTTCTGTCTTGAGGACAGTGATCATGCAATCACTTCTCTGTTATGTAAGAACAAGGAGAGCCAGTGCGGCGCAAGTCCACCGAGAGCCATAAAACTCACTAGGTGGTCTGCAGCATGTCTCCACAAATCACAGCTTAATCTTGTGTGGATAAAAGGAAACCATCTTACATAAACTCTTCAGGATTCCTAGAGGAATGTTTGGAATACAAATGTGACAAATAAATATGGAACTTCCATCACATGTCATTCATCATAAATGACTTTATCATTTAACTTGTTCAAGAGCTGCCCATCATTGAGAGAATAGCTTATACATGATAAGCATATCAGAACAACTCCAGCATGTAAAAAAAAAGCAGTTTGAATCCAGCTCCTGCAGAAAAATGTGACTAGTGGAAACCTAAGCTGCATCTCCTGTAACTTTACCTCCTCTGCCAGCAGATGTCAACCTTTATCTCAGACAGCAGTGGAGAACACCACACTTACTATAATGCTGTAAAATAAGAATTAACAAAGAAGTGTTTTCATAGCCCCTTTCTTAAAAAGAAAGAATGTGTGTGAGGGGAGGGTGGGGAGAAACCTCCCATTACCACTCTTGAAGCTAGCATCCAAGAGCCAAACAGTTATTTGTACTAGGCTAGACTGAGAAATGAGAAATGCTTTAGGAAAAAAGCAACACATTTGAGTCTGCTAAGTCAGTACTTGTCAAACTGTGTTTCTAGGGAGCCATGAGGGCTGTCAAAAGCTGACCTTTATTCATTACAAATATGTATATACTGCCTTTCCGAGCAAAATCCTTCTGAGGTAGTGCATGTTACGACCACAATACCAATAAAATCACTATATAAAAGTAACGATTCTCTGCCTCACAGTTTATTCATTAATATTCCCCTATGCAATGGAAGAGAGCAGAATTAACCTTATTGCTGGAGGTCGTGACATGTGCTCAAATGCAGTGAAAGGGGAATGCAGTTTTCTGCTCTCCAAAATTAAGGAGTGTGTGATGAGTTTCAAATAGTATGCATTCAAAATTGTGCTGCTAAGTTTTGGGGGATTTTTAATATGCCTTGCAGTAATGCATGGGTAGGCAAACTAAGGCCCAGGGGCCGGATCTGGCCCAATCGTCTTCTAAATCCGACCGCGGACAGTCCAGGAATCAGCGTGTTTTTACATGAGTAGAATGTGTCCTTTTATTTAAAATGTATCTCTGGGTTATTTGTGGAATTCATTCTTTTTCCCCTTTCCTTTCCAAAATATAGTCTGGCCCCCCACAAGGTCTGAGGGACAGTGGACCAGCCCCTTGCTGAAAAAGTTTGCAGTAATCCAATAGGTGCCCATCACACAAGTGCAACAGCTACTAAAGCAGTAAAATATGAGTTACCGTATTTTTTGCTCTATAAGACTCACTTTTTCCCTCCTGAAAAGTAAGGGGAAATGTGTGTGCGTCTTATGGAGTGAATGCAGGCTGTGCAGCTATCCCAGAAGTCAGAACAGCAAGAGGGATTGCTGCTTTCACTGCGCAGCGATCCCTCTTGCTGTTTTGGCTTCTAAGATTCAGAATTTTTCCCCCCTTGTTTTCCTCCTCCAAAAACTAGGTGCGTCTTGTGGTCTGGTGCGTCTTATAGAGCGAAAAATACAGTATATATCTGCACAACCTGAGTCAAGAATTGCTGATCCTCAGCAAATTCATTTACTGTTTTCAGTCAGCCTTCTACAAAACCGGTGCCTTCCAGATATTTTGGTCTATACATCTCATTATCCTGCACCATAGGCCATGCTGGCTGGGGCTATTGGGAGTTAGAGAGTAAAAGATCTGCAGGGTACCAAGTTGAAGAAGTCTAGGATGTGCTGGGAAACAACAGTTCCTCAACAATGGAAGTGCCTTCTGAAATAACATCTACTTTTATTGAGAGTTCATAAATTGTGTATTGGCCTCCCTCCCTCTACCACTGATCTTCAGCAGGAAGATCTTCAGTGGGATGGTTTGTGCTTTTAGCTGGATGTAGTTACAATCCTCACCATGATTGGGAACTCTGGTTGCACTGCGTTCCTGATTCCAGGGAAGAATGCAGCTATAGCCAGCAAAATGCATTTGCAACTCCCCTTCAGACCAGGAAGGCCAGGGATAGAGGGGCTGTTTAAAAAAGCCCCACTGAATATGGCTATCATCTTTTGGGATTACTGAGGCGTATGCTATCCTCCAGGGTAGCCACAGCACAGCTGCCTTGTATGTTTATCTAACATTTGGGCTGAGAAAAAAAGGGATGGGAAATATTAAACAGAACAAAATGACTTGAACCAATCAGGCTATTTGCAATACACGCATGCCCACAGGCATATACAATAGTATGTCCTGGATTTACTTCCACCTTTGAAGAGCTACAAGAGCCAGCCCTCTCAACAGCAATAAAATCCACATTTGAGAGAAGAGTCTTTAATGCTAAATCACAAGGACACTAAACAAGTGTAATGCTGTCCTGTTGCCTGGCTCATGGGACAGTAGGATTTAAGAGGTTTAATTCTGTGAAGGAATATCATTGTTTTTATGGCTTGTCACAGTCTTGGTTTTACATTAATCGTGTCCTCCCTAAAAGAGGGCACGTGTTGCGGTGAGACCTGGAGACTGACCTCCTGGTTGTGGGTGGGTATATTGGACAGCCACAACACCCGATTGGTAGGTCCCTCGTTGCTGGGTTTAATCTGGCCAATGGGGTGCAATCTAAACGGATTGCGGGACCTATATATACCTATGCACGTGACCCAGAGCTTCCTCTTTCGGCTCGTGCATTCGGAACACCTGCCCACCTCTCCCTACTTTTGTGATTGACCTTGCTATGCTGTTGTGTGTCGTCTGTTCTTGGGACAGGGACACGGCAGAAATTTTTCCCACTTGGCTGATTGACTGTTGCCATTTGGGTTTCTCCTGCCGCGTAGCAAATTGTCACAACTTGTAAGGTTGTGGAGAGGCACTGGTTCATGTGATAGGGGTGGGAGAATGGTCTTGCCATCCCTATGTGAAGGGTATTCCGTTAAAGGAATCCAGGGACTCAACTTGGTTTGGTCAATCCCTGAGAGGGGGTTGTGCCCATGCCTGAGTCCAGGGGAGCATCTGGGGAGTGAACAGAGTCTGTTCCCGAGCTACATGGGGTTAAGGACATTACAGAACATCTAGCTTGTTATATCTTGCTTAACTTGGGACCCTAAGAGGTAGGAAAAATCTAACCATTCTTTTTGTTGCAGTAGAGCTTGACATTTAACTCTGGGCTCTTCTTTTTGCAAAGTTCAACTCCAGTCCAAAATACTGGAAAGCTAATCAATTTAGTTATACATCAGTGAACACAGTTTAGTGAGTTCTGACTTGATATGTATTACGACCTCCATTTTAACATTCCACTCTTACTGTCTTAAGATGTGCTCAAGCCAAAATTTCACCCTTTAAAATGTGTTAATGTGATGTGTAATTGAACCATAAGTGATGTATGAATTGAACTGAATCTGAACACCCAGCCTCCAGTCATGTGAATCTACATTGGATTAATTACCATTCCTGCTCTTTCCCAAGACAGTATCCTTTAGATATCTAGATTACCAAGAACGGTAAGTAACAGGACTCCCTTGCATGCTAACGCATCAGTTAGGACGGATGAATTTCCAGTACAATGCACACAATCTTTTCTTTTTTTCAAAATGTAATTATCTCTTTCTCTATATGTTTCTCAGTTTCTAAGCTGGCTTTATAATTGTAGTGGGTTCCTCTTCCTCTGTCCATTTACAGTATCCATGGATATTAATTTATTCTGCTTTTATACTGTTTAATATATTGTTTTATCAGTCAATTTCAGTAATCTGGGCCTAGCATAAGACTTTTCCCTTACTCAGGAGCCATGGAATGTAATAACAGCAATCAAGGCAGTTCATTCTAACAAATGCGTGTCAGAAAAAGACTGCTGTGACTTTGAAATATTGAAACTGACTGATAACATAATGTGCAAAGCCGAATAAATGCATACAAATGGAAGTTTTAGCTGTGTCGCCAAAGTATGAACTAAATACAGTGTCAGAGGCCTGCACTGAAATCGCTGTGTGTGAGTGCTTACAGTGGCAAATTACTAAATGCACTCGCTAAAGTGTTTTTATGAATAAAGCAGCATGCATAGATTCTCCCTCCCCTCACTTCCATCCCATGTCTCTCCCTCTGTCTCTCTCCCCTCCCCACAACTCCCTGGAATTCAGAATGAATATAGCTTCAAGCAAAAAGACGGAAGAACTGAGAAGTGCTCAGTTTTAATAAAACACAAAAGTCAATGACAACGAGGCCGAGACACCAGTTTCCACTGGGGGATAGAACTAGATGAGTGAAGCTGGGTTTAAATCAGAGATGAAACAAAATCCGGCAACAGCCGGAGAGCTGAAATTTCCATCTTGATGAAGATTTCCATGGGAACGTTCAAAATCTGCGACTCTCCCCGGCACAAACACCTTTCAGTTTAAGGTAAGGTTCAAGAGGGTTTAACAAATCCCTTGGTCTGTTTCGAAGCATTGAGTTTGCTCATATTCTTATGTCAGCATTATTTTGATCCCTATGATCCCCAGATGATAGAATTCTAATGCATAGTAATTCAGACAGATAAGGGGATTGATAGGCTGCAGTAACCAAAAGCATATACTTTTAGATTCCTGCACCGCAGCTGCCACTCCCTGTTATCTGCCCCCTTTCTATTCTTCGCAGCAAACAGGGCATCAGGTGTCCCTGAGTGTACACAACAATGGACTAAATGGACCAGTGGTTTGAGTCTGTACAAGGTAGCTTTCTAGGCGCTGTATACAGTAGGCAGGCATTGATACCAAGACCAGTGATAGAACAAGCAAGAGAAGCTACAACTGCCTTGTATCCCTCTGTATCAGTATTTTGAAGTATATCCCAGATTGCAACCTGGCAAGGTAAAATAGAAGAGATCAAGGCTACCCCACAGGGCTCAGAGATCAATGTCCCTTAGTCTGCATCTCTACTCTGAGATGAAGAAGGATCATTCAATCCAAAATCTACCAGCTTAAGCTTCTGCTTCCCTCTTCTTTTACCCTCCGAGGTCTTTTGCAGTAGTACAAATCACCAAAATGCATATGCTTCACAGCTGAGCTGGGCTCCCACCTTCCTGCCACCCTCAAATACACAACATACTTTATTTCCATCCACTTGGAACATCATTCCTTTGATTCACTGACAACACCATGTTCCTTTGGGGGCAAAATCCAACCTTTAACATGGCGAGGCTTGTATAGCCTTAGGCAGACGAAGCAGCTAACTAGTTAAATTAGCAAGAAACTCACTTTTTCTTTCTTTCAGGGTAATGCACATTGGCAGTTTTAGCACATACATAAGAGGTCAGTTCCCTGCAGTACTTCAGCTCTAACCAGTGGGGGGCTAATCTACCTAACCTGCTTTCTTTCCCTTCAATTCATCTTTTTAAAAAATGTGTAACTAAGTTTAGTACGGAGTTCCTAAAAATCTGACTAATAGGCTCGGCAGTAGCATACAATTCGTATAACTATTTATCTGGCCTGGAAGCTTAATGCAGCCCTCCAGGCCTTCAGAACTGTCCCCAATCTATGGCCTTTCTTCTCAGGCAACACCCCTTCCCACCCTGACCCACAACTTCCCTGGGTGCTTTTGCCTGGCTGTGGCTGGATTGTGGCTTGTTCTATGAAAGTGAAGAATCACACCTGTTGTTTTGCCTACTTTTGCCCCACCCACTTGCAATGTGGCCCCTGGAAAATTACCTTTGTGGTAATTTTAGCCCTCTGGCTAAAAAGGCTCCCCCTACCCCTACAGATTTTGCAGCTACTGGAAATGTTGCCACATGAGAAGTGCTTTAGTGTGAAGCAGCTCCTGCATGGTTTGTCTTTAACCAAAGTCACAAACAGAGGGTGTAGGAAGGGGGGTGTGGGGGGTGTGGTCCGCCCCGGTGTCATCCTTGAGGGAGGGTGCCAAAATGGCACACCACCGGGGGGGTGGCACTTACCGTGGGGCTGTGTGCAGATCGCTGTGGTGCCCTGGTGCGTGGATCACCCTGCACCCATGGGCAGATCACTCCACCCCCGCCGCTTTGGGTGCCGGCGCAACTAGCTATGCCCCTGGTCACAAACCCTCACTTTTAGAAGAACATGAAGCTTCCTTGCACCAGGTCGGGCTATCTCTCAATCAAGCCCACTGTTGTCTACTCTGACTGGCAGCCACTCTCCAGGATCACCCGTTACCTGAACCTTTAAACTGGAGGTGCCTGGGACTGAACCTGGGGCAGTAGTGTCCAGTGTGGTGGGACAGAACTGCAAAGCCATCCTTCTGAGAGTGGTGCCACTGCAGCACTGGGACAGGGCAGGATGGTGATGGGATCGGGGATGCGAGTGCACACCACTGGGAGCACTGGGCCAGCAGGGGGATACTGTAGATAGTTCAGGTCCACATATGCAAATAAGGGATTGGAAGTGACGTTCAGTGATTGGATAGTTACAGAAAATGGTTACTGTTGCGTTCTAGTGGAGCTCTATATAAGCAGGCTGGCTGAACCCTTCAGTTCAGTTCTGTTCTGGCCTGTGAATAAACAAGAGCTGTTTGAAGAATCGCTGTGTCGTCTGATATGTTCACCCACAACTTAACAGGTTCCACCAGTACATCTATGTGCAGCCTCTACTTTCCTGCTCCCTGCTGCACCCTGAACATGTAAGGTGCAGAGACACCAGTGTCAGGAGGGTCACTCCGCAGATCTGGCGCACCAGCCTGCTATGGGCCTCGGGCCTCCTGCATGCAATGCATGTGTTCTACCATCAAACTATGGCCCCATCCCCTTTGGCATAAGCAGGTGTGAAGTAGGTTTTGAATTCTTTGGTAGAAACTGTCTAATTGCAATTCAGCTCTAAACCATTATTTCTGCACGTGCTGCTTGAGCTACAAACCATGGCAGACGGTGAAGTGGAGTTGTGACTCACCTGTCACTGGCCTCCTACAGTTACATTCTGCATGAATTCAGGATACCCTGATGTGTCTCAGTGTGATGTTTCCTTTGTTATATAGGCTGGCTGTTAACTTCTTTGAAAAAAAGCTTCCATGGGGTAATTTATATGTTAAATCAAGAAGATGCTCACACGTTTCCACTGCATTTCATACCACTTTTTTGTTATAGGTCTCTGTTGAATTTTTAATAACAAAAGGAGAGGGGAACCCAGGAAGGGTTGCCATCTGCACAGAACTAATGTAGCTCAACAAAATATTCTTTTGTCTCCTGACCATTTATGATTGTATTTATTTAAAATATTCAAAAAGACTCGCCTCACTCCTAGTGGATAAGCAGCTTAAAATATGCAGGCTTAAAGCAACATTTCAAAGAATTAACATGGGGGTAGGGAACCTGTGGCCTCCTAGATGTTGCTGGTTTCCCAACTCCCATCAGCCACAGCCAGCTTGACCGATGGTCAGTGGTGATGGGGGCTGCAGTTCAGCCACATGTGGAGGACCGCCAGCTCCTTAAGGGCAGCTTTAGATGTGGAGTTATTGCACTCAAAGCTACAAATGTGTTCAAGCAGTACACAACACACACACACACACAGCTCTGAGCCGAAAGCATAGCACTTCACTCATAGGAACCTTTACATTGAGTGTGCCACACCAGCCATACAAACGAACACAGTAGAAAATCTTGTAGCACTGGACACCGTAAGTTCTGTGAAGACATTAAGGAACTGGAACGTCAAGGTGTGACTGCTAAGCAAGCTGTCTGGTAGGCAAGGAAAAGAATGAGGGTGGATTTTAACAATATCTCTTTAGTTCTTTTGGAACTGGTGTTCTGTCTGTATTGTTCTTTACACACAATATTGTACATATTTATAGAAAAGCTCTCTTTTTACCCAAGCTTTTTATGATGAATGCTTCATTGTATTATTTTTTTTACCCCTTCACACATTGCCCTTGATGTTATATATCCATATGGTGTTGCTGCAGTTGGAATTAGTGGTTTGCATTTTAATGTATTCTGTATTTTATGTACTGAATTTAATTGCACACTGCTTAGATACATCAGTCTGAAGTCGTATATAAATAGCAGCAGCAGCATCGCCTTAGGGCCCTTGTGGACAGAAAGGTGATTAATAAATACAATGATGATACAGATCTTATTAAGGAAACAGGAGTGAATACAGGAGACCAGTCCACTCCATTGCAGAAGGCTCACTGCCAACCACTGGAGTCTTTTTACTGCTCTTCTTTGCTATATCTCTGTTGCATTCAGGGCTGGCCCATCCATGAAGTGTGGTGAAGCAGCCGTCTTAGGTGGCGATATCCCCTGAGGTGGCAAGGCCCGTGGGTGCTCCACCTGCCCTGCCACCTTGCTGAAATATGGCAAGATCTCACAAGATTTTGGTGAGATCTCACTGTAAATTGGTGCTGCTTCTCTGCTGCTGGAAGAGGCAACATGGTGGGCAGTAGTGGAGGCTGGGCACAGCGGTGGTACTGGTGGTGCAGGTGGAGTGTGGAGCAGAGCGAGGTGGCACTTCCCCTTTTGCCTCAAGCAGTGAAATGGGACGTACCACCCCAGGTTGAGTTCACCTGTCCTCTTTCATACCACAGATTCCTAGAACCGTAGAGTCGGAAGGGACCCTAAGGATCATCTGATCCAGCTCCCTGCAATAGCAGGAATCCTGCCCACAGCCATCCCTGGGTGGGCTTGAACCACCAACCTTCTGGTTAACAGCAAGAAGCACCAACCCATTGTGCCACTGGGTGAGTATGTAGCAGCAGCAGCATCCAGTAGCTTTGCTCTCTCCCCATGGGTAGTGGGTGCAAACTGCACCCAGAGAAAAAGGACAGGTGACGGTGGCCAGCAGGCAGTGGAATACTCAGGGAGGGCCCGCCATTGAGAAGATATTGTCCAAGGGCCCCTCATAACATGGAAGTGGCACTGGGTGAGTACCAATTGGCAGTTTACCATGCTGTGCATTTAACCACTTGGCCAGCCATCACCTTGCGCTGCCCTGCCAAGTGGTGCAGGAAATCTCCACAATCCTGCATTGAATCAGAAATCCAGGGAAGCAAATGACTTATTGGTAAGCTTCTCCTTACTGCCTGACCATTCAGACCATTTATTCATCAAGGGATTACACGACTGCCATATTAAGTTACCATTTTAGTATATGATTGTCTGTATTTTAGAATGGAGGAAAGGTTTTCTTGCCTCCAAGAGAAGCACTTGTCTGAGGAAAATACGTTAGCAGCAGGCTAATCTTACATTCTCAGCAGGTCAGCTACCATAACACAAACCTGATCTAAATTGTACAAAGCATTTGTTTGACTAGCACTGTGTTCAGAATCACACACGGAGAGTAACAAAGCTGAAAGAACTACTTTCTTCCCTTATAACAGGAACCTACCCTATATATCTTTTAGATGTCAGGAGGAGGACCCTGAATCTAATAGGAGAGAATAGCCACCGATCAGGAACCAATGCATATACAATGCATATACTAGAACTGGGAGCCTCCAACTCTGTATGGAGGCACCAGCGTTACAGGTCACTCCCTAGGCAGCAAAGAGTTCTGAAGCACAAAAGAAGATTCACTGTGGACTAGACCAAAGGCTCATATTGTCTAGTGTCCTGTTCTCACACTGGCCAACCAGATGTCTATGGGTAGCCTGGAAGCAGGACCTGAGAGCAACTGCAGCACTGTTTCTGGTATTCAAAGGCACACTACTTCCAAAGCTGAAAGTACTGCACAGCCATCATGATCAGTAGCAGTTGACTGCTTATCTTCCATAAATTTATCTCACTCCCTGTTAAGCTCATCCAAGTTGGTGGCCATCACTTCATCCCATGAAAGCAGATTCCATAGTTTAACAATGTGCCGTTTGACGAAGTACAGTGGTACCTCGGGTTACATATGCTTCAGGTTACATATGCTTCAGGTTACAGACTCCGCTAACCCAGAAATAGAACCTCGGGTTAAGAACTTTGCTTCAGGATGAGAACAGAAATCACGCAGCAGCGGGGTGGCAGCAGTGGGAGGCCCCATTAGCTAAAGTGGTGCTTCAGGTTAAGAACAGTTTCAGGTTAAAAACAGACCTCTGGAACGAATTAAGTACGTAACCAGAGGTACCCCTGTACTTCCTTTTGTCTATCCTGAATTTTCCAACATTTGACTTCATTGTTCTAGCAGAATGAAAGGGAGAAAGATCTTCTCTTTCTCTCCTTTCTTCACACCATGCATGACCTTATATAACTCCATCATTGTTCCAATTCCTCATTTTCCTGAACTAAAAAGCCCTAAATGTTGTAACCTTTCCTCATAATGGAGCTGTTCTGGTGCCTTGATAATTTTGGTTGCCCTTTTCTGAAACTTTTCCGGCTATATAATATCCATTCTAAGGTAAGGTGAACAAAACTGTACACAGTATTCCAACTGTGGTCACACCATAGATTTCTTTAATGGCATTATTAGAGTGGCAGTTTTATTTTCAATCTCTTTCCTAATCATCCCAAATACTCTTTTATATTCCCTCCCCCCCCCCCATGTTTCTGGTGACATTTACTTCCAAATAACCAATCACCAGCAGCCACACATGCCTAGTACGGGTAACTTGGAATCATAAACACTTCAAGGCCAGCCCTACCATTAGGCAGAGCGAAGAGCTTGCCTTAGATGGCAGATGCTAGGGTTGTGCAATGATAGCACTCCTATTATTCCCCTCTTCTGGAGCTATGCATTTTTGTGCCCCTACACTAACCTGCACCCCCCAGATGTAGTGAAGGGCACCATGCTATCACCACTGGAAAGAGTTGTGGCTTAGGGGTAGAACATCTGCCTTGCAGGCAGAAGGTCCCAGGTTCAATCCATGGCATTTCCAGGCACATTCCCAGCCCAAAACCTTGGAGTGCTGCTGTCAAGTCTGTGTAAACTGTACTAAGCAAGCTGGACTACGCATAAGGCTTGACTACGCATAAGGCTCTTATCACTGTTTAAGTAAGAGTCAATTACCAGTCTGGTTAGCTTTTGCATGTGGAATTGGGGGTGAGGAAAAGGAGACCCTTCACCTCAGTAGGAAAAAAAAATCATTGTACTGACCTTGGCTAGCTCACTAGTGTAGCAAATACTCTGACTGCTACCCCCCCCCCCGGGCTCAATCCCTGAAATCTCCAGGAAAGGCTGGGAAAGGCTGCTATCTGAAACCTTGTATACTTGCTGCCACTCAGTGGCAATACTGAGCTCGATGAACCAATGGCCTGACTCAGCTTCTTGTGTCTTTTTAGCCACGCTAGATCTTTGCCATTCGCCTCAATTCCTTTTTCTATAAAACAACAACAACAAGCGGCAGCTGGCTGCCCTTGCAACCATGTCTCCATTGAAATGCCATGTCAAGCTGCAAACAGGTATGCATTTTGACATGCATAGTATTTGCCTTGGCTTGCCTGAGTCAGTGGCGTAGCGTGGGGGGTGCCAGGGGTGCCGGCCGCACCGGGCGCAACATTTTTGGGGGCGCGTTTGGCCGGCCCCCCTCGAGGAAGTGGGAACCTCTCCAAGGCACAGCGTGCCGTCGGTAGAGGAAAAAAGCCGCGCAGCAGCAGCAGCAAAGTCGGGAGGAGGAGGAGCGAGCCTGCTATTTCCTTGCAAAGTCGGGAGGAGGAGGAGGTGGAGCGAGCCTGCTAATTCCTTGCTGGGAATTAAGCGGCTCAAAGAGGCAAAGGAAAAGAGGTGGAGCCGCTGGCCCGGAGGGGAGGAAGCTGGAAAGAGCAGCGCGCCAAGCGCACGTGACGCAAAGGGCCTGCCCAAGTGCAGGCTGAGCTCCCCGTGGCAGGGGCGGAGGGAGCCTCCCTTCCTTTTAATGGGCAAGCATTTTCACGCGGGGAATCGACAGCAAATCCTCGGGCAGCTCTCGGGGAAGGGGGCATTTGGGAGAAGTGTGGATACCTCGGTTGGTTGGAGCGCGGCGATGAGAACGCCAAGGTTGCGTCTCTGATCCTCGTTTGGGACGGCTGCATATTTATCCCTGCATTGCAGGGGGGGTTGGACTCGATGACCCCCAGGGTCCCTTCTAACTCTATGATTGGCGGGGGGGGGGGACTGAGAGGCAGGGACAGAGGCAGATCTAGCTGCTCCAGCGCCCGGAGCGGTGCACATGCCATGGGGTGAGTGTCCCAGGGGGAGAGATGCCCATGGGGGGGTGGAGCGAGCTGTCCATGCTGGGCTGCTTCCTGGGGGGTGGGGAGCCATGCCGCTTTGCCAGCGCCCTTCTTCCTTTCCCTCTTCCTTTTAACAGCTATGGGGAGGCTCCCCCCCCCAAGCAGCCCGGAAGCGAGGGGCAATGGCGCGACGCCGGCCCACAACTCCAAAGCCTCCCCCAGCTGTCAAAACAAAGGGGGAAGGTGGGGAAGGCCGCTGGCAAGGCGGCGCATCTCCACCCCTTCCCCTGACGGCTCGGGGTAGGCCTGGGAGTCACGGTGCGCCGAATGTCATCCCCCTCAGTGATGACACCTGGTGTGGACCGCCCCCACCGCCCCCTTCCTCTGCCCCTGCTTAGGGACAGGCAGAGCCTGGGCTCCTCGGAGTTGACAAATGGAGGGGTGCACATGGAGGGACCAGCAGCTGGCCAAAGAGGGGAAATATTATTGACTTATTCACAGAATCTATAGCCTTCTCTACAGCCAAATTCTCCCCACTCCCAAGAGTGGGGAGCAAAGTAATGAAAACAAATAATAATAATAATAATAATAATAATAATAATAATAATAATAATAATTTATTTAAGCCCTGCCTATCTGGCTGGGTTTACCCAGCCACTCTGGGTGGCTTCCAACAGAATGTTAAAGTACAATAACCTATTAAACATTAAAAGCTTCCCTAAACAGGGCTGCCTTCTGATGTCTTCTAAAAGTCTGGTAGTTGTTCTTCTCTTTGACATCTGGTGGGAGGGCGTTCCACAGGGCGGGCGCCACCACCAAGAAGGCCCTCTGCCTGGTTCCCTGCAACTTGGCTTCTCATGAGGGGACCGCCAGAAGGCCCTCGGAGCTGGACCTCAGTGTCCAGGCAGAACAATGGGGGTGGAGATGCTCCTTCAGGAAGAAGAACAATTTACAAAATCTTTTAAACAGGTCCATTGAAAAACTAATCAACGTCCTATTTGTCTGGGGGGAGGTGGGGGGCAGTGCCTGCCTGCCCCTTTCAAGCACGGCTGGGAAGAGGCCTCTGCAGGCTGAGCAGTGGCATAGCGTGGGGGGTGCAGGGGGGGGGCGGCCGCACCGGGCGCAACATCTGGGGGTTAGGGTTAGGGGGCGCAAATCCACGGGTTAGGGGGCACAAATTACTTCCCTTGCCCCGGGTGCTGACAACCCACGCTACGCCACTGGCCTGAGTAATCTGTTGCTAATTGCTATTGGCTTGGCAAGCACTCACTCTGTACATGTGACAGTCTGTGGAAGCTGATTTCTGCCTGGGCTGGGGAGGCGCAGTGGGGCATTGCATGGTGAAGAGATGCCTTTCCATCTGGGCAGGAGATTGGACTTGACATCCTTGCGTTCCCTTTCAACCCTCTGGCATAGCTAAGCTGCTGTTAGCAGTATATCGATTTGACCTGTTTGTAGTTCTGGGAATACCATCTAATTTCTGGCATTTCTTCCCCAAGTTTACTGGAAGTGACAAAGACTAAATTCCTCGTTCTGTAGCACTTATTTTCCCCCAATGTTCTGTGTCTGCAAGAAGCAACCGGAGAACTCTGCAGAGATTACCTCTGCTTGTCTTCTCTTTTGTTCAATTGTTTATGATTTGCTGTGCATAAGTGCTAGACTTCCGAGGGCCACAAATTTCTATTAACAAGTTATCACAAAGCCCCAGCAAATTGGAGAGCTTACTCTCACCCTCTCTTTCTTGTCTTTGGTCACAACAGTTAGGGATGAAGAGTCCAATTACACCATCACACTTATTCCCTTGGAAAGGTCAGATAGCATTTCAGTCCCTCCAATATCACTGCAAATGGACTATGCTGGCTGTATTATTATTATTTTTATAAAAAGAAGATTCATCCTTAAACAGCCACATTTTCTGTAATACCAAGGAAAGAAAGGCAACCACTTCAGAAATAGCTTCCCCCTCCCCGTTATTCGATGCTTTTGTGTTTCAGTGATTCACAGTAATTCTTGAGCAGTTCTTGTGATTCATATACAAAGAGAATAAAAAACTGGAGAGGGTAGTAACAAGAAAAACACAAAAGAACACTCTCAGTATCCAGTATCAATATGTCTACCATGGAGTGTTGCCATACTGGGATCTATGGGTTTATTTCAGGTGGAAAGTTAAATAAAATGTTTCAGAGAAGCATGATAAATTTAGCATCTGAAGCGCCTGAAAATTTAGCGTTCTTGTTGGACAATACTTGTGCCGGGGGTGGGGAAAATGTTGTTGGGCTGCAACTCTCAACAGCTCTGACCATTGGCCATGCTGGCTGAGGCTGATGGGCGTTGGAGTTAGGAGGGCCACAGATTCCCTGCCTGGTTTATACAGAAGGCAGTATACAGTGCTCAGAAGTAAGTCCCACTGAGCTTAGCAAGATTAACTCACAAGGATAGGAGCAAGATGATGTATAGGGCTGCAGCTTTCTGGAGTAAGCTGGTGTAGCATACTGCAAAGATACTGATAGCAGAATCCCATACATGTTAACTAATGCACTGTGTTCAGTGAGGCTTATCCTCTGCTCAGTGTGTGTACAGACTGCAGCCTGAGCTATGAATCAAGAAGTCCCTAGTTTGAATCTTGCCTGTGCTGAACCATGTCCTCAAAATCTTTAATCCCCTTAGGAAAAATGCTTCTGTTTCTTTTTTTGTTCCTCTTTCCAGGCAATTCTAAAATTACTTGATGATGATGGTGAACAACAGCAACACCCAGATGTGGAAATCATGGGGTCAAAGAAACCTTGCAGATTGCAAACTACCGAGAGATGATTTGTACAAGAAAATAAAAGACTCTCTCAAACATCCCTTGTTAGGCTTTATACTAAGGTAAAGGCAAAGGTAAAGGGACCCCTGACCATTAGGTCCAGTCGTGGCTGACTCTGGGGTTGCGGCGCTCATCTCACTTTATTGGCTGAGGGAGCCGGCGTACAGCTTCTGGGTCATGTGGGCAGCATGACTAAGCCGCTTCTGGCGAACCAGAGCAGCACACGGAAATGCCGTTTACCTTCCCGCCAGAGTGGTACCTATTTATCTACTTGCACTTTGACGTGCTTTCGAACTGCTAGGTTGGCAGGAGCAGGGACAGAGCAATGGGAGCTCACCCCGTCGCGGGGATTCGAACTGCTGACCTTCCAATCAGCAAGTCCTAGGCTCTGTGGTTTAACCACAGCACCACCCGCGTCCCATTTATACTAAGGTAAGTGCAACAAAAATCCTGTACCCCATTTATTTGAATTCCCTTGAAATTATCTCTCCCTTTTGATAGTTTTTAACTGCATCTTTCATTTTCTCATTAATTGCCAGACAATGGTGGAAAGAATGCAGATCCCCCCCCCCCGGCACAGCACTAATCTTGCCTCTGCCATGAACTCAACAGGTAGCTCTGGGCAAGCCCCCCCCCCCCCGCCAGCTTATTCAATAATACTGGATAAATAGTAATGTTTTTAAGTTCCTCCTGAAAGATAATAATGGGGGAGACAGATGTACCTTACCAGGGAGGTCATTCCACAAAGACGGAACCACCACCTCATTCAAGACTAAAGAGTGGGGAAAGGTTGTCAATCAATTGTTGGGGTGAATGAATAAATGGCTACTAATGTGTATTTAAAAGACAGGCAGTGAAATACAAACAATGAAAGACAGCCTTTAGGAGGCTTTTATATAGGAGAAGCTGTACCCCTGTCTTAGACAACAGTGATAATAGCCCTGTTAGAGCATGGTGCTGATAATGCTAAGGTTACAGGTTCGATCCCTGTATGGGACAGCTGCATATTCCTGCATTGCAGGCGGCTGGACTAGATGATGCTCAGGGTCCCTTCCAACTCTACAATTCTATGATTCTATGTGAGCTCTGTTGATTAATTTCTGGTTGAGCTGAAGGTAACAGGATCTCAAAATGGTAGGAAAAACAATTAAATTGTGTGCATCCACTCACACTTTCACTTGCTTGTTTTACTATAAAATTAAAGGTAATCTGAAGAATGTCTCATTCTCTCTCCCACTCCCCCCTCTATTTATATCCCAAACTAAAGTAACTTGGACATCAGACACTTCTGAGAACTGGAAGCTCCCAATTATGTTTGCAGTTACAAGGCCAGTAACCTCTGAAATCTATGAAATTTATCTTATTTCTCTTCTCTGTCTTTAAGACCATCTATGGTGTAGATCAGAAAGCAGAACAGAAGATCCTTGGCCTGTTAATAGAGAGTGGAAGGAAGTGAATGAGATCAGAATTCTTTTCCGTCACCTTATCCTTGACCTCACAGTAGATGGGACATGAACAGAAATGAACAATTGCTACAGCTCTATAGGAAATATAGGCCTTTGCATGATGTAGCCCTGATTAAACCTGCCATTTTTTTTGATACTTCACACAGTGCACTGCTGATTTTTAAGGCTTAGGACTGAACAGTGACCTTAATATTCATCGCATGCTGATCCCCACTGAACTGTGGGACATTTGCTTAGAACTCGCCCATACAATTCAACTTATTTTATGCCACTATAATTATTTGAAAGAAAAGGGATTCTAATGTATTCTAAGCAATATGACTTGCTAGGGACCTGGGGTGAGGGAACAGAATGGAAGAGAAACTATAATGTATTAAGCTGAAGTTGTGCCTATGTGTCAGAGGCTACCTCAATTCCGACCCTGCAAAACCTGACAGCAGTTTCCCCACCTATTCTGCTTCTAGCTCTCCCTCAAGGTCTTTGTGGGGCATGGTGGTTATGAAGAATTCTCAACTGCTGCTGCTTTTTTGTGGTGGCAAATAATATATAAACTTTAGGCCAGTGATGGTAAACCCATGGTTTGCAGGATGGACACAGTCTCAAATCTGTGTCTGCCCTCTTTTGGGTTTTGGCAGCTCATTTTGCTTTTGAAAAACACCACTTCTGCTTCTGGTAGGACATCATAGTTAGATGGTCTGGAATGCACCTCTATGTTTTTTCTCTCTTCTAAGTACTTCTAACAGTGGTGCCATACCAGAAGGCGATATGGAGCTTGCCAATAGTAAGAAGTAGGGGTGTCCACTGACACAAGATAGTTTAGATTCCACGTTCTTAGAAAAAGAACAGGAGGAGGTTCAAAGTATATTTGAAGGAGTCCAATTCAGTTCACAGTCCAAGTCCAAATCTTAAGTGGAAAAATGAACCACATTCATTATGGGGAGCAAGTGGGGCTGGAATGGCTATAACAATATTTCTTGACAGAATTGTATGAAAATAGCAAGTATATTAGCTGCTCCTGCATGGATAACAACTGTCAAATTACAGACAAATTTGGCCCAGGGATTTTTGTGCTAGGATCCTGTAGATTTGAGGGCCTCCCAATTCCTTTAATTTCTGCCCTATATGAAATCTGCAGGCCCCATCACAACATTGGGTTTGGGTGGAGGCCTTCCACATTACAACACTGAGGTTGAAGGAAAGTTTCCTTCCACTGAGTTTTAACAATAAACAAAACCAAAGCATTTCTTTTCCCAAGAGAATAGTGGAGTGAGAGGCTCTCCATCACAAGGGTGTAATGGGGAGCAAAGATTCTGGAAGCCCTTGATTTGCTACTAAAGCGGGGGTGGCTAACCTTTTTAAACCCAAGGAGTGGCCATGACATTGATTTGCATAGCCAAAGTAGGCACAGACAATCCACACTTGCATGCAAATACATATTCACCACACACATATATACAGGTAGGCAGACATGCATAACAGAAGGGGACAGGTAGGCACACACAGAGCAATAAAAAGGGTCCCAGAGTTTTCACCGACCATAATAGCACAGAGTAGGAGTTTCTCCTCCTGCCCAGCACTTAGCCACCCATCCTCCCTCAAGTGTTTTTGTATCTACCTATCTATTTATATGTGTGGTCAGTTTGTGTGGTGAGTGTGTGTGCACACGGAAGTGTTTGCTGGCCATACTCACTTGGCGATGCACATCAGTGCCACGCAGCCCATGACATGGGTAAACAGTACTTTAATATGGTTTTTGGGCCACTCCATTGGGACCCCTGAAGCCATTTTGTCTGAATTTGCTCAATGTCTCAGTCTGGGGAAGAGCTCTATGGACAAAGGATTGTTCCTCAGCGTGAGGCATCATAGGGTTACCAGTATTGTTTCACTGCAATGGCAGGGAAAACTCAAGGATAAGGGAGGAGGTAGAGGATATCATAGCACTGAGAGGCATTTACTGGGCTGCCTCAAACAGCTGGATGTTTTTTGCTGGCACTGCCTGACGTAATGTGAAACAATGATAACTTTTGGGCACTCAGAATGTGCTTCTGTGTAATTGACTAAACTGTGCAGAAAGGCAGAAGATGCAAAGAAATCCTTTTGGGGAAGAGTTAATGGCAAATGCCTGCTCAGTGAATTATTCTGATCTCTTTAAGAGGCTCCCAGTGAGTCACAAAGTCTTCCTGGCATTTCCCTTCTCCCCAATCAAACATTTAATTTTCTCTATCAGTTAGACTAATTTGTACTAGGCCTAATGGTGTTTCTTAAATGGAAGTGCCAACGGTTCGTCAAAATGCACCTCAAAAGTTATCCAGTTAAAGTATTTCCCCTGTATGATTGTTTTATTAATTATTATCCCCAGTTTCACATCTCTTTCCATTATTCTAATGCAATTTAACCAAGGCCTAATGTTGCTTAAGTAATCTCAAAACCAAAAACACTGCGACACCTCAGAGGAAAAGAGATACCATCAGCTCTTTATCCTGGACTGAAGTCATGAGAGCAAACTCACTCTCCATAAAGTGTGGTAAGAAAGTAAATGATACTGGTTAAAATGATTTAAAACCTATAACCAAAGTTGTAAATTGTTCCCATTGTGTTGTCAATACATATTATTGTGCTTGTTTCGTAACCCCCAAAATGCTGATACGCACTTGAAAAATCATAAATATTTATTTGCAGACTGTTTTCCAAATAGCCAACTGAATCTTTAACACAAAGAGGTGTGGCTAGGACAATCAAGGCCACCATAGTTTGGGACAAGAGTGGCCAAAGCTTCTAAGGCTCAGACCAAGGTAAAGGTTAGGGTTCAGCAACATATACCAGATGGTAAAGGTAAAGGTAATGGTAAAGGGACCCCTGACCATTAGGTCCAGTCGTGGCCGACTCTGGGGTTGCGGCGCTCATCTCGCTTTTTTGGCCAAGGGAGCCAGCGTACAGCTTCCAGGTCATGTGGCCAGCATGACTAAGCCGCTTCCGGCAAACCAGAGCAGCGCACGGAAACACCATTTACCTTCCCGCTGGAGCAGTACCTATTTATCTACTTGCACTTTGATGTGCTTTCGAACTGCTAGGTTGGCAGGAGCAGGGACCAAGCAATGGGAGCTCACCCCATCGCAGGGATTCGAACTGCCGACCTTCTGATTGGCAAGTCCTAGGCTCTGTGGTTTAACCCACAGCGTCACCCACGTCCAAGAGATACATGCAAAAAACATAACATACTAACAATTTCTATCCTTACCAGGCTTGCCTGTGTTTCTCAAAATCTGGTTTCACCTGTTTTTCCATAGTCCCTAATAAGGCAGCTGGTCCTTCCCTCCAACCACTCAACCTACAATGCTTAAGATAGTCCTTACTAATTTGGCCTTCTCAGTCAGACAGTAGCAGCTGCTGCCTTTACTTCCTCACTCAGGTTCCTCTGCTTTCCCCTTCTTTCATCACAGAACACTAGCTTTCCAGGTCATTTAGTCAAACCCCTTGCTCAATACAGGAACTCCAAAAACGGCAATCCCCATTGGGTGACTGAAGACCTAATGCAAGGGGAGGTTTATAATCTTGCTAGGTTATTGGTTCAATTGTCCATTGGTTCCATTGCTGAAATACTCTCACCATATTTTCTTCCAGACCTGCTGCCTTTTCTATCTTCCTTTCTTTAGCCATGCTATCTCAGAAGCCCCTTTCGCTTCCCACCCTAACTTCCAGGGCTCTCTTTTCACTAAGCTTTACAATGTGTTACCTATCATAGGTCCAGTGGTGGCTGACGCTCATTGGGACTGGCAGGATGAAAAGCAGGGGGACAAGCAGTAGGTGATGACAGAGCCAATGGCAGGCACAGCCAACTATTTCTAGCTTTGCTCCCATCCTATTCCTTCCTGAGATATACAAAGGCAACACTGAAACTGAAGAGGAAGAAGCTGGTAGGCAGTACCATCCAGAATGCGGCAGCTAGACTGGTGACTGGGGGCCAAGACCATATAACACCGGTCCTGAAAGACCTACATTGGCTCCCAGTACATTTCCGAGCACAATTCAAAGTGTTGGTGTTGACCTTTAAAGTCCTAAACGGCCTTGGTCCAGTATACCTGAAGGAGAGTCTCCACCCCCATCATTCTGCCCGGACTCTAAGGTCCAGTGCCGAGGGCCTTCTGGCAGTTCCCTCACTGCGAGAAGCAAAGCTACAGGCAACCAGGCAGAGGGCCTTCTCGGTAGTGGCACCCACCCTGTGGAACGCCCTCCCATCAAATGTCAAAGAGATAAACAACTACCTGACATTTAGAAGACATCAGAAGGCAGCCCAGTTCAGGGAAGTTTTTAATGTGTGACATTTTAATGTATTTTTAATCTTTGTTGGAAGCCGGCCAGAGTGGCTGGGAAAACCCAGCCAGATGGGTGGGGTACAAATAAATTATTATTATTATTATTATTATTATTATTATTATTATTATTATTATTATTATTTGGAAGGAAGGCAGACTGAAATTGATGGAGCAGTGCTCCATTTGCCCTAATGGACCAGTCTGCAGTGCATAGGCCCTACCTCACGTCAACAGTATACACTCATTATTCCTAAGGCACTGAAAGGTGTTCTTCTAGCCCAGGTGTTCTCTTTTATTTGTCCCTTCTTCAACTCTTTGTCCCTTTTTCCTTTGCAACGAGGACCCTGCACCTAAATCCACTGTATGTTCTATCTACTTCCCTCAGCTACCTCAGCCCTGAGATTAAGAGTCTCATGCTCTACCAACTGACCTCAGAACCTCCCTTAGCCAACTAGATCTCACTCTGCTTTGACCTTCATTACCACTTCAGGCTTTGGGCTAGTCAGCAAAGCTGTTCTTTGCATGGTGTAAGTTAGTTAACATCCCTTTGTCACTTCAGTATATGCTGCAGTCCCATGCCATTGCCACCTACAGGTTTTAACACTGCAAAGCTGACTACCTATATGAAATCCCGATATGTCCATAAACACTGCCTTTCTTCTCCTTCTCCCTATCTTGGTGGAGGGGTGGAGAGGGAGAGAGAATGCATGAAATGCCATCAGATTTCAAATGGGTTCCCTATCACATTAAGAATTTTGAAATATTCATGTGAGCGTTTGTTAATTCCACCCAGCACAAATTTATCTCCGTTGGTACTTAGAATGCAGCAACTCAACTTTCCCATCAGAAAGACGAAGGATGATTTGAAAAACCCACATGAGAGCAGTCATGGAAAACTGTGCCAAGGGAGCTTTGAAAAACCTCTCTCATAAGAACACTTGCCATTGATGCATCTGCTTGCTAAAAACTGCTCTCTAGTTTCTCATCAGCAACGTTCCTATTGGCCCTCTCTGCATCCATGGCCCTTCTCCCCTTATGACTCAGTCTTCAGTACTGATCATCTAATTATTTTCTCGTTAATTCAAAAATCTCTCTTCCTCAGTCTCTTTCACCTCTAGAGATCTTGCAAACATCTGTTCATCCAGATATGAGGCATTCCACTAGGGTAACCTAACTGGGTGGAAATCCAAAATATCCAGATTAAAAGCTGCTTCCTACATTATATTTCATACTTAACCAGTTCCCAAGTAAACAAAAGGCACACAAACATACCGTCCTTTTTTTCTGAATAGCTCACCCATGTAAAAAGCACAAGTCTTGCCTACAATAACAAAGCAAAGAACATGAGCCATGAACATGAAAGGAATGAGCCTCTTCCTGTGTGTATTTTGCCCAACAGAAAAAGGTACAGTTTTGCACACGTGGGTGCCATTTATCAGTGACCCTGTGCAGAAACATTTTTTAATTGGGAATCTAGGCATCTGCCCAACATCTGTGCATCCAGGTGTGGAACTTGTCACTGGAAGACAATTCCTTCTGGGTGCAAACTGGAAACCTCTAGATTACTTTCCAGACTACACTACACAGGAAGGGGGCCTTTAAACATGCCCCCCATAATGTCATCCTGAAGGTTGCTCAGATGGAAAAGTGACCCCCAATCTCTGTTGTAGGAGCCATCATATGTAAATATCATTATGTGATTCAAGGTTAGGCTGGGTGATCTCCAAATTGGTGATTTTTGACTCTAAGATTTTGGGAATGGGTTTTCCTTCAGCATGACTGGGATTTCTGCCCAAGGCATACCTGGTTAGAGCCCTGAATATGTTAATCATCCTGGCAAAATTACACAAATGTTTCATAGTAATGGAGTCCTTCTAGCTAGAACTTCTTAGAAGGTCACACACGAAGCCCCTGAAGAGGGTCACTTTGCATGCAACTATCTGCCCCCATCACATTTATTTTCTCTGTAGCAGAACAACATTAGAACTGTGATTGGTAAGGAGAACTGGCTGTTTCATATGCAAGAGTCTTGGGACAGGACAGCTTGGGAACATAGCTGTCAACTTTCCCCCTTTTTTGCGAGGAATCCTATTCAGAATAAGGGAATTTCCCTTTAAAAAGGGGGAAAGTTGACAACTATGCCTGGGAATATTAGTAACAGGTGAGAAGTCTTAAAATTATGTCAGAACATGAGCATGTCAAAGTGCAAGTAGATAAATAGGTACCGCTCCGGCAGGAAGGTAAACGGCGTTTCCGTGCACTGCTCTGGTTTGCCAGAAGCAGCTTAGTCATGCTGGCCACATGACCCAGAAGCTACACGCCGGCTCCCTCGGCCAATAAAGCGAGCTGAGCGCCGCAACCCCAGAGTCAGCCACAATTGGACCTAATGGTCAGGGATCCCTTTATTTTTACAGAGCAAGATATGCCTTTTGCTTGTTTTTAATGAATTTTGTAGAAATTAATGTTAACAAAACCAAATAAAGTACAGCCTAATTTAAACTGAGTGGGCCCGGAGACATCCACACTATTCAGCACAGCAGATAGGCAGGCATAGTCTATGTGACTCATAGTGACTTACTGTACAGCCTTAATGCCAAGACAAATGATTGCTTAGTATGGGGTGTACTGATGCCTGAAGTGAGGAAGACATTACAAAAATCTTAATCTGGCTTTGCAGAAGATACGCTAAGGCACACGTCTAAGGGCAGGGTATAAACAGACATGAATTCAGATAATAAAGAATTCTGGATAATCAAAGCCTGGACAATGGTGATTCTATGTTGAATTTATCTCTTTTGTTGTACTCAGAAGGAAGATTGTACCAATCTGTTAGGGCAGTCAGTAATCTACCGTCTTTGAAAATACATTCAACCCCTTAGATCTTTCTGTATGCACAAAGTCTGCCGTTGTCTGAATTTTCTATTTTCCATTCATTACCCAATGCTCATCTTTATGAAGGCTCAGTTCAGAAACAATGACAAACCATGGCTTGCATAATATTATTGTTTATTGTAACCCAAACCATGATTTGAGTTTCAAAAATGTATAATCATGGCATGGAGCTGCTTCTATACTTCCACATCACAGTTTCTGATTCTGGTTTGCAAGCCAATCTTAAACTGTGCTTTGTCAATTCAGACATCCCACCAAACCATGTTGTGTCAGGATGTGTGAACTGAGCCACTGTGGATTAAATGAAAACTTTTAAAACTTCACAGTCAAAATAACCATTGTTCAGAAAGACTCGTGAGCAAGCACACAAGCATTTCTGCAAGGCGTAATTTAAATCAAACCCTATGAATGATGCTTACAGCTGAAGTGCTGATTATTTCTTGCCTAGCTGTCTGACAGAGCTGCACAAAGCTCTGACGAATGCACACAGAAGAGTGAATACAAATAGAGGCTGTAGCCAGAATGAGGCATATTCATTTTGACATAATGAGGCACAACCATTATGAAGGCAGTGCAAAAGAAAACTCAGCAAAGCAAATATATAATTCTGCTGGATGTTGTAAACCCAAAACCCAACAAGACAAGGACAAGAGAAAGCAGGGCTATAACAGCAGAACTCTTCAGTCAGAACTTTACTCAAGCTTACTTCAGTGGTTGGGATAGCCCATTTATTCCTCCACACTGGGCTTACATTTAGCAACAGTTTTGTGTGGATATGGAAAAAGCCATATTAAAATATAAAGGTATTTCCAAACATGACTGGGGGAAATAGGACCAGTGATTCTGTCAGAACATAGTATTTGTAGTTCCACAAATTTGAATGAGATTCACTTGGACAATGTGAAGTTAGGGGGCCTCTCAGAGCCTTTGAAATGCACCTGGAAGTTCTTCAGAGAATGCATACCTTAAGAAGAAGCAGAAGGTCTAAAAAATATAACCTAATACCAAAGCACAGGCATGGCAATTCTGAACCCTGACCACAGGCACCACCTGATACCTTCATGTACCTACCAGGGTCCACTGGTGCTGATGCCTGCTTTGGCACTCCTGCCTGCCCACTTTCTCTGATGGCAGCTGGGTTTGGGAAGCTGCCTGCCATGAGAAATTCGCCACTGAGCTCTAGAGAACCCAATGGAGTGTTGTGCCAAGTCATTGTGGGAACTTAACAGAATGGTCAGTTTTGCAGGATGAGCTGCCACCTGGTTGCCCATGTTCAGAGAGCCACAGATGGGGGTAGGGCAAACCCACCAAAAGGGGGTGCAGCAGGTAACACCTTGCCAGGAGGGACGGAGGCTCAAACCTGGCACCTCCTTGACCATAGAGTGAACATGATCAGATTTCTATGAAAACAATGTGTTGTATATTTCAGGTGGAGTATTACTTTATCCACGTTTTTTGCCTGTTATTACAATGAGATTTTAAGAAGCCTCAATAGTTGGCAACATCTAAGTAGATACGACAGCTACAAATCTATTCTGTAGCTTAGTGCTAAGGTGTGAAAATGGACAAGAGCCGAACTGCATTCAAAATCTGGCTTCCTAAATTTATAATTGCAAGAAGTTAATGAAGATGGTGAGTGTCTTCTTTCTGAAGATACCCATAAAACTAGAAGTGACCAACAGTGAGTTCAGTATTGCATTTATGCCCCTTGGTTCTATGCTTTCTCCAATGGGTTCCCAAAGTGAAATCCAACCTCTCTACGGAAGGAAGTCCTGTTACCAATATTCATGTGCATCTTCATTTGCAGTTGTATGCCCTACACTGACTGTGTTGTTGTTTTTAGAGATCATCAGAAGACTCCCTGCTGCAACCTACCCCCCCTACCCCCCCTTTACTTTCTCTAGGGAAGTCATATCTGGAATTTGAAGTGAGCCTTGTGTGGCCCACTCTCCACCATTTACTTAATTTGTTGGTCCCTCCATGTTATTCCAAAGTGGATGTTATTTAGCCAAGCTACTTCTTTTGTTTTCTTCAAACACCCAGGTAGGTTATTACTTTTTTTTTTTTTTGAAAAAGCTGGTAGGACAGAATATGATCCACATCAGCTCTAAAGCATTTGCTGTATTAAGACAGCATACTGGGTGACATCAACTACGAAGTCTGGACCAGAATGACTTAAAACAAATCATTTCATTCTAGAAAAAAGGAAAAGGAACCCTGTCTCTGAATATGACTATATGCAGCTGTTATGATCTGCTTCCCAGATGTGTAATATCAGCCAGCTTCAGGGTTACTGACCTCTGCAATGCAGCCCCAGTTCTAACGTAATCGCACTGCTTCTGTCTCCCCTCCCCTCACTTTTTACAGAAACTCCTGAAATAAAGCCACACATGACAACACACAATTTCATGCCTAACCTCATGTCTCTTCCAGTAAAAAGATGGGCGTATCACAGATTCCACCCACCCACACAATTTACCTTTGTGAGAATACGTCTCTGTAAGGGCTCCCATGTTGAAGGGCAATTCCATAGCCTCGATCCGCAATAGTGTTTCCAATAGTGTAGAAGGAACAATCTGGATCATTCAGAGCAACATATTCCAACACTGCTGCATCCCACACAAAGGCATAGTTTCCATATTTGACCTGGTTGAGGGAGAAGAAAAAGGAAAGCAAATGCTGAAATTTCACTTCTAGTGCTCCAAGAAAAGGTAAAAATGATACCCTCTGAAAGCTGATCAGGCTGAGCGAGGGCAGATATTCTCCACCACCATTTTCAGTGTAAAAAAAGATGAATAGATACCCCTGTCAGAAGTTCCCTGCAATACAGAAGCATATTTATTTATTTGCCTAACTTACACCCCACTTTTTTTCCATGATGGAACTCAAGATTATGCATGTAGGGATTCCACAGAAGAGGTCTCCCATCCTGGCACTGACCAGATCTAAATCTGCTTCTGCTTCAGGAAGGTTGCTGTACCTTGTGCCTTCAAACCATGGTTTGGGGCAATATTAAGAAACACTACTATTGTCGTAGGTCCTTGGATGTAGCTTCCAGTACTTATTTATTATTAAATACATATATTTAGCCAGTCCATCATTAAATGATTCCAAGGTGGGTGACAACATGGTAAAAAACAATTTTTTGTTGTTGTAGCTCCCAATTGCAATGGCAGCTAACATCCCATAAATGAAGAAGCAAACAAATAGGTTTTCTGCACCAAAAATGTCAGCAATAGACATATGTGCAGGGAGAGGGAATTCCACAACCAGGACACCACTGAGAAGGCTTTGCCACCCAATGTATTTTCCCAGTGGTGGGACAATGAGAAGGGACTCAACCCCTGATTTAAGGATCTGGGAAAGCTAGTGTTTCTTTAAATACTGGGCCCCAAGTCATTTAGCATACCACTCAGCTGTTCTGCTTTGAGCAGGCTATCCCAGATTTACAGAAGCCATCTCAGCTTCTGGTTGGATCCTGGGATAACCTGTTTTGGCTCCTGCAAGAGCATGGTTCCCAAAGATGCCTATGGGGGGGGGGACTATGCTCCTGCAAGAGCCCTGAAAGGCGTGCATCTTGATTTTCCTCTGTGGTATGTCGGAGGGTATGATTTATTATGCCTTCTGTTTAGGGCCTCCAACTGTGGCTTTCACTGACAAGCCTGGGAAAGCATACATGACAATGATACCCAAGATTTATCACACTCTAGACATGATGGGAGTATCTGCCTGATACCAAGTAAGACCATTAGTCCATCTAGTTCTGTATTGGCTGTACTGACTGCCAGTGGATCCCCAGGGTTCTCTGCCGGGGGATGCTGGGGATTGAACCAGAGACCTTCTGCTTGCAGAACAGATGCTCTGAGCTATGCAGGGGTAGAGGCCAACCTCACACAGAACTTCCAGTTTTGGTAGGAGCTCTGTGTCCTTAGTTCTGCCCTTAGACTAAAAATGAAAATTCCTATTGAAAAGCAATGGAAGAATGAGAAATGAGCTGATTGTCAACTCTGTACCATCTCCCCACATTGTCCCTGTACCTGCTATTCCCCAGCGGCGTACATATAAGTTCTGCTCTTCCATTAAGTGATTCCACCAGTCAGTCAAGCATCGAGAGCACCAGCTTGATTTTCTACACACCGCCTGTTCTCTGGCTGCCTGGAGAAGTCATGTTTCTTTCTCTCCCTAGTCCCACACAGCACTTTCTCCTCAATACCTCCAACCAATTACGCTGTCCCCAAAGGAAACAAGCTCATTAAATGTACAAAGTCAACATGGAATAAATATGTAACAGCTAAGTATAAAAGAAACAATACAAAACAGGCTGTCTGGGGCCAGGCAAACCAAAAGGGAATGGGGGGGGGAGTACTCATACACAGACTAAATAGAATAATAAATCACATGGTATCATTATATCATGCTTGACGATATAGATATTTGCAAAATCTGTTTACATACAGGAGTTACTGAAGTGCTTCTTCAGACCAGTTCCTCATTTCTAAGATGTAACACACAGGAGACACTTTTGTTTGGGATGTGTTACTCTCCACCCCACCCCCAAGAGCAACACATCTTTTCTTAAATAAACAAAGCAAGCCTGGAGAGAAACTGTATTTTCTGCATGTCCTTTTAGAGCTGAAGAAGTGTTTCTGAGAGAAAATTTAGAAGCAGAAATAAGGAGAGCTGTAAAGACTCATAACAAGCTTAACTCTGACACTAACATGGCCCAGTCAGGTGGAGTAGGTACTTCTCTGTGGTGGCACCCTGACTGTGGAATCCCCTCCCCATAATGCTGTGTTTGTCCTGCACATCATTATCTTTTTGACATCAGTTGGGGGGGGGGAGTCCAGTAGCACCTTATAGACCAACTAAGCTTGTTCTGGGTATAAGCTTCCGTGTGTATTCGTGTGTGATTGGCTCAATGGGTATGGTAAATGGGTCTTAGAATTAAGAACCCTCTACAATCCACTTATCCCACTGATTTTGCAAAGAAACTATGACACACTTTCTCCAAGAAGCTACTGTTTACCATCACCCACCTGCTACTACCCTTCTGAGAAATACCCCACCCCACCCTCCCACTACGTAGAAGGGTCTGGTGAGTTCTGCTTCAGTGTATCTGAAGAAGTGTGCATGAATATGAAAGCTTATACCAGAACAAACTTAGTTGGTCTATAAGGTGCTACTGAACAATTTTTAATTTTTAAATTATTTTTATTTTGACTGCGTCAGACCAACACGGCTACCTACCTGAATTTTTGACATCAACTGAAGATGCACTTGTTTGTCAAGGCCTTTGCAGCATCGTGGTTGAGGGTTTGATGTCTTGGCACTCCTCAATACTAGAAATTGTTTTAACTGCTATTATTTTGTTTTAAAATATTTGTATTGGTTTATATAATAACCTATACCCATATTTTGGAAAGTGTTTTGTCCATTTACTATGCTTTCGGACACCTCTTAAGCTATCATCACCACATTTTGCATTATGGTTTATGAGATCAAGTAGCAGGTTTTCAGCTATGTTTGGATACAACTGGACATCATTTGGAATCAAAAGACAGCATATAGAACCTTTCAAAATTGCACTGCTTTTTTGGTTGCTTAGAATTCCTAAGCAATGCTTGGTACGAGACGGCTAGTTGATTATCCTTTTGACCATGTTCTATGCTACCCTGGGGTCCTTAGTGAAAAGGGTGGACTAGAAATACAGCCAATCAGTCAATAACTGTTTATGGATTTTGGAAGATGGCGGTCTTATACTTTGCTGTCCTGGACAAAGGATTTAGACGCAGCCTCTGCCCTTTTTTCTTACCTGGTTTCCCCACAACTGTTGGCTTTGATCTCTAGCATGGCAATTCAGAATCAGAACAGGAGCCATGAGCTAGCAGCCCGTGGTTCCAACGTCACCTCATTTTTGGCCTTATGCAAATTATTGCCTCTTATCCTCAAACCCCACTTGCAATGGGCAGACAACAGAGCCGGCCTGTATCTTAAAGGATTATGACAAGAATTATTGGGATGCAGTGTATGAGTGCTCCGAGTATGTTTAGCAAGAGCATGGTGCAAATACTTTGTAGCATTATGGTCTCAATCATACTGGCCATTTTTTTTATTAAAAAAAACAGTGTACAGTGGTACCTCGGGTTACATACACTTCAGGTTACATACGCTTCAGGTTACAGACTCTGCTAACCCAGAAATAATGCTTCAGGTTAAGAACTTTGCTTCAGGATGAGTACAGAAATCGTGCTCCGGTGGTGCGGCGGCAGCAGCAGGCCCCATTAGCTAAAGTGGTGCCTCAGGTTAAGAACAGTTTCAGGTTAAGAACAGACCTCCAGAACGAATTAAGTACTTAACCCGAGGTACCACTGAATGTACATTGTTGAGACTGAAACTATGATGAAAGGGGCAGCTGGACCTGCAGCTGGTGAAAACCATTCTATTGGAAACACTGGCTGCTGCTACCCAATGCCTGAAGCTGTTCTTTATACCTGTCCTTGTCTACTGGTAAAAACCATTGCCCAGACTTCAGCTAGCAAATTAATATACTTCTAACCCCTCTATGCTGATGAACTACAGCTCCAAGGATCTCTGACCATTGGCCATGCTAGCTGGGGCTGGTGGGAGTTGGGAGTCCAACAGCATCTGGTGGGCCCCAGGTTCCCTGCACATCATTGAGATATTGCTATTGGCCTGGTTGCTCTGATGTCATGGAGGGACAAGGCAGCCTTGAGTAGCCACACATAGAAGACTGGGAAGCAAAGAGTTTAAATTCCAAGTCTGTGATCAAGTTTTGTTAAATTATACTGCGGATAGATCTGAATGAAATATATTCAACTGAATGAAACCCAGATTATTCTTGCTACCTATAGCATTTTTATAACTGTGTCTCAGTAAAATGGGCTGGAGTAGATGAACTTTAAGTTCCCTTTTAGTCAGCCCTGTTATTGTATGACCTAGCAACTGCATGTGAAAAGGAAACCTGCTAAAGATGGAACTCAATCATTCTAATATCACTCACTGCTCATGGCAGATTTGTATTCCTGAATTCTACATTTCCACATCATTATATTGCCATTTCATGTGGAGATAATGGCATTTCAGGGTGGCAGCAAATTGGAATGTGGAGCACACGCTACCTCCCGAGCACACAGGAGCAGCAAAGCGAGATCGGCATGAAGGAAGCATATTGTCATTCAGCAGGAATCATGACTTTGTAGTCAATCAGGATGGAAAGCATTAGCACTACAAACCATACCCTTTGTCTCTCCACCACACTTTGCTAGCATTAACACATTTACCACCAGGGAGAGGCTGAAAAAACGGGGGTGGGGGTGGAGGGTGGAGGGTGGAATGGAAAGTCTGAGAATATGATGAAAATCTCCCATTCCGTATCACAAACCGAACGAGTGAGTGCATGAGTTCATAAAGGCCATCTCTGCTTTTCCAGTTCACTGGACATAAGAGAAGACAGTACAGTGATTATCTAGCCAAATTAATTGACTCCCCGTTGTTGTTGTTTGTCTCAGACAACTCGGCAGGAGTTGCCATTATAATGGGATCTATTTTGCATTATTTGCATCCCACGGAAATGTCTAAGCACGCCACTAGTGATACATCAGAATGTCCACAATGAGTGGGTGTCAATGACATGTTCTAGGACTCCCCTACACTTAAGAAACATAGCTGCCACACACAGAGCCAGGCTGATTCTACTTAGAGCAGGGATAGGGAACCTGTAGCTCTCTAGATGTTGCTGAACACTTCCCATCATTGCTGACCACTGGCCAGGGAATGTCACCACCATCTGGAGGCCACAGATTCCCCATCCCAGACTTCTGCTGGAGCTGTTCCAAGAACAAAGGCTCTGCACTAGATTTGGGGAGTATGAAATGCATGACTATTTATTTATACATTTGCTTACCTGCCCATTACAATAAAATAAGTCAAACAAGTACAGTGGTACCTCTGGTTGCGAATGGGATCCATTCCGGAGGCCCGTTTGCAACATGAAAAGCCCACAACCTGAAGCGCCATATCTGCTTCAGAAGTAACCAGAAGTAACCCTTTCCGGTACTTCCGGGTCACCGTGGGACACAACCTGAAAAAACATATCATGAAGCTAACGTAACATGAGGTATGACTGTAAATCAATTCCAAAATCCGACTATATAAGCTTATATAAAACTTGACATGAGTTTATTTTAGAAGTGGTGACAACATTCCTATGGTTTTTTCACTAGCTTCTGCCACTGCTCCCTTGGGTGGTCAACAGCCCAAGCCAATTCCCAGTGCTTATTTAGCAGTTCAGATGTGCTGTGCAATACTGTTCCATTTTTACCCATTCATACAGCTTAGTTCACCAGAGTAAACAGCTTGGAGACATGGGTTTAATAGTCAACCTGCCAAGGATATGAATGCACAGAGCCGCATGATACTGAGTCTGACCAGCTCGCTCAGTGCTGTCATTTCATTAGCCCATGAAGCCCGGCATTGCCTGCTTTTACCAGCAGGATTGTCAAAAGGGCTGTTTCCCAGGCTTGCTGCTTGAGACCTTTTGACACTGGAACTAAACCTGGGACTACTCTGCTTGCAAAACATGTGATCTATGTGTCAGTATTTTCATCCCTCCCATTGCAAAGATCACCAGATCATGTCTCTTTTACTCTCTGTCTCAGAGAAAGGAGGGAGTGGAAACCACTCTTCCAGACTTCCGTCCCTAGCATTGTGCCTGTTTTCTTTTGATCTGTCTAGAGACAGGAAGGCAGTATGAGAGAGCTGACTCTCCCGTACATGTTTGTTATGTTCTTTTATTTGTTTAATCAGTAGGGGGGGAAATTAGGTAAGCAACAAAACCTCCACAGTTTTGTTCCCGTTACTCTGCTGCTTTTGAGGTGCTCACAATAGCAACTGTGAGTCCACTGCAGCAGGACCTGTTCCAGAGGAACACTGTGCTCTGCTGTTCCTGCATTCCTGTGATCAGAAGGTCAAAGAAGGTAGGCACTGAAGACATGGGCTGTACATGGGTGTACAGTCCTATGATGGAGCTCTGCCCCTTCTTAAGAACACAAGAAGAGCCTGCTGGATCAGGCCAGTGGCCCACCCAGTCCAGCATCCTATTCTCACGGTGGCCAACCTGATACTTGTGGGAAAAGGTCAAGTAGGACCCGATCACAACAGCACTCTCCCCTCCTGCAGTTTTCAGCAACTGGTATTCAGAAGCATTGTTGCCACCTACCGCGGAGGCACAACATAGCCATCGTGCCTAGCCTTATCCTCCATGATTCCAAGCTATTCACTTGGATGAACTAAGGGCCACTCTGTTTATTCGTCGCGGGTGCATGAAAGAGAGGTTTTTCATAGCTTTAAACCGTTCCATGAAGAAAAAAGTCACAGCGCTCCTATTCCACCACTTTGTGTTTTGCAACAGCGTTTACTGCTGTTAAGAAGAGCAGTGGTGCTTCAGGGATGCTGTTAGATTAGACAGGCAGATCAGAGAGATACATTTTGCAGGCAGAAATATAGAATGACATACTCTTTTACCTTGGCTCACAGCTGCAGGCCAGGCAGGCACATGAGTGAATGCCGGAGAGAGAGAGAAAATGCTCTCCCTCCATACAAACACCAGCTTTACCCAGTGCTGGAGTTTGCCTCTGATCAGGTCTTTATGTGTCAGTTTTACTTACCTGATTCTAGATGTCAGCAGCTTCCAGCCATGAAACATTTGTATGCAGCAACCCCTCCCTTTTCTAAGCATTCCAGAAAGAATTCGGGAACACATTCTTAAACAGTAGTTGTGTTAGTTGGTTGCAGCAGCAACAGCAGCAGCTAGCCCTGTGGCATGAGCTTTCTTTGGCAAAAAGCACACTTCTTCATCAGATGCATAACGTCAACAGTGAATGTACTGAATGTCTATATGCACATAGATTTATGGTATAGTTTTCAACTAAATCATACTCAGATTAGAACCATTGAAATTAATTAACCAAAGTTTGCTATCCTGCTGGGGTAGCTCAGTCAGTAGAGCAAGAGACTCGTAAACTGAGGCCCATGGGTTTGAGCCCCACATTGGGCAAAATATTAGCAGGGGGTTGGACTAGATGACCCTCATGGTCACTTCCAACTCTACAGTTCTATGATCTCCATTAATGCTAATGGGTCTACTCTGAGTAGGACTAGCACTGAGTACTATCTGTGATAGTTATATGTAGCCTGCTGTTCCACACAGAGTTGAAAAGCTCCCAAGGCGGTTTTTACAGAATTAGACTTTCGCCTGGATGAGAAACCAACAGAGACTTGTGGTGCAATTTATTTAACAACATAGGAAATGAAAGTAACCACAAGAAGTCTTAGTTCCAACTAAGAGACAATAACATCAAGAGACAGTATTTAACTTCATAATTACCAGTTACTACAAAATGATGGTATAAAAGCTGATGTGCAGAGGGAAATTTAGCCCTTATCTAGCTGTGGTGCTGAGGAAAATCCCTATTTGCTATGGGGAGGGGGAGCCTTAACTGATGTAAACACTGCCAGGTTTGCACCAAAGTAACTGGACACAATCTAGCACAGAATTAGGCATTCTTATGTCTTTTGAATTCAATGAGGTTATAGAAACATAACTTTGTACTGGACTGTGGCCATTGCTGATTTAGATGTTAAGATTCTATTAAACAAATAACCCAAGATTGCATCGACCTCCCTGGTCTGACATCTTCAGCGTTATCTGAGTGTACTTCAAAAGAGTTTCAAAATTCTGTACAGATCCTTTTTTCTTCCTTGAAAGCAGCCCCATGTGTCAACTTGCTTTCCCCACATAGATCGCTCTCCTCTTAAGTCTTGAGACTCACTCCCAGTCCCTTCAAAGGAACTCTTCAAAGCTGCTGGGGTCTTGAACAGAAGAGCAATGGGGCAAACTTGATTTGTGCAGTTGTGAATTGCCAGAACTTTTTCCCCTTCAAGCTAGAGCCTCATTTCCATTTTAAAAAAACACACACCTTAGTTCAGTTTTAATGTTTTGCTGTAGGAACTTAGGAAGCTTCCTTATACTGAGCCAAACCATTGGTCTATCTAGCTCAGTGTGGTCTACAATGATTGGCAGTGGCTCTCCAGGGTTTCAGGCAGGAGACACCCCCCACCCCAACCCTAACAGGAGATGCTGGGGACTGAAACTGCGACCTTCTGCATACAAGGCCTGAGGTATGGCATTTCCCCTAAACAGTGATGAATGAGCTGCAAACTCTTGTTCAGTTTCAGTTTAGTGTCCGGAAGTACTTGTGGCCTTCAGAAGTTTCCCAGAGCTATTCAAACCTCAGGCAGCTATTCAAACCTCAGTCTTTCAGCAGTGGCTGGTAGGCAGGGATGTCATTGCACACCTGGTCTTCCAGCAGTGCCATTGTTGTGCTTACCAGGTGTGTGTGTGGGGGGGACTTCCCACTGCTTCCCTCCTCTCAGTACGTGCAGCAACACTGCTGATAGGAAGCCAGTGGTGCCTCCTCACTGCTCACTTCTGCTGCCTGTTTTTCTGGCCTTCAGAAGGAGGACTCAAGCTATCAGGGCAGTGGGTTGCAATTTCATAGGAACTTCTGATGGCTTCTACACTAGAGCTTAACATTTTATTTATTCTGTTTATTAGATTTATGTCCCCCTATATCTCTCTGTAGCTAAGTGGCTCGTGTGTTTTCTTTTAAATGCACTAAATAAAAAAAGCTCCCAAACCTCACAGAAATAGAATTTTGATAAACATTCCACACATGCATATTCTTGCAAGGAGGTTAAGGTCCAGTCTCCCCGAAGCTGCTGGTCTGCTAGCCAGTGATGGAGCTAGGCTGTTCCTTCCAAATGAGACCACTTCAACTATTTGTCCATCTAGCTCAGTAAATATTATCTGCTCTACCTGGCAGTAGCTCTCCAAGCTCTCAGACAGAGGTCTTTCTGACTGCCTGCTGCCTGATCCTTTCAACAGGAGATACCAGAGATTAAACCTGTGACATTCAGACTCTCCAGGGTTTCAGGCAAAGGGCATTCCCAGGCTTACCTGTAGATCCGCTTTGCATGCAAAAAGTCCCTGGTTTAATTCTTGGCACCTTCAGGTAAGGCTGTGAATGTCCTCTGTCTTAAACCTTAGAGAGCCACTGCTGGTCAGTGCAGACAATATTGAGTTAGATGGACCAATGGATCTGATATGGTAAAAGGCAGCTTCCTATGTTCCTAGCACATTGTGTGACCTCTTCCTATGGCCAGAGCACTCAATAACTATAATATGGTATTGTTGTGAGGTGGCAATAGGGCATGACTGAAATAACTCGTTGGGAACCAGATGTCACCTGTACAGGCCAAGACCTGTTCCCCAGTTCAGTAAGCATCTCCCAGACCCTGATCCTAGAAAGCAACTATTGACAAAAAGGCTGTGGATCACTGACCGAGCATCTGCTTTGCATGCAAAAGATACCAAGTTCAATTCCTGGCTTCTCCAGCTAGGGCTAGGATAGTCCCCTGCCTGAAACTTTGGTGATCCACAGCCGGTCAATGTGGCTAGGTGGACCCAGGGTCTGGCTTAGTATAAGGCAGCTTCCTCTGTCCTGTCCTTTTCAGTGCACAGTGGCTTAAATCTGATAGCTTTGTGAGGCCTTTGGTATCACGGTGTCTGTATGGAGATATCTCAAAACCAGTCGTTAAGATGCTGCGTTGGAATGTCTGTTTCTATCTCTGGCTGTAAACCAGAGGCAAAACAAGTATCTCAACAATAGATAATATGGCTTCCTGGAATTGAGCCTTCTTCTATCAAACATACCCTTAGTGATGGATGTTGGGATCAGAATGTATTGTATTATGCCATCAGTTACATGACGCCTGCTCTATACCAATTTCAGCATGCTTTATCTATCAAACCTGGCGAAATTTATATCCAAGCAGATGTTTATTACACCATGTGACACATTTTATATCCATTATGTGATCTATGTTCTTCATTTTGGCAGGCTGTGCCATACATCTTTTCTGTAAGCGCTTTTATTTGTTCTTATATATGTTTTGCCATATTTTATGTCCCAATAGGTCCCCAGTTTTGCCTTACAGCTCACTCAAGAAGAAAGGCCACGCGTAAAAATTCTTATGGCCCAATTCCCTTTTTGGTGCATGTGAAGGTATAATGCCATCCTACCTGCTGACACTTGATTTCAGTTGGGAAAAGACTTGCTAGTCTGCTCAGTTCTATAACTTCCATCTCAATGAACTTGTTTGATTTAGGAAACAGAAACCAGAACAGATGTAAGCAATGGACGGTAGTGTGGCATGTTCAGAAGAAGGTGGAACTGTTCATCAAGTTCTTTTTTCCTTTATGGGGCACATTCACTCTCACATAAATCTTTTGGCATTTCAGCTGTGATCCTAGATGAAGGTGGGAAAACTTTTCAGCCTCAGGGTCTCCTTTTTTCTGGGTAAAGTTCCAAAGGCTGTGGTGGGTGTAGCTGGAAGCAAAAGTGGGTGGAGCGCTGAATGCAAATGTTTAACCTTTGTACAGTAGGCTGGTTTCTGCGCACACTCAACACATCCTTCTCTATCTTCTATCCAGACAAGCAAGAACATTATCAGGGTTCAAGGACAGAATTCCAGCCAGGCAAAAACTGTTGGAGAGCAAAGCAAGACCAATGAGGAATGTGGTGTGGGAGACTTCCAAGAGCGAGACAGAAAGGCCTGGAAGGCTGTATTTGCTGCCTCTGGTCCTGAGGTTCCCCTCACTTGTCTTGGATACTCAGATATCAGATGTTACCAAGAATAACGTACATTACGTTAGTCTAACCTGCAGGTTGTGGTTGCCATAATCAAGACACCATACCCACCGAGACTGACACTGGGGGACCCCACATACACATCATCTCAGGATCCTTCATAGTTATCTCCACACTTCAAAGGCAGAGTGGACAATGGATCCTGAGCCATTTGGCAGCCTGAGGCCTCCCTTCAATCAGCGCTGCTCTAGAACTGGATACCAGCAATGGCACCTTCTCCAAAGGAGATCAGAGCCCTCTAAAGCCCCACAAGTAAGTGAGGCAGCAGGAGCCTAGTTACTGTTGCATATCCATAAGGAAAGCTCTTAGCTCACATCCTGCTTATACAGCCAGTGCTCCTGCTCACACAGGTCTCTGGCCTAGAACCTGCCCTGTTGCCTGTATCTTAACAGAATCCTTCCCAGCCCCCCTGGTGCAATGTGGAGGGGGCTTTCCCCACACAAGCAACACATAGCTTCCCACTAGCAATCTGGCTTCTGGCCTCATATAAGTATGAGAGACTGTGTGTATATGAGAAAACTGTGGCGCTGTGCATTATTTTTATTCATGTGTACAACATACTTACAAATACAACTGCAAAGACATTCCATCTTACGGACACAGTCGTGAACAGCCCAGGCCCACTAATTTATGTCCAGGCCAAAGCCCCTTGGTAGCAGTACAGAGGCTTGTATTATACAGAGGCTTATCTGTTGCTTGTATTATGGATGCATTGTATTTTGTAGTCTTCTTGATATATTGCCAGTTATTTATGTGCCACTCCATGCTATACTCCATAGAATACACACAGTATGTTTGCTTTGATTAAAAAGCATTCCTGGGGGGATAGGGAGGAACTTACATACACCAATCAACCATCCCGTAGTAGGAAAGTAGAAGCTGAAGAAGCAATAAACTATTCCCTCCCACCAATGCTTTGGCATCAAGCTGAGAAAGGCCTGATGTTAATCTCGACCTCCTTCTTCTGCAGGCTGTGAAGGAAATAAAGTGTGATTGCAGCCCAGATAAGATACTCTCAGACACACTTTTTCAGACATTCCCCCCACTATATATCAACTATTAGAAGGAAATTGATTTATAAAGCCACCACATTTTTGAAGTAGAAATCCATGCAATCTATTGCAATTTCTTTAGTAAAAGTATTAAATATGTTGGGACCACATTCCACAGGATGGTTTAGGGGCCTGCTCCCCCCCCCCCATCATCAGCCATGCACATGCTGATAACTGCAGACTGGCCTTTACTTACAACAGGGGGCCAAAGGTTTACTCCTACTTAGTAATCTGCCCCACCTTCTCTTCTGTTGAGTCATGGTTTGCAAATTACTCCAGGCTTTAAAAGACTGGTCAAACAGAGGGAAGACCTCTATTGATCTCTAGGAGTGTGTGTGTATGGATCATGGTCCAAATAAATTTAATACAACTGTTTAATAAACAAGGTCAAGTGACAACATGCCAGAATCCTTGCATTTAGACCTGCTGTTTCTCAAAAGTTTATGGTTCCACTGTGCCTTCAATGTGCCTTCAAATTTTTCATCAGCTTAAAATGAATGGCAACAGGCCTGCCTCTAATAGCAGTCACAAGGACATCCTGTCCAACACTGTTACTCAGTGTCCTGCCGTACATACATAGTCAAAATGAAAACTGGAGTGAACATTGGCATTACTCATCAGCCTTAAAAGAAATACTACTTTTAACAATGGAACTCTGGGCCAGGGAGCTAAATGTGCAGGATAGAAAGGTCACATATAATCAGAAGGAAGTAACACCTCACTAGGGTTGCCAAACCTGACCCTCTCTCCAGTCTGGAGGGAAGTAAACTCTAGTTTTGTCTCCTAGCTAACACTGTAGAAACTGGAGGAGAAGCCCCACCCCCTTGCCATCTGGCACAAAGCCCCATCTCCTAGGAGTTCTTAATGGGCCATCACATTCCTTTTTTAAAAAATGGCTCATCTCCCAGGCAGTTTTCTGAATACAGGAAGGTGAGTTCAGGGATTAGGAGTCTGGCATACTGTTTAACTCACCAAACCTCGATTAAATTCTAACAGCTACTGGACCCAGGAATTTAGGGGAATCTGGCAGCCACAAACTCATAATACAACCAACTAGTATAGAACTTCTGGTTGAATTAGGAAGACAGTATGACTATCTGAGCAATTGCAATAGCATCCTCTAACTTTTAAGAACAGAAGAGGGGCCTGCTGGATCAGGCCAATGACCCAGGCAGTCCAACAGTCTGTTCTCACAATGGCTGACCAGATGCCTGTGGGAAGTCTACAAGGTGGACAGGAGGGCAACAGCACTCTCCCTTCCTGTAATTTACAGCAACTGGTATCAGAGGCATGTAACGTCTGTTCTCCAGTTCAGCAATTATCATGCTACCCAGTCACAAAAAGCATCTTTCTATTCCTTAGCTACACTCTTATAATGTAAGCGCAATATGATGACACTTCTGTGTGGTGGGGTGGTGGGGCTTAGCATTTAGCAGCAGATTTATGGCAGAAATGGACCACAGTAGCTTTCACACTTTTCACTGGTAACTCAGCATTAAATTTCATTACTGCTGTGGTTCAGCAGTGGTTATAAAGAGCATCTCAGTGAAACCTGCTTTCAAGGGATAGCTCAAGTGGTCATGGAAATAAAATGGCTTCTATCATCCCTGGCAGAAATTTCTGTTAGGACATGTTTATCAATGGCAGAATTCTCGATTTAAACGGCCCACATTGCAGCATGAAATTATTGCTTCATGCAGTGAATTGGAATGAAGAAGGCTATGTGAAGAAGCAGCACCATGCTTTGCAATAGGAAGATTGCAACACTATAAGCACACACTTGAGGAAGTCCCATTGAATTCATTGGAATTCTTGCTGGATCAGGCCAGGGGCCCCTCTGTCCTCACAATGGCCAAACATATGCTCATGGGACACCCACAAGCAGAGCTTGAGCACAACACTCTCCACTCTTGCGCTTCATAGACATAATGTCTCCCACAGTAGGGGGTAGAGATAGCTATTGTGACTAGTAGCAATTGATAGCCTTATCCTCCATAAAGACTGGTTCTTCCACAAGCCAATGTGAGCTCTTTGGCTCAGGTGGCAGATTGGTAGGAATGACAGCTGACGTTCTTCTACCTGCATGCTGCCATCATGTGGGCTGCCTGCAAACCCATGGACCAGTCCATCCCTTGCAGCAGCTATCTGCCTGCCCACCCTAAGAGAGTGTGGGACCTAGGAACGCCTGCCAATGACTGCTGCCGGGGAGCACTGCTGCTGCTTTGTCACTGTGGCAAAGTTTAACAAAACTGTTCAAAGTTGAACAAAAGTGTTTTGTTACTGCTGCTGTTGTTGTGATGATGGTTAGCCTGAAGAGAAGACTGAGAAGTGATATGATAGCTCTCTTCAAATATCTGAAGGGCTGTCACATGGAAGATGGAGCAAGCTTGCTTTCTGCTGCTCCAATCAAAGTACAAGGAAAGGAGATTCCGACTAAACATCAGGAAGAATTTTCTGACAGTAAGAATTGTTCAACTCTATTAATTCCTTGATTCAATGATGTTGATGATTTTGCAGTTGCAGGAAAGAGGATGGCATCACTCCTAAGGCACTATGGAGCTAAACAGCCTTGGTCCAGTATACCTGAAGGAGCGTCTCCTCCCCCATCATTCTGCCTGGACACTAAGGTCCAGCGCCGAGGGCCTTCTGGTGGTTCCCTCACTGCGAGAAGCCAAGTTACAGGGAACCAGGCAGAGGGCCTTCTTGGCACCCACCCTGTGGAACGCCCTCCCACCAGATGTCAAACAGAAAAACAACTACAGTGGTACCTCGGGTTAAGTACTTAATTTGCTCCGGAGGTCTGTTCTTAACCTGAAACTGTTCTTAACCTGAAGCACCACTTTAGCTAATGGGGCCTCCTGCTGCCGCTACGCCACCGGAGCACGATTTCTGTTCTCATCCTGAAGCAAAGTTCTTAACCTGAAGCACTATTTCTGGGTTAGCGGAGTCTGTAACCTGAAGCGTATGTAACCCCAGGAACCACTGTATCAGACTTTTAGAAGACATCTGAAGGCAGCCCTGTTTAGGGAAGCTTTTAATGTTTGATGCATTACTGTATTTTAATATTTTGTTGGAAGCCACCCAGAGTGGCTGGGGAAGCCCAGCCAGATGGGCGGGTGTCAGGGAACTGACATCGGAGCGAGAGGCGAAGGGGAGGCTCCCAGATGGTGCTGGCGAAGGACCCAGCAGCAGGGGGAGAAACAGCTCAGTAGAGGGGGAAGCCAATCAGCGCAACACCAGGGATAAAGGGAGGCAGACGGGGGGGAAGTGGAGAGAGGGCTCCAGGACTCTTCACTGGACATCAGTGAGGAGAGCCCAGGTCCTCCGCTACCCACGCCTTCCCTGCGCAGAAGACTCCCGCGCAGTGAGAGGAGGAGGAGACTGGGTGTCAAACAACTTTTATGTTGGAAGAGGTTCAAGAAACGCCCACTGACGGATTCTGCCAGTGACTGAGGCAGCCACCATGAGAAGGGGCTGTGCAGTCAGAAAGTTTTAACAAGGCAAATTAACCGAGAAAGGCACCAGTTTACGCACGAGTAACTCATACCCATTACAGCGGGGTATGTATGTATGTATGTATGAATGAATAAATAAATAATATCATCTTGCCTCTCATCCCAGTGCTTTGTTCCAAGGACCCTACGCCACAGGGAGAGTCCTTCCTTCAAGTGAGGAGTTTGGGGGCAAGATCTCCCTTGCAGCAGCATTCACACTGCCACCACTGTGACAAAAGCTGTAGAAGGAGCAGGATCACATGCAGAAGCAGCAGGTGGGTGCACTATGAGTGGTAGGTAGGGCAGCATTTGGTGGTCTGTGTCTATTTATTTGTTTATGTGTAGTATTTTTATCCTGCTCTTTATTGTACAATCTCTGGGCAGGCTACAATTAACTCAATTAAAGCAACTCCAGACAGCAAAAGAGATAAAAATAAACCTAAGATCAACAGAAGAATCAACTGCATGATCAACCCTACAACATCTTAGGTAGCTAGCAAACTTGGTACCACAGCAGAAACTAGTAGTGGCAGCCTGAAAAGAACAGGGTGCAAACAGGTGGGTTTTTACTTGGTTCCCAAATGTCAACAGTGCTGGCACCACTTGCACTTTTCAAGCAAGAGGATTTCATAACTGGGGTGCCACTGCAAAGAAGGCCTTCATGCAGCAGAATGTCATGGGCCGACCCTACCTTCTGTTCAGTAGATATATGCACAGGATTTCACTGTAAGGCATCGTTTTCCAGCAAGGGGCTGCACATCAAAGCAGACAGTTGCATCCTTTCTGATGCACTTGTCACTGCCAAACTGTTTGACATAATATCCACCCTTTCCTCTCTCTACTATATTGCCCAAATCTAAATTTTGTAGGGGGTGGGGTTAGTCTGAGACAAACAGACTAATAAATGGCTAACTGGTGCACAATGGCAAATTGATTCCCTGCGGGAGGGTTTTGTTATGTTTTCTGCCTCCAGGTAGCCCAGAGAGATTTGCATATGGTTCCAAAGAGCTCTTCCACCCATGCAGCTCATAAGGTTAGATTTACAGTAGTTAGCTACAGCTGCAGAACTGCAGCTTGTATTGTCAAGTCCCTTAACTCTGTGTTGGATCATGTTGCCCTTGCATAGCTCATGGCAAACCTTGGCAAGCACTAAACATGCTGCTAAATGCAGTCGCCTTTGTTTTTCTCTGTACTGTTAATAGTAGACACAGAAGTCCTTGATTTTCTTAAGGAACATGGTGCACATGGAAGGGGTGGTGGTGGAGATTAACTCTTTCCTCCCCTGCCATTTCCTCTATGAATTCCCACCTCGGAACAGTGATTAGCCCCATAAGCAAAACTTTGACCGGAAGAAATGTGGGCTTTCTTGGCCCCTGCCACCTCCAGGATTAATAGTAGCTTCGGCAGGGTGAGAATTTCATCCAGAGGAAATGGTCAACTGCCCTTCTGCATACACTACAGGATGAAGAAAACTGTGCTCCCATGTGTACTATTAACAGTAACCCCAAACCCACAACAAACTTGCATCCTCAGGTAATGTGTGTTTCATCATGTCAAGTTTGGCCTTTATTTGTTAGCCTTTTAGTACTGGGATTTGGTGGGGTGTGTGTTGTTTTTTTAAAAAGTGTCAGAAAATCTCTGCAATCCATTGGGGTATTGTGGAAATGTGCATACAGTATCGCTTACATTTTTAAACAGCCGTTCCTGAATTTCTAAAGCAAAAACATAACCTTTCTAAAGCTGGCACCATTCCTGGAATGTATGCTGTTATTGCCACTCACCCAACAAGCTCTTACTGAAATATGCTTCTTTTCTCATCAAGGTCATCCTAGCGGGAATGTCAGCGGCACCCCTGACATCATCGCATAAAACTGCACCGTCATTAAATGGCTGCACACAGCAGTAGCCTTGGGAGTGCTCTTCTCCCCTCTCATCTCTCTTGCCATTTGGCAGCATCTCAAATTCAAGGGGTGGAAGTGGTATTTTTAAAACTGGCCCACCTTTAGATAGCACATGCCCTAATTTCGCTTGTGACACCAATATAGATCCCTTTCATTTCTCCCTATATTTAAGTGTGTCTTTTTCCTCTGGGTGAATGCGAATACAGTAGTTTTGTTTTCTGTTCATAGGGATATTTTCATCACTCTGATAACTCTTTGCATCGCAGGGCTATTTTCCAACATACAAATAACAAAGGCGTTCACTGTTCATAAAACACTTCAAAACTATCTCTTGTGACAACAGACCTCACTCATTAGAAGTGGAAAAACCCATTTTCTGCAATCACTTTTGAACATCATAATAAAATGGTGCTTTCACCTATTGTTTTAGCATAATGTGGTGCTCTTCCGAAACAGCCACCACATAGTAAAATTTCAAGTTATCACATTCACATCCATAATTGCTATTAACAGTCATTTACTAGGGTGGAAGTGATGAGAGGAGAAAAAATGGTTCAACACTCCATGATCGAATTCTGAAAGATGCCAAACACTTGAATATGGATGTCTAGAGGAGAGTCAAAACAATAAGCCACATTTCATGTTTGTTGAAAAACACCGTTCTCATAGCATGCACTGATGCTGAACAGATGTCACAAGTATATTCTTATGCGCCACCCCAAACTCCAAGTGGGGATAAATTCAACTCCAAGTGGTTAGAAATTCCAGGGGTGCCTGTGCCTACACAGAGCTCAGTTTCCTTGGAAAGGAGGTCAGGGAAGTCTGTGGTGCTTTAGGATATATGGTTTTATTTACACTTATATACAACCTAAGCAAAGGACGGAAGGGATAACAGCATTACCCCCCCCACCCCACCCCCAAGTATTTCTCCTCCATTAGTCACAGGGATCCAGTATACAAGAAGACATGTTTCTGTCTCTAGCTTCCAGCTTCCTAGAAAAAGCTATTGTTCTCCTGAGTACCATCCAGGTGAGGGGGTTGGGGGGAAGGCTCACCCATTTGTTTCTATGGCAAAGAGCACCTTCTTTTCATATGCTAAATTGTGGTACTTAACTAGCCAGCCCAAGCCATTCCCTTGTTTGGCAGGCTACCTCTTCTACATCCTACCTTTGCAGATACAGGATCACAAGTTTTAGGAAAGGGCCCAGGGTTTCACTGATGCTGACCCCCTAAACTCACACCAATAGTTACATCTAAAATGCTGTTTTTATCTGCACCATTCCTGTTCTTTAGGTCTTCACAGTCCTTGACCTCTTTGGCTCTCAGTGCCATTTAATCTCTTTGATTTTGGTGACTCTGCGGGATTTACGAAGACAGCACTCCAAAGCTACCCCTGTGATGAGCAAACTACATGGGCCTCTACAGTCAACAAGGTGAAAAGGCAGTAAGTGCAGAAGAGGCTGAAGACAGTATAAGCAAGGAAGAAAAATGAAAAACATTCTGAGGAGTTGAAGCAGCAACCAAAGGGGAATGAAACAGTGGTCAGTAACCTCCTGTCTGTCCAGATCCATCCATCCATTCATCCTTCCCTTTCTCTTCTGACATTCAAAATGAGCTCCTGGAGTGGGGTTGTGTGTACAAACCTTGCCCTCAAACACCCCATCTCCACAGGACATCACTGTGAGGGATGCTCTGAAGGGAGCTTCTAAGTGCTTTTGGACTAATTCAGCTTGAAGCCTCTGTGCAATCAGGATCCTGATTACAGGCAGAGTCTTCAAAGTGCATCCATCCAAACATATTTAGAAGCTCACTTCAGACCTTCCCACTTACAGGGGGGAGGGGGATTTGGGTGGTGCATGCAGGATGCACATTCCTACTTCCCTTGTTGCTTGAATGTCTGAATAGAGCATCTCTACATCCTTTAAATGTCACTCAAGGTGACTCACATTAGTCTGAAGCGGGCTAAAGACTGTAGTTTACTACAGCATTTGTTTTGCATGCAAAAAGTCCCAGGTTCAGTCACCAGCATAGTCAAGTTCGGCTGAGAGAGAATCCTGCTTGAAACCTTGGAGAGCCACTGCCAGTCAGTCTAGACAATACAGTGGTACCTCAGGTTAAGAACTGAAGAAGAAGAAGAAGAAGAAGGAGGAGGAGGAGGAGGAGGAGGAGGAGGAGGAGGAGGAGGAGGAGGAGAAGGAGAAGAGTAGTAGTAGTAGTAGTTTGGATTTGATATCCCGCTTTATCACTGCTCAAAGGAGTCTCAAAGCAGCTAACATTCTCCTTTCCCTTCCTCCCCCACAACAAACACTCTGTGAGGTGAGTGGGGCTGAGAGACTTCAGAGAAGTGTGACTAGCCCAAGTTCACCCAGCAGCTGCATGTGGAGGAGCGGAGACACGAACCCAGTTCATCAGATTACGAGTCTACCACACTTAACCACTACGCCACACTGGCTCTTAACTTAATTCATTCTGGAGGTCCGTTCTTAACCTGAAACTGTTCTTAACCTGAGGTACCATTTTAGCTAATGGGGCCTCCCGCTGCCGCCACACCGCCAGCGCGCGATTTCTGTTCTCATCCTGAAGCAAAGTTTTTAACCCGAGGTACTATAGGTACTATTTCTGGGTTAGCAGAGTCTGTAACCTGAAGCGTCTGTAACCTGAGGTACCACTGTACTAAGTTAGATGGAACAATGATTTGATATGTATGGCAGCTTTCTATGTTGCTAATGGTTTACAAGGCATGATACAAAAGGGGAAAGGGGCAGGAAGAGAAGAGAAGAGGGAAATAAACAATATTTTTAATAGCATCTGGCTGCTGAAGGAAGCTTCGCCTAGCTCTCTCACTGCTCCTTTTGATGCAGCCAGACAGATATGCAAAATAAAAAAAAAGATACAGTATCTGCAAACTTTTTTAACTTTTACAATTTAGTTAGAATTTCATTTGAAGGAGCAATATACATATTTTGCAAATGATAAAATATGGAGAGAAATAAGACAGCATTGCTGGTTAGGTTGAAAATTACTAGAGACCAACAAGATTATGTAGAGGATTTGAAAGTATTTTCTTCCGAAAGAATACTCTAGATGTAAAAAATAAAATAAACAGTGAGGATTATAACTCCCCCCCCCCCACACACACACAAGCTGGCTATTCTTCTAGCTGGTTGATAACAAACTGAACACTATTTGCAACAAGGCTTTTAGGCATCAGCTTTTCCAAGACACCCCCTGATGTGTTGACAGGTTGTAAGATACTAAATGTGACTACTGGGAAAGCTGACAGGGGATTAGGCATCGTCCCTGCCATTGCTATCAAGCTTTCATGGGTGAGTCAGGCTCAGGTATTATTCTGAAAGCAGGTTAACTATCTGCTACAAAGCAGCTGAAGAAAATCCACCCACAGTCATTCAACCCAGAGTTGTTCAACGGTCCTTGCTCCTTAAAATCCCAGACTGGACAGAAGTAGATAATTTGCAAATGGGTCACAACCCAAGTCTTTTCACAGTGTGTTTATCAAAGCTCTTTTGCTGTCTAACAATGGAAATGGCCTTTAAAAATATGTTTCTTTGTAATACATACAAGCTTGCAAATATACTGTTGTGAGTTGGGGTGTGTGTGGTTAGGCTGCATGCCTGAGTCCCTTCTAATTTCTGGATCTGATAAGGATTCAATTGCTGGAATAGCCAGGGCCAGCTTCTTGGTGAGGTAATGGCCTGAGCATGGGTAACAAACGAATTGGCTCTGTGCCAGAGGGGGGGTCTTGGCATCTGCACAGCCCAGGACCTCCATACACACTGCCCAGACCTGCACTCCAGAGAGGTCACTTTGGTGCTCCTAATGTTGCAAAAACAACATGGGAAGCAGCAGTTACGAGTTACGGGTGTCTGCAGCCATAGCAGATGCTGTCATTCTTCAGTGGTTTGAATTCACCCCTGAAGGAGCACTCCATTGTCTCTTAAGACAGACAGATGCCAACAAGTCCAATCCAACTTCTTGGTGATGATTTTGTTTAACACTGTAAACCTGATGTTGTGGATTACAACTTCCATCACCCCAACAAGTTTGGTCACGAGTCAGGGATAATGGGAGTTGTAGTGTAAAACATGGAGGGCACCAGGTTGGGGAAGGCTGCCCCAATGACTTTGGCCTTTTGAGAGTCAATATGTTCTCATATGTATAGTTTTGTGACAATTTCCATCACACCATTCCATTGTTACATTAGCATTGGAAAAACAACAAAAAATAAAACAGAGATCCATCAAATTAAGCTCTACGGGAGACAATTTTGAGACACCTTAGCAGGGCAGCTGTATCAGAGCAGCATTGGTGGTGTTATTTAACTGATGCCCTCTCCTGTCAATGCAAGCAGGTTAACTAACAGAGCCAAAGAATAATCCGACAGCAAATAAATAAAATAAAAATAAGAAAAAGCAGGGAAAGAAAAGCCCAGGGCTAAACAATTCTGCTGTAGTTTGTTGTATCTGCATAGAAGTCTGAATATTAATGCCGTGGGTTTGAGAGACAAAGACAAGCTTCTTTTATTGCAGAATCCAAGAGCTTTATTTCACTTGACAGTAATTCACAGTTTTCCTACTGGCTAAATATTTTGTATACCGAGTTAAATGCACTGCGGTATTATTCAAGCACATAATGATTCCTCTTCCCCCTCTGCAGTTGGGAAAAGGATTTTTTAACAGCAGAATGACTGAGGTAAAAATCCAAAATCTGTAAACTGGGCCACTGTACATCTGTACCCTATATAGAGGCATATAATGGGGTCAAGGGCATTTGGAACAGATGGATGTCAAAAGGCACAGCAAAGAATGATAATAGCAACAACAGAGGGGTGGATCCAGGCTAAGTTATTCAGAATTAGGTTTCATTGAAATCAGCGTGAAAGGTTAATTGTGATTAACTTAAGTCTTGTTGATTTCAATTAACTAATTTAAGGCACAATCCCACGATCCCTTGGAGGGTGTCTCAGGGGCTGTTATGATGCAGCAGACTACCCCCTCCACTAGTTCTGACAGCTATGTTTAGAGTAGCCAGCTGTGCGCCAACAAAAAAGAGGACAGAAAGGGCACAGAGATTTGCATGAAATTTGCATGGTCTACTTTAGATGCATACATGCAAATTTTAAAATATTAGCATACTTTAGATAGAAATGCATGGCATCTCAACCCAGACAGATGGGTGGTGTATAAGTAATGTGTTGTTGTTGTTGTTGTTAGACTGTGGCCACGATCTGCTCAGTCTAGTGTTCAGGTGCCAGCTGTTGATGGGCTACTTCAAAGCCCTCCTGCTCCAACTTCTAATGATTCTTTCTCTTTAACCAGAGCTGAACTGGAAAGCCCTTCAGAGAATGGAGTGCTTCAAATACATGGCTTTCCTCTGACAAACAGGGGAATGTCCTCTGTAATGCAGGACATATGGCCACCCTAGGTAGGCTTAATCTTGGCTCTCTGGTGTTGTCACTTGTTAATCTTAGAAAGCATAGCTAAGCAAAATGAATCAACTTAGGTAAAGATAGCCAAATGCCATGTCTTCAGGAAACCATATAAGAGTAACTTAGAATAACTTAGAATTACAAATAGCCCCCCACATATGCAGGGGTTACGTTCTGGGACCCTGTGTGCATAAGCGAAATTCAGGTAAGAGGGGAGTATCCTCTAAAAAGCCTCTCAATGCCCATTTTTTCCCAGTCGCAGCTCTCTCTCCTGCTCTCTCCCCAATCCAGACCAAAATATCTGGATTTGTAGCTCTGGGGCTGGCTGGAAGCTGGCAGATGCATGAGAAAGTGGCTGTGGCGCTTGCGCTACCCTGTGGGTCAGCTGTTAGCCGGGAAGGCTGAGCAGCCTGAGCAAAGTCTCACTGTGCCTAAGGATTCTTTGAGGCTTCCTCTGCCCTCACCGATTGCACTGCAGGGAAGTCTTCTTTGGACTGCAGGGAAGGCCTCTTTGCGAGCCACAAGGACTTGCCAGCTCTTCCCTGTCTTTTCTGGGTATGACATATATGGTCACGTGCAACTTGATCACACGTAACAGGGAAAGGATTCCTGTACCTGCTACCATGGTACGCTGGTTCTTTGTCTTAGCTAAAGGATAACAGTCAGTGCATATCCTTGCTTGATGTTCAATGGCTCCTATTTCTTTTCAGAAACCCATTTATATTTATCACATTTATATCTCACCTTTCCTCAAGGCGGTGTACACGGTTCCCCCTTCTCCATTTTATTCTCACAACAACCCTATGAGGCAGGTAACATCGAGAGACAGTGACTGCTTGAAGGGTGCCCATGAGCTTCATGGCTGAGTGCAGATTCAAACTCTGGTCTCCCAGGTCATAACCTAACCATTCCATTGCACTGGATCCCCAGAAGGGGGGGGGGGGAATCGACCATGTTCTCCCCCATTCCATCAGGAATATTACAAGAAGACCTGCAAACTTATACAGAAACATCTCTACCAAACACTACTTTCCCCCTGGTCAGTTACACTCTGTCTTTTTCTTTCCCATCCTTTAAAAATGTTGACATCAAACGTATTCCATGACATGTCTTGCTAGTGTGTTTTGGTACTCTTCTCCCTTTCCTCTGTTTTATGGTTGAGTCTCTGGTGGACCTTGGCTGATGGGGCTATATTAATAACGAACAGGGCTGTGACTCCTTTAAAGATACTAGAAAGTCCTCCTCTGCCTCTTGCTGTTCTTTTGTTATCAAGAGATCCATGGAAGGCTAGGGCTTCAGAGCAGCCTCTCTTTTCCTTCTCCTCTGTTTCCAGCTTCTCCTTTCTGAACTTCTATCAAATCTCGTAACATCAAGAATGAATCAAATATTCTAGGACATGAATTTCAATATGGAAAGAAGTCAATAGCATTGGGGGAGGGGGAAATCTGTGGGTTTTGACAGAACTGCAGAAACCTATAACCAAATTAGGGAACAGGATGGGTTTTGAGCTGAATAGACAAATACTCATATTTTAGCTATAAAACATAATCCAGAGTATTATTTAAAGTATTATAAATCAAGCATCCAACAGCCATATTGTAATCTTGTTCTTCTCAGAGGTAAGTCCTATCAAATTCAATGGAACTTACTCTCAGGGAAATGGAGTCACCATTGCAACCTGAAATATGAGGGTTTTTAGCATGACTTAAGGATGATTGACTTTTGCTAGGTTGTACCCAAAGGCCTTTGTCCAAAAGCTCTGGAGCAGAGCCAGATATTTTGATATTATCCATCTCATTTGTTCCCTTCCAGGTTACAAAGCACAACACCCAGCTGCAATATTACAACATTGTTCTTCCTACTGAGTAAGAAGAATCTGCTTCTCTGAGGAAAAACCACTGGTTCTTATCCTATGGTGAATGACCTTTTTCTTCTTTATTTGTGGAGCAAAACAGATAAGTAAATATATGCACACTAAAAAGGGGAAGTGTTTTACTCTTTGAGAGAAGAATGAGGTTTTTAAACTTTCCATTTCAAAAATAATAATGAAGGAAATGAAGCGCTCAATTTCCTTTGTTAGGTAGGAACAGACTATATGAACTGCCTGCCAGAATCGGTACACGATCATTGTTTTTTATGTTCCCATTCTACAGACAGCAGAAGCTAAACACCCTTTGCAAAAGTATCAAGCAGGAAGAGAGTTTCCATTTGTCAAGGAAAAAGGCCGGCCGCTGCCCTTACCTTTTGAATGCCTGCTTGGGATTCTTGCACGTTATTCTCTGACCCGTTACTTCGGTTAATCATCTGCCACAGTTTCGAATACATGTTGTTCTTCTCGAACGGATTCATCCCTTTCACCCGAACGTGCTCATAGACCGCGGAGTCCAGGACGGTGCCATAAGGAATATCAGTCTGCCTGGAGAGATCCTGGAGAGACCTTAAGTGTTGGTAAAGATAAGAAACACAAGAGACATGACTCCACATTTTCATGCTACAGGCAAGCAAAGGGCAACATGTATGATGAGACAGCTGTCAAGTCATTTTTGTTTTATTCTTAAAAGTCAAAGCAAGGCTAAGAGAATTACCTTTATAGTTTAAACCACAAGGGAAGCTATAGAGGGGAAAGGAGAGGGAAGGAAAGATAATGGATTTTTAAAACAAGAAAGACCTGCACAAACCAGAGCAGTGTTAGCAAGCTTTATTTTAAAGGTCAAAACAAGGAGGGGAGGAAGCAGGTTTTTTATGGGGTAATTTATTTCATTTATATCCCACCACTGGGATTCATAGATTCCCCAAGGTGGTTCACAAGCATTGTTTTGGTTTTATTATGTACGTTTGTGCTCTCATTTTTATCTTTATGTTGTGGACTGCCCAGCGATCTTCAGATGAAAGGCGGTATACAAATTTAATAACTAATAATAACAATAATGATTAATCAACAATAAATGGTTTAAAACAGGGGTGGGAAACCTTTTTCAGACTGAGGGCCACACAGTGGAAGAGCTTCATGCTCTGGCCCTGGGGGGCGGAGAGCAAGTGGGGGCGGGGCTGGCGTGTGTCCTGGGGGCGTGGCACCCCACCGGGATCATGCTGCCAGGGACTGTGCGCTCCCCCTCTTCCTCCTCTTCCTCCGCCAGTGGGGCCACATTCCCTTTAGGGAAAACTTCCAAGGGCCACATGCCAAAGACAAAAGTGGGTGGAGCAACAAATTTAAATTTCAGTCTTGCACAATAGGCTACTTTCAACTCTATCCTCCATTCAGGGAAGCAAGAGGTATGATCAGAATTAAAAGACACATTCAAGCAGGACATGAAGCCAATAGCTGTGTGTGGCTGGGGAGGGAGTCTGGCCTGGGGAGAGCTAAAAGTTCCTGATTAAGTTCTTTTAAAACTTAACAATCATAAAAATGTGTGTGTGTGTAAAATATCAAAGCACAGAACCAGAGCTAAGACAAATTATTTATTTCTTATGTTTTGCAGCTTTTACCAAATTGTGCTTAAGGTAGCTGCAGCAACAGAATGCAAAGTAAAATATAAAATAGCATCAAAAAATAACAACAATAATTTTCTCATTTTTTTGAATTTCACCCATACTTGCCAAACTGGCGGCAAGGCCTTTCTCCTCAGGTGTGGATAAACATCTCTGCCAAAACAGTCACCATCACAGACCAAGCACATGCTTTAGGACTTTACTGCATAGTAAAATCCTAAAACACGAAAGTAGCACCCTGGCCACCCGTCGAAGGTCTTAGGAAACTAAACTATTGTTAAATTTTTTTTTGAAGTATTGTGATTACACTGTATTCTGAGATTTCAATATTCCCATGGTTCTGGCTGGTTGCAGGAGTGCATGAAAGATTGATGCACACCCATAGCACGTAGGAAGCTGCCTTACACTGAGTTAGGCCATTGGTCCATCTAGTTCAGTATTGTTTGCACCGACTGGCAGCAGGTTTCCAGAGTCCTGCCTGGTAACACCAGGGATGGATCTGGGGACCTTCTGCATGCAGTGCATGTACTCTGCCACTGAGTGATCACCCTGCCCAGGTTATATGCATGCCATTGCCCTACCCACAATGGCCTCTATGCATGGTAGGGATGCTTTGGCTCTAAGCTGAAGTTTACCTGACTCATTGCTTGATAGTACGAATGTGCATCTGTTTCAGGATGAAACAAAGGGTTTCCTTGTTACTGAGGGCTGAATCTTTAGGCCACGGTTCTCAAGTATGCAGGGAGCCTTCATGCATACAAAAGTCATCCTTATCCCGTGATGGGCTGGGAAAAGTCGTGGAAACTGAGGGGCTAAAAACTCAATGCACAGCCTCAAAGCCCTGCTTGTACTAGGGTTGCCACTTCACTCTGGAAACACTTGAAGAAGACTATTGTAAATAGAGGTAAATGACAATGTTATGTCTCGTGAAAAGATTGCCTTCCTTTCCAGGAATTGCATTTTTATAGGCAGAATGGTCTATATGAGAACACATTTTACACAACCTAGCTGTTATGTATTATCTGTAATGGTGGAAAAGAATGGTTTTGCAACTCAGTAAGTATGGAGGAGAAAGACATTTACTGAATGCTGCTGTTTGTGAAGCTGGGTGCTACATCAAGAACTGTGTATATTAAAAATGACAAAGAAATGAGACTTCTGCAATGTGATATTTGGATAGTAGTTTGACGGAAAGTACTGCACCAGGAAAGCATAAACTAGAATTCATGTGACAGAGACCCAAGACCTTTTGAGGAAACATCCAGAATTCAGAAGAAGAGTGGAGATAGCATCTATTGCCCCTGCTCCCAGACCTCCAGGCATCCAAGAGAAAGTAGGAACAGAACCACTTCATGTACCCATAGGGTCAGGGTCTGTCCAAGACATTTTGGCACCTGAGGTGAACCACAAAATGGAGTGCCCTCTCCCCAACAGGGAAGAAGGGGGAAGTGAAGATCGACATCGGGAAAAGGCAAGGTAACAAATATCTATATTGGGCTCTGCTGCCTCTGTAGATCCTGTCGCCCAAGGCTGTTGCCTCACCTTGCCTCGTGGTGGGCAGGCCCTGTAGCTTTCTATGCAGTCAGTTCACTATTGGTAACCAGTCCTCCTGTGTTCACCTACCCTGTGAAGCAAGGATCTCTGTTATCCCTTCCATCTCCTCCTCCTTTCTTGACTTTGAGGAAGGGTCAAGCAGGTCCTTCCTCAAAGTGAGGCATTTTGGGCACAGTGTCTACCCACGGTGGAGAAAAGCTGTTACTACAACCAAAATTCATCACCCCTTTGCAAGGTATGCATTTGCCTAATCCAGGGCTAAACTTCCTTCAGAAATGCAGGAGAAAAAACCCCATTGTTTTGATGAATTCTTTATTATTTAGACCCCCATATTCAACAAAATGGGGTTCTGACTTGTATTGTATTTTTCATAGAAAGACTTGATTTTAATGAACTGGAGCTTTCTCAACTTTTTGTTGTTGTGGCAGTCCTCTAACTTCTTCATCTTGCTCTCAGTGTGTTTTCTACACAACCCTGTTGGTTTGTTTTCTATATGGACATATGCAAATTAGAATCCTTAAGTATACGGCTCTGAAATACCAATGGTTTCAAATCAGTTTCCTGATGGTCCCTGAAAGTCTGCAGACCTGACATATTTCCCTCTATTTACCCATCCTTGTGGACCACTTAACCATGCCTTTATTTTTTTAATGACATTCATTAGACTTCTGAAGGTCTGCTGCAATCTAACACCTAGGAGCCATTAAGGCTTTGCTGGCACAAATTAGCTTCATGCAAGTGCACAAATCTAAGTGATGACACTTAAGGACAGATAAAGGGGCTAGATGTGTGCAGTCTTTTGAAAAGCTAACAGCAAATTACTAATGCCCATGTAGCATGTTGGAAAATGTTAACGCAAACTTATAGAATGCCATTAGTTTCAAAGGACATAAGGTCTTCGGGTACAATCTGCTGGTCTGATAAGTATACAATGGAACAGAGGAATGGTGGGAGGCCTCAGCTGGGGAACCCCCAAGGGATGAAGGCCCAGGGATTGGTGGTGAGACAACGATGAGTGATCAGAGAGAGAAGAGGGAAAAGCCTGGGAGAAGGAGGTATTGGAAACTGAAGAGGTAACGGGGTTTAGTGAGCAGGGGGAGCAGAGAGCAGAGGTGGAAGCAGGAGAAGAGGGAGGCCAAGAGGCAGAGATGAGTCAGTCTAGTGAAGAAGCCAAGGTATCTATCCCTCCTGCTGTGACCAACTCCCCTCACCCTATGTCTCCCAGGACCAGAAGAGGTGTGAAGAGGGAGAAGCAGAGACAGGCACGTCGGTATAGTTTCAGACTGCTTGAGAATGACCAGGGGGAGGAGGATTATAGAATCATAGAATCATAGAGTTGGAAGAGACCACAAGGGCCATCGAGTCCAACCCCCTGCCAAGCAGGAAACACCATCAGAGCACTCCTGACATATGGTTGTCAAGCCTCTGCTTAAAGACCTCCAAAGAAGGAGACTCCACCACACTCCTTGGCAGCAAATTCCACTGTCGAACAGCTCTTACTGTCAGGAAGTTCTTCCTAATGTTTAGGTGGAATCTTCTTTCTTGTAGTTTGGATCCATTGCTCCGTGTCCGCTTCTCTGGAGCAGCAGAAAACAACCTTTCTCCCTCCTCTATGTGACATCCTTTTATATATTTGAACATGGCTATCATATCACCCCTTAACCTCCTCTTCTCCAGGCTAAACATGCCCAGCTCCCTTAGCCGATTTAGGCAGCTGTGGGAAGATGGGGGTTTTCAGGCTCCACAGCTGCCTCATAGGAGCATGACCTACTGAGAAGAGCTGCTGTGCTCATTAGGCCTGGCACCCTTGAGCAGGCCTTGTTTCTTCTAATAAAGAATTAACTTTATTAATTGTGATTTATTGCTGGCTGGCTCCATGGCAATGGTTGAGTAATATAATAGGACTGTTTTCCACTGATATACACATGCCTGATCTGTGTGCAGAAGGGGATGCATCTCCCCCCCCCCCCCATCCACAGCTTTTGAAAAAGAACATAAGACTAAAAGAGCTGACAGGATGCAGTGGACAGACAGTGGTTTCATTTCCCTGCTCAGCCACAAAACCCACAGAGTAACCTTTGACCAAGCACTCGCTCTCAGATGAATGTTTGTCAAAGTGTTGTTGCATATATAAAACGGAACATTTTCATGTACGTTAGCTTAAGTGCTGGATGCAAACATAACATAAACATTGTATTCTAGGGCAGATTCTTCTGTGAGGAAATGTTACAACATTTGGGGCTTTTTAGTTAATAAAAAAATGGTAAGGGGAAGGGACATGATAAGAGATGAATAGATTATGCATAAAGATTGGCAGATTCATGACAGACAAAAGAAAGTACTTCTCCACACATAACATAGTACAACTATGGATAAGACATATCCACAAGACATAGTATTGGATACCATCTTGGGTGTCTTTAAATGAGCATTAGACAAATGCATGATAGATAAGGCTATCAATGACTACCAATGACTACTAGTCACAATTGCCATGGATTACATTATGCCTCTGAATACTGCTTGCTGAAGAACATGATTGGTGGAAGTGCTGTGGTGTTCTGCTTGACAACAGCTTGGCCACTTTGTGAACACCATGTGAACAAACCAGAATACTGGATTGGATGGGCCTTTGACTCTTCTTACGTTGCTGAAGGAAAAATGGTCAGCTGAATTCTGATGTAGGCATTTAATAATGCTGTGCTGGATCAGGGCATTCCAACAGATAGGGTCATTATGTACATGTGCATGCTGGACGTTGTGATGGTGTTTCTGATTGACTAGTATCACTAGAAACTAGATTTGTTAGCTCTCCCTCTTCAGGACAGACCCTATCCTTTGACAGAGTGAGGCAGCTGCCTCAAGTGGCAGCTACTGAGGGTCAGGAAGCAGTGCCAAGATGTTAAGAGCTGTGTGCACCACAGCTGCCAAATCTAGCCTGCTGGTGTCAGTTGTGCTGAAGTATACCTTCCCATTCCCACTAGCTGGCTTCTGTATGTGGAATGTGAAGAGGTACCATCTTGTTCTTTGCTTTTGGCAGCAAAATGTCTTGAGCTGTCCCTGCCCCCCTCCCTTGATGCTGTCAGTGTTCCAGACAGCACTGTGCACATTTGTGTTCCTATAAATGAGGTTTAATGTTTCAGTTTGTCAAAGCTTTGAAACAATGTGATTAAGGTTGCTGTAAAAATGTAAGACACCGCCATTTCTAATTTCAAGTTGCCACCACTTCTCTTAATAACCTTCTGCATCTCCTGACAGCGCTCTCCGCAACATCACATCGTATATTGTAATATCCTGCAATTGTCAGGGTACTTGCTGTGCGCATTATGGGAATGGGGTAGGAGGAAGCAGTTCCTAAGTCCCCGGTTTCTAATGAGAACACCTTGCAAATTTTAATCAGTTGCTTACAGGACTCAGTGTGGCTATATAATTCCCCAACATAACAGCCAGCGCAGCAATTTCCCCTACATGTATTGCTGTTAGTATAAATGATAGGTGCAACAGATGCTGTAGAACAGTCTGTTGGGAAACAGCAGTGGGGAAAAATATTTTCCCTGCACATCTTAAAACTCTAGGAGTTATTCTTTCGTCTCTCAAAAGGCAGACCAACGCAGTGCCATAAATGAGTTTCCTTTCCCAACAGCTTGATAGAGAGACAATAAGAGAATGAGTTAAAGGAAGTATGATTATAAAGAGAAAGGTTACGATACAGAGGAGAAAATCCTCCAACAAACTCCATTTAGAGGGAAGACAGTAGCTCAATAGGAAGAACTTCCTGACAGTAAGAGCTGTTCGACAGTGGAATTTGCTGCCAAGGAGTGTGGTGGAGTCTCCTTCTTTGGAGGTCTTTAAGCAGAGGCTTGACAACCATATGTCAGGAGTACTCTGATGGTGTTTCCTGCTTGGCAGGGGGTTGGACTCGATGGCCCTTGTGGTCTCTTCCAACTCTATGATTCTATGATTCTATGATTCAATGGGAGAACACATCCTTTACCTGCAGAATGTCCCATGTTCAACCCCAGACTCTCCAGTTAAAGGGATCCAGATGACTACAACTCCCATCATACCTGACCCAAAGCTATGCTACTTTGGGCTGATGGAAGTTATAGTCCTACAACATCTGGAGGGCACCATGTTGGCTATGGTTGCTCTACAGAGCTGTTGATGGCCAGAGTAGAAATACTAGGATATGGACAAATAGCATGACCACAGCACCTGTACTTGCATTCCTATCCCCAGCTTTCATTGTGAACCTTACTGACTATGCTATTTTGTCAACACAAATCCAGAATTTCCAATAGGTCAGCTCAAGCAGAAGGCAAACCTTGTGTTGGGATTGGGAACACTGAAAAGAGCACACCTAGTCCCAGCAGTAAAAGGCACTTGTATTATTATTGCACACTACTTAGCAACTATGCTATTAAGCAGTATATAAATGGTTAAGCCCCCTTAACCCCCTCTTCACTTCCCCAAAATTACAGTTCCAAGGACAGTCTGACTGATCACTAAGTCAGTTTATGTCTAATGGTGCCAACCACAGTTTTGTGTTGCGGTAGCCAGGATCAGAACACTGGGTTTTATCAACTCCCCATATTTAGCTTTTTTTTAAACACCCCCCCAAACCCCCACGAAAAACCACAACAATGAAAAACAACTAATTTCGGCCCTGACATTTTGCAATTCCTCAGCAACACTCTTTTCAGAATTGGAAGGTATTGATTACACAGGAGTTGCAAACTAGAAAACAGATTTTTATGATTCCACACAGCAAACAGCAACATGTCTGCTGAGCATGAGGCTGCTATTAGAACTGTCTTGTAAGCTGTCTGTGCAGGAACAATTAGTCACTAAATAATGAGGCCAAACATCTTATTGCTTATTCTGAAGCACACACTTATTTATTGCTCTAATTCAGATAAAGCTTTGCCCATGGAGCTCTAGCTCTCTCTCTCTCTCTCTCTCTCTCTCTCTCTCTCTCTCTCTCTCTCTCTTGTTATAAGGAATAAAGGAGACAGGGCAGAGGAAAGCAAATGCTCTGATGCTCTGCAAAGGCAGGCATATTGGAAAGTACCACTGGTGTTATCTCAGTTGTTTATAGGTAGGTCTGGATGGATCAGGTTAATCCCACTCCAAACAACACCAACACCACATAACCTGGCAAACTGGAGAAAACACAGCGTTCTCCCTTTCTTTGAAAAGAAACATTTATTGGATTTAAGCATCAATGGCCCTCTCCAACAGCAACACTGTAGATTGCCTTCCTCAGCCTTCCTTATGAGGGATTCTCAGTTTGATCTCAATTATGGCATGAGAAAATGAAATGGAAAAGAAACTGCAGTATCATTCTTCATACATGTGTACCACAGCACGTTTTTATACTATAGGTTATTCTGTCATTATCATTATCATTATTATTTTATAGGGAATGCAAGTATTATACTCTCTCTTTTTACCTCTTAGGGTGCTCAGTTGACACGCCCCTGTGTCAGAAGAATGCATGAGGGCAGATTGTAGTTCCCAATTCCACCACTCAGCAGTGGCATTCACTTGCTGACTGCATCTTTGGAATGAATCAGAATGGGCTCTAGGTGTGTACCAATATAGGCACATAGAGCTCTTCCACTTGAGGGTGTGGGGGCATTTCTACTCTTCCTCTTTGCTCCCTTTCATCTCTACTCATTTCTCTGCCTGAGGCTTCACTTGCAGCAGAAAGAGGTGCAAAAGAGGTGGTGGTGGTAATAATAATAATAATAATAATAATAATAATAATAATAATAATAATAATAATAATTTTATTATTTGTACCCCACGCATCTGACTGGTTGCCCCAGCCAAACAGAATCCTGGTAGAACCCTGAGGTTGTACCACAGAATGTACCATGCAAGATCGATGGTTGGGAACTCCACTTTTGAATACCCCCCCCCCATTTCTTTTTAAAAAGCTAGCACATCAGGGTGAAAAGCTATAGTCTAGCTTTGGGGTCACTGGTGCAGCATCTGTGAAAGTAATGAATAGCCACCATTCAAAATAATGAATATCCACAACTGAAAATAATGAATAGTTGGAATTTGAAGGTGACCAATAACCACTATTGGAAAGTGACTGATGGAAACCAACCAATAAGTACAGCTGAAATTCATCAACAGCCACCATGTTGTATTTAATATTGGGTTGGGGGGGGAACTAAACTGAAAGTTTTTTTAAAAAAAATATTTCTGTTGTTTTCTATTGACCTAATAAATGCCAAGACCCTAACAGAAGTAAAACTTTGAGACTCCAGGATAATATCAAATAGTTAGGCTGGGCCAACCCCTTAAGAATAAGCAGGTAATCCAAGCTTGCATCCCTACACATAAATTTTGGACTGTGGGTAACACTCAACCTTTGAGTGATTGTGCTGAAATGGAAAAAGAACAAGGTATTTATTTATTTGTTTTTTAAAAAGAACCCAAGCCTTAAGACCATCATTGGAGGTCTTGTGCTCCAGCCTGTTTTCGCAGATACTGAATTTGTGGGTAAAAGGCAGGGCCAACCCACCCATGGGGCCAGGTGAGGCAACCACTTCAGATGGCAAAGTCCACAGGGACAGCAGTTCCCAATGTCAATCTTTATTCCCCACCTGTTCGTGACATAGAGCTTCACTCATCCCTTCGTCCCCGGCAGGGAGGGACATTTTTTGGTTGACCTCAGGCACCAAAATGTCTTGAGCCAGCCCTGGTAAAAAGAGCCACACTTTCTCAGTGGTGGCACATAAGCTGTGGAATTCATTGCCTGGGATGATGTGATGTGTTAGCCTCCCAATTTTTAGACAGGTGTTGAGGTCTCTCCCTCCCCTCCGGCATTTCTTAACTGATTGTGCAGTTTTTATAGACCACCTGTTTTTAATCGGTTGCACGGCTGCTATATTTTATTTGCTTTAGTGCATTTTTATCGTCCTATTTGTATGTAATCTGCTTTAGGAGCTAGTGTTAAAAACAGGATATAAATAACTGGGGGGGATGGTTTTACTAGGGCGCAATGACTGGTACACAGGGAAGAACATGAAAATGAAATGGTAGCCTTGATTGGGTGGGGAAGTAAAAAACATGAACATTGTTAGGAAAAGTACTGGAGGAGATGTACACAGTGGGTGGGTTGTGTCCATAGCGACTGGTAGGGTGGTATGTAGGGAGACCAACAGTAGGTGGAGCCAGAGCAAATGACAGATGCAGCCACAGCCAACGATAGGCTAGTTTTGCCCCCATCCTCCTCCCTGCTGAGTTCCACAGTGGGAAATTGGGACCAAGGAGGAAACTGACAAGTAGGAATGCAGACAGGTGAGGGATGGGTGAGGCCAGGATGAGGCTGGTGGGGCATTGCTGCATTTACCCCAAAATATGCCTTGCTGTATTATGGATAATTGCAATACTGGGGGACATATAATCCCTTCCCACTCCCTTTTGGAACTTGCAGTAACTTACTGGATGGAGTTCTCAATACGAGTGATGGTAAGAAAGGCCGCTAGGTTTGCTGTGTAGGACGAGATGACAATCAAGGCAAAGAGCCACCAGGCACCCATCATCATCCGAGTTGCCAGTGTTGTATAGGGAACCTCTCCTCCTGTGGAGTAGGAAATTGAGAGCAAGAAGACTTAATTGCAGCTTCCTTGTCATTTTATTTATTCAGCAAGTTTTATATACCTTTTAGTTTAAAAAAAACCTTATAAGTGGTTAACGTTAACATAGAACAAAATATTTATTAACGATATGAAATTAACAGACAGCAACTGACAGCAATTAGCAGACACAAAAATGATCAAAATATAGATATGCATAATAAAATTATGTATCTCTACAGGCTTGCCTAAACAATCTTTTTTATTATTTTTTAGCAGATGTCACAAACAGTATGTTGAAGGCACCAGCCTCATATTAATTGACAGGGAGTTCCAAAGAATAGGGGCTTCCACAGTAAAAGATAGATTCCTCACAAGTGTGGAACAAGCATTATGTGGCACTTCTAAAAAGCTGGTTCTGCAGATCAAAGCAGTGGAGAGGGCACATGTGGGGCAAGGTGATCCTTCAAGTAAACTGGTCCCAAACTTCCTTATTCTAAGATCACAGCTCCACTGGTACCAATAGGATTATTCACTAGAGTAAAATGCACTAGGTTGGAGACTGTAATTGAGGCCTGCAAAGTGAAGACCATTAAAAGCATAAAGGGAGAGGGTTTGTCCGCACAACTGAGTTCTACAATGAGTTCATTCAGCAGTATATATATGTGTGAAATATAGATATATATTAGATAGATAGCTATAGATGAGAAAAGGAGATTTTGTGAACTCTGAACAAAAGCAGCCTATTTAAACACTTGAAACATTTCTACCTCATATATATGATCTTAATCAATGACCTTAATTAAACTCTTACAGTGCTTGGGAACATTATTGGTATGCATTGGATCAGTGGCAGGTTGTCAGTGGACTAGGGCAGCAACGTCCAACTTCCAAGACACTGCGATCTACTCCCACTGTAAAAGAAATTGGCAGTGATCTACCCATTGGATTGACCAAATTGTTGAGCTTTTTTTTTGGGAGGGATCAGGCAAAGTTGTTTGGGAGGGGGAGGCTATCCGGGTGTCCCGCGATCAAACAGGGACACTCCTCGTTCAACCAATTGTACATCCCTGGACTAGGGGGACTAGGCTAGTCTCCTAAATGTTCCCTGTAAATTAGAGCATTAAAGTATTAAAGCCTGGAGCCTCCTTCCCAAAGTCCAGGAAGCTTCTGCCCTGCTTGGAGAGGGAGGCATGATGCTCCCTCCTGTGACATCAGGATGTCGCAACGTCACATACACAACGTCTCCCCACCAATCACCCTCGCAAGATGGTGCCTCTGGCTCTAACTGTTCCCCTATTTCACCGCACGCCACTGCATTGGACGAACCCTGAACTGAAGTGGGGAACTTCAGAGCGATTCAGGGCTTTTCAGAGCGAAAGCAGGATCTCTCTGAAGTGCCCCAATCCAAAGGAGCTTAAGTGAATCCTTTTTTTTTTACCACATCAGGACTGTAAAGCTGCCCTTGCAAGAAAGCTGCTGAAAATTTACAGGCTTCATCTCTTTAGAATGGGCAAGCATGCCTGCAAATTTAATCAAATACAGTCAAGATAATAGTAATAGTAATAGTAATAATAATAATAATAATAATAATAATAATAATAATAATAATAATACTTATGGTTTATCTATAGAAAAGTGTTTGGGCTAGGCACTTTGAAGTCTGATTTTATTTATTAAAAAAGTAAAGGTGATTTTTCATAACTTTTTATGTTTTTGCTAGAACCGGATGAACTGTGCACGCTTGGGAGGTTCTTCTGAGGAGCGGATTCCTTCCAAATGTCAGAAGGATAGCTGCAGTGGTTTTTCCTGATGCTTACAAACCAAAGGATGTGTCTAACATGAAAGGCCTCACTATTTATAAATTAATCACTGGGTTTTACACCCATATCAAGCATGCCCCCACCCCGTTCTATCATTATTCTGAATTTCTAAAGCTAGCAATTATCAAACTCTTGATAACTGTTTTATCAGGTAGGAGTACACTGAGAAAAAGATGGAATTGCCCTTTAGAAAAGTTCAGAGAGAGCCAAGGTGCTTGTTCTTTCTTTAGAAATAAAATGTGGGGAAATCTGAGTTAATTATAAACGTTGTCTGGAACTTTTGTCTTTAAAAATAAAACCCTCTAAGTAAATAAGATCAATGTTGGTCTCTCATGTAGCCAGAAATACATTTCCACCTACTTCTGAAACTGTATCATTATCAGAAATTAGAATCTCCTAATTCTATCTAGAGATGCTAATTCAATATTAAGACTTTGGGAAGATGAAATGTTTAAGTGTAACTTGTAGAAACCTCATGTCATAGCTATAAATGAAATATTTTAATGGGTTATTTTCATTTTACAGGGTTTTTAAGGTAATGCTTTTTGGATGGTTTCAATCAAAAACCAAATTACAATCAAATGGAACTTTTTAGACAGGCAGACTAAATGAGCCCAATAGGACTGATTGTCCCTTTAACCTTCCAGTGTCAATCTCTGTAGTTTGCTGTGAATTAAATTGAAACAGGCGGGGTGGTGAAGGGGAAACCTGCAATTTCTCAAGAACATTTGTGTTCTCATTTTTCAAACTCATGAATAAAACTAAGTGCCATTTCCCACTGTTTTTAATTGAGGTGAATTTGCAGGAAGAAGAGGAACAACTGAAAGTCAACCTCATGTCTTTCATTCATAGATGAAGTTCTCCTGTAAGGAATTCATTCAAGGAAAGGAAGGGGGAAGAGCTGGCTCTATCATTGTAGGTTTTCTGTCCCACACAAGCTAAGTGTAGATATGTGTTGGCTCCAGACTTATAATGCAGTCCTACTCAGACCCTTTGGCTTCAATGGGACTTAATCTCAGGTATCTACTGTGTATAGATTTGCTGCAGTCTTGGTCTTACTTAGAGTCAACCCATCAGAATCAATGGGACCTAAACTAGGGATGATTAAATTATGTCTCATTGTTTTCAATAGGCCTGCTCCAAACATGCTTTGGTCTGGAACTAGCCCCAGAGTTTTCAGTTTGCTAATGCCCTTGGGCATTATGATGCAGATGTCTTTCTTTGGAAGGTAGTGCCTACTCATACAAACAGTGAGTGTGTTGCAGATCTTTAACTTCCCCAGGAAACCATAACCAGACACTGGAGAGACCTGTCAGGAGTAAGCATGGACCAATGGTACCAAATAGTATGGGAAACAGCCCTACTAGAAAAATTAACTAATAAACTGAAACTGACACGGGGACAAACAGAAGAAGACGCCTTCACCCCGGTATGGCTCCCCTTTACCACATACACAGCCCAACAGGACAATGACAATAATCCACCAACAGCATACAAATCAATATGGCTAACCTGATCCGAAACACCCACCCACCTCACTCACACACGAAAACAAAGATCACCACAGCTAATCACAAGCAAACAATCACACCCTAGGCCAACCCCAACCTCTCTCACCACCAAAGGAACACAAGTGAACAACACAAGCAACGCTGACACCAAACTCTACATACATTAAACATAATAGAAACACCGCCACCCGACCCCACCCCTATCCATCTTCCCTCTCTCCACCCCCCTTTCTTTTTTCTTTTCTTCTCCCCCTAATGCCTCAACAAATGAAACTGATTTGTAAAAATGTTACATGAAAAAAATAATAATACGAGGCACTACACTTCTGTAAAACAAGAAAATCCTTAATAGAATATATATTTTAAAAAAAACTTCCCCAGGAAACCAAAGTGGGCGTTGTGGTGTTTATTTGGTTCGTAAATTCCTACACCACCCATCAATACAAGACTCTCTGGTCAGCGCATATATTAAAACAATAAAACACCTTTGCAAAACACAGTAACAGCAAAGGAATACTCATATAGATCAATACAACCCAGCAGAACAGGTAAAATCATAATTTCATTCCAGAGATAACACATGTTGAATACCTGGGCAAATAACTCTTTTTTGAAAAGCTCTCAGCTGGCACCAAACAGTTATCAGTGTTGATACCAAGCAAGGTCACCAAGGAGAACATTCCATAAAACTGGCACAAAAACCAGAGAAGCTTCTCTGATTATTACCTGTCTAATTTAGATCAGGTGTGGTGGGAAACAGGACCCAGAAGACAGCCTTTATATATCCCTTTGCTCCTGCCAAATATTCAATTAGTGCACAAATAAATAAATACGCATATCTCACTGAAACAACTAACATAACTGAAAGAAAAAATAATAATTCTTCCCCCCCCCCAGAGTTGTCATATATGTTTCTAATATAATTTGATTTATTCTTAATTTTGGAACTAGAGATAAGGAAGGCAAATAGTATTAGCCTGGGATAAGCAGGAAAATGAAACAGATGAAATTCTACGGAAAGATTCAAGCTGAGGTTACGCCAGGCTAAGATTTTAATCAAGTGGAATATTCACAAGTAATACCAGACCCAGTGAGAGGAGTTTTTTATATCAGACACAGAGCATATGTTTTGCATGGAAGAGGTCCTCAGTTTAATCCCTCCTATCTTTAGTTAAAATTATCTCATGCAACAGGGCTAGGAAAGATCTCTTGAAAGAGCACTCCACTGGGTTGGGCCAATGATACTCATGGCTTGATGTTGCGTCAATGTCAAATGAGCCTCAACAACTCAGCAGTTGGGATATAAGATTTCAGACAGTCCCTAAAATATTCTGGGACTAAGTTGGGCAGTTAATGCAAGAGCCTTGAACTCAGCTTGGTAACAAATGGGCAGCCAGTGCAGATGTTTGAACAATGATGTCACAGGTTGCCAGCTATATGTCCCCATCAGCAGTCTGGCTGCCACATTCTGCACCTGCTGGAGCTTCCCAACCAGGCCCACAAGCAGCCCCACAAAGGGTGCATTGCAGTAATCCAGTATCAAGGCTACCAAGACATGGACTACAAGGTTCAGGTCATCCATGTTCAGGAGCAGACAGTGTCATACTCAAGGAATCCATGGTCTGATAGGATGAAGCAGCTTCATTTGTTCATCCTTCTCACTTTTCAGGAGTAGTTTGCTAGTTGCGTCAGCCCGATGGAAGTTATTAGGTCAGAATGCCCTAATAACACCTAACAGGTGTTTACTTCTAAACTCTTAATTACTGTTGGCCTTTCAAACTATTGAGCTAGAATGCAGCCATCTTGCTTCAGTAAGATGTCATTTGTGATATTAATTTGCTTTCCAAAGGAGATGAAATGCCAGAATCTGTAAACAAGGCCAAAAACTGATTTGATCATGATATTTCTTTTTTTAATCAGTCCAAAGCTAAGGTATAATCAGGACCAGCTAAACAGAATGATAATAAGCCATAGGGGGGTGTCTGCTTAACAATCCTTTATCCCAATGTAGGAAAACTGAGCCATAGTATGTTAAAAGCTATGGAAATCTTGAATTCCAGTTTCTGACATGAAGCAGATGTGAGGTAGTCATTACTGTCCTCTACAAGATTCCTGGGAAAGAAAGCCTGAGCTCAAGCAGCATGGAGATACCAGAGGTGGCCAACCTGTGGCTTCCAGATGTTGTTGGATTCCGACTCCTCACAGATGACCCCATTCCTGCCCTAACATGAGCCTGTTTCCAGGCTTCTATCAGTTTTTTCCCTTCACTTGTTATCTTTCCAATGTGCTGTTCTTCCAATAAATAGCAATAGGTAGCCTGAGATACAGTAACTGTCCCAAAACCACCTAGTGAGTTTCATGGGTAAGTGGAGCTTTAGGAAAACAGGAAGCTGCCTTATACTAGGTCAGACAACTTGCCCTTATAGTCCACTATAATTTACTCTGACTGTTGCTTCCCATTTCTCAGACAAAGAGGGTCCCTCCTCTCCATAACCTGCTTGGTTGCCAAAGGTTGAACATGGGACTTACTAAACACAAAGCATGAGTTCTCCCACTGAGATATGGTCCCTTTCCCAAGGTCTCCCCAGTCCAGTGCTCTATCTGCTATTTTGCCAGATGGGATGGCCCCCCTTCCCATGACTTTTCCTTGGGTTCTCCTGACCCAGAACAGATTTGGGAGAGGTGCAGCAGACACATGGGGAGGAGAGGATGGAAAGTCGCACTGGGCTACCAGGAGTCAAAATAAAAAAAATCCTTCCAGTAGCACCTTAAAGGCCAACTAAGTTAGTTCTTGGTATGAGCTTTCGTGTGCATGCACACTTCTTCAGATACACTGAAACAGAAGTTGCCAGATCCTTCTATATAGTGAGAAGGTGGGGAGGGGTATTACTCAGAAGGGTGGTGGGAATGGGAGATTGGCAGATAGCTGAGATGAGCCTGTTGACGACTCTTAACGACTGCAATAGGTCTTACAGGAAAAGGCAAGGGGCGAGAAGGTGAGAAATGGCTTAGTCATGTATAATGAGATAAGAATCCAATGTCTCTGTTCAGACCAGGTCTCTCCATGGTTTTGAGTTTGGTAATGAGTTGCAATTCAGCAGCTTCTCTTTCCAGTCTATTTCTGAAATTCCTTTGTAGTAAAACAGCTACTTTGAGATCTTGTATAGAATGTCCTGGGAGATTGAAGTGTTCTCCTACTGGTTTCTCTGTTTTGTGATTCTTGATGTCAGATTTATGTCCGTTTATTCTTTGGCGTAAGGTTTGGCCTGTTTGTCCAATATAGAGAGCTGAAGGACACTGTTCGCATTTGATGGCATACACAATGTTAGACGATGAGCAATTAAATAGTCCCGAGATGGTATGTGTGATGTTGTTGGGGCCAGTAATGGTGTTGTCCGGGTGTATGTGGCAGCAAAGTTGGCATCTGGGTTTATTGCAGGCTCTGGTGCCAGTGTCCTTGTTAAGTCTGGTTGTAGTATTATTGTGGGTTAGGAGTTGTTTAAGATTGGGTGGCTGTCTGTAGGCAATGAAAGGTCTTCTTCCCTGGGCTACCAGGAGCCTTTGAGTTGGCTTTCTCTAGTTGAATTCAGCCCTGACTTTTGAAGTCCCTCATGGTCATGAAGCTACCAAGAGGATGGATGGGTAATATGTGGTTGGGTATTCCACTCTGATCCATCTGTTCAACTGCCCTGCCCTCTCAAAGTCTACTTTTTATTCAGTTTTGCAAGGCAGGACTATTATTTCCTAAGAAAACTTGCAAGATTCCATTCCTGAAACAGAGTCCTGTAAGTCCATTTATCTAACTAGCAATTTGGTGGAGAAATATATGCCTTGAAAATTCCACATTTGTTTCTTATTAGTATTATCCTTTAACATTTTCTCCACTTAGGCTGCAGAATATTGCAGTTTTCACCAACCCACCCAATTTTCGTTTCTGTTCATGTTACTAGCAGGAAGATAATGAGAACACCAATTATTTCTGTAGGACAATCTACACTGAAACAAATTTACAGAATGTAGACAAGTGTTGCAGTTCTTTTTTTTTTAAACCCCCCCCCAGCTTGATCTTTGCATGCTTTAAAAACAACAACAGATAATGAGCCTCAGGGGCTGACATTTCGTTTTTCATCATGGATGAACATTAGTAAAAAGGAAGGGGAGGAGGAAGATTAGGGGAGCAAAAGATGGCTTGTTGCATTCTCCTGCAATAATAGAAGTAATATTAATTAGTACTTTTCTCATCTGAGTCTAGTTCCTACACCTGTTAATTATTCACTTTTGAGTAAAATCCCTTGATTTCTGCAGTAGCCTGCAGCGTGACCTTAGCAATCATGTGTGCAAATCTTATATGTGAAATGGTTGAGTATCCACAAAATGTGAACTATCTGCCAAACTCTGAGAAATCATTGTCTCTGCAGCTGACATACTATTGGTAACATCTTTCCGAGTGTTCCTGGAGAATGTACATAGTGACATCAAATAACCACAAAAAGAAACCTTAAGGGCAATCCAATCCTGTAATGTAAGACAGTCCCACTCATTAGTCAATGGCATAGTGCAATGCAATGCAGCCTTCAGAGGGAGGTGAACTGCAGAAAAATCCTTCTGGAGCAAACAAGTCATATTAGTACTTTCAAACTATCCAAGACTTAGCCCATAATAACATTTTTTTTTACATTATAGACACCCTGGACTGCCCCTGGGACAGTGCTGGATTTATGTATAAGCTAAACAAGCTATAGCTTAGGGTCCCACTCTCTTGGGGGCCCCAAAAAAATTTAAAGGAAAAAAAACCTGGATGTACATTTCCAAAATATAAGATAAAAAACAAATAAAGTGGCTTTAGATACTTATTAGGTCCATAAATTACCATATAGCATATATTCAATGCAAAAACAGTGGCAATTCGTTGTTGGCAAAGGACAGCAGGACATATAAAGGGCCCCATTACCTCCAGTAGCTTCAGGCCTCATCAAATCTAAATTCAGCCCTGCTCTGGGAGTACGCATGTATGACACCACACAAATCATGTGTGTACAATGTGTGATTTGTACATTATGTGTATAAAAGGACAGGCAGTTTAAGGATAGGGAGATTTTAGGCAGGGTTCTCTCACAACCCTACCTAGAGATACTGGGGATTGAACTTGGATCCTGCATACAAAGCAGATGCTTTACCACTGAGCTATGGTGCTTCCAGACTAAATGCTCCCCCATCTGTGGTTCCATGTGGCTTTTATTAGATTAATCTGGGGAAACATTTTCTCAGTACTTGAAGCAAAATTTTCATTTGTATGAATTTGTCTGTATACTAATCCCAGTCACAAGGTTTCTCTGTAGATGTTGCACGGTGCACTTAACTCCTTTATTTGTATAAATGAAGTGCCAGATAATAAGGAACTGCGAATTTGCTAAAAACAACACCAAGAAATCTACCTCAACTTCTGACATCCTTCTTAGCTGTCTTTGCATTGATCCCAACTCTCACTGCAAGTAGCTTAGTGATCACCCAAGAGTGTTTTTCTGTAACACAGTAAACTAGATCCAAAGCTGTTATGTGGGGATTACTAAATAAAGATGCATATTGATGTGTTTAGAGAATGTATTATTGAACTAAACCTCAATGGGTTGGAGCTACTCGCCTATCAGGAAACATTTGGGGCTTTTTAGTTTAGAGAAAAGGGGATACATGATGAAAGTGTCTAAAATATGCATGGTATGGTGAAAGTAGAAAGATAAAATACGTTTCTTTCCTTTCCCATAATTCTATAACTCAGGGCCATACAATGAAGCCAAATGTTGGAAGGGTCGGGGAAGACAAAAGGAAGTATGTCTTCACAAAATGCATAGTTAAACTGCAGAATTTGCTGTCACCAGATGTAGTGATGGCCACCAACTTGGCTTTAAAAGAAGATTAGACAAATTTATAGAGGATAAAGCAGATTGAGGACCACCTCAAAATGACTCAACACAATAGGGAAATTTTAAAAGTGAGTTTATACAGCGTGGAGCTTGGAAGGACTGGGTACCTTGTAAAGATTCAGAATCTAATTATTATTTTTACAGTGCTTGGAAATCATGTTTAAGGGCAACACCCCAAATCTGCCCTTTGTGAGGAAACCTAAAACAACCTCGAAGGAGGTGGAGCTTCCAGTGAAAAGCAGGTGTTGCACCTTTAGTTTGATGGATGATAGGTCATCTGTTCTTTTTGTGGCATTAGGCTACAGATGAGAGTAGCCCAGCATACAGGCTGCAATCCTAACCTAATTTACCTGGAAGTAAATCCCAATGCATTCAACAAAATTTGAGTTCTGAGTAAACATGGTTAGCATTGTGCTGTTAGCTACTTTGTACCATCATACTCTGGACCACCCTGCCAAGTTGCACTGAAAATGCTAATCGAATGCCTCCTGCATTTGGAAATTAATCTCTCTGCCAAAGTGCATTGGACAAGGTCTCACTCTATGTGGGATTTCTTCTCAGGCTTCTTTGTTAGAAGATTGGGCCTCCTTGCATATTTATGCGCCAAAGTGTATAAGCTTAAATGGCTAGATGTCACAAGTTTTATCATGTTGAAAACTACTTTTTGGTTGTAGATATTTTTGTATAGGTCAAATTAACCTCATGATATCAGCCATTGTAACAATTTAAATGGGACCTGGGCCTGCAAATGTTGGGATATGCATAATATTTGCGAGTTTGCAGCGCTGGATTTCCACAACATGCTCTGCTGTTAATTCAAAACTGATCAAGCTACATGAATGAGCTTTTAAGGCATGAGCAGAATGTGTGAAAGAATATTTCTTTTATAATATCCAGTACAAATGAGCTTAGCCAGCTGCTGATCTCTTTAGGCAGCTATCTTTCACTCAGCCTTACAAACCTTCATATGAAACATTCTTTCCCTTTATTCTGTGCCTGATTAGCAGGGGTGGGGAGAGGAATGTAGAGAGAGAAAAAAGAGTGTTTTTTTTCTGTGAGTGTCTAGGGAGAGAGAATAGAAAATTCAGGAGCTTTCATAAGTCTAGTTTAGACAGGAACTCAGGTCACTGATTAAAAAGAGTAGAATAAAACGAAATAAAATGAGAACAGCGTAATAATAAAAACAGTTACCCAACTTCCTATACTCGGTGACTTTTAGATAAAACCAATGCATTTAAATATATATTGAAATCATAAAATAGAGGTCTAACAAGTTCACTCCATAAGCATCAGGATCCACTGTGATAACAGGAAAGTCTAACCTCTTTCTAACTGAGCTGAGATTCCAATTTTCTGCATCGCTACCGGTGATAACACTGCACAAACAGTATTCAATCATTAAATTAATTCCCATTAAATCAACATCCTTAAAGATCAAACAGTCCTTTAATAATAACCTGATTAAAGCAATGTTAGCATAATGCATTAGCAATGCTGTATTTATATCTTCCCAACACAGATGCAACATATGGACAAATTTCTTACGGATGAAAAATTGTTACAGTAGCTCTCTTAAGCATAAACACAATAAACACATAGGAGGGAATCAGGATCATGTTTGATGGTCCCACCTGGTCTCTATGCATTTGTCCACACTTATGAGCAGGCCATAGGTGCATACATGTTCTCCAAAAGTAGGCTCAGTATTTGCAAAATATGGGGTACAGATCTCACATATAGTGCTTACTTGCCTGCAGTTTGTATAGACATCTGCTCTAGCCTGATGTTTGAATGAAAGTGCAGAGATCAGGGCCAGGGCCAGTGGATGTGATTCTTTTTCTGCGCCCACACATGTCCAGTATAAATCGTATTATCAGTGGGAATTGAAGATGGCTGACAACAAATGGCGGTAATCTAATTAACTAGTTGTCACACTTGTGCTCCCTATACATCAACAAAGTTTTTGGGAAACAAGTTAATATTTTGCATGCAATGAGAGTTGTTCTTTTATTCAGATTTTGTGGCTCAGCATGAATGTGTTGCTTTCTATGAAAGAAGGTTTATTTGCATATGTGTTGGCAGATACATATTTATGTGTCACAAAAATAAAATGCTTGGTCCTGCTGAAGCTCTACATAATCTGAAAATCTCAAAGGCAAACTAGCACAGAGGTTACTCTGAAGTGATTTATCTTCATTTATTAAATTATGCAAAAATGGCAAATTAGCTGACTTGCAGAACACCCAGTGTTCCTTCCGCACCTCTTTCCCTGCACTGTCCCCTCCCCCCAAAGCTTTTCTGGAGGATTGAGGGACCCCTGGAGCAGATTCTGTGGACACTCAGGGACCACAGAGAGGAGAAACAGATTGCACAAACAGATTTCCATTGTGGAAGTGGGTGGACATCATTGGATGTCAGTCTGTGTTGCAATTTAAACATATTGCATGTCATGATAATAATACACAACCTAAACGTAAGAGTAGCTGGTGCCATGTGATATATTTAAAAACCTGGTATTATAATAGTAATTTGGTTGAGGAAATATTCTCCAAGGCTGCAGTCCCAAAAGCACTTATTAGGGAACAAGATCCATTTCACACAATAGGATTTACTTCCAAGTACAGATGAACAGGAAGTGGGATGCGGGTGGTGCTGCAGTCTAAACCACTGAGCCTCTTGGGCTTGCCGATCAGAAGGTTGGCGGTTCAAATCCCCACGATGGGGTGAGCTCCCGTTGTTCGGTCCCAGCTCCTGCCAACTTAGCAGTTCGAAAGCACGCGAAAAAATGCAAGTAGATAAATAGGTACTGCTCTGGCGGGAAAGTAAACGGTGCTTCTGTGCTTCTCTGGTTTCACCAGAAGCGGCTTAGTCATGCTGGCCACATAACCCAGAAAAACTCTGCAGACAAACGCCGGCACCCTCGGCCAGTAAAGCGAGATGAGTGCCGCAACCCCAGAGTCGTTCACGACTGGACTTAACTGTCAGGGGTCCTTTACCTTTACAGATTAACAGGACTGCATGTAAATGCACCTTGTGTATTTCCTCTCTTTAGTTAAAACACAAAATGAATACTGACACTACCCATAACTTGTGTCTGAATGGTAATCAGCTATATTTAGAGATCTACATATAGGCAGAATTTACATAACCATTCAGAGAATTATTTGCAATCATCACAAACTCACAGGGAAGGGCCCTACATCAGTAGAACAGTACATCCTTTGCATGCAGAAGGGTCTGAGTAGAGTCCATAGCTTCTTCACTTAAAGAACATAAGCAGGAATGGGGGAGGTTCTGAAACCTTGAAGCCCCATTACTACACGTAACAGATATACTAATATGGATGGACCAATTGTTTGAGTCCAGTTTGCCATTGACTCAATTTCAAAACCTGGTTCAGAAAAAAAAATGTCTGAAAGGTAGTTTGAGTAAAATAACCAAGTCACAAACAAATAAACAACAAGAATGATTAATTAATAAGAAGATACCTATACAATGGAGGATTCATTCCCCCTCCAACATTAATTATAATATAATATAATATAATATAATATAATATAATATAATATAATATAATATAATCCAAATATGTATGACAACCAACAGAGCTAGCCCAATACATTTTGGCACCTGAGGTGGACCCCAAAATTGTGCTTCCCTTTCTGCCAGGGAAGAGGGGGGAGGGAATATCTACAACAAGAACAAGGATGGAAGAAAAGTCGGCATTGGGATCTGCTGCCTGGGTGGATCCTGCTGCCTGAGGCAGTTGCTTCACCTTGTCTGCCATGACAACAAATGCATCAATGAAAACAAAACAAAACAGCATAGAACTAAGTCTCAGCCAAAGTTGAATGACCTGTTCTTTTTTCTTTCTTTCTGAAAAATAGTTTGAATAGGACATGAAGAGTCATTATCTACTCTTTGGATACTAAGATTGCCCCCACATCAATGTTTAAAGTACTCTAAATGGTCACTTTTCAACCACTGGAAAGGTAAGCCATCTGTACACTAGTGTAGCCCAAACCTCAAAGTAAATTGTATCTTGATAGGGTTTCTTCCTTTAAATGGGTTTTAACAAATAACGTGAATAGATTTTCTTGAGAGAAACAGAGCTGTCCATTGCTCCAGTTGCATGTGTGTGTTATAGGCTGCATTGCAGAATGATGGCGGAATCTGTGTTCCTTCGGGTGTCATTTGGACTTTAACTCCCATCAGCTCTTGCCGGCATAGCAATTAGTTCAAGGGTGATGGGGGTTGTTTTGCACCAACATCTGGATGACCACCGGTTCCACACCCCTGTTTTACAGAATGGCCAATAAATGCTATTTTTGTGGATTTAAGGCCTGTGGTTCATAATCTGAGCCATTCTACGGCTGCCCATTCCCAGCCATGCAAAACAACAACAAGCTAGGTAGCATACTTTGTGAAGATGTAACGGTGGGTGACTCCTATTCAAAACATTTTTGGTCACGCACATTTTCTTCTGGAAAATTACAAACCTACAGAGATTGGTGCACGGTTAATTAAGAATAAATGTCAACAGAAAAGAACGTTGTTGCAGGATTATCGCTTCCCACCAGCAGGGATACGCCAAGAGAAATATAAGTAAGACAGAGCAATTTATTAAGCTACTGTACACTCCAGGCAGTGCGTTTTTGGAGATTATTACAAGTCTTGGGTGGTAAATATAAGGAACAAGACTGAACAATGAATGGCTTTAAGCAACGGGGGGAAGGCTATAATCACCCAGAATCAGTCTCATGCTGAATAACACACTGCTCTTATGTAATGGAATTTGAAGACAGAGCAGCCAGATCGATTCCTTTAACATTGAACTTCTAGAAATTTCACCGGGAGCCATTAAGTTCTAAATGTGACCAGTCATTCAAGATCTAGTGATTCTTCCACCCAAAACACGGAATATGCCATTCCATTGTTTCATGCATGTAGCTGCCTACTTCTCTGGGTGATAGATAGGTAGTTTCAGGAATGGCTACTATAGGATCCATTTCCTTGGGAGAAGAGGGAGCTGCCTTAAACTGAGTCAGATCACTAGTCACTCAAACTCAGTGCTGTTTACGCTGACTGGCAGCAGCACTCTGCAGCATTTCATGCAGGAGTTCCACAGCCCTACCTGGAGTGCTTCTAGGGATTGATACAAAGTAGGTATTGTAAGAGTACCACTAAGTTCTCTTGCAAACCATGGGGGAGAAGGGAAGCAGCCAGACACTCAATCCTAGTATGAAAGGCAGAATCACCTGCCCAGAACCTTGTGCACTGAGAAGACATCTCCACCCCAATATAACACCAGGACTTTGTTCCAGGAGGCATTTCATTAACCATTTTGCCTAGCTTTCATCTGTACAGTGTTCTGGGAAGGAACATGTCTATATTTGCATATCCATCAAAAATTGTATCCCGTCTTTCCATCAAAAGGTCCCAAGGCAGCTAGCAGTAAAACACAAACAAGCGGTCAAAACATAAAAAATGAGTCGGTGAAACATCACCGCAACTACTGTATATAAAAACAATTTACTAGCCTGCAAACATCATCCAGCTATGCCCTTGAGGGCCAGAAAGAGGGTTTCCCTGAACCTTTACCAACCTCCCCTTTTTTTCAAAGTTTTGACTGTAATTTAACATATACCCAAGGCCTATGGCCATTAAATAATCTGGCCTGTTAATGCTGGTTGCAGGAGGGACACTGTTATTATGATTATTTTATTATCATGCTGTCTATTGGTATACTTCTTATTATGTCTTTATTTTTATGTTCTGTAAAGTGTGTTCTTAATGCTGAAGACCACTCGGGGATCTTTTCATAAAGAGTGGTATATAAATTAATAATGATAATGATAATACTGAAACTACTACTACTAATAGTATTTTATCCTTAGCTGCCTTTAGTGCCATATGACAGTTAAACAGAAAAGCCTTTTTTCTTCTTCTTCAGAGCACCTCTAGCGGTTCCCCAGCCCTGCTCTAGGGACACATCAGGTGCCCATCTTTGCCTGTTAGCAAGCAATCAAGCAAAACAAAATATGTCAATTTCTTCAATAAAACATCAGTTCTGCTTTGTGCATCCTAGGGTCAACGTTACAGCTCATGGTCAAACATGCAATATCTTAACATCCCCTTTCTGTACACTTTTTTATCTTTTAAAATGTGCACAGAGCTGCCTTCTGCAACAGCAAAAGCATCATTCTTTCACATGGCAAGTAGAAGAGAGAGAGAGCGCCATGCAGTTCTGAGTAATTGTCCTTAAACCCTCTCTAAGTCACTTGCAGAGGCAGTTTTAGGGCAGCGCCTGCGGTTCGCCTGGACTTGGTGCAGAGCTAAGGAGGGTGCCTTCTCAAAGCCTGGGAAGCACTTGCCTGACTTCGGGAAGGAGGTACGTGCAGGCAAAGGCTGGAGAGGGTGTCAAATTTTGGCCTCACACAGGGCGCCACATCACCCTAGTCCCTTGCTACAATAATTTTCAATTAAAAGGCAGTGGATTTCAAACTTCCCACCTTCAGGGAATTTCTATGCTGATTTGATTTGTGTGCCAAGGAACCCCAGCCTCCCTGGTCAGGAAAGCATCCTGGGATGCTTTTATGGTACATTTTCAATTAATCTGGGATGCATATTATGTCATTTAGGTCTAGCTCAGTGTTTTTCAACCACTGTTCCGCGGCACACTAGTGTGCCGCGAGATGTTGCCTGGTGTGCCGTGGGAAAAATTAAAAAATTCGAAAGATTTTTATTTTTTTTAAGTCAAATTTTCAATTGGGGCGCCGTCCCCGGAGGGAGGCGGGCGAGTCGGGCGGCGAGAGGCGGGGTGGCGGCGGCGAGGAGAGGCCGCCCAGCGCGGGGCTCTCGCCGTCTGCCTGCCTGGCTGCCTGCGAGCTTGGCGGGCAGCGCCTCCGTCCGCAGTGCCCGCCTCGCGGCTCTCATTCCCTGCCCCTGCCAAAGCTCACCCAGCCAAGCCGCGCTCTCCTTCCTGCCTCGCTTTGCTGCCTCCTCTCCCCCCACCCCCAAAGCTTGGAGGTTCCCCGGCGCCGACCCGCAGGTTTGACCCCCTTCTCACACCTGTTCGCGCTCCTTGCACAAAATGGGGCGGATGGGGAGGAACGGGGCTCGCCGCTGCCTCCGCTCACCCTCCCCCCCTCCGCCGGCGGTCCCGCGATTCTTGGCTTTTTGGCGGTTGGCACAGAAGGAAGGCAAGGGGGAGGGGGAAAAATTGAAACTTACACTTTCGTGCGTCCCTCCCGGCGTGACGCTGCGCGCTGACGTCACGGGGCTGTAATGGTGGTGTGCCTCGAGATTTTTTTCATGAAACAAGTGTGCCTTTGCCCAAAAAAGGTTGGGAAACACTGGTCTAGCTTATTCCTCCATGATGGGAGCTGCAGTTTACAGCATCTGAAAGGTACCACATTGGCTACCCCTGCCATAGAATATGCCTAGTTGTCACCAGCTTTGTAGGTGAAGGAAAGATTTCTGATATGACTGACTTGTTTTTACTGGGGGGTCTTCAGTACCAGTAGTACTGAAAGTACAGACACCCTCTGATGTGCTCTCATGGGTGTTTCCATCTCCTTTCCATCCCTTTTTGCCAACTCCCCACTGAAAGCTTCAACTCCATTAGGGAATGCATTAGGGGGCTTTTAGCTTTTCCTTTGCCAGTATTTAGGGTAGAGCTAGAGAGGACAACAGCAACTGAGCTGCCAGACCCTTCAGCTGGCAGCCTCACATCCAACGTTGTGTTCTGCAGCACAGTGAAGAATGAGACAGGGTTTCAAGTCACATTACAGTCTGAGATGAGCTATTTTCATGGAAGTGTTTGTTGAAGCTTTGTCCTCAAATACTTATTTTCTCGGTACCTGGGGGTCAAGAGCAATACGTATAGACAAGTTGAAGCTTAGCCCCAAAGTAATAATGGAATTTTGTTGCAATCTATCCAGATTTGTCTGCGACCCTTGGTCATGCCCTGTGGCAAATCAATGTGGTAATTAAATAGTCCGGGTGATAGAGATGGGTGTCATGAATTTGCGTGCCTGGCAGAAAGGCTCTACATTATGAATACCTGATTGACCCCTAATTAACTGTAATACTAGACTCCCAATCCCAAGGGCAGGCAAGGGCTTCCGTCTTGCCGTTTCATATCAACACAGTACATTGTAATATACCTTGAGCTCAACAAGAAGCCTTTCTCTGCCTAAGGAGAGAGAAAAATATAAGAAATCGCTGTTCCTACTCAAAAGACATTGCTGTTCTCTCCAGTCCCAAAATGATGTAATAGAGCTGGTAAAGTGGTACAAAATGATCAAAGGATAAAAGGATCTTTACTGTGAAGAAAGGCTAAAGTGTCTGGGGCTTTATAGCTTAAATTAGCGTTCACCAACCCGGTTCTCTCCAGAGAATCCTAGGAAGTAGTTTACCACTCACAGAGCTACAATTCCCAGCACCTCTAACAAACTACAAAATGTGGATGTGACCGGTAAGAGATGGCTATTGACTTCACCTTCTACTCTTGTGCTTCCCAGAGTCAACTGGTTGGTTCCTATGACAACTGGACGAGGGGGTTCTTTGTCTAATCCTTGTTAGCACTGCCCTTTGTCCTTATGGTTTTAGATGTTCCTGATTTCCTCAGTGGTAAATTTCTGGATTCTCGGTTTTCTAAATGTTTCATATTAGTTAAATTGGATAACCACCTGAATGTTCTCTTTTTCTCAGCTTGCAATTTTACTAAAGAACATATGTTTGAAGTAGGATGCAATTTGAAATGCCATTTCACTTTGTTCATTTTTCACGAATTATTGAGCCCATCCTCCTTCACAGCTCTTTCTCTTTCAAAATGTTGATGCCCTCTCACCCCTGTGCCCTTTGCCTGCATTAGATTTTGTAATTGTTTTTGAAAACTTTGATGTGTGTTTCATAACATGAATTCCGGCCATGTAACTAATATGTACCACATTTTGGTTTACGTAATTTTACTTACGGTGTCTGATTTCAGACGTATGATACATGTGTTGCATGTGCTACAGTGTGAATGTGCACAATGTAAGTGCATCTATGTGTAACCTTTAAACAGAAACACCCCTTTCTTTGTTGTTGTTGTTGCTGCTGCTGAAATTTGTACAACCCTTCATCCATAGATCTCAGAGCAGTTCACACCATGGAATTACAATATAAGAAACACAAACCACCTAATAAAAATAAGAACAAAAACAAACCAATAATCCCCCTCCCACAACACAAAAGGGCAGCATTGGATGTCAATCAGCCAAAGGCCTGCCTGAAGAGGAACGTTCATCACATGGATCGATCACCTGTGGGAATCAAATTTTACACTGCTTGCTGCTTGTTAGCGTTTCACAATACTTTGTGATGCTTACAATATTTTGGTACTAACTTTGCTTTCCTGCACGGCTTTCAGATGATATTCATGCTGATGCTGAGGAGACAAAACCCAGCGCTCAACTGAGAAAATATGCCAATTGCCAGAGACAACAGACTTGTACTTAGGCTTCATTGTTTGTTAAGCTGAGCTAATGACTGAGCCATTGTTTAGGATTACACTCTGTCCTGCCAGACAAAGAACACCCCCAGCTTCCCTCATGAAAATCTAAGGCACTCAGTTTAACAGAAGGAAGGGAGCAGGGGACAAGAGACCAGTAACACCTAATTACCATAATCATGAAAATATGAAGCTAACAAGGCAGGATTTACAATTATGTAAAAAGTTTTTGAATTCCCCCCCCCCAGCAATTTTTTTTTTTTTTTTTGTAAATTTCAGGAAAGGATGGTCCAGGACACTGTAATGCTGTGAATGCTCTCTGAATCTCGCTTAATGTATACTCACTCCAGTGAAGGCACAAAATAGTGGATTCTGTTGTATTTTGTAAGCAGTGTCAAAAAACATGAATTTCATGCATATGCCTAATCTGAAATACACATAACCACACACACAGTTGCATACACACACACACACACACACACACACACACACACACCTCATGTATTATTTTGCTCTGCCCCTCCTCACTCATGTCTAAGTACAGTCCTAGTGACAGGTAATATCTATGAAGGAAGAAAATTCAGTGCAATTACATGGTTATGGATTAAACGCACAGTCACTCTTTCTGGAAGGGCAAAGCCTTTAAAAAAAGATAAGAATGCAGGGTCCACACATCAATGGAAGGCAGGCTTCTCTTTTAATCCTGTTTCAAAAGTGACAATTTAGGAATGAGATGTATAGAAAAGTCCATCTCATAAGGCCACTACTGTGATCTCTGGGGCTGACCTTTACTTTTCAAAATGTGAAGGGAGCAGCTGTTAGTCACAGAGAAGTTTGCTCGTTTTGAACCCGGAGTGGGGAATTTTTTCACTCCAAGGGCCATATTATCTACTATGCAACCTTCTGAGGGCCACATTCCAAAGGTAGGTGAAGCCAGAGACAAAGGTGGCTGGAGCAACAAATGCAAAGTTTAACTTTCTACAGTGGGCTGGTTTCTACACACACAACCTCTTCTCTATCCTTCATTCATGGAAGCCAGAAGTACGATCTGAGTTCAAGGACAAATTCTAGCCAGGCAGAGCCAATGGGGTGTGTGGCTGGGGAGGGAGTCTGGCCCAAGGAGAGTCCTGTGGGGAGGGGCTTGGAGGGTCATATTTAGCCCCTTGGCCTGAGGTCCCCCACCCATGTGTTGTAAGAGAGTCACAACATCCATTACGAATGCTGTGGATTTTCTAGTTTTCTCTTCGTTTGGCAATTGCATTTTTTAACAGATCTTACAGTAGAAATCCAGATGGAACTGCCTTGTGAATTCATTCAACATGCACTTTGCTGTCCTGCTATCATAATTAAAGTTCTTCTACTAATGATGAAAATCGTTCCCTGGATGCTTTGACAGTATTTTCCTGTTAATCAAGTCTCCCTTGTTTATATTTGGATGTAGCTGTTCTAATTCAAGTTTTGTGTATTGCTGGAAAGGAAACTCAAAGATGCTATAAATAAGATCCAGCCAGCAACTGACATAACATTTTGCTCAGCTTCTTCCTGTAAGCCATATTACTTTGGCCCTGCCTACTTCACCTTTGAATCAGACTGAAGCCTGGCCAACTCTGAGAGCTTCTCTCCAAAAGCACAAACATAAACACCGTCTTAAAGGTCCAAAAAAAAATCCTAGTTCTAAAAAACCCACACATGAACTCAACAGCTGCTGTGTAATGATCAGCACATGGGATGGAGCAAAATATAAAAAGTAGCAGGTGAAAATAACATCTTTCCTGTTCCAATCTAAACAGCATGCCCTGTTTGCTAAATCCTAACATGTATATTTTTATTCCAAAAGCGCTATTTTCTACTTTCATCTTTGCCAAGGCTGGAAGAAATAAGCCTGCGTGCAGTTCTGAACCTTTAGTCAATACAAAATAAGGATGATGCAAGGCCAGGACATGTTTGGCGGCCCAAAACAAAGAATTCAAAGGCAGCAAAGAACCAGTAGCCTCCGGGTCGTGCTGCTTTGTTCCTTTCAATGCAGGACACAGAAGTTGCAGTGCCTGTCCTTTTTTTTTGATAACACGAATGACTACCTTGTCATGTTTTAAATCAGCTAACGAGAGAGCCTTCTTAAGTGAACGTGACAATATTTAAAATGTCCCATATTGCCTTGCTTAGGATCTGCCAATCACAATTAACGGCAGCAGATTTGCTTTTCTAAAATAAATAGACCCACATACTTTTTTTGCAGCCTGGAAAGCAGATGAGAAGTGAATATAGAAGCCAGACTTAGCACTGTAGCCAGTTAATCTGTCATTGGGAATTACTTTCGGCTTTCTCTCTCTCTCCTGTATTCACTGGGGTTAGTAAACAATAGAGCTTCTGCTAACATAGTTTTTGTTACATTCAAATTGAATGTGAAATGCTGGATGACATTATAAATGAATCTCCTGAGCTGTAGCTCTAGAATTCCCAGGCCTCCAGTGTCTCTATTATTCAGTCATTCTGCACATTCATGTATTTTGATATCAAGTCCATTTAATTCTTTGCTCTTTTCTTTTCAACCAAATTAAAACTTGTCCTGCTTGAAGGAGATATGCCTCTTTAGACTCTCTCTTGTTAAAACAAAAATAAAAAACACCATAATGGAGGATGATGAAGAAGGAGGCCTTCCTTTAGGTCAATAAAACTTGTTCCCAAATGTACAGACTGAGCTAAACCTAATTGTTTGTAAATATGAGTTTTGGTTGCAAACTACAGTATAAACCAGGCTTCCTCAACCTCGGCCCTCCGAATGTCTTGAGACTACAAATCCCATAATCCCTGACCAATGGTCCTGCTAGCTAGGGAGTTGTAGGCCAAAAACATCTGGAGGGCCAAGGTTGAGGAAGCCTGGTATAAACCATTGCTGTGGTGCAGTCATGCTGGTGGCATCTAGCTGAATTCTATGCAACTTTTCCAAAAGAAATCCAGAAAGGACATTCACAAACTGTAGAACCTCACATCTCTTTTCTGATGTTTTGCCACCCCAAAACCATAACCTTACAAAAAAATACAACCGTCCTGTTTAAACAGGCATTTGTTTTATCAGATGTACATCTAATGAGCCTGTATTGGCTACTGCTGCTCGTCTCTGCTTTTATTATGTTGATTTTAAAAAAACAAAACAAAAAATGGTACTTTATGGTTGGTTTTAATTGTCATTAGCTACCATGAGCAGCATGTAGTCAAAAAAGGGCAAGGAAACAAACAAACAAAATTAACCATAACTTTTTGTGCAGTTGGAAACTACAGTCATGCCATCTTGGATTCCATGATGGAAGAAAAGTGGGAATTTAAGAAAATCTGCTATATATTTTTTGAAAAGATGCTCTTTAATCTTTTATATTCTTAATACATACCCTCCAAGTGTCCCAATTTTCCAGGGACAGTCCCGGAATTACAAAAGCCACACTGACTACCAGTTTGATCCAGGAATGACTCCCCTGCTCAGCGCCTGAGGGCCCCAGTCCTGCCACTCAACACCTGGCCCTGGGCGGGGCCTGATGGGCTCTATAAAGGACTGCTGCCGCCGCCGCTGCTGGGCAGAGAGGGCTCCATTTTGTTTGGTTTTTTTGTTTACATTGCTGCTATTTTTTACCTATATAATTTTAAACTGTGATATTAATGCTGTAAACTTAGTTTTAAATTTTGATTTATGTGGAAATTGTTTCCAATTTGGTTGTGTATTTTTTTGATGTGGTTTATTTATTGTTTATGACTTTTGTAATTATGTAAATCTTGTTATGCTGTAAGCAGCCTTGAGCATTGTTTTTTAACTGTGGAAAGGCTCCATACAAATAAATGATGATGTTGATGATTTCCCCTGCCAGTGCTGAGCTCAGGAAGGAGGATTGTCGCAAGCAAAAGTAATGGCAGCTGCTGCAGCTGCAAGAGAGCATCCCATTGCCTCTGCATGGCCACTGCTGCCGGCCTCCTCCCTTGGGCAACTTGTGGCAGCTGCTGGAGAACAGAGGAGGAGGAGAGGCTGCTGTTGCCACTGCTGCGGAGGCCCCGCACTGTGCGATGCGCTGGCCCTGAGGGGCAGGCAGAGGGCAGGGCCACCTTGAGTGGGAAGAAAGGGGGATTGAAGTGGAGTGAAATTCAAGAGGTCTTGATCTTTTTTTAAAAGTGCTTTATGTGCCCGCATCTAATCTTGTCCCTTTCTAAAATTTATTTATTGGCGTGTGTGTTTCTTTTGTCAATCTGCCAAAGAATAATATAAAATCAAATCAATATTAAGGGGTTTTCTCAGGATGGCGGGGGGCATTTGTGCTGGTGACACTCACCCTTCTTCTGATAGGAAATGCTCTGCGGGGGGCAGAGAAGGGGATCAAGGAGGGTCATTTGGGGGAGGGATGAGAAATGTCCCTATTTCCATCTGAGGAATGTTGGAGGGTATATACATAGCCTTTAGCAATTAGCTACTGCTGCTGTGTTTGAGGAAGATTCATGTTTAGAAATTCAGGAATTTACAAAAACTTACACTGTGGCTTTTACCACTGATTTGAGCTTTCTATATTTTGCTGGGGGGGGGACAAATTATATTACTCAGAGCTCTAGAACTCTTCCTGTTCTAGAAGAGGGAAACAGACTGCAGGCACCATATTAACTGCATAACCAAGCAACTTCCCCACTTTCTTTCTGTTGAAAGCTGCAAGGAGATTGGATGGGGATGAAGATTATTCTATATTATGGACAGAGAAACCTTGAGTAGAGTCCACGGCAGAGAAACCACCACTTCCTAAGCTCTGCCACCTAGGCCTGCATTGCCAGGAAAGAGGACAGAGTCTCAAAAAAAGGTGTGCTCTCCCAACGCCACATTCCCAGCATGTTCACACTTCTGTCTCAGCGGCATCTACGCTGGCTTGATCATGTACACAGAATGGAAGATGGCAGGATCTCCATGGATGTGCTCTCAGGGGATCGGGCTTCAGGCACTAGGCCTGTAGGCAGACCAACTCTACATGACAAAGGTATCTGCAAATGTGAAATGAAGGCTGGCAACATTAAATGTGTCATATGGGAACCTCTTGCAGATGATTGCAGTGTCTGGAGACAGACAGTCAGGTTGTGCATTCATAGCAGTGACCAGAGAAGGAATGATCACTGGGAGGAACACAGAGATAAGTGCGCCTGTAACAGCAAAACCAGACACCTTCATGTGCTCCACCTGCAATAAAACATGTCTCTCTAGTATCAGTCTCCACAGCCACAGCAGGCATTGTAACTCTCCAGTGAGAGTTGACTTTACCCCCAAAGAAGTACTCTTCCATTGTCTCCCAAGACAGGCAGATACCAACTGCAACTGAAGGACCGGGAGGGTACAAAGCAAAGCCATTTCTAAAGTTTAGCACACAGTAATGCCAAAGCCAACAGAATCAAGCCTCTTTAATGCCTGGAATCTCACCTAAATTTATGTTGCAGTCTCAGTCAGTTGCTTGTACAACAGATGCCATATGAATTAGCAAGCACGGTATATCTCTGGTGTGGCAATGCCTGCACTAACTCATGAAACACAGCAGGAAATAACGCAAGCTACAGGCTATTGCTCCAGTTGCTCAGTCAGTTGTATTGTCCTAATTTTGCGTTACCTGTTTTCAGAGCTCGAAACTTCCTGTTGCCCTGGTCTGATTCATGGCACTGCACCCAATAAGTCCTCAGCCAAGACATAAAGAAACAAAACCCAAAGAATCTGGCACCAGACGTGAGCACCAATGCTGAGTCAACAGTCTGTGACCCATTTGGAATATGTGAATGAGCATGGGTCGGAAGGCTGACTCAGAAAATGGAGAGGATAGATTACACTGGGGAATAATATAGGTAGATTTGAAAGCTGGAGGGAATGGGGAACGTAGCCAAGAAGGTCAGGGAAGAGTTGGTAGGTCTAAGACAAACGGAGCGGAAGCGAAACGAGCCAACGGGGCAGGCAGCATGTCAGCGAAGTCAGCCACAGGACCCAAGGGCACTGCTGAAGCTGAGGTCAGAGAGGTTTCTCTCCGACTGTGCCCCAGAATACAGTATTTGCTTTATGCACTGAATAAACTACCGACAGAAACAGAGACTGTTTCGAAGTTGCAGAGGGGGAAGTGTTCTGTTACTCTTACACTGTTATTTAATAAACTGGAAGTCCTACAGGCTTGAAACAAACTTTACTGATGTTTCATATCTGCCCATTGCAATGATGGGTACTGTAATAATTATTGATCACATTATTTATTTAATTTCTAGTCCACCGTCCCCAAGGAGCCCACCGAATCTCCCCATTCGTGTCCTTTCCTGTTGTGCTTTTGTGCTTATTTGTGCTCATGATGGTATTGGGGTGGTTATACAAGATCCCCTTTTCAATACGTTCTGCAGCTTCAAAGGTCTTTGGGTGGACATGCTGCTATGTTCACAGTCCTGTAGCTTCCTGCTGAAATCCTGTAACCTCTCCTACCACAAACATCCAGTTGTTGTTGTCCTGCTCTTGTTGCGCTATAGCACAAGTGTGCCACTCCAAATGGCAATTTGTGAAGCCTGACAGAATAACTAAGTAAGTAGAATTATGTGTGGACAATCCAGTATAAATCCATGACTAATGCACTATTATTATGTCAATGACATGTTGTAGAACAAACCTGTCTGGAAGGGCCCATGGGCAGAATCACCTGTCTGGAAGGGCCCATAGACAGATGTTCACACACTACACTGGGTGGGGGAATAGGGTTGCCTCTTCCATGCTTCTTTGCTTGTCCAGCTTAAGCTGTGTGCGTGTCTTTATGTATTCAACTGCATGCTCCTGGGAAAGCATGATTTTAACCATGCAGAAGGAGATAAATGCATATAGGTATGAGGAGGAAGTCTGTGTAGGAAGCTGCAGCAATGAAGCAGGTCGTTCTGGTGGCCATGCCCCTTCTCTCAGCGTGCTGAGATAAAGCAGAAATCCTGAGGGGGAACTGTGGGCTTGGTGAGGAAAACTGAGAGAAGCAGGAGACTTGAAAAGGAGTTGAATTGTTGGGACGCATGCCCATCCTGTTCACAGAGTAGAAGTTTGGGGGAACAGAGATAAGTGGATGGAGTCCTTTAAAGAAGCATCCAAAAAAAGGTGAAAGGTGAAAAGTTCTCATTGCTTTCCAGTTGCCAGAAGCCTGAAACTAGAACCCATGAACCAGTTGCTGGCTCCCTCCTCTCTGTTCTGTTGGAGTGCTAGCCAGGGGAAAGAAGAGCAGGCAATTTAGCTCAGAAATGAATAACATAGCCTGTCATTCTCCCATTCTGGGAAGTCAGATGACACTGGAGGACCAATCAAGTAGCAGTGGTTGCGCTAAAGCCCTGAATATGTTTCTTTTTACTTCAATCCAGGCACATGCCTCGGCCCAGTATACCTGAAGGAGCGTCTCCGCCCCCATCATGCTACCCGGACGCTGAGGTTCAGTGCCGAGGGCCTTCAGGAGGTTCCATTGCTGTGAGAAGTGAGGTTACAGGGAACCAGGCAGAGGGCCTTCTTGGTAGTGGTGCCTGCCCTGTGGAAAACCCTCCCATCAGATGTCAAAGAGATAAACAACTACCTGACATTTAGAAGACATCTGAAGGCAGCCCTGTTCAGGGAAGTTTTTAATGTGTGAAATTTTAATGTCTTTTTAATCTTTGTTGGAAGCTGCCCAGAGTGGCTGGGGAGACCCAGCCAGATGGGTGGGGTACAAATAAATTATTATTATTATTATCCCTGACCTTTAGCCTATGTGATTGGCTTTATGTGATTGACTTCAGGATACGCATTTGCCCTCAAGTTCATCACCTGACACTGCCAGGTTTCTATTCTTTTACACTCTCTACCACCACAGTTTCTCTGCTTGTCTGCCTCTAATCTTATTTCTCTGCCACATCTATCTTGCTTAGATACATTTTCCTTAGCTGCTCATTAAGCTTATCCTTTCTCACCCTCATTTCAGGATTCATCTCTTTACTCAATCATTTTTTACACTGTTTTCTTATTCCGTTCATTCTTTCCCAATCTACTTTCATCATGAGTCATAGATTCATAGAATTGCAGGGGACTCCAAGGGCCATCTAGTCCAACCCGCTACAATGAAGGAATCACAACCAAATAATTCCTGACCGGTTGCCATCCAACCTCTGCTTAAAAACTTCCAAGGAAGGAGAGTGCATCATTCCACTGTCAAACAGTTCTTAGTGTCAGAAAGCTATTCCTCATGTTTCATCAGAATCTCCTTTCTTTTCTTTGGAACCCATTGGTTCAGCTCCTACCCTCTGGAGCAGAAGAAAACAAACTGGCTCCCTTTTCCATCGGACAGCCCTTCGGTTTTTTTCCTTGTTACAAAATTGTACACACATAAATCATAAAACATGGCATAGCTAAAAGAAAATGGGTCATGTCTCTTCCCAGAATAGAAGCCTGTAGGCAGTCTTCTTTTTTCCTTTTTACTTCTTTTAAACAAACTCTTTAAAAGGCACAGTCTCTTTTAGGAGCTTAATAAATGGCACATACATGTACTCATGAAAAGCATGTTCTCTGCCACATAGCCAGGTTTGGGGAATGTGTAGCCCTCCAGATGTTGCACTACAACTCCCATCATCCCTGACCATTGGCCATGTTGGCTGGAACTGATGGTAATTGGAGTCCAACAGCATCTGGAGGGTCACACAGGTCCTGTATCCCTATAATAAGAGCTGGCCTCCCTGTCATTTGCTAAGGTAATATTTCCCCCCCTTACCTTGCTGCACGAAGGATCCATAAACAAACCACATAGAGTTGTAGAGAGTCGTTGAAGTCATTGATCCCATTTGCAGACGTGGTGGATTGAGCCAATTTAAAAGGTAGACCAAAAGTCCGACCAGCAATACAGTGCCAGCTATACAAGCCCAGAGGGAGAGGTCAAATGGTGCTAAGCAGGCAAACATGTCCATTGTCTTTTCAGCCTTCTGAAGCAGCACACCCACTGAATAGTCCATGTAACGGGTGGTAAAATCGACCACATTTTCCCGATCTGGTGTGATGGTTAATGCGGAAATGCCTATATCAGCTCTCTGAGGGAGAAAGAGTGAGAGAGAGGAGAACATTCATTTTCATGAGCAATAGAAAAATTTCAAAACCGTCATTTGATTTATAGCCTTCAACCCTATCTCAGCAAAACAGTTGCCCAGATTTGTTTATTTTAAATATATTCCTTATACATCCATCCAAATAGCAACTCTGCTAAGGGGAGAGAGCAGAATAGATACAAACTTGGCTATAAGCTTTTTTTAAAATTAGGTTTTATTGAGGTTTTTTGTGTTACAAAGCAAACAGATAAACAGGGAAAGGTACATCTGTTGTCTCCACCTTCAATTCATAGTTGTTTTCACAGTTTGTTTGCATTTTGTGAGAGACATTTTTGTCATAGACATCTTGCAGTTGGGGGAAAGGAGAGAGGATAGGAGAGAGGGGGGAGAGAGTTGGGGGATATTGTTCTTTTGCCTATTGGCATCAGGTTATTTCTGAAAGTTCAAAAAGAAGCAGATATTTCAAATGTAAGTGACGGGTGGGAAATAACTGCTTTTGGATGTTTATCTTGGTCTTTCTTATGGACACTAGTGTCACTACTGAAGCAAACTGGAAACCCTTGTGAGTAGATGAGGACTTCTGTCAAATTAAGGTCTTGTGCTGTCAACTTAGAAATGAATTCCACTCTGCTCAACAGGACTCACTCACTAGTGCTTAGGATCGCAGCCTTAACTGATTCACCTGTTCCCTTTTATTTAAATACATTTGCATGTTGCCCAAGCTGCCATAGCCTTTTGAGATACTGAAGAAATAATTTACAATTTAAAGTGAGTTTGTGAGAGAGAACATAACTACCAAAACTACCGTATTTTTCCGTGTATAAGATGCCCCCTATTTTGGGGGACTCCAAATTTAGAAAACACCCCTCAGCACTACCCGTGTATAAGATGAGCCCCAATTTTAAACCTAATTTTTTGGTTAAAAAACCTAGTCTTATACATGGAAAAATACAGCAATCTTTATGAAAAATACTTAATGTGGCATTTCTACAAAACAACTCCAGTGGGAAAAGTGGGCTGATTTTTGGAATTTTAGCTATGATTTTAGTTATGATTTTAACCCCTTTTGTAGTTTTGTATCCAAGTCTATGCACTTCCTGACTGAGCAGAATATTGATTCAATCAAATGCATTTGTGATTGTTCTATAAGTTTGTTTGCTGCTCTAACTACTGGTACCTCTGAACAATTAATCCTAAAACTTTTAAAGGCTTTGCATTTTTTCTTAGACTGAGTTTGATGTCTTATATAAGATCGTCTCTGATAGCCATAAACCTAACATGAACTACCTAAGGGCTAATTGGGTTCATGATTCAGAATGCAACAATGGAAGGATGCCATTAAATCATTAACCATATCATCTGTTGTCTTAGGCTCATTCAGCAAAAAATTGTACTTGAAATTCACTGGCCTTCAAAAAAGCCTTTTGTATATAAGAATTTTGAAAAATAAGTGGTGCAGAAATGATGGCTCACAAGAGACTCTCATCCGTATAATTTGGAAAGGCCCTACTATTGTGTCCTTTTAGAAAGATACCATCGACAGAAATAACGTACTCCTGTCCTTCAAGTCAGAACTCTCATTTAAACATCTTTTTTCTGGGACACATCCTTGAAATCTGGAAGCTCCAAAAATCTACTATACTCTGCACTGCCAGAGCATCATTTGTAGCAAAGCATATTATGTTACAGTTCTGGTAATCATGTCCTTTGCCTCTAATCGAAAATTGGGTTGAAGACCTTTAAGACTTCTCCATTAAAAAAATGAATCATGTACTGTAAGACAGAGAGATCAGATAAATTTAACGCAATTTGGCAGCCTTTTCTAGAGTTGTTTTCTAATTGAATGTTACTCTTTTGCTGAGGTTTCACCCATGCACAAAAAAGACCTTTTTAATTTAATATTTTCTCATTATGTCAAAACTCTGCCTTTTTTTGAAAACTAAATGCATTCTACTGGGAAATGTTGACTGGTTAAAGGAATAGATGTGGGGAATAGTGGAGGGGGGTTATTTTTGTTTTATCGCCAAATTAGAAGATAACAACACTGTTCTCATCTCCCTTATTGTACTATCAGATTTTGTGTTAAACTCCTATTGATGTGAAATAACATATTTGTGATAAAAGAGTGCTTAACTGTGGATGGACGATGCCAATAGGCCTTTTGTTGTGTTGTTTGTTATACTTCTGTTTCTTCAGAGAACTCCTTTCCTGCCCTTCAACCCAACACAGATCATCAAGGCAGTTCTCAATAATAAAAGTAGAAACCAAAATTCAAAACACGTAAAACCAGATCAATAAACACAAATCAATAGCACCAACATAAAAATAGCTGTGAAAACAGCCGCAGCACCAACATTTTCTGAACTGGATCAGCTTGCTCCAAAGCTCCTGCACCAGAAAAGGGTTTGGGGAATCTACTATATACATTGGAGAAGCAGGGGTGTGGATGAGCCTAAGGTCGGGCAGGTGTCAAGTTTAAGATAGCAAATTAGGGTAAGAAAGCAACAGCCAGGCAGACTTCTCACACTGAAAGACATTGCTCACTCTGAAAATCTAGCTGGTATTCAGAGGCATATTGATGATGGGTCTCAAACCCTTGGCAAGTTAGGAACTTCCCCTGCAGATTGCTCTGGCTGATTGAGTGGACTCAACCAATAGTGGGCCCAACTGTCAAGAAGGCAATTTCTGCACATGCTGCATAGGAAAGTGAGGGGCAGCTGGGAAGGAAGCCCATCTAGGAGAAGGAAAACTCTGATCCTAAACCTCTAATGCCTTGCAGGATATCTTCAGGAAAAGAAAAGGCTAAGGAGTAAACCAGGCTTCCTCAGCCTCAGCCTACAACTCCCATGATCCCTAGCTAGCAGGACCAGTGGTCAGGAATGATGAGAACTGTAGTCTCAAAACATCTGGAGGGCCGAGGTTGAGGAAGCCTGGAGTAAACCATACACAAATCCAGAGAGGAGTGCCTAAGATGGTTGGGAGGTGCCTTGTACGCCTCCTTCCAGTAACTCCTGCAACCAAGCTGGTGCCAAACGTATTGTTCTGCTTTCCTTTGGACCACATCAGCGAGGCCAAGAGGGGGCTCTTGTCATCTGGGCAGCCCTGGACCTCCAAACTCTGCCCAGGCTTGTGCCCTGGGGAGGCCACTTCAGTGCCACTGGAACAGAGGTTTGACTTCACCTCCATTGTCTTTCGTGATAGATGCAGATGCCGACAATGATGACTTAAGTTATATCACACTCACACACACACTCCCAATTTTAGTATGCATAATACTTCACTTGTAAGCCATCTCTGCAGCGTATGAGACCCTACTGCTGCATGGAGTGCTGGACTTCTACCCCTGTTCTGAGGCACCACTAATTCCACAACTATTTTACGCTGAACCTGAATGCAATACCTCCTCTTACTGCTGATTACTGGCTTAGCACAACTACAGTTTCCTTTTTTAACAGAGCTCTCTGATGCATGCCTGCAATTGGAGAACTGCCTTTTTTAATCCAAAGAACCACACATCCTGTCTGAAGTGAATCAGAACTTTGATTACAAATTTATTACAAAAGAGTACAATATACTGTTGGTTTTCCTTTGTCTTGCGGATGTTCTGGTTGCAAAGTAACTTCAGAAAAATGAACATCTCCCGACATCCCTGGCAGATGTTAAATAGCACCTGAAAATGAAGTTACTATACCATATGGCTACCTGTCCTATACATAACAACCACGCTGCCTTTGTTCCTTCCAGACCCATTTAAGATATGAAGAAGGCTATTAATACATCCCTTGATCTAACCAGCTTACTGCTCAGCACATCTCAAGAGACAGCAGTCACAACTTCAGTAGGTGTTATTTTAACTTTCTTTTCACATGTGCCATTATAATTGCAGCAAAAGCCAAAGATGGTGTTTAAGGCAGTCACGTTAATGTGTTGTGTTTTTTTTTTCTTTTAAGGAAATTAAATACTGAATAAGTGACTGACTGTCCTTTTTTGAAATATGAAAAAGAATATTTAAATGCTCAAAAAGCTTTTACTCGTTTGAAGTAATGAGCTTTGCCTGTGATTGAAGCTGTGTGAGGCCCTTTATTGGAAGCTGAGCAGAGTGGAGGTGGGGGCAGGAAGAATGCGTGAATGGTTGGATCTGATCAATCAACATACAACTGTATTGAACATTGGGGATTTTCTTTCATCTCTGTCTAATGTTGGCAATGTATCCTCCTTGCCACTCTGTAAAGTGAAATGTATCCAGCATCTAAAGTCTCACAGAATGGTCTGTGTAGGAAAGAGGAATGGATCCCCTTTGACTGTTCTATATATTCAGGCCCATTGATCACTAAAGGTTTTCCTGGACATATCGGCTTGAGGGGACCAACATTTTTCTATCATGAGAAAAATACTACATATACTGGTACATTAACCTAGCATATCAGGGAGAAGGTGAGTCTGAATATGGTACTTGTTCATGTACAAGGAATATTTAAACATTCAATCTCGAAGCCGCAGCTTGAAGACTGACATGTATTTATAAAAACATTTGCATATACCATGATTTCATTTTAGAAAAATCAAAGTGCCTCACTATATATGTGGGAATTTAAGTTGAGTGGTTAATGTGCATAACAACTGACCACTGTGCATATTCACCAGGCCTAATGGAGAATGTGCAAATAATCCTTCCAGGAAGAGGGCACTGTGCACATTTTCTGGACAATATACATAATTTCCAATAGGCTTTGGGAAAGATGTATGAGGCTACCACCTTGCTGAATCTGATTGGCCTGGCTCTGATCTGTACTTAGGTGAGTGCCTGAGAACCACATGCACACCATTCTGAAAATCCCTGACAAAAGAAAGGTGAACTATACATGTAAGAACATAAATAAAATTAACAATGTAATTCATACCCTCCAAGTGTGCCTATTTTTCAGGGACAGACCTAGAATTACAGAAGCTGTCCCTGTTTTCCTTATTCCTCTCCTCCATGTCTCAGAGAACAATTAGAAGTGGTCTCTGTGTGTGTTTGCATAGGTGCAAAAACCTATTGTGATAATAAAATACCTGCACTAAATGAAGAGAATAGTGATGCTGGCATATGAAGTCCTTCCTATAATTTTGAAGGAAAGGTCACCAATCCACTTTAAATTCTTCTCTTATGAAACACAGGGAGTGTTGATTCCTTTATTGTAAAAGGAGCTTTACATTGTCTACTCAGAAGTAAGTCCCACAGTATTCCCAGTTAACTGGGTAAAGACTGGGCAGCCTTACGCTGCAGGCCCAAGCATTTTTACTCAGAAGTAAGACCCATTGAGTTCAATAGCATTCTCACAGTTTCCATTGATAGCCCACCTTTTCCCCTGACAGGGACTCGAGGCAGCTTACAGCTAAAATTTTATTTCATTCTGTTTATCTGTGGAAGGTATTGTACACAATGCCTTCCCTCACACATTTTTTTTCCCCTTTACAACAGTCCTGAGAAGTAGGATTGGTGGAGAGGTTGTAATTGGCTTGATGTAGATGTATATATGACATCTACATGTTTGGCCAGTTAAAACATGGGAGAAGCTTCCTGATGTAGAATGGGATATCCCTATTTTCATCTGAGAAATTTTGGAGGATATGTAATATTATTATTCATCATCATGGAGATCAAAATGGGGCACAAAAATAAAATTTATTTTTAGAAAACCCAAGCTATAACAAGACAGCAGATCAGAAGCAGCACTGCAAAAAACTTTAAAATGCAATACATATCCTGTCTGTCAGCTCAACCCAGATCAACCCATTGGAAATTCTCTCAAAAACAAATACATCTCTACCCGGCAACAAAATGCCATAAAGGAATGAACAATGGCCTTTAGTGCCACAATTCACTAGACAAGTTGCAAAACTATACTTTGTCCAATAAACAGTCAGTAAAGGTAAAGGGAACCCTGACCATTAGGTCCAGTCGTGGCTGACTCTGGGGTTGTGGTGCTCATCTCGCTTTATTGGCCGAGGGAGCCGGCATACAGCTTCCAGGTCATGTGGCCAGCATGACTAAGCCGCTTCTGGAAAACCAGAGCAGCACATGGAAACGCCGTTTACCTTCCCACCTACTTATCTACTTGCACTTTTATGTGCTTTTGAATTACTAGGTTGGCAGGAAAAGGGACCGAGCAACGGGAGCTCACCCTGTCACGGGGATTCGAACCGCCAACCTTCTGATTGGCAAGTCCTAGGCTCTGTGGTTTAACCCACAGTGCCACCCGCGTCCCTAAAACAGTCAGTAGAGACCTTCATTAATTGGGTTCCCTCAGATATCCTAGTTCTACTTGATTTCACAGGAACTAAAACCTGAAAATCACCAGTTTCTCCTGTAGTTTAGTTCCTGAAAGCCCCTTCACAAAACAAAAATCTCAACTTTTTGAGATGGTTGTACCACCATGGCACTATGGTGTTGTAATCAAGTGGCAACCACTGACCTAGCCACTCCCTTGCTGCAGATCTAATTTGGCAAAGGGATGTAGCTTAGCACGAGAGTTGAGAAGGTCCAGGTTCAATCCCCAGCATCTCCAGATAAGGCTGGGAGAGACTCCTAACTAAAAACTCTGGAGAGCTGCTGCCAGTCAGTGTAGACAATACTGAGGTAGATGGATTCAGTACAGTGGTGCCTCGCAAGACGAAAATAATCCGTTCCGCGAGTCTCTTCGTTTAGTGGTTTTTTCGTCTTGCGAAGCAACCCTATTAGCGGCTTAGCGGCTTAGCGCTATTAGCGGTTTAGCGGATTAGCGCTATTAGCGGTTTAGCGGATTAGCGGCTATTAAAGGCTTAGCGGCTTAGCGGCTAAAACGCTATTAGCGGCTTAGCGGCTTAGAAAAAGGGGGGAAAGCGGGGGAAAATCGGAACACTCGCAAGACGTTTTCGTCTTGCGAAGCAAGCCCATAGGGAAATTCGTCTTGCGAAGCAGCTCAAAAACGGAAAACCCTTTCGTCTAGCGGGTTTTCCGTCTTGCGAGGCATTCGTCTTGCGGGGCACCACTGTATAAGGCTGCTTCCTATTCTATACTGTTCTATGCTATGCTAATAGAAGGATGGCATTCCAATAGGAAATAATCATATGATCTGCACAACCATGTGATCTGGACAACAAAAAGTGAGATTGGCACTTGCATTGCTTTGGAGCCCAAACCATACCTCCCCCTGCTTTTTTAATCTCTGCCATAACATTTCATTGAGGCAGGAATAAGGCCACACTGAACTCCTACTGGTTGAAAAGCAATTGTCTGAATCTATCATATGTGAGAACAGAACATGAGTTCAAGCATGTTATGGATTTAAAAATATGATGTAGAACAGAGTATCCCAACCTGGTGCCCTCTAGGTTTTTGGACTACAACTCCCATCAGCCCGAACCAGCACAGCCAATTTCCAGGGGTGATGGGGATTGTAGGCCAAAACATCTGGAGGGCACTAGGTTGGGGGAAGGTTGCTGTAGAACAATTGCAACTATCCATTTATGAATATTCAATTTATGTTTTTGTAGAAGCACTTTCCCAGTATTGAGGCTCACTTCCAAAATGACATTAATTGCTTGTCACTTACATTATTAGTTCACAGAGTAAAACAAGGTTTCATTTGTTAGAAAATAAACAGTAGCGAAATGTGAGTCTCTCTTCACAGTCAAGGTGAGAGCAGTCATCACTGTCCAGGTGAACTAGCCTGATTTCTGATAGGGGTGGCACCCCGGTGACCATGTTGTGACTGCCCAGAACTTGTGCCAATCATTCCAGTGGTGGTCCATGGCATCACTGAGCTCCTGAAGGGAAGCATTTCTAATGATATGCAAATAAAGTCAAATTAGCTCAAAATTGGAAAGGAAGAAATGTGAAAATGCCTATCATTATCCTGTCAAAATTAATCAGAGAAACAGCAGTTTGTACAAGCCAAGGTTTGCTAAGTGATCCATGGGAAAAAAGAAGATAAAATATGTGCAATTGTGTCAATATTTAGATGCAAAGGTGCCAGTTCGAAGTATAAACATATAAAGTGGGGCATACAAGCCTCTTATAGTGACTGTGAAAACATCACCCAGTATCAGTTTTTAGCATATCGTATCATCCAATTTGCTTAACAAATTTAATGCAACATTAATCAAAGATAAAGTTAATTTATTAACATAGACTGCAAGGGATCACTTTCTAGCTTGAAAATTAACAAGAATTAGAGATAGCATAGTTTTTAAAATATGTGGACCACATCATCATCACCATTACTATTATTAGTATTTATCAGATTTATTGGCTGATCTTCAAGAGAAGATATCAGAGTGATGAACAATAGTTACACAGCAAATATTGTGCCCACATATAAAATACAACCAACTATAATAATAAAAAAACACAGCATCAGTATTAAACATCAAAATCACTAAAAAACCTAACAAGAGTTGCAACAACAATAGAGGTACAACAGGGCCTGGCCAATCCAGTTACTTCCTAATGCTTTCATAAAACCACAAATCTTCACAATGCCACCAAAACTAACCAATGAGGTGCTAAGCCAAGCTGCCTGAGGGAGGGAATTCCATCATGGGGGCACCACCACCAAGAAGGCCTTGTCATGGGCCACTGCAGCGGAAACTTCACTCAGCAACAGGAACACCAGATCTTAACTGGGAGATTGCTGCACGTACTGGCTAGAAAGTGGAAATTACAAACATGTAGCAGTTCCCCTCACATTGAAGGTGGCATGGGGAAAAACCTGCTCAATATGTGTGACAAATTTTAACAAAAGTAGGTCTGCATATAGTGAGTTTACGTGATGTCCTTAAATAACAAGCATCTGCAGTGAGTTACCTTGACCTGATTCTTTCATGCAGGCACCTGCAACTTGAGAAAAATGCTAAGGTTGCTGCTGGTTACTGAGAGGTGGAGGCTGAGGCAATGGGTAGGTGGGCACAGTGCAAGCAGAGCAGGGGGTAGTGGCGTAGAGTGGGGGTGCAGGGGGCCCCGGCTGTACGGGGCACAACATCTGGGGGCGGGGCGCTCGCACTCGCAGCTCTCTGCCCCTACCTGGCTCACTCACTCTCTCTCAGCGCTGTAACAGATTTTGCAAAAAACTCGCTATTGTCACGCGGGTCCTTCTCCTAGCCAATCAGGAAGTGGGATCCACTTCCTCATTGGCCGAAAAGCGAACGCATGCAATTGGCTGAGCTGCCGAGCAGGAGGCGGGAGGACTCGAGGAGACGCCGGGAACTGAGTAGAAGTCGCCGCTGCAGGTAAGTCTCTCTGCATTGAAAGGGGGCACACTGGTCTCTCTGTATTGAAAGGGAGCACGCTGGTCATTCTGCATGTTGAGCTGACCAGATGGATTGAAGTTTGGTTGGTTCAACAGTGACGAGACAGATTTCGATCCATATGTAGCTGCTCCAGCTCAACATAAGTTGATGTAAGCCAGTGGGTCTAGCAACCTTTAATTTATTTATTTTTTTGCTGAAAGAGTAAGGCAATAGTTATGAAGGTGAATAAACATTATGTTAAGAGTAAAGAAATGGTTATACAATGAAGGGGTGCTAAAAGTGCAGCAAGGCAAGAAAGTAATTTTCTTTTAGATGCATTTTGCTTTAATGACATCAGTATTTTCATAACAAACAATACATGTGCTTAGGGGGTAAGGGTTTCTTTAACTAATCTAGTGGAAGAGACTCGAGTGCTAAAATCCATGGGTTAGGGGGCACAAATTACTTGCCTTGCCCCTGGTGCTGACAACCCATGCTACGCCACTGGCAGGGGGAGTATCTTGATTGGCTCTGCCTCTGAGACTGAGACCTCCCTCTTCTGCCTTGACCCTTCCCCTCTTGGTAGAAGAAGAAGTAGAAGAGTTTGGATTTGATATCCCGCTTTATCACTACCCGAAGGAGTCTCAAAGCAGCTAACATTCTCCTTTCCCTTCCTCCCCCACAACAAACACTCTGTGAGGTGAGTGGGGCTGAGAGACTTCAAAGAAGTGTGACTAGCCCAAGGTCACCCAGCAGCTGCAAGTGGAGGAGCGGAGATGCAAACCCGGTTCACCAGATTATGAGTCCACCGCTCTTAACCACTACACCACACTGGCTTTCTGCAATGACCCTGTCATTGGAAAGGCAGATAAGCGTGAACTTCCAGGTTGGTGCCTCCGGCAATGGCTGAATTCCTCTGATCGGGAGGAATTTGCCTTGTGGGAATTTGGGGCTGTACCGCCACGGCGAAGGCGGAGACCCGTAAAAATAACAGACGGGAGAAACCTGTGAACGTGGGATTCGGCGGGCACCTTTTGCGCCTCCCCTACTTGCGGGAAAACCCAGTTTCGGGGATCCGGACCGACGTGGGGTGAGTGGCGCGGTGCTTCGAATCGTCTGCTTCTTCCACGGAGCGAAGCCGCATAGCTGTTGTCGGAGAGCCCAGACTTTTTCCTGTGGATAATTTGACTCTAAAGTAATTACCCGTGAGTAGAGCTGAATTGGGAAGAACTGGATTTTTAAACGTTTAATCTGGCATCGAAACGGGGAGGTTCAATACAGGAAGTCCGCCTCCCCCTTTTGTAGATAAACTGAAGCAAGGAGGCTGCAAGCTAAAGTCTTGGAAAGCCTTTTGTAAAAAACTAAATTTCCATCGGTAAAGAACTAAACCCCCCCCTTTTTGGAGACAGGAGAAGGGGGGGAGTGGTGGACTGAATATGCCTGTAGGAGAGAGTTAAGAGAGTTTAAATACCGCCGCTCTGACCCTGGAAACAGGCTGCTAGCAGGATTGATGTTTTTTGGAACATCCATTGACAGCGTTTAGAACGTTCATTGACAGGAAGCTAAACAAGAGAATACATTGTTTCTACTGTCTCCGGTTGTTTTCAAAAAAAAAAAAAAAAAGGAGGAAAGTAACTGAAAATTGAAACTAACTTTGGATTATTGAAACTGTGTTTAAAAGAGGACATACTGACCGATACAAATAGAAACTGTTTTCCCCTAGTGGAAGCTTTTGAAATTGGTTACTTTACAGGAGCTGCGCTAGGGGAATTTCCAGCTGCAAGATAAAAAAGTGTGAGACTTTGGAATTGACCTTGAATCTCTTAAGTGTTATGGCAAACGGAAAGGAAAAAACAGTCGGGATGTCGACAGAGGAGGCCTTAGTGGCTGCATTATGGAAAATAAACGATTCGCTGGAACAACTTCACAAGAAAACAGATGTGATAAATGTGAAAATGGATGCTGCAAATATTGAAATTGACTTAATCGTAGAAAGTTTAAATAACTTGGGACAAAAGGTGAATACCAATTCAGAAACCACCCAGAAACTGACACAGGAATCTACTCTGATACCGCAAACTGCAGATGAAGTCAGGGGAAAAACCCTTGCTGCTGAATTTAAAGCAATACAACTGGAGAGGAGAGTCCCATCCATACAAACTGATGAACATAAGCTGACATTCGATATGATTGAACTTAAAGAAGAACAGATGAAATTGAGGACCAGAGCCCTATCTGAACTGGAAAAGGAAAGCTTGACAGAGTTTCAGGAGGCGACAGGACTAACATCGGTTGAGAAAGAGAGGTATTTGGGGGTTAGTATGACCGCCAAAAATGTGAATCTGTTTAAGGATAACTGTGAAGGATGTTGGATTGAAGAGAAGGGGGATTTGGAAATATGGACAAATCAGAAGTTGTTACTGTTGGGCCGAGTTACTGTGGTGGAGATGAGGGCTGCTGTGTTGCTGGGGATGTTGCTTTTGTTTCAAACATTGCAAGCTTTGGATGGGATGGATTGTTTCAGGAGGTGGCAGAGGGATGTTTTTAGAGTTGTTTGGCAGGGCAGGAAGCCTCGAGTAAAACTTAAGATATTGATGGATGCCAAAGAAGGAGGTGGACCTGCCCTGCCAGACCTTTAAATTTCGTTGTGAACCATCTGCTTTTTGCTGGTTGAGAGAATGGCTGCTTCTTGAAAACACTGAAGTGTTGGACAATGGCAGACGAAGTTGATGGACTATATGGAATTGGCGGAAATGACTGGCAAGATCCGAGACCAAGGAGAAGAGTCGGTGGAAGAAGATTGGAAAAAGTTTAAAGACTATTTATAGAAATATTGTAAAATTAAGGAATGTTAGAAAAATGTTGGAATGAAGTTATATGGCTTTAGTAGAAATGTCATAAGGAATTAAGTATAAATAGATTAAGAGAAAATTAAAGGAAAAATAAGGCAAGAATGTGTTAAGATGATTATAGGATAGAAAACAGAGTAAGATGGAAAGGAATTGCTGAAACAATTAATAGAAGTGGAATACAAAAAGGGAGGTGTGAGGAGGTTGCTGTAAATAAGTGAATGAAATATAAGATATTGAAAATGTTTGAGGTGTTTTAAAATTGTTTTTGTTGGTTTTTGCTTTGTTTTGTTAGTCCATGTAGCGTTTTTGTATTGTATTTGTATTGTTTTTTCTCTTTTCTTTTTTGTTTGTAGTGTTGTGTTGAAAATGTTGAAAAAGTAATAAATATCATATTTTTTTTTTTTAAAAAAAAGGAAAGCCAGATAAGCAACACCTCCATACCTCACTTATAGCTACTGCTTTGAGCCCTGGAGGTTTAATTCCTCTGAACACTGGCTGATATTGGAGGAGTGCAGCTCACAGATAACCCTCCAACTCATCTTGAATATGAGCAGCCACAGAATCTTTTGCTTACTGATCTGGATCCTGAGTTACAAAGGCTCAAATGGTCAAACAATGGGAGGTTCTCCCAGTTCTTTCTCAAGTTAGGGGTGCCTGCTCCCTGCAGATCCTTGTTATTCCATAATGTTGCAACCTTTAGCCCCAGTTCCATCTTGTGTTTGCAATCCAGGACGTGGGGGAAGTGAAATTCGTTTTGACATCTCAGAGGGTAAATGTGAATAACAGAGGTCTGTCCGATATAACATTAATGCATGCAAATAGCATGTTGGGGAAAAACCCTCAACCCAGCTCAAGTTTAAAAATTTAGCACTACAAGAGTTGCACTGCAATTGTAAACATTTATGATATTTATCTATATGAAAAAACCTCCAGTTGGCCAGAGCTCTGTTTTAAAATATCTGATTTAGTTGCTTATTCATCACTGAATTATGATGAAAATGTGATGAATTTTAACAGGCCAACAGACTGATAAATGCTTTGCACCATAAGGCTAAATAAACAAGAGGAGCATCATCTCAGTTTCGCTGGGAACTCTAGAAGGTGGGAGTTCTCACACATCTTGGAGAAAATGCCACACAGGTGCAACACATCAAGCCCTGCTCTATTTTCATGCAGAAAATTTGTACTTGCCATGGCAACTGCCACCTCCTGAAGTATGGCTCCTGCAGTGGCACCTTTGAAATCTGACACGCCCCCTCAGCGAGGTGCTCTCAGCAGCCTGTTGTGCAAATGCTACTATTTTCCACACCATTTGTGTGCAGGCATAATTTGATGACTCAGCGTATCCTCAAATGCCATGATCCATGCAAGCTCAAAGACACCACCCCAGAAAGCAATGCGTGACGGAACATCAGCTCAGAATTGGTTGAACTGGCTGCTGTGTTAAGCTGCAATCATGTTGGACTGACAGTAGGGGCAGTGGTGGATTGGGCTGAGGTGCTCTGCCAGCATCACTCCACCAGCATGGAGCTACTTATTTCATGCACTGAATGTGCGGACGGAAGTGCTTCTGGTCCGAGCCTGACTGCTGTGCCAGAACCACAGCTAATGTTGGTTACAGGGCTGCAGATGTGGTGGCCCCACCTCTCCATTCTTCCCCACCCTGGCTAGGATTTGGTTTGCATTGCCAGACAATGCCGGGCAATGCGGAACTGATGATATGAACACAATGGACTCTCTTGTCTTTAGCACCAGTTAATTGTTATTTAATTTAATGATACACTGAGTGGTGAGAAGGCTTACTTGGTGGTGGCTCCTCATTTGAGGAACGCCTTCCCTGGTGATGATCACCTGTCTCCCTTAATATCAAGAGAGGAGAGTGTTCCGGTGCTCAGGCCACTGTGAGTACAGGATGCTGGACTATTTGGGTCACTGGCTTTTAGCTCAGTCAATGCAGCATGGCAACTAAGTCAAGGTTTGGCTTAGCATGCCATCTGAACCTGGCTTCACGGTTTAGCTTGATCTTCCTAAAGCACAAGCTGCACCCAAGGTTTGTTTTCGGCTACAGATCTTGGTTAAGGAGGAGAGAGCTTAATCATGAACTTGGGACTGGATGACATACTGAGCCAAACCTTGGCTTAATTCCCACACCACACTGAACTAAAAGGACAAGGAAGGAGCAAAGCAGGTACAAGCTTCTCCTGAGAGCCAGCACATCTGCACAGTTCCAGTATGCCATAGTTTGGCTTACTCCGCCAAGTGAACGAGGCCAACACATGGACATCTGTGAGCATTGTTATGGGCACCCATCTGTCTCAAGAGACAGTGGAGTGAGTCTCGGGGGGTGAAATCAAACCGCTGCATTAGCAGCAGTGAAGTTACCTCCCCAGGGTGCACACCTGGGCAGGCAGTGTGTATAGAGATCCTGGACTGCCCAGGCAAGACGTCCTCTTGGCCTTACTGATGTGGTCCAAAGGAAAGCAGAGCAATGCATTTGGCACCAGTTTGGCTGTAGGAGTTGCCGGAAGGAGGCATACAAGGCGCCATCCAACCATCTTGGGGACTCCACTCTGGATCTGTGTAGGAATTAGTCTTTAGCTTTTTCTTCTCCCAAAGATATTCCACAAAGCAGTGGAAGTTAGAATCATAGAATCATAGAGTTGGAAGAGACCACAAGGGCCATCGAGTCCAACCCCCTGCCAAGCAGGAAACACCATCAGAGCACTCCTGACATATGGTTGTCAAGCCTCTGCTTAAAGACCTCCAAAAGAGGAGACTCCACCACACTCCTTGGCAGCAAATTCCACTGTCGAACAGCTCTTACTGTCAGGAAGTTCTTCCTAATGTTTAGGTGGAATCTTCTTTCTTGTAGTTTGGATCCATTGCTCCGTGTCCGCTTCTCTGGAGCAGCAGAAAACAACCTTTCTCCCTCCTCTATGTGACATCCTTTTATATATTTGAACATGGCTATCATATCACCCCTTAACCTCCTCTTCTCCAGGCTAAACATGCCCAGCTCCCTTAGCCGTTCCTCATAAGGCATCGTTTCCAGGCCTTTGACCATTTTGGTTGCCCTCCTCTGGACACGTTCCAGTTTGTCAGTGTCCTTCTTGAACTGTGGTGCCCAGAACTGGACACAGTACTCCAGGTGAGGTCTGACCAGAGCAGAATACAGTGGCACTATTACTTCCCTAGATCTAGATGCTATACTCCTATTGATGCAGCCCAGAATTGCATTGGCTTTTTTAGCTGCCGCGTCACACTAAGTTTAGGCCTAAAGTTTTCCTTCTTCTAGATGGGCTACATTCCCAAGTTTATGAGACCCATCTGCCCCTCACTTCCTTCTACAGCATGTGAAGAAACCACCTTCTTGACCATTGGACCCACTACTGGTCTTTCCAGCTCAATCTGCTGAAGTTTCTCTTCCCATTCAGGGGATGACCCTAACTCACTGAAGGTTTGAGACCCAGCAGCTACCCTCACCTGGTTTACTCAGCCAGTCTAAGCCATTCCCGGGGTATGTCTGCTGTCACACGTTGACAGCTTCTAGGAGCCACAGGTGATAGTTGAGTGCAGGGTGGGGACCAAAGGTGGAAAAGCTACCCAAGAAATAGCACAACATATCCCCTACCAGAGGAACTATCCCTCCTCTAACACCCCCCCCCACATACATAGAAGGTCATTTGTTGTGAGCAGACAGCTTCAACATATTTTCTTCACTTGACCATGAAATCACAGCCTACTGAATCACACAACACCCCCCTTAAAAATGATATAACTATGACACTGTAGCTAAAGTTCTGAGAAGCTTCTATGAAATATTTGAGGCATGCTCAAAGTGGCACTTCCACATGTACCCCCATCTCTGACACAGCTGATTCCTAAGCCATCTTCCTCAAGGTAAGTTTCCATTACCTGAAATGACAAGCTTTATGTTGAACCTTGAGTTCTGCATAGATTCAGTCCAGGGGAGAGAAATATGCCGAGGATCAAATGTGAAATGAACAGTGAATATATTATGCTTATTTCCTTTAATTTATTTGTTGTGGTAAACATTTAATGCAGAATTAATTAGAAATGGACGGCTTATTAATTACAGATTAGACTGTATGTGCCCAATTCACACATCTACACAACGTAAATGTTATTGTGCATCAATAAAACATTTTCCGTTGATCGTATACCTCAGTTATTATTCATAGCTATCAATACTTTTCTCTAAGTGCTCTGCATTATTTATGTAATGTGCTAGCCATTAAAGCTCATGCCATATTTTTCTCCCCAGAATGGTTTGCCCTGCTTGCTTATAGCTCGTTTTGACAAATTAACCAGTGATACTAGAAGTGCAGCCCTTGCTTCCTTTTGCTGATGCTCTTTCTCTTTGCCTTCTTGGTGCAAGTGAGGGCAAAGAGGGCTCAATTACCCTCACAAGCACATGTTTGAGGTTTGGTGCATCACTAACCCTAGTGAAATTCTCAAATCTGATTGCACCACAAGTGGATGCTGTGTTAACACAGACTTTGTTAAAGGAGCCTGGGGAGAGGGGAGCTCAAATTTAGACATGTATTAGTTTTTTGGCATTGGATTAGATTCCCCAGCTACTTTTTTTCTCTGCATTTCCCTGGGGAAAAGGAATTATGGAAATGCCCACAGACACAAAACTGAACCTTTAGCATCATTGGCCCAGCCCTTCCAGTAGAGATTTAGCAGCTTCTTCTGTTTTATCCTTTAAAGTCTTCTGAAAACCTTTCTTTATGACCAGGCTCATGCAGACAATTAAGATAAACATCTGCTGTAATCGTTAGCTAGTGATCTGTTTTAGATTTTTATGAGGTTTTTTCTTATTGCGTATATATAATAGTTGTAAAGAGCTTTGATTTTTTAAAAAATAAAATTGTGCTATACAAGTATTTTTTAATAAACAAGCAAACAAAACAAGTACAAAATGCAAGGTGTGTAAATGAGAAGGAACTACACAAAGATAAAAGGTAGATATTTGTCTCTTATATATTTTAAGGCAATAATTACCTACATCCTTACCTTAAATACTAGTTCCCCTATCAAACCGTTCCAGGTCCCATTCTCCAGGGGGCGCCCATACTTGTGATCTGGAGCAACATAAATTTCATACGTGAAGCCAAGATATGTGGATAAGGATTCTAAGACATCGATGGAAAAGCCCTGGTATTTCTTTGGTTTCCCCAAAACATTTTCTGACACCATCACAAATGGCTCCTCCTAAACAGGGAAGAAAGAGAGGAATCTGAAGTTGTAGCAATGTAATGACTTTTTGCACTGACTGCAATGGAAAGAAACATTTTCAAAAACTTGTTTTCTGTTATTTCTATGATTCTATGAATTATTGTTACAGCACTGCACCACTTTCCATAGCAGAACAGCCTTCCACACTTGTCACTCAAACCAGGGCAGTGTCAAATTGCTATCAAACTTTCTATCAGCAGCATCATGAGGATCCCTGCTAAAAACACAGCAGATAATCCAGCTACTTGTGGCAAACCATCTTTCAAGATTGCCTTTAGCTGGCCTTTGGCAAGTTGTTATGTCTCAACTTCAGTTCCTAAGCTGTACGTTGAAAGCTGCCACCCAGACTGGCTGTGGAAAGGAATAAAAACTTTGAACCATGTATGCATAGCATTTTGCACTTTAAAAAATTCATTTTTCATGTTTAAAAGTTAGGTTTTAGTCCCCAAAGTTCAGGGAAGTGGTTCAAATTCTATCGGACCATGCCTACCTTTCTTGTACTGCCATGTACAAGGGAAGTTTTTAACGTGTGATTTTACTGTATTTTTGGTTTTATGGAAGCCGCCCAGAGTGGCTGGGGAGGCCCAGCCAGATGGGTGGGGTATAAATAATAAATTATTATTATCGTTATCATCATCATCATCATCATCATCATCATCATCATTATTATTATTATGATAGATTGCATGCATGATGAACTGCTGCAGTATCATGAAAGATGGAACATGATATGTGATGCTTGCTGCATCACAATGGGATCCATTTCATTTGATGCAGCCTGACAATGAGGACAAGGAGTTTGTAACAACAAAGCCAACATGTTCCATTGGCACTCTCAGCTTATTAAAGTTCACCAGTAGCGGCTTACTCACACTGACCACATGACTGCGGACAAACGCCGGCTCCCTCGGCTTGTAAAGCGAGATGAGCGCCACAACCCCAGAGTCGCCTGTGACTGGACTTAACGGTCAGGGGTCCTTTACCTTTGCCTTTTTATGCATGGTTTATTGTCTGTGTGTTTGGCTGCTTGGTTTTAAGTCATTTTGGGTTTCCCTGGGCAAGATAAAGCAACTAACAAATTTAAATAATAATAATAATAGCCTCTATGATTTGTTTTTATATTGAATATGCTCTGTGTATGGTTTTGTTATTGTTTGTATGGTTCTGTGTCAGTTTGTACATATGCTTAGGATAAATGAATAAAAAACTATCAAATAAAATATTTTCTCCTCCTTTATACACCCAACTAACTACTGCATTCTGCAGGACAAGGCATCCTGCAGGTACAATTCTATTCAGTCATTCTGCATGGTGTCATGATCAGGCCTTCCCTGTGGTGGCAACTAACCTTTGGACAGACACAATTTACACTGTCTTTGTAATGACTGTTGCAAACTTTCCTATTTTAACAAGTCTTTTAAGAGGAGATTTTTATCCCAGCCCATACTTTTATTGGATTCAAAATTGTTTAGATGTTTGCAATTGTTTCAGCTGCTCTTATATGTGTAACTTTTGAAAATTGTTTGAACTGTTTTAATACAAGCAATTTCATTAAATATGATTTTATTGTAATGTGGAATTGCTTTGAGAAGTTCATAGGAAGCAATTCATAAATTAAATAAAATAACAACAATGGTTTAAAACAAGAAACTTCTATCAATCTGCAGCAGCCAAAAGTAGACATTATTCAACAAAAGGATCACATTAAATAGTCATCCAACATAGTTTTATTATAATCGCATGAAACATGATCTCAAAATAGGTTATTAGAAATGAAAATGGAGAATCATTTCAGTTTTCCTCAGTGACTACTCCCTGCCACATACAAAAATAAGAATATCAGAAATATTACGCCACTGAAAACCTGTGTGCTTATTAAAGAAAAGCAAATAATAAATTAGTGATAGCCATTAAGGTGTCAGATTCCCAATGCAATAAATCTGATCAGCTAGAGTAAATGAGATCTTACACACACACACATCTTTGTAGTTTATCAGTCCAAATATATTATGCAGTGTTTCCTGGATCTCTTTGGAAGGGGAAAATGAGTGGTTTAAGAGACAATGTTTCATATATTAGGATGGATTTATTCACATCAGTTGTCAGGTTTATTAGGTAATAGTGGCTCATAATTCAGAATTAGAATTTTGTTAGTCAAAAGTGCATGCTAATTGTTCATCAGATTTATAAGACAGTTTGAAGCATGCAAGCAGCTTTGTATTAGATTCTAAGATTTCATTAATGAATGTGCAACAGCTGGCAAGTAAGGAAGTTCAGACTGGTTTCCATTGTGTGAGACACAGACAACAGGAATTTGATTTCAGAAAGGCTTTTGACAAAGTCCTCCATGATATCTTATGATATCTTATGATATCTTATGGACAAGCTGGTAAAATGTGGGCTGGATAGGTGGATTTGTAGCTGGTTGACTGACCAAGCCTAAGGAGTGCTCACTAATGGTTCATCATCATTCTGGAAAAACGTGACAAATGGGGTGCCACAGGGTTCTGTACTGGGTCCATTGTTCAACATCTTTAATAACAACTTGGATTAAGGAATTGGTGCAAGACTCATCAAATTTGCAGATAACACCAAACTGGGAAGGGTAGCTAATGCCACAGAAGACAGAATCAGGATTCAAGATTATTTTAACAGATTGGAGAACTGGGCCAAAACTAACAAGTACTACAATTAGGCAGAAATAACCAGCTGCACTGACATAAGGTAGACACATAGCTTGCCAGCAGTACATGTGAAAAGGGTCTAGGGGTCTTAGTAGACCATTGGGCTGCATCAATGGAAGTATAGTGTTGAGATTAATGGAAATCATAGAACCACTTTGTTCTGCCCTGGTCAGACCACACCTGGAGTACTGTGTCCAGTTCTGGGTACCACCGTTTAAGGAGGATATTCCAAGCTGGTTTGTGTGCATAGGAGGGTTCCCAAGATGATAGAGGATCTGGAAACCAAGCTTTATGGAATGGTTGAAGGAGTTGGGTAAGTTTAGCCCGGAAACGAGGAGACTGATAGGAGATATGAGAGCCATCTTCAAATATCTATAGGGGTGTCACATGGAAGATGGAACAAGCTACAGTGGTACCTCGGGTTAAGTATTTAATTCGTTCCGGAGGTCCGTTCTTAACCTGAAACTGTTCTTAACCTGAAGCACCACTTTAGCTAATGGGGCCTCCCACTGCTGCTGTGCCCCCGGAGCATGATTTCTGTTCTCACCCTGAAGCAAAGTTCTTAACCCGAGGTACTATTTCTGGGTTAGCGGAGCCTTTAACCTGAAGCATCTGTAACCCAAGGTACCACTGTAGTTTTCTCCTGCTTCAGAGTAGGACCTGAACCAATGGATTCAAGTTACAAGAAAGGAGATTCCATCTAAACATAAGGGAAAACTTTCTGGCAGTAAGAGCTGTTTTACAGTGGAAGGGACTCCCTCAGAAGGTGGTGGACCCTCCTCAGCTGGAGGTTTTTAAGCAGAGGTTGGATGGCCATGTCTCTGGGATGCTTTAGTTGAGATTCATGCATTGCAAAGGGTTGGATCAGAGGACCCTTGGGGTCCATTCCTACTCTACAATTTCATGATTCTAACTGACCTCACAAACATTGCAAGATATTAATATTTTTACTGAGCATGAAAACAATAGCTATACTTGGACTTTTTCAGCCTTTGGACTATGACTAGTTCTTGTAAGCCACATGACTTTTGTGGAGAACTTCTATCAGCATTCAACTCACCAATGAATCTTGAGCTGGTGATAATGATGAGTTGATGGAGGGGGACATAACTCAGTGCCAGACCATGTTTCCCCCCCAAGTAGTCCCCTTTCTCCCTGTTAAGGTCTTGTCTTTGGCAGGCCTCCAGCAGCACCGACACCTGGACATGGAGCCAGTAATAAATACCTGGCTGGGACGGGGTAACCTCTGGTGGGCTAGATGCACATGATTCATCCCCTACTATGGTGCTTGAATTTTAAAAGGTAACAAGGTGGCAGGGATAAAGCCTCAGGCAAGTGACTGAGGCATCACTGCAGTGTTTTACCCTGGGAAAAGCTTTGCATCTTGATTTTGTCTTTTTTAAAAAATATTTTAAAGTTTCAAAAAGTAAAAATCGAATTTTTACATACACACACACTTGTTTACATTAAACCATAGTCCATATCAGTACCTATGGGGTTCCCTGAACCCCTGGACTTTCCACCACTTGGCTTCCAAAATTCATCTTCCTTTTTTAACTGCATCTAATTGCATTTATCCAAATTATTATACTACATTTTTATCCCTTGTTGTTTTAAATCCTAACATTTTTATAATTTTACAGTGTTCTTTAATATATTCTATAAAGTTATGCCATTCTCTATTAAATTTGTTAACCTCTTGTTGCCTGATCTTCCCGGTCAGCCTTGCCTTCTCCGCATAGTCCACCATCTTCATTATCCATTCTTCTTTTGATGGGGCTCTTTCCATCCCTGGGCAAATAACATTCTTGCTGCTGTCGTTGCATACATAAACAGTACTTTCTTATCCTTCGGTAATTACTGAAAGAATTACATCTTGATTTTGTCAATGGAGGCCCCTAGTAACTGGGCTACTAGAAAATACTTCTCAACTGGACTACAGGTTTTAATTAACATGTCAAACATGTTTGATGATTACGAAAACATACTTCTGTTATGAAGAGTTAATACCACTAGGCTTATTTTGCATACATACATCTATCTGTCAGAACCTTTATTTGTTAGTTTCTTTGCACTGTCTTTCCATCTGACCTCACTGCTTACTGCCACTTCCCTGGGAATAAAACTTCATGCATTTGAGGAAGCAGGACTCCTATGGCAATAATAAATGTGTTAAGTCTTCAAGTTGCCACAAGAGTCTTGCTCGGTTTTGCTGCAACAGGCAAATGCGGCCACCCCTCTGGAAATCTCAGCCGGGAGATTTTAGCTTCTCACTGAAACCATGGAAACTGTCTTATTGGTTTCAATTAGAAAGAAAGAAAGTATAAAGGGGGTGACAGTGGGCCAAAACCAATATAAAGTTAAAGCCTTTGCCGACGATCTAGTCTTGATGGCGGAGGAACCGCTGGAAACTGCAACAGAGATACTGGAGGAAATTGAAAAATTTGGAGAGGTGGCCGGCTTTATAATTAATAGGAAGAAAACCAAAATCTTGGCTAAAAATATGGAAAAAATAGAGATGGACCGTCTGCAACAAAAAACGGGAATAGAAATCGCCAAAAAAGTGAAATACTTGGGATTATGGCTTACGCCAAAGAATATTGATCTGTACCAAAATAACTATGTTTCGGTGTGGAAGGGAATTAAGAAGGATCTGGAAACATGGAATAGGCTTAAATTGTCTTTCTGGGGAAGAATCTCAATGATCAAGATGTCAGTTTTACCGAAGATGTTGTTTCTTTTCCAGATGCTACCAATTTTGAAAGGAGTAACGATTTTTAAAGAATGGCAGAGAATGATCTCTAGATATATCTGGCAGGGCAAAAAGCCGAGAATCAAGCACAAATTACTGACAGATGTAAAAGAAAGGGGAGGCTTCGCCCTGCCGGACCTAAAGCTATATTACGAAGCAGCTTGCCTCTGCTGGCTAAAAGAATGGATTAAATTAAAGAATACAAAGCTCCTAGATTTGGAAGGATTCGATGCCAGGTCCGGATGGCATGCGCATCTTTGGAAAGAAAGGAAGAAAGGATACAGCTCATTTGAAAACCACATCTTTCGCAAATCGTTACTGGAAGTTTGGGACAGATACAAAAATATATTGGAAACAGGGGTCCCACATTGGCGATCCCCGTTAGAGGCTATGGGAGTTAAGAAAATTAATATGAGAAGCGATTGGGCCACCTATGCTGATCTGGTGAGGAAGGAAGGGGATAAGTGGAAGATTAAACCATATGAACAAGTAAAAGAATTTGTCTACGATTGGTTACACTACCGCCAAGTAAACGAAATGTTTAAAAAGGAAGAGAAAGAAAAAGGGTATAAAGAAAAAGACTCAAAATTTCAAACAGAAATTGTAAACAACGACTGTAAAATAATCTCTAAAATGTACAAAATTTTGCTGGAATGGCATACAATGGATGAGGAGGTGAAGGGAGTTATGATTCAGTGGGCTAAAGATCTAGGTTATAATATAGATTTGGATGATTGGCAAAAAATTTGGAATGAAAATTTGAAGTTTACCGCATGTGTCACATTAAGAGAGAATACAATGAAGATGGTCTATAGGTGGTATATGACACCAACAAAATTATCAAAAATGTATAAGACTTGCAACAAGTGCTGGAGATGCAGGGAGAAAGAAGGCACATTTATGCATATGTGGTGGGATTGTAGAAAAGTAAGGGGGTTTTGGGAGATGATATATAAGGAATTAAAGAAAATGCTAAAATATAGCTTTGGTAAAAAACCAGAAACCTTCCTGCTGGGGATAACAAGAAGGGATATAAGTAAGGGAGACTGCAAATTGTTCCAATATGCGATTACCGCAGCAAGGACACTGATAGCTCAAAGGTGGAAACAGGAAGAGGTCCCGAACCTGGAAGAATGGAGGGCAAAACTAATTGAGTACGCAGAACTGGATAAATTAACGGGGAAAATTAGGTATCAGAAAGATCATAGATTCTTAAAGGACTGGGGAAAATTTACGGAGTATTTGGAAAACATATGTGAGGAAGGTACAACGCTAGTATGTTTTAAAACAGCTTTGTGAATAATAGGGAATATCACCAGAAGGTAAAGAAGACTAAAAACATAAAATATAATGGAAATATTGTTATAAAGGAATGTGTGGATAAGGTTTAAACTACGAATGATTGCCAGAAAAGTTGTGGGAGGTCCAAACAAGACAAATAATGTGATATGTAAACGGAGATGTTGAGTGTGTTTCTTTTTGTGGAAAACTTAATAAAAATTTAAATGTCAAAAAAAAAGAAACCATGGAAACTGTCTTTATGACAATTTGCAATCCGATGTAATTGTTAATCCCCAGGGGTATATTTCAACAAATAACAGATGCAGATCGAAACCCAAAAATCTTTTTCATCTTTCTCCTGGAGATAAAAGGGCAATTATTTTATTTCTAGCTAATGTTTGATGATGGTCAGAATAAAAAGTGAACCTATCTGGAGATGGCTAGTGAGACCGCACAGCTGGAAAAGAAAAGAGAACTCAAAGCGACAGTTGAGGAGGGATTTCCCCCCCTTTGGCCTTTTATGAGACCCAAGAATATACTGACACTTCATTACTCAGGGCATGAGTTCAGTTAGGGTAACATGAGTTTGCTAAATGGTTTCACAAACACTCTCATCAAATTATAGGGAATGTGCAGATGTGATTTCTGCTGATTGTCGTTCACCGGCTCCCTGCTGAGGAATCAGAGGCGTTATCACCTTCTCTGTTCCCTGCAAGATATATCTGGAGATGAAGAGGAAGGGCCTCAGGAAAGAGAGTTTCATAAGACATTTGCTGATCAAAATAAAGAGCTCTCTTAATGCTAATTCACATATTGTGTGTGTATGGAAGGGGGCACTGTTTCCATTCTGGTAATGCTGGTCTTAATCCAGCACCTCAGAAAACCTTGCTTTAACCTCTTCTCACCCACCAGGCTGACATTGTGCTTGATGTGCTGTTGTAAGACAAGATGCTCTAGCAGAGCAGCACTGAGCAAAGCAGCATGGGGCAGGGAAGGGGGCTAATGCTAAGAGCTTCTGAGCTCTATTCCAAGTCTCCTCAGTTATGTGGGTGTTGACTTCTTAGATGTCTCACCCTGTACATATATGCAGGGCTTTTTTCCAGCCAGAACACAGTTCCAGCCCCACTCAGGTGGGTGCCATTGCCATTCTAAGAGAACAAGAAAGGCATTTACGGTGGGTTCCAGCACCTCTTTTCTAGAAAAAATAGCACTATGTATATGAAATACATTCCCAGGAAGGTTGGGGCTGTAATGTCCTTCCAGCACTAAGAAAAGTCCATTCTATTTGCCCAGGTCTTTTGCCACATCAACTAGCTGGCTTTAATCTGTTACTTTTATTTTATTTTTGCTAGCTTTTAATGTATGTTTGTTGCTCTGCTGCATTCATTTATGTTTGTGACTGTATTGTTCATGTTTTGATTTTGCTTTGATTTATTCGAGAGCTTGTGCTGAAGATTGGCATATCAATCTGCAAACAAACTTCTTTTCTGTAAGCAAAGTTGTCCTTGAGCTCCTTTCACTACTTTCCTCTCAAGTCAGGTTTCCTAATTTCCCCAGCATCCAAGGGTGCCATTGTTTCTAACATCATTGTTCTAAAAAGCACAATGGAGGAGCACAAAAGGGATAGAGCTCATTAGTACAGCACATGTTTTGAATGCAGAAAGTCCCAGGGTTTAGTCCCTGGTATTTCCAGTTTAAAGGAAAAAGGATAGCTTTTGGGTAATGCAGTAGCTGAAAGCATGGTGGAGCTGCACCACTCACCTGACCTCCCTCTGGCTGTGTTGTTGCTGCATACCAGGGTGGAGGAGGACGGATGAGGTCAGCATGGTACAAATATAGCAGCAGGAGCACTGTACTGGCTCTGCCACACATTTGCACCATGCCAGCCTCAGCACAGTCTCGTTCCTCTCCCTTGTCCATCCTGATCTGCAGCAGCAACTCAGCTGGAGGGAGGTCAGGTGAACAGCACAGCGCAGCCCACCACACTGTCTTCCACTGATGTGATGGAACCCACCATGTGGAACAGCCTCCTTTTGGAAACAAAGCATGTGGTTTCTGTTCTATATTTCTGGAATATGATGAAGACTTTTCTATTCACCCTGACATTTCCATCTGCTGGGTATTTTAGTTCTACAGCAAACCTTCTCAGAACTAAAATACCCAGCAGATGAAGTTAGACAACAGATCAACAGAGCCAGACTGATACCCAGAGAGAACTTGCTGCAAGACAGACCCAAAAAAGAAAATAACAGAACACCTCTAGTCATCACATACAGCTCCCAAGTTAAAACAGTACAACGCATCATCAGAGATCTACAACCTCTCCTGGACAATGACAGTTCTCTTTCTCAAGCTCTGGGAGGAAGACCTTTCATTGCCTACAGACAGCCACCCAATCTTAAACAACTCCTAACCCACAATAATACTACAACCAGACTTAACACAGACACTGGCACCAGAGCCTGCAATAAACCCAGATGCCAACTTTGCTGCCACATACACCCGGACAACACCATTACTGGCCCCAACAACATCACACATACCATCTCGGGACTATTTAATTGCTCATCGTCTAACATTGTGTATGCCATCAAATGCCAACAGTGTCCTTCAGCTCTCTATATTGGACAAACAGGCCAAACCTTACGCCAAAGAATAAACGGACATAAATCTGACATCAAGAATCACAGAACAGAGAAACCAGTAGGAGAACACTTCAATCTCCCAGGACATTCTATACAAGATCTCAAAGTAGCTGTTTTACTACAAAGGAATTTCAGAAATAGACTGGAAAGAGAAGCTGCTGAATTACAACTCATTACCAAACTTAAAACCATGAAAAGACCTGGGCTGAACAAAGACATTGGATTCTTATCTCACTATACATAACTAAACCATTTCTCACCTTCCCACCCCTTGCCTTTTCCTGTAAGACCTATTACAGTCGTTAAGAGTCGTCAAGAGGCTCTCTCAGCTATCTGCCTATCTCCCATTCCCACCACCCTTCTGAGTAACACCCCTCCCCACCTTCTCACTATATAGAAGGATCTGGCAACTTCTGTTTCAGTGTATCTGAAGAAGTGTGCATGCACACGAAAGCTCATACCAAGAACTAACTTAGTTGGTCTTTAAGGTGCTACTGGAAGGAATTTTTTTATTTTGACTATGGCAGACCAACACGGCTACCTATCTACTACAATTCACAAATGGTATCTCTCAGTGCAGGTCTTAAATGGGACACTTCACTTGAGGATCTCATTCTGCTACTCCAGTGGACCAGATATCAAACAGCCCACAATGATTGTATGCCATCATGCTAAATCACAGTTTAGTGTGACAAGTATTGTGCTCTTGCTTGCCCTTTCCTCCTTATGCCATGCCTGTGAGAATGGAAACTGTTGCCTTATTTTCAGTAAACAATTGTTCAAGAGTGTCATCCGAGGCTTAAGTTGTGGTTAATGTTAACCATGGTTTGTTTGTTTTTTAAAAAGCAGCCCCACAATTTATGGTTTGAATCGACCCATTTCAAGCATACCATATTTAACTTTAACCACAGTTTAATTACCCAGATTACGTGGCAAAATGTGTTTAATCTAAAATGGATGTGAAAGCTTCCAAACATTTTCTTACAGCCACACTAGAGGCAGAGAGGGGAATGGAGAGCGCACGAGCCAAGGTTTGACCAGGCTCATTTTCAGCATTCCGAACCATAGTGTGATGTCCAAATGCAGCCTAAGTGTTCCTTCTCTCCAAGTATACTTTCTAAGTCCCATCAGCCATAAGCATTGGCCATGCTGGGTAGAGCTGGTGGCAGCTGGAGCCCAACAACATCAAGAGGATGAAAGGTTCCCCATCCTTGCTTGCCTAAGACAAGCAGAGGAGAATTCTGAGCACTCTAATTGCACTCTGTCCCAGTGGTGCTCTAAACGCAGCCTCAAACTAATATTTAAAAAGTTTTAAATAAACCCACAAGCTGCAAGAATACATATTGATTTTAAGATTTATTAATTTTTGCCCTTTTCAAAAATGGTGGATGTTGGTGAGCTCAGAGAACTGAATGATGAGCTGCCACCCCTTCTTCCTCTCTGGTGACAAGGAGCAGACATTCAGTAAAAAGGAGGTACTTAGAAAAGTCAGAGTATCTGCAAACCACTGTTCAAATGCCAATTTCAAGCTTACATGCCCTTGTTACCTTCTTTGACTTCTCCAAAGTTTTAGCTCCCCAAGTTTCAGTGTTAATCATTCTGGACTTTATTCCCCACAAGCTTTCAGAAAGAATATGGAGGCACCAATACTTCATTTTCTTGATTGCTTTATTGACCACTGTTCCATCGTTTACACTTGGGCAAAGAATGGCATAGCAGCTTGTTATTTTTAATTGAACAGCAAAATGCATTACCTTGATGTTGGGAATCAATGGCTAAAATTTAATTGAAACATTTAATATTCTAGTTACAGAAGCTCTACTGCTAACAATAAGATGATTTTTTTAAAAAGTCTGAACAGATAATAGGCTAAAGGGAAAACACAAACACACACAATGAAGCATCTTCCCCCATAAGCAGCTGGCCAAGAAAGACCATTAAGAAACGGTGGATATTAAGGCTATGTCTAGACAAGGAAGGAGTAGAGTAAATGAGAATGATAACTGTATTTCAGGACCTAGTTTTCTTATTACTGGCTTGGCTCTCAGGTCCCAGTGAATTTCAGACTCAAAGAAAAGTTTATGCAGACCACTGGCTCATTGGGCTATCTACCATCACTGCACTTTTTCCATGAGACTGCTGTCCTCTGTATGTTTTTGAACTATGGCCGTGCTGTCTAGCAGTAAAGGGGATTGTACTCCAAAACATACGGAGGGCACCAGGTTGGTGAAGGCTACTTTAAGCAATCTCTGCTTCAGGATCAGGAACAAGGATCAAGTACAGGATCCCCAAAGATAAGAGAAAATCTCTCTTTCTGCAAACATCTCAAAGGGATTTGATGATTGCAGCGGTTGGTGACAACCAAGCTTTTCATTCCCAGTTCTCTGCTAATGGAACCTATCCTAGAGGAAGCTTTTGAAAAAAGAAGTTGAAGGTCAAAGATGCTCCACTATGCCTGATTTCGCCACTAAGATCCCATTACCACAGCCCAGATACTGTTGCTGCTTTGGGATCCTCCTCTCCACGCTTCGGAGGCTGAAACTTGACAGTTGCATGATTCTTGTGCATATTCTGGAATAGCAGTTACTCCCAGGGTAAGTGCTCTCCCAAAATATTTTTTCCAACTATATGCCATTGTCTCTCTCAGCTTTCAGTCACATTATATTTAGCTTTATTGTTTCCGTAATAATGGTCTCCATGATAGGTTTCTGTTACTTGTCACTGTGCAGTGCTTGGAGTCACAAGACTCTGTTTACATTGCAAAGAGATTCCAGACTGTTGGAAGTCTCACAGGAGACGGAAGATGGATGTTGATATTACTAGTTTCCTGTTTCTTTGTATCCAGTTGCTTCTCTGCTCTCACAGAGAGCGGATGTATATTTCTTTTCTGTCTGCGTAGTTAGAAATAAAACTCTTTGCAATGTAGCTCATATTTCTCATCCTTCTGCTGCTGGATACTCTGCATAACATGCCTGGAGCCTCATCAAAGGCTCAGGTTGTGAATCACCGTCAGAGGACTCAACCGGAGGAGTAGCTCGGTCGAACACTCCACACCTCAAATTAATCTTTCTGGACCCACGCTTTTTCCAGGCAAACATTGTCTGTGTCCTCTTCTGGTCCTATGGCAAGGCTGTCTCAGCACCACGGAGAGCTCCTAGTGCACAACTTGTTCTGACAAGGCTTGGAAGTGAACTGAGGTCTTTTGAGCCCCGGTCTCCAGTCCTCCCATCCTATGTTCTACTATCTCTAGCCCATCTCTCCCAAGACCCCCCCCCCATGGAGAACTATAGCCTCTTAAAGGGTGGACCATCTGGCCTGATAGTGGGTACTTCTCCTGCATTCTAGATGCACTCCGTCTGTTAATGGACTGTAGGAGAACTTGGTCCCTCAAACCAACAGAAATATGCCTATGAGGGCACCTGTGAGTCCTGGAGATGTGACATCTGGTTCACTGGGCTGCTACATGCCAGCCTCAGTGGTCTCTTGATCACCAAGGAGCCAGAAATCTAGCCTGGTTCCTTATACGGCAGCACTGTGACCTCTGACTCTGTGTCCTGGGCTGGATCTAGACACATCAAATAAGCATTGTAAACTTTGTATGAGAAATCACACTGGCAAGAATGGAACTCCACATCGACATCTGGTGTCAGTGTTTTAATGCATATACATACAACACATATAAAACATTTTTCTTCACAAATCTAGCTGAGTTCTTGGTGACTACAGGACTCTGGAATCCTGACAGTCTAAAACAATTTTCTTTCTAATGTAGGAATGAATAACTTACTTTTAAGCACTTGGAAAAAGGTAGCCCCCACCTCTGTCCCTCTGTAATTCATGCACTGGGCACCAGTATGAACTAGAACTCCCTGACCGATTGTGCTCCATAAGATTAAGATTAGAATATTCATTCAACCATGAATGCCTTGTCAACCTATAAAATGGCCTTAGAAAAAGTTTTTAACCGCAGTTAGCTGCTACACTGAAAGCAATTAGATCTGTTTAGATACAGGATTACCTGAGGATTTTTTTAGAAGTGCCAACAATTTCAAAACCCATATTACTTACTGCATGTTATCTGTTTTAAATTAAAAATGACTGCCTCCCAGGAATCTCATAAAGCATATTTCATTTTTAGTGACAGGTTCCAATCCAAGGCCTGGTGTGGCTAGAAAGAATAGCAAATAGCCAAGTGCTTCTGTCATGCATCAATCTTCATGATGATTTTATTCATCCAACAATAAAATGAGCCCATTTATCAGGGAGGCTGTAAATTACTAGCATTTCAGTTTTTCTTCATAGGTTTTTGCTAGGAGACAGCTGTTCTGCTCTCCTTTCTTCTGACTGAGATGTGAAGCAGAGAGAACAGCAGAAAGCAAAACAGAAAGTTCTGTTGCCTTGCCATCACCCAGTTTCTGTCAGATAAAGATTCCCAACAAATCCTAATGTAACCATCAATTATTTCAAAAATAGGCTTTTTTCCAACATGTGTTGATTGTATGCTTTGCCAAATAGTAGTAGTAGTAGTGGTGGTGGTGGTAGTACTGGTTGTTGTTATGAACATTACTATCATTTCTGTAGAAATGGGACCTGCAACACAATTCACCTCTCCCACCTTTCCATCCACCTTCCTATCCATATTCTTTGGCAATTGAAGAAACTGTGCCCTATTTATTTCTGCTTGGGGCGTTCCCTACTAAGAGTTTTTCCTTAAAATTTTGTATTGGTAGTTCTGCAAAACCCGGGGGGTGGGGGAGGTCCACTGGGCCAGCTGATACCCTTTTTCTTTTGTGTGGGTGATGCCATTTAGACAACATAAATAGCAGCACTCACAGCCTGAACATAATGGTACTTTACAGAACAACAGTATGACCCGTATCTGTCCCGAGGATCTTACTACTACATTAAAATAGAAGGAAGAGAAGGAGAGACAAGAGTAGCAAGAAACAAATGTGAGAATTCACAGTGGCACCTAATTGGACTTTGTTTTTGAATAATCACAACACACATGCAACACACACATAAACACAACAGGCCTATTAGGTGAAAAAGGTAGTGAGATCATGCCTTGTTCAAGGCCATCCCACTGAACAGGGTTTGTAAGCAAGATTAGATGTTTTATTGTACAAATGTCCAATCTCCCCAAATCACTGCACCATATTGGTCCCACAGAAAGCAAGATGGAAGGAAGAGGAGACTAGGATCTGTTTAGTGAGAAGAGTGAATAGAAACAGAGAGTGGGTGGGGGACTGTCAGGGAATTGGAGGCAGAGAAGGGGGAGAGAATGGGGACCTATAGAGATAAGCCTCCGATAGTTAGCAGTTGTACTTCCTCGGAGGAGGAGGGTGATGAAGGGTTGTCAGGAAGCAATGAATCGGAGAGGGGGGAGCAGCTTCCGGGGCCCAGCCATTCTCGTAACAGAGGAAGGAAAGGGGGAGGGTTCCGGAAGTGGCTATGCTGGAAGAAAGAGAAAAAAATCGGCAGTCTCTGCAACTGACACTCCATGATGCAGATGTACTCTCAGAGCTCCGTGTAAATAGCAGCAAGAAACCAATAAATATTGTAAATATGGCTGGATTCCCGGACTCTTATCTTTTCTAGCACTCACCAATCAACCCCTGATAGGGACAGATATTGTACACCCCTCTTCACAGTCCCTCTTCTTTCTCTGAAATCACCAATTTGTTTAAAGAAAAAGATGTGGGCAGCCTTTCTCAACCTATGTGTCCCCAGATGTTGTTGAACTACAACTCCCATCACCCCTAGCTAGCAAGGCCAGAGCTCACGGATGATGGGAGTTGTAGTCCAACAACATCTGGAGACCCACAGGTTGAGAACTGCTGCTGTAGACAATGATCTAATAGCAGAACATAGGCTAACTTCCAGTATTCCAAATGACACTTGGTGGATAATTGCAAAGAATGGATTGATCCAGAAAGAAGTGCATGTGCAATGCATTGATCCAACCAGGTACTTTTCATACAAAGTGCTTTCCTGGAGCAGTGCATTCTGTGCAAGAGTCTCAGGAACCAGCAAGTGCTAGATGATTCATTAGTCAACTGATCACTTACTTTAAATGTAAAAACCCACTGGTGGACTGCCACTATAAAAATAAATAGAAGAGACCATGCAAATCTGAAGCAACCCAGCACTTCATATGAAGCAGGGATGGGGAAAGATTCACAATATAAAAGAGTACAAGCGAGCTGTTTTTGTTTTTTAATGAATCCTCCCAATAGCCTTTTTTTTTTTTTTTTGGAGAAAATAAATGAAATACTATTTTTTTAAAAAAAACCAAAGCTTTGAAATAAATGAGTAAGCAAATGGTATCAATACTGGAGAAAAAGACAAGTGTGATGGTACCCTGCGCCATTATTGGCCATCTGAATATATTTGCATACTTCATCTCCCCTTTCTTACGGTTGGCTGTATGAGCCTCCCTTGCTTTATGATGAATATTTCCTTTCAAAGAGAAATAGGCAATGTGTGTTAGAATTCATGATTGTGTGCTAGGATATAGGATCATTTGCTGCACGTCAATAGAAAATATACCAACATGATATAAACAGGCTTCAGGAGGGCGGGCAGAACTGAAATGTCATTACTGTGAAAACAGAACATAATTGTCAGTAGAGTGGTTGACATTAAGTTCTGGAAAGAACACCAGTTCTTTAAAGCAGGTAGTAAGGTAAAGGTAAAGGACCTCTGGATGGTTAAGTCCAGTCAAAAGCAGGTATAGACAATTGGCTGCCTCTAGGCCAGTTATAGACCTGAAGCAATTTCACCCTGGCCCCTGGTGGCCCTATCAAACACATTTTACAGTTGTAAGGAATGGAAATTCCAGCTATAATGTCCCATCTATCTTTAAGATTTTGCATGTAATCTGTAATGTGCCATATTTTGTCTATTATGCTATGCCACTGGGCATTCATGCTCAGGGTCAGCAAAAGGACTGAGCATGCCTTTGGCAAAGGAGCCTCTAGAGGAATCACTCCTATATGTTTGGGCTCCCAGACATGGCCTTACTTGGCTGTGGCAGAAACATACAGTCATTTTAATTTCCCACAAGGTGACCAGAGCAGCACAGCTCAAGGGCATGGCCCTCCAGGTGCTTCTGGACTACAAATTCAAGGAAGTCAAGGAAAGGCTGTAGCTCAGTGAGAGATCATCTCTTTTGCAAGGTAGAAGGTTCCAGGTTCAATTCCCCACATCTCCAGGTAGGGTGGGATAGAACACTCTGCTTGAAACCCAGAAGAACTGCTGCCTCCTGTGTAGACAATACTGAGCTAGATGGATAAATGATCTGAGTCAGTAGAAGGCAGCTTCCTATATTCCTACGGAGAACTAGACTTTTGCCAGAATGAGAGCCCTCTCCTTTATGCTTCAAAGTGAAAGAGTGAGGAGAGAGAGGAAGGAAGATTGCTGGCTAAATCAAGCTGTTTGAGTGTCCCATATATATATATAGAGAGAGAGAGAGAGAGTGAGTAGGGAAAATAGCAATACTTTCAAGGGTGTCAGTGAACACACACACAAAATCAAAATTGGATTCATGGTTTTGGCTCAGTTCTATCTGCTTCTTGCAAGAAAGCTGACAATCTATGTACTGACTTGGGTCACATGCACACCATATATTTTAAACAGTCTCATATCATTTTAGCTATTGTCACTTCCCCCAAATAATCTTGGGGAACTGTCATTTGTCAATGGATGCTGAGAATTGTTAGGAAACCCCTCACAGAGCTAAATTCCAAGTACCCATAACAAACTACTGTTCCCAATTAATGGTATACACTAAAAAATTTCCCTCCTACTTTATATAACATTTTCTCATTACCTCCTTCATTATCCATCATGACAACTAAAAGATTTGAGACAACAAAAGGTACAGTAGGCTAAAATTAGCAACCAGTGCCTACTAATGCTCTCTTCCTAAGCCAGCCTAGATCTGTTGAGAGACAAGTGCATTTTTATTCTTAGGTTGAATAAAGGTTCCATCCCACACAATTGCAACGCGATGAGTAAGCCATAATCATGAAAGCAGAACCCGAGTTTTGTTTTTTGCTGAGCCCTAAATGTGTAATGTCATCAAAGTTCATCAGAGCTGAAAGAGCAATACTATCAGTCCACCTTAACTTTGTGGGCACACAAGTAGATGATAACACACTAAAGTGGAGAGATTCACCTAGTGTTATCTTCCTTTTCTTTACAGCATTCACGCCACTGTCCTAAATAATTTGGGTATTATAGAACAGAAGCCATACTCCTGCTTTCGGAGGAGTGACACCCCAGATCCACATACAGGAACAGTTGGGGAAGGACTAAGGAAGTTAGAGTGGTATTTCATGCTTGGTAAAAGGCATTAAGTCCATGTAGCAGGACTTGAACTTAAAATCTTCAAGTGTGCAGAGGAAGGCACACCCTGTTCCTCCAGCAGGAAGTTCTTGCTGGCACAGCAAATGGGTAATGTAGACCCATTATCCTTCTAAGACTGCCCTAATGCTGGACTTGGGTGAAGAAATTGAGGGGATGCTCATCAAATAACTGGGAGGGGTAGCTAATACAGAATAGTGATTCAAAAAAACCTTTGGAGAACTAGGTCCAAACTAACAAAATGAATTTGAATAGAGACAAATGTAAGGTTCTACACTTAGGTAGGAATAATTGTAGCTAGCTGCACAAATATAAGATAGGGGGCACATGCCTTGCCAGTAGTATGTGTGAAAAAGATCTAGGGATCTTAGTAGACCACAAGTTTAACATGCATCAACAGTATGATACAGCAGCAAATTAAGCTAATGCTATTCTAGGTTGCATCAATCAAAGTCTAGTTTCCAGATCAAGGGAAATATTGTACCACTCTATTCTGCCTTGGTCAGATCATACTTGGAGTACTGTGTCCAGTTCTGGGCACCACAGTTTAAGAAGGATATTGACAAACTGGAACATGTTCAGAGAAGGGTGACCAAGAGGACCAAGGGTCTGGAAATCAAGCCTTATGAGGAATGGTTGAGGGAGTTGGGTATGTTTAGCCTGGATAAGATGAGATTGAGAGGTGACATGATAGTCCTCTTTAAATATCTGAAGGACTGTCACATGGAAGACAGAGCAAACTTGTTTTTTGCTGCTCTAGAGGGTAGGACCCTAACCAGTAGATTCAAGGTATAAGAAAGGAGATTCCAATTAAGCATCAGGAAGAATGTTTGACAGTGGAATGTCCTTCCTTAGAAGTTGATAGACACTCCTTCTCTAGAGGCTTTTAAGCAGAGGTTGGATGGCCATCTGTCATGGATGCTTTAGCTGAGATTCCTGCACTGCAGGCTGTTAGATTAGATGATCCTTGGAATCTCTTCCACTTCTACAGTTCTATAAAATGATGGCCCTAGGGATTGGGACAGTAGACCAGGTGGTTGAAAGAACTGGGTATCTGAATCCAGGCTTTCTTATTTTATAATGTTGTACAACTGAACATGCATATGGGCACATATTAAATATAGATTTTTTATTCAGGTGAAATGTGTTTTCATTGTTTTCTAAACAAAAATTGTTGCGGGGTGAACACCAGCAGGTGTGAGGATGGAGGTGGAATAACCAATCTGTCATGTGTGAAATCCTGAACTTTAAATCTCTCTCTCTCTCAGATCATATGAGCCTATATTGGGGTGGGTAATGGTGCATTTCTTTTTCCTATGCACATAAGTATCAAAGTCACCAGATCTTCATAATATAGTTGTTTGCCAGAAGAACGCATGCTGGCCAGCTAACTGAAATGATAAAATAGAGATGAAATTATAGAAGCAGGGGAAAATACAACGAGAAACTAATTTGAATTATGTTTGATAGGGAACATTCACTGAGCATTTTCATTGCAGGGATATTATGTTCAATCCATTTCGAAACTGTAGCAAGCAAAGTACAAAGACCAGCTTCTGCTACTGTGATGCTACTTTGGTGAACATCAAATTAGCTGGAACACACAAACTACAAATAATACAGCCTTGTCACTTTGCAGTTGCTCACTCCAACTTAGTTTAGTCTAGTGGAAAAGGTACGAGTCTTGTTTACAAAATAGAAAGCATTGAAAAGAAGAAGGGGTTGCTGCTGTGGGTCTCGAACTGAGAGTCCTGTGGGTCAGAAACTGTTTCCCTGTGACCTGTTTGCTGTGTCACTACTAATTCTGGTTGAAGGAGAATCTGCAGACAATTAAAACTGGAACTCATTCACAGCAGCTGAGAATCCTCCTGACTTGGGGGATTAGATGGTGCAATATCAAAAATGAAGATGACAACAACAACAACAACATGCAAACTGCAACAAAGATCCACTAAAAAGAACTTCAGATAACATCCAAAGTAAGTTTCTGTCAGTCTTCTAAAAATGGTGATCTGTCAGTGCCAGATAAGGGACCATAGGTAAGTGGTAGAACACACATTTTGCATGCAGAGGGTCTCAGGTTCAATCACTGGCATCTCAGTAGAGATGCAAAAGGCCTCTGTCATTTTCCACTCTGGAGAACTACTGGCAGTCGAAGTAGACAATGTTAAATTAGATGGATTAATGACATGACTCAGTATGGCCGAGTTGTCATCATGCTGCTAAATGAAGGCAATGGCTCCAACGGCAGCTCAGCCCTGTGCCAGTAAGCCCCATTCTGGTACTCTCCACTGCCTGCCACTTGCACAGATCCCACTGTTCAACAGGTGGAAGAGGCATCACTCCATAGGTGGTGGCTAGCTGCATTCTAGCAGAGCTGTGTGGAGGGGCACCTCTGCCTAATCCATCCCCTCCTCCCAGCCACAAACCACAAAGGTGGTTTGAATTGCTTTGCCAGACTGTAAGTATGTGGGCAGGGATTGTCGTCTTCTTAATCTGTGTATAGCACTTATAGTAAATTTTAACTGTTCAAATCATTGTTAATCATCGTAATCTTTTTCACGCCTTGCTTTGTGCCTGGCATACGACGCAGAATACTCAGAAAGCAAAAGCAAAATATGGCTGACAAGAGTGTAGCGATTGTTTTACTGAACTAATGTAATTCACCCTAAGATTATCTTTAATATTTTCTGAGTGCAGTAATTTGTGTGAAACGGCAATCAATTTGCTGCAGTAATTGGTGGATGACTGCCTCTTATGCATCATTTAGAGCTTGAGCTAACGGGCCCACTTTGTTTTGCCCTTTCCAACTAATGCACATGGCTCACATAACTTAGCACATGGTGATGGAAGAAGCAGAACAATGCATTTAATTCCATGCTGAAATTTAACTCTATTGGTAAAATAATTATTTTGTGGGGTGGCAAAAATTGACAAATATAAGCCTGATGGTACAATAGTCAGTAGAAAAGTTTCACATTATTTTGCTCAAATTGTTGAATAACGTCATAGTTTTGTTGCTTTGCTTTTTCTTCTAAATAGTAGCCAACGGACTGTAAGTGAAGAGCCAAAAGAAAGTATATATATTTTTATGTTTTTTATTTCAAGAGGAAAATCAGATTCTGCTTACCAGCACTGTCACTACACGTAGGACCACCCCACGCATGTTATTCTCCAGCCTTCTGTCTGTTAATGAGCCGTTGAGACCAGTGACAGGATTCCAGCAGCCCAGCTGAAACACAGAAAAAGATGTGTCACTCTGTTGATCATGAAATATGAGCAGTTATTTCTATTTAAAGTAGGGATGGGGAAACCTATCGCCCTTGAAGTGTAGCTGGACTCCAACTTCCATCAACCCTAGCCGGCATGACAAATGGTCAAGAATGATGGGAAGGGTAGTTCAACAAGTTTTCCATCCATGATTAAAAGAGAATATGCTTTGGTTATTATATACACAAAAAAACCATCTCCTATCATCAGTGAAGCAGAAAAGGATACTGAAAAGATTACCGGTACTTCTCCTATATGAACCTGTCTAAAAATTATTTACAGAGGACAAAGACAACATGGTGTCCTCCAGATATTGTAGACTGCATCTCCCAGCATAGATTTGGGTTATTTATTTATCCTTGACTGTTATTTATGCTGCTTGGGGCTGGTGGGAGTCATAATTTACAACGTCTGTAGAGCAACAGGTTGGATAACTTTGATCGCTAGAGAATTTCTTAATTATCCTAATGCCATGTTAGGTTGGCAGAATGGAGAGAACCTATTCCCTGGCTTCAGCTATAATCTTGAAATCACTGCCCATCTTACCACTTCTTCCACCACAGCCTAAATACTTTTATGAATTCTTTTGTCCTTGAGAGGCCAAACTGAATACTAGCGGGCCTTTTCACTGCAATGTTAGCTGAGTTGTGTTTGTTAAACAAAAAATAATTTAATAGCTCTGAATGAGTAAATTGATTGATTTTTTCCTGAAGTTTTTGGTGTCTTTTACTGCTGTTTACAGTTGTTTTTACTTACAAGTATTTAGCTGTCTTGTTGTTGTCCTGATTGTTTCATTGTATTTTGTGGCTTATTTTGAAAGCCTCTTTGGACTCTGTAAAAGCTGGGATAAAACTGATTCATACATAGATATATCCAGGTAGGTGTGTGTATCTATCTATCATCTATCTATCTATCTATCTATCTATCTATCTATCTATCTATCTATCTATCTATCTATCTATCATCTATCTATCTATCTATCTATCTATCTATCTATCTATCTATCTATTCTCAGCATCAGTCAATATTGTAAGGGACCAACAGTAAAACACATAACAGAGATGAGATTTAGTGTGGACTCTGAAGCCAATGAGGAACATTAAAATAGGGATGGCGAAGTTATGGCCCATGAGCCAAATGTTTCCCACCAGGCTTCTCAGTATGAAAGTTGAGACTATGAGGAATTTCAGTGCTACCCTTGTAGATCGTTTTTCAGAGATACTCTTTGACATTTGCTCTAGCAACAACTTTTCTAGAAAAGAGTAGTGCGCATCCCTTTAAACTGAATTCACCATTCTGTTGAAGCCATTTCTCCAGCATCCTTTGGGAAATGCTATCCACTGCTGGCTTGTTGCTAAAAGAATAAAATTAATGTTTTCTTGCAGATAGGTCACTTTCAGGCTCTTGTTCAGCCTCTCCCTGAAGTTAATGGAGAGTTCCTAATTGGCTTAGGATCATCAGAAGAAATCATATGTATTAATAATGTAATTTTTATTCTATATAAGGTGCCTTCGACACTAGGGTATATGAAATGCATGGAACTGCATTTTAATCATCCTTGGCTAGCAGAACACAAGATGCAGCCAAACCCCTTTATCCAGTGTTTGCAACAGTAGGGTACTTTTCAGCAACCTTTGAAGGAAATGAGTGCATGGAGAAGTCAGTCTATAATCTACAAGAGCTAAGAAAGCTTTCAAAGTGGGATTAGAAGGACAAATGAGGTGCACAGGAATGGCCTAGAGCTCTAATCAGCTCCATTGATAGGAGTCTGAATTAGGAAGTTTTTTCCTGGCCCTCTAAAAGAAGTTCAAGGGTATACTCAAACAATTTAGTCATTAATCAAGAGGTCTGGCGTTTGACAGACCCACAAGATGCCAGGTACAAAATTCCAAAAGAAGATTGAAGAATTAGAGTTTATCCACATTTATCTTTTGCCCTGCTCTTTCCAGGCACAGGGCTGCACTTAAAAGCTCTGAATGTGGGGTGTTGTTGTTTTGCCTCTGCGAGAAGCTGCTTTTTGCAATTGGAGCAAATGTCAATTTGCGTTTTAAGAAGATTGTTGTTTGCTCTGATACATCTGTAGGCAGCCCTGCATAGGGTAGGTTTTTAATGTTTAATGGTTTATGATGTTTTTATGTATGTTGGAAGCCACCCAGAGTGTCTGGGGCAACCCAGTAAGATGGGCAGGGCATAAATAATAAAATTATTATCATGGAATAGGACATTCCTATTTTCATAGGAGAAATGTTGGCAGGTATGGAAATGTAGAAAAATAAAATGATGTGCATGGCTGTGTGAACCAGCCTAGAGAGAGACTTAAAAATAAGGCCACAATGCATGGCTGGTGGGCTGTGCTGAGCTTGGCAGGTCACAGCTTGTAAGTGTTGTTCTGTTATATGTGCTGGGGAGCTGACGCCAAGAAATTGTCAACACTCAGAAACAGCATGATCCCCAAAGTTCAATGAATAAAGCCATGCCATAAAATCTGGTTTTAAAATGGTTCTATAGATTGGGGGGGGGGGGCAGACATCAGACCTGTGGGATCTCCTTTGACATTTTTTTGAAGTAGAATCCTAAGATGTTGTTGGATTTCCAACTCCATCAGGCCCAGCCAGCATATCCAAAGGTCAAGGATCATGGGAACCGTAGTCCAACAACATTACCTGTCTACATCAGGGGGAACCTATGATTAGCACCACCAAATGCTTTTCTTTCGAAGCAAATAGCAGGCACAGGGTTTCAGATCCACATGGGAACCACTACAGAGAGGGAAGGCTTAAAGTCCCTCCACCCCTGCCAAGACTCCAATTCAACTTGGTGGGGTGTCAATGCCACCTTTCTGCTCTTTAAAAACACTATTCATATGATTGTTAATAGTGTGTGTCTTGTCCAGTTTAGTGCCTTTTTTGGCTCCAGTGTTGTCAGCACTGACCATCTGAATTTGTATGAGAAGGGCCCTGTTGTATCAATTCAAAAGCCCATCTAGTCCAGAATTCTGTTCTCACGGTGGCAAACCAGATGCCCATGAAAAGCCAAGAAGCAGGACCTACGTACAACAGCTCTCCCCCAATTTGCGATTCCCAGCAACTGCCTTTCTAAGGAACACTGCCTCTGACAGCAAAGGTAGAACATAGTCATTGAGGCTTTTAGCCTTATCCATCATGAATGTGTCCAGAATCATTATAAAGCTATCCATGTCAGTGGCTATCGCTACGTCTTGTGGAAGCGAACTCCATAGTTTAACTGTGCTCTGTTCGTTCTTTCATTTTCCCCAGCCCACCATCTTCTAATATTCAGCTTCATTGGATGTCCTCAGGTTCTAGTTATTCATGAAAGAAGAGAAAGTGATGTTGGGACACTGTGTAGGGGGGTTGATGACACATGATTGCCCTTTATGGCCACTATGAGTCACAGCCTTAGCACAGCAACTAGTTTGGCCCTCAGGCAAGCTTCCCATGTTCTGTGATTGACATAATGGTGTGGACTACTCACTTGCTAATCCACACAAATATCCAAAGGCCAGTCAAAAGTTCAGACGCAAAACATCCATAGATGCATTTCCTTGTAAAAATTAATCACAGCCATCTTACAGATGAAATAAAGGCAAGCCTTCTGAATGAAAAGAGGGATGGAAACTGATGCCAACAGCCAGGTTGAGCTGTAAAAGCACATTAAATTCATTCAGCACTGTGTCATTCTTAGTTACATAAAGAAACTAATTAGAACTTAGATCCAATTAGCATAGCCAAACGTGTTGAAAGTCTAATTACCACAGATACTGTACTGCTCTTGCCAAATGTAAAACCCTGTGAAGTTTGCAATGAGCCTTTGTTCCCTTCGGAGGTCAGCAAAAGTCCATTTTTAATTATGTTCATTAATGTGTACTTTTTATATAATTAACTTTTCAGCTTAGTCTATTTTAACAGCGCCTTTTTCTTTTCTTTTTTTGGTTAAATGATACTATTGAGCTAAGGCAACAAAAGTTTAGCCTGCATCTAATTTCCCTGTTTTAAAGGTACATTTTGCTTTTCAATTATCTTCTTTTAGTTTTCAATTTAATCCTCCAGTTTACATGGCACAATCACGCCTAAAACAAATGTGAGGCTGTACACCACACAAAATATCACATTGATTCCCCACCAGACCTTCAACTCCCTGGGGGTACATGACAATTAATCATGTTAATTAAATCAAAGCATTTATTGATTATGATTTAAACAACTCAGCCTAGTAGAAGTGTAGCTATCAAATCTGTTAATATAAACAGCATGGCTTAATTTGAGTGTGGACTCAGTCCCTGAACTAGTTGTCAATATCAGCACTGAAGTCTTAGTAACTACCTTAAGGGGTTGTTGTGGAAATACAATGAGCAGGGCACAAAACAATGAGCACTGTCTTGGACTCCCTGGGAAAGGTGGGGCCAAGTAATAACAACAGGACCCAAGGTCCATTTTATGAGTCCTTGACACCCTTTGATTAAACAGGAAGGGTGTGACTGTGAACATGTGCAGAATATATTTCCTTCACCACTAAGAGCCTGCTCTCACACCCCTTGCAGCACACAATCGCCAAGCACACAGTCTATCAGTAGAGGCTGCCTTCCTGCTACGGCTGTATTCTGTTAGTCCCCTCCATGCGGCTTCATGGTCCCACTCCTGAGGTTGTCCAGCTTGCCCCAATCCTGCCCCTACAGAAATAAAAGCTATTCATACCTAAAAGGTAAAAGTAAAGGTACCCCTGACCAGTCGCGGTCCAGTCGCGGACAACTCTGGGGTTGGACGAGGGAGCCGGCGTTTGTCTACGGACAGCTCCCAGGTCATGTGGCCAACATGACTATGCCGCTTCTGGGCAAACCAGAGCAGCTCACGGAAACACCCGCTGGAGCGGTACCTATTTATCTACTTGCACTTTGGCGTGCTTTCAAACTGCTAGGTGGGCAGGAGCTGGGACTGAACAACGGGAGCTCACTCCGTTGCAGGGATTCAAACCGCCAACCTTCTGATCGGCAAGACCTAGGCTCGGTGGTTTAGACCACAGTGCCACCCACGTCCCATGTACCTAGACCTCTATTATGTATAGGGTAGAACTCTTTTCCCTCTTTCTTTCTGTTTTGGGTCCATGAACAGGAAAGTCATTAGTACATTTCTGCCTTTTTGTCTCTACATCTAAAACTCTCCACTTAAGGGCCAAAATAATTGTATGAATCTAATCAGCAAAGCACATTTTTAGAGCACTCAGAGGGGAGCTTGAGCACCCGCAGGACTGTTTAGGGTGGGGAGGGGGACTTTAACTCTTTCTTTCCTTGCCGGAGTCCCCATGAAAATGTCTCTGAAGCTGCTTTTTGTATAGGTGTTTCAGATATACACGAGAAAAGAAAAGGTGCACCCAGAAGACAGTAATGGATAGATAGACAGACAGACAGACAGACAGACAGACAGATAGATAGATGATAGAGATAGATAGATAGATAGATAGATAGATAGATAGATAGATAGATAGACAGACAGACAGACAGACAGATGGTAGGTAGGTAGGTAGGAAAAGGCGGAGGGTGTCTGCGTTCCTTTCCACTATTTGCAATAAAAGAAAAGAAAAACACTTAAAAAAACCACCATGCTGGGAGCTTATTCAACAGCTGTAAATGGTGATGTGCCTTAAAAATGGTTTGAGAAGGCAATGAGGGAAAAGCGGTCCACCATTCATTGAAAAAGGAAAGGCAGAAATTACTGCCAAATGCACTTAAAGCAATAAGACAAATAACTTCAAATGGAGCCACTGCATCTGTACTTCACAGCCAAAGGGTTCCTTTTATAGCCCCTGTGATGACAAAGGAAAAGCAAAGGCTGACTGCATTTGGGGATCAATTTTAAAACATACATCGTTCCCCTTTGTGCTTGTTTGTAATATGATCATTATGTCTCACATGGGGGGGGGGAGCAGCAATTGACAGACCCCTAGCAGAATCCTTTTTCTGTGCAAAACTGAGGTAAGGGGATATGTTCATCAGGAAAGGACAAACCAGATTTGGACTTCTGAATTAGGTCTCCACTTAAAAGATCTCAGAGCCAGTTTGCACATCTCTCAGCAGTAGTTTCGTTACTTCTTATTAGGGTGGAGAAACCCCTTTTAAATAGATTTGTACACATAATTTAATGGTTCCAGACCAATTCTACTTTGCCCACATCAGATCATCTCTTTCATTGAGTGTGCTCTTATGTCAAGACACTTGTGCACTGTCCTTTCCATTAAAAAGTTTGTGTTTATATGCCATTCAATTTAGGAAAGCTGGACTGTATTCTATTACAATATGATATGATATATGATATGATATGATATGATATTTATAGTATTAGTATTATTTAATCTATATGCTGCTTAATGCTTAAATAGGTGTCTAAGCAGTTTACAAGTATAAAATTGCACAAGCATTAAAATATAAACATCCAGAATTAAAACACACAATTAAAACTATCCTATTAAAACATTAAAATGGACACCCACAATTAAAATACACAGAAAAATAATCCCATTTAAAATAATAGAGTAATGAAAGCAGGAGGCTCAGGTTGAAAGATCAAGAGTTGCATATAGTTTTATACTTAAGAGTAATGTATATAAATATGCAAGAATTGTTTGTCTTTTTAGTGGAACCAGTAAAAAGAAATGATTCATTTTTTGTCAAGATCTAGAAGCTAAACAGGGATTTTTTTAAAATCCATGTGGATTAACTCAAAATCAAGATTTTCAGAAAATCCCGTCCTTGCTTCTGACAGAATATGCAAAGTGAGTTCTTGCCCTTCACAGCTATGGTGAGATCTATCAGGTCCAGAAGGCATATGAGGTCAGTGGATCTCACCACAGATTAGATGTATCATGCACTTCTGCTTTGCCTGTTGCTTGGGGATAAAACTCTTCTCAATTAGACTTGCAAAATACAACTCTTGAGAGGAGCAGCAGTGTGGGTTGATGTTACTAGGACTGTTGGTTCACCAGTCTGAGTCAGTATGTGGCAGGCACTTCATAGCAGCATGACACTCCACAACTGAAGAAAGTACTATCTACATTTTACATTACTCCAAGTTATGGCACCCTACTCCACATCTTGAATTTGAAGCTGGAAGACCACCTTCCAGCAGCTCTTAAGTGTCCAGACTCAAGAGATGAACATTTGCGTTTCCAGTTCACAAAGGAAGGGGCACTGTAGAGTTTTGAGCTGCAGTCATCTATGTATTGGAAAGAAATTCTGCTGAAATCAATGGAACTTATCTGAAAGTCAGCAAGGTTAGAATTAAAATGTTAGTACAGAGGAGTGTGAGATCCATGGAAGTGTGGTGAAAACAGAGAGGGACAAGATGCACAAGCAACTTGCACAACTCCACCCTGCAAAAGGATCACGTACATGACAATTGCACTTCCTAGTCTCCCGGCCGCAATCATCACATCTAAAATGGCTCTGTTTCTAAGGCACTGAAATGCTCATCCATTCCACAGCACCATGATGTTCTGTGATATGAAATAACCCCTTTAAAATGAAGGATGGCCCTCAAAATATGGGGCATCTGGCTAACCTACGTGTACTATAGAAGCTGCAAATCACTGGCTATTGCCAGCCATATTGTCTAATACCAGTAAGACAGGCTTCTCCTAGAAAATGTAGATTTATGGTTTGGGCTTTTTCTCCCCCTCTCTTTTTAATCTTGATGCATCCTGGCTCGTCCATGAGAGATGAGCCGGGCTTTGATGGCACCCAGAGTGCAAAAAGTCACAGGCAGGAATGAGGATATGGAAAACAATGAGGGCGCTAATGGAAATGAGTGACACTGTTTCAGGGCTTGCAAAATGTTGCTAAAATGTTCAAGGAGGAAGAGGTGTATCATTTCATAAACATACCCCTGGCTTCAAAACAAAACTCAGGCATACATTTCCACCAATATTTTAGTGTTTCTGTGCAGTTTCGCTGTAATCTAAATGCTCTCCATACTAGTAGTAAAAGCTGGATATTATATAGTGTGATCCTGCTGGAAGTGTATAGCTGTGGTCTAGCTCAAAGCCTCCACAGTAGTATTTGTTTACATGGTCCCATAGGCTCTTGACATAGGCTATTAACCATTTCACTTGCAATTGCAAATGTATGTATCCAGCCTAATCAAACCTTTCTTAGAGGACAAGAAATGCATGTAAATCTTGTCAATCAGTTAGAAAGCCGCTTTTCAAGCTTTCTGCCTTCAAGGAACCCTTTCCACAAAAACCTGTCAGCCAAAGCCCTCTTCAGAAATCATTCACAGTGTCAATGTGCCCTTGACTCTGTTCTCCTTATCTCCGTGCACTCAGTAGCAGGTTTGGAGGGGAACCTAAGCATGCAAAGCTGAGGGTGTGTAAGCGATTCTGAGCCCTGATTGCAAAGGGCTTCCAATTGTGTGGAGGAACTTACACACAAACACAAGTCAGGGAGTGGAGTCATTTGACATGGTGATCCTCTAGTGCAGGCATAGGCAAACTCGGCCCTCCAGATGTTTTGAGACTACAATTCCCATCATCCCTGACCACTGGTCCTGTTAGCTACGCATGATGGGAGTTGTAGTCCCAAAACATCTGGAGGGTCAAGTTTGCCTAGGCCTGCTCTAGTGGTTCCAGCAGGGGAATCTCCCTCACCGCTTCATGCATTCACATGGAGCACTGGCCAGGCTTGTTGGACCTATCACTGTCTGAACTTTGAGTGCACCCTTGAACTCACCAAGCCATTCCCTGCAGCTGTGCAATGCAAAGTCACAGCTGTGCAATGCAAAGTCAATGCAGAACAGGGCTATAGGCACAGTTGGGTATTTCAGCCCCCAAAGCAGAATTCGACACCACTATCACATATGAACACTTAGACACCATCACCATAAAATGCCTATCTAGAGGCATGAGAAGTAGAAAAATTGGTGATGATTGGGCATGTGTGTCTTTGAGGGGTGATTGCCTACCATTTCTAAACATGCCACATGAAGCAGTCTGTGAACCAGCAAAAGCTTCATTTTGGGCTGGTAGGTACTCACCAGTGCTTAGCTACACTCAGTTTTGATGGATCAGATTATTTCATAATTTGTGGGTTAGTGTTATACCCAAGAGCACATTCACTTTGCACTTATGCATTCTGTGGTGCAGTCAAACAATTATGGATTTAATTACCCTACAGCTCCCCCACCCCGCCCCACGGACACACAAAGTAATGTGCAACAATTGTTCCTGTGTTCTGTGAATCTTTTGGCACCATAGAGTCATTGGGTCCCCATTGGTGCTGCCTGTTTAACAGCACTCTACTCATTTTTATGATTATTTTTAAACCCTAGTTTGAGGCTGCAGGTGAGATGTTCTCTGCTGAATGAAGCCTGGCTTTCTGCCATTAAGTACTATCCCTGATGACACTACTCTTCCTATTACATTATTTACTGTTCAAGTGGACTAAAGAATGTTTTGAAAGGATAGGAGGAGGAGCCTTGTTTGGTTTACACACGCAAGCATCTTAAGGCAATCATTCTGGAGCCATTACAGGCTTTGGTCTGAATGCAATAAAGGTGATGGTTTTCATTACAATCTGTAAGCTTGTCACCAAAGCCTACCTTCTGTAATCATCTAAATGGCAGATAGGACATTGTAAGCATCAAGACAGCTTTATAAAAACAACTAACAAAGAATCCTTGCACTGGGGTGGGGGTGGGGAGAGTAAGCCATTCCCTTAAATGATGGGATGAACAAGTAGAAAACTCTTGTCAGCCTGCAGAACAGCTGAATCGGTAAAATACATTTTGATTATGGAGAAAAATCACTGCAGTAATGACACTGAGGTTTGCCACAAAAACAAGTTAGCAATTTATCCTTGAGATTAAATTATAGCTGTGCTATAAATCTCTCTTTTAAGAGAAAGGAAACATGTTGCTTGGAACATTATATTCTCTAATCAGATCTGGATTAGTATTTATATGTCACTGGATTTATATTAATGCAGTGCTTCCCAGACTTCTGATAACTGATGAAAGCTTTATTTCATCATTATATCCCTAAAAACATCTAGTGGTAAAAGTAAGTATTCTCTTGACTTCATGGGAGGGGGGCACCCTGGGCTTGGACCAAATGGCGCCCCAGACTTTAGGATAATTTATTTTTCATTACAGAGCCCATTCACAGAGCATGTTTTGTCACTCTGTCATGTAAAATGATACATTTGCATGCTAGCACCTGGAAATCTTTATTTATTCATGCCATAGGAAAAGCCTGTACTACCTGCTGGAGCTGTTCAGTGGATAATTGAACAAACAGCCAGGGGAGCATTTTCTAGTTTTTATATGTCGTCTACAACAGGTACATCCCATGCCAGGTCCAGAACTGTAGTGGCCCCCTGGCAACTGGAGGAATGGCAGGCAGTGAGACCAACAGATAGGCTGAGCCAGAGCCCATGACAAGCAGAACCAACTAATTCTAGTCTTGTCACCAATGTCAGCTCTGATGGGGCAACAGTGAGACCTAGGGAAGAGGACGCTGACAGGCACTGCCACCACCTGGCAGGGCAGGGGGGAGCTGGCTTAATGGCAGAGGCTGGTGGGACAGTGCCCCATTTGCCCAAATGGAAGGGCTTCCACTCTCAAGTGGATCTCCTCCTGATTCACGTTACCTATGGCTCTTCTGTTAGGCAACTCTGTTTTATCTGGTGGTGGCAGCACTGAGCAACTGGAAACCACCTTTGGAATTTTCCACAATGCCCCTGAATAGCACATCTCCAAAGCTGCTGTGCTCAGGTCTGATGAGGGTGACAAGGTCAGAGGTTGTAGCCCTACAGAGAAATCCAAGTGAGCAGCTTGCTCCAACGAAGGCTGAGAGCTAGCTGGGCCTTTTTAAGCCTCTGACCTCCAGTCTACCTCTCCCAGACCCCTAACTTTAGTTTCTTAAAGGGCCAACCATCTGTTCTAAAAGATTAACATTATTGAGATAAGCAATAAGTATCTAAGTGGGGTGGGGGAGATAACACCTGGGAATCCTGCTACATGACAGAGAATACATTCCTTATATAAAGCATAAGCAAAAGCAATTAGCCTGCTAACATTAGTCCTGATTTAAACACTTTTGCTTGAGATGCTTTCATTAACTGTGTTGACAGTCCCTATCTATTATTCATTTTGCCTGCACTGCCATTGCACTTCTAATACACAATAATATCTGACAGATGTTGAACCAAAACTAAGAACTGCAGGTCTAATCTGGTGCAGATAAGCACTAATTTAACATTGGAAAATCAATTTGAAGATGAGCCCAACAAAGAGGCAACCACTTCTTTCTAACTCAAAGCTGATACTGAAAATGTCACCATCTATTTTTAAGGGTAGTGTAGAAGGGTAGAAGGGTAGTAGAAAACAAACCATTTCATAAAATGGGTTGGCTTTGCAAACATGTGGCATCACATGACCTGTTCTAAATTAGAGCTTCCATGGTTTATGGTCTCACATCTGGTGGTTGAGCAATCACAGCCTTAGTTCTGAACAACTCCTTGGGTTGATCAGACCAAATGTCTGCCCATCCATTACTCTAGAGTGCTAGAGTATCTGCTTTGCATGCAGGTCCCAGGTTCAATTCCTACCATCTCCAGATAGAGCTGGGAGAGTACCCTATCTGAAACCCTGCCTGAATGCAGCTGCCACTCAGGATAGACAATACCAAATTAGACCACCCATCAGGCTCAGTATAAGGCAGATTTCTATACTCTGGTCGATTGATTCAAATTACTTATATTCCACATTTCACGGCAAATCCTTCTTAATGCTTAACTATCTTAAAGACAGCTTGCTTCACACACCAATCAGGAACATTGTGCTTCCACCTACAGAACAATCCACGTGCAATGTTTGTTGGAAAATCCCATTCCACCTTTAGTTGGAGACATGGAACTGTTGCATGTCACATGTCTGTTTACATTCCAGCACAGCTTGCTGGGAACTTCCGTTGTGTGTATAGCTTTTGCTTTTCACTGTCTCTCTGAGGAGAAGAAAGGGAGACAACATGTTTTCTTTGTCCTGATTTATGCTTAATAAATCTTTAGCTGTTAGTATGTTTCAACAAGCCTCACGCTTGTTCTGTTTGCGCAGTATGCTCTGCTAATATAGCGTGCTCAGGCTTTTGAAGTCTGAGTCGCTGATTTACGTCATGCCAGAGATCGGGGGATCGTCACGGTTGGAAGGGCATGATCCAGCTGGGGGCTAGCCAGCTGGCATCTTGACCCCTGAAGAATGCCAATAACAATGCTTCCAGCCCAGACCCCCCCCCCAAGACCTCCCTTTTACCTTTTATCCATACTGCCATGTACTGTTCCCAGCCCTTATGCCTTGAACTTCCCTTGATCCACCTTCTACCTTGGGTGATCTGATGCCTCAGTCTATTAAAACACTTGTGTGTGTGGTAATCATGCGAATATGTTGATATTGCCTTCCTTTTCAGGTATGGCTAGACTGCCTTGGCTTTCTATTCTCCATAGACCTTTGCACCTGTTTGACAGGCAATAATTCAAAAGGCCATGGAGTTGGATTTAAGAACAATGAATAAGTGTGCTCAGCAATGGCAGCTGGCAACTAGAGGTAGTGGGTTCCCACCTGGAGCTATACCTAGGCATCGTGCGGGATGTAGATGCCTTTGAGAAGTTCCTGATCAAGACATGAAACCCCTTCCCATTATTTGTCTCCAGCGTTCAAAAAGGAGCCTGCTCTGAACATGGACATCCCCCTAGATAGCTAACTTGCTACAGGAGCAGAGATTAGTTTGTGCAGGTGAGAGCTTAAACATTTTTAAAATGAGACCGATAGAAGACTTATAGGCAAAGCAGCCTGGAGTACTATTATCAGTCTCTTGTCCAAAGTTTAAATCCTGGAAGGGAACTGCGACCCCCTAAGTGTTTTTTCAAAGACACTTTGAAAAACTCTTGTTTCCATATTTTCCAGTAAGCTGATCTTCTATCCATCAAACAGATTATACTGCTGAAGCCTGTATAAATTATAAACTTGCTTTGTTGCATTTCCCCTCACAGAGGGATAGAATTCATAAGGCTGCAGAACAAAACAGCTGGATTATGGCTTTACTTTTTTTTAGCATTTATATTACTGTGAACTGAACCTCAGAGATAAAAAATAAAAATAAAATTCTTTTGTTCTCTGGAGAAGACTGCACAGCACAGGAATTTCTGGGAATATTCCAGTGCATAAATCATATTGATGAAGGCCTATAATTCCTGTACCTTGGGCTTTGTGAAGTGGCTTCTGATTGATTAGATGATCGGCATCTGCCAGCTAATTGTAGCCAAGATATTAATATTTATCGGGTCTTATTAGGTGAATCCCTGAAGAGCCTGCAATATGGTACTTGTTGGGTAATAAAAAAGTGCCGTTCCACATTCCACCACCCCACAAATATCATTTGGCACAGTGAAGAGTACAGAGCTACTGATTGAATGTTCATGCCAAGGAAATAACATTAAATTTATCTCCTCTTCAGTGTTTTGGAAAATCGGAGGCTTCTGTGTTGCATTGTGGTCTTCTTTCTTTCTTTTCTGTGTAACTAAACCTAGATATAAAACCTCATCTGAATTTAGACACTTTTTAGAAAGAAAAAGATAAAAACTATCAGAGAGTAGAAAAATAGATTAGTTCAGGCAGTCAAGAAGTAGCCAGAAGCCTTTTTTAACTAGACTGTGGCACATAAATGTGTGTTATTTTTATATGACCAGCCAGTTGCCTGGTGGGGTGGCCTGGGTGTTGGCTGCAGCCCTACCGCTAACCACAAACTAACTTAATTCCTAGTGTACCATTAATCCCCAGCTGCCACCATCTTCACTGCTAGCCAGAGATGGGCAAATCTGTCAATTTCAGTTTCTCTTTGTCTCTCATTCTTCAAATCTTAAATTCAAATTTGTCTTATTATACACATGTTTGTATGCAATTTTGCCCAATATACACATTTTTCCAAAGCAATGTTCCAAAACAACTTATGTGATTTTAAAAAACATTTCTATGGACACTTTATCCATTCTTCTACACACTGCATGGATGTAGAATTGCACTGAAAAATTCAGAGAATTTCAAATTTGGAATGGCAGGTGTGTTTCAGTTTGCGTATTGTTTTGGAAAGTGTGAACTGAGTAACTTTGCATTTAAATGAAAACGAAATCAAATACCCCCCCCCCAATTGCTACTTCTATTACACAAAAGCCCTCTTGAACACACAAGGGAAAAGGTGTGTAAGGAGATGCGGGCACTTCTGCTTGCCTAGTCCCCACACGATCTGAGTGCACCTGCACCACTCCTGACATTTTCATGTTGTCTGGGATGGACTGAAAGAGACTTCTAAGCACGTTTGGGTGGTGGACAGTTATCTATGTATTTATCACTGTGTATCTTCAAGCGCTGTGGATTAAACCACAGAGCCTTGGGCTTGCCGATCAGAAGGTTGGCGGTTCAAATCCCCGCAACAGGGTAAGCTCCCATTGCTTGGTCCCTGCTCCTGCCAACCTAGCAGTTTGAAAGCACATCAAAGTGCAAGTAGATAAATAGGTACCGCTCCAGCTGGAAGGTAAACGCAGTTTCCATGTGCTGCTCTGGTTCGCCAGAAGTGGTTTAGTCATGCTGGCCACATGACCCGGAAGCTGTACGCCGGCTCTCTCGGCCAATAAAGCGAGATGAGCATCACAACCCCAGAGTCAGCCACAACTGGACCTAATGGTCAGGGGTCCCTTTACCTTTATCTTCATCATATGGCAGAATTTCAAAGAAAGATGTGCTCTCCCAAGCCCACATTCCCAGGGTGTTAGCACTGCTGTCTCAGGGACATCTATGCTGGCTCGGCCATATCCACAGAATGGGAGATGGCAGGATGTCCAAGGACATACTCCAAGGGGAGCTGGCTTCAAGCACCATACCCATTGGCCAACCAATTCTGCATTACAAAGATGTCTGCAAATGTGACATGAAGGCTGGCAACATCAGCTGCGGCTTGTAGGAATCCCTTGCGGACAACTGCAGTGCCCGGAGATAGTCCGTCAGGTCATATACCCACACCAATGACCCAAAGAGAAATGACTGCTGGGAGGAACAGAAAGAAGAAACTCTGTGCTGCATCTGCATCAGCAGAACCGGATGCCTTCATTTGCCCCAGCTGCAACAAGACACGCCTCTCCTGTATCGGTCTCTACAGCCACAGCAGGTGCTGCAACCCTCAAACACTTTGGCTTCACCCCAAGACACACTTCTCCATTGTCTCCCAAGACCAACAGATGCCAACAACAGTATTCTGAATATATATATATATATATATATATATATATATATATATATATATATATATATATATATGCTTTCGTAGATTTTCACGGGTACAGGAATGCAGGTTTTGGTGTTTTCGGGTATCTTCCCGTGTAAGAGTTGGGGTGTCTAGGCGACGTTTCGACGAGGTCTCACTCGTCATCTTCAGGCTGGTGCTTTCGGCTTCTTGTTACTAGAACAGAGCAGGATCTCAGTGTTTGAGTTCCTATAAATACTGTTGAGGGGGTGTGGTGTATAGCCTCCAACGTTCTGGGCAGAGAGGAAGTTCCCAGGTTATTGTGCCTTTTCTTCTTTTGTTCATTAATTACTTGAGGGATATCTTGAGTGATTTCTTGAGTGATATTCTGAGTACCACTTAGGAGGGTCATTAGGTGTGGATTAGTTGCTAAAGCTTTCGTGTCTTGACCTCTTGAGCTTGTGAAGAGTTTTTCTGAGTTTTTCTGAGAAGAGTTTTTCTGAGAAGATGGCTGTACTGCACAATGGACAAAGATACAAACAGATAGAAGGAGCACCTATGGGATCACCCCTCTCACCGGTCATCGCAAATCTGTACATGGAACACTTTGAAACCAATGCTTTAGACAAGTCAGAACACAAACCCAAACTTTGGCTCAGATATGTTGACGACACCTTTGTAATTTGGCCACACGGGAAGGAAAAACTAGATAGCTTCCTCACACATCTCAACAGCCTACACCCCAAAATACAATTCACTATGGAAATAGAAGCCAACAACCAACTTCCCTTCCTTGACGTCCTAATCTACAAAAAACCTGATGGCTCCCTAGGACACACTATCTACCGAAAAAAACACACACCAACCGCTACTTACATGCACAATCACACCACCACCCTGCACAAATAAACTCCGTAGCCAAGACTCTCATCTCCAGAACCAAACGCCTGGCTGACGAAGACCACTTGACAACTGAGTTACAGAATCTCTCAAATGTGTTAATCGCCAACGGATACCAGCAAAACAGGGTTACGAAGCTAATCCAAAAAGAAACACCCCCCAAAAACCAAGACACAGAAGAAAACAATGGCATGGCCCTCCTTCCTTATATCAAGGGCACCACAGATAAAATTAGCAAAATCCTCCATAAACACAATATCAAAACAGCCTTTTGCACCAACCAAAAAATAGCCAATATCCTCAGAAACCCAAAAGATAAAATCCAGTTAGAAAACCAAGGGGTCTATGAAATACCCTGCAAAGTCTGCCCAGCCACGTACATTGGACAAACAAACAGACGAATAAATGCACGTATCGCAGAACACAAGAATGCCGTCAAAAAAGAAGAAAAAACTTCCTCTCTTTACCAACACATGAAAGAAACAGGACACGAAATTAATTTTGCAGATTCCAAATTGCTCTTTAACATGGAACATCACCACAAGAGAATAATCATGGAAGCCATCGAGATAGAGAAACACCCTCACAACATGAACAAGCGTGACGACACGTCCCGCCTGCCAGACATCTGGAAATTAGCCCTCCCCACAAAAACCGACACCAGAACCAGAGGCACACAGAACGCCATCTCCAATCAACCACACCAGACCCAAACCCAGACCCTCTCCACAGATAAATTACAGACACCATCCAGTAGCCAAACCATAGTGGCACCTCCGGATGCTGCACCCCCCTGCAATCCCTACACAGATCTGGCTGGCACAGGGCACAAAACCACAGCTCGCCCCTATACACGAAGCCAAGCCAGAGCACAACTAAGTGCAGTACAGCCATCTTCTCAGAAAAACTCTTCTCAGAAAAACTCAGAAAAACTCTTCACAAGCTCAAGAGGTCAAGACACGAAAGCTTTAGCAACTAATCCACACCTAATGACCCTCCTAAGTGGTACTCAGAATATCACTCAAGAAATCACTCAAGATATCCCTCAAGTAATTAATGAACAAAAGAAGAAAAGGCACAATAACCTGGGAACTTCCTCTCTGCCCAGAACGTTGGAGGCTATACACCACACCCCCTCAACAGTATTTATAGGAACTCAAACACTGAGATCCTGCTCTGTTCTAGTAACAAGAAGCCGAAAGCACCAGCCTGAAGATGACGAGTGAGACCTCGTCGAAACGTCGCCTAGACACCCCAACTCTTACACGGGAAGATACCCGAAAACACCAAAACCTGCATATATATATATATATATATGCTTTCGTAGATTTTCACGGGTACAGGAATGCAGGTTTTGGTGTCTTCGGGTGTCTTCCCGTGTAAGAGTTGGGGTGTCTAGGCGACGTTTCGACGAGGTCTCACTCGTCATCTTCAGGCTGGTGCTTTCGGCTTCTTGTTACTGGAACAGAGCAGGATCTCAGTGTTTGAGTTCCTATAAATACTGTTGAGGGGGTGTGGTGTATAGCCTCCAACGTTCTGGGCAGAGAGGAAGTTCCAGGTTAGTGTGTCTTTTCTTCTTTTGTTCATTAATTACTTGAGGGATATCTTGAGTGATTTCTTGAGTGATATTCTGATATATTCTGACAAATATATATATTTGTCCAGCTGTTCTAGAGGCAAAATGACGTGAAAGGAAACCTCACAGTCCAATCCTAGCCATGCCTATTCAAAAGTAAGGCATACTCCTAGGTAAGTGGAGTTAGGATTGCAGCCTTAGACAGCTTGCCCTTCAAAACCCTTGAGTCAACTCTGATGGAGGACACTAAAATGTGAAGGCTAGAATAATTGACTTTCACATAAGTTCACTTAGGCTACAGTTCTAAGCATACATATTAAGAAAGTACTGTATTTTTCAGTGTATAAGACTAGGTTTACCCCACTAAAAACAATGTCAAAAATTAGGGGGCGTCCTATACACTGATAGTGCCAAGGGTGGATTGGCGATTTGTGAGTCCCCCAAAATAGGGGCGTCTTGTACATGGGGATGTCTTATAGGCGGAAAAATACGGTAAAATCATGATGTGCTTGCATTGGCATTCTTGTTAAGGGATTGCTTGCTATTCAAGGTCACAGAGAGACCTGTGGAAAAGATTATGCAGTGATATATAAATAAATGCAAAACTTTGTGTGTTTCAGGAAACACATGTTCAAGATACCCTAGATAAGAAACTGGGGGAAGTGGTGGGAGAATTGACAGGAAAGGTTAAGGATCTCTCGGTAAGAACTAAGGGTTTGGAGGATTCAGTGAAGAGGGTGCAAAAGGACGCGAAAGACAGTAAGAAAGAGATGGACAGGATTAGACTAGAAGTTAAAGAGATAGGAGCAACACAGGAAGAGTTGTTGGACAACATGGCTATGACACAGATGCGCCAGAATCAATCTAACTTAAAATTTAGAGGAATAGCAGAGGACTTAAATGAGAATATCCGAGCTAAAGTGGTGAAAGAGCTGGCAATATGGTTAGATAGAAAAGAAGAAGAGATAAACCATGGTCTGGTAAACATATTCCGAATAAGAATAAAATCGGCAAAAGCCAGAGGGAAAAAATTGCCAGGAGATGTAATAGCCATGTTTAATTCATTGGAGATAAGAAATGAAATTTTGAAACAGAATTATGTTAAAAGGTTATATATTGGAGGAAACCCAATTATTATTTATAAAGAGATTCCTTCGAGATTTCTTCGAAGGAGGGACCCATATAAAAAATTAACAAATCAATTGAAGAAAAATGGGATCCTGTACAGATGGGAGTTTCCGGAAGGCATTTCATTCTATTTCAAAGAAAAAAAGTTCAAACTGTCTACCATCTCAGAACTACAAAAATTCGCAAGGAGATATGAGAAGGATCTGGGGAAAATGATGGGAGAGGAGGAGGTGGGGAACCAGCAGGGGGAAGAAAATGGGGGGAGTGAAGAAGAAGAAAGAGAGAAGAGCTCAAAAGGAGAAGGAGAAGAACTAGAGAAAGGAGACAAAGAACAGTAGATTGCGCATAGGTTTGATAAGTTAACTTATATTACAGAACAGATGACGTTAAAAATACTAAACTGGAATGTGAATGGACTGAACAATAAAAACAAAAGGAACCAGATTACACATGTATTATTGAAAAAGAATTATGACTTAATATGCCTCCAAGAGACGCATATAATAAATAAGCATAAGAGACTATTATGTAATAAGAGACTGGGAGCAGACTTTGTGACATCAGATAGAGTGAAGAAAAGAGGGGTGGTACTATATATTAAGGAAAAATATGAGCCACAACTATTATATAAAGATGATCAAGGGAGAGTAATCATTGTTCAGATGGTGTTTCAGGGAGAAAAAATAATTGTTGTTGGAATATATGCTCCAAACGATAAAAAATCTGCTTTCTATTCTGAATTAAGAGATAAATTGATGGAATGGATGGATCAAAAAATGATTTTAATGGGTGACTTTAATGGGGTGGTGTCTCCAAATTTAGATAAGCTAACAAAAAAACAAGAAAAGAAGGAAGGTAAATTACCGCGATCTTTTTTTGACATGGTAAATAATCTGGGATTAATTGATGCATGGAGACTCAAAAACCCCACTACAAAACAATACACTTTTTTCTCAAACCCAAATCAGAGCTGGGGGCGAATAGATAGCATTTGGATCTCGAAGGAATTAACCCAGAATTTAATTAAATCAGAAATTCTCCCAAGAATTATATCTGATCATAATGCGGTTTACAGTGAGCTGAAAGGCAAGGATATTAAAACAACTAGATGGAGAATGAATGAATTTCTATTTAATGATCAGAAGATTGTAAATAAGGCAATAGAGACAATAGAAGATTACCTTAAATGGAATCTAAACGGGGAAACTGCTATAGAGACGGTGTGGGACGCAGGAAAGGCAGTTATGAGGGGCTTTTTAATACAGAAAAACAGCCAAGTAAGAAAAGAAAAAGAGTTAAAGAAGGAACAGATCCTAACACAGATTATGGAAAATGAAAAAAAATTAACCATCAACCCCAGTGAGGAGATCGCAAAACAGAATATAAAGATATTACAAGCTAAACTTTCTACAATAATTGATCAAGAGGTAGAATGGAAAATTAAAATGATGAACCAGAGGACATTTGAATCCGCAAACAAGATAGGCAAATATTTGGCGTGGCAAATAAGAGAAAGAAGAAAACAAAATACGATTAGTAAGATAAGGGAAGGAGAAAGGATTGTGGAAGAGCCAAAAGAAATAAGGAAGATATTTCAAAAATATTATAAGGACTTATATAAAAGAGGAAAGGAAACAAAACAAGAAATAGAGCAGTTTTTGCAAGAACATCATTTAAAACAAATCCCAAAAGAAGAAAAAGAGATATTAGACCAGGAAATTACCCAAGAAGAGATAAAGAAGGCAATTAAAAAGATGAAAAACGGGAAAGTGCCAGGCCCAGATGGGCTCTCAGCCAAATATTATAAAACACTAAGTAACCAAATATCCCCAGTGTTAGGCGAAGTGATGAATAATATATTAAAGGAAGGAAGGATCCCGAATACCTGGAAGGAAGCATATATTACTTTGATTCCCAAAAAAGAGGCAGATACTTTGGAAGTGAAAAACTATAGGCCAATTTCACTACTAAATAATGATTACAAGCTATTTGCAGATATAATGGCAGAAAGACTAAAAAAGGTTTTGAACAACAGAATACATAAAGATCAAACGGGCTTCCTCCCAGGGAGACAACTAAGGGACAATGTAAGGAACTTGATAGACATTATTGAATATTTGGATATGAGTATAGATAGACAAGCGGCCTTGGTATTCATAGATGCTGAGAAAGCGTTTGATAACATCTCGTGGGATTTCTTGAAGAAAAGTTTGGAAATGATGGGAATGGGAGAGAAATTTAGAAAAGGCATAGAAGCTATATATAAGGAACAGAAGGCAAAATTGGTAATAAACAACACCACAACAGAATATTTTAGTATATATAAAGGAACTAGACAAGGCTGCCCCCTGTCCCCTCTATTGTTTATAACAGTATTAGAAATACTAAACGAGAGACTGAGGGGGGCAACAGAAGTCACAGGAGTCAGGGTAGGAAAGAGGGAATACAAAATCAAGGCCTTCGCAGATGACATTGTACTAACCTTAGAAGACCCAAAAAACAGCGTAAAAGAAGCTTTACAAAAAATTGACGAATTTGGAGCCGTGGCAGGACTTAAGGTAAATAAAAACAAAACCAAAATGTTAGTTAAAAATTTAACAAAGGAAGAAGTGATAGATCTAGAAAGAAAGACCAAAATTGTGGTAGCTAAGAAAGTGAAATATCTTGGGATCTGGGTTACAGCTAAGAACATAAATTTATACAAGGATAATTACGATGCCACCTGGAGGAGTATAAAGAAAGACATGGAAATTTGGGGGAGGATGAAACTCTCCTTTTTGGGGAGGATAGCTGTTGTTAAAATGAACATTCTGCCTAGAATGTTATTTTTATTCCAAACCATCCCCATACTTAAAGGCCTAAAACAATGTAAAGAGTGGCAGAGAGCCTTGGCAAAGTATATTTGGCAGGGGAAAAGGCCACGGATAAAAATGAAAATTTTGATAGACAAAAAAGAAAGAGGGGGTTTTTCTCTCCCGGACCTAAGTTTATACTATGAAGCGGCTTGTATATATTGGGTAAAAGATTGGATAAAACTGGAGAATAGAGAGCTACTGGACCTGGAAGGCTTTAATAATTGGTACGGATGGCATTCGTACCTTTGGTATGGGAAAGTGAAAGTTCACAAGAGTTTCTTAGATCATATTTTTAGGGGACCATTATATCAAGCATGGGAAAGGAACAAAAACCTCCTCGAAAGAAAGACCCCATGGTGGATTTCACCAATAGAGGCCTTAACGATTAAGAAAATAAATATGGAGGAGATAAACGCCACCTATGAAGAAATGTTAAGAAAAACTGACCAAGGGCCCAAACTCAGACCTTATGAAGAAATAAAAAATTTATTCACTGGTTGGCTGCAATACCACCAGGTGAACGATTTGTTAAAAGAGGATAAGAGGAAGGCGGGTTTTGATGATAAAAAATCAAAATTTAGTATAGAAGTAATAGAAGGCAAAAATAAAACCCTGTCCAGAATTTATGATATATTACTAGAGTGGTACACAAAAGATGAGGAGGTGAAGGAGGCAATGATTAAATGGGCAATTGACTTTGGTTATAACATTGATTTTGAAAGGTGGATAGAAGTTTGGAATTGTAACATAAAGTTCACAGCATGTATGGCATTGAGAGAAAATATCTGGAAGATGCTATATAGATGGTACCACACCCCTGTGAAATTGGCCAAAATGTATAGATTAAAGGATAAGAGATGCTGGAAATGTGGCGAGGTGGAGGGTGACCTATATCATTTATGGTGGACATGTAAAAAGGTGAAAGGCTTTTGGGAATTAATTTATAATGAACTTAAAAAAATATTTAAGTATACCTTTCCCAAGAGGCCTGAAGCCTTCCTGTTGGGAATGATGGATAAAGAAATTAAAAAGGAAGATAGGACGATATTCCTCTACGCCACCACAGCAGCGAGAATTATGTTGGCACAATATTGGAAAGTGGAAACCATTCCCAACATAAAGGACTGGCAGATTAGAATGGTAAACCATGCTGAGCTTGACAAACTAACAGGTAAAATAAGAGATCAGGATGAACAGAAATTTCTGAAAAATTGGAGTAAATTTTGGAAATATATTGGAATAAATGCTTAAAGTGAATTGACGGGGTTAGAACAATACGACCAGCGAGTGAATTTAAGGCTATAGATTGAAAATCAAATACGTAATGGAAGGAGATATTTGATACTTATCAAAAGGATGGAGGGAAGTTCAGATTGTGTGTCTTTCTTTTTTCGGATGTGTGGTTTTTTTTTCTTTTTTTTCTTTGTAATTTTTTCTCTGTATTTTCATATATATCTGTTTTTTGTGTATAACTTCAATAAAAATGCATTAAAAAAAAAAAAAGGAAACACATGTGGCAGGATACTATATTTCTGTGCACATCCCTGCTTGCAAAGCTCTCCAACACAGTGTGGCAACATACACAGAAAAGAGGGTAGGGATCATAGTGGGAATTTCAGCCAATGTAGCTTACCTGAGAACTGTGCTTCTACACAAAGGGACAGGCACCTCACCCTCTTTTGAATCTGGCCACACCATACCAGAAATGTTATTGGGCTGCAGATGTAGTCCAGATGTGGCTAGACTATAACTCCCCTTATCCCTGACTGCTGGCTACTGCTGGCTGGGAGTGATGTGAGTTGGAGTCCAATAAGAGCAGTTCCCCATCCTTGCTGAATGAAATCTACATAGCTGTTTAAAATCAGTGTTTCACATGTTCTAAGAAGGAAATGTACATATATCTGAATTGTTTCCAACTTTCTCTTTATTCAACTGTATAGACTCCCATTCAAAGCACGGCCAAGCACGTCTAAGAACTTAACACTCTTCATTTTTCCTTTGAATAGCAATCCAAATCTCTGACTGAAATAATCATTTAGTGGGGGTAATGTGTTTATTGATCACAATTTCTGAAAGTATGTTCATTTTCAGTGGAATGATTGGATGGATGGTTTCCTACTGACAGGTTGTCTACATTTAGTCCATTTGGGCTATTCAGGAATTGTTGTCACCATAGCAACGGAAAAGCTGTTTTCTGTTCTTTGATTTCTAATAAGAAAAAAGCCTTTCCAATATGAACATGGAAGGAAAAAAAAGAAAAGTACTTGCAGAAGTGGTTTTGCTGGACAAAGACCTTCTGCAGGCAATGGGCAAAGACTCAGGCATGTGACCCTCCAGATTATGTTAGCCAACGATTTGCATCATGCCTGCATTTTTCTATTCTCCCAGACCTTTTACCTTGCAAAAGACAAATATTTTTGGTGCTCTTAAATTTTTTTGCATCATTCTTTTTTCTTCCAGGTTTTATGCTGCTTTTTATTGATTTTATGCTGCTTGTGCTTAAGGTGTTTTTTAAGTGTCTCCTTTTATGTACTGATTTGTATATATGCAATTTGTATGTGACGGTTAGCTGCCCATCTAGATCTGAGTGTATTTGTAGGACATTGATGTGCTATGAACAAGTGAGCATCCTAGCTCAATTTGTCTTATCCTAAGGAGCTCTTTGACATGCGCAAGCCCAAGGTCAAGGCCCCCCCAGAACACCCCCAAATAAAGACACAGTTCACACAACATTTTTGTTTTGGTTTTTGGCATAATTTTGGCCACAACTTTATTGAATTACAGTATGTGAGTGGTTGCTTAGGCATTGGTTAGCGACTATCTGTTCCCACATAGAAGTAGGAACAGAACTGACAACTGCAAGCCTGTGGAAGTCAGTAAGGGTAAACATTTTTGGGGAGAGAACAGAGCTGAGCGCCAGGCTCTCACCTCTCCCCAAATGCTCCCAGAGGCTCTTGTGTGGCCCTAGCCCCTTGCCAGGGGTTCGGACAAGAGCATGGCAAGCCCCTGGATTCCTTTACCGGAATACCCTTGCAGCAGCAGCATTGGAGGGGCAGGCACAGCCAACCACATCCCCTCCACCAACCAAAATTAACCAATGCCTAACCGCAACCTTACAAGTTGTGACGATTTGCTACACAGTAGGCAAAAAACCAAATGGCACCAGTCAAGCAGCCAAATGGTAAAAATTCCTACCAGGCCCCTGCTCCAAAGCAGACGGCCCCATGACAGGCATAGCAAGGTCAGCACGAATAAACCCTAAATATAGACCCTGATGTTGGGAAAGATGGAGGGTACAAGGAGAAGGGGACGACAGAGGACGAGATTGTTGGATAGTGTTCTCGAAGCTACCAGCATGAGTTTGACTAAACTGCGGGAGGCAGTGGAAGACAGGAGTGCCTGGCGTGCTCTGGTCCACAGGGTCACGAAGAGTCGGACATGACTAAACGACTAAACAACAACAACAACATAGGGAGGGTGGGCGGGTAATCCGATGTGAGCAGCGAAAAGAGGAAGCTCAACGCTGTGCACAGGGAATAAATAGCATCCCCATCAACCAAACAATTTTGAAACATTAAATTCTCCCCAGCAACAATTGGAGGTGCCCAATCAATTTCGTGGCCATCCATACTAACCCGCCCAGCAACAGGGGATGTCATGGTTGCCCCCACCGCAACATGTGCTCTCCATGAAGGAGAACCTGTTTTCTCATATCCTAGTGCAGGGTATGAGTTATCAATCCTCCAGTTATCAATTGTTCATTGAAAAGGCTGAGTCCTTGTGCTTCTTCCAATTAGCACCAAAACATGCTTGGCCAGAGTCAAGTCTCTTTCTATTTAAAAGAGTGCAGGTCATTGCTCTCCACTGAAATTCCATTTTCAGCGCTACCCTGCTTTTTGTTTTCCAAGATTAAAACTGGCCTTGGGTCCACAAAGTCAATGCGACTTCAAGAGAAATCTGGCTGGCTGGCAAACACATGCAATTGAGGAACACCCAGAGCCTGTATCTGCACTGCACAATTCCATAGTCTTTCCCAGGTAAAAGCTCTGCCATGGGATGAAAAAGGCTTCCTCTTCCTGCCTTAACCTACTTCCCCTTTCTCTGATGTGCTGCTGACAGATAATAACGGAAGGATAGGTATAATCAATCTCTCTCCTTTTCACTTTAACTCCCCCCTTTCTCTTGTCAGTTTCCCAGCTTCCAGTGCTTTCTCTTCTTTATCCCCCAAACACTACAGCATTACCACACAGCTGCCTTTGGCTCCCTGCCACCTCATATATCCCTCACTCTTTGGAGAACTTTCAGTAACTTTTTTTCTGTCCCTGGTTCAGTCTCTGCTACCCCTCCCACGGGATTATGAGGACACTCCAGCAGGTAAACCAAAGCTCCCTAGCATCACCCAAGCTGTGTTCGTATCTATTTGATAAAAACACGCTGATTTCTAGCTCTACTGGTCTGACAGTAGCCTTTTCTCCAACAAAATAATGCAGCCAGGTTTGCAGGGGGAAGAGGTTCCCTAGTACTAGAGTAATCTTCCCCCATCATTCATGCTCCAGAAGGGTTTGCTTTCTGTACACAGAAAATTAGGTTTCACACTGTACAGAGACACATGTCTAGAGCAAGCATAGTATACCTGTGTAAAACCAAATGGTGCAAATGTCCCTGAAGGCCTACAAATGCTATCTTGGTAGTCAAGATAACCCCAGGACTAATCGGTATGTACTGTGAGAATGAGCTCATATATGTTTATCTGCTTGCTTTGAAGCCTTAGTTTTGGTTCAGTTAGTTGGGAGACAGGAGGCTTCTCATGCCTGCCTGCCTGTCAGCTGCTCCTTCATCTGAGAGATGGATGAGAGTCGGAAAGAGGTCTCTAAGCCAGAGGTGATTAATTGGGCTATTGTTGCCAGCTTACGTAGCTTGCTTTTTGTGTAAGTAATGCTTAACATATTAGCCCCTTACAGGACAAAGCCATGGTTCTTGCCACTTTGGCACACATCCTGTGGTGTAGCAGCAAGGAATCCTACATTACATTGCTGTAGACTCTCCAAGACCCTCCAAGGACAGTCCCGAATTTGCAGAATCCATCCTGGTTTCTGATTTGATCCCAGAATGTCCCGCTTTCCCTTAGGATGTCCCTATTTCCATTGGAGGAATTTGGAGGGTATGGAGTTATGTGACCCCTGAGCCAAGGAAATAAGTAACAGTCAGACCTTTAGAAGATATTTGAAGGCAGCCCTCTATAGGGATGTTTTTAAATGTTTAATGGGTGGTGTATAAATAACAACATTATTACCATTATTATGGAATTGGACGTCCCTATTTTCATCAGAAAAATGTCGAAGGGTATGTTGCTGTATGTAAGTTTCTTGATATATCTCTATAATAAAGTACTAGAATGGATAACCCTGGAGGGTTTGTGCATTTTGGGGAGGGGAATCCCTGCAACTGGGTCCTTCAGGGCATCAGTTAATCCCACGCCCCAGTTTGTGTATGGACCCACAGGACAGAGCAATACCACACAGTCACAAACAGGAACAAATGTTTAAGTACGTACAGTGTATTACACTACGACAATGGACTCTGGGGGTGATGCGTTGAGGTGAGCAGCAGCTATTTTGCTATGAGATATATGCATGCACTCTTACGACACTAAATGGGCTTCTACCAGGTCTTTGCTTATTCACTTCAAACAAACCACATGGATAGTGTAACAGCTGAAAATGCAATACTATTTTCTTTCTCTTTCCTTTGTGCGTGTTTTCATGCTGTTTTCCAAGCCAATTAGTTTGAGGTGGAATGCCTGTTTCTTTCATTAGTTGTCATCATCTCTTTCGTTTTTGTTGACCTTTGTATGGGCTCTTTTAAACCTGATGTGGAACCTTACCATTATCAGCATGCTAAGGCTTCTCCTCACCTTGGTCCCACTATTCTGTCCCTTTGAAAACCCCAGGAAAATAATGAGCTGCTTAAAAATATAGGCAGTTGAAAGTAACATGTTGGCAACTAAGATAACAAGAAAGGACTTCCATTCATCTGGAAGCCCTGGATATTAGATCCAACCTACCTTGGAATGTTTTAAGCTTCTAATTTTTTAGTCTTTTTATTATAATTATAATTACCTGCCCTTCACCCTAAGGTGACAGGGCAGGTTACAACAATTAAAACACAATATTAAAAGCAGTTTAAACAACTTGCAATATTTTTTTAAAAAAAATAGAGTTCTAAAAATACCGTATTTTTCGCTCTATAACACGCACCCGACCATAACATGCACGTAGTTTTTAGAGGAGGAAAATCCGTAAGCATGCCACCCGTAGGCATTTCCTCCATAACACGCACAGACATTCCCCCTTACTTTCTAGGAGGAAAAAAAGTGAGTGTTATGGTGCAAAAAATACGGTATATATCTCAGGTATGAAAGAGGGCAAAGAGGAGTATCTTCAGCATTCACTGAAGGCTGTATGCTGAAGATCAAAGATGCACCTCTGTGGGGAAGAAGTCCCTCTCCTAGACCACTACCCCATGAGCTTCTGAGGACAGCAGAACAAACAAGAGGGGCCCCCTCTGTTGATCTTAACATCCAAGGAGGTCTGTAGGTAAAGAGGCCATCTTTCAGGTATTTGAGTGGTTCAGGGCTTTAAACTCTAATGTGAGCACCTTGAATTGGACCTGGAAATGTATTGGCAACCAGTGCAATTGGTTTAAAACTTCTGCATACGCCCCTCCGTTATCTACGGCTCTGTAGGAAATCAAACTTAGTGGGTTATTTCAGCATCCATATTTCCTCATATGAACATTTCCACAAAGAAATTGAGTATTACATGCTCTTGTGATAAGCATAAGTAAGGGGTAGGATTACTTAATGATTGCAGTTGATGTTGGCTTTATTTCTCCCATTCTCAACACAGCAGAATTAATTGAGCATTTACACTTGTTGGTTCTTTTCAAAATATAAAGAAAGACAGTTGGATAATTATATGTGGAGATACAAAAAACTGGCAGATAGGGCAGATGGAGTCTTATTAACACTGGTTGTTAATTGGCTTGTAGAGTTAATATAAGAACAGATTTTCTCCCCCATAGTTTGTACACAAGGAATTTGAATTTTAATTCCCCTTGCTGTTAGTGAGAACTGTGCATTTAATGTCATCTATACGATAATAAAAAGCTGGTAAAGCAAATGCAATTGAGCTAAATCTCTGTGGCCATCTGAAGCCCCAAGATGCCTGGATGGATATTAAGTAGTGAAATACTCAGGTGTACCTCAAGAATTGATAATATTAAAAAAAAATACTGAAAGGCCATTGATAAAATGATGGAGGCAAACCAGATTTATTAAGATTGATTTGAGTGTTGCTGTTGATATACATAGGATGTGGGACACAGTGTCTGGGCATTTACTGTATGTTCCTAAGGGAATAACTTTATGGGGTGCTTGAGAGGGGAAGAGTGACAAGCATAGATATGCTCATACAGTGCATTAAATACAGTTATCCGATGCTGTTTTAGATGGATCCTTCACCTTTCCATGTGATGGAAAAGAATGACAGCAGGGCAAGTCACTGTCTGTATAATTAAACTTGTGGTGCTGACCTGCTTTACAAGCTCAAATCATGGCTTAATAAACCATGTTTTCCAGGAGCTCCACGCACCCACACAGTTGCTTTCACTTCTTCCTTCATGAGAGTGAGACAACAAGTTGTGGTTAAGCATAGTTCCCTGTTGCTTCTAAAACAAGTCAGGAGCCATAAGTCAACTTTAAACCATGTTGGCATGAGAATGCATGGTACTATACATATCCTAGGTTATTAAACAAGGATTTGATCATGCAAACATGTCCAGTGGCACAGTTCCCACATGCTACAACACAGGAACACTTTTGTGTGACAAGAAGGAACAACCATCACTAATCCTTTGTTTCGTTTGTTAGAAAACACTTCCTCAATTGGCACTGGAGGCTAGAAGATGATTGCTTACCCAAGTCTTTAATGGCCCATGATGTTTGGTGGCTAGTAAAAAGGTAAAGGGACCCCTGACCATTAGGTCCAGTCGTGACCGACTCTGGGGTTACGGCACTCATCTCGCTTTATTGGCCAAGGGAGCCGGCATTTGTCCACAGACAGCTTCCGGGTCATGCGGCCAGCATGACTAAGCCGCTTCTGGTGAACCAGAGCAGCGCACGGAAACGCTGTTTACCTTCCCACCGGAGCGGTACCTATTTATTTACTTGCACTTTGACGTGCTTTTGAACTGCTAGGTTGGCAGGAGCAGGGACCGAGCAACAGGAGCTCACCCTGTCGTGGGGATTCGAACCGCTGACCTTCTGATCGGCAAGTCCTAGGCTCTGTGGTTTAACCCACAGTGCCACCCGCGTCCATCCCAGCTACCAAATACCTAACAGCCAGTCTGCAAAACAAAACTGAATAGTGAGATCAGTGTTCTGCTTGTAAATATATGGCAAGGGAGAAACAGACACCCTCATCTCCCCCTCCTACAACGAAACATGTCTCTCCTGTATCAGTCTCTACAGCCACAGCAGGCGCTGTAACTCTCCAACGGTTTGACTTCACCTGCAAAGACTCACTCTTCCATTGTCTCCCAGGTCAGACAGATGCCAACCAACCAATTGCAGGTAGGAATTTATATAATTCAGCTAACCATGTTGCACCAAGTGGGAAGTTAACAAAGGCCTTGTTTGGATGCAGCAGTAGACTATGATATAGTCTTGTGTTTACAAGTCTCAGGAGCTTCTGCTTCTATTTAGTTTATTGCTTCTATAGTTTATTGTTATTGTTTATGTAATTGTATAGTTTATTGTTATTGTTTATGTTATTGTTTATGTAATTGTTTATTGTTATGTCTTTCTGCTTCTATAGTTTATTGTTATGTCTAACCATAGACAAACGGTAACTGGCTTTTAAGTATAGTTTATTGAAACAGGTCAACTTCAAAACTGCTTATAAAGTTGGCATGTTTCCCTAACCCATAGTTAACGATTAACCAAAGTTTAAAGTGTGAATGTAATGCTAAACTGTGAGTAACTGAAAACAGAAAGCATGACAGAGGATAAGAAGGGGTGAAAGAACCCACAGGTCTCAGGTTTCTGCATATAATACTAAACCATGGTTAACTGTTGCATTTAGACCAGGTCCAGTGTAGAATCATAGAATCATAGAATCATAGAGTTGGAAGAGACCACAAGGGCCATCGAGTCCAACCCCCTGCCAAGCAGGAAACACCATCAGAGCACTCCTGACATATGGTTGTCAAGCCTCTGCTTAAAGACCTCCAAAGTAGGAGACTCCACCACACTCCTTGGCAGCAAATTCCACTGTCGAACAGCTCGTACTGTCAGGAAGTTCTTCCTCATGTTTAGGTGGAATCTTCTTTCTTGTAGTTTGGATCCATTGCTCCGTGTCCGCTTCTCTGGAGCAGCAGAAAACAACCTTCCTCCCTCCTCTATGTGACATCCTTTTATATATTTGAACATGGCTATCATATCACCCCTTAACCTCCTCTTCTCCAGGCTAAACATGCCCAGCTCCCTTAGCCGTTCCTCATAAGGCATCGTTTCCAGGCCTTTGACCATTTTGGTTGCCCTCCTCTGGACACGTTCCAGTTTGTCAGTGTCCTTCTTGAATTGTGGTGCCCAGAACTGGACACAGTACTCCAGGTGAGGTCTGACCAGAGCAGAATACAGTGGCACTATTACTTCCCTTGATCTAGATGCTATACTCCTATTGATGCAGCCCAGAATTGCATTGGCTTTTTTAGCTGCCGCGTCACACTGTTGGCTCATGTCAAGTTTGTGGTCAACCAAGACTCCTAGATCCTTTTCACATGTACTGCTCTCAAGCCAGGTGTCCCCCATCTTGTATTTGTGCCTCTCATTTTTTTTGCCCAAGTGCAATACTTTACATTTCTCCCTGTTAAAATTCATCTTGTTTGTTTTGGCCCAGTTCTCTAATCTGTCAAGGTCGTTTTGAAGTGTGATCCTGTCCTCTGGGGTGTTAGCCACCCCTCCCAGTTTGGTGTCATCTGCAAATTTGATCAGGATGCCCTTGAGTCCATCATCCAAGTCGTTGATAAAGATGTTGAATAAGACCGGGCCCAAGACAGAACCCTGTGGCACCCCACTAGTCACTCTTCTCCAGGATGAAGAGGAACCATTGATGAGCACACTTTGGGTTCGGTCAGTCAGCCAGTTACAAATCCACTGAGTGGTAGCATAGTCAAGACCGCATTTTACCAGCTTCTTTACAAGAATATCATGGGGCACCTTGTCAAATGCCTTGCTGAAATCAAGGTAGGCTACATCCACTGCCTTCCCTTCATCTACCAGGTTTGTAATTCTGTCAAAAAACGAGATCAGGTTAGTCTGACATGACTTATTTTTCAGAAATCCATGCTGACTATTGGTGATCACAGCATTCCTTTCTAGGTGCACACAGACTGTTTGCTTAATGATCTGCTCCAGAATCTTCCCTGGTATTGATGTCAGACTGACTGGGCGGTAATTATTTGGGTCCTCTCTTTTCCCCTTTTTGAAAATAGGGACAACATTTGCCCTCCTCCAGTCTGCCGGGACTTCGCCTGTTCTCCAGGAATTCTCAAAGATGACTGCCAGTGGTTCTGAGATCACATCGGCCAGTTCTTTTAATACTCTTGGATGCAGTTCATCTGGCCCTGGAGACTTGAATACATCTAAACTGGCCAAGTATTCTTGTACTATCTCCTTAGTTATTCTGGGCTGTGTTTCCTTTGTTGAATCATTTGCTCCAAATTCTTCAGGTCGGGCATTGTTTTCCTTATTGGAGAAGACTGAGGCAAAGAAGGCATTGAGGAGTTCAGCCCTTTCTGTGTCCCCTGTTTGCATTTCACCATCTTCTCCTCTGAGTGACCCCACTGTTTCTTTGTTCTTCCTTTTGCTACGAACATACCCATAGAAGCCTTTTTTGTTGCTTTTAACCTCTCTAGCAAGCCTGAGTTCATTCTGTGCTTTAGCTTTTCTGACTTTGTGTCTACACGTGCTGGCTATTTTTTTGAATTCCTCTTTGGTGGTTTCCCCCCTTTTCCATTTTTTGTACACATCCTTTTTTAATCGTAACTCAGTTAAAAGTTCTTTAGATAGCCACCCTGGCTTCTTTAGGCACCTTCCATGTTTCTGTCTCATTGGTATTGCCTGACGTTGTGCTTTTACTATCTCCCTCTTAACAAACTCCCAGCCATCATGAACTCCCTTTCCTTTTAGTATTACTGTCCATGGGATCTCACCCAGCACTTCCCTAAGTTTTATGAAGTCGGCTTTCTTAAAGTCAAGAAATTGAGTCCTAGTATGCTTGGCTGCTCCTTTCCGCTGTATAGTAAACTTCAGAAGAGCATGATCACTCGCGCCTAATGATCCTTCCACTTCTACCCCACTAACCAGATCATCAACATTGGTTAGGACCAGATCTAAAATGGCTGTTCCTCTTGTTGCTTCTCCCACTTTCTGGACAATGAAGTTGTCTGCAAGGCCAGTGAGGAATCTGTTTGACCTTATGCTCTTGGCTGAGTTTGACATCCAACAAATATCCGGGTAATTGAAGTCCCCCATTACTACTATCTCCCTTCCTTTTGCGTGCTTGGCCATCTGTTCCAGGAAGGCATCATCTATGTCCTCCGTTTGGCTTGGGGATCTATAGTAAACTCCCACAATGAGGTCCCTGTTATTCTTCTCCCCCTTAATTTTGACCCAAATGCTCTCACTTTGGCTTTGAGGTTCTAAATCTTGGATCTCTTCACAGGTATACACATCCCTGACATATAACACCACTCCTCCTCCTTTCTTGTCTGGTCTGTTTCTCTGAAATAGATTGTATCCCCCCATTATTACATTCCAATCGTGGGACTTATCCCACCAGGTTTCAGTGATGCCTATTATGTCATATTTAGTTTGCTGTACCAAGAGCTCAAGCTCATCTTGTTTATCTCCCATGCTTTGCGCATTAGTGTACAGACATTGAAGTCCATTAATCATTCCCCCGTGTCCCTTATTTAAGGATTTTTTCCTCCTACCACTAGGTCTGCGTGCTGTTTGCTCCATTTGGTATATGACATTTGGATGATCATCTTCATCAATTGATAGGCTCCTACCTTCAGGAGCACTGTCTCCCTCCCCCACATTAGTCAGTTTAAAGCCCTCCTGATGAGGTTTCTGAGATTTTTGGCAAAAACATTTCTCCCAACCGTTGTGAGGTGCAGCCCATCACTTGCCAGAAGTCCATCTTCAAGAAACTGCAGTCCGTGAACTAAGAATCCAAACCGTTCCTGCTTACACCACCTGTGAAGCCAGCTGTTCACTTCCACTATTTTCCCCTCTCTCCCTGGGCCACGTCGTTCAACTGGGAGGAGAGATGAGATGACAATTTGTGCATTTAGTTGCTTCAACTTCCTGCCGAGAGCCTCGTAGTCTCTTTTGATCTTCTGGAGGCTATTGCTTGCAGTGTCATTGGTTCCCACATGAACCAAGAGCAAGGGGTATTTGTCAGTGGGTTTTATGATTCCTTGCAGTCGTTCAGTTACATCTTGGATCTTAGCCCCGGGGAGACAGCACACTTCCCGAGACATCTTGTCAGGCCCACAAATCACTGCTTCTGTTCCCCTCAGTAGGGAATCCCCTATCACCACTACACGCCTCCTCTTAGGTTTGGTTGGGGTTCTTCCATGAGCTGTCTGTTCCAAGGTCGCCTGCACATTCCCTGAGGACTGACTTTGCTGCTCATCTTCATTTACCTGATTGACTGAAATGAGGGAGAGATCCTCAAATGGAGTCTGCTCTTCGTCTTCCATGCTAGGGGAGAGGACCTCAAAGCGATTGTGTATTTCTAAACAATCAGAACGAACCCTGGGCCTCCTACTTCTTTGAGTCATGTTTCTCCATATATCTGGCTCCTGTGTTGGTGAACTAGCCTCCTTCTCAGGGGAGTCCCCTGTCTCCTCCTTGATGGAGACGGTGTGGTCTGTTGCTTCCAAGAAGAGCTCCAGCTCTCTAATTCTTTGGAGCGTAGCTACACGTTCCTCCAGTTGCTGGACTTTGTCTTTTAAGAGGGCAATCAACATGCAATTGCTGCAGGTAAAGCTGCCTGCAACCTTTGGCAAGATGGCAAACATTGCGCAGGAACCACAGGCGACAGCAGCTGTTCCCTCCCCCTCCATCTTGAGAATGTGTCGTTGGGGGTGGCTACAGCGGTCCTCCATCATAAAAAGCGTGAAGAAAGTACAAATAACTCCCCCCACAAAAAAACCTAGGTCTCCCCCAACAAACGTTTGAGACTAGCTCCTCTAAATCTAAAAGATGGATCGAAACACAAACACACAAGAGAAAACCCTTATTGCTCCTTCTTCAACTGCTTCCCTGCTAGCTCTCATAGTAGTTAAGGAAGACTGTGGCTTCTGTTGATCAATGTTAACTGTCCAGAAACAGACTTCCAGGCTGGAATGGTCCCTAAATCTATGGCAACTTTCTATGGCAAGAGAGGTATATCATACAATCCATCTGCTGGCCATTCTAACCAGTCAGACTGACCATACTGTTTAACTGGATTAACAATGAGACTTTTACATAAATTATGTACACTTACATTATGTTAAGCATATAGCAGGGCAAAACTACCCAAATATGTATCGCATTACAGTGGTACCTCAGGTTACATATGCTTCAGGTTACATACGCTTCAGGTTACAGACTCTGCTAACCCAGAAATAGTACCTCAGGTTAAGAACTTTGCTTCAGGATGAGAACAGAAATCGTGCTCCGGCAGTGCGGCAGCAGGAGGCCCCATTAGCTAAAGTGGTGCTTCAGGTTAAGAACAGTTTCAGGTTAAGTATGGACCTCCGGAATGAATTAAGTTCTTAACCCGAGGTACCACTGTACAAACTAACTGGCTGTTATCTTCTGTAGTTGTCCTTGATACTAAAATGCCCTATATGTCACTGGGAGCCAGAGGGAATTTTCTTAAGATTTCCCCTTTTATGGCTTTTTCTTGTTTGGCACGACTCCAGTATATTCTCCTGTGAAAGATTATGATCTATCATTGCATGTTATATCCCAGATGATCTGTGTTTCAAGAAATAATTATAAAATATTAAATATTTAATTTACCATAATGAATTCCCTAGAAGGTTTCTGTGTGATCTTCAAAGATGATTAACCGCATCCTTCTCAAAGTATTTTTCTCATTAAAAAAAATCAATCTAACCATTTTTTAAGGTTTACAGATAGGTTCACATATGGGATTGTGCTCAGAAGGCGGTCCTTCTTGCGACTGGGCCCCGGGACACACCCCTGACTAAGTAGGTTTCATTTCTAGGTTCTAAGCTTCATTTCTCTAAATAGGCATCATGGGTCACAGCCAATCAGGAAAGGGGTGGGAGTGGTTAAGCACCAGCGCAAGAATGCCCTAGGCAATTAATTGGCACTGCTGAACACCCACCCTCCTACCCTTAGTGTAGGTTCTCGGCCTTGCTTTGGACTTTGCGTAAGTCGCCTGTCTTGGGACAGGGGCCGGGTAGGAATTTTTATCCATTTGGCAAATAGGCACTGGCCACTTGGATTTTGCATAGCCCCTTAGCAATCGTCACAACTTTCCAGGTTTGGCGGTTAGGCATTGGCTTAATTTTGTGTGTGGAGGGGAGGTGTGGCCATCACCTGCCCCTCAATGATCAAAGGTATTCCGTTAAAGGAATCTGGAGGTCCCGGATCTCATCTGAAGTCCGCTTGATTGGCTAAGGCCATGCCAGGATCACAGGAACCTTGCGGTAAGCTTCTGTCGGGCAAACCCCCAACGTTGCTGCCCCGATGGGTTTACTTACATAGACTCTGTCAACTGGAGCAGTAGTCTGTTATAGTCTTCAGCCAATGCCTATGCCAATACCACTCATATTTAATTTGCAATCAATAAAGTTGTGGCCTACTGCTACCCATCAACCTTGATTCTGTGTCTGTGTGTAGTTATTTCATGGGGGGCTGGCTTGGGGCCTCAAGACGCAAATGCAATGTTGTATCGATAGCCTTACAAAAAGTTGTGGACAGAGAACACACTTTACATGCAATAAAACCCCTGATTAATTTCCCAGTATCTCCAGTTAAACAGAAATCATTGGCGACTGGGGGAAAATGTCTGCCTCAGATTGCTGCCAGCATATAACAACTCAGCACATATATAATTAGCTTAGACAGCAAGCCTAACCCCACATACTTGTGAGTAAACCCCACTGAAATCAATAGGTTTTACTCCTGAGTAGAAATGTTTTGGGTTGCACTGTAACTAAGTAAATTAAATATTTACATATGAGATTTGCTCATGCATCGAGGTGAAATGAATTCAGAGCCCAGTCTAGAAAACTGTCAAGACTAAGGAATTAAGTTGCTGTTTGTTAATCAGCATCTGAGTAATTGAGAGGGGAAATGGATTTTATTAATGCAAATAGGGAGGTTTGTTTCAGTTGGAAAGAGAAATTAATAATGTCTTACCCATTTGTCTCTGAAGTGATAGTTGAGAAAGACAAAGTATATGTAGAACAGCAGGCCATTGACAACTAGGACAAGAGTCTCTCTCTCTTTTTTTGCAAGTAAATTTTTATTCAGAATTTGTAAAAGAAAAAAGAAAAAAGGACAAACAAATACAAAAATAAACATTTTAAGATAAATTATTCATCCTATTTTCATGCTATACAAAAAGTAAGTGTACAATCATACAAAAAAATAATATAAACATTAGGCTCTACTTAGCCTTTGACTTCCCTTCACCCTTTTGGTAAGTATCAAATAAATCCCGGGTTGCGTAATTAGTTTATTAAAGTTTATAGGACAAGAGTCTCTCTCAATCCTGATGATTATGTCATGGAAACGGGAAACCTATGTCCATGGGAGAGCCTGAGCGAGTGAGTGAGCTCCTGATTTCAAGGTGTGCCAATTTCTCAGGCAAAGACCTATTCATGTGTAGCCAAGTCCTATGCTCAGAGTCCGTGTCTGACCTCCCCACCCTCCTGCGCAGCCCTGGGCACTGGCAACTCATGCTACACCACTGGCCATAAGAGCCTGCTGGATCAGGCCAATGGCCAATCTAGTCAAGCATCCTGTTCTCACGCTGGCCAACTATTGAGATGCGGCCAAGGAAACGGGGGCAATTTGTAGGCCCTCAGCTGGCTCCAGCCCACCGGCCGGTAGCCGGGCGATCTCCGGTCCTTGGCACGGCATGAAACAGTGACCCACAGCTTCAGAACGCTTCAGAAGCTTGAGCACGCTCTAATCAGCAGTTTGAATAACACGCGACAGAAGTGGCAGATAGAGGCTGTGTAAAGCGTATTTACAGGCATTTTATTCAGCATCAGGACGAAGGAAAAATATGTCTGCTCCCCTTCATGTCCAAGCAAATAAGGATAAGCTATACGGAAGTTCCCAGCAAGCTGTGCTGTGCTGGAGTGTAAACAGGCATGTGACACACAACAATCATGTCTGTTCCTTTTAAGCTGGAACAGAATATTCTAACACCAACCAGATCTCTGTGGGAAACCTACAAATAGGATTCAAGACAAGAGTACTCTCTCCCCCTGTGGTTTCCAGCACCTGATTTTTAGAAGCATTACTTCCTGCAACTGTGGAGGTAGAGCATCATGGCTAGTAGCCATCGATAGTACTGTCACCCATGAATTTCCCCAATCCTCATCAAAAGATCTCCAGGTTGGTGGCCATCACTGCCTCCCATGGGAGCAAGTTCCATAGTTTAACTATGTGCTGCATGAATACACACTTTTTAAAAAAAAATCTGTCCTGAATCTACCAGCATTCAGCTTCGTTGGAAGTCCATGAGTTCTAGTGGTAAACTTTTCTCTAGCCACTTTCCCCATGCCATGCATAATTTCATGTCCCCTCTTACTCACTTTTCCTCTAAACTAAAATGTCCCAAACACTGCAATATGTCTTGTTCTACTTGTGAGCTCCCTAAAGGCATCTGGTTGGCCACTGTGGGAAGATGATCCAGATATAGTGGTACCTCTGGATGCGAATGAGATCCATTCCGGAGCCCCGTTCGCATCCTGAAGCGAACGCAACCCACGTATGCGTGTGAGCGGGTCATGATTCACCGCTTCTGTGCATGTGCATGACGTCATTTTGAGTGTCTGCACATGCGTGAGTGGCGAAACCCGGAAGTAACACACTGTGTTACTTTTGGGTCGACACGGAAACCTGAAAATGCTCGACCTGAAGCACATTTAACCCAAGGTATGACTGTATCCATTCTTAAGGAAATCAGCCCTGAGTGCTCATTGGAAGGACAGATCGTGAAGTTGAGGCTCCAGTACTTTGGCCACCTCATGTGAAGAGAAGACTCCCTGGAAAAGACCCTGATGTTGGGAAAGATGGAGGGCACAAGGAGAAGGGGACGACAGAGGACGAGATGGTTGGACAGTGTTCTCGAAGCCACAAACATGAGCCTGACCAAACTGCAGGAGGCAGTGGAAGACAGGAGTGCCTGGCGTGCTCTGGTCCATGGGGTCACGAAGAGTCGGACACGACTAAACGACTAAACAACAATGACTGTATACCTTTGCTATGATTTGTCAGGCCATATGTTAGGGCTGGTGAAACCTGTGGCATTCCAGGTGCTGTTGGAATCCAGTAGTGATCTGTCCCAGCCATCATGACCAATGATCAGAGGCAATGGGAGCTTTAGTCCAACAGCAGCTGGAGGACCACAGGCTCCTCATCCTCATTCCTGTCCTATATTCTTATTTTTCCTTAGGCAGACGTCAAGGCTTTCTACCCATCAAAATCTACCCCAATTTTAAAGGTTCTGGTTGAACAAAGTCATGATTTGACTGAAGACATAGATCCACATATTTGCAAGTGATTTAGAAGTCAGTTTAAATGAGACACTAGACAAGTGTTTTAAAAATCAAAACTATAAGCAATTCCACCTGGCCAGAGCTGTATTAAACCTTGTTGCTGGCATCTGTGTATGTAGAATTAGCATATACCTGGCCCACAAATCCCTCCTGTACTAGAGCTAGGTGAAACATGATGTGAGCAGCATGCATCCATGATGCTTTAATGCACACATTTCTACCAGAAAGCACCAAGATATTCCTACGCAAGCAAAATCATTCTTAAGCATTGCAATAGGTCAAGAAGCAAAGTCTCACTGCTCATTGATATTCAGGCAAAGCTGTTCCAGAAAATATAGCCATACAGACTATTTATACTGTGTCAGAGCCCCAAACTTATTCAAATACAAAACATTCCAGGAGACAAATAAAAGCATTAAGACCACCTCCAGATCTCACAAGGGTCAGCAAGTGTCTAAGTCGGTGATGACAGTCACCTGGATTGCACTCAGATCACTGACCTGGAGGGGGGAATCTCCCCATCTGTATTATCAGTGCCCTGAGAGATGATGGCTTAACATGTTTGCATCCAGGGAGGGGGAAATAAAATAATGCAATTATGATCTGGGCAAATGTCTTTGTGGAGCCTAAGGGAATGTGATAAAAATCCGTTTCAATGTTGGGTTGTCAAGGAAAAAACCAGCACTATATCGACAGCACGCCACTACAGTGGAGAGACCCAGACTGTTGTGTGAAAGCCAAATGGCGCAGCTTGGCATTCAAGAGTACTGCCTGCTGATGCCCTTTCTGTCTAATTGCAGAATAAGAAGAGGATGACGAGCCTCCTACCATCTCTCCCTCTCCCTCCTCACTCCCATTTTAATTTTTCTGCCAATGCAAAACAGTACAAGCATTCCGCCCCGCCCCCCGCAGTGATGGACATAAACATGTGCACTGTGGATTGTACTGTAGCTTACACAAAGGCAGCTGGTATGTTGAACCAATAAAGCACTTTTTCTGATTCATCACTCATAAGGGAGGGAGTATGGTGTAGTGGTTAGAGTGCTATGCTACGACTGAGGACGTGCAGCTTCAAATTCGCACTCAGCTGTGAAGCTCACTGAGTGACTTGGGGCCAATCAGCACCTCTCAGCCTAAGCTACACCACAGACGTGTTACGAGGATAAAATTCTTTGCAAGAAATGGTTGGCTGGAGATTCACTGTGTTATTTGTAGGGTTGGTGGGAATGCTAGTGAGTGAGGTTTGTACGTGGAAGATTTCTAATACAGTGGTACCTCGGGTTAAGAACTTAATTTGTTCTGGAGGTCCGTTCTTAACCTGAAACTGTTCTTAACCTGAAGCACCACTTTAGCTAATGGGGCCTCCTGCTGCCGCCGCACAGCCACTGTGCAATTTCTGTGCAATTTCTGTTCTCATCCTGAAGCAAAGTTCTTAACCCAAGGTACTATTTCTGGGTTAGCGGAGTCTGTAACCTGAAGCACCTGTAACCCGAGGTATCACTGTAATGTATTTGGTAAAGGTTACTGCAGGGATGAGGGAAGTGTGGAAGTTTCCATTTTAGCAATCTTATTCAGTTGCTAATGATTCTGTTTTGTGAACTTTTATTGTATTTTTTTTATGTTTGATTTTTATCTGTATTTTTAAAACTAATAGAATGTTTTGTTTTCCTGCTAATCGTGCAGCATTAATGTGTGCTTTGCATTTGACCTTCACTTGTAAAGTTGCATTTTGGTATTCCACAAGATTCTATTTGAGGCTTTAAGTTAAACTGTAAACCACTATATATCTATATCTGAATTCGGAGAGAGTACTATATAAATAAATATTTATAGAAATGCAAGGAAGAAGGTGCAGATGAGTGTCAATGCCCCTATGCAATGAAAATAGAAAAGGGGCACGCTGTTGTTGGTCCCAGAAAACAGCCTAATTGAAAGTCTGAGAGTTCTTCCCCCTAAAATATAACCCAAATGGGAACCCTACTTTCACAGCCTGCAGATGGGGCAACAAAAATGGAAGGGCTTTCTTACTCACCCTTAAAGCAAACACTATTGTCTACCATGGGACTACACACACACACACACACAGAGAGAGAGAGAGAGAGAGAGAGAGAGAGAGAGAGAGAGAGAGAGAGATTTTCACTTCACTTAACAGAGAAGCTTGGCATCTTTATACCATGATCAACGTATCAGGCATAGTGTTGCAAGACACATAGATTCTGCAGCATTTTAATAACAGGCTTGTAGAAGAGGAGCTAGTTCCTATATAACTGTTATTTCTTTTAGGAAATTAACTGTTCTGAACATGCGAGACACCAGCTTAAACGACAGTGCCTCAGACGTCTGTAGGAGGATATTAAAAGCAAGAGTTATTTAGCTATTCCCTTATTGACAGCTATGTATTTTATTTTATTTATACAGTGAATATCCACATCAACACTATTGCCTTCCCCCCACCCCCCGCCCAACATTACTGGGGATGGAGAAGCACATAGATAATTATGAATTACTATTTGCATGATATTAAGACTGTCAGACAAATGAGACTTTTAAAACTTGAGCAGAGACTGAGGTGGGGAAAAGCAAGGACAGGTAGTGGCATAGAAGTGGGGATGAAATAATATGAATAGCTTCTTCTTTATTAAGAATGTAAAAATAGGCCTCTGGGGGCCCAATAGGTCCAGCATCCTATTCCAGGGATCAGCAAACTTTTTCAGCAGGGGGCCAGTCCACTGTCCCTCAGACCTTGTGGGGGGCCGGACTATATTTTGGAAAAAAAATATGAACGAATTCCTTTGCCCCACAAAAACCCAGAGATGCATTGTAAATAAAAGGACACATTCTACTCATGTAAAAACATGCTGATTCCTGGATCGTCCGTGGGCTGGATTTCGAAGGAGATTGAGCCGGATCCGGCCCCCGGACCTTAGTTTGCCTACCCATGTCCTATTCACACAGTGGCCAACCAAATGCCTGAGGGAAATCTGCAAGCAGGACCTGAGCACAAGATAATTTCCCCCTCCTGCAGTTTCCAGCAACTAATATTCAGAGACACTACTGCCTCCAACCATTATTTAGTTAAAATTACGGTAACTAACTTATTACACTAATTAATTAAATTTTATAGACCAACCCACCCCAAACTGTTGGATGAATAATTACAATGTTGGGAATGTTAGGGGGTGGGAATGAGGAACTGGAAGTTGATAGATTTGTTCATCCTTTATGAATTACAATGCAATCCTAACCATGTCTATTCAGAAGTAAGGCCTATTTAATTCAATGGGGCTTACTCCCATGTAGGTGGGGTTAGGATTGCTGCCTTACTCTTTAAACTTGCTTTTATTATTTGGTTTTGTACATCACCTCGAGCGGCTCTTAATTAGGACAAAAGGTGATTAAGAAATTGTTCCATAAATAAATAAAAATAGGTGGTTTTTTGCTTTCTAAAATCTTTGATTTTTTGAAAAAGTTGTTAGCCACTTTTAAGTTAGCCTTTTGTTCAGAGAGGCAGAATAAAAAAAAAGTTTCAAATATGTAAGTGATAAACAGATTTTTAAATGCTACACAGAGTTCCCCATCAAATCTTCACTTACTTTCTCTTGCATGGAACTGTATTTTTAACAAATGTCAGAACATCACCCCAGTAGAAACAGAGGTTGAAATCAATAACTATTCACATCTAGCTGTGAAGGGTAAGGGGAATAGACTATCAAAACAAATACTAGGCAACGTCATCAAAGCATAAACACCAGGGAATCAAATGAATAAGCATTAGATACTGATTTTTAAATCAGGTTTTTCCCAACTTGGTTTTTGGTTGAGCTGAAGGGACGGAAAACCTAAATGTATGCAAGCCTGCAGTGCAGAATCAGCACATTCTATCACATAAATTGTTGTCTGAGAGCTTACTATTAATACCAAAAATGATTGCCTGATAATAGACTCTGATATGGTGGAAGTGAAAACTGCTGCTTCTGATTGATTCCTGCTATTACAGAAGGTGGAAAAAGAGTTGTGTTAATAAACTAAAATTACTAAGAGAGGGGGAAAGTGAGGAAGGGGAAAATGATTTAAGATGAGATAAGAGAGTACATATTGGAAAGTCATTGTGGTGTGAAACATCAGATTGAGCAACTTCTCCCAGGCAATTAACGAGATATAACCTGATCCAGAAAAGTTAAGGGTGCTCAATGGATCATTCATCTTCGGTTTGCACAGGTATTAAGCCCCTAATCTCTATTTAGGAAGGGATATTAGCTGCCCAAACAGAAAAGGTGATTACACCAAGGATCATAAAAGTGGGCCCTCCAACGATCAGCCAGGTTGTTTTATTCTCAGCACATGGGGATACAATTTGCGTGTGTGTGTGCGCACACACACACACACACACACACACACACCACCCACAGGAGTTATGGACATGACCCAGAAACATGAGAAGAGGAAGCATGAGGAATGCCTTCCAAAGCAGCTTTGAGATTGCCTCCAGTAAGGACTGCTTGTATCCAAAATAACTGGCAGGATTTCATGTTTTTCTTGCCAGGGGTGTGAGCCAACATTCCAATCTATGCTGATGATCACGCAGGAGATGACCCTCATGGCCTGCCAAGAAACAGGATGAACGCCAATGGTTGGGATGGTTTCTGGGGTTTAGGGGTCTGCAACCTTGCACAGTAAAAGGAGTTTTGGGAGCCATGCCTGAAAAAGGCATTTTTTGGTCCATGATCACACATGGGTCATGTGACTCAAGTGGGATTTCGGATCCGGGAGATGGTGCCCCAGTTTTGGGTTGTGTTGTCTTGGAAGGTATGAGATTGTCCTCTGTGAGGCAGAGTACATGGCCTCCCTTGTAAGATGACAAGGAAGCAGGACTCTGTTGTTGTTATGATGGGGACACTTGGAGATCTCCTATCTCCAAACCAGGGAACGGGGTTCTTGACTTGCCCATAGCACGCTGCTCATAAGGCATCCAGGCACTGGCCACAGAAGAAGAGCTGGCAGTGGCAGAGAGCTTGGAGAGAGAGGAGAAAGATAGTGAGGGCTTTAACTTGCTCCCCTCTTACATCTGAGGCCAACCCTGGTAAATCCTCCCAACCACAATTATTATTATAATATCCCTGCCTGTCTTCTGTAATGACAACCCATAACAGCTAACAATATGAAATAATTAACATAAGCAAATGAGAACAACTGAATGCAGCAGAATACAAAAAAACAAAACAACAAAAGTATAACGATATTTATTTATTAGCCAGCCAATGACTCAGCTCTGAACTTAAAATGAACACCAGAAATATCATTAGATAGCATTAGTCCCCATTTTGTAGGCACACCTTAATTTTCTGCCAAAACTAAAAAATACTAGGTTAGTTCCACTTATATTTAGAGCAGATCCACTGAAATGAATGGAACTCCCATAGATTTCAGTGTTTCTACCCATAAAACTAAATGTGGATCCATCAGCCTGTTACCATTCTCCGTTTCTATTGGGTCCTAGGAGGTCTCTGATGTTGAAAGCAACACATGGCACAGCTCACAGAGAAGAATTAGGCTCCATTGAAGGCCAACAAAGAATCTTTTTTTAGGAACAGAAAAAAAATAAAACCTTAGCTCTCATAGAAGAAAGCAGACAGGATGCATCAATGAATAACATCATTGTGGAACTGATCTCCTTAGCTGCAGTTGCCTCTCCCTAAGGACACAAGAAGCTGCCTTATATTGAGTCAGATCATTGGTCCATTTAGCTCAGTATTGTCTGCACATAGTGGACAAGGCTGCCTAGGGTATCAGACCAGGGTTTTCCCCAGTCCTACCTGGAGATTATGAGGGTTGAACCAGAGACCTTTGATATGCAAAAAGATGCTCCTCCACTGAGCTTAAGACCCTTTCTAATTATTAGAATTATTCTAATTTTTCTAATTATTCTAATTATTCCCTACTACATGCACTCTGCAGAATTATTTTTTACAAGGAATGTTAAACATGTTGATTAGCACGGGAGAAAAGGTGACTAGGGAAAATATTGCTGATATCAGCAAAGATTAAGATAATATTTTGTAACCATGAGATGCAAAAAGGTGGTGTGAGGGACAGAGGCAGCTTGATTGCATGGAAGCATGGACATTCCCAACCGATATGACACTGATTTTATTACATATTTATATAATGTTCATCTACTTCCACATTATATTTATATAATGTTCATCTACATCGACTTCTGCTTCATTGACTATGCAAAAGCCTTTGACTGTGTCGACCACAGCAAACTATGGCAAGTTCTTAAAGAAATGGGAGTGCCTGATCACCTCATCTGTCTCCTGAGAAATCTCTATGTGGGACAAGAAGCTACAGTTAGAACTGGATATGGAACAACTGATTGGTTCAAAATTGGGAAAGGAGTACAGCAAGGCTGTATATTGTCTCCCTGCTTATTTAACTTATATGCAGAATTCATCATGCGAAAGGCTGGGCTGGATGAATCCCAAGCCGGAATTAAGATCACCGGAAGAAATATCAACAACCTCAGATATGCAGATGACACAACCTTGATGGCAGAAAGTGAGGAGGAATTAAAGAACCTTTTAATGAGGGTGAAAGAGGAGAGCGCAAAATATGGTCTGAAGCTCAACATCAAAAAAACGAAGATCATGGCCACTGGTCCCATCACCTCCTGGCAAATAGAAGGGGAAGAAATGGAGGCAGTGAGAGATTTTACTTTCTTGGGCTCCATGATCACTGCAGATGGTGACAGCAGTCACGAAATTAAAAGACACCTGCTCCTTGGGAGAAAGGTGATGGCAAACCTAGACAACATCTTAAAAAGCAGAGACATCACCTTGACAACAAAGGTCCGTATAGTAAAAGCCATGGTTTTCCCAGTAGTGATGTATGGAAGTGAGAGCTGGACCATAAAGAAGGCTGATCGCCGCAGAATTGATGCTTTTGAATTATGGTGCTGGAGGAGACTCTTGAGAGTCCCATGGATTGCAAGAAGATCAAACCTATCCATTCTGAAGAAAATCAGCCCTGAGTGCTCAGTGGAAGGACAGATCATGAAGCTGAGGCTTCAATACTTTGGCCACCTCATGAGAAGAGAAGACTCCCTGGAAAAGACCCTGATGTTGGGAAAGATGGAGGGCACAAGGAGAAGGGGACGACAGAGGATGAGATGGTTGGATGGTGTTCTCGAAGCTACCAGCATAAGTTTGATCAAACTGTGGGAGGCAGTGGATGACAGAAGTGCCTGGCGTGCTCTGGTCCATGGGGTCATGAAGAGTCGGACACGACTAAACGACTAAACAACAACATAATGTTCATTTGACGAGCCTGAGCAGTTTCAGTGGTAACACTTAAATATGTGTTGATTGCTATATGGAACAGTGCTAATTTAACTGAAAATACTAACATAATGGTTGTATTTGTTGTTGTTATTTAAAGAAAAACACTGTTTATCTTAAAGGTGCTTTCTACGTCTGACATAGGATAAATTGAGTGGTATCCATGGGACCCTCAGCTCTACAAAAAGTCATGCAAGGTTTTTAGTGTCCCATCAACCAGCAGCAGTCAAACTTAGCTCGGTGCAGATCCTGGGAGCTCGCGACCAAAGCTCACAAATGGTCATTTGAGAGGGCATTTAGTGGGGGAGTTTGAGAGGGAGGTCTAGCATTCTGTCTCTTGGTGTGCATAGGACCAGAGACATGGAGAGTGAGGGAGCTGCTGCAGTGACCTGTAACACCTGTACCATGTTTGTCATTCTGCAAGCAGCAGTACATTTGTAGCAAGTGCAAGCTGGATGTCTTGCTGGAAGAGAAGGAGCAGCAACTTGAGGCCCGCCTAGTCCCACCTCAAGCAACAGGACAACATGCAGAGCTACCTGATAGGGCTGAGCTGACTGAGATTGAGCACCAAGAGAGATGGGGTGCCCCCAGGCTGGAGAAAGCTTGCCCAGTGCAAGAGTCGAAGCCCTGGAAGAATCACTATTGACATTTATTAAGGATTGGAAACTTCTTTTCATGTGAAAGAGAAATTGAACTTGTAAAATCTGCCAAGGGATTCACAATCAAAACAAATGAATGATTTGGGGCAGAATTCAATTGGCTCTCCTAAAGCTGCTGCTGCTCCAGAAGGATGCTCTCCCCCCCCCCCCGCCACACAAAGGAGATGGGGAGCAATTTTGGCTTATCTCCCTCCCTCTGCATCTCCCCACCCCAACAGTGCCCCATCAAAATCTGTTCTGGAGGAATGAACAGTTGAACAATGAATTTTAGGACCTGGGGCATTTTCTTAGATATTTTATATTCTTATACCTACATCAATAATATGAAACTACCCATTAACCAGTAAAGGTAACCCAAGAAATGAATGCTGTTTTCTAAAAAAACAAACACCAAGCAAGCAAGCAAACTGTTTGTTTACAGGGCCTGCTTCCAGCTGCTGCACCCCTGCTGTTTGTGGTGTGGTGTTTCCCCCTTTGGTCTGCCTGTTTGCTTCTTGCATTAACAAACTACAACACACAAGTTCTATTAAGTTGCAAATTCGAAGCACTTTGTCACTGGCATTTATTAGCTTGACATCTACCCTTTCATCCCAACAGCAGTGCTTAATAAAACATTGCTGGCTTTTTAAAAACTACACAGTTGTCACTGTACACTAGGGGTTCTAAATGCACTTTTAAATATTAACAAGGTTTTCATTAAGATGCAGAAACATGGGTGGGGAAGTTAATGGCAATGGCTGAACTGTGTCTCCTCCAGTTTTGTGAATAAGTATGAATTAAATCCTTCATTAACACTGCATAAAGGAAGAGTCTTTGTCTTTGCTTTGATGCAGATTGTTTCTTATCGAATAGAATCACAGAACTGTTGGGTTGGAAGAGTCCCAAGGGCATATAATCCAAGCCCATTTGATGCAGGAATGAAGGAAAAACCACCACATTCTGAAGTAGTCAGTTCCACTGTTGGAAAGTTCTTCCTACTGTATAGTCAGAATCTCCTTTCTTGTAATTTGAATCCATTCCTTTGGATTCTATCCTCTGGAGGAACAGAAAAGCATGTTCTCCCTAAATGAGAGCATGTGTTGCGGTTGGGTGCAACTGGACTTCTCCGCGACCCTTCCCCTCTGCAGGGAGGTGGGACCAATTCGGATGGTCCGCCCCCGCCACTTAATGGATCCAAATGGTTTCCAGAGAGTGGTAGGGGATGCTTTATCCCATGTTGATGGCCTTTCAGCTGATTCCCTGGTGGCCCGCTGGAATGCGGAGTTAACCAGGGCTATCGACTGTCTGGCTCCGAAGCGCCCTCTCCGATTGCATGGAGCCCGGACAGCCCCGTGGTTTTCTTCGGAGCTGAGGGCGATGAAACAATCGCTGAGACGGCTAGAGCGTCGGTGGCAGAAAACTCACTCCGAATCTGACCGGACACAGGTTAGAGCTCAACGTCGAGCCTACCAAGTGGCGGTAGCGACGGCGAAGAAGACTTTCTTCACTGCCTCTATTGCATCTGCAGAAAATAGTAGCAGGAGACTCTTTCAGGTGGTCCGCAATTTAACGGAACCACCTTTACCACCGGGGCCTTGTAAAGACCCCAAGATCTCCTGCAACGATTTTGCAAAGTTTTTTGCAGATAAAATCACTCATATTCGGAAGGAGCTAGACACCACCGTGGGAGCAGGGCCGGGGCGGGAGAGTGCTAGAGCCCTGTCTGGTCAAGTTGCATGGAATCAATTTCAATCCGTTACCCCCGAGGATGTGGACAGGCTGCTTGGACGCGTGAAACCAACCACCTGTCTCCTTGATCCTTGCCCATCCTGGCTAATAAAAGCAAGCCGGGAAGGGCTGGGTGATGGGCTCTGCGGGGTGGTGAATGCTTCCCTCTGTGAGGGAACATTCCCAGATCCGCTGAAAGAGGCGGTCATTAAACCGCTTCTTAAAAAACCATCTTTAGACCCGGCCAGTATGGCCAACTATCGCCCAGTCTCAAATCTTCCATTCTTGGGCAAGGTGATTGAGCGTGTGGTTGCTGAACAACTCCAGGCACGCCTGGAGGATGCGGACCATTTGGATCCCTTCCAATCAGGGTTCAGGCCTCATCATGGGACTGAAACTGCCTTGGTCGCACTGGTTGATGATCTCCGGCGGGCTAGGGACAAAGGTGAGAGTTGCTTCCTAGTTCTGCTGGATCTCTCAGCGGCCTTTGATACAATCGACCATAACATCCTTCTGGACCGTCTAGAGGGGTTGGGAGCTGGGGGCACTGTTATACAGTGGTTTCGCTCCTTCCTCCTGGGCCGTGTTCAGAAAGTGGTGGTGGGGGATGAGTGTTCAGACCCTTGGGCCCTCACTTGTGGGGTGCCTCAGGGTTCCGTCCTCTCCCCCATGCTTTTTAACATCTATATGAAGCCGCTGGGAGAGATCATCAGGGGGTTTGGACTGGGTGTCCATCAATATGCAGATGATACCCAGCTCTACCTTTCTTTCAAATCAGAACCAGTGAAGGCGGTGAAGGTCCTGTGTGAGTGCCTGGAGGCGGTTGGAGGATGGATGGCGGCTAATGGATTGAAGTTGAATCCTGACAAGACAGAAGTACTGTTTTTGGGGGACAGGGGGCGGGCTGGTGTGGAGGACTCCCTGGTCCTGAATAGGGTAACTGTGCCCCTGAAGGACCAGGTGCGTAGCCTGGGAGTCATTTTGGACTCACAGCTGTCCATGGAGGCGCAGGTCAATTCTGTATCCAGGGCAGCTGTCTACCAACTCCACCTGGTACGCAGGCTGAGACCCTACCTGCCCGCGGACTGTCTGGCCAGAGTGGTGCATGCTCTAGTTATCTCCCGCTTGGACTACTGCAATGCGCTCTACGTGGGGCTACCTTTGAAGGTGACTCGGAAACTACAGCTAATCCAGAATGCGGCAGCTAGACTGGTGACTGGGGGCGGCCGCCGAGACCACATAACACCGGTCTTGAAAGACCTACATTGGCTCCCAGTATGTTTCCGAGCACAATTCAAAGTGCTGGTGTTGACCTTTAAAGCCCTAAACGGCTTCGGCCCAGTATACCTGAAGGAGCGTCTCCACCCCCATCGTTCTGCCCGGACACTGAGGTCCAGCGCCGAGGGCCTTCTGGCAGTTCCCTCATTGCGAGAAGCGAAGCTACAGGGAACCAGACAGAGGGCCTTTTCGGTGGTGGCGCCCGCCCTGTGGAATGCCCTCCCATCGGATGTCAAGGTGATGGACAACTACCTGACATTCAGAAGACATCTTAAGGCGGCCCTATTCAGGGAAGCTTTTAATGTATGATATTTTAGTGTTTTTTGGTTTCTGTGGAAGCCGCCCAGAGTGGCTGGGGAAACCCAGCCAGATGGGCGGGGTACAAATAATAAATTATTATTATTATTATTATTGGGGAATACAGGCCACCCTGGTGTGATTGGGCAAGTTGGATAACCCAGGCCTTAAGTGGTTAACTGGGTTACTGGGGAGTTTTGTATGTTGCCAATTCGGAGGAGGGGTTTGGAGCCTTTAAATACAGGTCGCCATTGCTGGGCGTCCTCTTGGCCTTTTTGCACCGGATCACCCGCCCACCCTCCCTTAAAAGTGGGGGGGGTTGATCGCTTGACCTTGCTATGCCTGTCACGGGGTCGTCCGCCTTGCTGCGGGGGCCTGGTAGGAATTTTGCCACTTGGCTGATTGGCTGTGCCATTTGGTTTTTGCCTACTGCGTAGCAAATCGTCACAACTTGTAAGGTTGGCGGTTAGGCATTGGTTAAAATTGGCTGGTGGAGGGGTAAGTGCCTACCCCTCCAATGGTGGTGCGGAAATGGGAATTCCGTTAAAGGAATCCAGGGGCTTGCCATTCTTTTCGTCCTTGTCCCTGGAATCGGACTTGGGCCGTGCAAGCCCCACTGGAACATGAGGGTGAGAAGTGAGGGACTGAGGCCCAGCTTCATCTTCTCCCCAATACAGTGGTACCTCGCAAGACGAATGCCTCGCAAGACAAAAAACTCGCTAGACGAAAGGTTTTTCTGTTTTTGATTTGCCTCGCAAGACGAATTTCCCTACGGGCTTGCTTCGCAAGACGAAAACGTCTCGCGGCTTTGTTTCCTTTGTCTAAAAACAAAGACATGTTTTGTTTATAAAGTTAATTTATTTTCCCTTCAATTTTTGAACTGCTCTTTACAGTATGTGTGACTTTAAAGAGCAGTTAATAAACTGTTGTTGTACCAAATTTGGCTTTGTTTGGACTTTTTTTGACCATAGTAACGCATTAATTGATTTTCAATGCATTCCTATGGGATTTCGTGATTCGCAAGATGAAAAATTCGCTAGACGACAAAACTTGCGGAACGAATTAATTTCGTCTTGCGGGGCACCACTGTACTTGTTTCCCACACTGGCTACCGCTGGAATCCGGAAGTCAGTTCTGTCCCTGGGCATGGACAGATAGTCATAACCAATGCCTAAGCAACCACTCACATTTTTTGTATTCAATAAAGTTGTGGCCAAAATTATTGCCAAAAACCTTAAACAAAAATTGATGTGTGATGTGTGAGTTTTTTGGTGGGGGTGGCATGTGGGACTCAACACGCAAACAATCTTGTTCCACCTTCCATGTGACATCCCTTCAAGTATTTGAAGATGGAGATCATATCTCCTCTTTGTCTCCTCTTCTTCAGGCTAAACATGCCCAACACCCTCAAGCATTCCTCATAAGGCTTGGTTTCCATACCCTTTATTATTTTGGCTGCCCCCCTGTACACGTATTCTAGCCTGTAATACAGTGGTACCTTGGGTTACATTCACTTCAGGTTACAGACTCTTCTAACCCAGAAATATTACCTCAGGTTAAGAACTTTGCTTCAGGATGAGAACAGAAATCATGCAGCGGCGGCACAGCGGCAGCAGGAGGCCCCATTAGCTAAAGTGGTGCTTCAGATTAAGAACAGTTTCAGGTTAAGAACAGACCTCCAGAATGAATTAAGTTCTTAACCCGAGGTACCACTGTACAGATTGCTACTTCATCAGCTACAACTTTATTCAAATCTGGATTGTCAATTATTAGCTATATTCTTGTTTTTGTTATCATTTTTATTTTGCAATTCAAACAACCCAACAGAATTAAGTGAGCTTCTGGATGCTCAGCTCCCTTTTTTTAAATTGTGGACAATATATTGATTCTCATTAAAGTTCCAGTAAAGACAGACCAAAGCCAGGTTGCACTTCAGAGTCACAGTTATATTCCCTATAATATTATGCCACAATTCATAATTGGAGGTAGGGAACATAATTAATTTCTACACTGAAAACCTCTACAAATTTCCTTACGTGCTGCCAAAACTAGGAATTGTATTTTCTGCAATTAAAGTTCTCATAGTCCTCTTTATTTCTTTGAAGAATGGCATTTTTCTACCAATGCAAAAAGAGCAAAGTTTTGGATAACTATTCTCACTCCTCTTCCCTTCATCATCATCCCAAAGCAGTTTTCGCTTATTTTTAAAAGTTCCCATCATGTTTTTGTCATCCGTTGCTGAAGCCATTAGTAGTCCTAAAATACAGTTTGGCATATTAAATAGATATTTGTACTAGGGTTCACTCTGCTTGTTTATTTCTGTGCTACACAAAAAAGTTCCACATGAGAGTGTTTTGCTTAAGAACTGAGCATCTGTGGAGAGAACTCTTTGATCTGAAGTGATCTGATCCAGGATCAACTTAAAAAGAAACAAGTAGTCATATTTCACTACAATCTATTTTGGATTTCACAGAACCAGCTGCAAAAAAGGTGAATTCCATGCTGGAAATAATTAGGAAAGAAACTGAAAATAAAACTGCCATTATACAACTCTATGGTGCGACCACTTGGATCTTGGAGTTTACCTTCCAACTGTACTGAAACAGTTCAAAATAAACCTTTTTGAACTTGTGGCTATTAACATAAAAGTTTATTTTCTGCAATTAAACATCAGTGCAATACTAAGTGATCCAAATCCTCCAATTGTGAAGGAGCGCATCAATGTAGGAACTGCACATGAGCAATAGACTTAGGAATTTCCTTCCCTGCCACAGAACAGAGGATCAGCAAGAGGTAAAAACAGAGTGCCTCAACAATATTTTCCCTCCCACAACTGGAGACAATAAGTTGGCAATTATAGATATAGGACTGAATATCCTTCTTCCATATAAGCAAGCTGGGCTGATGCATTCATGTGATTTGACAGAGCAGGCTTTTGTACATGCAATAGAAAATGTGGATCAATCTTTGCTGGATTGATGGGGAAAATGAGATGCCCCAAAACACTGTCAAGAGATATTATTTTGTTGGGGGGAAATACTAGTGTACTGACTTCTGAAAACAGTAATCTAGAAGTAAGAACTAAAGAAACTATAAACAGATATATCCTGGTCACTATACACTGGTGACTCTGTCCCCCATCAATATTTTCATCTCTGCCTTACTTACCGAGTACTTACTGAGTACTTATTGAGGCGGTACAAAATTTTCAATTGCCATGGTTTGAAAATAAGTTCCATGAATTCAGAATTTCCCTCTAATATTTGGCTTGAGAGCCAGAGTGGTAAAGTGGTTACCAGTGGTGTCCAAACATTTTTCAAAGAGGGCCAGATTTGATGAAGTGAAGGGCTGGGAGGGCCGACCAAAATTGTTGACCTTTTTTAGGATTGAAGTTGAGGTTTTTTTAGGATTTTACCCCAGGAAATAAACTACCACAGGGTTGGATTGAACTGACTAGCGGGCCAAATTAGGCCCCCAAAACAGACTTTGGACATGCCTGGGTTAGACAGATGGACTAGGACCTAGGAGACCAAGGTTGAAATTCCCGCTAATCTACCAAGCTCACTTGGGTAATCTTGGACCAGGTGAGCATAAAATGAGGAAGAGGGGAGTATATATGCCACCATGAGCTCCTTTGAGGAAAGGTGGGATATAAATGAAATAAATGGATAGTTCCTAGGTCAACTTTCCACATCTCTCTTCCACACTCCGCTTTCTTAAATTTAACTTTGAGACAAGAACAGAAAAACAGACAGCGGTGAGGCAACTATTTCATAAAGCACCACTGTGTTCCAAGAAACACAACAAAAGTTTTCAAGCACGTAGGGAAGATCTCCATCACCGCCCAATACACCAGCATCTGTAGCTTTGTTCCCTCTTTTTAAAAAACTGTGTTTATTGATTTAAAGTAACAAGCTTTAATACTGGCACAATAAGCCCCCATTCCACCCTCAATCGTTCCTGAATGAACAAAGTGTACCGGGAGAAATCAGAACTACAGAGCCCATCACTCCTGACAACATAATGGAGGCTTCTCTGCCGTCCTTTGCCACCCGGAATGTGGAGATGTGTAGCTGACTCCTAAGCCGCACCATCCAAATTGATGGTGAGGAAGAAATATAATAATAGTGTCTGTCAAAGTCTCATTTATTAATACACATCCCAGATTTGAAGCCCTTTGTTCTAAAAACAGAATGATTAATTCGTCATCCAACCGCAGCTGGTAAAAATGTACCAAAATATAGAAAAAGTGTGAAACCTTCCTTGTGGTTAATCAAAGGAACAGAAAGAAGTCACGATGTAGAGGTTATATTGACCTGAGTTTTGTTTTTGTCACTTATGCTGGAAAAGGAGTGGAGGGTGGGTGGAGAAAAAAACCCTTTGCAGTTCACAAGGAAATTAGCTATTAACTATTTATAGCCTCACATACCAGACACCGAAGGAGGAGTTGGGAGAGGGAAATGACCTCCCTTCTTTTCTTTCCTTTTTCTCTTCCTGAAGCTTGCCATCACTGCTTGCTACAATGGCTATGTTCTCCAATGTGTTCCTCCACTGCTGGAGGCAGTATGCAGCTGAACACCAGTTGCTAGAAATCACAAGTGGAAAGTGTGTCATTGCATCCAGGTCCTGCTTATGGACTCCCCATAGGCATCTGGTTAGCCACTGTGAGAACAGGATACTGGATTAGATAGGCCTTCTTAGGTTCTACTGCTCATGACAGGTGGAGTCAGTCTTCCACAACATAGTCTGGTAGGAGGGAAGGGGTGGAGGAGAGTAGTATCAGGGGCAGGTGGGTGAACAAGGAGATTTGTGGGTGGTGGTGAAAGGGGCTTAATTCAGGATTACTTGGCTTATTTCTGAGTCAACCTGATGAAAGTGAAGGGGGGTTTGCCCATCTCTTTGCCCTTTCTTCCTTGAGCCTGAACCCAGAAACAGCCCAATGAGCTTTCTCCCTTGCTACATCAGGAGTCAAGTCTAGTGATGATGAACACACTTCAGGGTGATTCAGAAATAAAGCAAGGTCACGAGAATCTTGAAAGTTCATTGACTGACTCACCAGGGAGCTAGACTGCTGTAATGAAGGTAAACTGACTGGCAAACAAAAGGTCAGCAGAGATAGGTTTTTGCATCCAAAAGTCTCTGCATCAAGCTCCAGAGAAAAGCTTCCTCCATTGATCAGAAATTCTATAGAAATGCAGATGCAAATCAGATAGAACAATAGCTTCTGCAGGCAAGGCAGCATGACTCACCAGGAAGCCACTTGTCATAGTTATTCTTGATAGGTAAATCCATTCAGGAGGACCATCCACAAGGGGAAAAAATTGGATGAGTCATCCTAGTTTATTTACATGCCCAATTTATCTCTTACTAGAACTCTCTCCATTACAATTACATTACAGGGGTCTTCTACCCTGAAACCCCTCTCCTACGTCCTGTGGGATGTAATCCACTGGGAGCAGTCAACTACAACATTCCTTTTAGAGTGGACATGCAAGGCAATGTTTGGTCCAGGCAGTCGAAACTTCCTGTTCCTCCTGGCTGGAGCATCCTTCCTTGTACGTGACTAGTAGGTGGGCATGATGTTTCCAGACCTGGTAAAAGGCCAAGTCAAGTTGCTACCTTCCTCTTTTCAATCTTCCTGTTCATCCTGCCTGCTTCCTGCATCACCTGGACTGGACCGCTGGCTGCCACAGCAGTTCCCCAGGTTATCTCCCATATGGGGTAAACCTCTTTGTACATATTTGTAACTTTAAGCCTAAAGCCTGCCTTCAGGGATCACACTGTGCTCTGCCTGATCGTGAATAAAACTACTTTTTGTTACTTATGAATAAGACTGTGTTGCCTTTATTCTTTTAGGAGGGATTCCAAAGGGCTCTTACCAGGAATATTAGAACATATCTGAATTTGGACAAGCCAGATTGAATTGCTTAATGTCTTAAACTCACATGGGTTTGCAACCAGCTTTCTGCTGCCTAAGAAGGGGAATGCATTCTGCTAAGTGAAGAAACTTGCTAGTGCAAGTTAAATGTAAAGGTAAAGGGACCCCTGACCATTAGGTCCAGTCGTGACTGACTCTGGGGTTGCGGCGCTCATCTCGCTTTACTGGCTGAGGGAGCCAGAGTCCAGCTTCCGGGACATGTGGCCAGCATGACTAAGCCGCTTCTGGCGAACCAGAGCAACACACGGAAACGCCATTTACCTTCCCGCCGGAGAGGTACCTATTTATCTACTTGCACTTTGACGTGCTTTTGAACTGCTAGGTTGACAGGAGCAGGGACAGAGCAACGGGAGCTCACTCCATCGCAGGGATTCGAGCCACCGACCTTCTGATCGGCAAGTCCTAGGCTCTGTGGTTTAACCCACAACACCACCTGTGTCCCCAGTGCAAGTTAGGAAGGATATTATTGAACAATATATCCTCTCCTGCCACCCACAACATTCCCACATGCCCAAGCACACAATTTTACGCAATCCCCTTTCAGCCCCTTATTTTGACCTCATCTGATCATCATCCCAGCATACCCGGACAGACTTTTAATCTCCTACAACAAGCCTATATAAGATCAGGTTTTAGCATTGCTCATATCTCCCTGAGCACCCACAATACTCTCTGAAGATCTTCTCTACTGTCTCCAAGCAACTTCTCCTTGCATCCCACTGCTGGGCTTCACACCTAAGGTCTGGCAAAGGGTTTATGCCCATCATCCTGTTTTACTAATATAGATGTAAAATCACATCTGAGACAAGACTCCTGAGCTCAAGTCCTGGATCCCGGTTCTTTTATCACCTGCACACACATACAGTTTCAGGAGTGCTTTAGCTACCTTTATGTAATGAAGGTAATCTTTGCAGCTATCTTCAGCGCTATTTCCTCTTTTCAGTTTAGAACTCCTCTTTCTTTAAATTAGAAGTGTGCTTGTGTTAAAGTATGTGTTGTTTTATGCGTACCCAGTACTGCAAATGTATGCTGCTGCACTTTAATGTTTAAATTACTTTTAAAAATTGTTCCACGCAGAATATTATTATCCGAGTCTTTCCACTATGTACAAAGGCTGTCCTTCACTATGGTAATTAAGACTATCTAGTCTCTATGTAAAGAAGTGTACACAACTGCTCATTTTCACTTCCAATTTGTTATTAAAAAAGCAGAAGCCGATAAATTCTACAAGATTCAGCCAGCTCAAGCACTTATTAAAAAAATGTATAGCTCTGTATCAGGTGTTAAGTTGTCTAGAAATTAAAGTGCACCAGTAGGACAAGAATAGGATTGATTGGGGGGCTGTGATATGTTCGCGAGTTCATGCTGGGAATCTCTAGTAAGCACAATGCATCCCTAATGTGAATCAATAGAGGCAGCCTGAAGACAGCCCTTGTAAAAGGAAATGCAATCAGATCGCCTCTCTGAGAGACACAGCATAATTTTACTCCCCCCCCCCCACACAAACCCCGCAAAAGGGCATCACATTCTTGCATTACAAGAATCAACTGGAGAAAAGAATTCATTCAATAACCACGAGCGTTTAAATGGCCCATAAAATAACAATGAAATTCAGAAAAACAAATAAAAAAATTAACAAAATAAATTACTTGTTTGGGCAAGCACAGCAAGGCCATTTATTGTGTCGAGATGCCTGCAAAGCCTGACACCGTTTTGCAAGCACAACCTCTGACATAGCCTCCTGATCAAGTGAAAAACCCAATAAAATATTAAAAGATAAATAGCATATAGCATTTGAGAAAGGAGTAGAACAAAAATGGGCACCCCCCAAACATTTTAGTAGATACTGTACAGTGGTACCTTGAGTTACAAACACCTCGGGGTACAAACACTTTGGGTTACAGTACCTCAGGTTAAGAACTTTACCTCAGGATGAGAACAGAAATCGCACGGCGGCGGCACAGTGGCAGCGGGAGGCCCCCTTAGCAAAAATGGTACCTCAAGTTAAGAACAGTTTCAGATGAAGAACGGACCTCCTGAACGAATTAAGTACATAATCAGAGGTACCACTGTATTTTGCAGAATGTTTTTTAAAAGGACATAAACCACCCAACCCACACACCATGCAGGAGCTGTTTCTTTATGGTATGAACCCATGCAGCTGTGATATGTATCTGAATATCACAGCTAAGCACAGGATCCCACCATGCATGCATGTCCCAAGATGTATCATTGTGTTATGCAGAAACTGTACAGGATAGTGCTGCAAGGAAGCAGTGTGAGTGAAAAGGGAGACATCTGAAAGATGGTTACAGCTAGAAGTTCTGGAAGCATTCAAAGAGGAGTGCTTGCATAGGGGTACTCAAGACCCCCACCACAAAAAAACCCTACTTTGGGGCAAGGGAATGCGGTATAAATGGGTTCTCTAAGTCCCTGGTAAAGCATCATTTCCCACCAGGACTGAGACTACACACCCCAGAATTCTCAGTGAGAAACCAATGAATTTACATCGTTTCCTCTCAGGTGTCTTTTGGCATCATGTTTGGCTCCTGCTGAATCAGTCAAACACCCACTCCAGTCAGGATTCCTCATAAGCTTCCTTCTTTCCCTGCAAGAATTTGCTCTGTGCCAGAAAAGGTGCTGGGGGGCGGGGTTGTGGAGAGGGGGAGAACCATTTCATCAGGGCCACTGAGCGAAGCAATTCTTATCTAAACAATATTACCTGTTCACAATTAGCAGGATTTATACGAAAAACACATGTAGTGGTGGTTTTAGCTCACTTTCCACCTCTACTGTATTACCAGCCCTTCTTTCTACATTTGGTATATGTATACCTTCCAACCGCCCACTGATCAAAATCCGGACACTCGTTTTTTGGTCCTGAGCGTGCAAAACCAAAAGCCAAGTGTCTTTTGGTCCAGTGCTCTGGTGCTGGCCAGCTGACTCACACCGGAGTGCCAGGCCAAAGAAAAGGGACATTCCAGGATCCAATCAGAAGCTGGGACACACAACAATATTGCTGGGGTCTCATTGACTGCCTCCCTGATGCCAAGTTCGTAAGTGCTGGGAACAGCTGGGGGAAGGAGGTTCTCAATTGGATTTCCCCATCCCTCCTCAGAGAGATGGGGAGAAATGGTGGGGAGCCCAGGTACCACCTGCCACTGAACCTGCTTACTACTTTTTTCATCATCACCATCATTTATTACATATATGCCACCAATCTGACTGGGTTGCCCCAGCCACTCTGGGCACTTGCCAACAAATTAAAACAGCTCACTGCCCACCAACTCACTCTCCACCATCACATGGCCTTTGGAGGCAAGAAGGTTGTAGACTCCTAGTTTATTATATTTCCTGTAGAACTTTAAGCCCCCTTGGATCTCCACCTGGTTCCTTGCCCCTTCCCCTGCCAACTATTTTTTGTCTGCCTGAAATATATCCTTGAACACACAGATTACTACCTCTCTGACAGTACCACTAGGTTTCCATGGGACAGAAATATTCATGTATGAACATTTACATATATTCTGATGCAGCTTCTCCCAGTTTTCTACAAATTTTCTTGCACAGAAGGAAAACATAATATTTCAGCATGGATTTTTGTAAAGCACCTACATTTTGAACACATCACAGCAAAGAATCCATTATATCTGCACTGAAGGAAGATAAAAGACAACATACAGCGGCGAAAGGGATATATCATAGAGAATAATTCATCTAGCCCAATAGAAAAATCAATCCAATTTCCCACAGGGGGAAACACACCTCTGAATCCAACAAATATCCTATTATTCACACATGAAGGGCAAAAACAGAACAGTACACACAGGGAAGTAGCACAGTGTGGGAAAAACAAATCAGGAATATGAAATGTAGCACCTTGGGGCATTGAAATGACCATAATTGGCCTCATCGACTCACAACCAAAGCCAGGCATCTCTTTCATAAGGCCCTTTCCCAAGCTCCCACAGATGTGCGTCTCATGGGGGGGGGGGGTAGAGTGATGCAGACTCTGCAATGTAGAGACTGCATTACAATTCCTGGTCTGCTATGGAACTGGGCCTGAGGAAGTCACTCTCTTATAACCTCAGCTCCCTCACACGGTTGTTGAGAAATGTTGTGAAGATAAAATGGGGGCAGGGAAGACCCTGAGGACATAAGAAGTGAAGAAGAGTTTGGATTTGATATACCACTTTATCACTACCCGAAGGAGTCTCAAAGTGGCTAACATCCTCCTTTCCCTTCCTCCCCCACAACAAACACTCTGTGAGGTGAGTGAGGCTGAGAGACTTCAGAGAAGTGTGACTAGCCCAAGGTCACCCAGCAGCTGCATGTGGAGGAGCGGAGACGCGAACCCGGTTCCCCAGATTACGAGACTACCGCTCTTAACCACTACACCACACTGGCTCTCCTGTTGAATCAGGCCAAAGAGCCATCTCATTCACCGTCCTGCTCTTAGTGTGGCTCATTGGAGGCCTGTTGGATGTCTGCAAGCAGGACCTGAGCACAACAGCATTCTCTCCTCCTGCAGTTTGCAGCAACTGGTAATCGGAGGCATATGGTGTCTGATGGTGGATGTAAAGCATAGGCATCATAAATACTGTGGTACCTCTACTTACAAACTTAATTTGTTCTGGAGGTCCATTCTTAACCTGAAACTGTTCTTAACTAGAGGCATGCTTTCACTCTTGCTGCTGCTGCACTGCCAGAACACGATTTCTGTTCTCATCTTGGGGCAAAGTTCTCAACTTGAGGTAACTCTTCCAGGTTAGTGGAGTTTGTAACCTGAAGCATTTGTAACCTGAGGTGTTTGTAACTCGAGGTACCACTGTAGTAGTCACCGATAGCACATCCAGTGTGCATGCTTATGCTAAAGAATATGGGACTATATTAACTCAATGAGACCAGGCCTCCAAAATGTCCCTGTTTTCCAGGGACAGTCCTGGATTTACAGAATTCATCCCAGCTTCTGATTTGATCTCGGAATGCCCTGCTTTCCCTTAGGACGTCCCTATTTTCATTGGAGAAATGTTGCAGGGTATGTAGTTAATGCAACCCCCCAAACCAAGGAGATATGTAACTATACAACCCTTAGGGGGGGAAATCTGAAGTCAGCCCCATATAGGTAAAGTTTTAAAATGTTTCATGATTTATTATGTTTTTATTTATGCTGGAAGCTGCCCAGAGTGGCTGGAACAACTCAGTCAAAGGGCAGGGCATAAATAATAAAATAAAACATCTTTTCTGATTACTCTCACAATTAATCAACAGCTCTAACCTATCAATGCACCGTACAGATGCAAGCTATTCTTGTGGGTTTCTTGACTGAGGTCCATTGCATGCAATTGAATCTCTAGCATAGCCAAGGAGAAGTGCAGCTGACCTGAAGCCATCTCTTTCTGGCCTCTTTTCTCTTAGCAGGGATGGGGAACCTGTGGCCCTCTAGATGTTGCTAGACCAAGGCTCCCATAACCCCCCCCCGGCCAGCATGGCTAATGGTCACAGCCTTAGCTCAGCAGCAGAGCAACTGCTCTGCATGCAGTAAGCAGATCCCAGGTTTAATCCCTGGTACCTTCAGGTAAGACTAGCAGATACCCCTATATGAAACCTTAGGGTGCTGCTGCAAGACATTGTAGACCAGTGGTTCTCAACTTGTGGGTCCCCAGATGTTGGACTACAACTCCCATCATCCCTGAGCTCTGGCCTTGCTAGCTAGGGGTGATGGGAGTTGTAGTTCAACAACATCTGGGGACCCACAGGTTGAGAAAGGCTGTTGTAGACAATATTGAGTCAGATGGACCAAGGGGTTGACTGTATACAAAAGCTGCCTATGTTTCTATGGTCAGAGATGATGGGAGCAGAGGTCTAGGAGCCCTAGCGGTCGCTCCTTCAACTTGAGCTTTCCCATTCCTCTGAATCTTTTCCCCTGTTTCTGCACCACATTTATAGACATCTTTTCTCACAAAATAATGATTAATGCTACCACAAGATGCTGTGCTACTGGGTACAAAAGGCAACTGCACCAAGCATATTGTATTTCAAGAAATGTTTCTATTCTTTCCGCTGTGCGTAAAAAAGATACAATTGTTCTACCTGTCAACAAAGACAGAAACGGAAAATTAATAACCATCTTTTGACCTGCTGCTTGAATTGTTTTTGCTCCTTCTAATTTCCTGCCAAAGCGCGCCATACGGTTTTGCAAGGTGACATTTTCTGAACCTCCGTACAGATTGATAGGCTAAACTACTGAGAAACTGAGAGAATTCTTATAAAGAATGACCTTCATCCATTATAAATTCAGACCTCATGATGCTATTACTGCTAAGAAAAGGGAAGGAAAGAAAGGGTAAAAGAAAGCTTCTCACAAATAAGCAGCAAGGGGAAAAAAGAGGCTCAGGCAGGATACAGATCACAAGGAAAACAGAAAACAAAGAGCAACATAATCTGCAAAAGCAAGATAATGCTCAACTGAAAACGTCTAATTTCAGTGTTTCCAGTGAATACAAGATACAGAGTAGAAAATTCAAAGTGGGCTTGGAAACTTTAGAAAATGTAACTCAGCAGGAGTTTAGGAATGTAAAAGGGCTTTGTTTTCCAGTCCGCCTTGTGTATGTCATATGAAACACTGTTTCTATTCCACTGCAGTTTGTCTTCTGCCAAAAGCTACATTATGTATCTTGCTGCCTGCTGTGGCAAAATTATGTAACTAACATAATTACATCGTTAACGTAATTTCTGCTGTCATGACGCCATTCCACCCATTGATTTCAATGCAAAGGAAAGGCAGTGCAGGTTGTGTGTGTGTGTGTGTGTGTGTGTGTGTTTACGTAATCACTTAGATATCACTTGGAGATTAAAAGCAACAACAGCAAATTCTCATTTCATCAGTGCTTTGCCCCCAGAAAAATAGGTGCTGGTACTAACCATAAAGTTGTTACAGTAAGTGCTACACTTTTTAACAATTAAAAAAAGAGGTGCCAACACTGCGTACCTTTGAGTACCCTCTGGGGCAAAAAGGCACTGCTAATCATATTCGCTGGATTGATTTCTGTTCCAAACATGGGAAAGAAAAGGGACATTTCCACTTTTTTCAGAATTTTTCAACATCCCTGCTGGAGTTGCCTATGTTAGTAAAATAAATTTGGGAAGAGATGGTAGAGTCCTCCTGAGGAGATTCAGGTAGGCAGATTATATATATACAGTGGTACCTCGGGTTAAGTACTTAATTCGTTCCGGAGGTCCGTTCTTAACCTGAAACTGTTCTTAACCTGAAGCACCACTTTAGCTAATGGGGCCTCCTGCTGCTGCCGCGCCGCCGGAGCACAATTTCTGTTCTCATCCTGAAGCAGAGTTCTTAACCCGAGGTAATATTTCTGGGTTAGCAGAGTCTGTAACCTGAAGCGTATGTAACCTGAAGCATATGTAACCCGAGGTACCACTGTATATATATATATATATATATAGAGAGAGAGAGAGAGAGAGAGAGAGAGAGAGAGTCCAGTAGCACCTTAGAGACCAACTGTTTGTTCTTGGTATGAGCTTTCATTTGGTACCTGAAGAAGTGTGCATGCACACGAAAGCTCATACCAAGAACAAGCTTAGTTGGTCTCTAAGGCTCTACTGGATAATTTTTTAATTTTTAAAAATATATTTCTCCTGAGGAGGTGATAGAATGCACTGTACCACTTCAGCAAACTACTGCAAGCCCTGCTCCTTTAGAAAACAAAACAAAACCTCACAACCTTTTCAGTAAGAAAAGTCCACAGTAGGAAGAAGGGAATTCAAGACGGTTTGGATGTAATGTTCCATCACGGCAAACATTTCTGCTTGCCTAACAGAACAATCTTCCCTCTCTTCCCCCATGCACTGTACTGGAAGTTCTCCTAACCCTCGTGAGCAGGTCTAGGGGAGGATGGGTCTATGCCAGGCTTCCTCAACCTCAGCCCTCCAGATGTTTTTGGTCTACAACTCCCATGATCCCTAGCTAGCAGGTCCAGTGGTCAGGGATGATGGGAACTGTAGTTTCAAAACAGCTGGAGGGCCGAAGATTGAGGAAGCCTGGTCTATGCTTCTGCACTAGTGGGAGTGCTGGCTTTGCCAGGGCACTCACACAACAACCCCAGTCTCACTGCTACTCCTTCCCAGCCCTGTCCTGGAAAGTTGCAGTGATGCTGTTGTTGAGAAGGCGGTTCTGTGGCCCCATCTCATGACACAAGCCATTATTGGTGCAGACTGTCTCTGGGTGTGCTCATCCATAGATAACTGAAATTGGTGAAGTAGGAATTCACCAATTGCCGCTGCCTATATCAGATGCAACACTCTACACATGAACACATATCTGAGGGAAGTTGAGGAGTGCTCACCCCGGGGTGGGTGAACCAGCTGTATGACAATAAAAACAACGTCCTGGTTTTAAGAGTAATCCAAACTGATCCAGAGGAACAGTTATGTGTTGCATGGAGTCTTCTGGTACCTTAAAGACAAGCACATTCTCTACATCTTTATATATTTTATACATCTTATGCATGTCGAGAAAGACAGAAGTTCAATGGAACTTTACTCCCACATAAGTGCGTGTAGGATTTCGGCTTAAATTTCACAGCTCTTGTCTTTACGGGTCTCTCCTCAGTTTGGAGAACTAAACTACTAACAAGTGCATGTGTTGCAGGTTCATGCCACACATGTAATATTCTGTATCACTCAGAGAAAATAAATTCAGGGTATTAAGTGAAGGTTAATTTCTGCTTTAAAGCAAATTCTCCAGAAACTGGCAAGCCTGCACCAACATTTCTACTAGTATATTGCCTCCACTATATACATGTTGTCTTTCTTTAGAATTGCCTGAAGTAAATCAGCAACACCAAGCTGATATAATCATAACTTGTGGGATAGAAAATGCTGTTAAAAATGAGATCATGTTTTGTTTTGGCAAAGTTAGCCACTAGATGGCGATGCAACAGCTCACAAACCACAACAGCAATAACAGGCGCAGGAATACACAAAGCACACTATAACCTGGGATGTGTGAAGCTCTGTTTTTGTGGGTATTTCCACTTTCCAACTCATTGGTGTTCAGGCCACTTCTGTGGAAAGGTGGGCATGAGATTTCAACAATGAAGTTATGAGTCATGGGTGAACATTACACATTTATCATTATCTGCGGTTGACTTCATTGAGCATTATATATCCCATTGAAAAGCTCAGGCTCTCTTTCAGCAGCCTAACAGAGATCTGAAAATTGCTGCACATTCAGTGTACATTGTTATTCACCACTGGTTGAACTGAGCATTGCCTTGAGCATCCAATCAGTGGCGTAGCGTGGGGTGCAGGGGGGGCCAGCTGCACCGGGTGCAACATCTGGAGGGGCGCGCGCTCGCACTAGCAGCTCTCTGCCCCTACTAAAATCCATGGGTTAGGGGGCGCAAATTACTTGCCTTGCCCCGGGTGCTGACAACCCACGCTACGCCACTGCATCCAATCATTACTTTTCTCCCACTGTGGAACTAGCACGCATATTCTGAAAGTTGCTGCAACTTTGGTGGTTTTGGATTTCAAGTGGAAATTAACAATTGCACATGAAATCCCTTCGGGATCTTCAGTATTCATAAGCCATCCTATATAGTTCTACACTGTTTTGGGAACCACATTCCATGAAGGATGTTAATACAGTGGAGAGCTGCAAACGAAGCCATGAAGGTGATGAAAGTGTTGAAAGACCTATAGTTAGACAGTGAAACAACATCATGTGAAGACTAGAAATGCTGTGGTGACTGTTCAGGGACGCGGACTTATAAAAAATATTGGGGGGGCCCGGGAAAGCTCATGAATAATAAATAAGCTCATGAATATGCAAATAAAGTGGCGCCGCCTCCTCGTGAGCGAACAGGGGAGAGCGTGCTGCGCCTATTAATCAGCTCCGAAGGAAATTGGGTGGAGCTTTTGCTCGGGAGGGAGGGCAGGAGGCATGCAGCCCAACCCTGTGCATTTTGGGCTGGGGGAGCGGCGGCGATGGCGCTCTGCTGGAGGGGCGCCGGAGATTATTGGGGGGGCGGAGCCCCCCCAAACGAATTTTTGAGGGGGCTCGGGCCCCCTCAAGCCCCATGGAGTCGGCGCCTATGTGACTGTTCTGAGGCATGAGGGCCCACAGGCAATTGCTTACATTATCATCCTCATCAGATAAACACAAAAGCAGCCGGTGCAGACACAGCATTGTTACTAATAAACTTACATAAACCCAGTGCCCTCCCTTGGTTTACAGGCATGTCCCTTGGTTTACAGGCATGTTCACAGGCAGGCATGTCCAATAGGTAGATCGCGATGTACTGGCAGATTGTGGTGTGTTCCTGGTAGATCCTGGTAGATCCTCAATGAAATTGCCCCCCCCAGGGGAAAACAACAACTGTGGCTTCCTAAAAAATAGCTCAACAACTCTGGTCCATCCAACGACAATGGTTAGATCACTTCCAGTTTTTTTATACTGTGAGTAGACTGCAGTCTATTGAGAGTTGGACGTCTCTAACATAGGGCATACAGTATTATTTTACCTTCAAGACTGGACACAGATTAGAGATTAGAAAAGGTAGCACAAAGAAACCCTCCAGATGTTGACTATGAGATTGGCTGCCATGCCATCATTTTACATGCAATGTCATACAAATTGTGCTTCAGCCTACAAAGGTTGAGTAAGTCTGGACTCTGGAGCCATCTTGTTTAACTTAACGGGTTGCAAAACTCATGTTGTTTCTTCACTGGAGCCTTTTGTGTGCATGTTTGTATGCACATGCAGGCATAAACCCACAACTCTTCTTGCTATCATTCGCTATCAACACATGAAGGGGTTCACCTGTACCAGTTTATGGAATATGGTCCACACAAGATGCAAGACAGATATGGCATAACGGTCAGGACTACAACTCTTGGTAGGTTTTTCAGCTGACAATCTTGGAGGTGTCAGGCAATCATTACCCTATTTTGGCAAAAGGAAAACCAGCAAGGAAGCCCCACATATCAATAAGCCACAGTGAATGAGTCAAATTGTTGTCCATGAGCCTCCTAGGCCAGCACCACATGTTAATCTGAGAAACTATTAAACTTTTCTCCCACCCTGCCTTCCGGCTCTAACTATAGGTAATAGTTAGAGATGGGGAGAAAATTGATTCAGTTCACATGTAATGGTTATGGGTACATGTTATGGGTACATGGGAGAGATTTAATGTGATTTAAAGTGCCAAACTCAGACTATACAACTGCATCTTTGTTTTGTTTTAAAGAATTTGAGTCCTACAGGGCTTATTTCAGACTACCAGTTTCAGGAAACTGGCATCTATTTTATTTTTTTTAGCCTATAGACATCAGTGCAATGCTTAGATCAGTCAGGCTCAATTTGAGAGCCTCCAAAAATTGTTCATGAAAGATTTATGGGAGTTATGTTATTTTCAGCCTCAGGAGAACTGACATCTCCCTTCAGGTCAAGAGCCTGTTAGTTATAAAGCAGCGGCTGCTACCCATTGGTTTGAAAACATAAATCAGGCTGGTTCCATTCTGCTTTTATCAGCTTCCTTTTCTGGGTCTCGCTTCACACCTTTTCCCTCCCCCTCCCTCCTGCGCTGGAGCAAAGATAAGTACCATGCAAATCTGGAAAATCATCAGCAATTATCAGCCTTCAAGAGAGTAGATGATAAGCATGCTGCTTCTGAAAATCTTTATGTCTTTTAATTATAAATAATATGCAAATCTAATTTAATGTTTAGGTCGTCGTGAAATTTGCTGGTGGTCAAGCAAAGTAAATTCATAGGCTCATTCCCTTTGAATTGTTCTCTTGGGATGTCTGAAAAAGAAATTACTGTGGCTTTAATAATGGTTGGAGAAGAGACGACATGCCAGACTGGCGGGTCTCAAACTGTATTGTTTCCCCCAGAGGTGGGCAAATCTAAGGCTGGGGACCCAATGTCTCTCTCCAGACTCCTCTGTCTGGCCCTTGGGACTATCCCAAAGCCATGCTCCTCAGCAGTGCTGCCCCACACTATCCTTAAGTGCTTTTGCCTGATTGGAATGTGACCTTGAACAGTGATAATATCTCTTGCTTGCCTGGGTAAACAATGGAGAGATGTGTGTGGAAGTGTAAGACTCTGAGTTTAGGTGGGTAGAATGTTGCCTTTCATATAAAGGTAAGAACAACACGGGATGCGGGTAGCTCTGTGGGTTAAACCACAGAGCCTAGGACTTGCCGATCAGAAGGTGGGCAGCTTGAAGCCCCACGACGGGGGGAGCTCCCGTTGCTCTGTCCCAGCTCCTGCCAACCTAGCAGTTCGAAAGCACATCAAAGTGCAAGTAGATAAATAGGCACTGCTCCGGCGGGAAGGTAAATGGCGTTTCTGTGCGCTGCTCTGGTTCGCCAGAAGCGGCTTAGTCATGCTGGCCACATGACTCGGAAGCTGTATGCCGGTTCCCTCGGCTAATAAAGTGAGATGAGTGCCGCAACTCCAGAGTTGGCCACGACTGGACCTAATGGACCTAATGGACCTAATGGACCTACCTTTACCTGCCCACTTTTTGCTTCTGAGCTCACCTACCACTGGCATATGGCCTGTAAAAAGTTGTGCATGAGGGATTGTTTCCCATCTTTGATCAAAAATAAAGCGGGTGAAAACTATAAAGAATTTTTTTTAGTGGCGGTGCTCTAATTCAGCATGGTTTTCATTTTGACAGACATTTTAATTCTCCCACACTTCTTAATAAAATATATTTAATAGCAGCATGTTTTTATTATTTTTTAAAAGTTGTAAGCTCCCTTGAAGCTTTGCTGAAGGGCAGAATATAAACCTGTTCAACAAACCCTGACTATTGGCCATGCTGGCTGGGGGTGCTGGGAGCTGGAATCTGTCCAACACCTGGAGAGCCAATGGTTCCCCATCCTCAGTTTAGGTAATAGATAAAGTCATGTCTCCCACCCCAAACCAGACAACAAAGGCTTTTCCATGTAAATAAAGAAGTAAGCTTTTATTCTGGCAGTCTAACCACATAGCAGCTAAGAAAGTCTTAGGCTGGGTACTCTTACAATCATGAATAGCAACAATAAAACCAGGCAGAGGGCCTTCTTGGTAGTGGCACCCACCCTGTGGCATGCTCTTCCATCAGATGTTAAGGAGATGAATAATTATATAACATTTAGGAAACATCTGAAGGCAACCCTGTAGAGGGAAGCTTTTTAAGGTTTAATGTTTTACTATGTTTTTTATAATATGCTGGAAGCCACCCAGAGTTGCTGGGGAAACCCAGTCAGATGGGCGGGGTACAAATAAACTTTATTATTATTATTAATAATCCATACTGAGAAAGAAGATTAATAGTCCAATATTAATAGCAAGAATTTCAAGGTTGCATGGGAGCTGTGATGTTGCTCCAACAGCTATCCCCACCTCCCTACCAAGCTTTTAAGCAGGGGAGGAAGGATCAGTTATATCCTGAACCCCTGGCCTACCTGGCAGCAAGTCAGTATGTCAACTCCCCCGTTCAGTGTCAATTGCATATCCAAAGTCCTGCAGAGATCCTGGAACACCCAAGTTGAAATCCATCAACGTGGGCAGTTGAGATGACACAGCAACTCAGCTCTGCTGCCCTTTTATACTCTGCATGCTAACTGCAGCATCTGGGATTGATGAGGCAAGTGAACCCCACCTGCTCCAAGCCTGCCCTACCCACTGCTCCCTACACCCCAGAGCCCGCTGTGTTAGTGGAGACAGAGGCCCCTCTGGCTCTGGTTCCCATGCACTGCCCAGGATCCACTTGTCATCCTCTGTCACTCTGTGAGTAGTTTCTACACCAACCTCTCCTTCCCAAACCCCAACTTGCCCCGGTGTGTCCCACTCCCAGCCACAGCCATCACTGTGATCCTCTTCCTCCTCCCCGTAGTGCTGCCTGTTTATGACATCTTACTCACAAGAAACCCTATTCCTGCAATCACTCCTGGCCTGGATGAAAGTACTTATCCCTGTGGTTCTCAACCTGTGGGTCCCCAGAAGTTGTTGGACTACAACTCCCATCATCCCTGAGCTTTGGCCTTGCTAGCTAGGGGTGATGGGAGTTGTAGTTCAACAACATCTGGGGACCCACAGGTTGAGAAAGGCTGACTTATCCAAAGGGAGTGAGCCTCCTCCCTTCTCTCTGCCTCTTTCTGGGAGAAATCTCTGTGTATGCCACCTCCACAGAACACTTCTGTTCTGTCAAAGTGGGCTGCACCTCTGAGCCTCATTGCTCTTCACAGGCTGAGAAGGGGCATCCCATGGGTCTCACATCTGTACACATCTGGAGGCAGAGGAAGGCTTCCTCAAGTGAGCTATGCTGCATAGTCTCACCCACCTTCCCCTTCCTAGCCCTCATCCTCCAGTGCCCCCCCCATTCCTGCTCCAAATCCAAGGGCTCAGAAGGAAGGATGACAGATAAAGGGAAGAGGCAGCTTATTGAAACACTGTGGGAAGATCCATGCATTTATTTATATATTGATTCCTCTGGTTATGCATCTATTTCTGAATGAACATGCTGAGTGCTGTGAGGCATAGCATTAGGTGAGCAATCCTTAGATCTGCTTGCTTGACTGCAGGTAACCTTGGCCTCTGCTTGGTTTTGACTGCCCCATTTATATCATCACCTGGAGAATAGACATGGTGAATATCTTCCTACCTGAGCATCCGCTCTCTATGTTGTTCAGTGCCCGATAAGTCTCCAGCAGACTGTGTGAAGTAGAGTGCATGCATACAAATGCTTTGAGCATCCCTGGGAGAACAGAGGACTTTTGTTCAGTCTTGAGAGACTAGTGGGATTTCTCATAGAATGGATTGCCTTGAAAATGCCTCTATGCTTCTTTTTCTGTTTCTGTCTGTCACTCATGGGACATCAAGGAACATGAGACTAGTATTATGACTTCCATTGCATAGCAAGAAAAGTTTCATTTTGTGAATAATGGACTTTACATTACCCAAGTCATTTTCAGAGTAGAGCTACCACAATAAATGAATTTACGTTTCTGTAAATGTGTGCTGCTTTATCCTAATCAATTGGCAACTTGGTTAGGCCAATATTTATCCTTACCTCAAAAGCATCTTGACACATCACTATAACCCTATACTAGCCCCAATGTTTTGTGCTGTTAGAGACAGACCAACTGTCTAAGGAATGATAGAAGTGAAGTTCTACTGGGGAAGTTAGGAATACAGTACTAATTCCCTCTTCCCCCGTTTTCAAAGCTGTGCTCCATTGCAAGTCAGATCCCTTCACAATTCCAGTCACAATTGGGTTGATTCCCTCCATCACCCAGCCAGTTTTCCGATTCAAGTTGTGAGGCAGAAGGAACTGCAAATTCCATGCTCCTCTGCTCTGGTAAGGTTCCATATTTGTTGCCAGGGCTACTGTTATTTTTAGTATTTTCTGCACTTTGGAAAAGTGTTGAATAGTATAAATAGGAAGTTGTCTTTTATCTGGTCAGACCATCTAGTTCAGTGTTGTCTGCAATGACTTGCTGCAGCTCTGTAAAGTTCAAGCACGTTGCCCACAATAAACTGCAGATGCCAAGGATTGAACGGGAACTTTCTGCATGCAAAGTATGTGCTCTACTACTAAGATATCACCTTTCCCAAATACGTAGCATAACCATTGTTATATAACACCAGTATTGAAAACACAAGTATTTTATCCCATTCCTTAATCATTTCGAAGCTAAAAGCTTCAGAAGAACATACCAAAGATCCATCCAGTTCATGATATCGTTTCTCACCTGCAAGAGGATCGTAAAAGCAAAAGCCTTTCCCTATTGATTGTTGCTTCTAGCAACTAGTGTTGAATGGCATACTACTGCCTCTGAACTTAGAAGTTGCATTTAGACATCATAAAGGTAAAGGTAACCCTGACCATTAGGTCCAGTCGCGAACGACTCTGGGGTTGCAGCACTCATCTTGCTTTACTGGCCGAGGGAGCCGGCGTACAGCTTCCAGGTCATGTGGCCAGCATGACTAAGCCGCTTCTGACGAACCAGAACAGCACACGGAAACACCATTTACCTTCCCGCTGGAGAGGTACCTATTTATCTACTTGCATTTTGATGTGCTTTTGAACTGCTAGGTGGGCAGGAGCTGGGACCGAACAATGGGAGCTCACCCTGTCTCGGGGATTCAAACCGCTGACCTTCTGACTGGCAAGCCCAAGAGGCTCTGTGGTTTAGACCACAGCGCCACCCGCTTATAGCTAATGGAGGACCTATTTTGGAAGAGCACATGCTTTGCATGCAAAAGATCCCAAGTTCAATTCCTGACATCCCTAGGTGGGGCTGGGCAGGACTCCCATCTGAAACTCTGGAGAACAGCTACCAGTCAGTGTAGACAGTACTGACCTAGATGAACCAGTGGGTTGACTCAGGATAAGACTGCTTCCTATGTTAAATCAGAAATTTGTTTGAAGCTATCTAAACCAACAACCATCATCACTACTTGTGGCAGTGAGTTCCACAAATTAAGTATGCATGGTGTGAAGAAGTACTTTCAGTCATGAATTTATAGTCAATCAGTTTAAGTGGGTGACCTTGAATTCGAGTGTAAAGGGAGAGGAATAAAAAAAGTCCTAGAGGTTTTCTTATTTTTGATTGTGCTTATTGAATATTTATAGAATAGTCCCTGCCTGAAACCCTGGAAATCTGCTGCAAGTCAGGGTAGAAGGACCAAGGGTCTGATTCAGTATAAGGCAGCTTCCTATATTAACAAAAAGGCAATTAGTACAATAAAAAGTGGCGGGAGAGAAGGCAGCACGTTGTATATCTCCTGAGCTTAGCTTTTGCAACTAGGTGTTGTTGTTTTTGAACCCGCACAGGTTATTTTGAAATTCTCCTGCTTGCCAGTGTCTAGACTGTCATTCAGCCCATTAGTCATTAGAGGCTGTTTGCTTTCCAATATGCTACTTACTGGGGCAAATCATTTCTTCCAAGGAATTTACATCAGGGAAAATGAAAACATCAATAAAGTAAACACAAATCCTCTGATACAGTGTCAGCAAAAGGTTCTTACTCCTGCATTATGTTTCCATTATGTTTCTAATTTTGTTCCGGGACATATGTTTGTGTGGTGTGGTTTTCCAACTTGCATTCAAGCAGTGAGAAATGTATGTATATAAAATATTTATGGCCCAATAGGAGTACCTATACACAACAGAGATTTAAGGCTACTGTTCAGCCCTGTAAGATCAATGGCACCATAAAGTGTGTTTTTTTCATGGCTTTGCTTTTAACATACCTTAGGAATGTGATTTGAATAAATGCAAGTATTGAAATGTGCTGGGTTTTGTTTTTTGTTTTTTTGAGGCTGCATAAGTATTTTTTCACCCTGTCTCCATGCATAATCTTGAGGAGGAGGGTTAGTCTAACTAGCTAGTCTATGCAGGATTCCAGAAAATTCAGGTGATAAGATCTGCAGGCAGTGCTATCCTGGTAGTTCTGCGTCACCCGCAGAAGTGAATAGTGGCTTGGGGGATGATTTTCTCTGTGGCAGATCCTAAATTGTGGAACTCCCTCTCCACAGAGATGCACTTTGCATCTTCACTGCATAGCTTCTCTGCTGTGCTGAAAACACACCTCTTCCCTGTGGCCCTTGACAGTTAAGGTATTTTATTTTGTGGGGCCCACCTCTTTTGCTAAATGTTATATGTACATTGTTAAAATATAAATATTAGAAAATGGGGAGCCTGAGTATCCTTGGGACTTGCAGGTTGGGGGGGCGGATGAGAAACTCTTTTACTTGGGGTCATTCGCCAACAAAAATCCCGTGAGTGAGAGAGAGGGGGAGTGGGTATATAATTCAATTAATAAATTATTGTTTTTTTCCAACTGCAAGGTACCTCTGTGCTGCAGAGTAAAGGACCAGGGACTAGCTGACAATATACATAAGGGAGTAATTCTGTAAGGTCATGTAGATCATCACTTATCCGAAATGGCCTCGGGCAATTAACATTGGATAAATGTGTTATTCCATAGGACCACAGAATGGTAGAGTTGGAAGGGACGCCGAGGGTCATCTAGTCCAACCCCCTGCAATATAGAAATATGCAGCTGTCCCATATGGGGATTAAACCTGCAATCTTGATGATATTAGCACGATGCTCTAACCAACTGAACTATAAATGTGTTGCAGATGAGTTAATGAGCAAAAATCAACCCTAGTTCTTCCTCTCTCTGGGCTGTACCACTTCATGCAGTTTTTTGGGGGGCCACACAGGGTGGTGTGCTCCCTTAAAAAGGGGGTAAGTTTTATGTTTGTAGACATTATGCTCAGACATCTGAAGGCAGCCCTGTATTGGGAAGTTTTTAATGCCTGGTATTTTATTGTGTTTTTATATATGCTGGAAGCCACCCAGAGTACCTGGGGTATAAATTAATTATTATTATTATTATTTATTATTATTATTATTGGGAGAAGGCTAGCCTAGGACCCTTCACCTGACATGCTAGTTTTCTTTATGGAAGGAATGGTTTTGTGAAGGGTTATTAAACCACATGTACCCTCACCTGGTGCCTAAAGTGGTACAACCCAGACACAGGATCTGACATTAATAAACACACTTGAACATCACTTTTTAAGGCTCTCTAGGTCAGAGCTTTCCAAGCTTTTCAAATGGTGACATTTCATTTTTAGACATGCATCATTTTGCAACACAGTAATTCAGTTTTATTAGCAAATCAGAGGTTTAACTTGTCAGTTTGCATTTCTTGGTACAGAAAGTATATGCTTTCCTATTCTAATTAATTCAAGAGTGTTCTGGAAGCTTCTCTGTGTGAAACAAACTGGTGCCAACCGGAAGTTTTTAGCTGACACATACCAGTAAGTTTCTATTCCACCTACAAACAAGCAGAAGGTTCATGATGTTTGGGTCAGTCTTTCAAAAGAAGCTGAGTATAGCTGGCTTAAACTGGTTCTGTTATTTCTTTCTCTCAGTGTCATGCTGACTATAATAAAAGGCCAGAAGGAGCATGAGTTTCACTTTCTATCTCTCTTCCTTCTGGTGTGGTGTTCTGCACATAGCCTACTTAGTGTTGAGGTTTTAGTCTTATTGTAAGTTACTGTAAGTTTAAGTTAAGTCTGCTGCAACTGGATTTCTTATGGACAGTGCCAATCCTGAATGTATTGGGTTTGCGACCATTACACTCATTTGCCTTTAGTAGCAGCAAAGCTTTGCTGGATGAAATGTTAATTGCCTCTGGTCTATCTTTTGGGAATCCTGCAACGTGTTTAAGTTTTAACTTTGCTAACTATACGTTGGAATCTGCTGCAGATCAATATGAGTAGAATTCATGACATAACTAACCCCTTTGCAGCCTCAGGAGGAGCGCAGGGAGCATTTGCGTGATACAGCTACACACTGCAGCCAAAACACTAACGTGTCATGACACACAATTTGGAAAGCTCTGCTCTAGGTACTCATTGTGACCTGTGGGTCACCAATCATACACAAAATGAAGGCATTCTAAAGGGAGCTTGATTAGGAAGAATGTAAGTAATTTTATTTGTATGGAGAGGTTCTATCACCACAAGTTAGGCCTCATATTACATGCAGCCACCACCACTTTGAAATCCAGACAGGAGGTTACAGTAGTTCAGAGCATAGGGCTGAAAGCTACAATTGGCTGTCTTTCTGCAGATGTGTAGTATTGGGAAGGGTTGTAGCTCTGAGATAAGAACATCTGCTTTCCCTGGTTCAATGCTCTGCATCTCCAGGCAGGGCTGGGATTTCCTTCCTGAAATCCTGGATTGCTGTTGCCAGTCAGTGTAGGAAATATTGAATTAGATGGACCAATGATCTAACTCAGTATAAGCTCCTTATCTTCCCAGGTGCTCCTCAGTAAGCTTGCAAGCAGTCATTTCTACATGTTTCTGAATCTGAATCCATGCCTGAATTCCCTCTTAAATTTCTGCTTTGATATTCCAACTTTCTCAGGGTGGGGATCAGGACATGAAATTATCCTGTGTTGCTATCACCAAAAAGATTGCATGTAAAGGCTGGATGATGAGGTTCATGCCACGTGCAAGATCACATCTAGTTCAACCTTCAGTTTTCTTCCCTCCAAAGCAAATGTCTGTATTCCTGGCCAGCTAAATTTCCTGGATGGGCACTTTGGCCAGGATGTGGGGGTACTGAACCGCAGACAAAACGACAACTTCTCCAAATGGCCTGCTAGATTGGCGTTTGGTGGGGCATTTCACTTAAGGGCTGCCACTTGCTCACCCCCTAATTCAGCTTTTATAAAACAGAGAAATGTATGAGCATTTGCCTAGTGAAATCACGGAAGCTGGGGAGTGGCAAAGATGCCTTTTATCTTGAGCATCTCAAAGAAAGAGAAGGCAGTGACAGCAAGAAAGGCTGCAGAGTTAACTATCAGTGATATATATATGTGGAAGTATGAAAATACAAGGGAGCAGGAGGAATGGATTGTGGTGGAGGACAAAGGTGGAAAACACGCTAAAAAGAATTTGAAAAGGGGCCATAGAGATTATATATATCAATATTATCAAAAGCGGAGTTAGCAGATGAAAGAGCACAGATGAAGAAGTAAGATTTACTGGGGTGATTCTTGAAAGTGGATTAATCACAGCAAGCCTGGGGAAAATATTGCTAAGAGGATGAGGAGATTTTCCATCACTTGGCAGCCTTCAGTTCAAGGCTGGAGCCCTTCTAAAAGACATAGTTCAGTCAGCATACAGGTTAATGTATTTAATATAATGATACCTGGAGAAAATCTATTGCCCCAATGGTTCCTTTTGGCTTTTAAATTTGCTTTTTTCCCCCGGACTGCAACTCCCAAATGCCTCAGCCAGAAAAGGAATGAAAACATTTAAGTTGTCATGAACTGTGGTTCAGGATGGACTAGATTTAGCTACTAGTCTTGCATGAAAAAGCATTCTCTATAATTCAAAAGCTTAAGCCCTACTGAGCCATGCACCTTCTGGATTAAATCAACATACGAGGGAGGGGGGGATGTGTAGATGAGTGTGCTAACTCCACCCCCAGCATCACTGTCCACATTGCTCTCCACAAGTTGCAAGTCTGTAGAGGAAGCCTGCCATATACCTATAGGCTCCCTTCAAGATATAGGACCCCGATGGTGCAGATTTAGAGCATGCTGCATCCATACATTCCCATCCCACATGTTGATCTATCTTAGAAAGGTAAACACTTGAACAGATGGAAGGCTTAATTGCCACCCTATCCAGTAAATGGTGTCATGTCAACCATTTTGGATTCCTACCTCCTTTGGTTCGCCATTCTTCAGAAAGAAAACAGCAGCCAGAACTTCTGCAACAAAGCAGGGGCAGAGGCATGTTTGACGAAGGTGCCCTATGCTGGGGACTTACCTGATGGAAGCAGTAGGAGACAGCCATTTTAATTTCCCATAATTCCCTGGAGAAACACAGGGATACTATGGGAAAATCAAAATGGCCTACCAAGGTCCTGGCATTTCTGGGGGTGTTGGATGTATAGCCACGAGTTCTGGAGGGTCTGGTTGGATCAGGACAAGGGGTTTAAGGAACTCAGAAGGTGCCATCTGACACTTCTGGTGGGTCACAGTGAGCTATGCCAAAGCCCCGAGAGACGTTGAGGGTGAGGAGTCTGATCCCATGGAGGGAACCAGAGGGATGTCACCCCACTGCCCCATGCCTATCTCACCCATGGTTTCAACTCCAAGCTCTGGCATCACTGTTAGTATTTTTCATTCTCCGTTGCTGTTGGATCTTGTGATCCACACTGTTTACATTCCATTCCTCTGGAAGTGTGAGAATGGAAGCTTAGACACTGAACTTCCATCCTATGTGCTGCATTTTAAATTGCATTTTAACCTGTATTTTAAATTGGGTTTTTTCCCCCTATTATGTTTTTACTGCAATTTTACTGGTGTTAGCCACCCTGAGCCCACCTCTGGCCAGGGAGGGCAGGGTATAAATAAAATTTTATTTTTATTTTTATTTTTATGTTTTGTGGCTTTTTGTTCTGTCTCCTGGACAGACAGGATGTTTGTGTGAGCTGCTCCTCGCACTATTGTTATTTTCTTTATTATGATTTGCTTTGAGTTGATATAAAGCAATAAAAAAAGCGATCCTGCATACAGTGATACCTCGGGTTAAGAACTTAATTCATTCTGGAGGTACGTTCATAACCTGAAACTGTTCTTAACCTGAGGTACCACTTTAGCTAATGGAGCCTGCTGCTGCCGCCGTGCAATTTCTGTTCTCCTCCTGAAGCAAAGTTCTTATCCCGAGGTATTATTTCTGGGTTAGTGGAGTCTGTAACCTGAAGCATCTGTAACCTGAGGTACCACTGTACTTCCGCAGCCAAGCTTTTGTTTACTGTGCTGTTTGTGTACTCATATGAGCAGATATGTCACTGAGACACAGGACTGTTGCCGAACGCTTCATAACCAGAGCCAGGGCTTTTTCGGCTGTGGTTCCAATCTGGTGGAACTCTCTGTCACAAGAGACTAGGGCCCCGCGGGACTTGACATCTTTCCTCAGGGCCTGCAAGACAGAGCTGTTCCACCAGGCCTTTGGCCAGGGCACAGCCTGACTCCCTCCTCTGGCAATCTTCACAGAACTCTAGCCCAATAGTAGCCATTAATTTGATTTGAATTAATTTTATAATGACATGCTTTTAGAATGTTGTATTATTTTATTGTTGTTAGCCGCCCTGAGCCCGGCTTCAGCTGGGGAGGGTGGGATATAAATAAAAAATTATTTATTTGTTTGTTTATTTATTTATTATTATTATTATTATTATTATTATTATTATTATTATTATTATTATTATTATTATCCTGTTACCGGATAATTACCGGAGGCTCCACTAATCACCTACACTGGATCCTTTGCCTCCGCCAGCTTTTGCCAACAAGCCTCCGCCCATCAAGGAGACAGCCATTACCCAGTCTGATTCCAAGCCGATGCTGTCAACTCTTCCATCACCCAAGACACAGATACACCAGCGCTGATGTGAACATGCCACTCATGCCCAGCCCACCATGAGTAGTTCCCACTTACAGTGGCGCCTCGCAAGACGAAAAGAATCCGTTCTGTGATTCTCTTCGTCTAGCGGTTTTTTCGTCTTGCGAAGCAAGCCCATTGACGGATTAGCGGATTAGCGCTATTAGCGGCTTTTAGCTGCTTTTAGCGGCTTATCTGCTGATCGGATCAGCTGATAAGCGGCTTAGCAGCTTAGAAAAAGGGGGGGAGGGAAAAAAACCAGCAGGAACTCGCAAGACATTGTCGTCTTGCGAAGCAAGACCATGGGAAATTCGTTTTGCGAAGCACCTCCAAAACGGAAAACTCTTTCGTCTAGCGAGTTTTCCGTCTTGCGAGGCATTCGTCTTGCGGGGCACCACTGTACTTGCTCAGCCAGTGATGCATCCCACTTACCCCACTGAAATTATACCACCCCACACCTTTATAACGGGAGCCCAAGGGCCTGCCAATCGTTGGATCAACATCTTTGCTTTCTGCACCAGTGACCTTTACCTTGCTTATGTATTGCAATAATTTGAACATTGCAGTTCGTAGCAGAAAATGAAAATTGAGTCCAGGTACTTTATCCAGCATCAGCCAGGACAGCTACCACTCTTTGAGAGAAGTCTTAAATATTAATTTATATGATATATCCGGTGACATGATTAAGTCTGTGTGTTGCACGCTAGAGTATTGCTGCACAAATGAAGTCTACATATCACCAACCACAGACAGAAAAGCATTAGTGCATATTTGACTCCCAGTTCATGTGAAATGTCCCCCACGTCTCATACTGTACTGTCATTCTATTCACAAACCTCAGTTTTCCAGTCAGATTAAAATCAACTGACTTAAAGTACTGTGATAGAAATGAAATGCTGGCTCCTTACACTTAATTTGACTTCATTCCAATATCACTCACCAAATTGTCACACATGCTCTGACAATGACAGTTGAGTGTCTTACTTTCCACTGGGAAGATGGGTAAGTGTGTTCTTCATTCACTCTTTATCTGAAGAAGAGATGCCATGAAAATCCAGCTAACATCAGTGCCCACATAAATGAGTCAATATACATTCCACTACCAACTCTCAGGCTCTCGATTATTGTAAATTTAGCAATCCTCCTATTATTTGCAGATGGTATCTGTTCTGTCTCCAATAATAAACATTTCCAGTTCTGTACCAGATTTCCCTCTGGAACAAATGCAAATATGACAACAGTCAAATGGTACACTCCATCAGTCAGTTCAGTAGGCGTCACACAAAAACCATGGCCCTGTATTAAATGATATCTTCCCACAATCCAACTCACTTGCATGGAGGAGACTGAGAGACCATATGCCGTGGATTATTATCACTGCATATCTATGCTGGGTCACCACACTGTGCTGAAATGTTCAAATAACATGGGTGTGTGTGTGGATCAAATACATAGAGACCATAACTGAACAGTAAGACCCCATTCTAAGCTATCAGAGGTGGGACTGGCACACTGGGTGGGTCAGGAAAGTAGGTGCCAATCAATCACTTCCATATGATTGGGCCAAATCAGGGCAAGGTAATGTACAATCCAGCTGAGTGTATGCCAGGAGAAAACATTCCTCTTCAACCAGGCCTTTGGCTGATTATCACCCTGTACCCTTTTAAATGTGTTTCTGAGAGGTAGTGGGGGTATGGGGGACTTACTGGTTTGTTCTTGTTCTTGTTTATATTATGCATTTTGTGTTTTTTATCTTGTATTTTTATGTTGTGAAGCACTCTGAGATCTACAGATGAAGTGTGGCAAACAAATTGTTATAATAATAATATTAACAACCTGAAAGCATTAGAATCAATATTTTGTTTTGTTATACGAGACAGGCTCATAATTTAATATGTATGGATGTCATATAAAGTATGCATTTCTGTATTCACAAAAGTAAAGCTCTTTTGCTGATAGAAGACATATATGAAGACATGTTAATAAAATTTGTTGTATCCAAGTTCAGCAATGAGGTTACTGTGATCAAAGACCAGCCAATGTGGCACCTGCTGAGTGCCATATGTCTCCAAAAATAGTGACAATATTCCCCTTGTTTAATCACCAACGCTTTGATTCTGTTGAAAGAGTAAACAGTACCACTTTCCCCTTTCTTCATGAGTGTTTACTGCTTGTTCCTAAAAGCTTTTTTTTATATAACTCACTTCCATTTGTACAGTAGGAGAATTGACTACCAATCAATTACAGCACTAAAGCACTTTAACAGGGCTTAATGAAGTGCCCTCAATCAGCAAGGAGCGTAATAATCTCAAAGCCACTTTAGTTCATTCAACAACGTAATCCCTGATCCAAAAGTCTTTACACAAAGAACAATGGCAGAACATGTCTTTTAAGGATTGGCAAGCAAGGTCAAGCAAGAGTGGAAATAATAGGTCCATGGTTCTCAAACCGTGAGGTTTATGTCCTTAAATAGCTACAAGGACATTCTTGCAGTATTCCCATAAATTGCTATGAACCCTAAGATTACCTCTGTTGCTTGACCTTGGACATTTCTTGGTACGTTTTGGAGTTTCAATGTCTGTGAATCTCTGGTGCTGTGGTGAACTTTGCTGTATTCGTTTTATCTTCTGCTGCTGATTTTATACTATAGTAGATTTTGAGAAACATTGGATTTTGGATTTTTATTGCCTTATTTTGGTATTCAGTTATTGCTGTTCATTTTAAAACACAATTAAAACTCATAAATTTAAAAAACCCTGTTACTGAGAAGCAATGACAATGGGGGGAAGGGAGGAAGAGACACATAACCATCCTTTTTATCATCCACTCCCAAAGAGTTGAGCAAAAAGATATATTTTGTCATTAACTTGTCAAGTACTCAGTAGTTCTTACATAGAGCACTGAACTGTGTCTTTCGGAGACGGTTTTTCCCCCTTGAAGCATGATAGTAGCCATATTTCGCACCCTTTAGTTGCGTTCTTTCCCTACATCTCATGTGGGAAATCTAGATTAAAATCCCCACGGAACTTCATGACTTCCAAGCCCATTCACCCCATTATTACAGTAATTCATATGATAAGCAATAATGCACTCTATTCCAAAGAGTGCTTAAGAAAGGATGTGTTTTACGTACTGATGCACAACAGTTTAAGAAGGTAGTTCTCTACATTCTGACATGACCACGGAGCAGAACCTGGGGTGGGGCTAGGCAAATGAAAGGGTAGGGCTATCCACATTGAATCAGTCTTGACTCTTCATGTCACCAAGGGCAAGGAGCATGATTAGTCCCTACCTTAGTGATGCACTCCTTTAATTTTCCCATATGGATGCCACTCCCCCCCCCCCCTTGAAAAGGTAAAATGCTGTATTTGAGGATATTATTGAAGTTAGGGCAAAACCCTCCCCCAGTTTAGCACTGATAGTGATTAGCGTTTTCCTAGCAAATCACACACACACACACACACACACACACACACACACACACAGTGTAATGGGAGACTGCAGCTTGGACACATCCATGCAACATCTAGTTTACAAGAGTAGGAATGCTGAAAGAAACATGAATGGTTTCTCCCCCTCCTCTCCCGGTACATTTATTTTATCTCCCTTTCCTCTTGTTTTATTTTCTGCAGCGCCGCTAGCATACAAAAGGGTTACTCCTGAGGGTCACCCGCTTTGTTGCCGTTGTTCCTTTGTTTGTGGGTCTTGTTAGTCTTGTTATTTAGAGGCATAATAGTTTGTATTTCAGTAGTACGGAACTGGGTGGGTGAGAGCACGCCACTCCAAAAAGTAAATGTCAAAAAATACATACCAACCAAATGTCAAATGCCAACCAAACAGATGTCAAAACACTATGGCATTCTCCATTCAAGCATTCGTTACTGCATAAACTCTCACCATTATATATCGAAAAGGCGAGTCAGAATCCCTCTGCAGCTCATGCTGAAACACGCAAAAGCCATTTGGCAAAGGCTGAGCCATGAACTGGCAATGATGAGCTCCTTGCATTCCAAGTACCTGCCATAGGCAGCCTATTGTGTAGGAACCATCTGCTACCTGTGGGAAGCCTGGTTAGAATGATAGTAGAGGATGATGTGTTTCATAGCTCCTGCACGACACACTGAGTGCCTTGGGAACAATAGGATGTGGACATGATCATGCCTTCATTTGGCACTGGTTTGCAATCTCAGCATGTGTTTGAGAAGTCTCACGATTTTGTTTTCCACATCAAAATCCCCCCCAGAAACCGATACATGGCCATTTCACCATACGCCTTCCCCAAGTGGATGTGGGAATTGGCTCTCAAGAAAAATGGTTGATATTTGATAATAAAAACAATAAGACAAATGGAATGGTTCTGTACTCTACCCCTAAACTAATGCTTTTTTGATGCTTATCCTTCGGGAGAACTATATATCATGTGTGGCACTAGAAGGCCTGATTCTGTCTTCAGCCACTTATGTGGAATGTGGGTACAGGAAATGCACAATGAGCTGAGAGTAAATGATTCTGCCTGTCACAGGAAGAGAATGCAACATGGAAATATATGCCACTCTGCATCATTGATTTGTTGGGGGAAAGAATGTCAGAGAATATGGGATATGATACTGGTTATTTCGCTTACTTTTGTAATGACAGCTGCAGAAAATGATACAGACCAGTTCTGTAAGATCCACAATGTGGTATTAAGCTGAGATGTCCCCCAAACATGGCACAAACACTACTGTGACTGACTGCATCTTAGGTAAGGACTCTGCCTTGGGAAAGATACTATTTTTCAGCACAGATTCCACATTATATAAAGTAAAAATGATAGTGATCTAATCCACTGGTGGATGAACAAGACTATAGAACAGATTTCACAAAAAATGTAAATAAATATATAAAAAGTTTAAATAAAAGTGATAGATATATGCTCAGAAGTATAGGTACAAAATCATAAGAGCGTGGCTTCTAACATATAAAAACACACACTCTTAATTTATATATATAGCTATATTTCTTGTAAAATGTCTGTCTGTGTTTAGTGTACAGCTATATGAATTTGTGTACTGGTGTATTTTATTATTACGTCCAAAAATCTTTCCTTATCCCCATGACACTATATATCAGACTTTAAGCAATGGAGTATACACTGCTTCTAAAATATGAAAACTGACAATTGTGATTAAGAACCTCAAAGCATTGACTAAACAATGTTGTCCAAGATGAATTTGTGCTTTGAAACATAAGGTGCATTTTTTTCAGGCATGTGGAGGCCAATTTACAGGTGCTTGCTCATCACTCAGTGACTTCTGTTTCAAGTAATAAATTAATAAACTAGGAGTATAAAGTGACAGTAATAAACATGTGATGACAATTACATCCAAAGGAATGTTGAAAAATGTGGTGTTATGGGGTAAGGATATTGTTATGAGCATTTCAGAAAGTACCAGCTTTCTATTTGTGTGTGGGGTCTTTCATCCTTTCCTCTAAAGGAAAAAAACAACATCCTTCCTCTAATGGAAGAACTTGCTCTCTTCAAGAATCTGTTGCAGTGTTATTTGACCTCTTCAACTCCCACATAAGACTGAAATAATTGGTAGAGGCAGATGATGGAGAGGTTACAGCAGTGGTGAGATTCCAGCTATCATATGACTGCTAACTAATTTACAACATATATTATATCTGATATCTTGGAAGACATAGAAGTTTATCTGTGGTCATTAATATCTAATGATGCTAAAGAAATCATTTAGGGAAGTTTTAATGTTTGAAGTTTTATTCTGTTTTTAGTCCTCTGTTGGGAGCCACCCAGAGTGGCTGGGGAAACCTAGCTATATGGGCAGGGTATAAATAAAATAATAATAATAATAATAATAATAATAATAATAATAATAATAATAATAATAATACAACAACAGTAGTAGTAGTAGTAGTAATTCCAAATGATAAATGTGTATTGACGTGGTTTCATTAAATATGAGAAGTCTCATAATTTTTGCATTGTTTCTAAATGACTGCATATATAATAGGAAATCGTGAGTTTGTTGAAACTCAAACAATTATATTAATACATAAAAGAGCAAAAAAGGTAACACCAACTTTGCTTTAAATTTGTCTTCAGCTGTAATTTATTATTTCCATGCCAATTTCTAGGAAGACCCTAATTTATCATATCAGAGGATGTAAACTCATAAAGGGTACAAATGCTATTAGCCTTACCCACACTCTCGAAAGATAACACATACACCCCCAGCCCCATTTGCAAGGGCTGCTTTGGAAGTTCTGCAGAAACTTCATGTATGAGGTATGCAGGGATTCAGACTTCCTCTTCCCATGCTTCTGTGCCCTTACATTAGGAAAGTGCACAGGTCCCAAACTGGAATGCTGCAACACAGGAAGATTACACCACTGGTCCACTGAGTTCAGTAATGACTACACTGACTGACAGCAGCTTTCCGGGATTTCACAAGGGTTTCTCCCAGCCCTACCTGCAAAGCAGTTATTTTACCACTGAACTATGGCATGCAAATAAACCCAAGAGGAAAGGAAAAGAAAGCATGAGTCACTTATGCCACTTCTTTCACTGCTTCTAGATAACATGCCAAAGAGTCCTCTTATTTTCAACTGGTGACATTTAAAATACAACAAACAACTATAGCAACTTGACTTTTCCGGATTTGTTTGTTAAGAGAAGGCAGTGCACAGAGACCTCTGAGCCAGAGCTTTATCTACATTTTGTTTTCCTTTTTAAAAGGGCTAAAAACAAAAAGATGCCACAAAATGTGATGTGACCAAAATTAATTTTAAAAGTCAGCAGTTGGACCTACAGAGAAACAACAAGAAGTAGTATTTCAAGGCTGCGGGGATATTTCTCTTTCAGCACTTTCCCCCTCTTTTTCTCTATTTTCCCCCTGCCATGGCATGAAAATAGATTAATGATGTACAGCAGAGTTCTATTGACTTTGCCATCACCTCAGGCCACATTCCCATTTCTATGTATTCCAAAAATAAAACATGTAGTGTGACCACACTTGAATGAGAAACGACACTGTTGCACATCATGCAAAGAAATCCCACTGTTTTTAATAATCATTTTTCAGCTTGGCTATTACTAGCTTTGGCTTGCTGGATAGGGATGGCTCCAAGAAAGAACATGTAATCAGTCTTTCTTTGACCTAGGAAGATAATGTGTGTCTAGACATTCTGCACTACCTCAGATCACTCTGGAAAAACAGCTGCTAAAGATGAAAACACTAATATCATCTCAACAGGAGTTTCCCCTCTATAATCTTTCATACCATCTTAACTAACCTTAAGGTACATTCTGTTTGTCCTTTGTAGTATAATAGAAAAACTTGGAAGAAAAATGTAAAGCTAAGTTGTTCCTTTCAGGATTGAAGCAATGTGTGTCTTTGGGCAGGGGTAAGCCTAAATTTCAGGCTCCTGTTAAATCATTCCTCTAACGTCCATTCTATTAGAGTCATTTCTAGAAATGCTATCATAAGAAAATGGGAGGCTGTCATACTAGAATACAGTGGTACCTCGGGTTAAGAACTTAATTCATTCTGGAGGTCTGTTCTTAACCTGAAACTGTTCTTAACCTGAAGTACAACTTTAGCTAATGGGGCCTCCCGCTGCCGCCACATGATTTCTGTTCTCATCCTGAAGCAAAGTTCTTAACCTGAGGCACTATTTCTGGGTTAGTGGAGTCTGTAACCTGAAGCATCTGTAACCTGAAGTGTCTGTAACCCGAGGTACCACTGTACATAATTTTGAGAGGATTTTTTTTTGTGATTGTCAACTTCTAAAAATATAAGTATCTCATCACAAGCAAACCACCAAGATATTGCTGCATGTATTTCAATGCAGAACAGACTGGGTTGAAAATGCTGTTATAGAACAGCAACCTTATTGCATGGGTGAAGCTGACCTAGGAATGTGTGGAGATGCCCTGAGACATTTTGGTAAGCTTACTAATACCCTTTTTGATTCCCTTGAAATCCCTTGGATGTTTTGCTTAAGTGGGCACCTTTGAATTCACCACAACATTTTGCTTTCAGTGAAGCTAAGTGCCTAACATCAAATCAGACCCTTTTGTAGCCCCCTCCCCAAGATATTCTGGGATTACAACCCATCTGTCCCAGCCAGCAAGGCCAATGGCCAGGGATGACAAGAATTGCACCTAAAGAGCCACAGGTTCCCCCCACCCCAGCTTTAGTCAAATAACTCCAAAATGCTATTTGAAAATCAGAAAGTAATATATATCTATATCTCCATCCGTACAGTATCACTTGTACACTTGTACACAATATCACCTGCATTATCACTTACATGGCAGCGGGGGGGGGGGGCTGGATTCAACAACGTTTTTGCAGTAGCAAAAGTCAGTGCAACGAGTCCCACTAATGCAGTGGGTCTTCTCCCCCTCTTTTCCTCCCTCTGCCCCGGTGCCCTCAACAAATCTGCTTGAATGGGTTAAGAGAACCCTCCAGAACTGTACAGGGTGGGAATCATTCTTTCTTGGAAGCAGAAGTGTTGACAGAACGATCTCCTTAGTGCTAAATTGAATTAATAGTAGGTTACACATTCTTCTTTAAGGAATATTAAACTTTTTCAACACAAAAAGAAACCACACAGACAAGTAAGAATTAGGAAATCTGTTCTCACCTTGCGGATGCCTCTGCTAAGTTCTTCTCCATAGTTGGTACCCAAGATTTCAAAAAGGACATTAGGATTCCCACCATTTTCTGCAAATTCCAGTTCTCCTGTTAAGCCGTTCACTCCTCCCTGGGTGCACAAAAAAGGATGAGAATAAATTCAGATATAGCCATGTATTAATTTCTGCAAAATATAGGTTTGCAGTGATTGCAAATGTGAAAAAGTTTAAAATGGCAAAATTTAGCCACCCGGTTCACAATATTGTTGCTCCTCCCTTTATGTATGCATGAACTTTTTAAAGCTCAGAATTGGAGTAAGATATTATTAGTCATATTTAGCAAAATTAAAACCTACTATTAATTCATTTGTAAAAGTAGCAGCTCAGATAATGCCAGGTTTTACAAAGGCCAAGGTTGCTAGAGGAAAGCAAAGCACTTTGCAAATCCTAACCATATCTGCCCATAAGTCATTCCTATTGAATCCAGTGGGGTTTATTCCCAGGTAAGCATGGTTTGGGGCACAGCCTCACAATCTTTACACTGGGCAATGCAAATGTTTCTAAGTGGAAAATCAGATTTGGCAGAATTAGGGCGTGACATTTTCTGGTAGATCTTTCTTCTCATTGCTAATGCCAACAGAACCAGTAATGCAAACAGTAGCTTAGTCAGTCCGAAACAATGCCTTCAAATTAGCCATTCCTCCAGGCAGCTGGGCCTGTCTTCATTAAAAACTAGAAAGGAAAAGGAAGGCACTGCTATCAAACCACATCTTCGTAGAATCTTGGACTGTAGATTCCAATCTGCACCTGGGCCTGATCAGTGTGGCTCAGGCAAGACCACTTTGAAACCTGAATTCAGTCGAACCGATTCCACTCCAAACCCCAGGCTTAAACCTGTCCATGCAGACCTCCCAGGACTCATTCTGTTATATCAAACATGGCAGAACCAACTGTTGAAGCTTTAACTGACTGTATCATTTGAGAATGCTGATATCACATGCTCGAATGCTTCCCCACACATATAGAAAACTAGTACATCACAGACAAGACTAGGCTAGAGCCCTTCTCCCTGGTGCACTAGCTCTCCACATGTAGAGAACTTAGACATGCCAGTGGATATAAACTTGCAGACACTTCTGCGTTTTGAAGAAAGATGGTTTCCAGAGGTTTGTAATACACGCTTTTGAATCAATCAGATCTGTCACATCTTTAAATGTCTTCAGCGCAGTATAGAAAGGATCGCACAGTACAGACTTTGATAAGACACTGAACAGAAACGCAAGGTTAGAATTTTTGCCCTCCTCAGCTCATTTTCTCCCTAACCTTCCCCAAACCTCTCACCATCTCTTAGAAAAGTAGACATGCTCAAGATAGAAACTGCAAAAACAAAATGACTGCATTGTGTATTTATTCTCTATCGGTGTCTTCCATATCAAATTTGCCGCATCTACAACCCAAAACACAATTTTTCTAAGCCAAAGCCTAATCGGCTAGCAGAAAAATCAAGTCTTGGCTTTTCTGCTTCATAAATCATCACTCTCCATCACTGACAATAAGGAGTCTGAAATCAGAATGTAGCTGTCAGAGCCATGGATGATGCATGAGGCACTAGGAATACAGCCTCTGTGATTCCCCTTTCCACAGGGCACATGAAAACTTGCTTTTTGTCAGTAACCTAAACAAATGTGACTGGGAAGGCCTGGGGGGGTGGGGGACACAGCCCAATGCAATACTGCAGCATCATTTTTCTTTAGCTTGTATTGTTGCTATCAGCCTTACTTTAATAATTTACATAGATTACAAATGGAAATTGATATTTTTCTAGCACTGCCATTATTTCATATTACGAGCCTGTTCGCGTATTCTTGAAGTGTCTTTACTGACTAATGGGGAAATTGTCAGAGGTTTGAGTAATGGAAAGAGTTGTTTTGCCCCCAAAAGGAAGAAATATCTTGATGGATTCCAATTTTATATATAAAAAGAATGCTGTAGCATTTATTATGGTTCCTGACAATATTTGGATGTGCATGTGTTGTTGTGACCAACATTACTTTTACTAATTTTGCTGGGCTCATATCGAATTTAAAGATGATGTAATTTGCATTGGCCATTTCCACAAGCAGCTTTATTCATGGGAGAAAAAAGCCACACAATGGGAATTTGTAATAGCTTGCAGTGATAGAAAATGTTTCCAATAATTTATCACATGCAAGGGAGGAGAAAAGCATATATACGTGAATATGTGAAAAAAGCATTCCATTTAAAGTCCAAATGGGACATGGTGCACTTTTCTTCAAAAAAAGGACGATCACATTATTACAGGGATGGGTGGCAACCATACCCCAGGACTGAATTTGGCAGTATTCGAAACAGTGAGCTTCAGTACCTCTGACTGTATGAAGAAGCCACGGCTTACAGATCACAAAACCCCTTGAAACCAAGAACCCCAAATGTGATAATCAAAATCAATGATTCCTTATATTGCATAAATCAAATTGTAGAACTGCAATTACTGAATCATAATCAGCTAATTAGAAGGGATAATGTGGCAATGTGGTCAATGAAGTATCTCAGTATCCCAGTGTACGGTCCACACAGTGCACTGCCATCTATTTTAATGATTCTGGATCACACCTTACTCTCTAATACAAGTTAACTGCTTGGAAAATTGTAGCTTCCTTTAACCAAGCAGTAATATTATATTAATACTGAAAATGGATGACCTCTTTATCTACAAGCGAAGAGCCACATTTTGAGTAGCCTGATTGATGCTCTGGAAGATGGAGAGGGGAGGGGGGCAGGACACAGAACCACAACAAAGATTTAGCAGCTGGAGTCACACATTATGTGCTGTGCTTTACAAAGAGGCAAAAAGGTCATGTCTAAACTGTAAACTCTTTATCTGTCAAATGCCGAGGGAAAATTAGCCACAGCACCATTAACAAGAGCTATGTCTGAACCTCTAGAAAGCCCAATTGCTATTGTTTATGCGGTTCAGACTCTGTGGGTTTCCACAAGCTAAAAATTGAAGGAGAAGCATTAAAAACCAAAAGCCCAGAGGTAATAGTTTGAAACCAGAAAAGAAATTAGAAATTGATTATTCCCACTAAGGAGCCACAACCAAAGCTCAGCCCAGAATCTAGCCAAGAACATGTGTGAATCGTTACTGCTGCCACCTGGAGTTTTATACACTTGGAGAGCTAACCTTAAGAGCCACTTTTATCTATCAAGCACAATTTTGCTGCAGCTTATTTCAGAGACAAAATCCCCCCAGGTAGATCTCTCTCCCCCCAGCTCAGCTCTTTGAAGTGATTCACACACACATTAGAACAATATATAATATTCTGCAAATTTCATATCTAATATTGTCAGTTGGGGGACTTATTTGGATTATGCTGCCCTTATGAAAAAATCAATTTATTTCTCGTCCTAATTGAATTCTGCTTGATGTAACCTGTGTTCTGGGCACAGAAAAAGAGAAGTATAAAAGTGTGTGGCTATTATTTTGCTTCTCTGGGAGTAGCGAATACAATGGCTTAAAAGAAATCTGAAATCCTTCAATAGACAGATGGTCTGCCAAGAGTGACTGGAGGTGCCAAAGAATGGGAGAGCCTTGCCAGATACTAAGGGTGGGGAAAGCATCTGTGCTTTTAATATTTGTGTGGTGAGACCTAGTTACCTTCCAGAACTACAAAACTGTTAATCACCTGAGCACTTTTTCCTGTGGAAAGGCAAGTGGGGAAATTTGTCTTAGGAGAGGAATAAGAGATTCTTTTAAAAAGAATAGGCATCCTGGGGCATGGGGAAGAAGGTGGTAATTGAAGTGTTCTGGTTCAAAGTAGAGATAGATCAGTCCATTTCTGGTCCATGTCACTCACGTGCATTCATTCATAAGTCTGTTCTATCCCCTCTTCACATTAATTTAATTTTAAAAAATCTGCATGAAAACCTGCATTTAAATAAGTGTGTGTGTGTTTGTGTTGTTGTTGTTTAGTCGTTTAGTCGTGTCTGAATCTTCGTGACCCCATGGACCAGAGCACGCCAGGCACTCCTGTCTTCCACTGCCTCCCGCAGTTTGGTCAAACTCATTTTGGTAGCTTCGAGAACACTGTCCAACCATCTCGTCCTCTGTCATCCCCTTCTCCTTGTGCCCTCCATCTTTCCCAGCATCAGGATATTTTCCAGGGAGTCTTCTCTTCTCATGAGGTGGCCAAAGTATTGGAGCCTCAGCTTCAGGATCTGTCCTTCCAGTGAGCACTCAGGGCTGATTTCCTTCAGAATGGATAGGTCTGATCTTCTTGCAGTCCATGGGACTCTGAAGAGTCTCCTCCAGCACCATAATTCAAAAGCATCAATTCTTTGGCAATCAGCCTTCTTGATGGTCCAGCTCCCACTTCCATACATCACTACTGGGAAAACCATAGCTTTAACTATACGGACCTTTGTTGGCAAGGTGATGTCTCTGCTTTTTAAGATGTGTGTGTGTATTTGAATGCATATATTTGAATGCATTTCTAAATGTACTTCTCTCAAAAGACACACTTCAAAAACATTTATCTAAAAATATGCATATTTTAAATACATTTTAATACTTTTTGTTTGAGCCAAGTACATTGCAAAATTCAGAGAAGTGTGAAGTCCAAAAGAAAGCTATGTACAGATTACACTAAGAGACGCAGAGCAGGTAAGTTCATTTTGAAATCCGCAAAGAACAAATGCATCAAGAGCCTGCTGTTCCAAATGCACTTGCTTAGGGGCTACCGTCATAGATACCCTAAGGCATTTTGGTGTTTGGGACAGACAATCCAAATAGAAACCTCAGGTTTGTTAAAAGACAGTCAGTGCAGCAAGGGGGTTGGAGGGAGAAACAGGATTCAACTCCCCACTCAGTCAGGAAGCTCACTTGGTGACCTTGGGCCACTCAGTCTCTCAAGCCTGACCGACCTCACAGGAATTGTTGTGATGGTAAAACAGAGATGGGGGGGGGGAAAGAAATGTACATCCCTTTGAACTCCTTGAAGGAAAGGTGGGATATAAATGTAATATTAAACAAAGATAAAACATAATTATAGACAAAATAATTGACGCTTCGTAGTTGTAACGGCACCTCAAAATTTGCCAACTGAGGACAGGTAGGATCAACCTGCTACTACCCAATGAGAATCAGCCCACAAATCATAATATGATCAAGGGAAAGGAGTATGAAATAACTATATGCATTGTTGACTTCTCATGGTATTTATAATTATGTGTTTTTTTAATTGTCAGTGTAGACCAGGCACCCCCAACCTTCGACCCTCCAGATGTTTTGGACTACGATTCCCATCATCCCTGACCACTGGTCCTGTTAGCTAGGGATCATGGGAGTTGTAGGCCAAAACATCTGGAGGGCCGCAGGTTGGGGGTGCCTGGTGTAGACCATAGAAAAAGTTTCATACTGTGAGAACAATCAAGTGCAAGTCTGAGATGAGTCAAATAATATCTCTGTAGTTTTGTCAGGTATATACTGCAGCTCATACTTGTAATCCCATATTATAAAATTGTGATTCTGTGGCTGGTTTCTAGATCCTGCCCTTAAAAAAACAACACACATTTTAAATATGTCTGAAGGGAAATGAAAGCAATGTAAATGTGTAAGTTCTGAAATCTCCATACCTTTTGAATTGTTCTGAAGAGATTTCACTACATCCTTCAGATACAAAAAGGTGTTGTTGTTTTCATTTTGTCTGGCCCTTATTTGGTGCTGCTTTCACATCGTATCTGGCTAGCTATTTCTCTTTGCGTGGCAAGGGAGAATTGCCTCAGACAAATTAATCATTACTCTGAGTGACTGCTGCAAGGTGAAAGGAGGAGTTTGTTTGTTTGTTTGTTTTATTAATTATCCTTTTTTAAAATGGCAGAACATAGCAGGAGACAAACTGGAAATGTTAGCCAGGCTGACAGGGCAAAGGATTTCATAAACTCTGGAGTGCAAAATTATCATGCGTGCAAGTGGGTTGATGTTGCACTGACAGAAAGAAAGAAAGAAAGAAAGAAAGAAAGCATTTAAAACAGACAGAATGTAGCCCAGGGGTCGGCAAGGTTTACCTTGCCTGGGCCAGTTCACTCCAGCAGAGATGCCTCTGTAGGCCGGATTGCGTGCAAACATGAGTGTGCGCGCCCCCGATTTCCAGCATCTGCATCTGCGGAGATGCGATTTCCGGTGCAACAGAAGTGAGTCCCCATGCTGCGCTGTGCCAGTTTAGTGTAGCACGCGGGGACTCGCTGAGCAGGTGGCTCGGTTTGGGGGTGGCTCGGGGGCCGGTTAGTTGACCCCCATGGTTATCCCTGATGTAGCCAATAGCTACCTCCTTTTACTCCCAGGCTTTTAGATGTATCCACACAAGTGTCAGGCATGGGCTGGATGAGGAAGGGTGGTGGGTGCCACTTGCCCAAGAGACCCCAGGGAGGACACAGAAGATGATGTCTTAGACCCTGGATCATGGTGGTGGGACACTGAAGAGCAACCTGGGGAAGGGTCGAGCTGGGAGGCATTAGAAGCAGGAAGTGTCAGCGATCAAGGGGGGGGGGTCAGAAGAAGGAGGGCCTTCCAGCACAGAGTTAGAGGCTGAGAGTCACAGTGTGAGCACAGACTCAGACAGAGAGGAGTCAGAGGTTGTCCTTGCTACCAAGCAGCAAGACAGTCCCAGTCCTGATGGCTCCTCCCAGTCTGACACCTTGCTTGAAAAGAGTCCTGCTGAGACTTTCCCTCTCAACTCATTCCTTTCTTAGACATGCTCTCTCAGACTGTCCCCCTGCCTAGTGTTACCAAAGAGCACAGACTTGGTGTCAATTTAAGGGCACCCCATGCCAAGGATAGCCAGGGTGGTGCCTTCAGTTGTTGCTGGACAAAACCTAGTCAGCTCCTGCCCACATGGCCAATGGTCAGCGATGACAGGAGTTGTAATTCAACAACATGCGATTGTAATTCAACAACAATGGTGACCGCTGCTCCAGCATCCTTAAGGCACACCTAAAGCACATGGCTCTTGGGAACTGTAGTTTACTAAGAATGCTGTGAATTATAGGTGGGGGGGGGTGAACTAAAGGTCCCAGGATTCTTGGGGGAAAGCCGTATGCTTTAAAGGTGTGCTATGGATGTGACCGAAGAAAGTTTCTTCACCATAAAAGTAGATAGAGTTCGAAACACATTTCTAAGTATCTGAAGCAGCTCCTGTATGCAAAATTGTTATGTGGTTCTGATTAGGATGGGTATCTGTCTAGAAAAAAGGCGAGAGATCTGCCCACCATTTCAGTGCTTGTTTACTGGTGGAGGTGGGATTAGTGAAAGTCAAATTGATTAACCTGGAATAAAACACTATTATCTTGCATGTCATAATGACTTGTTGGTTCCTGCCTCTCAAAAAATAACACAAGCATTTCTGTGCTTTAAAATCTCTGCAGGCCTAACAAGTCCACAACCATATGGCTGATGTGGACAACCAGCTGCTTCTGCTATTCATGTAGTAATAAACGCCCCATAGGCAAATACTTTCCCCAGGATATAGGTCTTGGAACACCCATTCACAAGGAGGGCCAGCACTTGATGGAAATCAAGTTTCCACATAATCTCTGTGAGCGCTTAGTGAAAATCATGGTCTTGAGAATCCACGAAAGAATCAAAGCTCTTGAGGGGGAAAGAGGGCTTGGAAGATGTCTTGCTTTAGATACCATGTGGAGGACAGATCCTTGATGTGACACACCCATATTCCAAAACCAGGCTGCAGAGTGCTGCAAAATGTAGGGAAGAGCAACAAACAGAATGTGGTTTTAAAAAAAACAAATCAACAATTTAGGGAACAACATGAACCCACTAGAAGCCCAGAAGCGGATGTGTCAAGAGTTATGAATTAAGCTCTCCCTGTCTGTATGAACAAAGTTGTTGGAGGGGGAAGAAGACACAGTTTACCAAAATGTGATAGCAACGAATAGGAAAAACAATTTTTTTTTAAGGCAAAGAAGGGCAGGATCTGAAGTACCTTCTTGATGGTATCCAACATGGATCTCCCTCCTTGCCATGGTTTTGAGTTCTTCCTAATGCACGTCAAGCTAGCCATGCTGTGCCACTTCCGATCCTCCAGCTTCTTGTGGAAAGCGTTCGCCAGCAAAAGCACAGTATCATATATGTAGAGGTTGGTAATCTGTCAAAGAGATTTATTATTATTATTAACAAATGAATTGTGAGCAGCTAGCACACACATGCAGGCAGAATTCATCTGTGGCTTGTCCCAGCTGTCACCACTCAGGCAGTCAGTAGCTTAAACGCAGCCTCACAGCTTGGAAATTGACTGAGTCTAGGAGGCTGCATATGAGTTAATTCAGCTTGCATTTTTCAGCATAAACATGTTCCAATCCACTGTTGGAAATCCTCTAGTTTAATGCTGTGCCATAAACTGTCTCCTGATTTCTCTTAAGTGTTCTTCCCTTGTGAAAGAGGTCTCAGTTCTTCTTCTTCATACCCATGGTACTTTAGAATTTCTGAGAGGGTTGAATTTTGTGCTTGCTGTTATTAGGTGGTTGAGAGTGGTGTGTTTTTCCTTACAGTAAACATTTTTCCAGCATTCTGCAGTCTCCTCCATTGCCTGTACTTCCTAATCTGGAAAAGTCTCATTGGAAGAGTCTTCCCCTGGGCTTTAATTGAAGGGTGGGCACCTGGGAAGGCTGCAGAGAGCAAATGAAAGAAGAGACACAAGTGCTCTTGAGCATAGGTGCCGACTCCATGGGGCTTGAGGGGGCCCGAGCCCCCTCAAAAATTCGTTTGGGGGGCTCCGCCCCCCCAATAATCTCCGGCGCCCCTCCAGCAGAGCGCCATCGCCGCCCCTCCCCCAGCCCAAAATGCACAGGGTCGGGCTGCATGCCTCCTGCCCTCCCTCCCGAGCAAAAGCTCCACCTAATTTCCTTCGGAGCTGATTAATAGGCGCAGCACGCTCTCCCCTAATCGCTCACGAGGAGGCGGCGCCACTTTATTTGCATATTCATGAGCTTATTTATTATTCATGAGCTTTCCCGGCCCCCCCCCCCAATATTTTTTATAAGTCCGCGTCCCTGCTCTTGAGCCTCCTCAAAAGTGAGGTAAGCACAGCAAAAGCCAGATTCACCCATGTGAATCTCATCAAAATATTCTCTCTCCTATGATAATTTTCAAATGCAATTTCTTTTCTTATTAATTGATGGAGGGTGGTCGGGGGGGGGGGAGTGGGAGGAAATGTTGGCACCACACCACTCTTTATTTCATATTCCCTTATTCCTGGGTACTGTAGTTGGTTAAGGATACTGAGAGTTGTTAGGGTAATGCTGTTCCCCTCACAAAAACAGAATTCCCAGAGTTCCATGGGAAGAGAGATTGATCATTAAACCATTCTGCAAATTGTAGCTCTGTGAGGGGAATAGGGTTCTCCCTTAACCAACTAGCGCCTCCAGGATTCTTGAGGGGAAGTCATGACTGCTTAAAGTAGTGTGATGCTACATTAAATATGTAGTGCAAATGGTGTCTAAGTCATATCTTTGTAAGTACTTAAGAGTGTTAGACTTGGACCAGAGAGCCCAAGGTTCAACTCCCTATTCACCACTGAAGCTCATTTGCTGACCTTGGGACAGTCATTATTTGTCAGCCTAAAATACCTCACAGGGTTGCAATGAGGATAAAATGGAGGGGGATAATTATCTATTGTGTCTTAAGTTCCTTTGAAGAAAGGTGGGCTATAAATATAGTAAGTTAAAAAAATTAAAACTAGTAAGTAAAATAATAAATGAATTCTACCAGTTCATCTGCCATGGTACAGCCTAAAGACTGGCTCTTTGTGCTAGGGATTCACACAAGTAAAATCAAGTCTATAATGCAACTGCCTCTCAGCTGCCAATTGTCTATCTTTACCCTCACTTTAATGGCCACTTTGTAGTACTATTATTTGAAGATGGAAAAATTAGCAATCCTTTGGTTAAAGCAATAATTTAATTAATTTTAAAGCTGACAATTTAATTTATTTGAAATTTTTCCTCTTTTAACATATGCTCCTCTCACCTGTCGCTGGGAAGGTCATAAATATGGCCTGAGCAATTGAAATACCTGCTTTGTTATGAATTAGCTTTGGCATCTGTCTTTGAAAGGCTTGGCAATAAATCCCTTAAATCAGGGCTTGAAAAAATGTTTAAAACTTCCAGGAAGCAAAGACAATAAGGCTCTAATTGACACATAAAGGCAATAAGACTGTGCTTGGCATATAAATGACATCAGCTTCCATCACCATCATTTCCAAACAAATTGACTTTTTCCCCCTTTTCCTTTTAAATGCAGTGTCTTAACTTTGTATAAGAGGAATACTGAAACACCATCACAGTTTGTATTGATGTATATACCTGTTAATTTAGGAGCAATTTTGCAGTGCATCTATCAACTGTTAATAGGACTCTAGAGAACAGTGATCAGCAGACATTAAACAGATATTTTAAGCCTTTACCAATAGTTCAGGTGAGTACTTATGGCATTTTCAGTCACCAATAATTCATATCCAAGTTAATTTCTGCATCTCCAAACTCTTTTCCTGTGACCTCAGAAGAACGCTCTGTTAATCACGGTAACCCCAGAACACGCTATATGGTGATTATTGAAAGATTGCTTCATATATTTATTGCTCTCATGCCTAATCAAAACAGGTTTCTTAATGCCTGTATAATTCAACTGAAGGCACTGATTTAATGCACATTTCTCAGTAGCCGCAGTGTTTTGTTGAGGAGGAATGAGGACAGGAGGGGAATGATGGCATGACCAATAACGACCTTGCTAAGAACCAAAACTATAAAGTTTTTAATATTTGATTTTTGGGGAAATTCAGGAGGAAGGAGAAGCATGTATATGGTCAGTCTTAGGGTGCTCACGAAGCATAATCTGGAGGAGAGGGGGGAATGGCACAGCGAGCAGCAAAGAATGGAAGGAAGTAGATGTGGTATGAAGTACAGGTACAGAGTTACTGTACTTATTTTGATTTGAAAAATACTGACCCACCCTGACTGCAGGCCAGAGGCACCCTGGGCAAGGACTGGAGGAAACCATGTGGGACAGAAAATGATTAGTGACAGGCAGTAAGGTAGCACACTAGGAATATGGAGAGCCAGTTCCAAGCAGCCTAAATAATAGTGCACATTTATAGTCCGTGTAGTTATGACCACTTGGTTTCTTGAAATCAAATGCTTTACCATGATGTTTTAAAAATCATCAGACTCAAACATGCAATAATTCACAAAGGAAAACAGAAATTAAAATGAACTCACAAGTTTAACTGAGTCTATATCCCACTCAGGACCTACAAATTGATAGCTTAGGGTATACAATGTTCTTCTGGCACATGAGAAGTGGAGGTAGGGGCAGACATTGGTAATATGCTGCCCTGTGTGAGGCCATTTGATGCCCTCCTCCCAGCCCTCATTGCACCATTTTAAGCCGTGCTTTGGGAAGGAGGCGCAAGGCTCTGGTAGGGTCCTAGATTCCCCCAATCTCCTTCGCAAGGCCTGGTAAGCACTTGCCTAGATTTGGGAAGGAGGAAGGAGGGCTCTAGAACCCCATCAGAGTGCTTATACCTCCTTCCCAAAACCAGAAGATGCTCTCCTCAGCTGCACACCCGGTGTAACGACACCACTTGCACTGCCCTAAATCCACCTCTGGTGGAGAGACTTCCATTGCTGCTATAACCCACATAGGATACGCATGCCTCACCCCAGGGTCTGTCTGGTTAGTGTGCTGCAGGAAAGCGATAAGGTCTACCTCATGGCCTTGCTGGTTCTTAAAACTGACTGGACGATCAGAGTAAAATTGTTTTGTTGAAATGTTTACACTGTGTAATCACCTTTAACATGTCTGGTCTGAAAGTATCAGTTCACGACAGTTTTCTCCATACTGGTGCTCCCCCAGATGTTGCTCTGCAACTGCCATCATTGCACACAGTGTCTAGGATTTATTTGTTGTATTTATTCAGTGTAAATACCACTTGACTGTAGTAAAACATTTAAGTGATTGACAGGAGTTATAGTCAAACAGCATCTGGAGGGCAGCAGGTTGGGGAAGGCTGATCTAGAAGAACATGGGAAGAACATTTACCAGAAATACCTGCTATCTTGTCAGAGTCCCTTACCTCAAAAGGCAGGGGATTTGAATTATAGAATGGGAATCAATGGTTAGCTCATTTGAAAAGAGAATTAAGAGTCTCAAGTGAGATTTACAAGGTTTCTAGTATGTCTCACCTTTAATTGCTGATTGTTAGCTGTGTTTGGTGTGGTATGGAATTGTGAGTCTGAAGAGAACACCTCTCCCTAAATTTTATTAAAGTTGAAATCAAGGCTAGCCAGAAGGTCCAGACTTCATAAAAGGTTAGCAATAGATAGATCACAGATTAAGAATTGAACATTTATGTACAGTGGAACCTCAGGTTACGTACTGTCCTCCTTATGAGTGCTTCACCCAGAAGTAGATGTTTCTGGTTGCGAATTTTGCCCTGGGATGCGAGCAGAAGTCGTGTGGTGGCAGCAGCGGGAGGCCCCATTAGCGAAAGCACGCCTCAGGTTAAGAACGGTTTCGGGTTAAGAACGGACCTCCAGAATGAATTAAGTTCTTAACCCAAGGTACCACCGTACCCAGTTTTGCACAGATACCTACCCTGAAGAGGCCATTTGGAAATGGCAAGCTTCAAAGCTTTCAAAATAAATGCTGTGATAAGCTTTGCATGATTCAGAGGAAGAAGCTTGTATATGCCAGCATTTTTAAGAAAAATGATAGGAAGATTTCCCCCCTCCTGCAATTCTTGTATAGGGATAAAAGGGGCCTAGTGTAACCCATCAAATTAGAGGACACAACTACACACTACACACTGTGTTCTTACAGCTATGCTGGTGCCAACATTCTCAAATCTTGATTACATGGAGCTCCTGACTCCTACTGACTGAAAGTGCAGCTAATGACCAGTCAAAAGCCACCAAAGAAATATTCTCTGTAACAAATGTCAACAGGGGTGTAGAGCAGTTGGGCAAAGAACTGTGATGGGGTTGTGTCAAATATGAACTGAACACTGATGAAATGAAAGCTAGCCCTGCAGATCTGGCAAAGAGGATAATCAAAAACAGGATTAAAGAGATTAACATGCAGGCAGACATGGATTAGTTTCCTAATACATATTTTTCTTCATGGCATAGTCATAAAAAAATCTCACCAAATTTTTGAGACATTTAACTGATTTAATATCCTCTGCTGTTCAAGAGGCTCTTCCAATCCCTTTGATTTCAAGCAATGAAACTGGTGAAAAATATGCATGGGAAATATGCTAAAATGCTTGTCAGGAATATGCTGTGAATTTGTGGCCTTCAGTCACAAGTTCTTATGCATTACATACTGTATTGTTGGTTATATTTAGTTCCCAGGGACAGACTTAGCTTGTACCTATTGGCAGAACTTTCCATCTTAAATGTTTTTTATCCTATCTGTTATGTGATTAAACAAGAATTCCCCCCCCCACAAGTCAGAAATGTTGTTTTAAGGACTTAAGCTGTGGATTTAAGGCTGTGTGGAGATAAACTTTCGAACCAAAGCATGTTTTAAGAAGAGCGTGGAATGTATAAGGGCTTTGGAATGACGCAGTTAAAAATACCGTCGCCATATTGGGAAGTTCTGTCGGAGGACTTAAGTCTGAGAGGAGAAATAGAGCTGTTTTTATATTATGGGTGAAACTCCTCAGTGGGACTTAAGAACGACAGTTCTGTAATTAATGATGGAAAGAGCGCTGTTATCTATGAAGGCGATGATATATGGAAACCATCTCGATTTGAGGATTGGAAGAACAGAAAAATTCACACAGGTTTATTATTGGTGCTTATCAGCTTAAGGAGACTATCAGAAGAGATCATAAAGAAAAAAGAGAAAATATATGAACAAGATGTGATGTGGAAACAGCAAGATAAGACTGGATAGAATTATGAACTTTGTTTGGACTGATTTGGACATTAACACAGTAGCAAGAAGAGGATCAGAATTCCCCTTCGGATCTTGAAATATGGGTCCCCTCAACAAAATTTAAAATTCGGCTTTGTAATTTGGAATTTATGTGATGTGATTTGATTTGATTTGATTGGCCGGTTAATAAAAATTATTATTTTATTTTTTTAAAAAAAAAAGATTTTTATCCTATCTGTTTTCTGATTCTGGGTGAAATGATGTACCCAATGCAAGGATAGTCATATGACACTCTCTAGAAGTTGTGGGCTACAATTCCTATCAGTCGCAGCTGGCATGGTCAATGACAGGTTGATGGAAGTTGTAGCCTATAACTTCTAGAGGTGACCTAACATACAAGGCTGTCATATATGTGTGTCTGAAATCCAAAAAAAATAAGGCAAGTGATTGACAGGTGGTGGCCCCAGCCTCCTGTCAAAGTTGGCCTGTAAAGCTATATCCTGTTCCCTACCCTAATATATAGCAAAGATAGGTGTCATAACCTGAGGATCACCTGACTCAACATCATTCAATTTTATTTTCCTGCTTAAATTATTTTATTATTTATTTTAGATATTTATGTTCTGGTTTTTAAAAGCAATTCTTCAAAATAACTTATGGTCTGATAACCACGAGAAGAGAGCATTAACACAGTTGCAAGACAAAATATAAGCAGCATTAAGAACAGAGCAACAACCAAAAAATACCATTTTTTAAAACAATGGCATAAGTGACTGGGGGGGGGAGAGAATCAGTTGATTCAGACTTGATCATTATTGATTAGATTTTTTTTTTTTAAAAAAACCCTCTGTGATTGCCTGTGGTCATGATCAAGTATATATTCATTCATTCAATGACAGCTATAGAACATTCCCTCATCTGCAAGCAGAGACGCTGAGAAAATTCAAATGGAAAAGCCCAACATTAGAACTATGCTTAAAAAGTCTGGCTTGAGGTAAGATCTTTGTAATCAATGAGGAGATAAGCAGTTCCTTTAAAAAGTGGTGATCTTCAGAAACAGACTGTGTAGGTCTATTTGTATCATGGACCACAAATGTGTTCTCTCTCTCTCTCTCTCTCTCTCTCTCTCTCTCTCTCTCTCTCTCTCTCTCGTGTGTGTGTGTGTCCTATAAAGCCTAAAAGAATACAAACCTAAAATGTCACAATTCAAAAACCTCTAGGGGCTTGGGGGCACATTTGGAAATATGAGAAATAATATCAAATTCACAGAAGAAATACTGTTGATGCTCAGAGCTTCCTCTAAAAAAAATGCACAAACCCTCAATCACTATTATGTAGACAAACACCACCAGCAAAGGGGAAAAGCCAACACTTTTTTTTTTTTTAATGGGATGGTCAAAAGAGCTTGCTGGGCACCAAACTTATAAGATTTGAGAGTACCTCCATATTTTGGGAGAAAGGGTCTTTAGGATCACACAGTGATGAAGATATTCGGTGGTTCCCACGAAAGCAACGCTGGCTGATGTTATGTGGCACAGGGAAGCTCTGACGAATAATCGTTAACCTCCCGATGGACTTCCTCACCAGTTCCTGCACATCTGCATCATTGATCTCCTGCAAGATAGGGCACAGGAAATACATCCAAAATGTAAGGCATCGCAACTTTATAAAGTGTATCTGTGTGTGTAATTTTATTTTATTTCTTACATTTAAATACTACCTTATTCTCCAAGGAGCTCAAGGTGACATGCATGGTTCTCTCACTCCTCATTTTACCATCACAAAAAACTGTGTGAAGTAGGCTGGCTTGAGAGATAGTGACGAGCCTTAAGGAACCAACTGAGCTTCATGGTTGAGTGGGGGTGTGAAGCCTGGTCTCCCAAGTCTTAGTCTGAAACCCTAATCATTACACCACACTGAAAATAACATGGATTGTAACATGCTTTTCCCCCCTGGGGGTACGCATTTTGTGAATCTTTGTACTTTTGTCCATTTACTGTATTTATTTTCCCTGATTTGAACTATAAAATGGTGATTTTCTTGAGTCAAAATGAGAGTACCCCTAAACATTTTTTAAGGGGGGGAAAGCACTGGTAATAATTAATATTGTTGTTATTACTGTTGTAGCGCTTGTTCATTATTTATTAGTTCTTCATATAACTGCCCCGGCATCGAGTTCATGGTACATTCTGAAAAGCTACATAAAGTTAAGTGATGCTATACGTTATACATATGACTACGCTTAAAATTTCCAGAACAACTAGGTCAGGTGCACTGCTATTTCTATTTTATTTCTTTAATGGTTCAACAAATAAAATGCTGAGAGCCATGAATTTTAAACATCAATCTTCTTGACTACACTAAACCTATTATATTCTTCTTCATAGCCTGTCATAGATTTTTGAAGCCATCTGTTATTTATGTTCTTTATGAAATATAGATTTTTCTGCAAACAAAATAACACCTGGCATCAGCTGTGTCCAGTGTAATATCCTGCATTTCTGGTCGATTAATCCTTAATGTACCATAGATAATGGCTTCTCTCAGCTTACGAAGCCATCTTATCATGTAGTCTGTATCATTTCACTAGTTACGAGAGAGAAGAAAAGTTGCTATCTGCTGCAAAATGCAAACAATTCTTTAAAAACTTGCAATACAATTAGAGATAGAAGTTTTAAAGAACCTTAATAACACCATTGGTTTAAAAGACTTTTTTAAAAAATTCAACTGGAGGGAAGTTGGTTAAGCACACTGCAAATCAATCATTATTGTGTTGTTTTGTTACACATCTCAGGATGATCCAGAAATGCTCACACACTAAGCAGTACGCACCTGAGTAGCTCTGCATGTGAAGGTGCAGAAAAGAGACACAGAGATAAATGGCAGGTAGCCTTTGGCACCTGTGTTAAGAAGCAGATAACCATTTCGCTATGAGTGCAGAAGCAAATATCCCATGAGTGCTGAGATCAGAGGTGGATAATAGCCTTCCTGCTTCATCTGCATCATCCTAGTTTGCACATGTTCAAAACCTTGTGCATGCAGATAAGCAGTGGATCCATTCTCCTTCTTCTTTACATTGTATTCCTTCCTTTCCACTCCTCCAACCCTCCCCCAGTTCTGCAGATCAAAGCTATCGAGTGGGCATATATGGAATAAAGTGATCATGCAAACCAACTGATCCCACACCGTTAAGGGATTTCTATAGTAACAGTAACACCTTGAACTTGGCCTGGTAGCAAATAGGCAACCAGTGCCGGTCTCTAAGCAGAAGTGTTACATGCTGATGGAGTCTCACACCTGTCAGCATTCTGCACTAACAACAGCTTCTAGATCAAGTGCATGTATCATATACTTGAAACACAAGGGAGCCCCACATACAGCACATTGCACTAATTCCAATCCAGAAGTTACAATTCCAAGAACTACTGTGGCCAAGCTTTCCCAGTCCAGAAATGGTCATGTCTGGGACAGCTGTCCTGCATGCACAAAAGCCCCATGATATGCAGTACAATATGATTGAACTAGGATGCTTGCCTTTGCAGTAACTGAGAAGCTGTCATTCTGCAAAACTTCATATTCACATGACTATGCTCCACTGCCAAGTTCTATTTTCTATGAATTTCTAACTTTTAGCTGTGCAAACATTTATCATGTCTCTCCCCAAAAGCACAGAGCATTGTTTCTTCAGTATTCAGCACTTTTGTGCATTTTAATTAGAATTCACAGTTTTTTATTTTCTTCCTTTTCTTTCTGGCAGTTGCTGGCCCTAAGACACATCGTACATTTTACGAACTATCTTGAGACTAAAATTCAGTGAAAAGAAGGCTTAAGGTGGTATTGGCAATATATGCATTGCCACTGTAGTGAGGCATTATAAGCCCAGCACAGAACAGATTCACAACTGTGCCGTTGTAGAGTATAAATTATGTTGAATGGTTTTTGTTTTATTTACACCTTTAATGAATTTTTATAGCAACCTTTTCTGATTTGTCCATGGTTTTCTTTAAGGATTCGTGAGAAGTGAAGAAACAATTGTTACTATATACAAGAAAATAAGCCAATAAATCTCTTAGGTTGCTTTCTACATACACAACTGCTCTAAGACAAGAGATCCACTGAAAATACTACTAATTTTCCCAAACATTTTTTTCAGTTCTGAAAAAAAGGTCACTTGGGGTGGGGCACTACTTATGAAAAGGTTCTACTGAGTTGCTCGCTCTCAGTTATGTCATTGTTTAATCAAATATGATTGGTTCTGTGACCTCATTCTGCTCACTGTGTGATTGTGATTGGGTGGGATCACTTCTGAGCTTTGATCCAGAGAGATGTAAGAAGAACAAGCTGGGTTTTGGTGGAGATGATTGACAATCAGGACTGAGAAAACATCTTAAGAATATAAGAAGAGCCCTGATGGATTAAACCAAAGGTTTAATCAGCCCAGCATTCTGTTCTCATGGTTGACAACTCATGGTTCAGATCCCATTACTGTACATGTGAAACCAGTGGGGTTTATTTCAGTACAGTATATGCATTATTCTACTCATTATTTGGCTGGACAACTGCATTGCAAAATTCAGAGAAATGCAAGTTTTGAAGAGTGGTTTGTGTTTCAGTTTGGGTTTTGTTGTGGAAAGTGAGTTAGTAAGTATACCTTTAGATGTGAATTTCTCCTCCAGCCTTAGAGTTAAGATACATTTGTATGCAGATCTGGCCCCAGTGCTGATATTTGACCCCTGACAGCTTTTCACTTGGGTAATATAGCTTTCAGGTGAAAATGATTCCACATCCCTGTGATCAATGATTAATCTTTCCCAGTCCTGGAGGTCTACTCACCAGTACCATCAAACTGTCTTGGGGCAACTAATCTTTGGAGAAAGGGAACACTGAAGAGGTGGAACTAAATCATTTCTCCATATTTCTGTTACTCAAGAGCTTGTCTAAAACTTAAAATACTATTAATAATAAAAACACATTTTGAGATCCAGTAAGCAGGGCAAAAAAACCTATTCTCTATTCCATTGATCTGGATTAGAAAGTGAAAGATTGCTTGCTAAGAAACAGAGCAATTGCATACACAAAGACTTTAATACAAAAGAAACATTTTTAAAGAAATAAATAAAAAATCACTGCTGCACCTTATTTTCCAGTATACTGCAGTTCTGAGCACTGAATCACTGCATTACTTAAAATAGCAGGTCAAGTAAAGATTTTCCACATATTCTCACATCTCAAAGTGAGCAAACAAAAGCACTGAAGTTCATAGTATATAGAACAAGAGTGGGCAATGTGTGGTATCAAATGCTTTTTTGTGGTTTAAAAGCTCTCATTAAAATTGCTGCTTCAGAGTTTCTAACTAGACCTGATAAATCACCAAATGTGTGGGAATCTTAGTTTTACTTTAAAAAAAGAGTCTCTTGCGATGTGAAATGTGTGATGGGCAAGATTCAGCCCCAAGGGTCCCTACTGTGCTCTGTGAAGTTTTATTGAAACTCTACAAGTCTTATATTTCTGGCCTATGCACCTTGCAGAGATAAAACTGAATAGGTAATGTTTGAAAACAAATTTTACACAGGAACCCCAAGGTTGGTGGTTGGAAACAGGAAGGAGACAGAGGAAAGAACGAAGGGAGCAGCCTTCTACTGAGTCAGACCATTGGTCCGTCTAACTCAGAATGGTCTACACTCAGTGGCAGTGACTTCCAGGGTTTCAGAAAGGGGTCTCTCCCAGACCTACCTGGAGATTTCTGGGATTGAACCTGGAACCTTCTGCATACAGAGCAGATGCTCCACCCCTGAGTTACAGCCCTTTTGCACAAAGGACCCGAAGTTAATCTGGGCAGAGTGTGAAGTAAGGCCATCTTTTCTGGGTTCCCTGCTTTAAAATTTCCCTCTTATTTGGGAACAGATAAACTGATTTGGTTGCTTGATTTTTTGAATCCATGCCAACCGCAGGAGATTTTTGATGCTTTGACCATTAGAGGCTAGATGGGAAAATATACTGGCAGATGGAGGCATCACTGACAACATAAAAAATTGGACCTGGTGGCCTGCACCTCAGCTGGTCAAGAAACCAGTGCTGTGAGCTGTTCCTGTTTGTTAGACCTGAGTGTTGCCTCCTCTCCCACACTTAATCCCTCCTTCCTTCTTTAAAAAAAGGCTTCCCACAGCCCTGCCCAACAAGAATCTTACTCATTGTTAATACTCAGCTCTAGAAGATATATGATTAGAATGAGTGTGTCTATGTGTCAGAGATCAGTGCTTCAAAGAGAACATGCTCCTTATTATTTATTAAATTTATATACCACCATTCATTTGAATATCACAGTATAAATCCACAACATACAGAAAACAGCAACAACATAACTCCCCCAGCCCTATAGGTACATTCAGGTCCCTCCAATCTGGAAAACGCATCCAGTGATTGAGTTTTCCATCCTTAGGCTAACCTCATCTAAGTTATGTGCCCATTATGACAATTCAGAGCTTCAGAGCGTGTTGAGCTCTGCTTCCGGGCTTTACTGTTATACACCAAGTTATGTTTGCCTTGGTGGCATTATTGGGAATCCAATGGAAGCAATATTTCAGATTCTACTGTAGAAGAGGCTGCCTAGGGGAGACTTTTCAAAAGCCTAAGATTAGACTTCATTATTTAGCACAATTCTTAGCTATTCCCCGCTGCCTGAAATTCTTACAGATCTTATCACTTTGCAGTGCATTTCCCCATGAAATTCAGTGAGTTTCTTTCCCAGATCTTCAGTATAAAAATGTAAAGGGATGGGTTCTTTTAGGCTGTTGTCTGGCACCTACATGACTTTCCTTTAAATTACCTTTTAACTTGCTGGCGTGTTTCTAATTTGCAGTTTAAGGTTTTTATTTTTTAAAAAAATGTATATTTGCCTTGTAGATTTTTAAACTTATCATTTCAGATGAAATATAGCATAGAAATGTTTTAAATAAATGGGAAAAATATGCAGGAGAACGAACAACAACAGCCCGATGAATTTGCACAAATTGCATTACAGCTGAAAAATTGTCCAATTGCAGGATTTGAAATCTGCAGTTGTAGAAACCAGTTTCTAGATTTTGCACTCCTTATTCTCATAGGCAGCTTAAAATCATGATCTCATCATAAAGAAGGGGGCTGCTTTAAAGCTCAGATTTCCTGCTGAAATATAAATTAAGAACGAAACAAGCAGATAGACCCTGATTAAGATAATTTATTGTAGTGTGATGCAATTAAGACAATCTAATAATTAAACATCAAAGCAGATGTCTGTGGCAATCAAAAACAGATCAAGGAATATGCACATGATTTCTCTAAACAATACATGATGTGGAAGATACAGGTAGAGTAGGTGCTATTCACTTTACACTGGGGACCAATTGCCGCCTCACTTAATTAAAATCATGTAACGTGGACATAATAAATTACTAATTAAAAAACAACAAGTGAATGCTCCACCATACTAGAACAACCTAACTGAATAGGATTTTCTATATTATAGTCTATGCCAGTGACGAAATGATTTTTAAAGGAAATTTGAGTGGTTTCTATGCATTCTAAGTGGATTTTAAAATACATAAATAAATATGTGGAAAGCAACTGCACTGCACACTATGGCATTTGCAAACAAGTACATAGTGAGCCAGTTCGGATGTGCTGCTAAGCCAAGGGTGGCTAATCTGCAGACCATGGAGTGTGTACAGCTCCCCAAAAGCTTTTATGTGGCCCCTAAAGACTCCTCCAAAAGATACCTTTTTATCTGGCTATTTTAATTGGGTGGGTAGGTTGCCCTGCTGCAATACTGCAAGTCTTGGGTTGGTAGCCTCTTCTTAACTTTGCTCATTTATGAGCTGTTTCTTAAAAGAACTCACCCAAAATTGTTTTAGTTTTACTTCTACATTGACAGCGCTTTGACCACTGTTGGCTTCCTCCACTGTTGCTGGCTCTAACAGCTGCAAATGTTTCAGCTGAGGAAGTCATACAGAGCAGTTAAAGGCATTTCAGCTTTCAGAACCAGCAGCTGAGTAGAAAGAGTCAGAGGCAGCAGTCCTTCCTCACCCCATTGCAGCGCTGGAGGCACTGGAGTGTGGAGGAGTAGGAAGCACTGATTTATTTATTTTTTACTCTTCCAAGGATCCTTCTGAGGAAAGTCAATGAGCAGCATTTCTCCTCTCTCCACTCCTGTGCTGGAGTGAAGAGGAGAGAAATGCTGCTCCGTACGGCAGCAGCCTCTTACGGTGGACCAAACAGCCTCCAGATGTGGCTTGCCAGTGGTTTCTGAATTCAGATGCAATGGCAAACTGTGGCAGGTGAACCAGCTTCAAATCATGTCTTGTTATCCTGGTTTGACATTCCCTCTCAAGTCAAAGTTTGTGAGTTGACATAGATTCAGACCGCAAAACAAAACACTGGTTTGACTTCATAAACCGTGATTTGGTGTGACACCTGAATGCAACCATTGTCTCCCCAAATGAAGAGAGGGAGATACTCATTGGCCTGGGTTAGTTTTGGAGGTGGAGGCCTAGTCACTTTCTCCTTGTTTGGGCAAAGGTGTCTGCTTGTATGATGCGACTGATAGGAGCCAGTCCCATGCTAGATCATTTGTGAGCCAGGCATGCACATCAAAACAGTGATAAGAGTAGATGTTTTTTGGGCACTAGAAATACAACTCTGGCTTACCAAGGCCAGGGAAAGTTGGCCTGCAGGCTCAAAATAATTCTCCCTCCTTGACTAGATGTAGGCTTTTATCTAAGTTCCACTAAAATTTATGGGAATTCATTAGGTATATCTTTCTCCAGCTTGCACTGAGCCACTTAACGTAATTAAGGATAGTTGAGGAGAACAAGCAAACACCACTGAAAAGATTCATTAGACAAAGGGAAGATTGCCTTTGGTTTTTGGATGGTTTGTTATTTGTTGTTTTTTTATTTTAAAACATCCCCCAAAATAGGAACTGCAGCTAAAAGAAGTAGGGGTGGGGAGAGAAACTAAACATACTCAGCAGGGAAGTGCTTTTCATTTATGTTATTCAGCTCCGCAGTCTTTTCAATTCTATTTCTGCCTTACTTTTTTTTTATAAAAAACCACCACCACAATTCCCACCCACCAGCACACTTGAACTCTGCTCCTGTTACATTGCTCCTTGTTGGCAATGTCAAGGCCAGCTCTCAGTATGGATAAAAACAGGATTCACGTTCAGCTGACAGTTACCTCATTTATAATGATCCAGTGACAGTCAAAAGCAACCAAATTGGCTTCCACGACCTGAAATAGAAAACAAACCAGCCATCAGTCATCTTTTCTACATGAAAGCCAATGACTATTAAATAGATGCTTCCCACAAATGACCAAGCCGGGGCAGGAGGGGGAGGGGAGCGGTAAATAAATAATGATAAAGGCATCGGGTCTGAAAAGACCTTGACTATTCAGCTGAGAGGGAGGGAGGGAGAGATTATTTGAGCAAAATGTTGCCAAAGCATTTTGGTTGTTTTCAGGCACTGCTAATCAAATGTGGGATTATAGTGCATTTCCAGCACCACGGAGAACAATGGGCCCCTTTGCATTCAAAATCTTTCTTTCTTTAAACGGCCAAATGGTTAAAGCTTTAATACTGGATGGCAAGCAGGAAAACAGCAAGAGTTTCATGCTTCAGACAGTCTCCTCTATCTATTTAAACCAGGCTTCCCCTAATCTGGTGCTCCTCAGATGTTTTGGACTACAACTCCCATCAGCCCCAGCTAGCATAGCTTTTTAAGCACCACTGTGGGAGCGTACTCACTCGCCGTACTTTGTTCATTCTCCCTTAGATCAAGCACGAGGAAATCTGGTTCTGTGTATTTGGCTCCACTGTTATCCCAAGGGGCCCACTGACAAAAGGTAGGGGCTAAAATAATACTTTTTAAAAAATGAAATAAATAAATAAGGAAGGGAGGAAGGTACTTTGCCAAGGGCACCTTCAAACCTGGCCCTAGCTTAAATAATTCTTAAGGTTACAGAAGCTGCCTGTAGATAATTTGTTCTGGTCACATTTTTGTCAGCATTGTCTGGTGCAGAAAAATGTTACAGTATTTTTCTTTAGTGCTTCCATTTCCTCCCTCTCTCATTCCCTCCCTTCCTCATACACACAAATCTAGTGATGGAGGTGAGATTAATTTGGTCCATAATTTAAAATGAACTGACCTACTTTTATATGCTGGCCCTGGATTTCTGTGTGGAAACAGCTATTGGATGACACACTTCTCAGAATTTTGCAACACAGTTTCAGTTTTAAATATGCACACAAAAGCTTATTTTGGGAGGAAATGCATTTAAATGCAAGCAAACATGCAAAATGTGTACACCATGCGTTCTTTAATAAAAAGTGCATACAGCTCCAGCGCAAATTTTCATGTGGCTTTATTTTATTTTTTTAGGTTTGCAAAAATGGATGCATGGTATCTGTCAGTAGAGCAGTCTTTCTGTATTTATTTATATATTTCTTGGACAAGGTGTCCCTTTTAAATTCATGGCCTAATGTTCTTCCATGCCCTTGTCTTTCCCCTGAGCTTGCAGGATTCTTCACTGAGTTAGTCTACCACAACATCATCAAGGAGGCAGGAGAGCAAATGGGATTATGATAATGAATAGTCACTAGAGAAACAAAGAAATCAACTTCACTAAACTCTCATGAGTCATTTGCATGGCATGAAACAGGTGAGCGGATTTTCCTCATGGTATTGATTGATTGATTGATTGATTGATTGATTGACTGCTACGAGCAAAACCCAAAGAGGAGGTTCAGAGTTCCCATCAGTATTAGAGACTCTGCCAAGTTCTCTTACATCCATTCAGCTTATGATCACTACTACAGAAGAGAGAAAAGAAGATACTATGGAATTTACTCCCACAGGAGGCAGTGATGGATATTAAGAGTTTGGATTTGATATCCCGCTTTATCACTACCCAAAGGAGTCTCAAAGCGGCTAACATTCTCCTTTTCCTTCCTCCCCCACAACACTCTGTGAGGTGAGTGAGGCTGAGAAACTTCAAAGAAGTGTGACTAGTCCAAGGTCACCCAGCAGCTGCATGTGGAGGAGCGGAGACGCGAACCCGGTTCACCAGATTACAAGTCTATCGCTCTTAACCACTACACCACACTGGCTCTCAACCTGGATGGATATCAACTGGATATCAACCTGGATGGCTTTAAAAGATTAGACGCATTCATGGAGGAGGCACAATGCTCTTCCTTCATGGTCAGAGGCAGTAATGTTTCTGAATACCAGTTGCTGGAAACCACAGGAAAGGAGAGGACTCTTGTGTTTGGGTCCTGCTTCCCACAGGCATCTAAGTGGCACCTATGTGAACAGGATGCTGGACTAGACGGGCCATTGGTCTGATCCAGCAGACTCTTCTTATGTTCTTACTATGTACTGACAGGTTACCAGACTAAATTACAGGCTCTTTCAAGTCTCACCATCATTTAGAAACAAGGCACATATAATGTTGGCTTATACAAGATCAGTTGTTCATTTCACCCAGTACTTTCTTCTCTGACTGGCAGACACTGTTCAGGTTCCATGGCTAGTTTCTTGGCTCTCTCCTGCTCCACTCTCTTTGTCTCCATCATCAACAAAGCAGATTTCTCTAGGATCCACCCATTTGTGTTCTTTCACTGCCTGTCTGGTATCTGACATGTTCCACAATCAGGGGATAAGTCTTTTCTATATATAATGCCAATCCTTCTCCCCTCTTAAACGAGAAGTTTAAAAACGTCGTTTTAATACACATCCTAATATTAGAGAGAAGAGCTAGTGATGAACTGCAAAACTTTTCCCTACTTTAAAAAGTGCAACATGGTCTTCAAGAAATTAGAATCTGTGGATTTTGGCTTGTTGTTCCAGTTAAAAACAGCACTAGAAGTCTGAGAGCAGATGGATGAGAGGAGAACGAGGCTGGGAGATGGCTTCCTAAACGGCAGTGGAATCTTAAGACACAACTACTCAGAAATAAAGTACACAGTTATTTAAATGAGATGCACTTCCTACTAGTAAGGGTGCTTATGCATGCTGCCTACCTCTTTTTAAAGGTACAGTGGTACCTCTGGATGTGAATGGGATCCGTTCCAGAGCCCCGTTCACATCCTGAAGTGAACGCAACCGCGTCCGTGTGTCCCGCGATTCGCCGCTTCCGAGCATGGGCATGACATCATTTTGAGCGTCTGTGCATGCACGAGCGGTGAAACCCAGAAGTAACTTGCTCCGTTACTTCTGGGTCGCCGCAGAGTACAACCCGAAAATATTCATCCCAAAGCATATTTAACCCAATGTATGACTATAGTCAGCTTTGGGACGGGAGAGGGGTAAACATAGTTACTTGCATCCCGTAAATTAGTTATATCCCATTTGGATTATCATAATGTGCTCTACAAGTGTCAGGAGTGCATGCAGGAGCCAGGCCCTGTGACTAGTAGGGCCTCGCAGGACTGGGGCCTTCCTGAGTTTGGCCTGGAAGGGCAAGGCGCAGCCGCACAGGTGAGGCTTGACAGAAGACTCGTAGCACCTGGTGGCAAGGGCCAGGAGGGGTATATAAGACCAGCATTTCCCTCTGGCTCTTTGCCACAGCAACACGTTACGCACCTAGCTGTGCTTCGGCTACCTGACTCCTGGTATCCTGACACTTGTACCCTTGGCTTCCTGACCCCTGGACTGCTAACCCTGGACTGCTGACTCCTGCTTCTTGACCTCTACCCCGGTCCCGACGTACCAAGCCTGGACTCCGACTGCCTGTAACCTGGACTGTGACATCAAGGGGCTGCCTTTAGATGCTGTGGCCACATTGCTGACCAGAGCTAGTTACAGGGAGAGCAGAAAAAGGCTTTAGTGCCTACCAGTTCATTTCCAGGCACAATTCAAACTCCTGCTGGTGACCTATAAAGCCCTCTATGGCTTGGGTCCAGGCTATCTGAATGACTGTCTCTCTCTCTCTATAAGCATGCCTGAGCTTTATGATTTTCTGGGAAGGCCTTTCTCTCAGTCCTGCCACCTTCACAGACATGTTTGGTCATGATACAAGAGAGGGCCTTGCCAGTGGCTGTTCCTATATTGTGGAACTCCCTTCCCCTGCCTGATTTCCTTTTGTGAGCAGGCAAAGACCTTTTTCACTACTAGCTGTTGGGGCAGAGTCTTCTGAGTGTGGATGCTGTACTGTTTGTGTGTACTTTGAAATGGTTTTAAGCATTTTAGGTGCTGTTTTTAATTTAATGGGGTTACTTATTTAATTGTGTTTAATATTCATTGCGTCTTTTTAGTTGTCTTTGCTTTGATTTATGCAGTGAGCCGCTTTGGGTCCTGCACCGAGAGAACAGCAAGATATACCGTAAATAAAATAAATAGTAAGGTTACTGGATTTGTTACATATGTAATTTGCCTTTACTCTGGTAAACCAAGAGTTGCAAAACAACTATAAGGACTAGCTTAGACATAAATATGGTAGACTCATTGTCACTCAGTGAGTTCCATAGCTGAGCAGGGATTTTATCTAACAGGTTTAATATAATTAAGCTTTGCAGCAGGGAGCTATTATAGAGATCTGATTTCCAGCAGGTCCGCAAAGCATCACTAGCATAAAATATCCTCCCAAACGCTTAGAACCACCCCACCTTTCAAAAACCCAAAGAAATGCATACTCTTCTATTGTCAACATACAAATTTACATATCAAATCTTCAATAAAAGTGCATCAAGAAGAAAGCTTCTTAGCACCATTTTGAATCGTTCCCCCATCAACTGGTACACATAAAATAACCAACACCACTGCTCTTTGCCCAAATTGTTCCTGAATTTTGCACTGCATGAACAGATCCCAAAGCCCTGAGTTCTTTTCTTTAGCATTTCCACCCCAATGGTAATCCAAAATGGGCACAAAATGATCCTTGGCAGGCCATGCAGTTGCACTTTTTAAAGGTGGGTGGGAATGTTTGGCAATTTTTCACTGGTTCTTTTTTCCCTATGAAGGGCAGTGGGGGGGGGGTCCATTCAGGAGCCAGAGCCAATGTAGGTGGAGCCAGAGTCAAAAGTAGTTGCGGTCACCACTCCCCCCGCCCTCTCTCCACTTCTATATGATCCGTACGGCTTCATAAGGCAATGGGGAGCAATAATAAAAAGCTTTTGTGACACAAAGCATGGAGAAATCCATTTGGTAGAGGGCATATAAAGGCATCCAGCAGTTTAATGGCCTGCACCTCAGATGGTTGTGCATGTTTGGAATTCATTTGTCTACATCGTTGGCTTCGTGACAGTAAGTAGTGCTCTGCACATATAAAAAGGAGGGACAGATTGGAAATTTCCATATGAGACAAAAATCCTGTGATGGTGCTGTTTATGCAAGTCACATCTTGAGCTGAACAGGGAAAATAACACATACACCATGGAGCTAAACTATAGAATGCATTCCTAATGAGGGCTGGAAAAGCTTATAAGACCTAAACCTTTTCCCCAGAATATGAAGTGAAGCAACGTTAACCCCTGGCAAGCCCTTTCCACAAATCCATATGGAAATCTGAAGAGTTTTCAGACATGCTTAAACATCTTGCTTTCAAACTAAAACAAAAGGCCTTAAGACATATCAAACTAAGCAGGAGTAGCTTGGAATCTCTGCAGCAAGGAAAAATAAATCATCCACTTAATTACCAAACATCTGATTGGCACCTCCAAGGTGAAGATCTACTGTGGATTTCAGGTTTGGTTTTTAATTGCATAAAGGGATGGAAATTATTTAGAGCATGCCTGTAATGAGCAAAACTGATAAATTAACAGTCTCACACTGATTATTTATCAAGCGTGCAGCAGGTATGTTGGGCGGGTGATTGCGACTTGTTCCAGCTGAGCGTGTGAGCAACTGTTGCTGCTACTTTTCTAACAGCTGGGATGGTCCAGTAGACAGGGATCTAGGAGACTAGTCCCTGCACAGCCATGAATTTGTTGGAAGGCCTCAAGCAAAATGAAAGCCAGTGTGGAGTAATGGTTAGAATTTAGGGTTAAGGCCTTGGACATCAGGGTTCAACTCTCCGCTCAGCTATGAAGCTCACTGGGCAACATTAGGCAACATTGGGACAGCCACTGCCTCACAACCTAACCTACTTCACAGGGTTGTTTCGTGGTTTTTGAGCTCCTTGGAGGAAAAGTGGGACACAACTGCAGGAAATAAATTATTAAGAAATAGTGACTTCTTTGTCTCCAAATGTCCTTTGTAAAATTGGAATCAGAATTAGCCAGCATCAGAACCACAGAAAAAGGTGGTGAAGAAAATATCTCTGAACTGAAAAGGTTCTGGATTAAGGCAGATATTTTTGTTCCAATGTCACTCCAAGGCTCTTGAGTTGCACCACCAGTGAACTAAATACAGCATTAAGGAAATGTGCATGTGCATGCATATGCACACATGTGGGAACTATGGCACTCATTTCTCTTGAGCAAGTAAAATCTGAACTGTTTATTTTTTTAGGAAACATTATCAGATCCCTTTTCTCCTGTTCATCTCTCTACTGTTGAGGTTAAACCAGGCTTCCTCAACCTCAGCCCTCCAGATGTTTTTGGCCTACAACTCCCATGATCCCTAGCTAGCAGGACCAGTGGTCAGGGATGATGGGAATTGTAGTCTCAAATCATCTGGAAGGCCGAGGCTGAAGAGGCCTGGGTTAAACAGACTGTGCTTTATCTTTCTCCATCCTCCCTCTCTCTCTCTCTCTCTCTCTCTCTCTCTCTCTCTCTCTCTGTGTGTGTGTTTGTGTGGAGTGTGGAGGAATAGCATTTGCCCGGCCTTTGGCTTTTAATTATTTGTTGCCTTCTTGAGTGGGTGGGGTGTTTTAATACTGCCTTTTCAGATTAGGATTGTCTTTTATATTTATATTTGTTTTCTTTCACACTGGTTTTAATGTATGTATTTGTTTATATATTGTAAGTCGCTTTGAGTTACTTCGGTAAAAAAAGCGACAGATAATAATAATAATAATAATAATAATAATAATAATAATAATAATAATAATGCAACTTAGCCACAAGCCAGTGGGTTAGGTTTTACCTGCCAACCCTCTGCCAACTTGTTTGTGACCAGGACCCCAAATATATGGCAGATTTGAAATGGAAATCATTATTTCTTAAAAACAAAAGCCCAGGAAGTAGTGATGCTTTTGATTAATCACTGGATACACCAGGTTGGCACACTGCTTTGTGAAGACGACTTCACACTCCATCAGATATGGACACCACTCAACCAAGGAGCACAAAAGTGGATGGAGCAGGGAAGCAGATTATTATTTTTCCACAGAATGCACATCGGGGAGAGATTCTGCAGAGTGCAGGAAAATGCTGTCAAGAAGACAAGGGATGAGCGAAGAGAAACCATCTGTCATTGGCAGGAACTCCAAAACTTCTGAATGTTTGGGAGAGCCTAACAATTTATCAGTGTTTTCTTCTGTCATTCACTCTCAAGCCTTCAAACAGGCTAAATGTAAGACAATCCGAAGCAAACAAGCCAGCAATGCTGCCAGTTTACAAGCTGCTCTCGTTTGTAACGAAAAAACATGTAAATAAATAAATAAAATCCTCCAAGCATTTGAAATCGCTACGCGGCAATGAAGACCTAGCAATTTAGCAGAATAATACAAAAAGTAAGTTGTACACTTTGCTGTCACTCCTAGTGGTTCCGCTCTATTTTCCCAGGTCTCTTTAGGGTATGTCAAAGTTAGCGCTTTTACCAAATGCCTGCAATACCAGGACTACAACAAAGCCCAAGGGAACAGCTAGCTGTGTAAATACACATTTTTACTTTGAGTGCCACTTGGGCAGAAAATGCAGCTTAGAAAAGGTTGAAATAACAAACAAACACTTAGGCAGCCTTTGTAAATTTTGAATGTTAGGAATGTAAGGTGCTGCCTTTCATTGAGTCTGACCATTTATCCATCTAACGCAGTGATGCTTACACTGATTATCAGCAGCTCTCCAGCGTATCAGGAAGGAGCCTTTCCCAGCCCTACTTGGAGAAACCAGTGTTTTAGAATGGGATCTTTTACCTTAAAAGCATATGCTCTATCACTGAGCCATAGTCTTCCTCAAAGTGTTCTCCCATTGTGCAGATAGATTTATGGTCAACTGCCGCTTGGCAACACTTAAGTGATGGTGAAGTGCTAAAAGTACATTTACTGACCTTAAGTCTCTTAAACATTGCTTTATTTATCCTTCCACTGGGTTGAGACAAAATAGAAGGTGATGCGTGAGAAATGTATCCCCCATGAAATGTGCCTTTGCTGCTTGCAGGGTAATTGGTTTGTGTGTGCAAAATGGATCAGACACGTTTGACTATTCAGAGTGAGAACAGTAGGCATTGCCTTCCTTTCGATTTGGCTTTGAAATGACATCACACATCACATTTCATTCTGCTTGCTGCATGACCCTTTGATTGGCTGGATCACATAGACAGCAAAGAAAAACCGCTAAGAAGGGCTGTGAAAATGGAGGTAAATAGAGCAAAATATTGTGAAATGGGCAAGCTTGCTCCCCTGAACTATCCAAAATTGGTGTCAATGATATATTTTATCCGATCTACATTATATTTATTTTAGAATCGTTCTTCCTTAGTCACGTTCCACATCAATTCAGATACGCCGGAAGAGAACTGTGTATACTTGGTGGCAGTGGTTTCCTCCTGGGGTATTCAAGGGTACGCAGTACCGGCACATCATTTTGTTGTTGTTAAAAAGCATGGCATTTACTGTAACAACTTCATGGTGAGTACTGACACCTATTTTTCTAGAAAAGAAGCACTGCTTGGTGGGTGTTTTGTCTAAGCGCCCCTTTCCCATCTGACAATCAGGAAACATTCAGAAGAGTTTGATCTCTCTATCAAATTATTATTTCCAGAGAAAGAATTCATATTCCCTTTTCTCACTTGGATAGTAAAGTCCATCTTCTTCTTCTGCTTTGGTGATCACTCAGAGCCGAGTAAGATTGTCTCCCATAAACACGGTTTTAACAATGAGTCCATAAGTGACTGTGGAGGCCAATTCTGGATCCACACATCCTTCCAGAATGGGGAAATTGATTCCAGGGCGAGAGCTGGTTACGGTGTGGATTTGCCAAGCATGCCTTCATTTTAGCACGTTTCTCCCTTGTGTCCTGAGTTTGAGTGTCTTCAAAGCCCATGACACCTTTGGTAAAGGCTATTCTCCAACTGCAGCGCTTGCAGGCCAGTGTTTTCCAGTTGTACATCCTACTGTCACCAGTCTCTCATCCTGGTTAGTAGGCTCCAAGGAGTGTACTAAGGTGGGTGTGGGTGTGTTACAAGACATAGTAAGTTACAACTGTAGACAGACCCATTCCTGGCCATAACCTGAGGTGACTCTAATTCCTTCATGGTGAACCTGAAATATGTGTAGATTGAAATGCTTTAATATTATTCCAGGATCTTGCTTTTGAACTCTATTTCTTTGACTTTTGCATTGCAGGGGATTAGATGCTGTGAGTCTTCCAGTCCCTTTCAACTCTACAATTATATGATTCTATGACTTCTAAGTCTAGATTTTGCAAATCTCTGGGACATCACGCTCATCTTTTAGTATCCCAGATTCTCACATTTATGCAGATCCTCAGATCCATTCATGGAGGATTCTATTGACATTCCAAGATAAATACGGTACGTAAAACAATGTTACATCGCAATCTATTGCACGTGTGACCCTTGCCCTGTTCCCAAGCTATCCAAACTGCCAAACCCTAGTTCAACAGAACTTCGCTGCATGCAGCTGAGCAACCTGTTAAAAAAATGTAAGCCTCTGAAATGCAATGTAATCCTTTTGTCATGCCAGAAATATTGAACACAGCAGTGCTTATACAGGCCAGATTGCAAAACTGTGACAACGCTATGAGGCATACAATGACAACTGATACTCTCCCCCCGCCCTTTACAGCAACGTGTGACATGATCTGGAACCTTGTTTGGATGAACAATCTCCCCTTACTTTCTGAGGTGATTTCAATTGTTTTCAGCATAGTAAAAACCACCTGAAGGCTTCACATAAACTCACAGAGCTAGTATTGCCTGGCAGAGACACAAACTGTCACAGGACCGCCTCATTTGCGTCTCTCTGTGGGTTTCCTTGGGATCAAAAACGCTGAAATAGCTTTATCTAAACATCCACTATCTATGCTACAGTGAGTGCCTATCTGCTCACAAACCCAGCTCCACCTTTCCAACTGGAAGCACACTAAACGCCTTTGATCCAGAACTGCTATCAAACACCACTGGCATCCATGTTATCTCATGGACCAATGGAGCTGGTTATTGTCAGTGCTCTGTACTTGGATGTACCCGCACTTCCTCTCTCCCTGCAGATAGAAGAGTTGCCAGTAATGAGACCCAGACATCAGTTCAATGATGTGATCACTGCGAGTCAAACAGATCTGAGCACAGGCAAAATAAGACAGAAGAATCCCAACTGTCATACTCTAGCAAATCATAAGACAAGGCAACTCCACAAGTTCGCCCATCTCCCAGGGGCAAAAGAAGCAAGTAGATCTACACCTGGGGCTCTGAAAGGCAGGAGGAAAAGACAATGTGCATGAGAACAGCAGGGAATGCGTCTTAAAGATGAAGGCTGTGTTAGCTGATTTGGAGAGAGGAAAGAAGCAGGAGGGAAAGACAAAGAAAATGCATTGTTTGATGCAAAGTTAAGAGCTGGAAGAGACACATCCAGTTCCCTGCAGGGCCTGTGCCTGAATTCTCAGAGTGTGTCTCAGTCTCTCCCCCACCCCCAGCTGCTATTCTATTAAACTGCTGCCATGTTATCAGTCTATCTCTGCAGTGGATTCCTGCTGGGGCCACAGCAGGACCTGTCCTTTGTCTTTGCCCCTAGCCCTTGAGCTTCTCAGTGGAGAAATCAGTTACAGATTAATAAAGCACACCAGAAGCCAAAGCTCATAAAGCTATTGTCACCACAGGCAGGAGGCTGGGTGCATCATTAATCTCTGTTGCCTAATGGCACATACAGTATGTACACACACACACACACAGAGAGAGAGAGAGAGAGAGAGAGAGAGAGAGAGAGAGAGAGAGAGAGTTGTATGGGAAAACAGGGCACCTGATGTCATTGTAGCATCAGTTGATTAATAAGTGAGTGGATATGAGTGAGATATAGATTTGGATCCAGCTCCCCATGCCCACTGGTGTGATCATATGCTCAAGTTGTATATATGAGTAAATAAGCCACATATCATAAAGACACCACAGTCTCTGCTATACCTCATTTCCAAAAGGAAACATGAACCTCGAGTAAACACCTGGAACCCCTAGAAGCTTGCACTGCTCAGAGATTGGAATGGCACGCAACAATATGTCTATTTCTTAAGCAGTTTTGTAAAGTTTTACTAAATAGTGGTATACATCTTTGGCACATATTTGTGAAAAGTGATATAGAAACCTTTAAATATATGAACAAATGTTTTCAGAAGGTATGCTTGTGGTATTCAGCACCTGCAGATTCTAATGCAAACTGAAGTGACCAGCATCTCTTAGACTAGCATGTGGATTGGAACTTAGCTGTGTATCTGTTCTTACATTTCTCCAAAGGTTTCAATACGGTTCTTGGCAGAGTAAACACTTATTTGGGGGCGGGGGCAGCAGTTATAGTTAGAAATGCTTTGAAATAAAAATAAAAAAGAGAGAAAGCGAGAGAGAAACTACATTTAGAAAAACATAAAATTAGGCTTCTTCAAAGTAATATCTGATCTATAATGATTTGTCTTCTCTTACAATATATAATAGTAACAGCTTTTTTTTTAACCGTACTTAGCTACATTTAATATACCAAAAAAATAGGCTTTTTCAAAATAATAACTGCTTCCTAATGGCTTGTCTTCTCTTACTATATATAGCAGCAATATGTTTTTCATTTCATTTTTATTTTTACTAATCCATTTCCTTTCAGATAGAATGTGGTACCTTTTGGGGGGAAATGGCTAAAAGTTGGGCATTATTTGGGGCAAGTGATGCAGCCAAATTGCAGAAACTAATCAGGTCTTTGTCTAGACTGGAGAAAAGTATAAATAGATTTAACTGGGAAATGCAGGGGGAAAGAGAGTAAATTTAAGGAACCTCAGAAAGAGGGAGAGGGGAGTCGAGGTTTAACATGTAATGATGACTTTTTTACTGTTTGAAATGTTTATTTGTCATAAATGAAAATTATAGATAAAAACTTAAAAAAGGAAAAGCGCTGCTGGTTGTCACTGAGAGGGCACAACAGAGGGCTTATCCACACCTCTGCTTGCTCCAATTTATCACTAAGGAGCAGATTTTCCAGGAAAAAATGGTGGGGCAAAGGCAAAACCACTCAGACTTATGCCTAGAAAGTGCAGGAGAAGCAGAAAACTGTTCTGACCCATGCTTTCTATGCAAGAGACAAGTACAGTGCATCCTCCGGATATGAATTAAATTCGTTCCGGGGGTCCGCCTACAACCCGAAAAGTCTGTAGGCAGAGGTGCTGCTTCTGTGCATGCACGTGGCGTGATTGAGTACTTCTGCGCATGCATGCGCGGCGAAACCGAGAAGTATACACTTTTGGGTTTGCCGTGTTCGTAACCCGAACGTTATGTATCCAGAGCGGTATGTAACTAGAGGGTCCACTGTATGGGCAAGCCCAGAGAGGAAGAATTGTTTCTTCTCATTCCCAGAGAATAGACTCAATTATAAAGAACTTGTGTGTGTGCTCCGTTGGACTTGTCACAGGATTTCCAAGCATTCTAGCCATCTCCTATCCTGCCTCATTGCCCTCAACTCAAATGCATACCAAAGAGCCAGAATGGCTCAGCTCAGGAGAGGGCACTTGGGAGTAACCTTGTCAATGGTTCAAGTCTTCTCTTGCGAGTGATCTTGTCTACTGTCCAAGTCTTCTCTGCATTCCACAGAGCAATGATGATTTCAACAGCAGCACCATTCTCAACAAACAGAAAATCCTACAGACAGAAAATCCTACAATCTATCAGTCTCCAGAAGCGGATCATTCTGATAGGTCTCCCATGCTTACAAAGGGGAACAGTAGTACTCTGCCCAGGATCCCCGAAGTCTGGTACCTGCCCTATACCAGTATCTGCCTTGCAGACCTATAGCATAATGCTACTTGACCTTTTCCCCCCACCCAATCATATCCCCAAAACAAACACTGAAAACAGCACTAGGAAGAGAGTATTCTGCTTGATGCACCAGCAAACATGCTATCTTTACAAAGTACTTTGCACCTAAGGTCATCCTGGAGTTTGTGGATGCAGCTGAGTGCCTTAATCATTTAGTTACTCTACCTGCACAGAAGCACATAATGCAGTTTCAACCTTCACTCCAAATATCAACAAGTGCACTATATAAAGCATGCCTGATTGCATTTCAGGCACTGAATGCACCACCACAGCTTTGAGACAGTACAATCCAGTCACTTGAAGTTGAGCCTTTATTGTGCAGTTGTAAAATTGGTTGAAGGACGAGCTCAAAGTGCTATATATTTATTAAGATGAAGTTAAGAGGTTAAATGTGTTCATTCTGTTGGTGATGGGATCATATGAAATCCTCCATAAAGCAAAGCTTGACACTGCGGATTGCAGCCTCTCAGAGCTCATGACTGGAACTTGTAAACAGGGGTGTTTGTGAGGGATTGGTGGAGGAGACTGAAGAGAGTGGGCTTGTGTCTTTTGGATTAAGGCTGGTTGCTTATCTGAGCTGCTTGGAGTCTTGATTGTGAGTCTGTCTGTGGGTATGGCTAGAGCACATGATATGAGGGCAGTGCCAGATTTACATATAAGCTAAACAAGCTATAGCTTAGGGCATCACTCTCTTGGGGGCCCCCAAAAAAATTAAAGGGAAAAAACTGGATGTGCATTTCTAAAATATAAGATAAAAAACCAAATAAAATAAAACCTACCTACAGCAACAGTGTTTTGTGTTGTGTAGGCTCCTATGATGTAAGTAATGGGCCCCTCCTGTTATGTGCAAATGTCTTTAGATACCTATTTGGTCCATAAATTACCATAGAGCATATATTTAACACAAAAAAGCAGCAACAATTTGTTGTTGACAAAGGACAGCTGGACATATAAAGGACCCCATTACCTTTACAGTGGTACCTCGGGTTACAGACGCTTCAGGTTACAGACTCTGCCAACCCAGAAATAGTACCTCGGATTAAGAACTTTGCTTCAGGATGAGAACAGAAATTGGGCAGCAGTGGCGTGGTGGCAGAAGGAGGCCCCATTAGTTAAAGTGGTGCTTCAGGTTAAGAACAGTTTCAGGTTAAGAACGGACCTCCAGAATGAATTACGTATGTAACCCAAGGTACCACTGTAGTAGATTAGGGCCTCATCAAACCTAAATCCGGCCCTGTCTGAGGGGAAGGGGCTACTGCCAAGAGGAAGCCAGGCAGAACAAGAAAGTGAGTTGTGGGAGGTGTTAGCGGCTAGCAGCAATTCTATTTAGCTGATTGCAGCCTCTGGGAGCTTGTGACTAGGACTTGTAGACAGGGATATTTGTGAGGGCATTTTGAGGGGAAAGCCCAGAGTGCTGTCCCATGGTGTACATAGGACCAAGAGACATGGATGGTGAGGGAGCTGCTGCAGTGACATGTAACGCCTTTGCCATGTTTGTCTTCCTGCCTGAGAATGTGCAGAACACCTGCAGCGAGTGCAAGCCTTGCTGGAAGAGAAGGTACAGCAACTTGATGCCCAACTTTCCCAACTTTGAGCTACTGGGCAAGATGAGGAATTTCTCGAAAGAGCAGAGTAGATTGTTCTGGAACAGTGATGCAGGTGGGGTGCCCATAGGGAGGAGGAAGATCACCCATTTCAGGAGATGAATCCCTGGAGAAATGTAACACACAGAAGCAGGACTATCAGCAGCTATGCAATGTCACTGGAGCTGCAAAATGGATTCCATGTCCCCCCCCCCCCAAGTCTTATAAAACTCAATGATCACAACCCCCTCCTTCTGATTCATATACAGATTTGGGGCCAGAGGAGCAAGGGAAACAGTTGCAGACCTCAGAATACACTGAGGTGGCTGTGGAAGGTACAGTGTATTGAGTGGGATAGAAGTAGCAGTGTGTGGAGGTAACAGGATGTCCCAGGATGTGTGCTGCCTTCCAGTTGCAAAGATTCATGATGCAACAGAGAATTTGCCAAGTCTTATAAAACTCAATGATCACAACCCCCTCCTTCTGATTCATGTAGCTACTAGGGCTGCCATATTTCAAAAAGTGAAAATCCAGACACAAAAGTTGCAAAGGAACATGACTTGGTGCTACAGAAACCTGCTAAATGGGAGGAAAACTACAAGAAGGAAGCAGCTGGAGGTAATGACTTGAGGTTTCAGTTGACTAAATAGTAATGCACAGAGTATGAGAAAAAAGCAAGACAAATTTGAGCTCTGAATACAGGATAGCAAATATGACCTAATATGCATTACTGGGCACCACAATTTAAGAAGCATATCGACAAGCTAGAATTTCTATGATTCTATAATAATGAAACACTTCCCAGGTTCACCACACAGGAAGCCAGACATTTTGATCAAGGCACGATCCAACAGTCTTTCTGAAAGCAAGTATCTTTAGAGGTATAGTTTCACTACAAATTATGCTTTGCACAGTATTGATGCCAACAGCAGCAGCAGGAACAAAGGTCAGTTGAGTAGCTTTCACAGTTAGCATTGCACTATTTAAAGCACACGTTTTTAAGTAGTGCTTAGAAAAGAAATTGGATTTCAGCTCCTGGATTTTGAGTGGGGCTGGCCAATTTTTGAGCCTGTAGCCTGTTAATACTCCATTAAACTGCTTTTTATTCTTGAACTTCTATTGTCATAAAACCAACTTCAACCTATTTCTTTGGAAAGCAGTAGAATCTTACTTGTTTGCAAATCAGAAGTGCTGGGTATCTATAACAATAAATGGACATTATTTTCCTTTTTTAAATGCATGGAAATTGCAGGTAAAAAAACTACCACATAGCAGTGGTTGATGTGAGCTTAGGGATACTCCATCATTATAATGTGAACGTTGTATATAAAAATTGACTAAAAGAAGAAATACTCTTTACAGTCATACATAAGGATCAGGATCTGGTCCTGGGAAGGGTCAATTTAGAGAATTTTTTAGAGCTTATGTGCTGGTCTGTGGATTTTATTATTGGCTTTTATACATACTTTTTTCCAATGTTGTTTGTGGTAGGCTGATCTGAGGCAGGATAATAAGGCAACATGTGCAGTAAACATACATACATACATACATACATACACACGAACACCATCATTTTGCACCAATTATCTCAGCTGAAGAGCAGGGCGAGTGCCTTCAGTAGCAGCAAATGTTACAGAGACTCATCTAATTTATTGTTGTTATTTTGTTACATTTCTTTCCCACCTTCCTCCAAGGAACTCTAGTGGCACACATGCTTCTCTTCATTTTATCCTTACAACATCCCTGTGAGGTAGGTTGGGTTACGAGATAGTGACTGGCCCAAACGGGCCATGGCTGAGTGAGGATTTAACCCTGGTCTCCCGACTGCTGCTCACAATTAACAGTGTTCAAGATTACTGTCAGGGCTGCCACTCAGTCCCAGCTCACATAGGACCACGTTAGCCAGCGTTCAGGTTAAAAGAGTCTTTATTGGATTACAGCTTCCATTTCCAAACTGCAATATGCAGCCCTACTTCTTCTAGGTCAGACCGGCGAAGACCCGTCTGAGTCTCCGCCTCTAGCACACCAGCTTAATACCCTAGCCTTGCTCCACCTCCTGCGCCTTTCCCTCCGTCTCTGGGTCCTTCTGCCCCCCGGGGTCTCCTTTTTCCTACTCTCTTCTGACGCGGACCCCCCTGACCCTTCCGCCTCCTTGCGGCGGGCTTTGGGACCTGGTTCACTCTCTGGGATGCTTACTGCGCCAGCTTCCGCTACATTTGAACTTGGCGCGCGCGCCCAACTCTCAACCTTCCTCTTGATCGTTTCGTTGCTCCCCGAGGTGGGCGTGACTACTCCTGACTCATGCCCTCCCTCCTTCTGAAAGCCTCCGGAACCCGATATCTGGTCCCCTTTCTCCCCGCTGTTCCCGTCTGGGTACGTGGGTCCCGATCTCCAACTGCTGCTCTCTGATTCCTCTCTGGACCCTTCTTCCTGGGGTGTCCCCCTGCTTTCCCCCCTTGCTCTGACTGCTGGCGCTCCCTTCTGGGAATCCTCGGACTCACTGGATAAGCTCGGCGATCTCGGTTCGTCATCCCCACTCATCTTTCCTTCGTATTCCTCCCCCTCGCTCTCTGTCTCCTCCCTTCTCTGCGTCTCTGCTTCTGAACCCCTGACATCCATCCCCCCTCGAAGCCCCCCCTTCCCCCCTCCCCACTTTCAAGGGTGGTTGCAGGGTGCTCCATCATCACAGGAGTGAATGCCGGATACAGTTCGCTCCTCGTTGCTGGCCGCCAACTGAAGACCTCCGAGTCTTCCTCCTCGCGTTCGTCAACGGTGAGCTGCTCCGCCTCCATTTCAGTGCCGCCGTGCTCGAAACCGAGATCCTCCCACACGTCCATGTCAGTCTCTGCGTCGGTCGCTTGACCTGGCATCTCCAGCCACCTCCGGCGCCACTGCTCCTCTGGCCGATCGTCCCACCAATACGAGGTGTCGGACGCCGAACCCTCCGGTGACCCCTCTGGGGAATGTGTGCGCTGTGCGGGCTCCCCGTCCGAGTCGAAGCCATGGAACGTGCTGGAGGAAAGTGTGGGCGTGAACAACCAGTCGTCGAAGAAGCCTGCTGGCATGGGTCTGTGTGGGAAAAGGGCATGAAACTCGTCCTTGAGCAGGGGTTCCTCCAAAGCGTAGTCTGGCACCCAGCTATTAGCACTAGCCCGGGTGCCCTCCCTGGCTAGGAGGTATTCCACTCCGTCTTCCCCCCATCTGGAGTCCAAAATCTCCGTGACTTCGTTGATGGGGTCCTGCTGTGGCAATCTTCCCGCCTCCGACCGCTCCTGAGACGGACTCGGTGCTGTTCCTGGTTCCTGGAACCTGTGAGGTGTCCTGTAGGGAGTGAGCACCGACCTGTGGAACACCGGATGCATCCTGGAACCCTCCGGGAGCACCAGCCTGAAAGCTACTGGGTTGATCTGCGCTTCGACTTGGTATGGACCGAGTTGCTTGTGCCCCAACTTCTTTTTGGCTAACGATCTGGTCGGCACTGCGTGGGCTGCCAACCAGACCCAGTCTCCCGCTCGGATCTCTTCGCCAACCCGCCTGTGCTTGTCCGCTTGCACCTTGTATGCGTGCTTCGCTAGCTCCAGCTGCCGTCGGAGTTGATCGTGGACCTCCTGCAACTCAGACGCGAAAGCGTCCGCCGTCTGCGGTTCCCCTTCCCCCACTCTGTCCAGTCCCGGGAAGGTTCTGGGATTCCTCCCATTGTTGGCGAAGAACGGTGTCACCCCTGTGGACACGTGCTTCGTGTTGTTGTAGGCGAACTCGGCGAGCGGCAGGTAATCCACCCACGTCGCAGGCTGTTGATTGGCATAGCATCTCAGGTACTGCTGCATGATGGCATTGACCCTCTCCGCTTGCCCGTTGGTCTGCGGGTGTCTCGCTGATGTCAGGTTGATTTTGACGTTCAGGAAGCCCATCAGCTTCTGCCAGAAATTCGAGATGAACTGGCGACCGCGGTCGGACAGTATAGACCGCGGCAGCCCGTGCACTTTGAACACGTGATCTATGAACAGTTTGGCTGTTTGTTCTGCCGTGGCCACCTTCGCACACGGTATGAAGTGTGCCATCTTGGTGAACAAGTCCACCACCACTAGTACAGCCGTCTTGCCTCTCGAGCTGGGTAGATCCGTGACAAAGTCCAGGGCCACCCTCTCCCACGGTTCAAACGGCGTTTGCAGCGGTTCGAGCAGTCCCGCCGGTGGTTTGTGCACCGGCTTGGCCCTCTGGCAGGTGTCGCACCTCGCGACGTAGTCCGCGACTTCCCCTCTCAGTCTGGGCCACCAAAAGTCCCTTGCGACTAATTCCACCGTTTTTTCCGTGCCAAAGTGCCCGGCCGTGGGTGCGTCGTGCAACTGCTGCAGTACCTTGGCGCGAAGTTCATCTCCAGGCACGTAGATGGCCCCTTTACGTAAGAGCAAGCCGTCCCGTATCTGGAACTCGTCGCCCTTCGCCGTGCCCTTGTGCACCTCGGCCATCTTCGCCTGCGCGAATGAGTCATCCTGCAACGCCCGCCGCACCGCCTCCAGGTCTACTGTGGCTGCAGCGCACGCCCACGCTGTTGGCGCGAAGATGTGCATGGCTGCCGCTGGCGTCGCCTCTTCGAGGTATTGCGGTTTTCGGGACAGTGCATCCGCCATGATGTTGGTGTCGCCTGGGACGTACTCTATTCGGAAATCGAAGTCAGCAAAGAACTCCGCCCAACGTATCTGCCTCTGGTTCAGGAACTTCGCCGTGCGCCAGTGCTCCAGATTCTTGTGGTCCGTGCAGACCTGCACCGTGTGCTTGGCGCCGATCAGGAAGTGCCTCCATGCTTTGAATGCTGCATGAATGGCAAGCAACTCCCTGTCCCAGATGGTGTAGTTCTGCTCCGACTTGCTGAGCTTTCTGGAGTAGAACGCTCCCGGTCTCCAGACCCCCTGTGGGTCCCTCTGCAGCAGGACAGCTCCCACTGCTCTATCGGACGCGTCTGTCTCTACCCGCATCGGTCTGCTGGGGTCGATATGCAGCAGTTGCTCTTCCGACGCGAAGAGACGCTTGAGTGCCTGAAAGGACTGCTCTGCCTGCTCCGTCCAGATGAATTTCTTTTTCTTGGAGCTTAGCGTGTCCGTAATAGCCGCCGTCTGCATCGCGAACCCTTTGATAAACTTGCGATAGAAGTTGGCGAAGCCGACAAACCGCTGGACCTCCTTCCGGTTGCGCGGGCTCTTCCAATCCAACACCGCTCGCACCTTGGCGCTGTCCATGGCTAGCCCCTTGTCCGACAACTTGTAACCCAAGAAATCCACCTCCGTCGTGTCGAACTGGCACTTCTCCAGTTTGGCGTACAGTCTATGCTGCTGCAACCTCTCCAGCACCTCCCGAACGTCTTGGTCATGCGCTTGCTGCGACTCGGAGAATATCAGGATGTCATCCAGAAAGCAGACGCACTTCTTGTAGAGGAGTCCCGCCAACACATGATGCATGAAAGCTTGAAAACAGTGAGAACCGTTTTGCAATCCAAACGGCATCACTCTGTACTCGTAGGTGCCCAGAGGCGTGAACATGGCTGTCTTCCACTCATCGCCCTCCCTCATGCGGATGAGATTGTACGCCCCTCGCAGGTCCAACTTGGTAAACACGCGTCCCTTGCGCACCGTCGCCAGTAGGTCGTCAATCCTGGGCATGGGGAAATCAGAGGGCTTGGTCATCTTGTTCAAGAGGCGAAAATCCACCACCAGCCTCTTTTGGGGCGTGTCCTTCTTCTTTACAAAGAAAACAGGACTGCCCCCTACTGCCCTGGACTCCCGGATGAAACCGCGCTCCAAATTGTGATCTATGAACTGTTTGAGTTCCTGTAGTTCATCCTCAGACATGGAATACAGCCTCCCCTTCGGTAGCGTCGCCCCTGGTAGGAGGTCAATCTTGCAGTCATATTGCCTGTGCGGTGGTAACTTGTCTGCCTCCTTCTCGCAGAAGACCTCCAGAAAGTCTGCGTATTTGTGGGGGACTGCTTGCAACGTTCCCAACTGCAGTTGTGATTCCTCCTCCTCTCCCTCCTGTCCGGGCAGGATGCAGTGTTCTGCGCAGTAAGAGGAGCCGAAGATCAGCTGTCGCTGGTACCAAGCCAGTGTCGGACTGTGCCTGTCCAGCCAACTCATGCCCAACACAATGGGTGTGTCCGACAGTCGTGTGACGTTAAAACTGATGACTTCCCTGTGGTTGCCAAGGCGCATCACCATTGGCGGCGTTTGCTTCACCACCTGCCCCCCCAGCAACTCTCTGCCATCCACTGTGACGACTTGCAGGGGCAGAGTGGCCGGCAATAGCTGTATAGCGTGCTGCTCCACAAAATCCTGTGCTATAAAGTCTGCGTTGCTTCCAGAATCCACAGAAAGCGGGACTTCGATAGTGACGCCATCGGGCAGCTGGAGAGATGCTGTGAGTTGCACTACTGGTTTGGGTGGGAGGGGGTCTGTGGGTTGCAAGATCGCTGGGGACTGTTTCAGTGATGCGTCTGGCTGGGCCCCAGTGCCTCTGTCTCCAGCCAGACATCGTCGTTTCCCTGCTGGTGTTCGCTGTGTTGCGTGGCCGCTTTCACCGTTGCGGAGGCTGCAGTGTGCTTGGAGCTCCTCTGGGGACACTCTTTCGCCAAGTGTTGAGAGCTGTCGCATATATAACACTTCCTGGTCCCTCTAGGAGGTTTAGTCTTGACTGCCGCCGGTGCAGGGGCTCTGGTAGCTGACTGAGCCCTGGCTCCTCCCACCTCCATAGGTTCCACTCCCCCTCCTGGCGGAGGTGTAGATTGCGCACGCGTAGCGTCCCTGGGAACGAAAGAGAAACTTCTCGCTGCTTCGCGCCCTCCACGTCCTTCGTCTCTGCACCACGGACGTTCTTCCAGCCTCACCCCCACAGTCAGCGCCCTTTGGACCACCTCCTGCGTGCTCCGTGGCCTCTCCCCCCATCCAATTTTGTCTTTAACAGCACTGCTTAATCCCTCCCAGAAGAGGTCTCTGACTGGGGGCGAATCCCGGTCCCATTCCAAGGCACTGACCAGCGCAAAAAAGCGGGCGTGATACTGGCGTACGCTCGCCCTCCCTTGTTTCAGTCCATGAATCTCCCGTCGGGCAAGATCCACGTCAATGGTAGATAAAAAGCACGCATCCATCGCTTTGATAAAGGCATCTGCATTCTGAAGCGCCGGATCTTTATCCCTCCACAAATTGCGTAGCCACGCTTTAGCATCCCCATGCAAATGGGATAGTATAAACCCCACTTTCTCTTCCTCATCCCTAAAGTCTTTCGCCAGCAGTTGCAGTGCGCACATTACGTCTGCTCGAAAATTGGGGTACTGTTGTAAATTCCCATCGAAGTGAGCCACAAGCCCTCCTGCTCTCCGTGCCAACCCAACCCCCTCCGGTCTGGGTCCTGGCTGCCCATGCTTAACCAATGCTTCAAACCTGGCGTGGAGATCTCTGTAGGCGGCTGCCGCATCCTCCTCCCTTTTCTTGGATGCCTGTACCTCCGCGTTCAATTGGGTCACTGCCTGTTGCAGCGCTGAAATTTTCTCTGCTTCCGTCATCTCTGCCAACCGTTGTGAGCTCGCTCCCAAACACCAATTTCCTCCTCTCGCTGCTTCTGCCTCCGCTGCGAGGTATCAGGTGTCCGAAGCTTAAAGGAGACGGGTCTTACTGTCAGGGCTGCCACTCAGTCCCAGCTCACATAGGACCACGTTAGCCAGCGTTCAGGTTAAAAGAGTCTTTATTGGATTACAGCTTCCATTTCCAAACTGCAATATGCAGCCCTACTTCTTCTAGGTCAGACCGGCGAAGACCCGTCTGAGTCTCCGCCTCTAGCACACCAGCTTAATACCCTAGCCTTGCTCCACCTCCTGCGCCTTTCCCTCCGTCTCTGGGTCCTTCTGCCCCCCGGGGTCTCCTTTTTCCTACTCTCTTCTGACGCGGACCCCCCTGACCCTTCCGCCTCCTTGCGGCGGGCTTTGGGACCTGGTTCACTCTCTGGGATGCTTACTGCGCCAGCTTCCGCTACATTTGAACTTGGCGCGCGCGCCCAACTCTCAACCTTCCTCTTGATCGTTTCGTCGCTCCCCGAGGTGGGCGTGACTACTCCTGACTCATGCCCTCCCTCCTTCTGAAAGCCTCCGGAACCCGATATCTGGTCCCCTTTCTCCCCGCTGTTCCCGTCTGGGTACGTGGGTCCCGATCTCCAACTGCTGCTCTCTGATTCCTCTCTGGACCCTTCTTCCTGGGGTGTCCCCCTGCTTTCCCCCCTTGCTCTGACTGCTGGCGCTCCCTTCTGGGAATCCTCGGACTCACTGGATAAGCTCGGCGATCTCGGTTCGTCATCCCCACTCATCTTTCCTTCGTATTCCTCCCCCTCGCTCTCTGTCTCCTCCCTTCTCTGCGTCTCTGCTTCTGAACCCCTGACAATTACACACAGAGAGTTAGATAGTTCAACACAACAGCGTGCAAGGAGGACTCCAATCCCTTGATGGTGTTGATCTATTCTAGAGCCACTGCACTTAGGTTAGGCTTGAGAGCTTCCCATGCACACCTGCGTGGCCACTGTGATAACAGGATACTGGATTAGGTGAGCCTTTGGCCTGATCTGGCAGAGCTTTTAGCATGACAAGGTTTGTTTGGGTACCTGTTACACAGTGCCATTTAACATTTAAATCTGTTCTTGCCTCCTATCACATGCACCCATCTTCTTTGTAATTATCATGTTAGGACTGATCTTTATTCTCTCAACCCCCCACCCCACTGCACACTATTTATTGTGGTAGGTCTTGGAGAGCTGTTTGGGTGACGGTTACACAAGCCCTTTTAAAAAAAAGAATGCAATGAATTTTCTTCCCATCTCACTCCTTTCTTCATATGCTAAGTCTGAGTTTTTAGCCTGCTCCTTTGTTGTGCGTGCCTGGTGCCAAAGGATGCTGCTGAAACCAAGCACCCATTTCTGCCTCCTTGGTTGCTCATCTGCTATGCCTATTGCCCAACTATAAATTTTGTTATGGACCAACATGGCTATTTTAGCTTTTTATATTTGCTTGAGAGTTCTGTTAGCTCACTTAGAAATAAAACTGTATCTGATATGTTTATAAAATGTGTACGTTTCTCCTGCCTGTCTGAAATTTTGCAGATCCGGTTTGATTTTTTATTTTATTTGATTCAATATTTGTATTTTACTTTTCCAACCACAATGCTGAGCTCAAAGTTCCTTGTGGGTAGGGGACAACAGTAGAATATCTAGAAAGACCACGTGGGTCTCCCAATGAAAGCTATTTAGGCTATTGGGTCTGATGTGCATTTTGCCATTGCTTGTAAAAGAGGGGCACTTTTTCCTCTTGTGTCTGAAATTTGCCAAGTCTGGTACACTTGAGCACAAGTAGCAAGCCTGACTTATAAAAAGCAGAGTTACAGGTATCAGATGGGTGACTGGATCTTCCCTTAAAATAAATGGGATTCTAAAATGAATGAGACTGATAAATTAAACAGAATGAAATGCAAAATGCATGTGATTTTAATAAAAACATGCCATAAAGTGAATTGACGAATGAAACATTTATTTTCTTGCACATCCTAATTTGTACCAATGGTACACATATCTCATAAGTGGGCCTATTTAAATTTGGTATCCTTGCCAAAATAGTCAGCACATAATTTACTTTGAATCCTAAGAGTCTCCTATACACTTTAATAGGAATTGAAGATCTTAATTGTTCCTCCAGTAAATAAGACTGTGTCACTGAGGAACTGATTGAAAGCTTATGCCGCCCCATTTTTTTGGTCTTTTTGGAAACAAAGAGGATGGGGGTGGGAAGTCCGTTTGGTTCTCCCACACTTCTAAATTCAAACCAAGGGAATGCCATTCATTAAAATCCGTGCTTTTGGATTCCTATGGCTGCAACTCCAAGTAAGTAAGGACCTCTGAATTCAGTGGAAGTTACTTCTGAATATACATGTATAGCTTATGCTATATCTCAAGGATCTGTTGCCAGTTCTAATCCAGACCCAAAGCCTATTTGTTTCTGTACTGAGTTCAGAAAACACCACTGCAAATGATCAAAGGCCGTTCCCCAATCAAGTTCCACAATTGCCAAGTACTTATTGAATTCCTTATTGTGTTGGATAATATTCAGTGCTTTTGTATTGTTTGGAGTTTAGGAGATACAAATCCTTTTAAATCTCTATTTGTGTAAAAGCCAGTGATTATATTGAGTTTTATACTATACATATATATTCATGGATTAAGAAAATGGGGCAATATGCTTCAGTTGATTTTTTTATTGCCTTGCCCTGGTTGGAAAATCATAATCATAGTATAAAAATTTAACTCTTTCCAAAGGAGGGCCTCTTCACACATAACATGCTTTTAGATGAATAGCTATAGTTTTTCGTTCTTGTAAAACTATAGATTTATTATATATATTTACATCATATTTCCATTCCATACCGCAGCACTTCTAAAACTACCAAGCGTGAATGTGATTAAGGATGGACAAATCTGTCAATCACAATTCCACTCATTTTTCAAGTCTTAAGTTTGGGTGACCCTATTTACGCATATGTTTGGCTTTTGTTGTTACTGTTGTTGTTTTATACTCTGCATGAAACCTTATACACATTTCCCCTAGTATGTATAGACTTGCAGTTTCTTGTCAGACTACTGAATAAACATATCAGACCTGCACACCACAACACATCTGTCAATTTTGATCTCTTCCAAAAATTTAGAACCCTGGGGAATGTTAGGTTTCTGTGTGTTGCCGCTGTGCAGTGCTTTGGAGTCACAAGACTCTGTTTTGCATTCCACACATTCCAGACTGTTGGAAGTCTCACGGAAGACAGGAGACGGATGTGATGTTACTGGTTTCCTGTTCCTTTGTGTTCCAGTTGCTCTCTGCTCTCACAGGGAGAGGATGTATTTTCTTTTCTGTCTGCGTAATTAGGAATAAAACTCTTTAGCCATGTAGCTCATACTATCTCGTCCTTCCGCATTCTGCTGTATACTCTGCGTAATGGGGAACGTGCTTGGAGCCTTATCAAAGGCTCAGGTCATTAATCATCGTCGGAGGAGATTTAGAAGGCTCGACCGGAGGAGTCGTTCTGTCGAAAGCAAGTCCGACAGGGAATTCCAACATCCATTGTTTTTGGCCCTTGGTGGCAACACCGACAGAATGCAAGAACAGAATAGTTGTATTGTTTACCTCTACACTGTTATTATCACTAGATCCAGAGGCATGTGGTGGGGTTCCTGTCCCACCATTCCTACTGCAACTGTTTTTGCAGCATTGTCATTCTTGTCTCTGAGTCTGAGACTCATTGTGTGAGAGATGTGAGGTTGGTGAAGGTTCCAGTTTAGAACTGGCATTGATCTAGATCAAGGATAGCCAATGTCCACAGTTTATTTGACTACAATCTCTATCGAGCCCAGTCAGCATGGTGCTCCTGTGCAGGCTTGCAGGCTTACCAGGGGCCTCTGGTTGGTCATGGTGAGAACAGGATTCTGGATTAGATGGGCCATTGTCCTGATCCAGCAGGCTTTTCTTAAGTTCTTATGATAGGAGTTATACTCCAACATTTGAATGGCACCACACGGGCTACCCCTCGTCTAGCTCATCATCAAATGCACTATGAATCCAGCATATCTCCACTACTCCCCCCATAAATCTTTCTCCAGAATGTGCAACAATGTCCTGCACATATACACTCACCATGAAGGCTAACCAGGCTGTTATTATGTTAAAAAATCAGAACTATGGAATCGACCACCTTAATAAAACTGTCATTGATTGCTGTGAATTCTGGGTTGAGTCAAGAGTTGGCCAAACAGCATAGGAGTAGTTTTTCAGGGGCACAATGAGGTTGTAGTGAGGAGCATAGCTGTCAACTTTTACCTTTTCTTGTGAGGAATCCTATTCGGAATAAGGGAATTTCCCTTTAAAAAAGGGGAAAGTTGACAGCTATGGTGAGGAGTGAGGGGAGGGAAAACCCTACTGTGTAAGTAGACTTCCACTTATGCAAGTCTGGATCCAACTCTATATGACAAGAACAGACAACCCAACCGAGTTACTATGTTCTGCTAGTCCTAAGGTGTTATGTACTGAGTTGTATAGAATCCAAAATGCAGCAGTCTGATTGGTCCTAGAACAATGCAGCAGTATGACTGGTCTGCAGGAGCCACCCAATCCAGCTGCAGGTGGAAGTGAATCCGCAACTTGATTGGCCTACAGGAGAATCCTGGAATTAGCCAATCACCTGCGGCCCATTGTGCAAATAAAGCATTGTGTAAATATAAAGCAGATATTTTGGGGGAACTTTCATTCCTCACTACTATGAGCTGAATAAAGAGCATGAAATCCACACTTGACTCCAAGTATATTTCATAAATACAAGTAAGACAAAGCTATTTGTGTCCTGATGCTCCAACACCTTAAGCCAGAGGGCTCTTTTTTATTAAAAAAGTTGCACATTATTGGTGACACCAATCTAGTTGGGCTCATAGGATGTCAGGCACAAAGGGTCATCAATCAGCGGTTTGGCCTTACTTTCTGCACCACTGTTGACCTGACTGCAGCTGCAGAGTTAGAGGATGTGAACAATTTTTCACACTAATTATATATTCAAGACCTTTCCATTTTCTAAAGCTATGAAAGCTGTTATTGTGAAACTGAAATATCAGGCTATGGAAGAAAAACAACAACACAGAACCACTTTAGAAGAGGAAGTGAGTCATTCCACATTAATGATGATGGAGAAATTTGGCACAGCCTTAAATATAAATACACTGAATTAAGTACTGTGAGATAGGGTCATATAATTATCTCTCTCCTATAGGAATTAATGAGAGTGAAAGTAGCATAACTTTGGTTGGGCTATGCTCTTTGTTTTGAATTAAATATTACATGCAATTAGGGGTGTAAGGTAAAGGTAAAGGGACCCCTGACCATTAGGTCCAGTCGTGGCCAACTCTGGGGTTGCGGCGCTCATCTCGCTTTATTGGCTGAGGGAGCCGGCGTACAGCTTCCGGGTCATGTGGCCAGCATGACTAAGCCGCTTCTGGCAAACCAGAGCAGTGCACGGAAACGCCGTTTACCTTCTCACTGGAGTGGTACCTATTTATCTACTTGCACTTTGACATGCTTTCAAATTGCTAGGTTGACAGGAACAGGGATCGAGCAATGGGAGCTCACCCCGTCGCAGGGATTTGAACCACCAACCTTCTGATCAGTAATAATAATAATAATTTATTATTTATACCCCGCCCATCTGGCTGGGTTTCCCCAGCCACTCTGGGCGGCTTCCAAAAGAATATTAAAATACGGTGATACATCAAACATTAAAAGCTTCCCTAAACAGGGCTGCCTTCAGATGTCTTCTAAAAGTCTGGTAGTTGTTGTTCTCTTTGACATCTGGTGGGAGGGCGTTCCACAGAGAAGGCCCTCTGCCTGGTTCCCTGTAACTTGGCTTCTCGCAGTGAGGGAACCGCCAGAAGGCCCTCGGTGCTGGACCTCAGTGTCCAGGTAGAACAATGGAGGTGGAGACGCTCCTTCAGGTATACTGGACCGAGGCTGTTTAGGGCTTTAAAGGTCAGCACCAACACTTTGAATTGTGCTCGGAAACGTACTGGGAGCCAATGTAGGTCTTTCAAGACCGGTGTTATATGGTCTCGGCGGCCACTCCCAGTCACCAGTCTGGCTGCTGCATTCTGGATTAGTTTTAGTTTCCGGGTCACCTTCAAAGGTAGCCCCACGTAGAGCGCATTGCAGTAGTCCAAGTGGGAGATAACCAGAGCATGCACCACTCTGGCGAGGCAATCCGCGAGCAGATAGGGTCTCAGCCTACGTACCAGATGGAGCTGGTACACAGCTGCCCTGGACACGGATTTAACCTGTGCCTCCATGGACAGCTGTGAGTCCAAAATGACTCCCAGGATGCGCACCTGGTCCTTCAGAGGCACAGTTACCCCATTCAGGACCAGGGAATCCTCCACACCTGCCCGCCTCCTGTCCCCCAGAAACAGTACTTCTGTCTTGTCAGGATTCAATCTCAATCTGTTTGCCGCCATCCATCCTCCAACCGCCTCCAGACACTCACACAGGACCGTCACCGCCTTCACTGGTTCTGATTTGAAAGAGAGGTAGAGCTGGGTATCATCCGCATACTGATGAACACCCAGCCCAACCCCCCTGATGATCTCTCCCAGCGGCTGCATGTAGATGTTGAAAAGCATGGGGGGGAGGACAGAACCCTGAGGCACCCCACAGGGGTCTGAACACTCATCTCCCACCACCCCTTTCTGAACACGGCCCAGGAGGAAGGAGCGGAACCACTGTATGACAGTACCCCCAGCTCCCAGCCCCTCAAGACGGTCCAGAAGGATGTTATGGTCGATGGTATCAAACGCCGCTGAGAGATCCAGCAGAACTAGGAAACAGCTCTCACCTTTGTCCCTAGCCCGCCGGATCAGCAAGTCCTAGACTCTGTGGTTTAACCCACAGCGCCACCCTTTTCCCAATTAGGGATGTAGGAATATAGAAATGGTTTGTTTCAGTCTTTATGCTTTTTTCTTATGGATAAATGCTCGTTTTAAAATGGGAGGAGGCTATCATTGTGAGAGCACTCTGTTCTTTTTCTGTTGTATAGAGTGGATTCACAACGTCTCAAAAATGAGACACGCTGAAACGCAACCAATATACAGAAGATCATCTCATGTGCAGGTCAGCAGAGCTTATACACTGAAGTTCCCATTGGATGCTACCCAGAATGTATGTAGAAAAAAGTGGTTGCAAATGTTGTACCAGTTTTCATCACAATTAGCAGGCCAGCTGCTGGAGATATTCTAGCCATGAAAAGACAGATGGGGAGAGGGTTTTTTTTTACACCAAAGACATTTGCTGTAGAAATCTTTCAAGCATTTGCAAATTTTCTTAACACTTACAAATGTGGCAGGAGGACCATAGTCACTCACTTTCAGTAGGAAAGCATAGTTACAGCAAGAATGTTTGGTGAACACATACATTCTGCTTTGAAGGCTTTTGTTTTTTCATATATTGCATGACTTGATGAATTCTGTTGTTGCTGCTATTATTTATTAAATTTATATCCTACCTTTCCTCCCAAAGGAGCCCAGGGCAGAAAACAAATTATAGGGGGGGGGGGAACAGAATAAAAGGATCCAAAAGCAGGGAGCCTTCCCTGGCACCTTCCTTTCATATATTTAGGCACCATGCTAAAAAAAATGTTTCTCTATAACCAGGCCTTTGGCTGATTAAACATTCTATGGCCTTTTAAATGTGTTTGTGGGTGGGTGGGGGTGTCATTGGTTTATTTTTGTTGTCATTTGTGTTCTCATTTTGTATTTTAATGTTTTGAACTGCCCTGTGATCTTTGGATGAAGGCTGGTATACAAATTTAATAAAATACTACCACCACCACCACCACCACTACTACTACTACTACGAATAATAACACTTCCATTCCAGTACAGATGGAAGTCTAGAGTGAGAAACTAGGGTGACGTCTACTCTTTGGACCGACCCTGGATGAGAACCTGTGTGTATGTGTGTGTGTGTAACTGTCAGAGCTGCCCGAGGTCCCAGCTCACAAAGGACCAACGCCAGTTCGTTGTTATATACAAAAGTCTTTATTGAAGTTCAGTTTCGCTTTCACAGCCGCAGCGTGCAGCTCTACGTCTGAAACTCTAGACCGCCGAAGCTCCGTCTGAATCTCCTCCCCCCAGGCACCAGTTTAAGACTCTAGCCTTGCTCCACCTCTTCCTTTGCTCTTTCCTCCTCTGGCTCCGCCTGTCAGCTGGGGTCTCGCCCTTCCTAGACTCTTCTGATGCTGAGTCCCCTGAGTCTTCCCCCTGCCTCCGGCGGGCTTTAGGACCTGGTTCCCAATCCAGGTTTTCTGCTGTCCCACACGCCTGTACATTCGAACTTGGCGCGCGCGCCCAGCCAGCAACCTTCCTCCTGACCGTTACACTGCTCCTGTCACTGCTTCCCCCTTCGGGGAGGCTAGCTGGACCTGACCTCCCCTCCGTTCCCCCACTCTCCGATAGAGGCGTGGTCAGCCCTGACTCCTCTTCTCTCCCTGCTGGAGGAGACGCTGGCCCTGACACATGGGACTCTTCCCCCCCACTACGCTCTGGTGGGGAAGCTGGTCCTGATCTCCTGCTGCTGCTTTGGGAGTCCCCGCTGGCCCCTTGTTTCTGGTGTGTCCCCCCTGGGACCCCCCTCGCCCTGACCATCGGCGCCTCCTTCTGGGAATCTTCTGATTCGCTGGAGAAGCTCATGGAATCTCTCGGGTCACTGTCATACTCCCCTACGCTGCCCTCAGATTCTTCCACTTCGCTCTCCATTTCCTCTCTCCCCTGTACCTCTGTTCCTGAGCCCCTGACAGTAACTTTGTAGTAATGTAACATTTTTATATGCAACTGTATTGTTGTAATATTTTGCTTAATTTGCTGTTGTTGCTTCTTTTTTGTACACCACTTCGATATATTTTAAACATATTAAGTGGTATAGAAATTAAATAATCAAATCAAATCACATCAAATCAATCAAATCACAGAGTAGAACAGGATTTTAGAGGTAATCTGATCCTGTTCAATGCAAGATCTGCAGTGAAGGATGCAGCTGTGGCATCCCTGATTGATACAGATCCAGCCCTTTCTTGATACCTTCGGAGAAGGAGAGTCCACCACATCTCAAGGCAGTCTGTTCCATTTTACAACAGTATTTACCTCAGCAGAGCTGAGGGAGTTGTTTCAGTGAGGAAAAAAGCATGTTATAATGTGTGTGATTGGGTTGTTCTTGCACACCCTGCAATTGCATAGAAACTTGGGGGCTGATAGCCAACCTTAAAGCAGATGCAACTGAAATTACTAGAGTTTTGTCACTTGAGACCATTGATTTCAACTTTCTGACAGTAAGAGCTATTGAAAAATGGAACGCAGTGCCTCAGAAGGTGGCCGACTCTCCTTCATTGGAGGTTTTTAAACAGAGGTTAGATGGCCACCTGTCATGGATATTTTAGCTGTGATTTCTGCACTGCAGCGGATGGATTTAGATGACCCCTGGGATCCCTTCCAACACTACAATTCTATGATTCTGCATGTGACTAATGATGGATATCACCTTTTGTGTGAACCTATGTGGGGCATTATTAATGGCTGAAAGGAGGCAATTGCCATAGACCACAGAAACTTTGCAGTCAATCCTGTCTCCATATCCCTTGTTCCAGGCATGTATGTTCTACCATCAGCTGATGTGACCTTGAAAGTCCATGCTTCAGTAATCCAACATAATTACCTGAATAGTGGAACTTTCTTGGCAGCCTAATCAGAAATTCCCTGTTATACCAGCCTGAAAAACACAGAGCTAAAATATACAAAACTTTCAAACCTGGGAACTCTGCAACAGGAACATTAAAAATGCTGGAGTGGGAGAGGATGATGCTTATAAAAGCCCCATAAATTACTTTCGATGAGTTTAGGATTCGAGATTTAACACAAGATTGAGATCTGCACTCAGATGTGAACTCAAAGGCAAGAAGCAATCTCTTTAGTGCAGTCATTGATTGCTGCAGGTTGTTTTTTTTAACTTTAGCATGGGAAATGGTTCCAATAAATCACCTTAAAGCATGTAAAATAAATTGAGTGCACACCTTTCACGTTTGTGGCCATTAATGGTAGCAGCACTGTAGGGGTGTTTGGGAAGCACAGCAAGACACAGAGATTTTAGCACAAGTTGTTTGTTACTTGTTGGATTCATCTGCCATTATTTAATCCTTTCCTCCACGCTCCTTTCCTGAAATAAATCCCTTATTGTGCTGTTTTTAAAATTGTTTTCCTGGGACCTCTGAGGCTCCATGGAATTTTATCAGATGTTCCTCAGTGAGAAGGCAGTAAAAGCAGCCAAGATGCCTGAAAGAGACTTTGTTAGGCCTTTACTTAGGGACTTAGTAGACACTAAGAGATAGGATGTTGTGGTGATCCCCTCTTGTCTACCTGGTAAGGTTTAGCAGAAGCAATTAATACCACGACAAATCGTGGCATTTCTCTGCATGGTACAAAGAGAAACCAATGGATTGGAGCATAGGAACATGGGAACCTGCCTTATATGGAGTCAGACCATGAGGCCATCTAGCTCAGTATTGTCCAAGCCAGTGTTTCCTAAACTTGGGTCTCCAGCTGTAGTTGTTGGACTACAGCTCCCATCATCTCTAGCTAGCAGGACCAGTAGTCAGGGATGATGGGAACTGTAGTCCAAAAACAGATGGAGACCCAAGTTTGGGAAACACTGGTATAGTTGATCGGCAGTGGTTCTCCAGGGTTTCAGACTGGGAACATTCCCACCCCTACACAAAGATGCTGGGAATTAGAAAATTCTGCATGAAAAGCAGATGCTCCAGCACTGAGATATTACCCTTCTCAGATAGAAAATGCAAGAATTTGATAGTGTCACTTCATGTATTTTGGTTACAGGTATAAAAAAGGATCAGTGGCAGGATGAATTCCCTCCAAATATTAAATTAGGTTCAAACTGGGCATGTTAGTTTCATGTAGTTGGCATTGCTTTGGTGATTTATGGGGAGATTTAAGCCAGAACAGGACCATGGTGGGGAGTGAGGGAGACTTTAACCCTTTGTCCCACCATGGTGTCAGTCAGAAACATCCCCCATGACTGCTATTCACAATGCCACATCCAGGTTTGGCCTTGAGGCTCCTTTTTGGTCACACCCCAGAGTGCACATTTGTGGAGCAAGAAGTAGACCCAACAGGCCTGGTCTCAACTCTACACATACTGGGCACACACCATAAAATATTCCTCAGGGCCCTATGCCATTCACAGGGATTCTGTGGCAAATGCAAATAGGTTCCTTGGCAGGAAATCAAAGTGGAAAGGATGCCCTGTGGGCTGGAAGTTTGAATACCAGGGCTTTTGTGCAAGGATTTTACTGTCAAATTAAAACACTAGCACACATAGCCTTCATTTCAATTTGATAATATAGTGCGGTATAAATTAAAACCTTTCCGAGAGTAACAAAGCAGTTAGCATTTTTACTTAACTCCTATTTTTAATTAAAACTGACGTCGGTAATCCAACAGAATAACAGCATGCCTCATTTTGGAGGAAGCAAAGAACTGTCCAAGGCTCCAATTCAAAAGATACATAAACTTTCTGCATACATTTGCTTCTCCATGTGGTTAACATTGCGTGAAGGAGGAAGTAAAGGGGATTGTGCTTGCCCCACCAACTCTGTTGCCATCCTCCTCTACGAAATTGTTAGCATGCAGCTCCCAGTCATTTCAGAACCCTGGTATATCAGAGAACCAACATTATTTGGTCTCTAAGGTGCATATCAGAACACAGTTACATTCAGGATTCTGCACTCCTCTGAAGCTGCCAAGTCATGTTTGAAAACTGTTTTTGCTGTGAAGTGCCCCAAGAGCTCCCTTTAAATTTTCTATCTCTCTTTTCCTACAGGCAACAGACACTGCCGCCTCCACCACACACATGTTCAAAATGGGCTTGCAGATGCATTGCCAACTGTCTGCTCTCTGACACACCATTTTCTTTCTCCCACAATGCAACAGGCACTGTGTCAGCTTCCTGTATTGTGAGGGAAACAGTATGATGGATGTCAAGTGGGGACTGACTATCAGGAGATCAGGATTTGCTTAATTTAAAAAATCACCCTAATGTGGATTAGGGAAGGGAAAGGTGTGATGCTTGTAGTGAAACCAGTCATGTTTCACGTTTCACCTGTTGAAGAAAAAGTTGCTGCATATTTTAATTGAGTGGTTTGTTCTCAAAACAGTGAAGGCAAATTGAACCTTCAAGTGTTTTCTTTCCTCTTATGTGAAAAGTTGTTTGCCTTTAATTACTTTTTGATACAATTTTAACACTTCACAATTTATCAGTTGAAGCAAAAAAATAGAAAAATAAAAATTCAGAGCCTGTGTGTTTTAGCAGTAGAAGGAAACTGGCCATTAAAAAGTAATTCTGCAAAGAGGCTCCCACATTCTCAAGCACTTCTTCAACCACTCCTAGGACCTACAATAAAGGCAACAAAAGGAAGCTGGGAAGTGCTTTGCTAAAGCACTTAAACAAATGGGTGGGAAGGAAAGACCCACTTATGGGTTATGAAAATTGAAAGCCTTTCTAGGGCTCCTGAAACTGTTCCTAAGGTTCTTGGCATAATATAAAACTTACACATAACCTACTTGCAAGGCAACTGGAATTGAGGTCCATCTACAAAATATTATAAGGAAGAAAGAAAGGGCAGCAATGGCTGCTAGACTAAAAACAAAAATGACATACAATTTGTTTGTGGGCTTGCAGTGATGGGGACTGTAGATGTTCAATTTCTGGATAAGGAGATTGAAAGAGGAAACAGTAAAAGGACAGGATAAGAACCCTGTTTGGTCATTTGACTGAACAAACAAGGGCTAAAAATGGAGTCGTGGGCAGGTAGTACATCCAGGACCCACCCCAACATCACTGCCATTTAGACCTGCACAGGTTAGGTATTGTGATGGCTTGTGAATGCTCTCCGCAAGAAATGCTTCTGCTCACTATATACATATATACAGTCTTTATTTTACATATGTACAAGCAGCACGTTGCAATCATGCATCCGAATCCTCCGGCTCAGATTCTGGGAGTGCCTTATGCCCGCCCCTTCTCCAACAGAAAAGGCGTGGAATTTTCATGTGATGTCTCTGTCCCCTCCTCTTTAACACTCTCCTTTCCTTGGCAGACGGAACAGGCATTGTCTCACTGTCTGTGCCAGAAGTTCCTGTGTGGTGTTGAGGCTCTGGTCCAACATCTGTGAGCTGTCCCCCCTCCTGGCTTTCCCTTCTTTCCTCCACCGCTACTTCCTGCCCCCCTTCCTCTGCCTGTCTCTTCTCCTCTCTTCATTCTCTGTCAATACCATGACAGGTATGCAGAAGGTTTCTATGGATGTTCTACTGAACAGGCTTAGAAACCTCTGCCTTATCTGGGTTTCCAATTGCTGGGAGGTTTGCAAGCATGTCCAGCCTCTGCAGGTCTTTGAGCTACACACACAACAGTCTAAAGAGGAATCTGCATTCCTGGGGATGTGGGTGGTGCCTCAACCACCTTTTCAACATTCACAGGTTCAGGGGAATGCTTGAATAAGGCTATGTTTGTGGACATGTCTAGTCTGCAGGCTTCAGTTACAGAGTGACTTAAATCTCAGATCCACTGACGATAGAGGGGCTCGGATGGGGCAGAGGTGTGTTCCAGTTGGCAAAGAATATATTTACTGGTGGGAGTGGGGCACGCCCAACTGCAGCTGCTGCTATGACCGCAGAAAGATCAGTAGACATACCAACAGCAATGTTTCTGACTGTATCTCCTCTTTCTCAGAGAATCCTGGAACCAGGGCTTGTTCCAGGTATGAGTGGGTCTTAAGATGAGAATGATGAATCTGTTAATTTTGGTCATCTCTATGACAGACAATGGGCTGAGGACAGGAGCACGTGACCAGAAGGTTTAGAGATGAGAAAAGTGAAAGTTTACATATCAATTGAAGGAACCGGAAAAACCTTTGCAGGGCTCAGGTCGTATTAACACAGCTTTTCTTTGATTTGCCAGTTCTGAACCATTTTGAAAGCATTAAAAAGGCTCTCAACATCCCCCTCTATGGCATAACTGCCAATATTCACAACATGAACATATTTAGAACTGGTAACTTATTTCAGTTAAGGGGAAAAGATGTAAGACTTGGAAAGATGCTGGCTTGAATCAATACTCTTAACAAGTCTTGACCAAAAATAAACATGGAAACAAAGACCCCACTTGACTCAGGAGGGATTCAATAGGTAAATGTCTCATTATTCCTGAACTAGGATTTTTATTTTAAGTATGAAAAGCATTTTGAAATTGTGTTTGGTGATTCAGACTACGATGTTAAGGAAGCAGAAGCAGAAGCAGTTGAAGATTGCCAGGTTTTTTACGATGTATGTAAGTTTTTTAAGTATGCAGACTCCTAAGGAAAGGAAGATTGCCTTGCGGATAAGCGCATTATGTGCAGCTAAGTGCCTGAGCTGTACCTCCTAAATTTCCTACTTATGGCAGGAGGGCAAAACGTTCCTTTCACAGTTGTATTTTTTAAGAGAGGTTATTAAAGCTGTAGTCGAATGGTATGTTGTGCAAAAACGTGAAGAATTTAACTTGACCAGGAATTTGCCGAGTTTTACGAGATAAACTTTGATATTTACAATTCAGCAGGTGCCCTTGCCATACTGGTAGTTGCTTCAGAACATTTAATAGTAGTTTCTCTCCAGGTTTTCTGACACTTTTATTCTTTTGACTTTGTGTTTGATTTGCATTTGTGTGCAAAGGAAATGTTTCTGCAATTTTCAAAAAATAAAAGGCACTTCGTTTATATCTATTAGAGAGCTGAACCAAGACTGAAGGATAGTCTTTTTTCTTTGACAGTGCTAGGGCCCCCTCATGCATTTTTCCCCCCTAGTGTATACCTAAGATTTCTAAAATTAAACATACAAATTTAATGTGTACAAGTGGCAAACAGGTATTTGAAAACATGCACATCATACAGTGAACCTCATCATAAAGTCAGGATTTAGATACATTTTTCCACTGAGTGCACACTTAGTGGGAAACCTGGGTTTGTTGCTGTGTAGTGTGTGAAACCACTACAGGAGCAGTCTACAGCCTTTTAAAAGTTAATGGCAACTTGCCCAGCAATTTTAGTGCACAGTTGTACCTTGGTTTTCAAACAGCTTAGTTCTCAAATATTTTGGCACCTGAACACCGCAAACCCGGAAGTAAGTGTTCTGGTTTGCGAACTATTTTTGGAAGCCAGACATCCAACGTGGCTTCTGGGGCTTCCAAATGGCTGCAGGAGCTTCGCTTTGACTTTCAAACGTTTTGGAAGTTGAGCGGACTTGAGGAACGGATTCTGTTCGACTTCCAAGGTACGACTGTACTGGGATCGTGTCTGCTTGGAATCACTCTGGCATGACTAAGGAACATTACATTTAGGGTAAAAGGAAAATAAGCTGTTTCAAGTTTTTAAAAAGAAAAACAGAGCATAAGCAGTCTCTGCTGCTTTGTCTTACAAATTCTAATGCCCCTCCTGGACATTACTAGAATTCAGTGCTCTTACCCCTGAAAGTTGACAAAAATGTACTTTCTTAGAGAATAGTACAGTAGTACCACAGATTACAGACGCTTCAGGTTACAGACTCCACTAACCCAGAAATAGTACCTTAGGTTAAGAACTTTGCTTCAGGATGAGAACAGAAATCGTGCTCCGGTGGCACGGTGGCAGCAGGAGGCCCCATTAGCTAAAGTGGTACCTCAGGTTAAGAACAGTTTCAGGTTAAGAACGGACCTCCAGAAAGAATTAAGTTCTTAACCCAAGGTACCACTGTACTTGCTATTACTACCACTGCTAATACTGCTGCTGGATTAATGGCTGCTAGTTATGATGGCTATATTAGCTCCTATGACAAAGGCAGCATATACCTCTGAATGCTAGTTACTAGGCAGAGTGTAGTTTTACTCACATCCTACTTGTGGAGTCCTCCAAGACATGTGACTGGTCACTGTGAGAACAGAATGCTGGACAGGGTTGGTTTTGGTTCTAATCCAGTAGGGCTTTCCCTCCTTGTGTGTAACCTTAAAAGCAGGCGCCTTTCCAAGAGCATGCTTGCAACTCCCTTGAAGGAGCTTGAGAAGTATTTGCAGCTGCCACTTCCACCTTCCACCTGCATTTCCCCAGATTCCCCTGAAGGGCCTTTCAAACCAAGGATTACCGTATTTTTTGCACCATAACACTCACTTTTTTCCTCCTAGAAAGTAAGGGGAAATGTCTGTGTGTGTTATGGAGGGAATGCCTACGGGTGGCGGGGGGATCTGCTGCAGTCGTGAGCAGAGGATCCATGGTTCCCCTTCCTTCCCTCCTCCGTGGCTCGCTTTGAAACAGCAAAGCGGGAGAAGAGCCGCTGAGTGGGGAGGAGATAGGGACAGAGAGCCTGCTTGCTTTAAAGGAGCAAAGCGGGAGAGGAGAGGAGCCGCTTACACGAGTGTAAGTGGCTCGTGTCTGGTTGGCTCCTTTAAAGCAAGCAGGCTCTCTGTCCCTCTCTCCTCCCCACTCAGCTGGCTAAATAGCAGCAAAGTTTTTCAGCGAGCTGGGGAGGAGGGAGAGAAGCAGAGCCTGCTTGCTTCTCCTCTTATACCCCTCTTCTGCATTATTAACAGCATCCTTCTCCACCCACCCCACGCGTGTTCCTTGTCCCTTCACCATCAGATCACATAGCATGTCCATGGCTACAGCTTGAACCAAAAAAATCACGCACCCACTGTTGCCTGGGGCCGCAGTGGTGCAAAAACGTGGTTACAAAGCATGGATCCACATGGATCCTCAGGACTTTTGCATTGGGCTACCTCAAACTCACCGTCAGATCGCATGTCTGTGGCCACAGCATGAACCACAAAAATCATACATCCACTGTTTCATTTAGAATATTTTTTTTCTTGTTTTCCTCCTCTAAAAACTGTGTGTGTGTTATGGTCGGGTGCGTGTTATAGAGCGAAAAATACGGGTAGATTGGGATTACAAGGACCAGCATCCCCAGGAGAAATATGTGGTGTTGTATGTGCTGTCCCCAAAGAGACAGAAGACACCTGAGGGCATTCTTCATCAGTGGGAATGGTGCCCTGTCATTTCCTTCCAACTGGGAACGCTGGGAATTAGATTCCAATCCATTTCTGGCACAGGGAAGAAAAGGATATTGCATTACCCAATGGTGTTTCAGCCTAGGTCTTTCCCCTTCATTCACTTGGAGATAATTTTCTTCATCTTTTGTCCAAAGTGGGAAGCACAGTCATTCACAGGATTGGGGCAAACATGAGTTCTGCTCACCTTGCTTGTGATCAGGGGCTCTGATGCTTGAGGCATCCCTGGTCTGGTCCAGAATGGACTGTGTAGATTGTAGCATAGTTCAATACTGTAACCATTTCAGAGTAGGAGATATCCCTGATATTTACGTATTTTCTTCCAACATTTACCCAGCTTCTAACATCTCCGTTTAGCACAATGCCTGTAAAAGCTGGTTCTTTACCTTGAAGAACAGCAACTGTGGCATGTTTCTCTAGTGACTTCATCTTTGCCAATGTAGGGTAGTGCCACTCAATAGAGGGTAAAATCTAATTTTGTTATTTATGCGATACAGATTAAAAAAACGTAAATTAGTTTTTTGCTCAATGGCATAAAAAGGTGTTGAATTTTTAAAGTCAGCAAATCTCTTGTGGATTCTACTACGATTCAGATATTATATTGGTGCTCGGGAATATAAGCCTTTTGCTGAAATTTCCATAAAAATCCAATTTACCTACTTTATAATTTTTTCAAGGCTTAAACTATAGGGCATGGCTTGTGTTCTCTGAAGCTTTGGAACTGATTTAGATTCATCCTAAGCTTTTCTGAATAGGTACTGCCTTTCTTTCTTCCTCCCACACTTTGCAAACAGCTTAGGCCCATCAGCGCAAGTCAATCTCAGTGCAGTGAGAAGAGCGGAAAACACATTGGCTTCTTAAAGCAAATGACTATCGGGTACTGGAGGGGGAAACTTATGGAGCACCTTGATACTTAGGCTAGAGCTATACATTATGTGGGATGTGGGATGTTTGTTCAACCAGTTCAAAACATAAGAGCAAGGGCGTAGGAAGGGGGGTGCAGGGGGTTTGGTCCACCCCGGATGTCATCTCTGAGGGGGTGACAAAATGGCACACCACCGGGGGGGGGGGATGGCGGCGGCACGGCACGGCACTTACAGCGGGGCCTGGCCTGCAGCACACCCGAGCCACGTGTCTCTCCTGGGAATGACGTGATGGCTTGGGGCGCCCACGCTGCTCAAAAGAGCAGCGTGTGGCTTGCGTCCGCCAAGCAGACTCCGTGGGCAGCTTGCTCCGCCCCGGCCGCTCTGTGGGCCAGAGCAGCTAGCTACGCCCCTGCATAAGAGCCAGCTGAATCAGGCCAATGGCCCATCTAGTCCAGCACCCTGTCCTCACAGCGGGCAACCACATTCCTCTGGGAAGCCCCAGAGTAACAACACTCTCCCCTAATGTGCTTCCCAGTAACTGATATTCAGAAGCATATTGCCTTCGACAGTGGAGATAGAAACAGCCATCAGGGTTTGAAGCAGATGTGCCAACGTTAGGGAGCGGAGGTTCTTTAAGACCCCTTACCATTTTTTTGAAGGGGGGCCAGCCCCCCCGCCACGTTGAAGGGGCCCAGCACAACATTTCAGAAGGTTGAACCAGCCTGCATGGTGTCAGGAGATGCCTGGCGCAAGGTCACACTGGCCTGCATGGCATTGGAAGATTTGTGTGATGTCATGCATGCCAGCTTCCCCAATCTTGGGGACAACCCAGCACCTCTGGTTAGTAGCCACTGATAGCCTTATTCTCCATGAATTTGTCCAAATCTCTTTTAAAGCCATCCAAGATGGTAGCCATCAATGCCTTTTGTGAAAGGGAATTCCAAAGTTACCAGGCCATAAGAGGACCTAAAATCCACTGCACATGAAAAAAGATGTGGTTTCACTTGGAAAACTCTCTTAAATATACATCAAACAGCCAAAATCAAGGTACTGTGCTGATTAATCTTTCCCTTCAATAGTAGCTCTGTGTATGTGCATGTTTGTGTGTTTGTCAAAAGGACCTTTTATGACAAAATACATGTTTGCCATTTACTGTAAAGGCTGTGTTGTTCACACATGCTCATCACTCCATTACTGCAACATTAAGTATTTACTGGGACGTGGGTGGCACTGTGGGTTAAACCACAGAACCTAGGACTTGCCGATCAGAAGGTCAGCGGTTCGAATCCCTGCGACGGGGTGAGTTCCTGTTGCTAGGTCCCTGCTCCTGCCAACCTAGCAGTTCGAAAGCACGTCAAAGTGCAAGTAGATAAATAGGTACCACTCCGGCAGGAAGGTAAACAGCGTTTCCGTGTGCTGCTTCGGTTCGCCAGAAGCGGCTTAGTCATGCTGGCCACATGACCCAGAAGCTGTATGCAGGCTCCCTCTGCCAATAAAGCGAGATGAGCGCCGCAACCCCAGAGTCGGCAACGACTGGACCTAATGGTCAGGGGTCCCTTTACCTTTACGCATGAAGCATCGGAAAACTAACACGGCGATATATTCAGATTGCCAATGGAAGCGGTTCACACATTTCCTATATCTGTGAATGAATTTAACAAATTGCGTGAAATGGTGTGATACACATGCATGTGGAGCAAGACACAACTGGCCTCTTAACCATTAGAAGACAGCAGATGAGAACAGGGATTTTGGCAATCAACAAGATGATAAGCTTTTAGACTGATTAATGGCACCTCCTTTCCTGTTCAAAGAGTTTTCAAGGCTGCTATTGCTCAATAGTCGAACAGCCAACTCAGAAGCTGTTCTTTGTTCATATAAAGTCTGGATCTGGGTTTTCCCCCCTTCAGATTTTCTATCTTTGTAGGCTGCAGTCTTCTACAAACTATCTAATCAGGGGGATCATGCTGTTAAGCAGAAAACATTATTGTTATTGTGGTAACATCAGCATCACTGTTAAACATACCCACACGGTTCATTGTGTGAGGTTTCCAGCTGCCTTTGTTATCATCCTGCATCTGAAAAATATATTGCTATAAATGCTGAACATAATCCATCCCATTAGCTTTACCCAACCTGGTGCCCTTCAGACATTTGGGGCTACAACTCCCATTATCTCTTACTATTCGCCACACTGGCCGGAGCTGATGCATATTGTAGATCAGAACGACGGGGGTGGGGGTGGGACCAGGTTGGGGAAGTTTGCATAAATCAGTAGAGTGGGTACAGCTTTTTTTATGCATTAGCAGGGGGAAGCATTCCTTCCAGGCAGTGCCATTCTGTATTGCAGAATTGAATTCCACCATTCGCTCCTTCACTCTGACAAGTAATACCTGCTTGATATGTTAATCTTTCTTTCTGCTTCCTTACTGAAATTAAGGAAGAGCTTTTCTATTATGGAAGTGACTCACAATGATAGCACTTGTAAGTACTCCATTGTTACTGAACATACAGATGGATGCCCTGGATATAGTAATTTTATAACCTTTGTGTTGAGATGATGATAAAATATAGGCCAAGTCATTGATTTCAGATGAATGACAGCACGCCTGCACGTTCCTGTGTGCACACCTGCACACACACATAGTACTTTGGTTTGTTGCAAAATCAGAAACTGTGACAAGCTGTCTTACATTAGAAGATATGTTAAAGCAATCTAGCTTCAGCTCTGAGTTCTAACAGACATCTCCTCTGTGACACCATCTGTATCATGTGATAACACAATCTCTGTTCCCTTAGTGAAAAATGTAATACATACTACTGTCATCTTCCAAGGTGAATCAGTTAGATGGCAGTCTTCTGCCCTTCACAAATTTTCTAAATAATTTGCAGATTATCAAAGATTCAAAAGAGCATAACTTCATAGGAGAAATAGGTAGAAGATTTTTCTTCTACCACATCTGTCCCCCAAGTCACTTCTCCACAGGGTTAATGCTGTCTGCCAGCTACCCAGGTCCCTGTGTCTTAGAGTGCCATGTGCCAAACAACAATGATGTAGGCGTAGCTGAAAAGAAGAAAGCAGCTACCATGGCAAACTATGAAAGCTTCGCCCCTTGCAGGATTTTTGGACTACTTAACTAAGTGCCTATCCTTTGTGCTACACTACTATGCTGCCTCATGAGGGCAGGTGAAAAGGCGGGCCAGTATCAACCCCTGCTCACTTAGGGGAGCATAGAAGTCAATCAAGCACATCAAGCAGGTCCACAAATTACATTGTCAAGGCTGACAACAGAGGAAAATGACTTTGCATCTACAGTACTAAAAGGGCAAGAGGGGCTAGGGGTGCCTAAGGGGGGGGGAATCAGCACTCCATCAAACTACAACTCTCTTTGGGGAAAACATGGTGTTAATGTGGCAACACAAAACTCATATAGGTTTGTAGTGTAGACATGCTTGGATATGTCAGGAGCAACATAACACATCAGAATATTGAGATCTTTACCAAGATATTCTCTGGAGGTCAGGACCATTCTGCATCTGGACCTAGAGTAAGATGGGATTTCATAGGAGGAAGAGAACCACACTGGCACCTTAACACATATTAGGAACAAGTTGGGCTGAGTCTGACATATTTAGAAGTATACTGAGAGCCTGCCACCCCAGATTTCTGTGATTCTGCAAAATTCGGGAAACCAATGCCCCTTGACTGGATAACTAGCCCAGCTCCAGACACCAGGCTCTCCTAAATCACTAGTAACAGAGTCAACAATGAACCAGTGCTGAAGCCTAGTTTAGAAGGCACAGACTAAGGCCTCCTATATCTGAGCTCTAATTGAGACAAGGACGCAGTGGCTGATGTGTATTATGGCAAATTCATCTGCTGATGATCCAGAAAGGAGTGAGGCAGTAGGGGCAGTTGTAAAACAATATAGTTGCTGCCTGGCTGCTGTTGTTGCAGCAACTCCCTTCCATTCAACTCCTACTCTTCTCTGATTCTGCCAGGCAGCAACCTGCTGTTGCTTTGTTAGACCTTAGCACAGTCTCATGGGTGTGCTTGGGAATCTAGCTACACAACTCAAGGCTTGCTAGAACAGGACAGATTGCCAGATTGCTACCAGGAGATTTCCATTAGCTTTAAAACTGCTGCTGAGTCAAGAGATGAGGCATTCCCCACCTTTTCTCTCCAGTCCTTTTCTCCATCCTCCCTTCCCAAGATGTGTGGTATATCTTGTTTCTTAGGGCAAACTAGGCAAGCAGTTGGAGAAAAATACTGGTGAAAATGGATGGGAGAAGTCATAGTTGCCTTATCTCCAAGTTGCAACCATGTGTGTAATGTCATCATTGGCCATTTCCTCAATTTTCAGAAATTAGTCTCGGGTGAAAATGATTATAATAATTGACTCACACAGTTTATTTTACACCACAGTTGTTTTTAAAACAAAACACAATAGTGTATTTTTCTAATTTAAAAAAAAATTAAAATAGATTTATTAGGTTAATAGTTACTTCCACTGCCTATAGGGCTTAAAAGAAAATCACTGAAAAGAAATAACATTAAATAACATTTCAGAAGAGCTTTGGTCTCTGTTTTCAAGTGAGGCTCAGCGATTCAGAGCAAATGAAAAGATGCTACAAGTTCAGGCTGAAAATATTCTAACAAAATCTAGTCTTGTTGGAACAAAGGGAAATAGAGAGAAATTTGACAACAACAAATGAAGGCTCCAGATAACTCCAAAGAGGATCTTAGTTATTTAGCAGTGTTTGTTTGCTGCTGGTGTTATTCAGATTCTATCCCACTTGTCAGCCTGAGCTAGACCCTGCAAGAGATACTATTGTTCTTCTGTTATTAACTTGTCTAATAATGATAATTGTCCTTTATTATTTCTGCTGCACTTAAAAGACATTGTCTACAGAAGCTACAATAGCTGAGGTCTTTGCACCAAAATAAGTTCTTCTGAAATTAAAAGAGTTAAACTAGTCATGGGCAGAAGAATAATACGCATGTATACTCATAAGAAACTTCACTGTGCTCAGTGGGTCTTGCTCTCTACTGTGGCTACATGAGTGGTTTAAAAGTTATGACATTACAACGATGGAATTTCCCTGTTCATACTGGAACGTGCTGCCCGATCCCACTAACAAAATATTAACCCACCCACACTACCAGTTCACCGTGTTGGAATTGCTTATATAACGGAAGGCAAAGAGTGGGAGAGTATTCAGAAGACTTAAACCAGAATTCAGAATGGTCCCGACAAACTATTTCTTATTTTTGGCCTACACCAGTAAATAACTTGGTGTGTGTGTGTGTGTGTGTTTAAATCACTCTGGTAACACAGAGACTCCTTTAAGTTCTCAACTCTCTGTTGGTTTGCCTTTCACCAGGTCCTGCATGAGGAATGCAATTACTTTTGCCCGATGAGCTCCACCTGAAAATGGATAGCTGTGAGGTGTCCATGCTGAGTTTTGGATATTTTAGCAGTCCTTGATATGCTTCATCAGTGAGGTGCTGTTTGCTCCTCTGTGGGAAGTGGCAGAGGCGAGCAGGATGTTTTACAGTAACTCCATTCATGCTTTTCAGGTGTGACCAGAGGTTGTGCTGGGTAATTGGTTTTACACCCCAGGTGCTCTCCAGATTTCATTCTTCTCTCTTTCTGGTCAACACTGTTGTGAAATGGATTTGGAATGAAGGGTTCATAGTATTGAAGCCTCCCCTGTAGAACTGCTTGTAATCCTTAGTTCTGCTTATCCTCTGAAAGCCAGTTCATACTATCAACAGGATCAAATGCTAAAGCTTTCCTTGGACTGTACCATTTCAGGTTACAAGCAGGAGGTCAAGTTCTCCTACCACAAAGGGAGAAAAACACCAAACAACTCCCCATGAACATAAAGAAGTATGCCAGGGAATAGAGTTATGCTTGGTTTTCTCCCAAGTGCACAGTTTTAATATGTGTGAAGAGTTGTTGTTTTTCTCCCCCATCCCCACCTTACAGCAGCTTGCCATCTGTTACAGACCATGCTAAGCTTTAGCACTTAATTCTACTGTATGTATTAACTAGCTCATGTTTGCTATGGTCTCTAGAGAAGCCAGGAAATTTTTGCAAGCCAAGCTTGGAAAAAAACCACAGGGGCTGTTGTTAAAGCCCACTTTAATGGACAGGAAAGCATAACACCTAAATTCTTCTTCAGGTGGAATGAAAATCCAAGCCAGAGAAGAACTGCCAGCTTTAGCCCTCCAGTCCAGCCACAGAAGCAAATAATGCCGGGTTGGTTTGGCACCCAGATATCACCCAAGCTGACAGAATGGAAAACCTGAGTGATCCTCAGCTTCCCAACCTTCTTCACTCTTTGTCCCTGCAGCTGCTTACAATATTTCATGGTTTTAAAATTCCGTTCAACTCTTTTTGGACAACACTGTGTGCTTTAACCAGTTGTGTTTCTGTATTCAATAACCCATTGCACCTAAGACACGCCCACCTTCCACTACTTCAAATGTCAGCCCTATAGTGTTTATTTAAGGGAGAAATCTTGTTGTGAAAGCTGGATGGACTCTTGGGATACATTATCTTTCTTTGTTCATACATATCTGGGCATTTCAAACATGAACTTTGTACTAAGGAGGTCACACATGAAAGGCTTTCATTCCTTTGAGCATCTCCAAAATGCCAACTACATTATTTTTGAAAGTCTGGGCTTAAATTGGAACTTGTTGCTTTCATCAACGTACTGATTGTAACTGGACAAAACTTGAATTTGGGTTGTTTCCTTATGTTTCTTTCTTTTTTTAAAAAAAGCATTGAACATTTTTCAATTTCAGTTTGAGGTTTCATTGTCCTGTCATAATGCTTTAACTTCTTGACAATTTTGTTTAGAGAAACTCATGTGGAGTAATGTCAGATCACACCCTCAATAGAGTGTGACACTACTAACATGAATTAAAAGTAGGTATTGGGGTGTGTGTTGGATGTGAAGAAATTCTCAGGTGAAACAGGGTGCCTTAGAGGGATTTCTGGCTTTTCAGAGGTAAAGCAGGAGTAAGTTTATAGGAGTAAGTTGAAGCTGGGTTCCTGAAGCACTTTGTGGTGCCATAGTGATCCACACATTTTTATTTTATTTTTTTAATGCTGCAGATAAGTGACTGCAGAAAGCAAAAGTAATGCCCCTAAGCTTACTATAATGTTATAACACCAGGGTGGGATGATTGGGAAGGAAAGGAAACACCAGCATGGCGAAAAAGAGCAGAGGGGGAGCTTTTTTTGTGACTGAAACATATAATCAACTGGAATGATTTTACTCAAAAAGCAAATCCATTTTAGTTCATCCAACAACAAAATCAACTTTTAAGAGTACCTGAAGCAAAAGTTCTTAGACCTATTTCCCAACAATTTGGCAGGTTTCTTACCCAGACCAATTTTCAGACCTATTGCCCACAAAACACAAGGGGATACTTAAGTGATTCATTAAAGAAAACACACCCTTTAATGGCTGTCCTTGTAGGAAAACCTATCCTTCTGAAATTTGACAGGATTCATGCCCTCAGAGAGAGCCTTGCCTGCAGATTTTATCCAAATCTGCCCCAATATATATATATTTAAAGTTATGGATGTTTCCTTTTATTTATAAGTAAATAAATAAGAGAGAGAGAGAGAGAGAAAGAAAGAAAGAAAGAAAGAAAGAAAGAAAGAAAGAAAGAAAGAAAGAAAGAAAGAAAGAACCCAGCTCAAAAGCCCCTGGATCATTCGCCTGTCATTTGTCCAATTTTATTATCTTTCAAAGAGATAGTATGCTTACAAATTTCATCCACTTCTGTTAAAAGCAGCGGAGTTAAGGCCATTTTAAAATTTCCCAAGCATTAATTGGTGGAAATGAAGTGGGCTTCAATGGATACCAAGTGAAATCAGGCAGTGTGCGCAGCACCTCAGACCAAGGTGGGCTGTTTTTCAAAGAAATGAATTTGGGTGTGAACCAAAGATTGTGGTTAGTGCATGAGCTAATATATACAGAGTTGGAAGTCACTAGGCTTAACAACCTCCCCTAAATACTGCAGCTTGCACTTCAAAAGCAAATTTGCTTCAAAAGCAAATTAAGCCACAGGTGTCCCCACCAGTCCATTTTAAATGCTTCATTTGCATGCAACTTTCAAAAGGATCCAGATCTTTTAGATAGCATGAACCTCTCACACAGTGAGCAGTAGTGGCTAATTTCTAAACTAGAAGCTGCACTAGGATATATGTGAATTATTTCTATTTAAAAAACAAAACAACAACAACCTAAATGTATCTGCAGGGAATAGGGCTGTTATCTGAATCAGGAATCAGTGTGGTGGCTGGATTTAAACATCCCACACATACACATTTTCATCATCTAAATCATGGGTAGCAAACATGGTGCCCTCCATCAGGCCCAGCCGGCATGGCCAATGGTTAGAGATGATGGGAGTTGGAATCCAGCAATACCTGGAGTGCCACTTGTTCACAATTCCCGCTCTAAACTGTCCCACAATCTGATGTTGGCTCTTTGAGAGCAAATTCATGCATCATATATTGGTGCATATATTTTCTGGTTTGTTAAACAACATGAAATTGCAGACATGAATTAAGATTGGGGAAATGGTTTGGAAAAGGGCTGCTACTTCACTGATCAAAGGAGTGCCCGCACACCTGCCCTGGCAGTTGTATTTTGTAAAATAATAAATAAGTAAAGAGATCAGTCACTCATATCTGGTATTAAATGTACTTTGGCCCCAACAGATTTTAAACAGCTATTTAAAACTCCCACTGGAAGTCACCTCAAAAGCAGTGGTATTAAAAAGCTGTAGTCAGGCATATTTTTGAAAATGGATGAATGATGTATCACAACATCCCACCCCTCTCTAGTGCAGCTCACACAATTTTCAATGGATTTTGAGCTTGTGGATATCCCTGGGAATTGTGGCCTGATGACGCCCTCCATGTTTTGCCAATACTGAGAATTATAAAATGAATCTATGATTCTATGATTCTAAGAATCAATGCTTTCTTGTTTCTCTTGTTTAGTTCTGCCAAAGGAAGCATCTAAATGGTACTACAGCTCTAGATCAATCACTTCAGAAATAAAATGAGTCAACATTTGTTAGTGATTAGGAACACAAATTAGTTTAGAGTAGTACCCCCCCCCAATGCATGGATGACCTCTGTGGGGAAGGTTGGGTGGCCTTCAGCCTCTCCTCTGATTCTGACCCCACAGAGTCTTTTGGAACTGATGGAATGGTTAGTTCCTATGAAGACATGGAAAAAGAACCTGTGTGGGCAAAATTGGAAGGTGATCAAAAGCTACCTCCTATGGATTATCTGGAGTGGGGAGGGTGGCATCCTAATAGGGTCTTTCCCGCAGTCACACATGAATAAATGAAGAAGCACCTCTCCCATATCAGTGTTCTCAAGTTTTAAGATAGGAGGAGAGAGCACTTCTCATTCACCTGTTAGGGGAGGCTCTGTGGAGGTACCCTCTCTGTAGAATGTCATTCCTCTTCAGGTATGTCAGGTATTGACATTGTTGTCATTCTGACACCATATGATGGCCCACATATTTACCCAGGCTTTTAAGCTTTTTAATGAGTGGCTGTTTTAGCCTTCTGTGTTTAGCAGGCTTAATTTGTCTTTGCACATGTTTTTGAGAACTGGTTTTTCTTTTACTGATAACTTGCAAAAGACAATTTTATATTGCACTCTTGTATGCATGCATGCATCTAGTATCAGCACTGATGAAGGGTTGACTATGCATCATTTAAACAAATAAATTTAAACATGCCAACCTTCTAAGGAAATAGGCGGAAAGCTCTGAGATTCAATTAATTGTTCTCAGTTCTCAGATTAGTTGGGGGGGCACCCCAACTAATTCTTGCCATTTCCCCCACAGACGAATCATTAGTTTCCACGTTAATCCAGGGGATTTTCAGGAAACATTACAGTGTTGATGTTACGGACAATGGAAGAAATAATGGAGAACCAAAGAACAAAAGAGGATTATAATCTAGAACTCAATTAATATGTTGCCAAGGCAGTTCTCACTGCTGTTTCCCACATTGTGCCAATAAAGCAGGGATAAAAGAACCACATGGGTACGACAAACAAGGTAGGTCCTTCCCAAGCGAATGCTGTTAAGCCTTCAAGTAATATTGGCATCATCTATGGAAAAAGCTTTTTCCATTCTACTGCAGCAATGAAATGCATGGATTGGCCTAGGACAGAATCATCTCAGAAGTAGAAGAATATTGCACAGAAGAACATGTCTAGCCAGATGTTTATCCAGTGATGGATTACAAGCAAACATCTTGTCTCTGTACTTAATTGTTTTGTTTAGCTTTAGGACAGGAGCTGTAATTGTTGTAATGAAAAGAAGCTCCAAAAAGAGGGTGTGGGGGGAAGCTGGACGGAATGTGGGCTTCTGTTAGTTGGCAACACGTGTTTCTGAACATGCCCAGCAATTTAATTTTACAAATGGATTAAATAAATTCATGGAGGATACAGTGATCAATGCTAATAGTCACAATAGTTATATATTTTACCTCCAGTATTTGATGCAAAATGCCTCTGAATAGCAATAGCTGAGAAACAATCAAGTGAGATAGTTGTACTCATGGTTGGGTTGTCATATTTCAAAAAGGAAGACTCTAAAATTGTTAGGGAACAAAAAAAATTGGGAACAAACCCAAACAGTGATTTTAAGCTTTTGGAACTTCCTCCTGACGCCATTTTGCCATTTCACACCCCCAAAACATAACATATCAGGATTTTTTCTGATGTATGGCAAGCCTATACTCATGCAGGGGTGGACTTTGGTAACATTTTGTAATATGGTGCCCTATGCAAGGCCAATATTTGGTGCCCCAAAATGGATCTTCTCAGTTATGGATCTTCTCAATTTTGTGGCACCTCGGCTTGCTGTCCTCTGTGGCAGAACCACCTGCACTACCCAAAATCTGGTGCTGACTCATGGCCTTCAAGTGAGCTTCCCATAGGCATCTGGTGGGGAATAGGATGCTGAATGAGACAGGCTTGGGTTTGATCCAGCAGGATTCTTGTGGTATTGTGTACATTTCTTTGACATTTATTATATAGGGTCTGTTTTGTCCCTGTTCTCCACACTATTTTACATCTACACGAAACCACTAAGGTGAAGTAATCCAGAGATTTGGACTGAGTTGACATTGACACATGGATGGCACCTAACACTATTTTTCATCCAATTGAGGTGAAGTGGTAGGCATGATAAATCAGGGTTGATGAAGGGCAGTAAAGTGAAGCTCAATACAGACAATATGGAAGTACTGTGGACAGGTGGCTCACCTGCCCAAGGGAGTGATGTTCATCCTGTGCTGGATGAAGTTTCACTCTCTCCAAAACTGGGGTGGCTCCAGATGCTGTTGAATTACAAATCCCACAATCCTTGATCACTGTCCATGCTGCCTGAGGCTAATGGAACTCCTTGCTCCATTTGTGTTGCTATGTCTTCCGCGGCACAAAGTGCCATTTACAATTAGGCTGGTGTGAAAGCTGAAATCTTACCAGGACCGAGTTAGCCTGTCCTAAATTAGCCATGCTCTGATAATTTCCAAGTTAGGCTACTATAATGTATGTGACTTGGAGATGCCTTTGAAGATGGTTTGAAAATTGAAGTAAGTGCAGAGTGCAACTGTTAGATAACTGGGATTGGATATTTTGATCATATTACATTTGTGGCTCTGAATCGGCTTATGGGCTCAATTGAAAGTGCTGTTTTTATTTTTTAAAGCCCTTTGTGGCTTGGGACCAAGGTAATTCAAGAACCGTATGCCTTCATGTGGACCAACCCGTAAATTAAGATCCTCAGTGAAGGACCTCTTTCAGAAACTTCTGGAACACTCTCTCCAGACAGGCTCATCCACTGCTTGCTGTAACAATAGCACCTTGGTAGGTGGACTCAAATCCGAAGTTTATTTCTGCTTTATGTGCAGGTCAGTGTTTTAGGCTCATGGGGATTATTTACTGAACGCCCAGCACACCATTTGGGAATTGTCCTTGGTTTTTTCTTGCAGGTTCATAAAGGTGACAAATCACTACTGCTGTGCCCTTAACAACCAATTTATCAGCAATGAATTTAGCCTGGACTATACAAGGAGCAGAAGAAGAAATACAGATCAGAATACAAATCCATGATCAGGAGAATTTTTTCAACAGATAGGAAAGTGTTTGACAGAGGATTTTTCCTGCTTCCTTAAAGCAAGGAGTGCCAACATGTTCAGTGTGGTGGTTAAAGGAAGAATTTGAAAGATATTGCGAAGTGATCCTTTTAAGCCTTAAGCTCAATTGCAGATTTTGTGAAGACAGTAGAGTGGATACTTCCTTACAGAGGCACAAAACCCAGCCAATAAAAAACATTCATTTATTACTAGCAAAGATAATATATAATAGGGCATATTGCGCTGGATTACTTATACTGGAAGAAGTTACTGGTGCTGCCAATAGACTCTGAAAAGCAGTGTTAGAAACTGAGAAATGAAAGCTAGGTGCTAAATAGCACCTTAAACCAAGGTTCTGGGCGCAACAACAGAATGCCTGGGCATGCTTTTTTATAACAAGAATACAAAGCTGAAAATGAATGAACTTTAGCTAAAATATTAAGTTCATCTTTCACATGGTCTAGTCCTTCTCCTGCCCACCTCCATAATATTCTTAAGAGGGTCTCTTCTCCAGTCTTCAGAGTAGCTGGTTCTGGGGAGGCAGAAAAAGGTTCTCCTTTCCTTCCACTCTGCAGTTTTAATCTGAAATCATAGGCGCAGTACTGAGCCCAGAGCTCAGAAACTGCGCGCACTAATGAAATTCCCTGGCGGAAAATGCACCTAGAACAATGGGAGTTTCGAACACTGCTGAAAAGGGTAGCACTCTTTGTCAAAGAAGTACAGCAGAACATGTATAAAGGTTGTGTAAGTGTTGTTAATGAGAAAACTCAATCCTTCCCCGATGAACATGTCAATAGATTTAAGGAAGGAAAGAGAAGTAAAAACGAAGTGGAATGGTGAGCAGGAAACATCTGATTTCAGCCTTCTTAAAACCAGTGTGGCTGCAATCCCACTAATTCAGTGAGTGTTTGGGGTTGTTTAATTTTCTTTGCAGAACACAGCACAATCAATGTGAAAAATATATGAATTCAAGTAGGGGCCTATGGAAGGTGGCAAGGTGTGCACATGTACAAACACACAAACGGGAGGGAGGTAGGGAAGAGAGAGAGAGAGAGAGAGAGAGAGAGAGAGAGAGAGAGAGAGAATCCCGTTCTTCCCTGCTCCTCTACCTCTTCTGCATACACACATAAACACAGACATATATGTTTCTCTCTCATTTATACTTCATAAAGAGTAAAGCCCTACAGGACATAATGGGAATTGCTTTAGACTTAGAGTAAGCTGTCCAGTGCAAGCCTAAGCATATGTGCTTAGAATTATATATCTACAGTGGTACCTCAGGTTAAGTACTTAATTCATTCCGGAGGTCCATTCTTAACCTGAAACTGTTCTTAACCTGAAGCACCACTTTAGCTAATGGGGGCTCCTGCTGTTGCTGAACCGCCGGAGCACGATTTCTGTTCTCATCCTGAAGCAAAGTTCTTAACCTGAAGCACCAATTTGGATGGCTTTAAAAGAGGATTTGATAAATTAATAGCAGATAAAGCTATCAGTGGCTACTAGTTCTGATGGCGATGTAGTGGCTCCACTGTCAGAGGCAGCGTGCCCTGTGAATTCCAGTGACATTTTTGACTTGTAACTGAGATCAATGGCCACCCACCATCTTCATGTATTTAAAATGCAACATATGGGATCATCAAAGGAAGTTATTGCTGACAAGCAGTCTGTTGGAGATGCATGGTTTTCAGAATGGCACAGTAATTGGACTGCACAATATGTTTTTAAGCAAAAGTTTTTCAGGAGTTTTCAGTCCTGGTGTGGGCTATACTAGAAGGCTGAGAAGAGAAGCCAAGCAATGTTCCACATTGCTCTGCATTACATCTTGCTTCCATTCGGCTCTCTTACATCCTTCTTCCTGTTTTCCTTGGCCTCTGCTCTGAGATCTATGGTTACTGATTTTCCTTTTTTTTATTTTTTTTTATAAAATTTTTTATTGGTTTTACAAAGTTTTAAACAACAAACAAACACTTAAAAGAACAAACATACATGTATAGTTTCATCACCTATTTTCATAAACCTCTTTTCTCGGACTTCCCCATACCCCCCCTTTCTGCATCCCAGTGTCCATAATTTTATAGCAACTCCCTATTGTTACTCTCCGCCTCTGTCATCGTAGTCCTCTCTATATTCTGACCTTGTATCACTGTATCCCTTTGTTTCTGAAAACCAGAACACTTTAACATTCATTAAGTTTATAGTAGTCCTTAAGATAGCTTTTAAATTTTCTCCATTCTTCTTCCACCGTCTCTATTCGTTGATCGCGGATTCTGCCTGTCATCTCGGCCAATGTCATATAGTCCATCACTTTCATCTGCCATTCTTCCAGAGTGGGTAGATCTTGTGTCTTCCAATACTTCGCGATAAGTATTCTTGCTGCTGTTGTAGCGTACATAAAGAAAGTTCTATCCCTCTTTGACACCAATTGGCCGACAATGCCCAGGAGAAAGGCCTCTGGTTTTTTAGGAAAGGTACATTTAAGTACCTTTTTCATTTCATTATAGATCATTTCCCAGAAAGCCTTAATCTTCGGGCATGTCCACCAAAGGTGGTAGAAGGTACCTTCAGTCTCTTTACATTTCCAACATTTGTTATCGGGCAAATGATAAATTTTTGCCAGCTTGACTGGGGTCATGTACCACCTGTATACCATTTTCATAATATTTTCCTTTAAGGCATTACATGCCGTAAATTTGATACCGGTGTTCCATAACCATTCCCAGTCAGCTGACATAATGTTATGACCAACATCCTGTGCCCACTTAATCATAGCTGATTTGACTGTTTCATCCTGTGTATTCCATTTCAGCAACAAGTTATACATTCTAGATAAATTCTTAGTACTGGGTTCTAACAATTCAGTTTCTAGTTTTGATTTTTCCATCTGGAAGCCAATTTTCCTATCCTGTTTGAAAAATTCCATTATTTGATGATATTGAAACCAATTTTGTACCTTATGTTTCAATTTCTCATGACTTTGTAATTTGAACTTATCTCCATCCTGTTCCAAAATTTCCCAATACTTCGGCCATCTGACCTCCATATTGAGTTTCTTCACTGCCTTGGCCTCCACTGGTGACACCCATCTAGGGGTTTTGTTTTCCAACAGATCTTTATATCTTATCCAAACATTAAACAATGCTTTTCTAACAATATGATTTTTAAAGGCACTATTGATTTTGTCATACCATAGATATGCATGCCAACCAAAAGCATTGTTGAAGCCTTCCAGATCTAAGATGTCTGTGTTTTCGAGGAGCATCCATTCTTTCAGCCAGCAAAATGCTGCTGCCTCATAGTACAATTTCAAGTCCGGCAGGGCAAAACCCCCTCTTTCTTTAGCATCTGTCAATATTTTAAATTTGATTCTGGGCTTTTTGCCCTGCCAGACAAATTTCGAAATATCTTTCTGCCACCTCTTGAAACATTCCATCTTATCCAGAATCTGCAAGGTCTGGAACAAAAATAACATTCTAGGCAATACATTCATTTTAATCACTGCAATTCGGCCTAACATTGACAATTTCAAATTTGACCATATTTCTAGATCTTTTTTAATCTCTGACCAACATTTTTCATAGTTATCCTTATACAAATTCACATTTTTGGATGTCAAATAAACCCCTAGGTATTTAACCTTCTTGACCACCATCAACCCTGTCTCCTCTTGGAATTCCTCTTTTTCCATATCTGTTAAGTTTTTTCCTAGAACTTTGGTTTTTTTTTTTTCAACTTAAATCCAGCCACCTGGCCAAACAGTTGGATTATTTCTAAGACCCTTTTCGTACTAGTGTTTGGCTCTTGCAAAGTCAATACTAGGTCATCTGCAAATGCTCTTAACTTATACTGTTTAGCTCCGACCTGCACTCCCTTAACCTGCTGGTCATTTCTAATCATATTCAGCAACACCTCCAGAACTGAAATGAAGAGTAATGGGGAAATTGGGCACCCCTGTCGTGTTCCTTTTTCTATCTTAAGTTCCTCAGTTATTACATTATTTACAATCAACTTAGCTTTTTGTTCAGAGTATATTGCCGCCATACCATTCTCAAAACCTTGGCCTACCCCCATCCCATGAAGATTCTTTATCATAAAACTCCAAGAAATATTGTCAAAGGCTTTCTCCGCGTCCACAAAAATCAATACTGCTTTAGTGTTTATATTCACCTCTAGCTTTTCCAAAATATCTATTATATTCCTTACATTGTCTGCTAGGTGTCTTTTTGGGAGAAAGCCTGCTTGGTCCTTATGAATCTTCTCCATCAGCACTTTTTTAAATCTTTTTGCCAGAATGTCTGCAAAAATTTTGTAATCCACATTAAGTAGTGATATTGGGCGGTAGTTCTTCAATTGGGTCTTTTCAGTCTCTGTCTTTGGTATGAGTGAAATATATGCTTCTTTCCACGATTCAGGTGCCTTTTTTCCCTCAAGGATCTCATTGCAAACTTCTTTTAGTGGTTGAATCAACCATTCCTTCAGCGATTTGTAGTATCTGGAAGTCAGTCCATCTGGTCCTGGAGATTTGCCCAGTTGCATATTCTGAATGGCAGCCTCTATCTCTTGTTCTGTTATTCTCTGGTTCAGATCCATCTTACTTTGATGAGAGATTTTTTGTAATCCATATTTATCAAGGATTTTATCTATATCTTCTTCGTTTCGCGGGCCTTGAGTATAAAGTTTTTTGAAATAACTCAAAAAGCAATTTCTGATTTCATTGGGTTTAGATATATTTTTCCCATCCACTTCTAGGCTTGTAACTGTATTTAATTTCTGCCTTTTCTTCAGTTGCCATGCCAGAAGTTTGCCACATTTATTTGCTGATTCGAATGTCTTTTGTTTCATTCGCTTTATCTTCCATTCAATCTCTTGGTTCATCAATTCCATATATTGTGTTTGATATAACTTAATCTCTCTTAAAATCTCCTGGGACTTTGGTTTTGTTCTTAATTTTTTCTCTCCTTCCTTTATCTTTTCCAAAATCTTTTCTTTTTTCTCATTTTGTTTTTTCCTCTTTATTGAGTTTTGTTGAATCAAGAAACCTCGCATCACCGCTTTACTTGCGTCCCAGATCACTCTTTTCTCCACATCGGCCCTCAAATTTATTTCAAAATAGTCTTTTAAAGTTTTTTGGGCCTTCATAAGGATCTCCTTATCTCGAAAGAGGGTGTCATTCATTCTCCATCTAAATTGACCAGTTGTTGTAAGTTTCATCTCCATCTTCACGGCGTTATGGTCGGAGCAAGTTTTTGGGCAGATTTCCACCTTCTTAATCAATGGAGCCATACCACTAGTAATCCAAATTTGGTCGATTCTGGTCCAGGTCATCATTGCTTGGGAGAAAAAGGTTCCCTCTCTCTCCAGAGGGTTCCTTGTTCTCCATATGTCTATCAAGTCCATGTTTTCCGTCATTTCAAAAAAGGTCCTAGGAAGTCTCCCTTCCTTAGTAACTGTTAGTCTTTGTGCCTTGTCCATGTTAGTGGAGACCACACCATTCATGTCTCCCATGATTATCATATTATAATCCAAATAGTCCGTCAGGGTTTCATGAAGTCTCTTAAAGAAGTCAGATTTGCCTTCATTTGGTGCATAGATTCCAACAACTAAAAGTTTTTCTCCTTGTACTTGTATCTCTACTGCCAGATATCTCCCTTGTTCATCTTTAAACATCATTTTTGGAGTCCATTTCTCTTTCACATATATCACAACTCCTCTTTTTTTTACTTTATCTGATGAGATAAATTCTTGTCCTAGTCTTTTATTTGTAAGTAATCTCCTGTGAGCTCTGGTTATGTGGGTTTCTTGTAGACATATCAAATCCAGTTGTTCTCTGTTCAAAATGTGAAATACTTGTCTTCTCCTCAAAGGCCCATTGAGCCCATTACAATTCCAGCTAAGGAATTGCAGCGCCATCTTGTTATTTTTCTGAGACTCCTCCAACAGCTCCAAGTTGTTGCTCTTCTTCTGATGGTGGTGGTTTTTGTCCAAGCGAAAGATTCAAAATATCTAATACTCTCCTTTGTTCTGCAATTGGGTTTACAGTCCCCTTCTGCAGGTCCTCCTGGTATCTTCCCAAAAATTTGTCTTTGTCTTGAATTGTCTTTATTTTGACCTTCTTTCCGTTGTAATCAAAAGACAGCCCTTGTGGGAATTCCCACCTGAAGCGGATGGAGTTTTTCTTTAACAGAAGAGCTAAGTCCTTGTAGAAGTTTCTTAAATCCAAAATATATTTTGGGATGTCTTTGAAGATCTGTACGGCTGAGTTTCCAATTTGCAAGGCCTTTTCAAAATGTAGTCCTAATATTTTGTCTCTTTCCTTCTTAGATCTAAATGTAATCAGGCAGTCTCTCGGGGTCTTTCTGTCCTGCTTTTTACCCAGTCTAAAAGCTGTTGTAATTTTAAATTCGTCTTGCTCCAGATCCCAGCAGTCAACAAACTCCCGTGTCAGGTATTCCACAAGGTTGTCTCTTTCATTCTCTGGGATCAGTCTTAATTTCAAATTTCTCTCTTTTCTCTGTAATTCCCACAAGGCCAGAGTTGCGTCATGCTCATAAACCTTCTTAGCAATCGGCTCTAAATTCTCTTGTGTCTCTCCAGCAATAGCTTTCGCTTCTTCGGCAATTTTACGCGTGGTAGAGTTTTCCTCTACCAATTTATTTATAGATTCTGTATTCTGGTTTAGTCTTACTGATATTTCTGTTAATTTTTGTGTATTTTCTGAAGTCTGTTTTGTCAGAGACTCCAGAGATTGGTTTATTTTAAGCAGGGCTTCTGTCACAGCTTCCATAGAAACAGCTGTCCCTTTTTCTTGTCCTGCTGTTCCTGCAAATCCGGCAGTTACGCCTGAGATTGAGCCTCTTTTCTTTGTCTGTTGCTGCTGCAGCTGTTGTTGTTGTTGTTGCTTGGTCTTGGCTCTTGTGACTATCTCTTCTTGTGAGCCACTCATGTCAAGGTCGTTTCCCACGGGAGCTGTTCCCCGTTGGAAAATTCCACTGTCTTAGGCCGTGCCAACCTTTACCTTACCCTCTAGGGGGAGCAAATCAAAATGGCCAAAATTGAGATGTCCAAATACAGAGACAAAGGAGAATATCCAAAGATGTAGAGAAATTGACACAGTTAAAACAAATATAGCTGGGAGCTTATAGCTACAGATTGCCACTGTTTTCCAATAGATACTGTTTCATCTTAGTCTGATGTACTGTAGCCAAACAATATATAGACTTTGTATCTCAGTGTAACTTTTACAGGAGAAAGTCAGTTCAGTGTCCTATTGTCCTAAAAGGCAGACCGTTTCATGCTCTTAAATGACTGAGGCAGCGGAGGATTTTCCTTCTAGATCGTTCATGCAGTTATCAAAGTCTCTTTCACCTCCCCTCTGCCCTGCTAGCTAGAGGGGAGATCTAAGGTCCAAATGTCCGGTTTAATTAAATAAAAACAAAGTTTTAACGGATGCAGATTTAAAGTTCCGTTGCTTTCGCTTTCATGCAGTCGGGGGGAGGCAGACTTCCTTGATTTTAACCTCCCCGCTTTCAGCCCAATTTTTAAACTTTAAAGGGTCCCAATTCTTTTCTGCTCTTACTCACGGGAATTCAGTCCAAATTTTCTTTTCAGGAAGGAATCGGCGCTCTCCGCTTATGGCGACGCGGCTTCACTCCGCAGGCTGGGTAGCGACTCTCAGCACCGCGCTCACTCCCGATGCCGCTCCGGAGCCTTTAAAAAGGCTCTTTCACAGTACCGGGAGGCGCAAAGGTGCCCACCGAATCTCCTTGTTCTCAGGCTTCAGCGCCTGAGATTTTAGGGGTCCCCCGCTCGCCGTAGCGGGCAAGACCCGAACTTGCGGAGCAGTCCTTCTCCGGAGCTCGGAGGTAGGACCGCCATTAAGCGCTGGCACCGACCGGAAGTCCTCTATGGTTACTGATTTTCCAAGCCTCTGCTGGACTTATTGCTGGACCCCCATTCTGTCCATCTGTTGGATCTGGCAGACGGTAACCTTTAGAATCAAAACAATTAAAACCTGACTGCACAATCCGTGTGTGATAAGCAGGGAACTGAGCCAAGCACTTCCAGAGGTGTCATCAACACCACTCTGGGTGCATTGCAATAGAAAGGGTAAAAATAAAAAATGAGCTCAATTGTTAAGAAGGTGCCTTTTTGTTTTAATCTGTGTTATAAGAGAAGGAGGAATTATAGTGTGTTTGGTCTTCCTTCCAATGCAATAGCTGTAAAATATTGTTATAAGTTTGTGGGGTGCTTATAATAACAATGATTTTATTATTTGTACCCCGCCCATTTGACTGGGTTGCCCCAACTACTTTGGGAGGCTTCCAACATATGCAAAAACTCCCCTTCTAATTCCTGGGTGCCAGGCACTGGGTTGAGCATAGTAAAATACAGGCCAAACCAGTCTTTCCATGTCCAGGCCAGCCTGAATGGCTGAGTTACTAAGCAAACCAAGTCATGACCCATCAAAGAAGCCATCAACAAGGCAGAGCCCTGCTTTGGCCACCTACCAGTCTTCCTCTAAGCACTGGAGCATTTTTTAAAAGTGATTACCTGGCCCAGTGGAGGTTAGCATTTGTGGTGGTGGGCCCTGCTAGGTTCCAGATAATTGCCGGACTAAACCTTGTGCTGACACCAGACCTGCTAGGGTCAGTTTACTGATGCACAGTGCTTTGCAAGCTATGACAAGACAGGCGACTTCACAGTAAATGAATGTAGCATTCACTGCAGAAAAGAGCCTTTAGCAATGTGTGATAAGTGGAGTAACTCAGTGATTCTTAATGTGGTGATGGAGATGAGATAAATATGCAAGTGCCTTCATTTTAATCTGTTACATTTGGGAGGGTATGCATATATTTTGTGCAAGCACAATTGCTGGATTCCAAAATGACCCAATGCAAACTGCTCCTCTTGCCCCTTGCTTGAGATCAAAACAAAAAACTGTACAGCGCATTTGTGAGAATGCTGATTTCTACTGCATTACCCTTTGTCTTGGCAATCTCATTTGTTCTTAAGTACCAAAGCAGAGAAATTGAAGTGATATATAACTGGGTTTGGCATTGCCACTATTAACAATGCACAGTTTTCTCACTTTGTTTCATTCACCTTTTGAACTTGCAAAATATTGAAATGTTCAGTGTCTATCTTTCTGTGATCCCGCAGTCTGTAGATTAAAGAATTTAAACAAAGTCTCTCGGAAGCTTCAAAGATGAATAACTGCTTAATAAATATACTTGTAAAATATTCAGGTGGAATGATTTTTTTTTTTAAAAAAAGCAACCAGTCAGGTGAAAGCAGAAACGGGGTAAATGAGTTTTTCTTAATTCATTCCAAATTATGGATTTTTCAGTGTACATTTGCATTTTGTTTGTGGAGTAGTGTGTACGTGCATATATCAGGGACAATTTAGAATGCTTTGCAGGATTATAGTATTTACATTTTCCATTGTGTTTGGCATATTTCATGTAGTTAGAATAACAAACTATCTGCATAGAATACTAATAACACATAATAAAATGTAATGCACACAATTTATAATGTTCTACTTCTAAAACAACAACAAAAAGAAGTTGAATCACATATCTTTATATACTAGCACATCAGTATATTATTACACAACAGTCCAATCTCCATAGTAGTGCAAGATCTGGGGATCCAGGCACTTTCTCCGGGTTTGTGTTTGCTTCGGAAATGTGGCACAGCAGTGACTGTGCTGTGTTTATGACATATCGTTTATGACATATATGTACACATATATACAACCTGAGCCTATGATAGAAGGGCTCCTAGGGTTACACTCCAAGCAGGTCCTGTTTCTCCCATGGCTGCTACATTGGATTCAAACTGCTGGCCCCCATTCTGCTCTGTCCCCCTTTCACTAGCTTGCATACTGCTTCCCAAGATGCAACTATTATTCCTTCAATTTTGGGTGGGCAAAGTTGTTGCCAAAAAAATTGTCAAAAAATGCATTTTTTGAGATTTTTCTATGGAAAATCGGCACTGCTGACAAGGGCTAGCATATGTCTGGATTTCCCCGGACATTTTTTTTTTTTTTTGCCAATTTCCACCCGGACACTGCTGCCGACTGCAGTATGCCAGATATGTCCAGGAAATCCCAGACATATTACAACCCTAGTTCAGGGCTGTTGTGACACTGCAGTCATCCTATCCTTATTTGTATGTTCAAAAATTCTAAACTCACAGTGGCAAACTGGGCCATAGCGCATAATTCAAACATCCTCACCATTTGGTGAACATCATGCTGGTATGTATAATGCCTTAATGATTCATTAATGCTATTTTGGCCCTCAGTAGGTAGCTTTCAGTATGGGACCGCACTCATCAAGAACGATGGAGGGAGTTAGGTGCAGCAGTCATAATACTTTATTCCTAATTAAAAAGGCTAGGGTTAGTGTTTCTCCCCCTCCCTGGTTCATTAAACAATGATGACTGTGGACACATACTCTCAAGGGGACACTTTTTAAAAATATCAGCTTACCAGGATATTTAAAAAAGAAACATGCCAATCAATTAAAAATAGTGAAATAAACGTAAAGGAATAAATCAGTCAGGCAGGTAATTAGCCAAACAATAACCATAAATGCTAATGAGTTTTGAAGCAAATTATTTTACAGTTTCTGGATATTTTACTCCTAAGAGTACAAGGAAATTCTCCTGTGGATGACAACATACACAAACTCCATCAAAATAATGTGTTGTGTTAGAACTGTTGCTTTTAAAAAATCTATGCTTATTATGAATTAGATAATAAATGGGGAAAATGGGGGAAAGTTGCCAGAGACTGAAGAACTGAAGGTGGCACACTCTGATTTCTTGCCACAGGAGAACATGGGTCTTGAAATGTTGGGTGGCCATCTGTCAGGTATGCTTGAGTCCCATCCAACTCTATAGTTCTATGTTTCTGTGCTTCTATCAGGGGAGAACACTCTAACACTACCTGCAGACCAGAGAAAAAAGAGCTACTAACTGCTACCCATCCAAGAACATCAGCAAGGAACATAGGAAGCTAAGTCAGATCACTGGTCCATCAAGTCCAGTATTGTCCTCATTGACTTGCAACAGCTCTCCAGTGTTTCAGACAAGAAACATTCCCAGCCTTATCTGGAGATGCTGGGACTTGTGCATGTAAAGCAGCTGTTCTGCCACTGTAGCTCAGAGGTAGATCACCTGGCCCCCAACTTGATATAAATACACACTTATACCCAGTGCTTTTTCATTGGGTACTCAGGGTACACAGTACCAACATCTTTTTTGTTGTTGTTACAAACAACAGGTGCACCGGCACCTATTTTTCAGGGGGGGGGAGCACTGCTTATACCTCACAACTTAGTTCTACCCTTAAAGATCAGATATCTCTCTCCCTTCCTCCCTATCTTTCTCTCATCTACCCTATCCCTTGCTCCATACTGTGTGTCTTGTAAGGCTGATGGTACTCTCTTTTAATTAATGCCACTCAATCAACTGAATGCCACTTTGGGGAAAACTGTCCAAAAATGGAGGGCTAAAAAATCTAAATAAAAATATAGGGGAGAGTATAAAGTGTAAAGAGATTTCTTGAAACAAAAACAAAAACTAAGAACAGAAGCCATTGATCAAAACAAAACATAATTCCAGAAAGAAAGGTGAAGATAGAAGTCAACTGGTGCTTACACTTACCTCTGCAATGAAAGACTTGGCTGTGGATGGGTTCATTACCAGAATGGCTCGTCTCAGTGTATCCCGGTAGCGGTTCAGCTCTTCAATCCGCAAGGTGGCAAAGAGCCCTGTGATCATTTTATTGATGTTGTTCTCTACTTTCTGCAGTGCTACATCCATTCCCTGCTGAGATACTTTGTCCAAAAACTCTTGTATTCCTCGGATATCTGGGAACATCAAAAGCCCATCAAAATGCTAATTAGCATATAGAAAGACGACAAAACCGATTTTGGCTTATCTGGGAAAAAAGGTATTCTGCCTCATGTCAAGCAACCACCCCCTGAAGGCCACATTAACTTAATATTCATTGGAACCGTTCCTTAGCTATGCTTGTGACATGTCCTAAAGTGCTAATTTGTGTGAAGGAATTTTTAGGCACTGGTTCATTTTGAAAAGAACCATTTTTAAAGGGTATTTAATTATCCCTGGTTGCCGTCCTCTTTTGCCCATCGTATTGTTCCAGATTCTGACTAACCCTATGGAGCTCTGAAAACTATTTCTCATTAAGTGACTCCTGCAGAGAAGAGGGCAATAAGTTATTTTTTAAAAAAACAATAACCTACAAGTGGTTTCATTTCATTTGGATTGAGCCTATAAATCTCATTATAACAAAAACACACCTGCCATTAAAATAAAAAGACTATACTTTATTCAGATGAAAAGTTAGCAACAATTGCATACAGTGGTATCTCGGGTTAAGTACTTAATTCGTTCCGTAGGTCCATTCTTAACCTGAAACTGTTCTTAACCTGAAGAACCCCTTTAGCTAATGGGGCCTCCTGCTGCCGCCGTGCCGTCGGAGCCCGATTTCTGTTCTCATCCTGAAGCAAAGTTCTTAACCTGAAGCACTATTTCTGGGTTAGCAGAGTCTGTAACCTGAAGCGTATGTAACCCGAGGTACCACTGTATATGTTAACTATGAGAGAAGAAAAGAAAGTATGCTATCTAAAGCAAGCTTCTGCCCAAGAGACCTTGCCTCTGGGGGAAAGACTTCCAGAAGTAGGAAAAGGGTCTCCAATGTCTGTTGACCCCTCATAAGCCGTCGGGCTAAGGAATGTCTTGGAGGGAAAGGGCAGAAACATCCAAGGGTTGAATTAAAATACCGTATTTTTTGCTCTATAAGACACACTTTTTCCCTCCTAAAAAGTAAGGGGAAATGTGTATATGTCTTATGGAATGAATACAGGCTGCGCAGCTATCCCAGAAGCCAGAACAGCAAGAGGGACTGCGCTTCTGAGATTCACAATATTTTTTTTCTTGTTTTCCTCTTCCAAAAACTAGGTGGGTCTTGTCGTCTGGTGCATCTTATAGAGCGAAAAATACGGTAGGTAACTGTGCATGCTCCCCATACCCTCCCCAAATCTACACAATCCAGCGCTCCAGGAAGGAGGTGAATTGACATGAGGTTACAGAGAAACCTCATAATTATGGTTAGTATCTTGCATGAAGTAAACACCTTAGAACAGGAGTCACCAATCCATGGGCACAGCTATATTTTCTTAGTGAGTACTGTGGCCACCCTCATAGATAAACCACACTGGCAACCACTTGCCCAGAACACAATTTGAAATTCCTCCAAAGACAAATGGATCTGGATAAGGTTCCTTGAAGATGGAAAGTTTGAAAACGATGGGTGGGATTCACCTAACCAGCCCCATCAGCAGAAGCCCTCACAAGGACTCCTGCTTGTGTATCAGGGTTTCACCTCCCCTTATACCCCTGTACACCCCAACATTGGTTCAGTGAACCCACAGAACAGCATCCAGGGGGGTGAAAAGGGGGATTGTTCCATGTGGCAAGCGGCAATGCTTCCACAGATGGAATGATAGGAAGAGCTTAATGTTGAACTCCACTTGCTGGGTTTAGAAAATTATGGATTTTCTGCAACCTGCATATCTGAGTTAAAATAAAATATAAAGAACTAAAGCCTAAGAGAAAGAGTGGACTTTTCTTTAGGAATCAAGGGATGTAATTGCTGTATTTAGCCACAGATACTTCAGGAAGTTTGAAGTAGTGCAAAACATTGAAGAATGGTTTAATGCTGCTAAAGTGCATGCTCATTCTAAAAATATACTTCCAAAAGATAGTGATGCTTAATTGCAGCTCCTATTTAATGTCTAAATCAGGGAAATTAAATTCAGTCTAATCAGTGCTGTTAGAGGCCTTTTTGGCACTTCAAGGCCAATTTAAGAAGCAACACAATTATCTGAACTGCTACAAATGTGCCTGATTTTAAGTGCACCATAAAAAATATATGCTCCTGCTTTAACCCTTGAAATATATAGCTGTACATGGCTATTCTTGCACTCCTGAGGAGTTATCAGAAATATTGGAAGAACTTTTCAGGTAAAAATACTGTGATTATCTAATACCTCCAGGTGGTATATGATGATCTAGGTAGCTATATCCCAAATGGAGAATTTATGTCCCTCCCCTCCCCCAAAAAAGCAAGTTCAAGGGCTGCAACTCAGTGTAAATTAAATATGTTTAAGAGAATTGGTGCAGCACGGTAGCTGAGAGGCAGAGTTACAGACAGAGGTGAGTGTAAACTCACCTCTGCCATGAATTTACTTGGTAGCCTTAATCTTAGCTTCACATCTGTGATATAGGTATGATATTTATCACCTCCTCTAACACAACAATTTTAAGAATTACAATAATTTATGTAAAGTGCCCCAGGGCCCCCTATAATTGGTGCCTATGCGTCTCTCTGATGCTACTAGGAGAAGAGGAGGATTAAGTCCTATCTGTCATGATCCTAGTCATGAAGAGTAATCAGGATACCAACACAAAAAGAAAGGAGGCAGAGTAATCAGCCCAGTCAATGTTGCAAGATGAAGAGCTGCCAGCTCTGAGTCCTTACCCCAAGCTATAGCCCAGTCCAGTAACTCATTGAACTGGCGGTCCCCAAGGTGGGACCCCCAAGACAACACCCGCCTGAAGTCATATGCTCCCCCAAAATCCACACACCAAGGGAGAACGGACAAAAGTATGTGGGTGCTTAGCCCCACAGAAAAGTCCTTTTAACATTCTTTACTGCTCAGAAATGGGTTATGTCTAGGAAATATAGCTGGGCAGATTCCAATATATGGTTTCAGACAGATTTGGATATTTGTTGGGACAAGTTCTCTTTTCCTTGGGATCTGTCCAAGGTGCTGAAGCACCTCTCTATAACCATTCTTGATGTCCAGTGTATGAAAAAGGGTGAACTGCTGCTTTCAACCTAATAGATCAGGTGACCAAAGGAGCCAAATAGGGTCTGATCTGGTCTTATATAACTTTTGGATCCAGTTTCACTCCTTTGTCTAAGTAATTTGTCATCCTGCCTATGCCAAACTGCTTAGAAACTGCTTTGATCTTTGATGAGCCACCAGCTGTTCCATTCGCTTGCTTCCAAAAATTTAGCCCTGACATAGAATCATAGAGCTGGAATGGACAATGAGAGTCACCTAGTCCAACCCCTTGCAGTGCAGAAATATTTCGCCCAATGTGGGGCTCAAACCCATGACCCTGAGACTAACTCTGAGATTAAAAGTCTCACACATGTTTGAAAAAGCTTAGCTTGACACGTCAATGAAGCTTACCTAACTGTGACGTGAGTATAAACTAAAAGGGCTTGTAAATCTTGCTTTGGCTTTCAGATGAGCTTTACAAGTCCCCTAATTATTCTGTGGCTCAGGGTAATTCCCCAATGTCCACTCATTCTTGCATTCACCCACTTCACCGAGTCCTCCAAATTCCTTTCCCCTGCCTATTAAATATTGGTGCAGCCCAGCTGAACAGCACTCAATCCAATGGAAGAGAGACAGTTCCCAGTGGCCCGTGGGAGTCGTAATTTTTCCAAGGGCTGCTACAATGTCAATCTAGCTTCCAGAGTCAAATGGACTCATAAAAAGAAACTTGAGCTATTTCTGAATTTTGGAGAAAATCTCTGTGTTTAATTCTGAGGCAACTTATGAAGGTTGAGGGGAGGACTAATCAATCACTGGTCATGATACCAATAATAATTAACCTAGGACACACCTGCTGGAAAATTCTATGATGCAAACTGCACTGAAATAAATGAGAGCTGTGCAAGAAGAGTTTATTTAAATGTGCAAGCACTGGATAATCTTGTGGTGAATTGTGGCCTTGTGTTTGCACTGCAACAGTGTTGGCAGTCATCAATCACTTTTTTCCATATGGCTCTTTTTCTGTTTAAAGTCTAAGCCATCCAAAGGGGAAGCTGGGGCTTCTTCCAATCTATCACCAGTGACAGCAAATGAGCAACCATGAGCTTGCAATGTGTTCATCCAAACTTAAGAAAAATGAGTACATGATTCCCAAATGGATAAGTCTACATTCACAATGAACTTGACCAGCTTTGGAGGAAAGGCTGGGGAGGACTATGCTCCCTGATAAGGATGACAAAACACAGCCACAATCTCCTCAGGTTTTTCTAAACCTAATGGGAAACTACAAAACAAAAAAACTGTAAGTAACAGAAAATCCATAGTTACGCACTGAGCATGTGTAATTCAAGTATCCGTCATCAAAGTATACATTTTAGAAAATGTCCTTATATACCATAAGACATATTTTTCCTTCTCATACTACTCCTGAAAATATCATGTAACTCAGTTAAAGGGAAACACACTTCAAAATTTTCCCTGGGTGATTTACGCAAAAGACTCCTTTGTTTCCACTGCTGATGAGGAAAGCTGTTGCATTAACAAATGATGCTGTCCAAATTCTTATCAACAGTGCTTTATGAGCCTACTGCAGTCATCCTTCTTTGAACAGCAATAGCTGCAGTAGCAGGGATCCTTCGTTCTGGAACCGAACTGCACATTGAGGAGGCATAGTTCAAATAGATTCAGAGAAATTCCGTAGATAATATGGAGACCTTGCTGTGCATATTTCCATGAGAATGTTTACTTATAAATTTGATCACCAGCTGCAAGCCACCGAGGGCCCATTCCCAGCCACAGCATGCAGAGTAGCAATTATGTTTCATAATTTAATTTTATTGTGAATTGTATATTTATTTTATTTACTCGTTATATTTATGAGGCACCCAATAAAATAATTTCTCTAGGCACTGTGTATGTTAAAAAAAAAGAATGAAATGTAACAATAATTGCTTCCTTCAGCTGCAGTGATCCAAAGTGGATCTCACTTTTATGAAGAACTACAAAATGCTAAAATAATGAGCAAAAATGGTCGCCTCTTGCCATAAGGGTGGAGGGGAAGTCACTTGAAAATGTGTCCACTGGAGGAAACTTCTATGAAACCAAACCACAGAGTGGGTCCCAAAAAGAACAAGGGGAGAGCCTGCTATATCAGGCCAATGCCCCATCTTGACCAGCATCTTGTTCTCACAGTGACCAACCAGATGTGACCTTTGAGGCAATAGCAAGAGACAGCGAAGGAGATTCCCAGCACACATTACCAAAGGAACCTGCCCTCTCCTCACTTGTGATTCCCAACAACTGACATTCAAAGGGCATACTTCCTCTGACAGTGCAGGTAGAACACAGTGGAGGTGGAACAATCTGCCTGAGTCCTGATTAAGTTGAACCTTAGTTCACCCACATGTGGGTGATCTAATGTTGTTGCTAGGAGCTGGTGTCAGCCAGACCCAATCACCACACCACTCCACCCTGCCCCAGTTTGATTGGAAATTTGACTGGAAACGGAATCAGCCAGTGATAGATGGGGCTGATGGATGCCTCTGCTTCTTCTGCCAGCATATTCTCAGACAGGCTGGGATGGGAGAGGAAGGAACAGTAGCAGCAACTTGATTACCAGAGCAGAATTTATTTACCTTTGAGGCAACAGCAAGAGACAGCGAAGGAGATTCCCTGGACACATTACCAACAGAAATATAGCTAAGTAAACAGGGTCTAGGTGAAAAAACCTAGATTGTCCATCTCCATCTAAGAATAACAGCTGATTAAGAGGGCAATGCACTTTGATATTGCCAGGATATCTTATGATGAGAGGAGTCCCAGACTTTCAGATTGAAGGCACCAGAGACTCACCAAGTCTCACATAAACTATTGTAGGTAGAATTGGGTCTCTGGAGATATTCTAAAAGCAGCTATCTTTAGTCCCAACTGCACACACACTACTTCTTGCACATACCAAATTCATAGTCACATTCTATGTAAGGGCAGATTGACTTAACTTCCAGTCATGGGCATATCTTTATGCCAAATATGCCAAAATATGGTACATATTGGATGGAACACAAGTAAGGAGAACACTGTTGCACTCAGGCCTACTTCAGGGCTTCCCATAGAGATCTAATTACCACTGTGAAAACAGGATGCTACTTAGATGGGCCTTTGGTCTGATCAAGCAGGGCTTTTCTTAAGTTCTCAAGGAGCACACACAGCACTGAAAAAAATTCATGCTAATTATTTCCCTTGACTCTGCAATGGATACATACTACGTACTCTCTGACATCTTCTGTTTTATTCAAACAGCTAGCTTCCTTACTAGTAGAAGACAGATGGACATTTATTTTATTTCTGTGAGCTGTTTCAAATGGTGCCAGGTGCTAAATCAGAGCAGGATACACAGACACATTCAAAGGTCTTCCGAACACGCACATAGACATTCACAAACTCTTAAGTATTTTGAATGTGGTCATCAAAAAGCAGCATTGGTAGAAGACCATATGTGTTTGAGCTCTTCTGAAATGGTGCTACCATCTTCTGCATTATATCCTGGGAAAGCTGGCTTATAATGGGGTTTATTTAGTATGGTGCTTAAATGTTAGTTTATCTTGGGAGATTTTATTGGTGGAGCTTTAACACTGTCGATTCAACCCATAAAACCTTCTACTGCTTATGGTTTTAACTCTTAGAGATTCAGAGAAATTCTCCCGACACAAGTTCATTCATTTTAACAGCGCTGTGTTAACCAGCTGTCTTTGGGAATGGCTAAAAGTTTTCATTGTATATATGACATACACTTTCTCACTCCTTGCTTTGCGGGGTCAGATTCATGTTACATATACAGTGGTACCTCAGGTTAAGAACTTAATTTGTTCTGGAGGTCTGATCTTAACCTGAAACTGTTCTTAACCTGAAGCACCACTTTAGCCAATGGGGCCTCCTGCTGCCGCTGTGCCATCGCCGCACGATTTCTGTTCTCATCCTGAAGCAAAGTTCTTAACCCGAGGTAATATTTCTGGGTTAGCAGAGTCTGTAACCTGAAGCGTATGTAACCTGAAGCGTATGTAACCCGAGGTACCACTGTATATTGAGCAAAGGAAGGTGGCATCAGTGGAATTTCCTCCCTGCTGAAATATGAGATGCCTCATTTGTATTGCCATTCCACTAGCTCTTGAAGACACACTTGAACTTCCTGATCAGAATGCAATACAATTTGAGAAACAAAACTCAAGTTTACTTTATAAGTATTCTTCGTTGCAAACAACAGACAACTATGGGGTGGTGTTGCCTACCTGACCTCCCATCACTGGTCTCACTTCAGCTAATTTATAGAAGTTTTTATATCGGGACAGTGTACAGCAGTATAAGCACAACAACAACAAAGCCCATTAAAAATACTTTAGCTCGCCAGGAAGGAGAGGGGTGAGGCACTGGTAATGCCAACATGATACAAATGCACTGGCAAGAACACCAGATTGGCTCCACCAGTGTGCTTGCACCATGCTGATCTCATCACTGCTGCCTTGCCCCTCTAGCTTCTAGCAAGCCACAGTGCTTCTGGTGACAGGTCAGGTAAGTGCCGCTGCCCTGCCCCACTGACTGATACTGCTTGTAAGCCTCCTATGGGCTTCTGTTATTGCTGAAAATAATAATAAATAATAATAATAATAATAATAATAATAATAATAATAATAATAATAATAATAAAATTATTTATACCCCACCATTAGGCTGGGCTTCCCCAGCCACTCTGGGCAGCTTCCAACAAAATATTAAAATACAGTAATGCATCAAACATTAAAAGCTTCCCTAAACAGGGCTGCCTTCAGATGTCTTCTAAAAGTCTGGTAGTTGTTGTTCTCTTTGACATCCGGTGGGAGGGTGTTCCACAGGGCGGGTGCCACTACCCAGAAGGCCCTCTCCCTGGTTCCCTGTAACTTGGCTTCTCACAGTGAGGGAACCGCCAGAAGGCCCTCAGCACTGGACCTCAGTGTCCAGGTAGAACGATGGGGGTGGAGATGCTCCTTCAGTATATCCTTTACAGATGGAGCAAAATTGAATAAAACTGAATAAAAGCAAGTGGGAATCTGCAACAATTTGCAAAGACTGTGATGAGAACAAGCCTAGGCAATCTTCAAAATCTCCCAACCCGCTTTTGCCCTCTGGCACAACTGCAAGGGCAACCCCTTTAGAAGCTTTTGCTTCAATTGTTGATATAGCCATAGTTTGTCTGAACCCTACAAGCTTTGGTTACTCTAAACTGTGGTTAGTGAAAACAAGCCGACCTCAAACCATAGCTTGTTTAAAGAAAGCATACTTGAGAGGAATGCAAGACTCAAATGCTCATTTGAACTCATTGTCATCCTAACAAACCATAGTTTATCAATGGTATTCTAGCAGACCCAATGGCAACACCATGTTGAATCCAGACTAGAATGTCATTCTAGACATTAACAGCAGGCTTAGGACGCATCATTCCATTCAGGGGTGATCATAGCATTGCTAGTCAACCCATGTCAGAAAGAAGCCAACTTTGCAGGGGAGTTTGCCAAGGGCTCTCCCAAACCTGAGTCTGGCTGTGATCAGCCATCTCTTTCAAAAGAAACAAACACTTTCCAAAGACAATGCAAGACAGTGACAGAGGTCAAAGCAGCAACAAATAAAATGCAAAATGCATATGCATCTTGCTATATTTTTTTTGGTGGAATAATATGAATTAATGCAAGGAAATAGTTCAGTGATAAACTGTATTAATTATATGTTTATGGAGGCAGAGTGAAGTAAATGAGTATGTTGGAACTTGGCAAGAAGCCAAATGAGTAATAAACAGCTTTAAGATAGTCTGGAGACAGCCTAGAGAATATTACAGTCATCAAACAGCCACAAACAGCCCCTGGAAAATTATAAGTATTTGCAAACGATTAAGGGCCATGGGATATCTTTATGGATTTTTATTAAAATTGTGTTTCACCTTTTAAAGATGTGTATGATACCAAATCTCCTTGTCAATTCCACTACTGGCCAGCTCATCCTCCCATCTTTAGACTATCTTGTTTATTTGTTTTATATTGTTTTAACTTGGATCACCCGGAGGGCAAGCTTGCAGGTGGAGAATAAGTTACATGGAGAATAACAGAGAGCCTTTGACGTACAACAGCAGAATCCATTCAAAAACATGATTGTGACATGCCATCTGAAATATGATGGCTATATGAACTTCCAGGTATAGAGGCAATATGCCTTTGTTTCCCAGTTGGTATGGCACATCAACAGGGAAGGCTTCTTGCATCTACATCAGACATCCCCAAACTCGGCCCTCCAGATGTTTTGGGACTACAACTCCCATCATCCCCTAGCTAACAGAACCAGTGGTCAGGGATGATGGGAATTGTAGTCCCAAAACAGCTGGAGGGCCGAGCTTGGGTATGCCTGATCTACATCTTGCTTTTTCCCCCATTTTTTTTATTCATTTTATAACACAAATAAACAATACAAACAGAAATACAAACAAATTCTTGTCTTATTCTTATTTTTTCTAAACATTGTTAGGTGAGCTTCCCCAAGTCCTCCCTATCTGATTTTCATTTTACCTCATCTTTAGCAGTTTCATATATCATAATTTTTAACCATTTTTTATCACACTTACTTTTACCATAAAAATCTTCACATTTTATCATTTACAAATAACACTACAATATTTTAAAATACACGATTTTTTACTTCTAACCCTACAGCCTATATCAACTTCCAAAGCTATTCTAAGAATTAAATATTAACACATTTTTTCAAATATTCTTTAAACTTCTTCCAATCTTCTTCCACCGTCTCTTCTCTCTGGTCGCTACATCCTGCTTTTGGGCTTCCTACTCGCCACTGTGGGGAACCCTGGTTTGGATGGATCTTCATATCCTAACCAACAGGGCTCTTCATATGTTATGTTCACCATTGTTTGAAGTTGGCTTGCTTCAATCAAGTAAAAGCTAACCACAGTTTGTCCAGGTTCAGACAAACTGTGGTTAGTAAAAAATGGGATTTGACACTTCTGATCCCATGCTAGGAGAGAATAGAGCACATGAGCCTGTGGCTCACCTAGTTTCATTCCTATAATGATAAACCATGCAGCCAGTGATTTTTGAACAGCTGTTTAGAAGTTGTACAAGTGTTACAAATTGACATTTGGAGGCCATCAGGCTGGGGAAGGCTGCAGAAGCATCAAGCAACAAGGTGCTCTTATTAGTAGGGGGAATCTTCCTGAACTTTTACCCTGCAAATTAGACTCCTAAACAAGGAAATTCAGCAGTTATTGCTGGTCTCCAAATGCAGGCATTCAGAGAGGAACAAAGGATGCAGTTGGTCCATCTACTGCAGCTCAGTATTGTCTACACTGACTGATAGTGGCCTTTCCAAGCCAGAGATAAAACACGGGACCTTATGAATGCAAAGCCGGAAGCAAAGAGAGAAGGCAAGAGGATAAAGGAGCAAAACTGCAGACGAACACAGTTTTTCTACCCTTGATGTTGCATGGAAAATGGCAGGAGAATTTAAAATAATACATAGCCGATGTAACAGAAAATGAGAAATGAGACAAAATAGGTTGTGTTGGAAAATATTTTATCTCTTTCACCTTTTGACAAATGCATGGATCACTTTTGCCTGTCTTAGCACCAATAAAACATTAAAAATAAATGTTTTCAAACCGTGATAATGGCTGTCTTTGAATCTGAGGCCTGTGGAATGCATAGACAGTAAAATGGCACAAACCCCACAATTAAGGCTTTTTTTATATGATTGATTGGTTTCTTCATGATGAATTCACTCCCCTGGCAAAGGGCACAAATTCAACTGTGTTCTTGCCAAGCATAATCAGAAAGCAAGCAGTCTGTTAGAGAAAAATACCAAAAAGTCAGTCTTCCTTAAAAAAAATGTGTTCAGGAAAAAATCTGCAGCACAGGAATAAGATGGATTCTACTCACTGTGGCCCAAAACAGATTACCAAGTAGTAAATTATTCCCCCGCCCCAGTGGATTTGCTTTGTGTTGATTGAAGTGTATTAATAAATCTTTGCTGCCATGGATTCTAAAGAGAGCTGCATTTTCAGATCTTACATTATTTTAGATACATTTTACAATTGTTCTTATATGTTTTGTAAGAGATTTAAATGTTGGCAGATGTCTGAAGTATTTTGCTGGAGAGTTTGAAATCTCTGAATTTAGGGCTCTGTGTGTATGTGCTGCATGGAGAAGGGGCTGGGTGGGTGGGAATCAACTGGTCTTGATTTCAAGGTTTAAACCAAACATTTTATGGCAAGGAAAACCAAACTTGGATACAAACTTGGATGCATCCCTGGAACGTCTCATCATTCAGGGAACTGAGCTGAGATTATGTGATGCATAAATGGGGAACCTGTGGCATTCCAAATATTGCTGGATTGCAACTCTGATTATTGGACATACTGGCAGGCAGTGTTGGTTATTCAACAACATCTGCAAGGCCGCAGGTTCCCTACTTTGGAGAATTTTTTTAAACCCCTTTTCGCATATCTTGATGTTTGCATATGCACACCACCAATATTTTTCTATCATTTTATTTTTTAATCATTGGTCACAGAAAATATTGTTGTTTCCTGGGTTGCTGTGCTATAATCATTCTTTTAAGGATTAGTTAAAATAATTAACATTCTTTATACTCCCCTGTGTGTGTGGAAAGTAATTGCAGTTTTAAAGGATCTCAGATTGCTTAGAGTAGCTGTTGCATTTAAAACGAGCCCTTAAGGGTATGTTAAAGAACATGTCTTTATATGGGTGAAAGCATTTTTTTTTGACACTATTATCAAACTGTTAGAAGTGAAATCCTAGTAATAAAATTTGGAGGTTGCTGAATTACCAAACTGCCATTTGACACAGAAACTAATGGAAATGTGTAAGTGTGTGTATGCATGCATGTGCACTCATCAAAATCATATTTGTGGAGAATCTTCATTTAAAAAAAGTTAGCTTCAGAGGCTGAATGGCAATTCAGCCGAGGGCTTTGCAGGCTTAAAAGTAAACACTCCAGAAAAAGAATGATTATGAAGAAATAGAAAGGGGTTTTCTTTTATTTAGGAGGTTGCCTTGTGCTGTGACAGATCATTGGTCTATCTAGCTCAGAACTGCATGCACTAACTGGCAATGGTTGGTTCTCCAGGGTTTTAGAAAGTGAACCTTGTTACGATATGAGAGCAACGCAGCTGCAAACTGCCAGCTCGATGTTTACATCACATGATGTGGCTGACTGTGGGAAAGAATGTTACAGTCAGTTCACAGGGCGATTCACCGGAATTTGCTCTGTGTGTAATATGAGACCTTCCTGTTGCGTTTGTAAAGGAAGTTTGAGTGACTTGCTAGACGGAGTCTGAACTGATCGGACATGTTTTCTGTAGTGCTGTAAAGTCAGAAATAAAGAGATGTAAATAGATTTCTGACTACAGTGGTGCCCCGCAAGACGAATGCCTCGCAAGACGGAAAACCCACTAGACGAAAGGGTTTTCCGTTTTGGAGGTGCTTCGCAAAACGAATTTCCTATGGGCTTGCTTCGCAAGACGAAAATGTCTTGCGAGTTCCTGCTGGGTTTTTTTCCTCCCCCCCTTTTTTCCCAAGCCGCTAAGCCGCTTATCAGCTGATCCTAAGCCGCTAAGCCGCTTAACAGCTGATCCGCTAAGCTGCTTATCAGCTGATCCGCTAAGCCGCTTAACAGCTGATCCGCTAAGCCGCTTATCAGCTGATCCGCTAAGCCGCTAAGCCGCTTATCAGCTGATCCGCTAAGCCCGCTAAGCCGCTAATAGCGCTAATCCGCTAAGCCGCTAATGGGCTTGCTTCGCAAGACGAAAAAACCACAAGACGAAGAGACTCGTGGAACGGATTATTTTCGTCTTGCGAGGCACCACTGTATCTTCTTTCCCTGCTAGGGAAGCAAGGAGGGAGGGGTGTGCATTTTCCACGCTGGGAAATGTCGCCTATCGAGATCTACCCTGGACTTGCGGGGATTGCAGCCAGGGAGGTCACCAGTAAACAAGCTCGAGAGCCTGGGAGAGCTGCCAGCCCCTCCCGTTAAGGCTTGTTTTCCAGCAGCCCTACATGCCCTATTTGAATTTCACCCTATTTAACTTCTCACCCCCATCACTGTGCTTTGTATTTTGATAAGTCAATGTTTGTTGTAAGCCACTTTGAGCACCGCTCTCTGTGGAAAAGTGGCATACAAATAAAAACCAAATGAACCAATCAATTGGTGTCTGGAGTTAAGGGAAGGTTTTCACCCATCTGAATCCTATCACAAGCGAGACACGCTGAGAACAAAGCTAGCTTCTGTCTGCAAAGCCTTATATTTTAACGTGATGTTCGCCGCTAGCAAATCCATTCTCAAATCGGTGCCCTCCAGAAGTTGTTGGGCTACAACTCTCATCATCCTTTTCCATTGGTCATGCTGACTGGGACTGATGGGAGTTGGAGTCCATCACTATCTGGTGGGAGTGTTGTTCTAATGTGTGACACAGAAGCTGACTATATTGGAAACATTTGTTGAAAAGTTAGATGTGTTAAACATTTCCCACCAATATGATGATGACCCCTATCCTATTATGCTAACTTATTTAGAATGGATGCTCCAATTTCTATTAGGCAAATGTTTTTATTTGTTTCCCATACTCATCACAATTTAACGTTTCATTTGAAATGCACTGTCAATGGACGATATTGCTTATATGTGGATCTGAAGTGAGCTTTCAGAATCATTTCCCTTTCAGCCAGCTAATTAGGACTTATATGGAAATAATAGCATCTTTCGAAGGCTTCTATTTTCTTTGCTGGCAAGATAATTTTAAGTAGACTGGAGTCTTCTATCAACCAGAAATAATAAGAACTGTTCTCTTTTGCCCCCTTAATAAATCAAATGAATAGGTCCAGTTGCATTCAGACAGACTTTTTGCTATTTTACAAAGCAGAACAGAATGCAAATAACACTTTGCACTGCAGAAATACATAATTCCAAATATAAATTAGGCCCCATCACTTCTCTAATGAAAGGCAATCACTGATAGACAAGATAAAAGTCAAATGCAATTCCAGTGTATTGAACTTAAAACCTATGACATTGATAAATGGATATGCAAATGAATGCAGTACCTTTGTATAATGTGAGGTATTTGGATGAGCATAATATTTATTCTGGATGCAAGCCCAGTTTTATTGTAGTGAGATTCACTGTAAACACCAAAAAGCTTATTTTCCTCATGCAGCAAGAATATTGCTGGGAATAATTTCAGTAATGCCAGCTAAGTATTTTCTTTAAAACTGAGAAATTAAATAACGTGAGCAAAGAAGGTGCATTATTTCTAATAAAGGAAATGTAAACACAAGTCTTCTTATTACCAATATGTAATTCAGTCTAACAATGTTCACTTTAAAAACAAAACACTGCCATCTTTTTGGTGCCAGGAAAAGAATTCCCTCCCCCAATATGATCCAGCTGTGTTAAGGCTTTATAGCAGTGTCTCTGAGGGCTGCTGATAAGTTTTTTGTTTGCTTGCTTTCTGTTACAGCTGCTGTTGTTTTAGGTATCGATTTGTTGTTAAATTTTGATAGCCATTGGTGTGCGTATTTTTTTAAAAAGAGTAGTGTGTGTTTGTAAACATGATTGTAAGACACATAGAAACTGCCCTGTATTAGAAGAAGAGTTTGGGTTTGATATCCCGCTTTATCACTACCCGAAGGAGTCTCAAAGCGACTAACATTCTCCTTTCCCTTCCTCCCCCACAACAAACACTCTGTGAGGTGAGTGGGGCTGAGAGACTTCAGAGAAGTGTGACTAGCCCAAGGTCACCCAGCAGCTGCATGTGGAGGAGCGGGGACGTGAACCCGGTTCCCCAGATTACAAGTCTATCGCTCTTAACCACTACACCACACTGGCTCTCAACTAACAAATTGTTGTAGGCAACCACTTGCCTCAAAAGACAATGGTGTGCACCACTGGGGTTGAAGTCAAACTGCCAGAGAATCACAGTTCCTGCTGTTGCTGCAGAGACTGGTAGCTCATAACTCCTGCCTCCAGCATTGTTTTTGCTGTATTAGTAGCACCACAGTGATCTCTCCAAGGTGCAAGCCTGGGCAGTGTGTATGAAGGCCCTGCACTGCCCAGATGACAAGACCCCCCCCCCCTATTGGCATCGCTGACGTGGTCTAAAAGGAAAGCAGAGCAATTCATTTGGAACCAGCTTGGCTGCAGGTATTGCCAGACAGAGGTGTACAAGACGCCATCCAACCGTTTTGGGGACTCCACTCCAGATATGCGTAGGGTTTACTCCTTAGCCTTTTCTTTTCCCAATGATGTCCCTGGAAGTCTAGGGTTCAACTCACCACTCAGGCATAAAACACACTGGGTGATTTTGGGCCAGTTGCTGTATTTCAGTCTAACCTATCTTACAAGGTTGTTTTGAGGGGGAAAGCTGGACAGGAGAACCAAGTATGCCACCTTGGGCTTCTGGGAGGAAAGGTGGGATATAAATAAAATAAAAATAAGTCCCATTACAATATAATCTGTGCAAACAGTCCCTTCCTAATGTTATTTTAACCTGGAATTGAGGTTCAGTGAGATCAACAGGGGTCAATGTGCACATACAGTGGTACCTCGGGTTAGGTACTTAATTCGTTCTGGAGGTCCGTACTTAACCTGAAACTCTTCTTAACCTGAAGCACCACTTTAGCTAATGGGGCCTCCTGCTGCTGCCATGTCGCTGGATTTCTGTTCTCATCCTGAAACAAATTTCTTAACCTGAAGCACTATTTCTGGGTTAGCGGAGTCTTTAACCTGAAGCGTATGTAACCTGAAGCGTATGTAACCTGAGGTAACCTGAGGTAACCTGAGCTGTATTGTAGCTATGCATTTGATGAGTTAGAATCATAGAATCATAGAATCATAGAGTTGGAAGAGACCACAAGGGCCATTGAGTCCAACCCCCTGCCAAGCAGGAAACACCATCAGAGCACTCCTGACATATGGTTGTCAAACCTCTGCTTAAAGACCTCCAAAGAAGGAGACTCCACCACACTCCTTGGCAGCTGTGCCTTATTCAGTAAAACACTCAGGGTCCATTCTCAATAATACTTGTTATCGTTATTTCCATTATCTGAATGAGCTTCAGTACCACAAGCTTTAATCTTCAGAAGGGAAGCATTTCACAATGAATTCACTGTGGCTCTCTTCCTAGCAATATGAGTAGAGGCACTGACAGGCTCCTGGGAGACCAGTATCCAGCCAGGCTTGGCTGGAATGACATTGATGGGTTGTATAGGTGGCAAGGGGACTCCACGTGACTATTTTATCTTATGTCAGAAGTTGAACAAGAATGTGTTTTTTTCTACTTTAGGTATTTCTTTCGAATGTTACCATCACTCCATCTTGGTATGTAAGTCTTGTTAAACAAAGCATTCCTACCACTCAGACCTTTCAAATGATAGAGTCGGTGTAGATTGGTTGAGCAATATTGGATTCTTGTGATGAAAATATGTGAGCTCTGTTGCTTAGCTATGTGACACCAATGATTTGCTTATATATACTGACATCCTACATGTATTAATTTAAGTATGAAGTAATCAGTGAACCACATGTACAGTTCCTACCTCCCTATTAATTTTATTCAAAAGATTTCTTAACCACCCTTCATCATAAGGACCCAGGTCAGGTTAGAACAATACACTGTCCAAATATAAAAAACAGATGAAATAGTTACAATTATAAAAACAAAATAAAAAACCAATTGCAGCCAGGACAGAACAGCATGCTTGACTGATGTATCCTGACATAATATCATGACCAGGAATTTTAATGGTTCTCAAAGTTTATACCAGCTTAAAATTACAATATAAAGTAGCAAAACAGCAGGATCCTGCTCCTTTCTATATTTTATCTTCTTCTTCCATCTTTTTAATGGAATCAGATAATGCTAGAAGAGCCACCAAATTGATAACAAGAAGCAGATTTGCTGCCCAGCTTCAAGCAATACAAAGTTTGAAGATAACCAACTACAGCAAACCTGCTGCTCTCCAGATGTTGCTCATCTACAACTCCCATCATCTATGACCATTTGCCAGCCTTGCTGGGGATGATGAATGTTGTAGTCCAATAACATCTGGAAGGCCACAAGTCCCCATCTCCGACTACATCATATATAAAGGTAAAGGGTAAAGGGACCCCTGTCCATTAGGTCCAGTCGTGACTGACTCTGGGGTTGCGGTGCTCATTTCGCTTTATTGGCCGAGGGAGCCGGTGTACAGCTTCTGGGTCATGTGGCCAGCATGACTAAGCTGCTTCTGGCAAACCAGAGCAGTGCACGGAAATGCCATTTACCTTCCCACCAGAGTGGTACCTATTTATCTACTTGCACTTTGACATGCTTTCAAACTGCTAGGTTGGGAGGAGCAGGGACCGAGCAACGGGAGCTCACACCATCACAGGGATTCAAACTACCAACCTTCTGATTGGCAAGTCCTAGGCTCTGTGGTTTAACCCACAGCGCCACCTGTATCCCTTTTACATCACATATACTGCCATCTAAATTGACATTTTACAGTCAATTTCCTCATACTGACACAAAGACACTTCATAAATACTGCAAAGATGGGAGCTAGATGAAAGTTGGGTCATTTTGTACTTTTGTCAACTTTATTTTAAATTGGCTCTAAAGAGGAAAGTTAAAAAATAACCTGGTTTGGCTGGGATGTTGATTCATTTTTTCTTGCAGACTGTTCCTGTCTGAACAACATTCATACGTGACATGATATAAGAGTGGGGGAATGCTCTTCTTATTTTTTTCAATGTAATCATTATATTTTGAAATACAGGTGTTAAAACTAAAAAAGTGAATATTTATCTCTGTTACAGCTGGTTGCAAGCTTACCTCAAGACAAAACACAGGCTGAGCTATGGAGACAGTGAAGATGGAGTACAATAAACCCATATGGGCAAAATATGTAGATATTCCAAAACAAAGGCAGAATCATTCACACAGGATGGCTATTTTTCTAAGTTAGAAAATCAAATAAAAGGCACCCAAAATGCTTTCTTAGCATCACATATGAAAAAAAAAAATACCCTTAGCTACTCCATTTGGCACTTATCAAAGGAATTATCAAGGAAAGCCATAAAAGTTGATGGCTTTCAGAAAATGCAAAGGGCTGTGGGTTTTTGTTTTTTTACATTTTTAATTCTAAGGATTATGTGAAATGCTAATGCTGTCATAAAATGCTTAGAGAGGGATGTAATCTAGTGGAAGATTTTAAGGATCTTAATGCAATTGCGTTTAATAGTATTACACAGATTTGATGATAACAATTACCCCTTACATACACAAAGAGAGACACAGAGTAAACACTTACCGTACTCGCTATCATAGAAAATGATGAACTTCTGCCAGGCATATTCTGTGACCACCCTCAAGATAACATCATTGATGTAGACAGGTGGGCGTACAAAGAGTGTGTAGTCATCATTCCTGTTGCTCCTGGTGGTCCCACAGCCACTCCTTGGAGTCCCAGCTGTTGACCGCTGTATGAAGAGGTGAGGGATGTGCATAGCATCTGCCAAGGACTGGAGGGATCCTGCTGACGTACAGCCAATGGAGCTGACAAGAGCCAGGATGCCATGGTTCATGAGATCACAGCCTGCAAGAAAGAACAATGATATTCAAGTTGAGAAGGAGAGCTCCAGTACACGCAGAGAAAACAACTTTTTTAAAAAAAAAAAAATTATCCTGCTGAAAATATATATAAGGAAGGCCTTCGCGCAACATCTTCAGTCAAGTGAGAAGAGGCTAGAGAGTTGCCATAAATTCAATAATCTTGTCTCCTCTAAAAACAGCCCATTCCAAGAGTCTGCATGGTGCCATAAAAGCCATGAGCCTTGTCCATTCATTCCAAACTGCCAAACATATTACTGTTAATGAGAGCTATATGACTGCCCATCCCTCACGGCCTGGAAGCAGGACACAGCCAGTGAAGGAGCTACATCTATAAATATAGCCTTCTGAGGACTCTTACAGACATTAGCAACAGAATCCAATATTAAATTAAACAGAGTTCCTGGGGAGATAAATACCTCTCAAAGTCCAACATGCAAGCTCTGGGAGTAGGATATCTGCATTACATGCAGAGAGATTTTGAAGGCATAATGGCTCAGAGTAGCTGTCAGCTTTCAAAGGAAGATTATGTATGCATATTTGTCCAGAAAGAGCCAAACGCTGAATTCCTTTGGTGCAGTAAAGGAAATGAGAGACAGGGTGCTTGATCTAGACCTTCATCTTCTGTAGAGGGCAGTTCACAGGCCAGAGGTATATAAGCCCATTTAAGTGGGACGCCATGAAGTAGCCAGTTAAATTGCTCTATAATTCAGACATCCTGAGAATTGCAGAGGTGGTATTACGGTAAAGGTGGAAGACTGTATTATACAATTCAGTGTTGCCATTACAGGAAATTGGGGGGGGGGGGAGACAGTCTTGTGATACCTTAAGGCAGGCATGGCCAAACTTGGCCCTCCAGATGTTTTGGGAATACAATTCCCATCATCCCTGACCATTGGTCCTGTTAGCTAGGCATGGTGGGAGTTGTAGTCCCAAAACAAGTTTGGCCATGCCTGCCTTAAGGCATGGGTGGTGAATGTCAGGATTTGGGAGCAAAATGCAGCACTCCAAGCCTCTCTACAGGGCCCTCAAGATTGTACCCAAGCCATGTCTAATTACTAAGCTGCAACCCTTCCCAGTCCAACTTTGCTCTCTCAAATGCTTTTGCCTGGCTGCTGTCATATCTGTTCTTCTGCCCACTTTTGGCTCTGGTCCTGCATTCCATTGACAGGGGGCTGCCAGGAAGTGACCCATGAGGAAATGTGGCCTTCAAACTGGAGGAGGTTTCCCATCCTTGCCCTAAAGCCTAACCAATTTATTGAGGTAAAAGCCTTTGGATACTAGAGCCACTTTATCAGCTACATAAAGAACAAGGAGAGCAGTTCAATCTCCCATGACATTTTCATGTTGATGTGAAAGGTACCATTCCATTAGGTTCAGCCTCAATCAGGACCAGAGTTTCCTCTCCCTCTATTGCCCTTGCTGTTGTGAATGGTCTTGCATACATTTGAGTTGTATATGGAAATGCCACAGACTATACTTTTTGCATTTTGTGGAGTTTTGGCTTCTCCACTCTCACCCCCCCCCATATGCTTATTTCCCAATCAAGGAAAACACAACATTGATCTAATTAACTGGACACTAGTCTCATGGAAAAAAATAAATCAAAGTAAACCTCTTATCCCAAGAGGTCGCAAGATTCTGCTTTATGTATGACAATGTATTCCACCTGCATGGATGAGAATTCATGTGTTACACAGTTAAGTGACAGCTCCAGGTTCAGTTGTGGGCATTTCCAGTTAAGCTCTGCTTGAGAGTCTAGAGAGCCACTGCCATTCAAAGCAGGCAAATGAACAGTATACTCCATGGACCAATGGCTACACTCACTATAAAACAACTTCAGCAATGTTAAAGGAGTAGTATGATTCCTCATACCACTCCTCTATCATTCCAAACAAATCACCAGCTTAAGCCTTCGTTGCCTCTTTAATGTTCTACTAAGAACATTTCCATGTGGCTGGAATGAGTCTTGTAATCTCTCTCCCTGAGGCCACTCTGAGATTGATTTGGTGCTATATATTTTCACTAACCACATGTCAAACATTAAAATGGCGATCAAGTGGTAGATTGACATGAGAAGCTGCTCCAGATTCAGCATAGCAATTTCACTCATTGCTCTCACATGGATACCATGAGAACTCACAGTATATGTGTGATATATCCAATCCACCCTACTGCATCATATAAAGGTCATGAAAAACTGCAAGGCTTAAAATACACATACAAACACACACACATGCCGTGCACACACACACACACATGCACACACACACACCACAGGAAACATGGAGTTGTTTACGCAAAAGGTAACACCTTGTAACTAATGGTCCAGTTAATGAAGGCTGAGCAGCAGTAGAAAAACTTGAAGTGCTATACTAATGACATCCACATTAATACCAGAGGTGTTTATCATGATTAATGCTAGTGCAATTGATAAATATCAAAGGAATTAATAATGATTAAGCCCATAATTTTGACGCATTACCCCTGTGAGAAATAAGCAGAGGGTGAAGTGTTTATGTTGGCTTTCTAATGGAGTTAGAAGTCCGAGTGAGGAAGCACTGCAACTTTCTCAAAGTAATTACACAGTAGCCAAGGTTTTCCATGCCCAATTTATGCTTGGCCATCAACATGGGCAGCTGACCTATGCTTCAAGATTCAGTATGGCCAACTAAACATCTAATGAACTGCCACTTTAAGCTGTTGCTTTCATGTATATATCTGCTTTGGCCAAGCATATATTTTGATGTCATTACTCATTTTTGAGAAACTTTAGCAGGTGCTGTTGGTATGCAAATACTGTACCTGGAAGGACTTGTTCTGAGGTGGAGCGTAAGCCTGCAACTAGTTTTCTATGCCAGGGGTTCAATGAGTCCTAGCACATTAGGTGCATTAAAAGTGGAATGTCCTGGAGCTGGCATAGGCAAACTACAACTCCCATCATCCCTGACCACTGGTCCTGTTAGTTAGGGATGATGGGAGCTGTAGTCCCAAAAAATATGGAAGGCCGAGTTTGCCTATGCCTGTCTTGGGAGTATAGGCTGTTTGTTCACCATGGGTAAATATATCTGAACAAATGATGCTTTCTTATAGTTTGTCAAATCATTGGTCCATTTAGTTGAGTTCTGTCTCTGTGATGACAACGTGTGGGCTCAACATATGGGCTGGATTTGTGGCAGGTGTTGGGGGGAGGACAGCGGGAAATGCCTCATTGTCTTTACACTGGCTTCTACAAGCACAATATAATAGACATTTTAAAACTTAGTGAACATAACTAGTTAGGGCTTTTAATTTAATTGGGTCTACTGTGAGTAAAACGCAGCTGAACACCACTCAAAATATCCCTGTTATTTCTCCCAGTGTAGCCAAAGTGAAACCCTCCATTTGATGTTGGACTACAACTTCCATCATCCCTCCCAGCATTAACCATGCTGGCTGAGGCTGATTGGAGTCAGAGTTGAACAACAGTGGGAGGGCACCATGTTGGCTATCTCTGTGCTAATGACCCATAAATTGGTTGGGTGGCTCAAGGAACTCAAGCTACATGCACAGGACATCTTAGCAGATATGGACAAGGCCTTATATGAAATCATGGAGTCTGATTGAAACCAAGTATGGAAAACAATACAGAATTGAAACTATGTATGTAACGATTTCCTTGAATGCCAAAATCTTCCTATTCAGAAAAACTTGCCTCCGTGTTTTGCTTTGGTATCAGTTTGCTACAATCTTTGTTGGTCTGTGTGTGGTGGTGGGGAAGAGTGTCATCTTCACTTCTAATAATATACACATAACTGCATGTACACACATTCACAGGCATTGCACCAAACTCTAAACATTGCACTTTCCCAAATAAGCCAGAACAGGGCATTTACCACAGTGTCTCATTTTCTTCCCTCTTACATTTTGCATTTTTATTACAGCAACTGATTAACACTAACTTGCTCTTGTTAATTATTCAACATCTAGGCTACATTTCTTCTTCGCGACAATGAAAACAAAACAAAAAAGATGAAGCAGGCTATACTTTTTAGTCTCTTTATATTTATCCCCTCCATCTCATTCTCATGGGGAGAATCTTGTATTATCTAGGTTGCCAATCCATCTGGGAACAGCCATATCCCAGATTTTACACACACACACACACACACACACACACACACACCCTGGATCTAGAAATAGATCAGAGGAGACTGAGTATTTGATATTATAAAGCCCTGGTTTGGGTGGTTTTTTTAAATATAATAAGACTATCTGCTTTATAACCTAACCTTGTGGTCTCTTTATTATATATTTTGTTTTTGTTTTTTATTTAAATTATTTACAACCCACGCTACTTTGTTCACATAACCCCAGCAAAAGAAACAACATTAAAATACAATGACATAATATTTCATTTAAATACAATTCAATGCAAAAAAACAACAACCAGGCAATATGCTAACATAACTGCCTCAGACAAACGAGGTGCATCAGTTTAGCCAAATGCTTGGCAGAATAGACATGTTTTTAGCTAGCATCAAAACTGCAACAATATTGGCATTTCTCACAACTTAGAGGTGGGGTGCCAATACTGAGAAGGTCCTCTCACAAATCACCACATCATGGAGAACTGTGGTACTCTAAAAAGGGCATCTATTATGCCTGTCCAATCAGGTGAATAGAGCAGGTGGTTTTTCAGGTACTGTATATGAGTCACCTAGGGAAGTAAGTCTCATATCAGTACAGTGATACCTCGGGTTACATATGCTTCAGGTTACAGACTCCGCTAACCCAGAAATAGTACCCCAGGTTAAGAACTTTGCTTCAGGATGAGAACAGAAATCGTGCTCTGGCGGCGCGGCGGCAGCAGGAGGCTCCATTAGCTAAAGTGATGTCTCAGGTTAAGAACAGTTTCAGGTTAAGAACAGACCTCCGGAACGAATTAAGTCCTTAACCCAAGGCACCACTGTATTTAACAGGACTCCTGTATTTAATGGGACGTACTTCTAGGTAAGTGTGTACAGGATTGCAGCCTTATCATTGAGGCATACAAAATAACTGCCATGTTATGTTCCATGTTGGGCAAAGATTCCTGAATTGCAGGGGGTTGGACTAGATGACTCTCGTGGTTTCTTCCAACTCCCCCCAAAATAACTATGATTCTAACATGACTGTCTTGATAGGTTTGCATCCAACCACACTCCATCAATCAATTTTCTCAAAACCACCTAAAAAATTAAAATAAAATAAAAAGGCAGTGAACACAACTTATATATTCACAGCATCAGCAGATGAGAATTTTGCATGAACATCCACCAGGACATTTATAATTCATTTTCAAGCCAGTCTGAACTAAATTCCTATTCTAGCCATTCAAAAAAAAAAAAAAAAAAAAAAGGGAAAAAAAGAAACCAATGCCAATTACCTTGATTTCCCTCCATCTGCTCCCATTTAAGATAGCCATCTATATGGCTTTGAACTGTGTCATTTGAGTAACAAAAAAATTGGACTTCAGAACCATCTTCCCCCTTTGCAACTAAATTTAAAGTATCCTGTCTTAAAGTTGCACATCAAAGTCTATATTGAATGCACTGCCAATATGATCAACCCACATTAGTTTGACATCAGCAAAACAAAATAATTCATTTTGAAATGGTGCTGTATGAAATGATACATTCGAAAGCAATTTTACTGCAGTTGTGGTTACGAGAAGAAACCTGAATGTCCTATTTGCAGAGAAGAGTTTATGGACAGTGAATTTAAGAGCCTGATCTACAAGCCACCAAAGGCAAAAGAAACTGTCTAGAGACAAACAAAATGATCTGTGGACTGCAGCATCTTCTCTATGAGGAAAACATACAATATTGGAGGTTTTTAGTGGGGGAGGAATTACAACTAAGACGTTTTTTGAATTTTGCACAGTGTGGAGAAAGTGGATACAGAGGCATTTTTCTCTACCCAAGAACTTGGGATCATCCAATGAAACTGAAAGAAAGAGATTTAGGACAAACAAAAGGAAGTGCTTCTTCATGCAGTGCATAATTAATATTTGGCACTTGCTGCCACAGGTTATACCTCTCCCCATATGAACCAACCCAGAACCTGCGATCATATCTGAGACGCTTGTCCATGTGCCTCCTCCACAAGAGATACAAAGACTGGCAACACAACAAGGGGCCTTTTCTGCAGTGATTCTTTGCTTGTGGAAAGTTCTTCCCAGGGATACTTGTGTGGTGCCTTCGTTACATATATTTAGGCACCACGCAAAAACATTCCTCTTCCCCCAGGCCTTTGGCTAATTAGTCAATCTATGGCCTTTTAAACTGGTGTGTGTGATTGTTTCTGTTTGTTATTGTGGTTCACATTTTTGGGTTTTTATAATGAAAACCGGCCTGTGATCTTCAGATGAAGGGCGGTATAGAATTTTAATAATAATAATAATAATAATAATAATAATAATAATAATAATAGACGATAACAATTAGCTTAGTTGACTTTCAAAAGAGAATTATGCAAGATCATGGTGGATAAATCTATTAATGTCTACAAGCTATGTTGGCAATATCAAAACCCCATGTTGAAATTACAGCGGAGCAACAAAAGGACTTGTGGGCTTCTCTAGGCATATGTTTGGTTGTTATAGGAAGTAGGGTGCTGGAGTAAATTGACATGTGTTTTAGAGTAAGCATATGTCCTGTTTTACAAAAGGCAGTCTCTCAACAAGCTCTCTTATAAGCCATTGTTAGTCTTACTATCATTTTTAATGTGTAGCGGTATTGATAGGCTTATGAGAAACCCCATGGTTTATTGAAACACTATCTAAAAACCACTGCAGATGAATTTGCAGGGTGCATATGCAAAAATGAATTCTAAAATGATAATTGGTGCTAGTATTATCTAAATATCATGTTCATCTCATTTTTGTGTGTGTGAATATGCCAAGAGTTAAATAATGGTGCCTAGCATCCTTTAGTAACTTCACATGCTATTGGCTAAACTTCTGCATGAATTTATTTCACCTCTTTCTTGATCTATTCATGAACAGAAGGAAAGCACACTGGTAGTCACATTATTGTCTCAGGTGCACTTATATCAATCTTATTTATCCTGGACAGGGAGAATAATTTATGCCCATCATAAACAAATCCTTCAGATCTATGAGCCCCCATGAAGCAAGGCACATGTATGCAAAATTCCTTGGTACATTAGGTTACACTAATGATGGTCTTTAATAACCTCTGGCTGAAAAAGATAAGGGGGAATCAAACAACTCAGAGCATTTTTACTTTACTTCTCTATCCAGAAACAAATCCGTCTAAATGTAAAACAGTCCAAGATTTCTATATGTTATTTGGATACACTTTTTTTTTTTTTGGCATTGTGAAAGACAGAGGTCCATTCTGGAGCTTTTGGGGAAAACATTTCTAGACAGATTTTTTGGATGCCAGCGTACTGGTTCAGGGCACCATTGTGTCCAATGGAACACTGCAGGATTAGCAAGACCATCTTACCTGGCACAGTCCATATTTGCTGATACCCATATGACTCTGTTCAACTGGTATTTAGCATTGAAAATGGGTGGGAGCGAAGCATAGATTATTATTAACAACAATAACACCTTAGATAACCAATCATATTTGAAGTTCAGAGATGGATGAGGTCTAATTGTGGAACATGAAAACAGGATGGATTCAGACTCAGTTGGGTCCCACTGATATCAATCTGAACTTATGATGTAAACCTCACTGACTTCAGTGGGAAGGAAACACTGAAGTCCGGATGCAACCCAAAGAGAATTGGCCTGTTTGACATTTTCACTCTTTGGCTCAGTCTATGATTGAATCACTTGTAAAGTGATTCAATGGGGAGTATAAAAGATGGGGTGGTCTGTAGCTGGTGGTCTGTAGCGTTGTGTTCAGGGGTCAATGAACACAACACACTGATAGTTTATAGCACCTGTATGGCAAAAGGGAGAGGGTGGCATTGTGGTCTAAGCCACTGAGCCTTGGGCTTGCCGATCAGAAGGTCGGCGGTTCAAATCCCCGCGATGGGGTGAGCTCCGATTGCTCGTTCCCAGCTCCTGCCAACCTAGCAGTTTGAAAGCACTTCAAAGTGCAAGTAGATAAATAGGTACCACTCCAGCGAGAAGGTAAACAGCGTTTCCGTGCGCTGCTCTGGCTCACCAGAAGCGGCTTAGTCATGCTGGCCACATGACCCGGAAGCTGTACGCCGGCTCCCTCGGTCAATAAAGTGAGATGAGCGTTGCAACCCCAGAGTTGTTCGCGACTGGACCTAATGGTCAGGGGTCCCTTTACCTTTACCTTTACAGCATCATTTGGGAACACACTGGTCAGCATTCTGTTTCCCTATTGCAATCATCTGTTCCCTCAAACACAAACATAAAACAAGCTTGGAGTAATCAGTGGGAAGCTGTTTCTATAATAAGCAATTATAAGCTTTTCTGTAAAGTAATTTACCTTTCTCATTACCTTACCTCCTGCACCACCAACACAGTGGGTTCTCTGGAGGTCAGGCAAACTAAACCATGGACAGACAGCATTGCGCCATGCAGATTGTTTGGCCTACAGCTTTCATCATTCCTGTCAACTGACCTTGCTAGCTGGGCCTGATGGGAGTGGCAGTCTACAATATCTGGCTGGTACCATATTGGCTACCCCAGGGCTAAGCAACTGGGGAAAGAGCAATCTCTAGGCTGCAGTTCCATCTTAAAAAAGATCAGGAGACTATGCAGTTTGAATACTGTCAGCTGACTTTCCAAGCTAACCAGGATCTATAAAAAAAATTTGCATTCAGGGTCCTAGCAACTTGTTTTCAGTGTAAGGACACTGCCTACTCGCCTGCAGCTGTTTCTGGACTTTAGCCTCAGATTATGAGCTGTTACAGCATTTGACCTCACACCTGGACCTTTGAGTCTTTATTCCTGCCTTGCAGCTACATCTTCTACCTGGCCCTGAGTGTGCATTCAGTGCCTCTGGCCCTTCACCTGCACTTCCCCGATCCATTGCTTGAACTTCAGACTACCTGTGGTGACATCTATTTTGATCCTCACCCACCTACACCTGAACTGGCCTCAGTGCTGTGACATGCTTTTAGCATAGTGTATTTGTGGGAAATTGGTTATGCCATCTCTGTGCAGTTGGCCCTAGAAGAAAATCAAAAAGTGACTGAGTACAAGGGACGGAGATGCTTGACGTGAGAAAAGGTAACAATTCAAAAGTGGCTGATCATGTTCATCAATGATGCCTGGGATATTTTGGCTAAGAAAAAAGGAAGGTTCTTGTGAACAATATAGCTGTGCACATTACTTTGGGGGATTTGAATCTGAAGATCTGAAAGCAGCTTGAAAATTTGTTTCGTGACTTTAGAAATCCTGCCAACTTACAACTTTCCACCCAACACTGACAACCCTTAGGATTCAGCTAGTTTTAAAAACAATGTGCCTGTGTTGTTTATGTAAGGCCAATATAACGTACAGTGATTGAAGTTATTTAAAGCACATTGTGCTTAGAACATGACTCCAGTGGCAGGCCTTTAAAAGTCACTGCTAGATGCCATCATTCAGCAGGAAGAATCTGCATCCAAACTCATAAAGGCAATGCCTTTTTACCAGGTGCATAACAGTAGATTAATTTTGCTTGATGAGGCATAATTTAAGAAAAGGTGATGCACTTACACAATGGAAACTTCAAAATGCAGCTAGTTAAATTTAGAGTGACATGGCAGAAGTCAGCATTATGTGAAGTCTGCTAACATTAAAATTAGGCTAGTGGTCCTGATCAACTTTAAAACTGACATTTGAATATTAGAATCTTGTCTCATTTTGGAAGAGGCGTACTGTTATCACAATCTGATACACAATGGGATCAAGATTGCTGATAAAATAATATTCCAATACCATATTAAAAAAATTGCCCGCCCCATCTGCTCCCATCTAAATGTGATAAAATTGCTTTCTACATCCCTAGCTTTCACTTTCAAATGCTCCCAACCAGTGGCGTAGCGTGGGTTGTCAGCACCCGGGGCAAGGCAAGTAATTTGCGCCCCCTAACCCGTGGATTTGCGCTCCCTAACCCTAACCCCCAGATGTTGCGCCCAGTGCAGCCGGCCCCCCTGCACCCCCCACGCTACGCCACTGCCCCCAACCAAGGGTCTTTACATACAGCTATCACCACAAACTCCTCTCTCTCATTAATGGGAACAAACATCTATTTTGCAGCCTAAACACACTGCCAATCTATTTCCACCCATTGACATAGATGGCAGCAAACACAGACACATTCTTCTCACATTACAATGTGCACACACAAAAGCTGTATGCTTCCCATATAAGATATGTATCCTTCACAAAGCAGTGCTAACTTGTGGAGAGCCATCTCACAACAGCATTCAGACACCTCTTGCCAGGTTCCTTCATGGTGCTCCCCATAAATGTTGTCAGCGTAGTGAGTTGGGCCATGATATCCTTATTCTGGAAATGATAGAATGACTTTGCTGGGTGTATTGGGCTGTGGATTGTAGTCTGCCTCAGCAAGGTATTGTTTGAGTTACTATGAAACTGTCAAAAGGTGGGAGGAAAGAATATGAAGCAATAGCAATGCCTTACACCAATGCCCTATTCATCTAGACTAGTTCTACCAAGTCTTAACTGGTAGCAGAATTACAAGGTTTCGTTTTCTAGCCCTACTGCCTGAGATCATCTAACATGTTTATCTCTGAGATGGTGAACCTGTGGCCCTCCAGATGGACTCCAACTCTCATTTTCCATAACCATTGGCCATGCTGGCTGGGGCTCATGGGAGTTGGAGTCCAAGAACACCTGGAGAACCACAGGTTCACTATTCTAATCAGACTTAAATTTCACTTCTAGAGCAGGCTCTAGAAGTGAAATTTAAGGCTGATCAGAATTCATTTCCCCCCTTTTAAATGCAAGGAATGCTTGATCCTCTTAGCTACAGCTCTGGGGTGTTCAGAAGGCCTTATGTAGATAAAGCTGTGAGAGAGGTTTTGCTTTCACCCCTTGCTCTGTCAGATAAGGTCATTGTTGAATCCATGCATAATTTCCAAGTAGATTATATTTGTGCCTTGGACAAATTCATGTGTGTTTAGGGGAAAGGAATTTACTTTGCATTAGGCTTTTCATGGACAAAATGCACAATGGTTTTGAAAGAAAGTCACCTCAGATATCCCAAACTATGAAAAAGTATTCACCTGATGAATAAAAATGTTTAAAAATGACTTTAACAATATTCAAATTTTACAGCAATATAACAATACCTTGCCAGTTATTTTAAGTTTTCTCAGCCTGTACCTACATTCTGGCGAATGGTGTGTGGGGGGGGGGGAGAGGCTTTGCAAGCCTAAATGTGAAGCAGATTAGCTACTTTCTGGTCTAGCAGTGTTTTGTAAGGCAAATACCACTACACATAAAAAATGATAATTCCCAATAGTAGCATTAAACTTTTTGGGGTTATTCTTTCCTTCTCATTTCCCCTCTTTTAGACACATGGGCAGTATAGGTGTTGTCTTAAAGCTGAGCGGGCGGTAAAGAAATAGACTGTGTTGGGTGAAAGTGCAATGGTTCACCTACTGAGAGCCATTTCAAATGCTCCTTTCTCTAAATCTCATCTCAGAACAATGAAGGCAAGTAGAATCAACTTTCCTTGATTTGGGGGTGGAGAGACTACATTTTTCACATCAGCAGCTTATACCCCAGTCACCAGCCTCATCTTGGCTGCCTTATATGCCTGGCTCACCAAACTGGAATTGGAAGCCATTATAGATTTGCAACAGCAATTTAGAAGACGAGCACAATCATTGTTCGTTGGATCAGTTGAATGAGTAACATGTGTAACTGGAGGACAGAGAAGTAAAGGAAGCTTTGCTATGTAAGGCCAAATATGGCTGCGGGGCCATTAGTTTAGTCCATATGTTAAAGTGACCTGAATGTCATCTTCCTAGATGATTACATAGATTGAAGTGCAATTATCTTTCAGGCTGTGTCCCCCTTGTAATTTTGTGGCACACTTTTTGGTCAACATTAATAATAAAAATGGTGGTGGTACTGATTTCTTACCTGCCATAAAGTCCCTAATGCATACAAAACTGTGCATAATAGGGAGGAAATGTGTATTGTGTAAATGTATTTTGTGCTTTACGAAATGAATTACTCAGCATGGGATGGGACACACCTATGACTGAACAGATACACAGAACACGTGGCTTAGAAATAGACTGATCTCTTCCTCCCAAAGGCCAAACCATTCCTAATGACACACCAAGCCATTAAATGCATTTTAGCTACACAACTCTCATCTGCGTTTATTGAAAAGCCCACCATATCAGAAATACAGATGATAACTTTAAAATGATAAGTATTTAAGAGAAACTAGTGAGATGTGATTTAAAGGGAGCCAAGCATTGCTAATTTATATCTTAGCAATAAATGTTACACAGGTACTCAGCTGCAGCACACCTGCTAGAATTTACCAGTTGCATTCTCTAGCCTGCCTGTCCATATTTCAACAGGTAGTCTCTAGTGCTACCCCATTAAGGCAGAGGTGCTGGAGAGATGTGCCAGAAAGAGAAAGGAGCTGTATTATCAAAACACAATCCAGAAAGAAGATTGGGGAGGGGGGTGTAGCAGGCAGCTGTTTAGAGGCCCCTCACGGGGGAGATCTGCCTTAGAGTTCTCTTTGAGCAGGCAGCACTATTCAGAGATAAACATCTAAAGAGACAATGTGAGAAAGGTCATCCCTGCCTTTTCGATGGTACATGAGGAAAGAAGGAGAGAAGGAACAATAAAGCAACACTAAATCCATAGACTGCCTTTAAACTAATGTACGTGGACGGAGGGAGACACTGCACATTAAAAGAGTTTTGTGTAAAGATAAAAAGACGGCAGGGAGAAAGCACATTAACTGCAGAGGATAGAAGGGTGTGAATAGTCTTGTAATTCAGCGGGAGTGCTAGAATGCAAGATCCATTAAGAGCCCAGCTACTTCAAGAAACTCCCAGGAGCCAAATAACTGTTGCTATTAATTATTTGTCAAGCACAGATGTTGCAATTGGTGCTAGCTAGAAATATAACAGGTTGCTACCCTGACTTTGCACACTAAGCAAATAAAAGATTGAACCCGAAACTTTTTGCATCAATGCACCTGCTCTGCAACCAAGTTGTGGCCCAGTCTCAGCAATGCTCCATCAGTATCCTCACCACATACTCACAATCTGGAATACCTCCCAAACCCCATCACATTTCCTCAGTTATTAGCATAGATTACACACTATGTTTTACCCATTTAAATAATTTCTGCTTATACTAAAGGTGGGGAATCTGTTCTCAGCATTCTCAAAAATCCTGTTAGCCATCCAGAAGTGACTTAACAGTGCAATCCTATCTGTGTATATTCAGAAGTATAGCCCACTGAGTTCAGTGAGACTTACAGCTAGATAAATGTCTGCAGGATTGCTACCTAAAATATATGAAGAGTCTTTCAATCCATGGTAAATAAACTGGAGTATATTTCCCTAGTCTGAACTAAGGATAGGCAAGATGAAGACCAGAGAAATAGATAAAGCAGTACAGTATGTAAGACATGGCCAATTCTGTAAATAAATCAAATCAAAGGTGAGGAACATATGACTCCAGTTACTTGGGGCTATATCTTCCATCATCTATTAGCCATGCTAGCTGGGGATGTTGTAAAATGGATTCTGTCAAGAAGATCTGCTCTGCTGGAGCCTGTTTCTTTGAGACATACCATGTCCTCAGTTCCACACCCCCATCCTATTCTATGAGAGCAATTCTGCTTACCCTACTGAGTACACAACCAGAGCCCCACACTGCAACTTTGTCAATCACAGTCCACTTGGCCACAGACACCATCAGCGTCTGATATGGCTACTGCCATCTTTTGTCCCCCACCAGTGACCATCCAACACTACTGCATTTGCAGGTGATAACTGCCTATGTGAGTAATTAGTTTATGCTCAAACAGTTTCCCATGGTCTAGTTAATCTTCAATTGGGTTTTTTAAGTACCATTCTGCCATTATGTATCATAAAACTGATAGCCCACCTGCTATAACTGAGGAACGTAAGCAGATCACTATCTTGTGGAGATGGTGCGGGATGGTGTGTTACCTTGCCCAATTAATGGGTTCCACAGCTCTAGGGTTCTCTGCTGACCAGAGTGAAGGTTAACAAGGATAGAAGTGGTGGTAGCTACTTGAACAACACGTGGGGATAGGGAAGAAATTCTTCTTCTTCTTCTTCTTCTTCTTCTTCTTCTTCTTCTTCTTCTTCTTCTTCTTCGAAACTATCCAATTTACACTTTTTGAGCCAATAGACGAATGAAAGCACAATTATCCTCCAAAATTCATCTTGATCCAAATTTTGCAATTTTGTTCTCCAGTCAAACAATGTGCACAGAAATGAAAATATTAGGAGAATGTGTATTAAAATACATACATTAGTGAAACTAAGATACAAAAATACATTATAATAAGGACAACTGCATGCAAAAATGTGTATGCTAGTCAGAAATGTGTTTATTGAGGAATTCACACAAAAATGTATGATGAATTTTCATGAGAATCTTGGTTGTCTCTAATCCACCATGAAGCACTGTTGGCAGAATTGGCAGCAACAGGAACATGTGTTTTCTATGCTTATGATAGCAAGGACATAAAATATTAATTACACTGTTTTAAATGTGCATTTTCTATTTTACTTCATTTACTAATGTTTTCTTTTTAAATGTTTAAGATACATTTTTGTTAATGTTGCTGCATTAAATGTACATTCTGTGGTTGGCTTCCTTTGTAATATTTTATTTTGAATCTTTAAGGTAATATTTTAGTTTCCTGTTAATTATGTTGCTTTGAATGTATAGTTTATATTTGACTTTCTTCTGTAATGTTTTGTTCTGGATTGTTTGATGTTTTAATGTAGGTGTAAACTGCTTTGAGGGTATTTTTCTTAAAAGATAAACCAGGAAAGAAGAAATAATAATAATGATAATAATGGCAGCAAATCACTTGCAGAACTGAATTTAAGATTTAAAAAATTAGAAACTGAAAGCAACAGATTAAGCCAGCCCTATAGACGCAGGTGGCACTGTGGGTTAAACGACAGAGCCTAGGGCTTGCCGATCAGAAGCTCGGCGGTTCGAATCCCCGCAACAGGGTGAGCTCCCGTTGCTCGGCCCCTGCTCCTGCCAACCTAGCAGTTCGAAAGCCCGTCAAAGTGCAAGTAGATAAATAGGTAGCACTCCAGCGGGAAGGTAAATGGCGTTTCCATGCGCTGCTCTGGTTCGCCAGAAGCCGCTTAGTCATGCTGGCCACATGACCCGGAAGCTGTACGCCGGCTCCCTTGGCCAATAAAGTGAGATGAGCGCTGCAACCCCAGAGTTGGCCACGACTGGACCTAATGGTCAGGGGTCCCTTTACCTTTATCTCCAGGCAGTTGTGGCATGAAAGTTTATTTAAAAGTTCAACAACTTTTGGAGGGCCTCTGGTTAACCCTCCCACCTTGAACTACAAAACACCACCCAGCAGTTGTATAGAGATGGAACAGGCAGCATTAGAATTTGAAAATAGCCTACTTGAGTTTGTGGCTAAATTGTGTTGTTTTTCTGAATGAAGAATGGCGCAGAGCTTGTTTGGTGCCAACTGGAACCTTTTAATGAGATTACTTTATGTTTTAATACGAGCAACTTAGGTCAGGAAAAGCACAGGCAGTGCAGTCTCCCCCACCCACTTCCTTGACTTTTCCCAAAATGTCATGAAGCTGCCTAGCTCTGCAATATAAAACAGTCAGCAGAAGGAGTCTGGGTATCATTGAACAGTTTGTCACAAAGGGCCAAGTGCTTACACAGAAATCCACCAAGTTAATGCACTGTGTAAATGAGACTTCAGAATATCTGCACCGTCTGGGTTTTGGTTGTTTTTGTTTTTAAAGCAGAATAAGAAACATGCTAGCACGCTTATTAATCTTCAAGCTCCTAGCCTCAGAAAAACAACAATGGAAATAAAATCTTCCCACAGAGCTCTGCTTTCGGTACTCACCCAGAAGTACCAATCCTGGTGGTAACTTTTGCTGTCTAACCTAGGCTTCCCAAGGGTGCCTTCCACCTTTGCTAATTTTTAGGATGCATGGCCAATTCAGCTGTAGAAATAGCAGGGTGGAAGTAGGAACCATTCCAAGGGATTATGGGAATGAGAAAATCACATAGACACCATCCTGTACCCTTCAAGGACAAGGAGGGGATATATTCAGAAGGGTTATGTGTCATCTGATTTCTAGTTATGAACCCCTCTTTGATAACAGGCAACAAGGACCCTTTAGTCTTGTGTAATCTTTCTTGACAGGTAGGGTCACTGACAAGATTCCAGCTGAATGTTATGCCTCTTGGCAGGATCTGCTTAGAGGGGGAGAACTTATAATAAAACCCTACTCTGGGTGCACCCGCAACCTGTGTATAACAACTATCTTCGTTCTATATATGGCTCCTTCCCATAATACAAACTTCAGTGCTATTGCTTAGTTGTCATGAAAACAACAAAAGTTTTCTCAAGCCTTTAGATTTTTCTGAAACGATTCTGTGTAGTGTTCATCAGAGGGCTTGACAAAACATCCAAACCTTATGTTCATTGAAGAAGTAGAGTAAGGCATATAATGACCAGTGCTGTTTTGAGAGCAGGCGATAAAGGCTATTTCAGTTTTAGCCTTTTCACATTTGAAGCAAGAAGTCAAAATAACTCTTTTCCTCTGCTTGTTATTTTTAATGACACACAGAAAAAGAGGTCAGAGACAAGGAAATGAGGTTCTTTGAGAATCTGGTACCTGAAACAAATGGCTCATGATGTTTTGTGGCAAGACCACCCAGTGAATGGCAATGGAAAAAACTGAGAATAAAAAATAAAATACTGATAGACACCAAAGAGAGAGGAGGTTTCTCCCTGCCAGATAAAAGATTATATTATGAAGCATCTTGTCTGTGCTGGTTGAAGGAATGGTTGCTATTGAAGAATCCACATATTTTAGATTTGGGTCATGATAATATTTTTGGTTGGCACGCTTATTTATGGTATGAAAAGGTAAAAGTACATACAGGTTTTACAAACCATATAATTAGGAAAAAAAGTGGCTGGGTTTAAGCTGAATAAACAAAAGACCAAGCTTTTGGAAAAAAAACTTATCAGACATGGAAAAGGAGAAGTTCCAAACCGAAACAGGTTTGATGGTGGTTAAGAAGGTGAAATATTTAGGGGTTTACATGACATCAAAGAATTTGAATTTGTTTAAAGATAATTATGAGAAATGTTGGTTAGAGGTTAAAAAGGACTTGGACATTTGGTCAAACCTGAAGCTCTCAATGTTGGGCCGAATTGCAGCTATAAAAATGAATGTATTGCCTAGAATGTTATTTTTATTTCAAACATTGCAAATTATTGACAAGATGGACTGTTTCAAGAGGTGGCAGAAAGATATCTCAAAATTTGTCTGGCAGGGCAAAAATCCCAGAATAAAATTTAAGATACTAACGGATGCTAAAGAAAGAGGGGGATTTGCCCTGCCGGACTTAAAATTGTACTATGAAGCAGCAGCGTTCTGCTGGATGAAAGAGTGGATGCTCCTCGAGAATACAGATATCTTGGACCTAGAAGGTTTTAATAATGTATTTGGATGGCATGCATATTTGTGGTATGACAAAGTTAAAGTGCATAGGGCCTTCAAAAATCATATTGTTAGAAAAGCACTATATAATGTTTGGATTAGATATAAGGATTTGCTGGGAAACAAAACCCCTAGATGGTTCTAACCTTTGGAGGCTAAAGCGGTGAAAAAACTTAATATGGAGGTCAAATGGCCAAAGTATTGGGAAATTTTGGAACAAGATGGAGATAAACTGAAATTACAGAGTCACGAGAAATTAAAAACAAAAGTACGAGATTGGCTCCATTATTTTCAAATAATGGAGATATACAAACAGGACAGGAAAAGTGGCTTCCAGGTGGAGAAATCAAAACTAGAAACTGAACTGTTAGAACCCAATGTTAAGAATTTGTCAAGAATGTATAACTTGTTGCTTAAGTGGAATACACAAGATGAAACAGTTAAATCGGCCATGATTAAGTGGGCACAGGATATTGGTCATAACATTATGTTTGCTGACTGGGAATGGTTGTGGAACACCGGCATAAAATTTACGGCATGTAATGCCTTAAAGGAAAATATTATGAAAATGATTTACAGGTGGTACATAACCCCAGTCAAGCTAGCAAAAATTTACCATATGACTGATAATAAGTGCTGGAAGTGTAAGGAAACTGAAGGTACTTTCTACCACCTTTGGTGGACGTGCCCGAAGATTAAGGCTTTCTGGGAAATGATATATAATGAAATGAAAAAGGTGCTAAAATGTACCTTCCCTAAGAAACCAGAGGCCTTCCTCTTGGGCATTAGTAACCAATTGGTGTCGAAGAAAGATAGAAATTTTTTTATGTACGCTACTACAGCAGCAAGAATACTCGTCGCAAAGCATTGGAAGACCCAAGATCTACCCACCTTGGAAGAATGGCAGATGAAGGTAATAGACTATATGACATTGGCTGAAATGACCGACAGAATCCGTGAACAGGGGAAAGGGACGGCGGAGGAAGACTGGAAGAAATTCAAAACTTATCTTAAGAAATATTATAAAATTAATGAATGCTAAAATGTTGAGGTTCTCAGTAAGAAAAGGAGATTACAGCGACAAAAGACTAAGTAAAAGAAAAGAACAAATAAGGAACTAAATTTGATAAAAATTTAATTTAGGACTTGACTTGCTGAAACTTTTTTTGGAATTGGGATGTAGAAAGGGGAGGTTTGGGGGAGTCAGAGAAACGAAGGAGATGAATTTATACATGTTTGTTTTGTCTTTTTATTTGTTTGTATTGTTTATAAAAATGTTGTAAAACCAATAAAAAAATTTTATATAAAAAAATATATAATTAGGAAAAATTTGTATAGAATATGGGACAAATATAGAAATGGAAGCATGGGAACGATTATGGAATAAGGATATAAAATTTACAACATGTTATGGTTTAAGAGAAAATTATATGAAAATGCTATATAGATGGCACCTAACATCTAGTAGATTGGCAAAAATGTAAGTCAAATAAGTGTTGGAAATGTAAAGAGAAAGAAGGCACCTTTTTCACATGTTTTGCTCTTGTCATAAGGTTAAACTGAGAAATGATATATAATGAATTGAAAAAGATGTTTAAGATAACATTCATAAAAAAACCAGAAGCTTTTCTCGTGGGAATTATAGGATTGTTGTTGTTTAGTCATTTAGTCGTGCCCGACTCTTCGTGACCCCATGGACCAGAGCATGCCAGGCACTCCTGCCTTCAATTATAGGATTAGAACTATCCAAAAGGTATAGAAATTTATTTATGTATGCGACTTCAGCTGCAATAATGTTATTTGCCCAAAGTGGAAGGATGAAGAGGTCCCGACAAAAGAAGGTTGGATACAGAAACTAATGGAGTATGCAGAAAAGGCGAAACTTACCAGAAGAATAAGAAATCAAGACAACAAACTTTTTAGAAAGGAATGGAAGTGGTTTATTGAATATCTACAAACAAACTGTAAACAGATTAAGACATTGGTGTGTGTGTGTGTGTGTGTGTGTGTGTGATATATATATGAGAATAGATGATTAAAAGAATAGGTAAAGGTCCAGTCGTGACCGACTCTGGGGTTGCAGCGCTCATCTCGCTTTATTAGCCGAGGGAGCCGGCGTTTGTCCACAGACAGCTTCCGGGTCATGTGGCCAGCATGACTAAGCCGCTTCTGGCGAACCAGAGCAGCACACGGAAACGCCGTTTACCTTCCCGCCAGAGCGGTACCTATTTATCTACTTGCACTTTGATGTGCTTTCGAACTGCTAGGTTGGCAGGAGCAGGACCAAGCAACAGGAGCTCACCCCGTCGCGGGGATTCGAACCGCCAACCTTCTGATAGGCAAGTCCTTGTCTCTGTGGTTTAACCCACAGCGCCACCTGCGTCCCAATTAAAAGAATAAGTTAAGACAATTGGGAGTATGCAGGAAAGGATGAAAATAAATGTAAGGAACAACAGAAAGAGGGGGAAGGGAGTCAAAATTGAAAATGTTAAACGTATGGTTAAATAATTGTTGTAATGAATATAAATGAATATCAATCTATCTATCGATCAATCGATTGATCAGTAGATCAATCTATCTATCTCAGGTGACATTTATCATGGTGGAATGAAGACACAAGGGAAGTTTCTTAGATTAGTTGGCCCGCTGATTGCCTTCTTCAAGGTAGATTTGGCTATGGATCAGGCTTGAGATTATGATTTATGATGTGTTCACAAAAACTAAAGGCCCACATTCTTCCACATACCTATGCTAATCATGTTCATCATATTACTGGCAAAAAGGAAATAAATGGATTCAAACAATTGCAAGTCTGCATAAGCTTAGCTCTACCATTAAAGAATGCCAGAGCGCAGCAAGTGTCTTCAAGGATTTGGAGAACAGAGCTGTTTCACTACAATACCTCCTTTAACTAGCCAGTGACCTTAGGTGTGGTGGATGGAGCCAGTGTTTATGTAAGAATCAACAGCCAATCTGGCTCCTGTACATGGAATTTGAAAGGAGATACATTTGTTCTTCATTTCAGGCAGTAGAATGCCCTGCTTTCTATTCTGGTTGTCTGGAGGCATTTCTTAATTCAATAGGCAAGTAATTATTTGCAAGCCTGTGTAAATCACTTGACACTATTTTTGCTGCTGCCTGCTATAAAAAATGAAGGTAATGTACTGCACACTGTTTGCATTGATATGGGTGGCCACTCAGTCTTAACACCCCTTTGAGTGCAGTGTGTGAAAGGAGAGATTTAGGCCTTAAGAGCTGCAGATATTCATTATCAATAGGAATACACCCGTCACACTTGCATTCTAACCACTCGCTGTTGCTGAGCCAACAGATTACACAGTGGCAAACTTCACGTACATGCTATAATACATACACAGAAATTCTTCAATTTCCACAAGTCTCGTTATCTCGATTCATTATAAAAGCAGTGCAGAATGCTGCTGGCATGCAAAAAAGCCACTTTTCATTTGATTTCCCTTCTCTTTCTCTCCCTCTCTGAGCTGCTCATGTCACCTGCTTGTGAATATGAATGTCATCCTAAAATATCGGACACTTTCTGCACATATATCCAATAGCTCTGTTGGGAGTGTATTTCCCAATGCTCTCTCCCTCTCACAGTCCCCCCCTCCCATCCCCATTTGTAATTTTCATAGGCCAAGTTACTATGGAAGCAAAATAGAAACCAATCAACAGGTCCAATGATACTCTCTGTCGTCTGACAATACATGCCATCCCTCTTTCTCTACTACACCAGAGAAGTGAAGGAGAGATTTCAATAGAGCAAGAGGTGGTCCATAATAGCCTACCCCCTGGCTGTTTTGCTCTCTGAATAAGAGCCCAAAGACTACAGCATAAGAATGAACAGAAGACCTATATTCTATGTGCTGGGGTGGCTAATGGATTGTCATTGGGGAAACTCAATTTAAATTCTCATTCTGCAAGGGAACTCACTGGCTAATCTTGGGTACTCACACGCTTTCAGCCTATCCTACCTTCAAGAATGTCTGCAAGACTACCATGTCATTCTGGGATCCCAGTATGGCAGCAAACATACAAATGTTGGCAGCTGTGTATACAGTGGCTAAGTGCATGAACTCAAGCCCTTGATTTGGATCTCACCTCAGCTATGAATTCATTATGTAGCAGTAGGTAAGCTATTATTTCTTTCAGCCATCTATCATACAGGGATAATTTTACCAGAGAAACATAGGAAGCTCCCTTATACTGAGTCAGACAATTGGCCCATCTAACACTCTTGCATCAGCTTTCATTACTATGAAATTATCATGTTGAACACTACAAGTATTAGGAAACAAGCACCTAAAAATACATGTGATTCCCAGCAACTAGTATTCAGAGACATACTGACAGTGGACACAGAATGTAGTTATCGTAGTTTGTAGCTAGGGACAGCTTAATCCTCCATGATGACACTTCTTTCCGACTTAAGTCGGATGGAGGATGGAGATGTGTGCTGAGAGCTGAAAGCTCCGGTGTTTGTATCGCTGGAATGTAGCCTATGGTACAAAGGTCAGAATCATACATGTTGCTCCAACCCACTTTTGACCCTGCCCCTGGTGTTCAATCCCCAGAATCGCCAGAAGCTTACTCACGAGGGAGTAGTAGATAGGTAGCCGTGTTGGTCTGCCATAGTCAAAATAAAAAAATTCCTTCCAGTAGCACCTTAAAGACCAACTAAGTTAGTTCTTGGTATGAGCTTTCGTGTGCATGCACACTTCTTCAGATACACCGAGGGAGTGTGTCCCTTGGTCTGAAAAAAGTTCCCTGCCACTGCTAAAAGGGAATGGGGGGGTGGTGAAATGGAGTATCCTGCAGTGTTTTGCTGCATGTCCCACTAATGCCTTTTCGAATCTTCAAAGTCACATAGATTATTGAGTGGAAGAGCTTTATACAGCCTCCTTTTGAGAAGGGGGGAGCACACAGCATTGTAATCATTTCACGAACAAATTAGGTTTTCCTCTGAATCCCATAAGGCTTTGTTTATTACTTTCATCCCACAAAAAAGATGAAAAAGAAAACCTGCCCTTTTCAACAATATGAAAACATCCTCCGCACACCCAACCCTATGGTGACACTTCGGATGTAGTCTGAATCACAAATTTGTTGTGGTTTTTACTTGATTAATTTTCTAAAAAGATGGCTTTAGAAAATTAAAGAAATACTCATGAGAAATTATTTATTAACCCCTCTTACGCTGTCATTATCCAGCCACACGTCTGGGGTTTATTAGCTAGGCTTAGCAGACTTATACTTTTCTTCTTTAAATTAACTGCAAATTTAGGTCCTCGAGGTCAAATTATACATTATACATAGTGATAGGTAGCCCCTACCCCCAAGACAATCCTCTTCAGTTTGGCTCAGAATAAGCCAGTGTGTTTGCCTCAATGGAACATATTCAATGAAGGTGGAACCAGGTTGCACACCCTTTCCTAACCTCCAATCACCTTCCTATCAGGCAGGCTTCATTTACATTTTCCCATTTACTCCGTGACTGCTGCTACAGCTCTAGCAACAGCAAGAGAGACGATCCCTTCCCTTGGTTGTGGTGGAGCTTTAGCAGCGATTCAGAATTACTTGAAAACACAGTTTTACCACCACAGTGTTGGCGCATGCTGCATGAGCAGGGAAGAATGTTCCCAAAGCGGAGAAAGAGGCAGCGCTTGCTAGAACACTTTCGAAATGAATGGAATTGGCAGAAATGACTGGCAGAATCCGAGATCAGGGAGAAGAGTCGGTGAAAGAAGACTGGAAGAAATTTAAAGGCTATTTACAGAAATATTGTAAAATTAATGAATGTTAGAAGGATGTTGGAAAGAAACTAAGTGGTTTCCAGCTGTAATGCTTTAAGAGTTATGAAAAAAAGGGTTCTACAAATGGGTAAAAGTTTAATGGTAAGGATTTGCTGAACTAACAAATTGAACTGGAATACAAAGAAGGGAGGTATGAGGAGGTCCGGGCAAATAAGTGTAAGGAAGTTATGTTATGGAAAATTAATGTGTTTTTAACTATTTTTATTTTGTATGTTTTTGGTTTTTTTCACCTTTTTTGTTATACCTTAAAAACTCTTAATAAATATCTTCTTAAAAAACAAACAAACACAGAACACTTTCGAAATGCTAAGGTGTAGTATAATGAGACAGGGGAGACCTGGGTCCAGATCCATGAAGCTTACTGGGTGCCTTTGGACCAGTCACTGTCTTTCAGCGTACCCTACTTCACAAGGTTGTTTTGGTGATGGTGGGGCATGTATTCCGCCTTGAGCTCCTTGAAGGAAAGAAGGCTCTTTTTAAAGGTAAAAAATGAATGCATTATAAAGCTAAGTTTCATTTAAACAGGTGCCATTGAGTCAACTTAAGGGTACATTTGCACCACCAGAATTTCTACCTCTGACACATGAAGACAAGTGCTCAAGATTCACATAGTACCTTGTAAAATGAGGAATGACCCCTTGAACAGGGGAAAGTTCCCCCAACTTAGTGCCCTCCAGATGGTTTGGACTACAACTTCCACCATCCATGAAGTTTGGTCATGTTGCCTGGGACTGTAGTCCAAAATATCTGGAAAGGTTGGGCAGTAGAATTATACTAGCAGAATTTCTATTCTACTAATAAGGCAAGGGAAAGTGTTTATGGCCTTTCTTCATTCCACTGTACCTGTTTCCAAGTCTTAAATATGCTTTATTGAAAGCACATGCAAAAGAAAAGAAAATGAACTTTGAAGTTCTGCTATACATCATTCCATTGTGATTATCCACAGGTTGAACACAAACTCTGTTGCATCTTACTGCTTAATTAAATGTTTTCTCAGGGGACTGCCAGTGAATGGCACAGAGAAGCTGGTAAGCCAATGCACAAAAGAAGCATTTCAAGATGGGTTGGAAGATACAGACATAAGGAAACAATAAAGAGCAGGTTATTTGTCTTCATTCCATACCAGGCATGCTTGTGGCACAGTATAATAGACATGCAATGGCCTCGTGTTCTCAGCGTGTTGGCAAAGACCTGGCAATCAGGTTACAGCAACCACAATCAGGTTTCTTGTTCGTCCATGGAGAACACAAAAAGATGAAGAATATCATTTGCATTGATGGTTCAGAATGCATCTCATTCACAAACAACACAAGCAGCCAGCTGATATCATAAACCAGAGATTACACAGGAGTTTCCCTATCAGATATCTTTCAGCAGACAACAAATAAAGGCCTCCACTACTGTCTGTCTAATGTCATATAGGAACAAAGCTCCTATCCCTTTTATATTTTGTAAAAGATAAATACTTCACAAGGCTTCTCCCTGCGCGAGGGGTCTGGATTGTGCTGCATAGGCTGCAACCCTGCAGAAACAGCAGATAATGTGGTAGGGAAGTCAGAGTTTCAAGAACTTCTGCTTACATTTAAACCCAATAGCAAGTTTCTAGTTCTAAGGGTTGTGTGCAGGCAACATTATGCTACAGGACAGAGTGATGGATAAGTCAGAATTTTAGAGGTTGGGAGCAGAGCCCTTTGCAAATTATTTGGCCAAGCAAACTGAGGCCTTTAGTATATTACCTCTGTTAAACTTGTGCTGATCCAAAATTGTAACATTATTAATACAGTGGTACCTCGGGTTAAGAACTTAATTCGTTCTGGAGGTCCATTCTTAACCTGAAACTGTTCTTAACCTGAGGTACCACTTTAGCTAATGGGGTCTCCCGCTGCCGCCGAGCCGCCGCCATGCAGTTCTCATCCTGAAGAACTATGTATGTGGTTCTCCCCTTCTCCATTTTATCCTCACAATAACCCTGTGACATCAGTTAGCCTGAGAGCCAATGTGGTGTCATGGTTAGCGTTTTGGACTAGGACCTGGGAGACTAGGGTTCAAATCCCCACTCAGTCAATGAAGCTCACTGAGTAACCTTTGGCAGTCACTACCTCTTAACCTAACCTACCTCACAGGGTTGTTGTGGGGATTAAATGAGGACGGGGAGAACCTCCTTGAGCTTCATGGAGAAAAGGGCAAACTACAAATGCAAGTAATGAATAATAATAAACAAACAGTGACTGGCACAAGGTCACATAATGAGCTTCATGGCTGAGTGGGGATTTGAAACCTGCATCCCAGTCTGATGCTAACCACTATACAGTGGTACCTCAGGTTACATATGCTTCAGGTTACAGACTCTGCTAACCCAGAAATAGTGCTTCAGGTTAAGAACTTTGCTTCAAGATGAGAACAGAAATCGTGCTCCAGCGGCACAGCGGCAGCAGGTGGCCCCATTAGCTAAAGTGGTGCTTCAGGTTAAGAACAGTTTCAGGTTAAGTATGGACCTCCGGAACGAATTAAGTACTTAACCTGAGGTACCACTGTACCAGGCTGGTTCCCTGTTTTATGCAGCATTAACTCTGTGCAGTAAAGCAAAAAAATGTACCAATATGCAGTTCTTTACCAACTGCAAGGGATCAAGTTGTAACCATCTGTAGATCATGGGCATCTTCCTTACAAACTTTTTTGCAGCTAGTTCAGTTTTAAAACATATAGGGCAGTATTTAGAAGGAGGGGAACTAGGAAAGAGCACAGGCACAAAAACACTTTAATTGGTTGAGGTTGGTGATAATTGTGCTGTCCTCTCCTTGTTAAAAATAGCAAAAATAAGAGTTGTTGTTGACTTGCACAAACGCCAATCAATCTAAGATGATTTAAAGTCAAGCTGTTCCAATACTAGTATTTACTAGCATATGCCAACTGTAGAGTGGAGAGAAGTATCATGTATGGGAATCATCCAGATTGGTTTTTGCCAGTGGCTCACAGATGTCAATGGAGAGCTTGTTAATAAGAACAGTAATTAGTCAAAGCTTTCAAATTTAGGATCTGTTAAAGCTATTCATTTCCCCAGAAACCCAGAAATTTAGAGTGAATATACCTATTTAGAACAAAACGATGTGAAAGATACGGGGGGATTAAAACTTTAAAAATAAGCATTCCACATCTGCTATTTCCCACATTTTTGAAATAGGATAATTGCCTCAATATAGTGTTAAGAAGAAAATCTCCTTAAGCTTATGTTTGATTCCCCCCTCCTTTTCATAGCAGACACACCAACTCTGTCAAAATGCAAAAATAAGTGTCATAAGAAACAGCAAAATGGCTGCCATCGTTTTTTGTGGTTGGAGTGGGTTAGGGAAAAGGTGGCAAATCTATCCACTGACCTCCACCAGCCTTTGCCTGTCTGAGAAGGGTGGCAGTGTTGTTCATGCAGAGAGTTTGACAGGTGGAAAGCTATCTCCACCTGTGTTCCTTCTGGTGGTAGCAAGTGTAGGACCTCCAAATGGCCATTACTGGGGCAGGGCAGAACAAAGTCGGCTACTTCCTTTCCACCCAAGATGCCAAATCATTTACATCATTGCCCTGTTGCTTTCAACAGTTGCACGATTAAAACACTGAGATTTACCGTGCTCTTATACTCAGGTCTTGCTTGCAGATTTCCCAACAGGCTTATGGTTGGCTGCTGTGAGAACAGGATGCTGGAAGAGATGGCCTGATGCAGAAGGCTCTTCTTATGTTTTTATGTTTCACTGTGTTAGGTCTTCAGACCCCATTTATCTATTAAATAAATTTATTAGGAATCTTTCCAGTGAAAGCCAATCAAAGAAGCTTCAGTAAAGCATAAACAACACTAGCCAGTTGAACCAAAGGCCAAATGCTTCACACAAATCAAAATGTTTTGGACACAACTACTGGTAAAGTGCCAGTAAAGAAGTGGAAATTGATATCTCTTTCCACAAGCTTCAGTACAATTGATGTAAAGGTCCTGCTCCTTGCCGCAGCAGTCCTCACTTTCTGTGAAGTTGGGAGTTGGAGCAAAGTTTTAATTTAGTAACCAGAAACATAAATTGCAGGAGTGCATGCTCCTATCAAAAACTAATAGACTCTGCAGATTTTAATTTCAGTTATGAGAAGTGTTTGTCTAACTTCCTGATTTTTGCATATTTCTGCTCTCACTTTGTTATCATTTTAAATTAAATTACGTTTCTAGGATTTCCAGTATATTAAAGTTCATTATCATTATAATCAGAAGCTGCCAATCAATTTACATTTCCTTCTGCCATCTTCTGTTGATCAATGAATCAACACAACAGATTAAAAAAAGAAAGACTCTCAAGTCAGTCATAATGACTCTGGCAATAGCAAGATCCTGAGGGCCATGTGTGGATGGGTGGATGAATGATGGTTGGGGCTGTGTGTCAGTATGCATGGCTTGAGCTGATGGTGGCTTGGTGGAGCCTATGCCGGTTTTACTGAAAGAAAAATAAATGTAGGAGAGTGGGTATAAACATGTTAGCTCCATCTACATCGCTGCATTTGTCATCTTTCAACTAGTGGAAGGTGATTGTATGGACCAGGGAGCTTTTTTCCATCCATGGAGGCTCCCTTTGCATGGAAAATTAGGGTTCTAAAATGAGATAGGAAGCCTTCACAGATGCAAAAGGTTCCCTACTACAGAAAAGGTGAGTCACGAGGCAGAGCTGGTTTGGTCAACCCCATTGCCCCCTCATTTGTTTACATTCCCCTGTTGACAACACTTGCACAGGACTGCACAATCTGAGAGGCATTTGGGGGACAACACACATGGGGAGGCTGAACTTCACATCCCAACACATCAGCCACCCCATCACAGTCATGCTCCCCACTACCTGTCCAGGGAGACAAAATTCATTGGCAAGAGGATTGGGCAGTGGGAAGCAGTTGACCTTCAAGGGTTGGGTGAACAGTTTAGCAGAGAAGGGCATAAGCCCAACATTGAGAGAATACTGGGCATGAATAATTTTCTTGAGAATGGACAGGTTGAAACTAAATCATAACCTGTAGGGGAAACTATTGCTTTATTAAGAAAAACCTACCGGTACTTGAAATGAAAACTGAATGCTGTGGTTATATGAGTTTAAATTACAATATTCTAAAAATACAGTAAATCACATAAAAACCATCATACCCATACCCACTGTATGGAGTGATGGAAGATTCAGTATACTTTTGGCTGGTATCACTTTCACACGTCCTCATGCATGCATACACCCATTCTATCCCACTTTTGCCTCAGTCTGCAGCTCAAAGAAAATGCACTTCTCATTATAATTTACATGCAATACTACTTGTAAACATATTTTCTTTCAAAATCAGGGCAGTCTTTAGCAGATGCACTGCTGGGGTGCAACTATCTGCCCAGCGCCCCCAAATTACCACGGACATTGGGGGGGGGGGTGAAGCTGCACACTTGCCATTGCAGGAGAGCAATCCCCGCAGTGGCTTGGAAGGGAAGCTGCACACCCGCCAGCCATATAGTTGGCGGGGCACAGCTGGCGGGCGTGCAGGGAAAGGGGAGGCTGCCAGCAAAGCTGTGCAGTTCCCCCACTCACTGGGGTGCCCCTGAGAAGCCAGCGCCTTGGCGCAATGCACCACTAAGCCCTATGGGAAAGACGTCTTTGTTCAAAATACAGAAGTCTAAACATATCTTCTCACAAAATGTGTATTTTTAAATGCATTTTGGTCTGCTTAAACTGCTAAGAACTGCATCACAATAGTCAGCTAAAGGCAAAATCTGATTGCTAGCTATATTCCAACCACAGATTAGTCCAAGATGTGAGTTTTTATTTGAATATTCAAAAAACAACATGCCCCACTACATGTGAATCTAGCAAGGTTTTGGTGTTTAGATGTTTCCCAATACCGCAGCAATTAATATTCTCAGTTTCTATCCTATATCCCAACAAAGAAAACCAGTTCACAGTTATGAAAGATTACTTCAGAATCCACCTCTGAATCAGAAAAACAGAAGCTGCAGTACACTAGAATCCATTATGCAGTGCAACATCCAGTAAAGCTCTATGTCCAAGCAAAAAAAAATTTCTGTCCCAGAGCTTTCCCCAAGAATCCCTGTGTTTTGCCACTGAATTGGGGCAAATGTCAATCCACAGAAAACCTGACTGTTGTTTGCTCCAATTCAGTGATAAAGCACAGGTTTTTCTGAGGAAAGTGCCGGGACAAAAACACCTCTACTCAGACATGCAGCTTTAAAGCCCAGACCTGTGCCTAGAAACACAGCACAAAATGAAGTCCGGTTGAGCCCTAAGTCTGAGAATGCAATAAATAATGAGAGTGCATCATTTGACATTGTAGATCTATCCATATCAAGCCATTATTTAGGATGGAATACAGAATAGGTAGCCTTATAGTTTTCCTCAAGAGTTTTGCACATCTTTACCATGCATCTGTTTAAAATACAGGCTACACAAATAGTGGATAGTGGCAAAACTCCTCTTCTTCAGAAGTACAGTGGAAGATTAGCTCACCTGCGGTGTTTGATAAAGACTGAGCTTGTACACAAACAACACTCTAATTGGCACTGATATGGGGGGATTATTTTGTGCTACTTAATATACATCCATGGGGACAAATATTGGTTTTGAAATTGATGAGGGGGATAAAAGAGGGGATAGGTGTTATTCCTTTTCTGGTCAAGGGCTGACTTGAGTGTTCCCATGGAAACAAAGCTAAGAGCTCCCCTAGACAGCTGTTGATTACTGTTTGAATGCCATTTGCATTCATGATTAAGGAAGAGTATAAAAGGACTGAGGTAAAGATATATTTTTTTAAGCAATAAGAGGATAAAAGACCTTTCAATCAATGCTCCTCCACACTTTTAATTAAATAAAAAGGAGAGACACTAGAATTTCATGAAGTTTTATTTAATGGTTGGGTGACTGTTGCAATAGTATTAAAAATTCTTCGTCATGAGCCTGAACTAAGATGAAGTGAACAGTCACATTCTGATTAGATGAACAGAACAAGTAGATTGGCCAACATATATTAATTATACAACTCTCAGGTTTGTAATTCTTGTTTAGTCAAGTTCCTTTATGGTTCCAACTGATGCACGCTATGGCCTGAATATTAAATTGCAAAGAGGTTTGGTCTGTATGTAAGGCCTCTACTCAATTTGTACTTCTTGATCTCTCTGCTGTCTTCAATACAGTTCTCGGATAGGGCTGTTCCTACCTGTTCAAACATTCATTCAATATTTTTATAAGATAATACTCTTCATCTGCTTTCCCTCTCTGTGCTGGGGTCTCCCACTACCCATGGGTGAGCTCATAAAAACCCATGACTTTCAATACCAACTAGATACAGATGATACCCAGCTCCAACTCTGAATGGACCCCTCTCCCTTTAATCCTTCACATCCACCTGACTCCCTAGTATTTCTGCTTAGGTAATTTGTTTTCATCTCAAACTCAGTATGTCCCAAGCACTCCTCTCCTCGTACACATTAGCAGTATAATTCTGCTGCTGCCAAAACCATTCACTGCTGTCATTGCTCTGATCATGTGATGTCCTTCCTTAAATCCCTAGTTGTCCAGATCTCAAGAGCCCTCCATAGCCCTGCTGTCTTTATCTCGCAGATCTTATATGTAATTACACCCCTGTCTTTGACCTTCATTCACTATTCTACTAGTCACTATTCCAGCACTGCCACCCTCAGAAAGCCTTCGGCTCCTTTTCCTCTTCTAAATTTTAATTTTTAAAATTATATGATTAGAATAGAATCATAGAATCATAGAATCCTAGAGTTGGAAGAGACCACAAGGGCCATCGAGTCCAACCCCCTGCCAAGCAGGAAACACCATCAGAGCACTCCTGACATATGGTTGTCAAGCCTCTGCTTAAAGACCTCCAAAGTAGGAGACTCCACCACACTCCTTGGCAGCAAATTCCACTGTCGAACAGCTCTTACTGTCAGGAAGTTCTTCCTAATGTTTAGGTGGAATCTTCTTTCTTGTAGTTTGGATCCATTGCTCCGTGTCCGCTTCTCTGGAGCAGCAGAAAACAACCTTTCTCCCTCCTCTATGTGACATCCTTTTATATATTTGAACATGGCTATCATATCACCCCTTAACCTCCTCTTCTCCAGGCTAAACATGCCCAGCTCCCTTAGCCGTTCCTCATAAGGCATCATTTCCAGGCCTTTGACCATTTTGGTTGCCCTCCTCTGGACACGTTCCAGTTTGTCAGTGTCCTTCTTGAACTGTGGTGCCCAGAACTGGACACAGTACTCCAGGTGAGGTCTGACCAGAGCAGAATACAGTGGCACTATTACTTCCCTTGATCTAGATGCTATACTCCTATTGATGCAGCCCAGAATTGCATTGGCTTTTTTAGCTGCCGCGTCACACTGTTGGCTCATGTCAAGTTTGTGGTCAACCAAGACTCCTAGATCCTTTTCACATGTACTGCTCTCAAGCCAGGTGTCCCCCATCTTGTATTTGTGCCTCTCATTTTTTTTGCCCAAGTGCAATACTTTACATTTCTCCCTGTTAAAATTCATCTTGTTTGTTTTTGCCCAGTTCTCTAATCTGTCAAGGTCGTTTTGAAGTGTGATCCTGTCCTCTGGGGTGTTAGCCACCCCTCCCAGTTTGGTGTCATCTGCAAATTTGATCAGGATGCCCTTGAGTCCATCATCCAAGTCGTTGATAAAGATGTTGAATAAGACCGGGCCCAAGACAGAACCCTGTGGCACCCCACTAGTCACTCTTCTCCAGGATGAAGAGGAACCATTGATGAGCACTCTTTGGGTTCGGTCAGTCATCCAGTTACAAATCCACTGAGTGGTAGCATAGTCAAGACCACATTTTACCAGTTTCTTTACAAGAATATCATGGGGCACCTTGTCAAATGCCTTGCTGAAATCAAGGTAGGCTACATCCACTGCGTTCCCTTCATCTACCAGGCTTGTAATTCTGTCAAAAAACGAGATCAGGTTAGTCTGACATGACTTATTTTTCAGAAATCCATGCTGACTATTGGTGATCACAGCATTCCTTTCTAGGTGCGCACAGACTGTTTGCTTAATGATCTGCTCCAGAATCTTCCCTGGTATTGATGTCAGACTGACTGGGCGGTAATTATTTGGGTCCTCTCTTTCCCCCTTTTTGAAAATAGGGACAACATTTGCCCTCCTCCAGTCTGCCGGGACTTCGCCTGTTCTCCAGGAATTCTCAAAGATGACTGCCAGTGGTTCTGAGATCACATCTGCCAGTTCTTTTAATACTCTTGGATGCAGTTCATCTGGCCCTGGAGACTTGAATACATCTAAACTGGCCAAGTATTCTTGTACTATCTCCTTAGTTATTCTGGGCTGTGTTTCCTTTGCTGAATCATTTGCTCCAAATTCTTCAGGTCGGGCATTGTTTTCCTTATCGGAGAAGACTGAGGCAAAGAAGGCATTGAGGAGTTCAGCCCTTTCTGTGTCCCCTGTTTGCATTTCACCATCTTCTCCTCTGAGTGACCCCACTGTTTCTTTGCTCTTCCTTTTACTACGAACATACCCATAGAAGCCTTTTTTGTTGCTTTTAACCTCTCTAGCAAGCCTGAGTTCATTCTGTGCTTTAACTTTTCTGACTTTGTGTCTACACGTGCTGGCTATTTGTTTGAATTCCTCTTTGGTGGTTTCCCCCCTTTTCCATTTTTTGTACACATCCTTTTTTAATCTTAACTCAGTTAAAAGTTCTTTAGATAGCCACCCTGGCTTCTTTAGGCACCTTCCATGTTTCCCTCTCATTGGTATTGCCTGACGTTGTGCTTTTAGTATCTCCCTCTTAACAAACTCCCAGCCATCATGAACTCCCTTTCCTTTTAGTATTACTGTCCATGGGATCTCACCCAGCACTTCCCTAAGTTTTATGAAGTCGGCTTTCTTAAAGTCAAGAAATTGAGTCCTAGTATGCTTGGCTGCTCCTTTCCGCTGTATAGTAAACTTCAGAAGAGCATGATCACTCGCGCCTAATGATCCTTCCACTTCTACCCCACTAACCAGGTCATCAACATTGGTTAGGACCAGATCTAAAATGGCTGTTCCTCTTGTTGCTTCTCCCACTTTCTGGACAATGAAGTTGTCTGCAAGGCCAGTGAGGAATCTGTTTGACCTTATACTCTTGGCTGAGTTTGACATCCAACAAATATCTGGGTAATTGAAGTCCCCCATTACTACTATCTCCCTTCCTTTTGCATGCTTGGCCATCTGTTCCAGGAAGGCATCATCTATGTCCTCCGTTTGGCTTGGGGATCTATAGTAAACTCCCACAATGAGGTCCCTGTTATTCTTCTCTCCCTTAATTTTGACCCAAATGCTCTCACTTTGGCTTTGATGTTCTAAATCTTGGATCTCTTCACAGGTATACACATCCCTGACATATAACACCACTCCTCCTCCTTTCTTGTCTGGTCTGTTTCTCTGAAATAGATTGTATCCCCCCATTATTACATTCCAATCGTGGGACTTATCCCACCAGGTTTCAGTGATGCCTATTATGTCATATTTAGTTTGCTGTACCAAGAGCTCAAGCTCATCTTGTTTATTTCCCATGCTTTGCGCATTAGTGTACAGACATTGAAGTCCATTAATCATTCCCCCATGTCTCTTATTTAAGGATTTTTTCCTCCCACCACTAGGTCTGCGTGCTGTTTGCTCCATTTGGTCTATGACATTTGGATGATCATCTTCATCAATTGATAGGCTCCTACCTTCAGGAGCACTGTCTCCCTCCTTCACATCCACCTTCACATTATTTACTACTAAGGCAATTTCAAAATAAAAAAGCTGATCAATACAAAAAGTAATCAGTTTGTTCAAAACTCAAGGTATAAACAATTATCCCAAACCTATTGATCATTAATTCATGGATGTCATTCCATTCTATGTATTGATTGTTCTTGCTATTAAAGCACTATAATTATTAGAGGTGCACAGCAGTCACAATATTTGCTTCAGACTCCAATTTGCACCTTATAAAACAATCTATTATTGTTATATTTATTTATACTCTGCCTTTTTCTCTGGCAGGCCTTAATATGGTTTACAGATAAAAAAGAAATGGTAAAAACATAGAAAAAACAATAAATAGAAAACCTTTAAATACTGAAAGAATCGAAACTACATACATATATAAAATCTGTTAAAACCATACCAATAATTACAATATAAACAGCATGGCACCAGCCCTTTCACTCAAACCAGCCAGTTCCCAAATTTTCGTAGAACGTTAGAACACAAAAGTCTTCACCTGCCAGCACAAGGAGGGAGTTCCAAAGTCTGAAATGGCTTAGGCCTAAAAGTCAGAGGCTATCAGATTTGGCTCAGGGGCCTCAATCCATGTCATCCTACCCTCAATCCCTATTCACTGCCATTAAATTCTTCATAAAGTTTTCCACCTCACATCACTAGGTATGGAAACACCAGAGCACAATCGGCAGAAAGTCAGAAGTAAACCACCTCTCTTGAAGGTATTTCTCATCTAAAAAAGGAAAGCATGTTGAAAGGACTGCAGGATCTCACAAGCTTAAAAGGCTTGCCACTGCAGAAGCTATGCCCAAAGTCATAGGAAGTGGTCATGAGTTCTGTGATGATGGTGTGTGTGGCTGAAGGCACAGCTAAGCAGCTGATTTGTGCTTGTGTTGCCTCTTCACTCAGGCGATGTCTGAATAAAGCTCCTGCTAAAGTACTTCTCTGCATTTCCATTATTATACTGCACCAGCATTTGCATAATGACATTTTATGAACTTTCTAATAGGAATGCAACTCAGTAAAATAGATTCAAAGCATAATTGCTTCAAAAAAATGGACATTAGCAGCAACAATCTTCTGCTTGGAACAGCTTCTTAAAAGTAACGGCATACAGTAAAGCTTGCAATTTTGTGGTAGCCATTTCTGGACTATATGGAACTATAGGAAATTCTTCTAAGATGAGAAATAAGCAGTATAAATGTTTAAATTAAGCTGAATATCATTTGTTTAAATGATGGCATTCCAAGTTTAAATACTTTCAGCTGTAATTTCCATACTCGTCAAGCCATTGTTTGAATCATATATTCAATTTTGAATTTATAAGCACTTGAATCGTGCTTTTCTAGACCCAAGAGACTCTCAAAGTACCTTACAAGAGATTTGAATAATGCAACCACATCCAAAAATACTTGCACATAGATTCAGAAATAACACAATGCCAGGATTATGCAGGATCATTACTTGCCCTCATTTTTTTGTTTCCCCTGGGGTCACAAGGTAGCTGGCCCATTGAGGATCTTTGAGGTGAAGGGGGCTGAGCAGCTGGACCTTGTTTAATCCATGGTGGAGGCAAGTGACAGGCAATTGATATGCAGCAGCTCCCAATGGGTTCCTCTGCGTAAAGGAAGTGGGGATAAACAGCTGTAACTTACTCAGTATACAGTGAAGCCAATTCTTCTCTATATAGAAATGCTCTTGCAGAAAGACCACCTTTACCTTTACCTTTACTGGCAGTAAGGTAAAATGTAGGAATTTGTCTGTTTTTAAAACTAAAAAGAATGATGTCATGTAACAAAGTATATTTTATGCTATCTAAAGTGTTGTCCAATTTACCCACAGTTACAATAGGTATCTATAATAAATAAGGGATCCAAGTGCTCAAAACTTAATCATTGGTCTAAGACAGGCATGTTCAACAGGTTGATCAAGTTTAGTGATTGTGGTTCGAGGACCCAATCCCCGCAAAGTGGAATGAATACACAAGGACACGTGATATAAGGTTAATGGGCAAGAAAAGGCCACAACTTTATTGATTACAGCAAGTGAAAAGATATTGGCTTAGGCATTGGATTACGTCAGCTGACTCCACCCCCTCAGAGAGGGGTGAGTCTAATACAGGGGGGTTTATTCACCAGTAGGTGGAGCCTGTTGATGCTAATCCAATTATAAGCTCTCCCCTGATGTCACCGAGGGTCGTGCCATGGCCTCCCGCCACGCAGGCATCGGAGAGAATACACGACCGCCGGATTCCGTTAATGGAATACCCAAAAATTGAAGGCGTAGGCGATGGCCACACCTAGCCCTTCGACACACCACAACACATTATTCCAGTGCCTAACCTACCCACCAATACCACAAAAGTTGTGACGATTGCTAGGAGGTAGGCGAAAAAACCAAAAAGCCTAATGCCAAATGGAAAAATTCCTACCAGCCCCCCCCCCCCGACAACCAGGGCAACCAACCTAAGGTCCATAGCAAGGCCAAAGAAAACTGAGACCCTGAGCTCTAAGGGAGTGGAGGGTGGGTAACTCGCGACGGGGCGACGAAGAGTGAGGCCGGGGGAGCTGGCGCCGCAGCAATTTAGGCTGCTGTACACGCCCCCTCGGAGGCACCTGGTTGGGTGCCTGCTGGTGGGCGTGGGTGCCAGCCAGGTGAGTGGGAGGCAGGGGGCTAACACCCCCTGCTTGAGGCGGAGCTCGGCTCCCGCCCACAACCACTCCCCTCTCTTCCAGGAGGAGAGTCTTTGTCTTAGTGTTCCTTATGTTGTTGTTTAGTCGTTTAGTTGTGTCCAACTCTTTGTGACCCCATGGACCAGAGCACGCCAGGCACTCCTGTCTTCCACTGCCTCCCGCAGTTTGGTTAAACTCATGCTGGTAGCTTCGAGAACACTATCCAACCATCTCATCCTCTGTCGTCCCCTTCTCCTTGTGCCCTCCATCTTTCCCAACTCCAGGGAGTCTTCTTTTCTCATGAGGTGGCCAAAGTATTAGAGCCTCAGCTTCAGGATCTGTCCCTCCAGTGAGCACTCAGGGCTGATTTCCTTCAGAATGGATAGGTTTGATCTTCTTGCAGTCCATGGGACTCTCAAGAGTCTCCTCCAGCACCATAATTCAAAAGCATCAGTTCTTCGGCGATCAGCCTTCTTTATGATCCAGCTCTTACTTCCATACATCACTACTGGGAAAACCATAGCTTTTACTATACGGACCTTTGTTGGCAAGGTGATGTCTCTGCTTTTTATTATGCTGTCTAGGTTTGTCATTGCTTTTCTCCCAAGAAGCAGGCATCTTTTAATTTTGTGGCTGCTCCCCCCATAAAGGCTGAAGAACTTTGGCCAACTTTCTCCAAATAAAGCTCAACAACTTTGGTCAATCCTCCCCTAAAAAAGCTCAACAAGTCCTGGCAATGACAATGGGTAGATCACAGCTGGTCTTTTTATACTGTGAGTAGATCGCAGTCTCTTGGGAGTTGGTCTAAGACAATAGTTCCCAAATTTTCCTGCCACAGACCTCTTGAAAATTGCTGGGGGTCTTGGTGGACCACTTCATGATTTTTCTGCCTATTGCATGCTAGTTGTTGTATAATTTTTCTTATATTCTTATTGCTTCTCTGATTTCTTTTTTAATTGTATTCTACAGAATCCAAATTGATATAGAGTAAAATACAACATAATAAAAGAAGCAATAAACTTATAATTAGAATCATTAAGATTATCCAATGTGATGGGTGTGCCAGAACCTGTTTTCAACCACAAATCCATAGACAAATCATGGACCACCTGAATGAAACTCACAGACCAAAGTTTGGGAACCCCTAGACTAAGGTCAATTTGTGAAAACACTAATCATAACTATCAAAATAATTGCAAATATCAATTCCATACAACAGACATGTACAGATCTCTGAAAAAGATATAAAACTACAGTGGGGAACAAATAAACACATGCCTCATCAGACCACAAACACTACCCTGACCACAGTTGGGTCTAGTTGTTGTTCCAAGCCAGTCAGCTCCTATACATGTGCTAAAGGACTCAGAAGAACAGTGTAGAACTCTTTTAGGCTGAAATCTCTCTATCTCCCACACACACAAAATTGACAGTAACTCCCACTGTTCAGACTTGCTTCTGAACAGATGTGCATAGGAGTGTACTGTTACTGCTGCTTCCAAAATGTCAATGCAAGCTGCCTCACCTGTAGGTCAGTTTTAAAATAGCTAGCTGTGCTGCAATGAAGCACCCTCAGTTGGAGAATGACAGTAACCCGTCATATACAGTAGATCTCCCCATATAGTTCCCCCAAACACACACACTCACACACTAAATTGCCTGCTTTCCAGGTGGGCAAGGTGAATGAGCTAGCTTTAGGGGGAAGGACTAAGCTCAAAAGCAGAACATATGCCTTGCATACAAAAAGTTCCAGGGCTGATCCTTGAAATATCTATGTAGGACTCTGAAGGATTTCTGCCTGAAAACCCAGAGAGTCATTATCAGTAAGTGTTGACAATGCTGAGCTAGATCAGGGTTCTTAAAACTTCAGTCCGCAAATGTTCTTGGGCTACAACTCCAATCATCCCTGACCATGGGCTAAGCAAGCTGAGGATGATGGGAATTGTAGTTCAACAACATCTTGGGATTCAAGGTGGAAGAACACTGAGCTTGAACTGCCCTGAGATCCTTTGATGAACCCATGGTCAGACTCAATATAAGCCATCTTGCTATGTTCCTAGCCGCATTTCATATTAGTGGCACACTATTACAGTGATCCTGATTAGGAAATGTGTTTTATTTCAGGGAGGGGGGTCAAAACTTAATGGTAGAGCATATGCTTTGAATGCAGAAGGTCTCGGGTTCAATCTTACCAGATAGGGCTGGGGGGAAAAACTGGAGAGCTGCTGCCAGCCTGTGATTGAACTAGCTGGACCAATGGTCTGCTATGGTAAAAGGCAGCTTTCTAAGTTCTGAGTATTTGGTACCACTGATAGGCAGGTGGCAATCTTAGTAACCAGTTCCTGAGATTACAAATGCTGGGGTGGCAAAGAGATGTAGTTCAGTGATGCAGCATATCACCTGCATTCAGAAGATCACAGGTTCAGTTTCTGGCACCCCCCAGCAGGACTGGGGAAAATTCATGTCTGAAATTCTGAAGCAAAGAGCTGCTGCTGGTTAATGTTGGCGAGTAGATGGGTGAATGGTCTGATTTGGAATAAGGCAGTTCCCCATGTTTCCCGTTTGATGGGGCCATGGGACCCAAATGTAATTATATAGATTATCTTGTTTCATGTTCTTTTCTTGAGGCAACAGTTGAAAGTGCAAATCTTTTTCCAGGTCAGTTAAATAATATCTTTATTAGATTATTAACAAGCTCACTTAAATCAGTGGGAATGACTGTAGTGTCCTTGAGTATCCTAAAAACACAATTGACCTGGTTTAAACTTCCAGGGAAAACTACAGCGTAGTGTGGAAGCGAGCAAAAATAGAAGCGGGGGAGGGGGGAGTCCCTCTTTATATAGTTAAATGGACATGAAAAATGCACTCCTCCAACTTTTTATAAGACTGATTCAAAGACAGGCTTGTTCTTTATAAGGACTAAACCTTTTTTATGCTCTTTTTGCCAAAGGGCCCAATTTTATAGCTATCTTAAACACCATCACAGTCAGCTTCTTTATTTAAAGTTTGTATATATAGGAAATAATAGTGTCTAATATAAAAAGCATTTGCACATTGCAGCCTTATTTTCAGATAATAACACAATCTGCACTATTTTCACAAGATACTGTTTTTACTGCAAGTAACAATTTGTTGCTGCTGTTGTTGAAAAGACCAATTCCTTATTCTACAAGGGACAATGTGCAAATAATAAGGCAAAATGGTGCAATCCACAGAGCAGCCCAGAAGTTAGTCAAGTTGACCTCTATTAACTGGTAATGGAAAATGGGGATGCAGAAACATATACAATCAAGATTATGCCAGCTGCTGTAGCTTCCAGCTGAGGTAGGGCGAATTTTGAAATTTGCTGGTGTTGTTACTAGCTCAGTGCTACCATTTTAGCTTTCCCAGAATCTCCTAGAATGTTATTACATTATATTGCATAAACCCAGGGCATTCTGGGAAAACAAAATGGCAGCCACCAACCAAGAGGAGTGTAAACAAGGGTTTTATGTTTTAAATGGGACTACAGGCTTGGAGCAATAGTATTACTGCTCTTTCTGTTTTTATTTTTAATTCTGAACTTTTGATGTTTTAAAAATGTTCCTGTCACAATCCTATCACATTCTGTATAATAAATAAAATTTATGGTGGGTTCCAGTGCATCCCTAACCATGTCTACCCAAAAGCAGATCACATTAAATTGAATGGGACTTACTTCCAGGTAAGTGGGCTACAGTTTCCTGCCTAAGAAGTTCTATTACATCTATTACTGTTGTGTTGACTGGTTTTAGGTTGATTTGATTGCTATTGTTGGTAACCTGGGGCACCTTTGGCAAAAGTATTAGAAACTCCATGCAGAAATAAAAACTAAATAAAAATAGACTATAGGCATATATAATGCAACTAGAGCATATTTAAAAGCTAAAACAATTTAACATTCATCTTTAGGAGTCAGTGATAAAACAAAGAGTTACAATACACATTTATTTTGATTCCTTTTGGATTGGGGTGGGAAACATTTGATTCTCCAGATGTTGTTGGACTCCAACTCCCATCAGCATCAGCTGGCATGGTCAATGGTCAGGGATGATGGGAGTTGTATTCCAGCACCATCTGGAAGGCCACAAGTGGTCCACCCCTGCTATGGTTGTGTTATCAATGATGTCACAGAAACGTTTATCTTCCTGATAAGAATCCATGATCAACTTGAGAACAGGATGGAAGTCTACAATAATCTAAGAAACAAAAATATCAGAATGCTAACAAATATGTGTATATCAGGAAGAGATGGAAGGTGGTATTCAACTCAGTTTTACTCAGTTATTCTAAGTTAGGTCCATCCATTTAAATATGCCTACTCTGAGTAAAGCTGAGCTGAATACCACCCAGAATTTGTAGATTCACAAGGCATGTCTTTATGGGAGGTTGCCAGTTAAAACTCTTCACCTCTGCAGTATGAAATCAGAAAACAACACCTTTACTGTAGTAAAGCTGCAGAATGTTACTGTTTTTTTTCACAAAATTTAGCTATATGCTTGTCATTTATATCCCTGAAGAGAAATAGCAGAGAAAATTGCAATCGCGATTCCCATTATTTTACATAAAAAGGAAAAAAAAACTTTCAACAATGGAGAACTACATTAAAAGCTTTTTGAATTTTTTCTCTCACTATGAAAATGTCTGGACAAATGCTATAAAATATGTGTAGTTATGCATGATAAATACTTGTAATGGCATTCTCACTGGTGAACCTTGCTATATTTTACAAGAGTGCCAATACGCTCATTTGCATCTCTTTTATATGTCATCATCCCAGATGTAAATGCTACTATGGCCTAACATGAAGCAGATCACCATTCAAAGACATTGCTCCATATTTATGAGATCGTGGCAATGCTCATGTACCTTGCAAGGTTGCTAACAGCAAAACAGCACAATAATTTATTCATTAAATCCCCAGTGTACATTTCAGAATTACACTGATTAAATTTTATCTGCTAGCACTTGCTAGACTAATAGCTTCACATCTAGCTACACTTGCTGGCTACTGTACTAACCATTCATTCACTGGGATGACTCATTCTCTATGCAAATATATGTGAACCTAGCAGGAATGCACTCAATGGCCTGTCTATCACTTGCTAACTTTAAGGAAGACACAACATAAACATTTGTATATAATATAACAGAAAGGCAGCTCACAAACAGAAATAATAAAATACAATAGGTTCAAAAATCACAGTGATCAAACAGCAGACCAAGTGAAAAGACCAGTTGAAACAGTAACAATAAAATATCAAAACTCCATTAAAAAAACCAGCTGAAAAAAGCAACATCATATACTTAGGAAATTGTTGTAAACCAGAGGCAGCCAATGTAGTGCCCTGGAGATGTTTTGGAGTACAACTCCTATAATTCCTGACTCTTAACCAAAGTTGTTATTGTTTAGAAACTCTCTTTTCTGATTCTTTACATTATGTTGGCTATGTGGGGGATGATTCAGCTTCCTTCCTCTCCACACACACAAAAAGTGATCCCACAGAGTGTACATAGATCTATTTTGCATATAGAGTTGCGATTGCAGGATTGAGTTCCAACTTCATGGCACCTGAAATCACTATATCTCATTTAAGGGACTGACATAATTTCCTTTCGTGACACGCAACAAAAGTTCCCCTGTCGTAAACACTAATGTTGCTGCACATACAGGGCTAAATGCTTTACTCGTTGGGTATTTGATTTACAGCTGAAAATGTTGTGCACATTCCTCCAGCTGCTCTTCCTGAGCTGCCTGCAATATGCAGCAATATGTCTGAGAGCAGCTGTTAGTTCACATCTGCTTTTTTTTTATTTGCATTGGTGTGAAATAGCAGCTTGCTCTATGAATAAAACATGCTTCTGCTTTGCCCTATCCTGCCTGATTTACTTCTGAGCAGGGAGGTATACTTTTATTTTCTTTCTAAATCAGTTTCTCTAATTCATTTCTTTTCCTCAATATTAGCCCATCTCATATTTCAAGGCACTAAGCAGACTTCTCCCTCTGGCAATACCACTGTGGCATTTGTCAGAATTTTCTCCTCTAATGGAAACATGGATCCAAATAGGGACTCACAAGCAGCCGGCTTATACAAAAGGATGTTGCTAAGAGTGATATTTAAAATACTTACGGAAGCTGCATGAAAAATAGGGTAGGCGATGCTGCTCTTGGCCAGCTGAATAGCCAAACAATAAAGGCTCACTCCAAATAGGTAGCCCAAAGCAAAAAATCAATCAGAAGTGAAATCCATGCAGCCGCTCCTCTGGTACAACTGAATGTGGAAAAACAAATTGATGTGAAAAGAGATCAAGACTAACTGAAGATGAGGAGAACCTGGGTTGCAAAATCTTGGTCAACTGACAAGGCTAATGAGAAAATGCTGTCCTTAGTAGCCTCACCTTGCCCTCACCTTGTTCTTTGATAAACAGTGGTTATTGGAGTTGGCTCCAGGTTTCGTTGAGAGGTTCCTCAACAAAATTGCCTCTGGAGGACTCCAGTCTTAAACAAGCGGACTACAAACCACTGTGGGCTTACTTGGCGGTGGCACCAGCTTTGGGTAGGGGAACTCCAATGGAGCTGCCATTTTAATTCCCAGCAATGCACTGCACTGCAGAAATTAGAATGATGGCACCACAAGAACCAGAGCAGACCTATTGAAATTAATGGGGCTAACTTAGTCATGTTCATTCAATTCAATGGGTGTACTATGTGCAAAACTTAGTTGACTACAATCCTATGATAAAGTTCCTCTGTGCATAAACACATTTGAACCACAATATTGTGTGTGTGCTCAGCAAGATACTGAAGGGAGAATGAAAGCATAAAAAGCAAATACAATTATTTACAAATCACTTAGAACATTTCATGGAAAGCTGGATTTTTTTACCTCATCACATGGACAGATTTTCATTGATAGATCCTACCATGGTGTCCAATAATCCTGTTAGAGAATAAATCTGCAAGGATTTATTTCAGCCAGTGCAGCTGGGTTTCAAATTCACAGTGAATTTTCTCCATACAAACATTTGCTTTATGCTACATTAAGAATAATCTCTATGACAAGCAAGATAGTACTTTAGGAATAAACAGTACCATCAGTCTTTGGCTCTGTCTATACATGTAACCAAGATCATTGGAAACACACACATCACTAAAATATCACTGCCTTCGTGAGTTATGTGAAAGGGAGGAAGAAGGGAAGGGAAGAAGCAGGAAAATGTGGCTGGCTTCACAAAGTGAAAGGATACTGTCAATCTAATGCATAAGAACAGAAGGAAAACCATGTTGAATCAGGCCAATGGCCCATCTAGACCATGTCAGGGGCAGGCAAGAGTCCAAGGGGTGTACTCCAAGAGGAGGTGGGGGTAGGAGAATGACTCAGGGAAGGGGGCAGCAGTTTGTGGGGTTCTGTGAGGCAGAAGCCAGGGGAAGAGGAAGGGTCCAGGCAGTCATTGTCAGGAGGAGATGGGGAAAAAGTTGCAGAAATGCACAGAGATGGAAAAGACCATCCTAGAGGGAGGTCTTTGTCTCTTCCCTTACTGTTTCCAAGGACAAGGAGCGTCTGAAAGCGACAATAGTTCTGGTTTCTTCTACTATTTCTACTATTCACTAAAAGACTCTTAGTACCCCAAATTTGTAACAATATGAAGCAGGCACATACAGGTTGCACACAAGTTTGTGATTCTCAAACTTTAAAAGTATTCAATACGCAACAGATGTTGGACAAAGGGACATACCTTGGACACCCCTCTATTTCAAACCACCTTATGATCAAGGGTCTGGAAAGCAAGCCTTATGAGGGACAGTTGAGTTTAGCCCAGAAAAGAGGAGACTGAGATCCAATCTGATATCCATCTTTAAATACTGTATATTAAGGGTTGTCATATGGAGCAAGCTTGTTTTCTCCAGCTCTGGAAGGTAGGACCCAAACCAATAACTTCAAGTTACAAGAAAGGAATTTCTGAGTAAACACCAGGAACAACTTTCTGAAAGTACGAGCTATTCATCTGTGGAACGGACTCCCTTGGAAGGTGATTTCTCTCCTTCATTGGAGGTTGGATAGTCATCTGTCATGGATGTTTTGGTTGAGATTTCTGTATTGCAGGGGATTGGACTAGATGACTCTTGGGGTCCCTTCCAACTCTACAATTCTATATTATGTGGTGGTACCTACGTCTTACTGTGGCCCCCTGCTGCTACCCAGTTGCAGTTAGGATTACCCATAAGTCTGCTGAGAGACTAGAATCAGGCAGCCAGAGTACCTGGCCCTATACAGCATGATGGGTCTACCTATACAGATGCAACAGAACAGAAGGGAACCTGCACTGGTCTTCAATTACCATCAGCCCCAGCCAGCATCACCAATGAACAGGGATGATGTGAGTTGTAGTCCAGCAGCAACTAAAAGACCATAGATTTCCCATCCCTGGAGCAAGTCCTGATGGCCAGTGACCAACTCTTTTTCATGAGACAAAAGTTCTTAAGAACGGAAGCAGTAAGGCAAGGCCTACACAATCATTTCAAGCCTGCTAGCTGTAACTGTTAGCAGTAAACTGCCACGTCACTGTGATTCGTGACTTATCTTGGGTTCCCTATAAATGTAACCAGCCATCTCTCTGGGCCTCAGTCTGTCTTCAGAGTCTGAGTCTCAGCTCAGTATGTGAGTGTGTTGTTGCAGACAGAGTGGCTCCAGGACTCCAGTTAATCAGTAACTAAGAGCTGTGCCTCTGTGAAGACTAAGAAAGCTGTTATGAGCACTCTGTGTATGTTATTTAACTATGCTGTTTCTGAACAAGTTTATTTTCTTCATTAAAGTTTCATTCTGTTTATGAAGAAGACTCTGCTTGATTAATTTACGGCTGTGCGACACTCTTGATACTCCTATGAGTCCCTTTTCGGGCTTATCATCTGGGAAATGTTACATTAGTTTTGCCTTTGTCATATTGCTAATTTCCAAACTGCTATTTTATTCCCAGGACACATTCTGATTTGGATCATAATGACCTGTTAGTGGCTGTTAGATTTATTGAAAGCCGTACTTGAGAATCTACATAAACAGCAGCTTGTTTATCTAAGAGCCAAAAACCACCACCACCACTACCACCCTCCGGTAAGCTATACAATGTGAAATTGAGGCAGAATGAATGCAAGGAGGGGGAAGACTAGCTTACCAGAAGCAAGAGATGATATATAAATATTCACATGTAAACAACATCCCCCAGTATAGCCTCTAGAGGATGGCAGCGCCATTCATTTCAGAGTTGTTTGGCATTCGACATTTCTTATTGCAGTAAGACATACATGCCTCAGGAACATTAATCATACACTTCCAGTAAAATCTTCCCTTCTATTAGGTATGCGTTGGCTTCCACATTAAATGTTCCGTAGGCTAGCCTAAGGCTCTGGGTGAGCAGGTTGCTCTGATTACTTGATCTCAGCAGTCCTCATTATGGATGTACATTTGGGGAGGTGTTCCATGGCAGTACTCTGTAAACTCCAGACTCCCACATGAAATGTCATCCTTCAAGTTAAGCAAGGCCTCCTGTTAAGATGGTTTCATTTTTTTGTGCTTGGCTGTTGATTAATGATGGAGAAAGTGCATCCTTTTCTATGCCTCATTTTCAGATACCAAAAATTGTAAAGCTTGATTGCTTTCTCCTTTCAGCAAAGAATCTGAAGCAAGGAGGTAAAAGCCCTCAGGCATGATAGCTACTACCCTGCTGTGGATTAACTAACCTGTACTAACATTTTAATTGGAAGATTATTTCTCTGAATTAAGGTAGCAATTATGCCATGGAAAGCCTGGGGTATGTAACATTTATTTTTATTGTTACTATATTTTTCAAGGAATTGTTCTGCAGTATTCTTGAGCTCATATATACATCCATCTGTTTTTAAAGAATGAATGGATGAGTGGCCTTCACTGTCTTGGCTTCAAATCTCCTGCAGGAAACATTCAACTGTTATGAGTTTTAGAACAGCAGCAGAACTAAAAAAAGGGGGCCGGAAACAGTTTGCATCTAAGTTTTAATCAGAGTAGACCCATTAAACTGAATGAACATGACTAAATTAGGTCCATCACTTTCAATAAGTCTACTCTTAGAAAATCTTAATTTTGCTCCCTTTGAAAAGAGATTTTGAGAGCTATCCAAGTTTCTGTTGTTGTTGGCATCAGTCTGTCTTAAGAGACAATGGAACAGTGTGCCTTCAGGGGTAAAGTCAAACTGTTCTAGAGTGAAAGCACCTACTGTGGCTGTAGAGACTGAGATGGGAGAGACATGCTAAAGGTGCACGATGGCATTTCTTCTCTCTGCACTCCTCCCAGTGGTTATTCCTCCTGTAGTCACTGTTGTGGATGCTTGGGATATATCCATGATAATGAAATGTCTGTCTGTCTGTCTGTCTGTCTGTCTGTCTGTCTTACTTACTTACCTACTTATTTAATATCCCAACTTTCCTCACAAAGGAGTCTAGGAGTCTGTTAGTCTAGGGCGGCTAACAACAAGCAAGAATTTAAAAAGACTTTAGAACAATTTTGGTACATAAGCAGTCTGTGAAAGGTCTTACAAATGCTGTACATTCCATATACTTTTCAAAATGGGTATAAAGAGGGGGTTGAACGAACATGATTGTGCCCCGAATGCGTGCACCATATTCAGTGAAATTACAGAACTGGAATAAGTCAAAAGCTCCATTCCCCCCCCCCAACAAAATACTTTTGCATACCATATAATGAAGAAAAGTACCTTTGATGCTTTTGCCTTACTGTAGGTTTCTTTCCTTCCTTCCTTGCTCTATAACATTTTCACTATGGGCATACACAAATATGATGAAGGCAAAGAACTCTTCAAAAGCCATGCACACACACACACACACACACACACACACACACACACACACAAATTGGCTGTATAAAATAGGCCCCTCATCACCAGAAGTCAGTATAATAGGTTGAGAACCTCATAGATACTTCACGTCCCTGCCCAGTGCAAATGTAGACAAAGCCATCACCTCTTAGGTAATGCAGCTGCACACTTTCTCTGTTTCTGATCTCTCAGTGCATCTCCACCCACACCCAAAGGTCAAAGAAGCATCAAGATTCAAATTCAAAATAAATTCCCGATTCTTTTCTGTGTGCTTTCACACCCACTTCTCCTGCACCTAAAACAACAATCCTCGCCCACTTCAAGATGAAAATAGACAATTTGCACTCCTGGTACCTTTGCTGTTTTTCTTTGCCTGCTTAAGTAGTCACAGCTTCTTATTAATCTCCCCCTGTCTGAGTACTGCATTTCATTTATGGATTTTCTCTTGCGTGTGTCCACCTGCTGGTTTTGTTTTACTGCAGCTAGATTTTTCTGGGTTGTGGCATTTCTTCTCTTTGCTTTCATTATTATTCTTTTTTTATATCTGGTTATGTTTTCCCTTATTCTTTTGACTTCAGATTTGCTGCACAATAACATGGTGCTATCTCAGGTACAGAAAACAGGCGTAAGCCTGGATTGAAAACATGAGCCAGTGGCTATGAACCTGAACTGTGAATTAGGAAGTCAATAGTTCAAACATCGGTTTTGTTAGGTCCCCAGGCAAGCTATTTTCTCTGCGCTTCAGAACCCCATATGCAAGGTATAATTATTATTATGGAAGGAAGAGATCTTTCAAATATGTGGGAACTAATATTTAGGGTTTTAACATTGTAATGATTGGTTATGTACTGCAGAATCCATTAGATACAGATTTATTACAGTTTATCAAGTTGTTTTTTCAGCATATGATTTTTATAATCAAGTATCCTAATTTCTGCTGCAGCTATCTTTTTTGTGTGATTAGTGAAGGCAGCATAAGAGGCAGGGTCTAATTTCTCCCCTGGGCTGCTTTTGACCCTTAGCTTTCTTGAAGTGGTTTAAGTACTCTAAAGCACTCAATAAATGCATCATCATCATAGAAAGCACCGAGAATCATCACTGGGTATATTTTCACACAGACAGGACAGACCCAAGCCTTATGAGGAATGGTGAGCTGAGCATGTTTAGCCTAAAAAAGATGAAACTGAGAAGAGATATGATAGCCATCTTCAAATAACATACACATTTCTGTGTGCAATTTTGTCTAATATATCTTTTGTAAACTGATGGAGTTTTTTTTTTTTTTTTGGCAATTGAGTGGTGTATAAATTTTATGAAATAAAATAAATAACATACACATCATTGCAAGCCAGTGTTCCCCAATATAATAATGTGTTTTGTATGTTACTTTTCATGAATACATGCATTTTTATGCAGACTTTACCCTTGTAGATACATTCTACTTTACTGGAAAACTGCATTGCAAAATTCTGAGAAGTGTGAATTTTGAAAGATGACTATGTTTCAGTTTTTGTCCTGTTTCAGAAAATGCAAATTGTGCAGCCTAACCTTTAAATGTGAACTGAATCAAATTTCTCCCCAGTCACTACCTAAGCTTTGGCCTTGAAAGGGGGTCGGACTCGATGGCCCCTGTGGTCTATTCCAACTCTATGATTCTATGAAGATAATCTGTAAATGAAAAAGTACTTAATGATGTGGCCCATAGTTCTTGGCTACAGTAGGATACAGCTATTTTCATTAATTTTAATACTTTTTAGTACATAAATGGCATCATTTGAGAATCTGAACATCTAAAAGTTATAATTCAAAAAAATGATAATTTCTACTCTTGAAATATCGCCCTGAAATAAAAAGTGGCATTACAACATTCACCCCATCGCACAAATGTTTCTGTTGTAATATGGGTGCCTTGGTGGAAAGATTAATTTCTGCAATTTGAATTTCCATTTACACTTGGCTAATCCTTGGGGAAAACCTTTGAATAGGCACAACGTATAAGAATCCCAAGACTTATAAATATTATCTTACAGTTTAACAGAGACCCACTTGACTAAAATAGATTCAATTTTTTGATAGCAGCAGTAGCTGATTTACCATTTAGCATAGAACCGATACCGACCCCAAAGATCCTCAGGAGAATGGTAATGCAGAAAAGAAAATGTTTCACACAGGTAACCTATTCAAAGTCAGATTGGGAATGCAATCAAATACATAATGGGTCAATCAGCAATTGAGATGCAATAGTACATCACCTGTAACTGGCCTGTTGAATTTATTCCAGCATACAGATAGGCCTCTGCCTGGGCTACTGCAGGAGAGTTTCAGAGTGCTAACTTCATTGCAAATCATGACTCTGGGGAACCAAGATAATGACTTAGGTCCTTCCAATATATGAAGCATACTTGACAGTTGTATTTGCACCAGGAACCTTAGAAGCTGCCTTATTCCAGGTCATACAGTTCATCCGTCTAGCTCAGTATTGTTTACCTGGAGTGGCAGTTAGCTATCCAGGGCCTCAGGCAAAGAAAGGCTTTCCATATCACCTATTACCTGTTCCTTTTTATTTGAAATAACAAGGATTGAACCTGGGACTTTCGACATGTTTTCCACCACTAAGCAGTGATTTCTCTCCCCAACGCTCTAAAGACATTGTACCAGAATTATCTAGTTTTCTATATCTTGTGGTTATTCCATGATGCTCCTTCCCATGCCACCAGATTTGTCAGCTGGTTTTAAGTTATTCCTCAAAGGCAAAGCATTCCTTTACCTTTACTATAACTCCCTCTTTGATTGCCTGGCATTTGTACTTCTCAAGATGCAGCAATTAAGCATCAATTTTGTGTTTTTTAAATCTATCACTGTCCCGCCACCCTCACAAACCCTTTAAGAAAATTCCCTCCCACAAATTTCTAGAATGCTCCCACCTGAATCCACCACTTGCACACATAGCAACAAATTTGGGAGGCCTAGTTTGTTCAGCCCCATAGTAAAGGACCCCTGGATGATTAAGTCCAGTCAAAGTCCATGAGGTGCGGCGCTCATCTCACTTCAGGCTGAGGGAGCCAGCGTTTGTCCACAGCAGCTTTCTAGGTCATGTGGTCAGCATGACCAAACCACTTCTGGCGTAATAGAACACTGTGATGGAAACAAGAGTGCACGGAAACACCGTTTACCTTCCCGTTGCAGCAGTACTTGCACTGGTGTGCTCTCAAACTGCTAGGTTGGCAGAAGCTGGAACAGAGCAACAGGAACTCACCCCTCTGCGGGATTCAAACCGCAGACCTTCTGATTGGTAAGCCCAAGAAGTTCAATGGTTTAGACCACCGTGCCACCCACGTCCCTTTACCTTTAGCACCATAGTGGCAACTGACAAATACAGAGTTTGGACCCAGCTGCTAGCCCTGTGCTGAGGTCTATTTCTTAAGTTCATCTTCTCAGCAGAAACCTGTTTGGCAGAAAGGGTCTACATCTTATTTCAAAGGCTCCATGGGCCCCCTCTTGAACTTCAGGTGCTTTGAATAAGGATGGAAATAACGGTGATTCCAGGGGCAATTGCAAATGGAAGATTAGTGGAGGTGGGGGGCTTGGCTCCTCCTAAAATTGGCAATTCTTGCCCCACAAAATGGAAGAAAACCAGAAATTTGGGGAAAGATTAATATACCCCATTAAACATAGTTCACACAAGCTGTCACACATTTTAGAAACCAAAATATAGTAAGCTAAACTACATGTTGAATTCCAGTCACATCTCCTTTTAAGCAAAAACACCTGTGAATAATTTTAGCATATCCAGAACTTTTAATATTCTGTATGAATTTCAAGTGTTCCTAAATCAGTCTTTGGCTCTATTCAGCTGAACAAGGCCAAGATTTAGTAAAGTACATAAACATGCACTTCAGATGAAGAACATGATTATATATGACTGAATTCAAAGCTTTCACCTGGGTTACAGTCCCCCCCCTAAACAGATAAGTGGCCTTATGTTCACTTTTCATGGGGGAAATGACTCCATGTTAGAGCTTTTTTGTTGTTTGTAATTATAGGCACATACAAATGATTCTAATGTGAGGGACTGGGAGTACTGTTGAATTGCAAGGCACATGGTTCAATCAGGTCTGGCAAACCACCTGAGTCCCTCTTGCAGGAGATTTAACAGCCAAACCCCATAGCATAAGTATAAACCCTTGAATTGATGGGCTGCATTAGCTGGATACTACCATGTACTTTGAGAGAAAATACATATAGAAATGTGTGTTTTGTGACAAAATATGTTCAAGAATACATTAGGAAATACAGTGGTACCCCGCAAGACGAATGCCTCGCAAGACGGAAAACCCGCAAGACGAAAGGGTTTTCTGTTTTGGAGGCGCTTCGCAAGACGAATTTCCCTATGGGCTTGCATCACAAGACGAAAGCCCATAGGGAAATGCTGGCGGTCGGGAGCAAAGACTTTCGCCCACAGCCGGCCTTCAGAAGAGGACCTCTTCTGAAGGCCGGCGGAGGGCAAAAGTCTTTGCTCCCCCCCCCCGCCTGCCTTCCCCCCGCCTGCCCCGGGCGATCTTAAAATGCTGGCGGGCGGGAGCGAAGCGTTCGCTGCCGACCCCCAGCATTTTAAAATCTCCCCCTGTCCCGGTGAGATTTTAAAATGCTGGGGGTCGGCAGCGAACGCTTCGCTCCCGACCCCCAGCATTTTAAAAACTCACCGGGACAGGGGGAGATTTTAAAATGCTGGGGGTCGGCAGCGAACGCTTCGCTCCCGACCCCCAGCATTTTAAAATCTCCCCGGGACACCTGCCCCAGCCGCCGGGCTTCGTAGCGCTGCTGCGAAGCCGGGCGGGGGGGGGACACCTGCCCCAGCCGCCGGGCTTCGTAGCGCTGCTGCGAAGCCGGGCGGGGGGGGGGACACCTGCCCCAGCCGCCGGGCTTCGTAGCGCTGCTGCGAAGCCGGGCGGGGGGGGGAACACCTGCCCCAGCCGCCGGGCTTCGTAGCGCTGCTGCGAAGCCGGGCGGGGGGGGGAACACCTGCCCCAGCCGCCTGGCTTCGTAGCGCTGCTGCGAAGCCGGGCGGGGGGGGGGACACCTGCCCCAGCCGCCTGGCTTCGTAGCGCTGCTGCGAAGCCGGGCGGGGGGGGGAACACCTGCCCCAGCCGCCGGGCTTCGTAGCGCTGCTGCGAAGCCGGGCGGGGGGGGGGAACACCTGCCCCAGCCGCCGGGCTTCGTAGCGCTGCTGCGAAGCCGGGCGGGGGGGCGGGAACACCTTCTGAAGGCGGGCGGGGGGCGAAAGTCTTTGTCCCCCCTGCCTGCCTTCCCAGGGGCTTTTAAATCGCCCCGGACAGCGGAGAAGTCCTCCGCTGTCCCGGGGCGATTTTAAAATGCCGCCCGCCAGCATTTTAAGATCGCCCGGACAGCGGAGAAGTCCTCCGCTGTCCCAGGGTTTTTTAAAATGCTGGGGGTGGGAAGAAAAGCCCTTGTCCCCCCCCAGCCTTCAGAAGAGGTCGGGGGACAGACTGTCCCCGGACCTGGTCTGAAGGCGGTTTCCCTAGGAACGCATTAATTGATTTTCAATGCATTCCTATGGGAAACCGTGCATCGCAAGACGAAAAAACCGCAAGACGAAGAGACTTGCGGAACGAATTAATTTCGTCTTGCGAGGCACCACTGTACACAGTTTTATGCAGATTTTAAAAAGAGCTGCGCATTATTGTGGAAACCACATGTAAAGGACTTGGTGATGAACAAATCCAAGTCACATAGACCAAGGTGTGCATCCCAATGGCTGAGTAAGGAAAGGAAGGAAGGAAGGAAGGAAGGAAGGAAGGAAGGAAGGAAGGAAGGAAGGAAGGAAGAGAGAGAGAGAGAGAGAGAGAGAGAGAGAGAAAAGAAAGAAAGAAAGAACCATCAAGGAAATAAAGACCCAAGGGACTAGCAAAAGCTTTGCTTGCCACACAGTTTCTGTTTTCCCTGGGACATTTTGCAAGGTCTCAGTTATGTGCTACAATAACCATTTGGAAGCCCTGGAAAAGCATACGGTTATGTAAGCCTTATTTGGACAGACAAAACTGTCAAATCAAGAGGATAAGGTGGCAAAGTTTCCAAAACCCTTGTGAAACACACCACATTTTATTAGAGGAATTTTGTCCAAGTTGTTTTATCTTTTTTATGTTGGTGGAAGAGAATGCAATCAATTCAAACAGCAGCTGGTATTCTGGAAAACTTCATTACCATCTAAATCAGCCTGCACTAACCTGACACCATTTGGACATTTCGGACTACGACTCCCATCAGTCACAGCCAGAATGGCTGTCTTGATTACAGATGATGGGAAACTGTAGTACAAAATATCTGGAGACCATCAGTTTGGCAAAAGTTGACATAGAAAACATTATTTTTTCACACTTGGATACAACGCTTGAACTCATGATGAAAAAGAGAAACTCCCACCCAGAAGCCTATATCCCTACTGTGGAAGGACATGTGGATCCAGAATTGGCCTCCACAGTCACTTACAGTCACTCACTGTTAAAACTGTGTTCATGCCAACCCACCCCCTCCACTTCTGATTTTCCTGTGTTTGAGTAGAAAGGTCGGAAGTGCTTACAATCCTCCCTAGGACTGAGGATTCTGATTATTTAGGATTTCTGATCACAGAGTACTGGGTGTTCAGCTGAACAGGCTTGCAATGTTCCTTCAGAGTTTCCTAGTCAACGTGGGAAGGCTCCAGGGACTGGAATGCACCTGCTATAGTTTCAGAATGCTAGAAAAGGGTTATTGATGCAACTGTGAGTGTGTCAGGATACACACAACCTAGAATAAATAAATATGTCAGCTGTTCCATGGAAATTTAGGGAAGCCCAGCCCAACACACTATCTATTAAGCCAAAGCAGATCAGATCATTGGACCATGTATCCTGCACTGTAGAAGCTTTCTAACATCTCTACAAGTTTTCTGGTGGAGATGCTGGGGGCAGCATGGGGCATTTCCCATATAAAGCACATATTCTGCTACTAAGCTATGGACAAAGAACATAAGGATAGGGTTCTCCTTTTGCAACACAAGGCACCATTAGATCCCCCAGTGCAGCAGAGACGAAGCAGTTGCAGCTCACCCATTCACTCCTTCTCTGGACTTCTCATCCACCTTACTAGTGTGACTGCAGTAGCACAGAACCAGGGAGAGAATGGGTCAGTAGCCGTCATAAAAAATGCCATGATTTAAGATACCAATGGATAATTCATTTTGCAGAACAATAATTCATTCCTGACACTTACTGAACTTGGACTGCCATGGAGATCAGGTAGGGGAAGATTACATGGAAAGGTATCCCAATGCTGCTGATTTCCTGATTGCCTTATTTTGTTCCTTTTTATAAATACCATTCTTTGGGTCACTGGTTCAAAGAAAAGGAAAGAGTAGGTTTTCAAAAGGAGAGGGGGGAAAGAATGGGTTTAAGTACAGTCAGTGTTCATCATACTTGAAGGTTGGGAATGTTATCACACACACAGCCAGGATGTAAAGTCTTTAGACCTATCAGTGTTACTATACAAGCTAAGCTCCAGCAGAGAGTGTCATGACCTCAATTCCCATATGATTCTAACATCAATAACACTAAGTGTGTGAATAGGCTTTCTCCCCTCTCTTGCCTCTATCCACTAATTTGTAACTCTCTGAGAGCTCAAACTAAAAAAAACACAAAAAACCCTCCTAGCTCCCTTTCTACCATACATAATTTATAAAACAGTTAATTATGAGACCGAGAAGGAAACGAGCTGAATGAAGCTCAGTGCAGCTGATTGTAATGAAAGGCCCAAGATGGGTGATTAGTTAATCTAGAGAAAAATCACTTGGATGTTCAGCAAGCACAAAATGCCTCTTGCACAGACCAGGAGAGTTATTTTAGTGTCTTTAAAAAAGCAAAACCAACCAACCAACCAACCAACCTGGTTCAAGTTTATCCTAAATAACATGGGTGGGAAACATCAACAACCATAGCATTGCAACATGATAACAGGCATGCACACCTGGTCCATCCCCTGCCCAATTCAAACTTCCTATAAAGAAACACATCCCACCACCCAAGTGCCGTGACAATTGCAATCCCTTTGGTTTTGTTTCCAGGAAATTTATCGAGCTTGTATCAAACCACAGCACATGGCTGGCCCGTATGTCCAGCATGGTGGATTACAAGCTGTGCAGGCCTATGGCAATGGGGCTGTTGATACATTGCATTGATATAGCAGCTGTTAACATGCTCCACTGTTGCTAGTCAAGCAGGTTGAAATACATGCTTGATCATCACAGCCCCCTATATCTGCAATCCCTGTCTAGCAATGCAGACAAGCAAGCCAGTGATGGGTAGGCTCTAATCAACTTGATGTTTCATACCTTGCATAGAAAATCTTGTTCTAAGTCTGTGCAGCAATGCTTTTCCTAGGCACTCAAAGTACAAACACCCAATGTTATGTTAGCGTTTGCAACCACATTATATTAATCTCGTAACCTATGGTAACCTATGCTAACTATATGCTTAGAATGAGAGCTATAACTGGCTTTCCCAGCTTACACACAAACCTAGTAATTGCTAGTAAGTGCATTGTTAGATATGATACAATAAAAACAAACTGGAATAATAAAAAATCATGCACTGCTGCCTAGGTGAATAAAGTGGTCAACTATGGAAGTGCAGTTTGAGCCAGGTAACTCCAGGCAGACAATTTTCAATGGAAATCCAGTATTTAAGATATAAAAATTGGTTTCAGATCTAAATAATCATTTTCCCCCTAGCAATATGCATCCTGAATAATAGATTGCTAGTGAGAATTTCCTGGCCAAATTGAAATCTGACTGGTTTCATGTGCACTATGGAAAGAGAAATAGCAACAGAAATCCCTCTGGTAATTTTACACATTAAATATTTCTCCCCTGCGTTTTAATATACTTTTAGGGATTTCAGAAGTACTCCCAGTGTTCTGTATTTATCACTAGTAGTGTATGAGCAGACAAATGATTTTACTTGAATTCTTTCACAGTCTTGAAAATGGGTATGAATACCAGATCTCCAGTCAATTTTAATGAATGTATTTTATGAAATGCCCATAGCTAGCATAATTATACCTCTAGAGAATAATGGCCTTCAGCATGCTAGGCATTTTCAAAATGTGTAATTAATGCTCTCTCTGATTCTCTTGCCATCTCTCTCTCTCTCTCTCTCTCTCTCTCTCTCTCTCTCTCTCTCTCTCATGGATCATGTAGGCATTGGTCTACATTATATTATGGAATGTCAAAAGGAAATAAATTGAGATTTGTATTTGATATGCTCTTCCCAAGCATGATACAGTTGCTCCCACTGAATGAGAATGCAGAGATATGGCCAAGAGGAAGAGGAGAGAAGCTCCCAAATGAGTAGGAGCTCCAATTAGTCAACTGCAACCAAATTACCCAAACCACAATTAAGAGAGTTTCAAGCCAATTTCATAATTTTAATTATTTACTCCTGCAGCCATCCTCAAAGGTGCTCTTCTAGCATCAAGCCAAGCTGAACACAAATCTTTGAAATGTGGCACACAACAATCTGAATTCATCAATTTATCTTTAGTGCTTTCTCTGCACAGCAGAGCACTGAAGCTAACCAAATTCACACTGGTATATGTGGCCGAGAGAACCTCACATCAGGAATCAACACTCTCCCTTCATTTCTTCTTTTTGCTTTATTTTCCCAGTCCAACACAGGGCCATTATGTTAGCCCGACTGAACATTTCCCCTCAGCTTTTGTCAAGGGCAGATATTTAAACATCTCCAGAAATGATAGACATTCCGGATGTTCTTTGAATGTGCAGGACTCTGTAGAATATATCCTTTTCTACTGTCCATTGTACAACCAGCTACGCAAACACACACTATCCCCCTTTTTGGGTAGTCTAACCTCATAGCACAATGAAAATATCAGATTCTATCTGTCTGACATTAACCCGGAAGTAACTGCAAGGGTGGCTGAGTTTGGTCAATAGTATCTCTTGGAGTGATGAATGGCACTATTTATCAGGAAGAAACTCCAATGAAAATCCTCATGAAGTTTTGGCGAAGTAAGTAAGTTTTATTTCCCCAAAGACCCACAACAATACATTATGAAATTTTCTTTCTTTCTTTCTTTCTTTCTTTCTTTCTTTCTTTCTTTCTTTCTTTCTTTCTCCAAATCTTTATTAGGCAATACAGATATAGACCATATTAAAACATCCATATACAAAAAAATTAAAATATATACAAAAAAGCAGCCATATAAGATATATGGTAACAGAAATTTGCATTGGAATTTCTTTGTTAATAGTGTCTTCCCACTAAACCATGCCATTCACCACTCTAAGGGATACTATTATATCCCAACCTTCAACTAAATTCATTAAATTTCGGTCTCCACCTTTGCTTCCCCACCCGGCAATGTTCCAGAACAGCAGGTGTAAAGACTGATTTTGAGTTTGTGACTGACTAGAAAGGATTAGTCAATCAAGTTCAGTTATTAGATTCAGAGAAAGATTTTGTTCTATGTAAAGACAACCATTTCCACTGTTTTTTAAAGACTTCCTTCCCTACCAACTGTCGGATCATTAATCTCCCTCTTCTCCCTGCCCCTTCCAGAATTTGCAGTCCCCACTACAGTGGTGCCTCGCAAGACGGAAAACTCGCTAGACGAAAGGGTTTCCCGTTTTTGAGCTGCTTCGCAAGATGAATTTCCCTATGGGCTTGCTTTGCAAGACGAAAACGTCTTGCAAGTTTGTTTCCTTTTTCTTAACACCATTAATACAGTTGCGACTTGACTTCAAGGAGCAACTCATAGAACGCAGTGTACATAGTAGCCTTTTTTGAGGTTTTTAAAGACTTTGGTGATTTTTGAAGCTTTTCCAAAACTTCTTTTGCAGCCATTTGGTAAGTTAAGCTTTTAAAACTTTTTTTTGGGGGGGGGTTGGATTTGGGTTGGGGTGTTTGGAATTCAAGGACTTGGTGTTGGGGAGGGGTTTGCAAGAATCTGGAAGCTTGTGGTTTTTTTCTGCATTTTTATGATTTTCTGTGACCATTGGGCCACTCTGCTGTTTTTTTAAAAAAATTCTGGATTTGAATTTCTGTGTGCTGGGTGGCTGAGGGAACAGTTGGGGAGGGGTTTGCAAGAATCTGGAAGCTTGTGGTTTTTTTCCTGCATTTTTATGATTTTCTGTGACCATTAGGCCACTCTGCTGTTTTTTTAAAAAAATTCTGGGTTTGAATTTTGAAATGCTCTTTACAGTATGTGTGACTTTAAAGAGCACTTAATAAACTCTTGTTGTACCAAATTTGGCTTTGTTTGGACTATTTTTGACCATAGGAACGCATTAATTGATTTTCAATGCATTCCTATGGGAAACCGTGCTTCGCAAGACGAAAAATTCACTAGACGAAAAAATTCGTTGAACGAATTAATTTCGTCTTGCGAGGCACCACTGTATTTTCAATAATGATGATGATGATGATGATGATGCTAGGGAATGAAAGAGAGTGAGGATGGAGAGCATTTAGGATATCTCCTTAAGGTATTATGTTTCCTGTAATTGTCACTGTATTATTATTTGTGAAATTATGTAAGCATCCTGGGGTCTTTCAATTTGGGGGCCAAAACCCAGGTCAACTATTCAAAGAACAAAACTAAAAAACAAATTCATCACTGTGTGTAGTCCATAAAAGGGTAAAGGGACCCCTGACCATTAGGTCCAGTTGCGGACGACTCTGGGGTTGCGCCGCTCATCTCACTTTATTGGCTGAGGGAGCCAGCATACAGCTTCCAGGTCATGTGACTTAGTCATCTAAGTCACTTCTGGCAAACCAGAGCAGCGCACGGAAATGCCGTTTACCTTCCCGCCGGAGTGGTACCTATTTATCTACTTGCACTTTGACATGCTTTCGAACTGCTAGGTTGGCAGGAGCAGGGACCAAGCAATGGGAGCTCACCCCATTGCGGGGATTCGAACCACCGACCTTCTGATCGGCAAGTCCTAGGCTCTGTGGTTTAACCCACAGTGCCACCCATGTCCCATAGTGTAGTCCATAGTGTAGGTCAAAATGATTGGCTCATTGTGACCTTCCCCATCGGGCCAGAATATTAGTATTACTGGTGTTTGTTATGTTTTATTTTGCTATTTTTGCATTGTGCAAAATTAACAGGAACAGCTAACAAGTGCAGAACAAGTGCAAAACCAACCTATTACAGAAACAAGAGGAGACTGTACTGTTAAGACAGCCTGTTGTTTTTGGAAGGGACATAATATTGCTATAATTGAAGGTAGTCATGGGGGTGTGGCTTTTATATTTCATTAAGGCTTCCTATTTTCTCCCATATTTTGAGTACTGAACAACCACATACCCCTTTCCAGGCAAAGTAAACTACAACAAAGACATGCCTTCCGTGTTATTAGAACTCCATCCATTCCTAAGGAGAAACAGAGAAGCAAGAGAGCTCTTTTTGTTTATTTTGAACATAATTGCACATTACCATTGCATCCAAATACTTTCCATATAAAGCAATAATTAAATACACTCAGAGTCCCTGACTCCTCTTCCACAATATACCACAACTGCTAGATGGCTTTAGCTTACTGATTGGTTAAACTGTTGGTTGATTAAATTGTTGGTTGGGAACCATACACTCATTTGCTAGTTTGCAGAACTCCTCTCCTGAAATCAAGAAAGCAAACTAGCTTTAGATGGGGAAAACATTGTTTAATCTGACACAGCTTTGTCAAAGGAAAAGGGTTCCTCTTTCAGTTTTTTGAAGTACCTTTTGAGCATAGACCCTGGACTCAATTTTCTATTCTTTGGAAGTTCATTCAGCTGCCTCGTTTTTATGTGTCCTTTTGTCATCTGTATTATCCCAGGGGAACACAAATGACGGCAACTTTCATTATAGACTATAATTCAGCCATCTGTAGCTTGGGCAATTAATTTGTTTTGAAGATAGGATCTAGGGGCTTAACCTACTTTCAGAAGACGTCTAGAAGCCAGCAAAGCTGTACAGAGCACACAGGTTTCATGATGGTGTAATCCAGTATTAGCTACAACTGTGGTTTCAGTTTCAGTTTTGATTGATTGATTTATTTTTTACAAAAGGGCTACCAAACTTGCTTTAAACTTTGCTCTAAAAAAGCAATTATACCAACTGATAGGGGCTACCCCACCATTAGCCACAGTGAGGAGGCTGACACAGGCAACAGATTTTTAATGCCATTAAAGGGCAGGAAATGGCTAGTTATTCAGTCGCAAATAGTGGGGACTGCTGCAACAAAAGCAAAAACATGTTTGCCCCTTCTTTGGAACATATCCTGTGTGCATACAGGCTTCAATACCTGCCACTAGCTAATTAAAAAAAAAAAAAGCACTTCCATGATGACAATGTGATGGAAGACAGTTACATACTCCTTTTTCCATTGTACTTAGTTTTGCTTCACTTAGATAATCCAACCGCTAGCAAAGGTATTTTGCTGCCCTTTTGCTAGAAAGGTTTGAGGCAATGGAGCAGCGAAGGTGCATTTTTGAAATGAGTTTTTATTATTATCATAAAAGCCTCTGGTTAGGTCCTATAGAGACTAGAAGCCTTAATGAAGTTCGGATTATTCCAAACATCTGCTGTTGGCAGTTGTCTCACACACAGACACACGGCCTGCTATTGACAATGAACAAAGTATTCCATATCTGTGCTAGATGAATGGTTGGTGAGGATCATAGCTCGATAATGGATTGGAATTAAATAACTATAGTGGAATAAATAGTGCGGTCTTCTGCAAATGCTCACACAAGAGCTGTGCAAGAGTTCATATAGTGCTGAAAAATATAAGCTTGACTCAATCTACATAAATTATAATAAGCTTTCTATAAAAGCAACTAAAATTAGTAGGGACGGAAGACAGGGCCACCAATAGTAGATAGGCTGAGCCAGAGCCAATGACAGACAGAGTCATCCAATTCTAGCTTTGTTAGGTATTGTTTGACCTTGTGTGTGGCCATCACTTGCCCCTCCATGCTTAAGGGTATTCCGTTAAAGGAATCCGGGGGTGTTGATCTAGTCCGAAGCCCGGCTGCAGGCTAGTGCCTTGACACAACCCCGACAGCAACACTAGGGGGAGCTTGAGTTGGTTCGCATGGACAGGGCTCCCCCTACTGGTGGTTTACCCTTCCTGGACTTCCTGCACAATGGGCAGGAGTCAGATATAGTTACCTTAGGTCCAATCAATGCCTAAGCCAATACCGCTCACATTCTGTAATTCAATAAAGTTGTGGCCAAAATTTGCCCAATAACATAAACCTAATATCTGTGTCCTTGTGTGAGTTATTTCCAACGAGGGGGTGGATGGGGGTCTCGACACGCAAGGGCAATGTTGAGGCTAAGGGAGAAGAAGCTGACTGGCAGTGCCACCCACTCAGCTGGTTGTAAATAAGAAGACAGGCAGGTTTGGGCTGGCTGGGGGGGAGACTGAGATTGGTGGGACAGTTCCTAATTTGCCCTCATATACCAGCCTACGCTGAATCATGAATAAATAAATCGTAGGAAATACAAATAGAACTGTTGCAGATTTCTTTCACACTTCATCTCTCATAGGTGTATTCCAATATTTTCTCAAAGTGGCAGCTGTTGTTGCCCTGTGTCTTTACTCAGGCACAAGAGGCCTTTCTTATCCCAGGAGACAAAAGCAGTAGAGCGACCCTCCCAATTCCCTTCAAAGTCTCTTGACTCTCAAGTCTTGGGTAATGTTGCAACACGCTGGGTACCAACATTCTTTTCCTGCTCTTCCAGCTTTTTTCTCTTTCAGTCTGCATCACTTAAATGCCAGAAACAGAAATAAAAAAGTGGCTCCTTTTTGGTTTCCCCACCCTCTTTTAGCCAGCCATCCCAGCTTCCTTCATTTTTGGTGCATCCCAAATTTGTCTACTCCCTGGAGGGTCCCCAAGTATTCAAAATTACACAGGAAGCTTCCATGGATAGAAAAGGTTCACTGCTTTCCAGAAAGGTAGCAAAACAACAATGGAAGGAGGCAGAGTGAGAATGTTTGCTCCCATAGCTCCTCCTCACATGGTAACGCTGGCTGCATTCACACAGCAGTTTATTCCATTTCCTCAAAGTGTCCCTAACCACATCATATTTGAACCACATCATATTTCCACATCAGATTTGAGCTTTCACATAATGTAAAAGCCACTTCAATAAAAAATAATGCAAGTGTAGCACTATTTTTTGTGTTACTTACTTCCAGGAAAAATATGCTCACAAATAATATGCTAAACTTGAGTGGAACCTAGTAATGAATGAGAAAGGGAGTGAGAACTTTGACCCCAAAATATAGCCCTACTGTTCCAAAGATTTAGAGGTGACAAACGTTTTGATTCCCCCTCCAAGACTGCCCCATTTAAGACTAAGGGCTCCTAGACAACAGTCTGTGGGTTGAGTTGGTCATCAAAGGCATATATATTTGTTCCCAGAACTGTTATTCCTGCTGCTGCTTTGAGCACTTCAGTCTTTGTATAGAAATTACAAAGACTGATGATGTGCATGTTCATAGCCACAAAGACCAAAGAAGCTGTGTATTTTTCTAATATAAAATGAGAGAAAGGACAGAAACCTATTCAGCAATGTAGAGCATAATTTATTCCAACCAGCACTCTCCTACATGTCATGCTTACTCTCTATTACTCACACATAGTCTTTTATTTATTAAGTGAACAAACTGATTCTCTCAAGTCATTTTGGTCCATAAATGCAATTCAATACTACTTGGTACTCACAATAAAATTAATATGCAAAAGAGAAATCTTTACTAATGTACTAAACAGAACAATCACTAGGAGGATGTATACATATACGAGGCCACTCTAGCTAAAACAAATGCAACATTTAATTCTCAGATCTGAGCGCGTTGATTATTTTATCTAATGTGCCACACACCAAGCTAGTGGGCTTTGTATAGAAAGCAATCTTCAATTGAAGTAGACAGGAGTTTTATTACTCCTAGAAGATGCACAGCCACACTTTCTGAAAAAGGGGAAGGCACACACACAGAGATTTCCCCTGAGGAGGAGTTGCACAAATCCAGCACACTATACAGACACACATGCAGCAAAAAAATGTTGAGAACCCTGTTTGTGGATTTAAGTTAGTGGATTTAAGAATTGTTGCATGCCACCCCAATCTCTGACCGACGAAAGATTCTAGGGGTTCCAGGTGCTTATCCAAGGTTCATGTTTCCTTTTGAGGACGAGGCACAGCAGAGACTGTGGTGTTTTTATGACATATGGTTCATTTACACACATATAAAACCTGAGGCTAAGATGGATGGGTTCACAGTATCAACACCCCAAAAGATCTTGTTTCTCCCATAGTCACGGTGTTGGCTTCAAGCAGAGATCCATCATGGATCTCTCCCCTGCTTGCTGCTTTCCTTCTAGTTCACATCACACCCCAAAACTCTCCAAACTCTGGCTTTATCTGTTGAGGGAGGGGGCTGTCTTGCATAAGCTTCTAGATTGTTTGTTCCATTAATGACCCATCACCCAGGCAATTACCTCATCAGGAAGCTAGCTTGGCTTATATTTTAACATTTCCTGGGTCCAGAGGTTAGAAAGGTCTAACACCCACAGACTCATAACACTATGTTTAAGCGAGTTGACATCTGAGTGAGTTGACAGCTGAGAGGAAGCCCAGCTAATGTTGTGCCAAAAATGTTTTTCCCCTCCCCCAACAACCATTCTCCATTAGTTTATGAAAAAATAAACTGCATTTGAGAATTTTCACTGGGAAAATATGTCGATGAAATTCTCATGCATGCAGGGGAGTCATGCATACTTAACTTTTGGGGAGATCAGTGGGTGTTTGTCAGGGGTAGCCCATCCTGTTTCAACACCTGAGGCAAAAAGAAATGTGCCACCTCCCCCCACCATGGCCGCCCTGCCCCCCCCACCACTTCTGTGTTCACTGAACTCAACAAAGGGGGGAGTGTTCTGCAAGCCCTTGGTGCTCATCTTCTATGCCCAAGGAGAGGGGGAAATCAAGCAGCAATACTGTGCAGCGAAGCAATGGGGCAGGGAAAGTGCTGCCTCTTGTGTTTCTGCCACCTGAACCAATTATTTCGCCCCACCTCATGGGTGGGCCAGCTCTGGTGTCTGTGAGTCTCCTTTCATTCTTCAAATCATCTTACCAGATGGTCTGTACTCTGTAGCATTTCCGGGTGACTGCGCTTCAATTAAAATTCAAGGGGGGACCTAATGAAGTAACTCCTCCAGTAGGGCCAGCCTGGGAGGCCGCAGAGCACTGGAGGAATGTTTATCATTTCCAGCATTTCAAGGTTGATGCTAAGGAAACAGCAAATTACACAATGCCTTTTGGAGCCTTCTTTTCACCCTACAGTGACACACTATACGTAGTCACCACAGATGGAGAATACCCATGGAGGAGTGACTGTGTGAAGTCTACCATACTGTGTGAAGACTACCATATTGGCTCACGGTTTAGTATGCTACTGCAGGTCCTTCAAAAATTACACTGGTATGACATTCATTGTTTATTATAGACCATTATGACATTAGAAAATCACAACAACAACATAAGCACTGGTTGTATCTTTGATGAATTTGTCTAAATTAGCCTTAAAACGTTGAACATAGAAATCAGGATTATCCCACATGGACATACTCTGTTAGGTTCCACCACACGCTAGTCAGAAAGATTTACAAGCCAGCTATTATTTCATACATGGTCAAATATGCAATGCAAACATCACTTCCCACTGGTTAATTAGATGACTTGTTTTCAGAATTCAGTGGGATTAAGCCTGCTGCTGGTTGCCATAGCCGAGACTTCAGTGTCCCAAGGAGGCTTTTACTCAAGACTTTTCAATTCCACTTTCTCCGATCATAATACTGAGTCACCTGGCAGACATAATACTGAGTCACCTGGCAGACATGCAGCGTATTTACTGAAATAGGAAAATCAATTAGGACAACAAACACCAGATATATAGGGTGACTTTCCCAATGTTGATTTAATGGCATGAAATACTATGGGCCAGTTACCCTGTGCCCTCTATGTTGAGTCAGCTGGAAAAAGTCCTCACATAATACAGGCATAAAATGGCATTCATATGCTGCTTTTCATGGGGACTGACCCAGCTGCACAAAGAGTTCACACACTAGCACTGCACATACCTGATGCTTCTAAATCATAAGACCAATGGGCACATTTAAATGATAAACAACCTCAGCCCATTTTTACCACAGGAAGAGTCTTTACTGTGTTGTCCTCCAGCAGCTTTAGCAATGGGGAATGCATCGTGTGATTTCCTTGCTTTACAACAGATTCAATTTTTGGTACACCACACCAAGCTAAGCTTTCGATGTGTCCCACCAAATGCTGGATCTTGGTTGTTCACTTCTGGCTTACCATGAGGTAAGGCAGTTTGAGTCAACACAGACAAGGAGAGCTGGTATACTAAAATGGCTGCAGTGATGGGGAATGCCACAGCAACTCTAGTATCATGTTTGACCAGTGTGCGATGTTCATCAACTACAGACTCCCAACGACAAGATATCAAGTACAGGTAAGAGATAGAGGACACTCAAAATAGAGCAGGATCCACAAATTGCACTAACATTCTTTGTGGTTCCTTTAGAGCTAATGGGCTCCCCTTTGCTGGAGGTCTTCAAGTACAGTCTGCACAGCCCAATGTTGGAGATGCTGGGGCTTGGATTTCCTGCATCAAGCAGGAGATTGTACTACATAACTTACCAGGTCCCATTGAACTAGGATTGCCATATCTTGAAAAGCAAAAAAGAGGACAGACCGAGCTGCTGCCAGCCCAAGCTAAGGGAAAGTCGTCTGCGCCCAAGCTACCTGTGGCCAAGCCCCTCCAAAACCAATAAATAAAACCAACCACCACCACCTCCAGATATTTCCTTTATAATGCGAAAATCCCCCCAGATGAGCCTGTTGGTCCCCCCAAAGAGGACATGTCTGGGATTTCCTGGACGTATGGCAACCCTAAAACTCTAAGATTTTCTATAGGCAGTACACAATGACAATGTTTGCTAGTCTCAGTGAAACTCTTCACACTTTTCACAGCATTTCTTGGATGCTCCTGATTAATTGACCCCCACCCCACCCCCCAAAAAAACCAACCATATCTCAAAATTGTCTTTTGGACATTATTTGGTGGCAGCTCTAACCCAAGCCATTTGTTGCGCTACAATTTGTTCCAGACAAAGAGGGAATTAAAGAAGGTTGTACTGAATGCATGCTCCGATTGTTTGCAGCCAGGCTCCTTTAAGTACACCTTTAAGTATGCAGTGTTTGTTGAAACTCCCAGGACATCATTAGTACTTTAACTATTATTATGGAAACTCTGTTTCTGTGTAGCTTAAGCTTTTGCAAAACCTAATCGATTTACCCTGTTTGCTTACCACTGACTGAAAATGATGGGATGTGTTTCCTTCCACCACCAACTTCACCAAATATACAAGAGCACCTTGGGGAAGTTTCCTCCCACCTCCACTCCCACAGATACTGAGGAGTGTCTTGTTTAACTTCCCTATCTCTAATAATAGCATAGTTACATCAAGCTATTCCTCTCATACACCTTAATGACATCCTTTTTATTCTATATCCCCCTCAGGCTTGATTGTTCAAATTTAGCTAATCTTTCATATCATTCAGACTGTGAATTAGCTGTCTCTGCTGCAATTTAATCCCAGCAATGTCCTTCTTTTAACAAGGTCACCAGAATGGCACGTTTGAATCCAAAATATGATATTATTATTTCTTTCATATCTGACAGAATATTTTTTTTAAAAAATAATAATAATTACATTTGGACTTCTTTAGTCGCAATCCAACACTAAAAATTGCTTTTTTCTGCTGTCATGCAATGAACTGTGCAGACTATTTTATTATTATTATTATCTACTATCAGCCTTTCAGCATATTGTTATCTTGCCTCGTTCAGCCCCTTCCCACCCCACCTCCTCTGGTCTTAGCATGCATAATGATTGTTTCAGCTTATGTTCATCGTCTTACACTTATGACTCTCTAAGCCTATAATTTATCCAAATCAATTTAAATTAGTTTGCATTGATGCACTCTATTTACAGAAACCAACATTGTTAGTTTCTAAGCATACATTGCAATTACAGCCTTATACTTCCCTGTAAAGATTTTTTTTTTAAAAAAAATCTTACACTGCTAAAACATCTTTTCCTCTAGAAATCAAGGTGGGGCAATGGTACTTTCCCTCTTTCACAACAACGCTACAAAGTAGGTTAGGCTGACAATGAGAGGCCCAGGCTTACATAGTAAAGTTTGCGGCTGAATTAAGATTTTAACCTGGGTCTCTTGAGTCGTAGACAAACCCACTCCAGCTACTGAACAACATGAGCTCTCAAAATTACAGAATCAAGGTTGCTTGTGCAGCAGATAAGAATAGTTGCTTGCATTTTGATAAATGGGATATTCTTTTTAAATCCTATTTTATACTATCCTTTCTGAAGTTCAAGGTTGGAAAACATGCCCCTCCCTACTTGTGGGGTAGAGACGTTTAGGAAATTTGATCTTTGTGAATTTTGATCTGAACTGACCTGGCATGCACCAAAAGCAAACATAAGGTGGGCAATGCCTAGAGGATACTAACAATGAGTTTCATTACCAGAGATTTGATGCAAGATCTAAGCCTGATATTCTATCACCATCATTATGTATAAGCTTTCAGAGAGCAAATAGACGGGAAGGGGGATAGGCTCAGCAGATTGTGCCTGGATATATGGAAGAAAGCAACTATGTCTCATTTTGAAGTTTTCTTCTTTTGTAGATTTTATACAGCAACCTTCTTGATCATTAGGCTTGCTTGTTGTTTCTGTCTGCAGCAGGCCAGTGGATGGTCTTGCGTGTTTATCCATAGTTTTACAGTTAAAGAGTAGTCAAAACTACTCATTCTGAGGTAGTCTCTTTCTGAGGTAGTCAAAGCTAATTCAAACCACAACAGGGCATAGTAAAATCAGGATTATTAGTATTATTTGTCCCTCCTTTGTGGACACTGTGGCTTCGATCCAGACTAAGCCTGCAATATTACACTCTCTTACTCTCTACCACTTCATCTACGATATCTATGACTTCCGAATTGTGGTGCAGGTCACCAAATGACGTAAATATCACTGCAGAGAGAACCAACCAAGACAAGACGAATCACCTGTACTATTCAATTATGTAACCTAGTGCTTCCAGATATTTTGTACTACTATTCCCACCACCCCTCAAAGCTTTAGTTATCATGTATCATGGAGTTGGGGGTTGGGGAGGCATAGCTTTTTCCATTATTTTAATTAAAAGACTTTCCCAAGAGTGATAAAGAGGTCTTGTGCTAGACCTCTGTATTAATTATACTACAACTATAGCCTCCAAGATAATCCCTCACAGGTTCTGTGTAGAGATCTTGAGAGAGAATAGTTCCTTTGAACTGGGTTGTTGAAATGTTGATGTGCCTTCAGCATGTAGGGGAGATGGGCATGCTACTTTTATTTTGTTTGAGGCCATCCACCTGTTACACAGGTAACAGACCACCCGTCCCTCCAAAAATGTCCTAACAAGTGTACGCACCAGTAGTAACATATTGTTTTTACCTTTTGTTATTTCCTGCATTGAGAGGTAATCCTGATTAAATATGAAAAAAGGACAGGCTGGTGTTTTACATAAGCAGCACCATTTACACAATGAACATCCAACTGGAAGTGCCGTATAACAGCAGTGTTGATTGGCAGAGAATATCTATGCCCTTATAAAGCCTTGGGAGAGCCACACACCTCTGCATCTACATGGCAAATCATGGCACATTCATTTATTAATGTGTCTTTTGATACAGATGGTATTACCTGAGGGCCTCTTAGTTCTTGCATGTGATTAGTTGCTAGGGGCTAATGCTGGATCAAAGCTTTGGTGTTTTTAAGAAAAACTAATATTCAATCAATATTTAAGGAGAAAAATCAATATTTTGATTGATAGGGCTGCCATCTTATGCACATTCATCTGGCAATAAGCTCCACTGAACACAGAAAAACTTACTTCTGAGTAAGCATGCATAGGACTGAGCTGAAAAACTACCCCTTTTGCTAAATATGTCATATAAAATGTGATTCTCTCTCCCTTCCTCCTATGTAATAGACTCCTGATTTCAAATAAATAAAACCACATTTCTGGAAGCAGATTTTGGATTTTAAGGTGGCCATTTGCAAACAATTTGCAAGTTTGAAAGGTAGCTACATCTCTCGTATAATGTATACAGTGAGGAAGTACCGGTATTTTCACTAAATCCTGATCAAAGAGAAATTACGGGTAATTTCCAAATGAACTGGGGAGGGGAGAAATCAACCATAAAAGGCTTATAAAAAAGCCAGCATAAATGTTCAAATATGGTCTCCAATTAATTTAAATTATACTTTAGGATCTTTTAGAAACACACATTTTATTTTTTTCTTCCCAATTTGGCTCTGCTGGGGCTCAATTAGAACTGACGATGTAGTTTTTTCTATACCCTGAAGCCTGACCCTAGGCAGAAATTTCAAAGCTCATACCATATTAATTTTAATATTGTCATGCATTTATAATTCAGTTACAGGTTTAAAAATAACCTGAATAAATTCTTACCACAATTTTTCACTTAGAAGTTTTTAAGTATGAAACTTCCTTTCACTTTCAAAAGTGGGAAGTGGGGGTGGGGTGGATAATATGGAAGAGAACAAAATAGAACAGCAAAATCCAAGAATGTAAATTTAGCAAGGAACACCTGAAGGCAAAAAACAAGTCTCCTTGAGATTTACTTGTTTGACTCTGGTATTCTGCCTCCAACAAAAAATATGTAGTTGCTTACATTCAGGCACAGGCTTCACATCTCTGCTTGTGTCAAATTTGTAGCAGACCCATTAAATATTCTGGAGCCCTAGTCAGCAATAGGGATGAAGAAGTTTATTCTATCAACATTTGAAGCAAACCAAAGTAACTGACAGATCCTAGAGTAATACACAGACTGGAATTCAGCGAAATATTTGATTGTGCACATTTTATGATGCAGTTTTGATTCAACAATCTGTATTTTATGAAGAAATATATACAAAATGCCTATTTTAGAGGAAATACATGGAAAACACACAAAGCTGCATAATTTAGGGGGGAAATGCATATAAAATGTGTACTGTGAGGGATATGTAAAAGCTTAGCCATTATACTTCTGATATAAGGGAAGAGAGGAATGCGGAATCCTGGAGACTAGCCTGTACAGGACATTCCCCCAGTTGATGACCTACTTCTGTTGCCTCCAGATTAACAATGACAGGAGGAGCCGGGGGGGGGGACAAAGGGACCTGGCCCCCTTGATCTGGGCTCCAGGCCCCTGGTACCTATGCTTCTTTTAGAACTGCATGGTGGGCAGCAGCCTGGAGTGAGTCGGTTCAGCTACCAGGAGCCCAGATCAAAGAGCAACCAGAAAGCAACCAGAAATGGTTGGGCCAACAAACAAGCCAGGGTCAGAAGAACAAGAGCAGAGATGCATTGGAGCTCCATTAGACCGTGTTGTTCAATCAAGGTTCAGTTAGAAAAGCTGCAACCATCAGTTCACTGATTTGACACAAGCGGTATCTGCTTGCAGTTCCCTGACACTTCATTGCAAGTCTGCAGTTCTGTGGGGTGGTGTTTGGAAGCTTCTGACAACTCCCTGTTGTGCGATTCAATGCTGTAAGATTAGCTTTGATATCTTCAGGTAAAAGAATTAGGTCTCTTCATGGAGGATAGGTACATTGGTAACTACTAGCCACAGTACCTAAAAATGGAACAATCACATTCATGGGCTATAGAGCTCTGATTATCTGCATTGGGAGCCATACCTATCAGTATCACAAAACCTTGTGAATTTCTCATGGGCACCTGCCTCTTCTCTGCTGGAGACAAAGTGATGGACTAGATGGACCAATTACTTTATTTTTATCCTGATTTTATGGCCAATGCCAGTCCCCTGTGGTGTCTTGCAATATAAGACCACTAAAATGCAGGTAGGCCTAAAACAAATAAACATTTAAAACAATAAAACCATCAGTAAAACAGCAGTCAGCAATAAAATTACCGAATCAGCAGTAAAACAAGTAAAAGAGGTGTGTGGCCTAGTCTTATGAAGCCCAGAATAAAACCAGCTGGCTGGTCACCTGCAGCTAAAGGAAAGCTTACGGCAATATTTGATTAGAATGGAGCTGAAGCTAATATCAGCTTCCTAACACCTATCATTAAAGAGTAAATCTCAAAAATATGATTGCACTATGTATTCCCCAAACAGTTTCCCAAATGCAGCAACTAAATCAGCAGATAGTCACTAAGGGATATCTAAATGCCCATAGTGCTGTTATGCTCCAAGCCCACAATGTATGCTCTTTGGGCAATGGTTATGCTGTGGTCCGAACAATGCATGAAAATTGCCTCAAGGAGTGAGACCTGCAAGGTTTAGGCAAGAAGCCAGCAGCTTCTAAACTGATCTACTGAATGGTGAAAAGTGAAGCAGGAAACACTAATCCCAGGCCAAAGGATGGAAACATCCATCAGACAAGCAAGACGGTCAGAGAGCAGTTCCAGCTGGGATAAGCTGGGCATCTGATGTCTAAATAGAGAACAGAAAGGATCTTTTGGCTGGATGAGTTGTTAACTCTGTGACTTTGGTGAAGATACTGGCAGTTTGTATTTCTTGGTACAGAAAGTATTGATGTTTCCTATTCTAATTGATTCAAGAGGATTCTGGAAGCTTCTCTGTGTGCTACAAGCTGGTGCAAGTTGGAAGTTTCTAGCTGACGTGAAAGCTTCTATTCTGCCTAGAAACAGGTAGAAGGTTCCTGATGTTTTGGCTATTCCTTCAGAGAAGCTGAATAGCTGGTTTGAACTGGTTCTGTTATCTCTTTCACTCAAGGTCATGCTGACTAAAATAAAAGGCCCAAAGGAGCCCAAATTTCACTTTCTATCTCTCTTCCTTCTGGTGTGGTGTTCTGTACATAGTCTGCTTATTGTTGAGGTTTTAATCTTATTGTAAGTTATTGTAAGTTAAAGTCTGCTGCAACTGGATTTCTTATGGACAGTGCCAATCCTGAATGTATTAGATTTGTGACCATTATGCTAATTTGCCTTCAGTAGCAGTAAAACTCTGCTGAATGAAATTAATTGCCTCTGATCTACTATTTGGGAATCTTGCAACATGTAATTTCTCCTCTGAGACTTAACAGTGAAGAGTGGGTTATGAATCCCCACCCCTTTTTAAATGACACATCCATAGTCTTGGTTTTTAGTGAACCTCAGTGAATTAGGAAAAACTATCACTTTTTCAGAACTGCAACTAGACATATTTTCAGAAAACAAAATGGTAAAGTCACCTATATGCTCCAGGGAGGTGTACAAATATGTTGTGCAATGTTGTTCTTGTTGTGGAAGAGAGGGTACTCCAAAAATATTTCACAGCAGTGAGCTCTCAACTTCAGTTCTGGATTTCTGTCCAGCTGGATTAGAGATGTGTTTCTTCTATGCTAATTACATGCAGCCATCAGGATTCTGACAGGTTGCCAATGTGGTTGACTGACACAAGTCATCATGGGATTCCTCTTCAAAACTGTACATAGAGTTGGTTTCAAACACTCTCTTTTTTTCTTCATTGGGTATATACCAGGAGGGTGGATCTTCATTCTGAGTAAACATGTTTTCAGTTCACCAACCATCAGCTGAGTTGCACCACTGCACTGACATCAATGCACACCTCCAGAGGGCATTAGCCTAGCATGCTGAGAACAGATATGCTGAATCAACAGAAGCATCACAGATCTGATTGCAATGTAATGAAGAGCTATTTAAGTCATTACTTCCACATAAATTACTCAGTGCTTGTAAGTTCCAATTTATAATTGCTGAACATTTTAAGCAGCATGGCTCTTAATCAAGAGGAAGAAGGAATATGAATCCTAGAGTGATTGGAGAGAATTACTACTGAATGGTTTGCCACACATTCCACCAGTGGACCTACTGTTTATTCCTAGCAACCTCACCATGCCCTGAAGTAGTGGCTGGTAGTAGCCCAGTAGTGGCCCATTGGGACTGGTAGAACGGAAGACAAGGGAGGACAATAGTAGGTGGAACCAGGGCAAATGGCAGGCAGAGTCAGCACCTCATTGGAGGCAAGTAGGAAGAAAAAGCTGAATATTGGTCAACATGGAAGAAGTCATTTTTCTTATTGTAAATATGAAGTGGTATCTATATATATATATATATTTAAAACAACAACAACGTAATTTTCTATTAATATGCATAAAATAAAGCAGAGTTTGATAGATGAGAAAGGGGGGGTGTCTCTTGCCCCAGCCTATCAACAAGCAACTGCAAATCAGCCTCTCATGAAGTTTTGAGTCTCAAGAATTGCCTAGCAAGTTAGGCTTCTTGCTTTCTCGATCTACTGAAGACTATGGCGACAAATTCTGAGCTGATCCATTGTCCCATGGTGGACTGCGGTAGAATATGAAATCCAAGCCAATGCTAATTTTGAGTGCTATTTATTTTTATCAGGAGTGTTTTGAAAGAGCTGCTGTCTTGGGGAACTAAATCTCTGACAGTAAATATAACATGATAGAAGGACCTGGCACAGAATTCAGGTGATCTTTGCCCTTTATTGATATGTGACATTTCTTGAAAAAACCTTTATTGGATAACTTACCAGAGGACCATTTTTCAATTGTATGCTGTATCCCAGGACTTCTGGTATGAGCAAAAATGCACAGAACTAATGCCAGACAGGAGGCTGATGTGCAAGTTAACTGGGAGCAAATTACAGTCCAGAGCTGAAAAAGCAGAAACCCAACGCAACACCCTCCTTGAAATGAATGGGGGATGAACACCAGCAGTGCTTAGTGGATTGTGTCCAATGCCTTTGCACTGCACAGGAAGAGTTATGAACAAACTCATGGCAGTATAGTTATACAAACATGGCCACAAACACTTAATCCCCTTAATGATACCAACTCCCAAGTTGATAATCAAGTACTTAGTTCATTAAAAAAAAATGTAGCTGGGGAGTTGGTATCATTAAATGAATTAAATGACTGTGTACATGTTTACATAACCGCAGGTCTATTTAGATATCTCAATCGATGCCAAAAGCATTGGATTCCATCTCCCAACCATGGACTGTTATGCTGTTGAACGGAAAATAACACAGCGAAATTGACTTGCGAGGTTGTGTGTTGTTCGATAAGCACACAGAGTGCAACAAAACTGAGTGTTTGGATGGGGGGAGGAGAGAGGCTCATTTAATTTCATTGTGCACAGGCTGTACAATGACAATAAAGGTATTATTAATTAAATTAATTCTGCTGTGCAGTCTCTTTTCATTCAAAAGGTGGCTTGCACTGGTCAAACTTCTGTCCTTAATTCTAGACTTAAATTGCTCTTGGCATTCTTGTACATCGATATCCTGTTCGAATATGGCAGAATGCATAAGCATAGAACAGGCATCTCAAACCAATTTATCAACTAGTGGGTGTTTCCTACCCGAAAACACCTGTACCTACCTGTACATTCCATTGTACAGTATTCCTTTACACCCTCTTATGTTTATATGACAAATTTCTTACTCCAAAACATTGTTTTCCCTATCAAAATAGACATTACTCTGGCACTGTCTTCCTAGAGCAGTTGATCATGCATTTTTGTTGTACCCTACCGGACACTGTGACATTTACTAAGATCTTCAACAAGTCCTTACACCAGTCTATTGTCCCACCCTGCCTGAAGTCGTCAACTATTGTCCCTCTGCCTAAAAAATCCACAATCAGTAGTTTGAATGACTACAGACCAGTTGCACTGACTCCAATCATCATGAAGTGTTTTGAGAAACTGGTGCGCCGTCATATTATTTCTTGTCTTCCATCAACTTTTGACAACTACCAGTTTGCATACAGGGCAAATAGATCCACAGAAGACGCTATCACCACCACTCTCCATGCTGCTCTGTCCCATCTGGAGCAGCTGGGGAATTATGTGAGGCTGCTGTTTGTGGATTTTAGCTCTGCTTTTAACACTATCCTCCCCCATAGACTGGTGTCCAAGCTAGAGACGATTGGACTCCCCAACTCCACCTGTCTCTGGGTTTTGGATTTTTTGTCAAAACGTTCTCAGAGGGTTAGAGTAGGGTCACATGTGTCCACAGCCCTTAGCCTTAACACCGGCTCACCACAGGGTTGCGTGTTGAGTCCCCTGCTCTATGCTCTCTATACGTATGACTGTACAGCCATCTACTCCAGCAACAAAATCATCAAGTTTGCTGATGACACTACGGTGGTGGGGCTCATTTCAGGAGGGGATGAGTCCGCCTATCGGGACGAGGTGGAGCGGCTCTGTGTTTGGTGTGGAGAGAACAATCTGGCTCTTAATACGGCTAAGACCAAGGAATTGGTGGTGGATTACAGGAAAAAAAAGGCGGACATTCAGCCCTTGTATATCAACGGGGAACGGGTGGAGAGGGTGGCAGAATTCAGGTTTTTGGGAGTGACTATGGATCAGGGCATGACTTGGAGCGCAAATACCACTGCTCTGGTGAAGAAGGCCCAGCAGAGAATTTATTTCCTCAGACTTTTAAAAAAGAACAATCTGAGTGAGAGACTGCTGGTGTCCTTCTACCGAGGCTCCATAGAGAGCATACTTACATACTGTATTTGTGCTTGGTTCTCCAGTTGTACAGCTAGGGAGAGGAAGGTGCTCCAGAAGGTCATAACCACAGCCCAAAGGATTATTGGTCACCCTCTCCCACCTTTGGAAGAACTGTACGGTTCCCGTTGCCTTAGGAAAGCAAACAACATCCTGCAGGATCCATCTCACCCGGGATACAGTCTGTTTGCACTACTGCCTTCTGGCAGGAGGTATAGAAACATCAAGTCAAGGACAAATAGACTGAAAAACAGTTTCTATCCAAGAGCTGTGGCCTTTTTGAATGCTGTAACTCGATAGTGAGATCTGGGAGTTTTTGGGGGTGGGGGTGGGTGTGGTTGGAAGGTGGTTTGTTTGATTGTTGTTGTTGTTTTGTTTTTGTTGTTTTTAAGGGATGGCATCCAATTTCGTTGCACTTGTGCAATGTTGCACTAGTGTAATGACAATAAATCTATCTATCTATCTATCTATTTGAGCAATATTTTATGCACTTTTATTTTGGTTGTCTGCATTGTATGCCTTTTATTGCACACTGCTTACCTTTTTAAAAAATGCTATGCTACCCGTAAATATTTTTATTAAGTAAATAATGATGATGGCTGATCAGGGATGCAATTCCAGATCCTCCCAGCCAAAGCCCAACATGCAAACCCCTTTGCAAGCCCGCTAACACTAATAAAATGGGAATTATACTATGTACCACTTGCTCTCTGAGAAATCATATTAGGTAGGAGCTGCTGGCTTTCATTTTGCATTGAAATTAAGTGGACCAGAAGTAAATACAAGCTGTTCAGGGTCGGCAACCGAACACTGACAGCAGACTGGTACACAGGCTTTCCTTTTTGGTAGCACATAGAAGGAGACCAGACAGGAGAAGGCTAGCTCAGCCCAGTAGAGGCAAACAGCAACTTCAAAGAGCATTCAGAACTCAAGAGTGGCTTGTAGTATAACAGAAAGAGGGACTTGAAAACCTGGAATTTGAGCTAAGTCCCTACCTTGGGGAACGGGATTAAAAGAGAGTATAAAATGAGGGTTCTTTTTCTGGGGGTACGCAAGGCTACGCAGTACCGGCACCTTTCCCTCCAAATGCTAAAAGTGTAACAACTGTAACATCTTTATGGTGAATACCAAGGATTTGTGTCATATAAATGTGCAAACAAACCCTACGATTGAGCCCTAAACTTCTTATTCAGGAATAAGAGACTCATCAGGAGCCCCTCAGTTAATGCCAGAGAGCATTGGGGCTCTGAGGGTCTGAGGGTACCAAGAGAGGGGTGTGAAGAACGGCCACATAGGCTGGAAATATATGGATTAATACAACTGCCTGCATTTTGGGGCTCCCCTTAGGGAAATGGCTATGGACTCTGAAGGTGTGGCTATGAGCTCTCATACGTCAACATTTACCACTATACCACTGCATAGTTATAATCTATCAATAAGGCCAAAGAAGATGAAAGTTCATACTGGAGGAAAGCTTTAGGCTTGAGACTATGCCAACTAATTACAGAATGTAATATGGAACAGGTTAAATTCATAGATACTGAAATCCACAATATTGATTTTTGGCCACCCCCCACCCCCTGACAACGACGACAACAACAACAACGAAAACGACAGTTATTTTATTATTTATATGCTGCCCATCTGACGAGGTTGCCACAGCCACTCTGGCGGGGTGTGTGGGGGTATGCATAATGTCAAGGCACATAATATACAAAGCCAGGCAAATTATTTCAGTACTTGCAGAGTAATATTCCACAAGTGCCTCTCCTCATTCCTGGCAGTAAAAATATTCTGCCCTTTCATGACACCCCAAATTAGCTGCCTAAGGAGGCCACTGGGATGTGCATCAGGCAGCAGGACTTGTACCTTTTCTAAAGCTGAGTGTAACAGGAGTACTTCCTTCCTCCCCTCTGTCCTTGGCCAGAGAAAGGAGGGAAGCCTTCTAGAATTTCTGCAACTTGCAGAAAACTAGAGGTCTACATGTTGCCAGACATCCTTCCCAGTACAGTTTTGTGTTACTCTTATGGTGGCCACTTACATGTCACCAAAAGAAAGGGGAGGAAAGGACATAGATTTGCACAAAGTTTCCCTGTGTTGATTTATATTTTTACAGTGGTACCTTGGGTTACAGATGCTTTAGGTTACAGACTCTGCTAACCCAGAAATAGTACTTCAGGTTAAGAACTTTGCTTCAGGATGAGAACAGAAATTGCGTGGTGGCAGCAGGAGGTCCCATTAGCTAAAGTGGTACCTCAGGTTAAGAACAGTTTCAGGTTAAGAATGGACCTCCAGAAAGAATTAAGTTCTTAACCCGAGGTACCACTGTAGATGCAAATTTGGAAATGACTGCAATTATTTGAACAGAAATATAATACATTGTATTATAGACTGTGAGCAGGTGACCTACATGTGCTGCCTGCTCAGTCTGCTGGTCAAGGTGCTTACTGTTGATGGACAACTTCAAGGCCGTGCTTCCTCTCCCTTCTGATGGCTCAATAACTTGAAACCAGATGTGGACAGGACGTCCCTTAAAAAGAGAACATCTTCAAATAGAAGGCAGAGAATGTAAAGTATAGCCCATGGCACACCCTAGTTACTCTGCCATGTATAGCAGTCAATCCTATAGCACTGCAATATTCCAAGCACCCATTTCTGTTCCACTCCCTCAGCCTGGAACAGCCGGTCAAGGAAGGAGGACTTCAGCCCATCTCTACACCAGTAGACTGACTGCCTTTTGGCAGGGCAATAAATCAGAACAATAATTTTAATGGGCTGATTTATTGAATGTCAGCAGCTGCCACTGACACACAGGAACTACTTTCGCCAACTAGACTGCCTTACACATGGGGCATGGCTTTAATGTCCAGGAGATTTCTGAGTACTGCTTATTTTGCTGAACTTGCCAAAGACCATGCTTTGTTTGTCTGTTTTTAATTTCTAGAAGGACATTTGGCCTGTCACAGTGGGCTGAGTGGAACTGAGGAATCGCTATACCACTTTGCATCCTGTATAGCTTTAAATAAAACCTAGAGATAAATATGGAACATTTTTTTCCCCTTAAAAGATTTTGAACCCATTTTCTTGAAGAAATATTCATTGTACGCATTATAGTAAAATGTGTTTCTTTATATTATATCCAATGAAGTCCCATTAGTGCAAGGGCATCTATCTGTGCAATGGGACTTCCTCTCTCCCTCTCCCCCCATCTGTTCTGGGAGTTCCCCCAACCCTCCTGAGTAGATTGAAGGGTGCCCACAGGGCACCCTATTGTGCAGGGAGACATCCTTGCACTAAGGGGCCAACTATGTTGGGTACAACCCTTGCATTGCTGCACACTTTTGTTCTCTCCTCCTGTTTTGTTACCTTGTTATTGGCTGTCCTGTGGTTTCCTTTTATTATTTTAATGCAAACTACATTTATATTCATTATATATTTTGGTAAGCCACCCTAGGACCATTCATTGAATGGAGGACTAGAAGTATAAGCAATAAAAAGTGGAGATCTTAAAAAAAGAAAAAGAAAGAAGAATTCAGATATGAATTCATAACTGAAATGTAAAATGCCCATCTTCCCAAGGAAATGGAAAAGGTCAAGATTTATCTTCCTAGTACAAAGAAGGAAAAGAGAGGTGATGCTTATGTACCGAGACAAATAGCCAGACACCTGAGCAAGCCACAGATGTATTTTTCAAAACATCTATCACTGCTAGAAATTGTATTAAAGTCATGCCATTGTTAAACAAGCTTTTCAGAAAAGCCAAGGCAGGCCAGCCACATGGGCTCCACAATTTCTGTCTACAGGAGGCTGGTGTGCAGCAGCAAGAGCTGGTGACAAGTCATGGCGAAAAAGGTAAAGATATAATGTTTTTAAACCTCTAGGGAGGATGGAAGGAAAGTAAGATATAACAGACTGCAGTATCAAAAGGGGGCTACTCACTTGCTTTTCTTAGCAGTGTAGGGGTGTTGGGGGCAGGGAAAGGAGAGCTCCACTGGGAGCTAGAAGATACTGACATTGCATAACTGATGCAGCACCAGAGAGATAAAATGCAGCGTTCCAAAAGCTTGCTTCACAAAGACATAAAATAAAAGACGGGTGTGAGAGGGAACAGGGGTTGGGCAATGAAATCTGGGAAGCAAATGAAGATAGCTTTCACTTAGCATCTCTACAGTACAGACTTGGAAATAAATAAATAAAATTGTCCAGTAGCACCTTATAGACCAACTAAGTTTGTTCTGGGTATAAGCTTTTGTGTGCATGCACACTTCTTCAGATACCAGTATGCATGCACACGAAAGCTTATACCCAGAACAAACTTAGTTGGTCTCTAAGGTGCTACTGGACAATGTTTTATTTATTTCAACTGCGTCAGACCAACACGGCTACCTAACTGAGTACAGACTTGGGTGCAGGATTATAGCTCAGTTAGGCTCATTTGAATCCTAACCATGTAGTCCAAGCATGTAGGATCTGGGTCTTGGAGAACATTAGAGCTGAAGAGTTGCACAGCTGTTTCCACATCCTTTGGATCGCGTTTCTCAAAGAAGAGCAATCCCCTCCTCCATCACCTACTGCATGGCAACCAACTCCCATTTTTTGGAATGAAGGAGAAATTTCAAAAGCCATTTCTAATATGGCTTGAGGGAGGTCTACTGTTCATGGTGGATGGGTGTAAGGGTAAGACTCAAGCAGTTCTTTTGATCACTGCCACAGTTCCTACAATGTTAAGGTGTGGACTAATGTCAGAAATGTTGGCAGTCAGTGAGTGAGAGCTGGGAGCCAGGAAATCAGAGCAAGGAGTCAAGGCAGATTCAGCAGTGGAGGATAAGAGCAAGAGCAAGGGGCTCAAGTCAGAATCAGAGAACAAGCTGAGGATCAGAATGAGAGAGCAAGCTGAGAGCCAATAAATAGGAGAAATCCCAGACAACCTGAATAGGGAGTCTTTATCATGATATCTCCTGTTGAGAAGCACCAATTGGCAGCTTGGGTAGATGGAAATATTTCAATGCAGGGGAAGAAATCATTTTTTGTGGGCAAGAAGGAGAAACCTGTGGTGCTCCAGATGTTGTTGAACTCCACCTAGCATCCTGACTAAACACTGGCTAAGCTGGCTAAGTCTGATGGATAGTTGGATGTCCAGCAATACCAGAAGGATCATGAGTTTCCCATTCTTGGCTGGAAGAGATGGTTCAACCTGCAGCACCTGTGCATGGTACTGTGGGTTCTCTCTTCTACTCCTGGCAGCTTCCGACATGTATTCACTATCTTGCAATCTAACCTGTTTCACAGATTTGGGGAAGGATAAAGGGGGCAGAGGATGCACATTATCCCAAGATCCTTAGTGCAGGGATGAGATGGGATTAGATGATACAAAATCATTTGGTCTTTTGTGTGCCATATTTCTAAGCTGGAAAACAAAACAGAGGGGAGCAGTTTAATATAATGATTGTTCCGACCATCCATTGCAAATTAAGCATAATTGGCAAGGTTACAAAGTGCAATCAAACATTAATGCTAGTGTTTCAAGCCTTTATATTGCAGTTAGTTAATTTAATAGCAGTGCCTTTTAAAAACACAATCAATACAGTCAAGAGGTGACAAAAAAATAGCTGTATGTTCCACCACTTGATCTAGACCTTAGCATCTAAGCCCAGATTAGAATCCTACTACTAAAGGCTAAAATCTTGGGTGAGGTTGTTCAGCTGCTTGTTGTATAATTGGTAATATACCATTTCCTCAAGTGGGTTGAGCAATGGGAGTGAAATATGGTAACAGCTTCCAGGGCCAATGCCATGTAAATACATTTTAAAACAAAGTAATACATAACTCACCTTCTCATAAGCACAAAATGTTACATTTTAAACATTCTAACCAGCAATTATGCTGTCAATATTTTATATAAGGCCTAGCACTGATTGAAAAGGGAATAAAAAAACAGAATAAGCAAAGTGTGGTTTATTTACTACTACTATTTATTTCATTTATGAATCATGCCCATAAAGCATCCCAAAGTGATTTACAATATTGTGTGTGTGCGCGCGCACGCACACACACACACAGAGTTTAAACAAAATTATACATATAGAAAAGCATACTTGGACTACAAACCTGCTCTTTCAGGGGGAGGACAACCCCATCCAAAGCAGGCAGTTGACTAAATATCCAGATTTGGAAACTGCCCACCCACAGTGTCTCCATCTTACCCAGGTTCAGAATCAATTAATTGGCCCTCATCCAGCCCACTACGAAGACCAGGCACCAGTCCAGGAGTTTTGAGCTTAGTTTTTCACTGGGAGGAGAAAATTGTGTGTGTGTGTATTTTTCTTTCTAGTAAACATCTCTCCAGAACTCTGCAGTCTCCCCATTGGCCTGAACTTCCTGATTTCATAAAAGCCCCACTGGAAGAGTCAATGATATCTTCCACTGGGTTTTAATGGAAGTGTTGGAAGGCTGCAGAGTGTTGCTCACTGATGAAATGACTTGTAGAATGAAAGAAAGGATACACACAGACACACACAGCCACTTCCAAAATAGAGTGAACTTGACAAAAAAAACCACCTATCCATGAAAGTTTCAGTGCAATTTTCTCTTCCCATGATCACACACGAACAGATCTACACTAAATTTTCAGCACAGTACTAAAATATCTGTATACATACTTGAATTAAAACAAAAACAAAAAACAGAGCAGTGCTTGCACCTTCAGTCTTGCATACAATTAGTGGGGTTCCTATGCTTGCCCCAGTACTACTATTCCAAACTGGAAAGCCCTTGACAGTATCCCATCATGCAGAGTAAAACAATGCATTCAGAACAGGGTACTGGATGAGTTCTCACCCACATGAAGAATCAATGGAGCTACTGGAATTGTTGCCCTATTACTTACATACATTATTCACAACTAAGAATTAAGTCAGGAGTTTTGGATAACCAAGGTTTAATAAAGGATAGGATTTTTCAGCTTGTTAATCATTTGGGTGGTGGGGAATGAACCATTAGCACTTAAAAAACCCCAACAGAATCCAGCAGTTCTACAATCAATTCATGTGTAATGAAATCACAAAGGAAGGTCTAATGCTCGGTCGCAAGGCTATATACAGGACGGTTAACGCAGATAAGTAGGCATAAATAACCACCAATGCATAATAAGACTGCAATGATTATTTTTTTTAAAAAAATATAACCATCAGTTTTTTGATAGAGTAAAAGATGTACTATGCATAGGCAGGTGTGGTAATGAAGTCAAAAGCTGCACATGCACAAAAGCTGCAGATTTGATTAGCTCTATTTTTCATAACCTCTTTTTGCACATAATAACTAAAACAAGTTAATGCTGTTTGTCATTCTAACCTTTGGTGTTCTGATTGTTCTCCTGTTCAAAAGCAGCCATAAAACAAAGTAATTCTATCATTATCTGCTAATCTATCATTTGCAAATAGAACTCCACCGCTATTCATATTGTTCTTGCAAGCAGAAAGGCTTCTTTCTGTTGCCTATGATTTATTTCATTCACTCCTGATGTTTCACTGCTCCGATAATCAGCTCAAGCAAGGTAGAAAGACTCCAAACACCTGCGGCGATCCAGCGGAAAGTGAAGTTGTTGGGAGGGGGGAGGCCCAGACCACCTGGCGAGACAGAGCTAAGGAACTGCACGCTTCCTAGCTGGCAGAAGTCTCATTTTAAATCTCTCAGATGTTACATCGGATGAGTCTGACAAAGTACATGATTAGTTTTCCAAAGCACAGAAGTACGGTCTGAAAACTTGAAAGTTTAAGCTTTGGTTATCTTTATTCATGCCTGCTGCCAGATCGCTGGCACTCTGCTGCTGGGCCATCGTTCTTGTCTCTTGACATTTCATCACTTTGTGCCTCAGGGCCAGTTCCTGCAGTCATTTCCCCTTCCATGCAGGGAACCATGGCCTGTCCTCCTCAGTCAGTTGCATGCCAGCAATTATGTGGAGGAACTGAAGTGTAAGCTGGTTGCACATGGACACACAGCTGGAGGTGATTTGTGCACCTGCGGTGACACTTGTTTCAGACACCTGGATGGTTAGAATTGCTATTGCTGTATCCTTGACCCACACTCCTGAGTGGGTAGCCAATAACCTTTACAATAACGATCAAGCTTGGGCTAGAGTTTGTCCTCTAGTGTCCTCCTGAGCACTCCTAAAAGCTGCCAGGGATTGAGCAGAACCTCCAGTTACCAATGCACAGATCCTAATTCATGTGTTCATCATCTTCTAACAGTGTGTGAACCAGAGATGATGAACTTGTGGCTCTCCACATGTTGTCAAGACCCCAACTTCCATCATCCCTAACCACTAGGTATTCTGGCTGGGGCTGATGGGAGTTGGAATCCCAAAAACATCTGGAGAGTCATAGACTCACCATTCTTGGGTCACACTATATTCAGTTGGGTCCAGTATTCTCTGAACTCTGACTGGCAGTGACCATCCAGAGTCTCAGCCAGAAAGGTTTGTCGCATCACCTGCATGACTCTAATTTCAAAATGTAAGTGTGTGAATATGTGCACTGAGACTTCGGGATAGGAGTATGCGCTAAATCATAACACACATACATAGTTAATGGAGCATTGAGCTTCATAATGTCCCTTTCTTGTAAGATAATTCAAAAAATATATATCTAGCAATTATGGTTTGTGCCAGTTGATTCATCAGTTACGAAGCTTGAAGGTCAAGGGATTTGACTCAAAGTTCTAGTCATTCTCTGTTACACACTAGGGATGGCAAGGGAGAAATTCACTTTGTTAAAAGGTAAGTTCATTTAGAATCAGATTCAAAAGCAAAGCATGAATAATTTAAAGTACAGGGAAAATATATTGAGAGCATGTACCACAAATTACGTTTTAATTAGTTGGAGACCAACAACAGCTGGAGGGTACCACATTGAATATCCATGATTTGCATAATGAAGGCAGAAAATCTTCCCATGTGACTTATAGGGCAGGAAGTTATGTTGGCAAGCACCAAGAGTCAGGGCCTTTCTAATGGTGGCCCCACAATTGTGAAATAAGCTCTTTTTGGGACTGTAGTTGGCTCCCTCATTGTCATTTTGGCAGGCCTTAAAACATTTATCTTTCAAGTTGCTTTTACTCAAGAGGTGAATTAGGTGCTGTTTTCACCTTAGTGGCCTGTTTTCATCTATGCCTGTTACGACTTAATGAAATAGATGTTTTAATTTTGTTTACAGATGATTCTGTAGTATATTATCATGATTATTTTAGTGATTTAATCAGTTATTGTAGGCTGCCTTGGGAAAGTATTTTGTTTTGAAATGTGGCTAGCAAAATTTATTAAATACTAGAGGCTGCTGCCCCTTCTTGCTCTGGTTTCCAAACCTGCCTACTCACCAACCCCTTTGCCAACCGCCCTTCCCTGAATGTGATTCAGCTTGCCTGAATCCCCAATCCCTTTTAAGGGAGGGGGAGGGGGAGGTGGTTTACAAAGTGGCTTGCTCTGTGAAGTGTCTCTCCCCCCTCTGTTAAGCAGTTATGCTTAACAGAGGGGGGCATTTCAGAGAACAGATTACTGGACCACTCTATGATGTGCCTCTATTAAATAGCTTGTCTAAGCTACCTGACACCAGCACAGCTAGCACGCTCACCTGCCTGCCATTTATCATGCTAGAGTTGGCATGGCCACCTACAGATCGCCACACGAACTGCAGCATGACAACAGCCTTACATTTTTATGTATATTGGAAGAAATAAAAAGGTTGATTTTGGGGAACTAGGTTTGAGTTTATTTATTTATATCATGATTTACTGAAAAACAAATCAACCAACCAAACAAACAAACAAACAAAAAACTCCCAGAGAGGTGTACAGCATAATAGCTGAACTGTGACTAAAAGGAGCAGGAAAGGCACCCCTTATTTCTAGAAAACCAGCATATATTATTGAGGCAACCACCCAAGCTTACAGACTAAGACTCCTTCAATCTGTCATTGTTTTGCAAGTGGGATTCAGTCATATATTGGCAAATTCAGACCGTACAATTGAAGTGTATTTGGTATTGTAGCACCCTGCTTGTGGTTAACGCTTAGCTGGAATGAAATATTCAACGCAGCAATAGAGAAATTAAAATAATAATTTATTTGTCAGACAAATAAATGAGAGGCACAGTGGCATATGGTTACCAAGCTCTGGCCTGGTCTCCTGTCATTATGGCCAGCACTTATATTCCCTCAGTCCAGCCCCCTTGCCCCTCCTTTGGCTGCCTCTGTCCAATCAGCCTGGTTGAATTTCCTATTGGCTGATTGCTATAACCAATCCTAAAAGATACACCCATTTCCTATTGCCTTTTATGGGATACAAAAAGCTATATATTCTTCTATCTATAAATGACAAATAAGTAGTCATATATCTTACATTTGTCTCAACAAGGAACCTTAATTACCAGCTCACCTCTTGCCCTCCTTGCCCTATTGCCCTCCAAAACAGATGGTTAATAGTTTTAAATTTTTATCTTAGACAGATGTCAGGGATCTTGGGTTCACATTCCCATGCATCATCAATGAAATATCTCCTTTTTGGAGGTCTTTAAACAAAGGCCTGACAACCATATATCAGGAGTGCTCGATGGCGTCTCCTGTCTGGCAGGGGGTTGGGCTCATCTGCCCCCCTGGTCTCCTACAGCAATATGACTCTATGAAATAAGAATTTAACATTTCTTTCTTTCTAGATCCTTTGCATAATTACATTTAAGCCAGTATATTTCATACATTATCATAGATAGCTTTTTAGAAGAATAAACCTTCTCAAAGTAAGAGGAAGGACTAGTTTACAGCCTCAAAATAAAAGCCTCTTCTTCTATTTACACTTCCCTTCTCAGCCAGTTGTTTTCTTTTCCATTTGCTCTTGGCCTTTAACCTTAGGAAGATATGGCTCAAGTTTAAGGCACATGGTTTTATTTTACTATTTACCAACTATTAATTATGTAGGGTCAGTGTAACCTTGGTCTCAGCCTGTAATTCCCTTTTTACGACTTTGAGAATTGTTTTCTGCTATAAATCAGGGGGGCCCCTTGTCCAGGAGGATAAACATCTTGCCAAAGTACTTAGGCAGCTGGTCTTCTGCTTGGCATAAAACATTTGAAAATCTTTAAGCTCATTTTAAAATACAGACCCTAATCAAACTATAAGCCTTGATAAAAATGCAGGCTATGATTAGATGCCTCAGTATTGTGCAACACCACCCCCACCCTCACCTAACAAAACCCAGATTTTTTGAGGTAAGGAAAGTGATGGGAACATATACTGGAAAGTGCAGGATAACAATGTGATGTGGTATAAACTCCCCACAAACAAATTGAATTACTTCTCAATAAACAGCAGACATTGTATAAACTCCCCCCATGAACTTTGTGCTAACTAAGTAAGACTTGCGCCCTGTAAACAGGTCATCTGGAAGTGACCTAAGAAATAAATCCCACTAAAAACCAAGAAACCTCCTAGCAGACATGTTTCAGATTGGGCTATCGATCCTCTACCTATAAAGCCAGGAAGCTAGAGGGCCTGGAAATGAAGTGTGTGCACAAGGCCTGTACCAGAGGGCATTGGGCTTATGAATGAAAGGTCAATGAGCTTATCATGAAAGAATCTGTCAGAGCTGAACTGTATCATCACTTCAGCAATTATTTTTTAAGGTTTTGTGTTTGTTTGTTTTAAAAAACAAAACAAAAACCCTCTCCTATCACAGCAGAGGCACATTAGCTCTAAGTGCTCACCATGCTGGAACATAGTTAATTGTAACACCAGCATTCTTTGACCTTTGGGAAGCAGAGAGGACCTTTCAGCACCATCTGTACTGATCACCGAAATCTGCAGTTTAACGGCTTTTATCTTCCATTTTATACTGACCACTGCATGTCCAGAACTGTTACTTTTGGTCTTTGCAAATTAACCCGGTTGACCTACCAAAGATTTAAATTGCTTCAGAAAGAGGGAGAGGGAGTAATCATAATTATAACACTCTTTATCCAGGGCATTTGTCATTTTGCATAAAGTTACCCATAATGCTGCAGTTTCGAAGAGGTCATGTAATCTTATTAAATCTATCCCAAGGTTTGCAGTGTGTTTAGCAAGTCTTTAGCTATGGTGATAAATGTGTTTAGTCCTGGCAGACTCACTGTTTTGGATTTTATTATTCAATTCTGTACACATTGTCCCCCCCCCCCCACTTTTCTTTCAAGGGGGATGTATTTAATCATTTTGGAAAATGGGACAGTGAAAAACTGGATGGCCTTTACTCTGTACTCCGCACCCAGTTAGTGATAGAAATAGAAACAGAGTAATGACCTGAGCTTAGAAATAAGGGAAATTTTTGATTTTGTTTTGTGTTTATGGAAAGCTACCTAATTAGCACTTCTCCAATATGCAAACCAAAACACAAATTTTACCCTCCAACATTCCTTAAATGAAAACAGGGAAATTTCTCACTCCCCCGCTAATGGACTCTCTTCAACCCTCATTTTTTGTCATCCCTCACAGAGCATTTCCTATCAGAAGAAGGGCAAGTCCCACAGCCACTATACCAACAGGACACAGCACACACACCGTCCACTATCCTGAGAAAACCTTTTAATCCTGATTTGATTTGATTCTTTGGTAGATTTACAAGAAGAAAAGCACATAGCAATACAGTGGTACCCTGGGTTACAGATGCTTCAGGAGACATACTCTGCTAACCCAGAAATAGTACCTCGGGTTAAGAACTTTCCTTCAGGATGAGAACAGAAATCATGCTCCGGTGGCGCGGCGGCAGCAGGAGGCCCCATTAGCTAAAGTGGTGCTTCAGGTTAAGAACAGTTTCAGATTAAGAACGGACCTCCAGAACGAATTAAGTTCTTAACGCGAGGTACCACTGTATTTATTTATTTTTTGAAAAGGGGAAGATTAGAGACAGACACACAATGCAGAAAAGAAAAATCCACACCCCTTGCCACTCCACTCTGTACCTCTGAGCTGGTGCATCAAGCAAAGCTGGGCCTCAATAGTGGCAGGCTCTCCCTCCCCACATCTGCTCTCCAACAGCTGCTATGAGCTGCACAAGCAAGATGCCTGGCAGTAGCAGCCCTGGAGAGGTAAATACATGCTCCTGTGCAGCCACCACTGTCACCGTGAGCTCAGCGGTGACAGCACTGGCAGTGAAAATAGGGACATTCCAGGATGAAATCAGAAGCTGGGAGGGCTTTCATAATTCCAGGACTGTCCCAGGGCAGGTCTCCACCAAAATAGTGTATACACAAAAATGCATGTATGAAGTGGAAATGTGCATACAACACACATATTGGTGAAAAGTTCTTACAAAAATGCATTATATTGGGGAAATTGATTGCAACAATTTATATGTAAGTCAAAACCGCATACAAAAAAGTGTGCATTTGCAGAAACTGACACTGAAATGCAGACAAATTTTCATGATAATATTTATGTCTATTTTAAAGCAAATTGCCGTAGAAAAGTGAACTAAGGTTAACATTGTGGGGTGGGAGAGAGAAACTGATATTGACAGATCCCCTAGCTGAGCGATCCAAATGAAGACCTAAAATACACTTCACTTTCAATTAGCTAGCACCCTGCAAGGACACACAGAGAATTCACCTCTAAAAAGATTTCTAGGGCTTGTTGATCAGAAGGTCGGCGGTTCGAATCCCCAACACGGGGTGAGCTCCTGTTGCTCAGTCCCTGCTCCTGCCAACCTAGCAGTTTGAAAGCATGTCAAAGTACAAGTAGATAAGTAGGTACCGCTCCAGTGGGAAGGTAAATGGAGTTTCCGTGTGCTGCTCTGGTTCACCAGAAGTGGCTAAGTCATGCTGGCCACATGACCCGGAAGCTGTACTTCGGCTCCCTCAGCCAGTAAAGCGAGTTGAACGCCATAATGCCAGAGTCATCCGTGACTGGACCCAACAGTCAGGGGTCCCTTTACCTTTACCTTTAGATGTTTAAATATTAAGGGGGTCTAAACCACAGAGTCTCTTGGGCTTGCTGATCGTAATGTTGGCAGTTCGAATCTGCAAGACGGAGTGAGTTCCTGCTGCTTTGTCCCAGTTCCTGCCAGCCTAGCAGTTTGAGAGGATACCAGCGGGAGTAGATAAATAGGTACCGCTGCAGCGGGAAGGTAAATGGTGTTTCCATATGGTGTCCCGTTGCACCAGAAGCGGTTTAGTCATGCTGGTCACATGACCCGGAAAGCTGTCTGCGGACAAATGCCGGCTCCCTTGGCCTGAAAGTTCAGGGGAGCACCACACCCCAAAGTTGATTTCGTCTGGACTTAACCGTCCAGGGGTCCTTTACCTTTTTATTAAGGGGGTTAGAAATGCTTTTAAATAAGTAAATGAATATCATACCATTGCTAGATAATAACTAGCTGTCTATCATCAGTTCAAGTTACTCTTCTATGCCTCAAACTTGGACCAGTTTGGTATGCATGGATAGATATGTCTCTGAAACACACACACACACACACACACACACACACACACACACACACACACACACACACCAAAACAATACAAAACAAAACAAAACTGGCTGCTCCATTGTATTGAGAATGTGTTCAATTGGATTCATTCTTTGTTAAATGTTACTAGTATTTTTGGTATTGATGGAGTGGGTGAACTACACAATGAAATCATTTTTTGTGCGCTTAGTAAATAGGAAAAAGCTGCTAGAATCCTGAAGCAATTACTTTTTCCGTATAACTCATGAGCTATGCTTAAATTCAGGAATGCAGTTAATAGCCTCAGAGAAAAAAGAGTTGTTGTTTTTTTAAAAAGAAAGATGTAATTTCTTTAAAGCAACAACCCAGCATGGAAAGAATGTTAGAGATACAGATAATAGAAAGAAAAATATGTAACAAGGGAAGAGCAAATAAAAAAAGAAACAAATGTCAAGAACCAAACTTCCTTTTCATTTTTCTCCTTTGATGAAATCATTTACATACCGGTAATTTCAAGGCTAACGAAAGGGCCTCCACCCTGGGACTTTAGGAATAAACATAGTGCTTCCTCATACCTGCCCATCAATGCATTGTGGCTGGAAGGCAGAGACAAGAGCCCTGCTTAAGGACCAGCCTGCTGAACCACTCAAGGCTTCATGGCCGGGGAGGCTAAAATTCCCTTAGCATGTGCTAGCAAGGAAGGGCTAGGAGTAGGGAACTAACTGCTCTAGGCCCAGAGTCAAGAGAACTTATCCCAAACTTCAGTGATTTGGTTATAGGTTACTATGTCTAGGATCTGACCCTGTTACAAGAGCAGTTTTACCCATTTGCAGATCCTTTAATGACATTTTAATAAAGTAGTTGCAATTATAGCCCTAACACTTCGTGTCTTGTTTCTCATCAAAGGGCGTGGGTGGAAATGTAATTTTTGAGGTTACCCTAGTTAATCCAGGATGTGGTCTGTTGTTGTTGTTTTTAAGGGTTTTTTTATATTTATTTATTTTTGTATTTGTTTTTTAAAACTTCTTCTTGTAATTTATTCTTTCTTCATACAAAGGGGAGGAAAGTCCTGCCAGAAATTATAAATGGTAATATATGCCATGGATATTTTCAGGAGAGTCAGTTTCAAGGAATCAAAAGGTTTCATTTATAAATCAGATAAGAATGAGTGCTAATCCGAGGAAGCTTTCTTCAGAGTGTTTATCACAAGCTTAGCTTCTTACTGCTTATTAGGAACAAGCCAAAATGCCAACCCCATTCCTGCCCACGGCTTTCAATGACATGGGAACCCACGTGATTTAGAAGTTAGTATCTTCTTGGAAACTGCTGTACCTTTAAAGTTCTGAAATGCGCACCCAGTTTCATCAAAGGATCTCCTGTGCCACCGTCACCAGCCCTGTGATGTTCTACTGTATCAGTTAGTACAGCTTCTCTTAAATACATATTTGCTGGCACATCCAGACCTAACTGCTCTTTAGTGTGAAAGACTAATGTAAAATATCAAAATAAAAGAATATATGAGGCAGGAAGTTCTGCAGAAGTCCCATTCATTTATATTTGCAATTTTAATCATTCTGGATCTCTCTCAAAAAATGTCATTGGTATCATCAAAACTGTCTTGTTCAACTCTTGGACCTGTGGAACAATCTCCAAGTCCAAATTTGGCTTTATCTTCTGCTAATTAAAACATTTATGTCCTGCCTTTCTAGGGTGAAGACACCACTCCACGATAGTTTACAACTTATAGAGCACTACAATCCATAAAGCAATTACAAAAGAAGAGACAGGGTCAACTGGTTAAAAAACAAACTAGATATATTGCCTGCTTTGTAGCATAAGATCCTGCCAGAATTAAAATATTTTTATAATGGAATGTTTACTGGGGCTGCAAACCACACTTTGCAAAGTAAGGCGATTCTTCAGCTGGGTACAGCCACTGAGAAGACTCTAAGTCTCTCTTTTCCCCACCCAGATGAGTTTTCACCCTATCAAAAGCAAACATTTGAGACCAACCTGTAGGCTGATTGTGTCCATCTGTATGTGGAACAAATTTTCATTTATGCAACAGGATTTCCTCTTCCTCTCCTCCCGTGCTACTCCCCCTACACCTCCCAAATCTGCTCCAGATCTGGGGGCCATAGGCAAGAACAGCGTGCAGCACTGGATATCACCCACAGGCCATTCATTTCATATTGTCAGGGGAGTTGTATGTCCGCTCACCTTTTTCGGTGGGTGGTGTTGCAGCCAGGCATCTGGGCCCCTGCGGTTATCTGGCATGGGAGTGGGGAGTTGACAACCTCTCGTGCCATTCCGATCGTGTCCCTGGTGCTGGACGGGGCCACTCCCAATGTGACCCCTCTGCCAATCAGCGTCGGTGGCTACAGGGGGCTCTCCTCTCTCGCCCTTTTGCCAGATCTTCCAACCCACCCACCCACCCACCCTCTTTTTATGCTTTGCTATGACACGACCTTGCTATGGACAAATATCAGCCACCATGTTGCTGAGGCCAGGTAGGATTTTTTCCCACTTGGCAAATTGGCACCAGCCATTTGGTTTTCGCCTACCTTGCAGCAATCATCACAACTTTGTGATGTTAGGCATTGGGAAAGCTTTCGTTTGGCTAGAGGGGAGACTGCAGCCTCTGTCTGCCTCTCCTCATTAAGGATATCCTATTAAAGGGATCTGGGGTGTGTGGATCCTGTTCGGTCGCTGGACGAAGGCTAGGGCCATGACGCCAACAGAGACCCCTTGGGGTGCCCCTATTTGATGTTAGTCATAGGGCTCCCCCTATTGGTGGTTTACCCCTTAGATGGACTCCCTGAAGATGGGCGGGAGTCAAAATATAGCCTGGCTTCACCTAATGCCTAAGCCAAACCACTCACATCTGTAACCAATAAAGTTGTGATCTATTTGAACCCATAAACCTAAATACTTGTGCCCGTGTATTTATTAATCACTAGGGAACTGTGGGTCACGGGATCTTGGCATGCAAAACATCTTTAAAAACCAGGCTGGTGTTCCATACACCAACCTGACACTTGAAGAAAGGACAGGTACAAATGTAAAGTAATGAAAATGAATTCAAACAGGAGAAAAATAAAGACAGAAACATTTTTAAGGACTCCTTTCCTTCATATATTCTATTTTTAAAAGTCAGTGTACATTTTGTGGTAGGGATCAGCTTAGGTTGTTCTTTGAAGGCTGTTTGCAATAAGGAAAGGTTAATGCATCTGCTTTTAAAAATAAGTGTAATTGCAGCAATAAGATGTTAACAACAGTAGTGGCAACATAATGGTAGCAACAAGAAAATGCACTGGGGAACAAAACTTCTACAAACAAATATGCAGTTAGGCATTTTCTGTCCATTAAACATGCTGGTTTCAAAAATGACTAAAGCATAATTGTCATGCTGTGAAAATAGATTTACACACAAACCAGGATCTGGATATGTTGTGAAATCAGCTGCCATGCTTTTGTGTATTCTAACTCCAATTATATTGCAGGCCTGTGGGCGTTAAATATCTGGTAAGTCACATGCCTGGTGCATGAATTAACACCGCCTTTCTGACACTAGGAGAATCATAAAATCACATAAACTATTACCACTAACACTACTTACCATATTATTCACCTTCTCCAGTTCTAGAATATCCTTTTTCAGGTGTGATGATCATAACTATATACAGTATTCCAGGTGTGGCCATACTATAGTCTGGTGAAAGCGCTGTGATATTGCCCTTGTCTTTCTGTAGTAAATAGAATGAGAGCAGTGTTCTGCCTGTGTGTGTATGTGAGAGAGGTAGAGAGAGTGCAAAGACAGAATACATCTGGAGTTGAACAGCAGCCAGTAAAGGGGACACACATCTTTTTGTTGCTGTCTGCTTCTGCATGCTGCTTGCTCGGGAGTGGGGAACTAATGCGAATTTACAGATATGCACTGGCTGCCTGTATATTCAACAATGTGCTGTGTCTGTTCCATGTGACAAGCACACACCTCCATGTAGTAGTGGAAATTGCTATGATGCTTCCACAAATCACAGAAAAACTGTGGCTGCATTCAAAAGAGCATGCCATATGACTCCACATGGTCACATCAAGTGTCCAGTAATGCATCTAGTGTATAAATACTACTTTGGGAGAAAAAAATAAACTTCTCAGATGATAATATTATTTTAAACTATGTACCAACTATGTGGGGTTTCACAGTGGGTCAGTGTAGGTCGGCTCTTCATGCCCTAACTTCTGCCAAAAGACTAATACTGATTCATTGGAAATGTAATATCATGCCCACCCCCTTGATCAATGGATAGAATATATGACAACTCTTGCAGCACATGAATAGACACAGCTTATAGATACAGATTGTGTATGGATAAATAAAATGATATTTGGAATGCATTTATACAAATGATAACTTGTTAATAAGCTTACATTTGTTGGAATAATTATATTACTTACATACCTATATTTTGCATTGTATCACAATTTCAAGTATTTTTGTCCTTTTCACTTTATTTCCTCACTGAACATTTTCAGCAAAATATAAGTATTTAAAAAGTGTCAAGCCCTATGATTTGAACTCACCCTTGGTTGATTATGCAAAGTTTAGGAAAAACCCCAGAGAAATAAAGATCACACTCCTGAGGACAAGTCTTCTCTCTCCATTATTTTTTTTTTTTTGTATTTTCAGGATGACTTGGAAAAACCAGTATCAGGGGTCAGCATCGATGGGCACCCATGGAAGCCCACTGCACTATGTGGGGTACACTGTTGTCTCCCTAGGGTTTCCTACTCCTGCTCCTCCTACTCTTCACCTTTGCTGTCTCTGGCTTTTCACCTCTGAGCATAGAAGCACTGATTAAGATTAAGAAGGAGCAGCTTCTTTTTTCTTGCCTTGTGCTCTTCATCTGGATGCTTCTGCATCTTCCACAAGGGCCCACTCTGAAGCCTGGAGCTGGCACTTACCTCACAAAATGCTGTTAATAATATATTATAGTTAATGGACCTGGATTAGCCACTTCATGTACTGCTGCCCATTTCTTTCTGGTCTTTCCAAGTTCACTTTATATTCACTTATGCAACAGTAGCCAAATTCATGGCCTCCAGAAGTTGTTGGACTACAATTCCCATAAGCCACTGCTAGTATGTGTCCCATTAAACTTTAATTAGTTTAATGGTTAGCAAATGTCCAGTGCGCTTCCGATGCCACAATGTCCCATTACAGCAGAGCTTTTCGCACAGCGGCTCAAGAAGGGCTGGAGAGTCAGCATCTTTTCAATAAAGGAATCTTGGAGCAAGCGGTTTGGAACTCAAATAAAAGGTTTATTTACACAAAAACAAAAAACCCTGGTGAAGAATCACACATTTCAGCAAACACATCCCAAACGAAAAGAAAGGGGGAAGGGGGAAGGGGCAAACACAGGAGTGAGTTGACTATTTATACAAACTCACATTCCTGGAAGCCTAACGACCTTCAGCTGCTCAGTGATTAGAGCGTCTCGATTAGAGCTTCTTAACCCTTTAATACCAACACCCCCTCTCGCTCGTAACACTGAGCTGTACCAACCTTAATTCAAATTTAAACCTGAACAGAAACATTTATGAGATTGCGGACTCAAAGCTTTTGTAAAACCGTCTGCGAGATTTTCTTGGCTTGGACAATACTTTAGTTCAATTAAACCTTGTTTTACACTTTGGCATACATTTTGATAACGGATATCCAAATGTTTTGTGTGTGCCTTGAATTGACCCGATTTAGCTAGTTTAATACAAGGTTGATTGTCTTCCCACACTCTGATAGGTAGGGAACATTCTCCAAACAATTCTTGTACCAGCTGTTTATAAAATTCCAGTTCTCTACATACATCTGATAATGCATTGAACTCAGATTCAGTTGAACTTAAAGCTATAAGTGATTGTTTTCTTGATCTCCAACCAATTAGTGCATTTCCAAATTTTATCGCCATTCCTGACACTGATTTTCTATCTGGTCCAGCATCTGCCCAACTGCTGTCAGCCCAACATTCAAGTTGTGTGCTGCCCTCTGCTGATAGTTTTAAGCGAAACCTTTTGGTAGTTTGGAGATACCTTAAAACTCTTTTTACTCCTTGCCAAGCATGCATTGATGGTTTTTCAGCTTGTCTACACAGCATGTTGACAGCATATGTTATATCGGGCCGAGTCCACTGTGCAATGTGGAGTAGACTGCCTATCGCTGACTGGTAAACCCCGGGATTACTGAACTCTGCCTGTTGCTCGGCTTGAGCATCCTTTGTGTAACTTAACTCCATTGGGGTTTTAACACCAGCACAGTTGTCCATTTTAAACCTTTCCAGCAACTGCTGGATCTTAGCTTCTTGGCTGAGCCAATAGTTCCCATCTTCATCTTGCTGAATTTTAACTCCTAGATAAACAGATACATTGCCTAGTGATTTTATCTGAAACCTTTCTCCAAGCTTTGTGGCAAATTGTTGTGCAAGTTTATCGTCCTTTCCACTGTATAATAAATCGTCAACAAATATCAAGACTGCTTCTTGTTCACATCCCGAGCCTTTTAGATAAAGACACGCATCTGCTGCGCTCTTTCTGAACCCCATGCTCTCTAGAGCATCGTTTAAGCAGGAATTCCAATTACGGGCGGACTGTTTCAACCCATAAATGGATTTGTGTAAGCGCCAGACCTGGTTTGGCTTGTCTCCTTCAAAACCTGGTGGTGGCGTCATATAGACTTCCTCCTGTAAGTCTGCATTTAAATAAGCCACATTGACATCAAAATGAAACAGCTTATTTCCCTTCTTAGCTGAAGAGGCTAAAAGCATTCTTAATGACTCCGATCTTGAAGTAGGGGCATAGATTTGAGAATAGTGAACTTCTTTGCGTTGTGAAAACCCTTTTGCAACTAGTCGGGCTTTATATTGCAACTCCTCAGTAGTTGTGGGCTTTAAACGATATACCCATCGACAACCTACAGCTTGTTGCCCTTTTGGAAGCTCTGTACTTGTAAACACACCGAGAGACTTCATTGAAGCCATCTCTTTTTCCATTGCTTCCTGCCACTTTGCGGCTTCTGAGTTTGGAAGCTGTTGTACCTCTACATAGCTATCTGGCTCACACTGTGCCATATTTATGTATACACTTGTCACCTTAAACCGCTCTGGCGGCTTGCCCTTTGTGGCACGTTTTGACCTGCGCAATTGCTCCTCTTGTGCCCCCTCTGACCGTTGGCTGTCAGAATCTGTCTCAGACTTTATGTCTGGACGTGCCTCTAGGGATAAAGACCTCCGTTTAGATACCTCCCTTGGGCTTGGTGTTGCAGGCGACCTGCTTCGCTTTTGCTGTCTGCTAGGCCTAATGACTGGCGATGTTGGAACACTTTTAGATTCTGGCTTTTCTACCTTAGGAGAAGAACCTTGTGCCTGGTCAGAATCTGCATCTGAACCATGTGCACCATCCCCTTCTGGCTCATCACCCTCTGGACTTTCTTTCTCAGCATAAATGCCTAAATCATCTCTCAAAATGTCAGGGTTAGCATGTAAGTGAGTCCATCCGGATTGCTCACAAAATTCAGCGCTCCTACTGAGGACCACTCTTGTAGTATCCCCATCTGGGTTCACAAACCTCCAAGATTTGGCATGTGGTTCGTACCCACAAAAGATGAGTTTCCTAGCCCTTGGACTTCCCTTCTTCCTTAACGCTTTTGGGATAAGTACATAGGCTTGAGATCCAAACACCCGAAAGTAATTAACTTTGGGCTTCTTCCCATATAAAGCAAAATATGGCGTAGTATCAATTACCGAATTATATACTCGGTTCAGAACATGAGTAGCCGTCTGCCAGGCTTCCGCCCAGTAACTTTGAGGAAGTTTAGCATCAAACAACATAGAGTTTGCCAACTCTTGCAGAACCCTGTTTTTACGTTCGGCCACGCCTCCCTCTTGGGGGGAATAAGGTGTAGACAGACGATGCTTAATTCCCTTTTTCTTAAAGAAATTCTGCAACACAGACCCGGTAAATTCTGACCCTCTGTCTGTCTGAAAAGCAAGAACTCTAGTACCGAATTCAAGTTCTACTGCATGAACCCAATTTTTAACTGTTTCTGCAGCTTCTGCTTTTGTTTTGAGAGGAAAAAACCATGTAACCTTTGTTTTGTCATCTGAGAGACACAGTGCATACCTCGAACCTCCCATGCTAGCAACAGGCATTGGGCCACATAGGTCCATATGCACAAGTTGGAATACTTTGTCAGATTTCCTATTTGAACTGGGATAGCTGCATCTATGAACCTTCGCCCTTTTGCATGCAGTACAATCCAAATACTTAGTACATTTGTTCAATTTGCACCCTTCTGATAATTCAGGTTGTCTTTTAACATACTGAAAATTAATATGTCCCAAACGGCGATGCCATAAATGAACACAAGAATTATGGGTAGGCGAGTTCACACAACCAGCATGAACCTGTTCAACTTCATCTGGACTTGTCTCAAAATAATATAACCCATTTCTGCATTCCACCTGCAAAAGAGATACGTTATTCTTTGAAATAGTGCAAACCCCATTTTCAAACACAGTTTTAAACCCATTTCTATCAAGTTCTGACACAGACAAAATACACCCCTTCATTCCCTTTAACACGTAGGCATCAATTTCTGTTTGCAAACACTTCAAAAACACTGTGCCTACAGTCTCTAAGGAACGTTTAGTTGAATCTGCCATTGTCACAACTTTAAGGGTTTGCAAATGTCTGCAATTCTGCAAACGGACACTAGATGGCGCCACCAGGTGGTGAGATGCACCACTGTCGATCAACCAGCGTAGATTGCTGCCTTGGCATCAACGCCATTGCTGAAGCCATGTGCTGTGTGCTGTGGGAGTAGCCACGACCTCCTCCTCTTCTTCGACGTCCCCTGGAACTCCTTGTCTGGTAACTAGGTGTAACGGCCTTGGTGCTGTCTTGACCAGGTTCACGTGTACAATTCCTGATTAAATGGGAAGAGGAACCACAGCGAAAACAGTGTCTAGCTGCGAAAGCATTTACTGTGTTCTCAAACTCAGCATCCCCACTCTTAGGCACAGCATAACTCCCCTTTGAAGACAAACCTCTTTCTCTTTGCCTTTTATCCTGTTCATCAGCAAGTCGAGAAGAAATGTATTCAAGGGTTAATTCAGTTGAAGGCATAGCTTCCAAAGTTAAAGCTAGAGTCTCATAGCTTTTATCAAGAGAAGACAACAAAATGTATGACTGCTGCTCCATAGAGAAAGGAATGCCCAGCTGTCTTAGTTGATTAAAGGCAGACACCATTTTGGCAATATGTTCTTTCACACACGCTCCCGGTTGGAGACGTAAATCAAACAAACATCTTGTAGCATGGATCTTGGCCCCTGCAGTGTTTCTGGAATTTAACCGCTGCAGAACCGTCCAGACCTCATGCGTGTTCTTTAACTCAGAAACATAAGGCATTTGCTCTGGTCCCACTGCCAAAACTAGTAGACCTTGGGCTTTCCTGTCGCGTGTCTGAGAAACTGCCGCTGCTGCTTTGTCTTCTGCAGACGCGTCTGCAGCTGCCTGTAAAGGCGGTGCTTCAGTACAACTCCACAACTCTTTTGCTTGCAACCAAACCCTTACTCTAGCCTTCCAATCTTGCCAATTTTTCCCATTGAGTCGCGTAAAGGGGACAGTAAAACTTTCCTGGGACTCTGCCATCCTCCCTGGGGCTTAGGAACGATACTCACAGACCTGTAGACCGTCTCCCAGCTGCTGAGGTGGCTCCTCGAGGAATAAGGCGTCTTCCAGCGAGTACAAACTGCGCAGTGCCTCTTTAAAACTTTTCCTAGGCACGTTGCAGGACTCAAGCTGCTTTGAAGGCTTTCGTTGTCGGCAACCGCTTCTGTCTTCGCTCCAGTCCTTGCATAAATCACTCTGAACTGCACTCCTTATCTCCTTCTTGACGTACAAACAACCATAACCTGTCCCATTAAACTTTAATTAGTTTAATGGTTAGCAAATGTCCAGTGCGCTTCCGATGCCACAATGTCCCATTACAGCAGAGCTTTTCGCACAGCGGCTCAAGAAGGGCTGGAGAGTCAGCATCTTTTCAATAAAGGAATCTTGGAGCAAGCAGTTTGGAACTCAAATAAAAGGTTTATTTACACAAAAACAAAAAACCCTGGTGAAGAATCACACATTTCAGCAAACACGTCCCAAACGAAAAGAAAGGGGGAAGGGGGAAGGGGCAAACACAGGAGTGAGTTGACTATTTATACAAACTCACATTCCTGGAAGCCTAACGACCTTCAGCTGCTCAGTGATTAGAGCGTCTCAATTAGAGCTTCTTAACCCTTTAATACCAACAGTATGGTCAATATGCAGTAAAGATTGGGAGTTAGAATTCTACAACATCTGTAAAGGTAAAGGGACCCCTGACCATTAGGTCCAGTCGCAGACGAGACTGGGGTTGTGGCGCTCATCTCACTTTATTGGCCGAGGGAGCCAGCGTACAGCTTCCGGGTCATGTGGCCAGCATGACTAAGCCTACAACATCTGTAGGGGACTGTACTGGCTACCCTTGTACTTGTACTTACAGCATACAATAATGATCTTGACGTCTCTTCCTTATTTTCCTACAAGAAGTGATCCTACAATATCTGCATTCTAGTATAATTTACGACTGGGTCCTAAGCCCAGTGGCTGAAAATTTAAGGGTTAACCACTCAAACATACTATTTACGGCTTGAGTCAGACATCTGCCATAGGTTATCATATCATAGAGAGAGGAAAGCAGAGATCTGACTCAGAATGTATTAAAAATGGATGAGAAGCAAAACCGCAACATCACAACACTGTCATAAAAAGCATATAAATGTGACTCCTTAGGCAGAAAACTACCACACATAGAACACTGTTATTTTTCTGTAAATCTGACTGTATGATAAAATTAAAACAAACACTGTCTCTGTTTCCTTATCACAGCCTAAAGGAAACTAGGGGGAAGGGGGAGAAAGGTAGTAGCTTTACAGCCAAGAGTTATAAAATGTTTATCTCTGTAAATTCGAAGAAATCGTTGATGTGATAATCTTTGAGCGATGATCTGAAAATCATTTAAAGCAAGATCTCAATTCACTTTGCTCCTGCACGGTGGGTGAGAGAAGGGAATGAAGTCTATATTTTATGACCCTGACAATGAGGTATCTTTTAAAGCTAACTTGAATCTCCCACAGAAAATCACAAAGATATTGATCAGTTCAAGGAAAATGCTATCCTGGTGAAAGAGAAAGTGCAAAAGATTTATGAGTCGGGCTCAGACCTTCCCCTGTGTCCCTTTATTCAGAAGCTGAGATGAATATACCAGTATACTCCATATAACTGCATAGTCATAGCAAAGAAACAACTGAAAAAGGAACAATACTTTCACACTTGCATTTATAGCATTAAGATTACTGTTTAAGTATTTAACTAAAGCATGGATCTGATATGATAAATTAGACATTTCACATTGCAAAGGAAGGAAGAACAAAATCATTTAATCAAACAAGTAGTCGTACCTTGGAAGTCAAACGGAATCCATTCCGGAAGTCCGTTCGACTTCCAAAATGTTCAGAAACCAAAGCACAGAAGACTCAGAAGCCCCGTCAGACGTTCGGCTTCCAAAATAATGTTCAAAAACAGGAACGCTCACTTCTGGGTTTTGATCATTCGGGAGCCAATTTGTTCGGGAGCCAAGGCGTTCGACTTCCAAGGTACTATTGTATGTGAATGTACAAGAGGGTGCATGATTCTGTTTGGAACTCAGTACATTTAACCTGATGACTGGGGGCAGGGACTCTAAGGAGATAGCAGGGGAGACCTTTGGCATGCCTATATCTGCAAATTTTCTAGGGCTGGGGTCAATACAGAAACATTTGCAATGCACTCAAATGAAATAATGATTGTTACATTATAATTGCTGCATGCTCTAACTATTACAGATGTGCATCTGTTCTATATGGACTCTGCATCACAAGCAGAAGAGTGCGGGATCTGGCCCTTGAAGTGGCACTCCCATGACATGCAACAAAATCAGATGCGACTGATTTTCTAGATACAGTATATCTGAATTGTGGTTTTGGCCTGGTTTTGGCACAGAAACTGCCTTGGTCAGGGGTAGGCAACCTAAGGCCTGTGGGCCGGATGTGGCCCAATTGCTTTCTATATCCGGCCCATGGACGGTCCGGGAATCAGCGTGTTTTTACATGAGTAGAATGTGTCCTTTTATTTAAAATGCACCTCTGGGTTATTTGTGGGGCATAGGAATTCGTTCATCCCCCCCCCCAAAAAAAAATATAGTCTGGCCCATCACATGGTCTGAGGGACAGTGGACCAGCCCATGGCTGAAAAAGGTTGCTGACCCCTGGCCTTGGTCATCCCAAACTATGACCTCTGTCCAGAGAGAAACAAGGGAAGTGTGATGCTGTTGATTCTCCTTGATTTCTCAGCAGCTTTTGATACCATCCAGGAACAGCTGTCTGCATTAGGACCAGGTAGTACTGTGTTGAGATAGTTCCAGTCTTATTTGGATGTCTGTCTCCAAAGGGTGGTGCTAGAGGATGCTAATCAGCCCCATGGAATCTGCAATATGGGGTTTCACAGGTGCTTATATTATCCCCATGAATGTTGGAAAGCATTCTGTGCCACCAGTGACAAAAGTGGTTCCAGAAGTATTCCCAACCTGTGTACCTGTTCCTTTGCCTGAGTGCAACACCTTCCAGAACAGGCTGAACTGGACTAAGGAACTGCCCACTAATAATGCTTCAGTTTGAGTATCAGTTTATTGGATCTCATTCAGTTGATTACCAAAGCTAGACACTGATCTAGCACATCCACTGTCATGCCTAAAGATGTAAAAGATAAGTATAGCTGTGTGTCATCTGCATATTGATGACATCATACTCCTAGTCTCTGGATAACCCCACTTAACATTTTCCTATAGTTAAACATTCAGCGTCAGCTGGTGGCCCAGCCACAACCCTATGTGGATGGAAATATCATAGCTCCAAGTTGCCTATGCTCAGGTAACTTCTAGGTTAGATTATTGTGGTGCAGTTTATGTGGGGCTGCCTTTGAAGACAATTTGCAAACTACAGCTAGTGCAGAATTATGTGATCAGATTATTGATGGGTATCAGAAGACCTGGTCGTATTACACAAATACGTGTTCGACTGCTTTAAGTACCAATTAGTTGCTGGGCTCAATTCAAAGTGCTAGTTTTGATGTTTAAAGTCCTATATGGCTCAGGACTGCAATACCTCAAGGTCCAATTCCTCAGTGTCATCAGAACATGGGAATGGCTTGACAAACACATAGGCTTGTCTTGTCATAGCCTGACTGGATTGGAATCCTTTTGATTTTGCTTCTAACATGGGTAGCACTCCCTGTGTTGCCTTGAAACATGTTTTGTTATTGATATAGAAAGCCTTCCCCAAACTGGTGGTAGGTGGCATAGTCTTTCTTAGTACTTGAGAAAGTGGGAAGCACATAGTAATACCCTTGAAACACAGGAAGCTGCCTTATACTGAATTAGACCATTGATCTATCTAGCTCAGTGTAGCCTATAGTATCTGGCAGAGACCGCCAGAGTTTCAAACAGGGAGTCTTTCCCAGCCCTACCTGGGGATACTTGGGATTGGACCTGGGACTTCCTGCAGGCAAAGCAGATGCCTTTCCACAGAACTACAGCCCTTCTACTAATATACTTCTACTAATATACTATTATTGCTGTTGGCTTTGGTACCTATTAATTGTAAGATGTAAATAACAAATAAGTCACTGCCTCTGTGATGTCCACTCAAACAATAGTGGTGGTTTCTATAGTTAGTCTTTTCAAAAAGAAACAAAGCCACAATGCACCCATCAGTCCGTTTGCCCCTTAGATATGTCTACATTTCATTCTGAGTTTTCAGATAAAGGAATCTATTCTTCTAAATAAGAATTCATTTTACAAGGCAATACTGGACTGGTTTGCTGGAGGGCTGCTTTCTCTCGCCCTCTTTCAGTTCATTCGCACATATCTGAAACTATTATGTCACCTTCTGCCCTCCGAGGCCTCCTACTCAGCTGGAGGTTCAAAGCAACACTACTAATGTCATTACTTATTTTCTTCCTGCTTGTAGACAGACGGCCACTTCCTAGCACTAACTCAATGTTAAAAGGCTCAAGAAGACCAGGGTGACCCTGTACAGTCTCATTTCAAATACTGTTTCTGTGCTGGTGCTGCAGCTCCCATAACATAAGGTGGATCTTCAAAAAAGACAATTAAATGACTTTAACATGAACCCCAGTTTTGTGCTTTGATTGCAAATAAATTCTCCATTTCCTGTAAAATACGTCTATATTAACAGATAATGTTGGAAGATCAATGGACTGAACACACATCTGTCTTGTATCTACCCAGCAGTCCCTAAAACAACTCTGACTGTATTAATAATAATAATAATAATAATAATAATAATAATAATAATAATAATACTATGCTTCTTTTTATTTCCTGGTACATCTGCACAGTGTCATCTTTCTCTTTCTTTTAAAACACTCATCAAAAGCCACTTCCATGGAAATGAATTGTACAAAACCTTAGTATATTCATCTAAAACCAAAATAAATCATAAATGTGCGTAACTACATTGGCTTCTTCCTCTCCCTGTGCTGTGCTATATTTATCTGTAAAGGACTTTGTACATTGATGGTGTAGCAGTAGCAGTAGCAGTAGCAGTAGCAGTAGCAGTATCTGCTGAATATATGCATCATCTGAAGTGTGGGCTCTCTGTTCCACTGCCAAGGGAGATACAGGGGCTTTTTGGTGCCATCACCCTAGTAGTGGAACTCTCTGTTGAGAGAAAATCAACTTTGATTGTTTTCAGGTAGGCAGCCAAAGCATTTGTATTCCACCAGCATTTTAAGAGTGCTAATCCAGTATTGATACCCCACTTATGTAACTGTTTCTCTCTCAATTTTTAAATGGCGTTCAAATATTTGTATACAGTTGCAAACTGCCTTGAAGTCCCTTTATATAAATAGAAACAATACCAACAACAGTAATAATGATGATTATAATGATAATATTACTTCAGAGAGATGTAATCATGTTGAATATATATCTACTTGGAAGGTATGTGTGCACTGTTGTGCTCTCAAAGCTATACTGTCTTCCACCTCATCTAAAACAAAAATTTTGACACCACCACACAGTGGGTGTACAATCTCCCCAGGTAAATCTTACTATACAGCATGTTTAACTACTTCCCATCTGACCTTACAATTGTAGGCTCTTCTGCTACCATTGCTACTTAACAATTGTTTGCTGACAAGCCCTGGAAGATTTTGCATCTTCACTGCAGCATGGTTTTGAAGTTTTAAATTGTTTAAGCAGTAATTATTGTATATGGATATGTTGCAATGCATCATGCATTTGACAGTCTTATGTCTGTACACATAGTGGAACTTTAGAGAAACCAAATAATACCCAATGAAGGAAATGAGTACGTCTATCTCAATTTTGGAGAAGAATTGTAAATTATATCCTGAATCCTTCCAATAAATGTGCAAATGAATATAGCAATGAGCTGCTCTGAAGAGTTCTGAAAAGCAAGAAGCAATACATACCATCAAGTTGACACTCAGCACATTACTATTCACTCTGAGTATGCACTGTGAGGGTTTATAAAAACCAAAACTTATACAACAACAAATCCCTTATAGCAAAACACTTCACTCTCTGTATATGCAAATAATGTACTCCACCTTATTTTAACTTGCAAATTTCCAGCACACCGAAAAAGTAAACTGATGGCCCAACAAAACACATTACATTAGAAATTAGTACCATTTCTGTCGTCACACAAGGAAGCACAGAACACCCCATGGCTGTAAGGCCAGGCTAATATGGGGAAAATGTGTTTTAATAAGGCATGCAGTGTGTTTTCTCCACCCTGAGAGGTGGAGGATTTGGGTGGGAAGAGATGATGAATGACTTTAAATTCTGCAGGGGGCGTCTGCTGCAGTAGCTGCTCAGAAAGGCGCCAAGGTTCTGTCATGCCACTTTTCCTTTCTCCAGGCTAAAATGAAATGAGTGCAGCTGAGGGAAGCGTGACTTCATGCTGGAGTAGGACACGGTTGCATCTCTCTTCCTTTAAAAAAAGAAGCTTGCTCTGTCTTTTCCTGGCCCGCATGCCTCAGATTCCCAAGACAATGTGTTTTCCCAACAAGGGACTAAGGTTAAAAAGATTAGGGAATAGAAAGATTCCTCTTCCTATAAATGTCCCAGCCACACAGAAACTATAAGCTACAGTACATATATTGCACTGAATGTAGGACCTCGTTTTCACTGAGCTACTTTGGGAAGTGATGGGGAATCTGTGACCCATCAAATGTTGTTGGGGAAGGGATGCCACTCAGCATTAGAGCATCTGCCTTACATGTAGAAGGTTCAATCCCTGGTATCTCCAAGTAGGCCTGGAAGAGACTCCCTGCCTGAAACCTTGGAGAGCCATTGCCAGTCACTGTAGATGCAGCTGAGCTAGACGGACCCAACAGTCTGACTCAGTATAAGGCAGCATCCTGTGTTGAAACACAACTATCACCAGCCCCAGCCAGCATGGTCAAGAATCGCAGGTGATGGGAGCTATGGTGTAAAATGTCTATTTCAGGGGAAAGTGTGGGGGGAAAGTGTGTACAGTTTAGTTTAGATGTGTGTGTGTGTGTGTGAGAGAGAGAGAGAGAGAGAGAAACAACAACAAAAATGGGGTGGTGGTGGGAAACACATACAAGGCTGAAATGGGACAGAAATAGGCTGATCTGTCCATCCCTTGCCAAAAATTACTCCTTTGGGAAAGTAACTTTGAAAAAAGGACAGGAAAAATGGGTTGCTTGCCAGAAAGTCCTGTTAGCAGAGGCAAAATTCTCAAGAAACCCTGACTATTGCATCAAGGTCCTGGCAGCTACTTGATTTATGTACATGTTTTTATATATATATCTCCCTAGCAGGGTTCCTGAGATATGCTTTCATAGGATTTTCCCTAGTGCACGGGTGGCAAACCTTTAGCTCTCCAGATGTTGCTACAATCCAACTCCAATCAGTCTTGGCTAGCCATAGGTTCTCCATCTCTGCTGTAGGTGAAGACTTGAATGCACCCCTCCCTTTCTTTAATCCCCTATGGACAGGAAACTAGAAGTCAGGGAGAAGGCTTCCATGGTGGTGCCTCCAGTTTATCACTGAGGTGATAAACCTGTGTCAGGACTGCACCACTTCAGACTGGAGGCACTGCCATAGAAGCCTTCTCCCTGACTTCTAGTTTCCTGTCCATCAGGGATTAAAACTGACCTAATCCACACCTCCACACCGACCTGAAGGGACGTGGGTGGCACTGTGGGTTAAAGCACAGAGCCTAGGACTTGCCGATCAGAAGGTTGGCGGTTTGAATCCCTGCGATGGGGTGAGCTCCCGATGCTCGGTCCCTGCTCCTGCCAACCTGACAGTTTGAAATCAAGTCAAAGTGCAAGTAGATAAATAGGTACCACTACGGCGGGAAGGTAAACGGTGCTTCCGTGCGCTGCTCTGGTTTACCAGAAGCGATTTAGTCATGCCGGCCACATGACCTGGAAGCTGTACGCCGGCTCCCTCAGCCAATAAAGCGAGATGAGTGCTGCAACCCCAGAGTTGGGCATGACTGGACCTGATAGTCAGGGGTCCCTTTACCTTTACCTTTACACCAACCTGATCCACACCTGATCTGCTAAAGTGTGGTGCAGAACTACCTACAGGATTTCACATTTCTTAGAATGTTGTGACATGATTTTCAGAAGTTTATTTGTATCAAAATACATTTAAACTGTGTGTTTTGAGGGAGGAAATACCTTTAAGAATGTGTATTTGAAATTCAAGTGTGAATATCCCATGTGGATTTCAATAAAATCACAGACTCAGTCCGAATGAGTTGTATCTGACTAAGTTCTACTCGGCATAGAAGCACATGATGATCTTCACTCCAATAATTTCAATGGGTCTACTCTGAGTAGAACTTGTTTGATACAACTCAGTGGACTTCAGGGTGAGCACATTTTAAAGTGAAACCAACAAGAAAAGACTGATTCAATAATTTTTTTCCCCAATTATCCCAAATCACATGTTCCTATTAACAAATAGGGAAGGCAAACTGGGAGGTTGTAATGAGTGGGGAAATTGTGTGATGCTGTTGTAGCTGTCATGTCTCTTATTGGAGTACCTCCCACCCCCCCAACATTCACAATGAGTGTGGAGATGTAGATGCTAAAAATAGTGTCAAGGGACTTGCAGCTTTTGGCATTTGTAAGAACCCAACCATTATGAAATTTGCTCCCACAGGAGGAAGTGATGTCCATCAGCTTTGATGGTTTTAAAAGAGGATAAGACAAATTTACAGAGGTAGAAGCTATCAGTGGCTACTAGCCATGGTGGCTGTTCTCTGCCTCTGCAGTTGTTGGACGCCACAGGAGAGGAGAGTGCTGTTCCTGCTTGCAGATTTCCAACAACCATCCAGTTGCCCACTGTGGGAACTGTCGGATTCTTAAGCCTCAGTCAGAGGAACTGGCCACTCTCCAGGCACCCGGCTTAAGAGCCTTGTTGACCTCCCCGTCTGCGTCTCCCGGCAGGATACAGGCAAGGTCACTATCGGCGATCCCGCTCAGCGTGAGAGGGACACACCACTCCTCCCTCCTCCCTGCCTCCCCCAGGGAGGGGAAAGAGACAGACAGAAATCTATTTACATGTCTTTATTTCTGTCCTTGCAGCAGTACAGAGAAACGTGTCTGTACTCATCAGACTCCAACAGTAGAGAGAGAAACTCCACCCCTGTACTTCCAGTACAGGTCAGATGACACTCTGAGCTAACATCCGGTGCTCAGTACAGTGAATAGACTGCCCCTTTGTTCCCATGGTACAGTCCCAAACATCAACATCCTGTTTTGCATTCCAGACACCTGCAGCTCGCTCTCGCATTGCTGCTTTTTCCTGACATCAACAGGATGTTGGACTAGATGGTCTGATCATTGGTCTGATCCAACAGGCTCTTCTTATGTTCTTAACCCTAAACATTTTCTAGAATCATGGTTTTCTTCTTGTTTAAGTTCACCTTTATCAGTCAGGATTAATGCATTCTTAATCAGCTTTTCTTTTTTTTAATATTGTACAACTTTAATTGGTTTGTTGTTTTATTGTGATGAGATTTTGAAATTGTTTTCCCCAAGCTCTGATCTCTAGAGAAGAGATGACATGGAAATCAAAACAAATAACCTTGCACATGAGGGAGATAAAAAATGAAAGATACTTTTTCCTAAGCTGTGAATCAAAGAGTACTGAACACAAAAGATAACTATTAAGGAATTAACCAAACATACTAGATGGCTAAGTGCTCCAGTGTGTCAACAGTGGAGCATTAGCTTAACTGACTTGTTTTTTATATGAATAAAGTAAATGAAATAATAAAATATTTTGGATAAATTCTAGGCCTCTTCCTGTCATGAAAACCTATTTATTTCCCAGATCCAAACTAACAGAGGTTTTGGTTTCTTTATTTTTACGGATGTGTTTTGTTTTTTCTATTTGCATTATGAGTGTTATCTAGTACACAGTATGTGCACCTAAATTCAATTCAATTTTACATAACATTCTAATGATGTATTACAATGTTTACACTATGATGGAGAAATTGCAATGGCCACCTATTGTTCACACACGCCCTCAAGTGAAGATTCATGAGAAATGTAAAGATCACAATTTTTATTAAAGATCTGTAAATAACAAATACATGTGGGCTTGTAATTTGCATAGAGGCAGTGCTTTTTGGGGGGGCACAGGGGGACGTATACCCTGAAACATTTTGTGAATTTTTGTACTTTTGTCCATTTACTGTATTTATTTTTCCTTATTTGAACTATAAAATGGTAATTTTCTTGAGTCAAAATGTGAGTACCCCTAAACATTTTTTAAGGAAAAAAAGCACTGCGCAGAGGATAAAGTTTATGCAAATGTCATTATATCTTATCACAGGCAATATCACCTTTCTCAACCCTCGGCGCAATTTAAGTGGCATTCTGTTTGCCCACTCACCATGAAGATGAGTTGAAGGGACCCTTGCTTCCTCACCCTTTCCCCACTGTTCAGCATTCAGCAAGACTGTTGCTTCAGGCCCCAATAATCTCTAATCAAACATTCTGAAGTGATTGGTCAGATGTCCTTCACCCAAGTGTGCCTCAAGATGCTTACCCGCTATCCATAATAATTCCCAGCCCGCCCTAATTACCAAATTGTGAAAGTAAGATAAGGCCAATTAGAGCCAAATCATTCACACACACCACAAATATGAATGATGCAGAGTAAGTGAATAACTGTGTAAGACTAATAAGGGTTACCCCCAATCATAACACATAGCCCAAAGGCAATTGGCTACTCCTTCACTGCTCACAGCATAGGTTGCTGCCAAGTAACTGGGGAAGAGGACTCCTAGTGCTTTCCTTATAAAGGGAGCAATGTAGCGAATCCGCCCGATTAATACCACCCATTAATAATGCGGTGGATCCACTTCTACGAACTGCCCCCAATTAAATATAGTGCACCCACCTCACGGTACAGCAATTACACAAATTTCTACAATTTACCACAGATTATCTAGTGAGGGACTTGTGTGAGTCTGAGGCAGGAGTTTGATCAAACAAACAAAAGTTTTATTAAACAAAAATAAGTTTATGAGACTAAGCGGATAAGGAAATGAGTTCTTTCAGGTAGAAGCTAACTTATTTACTTTAACTAACTATAAGATTTCTCAGACTTAAAGACAATTCTATAGGCACAACTCTTCTTAAACTTCAGTTACTAAAAATCAGTTGGTACACTTCAGGTAGATAAATATTCAGGTTTCCTGAATAGATGGTAAAATGCTCAACTTAGTTTTTGTCACTTAGACATTACAATTAAATACTTTCAACACCATACCACTTCCTTCACAGTTAAAACTTTGGTTCATGAATGAGGGGCACTTCTCCTCAGTTACCCACTCTCTTAACAATCCAACACCTGAGGTATTGTAAATAGTATAACAGACTTTTACTGGGTTTTACTGGTCTTCAGTACCTAGAAGAACTCTTCCCTCCTGGCTATACTGACACCCAGGTAGCCTGTACTCCCACAAAATCAACATCTCCCGGTTCATTCACAGCCCTCTCAGGACACTCCTGTCTGTATATCTTCCCCAGACCCTCAACACAATCTCCCTATCCAAGCTGCGAGGCTCTGTTCTCTTGCTATGGATAGTCTCCTCAGTGTGGCTGTTTAACTGAACTGAGGACCAGTTCTCCCTATCTCCCAACCTGAAACCTATCTAATATCTCAAATCAAATCCTAACCCTTTTTTTCAAATCCAGCCCCACCTCTCATCTTAAATCCAGCCTTATCTAACGCTCTCCCTCAGAAACTGCTCCTTTTATTCTTCCCCCCAAAGTGCTGTTCCTCCCCACTCTGGCTCTGGTCTGGCTCTGCTGTCCATCACAGGAGCATCTGCCTGCCTTCCCATGGCTACAAATGTGATATGATGCCCTTACTTGACCATCTCCCCAATGAATGAAGCCCACTTTAGTCTTCCTCTATGCTTAGGGCATGGAACAAATGTGCCATCATGCAAATGGCAGTGGAGTAGCCAGGCTGTTACCTCACTGAAAACCACAATACAGACTTGCCTCAATACCTATCGAATACGCAAAAACGAGAGGACATGTGGTGTCCAATACATCCAATGTGCTAAGCTTGAGAACAAACTGGAACCCCTGCAAGTGCAATGGAAATCTGATTGCATAATTGGACTTCTGGTCCCATCCCCACTTTCAGCAATCCCACACCCCTCAAATCTGCTGCAGAATATCCACCAGCAATTTGGAGCAGATTTTGGAGCTTTATGGAGTTACATAGGGAAGGAGAGGAAGAAGAGGTTCCATTGAGCAAGTGGAAACCACGTGCTGCATTGGATTTCAACCTACACAGTTAGAATTGCATCAGACTACAATTGATTAAGCAATTAAATATTCTTCTCTTTCCCTCTCAATGCAGCCTGCCATATCCATCTCTCACTCCTTCATGAGCTGTTTTTCTTTTTTTAACAAAGCACTCCCCCTCTGATCCTTCTCCTTAGCTTATGATAATTTAAGGTAAGAGCCAATAAAATGCAGTCTGGCGTACCTGGAGATGCTGGGGATCGAAACCTGGACCTTCTGAATTCAAAGCAGATTCTCTACAACTGAGCTGCAGCCCTTTCCCCGAACTTTTTATGAAGGCCAGGTGACAATGGATATTCAGCATTTCTCAAATATATGGTGTCAGATGATTGATTTCCTCTCGGCGTGAAATGAGCTATATTGACATTGCTAAGTAAACATGGATCTTTGCTTAACCAAGAATAAACTTTTTAGATGATTGCACAGCATAAATCAGATGTATTTAGCTTACAGATTTCATACTGCCAGTTCTGTTATGCATAGCAATGATCAAACAGAAAAAAAGCAACAGAAATGGGAATGGAAATAAACATTACACATTTGCCCTCCTGAATTTCTTTCAGATAGTGGTGGATGCAGGATTGCATGGGTATAGAAATGTTTAATTATTTTTAATTATATCTCTAATTTACTAGTTTATATATACTAGTTTATAGTACCCTAACCACACTCTCAGTAGTTTGAAAAGTAGATTACAAATGAAGTTTAGAAGAGCATCTGTGTTGACACATAAACCCACAGTCATGTTGAGGCTGCCTTCTGTTTGTATCTGTAGGAAGAATTTATTTTAGAGCTGAGCCAAAGTTTTCCAGAAAAAAGGATTTCTGATGATGAAGAAGATTATTTCTTTTGTTCTCCTGAATTGTTGGAGACTTTCAATCCTCCCTGGAAACGTATCTGGCATACTATTTGCACACTTTTGCCACTTAAGAATAGGGCAAAAAATTGGGAAGCAACTGTGGATACAGTTTCAACAGTTGAATATTGTAGTTAGCTCATATTGGTGGATGAAGGAAGCAATGGGCTTGGTCTTTCCCCTTCATGTCCTCCTCTCTTAGAAAACTAATTCCTTTGTCCACCAATATGAACTAACAACAAAGAGTTTCAGTCAACATTACATGAGCTGAAATTTCTCAGATAAGAGTTTTCCAAAGCATGTTTAGCAACATTCATCATCACCCCTTTTCAGCCAAAAATAGCATTTAGAATTGTATGGTTACATTTTCGCTTAGTTCTATTTTTTTTCCTTTAAAAAAACACATGTGTTTTTATTCTCCCTCTATGGTTTCTCATACATTTTATTCTTTGTTTACTTTTTAGTTCATGACAGTCATTTTGTTACTTCTCCATTGTGATTTACAGGTCACCATTTTGTGAAAACAAGTCCTAGCAACATCCCTAATTCTGAATTGTCTTGTACTTCTGTGATCATGTGAGCTAAAAACTTTTTTAATGTAAATGGGAGATGTTTTGATGTGACTGATTACCCCCCCCCCCATTTCATTTGTACTGACTTCAAATATTCAAATATTCATATAATTTATTTATTTATTTATTTATTTAAAAAAGCATTAGCAGTGATGTAATGGTGAAATGCAAGGCACGATTATAGAAAAACAACATAACCAACTCAGGAACTGAAACAAAGCAAATAAAAAGATCACCTATGAGAGCACCATTTCATATATTGTTTCAATTTCTGCTTTGTTTTCATGATAAAGGAATTAATCAGAGGCTAGAAAAAAGCCAAAATCAGATGGTCTACATGGAATTTTGTAGAAGGACTGGAATGGATTTGCAAATCCCTGTTCATGGCTGGGCCCAATACATTTTGCTGTCTGAGGCTGATCAGCAAATACTACTCACCACCCCAGTGAAGGTGTATAATAATACCCAGACCTGATCAATATATTTTGGCACCCGAGGCAGAAAGTCCTACAAGAGCATCTCCCCATCCTACTGGTAATAAAAATACAATAATAATAAATTAAGTAACTAACCATTTTCTGCCCTTTCATGACACCCCAAACAGTGGCCTGAGGCAGACACCTCACTCTACCTAATGGCAGGGCCAGTCCTGTCCCTGTTCAGCCATGAACTTTACTGAACTGCTTTGGGCATGTCACTACCCTTTAATCTGACCAACTCCCCCTGGCTCCAGCAGGGAAGAAACATCTCCCATATCTTCAGGGACATTTTAACAATGTCCATCTTGCCGTTAAAGGAAAGGTGGCATAGTGTTGTTGTTTTCCCTGCCCCTGCTTCTCCCAACAAACAAAACGAAACTTGGCCACCATTTCAAATAGTTTTATAATGATACACACACACACACACACCAATTTTCCCACCCACATCACCATTCTCCATCAATTAATAGGGAAAGAAATTGCATTCAAAAATTATTGAAGAGAAAGGAAAATCTTGGTGGAATTATTATGGGTGGGGTACAGGATTTTTAATTGTGCTTAACTCACTTTGGTGTGACTGAGGGATGTTGGTGCATATCCTTCTTTCATTCAACAAATCATCTCATCAATGGTCTGCGCTCTGCAGTCTTCCCATGTGCTCAAGCTTCAGTTAAAGCCTAGAGGAAAATATCATGAGGTAACACCTCCTAAGGGGCTTCTTTGGACTGGGAAGTAAAGGCAGCCAGGGAGGCTGCAGAGTGATGGAGAAATACTTAAAGGAAAGAGAAGTACACATACCACCCCTGGCTACTTCACAACAAACCACCTGGTATTGTTTAGGGGAGGGGGGTTCTAACCATCTAGACTAGAGAGTCTCTCAGTGAGCCCAGAGACTGGCAGGAATGGGAAGAGAAAGTTTATTTCTTAACTTCCTTACAATAAATTATCTTAGGATCCCAACCAGAATGGTAATTTTTTGTGGTGATGTGGGGCTGGGTGAAGACCATGATAAGCTGAAGGCACTTTGAAGCAAGACTCCAAGGCTGACTGATGGCATAAGATTCCCTACATATAAGTACAAGTGCTATTGATTAACTATAACTATCCTTAATCAACAGCCTCTGAAGCAACCTTGGCTGTCATTCATCATGTTAACAAGGCCTTACATGAAGAACTAGAGTTGACCTTCCCCATTAGTATGAGTTTCACCTCCGTTCTTCAAGGATTACATTTAGCTAACCCAGTCTCCAGTTTTCTGCTGTGCACCAGACAGCTTTCTAGATCTAGAAATACTTTATCTCCTACAACCACAGAACTGCTGTTTAGTTCATCGTTGGTTAACAGCCTGCAACAGGAAAGGGTCTCAAAGGAAAACATATTGATCCAACTCAGGAGTAAAATACAAGATTTAAAAAGCACTGAAAGGAATTTCATGCAAAGGAGAAACAGGGTGAACCACAGGAGCTTACAGAGAGGAAGGATTCAAATCAAGGGTTAGCTATGGGGCAACCAGTGTCAATGCCGCAAGTTAAGATGGCTTTGCCTGCACAATTTTCAAATCAATTTTTTTCTGTCTGGTGCTAACCACAAAATTCCATATGACTGTAGCAAAGGCTGGTCTGTGGCAAGAATTCTTTTAATTGGCTAGCCTTGGGGTTGCATGCTATCCCTTCCTCACTTAAAAGAAACCAAACAAACATGTAAATAGAATGAGCATTTGGATACCCATCTCCTACTTTACAGCTGAAATTTTAGACAATGAACATAGCTTTCTTTTTTTAATTTAACTATTTTTCATGTCCGGGCTATAAAACGGAAGATAGAGAAGTAAACCATTTGCCTTTAACCAGTGTATATTATGCCACCACGTGTATCATATGCTTCTAGTTACAGTTGAAGAATTAACCATAATTAATTCTATGAAATGTCCTTTTAAGTTTGGCATTAGCTAATCATATGGGCATCTGTGGACCAGCAAAGCAGATTCAGATATATGGCTGCCTTCATCAAATTATACAGTAGAAATGAATTGGGCTATAACAGCCTCTCTAGAAATGATTCAAGCCAGACCATGTTCTTGACAGCATCACCCACCTGGAGGTAGACATTGCATTCTTCTATATTTCACAATTTTATAGGATTTATCATATGCATATATGTAAGAAAGTGAAAGAGACCTGTAAGTTCAACATTACCTTTCCTTTCATACTAATGGAAACATAGCACTTTAAATGTGCTGGCAAGCTATTATATAAGTGCCCCATTCTGGTGGCCTCCAAATGTTGGTGGATCATCAGCCTCGACCATTGACTATGCTGGCTAGGAATGATGGGAGTAGGAGTCCAACAATATCTACATTGGCTACACCTGCTCTACATTAATGCACACAGTGTAAGAGCACTGCTGCAGTCATGCAGGTTTTCCAGTTGAAATACAGAATTCATTCATTCATTCATTGGGGGTTTAATAGGAAACTACTGTGAACCGTGTCTATCATGCACTGAATTCAAGAACTTTACAGAATTAATTTCCTTGTCACAAATGTCATGACTATAAAAACTGTTACTTGTGATCTATAAAAACAAAAGTGTTCCCAGTTGTCCAGACCATTTCAGTTTTAATACACTGGTTATATTGTAGGGTTTCCTAAAATGGATCTGTTTTCAAACCAGATTTTGCAAAGTTCATCCAAACATGAATCTGTATATCTGTCTTATCAGAAATATCTGAAGTCCAGGCACTAGTCTCTTCCATCTAGTAAGAATGCAATACATTCACATAACACAGGTATTATGGATAATGATTTATATATCTTATGCTGCTTCAAGGTGATATATATCACTGGCAAAATATCCAGAAAGGGACTAGGATGAAATTGTGTTGCTGTTATTACAAACATCCTAGATAGCTATAAATTAGCAATGCCATTATCAGCCAAAGCTCCTATGTATTCTGCTTGTCAGAAACTCATTTTGGAAGCAGTGACATAATGATGGATGTTAGACAGGAACATTGTATTAAGACATGCTGTATATCTGTAACATGACATTATCATATCCTAGAATGCTTTTGATCTGTAAGCCTATGCTATCCCAAGGCTTTAGCTGGTTCACTAGAGCTAAGCACCCATTCATTCTAAGGGAAAGTAAGGTAGCAGAACTGGACAACTGTGCAGCTACGTTTGGTTCAAAACTCCTATCTGAGCTCTCTTTTAACAACAGCTTTGTATTAGTGTATTAAATTTACTTTGGCAGAAAAAAATGGATGGAACTATTATAAGGATGCTGAGACAGGGGCCATAGAAAGCTCCCAAAATTCAATATGGCATTTAAGAAGACAGGAAAGGATTTAGCACACACACACACACATACACACACAAATGCATGGTTTACCAGCTAAATCCTATGAAAAAAACTGGAAATAACACAAAATGTGTTTAGTGCAGGTAAAAGAAGATTTAAAGATTCTTCAGGAGAACATAGCAAGTGCTTACTGTAATAAGCTTGAACTACATGTGGCATGGGGAACATCTGGCCTTCTAGCTATTTTGGACCACAACTCTGATTATGTTGGCTAAAGGGCCACAGAAATAGAGGAAAGTAGATGTAGATTGGGCATTAGTTGGGGAAAAGATTCTGCTATGCTGACCTCTGCACTGCCTGTCTTTCTCCCGATAAGCAGCAGCAATCTTGCCCATACTACTCCAGCCACATCACTTTACCTTACCTCCCTATCTCCTGGCAAGAACCAGCGACCCCACTGCCAGGAAGCTAGCACTGTGACTCCAACCCACCAGGTGAGTCATTTCCCCTCAGCCAAAAGTAATTGCCAGTCAACAGTTCAATAAAAGTGTGACACTGCTGAAAATATTATTGAATCATATCTAAACTAACAGCATAATCCATTACACTATTCAAAATGTATCCAATATCTTTAACAATAATAATTAAAAAAATGTTAATAACCATTACAGAAATGGCTATAACAGGATCCTTCCCATTTATAATTTAACTCAAGACTACTATCTTGTGCTCTTCATATTCCTTCATTACTCTAAATCATGCTGGCAGTCAATCATGGGAATCAGCTCGTTCCTTCTAAAGAGATAAAACCACAACTAGAAACCTGGTAGATAGTAGATTTGTCAGCAAAAATGCCACTATATCCTTTCCTATCCACTTTGCTATGAATTTCTGCCTAGGGCAACTATACAGATTACACTGAAATACCATATATTTCAGGTTTTCCAACATAGGCTGTCCACAAACAACACTGCTTCTCCAGGGAAATTCTTCTGAACCACCCTAATGTAACTACAGAGGCAGCACAGCAAAATTCAGTCTTACAAAAATGATTATGTACAGTACTCTTTACTTTGTACATGCAAATTTTGTTATCTATGGTGGCCAGCAGGGATGCAGGTGGCGCTGTGGTCTAAACCACTGAGCCTCTTGGGCTTGCCAATCAGGAGGTCGGTGGTTCGAATCCCCGCGACAGGGTGAGCTCCCATTGCTTGATCCCAGCTTCTGCCAACCTAGCAGTTCAAAAGCACGTCAAAGTGCAAGTAGATAAATAGGTACCACTCCAGCAGGAAGGTAAACAGCGTTTCTGTGCGCTGCTCTGGTTTGCCAGAAGTGGCTTAGTCATGCTGGCCACATGACCCGGAAGCTGTACGTCGACTCCCTCAGCCAATAAAGCGAGATGAGTGTTGCAACCCCAGAGTCCCCCGCAACTGGACTTAACAATCAGGGGTCCCTTTACCTTTACATTTACCTTATGGTGGCCAACATCCAGTGACAGGTAGAATTGATACAATTTTGGAATATTGATCTCTGCCTACAATACATGAAAGTCTAAATTCAAAATACACTGTCTTAACAAGTCCACAATGTTATTGTCTCTTTGGGTTAGCAAAACAATCAGACAGAAATCCAATAACAGCTGACATAAAATCCTGCTGGATAAGACCAAAGGCCTATGTAGTCCAGCATTCTGTTTTCACAGTGCCTTTTTAGAGGATTACAGTTTTATTTTATTCTTATTTTGACAACTTATATATATCTTAACACTACAGTGTCTAAACAGTGTACAATAAGGATAGAAACAGTTAAAATGAACTCTAAAAATCAGAAAACTTCTTTCATATTTGCTTTTGGATATAAGAAACATGGAGTTTTCCTGGCAGGGATACTGGAGTGGCTTGCCAGTTCCTGCTCTAGGTGGGTCACGTTTAGTCAAAACTCTCCACTATGACCTGTCCATCTTGGGTGGCCCTGCACGGCAGAGCTCATAGCTTCTCTGAGTTATTCAAGCCCTTTCGCCACAAAGCTACAGTTAGAACTGGATATGGAACAACTGATTGGTTCAAAATTGGGAAAGGAGTATGACAAGGCTGTATATTGTCTCCCTGCTTATTTAACTTATATGCAGAATTCATCATGCAAAAGGCTTGACTGGATGAATCCCAAGCCAGAATTAAGATTGCTGGAAGAAATATCAACAACCTCAGATATGCTGATGACACAAACTTGATGGCAGAAAGTGAGGAGGAATTAAAGAACCTCTTAATGAGGGTGAAAGAGGAGAGTGCAAAATATGGTCTGAAGCTCAACATCAAAAAAACTAAGATCAAGGCCACTGGCAAATAGATCACCTCCTGGCAAATAGAAGGGGAAGAAATGGAGGCAGTGAGAGATTTTACTTTCTTGGGTTCCATGATCACTGCAGACGGTCCCAGCAGTCACGAAATTAAAAGACGCTTGCTTCTTGGGAGAAAAGCAATGACAAACCTAGACAGCATCTTAATAAGCAGAGACATCACCTTGCCGACGAAGGTCCGTATAGTTAAAGCAATGGTTTTCCCACTAATGATGTATGGAAGCGAGAGCTGGACCATAAAGAAGGCTGATCGCCGAAGAATTGATGCTTTTGAATTATGGTGCTGGAGGAGACTCTTGAGAGTCCCAAGCACTGCAAGAAGATCAAACCTATTCATTCTTAAGGAAATCAGCCCTGAGTGCTCACTGGAAGGACAGATCGTGAAGCTGAGGCTCTAATACTTTGGCTACCTCATGAGAAGAGAAGATTCCCTGGAAAAGACCCTGACGTTGGGAAAAATTGAGGGCACAAGGAGAAGGGGACGACAGAGGACGAGATGGTTGGACAGTGTTCTCGAAGCTACAAGCATGAGTTTGACCAACCTGCGAGAGACAGTGGAAGACAGGAGTGCCTGGTGTGCTCTGGTCCATGGGGTCACGAAGAGTCGGACACAACTAAATGACTAAACATTAAGAAACATTCCACCCATGTATACAGTGATCTTAACAATCTCTCTCTCACACACACACATCCTGCAACCACATGGAATGCCAGTTATTTTCAGTGGAGCAAAGCTAAATCTGAAACAAACAAAGCCTTGTCCATATTGGCTTACATTCCCTTATTGTCTGGAATAATATCTGTTAGGAAACAATTCTTGCTCGTCCCATTATGGCTTCCTGAGAAGCTGAATTCACTACTGTTAGATATAGCACCAACAGAAAGCTTCCAGTCTGACCCTTGTGTAGAAATAAATCTTATTTAACACAATACTGTACATGTTTTTTAAAAAGCTTTACTGGCAGAATTTGGTTTTAAATGTTACAAGAACATGATAGCAGAGGTGGATTTAGGGTAGTGTAACTGGTTTGGTCACACTGGGCACGGAGCCTCGGGGGTACCCCCATATGACTAGTCTCACATGGAGGGGAACAGGATCATGCTTATGAGCTCTCACTGTCGATTGAATCCCCCGGTTGAATCTCCCTCTTTTGAATCCCTTGGCTCCACTGACATCCAAACGTTGCAGGAGAAACATCTGAAGCAGGGAAAGCTTGCTCTACCCAGGTGGGTTCTCTACATAATTTAGGGTGGAGGATTCCAATACAGCTCCCAAAATGTCCATGGACCACTGTTGGTCCTTACAGCTTTAGGTAGAGGAAGCATTGTCCAGTTCATTGTGGAAAGAGCTGTATCCCAGGCAGAACAAAGGGAGACCTGGCTGCTGCCTCTCTTTCTTCCCACAGTTGGTTGGAAAAACAATGAAATCAGCTTTTGAATGTTGCTCTGAACTTCTTGAAGAAGAAGAAGAAGAGTTTGGATTTGATATCCCACTTTATCACTAACCGAAGGAGTCTCAAAGCAGCTAACATTCTCCTTTCCCTTCCTCCCCCACAACAAACACCCTGTGAGGTGAGTGAGGCTTAGAGACTTCAAAGAAGTGTGGCTAGCCCAAGGTCACCCAGCAGCTGCATGTGGAGGAGCGGAGACATGAACCCAGTTCCCCAGATTACGAGTCTACTGCTCTTAACCACTACACTGCACTGGCTCTCCTCTTGGAGGAAGGGGGGGATTTAAATGCATAAGGTTTTAGCCAATGTAGTAGTAGTAGTAGTAGTAGTAGTAGTAGTAGTAGTAGTAATAATAATAATAATAATAATAATAATAATAATAATTTTATTATCTATATCCTGACCATCTGGCTGGGTTTCCCCAGCCATTTTGGGGGCTTTACAGTGGATATAAAAACACAGTAAAATGCCAAACATTAAAAACTTCCCCATACAAGGTTGCCTTCAGATGTCATCTAAAAGTTGTATAGTTCTTTGTCTCCTTGACATCTGATGGGAGGGTATGCCACAGGGAGGGCACTACTGCTGAGAAGACCCTCTGCCTGCTTTCCTGTAACTTCACTTCTCACAGTGAGGGAACCACCAAAAGACCCTCAGAGGAGAACCTCAGTGTCCATGCTGAGCAATGGGGGTGGAGATGCTCCTTTAGGTATACTGGGCTGAGGCTGCTTAGGGCTTTAAAGGTCAGCAACCAACCCTCTGAATTGTGCTCACAAACATACTGGGATCCAGTGAAGATCCTTTAGGACTGGTGTTATATGGTCCCGGTGGCTGGCTCCCAGTCGCCAGTCTAGCTGCTGCATTCTGTATTAGTTGTAGTTTCCGAGTCACCCTCAAAGGTGACTAGAGCACATAGAGCACATTTCAGTAGTCAAAGCAGGAGATAACCAGAGCATGTACCAACCTGGCTTGACAGTCTGTGGGCAGGTAGGGTCTCAGACGGCATACCAGATTGAGCTGGTAGACAGCTGCCATGGACACAGAATTGACTTGCATCTCCATGGACAGCTGTGAGTCCAAAATGCCACTCCTACTAAGAGTAGACCAATTTAAATGAATGGACATGACTAGCTTAGGTTCATTAATTTCAATGGGTATACTCTGGGTATAACATAGTTGAATACAACCTATGATCCTGAACTACATTTCTGTCTTTTGTGCCTATGATATTCTTTAACCTAAAAACAATCCACCAAAAAAGTACACAAAAAGTGGTTTTTCAACTGTCGTCTTCTTTTTAGTGGTGAAATTCTTTCCTTCATTAATACTCTTCCATCCATTGATGGGTTGTCTTTTTAATGAAAATGAAACATGCATGCACACACAGAAAGAATACTGAATTCATGTTGAATTAATTTTCTAATTGCCTGCAAGTGAAACATCGTCAGTTTGGCAATGGCATAATTATGTAAAAGAGAGGATCAGGTAGTAAGAGTCAGGCAGGTGATGACTGCAGGGTTTGATGAGAGAGTGTGTGGGCTTCACCCAGCTGGATTTCATTCTTGTTTTGTACAGCATGCAGAGAATTGATAATTGTTTAACAATGGGAACCTGGCTAATAATTCCATTACAGCTGTATTGCCTTCTAGGAGTACACCCATGTAGCCAAGTGCTCTCAGAAAATACAATATGGTAATGATTATCCAAAATGACTCCAGGGTGACAGGTTTACCTCAAAACAATTTAACACAAGGATGAGGTATGCAGCAACAGTTTTGACAGAGGCTGCCATGGAATCTTTGACAACAGCCTGCTTAGGAGTAAATTCTAGCAAAAATGGGCCTAGAGAAAAACAAGGCTTTGTGGTGTGTTTCTAGAAATAGTCTGAAGGGACAAAGAGCGCTCAGTTTCATATTTATGTTTTCATTTTGGGGATTCCTACTGTTGTCTTCAATAAGGTTTCCAAGGCAACTGGCAAAAAAACAAAAACACAGCAGGAATGGAATAAAAATAATATTAATTCTAAATAGTAAGTGGTATATAAGTACCCTAAATCAATTTAAAATATTAATCTAAGTGAGTAGCATAAAAGCAGCAACAGATATAAAACAGATTAGATTAAAAAGCCAGGGGCGGGCGAAGGAACCATCTGACACCAAAATTGCATCTGAGTGCCAGGCAAGCCTCCTTAAGCCTCAGGGCACCATAACTGGCAAGGCCCTTTTCCTGGTAGCCACCTGCTGAGAATCAGTGATAAAGTTTCCCAGAGAACCGTCTGTACTAAAGGTATCGCTAAAATGAATGCACAGTAAAAAAAGAGAATCAGTGATAAAGTTTCCCAGAGAACCGTCTGTACTAAAGGTATCGCTTTGTGAACTAATGCTGTGACAAAAATTGTCATCTAGTTTCTTGAAGTTTTTCTTCTTCTGTGAGAGAGGCTTCCTTTTTTCTGCTTCATTCTCAGGGACTTGAAAATTTCTTTAGGGTTTTGGTAAGTGCAGGGTTTTGATATTTCTTCTTCCATGAACTGTGGTGAGGGATGGTGTGTGTGCTTCTCTTGTTAGCACACATTTGTTCAGTACTGTGGCAGAGAGCAGGCAGGGGCAGGGCTGGTGTGCGTCCTGGGGGCATGATGTGCCGCCCGCAGGGGCGTGGCGCGCATCCAGAGGACATGGCGCCCAGTGCAGGGGAGCAGCCACGATGGCACCCCACCGGGATCGCTTTGCCGGGGGTAGTGCGCTTCCCCACACTCCTCTTCTTCTGCCAGTGGTTCAGCATGCTGCAACCTCCCTGACTGCCTGTGCTCCCTGACCTGAAACAGCCCCATGGCAAGCATGACTTCATGATGACTTCCCCAGAGGGTTTAATTGAGGCATGGGCAGCTGGGATGGCTGAGGAGTGTGAGATCGTTTGCAGAATGGAAGAAAAGGCATTCACGAACCCCCCTCAGCCTAAGATAAGTATGTCCCCAACCCTGCAGCCCACCCATGAGAAAGTCATCATTTTCCCCTATGTGCTAATTAATTGCTAGAGAATTTTTTAAAAAATACAGCGGGACCTCGGGTTAAGAACTTAATTCGTTCTGGAGGTCCGTTCTTAACCTGAAACTGTTCTTAACCTGAGGTACCACTTTAGCTAATGGGGCCTCCTGCTGCCACTGCACTGCCGCCGCCCAATTTCTGTCCTCATCCTGAAGCATCTGTAACCTGAAGCATCTGTAACCCGAGGTACCACTGTATGGGGGTTTTTTTGTTTTGTTTTTGGCACAGCACTGATATGCGCTAGCACAAGACACATGGTCCTCCAGATACCATGGTGTCAGATTACTTGGTACAGCTAAATCAACTGGCAAGTGTTTCTTTGTGTGTTCTCCACAGAAATTGGTCCACTGGCTGGTGGTGCTTGGTACTGGATGGGTGTGCTTTCTTGCACTGGGCTTTCAAGACTTTCAAGGCGATAGGGAAAATATATATTTGGTATTCTTATTGGGCATTTTCCCCCCTGTTGTGAACCGCCCTGGGTTCTTAAGATGAAATGTGGTATACAAATTTAATAAACAGTGATAGTAACAATATTAAAATGGACTGAGAGTTTGCCACTCACTCGCCTTCTCCTCCCCCTGTCAGGTGCAGCTGCAGCAAAGGGAAAGAGGAACAGCGCAAACATATAAGGCTATAGCATCTTCAAGAACCTGGCAGGGTCACACTTGAACTTCATTCAGCTTAAAGCCTTCTCTGGATTGGACTGAAGTGTCATTAGGGATGGATGGAGCCATTATGGTCCAACCCAATTCAATTCTATATGCAGACAGAACTATGTCTGTCCTGTTTCCATGTTTTATAAAGACCTGCATTGCATCACAGAGACGATCAATCATTCCTTTATTTACCTACAGAGAAGGGGGGGGGGAATTCTCATCAGGCAACAGAGCAAATTCAGTCCCACCTTGTAAGGGGTGGTGGTGGTGGTGGTGGTGATGGACAATAAGAGTTAGCACTACAGAAGCCCTGAAAAGAACATTCCTAGTGAAATCAGTGAAATGCCCGTTCAGAGAGGGCATACAATATTGCCTGTTAAGAGAATGAGATTTTCCACAACCGACTGCAATGTGACCACTGTGCAGCTTTTGATAAGGTGTTGCCATTGAAGCATCAGTGCCCCCAGTAAATCATTTCAAAACAGATAGTGTGTGTGTGTTTTATGTACATATAAGCTGTGAAACTTTCATGCTCACTGCAGGCCTAGTGAGCCTGCAAAACCCCAAAGGCCTGCAGAGATTTCCAAAGGCAGCTGCAGTGGTTTGGGGGGAAAGTGGATTTTATTTCTGCAGAAATAGCCCCTGTGGATTCTTCAGGCACTTCACTCAACCCTGTATTCAGAAGAAGAAGAATAGGAGGAGGAGGAGGAGGAGTTGTTGTTTGGATTTGATATCCCGCTTTATCACTACCCTAAGGAGTCTCAAAGTGGCTAACATTCTCCTTTCCCTTCCTCCCCCACAACAAACACTCTGTGAGGTGAGTGGGGCTGAGAGACTTCAAAGAAATGTGACTAGCCCAAGGTCACCCAGCAGCTGCATGTGGAGACGCGAACCCGGTTCACCAGATTACGAGTCTACCGCTCTTAACCACTACACAACACTGCAACATTAATTATTTTGCTTCATGCAAACCCTTTGTGATTCTTCTGTGATGAAAAATTTTACTATTTCATTGGCAATGCCAAGACTCCATTGGTCAGCGTTGGTCACACAGAGGACCATTTTATGAAGTTACCTATGCCAAGTCAGCCCTAGCCTCCCCCACAGCTGGCATTACCAATGGTCAGGTAGCATGGCAGTTGTAGGCCAAAACAGTTGGAGGGCACAAAGTTGGGAAAACCTAATCTAGCCCATTGCCACCTTCTCAGACTGTCAGCAGCTCTCCATGATTTGTGATAGGGATCTGCTGCCTTAGATCCTTTTAATTCATTGTGCCAGGGACTGAGCCTGTGGTCTTCTGCATGAAAAACATGTCCAACCTAGCACTGAGTTATGGCCCCTTTCTGCTCTCCCACAGTGTGGGGCCATTTGTTAACTTATATTGTTTTTCTATATACAGTCTAGGCCAGGCATCCCCAACCTACGGCCCTCCAGATGTTTTGGACTACAATTCCCATCATCCCTGACCACTGGTCCTGTTAGCTAGGGATCATGGGAGTTGTAGGCCAAAACATCTGGAGGGCCGCAGGTTGGGGGTGCCTGGTCTAGGCACTTCAGTAGGCACAGTAGAACATATTCATGCTGGATAATATAGGACAAGTGACCCTTTATTTCAAACCCAGTTCTTGCAACCGTGGCTCTTGAAAGCAAGTTCTATACCTCTGGCTCAGTTCAACCAGTAATCAGTTCTTCCTGCTTGGTGCTGACAGCATACCTTCAAAGCAGATTGCTTTCAGCAACCCTCAGCTGACTGGAGCTAAGAGGCAGCCCCATCACCTGCCCATGCAATGTCTTGTATGAAGCACAAGGTTGGCTCTAGACCCACTGAAATCAGAAAGGCCATATCTAAGAATGACTAAGCCACTTCTTTAAGCATGACTAAGGCTGGATCCAACTCATCATTTTCAGAGTTTGAGCACCTCCTCACAAAACCTTTTACCCAGACTGCAGCCAAAATGTAAGAATCAGCAATATCAAAATCTCATTTCCTTTTCATTATTGTAAAATTTTGTATTTTGTTCCATTCATAGAACTGCATTGGTTTAGGGGGTGAGGAGCTTACATTCATATTAGTTGTCCAGGTCTAGTGAAGATATAGTGTAGAAGTGGGGGGAAAGAACTTTTAATTTTGTTGCTTGCTGGTGTACCATCTTCCTCAACTTCCAAGTTTGGTATCTCTCTTTAAGTTCACATTTTTGGGACTGTTCCTAATGGTCCCCTTGGAGCACAGTTTTAATGCTAGCCTTTAAGATTAATGTAGACTACCGTATGGACTGGAAAGTAATAGTTTTCAGTTAAAATTTGCATGAAACACACCTGGCTTGGCTTAGAAAATGACATTTCTGTCTGCATCTTGTTTGCTACTTATCTAAGTAATCAAAGCTTACTGCAGACTGAGCAGAAATATTGATGAGCTGCAAATGAGCCTCCATCAATCTAAAGGGCTACCTGGGGAAAGGCATAAAAGAATTGAATTCTCCTCTGCCACCAAGAATATAGATATTACACTTGCAACACTGCAAATGTTTTAGCCAAAGCCCATTTAAGTGCTAGACACTTGATTTGACCTTTTACCAATCAATGGTCGCCAGATGGCTTTTTATGTTCCCTAGAAACCCTTGGGCTGATGTAAGAAAACAGAGCGAGGCCTTGATTTTATGACATATTGCCGAACTGCATTCATAAACGGAATAATTATATATGCAAATAGATACACAATGGAGCTTACTTGCAAATAAGTAAACAGCAGCATTTTGGGAAATTGTGCACTGTTGCTTTGGAGCTGCTTTTATGTTGTGTGAACCACAATATAGACCACCAACATTCTGTTTTGCATGAATCTTACTTTTTATGAATAACACCCCCACCCTACAGGATTTCCAAAGACATTACATTGCACATAGAAAAGAAAAAGACACGAATGATGAATTAATACAGGGAAAAAACAAATATCAATATCTATTACACCTCATGATTTCCATATTTCTGAGGCAGCTGTTGCTAGATGTTGATTCTTAACAACTCATAGTCCCTTAGAGACACAGTCTATTATAGACTGTAAGTATTGCCTGGATAAAACCTTCAAAGGAACAGAATGGTCTTCAATCTGTCATCCATCAAGTGGAAGCATAGGAAGGAACAATACCACTTATATATTATTCTTAACAGTGATCAGGAACTTCTACAAAATACAGAGACATGTACTTTCACGATAGGATATTTAGAATAAAACGGTTCTTTTTCGGATTAGTTTCAAATTCTCTGGCCATATAAATATATCTCACAACTCATAATCGTAAAATCATAATAGGCTACACTTGGTTGCTCCTCCAGTAAAAAGCTTCAGAATGTGACTATTGAAAGCATCTTCTCCCAAAAGACCAACAGCTGATACAGCAGGGATCCTTCTAAAAACTTGAAGGCAACAACTATAGTGGAGGAACTGAATGGATTAATCTAGGGTAGCAGTTTGGAATATGTCTTGGTAACTGATGTTAATTGTTTGCAGCAATTCGGAACTCTTTGAATTAAAAGTTGGCCCATTTAACCAAGTATCTCCTGGTCTTGGACTCCACCCAAGACCTTGGGTTGAGTGTCCATGACAGATGGGACATGGTTTTCAAACTATTACCCTGGATGAGGCAAAACAGCACATTTGATTTGGCTGTTTTGACTTGGCTCCCCGTTTGTGGAATGCTCTCCCCAGGGAGGCTTGTCTGGTGCCTTCATAATATATTTGCATGTGCCAGGTGAAAACGTTCCTCTTCAACTAGGCCTTTGGTGGATTAATATTGTACAGCCTTTTAAATGTATCTGTGGGGAGGGGGTTATGGTTTTGCTGTTTTTGTTTTAATTGTTTACAGTGGAACCTCGGGCTGCGGACGTAATCCATGACGGAGGCACGTCCGCAATGCACAGCGTCCACATCCTGAAGCTCTGCATCTGCGCCGGCGTGATTTGGCGCTTCTGCGCATGCACAAAGCACAATTTAGCGCTTCTGCGCATGCGGCGAAACTTGGAAGTAACCTGTTCCGGTACTGCCGGGTTTCCCGCAGTCCATAACCCGAAAACAAGTAACCTGAAGTGTCCGTAACATGAGGTATGACTGTACTTGTGTTTTTACCTTGTATTTTATTCTGTGAACTGCCCTAGGATCTTGTGATGAAGGGCCCTATAAATGATAATAATAATAATTAATAAAAAAGACTTATTTCTCACTGGCATATTTGTGGGATAATGCTTGCTACAGTAGAAGGTTGTTATTAGGGTCAAACATGGCAGGGACCACATTGTAATAGTGTGTGAAAGTTTAATTACCGTACATTTACTAAGAGTTTTTTTCAGCTATAACATTCACTTGTCAAGAGATGTTCTGAAGTGAGTTCAACCAATCAATAGAATTTTGCCCAATGCAATTCAAAAACTCTATAAATTTATCAGATTAAAACACTGGCATGCAGAGTTTTGAGACTGAGAAACAGCAAGGTTTATCCTTATTGGTTTTTGTCCGTCCCCCCAACTAGCATTGTGTATGTACTGCTATGGTTTGCATCTTACACTCACTCAGGGAGTAAGTGCCTTTGAACACATGGGACTTACCTCTGAGGATTAAGATACTACTTGATTAAAGTCAATCATGATAGGTGGTTTTAATGTGGCTAGATCTCATGCTGCTTCAGCAAGACTTGTACGGAAAAAACCACATGTCTAGGTCAAAAGACATTGCTCCTCCCCATGCTGGCATCATCAGGTGCCCAAGGAAAGAACAACTTAAATAAGATAATATGTAAAACATTGTAAACCATTTGAAAAGGTAAAATGGCAAATATTATATAACGGTAAAGGAGATAATGCCCCATACATGATTTGAAAATTGCACAATATTTCCATGGAATGATGTCCATCTTCAAGTTCTTTATTCTGTAATTTTGTCCACAGGGACGTCAAGCACATGACATAATGGAAGGGGGACCAACTCTTTATAATCTCAATGAATAGAATTGATAAAAACTACACTTGTAAATCACAACTGCCTTGAGGTCCTGCGAAGAGAATGCAGGACTAGATGGGCCTGATCCAACAGGGCTCTTTTTATGTTCTTATATAAAAATTACAATATTAGGTTTAATACATGACTTAAACTAAACAGGTGTTGAATATCACCTTTCCACTTGTAGGAGCATCCATCACTGGTGAAAATGGAGGGGTATACAGGGATTTTTTTTGGGGGGGGGAGGAGGAAGTAAAATTCTAAGACCTTTCAGGAAGCTGCCTTACCTTAAAAGGAGGTGCTCAATGGCTTTCAAAATGGCATTTTCCTTCTTTTACAAGGGGGGGGGACCTTTTGCCATTGCTTTGAGCAGCAGATTAGCTGTTCTGAGTCACCTTGCACATTCCTGGGGACAGAATGTCCATGGGGAATAGCTCTATTTTATGAACACATAGCATCATCTCAGGGGCATTCTGAAGAGGCGGGGGGAAGATGGCTGCCCCAGGGGCCATCAGCCCAGTACCATTTCAAACAATATACTGTATAGTTCTTCCCTATTGAAAGCTGCAAAACTTTCATTGCTGGGAAGGAATTACAGTACCCATATCCCCCCCCCCAATAGACAGATAAGTCAGTTTGTTTACTGTCAGACTAGATATATTTCAGGAACTTTGGCGTGGATAATGAAAATGGACAGGTGGGAAAGGCTGCTAATGTGTTTCAACTGAGTGCCAGTTTTGTTCCGTTCCATTTTGATGCAGCTCATTTTAGCAGGTTACAGAACATACACTTCACACACATACACCCTCTTTAGAAAAAGGTTAGTTTTGATACGATCTGTCATTTTACATTCAGAAAGTCTGGCAGGGAATTCTCTATTGCAGGTGGCATTCAATTTTACTGACATTTAGGAGTTCCATTAAAATGTTGTCTTCTTCCTCAGCAAGAAATCAAGGAGCACAAAGCAACCTCACAGTATAATCAACTCCCAAAGAATTTCTTCCTCAGGACTTGCTCAATTAGATGGTGTAGAGACAACATCCTGAGCCCTACACACTAAAATCTTTAAAAGGAGTTAAGCATGAACTGGACCTATGCCATACATTTATTAAGCTTCCCCCCCTTTCCACTCCAAGACTGAAGGGCTGTTCTCACACAAATAGTAAATTAGTAGAAAAACCTGTGCCTGAACCGAACTACTTCCAGCTGTAACTGAACAGGTCACATGATTTCGTACTAAAAAAAAGAAATATAAAGACATGCACTGAAGACAGAAAATTAGAAAAGGGTTCCATCCCAGCCTTCTGTCTGACATGCTTATGTGTACAACTGTGTAGGGCAAACGCCTTCCCTGAATCATTGTGGGTGGCAATACCCAGCACCAATAGTAGTTTCATACTGATGACTTGCTATCACCCCCTGATGGTTAAAATGTTCGTGGTGATCTTGAGATGGGTAATTAAATCAGGCCACTTCCAAAGGAGAAAGTGTAGCAATGTGTGACTTCAATCACTCTCACATAGGCAGCGTGCATTCTGGTCACTGTAGAAAAGTACAACTGTGTAGAAGTCCCAGATAGCTGTGCCTTGAATGCTTGGTCATGGATAGCAATATAAAGAAAAGTATACAGAAGGACAAGTCTTGTTAAAGAAGGATCTGCATGGCTTCTGCAAAGGTAAATCCTGCTTTATTAAAATTATTTGAGTGTGCTAACATGTATGTGGCTTGGGGTGATCCTGCAGACATTCTGTGCTGGACTCTCAAAAAGCTTGAGAAAGTGCCTCCCTAAAAGCTGTCATAGATGAATGATCATGTGGACCTATTTTAATCTGGCTTCCTGCTTGGTTTTGGAAAGGATACAGCCTTGGTGTCTCTCATGACATACTCTGGGAAATATATATTGGAAACACAACTCTATTGGTTCTCCTGGACATCTCAGGGGCTTTCAGTACCATTGAACATAGTATCTTTCTGGCTAGAACAAGTAGGGATCGTACTGCATGGATACCAAACATTTGAATCAGCTCCAGGAGTTACTTTTGCATATTTGTAAACTATTGCATTCACTCAAATCAATTGCTCACCTTTTTCGGCCAAATTGCATTATGAAAATTAAGGTGTGCATTAGATTTAATGGCACATTTACATTCTCCAGCAAATACTTTTTTTGGTTTCAAGGTTCTGAAAATTGAGGTGCGCACTGGATTCTATGGCACTTTGGCTTGAGTAAATACGGTGTTTTTGCTCTCATAGCAAAAGCCTTATCTACCTTATAGTGTGTTACAAAGGATGAACTACCCACTTTTGTTGAATTAATATTTCTTTTTAGTACAGGAGAATTAATAGAAATGTTCAGTGGCAACTGGAGTTGTATATAATTCAGTGCCACTTTTTTCTAAATTCTCTTCCTGTTGCAAGTAAGAAAGACTACAGTTCACAAATAAACATTGTATAATAAAACCATTTTTCAACTGTTCATCTTTTATTAAAGCTTATCTGTGGCATTCCAGTTTGCTATACAATTCCAAGAATATCGTAGTGTCTGCTGCAAAAGAGATAAAGCCTGATTGCTTGAGAAGATGAATGGAGATATTTAGTAGTTACATATTTTAAGCATCTAAATTCCACTTCCATTTCACTCAGATAATGTGATCAGTGGCTGGGAGGCAACAGGCACGTGTGAGGAGAAGACACATGTGAGCCCTTGGAAAAATAGCTAATGTTGACCAATGCAGTGTGGGAAAGATAAGCTTATATAAGACCTAGCTTGGCATTTTGAGAATGTATTTATTAATTATTTATTTTTCAAAAAGACCTATGGGCAGCATGAAACCTGAAAACTATTATCGTATGCTGTTCCAAGAAAATAAATCTACTCAACTTATTTTATTTATTCATTATGTGGGGAAAGTGGGTAGGGAAAAGTTTTGCTCTCTTCTCTCATAGTACTAGGGACCCAGGGACTGAAACTGATGGTTAGCTCTTCCTCACACACTCTTGTTAATTAACAAATCCCATAGCAGAAGCCTGGACAAAATGTTTTGTCTCAGCCTTAGCAGTGGCAGCACTACCAGTCTATGCCTTACTCTGAGGAAAACGGTCCTTCTGCAGAGCAAGGCACTCAGGTGAAGTGGCCCAGGAGAGTGCCTCTGCCATTGCTTTGCTGCAGCAGCTAGAAATTCTGCTTGAAATTCGTTAAATATTTACAGCCAGCTTGCCTAGAATGCTTCACCCCTTGCTCGGAGCAAGCACTTCAGGATGGGGCAAACACTTCAGAGAGCCCCACAGGAGCCTTGTCTCCAGAGCAGGTAGCAGCAGCATTGAGGTTGGGCAGGTAGAAAGACAGCCACCGTTTCTCAGCTTGCCCCCAAACTGCATATATCAATATGCAGATGATACCCAGCTCCACCTCTCTTTTAAATCAGAACCAGTGAAGGTGGTGAAGGTCCTGTGTGAGTGTCTGGAGGCGGTTGGAGGATGGATGGTGGCTAACGGATTGAGGTTGGATCCTGACAAGACAGAAGTACTGTTCTTGGGGGACAGGGGGCGGGCTAGTGTGGAGGACTCCCTGGTCCTGAACTGTGCCCCTGAATGACCAGGTGCGCAGCCTGGGAGTCATTTTGGACTCACAGCTATCCATGGAGGCACAGGTTAATTCTGTGTCCAGGGCAGCTGTCTACTAGCTCCATCTGGTACACAGGCTGAGACCCTATCTGCCTGCAGACTGTCTTGCCAGAGTGGTGCATGCTCTAATTATCTCCTGCTTGGACTACTGCAATGCGCTCTACGTGGGGCTACCATTGAAGGTGACTCAGAAACTGCAATTAATCCAGAATGCGGCAGCTAGACTGGTGACTGGGAGTGGCCGCTGAGATCATATAACACTGGTCCTGAAAGCTCTTCATTGGCTCCCAGTACGTTTCCGAGCACAATTCAAAGTATTGGTGCTGACCTTTAAAGCCCTCAACGGCCTTGGTCCTGTATACCTGGAGGAGTGTCTCCACCACCACTGTCTAGCCCGGACACTGAGGTCCAACGCCGAGGGCCTTCTAGTGGTTACTCGCTGCAAGAAGTGAGGTTACAGAGAACCAGGCAGAGTGCCTTCTCGGTAGTGGCGCCCACCCTGTGGAACGCCCTCCCAGCAGATGTCAAGGCAATGCCATCAAAAAACATGGTGAAGCACCCAGAACAGGCTAGAAGATGGTGGCAGGGGCTGCAAGAGGATAATGTCTCCTCAGTGCTCAGGAGTACATATGTACGTAAGTAAAAGACCTCATAAAAATCAGACATAAAGGTTTTCCTTTTCCTTTTGCTGTGGTTCAATCAATGGGTGCTATAACATAGTATGCAGTAACATAGTGGTGGGGCAAAGATACAAAAGCATCAAACTGAGCATGCTTCAATTCTGGAATTAATTATCCTGGTTAAACCGAAATTCAGACATGTAGCTCAGAACAAAGCTGCAGAAAAAGGAAGAAACAGAATGGGGAAAATCCTCTCAACACTACCTAAGCAGACAGTGATCAGTTCCCAATCCCTACTCCCACCCCCAAGAAAAATAAATCCCATTTTCAAATGCTTTGGTTCTTTAGGCAAAGTTCATAAACTTACAAGGGGAAGTATAAGTGTCCCCTAGTTATGTCTGTAGGCAGTAGGCTTCCTTCTCACCCATACTTATTTATGATCCCTGACTCAACTTTTATTACACCCTGGGGAAGATTAGTAGTTAGTTGGAAATATCACTGGAACTCAGAGCCCTCCATTCATCTCCTTCTTTCTCTATATCGCCAGGATCAGGTCATAAATGGCAAAATTTACAAGAAGAACTAAATGGCTACAGCACCACTGAACCGTACCTTCCTTCCGTCTGGAAAGGTCCTGCTCCCAATACCCATTCATCTTGGCATGACTACAATTAATGCTAAGCTCCAAATTGGATTAGCCATGCAAGACAGCTCCGTAAGCAAGTTAATGGGATCTATCTGCTAATGGTGCTGTTACTGATATCCAATTACTGTAACCAGGTATTAATCTAATACTGTTAATCTGCCAGATTAAGAAATTTAGAATGCATTGTTGTAACACTTTAACAAAATAAAAAAGTAATTATTTTTCCATGTCTTGGAGTAGCTCACTTTATTACCCAAATGTTTCATTTAAAGTGACACAGACATTGATCTCTAAAGAAAGCATAATTAACGAAGGGTCTGTGAATTACATTACCTGACCTGGATTTTTTACATTCCTCTCTCTCTATATATAAATAGCCTAAGTAAAATGAATAGAATAGCGTGCCAGACACTTTTCTCAGGGTGCATACTAAGATGTTTTTGACAACCCTATTTATGACAATTCTTTTAGGAAATTATTCATAACATTAGTAGATGATTTCACAAGAATTTAAAATGAAATGAAGGGAAAGAAAAAATCATAAAACATCTCTTTCTGAGCCATTTACTACCCACATTTTAAATGCAGTAATTTGAATTAGGAATTGCAGAAAGTGAGTACCAAGAAAGAAACTCATACATGAGAACTGATTATAAATTATCTGAACAAGATTGTGGTATTTAACGTTCTAAAAAGTGCAGAAAAAAGAGACCCACCCTCAGAACACTTTGTGACATGCCCCAGAAGCTTAAACGCATTGAAGACTTTCAATATCAAAAGGTAACAAAAAATACATTATGTATTTATTCACGTTATTTATGAAATTTCAAAAGATTGGCTTGTAAATAACATGCAATTTTAGGCATTCAAAAGCTAACTAAAAACTGGGGGTGGAGTATAATTAGAATCTGATTCCTAACTCCTCAGGAGTGATTAAGTGGCAGCAATGTCAAGATGCTTAATTATATATTTATATTTAGCTATTATGTTTTCTTAGATTTATAAAGAATATATGAAGTGCACAAGGATTAAAATCAAATGTTAAATTTTAAACAGCATGTGGCTTTAGGAGCAGGATGCAGACTATGTTCTATTATTTCAGAAATAATCATAATAACAAATAAAATATGCTTGGTCCAAAAGTTTGATTTGGACACGAAGAAGAACCATCTTTTTGGAAATGGGATTTTTTTTTCATTCATTAAACAAAAAAACTTTGGAGTTATTGTCACCATCATGTGGTGCAGTGACTAAAGTATCAGACTAGGACTGGTGAGCCCCAATTTTAGATCCCTGCTTCAACTCTCAGACTCTCCATATGACTTTGAGCCAGTCACTACCTGCCATCCTAACCTACCTCACTAGGGCTAGGCCATTGCAAGGAGAGCCAGTGTGGTGTAGTGGTTAAGAGCGGTAGACTCGTAATCTGGGGAACCGGGTTTGCGTCTCTGCTCCTCCACACGCAGTTGCTGGGTGACCTTGGGCTAGTCACACTTCTCTGAAGTCTCTCAGCCCCACTCACCTCACAGAGTGTTTGTTGTGGGGGAGGAAGGGAAAGGAGAATGTTAGCCGCTTTGAGACTCCTTCGGGTAGTGATAAAGCAGGATATCAAATCCAAAAAAGGCGAGAGGAAAGGTGAGCAAGTATGCCACCTTGGGGTCTGAGGCAAAAAGGCAGGTTTAATTAATTAAATAAATAAGTAGTTGTGGTGGCAGCTATTGATCACACATTGTGCCATTTGTTCAAGGGTAAAGAATTCCCCAGATCATATACTACATTTCATAGAATCATAGAGTTGGAAGAGACCACAAGGGCCATCGAGTCCAACCCCCTGCCAAGCAGGAAACACCATTTCAAAGTTTTGTATTCATAAAATGTATTAATTTTATGCACACTTTCCCCTAATAGATAGACAGATATATTTGTAAATATTGATTGGAGAATTGCATTGCAGCATTCAGATAAGCCCCAGTTTCAAAGGATGACTGTGTTTCAGTTCTCAAATTGATTTCAAAAGGGTGAATTTGATCATTTTGCCATTAAGTTATATCCTAATTCATTCCCCCTCCCATTAGGATTGCTCTCTAACAGTGCAATCCCAGTCATGTCTACTTAGTCCAATAGGGCTTACTCCTGAGTAAGAGGGGTTAGGATTTCATTTTAAGTTAATAAAGTTACATTATTGTTTCATGTGGTTTTTTTAAATGTAAACTGTTTTGGGAAGATCTTTGATGCTGAAAAGCAGTGCAACAGTCACTATAAAAATAGAATACTGTAGTTTTTAAACTGCAAGGACAGCACTCATTTTAAAAGTGGGGAGGGATGCTATGAAATAGATCTGAATATAAATCACATTGCACTGAACAGTTTCCTTTTGGGGGGTGGGGAATGGAAACCACTTCTTTCAAATCAATAAATCAGTATTTTGTAATTCTAGAGAAACTGAAATGTAGTAAGTATACAGCTTTCTGAGATGTTGAAAAGCAAATCAATGCTTACTTCTGTGAAAGATAGCAATGAAATCATAATTTCAGTGTCCACAAAACAGAGCAAAAGCTCTAAAGAGAAAATATGTGCTCCTTAGAGAAAAATGACAATGGTAATAGCCATCTTATGCTTCTACTACCTAAACAATAACTTTACAATGGATTTGGTCAAAGGCCAACAGTTTAGTCTCAGAAATGTTCCTGAATGAATGGTTATGGATATTTAATGCAGTGTAACCATGATGAGTTGCTCCCTATGCTGGCAGAAAGACTGTACAAAATATTCCATATTGTGTAGCTCCTTGGGCAATTAGATAGTCCCAAAAGATCAGTTGTTGTTGTTTTTTTTAAAGGAAGCATGATCAGCTGTGTACCACATCGATATTTCCAGTTGAACTATTGTTTGTGGTGATCTAAGTTTCCCCAAAGGAGGGGGGATGGGGGGAAATTATCCATGATAATATACAGTAAATTAAGTTCAACATATACTATATACATCAGAAAAATACAAAATTCATAACCAGGATCTGGGATATGTAAAACATCTAGTTATGAAAATTCATTTACTATTTACATTCCAGTTCATTCATTTACTATTCCTTTACAGCTTTTGAGTATCCAAACATTTAGGAAATTAATTGGCATGCACGTTAATGAATTTACATTGCAAGCAATTATTATTATCAGTGATTTACTGCTTAGATGCTGTTTGGGCAAGTAAGCAGTTTATAATTTAAATAGCAACAGCAATAATAATTTACCACAACTACTACTTCTACACGATATCAATATACATTGTTTCTTAGGACAATAGCTCAGAGCTAGAGTATACACAGGCAACCTCTGCCCCTGTTTATGCATATGCAATATGTGTGCGATTGTGCACACGTGCTTCGCGCCCAACCCAAAAAGTCACAGAAAGGAGTGGAGTGAATTAGGGCAGGGGATGGGACTGTCAGTATCTCAGCCGCAGTCAGAGGTAACTGGCCTCACTCCAGGCAACCGGCTGGGATCCTTGTTGACCTTCCCGTCTGCGTCTCCCGGCAGGATACAGGCAAGGCCACAAACCGGCGATCCTCCTCAAACGTGAGAAGAACACACCCTCCTCCCTCCCTCCCTGCTTTCCCCCAGGGAGGGGAAAAGAGACAGACAGGAGTCTATTTACATGTCTTTATTCCTGTCATTCCAGCAGTACAGAGAAACGTGTCTGCACTCTCCAGTCTCCAGCAGTAGAGTCACAACTCCACCCCTGTACTTCCAGTACAGGTCAGATGACACTCTGAGCTAACATCCGGTGCTCAGTACAGAGAATAGACTGCCCCTTTTTCCCAATAGTACAGTTCCAGACATCAACATCCTGTTTTGCATTCCAGCCACCTGCAGCTGGCTTTTGCATTGCTGCTTTTTGCTTACATCCTCCCCGAAAAGCATCAATGGGCAAAACACGATCCAGAGAAGAAAACAAACAGTTGTTATACATATAACAGTCCCCTGTTGTTTCAGTTCCACCCTTGGAACTCCCCGCCACTGGTTTCCCCAGTGTACCTCATTGATGCGTGTGGTGCCTCGGAACCTAACACTGTGTATATGGGATCTTGCCTGTAACTTTACATACAGAAGGTCCCAGATAAAATCTCCAGCTTCTCAGGTTAAAAGTTCAACTAGTAAGTAATGGGGGGATGACTCTGTCTGAGCCTGGGAAGTTACTGCCATTCAGTTCATGACATAATAATAATAATAATAATAATAATAATAATAATAATAATAATAATAATTATTTATTAATAATAACTAATATTTTTATTATTTATACAACACTCCTATACCACTTTAACAGTTGTGGTGTATCCCAAAGATTCCTGGGAACTGTAGCTTGTTAAGGGTGCAACTAACCTCATAGACCTACCATCTCATCCACACTAAAGAAATTATAGTTCCCAGGATTCTCCATGCCTGTTAGGTTGGTATAAGAGTGCTTTAAATGTTAGTGTGGATGTGACTCAAGATTAGGCAATACTGTTCTGGTCTGATTCTGTGCAAGGCAGTTTCATGTAGCACCTCACCAAGTTACATGGCAGCATAGACAGGTCCCTGCCACCTAGAAGATTCCAAATTTAGACTGAACTGCTCATCTCCCAATAATACATAATTGGACTTCCTTAGGGCTGGCCCAAGACACTCTGCTGCTTGAGGCAAATCAGAAAACGGTATCCCCCTCCCCCGGAATTGCAATTTGTTAAGGGTTAGAGCATGGATAGAGAACATTGGGCTCATGGAGGCTGGATCTGGCACCCCTCCCAGCTTTCCAGAGCCTGCTACCCTGAGGCAACTGCCACATCTCACCATATGGCGGATGGGCTCTCTCATTAGTGTATTTAATTGCCAACATTACCCAGCCTCTGCCTTCTCATTATCAAGCTCACTGCAGTTCTATAATCAATCATTATTCACCAACCAGAATTTCCTTATTCACATTCACTTCTGGGCATGTGAATGAGATCACAATGAATGGACCGGTCTAGCGCATATGTAATTCTGTCCGTCTTCATTTAACCCTCTGAACAAGCATTCCATTAATTGTAGATAAGAAAGAATCAATAGCCTTTTCACCCTGAGTGACTTTACACTGATAAATTGTGCTTCTGCCACTTGAGATGGTTATTATTCTCAAGACTTACAAGACAAAGGGCTAAGCTATTTGAGTTAAATATTCAATATTCCATTAAATGGGATGGTAACTCATGCTTCAGAACGTATGGATTCACTTTACCTGAGGTTTTCTTCTTTCTGACACACAATAAGCTTCAGGTTAATAAAAATTCAAGCTTGCTCCTTCACCTCAACTGATGGCCACTGCACTGGTAAGATGCATCTCTGTGCACTGAGTTTTCAGAAATAAGCGGAATGTTTTTGAAAGTGGACATTGGCATATCTGATTTTTAAAATGTGTGGAATTTTGTAATTCAAAAATTGCTTCCAGAGCAACAAGTTCATTTGTTCCCTGCAGCCTCAGGCAATTTTAAAACACACAACAGAGCTCGTCCATGCCTTCCTCTCTTCCCCCAAACCCATACTATATATACATTGATACCACAGCACAATTTGTAGATGTTTCCTAGGCAACTAAACTAGCTAAAAGATCGGTCAAATCAAACCTCTACAGATGAAGATACATCGATTTTCACCTTTTCAATCTGCTAGCTTGATAATGAAAATGGTAGCATCCTCCATTCTATGGCAGCTGTGCCCTTATAAGCTCAAGGGTTACTGCTGTATGATGCAGGATTGTATTTTTTCATGACGCCAATGATCAGGACACACACTCCTGCTTCACTTCAGATCTATCACTTGCATGCTGCTTTGCATTAAAATAAGCAGAATGAACTTTTTCCTCCCCACCCCGTTATTTCCAATTACTTACATCATTCTGTAGCCCACGCATTAGCCCACTTTACCTCTGAAATACTTTATCCTCCCTAAACAAAGTTTGGAAAAAATTGATTATATCTGGGGTAAAAAGATGTGTTCATTTTGTAGGACTCCTTGTTGAACAGGCTCCCCGCTCCAAAGAGATAACATTGTTGGACATGTTTAAGGCTCATTAATTTCAGTGAGATACTTCCCCATTGCATTTGTGGTTGGACCCATTCATGCCCTTTTAAAAAATAAAACACAACAGCAACAGGAAATGAATCAAGAGGACAGATGAAGGCCGCTCCATTGGAAATAATAGTACCATCTCTCTCACTTCATTGATGGTAATAAGTGCAGTGTGGTAGTTCACCAACTTTTTAATCCTCACAGTTGTCATTTTATATGAAAATCAATTAACAGGGATTCTTCTTCCTACTCCCTCAGTAGCCAACTATGCTTGATTTCCTGCTGCCTTGTTCCATAGGTAAAGCACAACACAGCTGGAAAGGGAGGAAAGGATGTGGTGCTTGGTATGCTTTCAAAAGGATTTTTTAAAGCCCTGTTGAAAACGTTTCCTTGCAAGCAATAAGTGATTCATCACTTTGATAATTCCATATATGGTCTGGGAATATTTCTTGTTTGCATGTGACAGGTCAGCCTTGGGGGGGTCATATAATAAGATTATGATCTGTCATTATTCTGAGTGAATGGATTGGCCCCTTTTAAAAATCTAATTGGACAGCTGTCAGAATGATGGTGGATGCACTGAACATTATCACCACTGCTCTAAGAGCCACTTCACACCCTATGAATAGGCAAAGCTGGACTTGCTTCAGAGCATACACTCCAGAAGAAGCTGTAGCCCAATCATAGCCCCCTAATGAAGAAGCTGCAGGCTATGCATATTTGCATAAACAATTATAACTACTGGTGCTTTTGTCACATCTTGTCTCGATCACCACATGATTTTGGTTGTTATGATGTTGATATTTTCTGGTTGTGCTTAATGGTTCACTGGATTTTGTGGGTTTTGTGGATTTTGTCTTATTGTATTTACAGTGGTACCTTGGTTTAAGAACAGTCCAGTTTAAGAACAATTTGGTTTACAAACTCTGCAAAACTGAAAACAGTGTCTTGGTTTGAGAACTTTACCTCGGTCTAAGAACGGAATCCAAACGCTGGAAGGGCACCGGCGGTGGGAGACCTCATTGGGGAAAGTGCACCTCAGTTTAAGAATGGTTTTGGTTTAAGAACAGACTTCCGGAATGGATTAAGTTCGTAGACCAAGGTACCACTGTATATTTCATTGCTTCAAACCACTTTAAATTTATTTTCTTTTTTTTTAGGAGAGGGAGGAAGCTTTGAATGAATGAATGAATGAATAGTCTTCTTCTGTTATCTCACCTTCATCCTCTCACATCTATGCAACGCTCTGCTGCGAACCTCCACCCATCCCTTTTGCCACTCTGATCAGGAGATGCCTCTCTTTAAAATACATGCAAAGAGTTTTTATGAGCACAAGCTCATTGTTCTTATTTTCAAAGCCTCTCAACAACTACCCCACTTTTTTACTGCTCTTATATACCCTGCTACCTCACACCCTGTGACCTTCACTTTTTCAGTTCCATCACTCTTGAGCATCCCAAGATCTCCTGCTTCTCTGCCATTCCTTCCTTGCTGCCCGTTATGCTTGGAACTACTTCCTAAAACAGCTGCATGATGCCACCTTCCTAGGAACACAGGAAGCTAACTTATGCTGATTCAAACCATTGGTCTATCGAGGTCAGTATTTTCTACACTGCCTGGAAACAGCTCTCCAGGACTTCAGTTAGCAGTCTACATCAGCTTTACCTGGAATTGCTGAGGGTTGAGCCAGGGACCTTCTGCATGCAAAGCAGATGCTCTACTACTGAGCTACAACCTTCTCAATATTTGCTCTCCTTCAACTTTTCCTACTTTCTCTGTTGTGCCCCCTCTGTCAAATTTTAGATTGTACCTTGTACTCTGACACAGACAGATGGCTTCATCAAAATCAGAATAAATAGTAAGTACATTTTCTCTCTCGCTGATGTTCCTAAGCTGCTGGTTCATAAAGTTATTCCTTCTCCACTTGTGTCTAAATTTTAATTTTGAAAATTACATTTTCCAGTTCTCCAGCATTGTATCAGCAGACCTCAGTTCCAGTATGAAAGAAAAGAAACAAGAACTAAATAACCTGATTTTTTTGTGGCCAACCGTGTTCGGTAAACGACAATTTCTTGAGAAACACCATGTGAAGACCTGTCAGTTTTCATTTGGGGTTTGGATTAGGCAACCATGCTCAGAATATTAATGAACCACCAAGAATGCATCGCAGCAAACTTCAGGTTTAATCTGCAAATGCTACTGTTACATTAGTCAAACTTCCATTTACTAGAGTTAACAAATTGTGACACAATTAATGCAGAAGAAATAGGCAAGCTTAGACTCACTGCCCAAAAAAGGAAAATAAAGAAATGCCAAATAAAATAGCTACCTGCATCCTAAATAACATTTAATTTTTATTTTATTTTATTTTTTTAAATCAACCTCTACTCCATGCTGGTTTCAGCTACACTTCTACTATAAAAAAAAAACTTGTGTAAAAAAGTGCTTCCTCTATCCCCTCTACTGTATGGAATATTGCTAGCCCTGCTATCATCTGGATCTATTACAAAACTAGACTTCACGTGCCAGATTTAGAATAGAGCTATGTTTAGCTAAAGTCACGCACAGCAGGAAGCATCCTTCTCCAGCATACGATTCCCCATATTAATCAAGGAAATGCAAGTCTTGTTGATATCTATATTTTAGAAAGTTGGACTCACTTGGTTCCAAATCAAAATACCTCACCAAGCTGTTATTTCATAGACAGCCATGGAAACATCATCGCAAGTTACAACTCCATTCTTGAAATTGTTTTTGCTGAAGTCTTTCCCTTTAGAGCAGGGGTGGCTTATCCTCTAGAAATTGATGAACTGGAACTCCCATCACCCTGGCTGTTGACCATGCTGGCTGGAGCTGATACATGAAACAATATCGGGAGGGTCATAGGTTACTCACCATTGCTTTAGAGCAACATTTAGAAATGATATTTGTTACTGGAATGGTTGAGGGAGTTAGATAGCCTGGAAAAGAGGACACTGAGAGGAGTTTTGATAGCCATCTTCAAATATCTAAAGGGTTGTCAACATGGAAGATGAAGCAAGCTTGTTTTTTCCTGCTCTGGAGGGTAGGGCCCAAACCAATGGATACAAGTTACAAGAAAGGAGATCCCAACTAAACTTCAGGAAGAAATTTATGATTGTAAGAGCTGTTTGACAGTGGAACATCTCAGAAGGTGACAGACTTTTCTTCATTGGCTTTCTTAAAAGCAGCAATTAGATGGCCACTTGTCATGGATGCTTTAGTTGAGATTTCTGCATTGGACTAGATGATCCTTGGGGTACCTTCCAAGTCTATGATTCAGTGATTCTATGTGTTCGGCAGGAATGCCAAAGCCACCACCAAGTGCCAAGCTAGCTGCTGATAAAGCTACATGGGAGAAAGGTAAGGGCATGAAAATGCCTGCTTGAATCAGAGTCTGACTGTCAGCCAGGAAGCAAGGGATCTTCCAGTTTCCAGATATGTTCCTAATCTGAGCTGTTTCATTAGTGAAACAATAATTCTCATTCAATCACTGCTTTCCTGATCTGAGGAAAATGGACAGCTTGCTTAGCTATGTTTTACTTTGCAGTGGTTACATGAACATGAATCCTCTACCCCAACCTAGATTCAAAACCCCTTATGCTGAGGCCTACAGGTCTCAGGCTAGCACTGAAGTGTAAATGATGGCCCAAGCAATTGCAGCAGCTGCCATCTCATCCCAATGCCCCTGGTCACTACAGTGAAACTCAGAGACATTTGGGTAAATCACTTTTCAGTGATGCCATATCCTTAAAGGTAGGGAGAAATGTAATGCTGGCCAAAACAGAGTACCTTTTGCCAGTCAGGCCATTCCTTGGCTGGGATAGCTTGACCACTGTTGTTCATGCACAGGTAACCTCAGGGTTGAGTTACTACAATGCGCACTACGTGCCAGTACCCTTGAGGTTAGTCCAGAGGCTGCAGCTGGTGCAGAACAAGATGGCTTGCTTGCTTGTGGGGGCAAGTTTCCACCAGCCTATAACACCTTGTTTGCAGGATTTGTGCTAGTTGCCAATCTGCTACCAAGTTTTGCTACTACAATATAATACCTTGTACAGCTTTGGAACAGTTTATTTGAGAAGCCACTTTATCCCTTATATACCCAGTAGGTCACAGTGTTCTGCAGGAGACTGACTCTTTAAAGCCCCCATTATATCAAAAACTTGCTCCACAGTAACTTGGAGCAGGGCTTTCGGTGTGTCTGCTTCTGTTCTATGGAATTGTATTCCTGCCGAGATACGGCGCATACCACTATCTATTCTATCCAGAAACAACTGAAGACTTTTTTGTTTCTTTGTTTGTTTCAACAAGCTTTTCTAGCCAGATGAAAAGGTCTCTGCCTTAGGTGTTCATTCTGTGTTGTTCTTAAACATACACTCTGTTGTTCTTGCACTGTTCTTGCTGCTTTTAAATAAATGTCCTTTCAATGCCTTGGAAGTATGAGTGGGATGTGAGTCATTCATTCATAAATGAAATGAGATGTGCCAGGCTGGGTGGCCCTGTAGTGTCATCTCCCTGCTGTTGCCTTCCCTTCATACAACCTGATAAGCTTGCTGGGGAGGGAAATGCCATAAGGCTTGTGGCAGAATATGGGCAATCAGACAGCTATGGCATGGAGGAGGGTTAGGGGAACCGGACCACCACAGGGGAAATGGCACAAGACATCCACAGAAGCTCACAGGGGTGGAATTGAATCACCTCATATACATCCTGGGTAGGGTCATGGGGGTGCCACAAAGAAGGTACGGGGGGGGGGGCAGAAGAGACAATCAAACCTGGTGTTGGATCTACTTCTGTCACTCACAGCATCATTGGGAATGGTAAGCACAGTTTCAATCATTTAGCAGAAGCTTACCCCTTTGGATTTAACCGATGAAATGGCGGGCCCTTCTTGCTCACTTTTCCTGGAATCAGCTAGATGTCTGAGTGACAGTTGTGCAACTGACACTGAGTATCTTGGACAAAGTGGATTGTACTCTCACAGGATAAGCTAAGGATGGGGTAATTGATAAGGTCTCCTTCCTCCGCACACTTCTCGTTCTCTGTCCCATGACTCCTTTAAATGCACTGCACTGGTGTGGAAGCAAGCAGAGCAGAATCTTCAAAAATATATTTGTTTACAAGTCACTACAGATATTCAGCTGTCAATGTAATAAACTGATCACAAGTTTCATTTCCTCCCTTTTTGCTAAAAAAAAAAAAGCCCTTAATTAGTATGTTTTATATGGTGTCAGCTTCTGAAAAGTTGGATATGAAGTCTAAGAGTCAGGTGGCCATAGAACTTCTTACTCAAAGGCTAATTATCTGAATGGCAAATGATAACCTGATTTAAGATATGCTTCTCACTCAGTTGAAAGACACAATTCCGGGACGAATCTAGTTCCTGAAGGATGCACTAGATTTCACATCTGCCACAGTTACAGCAATTAAAATGATTTCTCCCCTCCACATTTGTGATGAAGCATATATAATACACAGGCAAGTATTTATTCTGGCACTAATAACAAACATATGGGGACCGCTCTGCTGTGTAATCCTTCACTATTCTATAGGTGGTCATTTCAGCACACTGGACAGAGCTTCTGGTGCAGCAGTGCTTTCTCAAAGTAACGAGGATCTGTATAAGCCATGGCACGATTTGCATGGTGGGAAGTAATTTATCAATACTTTAATGTGGAAATTATTTTCTTCACCTAAAGAAGAAGAAAAACATCTTCAAAGGTCTCAAAGATAAAAGAAATTAAATCTGAAAGATGGGTAGAGGAGCATAGCAGGCAAATGAAATCTGATTAAGGTTTGACTATGTTCCCTTAAAACTAAGGTATATGTTGTTGTGATGTCCTTTATGTCTTTTCAAATGTTTTTGCTGAAACTATAGAGAAAAATGGCCACAATGGGGGTAGCCATGTCATCCCCACTAGAATGTTTCAAGGGACCTTTTTTGAAGAAGTGAAAGACAAGCCATGGTTTTAAACACTGACAAGGCCTCTTTTTTGGGAGGGGGGGATGGGTAAAAGTTACACAAAGTTCATGTATACAATCAAGGTCAGAACAGGTATATAACCAAGGACAGTAAGCAAAGCAGAGATGAAAAGCGATGGCTCAGCCTGTGAATCAAGCTGTCTGCAAAGCATGTCAATACTATATCACAACCCCCAAATGGCATCAATTTCCACAATATAAGTAATCACAGCCAAAGTGCAAGATTTTTTCTCAGATCAGTTGTCACTCAGATGGATTGCTATTGATACATTGTTTACCAGGAAGGTTTTTAAAATTACCTGACAATTAACTTTAGAATAAGATAAATACACAATAAAACTGTGCACTAGATTTTAATTCCAATTTTGTAACATTCTGTGAAATGTAAGGGGAATATACAATTTATAGGGCACATGCAATTCATTCCGCAGAATACTACAAAAAGTTACGTAATTAAAATGAAATAAAAAGTTTCACTAACTAAGACTAAGTTGAAAAGCATCCTAGGAACTTTATCCTTCAAAATGAGTGGGGGCTGGGTGTTTGTGAATGTCCTGGTAACTGGTGTGTATCATTTACCTCCAGAAATCTCTAGAATGAGGAAGGGAGCACTGCCTTCACTCTGACATCATCACATAGCATTGTGATGAAACCAAATATAACATAAGAGCCCTGCAGTACCAGGCCAAAGGATAATCTACTTCAGCACCCTGTTCTTTTGGTAGACAACTAGATGCCAATATCTGAAAGGGGGACCTTAACACAACCGTTTCCTCACCTGCAGTTTTTCAAAGGCATACTGCTCCATCAACAGAAGTAATACACAGCCATTGCAGCTAGAAGCCATTGATATAGCTTTATTCTCCATGAATTTGGCCAAACTTCAAGTCAAACCTTATCCTCCATGAATTTGGAACATTCAAGACAGACAAAAGAAAGTACTTTTTCACAGAGAGCATGTCTGAACATTCAGTTTCATTGGATGTCCCATAGTTCTAGTCAGGGCTTTTTATTTTCAGCCACAACTCACCGGAACTTGGTATTTCATTGAATCATAGAGTTGGAAGGGGCCACGAGGGTCATCTAGTCCGACCCCCTGCAATGCAGGAATCTTTTGCACATTTGAAAATGGCTATTATGTTTCCTCTCAGTCTCCTCTTTTCTAGGCTAAACCTACCCAACTCCCTCAACTGTTCCTCATAAGGATTGGTTTCTAGACCCTTGATCATCTTGGTTGCCCTCCTTTGTGCACGTTCCAGCTTGTCAATACCTTTCTTAAATTGTGGTGCCCAGAACTGAACAAAATACTTTAGGTGTGGTCTTACCAAGGCAGAAAAGAGTGGTACTAGTACTTCCATTGAGTACAATACTTCAGTTGATGCAGAACATTAGCTTTTTTTGCTGCTGTTGCGTCACACTGTTGTGTCATGTTAAGCTTGTGTTCTACTAAGGCTCCTAGATCATTTTCACATGTACTGTTGGCAAAACAGGTGTGTGTCCCCCCACCCCCTGCCAAGATATTTAATGTCGGGCAAAACAATTTCATACATGTGTAGCCTTATTTATGAAGCTGAAGGTACCTGCTTCCATGCATGGATCAGAACAATTGTACCTTACATAAGAAAAGTGTACACTGTGTATTAACCTCAATTCAGATTTTGTAGCATTCTGCAAAACTAATCTAACACTCTCTCTTTTTGCCAGCACAGTAAATGCCATCAAAATCTGTCATATTAAATATTTGCCCTATTAGCATCCTTTTCATCTTCTTTGGAGATGATATTCCTAAATCAAAAAATTCCCTTTGGGCTTATAATAATTGAAATTATATGAATGATATCAATCAGTTATTAATCATGAAATATGCATATATCAAAGCTTACATTTATGTCAATCCAAAGAAGTATAATCAAGTTTTTGCACCGCTATAAACTCAACTGGAACAGTATTAAATATTGTAGAATGCTAAATTGATAATTAGCAGGGAATGTTTGCTGTTTGGTACTATTGGGCATGGGATAGAATTATTAAATATTAGATCAATAATATTATAAAGAAAGTGTATAAATGTGAAATCCAAAGAATTAAATAACACATTTTAAAACTAGTTCAACATATAGCGTGTGTTAATCATTAAATATTCTGTACTACAATTAACTTATTCATTAAATATCATAACCTAAGATTAACGGTTTTCCAAACAACCTGAGAACTTGAAAGTGACCTCCTGCCAGATGAATAGAGGCCCTGTTTCATTTGAGGTCCTGTCATAGGATGCATATAGCTGCAGTGTACCTGAAGGTTTTCTTCTTGGGGAGATTAAGAGTACTTTGTAACTATCTGGCGGGGTGTTTATTTTCTGTGCCAAGTGCTGATGTGTGGTAAAGAAAAATTCTGCTGCGGCCATTGGTCCTTTGGTTGTGGTAACTTTAAATACTTTTACTTGGAGATTCTGGAAACTAAAGATGGTAAGACTGGGTTGAAATCATCACCCCATTTTCAGGTGGTCAAAGTGAGCCATTTGGAGGACTTTCAGGTGAATGGGAAATACTGTGTATGGGGGGTGAACAACCCATGGGTCAATTCTCCTAGTAGCCATCATTTGCCCCTAGAAACCTGGTAGAATGATGCTACATAATAATGTGGCGAACCAAGCACTGGCTCCGTCACCATTTTTTCAAAAGTCCAGAAGTCCCCATCAGAGCAACCCTACATTATCACATGGGCCCCATCTGCCCCATACATTTAATAGCAATATTATAGCTTCCCCCAAAGACTCCTGAGAACTGTAGTTTGTGAAGGAGACATAGGAGAACCCTATTCCTCTCGCAAACATACAACTCCCAGAGTGGTTTCAGAATCAATCCCTCTTCCCTGTGAATTCAGAGAATTGTAGCTCCTACCAACTCTCAGCACTCTTAAAAATTAAAAAAAAAACTTAAAAAGAACCCTTAAAAATTGTTTTTATTGAAGATGTTCTTGGGTTACAAAAGTACATATAGTGTCTCTGTTTTCTGTTCTCAGAATCCCTTCTACAGATCAGTTATATTCTATGTGAGACACCAATGGTATAGACAGCATAAGGTTAGGAGAGAGGTGGGGAGAGAGAGCATGGGAAGGTTTAAAGGGGGTAGTAAACTCTCATTCTTTACATAGCCTATGTGCAAAGTTGTTGTGGTATAATACAGCTTTACATGTATACTGCAGATAGGACCACAGTGCTGGTCATGTATGAGGGTTATTGGACTAATAATAATAATAATGGCATCCAACAAACTAGCAGCATTTCATGGTTGATGAGTTTCATTTCCCCAGTCCAGATTTCGCCCCCCCCCCCCGCCGAAAACTGAAGGGGCTTGCCAACTTTTGCCTATTTCCCTCCTCCCTCATTTGAAATTTAGCATTCTGAGCAGGTAACATTTATTTCAGCCCCACCTTCTACATGCAGAGGACATACTCAACAATTGTGCTCCATTGACCTTCGCTACACCCAAGATGCCCCTTTGTTTTGAAAGGTAGGAGGGGTAGGTAATTGTCCTTGTTGCCAACACTGTTGTTGATGATGGTTACGATGAATACCATTTTCTAAAGCAGTGTTTCCCAACCACTGTTCCGCGGCACACTAGTGTGCCGCGAGATGTTGCCTGGTGTGCCGCGAGATGTTGCCTGGAGGGAGGCGGGCGAGTCGGGCAGCGAGAGGCGGGGCGGCGGCGGCGAGGAGAGGCCGCCCAGCGCGGGGCTCTCGCCGTCTGCCTGCCTGGCTGCCTGCGAGCTCGGTGGGCAGCGCCTCCGTCCACAGCGCCCGCCTCGCGGCTCTCATTCCCTGCCAAAGCTCACCCAGCCAAGCCGCGCTCTCCTTCCTGCCTCGCTTTGCTGCCTCCTCCCCCCCCCACCCCCAAAGCTTGGAGGTTCCCCGGCAAGGGGGAGGGGAAAAATTGAAACTTACACTTTCGTGCGTCCCTCCCGGCGTGACGCTGCGCGCTGACGTCACGGGGCTGTAATGGTGGTGTGCCTCGAGATTTTTTTCATCAGACAAGTGTGCCTTTGCCCAAAAAGGTTGGGAAACACTGTTCTAAAGCAATAAAAACAGGTGCTCTTAAAATGTATTGCTATACTTGAGAGCAGTGATCTGCACCTTGGTGAATCCTCTGGATTGAGGTGGATTTTAAATATTGCATAAAAAGAAAATAAAAACAATAGAGCAATTATTAACCCCCCCAAAATGCATTCTAGCTACCTGGATCTAGTTGCTGATTCCAACAAGACTTAATAATTATGTGTTTGCTTCAGATGAGTATCTTGAACGTTACAATTCTGCCTGAGTCTATAAACACCACAACAGAATAATATTCTTAAAGATTTAAACGAGTAATAGGTTTTTGTCTTCCGTCTGCCTCTCCTTATAGAAAAACAAAACAAAACAGCACTCCATACATAGAAGGGAAATTATTATGCGAACAGCAGGTGCAGCTCTAAATTGAAGAAAAAGCACAGGCTCCTGAGTGATGACCTTTTAAGCAAGTTTTCAGATGTAAGCAGCCTCCTGGGGGCAATATTAATAACAAGTTATGTTTCAGCTTTTCTTTGGGTTGTTTTTTAAGTGACAAGTTCCAATGCTGCCTTTGCATTGTGCTATGGCAGGATTCTAACCTTGTGTTGTAGAACTTAATGAATGGCCCTCACATGACATCTCCAAGGAAACAGACATTAATTCGCCCACCTCTTTTAGAACAAGGTTAAGTGCCCCCCAAAGGTGTGTGATGTGCTTTGACTTAGCAGCATAATCCCATTCATTTCTAAATGAAGCTCAGAATAGCTGCATATATTTACAAAGACATAAGAATCTAAAAGTGGGGTGATCTTCTTCCTGATCCAACTCGATAGTTATGACAAACAGGTGTTACGATGGAGGAATAACTGTTTTTGTTGCTGAAAGCATCGCAGTTTCAATGGGCTGTACATATCCTGTTCCACACATATGCAAATAAACACACTTGGGAATCATTTCAAACAATATGCTTTTTTTCACCCATCAATTGATTCTGACTATCCTAGTGTAATGGTGTGTGCCAATTCAAAGTTCCAGGACATGTTTAAGATAAAGATGTATAGCAACATAAAAACAGGTTACAATGAAGGTCTCTTTTTATATCAAGCTATGCCAACTATTACAGAATCAGCAGCTTGCCACAGTCAGCCTTTTGGAACTTCCTTCTCTATTAGGGCTGCTTGCTTTTAAGGAAAAGACTGGTGCTGTGATGTTTTTATTGAACAGGTCTGTGAAGTATATATATACACACACACGACAACTTTACTAATGCCATGAAATAAGCAATAGAAAAAGTTCAAAATGGCACACAGAAATGAGAGAAAAGTCTAACTTCTCCAGAAAGGGGGTTCCAAAGTCTGGGAGCAACCACAATGTACGGGTTAATAATAATAACTTAATAAACCATAAGAACATGGGGAGTTGCCTTATATAGAGTCATACTACTGGTCCATGTAGCACATATTTGGCCATGCTGACTGGCAGCAGCTTTCCAGGATTTCAGACTGTTTTAACTTCCATCCCTCCCTGGGGATGCTGGGGGTTGACCCTGATGTCTTCTGCATACAAATCTGTACCTCTGACCTACAGCCTTCCCCACAAACCTGAGGAATGATTCTTACCATGACTTTCATTATTTTCTTAGTGTGCCTAGAGCTAGAAAACAACAATATGAACTTGTTGTATGCATTGCTTGCTGCCTCTTGTACAAAAGACACTTTCAGTCAGTGGAGTGAGAAAATAGGAATAAAAACAAAACAAATACCCCCAGGACTGAATATAACTGATATATAAGGTGGTGGAATAAACAACAGGCATACTTCAACATGCGATATATTTCATTCAGAATCAAAGGTTAGATGTATGTTCCCAACATCCCATGCACACAAAAATGAATATAGCTATACAGACTCCATCATTCCAGTGGTTGCATAGGCAGCTTGTGAAGGAGCATATGATGTTTACTGCATGTCTTCAGACATTAAAAAACAAAAACAAAAAAAAACCCGGCAAGCAAGACAGGCTCCTGACAGCAACATCTGCATAATTACTCAGAACTTGGAGAGAATGTCCCTAGCCCATAAGGTGAGTTATGCAGCTGCTACAGTAGCAAACTGAGGAAATGTACACAAAGTCATGCAGTCCGTCATTTGGAAGCCCAGGCTGGAAATGCATAGCTCTTGCCCTGATTTTTTTTACCTGCAAAGTTTGCCTAATATTTAAACTTAGCTGCGGGACTGAACTATCACAGCAAGGAAGTGAATGGAAGCAAATTAATCACTGACACCATAGGAAGATGGGGGCCTGTGGAAGAGTAATGAATAATATTGTATTTGCATACATCTTGCAAAGTGTTAAGGGACCGGGAGCTGTATTTATCAGCTTGAGTCTGGTGTTTACTGACTTGCTGCTTATTTTCTTTACACCACTTTTTGCAGATTGATTCACATATGAGTGGAAGATGAGGTGGTAGCAGAAAAAGCCCCCATAAAAATATCCAGACTTACTAAAAAAAGAAAGAAAGGGTGCCACAAACTCAGCAGGAGAGGATGAAGTGCACATGAAATCAGTGTTAGATTTTTGTTGTCATGTGTACATCTCACCAGGTAAACCCATGGCCCTGCAAGTGGTCAACATCTCACAAATAATTTGCCAGAGGCAGATTTAGAACAAGGCCTGTGAACATTGTTGTTGTTGTTGTTTAGTCGTTTAGTCGTGTCTGACTCTTTGTGACCCCATGGACCAGAGCACGCCAGGCACTTCTGTCTTTCACTGCCTCCCGCAGTTTGGTCAAACTCATGCTGGCAGCTTCAAAGACACTATCCAACCATCTCGTCCTCTGTTGTCCCCTTCTCCTTGTGCCCGCAGTCTTTCCCAACATCAGGGTCTTTTCCAGGGAGTCTTCTCTTCTCATGAGGTGGCCAAAGTATTGGAGCCTCAGCTTCACGATCTGTCCTTCCAGTGAGCACTCAGGACTGATTTCCTTAAGAATGGATAGGTTTGATCTTCTTGCAGTCCATGGGACTCTCAAGAGTCTCCTCCAGCACCATAATTCAAAAGCATCAATTCTTCGACGATCAGCCTTCTAGCTATCATTAAATAACCTATCTGAATACCAGAGTACCATCTCCAAACTCCCACTTTCATTCCATTGCATGCAAGACATGACAGGGTCATGTGGAAACCAGCCCACAGTCTAGATGCATGTAATATACATACTGCATCTTAGGTGTATTTATATTTCTAAAATCTGCTTCACCCTCTTGCCTACGAAAGCTCAAGTTGCAACAAATCAGTTCACCTTCAAAATTTCAGGGGTCATTGTCTTATTTCTTTCTCTTTCATATCCACCCCTCCAGTGCCTAGATTATTCATAAATATGCAGGGCATACTTGGGCTGTGATCCACTTGACAGAAAGCTCTCAGTTCTCATAGTCTGTGCTTTCAAATATTTTCCTGACATCACTTAGATCTAGTGGTATTTCTGGACATCCAATAGCTGTTAAACTGGGAGCCTTTGAAGCAAGCATGTGTATATTTAGACTTTCCTGATGCTCCTTTGAAGAGCTGTTCTTATGTTCTTTCACTCATTCTAATGAGGTTCCTTGGTTTGATTTACGAGTGCAGTAACACAAGTTGGTGTGTTTTTGACGAGACTTCAGGTATTATTCAGAAAATGTTTCATGCTGCTGAAGAACAAAGATATTTACTCTGCTCTGTTGTTTGATCAACACACTTGCAAACAATTTAGTTGGGGATATTAGAAGTTTCACAGCTGGGCATGACAAATCAAGCAGTAGCAACAATGAAAACAAAAACACAATCAAGTCATCCAGATGAAAACAGTGATGAATGAATGAGGAATATGCTGGGTTTATATGTGTTGCTCTGTATAGGATCTTGTCTAAGGTAAGAGTTTACTAAGACATAGTCAACTATATTGTTTGATAGATGCATATCCAAGTGTCAGGATCCAGCCATGTCCTCAGCTTGAACCGGAAATCTCTTTGGAGGTGGAGAAGAAGCATGAGGAACAGGAAGTCCCAGTGAAAGTCATCATCAAGAGCAACTCCCTCTTCCTGCTGAGCCAAGTCCATCATTCGAGACACAGTACTAAAGGAGTCCACGACAGTTCCCAGGGTTCCCAGCTGGATCCCAGACACTCTCTCAACACCCCTCATGGCTACAAAAGTACAAGCAACATGATCACAACCAACATGATAATTTCAGAGCCACCAGGTAGGGCTCAGCTAGCGACATGGTACTACTTCTCATGTGACTACGCAGGAGGAAAGGAAAGTACATATAAGCAACTGCTTGAATCAAGATCTGACTGGAAGCCAGGAAGGAGTGCACAAGATCATTGTGCATGCAACAGTTGACCTGGTCTTCTTTGCAAGCTATTAGCTGGCTAAAGTTGTGCCTGTGATCTTCACAGTACTTGAAGCAAGTTTGTGACAAGATACAATAATTCTATAATGTCTGCCCTGAACTGCCTAGTTGCTCCACAAAATGCTCATTTGTCTGTACAAGAGTATTACCAGGAGGGTGGTTTGTTGGTTTTTCAGAGGGGGAAAATAGCTATAGATTCTTGATGTGAATGTTTTTTATTAGAAAGCTGAGTGGAGATTAGAACCCTGGCCTCCCAGGTCATAGTCCGCCACTCTAATCATTACACCTTAAGTGGACTTTGACAGAGAAGGGGAAGCTACTTTGGTCTCCAAAAAGAGGAAGGAAAACTGGATGCTATACAGTGGTTCCTCAGGTTACAAATACCTCAGGTTACAAACACTTCGGATTACAAACTCTGCTAACCCAGAAGTTGAATTAACCTCGGGTTAAGAACTTTGCCCCAGGATGAGAACAGAAATCGTGCTGCAGTGGCGCGGCAGCAGTAGGAGGCCCCATTAGCTAAAGTGGTACCTCAGGTTAAGAACAGTTTCAGGTTAAGAACGGACCTCCGGAACGAATTAAGTTCATAACCAGAGGTACCACTGTATCTGCTTCTCCTTTAATCATTTGCCTTGGATTCCTAGAAAACACTCCCACCCCATTTGATAATTTAATGTTTTGCAGTTCAGAACATAAGACAAGGCTGCTCGATCAGGCCACTAGCCCATTTAGTCCAGCCTCCTATTTTCACAGTGGCTGCCCACATGCCTGTGGGAAGATGGCAAGCTCTTCATCAGTGCAACTGCATTCTGCCCACAATCACTTGATTATGGACTTCTACTGGCTGATGATAGCAAAGGATACTGTGCAGGGTGCTCATCAAATGACAACTTTATGTGCTGTGGGAACTGGCAGGCCCTCTCCATATCCATCTCGGGAAGCAGAGAATGGTCTCACTGAAGCAACATTTTCCACAGACAGATGACTTCAGATAAATTTAAAAGGACATTTAAAGTTGCAGTAGTTTAGAATATGGATCTGACTGTCTTAGATATCTTTCAGATCTAGGAAAGGTGCCATCATGAAATCAGGACAGATCCTTAGTCAATATAACATGTTTTAACAACTCTGTTTTGCTCCATGGAATAGTTTACAAATTATAAGTATATGTGTCTTCAAAGGGTAACCTGAACTTCTAACTTCATGCTAAACAATGCAATTACAGGAAATGATCATTACTTTCCTGATTGTCCGTCCCATGGATTTCTTTTTCTATTAGAAAAAAAATGGAGAATTATTCTGGGTAGCTGAAAGGGTGACCCCGCCCCATCAATGGTGGTTTTGTCTCCCCTTTATTCTAACAATGCAATACTTAGTTGCAGGGAAGACTGGAAGAGGCAAAAGCCTGTTATTGCTGCTGGTGAACCTAAAAATATTAATGAATTTTCTTCAACCCTACTTTCAGCACTTCACAGACATTAATTATGGGTTGTCAAGCATGTTCATGCAGAAAGGCTTCGTTCTTTGAGTTAGTTTAAAACAAACAAATCCTTATTCTGTCTACTGTGTGCTATTTGCATATTTTAAGCCCCCTCCCTTTCTCTGACTTCACACTAAATGTAATAAAAAAAAATCCGCATTTTATTTCTGCCCTGCCCCAGGAACAACCCATCCTGTTTAGTGCCACGTATTGATTTTCTAATGTGCAGTCCACAAAAAGAGTGTTCGGGGTGGGGGATACTAGGCCCTGCTGTGCGCTTTTCATTAGAACACAATTGGACCTCTTTTTCTCACCCTGTACAAACTAGAAACACCACATCACAAGTGCAATACCACAACTATTACATTTAATTCCACCGTCTTGAAGTTTGACCTACTGTCATTGTGTACTTTCTTGCAAGCATTCTATATAAAGGCTAGTCAGCCTTAATTTTCCTCATAAATATTCACCAAGAAGAGCCAAGAAGATCAAATGGAGCTGGAGATTTTTATTATTATTATTTTGTCCAGGGACAGAGCTGTTGCATACTCTCCTTCATTTTAATACTTTATCACATATTAAATAAATATTTCTCTCCTAACTAAATAGAAGCAAATTGCTTAGCTGTTTGGAGTCCCTTTAGCACCTGTGATAGTACAGAAATCCACCGTTAGAGAAAACACAGACAGGTTTAATTTCCTTCCACGTCCTTTGCTAAGTGCCCCAAAGAGGAAGTTAAAGGGCAAACATAAAGGGATGCAGTAAGACAAATGAAAGCAGCTTTCTTAATATTACCCAAATTGCCTCAAGGATGGATGGTGGAACAATTAAAAATATGCAAAAACATTTAAAACTGGATTAGGGCTACATATTGTTTGAACTTTGTAAAGAGTTAGAGGAGCTAGCCCAATGGTAGAGCATCTATTTTGCCTGCAGAAGGCATAGCTGGGTAGGGCTAGGTGATGCCAATCAGTGCAGACAATACTGAGTTATATGGACCACTGGTCTGACTCATTATAAAGCAGCTCCCTATGTTTCTATCTGAGTCCTACTTGATTAAATTAACAGCTTGCAATCAGTGGCACTGCTTATATGCTAAATAAAAAGGCCAGGCAACACATCATATTTTTCCTGGCTCAGTGTAAAAGGAACAACACTGCTAAAAATCAAGCCTCTGCAATCAGACTTGTGTGAGACAACATTCCAGTGAACGGGTCCCAATTAAGTAACAAACAAAACACACACACACACACCACAATCCTCACTGAGATAGAGACTCTCTCACCAGAAGGTATCTATTTAGTTAAATTGATCTTGAGCCATTAAACTGTGATGCCTTTGATCATAGCTGTGATTAGTGGCCAACTACAAAAGTGCCTGGGAAGATACAAAATAAAAAGGAACAAAAGAAATTATGGGAAATCGTTAATGTCCCTCTCAGCTGTCTGCAACATGAGCAAGTTTGTTTCCTCGGCGTTCCTTGCCAAAGTGGATGGGAACGAGCATGAGGAGGAACCCACATCATCTGAGCATCGATAAACGTAACCATGCACAATATGGCAATGCTTTTGTTGCCCCAGCTCTATTAAGCAGAGGGGGAAATAACCATCTCTGTCCTACAATTGAATAATAAGAACAAAAGGCACCAAGCAGATTGTTGTACTGTTTGCTGGAGCAGAATGCCAATTATGTTTTCCTCTCTAAGTAATCAATGAAAAGCAGATCCATTGCTCTGAAATGAAGGTCCATATGGTGATGGATCATAGTCATGTTTAAAAGGTTGCAGAAGCCAATGAGTTTCTTCAAAGGCAAGGAAAACTACAGATTTTCAAAACAGTACAGCTCATTATCTCAGGATCTGATATGTGTTGTTTAAAAAGAAAGGAAATATGGGTTGTGCATGCCATTGGCACAAATGCTTTTGCATATCCTAAATAAGCTGCTGTAAAGGCACTTGCTCTTGAATCCTTGAAGACTGACATGGAGGCACCTGCTTTACTCTGGTTGGTAGCAGCCTTAGGGGAAATGAGAGATCTGCACAGCACAACAACAAATGGGGTTGATCCAGACTTCACCTTCCACATATCGGAAGTCTCATTCCGCCCACAGAAGGTTTTGATCTAGTGGAGGGATTCTGCTGGCTGAGGAAGATTAAAGGTGACTGTTGCCAGTTCCCTGATTCCCCCAGCAGCCCCACCTCTCACATTGTTCTGGAGAGACAGAGGGCTCTCTAATAGTGTGGAAGGTGGTGTTGGAGCTGCAGGGAAAGAGGAAATGCCAAAAGTAATCTCTCTCCCCACCTCTCTACTCCATCAGAGGAGATGTTCTCAGAGAAGATATTCTCTTAGTGGAATACCCCTCAGCAGATGCTCCAACTGGTATGAATGAACTCTGGATCCAACCCATTGTCACAGTATGCTTGGGGTGCTAGCCAATTGTTGTGTACTATACAGTATTACCCATCATCCCTGACCACTGTCTATGCTGGCTAGTATTGATGAGAATTGCTGTCCAAAAAATCTGGGTAGCACCATGTTGGCTACCAGAGTTTGCATCATGCAACCCACAGTCAACTAGAAGATTTTGCTACATTCCATTTAATCTTACCCAGCCATAGATAGCATGCATGTTTAAATAGGTATTTTTAATCCCTTGCTCTACTGGATAATAGAAAGGAGTCGTGCTGTTTCTTCTCCTTTCCACTAAGCTTTTTATGGTACAGGCAAGAAGACTTTCCTGGCCCTGCTAGAACTTCCACATCCTGAAACAAATATTCTGGCAACTATTCCAAAATCTGTCATGTTTCAAACCAATCTGCTTGTAAGTCATGCTGACATGAATGAGTACTGTGTATCCTTGTGATAGTACAACATTTTGTGCCAAACCATCTGTATTTTTGCTATATTTTAACCTTTTTCATACCATGCCATCTTCACTCATGTTGAGGGAGAAATGCATGCCAAGAACAAAATCATTTATGCAGTTTCAATACTACAAAAGGCATGATGCAGTGCGATACAGATTAAAACATACGCAACCAGGCACAGCTAGCTCTACAATAAGGCAGTGAAACAAGCACCTTGGACAACAAATGCTGGTGGGGGGGAGAAAACCATGGTGAGATGTTGAAGGACATTGTTAAGTGCGCCAAACAGCCACTCCTGAACTAGCTTCTTTGCATGGAATGGGTGATGGGTACCGTATTCTCCTTTGCTTCATGAATCAGAACGTAAAATGATCACGTAGCTGGGATCTTTAATAACAATGAGCAACTGGTCACTTTAAAGGAGTAACAGAACACCCAGTTCCATCCTTATTGCAAGCAGGCAGACAAGCTCAACAATTGTCCATGAAAAGCCATTGTTCAAGGGCAGGAAAGTGAGAAGAGAATTCTGCCTACAGCTTTTGTAAATGCATACTTTGCAGCTCTTTTACTTAACTTTTCCATTTAATCATATGTCTAGGCAGAAGCAATGCAATGCAGGACTAAGAAGTTGTAAATGGCCATTTTTTCATTTTACTTGTAGTGTGTTTTACAGTTGTTGAGGTATATGACACTGCACTCCATTCACTGTACTTCTGTGAATGTTTAAATGTTAAAATGAAGTATTGTTATTTATTAACTCAAAGCATTCTATACTGCTGTCTGTCCAGGCAGATTTTGGGGTGATGCACAGCAGTATAAATAATACATTAATTAAAACCTAATATAAATACAATTAAATATTGGGAGGAATTCAACATCACACTCTTTTGATCATTTTGTCAGTGCAAGCATTTCTGCTAACCAGATGAAATGATGCCCCCGCTCCTCCCCACTCTAGCTGTTCGGGGTGGGGGGGGAGCGTTCTCCTGAACCTCCAGAGTGGATTAGGAAGAGGAACATAGCAGGGAGGAGAGAAACTCCATTGTGCTAGCAGGAGCCTTCTGCTCGCCTCCAATAGTACTACTGGGTCAGTTCAATCCAGGCCATTATAAATAAGGTACACTAAAAAATACCAGGCAATGACTAATTAACATATGTCTGAATGCTGTGTGATTGCGCATGTGTGCACAGTGCTGAACTCAGAAGTGACCAAAAATGTCACCAAAATGCCACGAGAAGGGTGGAATAGGGGCCAGGCAGAATGGGGCAGAATGGGGTGGGGCACACTTATATGCACTCTGCCAACATATGTGGAGTCTGGGGATGGAAGCCCCGCAGAAAATGGTCTTCGACTGTACATACAATTAGCAAGTAAAATAAAATGGAGTATGGTAAATAAAAATTACAAAACAGTCTGATGAATTTATATAATTTAGAATGCCTAAGTAAACAAAAACAAAAAAAAGTTTTCACCGGGCACCAAAAAGTGTAAAGCTGGTGCCAGGTATACCTTTTATGGGAGAGCATTCAAAATCCAAGACCATGCTTGCAAAAATATTTTCCTGTGTGATTATATATAACACACTTCCAATAAGAAAACCCTTTGGTTTAGGGCCTCAGTGGAAGATCTTAAAACATGTGGGCTGGTTTGGGAAGAGCTTTTACTGTATATATTTGGGCCTCAAGATTTTTAGAGCTTTAAAGTTAATCACCAGCTCCATGAATCTGGACTGGAGACAAACAGGCAAGCAATGCAGTTCTTTTCAGATTTGTGTAATGTGAACAAATCTGGCTACACTAGTCAAAATTCTGGCAGCTGAATTCTCCATTATTTGAAGCATCTGAGTTGTCTTCAAGTATAGCCCCTGGATAATGAATTACAGTCATCTATCCAGAAGGATGGATGCGAGTGGCGCTGTGGGTTAAACCACAGAGCCTAGGACTTGCTGATCAGAAGGTCGGCGGTTCAAATCCCCACGACGGGGTGAGCTCCCGTTGCTCGGTCCCTGCTCCTGCCAACCTAGAAGTTCGAAAGCACGTCAAGTGCAAGTAGATAAATAGGTACTGCTCCAGCGGTAAGGTAAACAGTGTTTCCGTGCGCTGCTCTGGTTCGCCAGTAGTGGCTTAGTCATGCTGGCCACATGACCCAGAAGCTGTACACTGGCTCCCTCGGCCAGTAAAGAAAGATGAGCGCCACAACCCCAGAGTCGGCCACGACTGGACCTAATGGTCAGGAGTCCCTTTACCCCCTTATCCAGAAGGATTCTAGAGCAGGGATCACTGTGGACAGACAACATCTGCACATTACAATCTCGGCAGCATTCATTCTACCAGGCTTGGCATAGAAACAGATCACTGGTGGCATAAGAAGTAGATCACCCCCACACAACTGCAGAGAACCTCTTTTAAAGACACATAGCATCTTACAGGCAGGAAGTTTTTGACACATTCAAACATTAGTCACCCCCACATGCCATCTCAAGTGGTACAGTCCTGAAAGAGCTTTGTCATGAGGTACAGCATCTTACACAGAAACACCAGTTATCTTGTTGTGCTTAAGAAACAAGGCACTCCTGGTTACTTAAAGGCTCATTGAAAGAAACCCATGAAAGGCTTCCTGGGATAACAAGGAGGATGGAAGGGGATTTCAAAAAGCCAAGGGAAGTATTTTATCGGAGGAAGATATTTAAAACAAGGTCTGCTGGAATCCTCTTTGCGGTTCTGCTCACCTCAGGTAGTATAACCTTGGGCAACAACTTTACCATTAGCTTTGCATTTTTATCTTCTTTAACCTCTTTATCTGCAACATGCAGGTGTTGTAAGGCTTTTTTGAGGGGAGAAATATATTTGATACTATTGATTAGCTTCATTCTGAATTCTCATCCCTTCCTTCTTAGTTTCCTTCTAATTTCATCTCTGGCACGCCATGTCCAGAGAGAAGAGGCCTGGAGCTTATCTGCACCACAAAAGTGTATCAGTTCCACCCAATATAATTATATAGCATTAACTTAGCAGACCTGGCAACAGGCTGAGCATCACTTATCACTCTTTACTGACCAAGACAAATGGGCTGTGAGACAGAACCTTGCATATATACAGGCTCCTGTTCCTGGCTATGATAGACAGGGAGGGCTTCATGAGAACAGAGGTGCATCGCTTTGCCAGAGCAGACCGGGAGAGTGCTTTGCTTGCACTTGTACAAGTCTGCCCATGCCTCATCTGCTTGTATTGAAGCAGGTAAGGGCACAACTGACATCAGCTCTATTGTGGACCTGGCTTTAACTCTTACTGAATAGCAGGGCTAGCCCAGGACATTTTGCTGACCAAAGTAAAGGGCAATATGGTGTCCTTCTCATTCCTACTTCCAAATTCCATGCACAGAAGCTGATAAAACTGGCACTGCCCTGCATTGCTACTGAGGACAGCAGCCTAGATTAGGGGAGTACAGGGCAGACCACTTGACACATGTGTCTCTGTCCTCCAAGAACCTCACCAAGGTTCACTGCACCTGAGTATCTGTCATCTGAGACAACTGGTTCACTATGTCTAACAGTAGGGCCAGCCTTGTTAAGTAGGGCTTATCGATATATAACTATGTATAGCAACTTCAGCTCTAGACGTTATTTTAAGGCGTGCCATTAAAAAGTTGAAAAAAGGGGCTGTGTAGAAAGACAGAGGATGTACAAGCTGTAGAAAGACATAATGAGGGTGAACTAGAGACATATATTCAAAATATGAATCAGGAAGCAATATGCATTGGCTTCTTACAGTGCATATTTTATGAGGCCTCTTTCTTTAGCTGTCTTCTGCTGATGGGACATTAAAAATGAAACAAATCAAAGCAAACAATTCAAAAATAAGAAGGAGGTGGAAATAACTGCAAAGACAGAAGTGAAATGCTCATTTTGAAAGCAGCCCGTTTTTAATCATAAAAAAGCAGGCCACCAAGGGCCAAACCTTTTTTTTAAAAAAGGAAAAATCCAGAATTCACACTTGGAACACCCATAATTGTTTTAATATATTTCTTTATTGACAAATCGCGTGTATCTTGGTAATCTTTATTTGTTTGGTTGTAAGTTGCTTTGGGTTGCCCTGGGCAAGATAAAGTGGCTGACAAATAATTAAATAAATAAAAATAACAAACTTTAACCTTTCTGTGATCATTTGTAACATTTATTTAAAGGATTTTGATCCTCCTGAAAAGGCTCCAGTAGCATCATACACAAGATCAATAGCAGGGGCAGACTTTAGTAATATTGTGGAATATGGAGCCTTGTGTGAGGCCAAAATTTGGCACCCCAATTGGATCTTCTCAAATACGGATCTTCTCAATTTTGTGCCCCCTTGCCTCAGCACTCTGTGGGGAACGGTCTGCACCACCCTACATCCAACGCTGTCAGTTGGAAACAAGATTGCCCCTGTTCTCTGGCCGTTTACTAAACAAGCAGCATTTCATAACATGCAAAATCTAGGATGGTACAGACGTTGTAGAATACACCATACACTTTTCTTTTTTTGGAAGTGTGAGATATCACTCATATAGCTGATGATATCACCCCTTATACCATCTAAAGCAGCCTTTCCCCAAATTGGTTTCCTGCAGAAGTTTGGACTACAAACTCCCATCAATCCCAGCTGGCATGAAATTGTTTTGCAAATATCTATATATTAGTCAAAATTACATGCACAATATGTATATTATGAGAAATACAAACATACAAATGCTATGAATTTTCACCAGGACTTTTTTTTAAAAAAAGTGCAATTTGATGTGGAAATACACAAGACTGAATTTTAGATTGGGAAATCTTAAAAGCTTTTAGAAACTAAGAGAAACCAAAATTGACAGGTTCCCTAATTGAAGAGAACATCACTGATGCATCTCCCCATGTGACCTGCCCATGCTGCAATTTCAAACCTGCTCTGTGTGACCAAGGATGATGAGTAAAGAGGGGCCAAATACTCAGATTATTCAGAATTCTTAATACGCCTAATCTAAGGACAGGAGCTCAGACATTTTAAAAATAACAATTTGTATACATTATAAAGTGTCTAAATCTAATCCCACAAAATCCCAGCCAAATTGAAAACCCTGAAACTACATAGCCTGCCTACAATAGTAACCCAATTTTTGTCTACTTAAATTCAGCCCAAACTAAAGAAAGTTTTTATAACTATTTCACAGAATGATGAGAGCTAGGCTTTTGCAAGCCTTCAAGAGCAAAAAAAAAAATTCATTACTGCTGAACAGCCATAGAGATATAGGTACGGTTGCTGGTGTATAATCAGTTATTTATTATTTATTCAAGCAATTTATGAAACCACCCTCATTTCAGAAGAACTCCCAGGATGGCTCAGAGAGAAACTAGCCATATAGGCATCTTTTTGAAAGCCAGGGCAAATAAAAATACTGTATTTTCTGGCGTATAAGACTACTTTTTAACCCAGGGGAATCTTCTCAAAAGTTGGGGGTCGTCTTATACGCCAGCTACAGCAGCAGCTCCTGCAGCAACTCCCCACCAAAGGACAAAACAACAGCAAATTAAATCAGAGGACACCAAGCTCTCTAGATGAAGCAGAAGTACGCTTGAAAATTGGCCCCAGAAGCCCCCCCCCCCCAATCACCAGCAACAGAACGACCCTAACCACTCCCGGTAGTAGACCACGTGGTCCAAAATGGCGGCCTCGCATTGCCCCAGCAACTAGACACATGGCTGCTGCCTCAGCCCAAGCAGCCCCTGCAGTAAAAGAAAAGGGAAGGCTCACAACAAAGGCACGGAACCAAAAACAGCATTAAGCGCAGCAGACCCTGGCACAGCCGAAGGGGCAAGCAAAGGTAGAAAACGGCTGGGGGGGGGGAAGCTGATTATCAAGCCGCGAGGGCAATGACGAAGGGAGCAGTTCAGGCAGAGGAAGCTGAGAGGGGGAGGTGGCCGGGAACGGAGAAACCCGGAAGCTTTTTTGCCACGAGGGCGGCAAAGTTGTAAAGCAAGAGCAGCAATTGAGGTAGCACTCCCCTCAAATGCCCTGTTCCCCACACACAGCAATAGACTCACCCACTGCCAATTGATTGGGGCGTCTGATAAAGGCTTTTTTCCAGCCATCCTGGGTTGAAATGGCGCCTGTCAGCTGTTCCACATCCCAAGCAAATTCCACGAGAGCGGCTCAACAAAAGCAGTAAAAAATCCCCCCAAAATGCTTCAGCAGGTCCGACAAAAGCAATAACCAAGCGAAGTTCAGTGACGTCCTAGCGATAGAGGAAGCCCTCCGGCTCGCTCCTCTGTTTAAATGGACCCAACCAGGCCCCCCACCCCCAGCCACTGGGAAGTGGAGCGGATTTCCGAGCCGAACTGGAGACTGTTTTTTTAAAAAAAAATTATTTGGTGTGCGTTGGAAGAGGGGTAGTCTTATACGGCGAGTATATCCCAAACTCTATATTTTAACTGTTCGGGGTCATCTTATACGCCCAGTCGTCTTATACGCCGGAAAATATGGTAATTTTATCTTCAGAGCCAGCTATTTGAGGGAAGGGACAAGAAAATAAATGCCCACCCCATTTCACATACACTATCAGACTGGGCTAGCACTTGGAATTGCATTGGGGTTGATGCAGCATCCTCCACCACTTATGAAGGCAACAGACTACCGGTAGCTTAGGTAGCTCCAACACAACTGGGCAAGATGCCCTTTAGCGAACATGAATCTGATCCTCCAAGGATTGTGTAGGGGAGTACAGGAAAGTATAGCCTTCTCCCACATCCACTGCATTATAATAGGAGAAATTGCACCAAACATAATGGATGTTTGGATGCTCAGAGTGCATAGTCCCCAAGTGAAGGTGCTGGTTTTGCCCTTTAAAACTCTGAACACTTTGGGACCATGTTAACTGAGGAACTGTCTGCACCTCCATGAGCCTGCATGTGTGCTAAGATCAGCGTATATGGCCGCTATGTAAGAATGCATAAATTGGTGGATACTAGCGTCAGATCTTTTTCAGTGGTTGCCCCAAACCTTTGGAACCACTCTCTGCAGAACTATGCACTTCCTTGTCACTGTTGGTTTTTGAACGAAGACTTTTTATTTCCATCTGTGTTCTGATAATGGTTGCTATGCTTTAAAAAAAGTTTCAGCTGTTGCTGGTTCTCAAGCACACTGAAATGGTAAACTGCTGTTATTTATTTGCCAATGTTCAATATGGCTGTTTGAATTTCTTCTCTTTTCTATAAACTGCCTTACGAGGACAATGCGCTTTGAAAGGCAGGCTAAGAATTAAGGAATATGTAAATAAGATATGGCAATATAATGTGCATCCCATGAATGCAACCAAGATAAGACTTAGCATTTCTGCTGTAAATTGTTTAAAGCACTTGACAGATTTTTTTTCACCAATGCTTATGATAACATTGTAAGGTAAGTCAATTTTGTGCCCATATCACAGATGAGAATAGAGACTTAAGGTCATTTACTGAGTTCATGACAGAAGTTAAGAGTTGAATGAAGGACTTTCTAGTTTATGGGTTAATGCCTTGGTTAAGCGATGAGAAACCTGTGGCACTTCAAATGTTGTTGGACTTCACCTCCCACCATCACTTTTCATTGACCATGTTGGCTGAAATTGAGAGTGCTGCAATCCAGTAACATCTAGAGGGCCACTGATAACCCATCTCTTGGCTTTAGCTACTATGAAATACTTCAGTGAAAATACAACCTCTCCTGTTGCTGAGTGAAAGTTCCAAATAATTTACTGGAAACAATGTGTTCTAATTTTCTCCCGAGATCTACTTCCAGCATTGAAACCTGCACTTATTGCTTTAAATCGTGTATCTGAAATGTTTACATAATACATCCACAATCTGACACGTAAATTGTTAAATACAAAGAGTACAGTGCTGTACTTTCCACCACCTCTGTGACCTCATCTTCTGGTAAAAATTGACTAAATCCTTCCAGCATCTGGCTGGATTTGTTCAAAATCATATTTCTCTTCTTTCTTGATTTAATCTTTACTTTAAATCTTTAATGTTCAATTGCCTTTCTGCCCAATAAATCCTATGTATCATTACAAGTGAAAGCTCTAGGGAAACCAATCATGCCTTATGCCACAGATGCTCTTCTCATCAAAATGTATGCTGGGTTCCTCCACTTCTATTTATGCATAAAGACTGCTTTATGAAATAATAATACATGGAAACAAGTTACGAGCAAGACGTTGTGTGAATTTTGCATGTAGCTTGTCGTGGGTAAGGTCAGCACATGTACTTATTCCCCATGTACATACAGCATACACCTGCTTGGGAGCTTTCTGTGTTCTCCACTTTGTTCTTTTTGTTCTTTGGATATGTTACTTGCTAAACCACTACCGTTTTATCTTATCCCTTTCTCTTGCTGTTCCCAAAACATTGCACAAGGAGAAGGGGACGACAGAGAACAAGATGGGGTCACAAAGAGTCAGACACGACTAAACGACTAAACAACAACAAAATCATAGAGCTAGAAGGGACCTCAAGGGTCATCTAGTCCAGCTAGAATCAATGCAGAAATCAGTTATGCAGGATTCCATTACTGTAGAGCAAGAAGTTTAAGGGATCTGTGGCTGCCCATATGTTGTCAGAGTCCTAACTCCTGTCAACCCTAGGCAGCATGGTCAATGGTCAGGGATGATGGAAGCTTTAGTCCAGCAACATCTGGACAACCATTGGAAACCGGTCCCTGGCATAAGCTTTTGCTGGCAAAGAGTCTTGCATCTGGAAAGGCAGACTTTAGTCCATGAAAGCTTATGCCGTTTTAATTTTGGGATATACTTCAAGTTATTACAAGACCCATTCTTGTTTTTGCTGTAGAACAACTTTCCTCTGATGTTGTTCCCTATTCCCGAGACTCTCTGTTATCTCTCTCCCTTTTCTAGCAAGTTCAAAGCTTCTTTCTTCATTCCTATATATTCCTATTGTGGACAGCCATTACTGCCTACAGAGATGGGAACAGCTACGAGCTAGTTTCCTTCATTGCCTTGATGTAGGTTTGAAGCTCTGATTGACTGTATTTTAGGAGTTAAAAGAAATTTTGCCTTTTCTGGGCAGGGTATAAAGCCTCTGCTAGACCACTGGTATTTCCATAGCCCAGCGTTTCATTAGACAGAGTGAGCCATCCACCTCAGGTGACAGATGCTAGGAGGCAGGCAGCAGTGCTGAGACACTGGAAGGCAGAACTGTGTGTACCATGCAACCTGCCATGCTAGCCTTCCTAAAGTAACCCGTTGGTCTCAGTGGAGGATAATGTGCTGTCACTAAGACACATCCGCCTGTCTGGTTGCCTTTTGTACACCGAAGAGATGAAAGCACCTTCTTGTCCTCAGGAAACAAAATGTATTGGGTCAGCCCTGGCCAGATGCAGTTTCCTTCCATGCTCTCTTGCATTACATATTCTACTTCCCAAGAGAAGGGGCACTGCTGCAGGAAATAAAGTGTGGTTGCTCTGCCTCTTCATCCCTTATGTCCCTCCCCTCCCCTTCTGATTGTAAATACACTTTAGCCAATTTTTTATGGTTATCGCATAATATTTGGAAACACACATACCCATTACGCTTCACCAGGCATTACTAAATAGAGGGTGGGAACCTGTGCTGTGGCTGCTATTGATAGCTTTAACATTTCGTTATGCACATGGGACATGCACAGTAATTACATGCCTGACACTGACAGGCCTGTTCATTAATCCAAGGAGTTTCCAGTTTAAAATGCCCCAGTGTTCTTCCCAGCCTCTCCACAAACTTATGTATTTTTCCCCTCTGTGAGTAAAATGGTAGAAATTAAGTGAGCAGTCATCTTTCCTAATTAAGAGATCAGTGCCTGCATGCTCTCAGCTCTTGATGTACTTCAGTATTTTACATTTATAAAACATAACTGGCTACTGTGAGTTCTTGGGCTTTTCAAGGAAGAAAATGAAATGAAAAACATATGAATGCAACATAGAGGATTAAAAACCCTGGGATAAAATAAAAATGTATTTGCCCGGCACTGCAAAGATATGTGGACATGGGTGGCGCTGTGGTCTAAACTACTGAGCCTCTTGGGCTTGCTGATCAGAAGGTCAGTGGTTCGAATCCCTGCAATGGGGTGAGCTCCTGTTGCTCTGTTCCAGCTTCTGCCAACATAGCAGTTCGAAAGCACACCAGTGCAAGTAGATAAATAGGTACTGCTGTGGCAGGAAGGTAAATGGTGTTTCCGTGAACTCTGGTTTCTGTCACGGTGTTCCATTGCACAAGAAGCGGATTAGTCATGCTGGCCACATGACCCGGAAAGCTTTCTGTGGACAAACAACGGCTCCCTCGGCCTGAAAGTGAGATGAGCGCTGCAACCCCATAGTCGCCTTTGACTGGACTTAACCATCCTGGGTTCCTTTACCTTTACATTTCACCTCTATGGAAAGCATTCAACACTTAGGATGCCATTATTGAGTCAGTTCTTTTCCCTATAGTCAGATCTCTGTTGAAGATATCAGTATATAGACAGGTACATGCGTAGACAAGCTATTCTTTTGGTACTAAGCTATTCTTTTAGTACTAAACCGTGAGGGGTTTTAAAGATCAAAACCAAAACTATTAAACTGAAACCACAAGCTGGCTGCCCAGCTTGCTGCTTTGCTTCTCTGTCACATCATACTTCCTAAACTTTCTAAACTCTGGCTATCTGTTGAGGGAGGGTCCCCCACGCATATACAACCCCCCCTTGATCCTTTGTTCTCTTAAGGGCCCATCATCCAGGTAATCAGCTACCCTGTCTTAATTAGCTTTGATTAGATTTTAACATTTGCTGGATCTCTGGAGTAGAGAGGTCTGGCACCCAATTTAACACCCCAAGCATTGATTAAATTCTAACACTTGTTGTATCCAGGATTAAGGACATTTTGCACCCACAAACTCATAACAGTATTTAAGATGCTCACAGCCAAATGTGAATCAATATAAGAGGGTATGATGAGACACTGAAGGGGAGAATTCTGATATACCTTTTGTTGCTGTTCCCAACATAGATGTGGGAGATTAAAAAAAGAAGTTTGCTTGTCTCTCTTCTTCAAGGTAGAAAACCTGAGATGCATTGTGGAGAGGGTGTCTATGGGATTATGTTTGCTGCCAGTTGCCTATCCCTAAAATAGAGAACTATGCAACTGTATTTTCTACACAATTCCCTTTTGCTTTTCTTCTGTCTTCAAAGGAATTTGCCACATATTTCATGGCAAATCACACAGCTCTCATTATATGAATTAGGATTACTAACCCTAAACAATAAAATCTTTGTCAACAATATAGTAGAAAGTAGCAATTCAACCCTGGACCAGTTTATCTTTAGACAGAAAATAGCTCTTAGCTATGTAGAAGCTGTGCTCATAATCCAGCAGGAGATTTAGGTGTAGGTCATCAGATACAAAAGCAGTAGGAACCCTCCCCCTCCATGTAAAGGAGTGTGTGTGTGTGTGTGTGTGTGTGTGTGTGTGTGTGCTGGCTAGTTGCAGTGTAAACAAACCCTCAAAAGTGCACATAGCCGTGTTAACTCTGGTACAAATAAAAGGGAGAGAGAAGAGAGCTCTGTTCCAGATATCAATGAAGGAACGTATTCAATACCCCCCCCCCCTCGTCTTTGTCTGCATGTTGGGTTTGCATCTCAGATGAAAAGGCTGAATGCGGTAAATTACATGTCCAAAGAAAGAAATAATGTGTGCCACTTATTAGATGGAAAATATTTATCCTGTGTCCTCAGAGTCAGAGCAGTGTGGGAGTGAGGAGATGCAATCTCAATCTAAATGCGTGCTATTTCTGTAACCAGAATAGTGTTCCAGTGAAAACATTTTCAGCTATTGCTTCTGGCCATGATAAAGTAGGTGGAAATTAAACATTTCTCTCATATACCTTGTAGTCATAGTGTGTTTTGACAGTTCTTAAATCCTGTGTCTGGAGTAAGAAATGGAAAGCATCACTCCAACCAAATTATGAACACATCCTTAAAGAGCTGTTAACATCCTTTTGTTTTATAAGCCATTGCTTCTCAAAACTGTCCTGACTTTCTAGGCTTTCAGCCCATTTTGTTAGTACAGTGTGTTAACGGCATTAGCCTAATTTACATCTCTTTTATGCCTCTCCTAAATGTCCTTAAATCAGGAAAATGCCAATGTGAAAATTTGCCCTCGTCTCCATCAGTGAAATGAAGCAAAGATGCAGAAAGAATAAAGAGATATCATTACTAGTGTATTAGTCTTGTGTTGCCCATATGAGGTTTGGTTATCAACTATTTCCCCTTTTTATATATAACACTTTACTGTACAAAGGAAAGGAAAAATCCAACCTGCTTATAACTCTTGAGAGATATCTATGCCCTTGGGAGCCTTTTTATCACTACAGGTTTCAGGTAATCCAAATTCTTATGGCTAAATGAGCCAATCATGCTCCTCTGCCCCACTTCAGAAGATTGTTCCAGCTTCTTCTCATTCATCCTTCATGTTCTGCAGGAAAGACTGGGGAGCCAACAGCAGTTCATACTGGATTACAACATTCTCTCACAACATCCCAGCAGGGCAGATCTAAAAGCCAACTGTCCTTCTATTCTTATGCCTGCCAGACTGTTTGGCAAAGGTATGAATGAAGGAATAGACAGATCATTCTATTTCTAGTTCTTGTCAATTTCATTCATAAATGCATTTTGTCTGCTTCCACATTAAAAGTGTAACTAGCACAAAAAGGTTTCCATTTAAAGCTATTGTTTTAGGGGGGTTTTATCATAAATGTTTCTAATTTATCTCAAAGCACAGATACTTTATCTCAAAGCCACTGACGGAATAGCTTAGTTGGTTATAGTGTGCTGCTATTAATACCAAAGTTGCAGGTTTGATCCTCATATGGGACACCTGGCTATTCTGCATTGCAGGGGGTTGGACTAGATCAGAGCTTTCCAAACTTTTCATGTTGGTGACACACTTTTTAGACATACAGCATCTTGTGACACAGGAATTCAGTTTTACTAACAAACTGGAGGTTAAACTACCCCCCTTCAAGCCCCGGGAGAAGTGCAGGGAGCGTTCACACAACACACCTACACACTGCAGCAGACACACTACCGTGTCGCGACAAACAGTTTGAAAAGCTCTGGACTAGATGATCCTCAGGTTTCCTTCCAACTCTATGATTTATGTAAGCACAAATTTCTGGACATATTTCATCCTAAAATATGCATTCTGATATTTGTTTGTTTGTTTGTTACAAAAAAATGCATTGCAAAATTTAGAGAAGTGCAAAATCCACAGGATGGTGGCATTCCAATTCAGACTTTAGTCTAGGAGGTGTGGGTAAGAGCTGTTCATATAATAATTTATAAAGAATGATTCCTGGCTTTACCAGTTTTATTTGTTTGATAGGGTATAATACAATGAAGGTTTTGTGTGTGTGTGTGTTCTGAACCCTACTGATATATCAGTACCAATGAAAGGTGGGTCATATAAATATTTCCAATAAATACATAACTTTCTTTGTTGGAACTGGAACGCCAAGGAATGTAACTGAACTTGTAACTAGGAGAGGGAGATTTGTCTGGTTCACATGTTGTGAACTTACCTAATTCACATATCCTCAGCTAATAAGGCAACCCAAACCTCTGAAATTTTGGGATGCAGTTCTCCAGCCAACAGTCGCGCACACAAAATTGCACCTATTAGTAAAATCATATACTGTACAAACCAACATTTTATTAGGTTAAATAGTTTGCAGAAATGCATGTACTGGACAAATTTATGTACAAAATGCATAAATGGGGAGAATTTTTTGGGGGAAATGGATATGAATTTTCATCCAGATAAAGGAAAATTCACAGACTGATGGGAAATAGAGCGAACTGAATATAAAGTTGGTAAAATGAGAAAATGTACAAAGTCAATATTCACAGAGATCCATCCCTCTTTGAGATGCCTTCATGCACACATACACACACAAGCTTGGTGTCAAGATGTCCTGATACACACCTATTGAATGCAGGAAGAAAGGGAGAAAAAGGAGACTGAACCTCACTGCAGTTAACTGGCTTTTAAATTTAATCAATGGTGTTTCCCATGAGCAGAGAAATGAATAATTGCAGCTGCCCTCCTGTAGTCAAAAGCATTATTCTGAGATTCATTTCAGCTGTCTTTGGAATAACACAGCAAGTAATTCTTTGTCAAGTCATCCAAGAATACATTTGCAACATTGTTTTGTTTTTTTTAAATCTCACAACAGTGGATAAAACCATGGCTGAACAAGACTTTATGTGGGGAAGAAACTGTTTCTCTAATATTGTTTTAATAACTTTGCAACCTCTAAAAAATAAAATGGAACGATTTGGCAGGAGATGAGCATTTCATCTCCTGAACAATAATATAAACTCTGATAATGTTTTGTTATTTCTGAGATCCTACAAGTTTCAGTCCCAGTACAGTTCAATTCCCAATTGCAGCTTCTTAATCCAGTTTTAATCATGCACTTGTTGCAAACTGAAACTGAAAAAACCAGACACCCATATCAGCAATGATACTGCTTCCTCTCTTTGTGCCATGATGCTTCCTCATAACTTCATTATCCCCCTCCTTGCAACCTCAGCCCCACAGCAACTCACAGCTAAGCAAATGTAGTATTTCCCTTCTACACCTGGCAATGATAATGGGTAAGGCTGTGTTTGTGTGTGATCTGAAAAGAGAACTACACTGAGAATATCCATAAAGAAAAGTGCATGATATCTTTGTTAGAATTGTGACACAAAGAAGTGAGGATGTTTTTATCAAATGTTGTGCTGATCAGGCTAGATGTTAAGCAATAAATAAAGAAGATAAAGGAGAACGTTGCTGAACATGATAAAATGACCAGTATGCAAGTTGTAATTCATTATTTTCACTGAAAGCATGGATAGGGGAGTACAACTGCTTGGCAGGGGGTTGGACTCGATGGCCCTTGTGGTCTATTCCAACTCTATGATTCTATTCTATGACTATGTCCACAGACTTTCCCTTGATATTAGTGTGTCTGCAGGTCACACACAAAACCCACAAGTGTTCAGCTGAATGGATGAAAAGAGGCCTTATGTGCATAATGCTTTAAGCTCGGGACATGAAGGCTAGGGACATGGTCTATAAGCATAATCCCACTCCCCTCTCACATAGACTCATATAATTAAAAGGGCCCATGAGGGCCATCTAGTCCAGCACCCTGAAATGCAGGAATCCTTTACCTAATATGGAGATCAAACCCATGACCCTGAGATTAACAGTCTCATGCATTACTGACTGAGCTATCCCAGCAAGGGAATGGGTGATGAGGGCCATAGTCTTAGGATGCAATTGAAATTGTGTCTAACATGCAGAGGTTAGATCATGCTTAGTACAACAAGACCTCAGGTTACATCTATGGTGAAATGCAATCCTGAACAGGCATATATGATATGTCATGGAAAGCAAAACAAGGACTAGGACTTTGGATGAAGCACAAGTAAGATTAGTGAGTTAATTAGGTCTGGTGTACAGTCACATTTAGAAAATAAAAGAGTTATTCTACTGCAGATTCTGGCATTCATTAAACATGGTGTTAGTAGTAGGATGGACAGAACCAGGGGCAATGGTACAGGGACAGTGTTTGGCAGCACGATCCTATGATGTAAAAGTGGCACATTTAGATGGAACACAAGATACCTACAACTTGTGCCAGAATCATGCCCAATCAATCAATGGAGACTTCAGAAAGAGAGTTCAAGGTTTTCGAAGGTAGTTAGGGGCCTAGTGGCTGCTGATTTTACTGCTGGGTTGTTTAAGAAGGTGTGTAATTGGTGGTGTGTTAGCCAGGGTATTTGGGTGTCCCCTAGTTTGTCTTGTATTTATTGTGTTGGTATGGTTTTGTTGTTTTTGTAGAAGACTTTTAGACGGTGTAGGCCTAAAAACTGAAACTGACACGGGGACAAATAGAAGAGGATGCCTTCACCCCAGTATAGCTCCCCTTTATCACATACACAACCCAACAAGACAACAGCAAGAACCCACCAACAGCATATGAATCAATCTGACTTACTTGACCTAACAAGCTCTCCCCCGCGCCGCACTCACGAAGGCAAACAAACCCCATTGCAACCAACCACAGAGAACCAACCATACCCTGGGGCCCCAACCTCTCTCACTAACAAGGAAACATAACACACGAATAGAAAGAGAACATATCTAGTTGATACTGAAATGAAACCCCACACATACACTGCAAAAAATTATAAATTTCACCACCCTGCCCCTCTTCCCACCTCTTCTTCCTGACCTTATTCCGTACTCAACACTAATGTCTCATAACAAATGTAACTGATCTGTAGAAAAGACTGTACAACTTAAAAATAGACAAGGCATGTGTTTTTGTAAACTAATAAAATATTTAATTAAAGAGAGAGAGAGAGAGAGAGAGAGAGAGAGAGAGAGAGAGAGCTGAAGGGAGAGCAAAGCTTGTTGATGTACTGAGATGCTGGAACAACAACATAGGTCCAAGTCCAGCCGCTACCTATGACAGCTTGTTCCCCATCTTTGGAGTGTACTACCTCACTTTGGAAGGGGTAGTACAGATGATAAGAAACTCAAAAGTGTTCAAAGATCAGATTCAAAACCAGGTTACTTTAAAGGATCCTAAGGGAAAAAAGGCAAGAGGGCACAACCCTGCAAACAGTCCCATGAGGAATAAATGACAGCTGTCAAATTGGGTACATCACACCCAAGCATAAAAGTCAGTCTACTACAACAAGCAATGTCACGAGTATGCATTGGAATGGTCACATTACATGTGAAAATAATGAAAGCTTTCAGATGTTAGGTTCTGTCTCTAGCATTTATTAGGACACACGGGTTACTTATGCAAAGCTGTATTCATACTTCCTTTCCCCTAAAGTTTTTGGCCATAGGTTAGTGGCAGAGCACACACACTTTACATGAAAAGATCGCTGGCACTGTGCTTGCTTTCTCCAGTTAAAAAGCTGTTGAATAGCATTGCTATAAAAGAGGAAGGAGGAATCCTCTCCCAGATTCACTGTACTGCTTTCAATTAGAATAGACCATCTTGGACTAAGTGGGCCATTGGCTTGACTTATTCTTGCATTTGTGACATCAGAAGCATTCAGCCCTTCACTTCACATTTACAAATTTCTTCCTCACCTAATTGCCCAGGGAAATGCAAGGCATTATTATTACATTATAATATAATATAAAGCGTTCCAAACAATAGAAAGCATTCCAATGCAATAAAACACAAATCAACAAAATCCAACGATTGCAAAAAAATACTTACAATCAGCTAAAAGTCTTATTAAAAAGCCATGCCTTCAACAGGCACCTTAAAGAACACATTAAAGAGGCCTGATAAATCTTGCAGGCTCTGGAGCAGAAACTCAGGTGGTGATTGGAGCATGCAGGGTAGAAAATGCAGAAGAAGGCAGTCGTTGAGTTACCAATATCATAAGTAACAACAGACTATAAAAGTTTAATACCAGCAACTTGAAGTTACCCCAGAAACTAATAGTTAGGCAGTGCAAATCATGCAGCACTGAAAAGATGGGATCAAAAGGTTGTATGTAGTACAGGCATTCTTTTTTAAAACAACAACAACAAGCTATCATACATTTGAAAATCAGCCCAATCCTGCCAGTAGATAAATCTGATGGAATCTATCCCTCTGGCTGTGGGAAGGGAAGCACTCATTAGTTTCCTATGTCTCAAATGCTAAGGAGCACAACAATGGAATTACATTAGCCCAGTTAGTGGATCCTACTTTCCCAAGGGAAAGACAGTAGATGATTGAATGAGATTTCTTTGTTATTTGAAATACAGTGTGTGTGTGTGTGTGTGTGTGTGTGTGTGTGTGTGTTTGAATTGTTCAGGCCAATTCATTAATGCAGTAAAGTAGTGGACATGATAAATGAATCTAGGTAGGTAGAAGACACCAGAAGTGGAACCCACCAAAGTATCTCCAGTGGAATCTGTCACAGCCCAACCAAGATGGTTTAATGTAGGCATAGCATTGCCTTAGCAAATGGGAACCATATATTATATGTGCTTGATCAAACACTTGTTTTTTTAGGCTATCTATCAAATGACCCTATTCACAATTCCCATTACTGTACTGTCCAACCAGTAGGGGAAAGCAAGGGCTTTTTATGCATTTGTCTTTTGATTCTTCTGAGCTCTGTCAAAAGCTCAAAGTTTGTTGTTGTTCTCTTTAAACAGATATTCATTCTAGTGAGGTGTCTGAAGGCCAGGCAATTACTTATTGTGGGTGAAAATGAGATAGGGAAACAACAACTATCAAAGCTCCCTAGTAAAGAACATAGTGTCTCCAGTTTCATTTGTTCACAGAATAACCTACAAAGCCACACTATTAAAATCCAGCCTTTCTATGAAATTTCCAATATGATTTTTACCCACAGTAAATAGACATTAGTTATCTTTATGTGCTAACTGCAAACCACTTGCCCACTTTGTGAAATTAATGAGAAAGAGGACATGCAGGTGCTGTACTGGCATCCTTCCTGATTTTGTTCATGTGCCTGCGTCTGATAAATACATTGTCATGGGGAAACATGGCTGGCATAGAAAGAACAGAAAGACAATAAGAAAAAAACAACTTATTGAACACACTGCAATATGGTGGTGATGGAGAAATCAAGCAGAAGGCAAGCTGAATGCCTATTAAACAAAAAACCCTGTTTTTACATGGCAGAAAACAATCAAAGTTGTGGTAAAGATACTTTCTTGCGGCAGGGATTTCCATATGCTACTTTTGAAGCACCATCCAGAATGTGGAATTCCTTAACCCTTGAGAAATTCTCCTTGCCTTATTTCTGATGGTTTTCTATCACCCTTTACATTTTTTTGCAAGTGTTCTCCAGTAATTAATGAGATAAGAAATCGCATTTGAAAACTATCAAAGGGAAAAGAAAAACTTGGTGAAAATCTGATGAATAGGGTACAGGGGTTTTGTGGAATTTACCTTACTTCCCTGTTGGCCAAAAGTTATTTATGACTGTTCTTTCCTTCATTGTTCATATGTTCAGATCTCAGGTGCTCAGTAGCCAGCCTCTCAAGCTTCCATGCTTCAGTTAAAGCTCAAGGGTAGATACCAGGAGATAAATCCTCCCATTGGCCTTTTTCAGATCAGGAAGTGCAGGCAGCTAGGGGGACTGCAAAGCACTGCAGAAATGTGTCATGGAAAGAAAAATGCCCTCACAGCCACCTCACAGCAACAGAGTATGCTCAGCTTTGCACCAAACAAAATGATAGTTCTAAATTATTAATTTTAGAATAAAAAAAATCTGAAGTGCCCTGAAGAATAAGGCAGAATACGGAAACCTCCTTCTCAGGGAAAGAAAAGTTTCAAGAAATTGGATGGCGGATTTTGACAGAGAACTGATTCAGCAACTTCTAAAATAAATAAAGACAAGCATCCCTTCTGTGCCATTCCCCACCCCGCACACAAACACGTATTGTAGTATGGTAATGCAACTTTCCCCTTTGCTTAGCTCTCACTCCCTTAAGATGATTTCATTGTACATTTTGTACTGATTTTCAATACTGTAAGCCATGGTGAGCCTTCCTTTCCATTTGGCATGGAAAAGTAGACTGAAACAATTCCCAAGCTCACTAAAAAGCAAAACAAAAAAACAGACCAGCACAGAACTATTGGCTGGCCAGCAAAAGTAATTTTCTGGCACCTATTCTAATGTTCATGAGAACAGAATATCAGACAAGATAGGCCTTTCTTAGGTTCTTAATGGCAGGGGTGGGCTACAGGAGTGTGGGCAGACATTCCTATCTCAGTTGTAAAGTCCACCATGCTTTATCAAAACACAGGTGGGTGCTGCAGGCCATTTTGTGCAATTAACATGGAGTAACAACCCCAAGAGATCTTTGGAGGGGGCTATATTCCCAAACAATATATTTTGATGAGCCACATAAATAAGAATAGTATCAATATCATGGCATCTTCTAAGAATGGGATAAAATGCAACAGAAGAAGGGGGGAAAGCTCCACAGATGTCAAGGAGCAGGCTTTGCACAGCGAATTACAAGTATGAAATGCAAAGGGAACAAATGTGACATGCTGTTGGCTGAAAATAACAATAGAGACAGAGAACAAAGGACATGAGAGAACTGTGGGGAGGAACAAACAGCAGAAAGGAGGGGAATGCAATCCTTGATATGGCAAAAGACATTATTTTCTCTCCTTATTGCTGTATTAGGATTATAAAAGTGAAATTAAATGTTAAAGCTCTTCTTTAAAAGCCCCAAACTGTATCAATAAATTCCATCTTTCTATTGTTTTCCCAGCATTTAGCTTTGCAGGGGATGCGTTTTGATTAAGATAGCTGATAAAGGGACTGGAATTGCTATTCAAGATAATGAGGTTTATGTGGGAAAAAAGAGCAGGGAAGACAGCTAAAAGATAGGAACTGATACACTCCCTTAATAAATATTCTAAAAGATACTGACCTGCATAGGATAAATTCTAGGGATAAGCAACTTTCCTCCAATTCATGACCTAGATCCCACTCCCTCTTGAATATTGAGTTAATGAGGAGAATAATAATTTCTGAAATAAACTCTGGAACCGGAACCTGCAGTTTGCTTGCATCACAGCTTTCAGGTTCTTCAGTTTATTTGCATCTCACCAGGGCATGGGCATGGACGGCAGTCTGAGGTGAGCCAGAAGATGAGAACCTGGAACCGATGGACCAATTAGTAGTCAAGGCTCAGGAGTGGGGAAGTGTTTTCAGCCTGGGGACTAAATATAAAGAAACCCTGACAGTTCAGTACACTTTTGCAGAAATCATAATAATATAGATTCTATGAAGGGGATGATGATAAGATAGAGTTATGTGCTATGCAGCACACTATTTTTATTTATAAAACACAGAAACCATGCAACATCAAAATAGCCTCATTTTGTAGCCCCTCTTAGAACCCTCCTGTGGTAGGTTAAATGCTCAAACAAGGCAATGCCTGAACTGCTGTGATCAAGCTCTCCTGGTCAAGAAACATATGGAGTGCTGCAGGTTTCCTACCCCTGATTTATACTGACTGATAAACTGAATAAGTTTATCAATACACACTTTTTATCTATACATAGTTCATATTTTATTATTTTGTTATTATTTGATCTTGTGACGGTAAAGCTGTTTTATTTTATTTTACGAACTGCTAAGAATTACTACTGACAATAGGATTAATTCATCCCCAGATAAGGAAAGGAATATATTATATGTTAACAAAACCAGGCCACAGCAAAATGGGAATGGTTAATGAGAAATAATTAAGAAACTGTAGCAGTAAATAAGTATAAGTAATAATATGAAGGCGAGACACTGAATCACAGCAAACTAATGATGATTTTGGGGTAACTGACAAAAGCTTCGTTCGGATTCTCCTGTACTGTACTACAATTACCGTTGTACAAAACCCGCACCAATGCCAGGTATTGAAGTGGATGAATCAGCTACAAGTGGTCTATAATCAGATATTGGCAGTCTAGGACTTCCTAAAGTCTGGCACTATACAGTGATAACGCCTGCAAAACTAAAATTCATGGTAATTCCCACGTTTCAATGTTGATTGTAGAGAAACCCAAGACAGTGTCTATTTAGATATAGATGGATGATAGATGGATAGATGATAGAGATAGATAGATGATAGATAGATAGATAGATAGATAGATAGATAGATAGATAGATCACTGACCACAAAGGTACTGTTTATGATATACTCCTTGTCTAATTGAATAGTGAATAGTGTCACTAAATTTCATGACTGGGGAATCAAATTATCACTCAGTTATGAGGGAGGTCCATCGGCTGGATTCTGGCATGTAAAGTTTTTGCCTGAAATTCATAAATCAACTATATTCCTTTAAATAATAGTTATAAATAGTGTCAGCACAAGACTTATAAATAGTTTGCGATAAAATTAAATGATTAATACCAGATGAATCTCATAAAACCTTCTCAGTTGTGTGCTGTCATAAGTGCAGGCTGGATATGGCATTAATTGGTGTCATTTTCATAAAAATGTCTTTATGCTTTGGTTGATCTCTGTGCTTGTTTGCTCAATATCAGTGAAAATCTTCACAGCTATAATTGAGACTGACAGGTTGCTCTGATATAAAGAGATAAATGCCTAGATCTCTTTGCTTCTCTCAAGGATCTCTCTGCATCTGCAGGGCATCTACTTAAATTGTTGTTGGCATGCCAGGTTTTCCTATCCAGTACAATAAAACAAATGTGAACCAAAAACTCAATCTCTTGTACGTTTTCCTTTAGTTTCAAGAGTACTTTGATTCCTGTCCCAACAATAAATGGGGTTTCTTCCTTTTGTAACTGATCATATTGCCTTGAAAGAACTAGCTGTAGAATATTTGAAAAAGGGAAACCCTCTACAACCTCCATATTTCTCCCCAGCATTAATGCATTGGTAACTTGTTTTGATCTCAGCATCCATGGGTAGGAGATAGCAGATCCAATATCAACAGGAAGGTATGCTCTGAACATATAAACCAGTATAAATTACTGATGCCATGCAAGCCAGCTCCCAAAGAATGAGTGTCACAACTGTAGAATATCATAACTTGACATTAACTTGCCTCTTCACACTCCAGAATGAAGACACTAGTCAAAGTGTGCATAAATTGAGTTATGGGGGGAATTAGCAACATATTGGTACCTTAGTCCAGCCAGATCTGGCTTTGTGCCTCCCCTCTATATTTAAATGGAACAACTCCTCAGTAACTTTAAAACTACTTCTGTTATCTTCTACTGGCCGTCTGCCTTGTTATAGCCTGGGGATGGAAAGATGGTTCAAATTTCACAAACAATAATGGCTCAAAAAGTTGTACATATTGCAGACATGGAAAAACTTACTCAGCATCTGTGTGTGATGAGGAGAACTGCTGAGCCTGGGAATTATATGGTCATTTGGTGGGCCTTTATGACGTGTCTTAATAACCTCTAAAGTTACATGGCTAGGTGCACAATAAGATGTTGTATCAACACACTCCTTTGCCTTCCTTCTGAAGTGTGGGGCAGGCACAGTCATTTGTGCATTTCAGATCCTGAATGGTGGGACTGGGCAAGGAAGTGGGCACTCCTTCAAGTAGGCTGGGTCTGCTAATGCCAGTGCATGCAACAGCATGTCCTTGAAGATGGAGGTGGGTCTGCCTAGTCAGCTCGCTATCTGATCCAGGTGCAGGCACCTTCCCAGTAGAAAGCAGGGTAGGGGCTGTTTTAGATGGCTCTCCCTCCTCTGCTAGAATGTCTGGACCAAGCAAGGTTGGAATCCATCCAAGCAAACTACTCAGCCCCTCTATTGAGAACATCAGTCTCAGTATTGCTTGGTCCCTCCCCATCAACCAACTCAACACCGTTTCCCCATTTCTCCTCCCGCTCTGACCAGACCTGAAATGATGTCTCTACAGGGCTCATGACACAGGCAAATGGTTGATGACATTGAGCATGCCTCAGAGCCCAGTGCCAACTGCCAACTAAAGCGCTCTTTTCAATTGACACACCGACCCAACCAAAGCACAACAGGAAGTAGGAATAAGATTTCAACCTTAGTTATATATATATATATCTCTTTGTGCATACTTCTTACACCTAAAAACAGAGGAAAGGAAACATAATTCCCTCTGATAAATTAAAGAAAGATAACAGTGACTAATATGACATATAGCAATAGTCCTTGGGTGTGCAAATGACTGCGCACGCACACACACACGCACACACACACACACACACACACACGGCAGAGGCAGAGGCAAAGCTAGTAATATTCACTTCATCAAAATGTAGTAAGTATATTTAAGCCGAGACTCAATGGAAAGGTTGTCTATATTAAAATTCCACTGATGCATCTCTAACATCTAATCAACTTGGAAAGTGTAAGGCCAGTAAAATGTTTGATTCTGGGCCTTGCCAATGATGTCATTGCTCATGCTCAACAATGATGGGCTCATTCTCTTTCCAGGGCCTGGTGTTGAATTTATATGTTATTGTAGTGCTCTGGTCCAGGAAATACTAATGCATTCAGTTTCTCATATTTGTCATACTGAAGGGCACAAAATGTGAACACTTATTATTAATTAAAAAATTGATGCTTACTGTTAGGAAATTGGAACATTTAGTAGTGTGTTGCTCTTCAAGTTTCAAATCTAACTTGTATGAGCAGCAGCTTAAAATTTCCTATCCCCAGACCACCCCAAGTTGTCCTCATATGAATTTCTTCTCTCTGTTTCCCCATTATGCTGTTTTCTAGCCTAGCTAGGATGATGCAGACAACTCTGCCACATAGCCTGATAACAGGACTCTATCTGTCCATCATCTATCTATCTAAATTACATTATGCCAGGAACAATCTGAAACTTGAGAGTTAGTAGCCACTGATAACTTATCATTCATGAATTTGTCTACTCTTTTAAACCATTCAGTGCATTAGACTGAGGGGCTGGATATGTATTTGAAAGAGCCTTATTGTTGAGATGAGCCCAAATGGATGTACTGAAGGCACCGGAATGAAATTCACGGCATGTAATGAATGCCCTGAAGGAAAATATTATGAAAATGATATATAGGTGGTACATGACCCCAGTCAAGCTTGCAAAAATATATCACCTGTCTGATAATAAATGTTGGAAATGTAAGGAGGCTGAAGGGACATTCTTTCACCTCTGGTGGACTTGTCCAAAAGTGAGGGCCTTCTGGGAAATGATCTACAATGAGTTAAAAAAGGTATTTAAATATACCTTTGTTAAGAAACCAGAGGCCTTCCTCTTGGGCATTGTCGGCCAGAAAGTGTTAAAGAAGGACAGAACTTTTTTTATGTATGCGACTACAGCAGCAAGAATACTTATTGCAAAGCACTGGAAGACACAAGATTTGCCCACACTGAAAGAGTGGCAGACGCAACTGATGGACTATATGGAACTGGCTGAAATGACTGGCAGAATCCGAGATTTGGGAGAAGAAGCAATGGAAGAGGACTGGAAAAAATTTAAGGACTATTTACAAAAACAATATAAGTTATATGAATGTTAAGAACTTGCACGATCCAGAAAACTTTGGCTCCAGCAATTAGATTTTGTGAAATAGAAAATTAAGTTATAAGTAAGAAAAGGTCGAAATTTAAAGTAATATTATGTTTAATTTAAGGTACAAGTAATTGATAAAAACTACTTTAAATTTAGAAGTATAACATCTGAAAAGTACAAAATAAGGTAAGAAACAAGGTAATAATTTGCTGATATTCTTATTATAAAGAACGCAGGGTAAGGGAGATGTGAGGAAGTCCAGTTAGTCATATAAAAAATGTTTTGAATGGTTGGGTTTTTTTTATTTCTTTTTTATTTCTTCTTTTCTATATTGTTTGTTGGTGTAATTGTTTTGGTTTTCTTGTTTGTTATTTCTTTGGTGAAGGGATCTTGTGTGTACATTTCTTACTTTGTACTTGAAAACTTAATAAAATATTTTATAAAAAAACAAAAAACAAATGGATGTACTGAAGGAAGTCCTTAGTAACGATCAAATGTAGTTGCCAGTGTTGGTTACAAGTTTCAGAGGATGGCCTTGGAATGATCTTGCAAGCACGGAAGGAAGTGCTTTCTATTCTTACACCACTAATGAAAGCCATTGGGGTTCTACCTATTTATTTTGGAAGTCGCCCTGAGTTCTACTGTATTAGTTATTTGTCATAATACAAATGTGGTTCCCCACTGATACCTACAGCTTGTTGTTAGAAATGAAGTGATATGATAATTAGCAATTTGAGCTCATAAATCCATCTGTTTTTTTCATGAAGTCTTTCATCTCTCTCTCCCTTTCTCTTTCTCTTTCTTTCTCTTTGGTACTTTTTTTTTTGTACATCATCCAAATTGTGCCTATGCAGGGAGTTGAAATGTTTCCTGCCATACCCTTTCTTATGTATGCCAAATTTTGTTACAAATGTGTACAAGCCTTTTTCAGAAAACATGTCATATTGTTGCCAAATAAGCTCTTCACTCAGATTCAGTATTCCAAAAGATGCCTGCGTTCTGTTTCCAATAGCCCACTAATAATTCAGCTTAGGCTCTTTATACTTGAGGGACTTCTGTGCCTATGGGGAATGCAGATAAAGCAAAGGCTAGCACAAATGATGTATGTGATTTAAGGATTGAGATGCTGGAAGGTTAAACAATCCAGCTGTGAACATTCACACTCAGTACTTCATGCATTTAAAATTTCCACAGCATTGTACCTGGAAAAAGACCAGCATGCACATTTATAAATGACCTTTGGGTATTAAAATTCAAGGAAAGCCTGGGAAATTTTTTATGTTCCTCTCAAAGCGTGAAGAAACAGGAACCTCTTTGTAACTAAGAATGGCCCTAGTAGTTTAATTCTGTCCTGTTTCAGCTTCACTGGTGCTCAACATTCTGTCCCATCTTGTGTAGGTTTTTTAAAAGAATGTACAAAAAGTCAGCATTTAAATTTTAGGCACTTTGTAGACATTTTCAGCATAGCTGAAATTCATTTTCAACATAATATGTAATTTATTTTTCTACACAATTTTTTGCACACTGAAAGTGCATTGCAGACTTCAAAGTGTGTAATACAACAGGGAACTGGATTTTGATCCACAAGTTCACAAGCTTCTGATAAGGTTGGTCCACTACTCTACCCCAAGAAGAACCCGCACACACGAAAGTAACCCACTACAGAAAGAACCTCAGCCATCCCACATCTAAGAAGCAAGATAGCTGTGGAAATAAACTGGATTGATTGACTTTAACTACATATAACTTGCTTGATTCCACAGACACTATCTGAGTTGACATTTCCTGTTCTGTTTTTCATGAGATAAAAATGCTGCTGCTTTTCACCTCAATTGCTTTTTGTCTCCCAAAGAACCTGAACTAAAATGGCTTCTGGTCTATATTTAAGAGTGGCACAAATCTTATCTATCTTATCCTTATCACACAACCACCAGCAGCTGACTAAACCTCAGGGATTCGTACCCTTTGAAAGAGTTTTTTGGAACTTTTTCAGTGTACTGTTCAGCTCTATACAAAAGTGCCCCCATCAGCCTATTTCTTCTCCATATCACTTTTGCATGTAATATAGTTCAGCATTTACTATTTCCACTTTAATCTGCAAACCTCTGTATTCGAATTTGGATTTAAATTCATATTCAATATGCATTTTCAAACAGCATTCCTACATACATTTTTCCAAGTACACATTTTAAAATGCATTGTGAGATATTAACTGTGCCACTGCATTCACGAAGTGTGGAACCTGGCAGATAACGTAAGTTCCCACTTGCATATTAGTCTTGGAGGTCTATATCGGGTCAATTTATATCAGAATGTGCAGAGATATAATTCCTCAAGCATGCTTAGTAGATCACAGATAAATGGATTAAATTGCCTCACTGACAACAATTGGAGTAATTGTCCTTCTGAATATCTGCTAGCCTGAGCTTTGAAATATGCAGCAAAGGCTTTGCTCACAGTCAAGCCTACAATTGTGGCTTCTGGTACAAGCATGCAACACATGCCCTTCTCAGTCACAGCACCTCCATTGTGGAACTACCGGTACATACCACTGGAGATATGCGCCTCCAACTCACTGACAGCTTTCAGGCATCTACTGAAGATTCATATTCTCTGACAGGCATTTGGGGATGTGACCTTATGAATCTGCTGCAGGAATTTGTATTTTGTTAAGAGCATTTTTCGTGATTTTATGGTTTGTCTGTTTGCTTGTTTGTTTTTGATGCCATGCAGAATGTACTTTTGATTGGACTGTTTTGTACAAGGTTGAAGGCTGGTGGAAAAAAACATGTAAGGAATGAATGGCATACTCTACGTACACATTCCATGCAATCCACTCTACACTTATTCACACACAGCCAATTTGTTTGCCATCTCATATCTGCTTCTAGAGTTGCAATTTACAATAAAGCCAGCACATGAGTGGGGAAAGCAAACTAAGCTATGTACCCTTTGTTATCCTTGTTGCCCTCCATAAGTTGGAGCTCAAACCTCTGAAGGAGGGAGCTTCCAATATGCATGGAGGCACCCTGCACAATTTAGAATCCTAGGAACACAGACAGCTCCCTTCTTCCAAAGTTCACCCTCATGGAAGAGGGGACAGGGGTATCAGGAATGTGTGTTTGTGAATACATGAAGGCACATTCTTGCCAAATGAACCTGTATCATTTTATTTATTTATTTTGCTATCATTGTCATCCTCAATAATATTTCTTTAGGTGACTAGAAAAGAAGAACTGGAGTCCAGCAGCTTCTGGTTCTGTTTCCATGGCAGAACACTTCCTTCCACCGTGTTCCTCCTCAGGAAATCCCATTCATGCTAAGTTTTGCTTATGTTCCTAAGAAAAATAACCCCAACTGGTTTGAACTGATGAGGTAACAGAAGGAGCTTGTAGAATTGCAGAAAGGGCAAAGGAATAAGGAGTCTGATGTGACTTACATCCTCAAATTCTCCCTTCCTGGTTAAAAACCCAAGCAAGTAGACATTACTTTGTGACTGTTTAGGGGCCAATAGGTGCCATATAGATGTTCTCATAAGCAATATAAAACAGCTGTTGATTTTACTGTGCACTAATTTAGGGATCTCTCACACCCTTCTTTCTGAACATGTGAAAAGAAGCAAACAGTTTCAGTCATATCAATTACCTCATTAACTGAACATTGCTTAAAAATTAATATTCATTTTACTCCTATGCACAAATGAGTCAAATCAAAGTAACTTGGGAAATAACAGTATAAAGGCACATCAATATTGATTTTACAAGAAACGCGTGACTGGTTCAATTAACCAACCACAACAGTTTCATCAATTCAGCACAGATTACTAGATTTTCATTTAATATTCAAGGGAATTGAACATTTATTTTCTTCTTTTAAAAAATTAATTATCCTAATGCAGCAGCTACAATAACCTTTTTATCCATATCCGGGGGGGGGGGGCACAGTTCTGCTTAGAATTAAATACAGGTTTTTGGTCAAACAGCCAATCACATAGAGGACTAATGCACACCTCCAACACAAGGAAATTTAATTCTACACACTTTCCCTTCACATGGTTGATGACACTTGTCAGCAGAGATAGGTGGTACAGTTCAACCATCGCAGTATCGACACCATACATTTAAAGCACTATGGTACCACTTTAAACAGGCATGATTGCCCACCAAAGAATTCTGGGAGCTGTAAGTAGATAAGGGTGCCAAGAGTTGTTAGTAGAGCCCTATCCCCACGCCTGAGTTACAACGGGAAGAGGGATTGATTGTTACATGTCTCTGGGTATAATCTTGCCAACACTTTCCAGTGTGCAAGCCCTGCCTATTTTAGGTTGTTGTCTGGATGCAGTTTCTCAATGTCAATCAAAATGTGATTTGAAGAAACTCAGATGCACATTCATTAACTCACCATACCACACAGACAACCCTGCTTGTTCATTGTGCTTCAACAATTTCTGGAGTCAACCTGCCTATCTGATAGAGTGGCCACCTACACCTTGTCAAAAGAGAAGAAAGACGTCAGCAAAAAGAGGATGTAGATTTGCATACACACAGGGACAAATAATTGCTATAATTTAAATAGAAATGCAATGCATAGTGGGGAAGACTTCGAGGTTGCTGGTGCACCTTATTATGTTTTTTTATTATTATTTCAAAAAATCTTTAAATCCTACATGTTCCAGACAACCCTTCAAATAAAGGTGTGTTTTCTTTAAGCAGTTCAGCTTTCATTCATCCTTAGTCAAAGGAGATTTCCTGCAAAAGTATATGACTCGGATCACACAGAGATGAAATCCAGACCACAATCAGCAAAGTGTTTATGTTTTCTGTCAGCTACTGCCATAAGCAGATGACACTTTGTACAATGGGCAGATATGGCTCACAGAGAAGTGACAAGATTTTACTACATTTTGGAAGGAAAGCTGTGCATGAGTCGCTGTGCCATGCAGTCAATGAAAAAGAATGGAGGCCGCTGAGGTGATAACAGTGTCAGATGTGAGGGAATGAAAGTTTCGAGGTCAGAATCTCCTTCACACTCCCCATTATATAAGTGGACCCTTTGCACAAATTTCCATGTCTTCATCTCAATTGGCTGGCAGGACAAGAAAGCACTTTAAAAACCACGTTGTTTCTTACTCTCTAGGCAGAAAGCATTAATCAGTGTGATGAACTGATTAACACCTGCACTCTGAATCTTTGATTAATAATTTAATCAGGGTTGCACCCTGCAAAAGGGTATTCAGTATCAGTGGCAGCCTTTGTAAACAATCAATGTGTACCTCTTTATGCAGACAATGCTGTTAAAGTGTTTGTCCCCAACAGCAAATTATGCATCTATGCTACTTAGTTAAGACTGAGAACCACTAACCACAATCAAATGGCCTCCACTGAGCACCTGTGTTGAGGCACTGTGGTTTTTTTTATTCTGTTAATTCATCCATTGATTAAAAGCAATACAGTTAATTGATTCAAAGAACTCTAATCACTTGGCAGCCCTATCCCTACTCCCTCTTTTCTCCAAGGAATGTAACAAATTTTCATGACCGAGAAAGCCTTTAATGTCTGTGAGTGAGATCTTGGCACCGTGCAAGGCCACGGGAGGATTGGCACACCAGGACATCATGTCCATACTCCATGGCCCTGGAACAAGCTGAAAGAAATATTATTTGAATAATGCAAGAGCCTTGCATTTTTAGACCCTATACGTACATCCTGTATAGTTCAGAAGAGATCTTTGTGGTGACACAGCCACACATAAAAGGCATTTCACCTTTGCTGGAATTATATTTTTCACTAAAGAAAAATGTGAAGTGGTCCCATGAGGCTATCCTGAGAACAATAAATACTTTCCTCCCATGTAGGTGCAACAAGAGTGCCGGATTTTTAGATCTCTCGTGACACATACACTCCTTTTCTCGTGCCCAGTATAATCTCTGCAACAAGAGATTTCAATAACAGCCAAGAGAAACATGTGATATGTTACCCCATTTTATATTATTAATTATACTTAAGAACAGAAATTTGCATTTACAATTTCTGGAGTTAAACATCTCCATGACTTTTATATATGTAATTACATTGTTTTCAAAAGTGAATGGTGGACCAAGTAGGAAGAAATGGTTGATATAGAAACCAGAAGATTGGCTTTCCCAAAAGCCTTTCCTATCTAAGTCTTTTAGAGGTATCCATATTCTTTGACAAAACTGTGCTGAACTGCTCAGTTGAATAACCCTTTTGTTTTGATTTAAACATAAAAGGAGCAGGTTGTTTATTTTAGGTGGGATTCACCTAATGAATGCCATCAACTGAAGCTTCTGTTTGTGTAACAGGGTTTTCCTCCTCCCCCTCCCCCTGTTCCCCCTGAAATTTACTCAGGGACATCTAGAGAGAAATTTTGTATTGATGTATTTCCTAATATTTGTATCTCACTTTTCTTTCATCATGGAATCCAAGGCAGTATACATGTGGTTTCTGGAAGGTTACGCATCCCTGAGACCCAGACCTGTTTAGCTTCAACAAACTGACTGCCTCACATGCCTCCAAACCAAACAGCTTATGGGGTTGGGTGTTTTTTGCCATACACTTTATCTAAGATAAATACATGCATAGCAGCCATGATAAGCGTCCTCTGCTTGAAGGGCTGTTTGACCATGTCCAGCAAAGAGAAAGAAGACTTAGGAAGGAAGAAAAGTTGCCTGTCAAGGGTTAGAGCCTGGAAAGCAGACAAATAATCTGGTCAGCGTTTGCCTAAATATGGTGATATGCATTTCTCTTCATAAATAATTGATATAATTTGAATTTGCATCTGGACCTATACATTAGCATGTACACATTTTATATGTGTACTTTTCTCTCTCCTCTTTTTTAGTGATGTGTAAGTGGCCATCATGAAAGAGGCCAGTCATTTCCACATTCTCACTTCCTTACTTTTCCTTTGTTCTGCCTTCCACTGAATGCAGGATGAGTATCCTCGAGGTTAGGCCAGGTTGCCTGTCCTTTGTTAAGTGTGGTTCACATACTTCTCTCCCCACCCTCATTACTTAGGAAGACTTATTGCATCCATATTTGAGAACCCCTGACCTAATTAGAATAATTAAGGATTATGAGCTCAGTTCTACCACTGTTTGTCAAGCAATTTTGCCTCTTTAAGCAATTGTGCTGAAATCAGCAGCTCGTCTTGCAGGATATTAACTGAACTTAGTAGCTAACGTGAGGACAGCTCATTATTTGCTGGTCATCTGTATTCTGCATCGAGCTATACAGAGGCAATAAAGGTAATCCCCTCCCAAGAGATCCAAACTACTACAGAACTGCAATACATTAGATATCAGTGCCAGTCTAGTTCAAAACATATTTACTGCAGCTCTGGCCGACATCTCATTTAATTAGATTGTGTCATGTAGAATTGATCGGTTTGGCAAGTGCAGAGCAATGCAAAAGTGCATAATACTGTAAGAAAATTGTACTCACAGATCACATTAACCTTTTTCATGTTCAACTAATAAATAGGGTTATTTTCTCAGCTGGTGAAAAGTGGCACTTAAAACATGGTTTTAACTTTCTTGCAAAGAGACTAGGTGGGGAGATCCTGTCCTCATTGTTACATACTGACAAGGAAACAAGGAAACACAATGGCTGGAAAGGTGGCCATTCAGCTTGCCAAGGAGGGCCCATAACTACCTGTTGTGGTTGTAGCTCTGTGGCACACATTCAAATGCTAGGCAAATGCTTTGCAGAGAGAAGAACCCCATGCTAAATAACTAGCATCTCATTAGAAGAAATGAGAGCAAGCTAAGAGCCCAAGAAGAGCCTTGGTGGGTCAAACCAAACACCCAATTAGTCCTGCATTAGTCACACTGGGAAACTGTGCCTCTACAAAGCCCATGTGCAGGACCTGAGTGCGATAGCACTCTCCCACTTCTGATCCTAAGCAACTAGTATTCAGATCTATTTTCTTAGACTGTGGGGTGTTCCTGCCACTAGGGGTAGACTCAAGTTTGCCAACATGGTGCCCTCCATATGTTTAATGAAGGGTAAGTGCATCAATGGTTATTGGTCACCACAGCTTTATGGGACCATCATGTTCAAAAGCAGCATGCCGCTGAGGACCAGTTGCTTGGGAGCAACAGTAGGTGAAGGCTACTTTTGCCTTCATGAAATGACCTGCCTGTGAGTTCTGAATGATCGCTGTGGAAAACTATATACAGTGGTACCTCAGGTTAAGTACTTAATTTGTTCCGGAGGTCCGTTCTTAACCTGAAACTGTTCTTAACCTGAAGCACCACTTTAGCTAATGGGGCCTCCTGCTGCCGCCACGCCGCCAGAGCACGATTTCTGTTCTTATCCTGAAGCAAAGTTCTTAACCTGAAGCACTATTTCTGGGTTAGCGGAGTCTGTAACCTGAAGTGTATGTAACCTGAAGCGTATGTAACCCGAGGTACCACTGTACTGAGTAAGATTAGCCTTTGGTTTTAATGTGTTTGGGAAGCAAACGTGTATCACATTGTCAATTAGCAATAAGGATTTTACCACACCTTCTCTTCCCTAGAGTGGGCGTAAAATAAAGCTGCCAGTGGCTACTAGTTACAATGGCTGTGTTCTACCTCCATTTCAGGGATAGTATGCCTCTGGGAATCATGTAGGGATAGTGCTGTTGTGCTCAGGAACTGCTTTCCATGGGCATATGGACTAGATGGGCCATTAGCCTGATGTTCTTATTTAGTCTTCTTCTTATGCAGTTCATCACATAGTTAAACAATGGAAGTCACTGCAACAAGATGTAATGGTAGCCACCAAGTTGGATGGCTTTAAAAGAGGATTAGACAAATTCATGAAGCATTGGCTATATATTAAGTTCCGTATTGCAGGCAGTATGCTGGGGAGCACAAGTGGGGATTTGTGTGTTCATGTGATAACATGATGCGGGATAATATGAGCCTTCTAATTGCATTTGCCCACTTTCGTTGCTCACTGTTACTTTTACCACTTCACTTCCTCTCATGACAGCATTTTGATTGAACACTCCTTTGGGCAGGGACCTGACCCACCCTTAAATAAGAAAAAACAAGAAGTCACATATAGTTATAGCACCATTGCAGCAGTGGACACAATCATCAGCATCACCATTAGTGAATCTGTCAGCCAAACTAGACATGGTGTATGTTTGCCCTTGGCATGAGGATGAGGGCAAGCTTGACTGTGCCCCTGGCATGGAGGAGAAGGGCGTTACCATTTGCCCCCACTGCTTTCCCAGTATGAATCCCCCCTGACTTTGCTTGGTATTTGCACCCAGAGGAAATATGTGTCCCGTTTGGCCCTGTGAAGGAACTATAATAGCATCATGCACTGAGGTCACAGCTCACCTTGCTGCCATGAAGATTTACAAATGGAAAGTGGATAAATTGTAAACTGAGTGCTCCTCCTGCAGACTGTAGTCGAAATCCTTCAGTTCCAGGCATTACTCTTATGTGAGATCAATGGCTATTTCCACCTGTGTTTTTTGTTGTTTTAATAGCATACATTTGTAATAACAATAATGCACAAGCACAGCATGTCCATTAATAAAAAAATGCCTGAACTTCCTCAGATCATTTGTGTTGATGACTCTGACCTTGTTCTATGAAATGACTTTCTGGAGTTGCAAAAATTTATCTCCATGCTCTCCATTTTCTTGCCAAGAAAGGCTGTTGTCATATAGCATTGGTAGCTTACAACATCTTTATATGGAGGATTCAGGCTGGAATAAAGTTAATGCCAGAAAGGGTGAGGGTGGTAATAAACTCACATCAGTGATAGGAGCATTTTTTTCCCCTTTTGCCTGCAGGGAATATTTAGATAACTTTATTTTGTGGAAAACTTGTATGGAAACCTGCTATTTTCATATACACTTAAGACTTCAGCCTGTTTTACCACCAGTCCAGTCAGGGAGCAAAAAGCAAAAAAGGATTAGAGTAAGAATTATCAAATGCAACTATAGATATTGGCTTTAGTTTTAGAACTGTAGAAATCCCAGCATTCTTGCTACTTGATGGATGTTAAAAGAACACACTTTTATAAGAAAATGCCATACCTCAACCCACCAACCCCAATATTTCTTCTGTTAAACAACAAGAACAAAACACTCTTGGTGTGTTGTACCGTATAATGTTCTAGTCTGGAACTTAATTGCAATGCCATAGGTATGAAATGACCTTCCAAGTGAGACCTACAAGGCTCTATTGTTCATGGGCTTTAAGAATGGAGGTCCCAATGGTAAGAGGGCACTGTACGTTTAATTTGGTGACCAATTAATTGGGGATTCTTTTTAGTCAATGAAAAAAATATGTCAACTTTAAAATGGTTGCAGTCCTGCTTACTAGCAACCAGTTAGCTCAAGAGATTTTGCTGCCTGAAGGGAAGGATAAGGAATGCCTACAGCCTCACACTCCAACTCCAAGTCAAGAAGGTCCTCAATGTAACTCCTCTACAATACCTGATAGCAGCAGATCAGGGATCACTGGGCAAGACATGTGACAAACACCCTGCTCCAACACCTTGCCACTGTTCACTCAGTGCTCTCCTTGGCTGCCACCCCTTCTATCCTAAGGCCCAGCATCTGCCACCTGAGGTGGAAGCTTCACTCTGCCTAATGGTAGGACTGGTACTGATTAGCAAACTCTGCAGTCATTTGCACACCCCTCACCATTTCATTTATCACCCAAAGGTTTTCCAAACTGGTGATTAGCCATGGTACCTTATCCAAGAAGGTTTCCTCAGAGGTGCATCCTGCACTGCAACTCTCCCATGAACAGTTGGTTGTGCGACTAACTTCTAGCCCTGCCAGCCTGGTGTCTTCAAAATTCTTTTAGGCTTTTATTAGGGGGAATGCTTCCTTTGGAAGACAAAGTGGTTTGCCTGCTGAGATAACAGTAACTATTAAGTGTGAGGGGAAATGCGCTTTGAAGGAAATGGAAAATATGCATTAGCAGAGACACTTTTATTTCAGCAATTAAATAAATTCTATAAATTATAGGATGGGTCTTCAACAAATCTGAAAAATGAGTCACTGGGAAAGAAAGAAAGAAAAACACACTGTACTTCTGGAAAAGCCACTGAAGCTCTTAGGACCATTTGGCTGAATCTATACGAAACCAATTTTCACTGTGATATACAGTACAATGCTAACTCAAAAGCACTCAAGATTCTTGAGATATACCATTATACCCACAAATGCATTTGGATTTCCATTTTAATGCTTAAAATAAAAATTCACAGGGTAACCTTTTATTAGAGATGGGCAGATCAGCCTATTTCAATTCCATGTCAGTTTTGCAGTGGCTCCTAAGTTTGTTCCATGCTTAAATTGTACATGTTTTATTTAGAATTTCTCTTTCCATAAAATACACATTTTTGTACACATTTCCCTCGGTAAAATTCACATTTTATGTGGATTGTTAAAATAATAACTGCACCAAAATTCAGGGAAGCATGAACTCCACCTGATAGTTGGTTTTGAGCCACATGAAAATGGCAAATTAAGCTAGTTTACTTCAAAATGTGGACCAAGCACATGTCTCGTCCATCCCTTCATTAGCACCTTCTCCACCTTCTGTTTATTAATTATCAACAGCTTGTCGTGTAAACCATCATGTTTATGTTACTTGCCTAGTGCCAAAAAGTTAGGTCAACTTATGTAAATGAGAGAATAAACGCTCGAAAAGAGCAAAAATTATTAGGAAATAATACTTTGCTGCTGTTTCCCAGGCAAACATCTTCAAAAAGATATTTCTGATCCATTGTGCCAAACAGCTTTTCTTAGGGTATATTTTTCTTAATGACAATGTCATACCCTTCAACAATCCTCCGATAAAAATAGGGAGATTCTATTCTATATCCACGTCCGTTCGTCCCACCCTGTGCCTGCTATATATGCACACTGCTGATGTAATACAGAAAAGGGGTGGGGCTAGCTGAGCTGCCCCAATGGATGTTACCAAGAGGAGTATGTAACAACACTGTATGTAACAATAGCTGAGCTGCCCCAATGGAAGTTACCAAGAGGAGTATGTAACAATTGTTACGATATAGAAGCAATGCGGCCGCGAGCTGGTTGCTTGAAAGCAAAACATAATGGGAATGCTGGGACTGTTCCGTGGGAAACAGAGGGACAGTCTATTCACAGTGCAAAGCACTGGAATTAGCTCAGAGTGTAATATGAGCTGTACAGGAAGTACAGGAGGAGTTTGTCTCTCGGCTGTTGGAGTTTGAAGAGAGCAGTCACGTTTTTCTGTAACGCTGCAAAGACAGAAATAAAGGCATGTAAATACGTTTCTGTCTATCTCTTTCCCCTGCCTGGGGGGGCAGGAAAGAGGGGGGGTGTTCTTCTCACGCTGAGAAGGATCGCCTATCGCGACCTAGCCTGTATCCTGCCGGGGAATGCAGACAGGGAGGTCAACCGGAGATCAAGCTTGATTCCCAACAACAATACTGTACTGGCAAATGTCTTGGTTATAAGTAGGAGCTTTAGATGATATATCGTAAAACCGCGAGGCTTCCACCAGTCCACCTTGGGCGTCAGAGGAGGCACCTGTGCCAGATGTTTACAAGGCAGCACTTCTGTACCAGCAATCTAGTCTCTATGGTCAGGGGCTATGCCCGCCAAAGGGCCCCTGTGCATGAAATATATTCTGCTATACCTTCATGCAGCTTCACTCTGATTTTTGAGTGTTGTAGCCAGGGCTTTTTTTCAGACGGAACTCACCGAAACGGAGTTTTGCCACCTTTTTGGTGCATTTTGGACCTCTTTGTAGTGTACCGGCAGATGTATAGTGGCACTGATTACTTCTTAATTATTTTATATGCTTTATCTGTGATGTTTTATTATGTTATTGTTATTTCTTGTTTTTAAGCCGCTTTGTGTTATATTTGGCTGAAAAGCAACATACAATACAATAAAGCAAATCAAGCTCTACATAGCGGCAATTTATTATAGCATGCAATCACTGGTGAGGGGATAATTTATGAGGTTGGGGTGAGTTTCACTGGACATTGCTGGCCTAGAGAATGCGACAAATACAGGCAGGTTTTTATTTTACATCAGCTTAAAAAAAAAATAATTCCTTTGGCCAGTGGTGAAGCTGCATACTCTGCTTCCAGGGGCAGAGGGCAGGTGGGGGTGTGGCTGGCGCCCCCTATGGGGTGTGGCGTGTGTTCTGGGGGCGTGGCACCCGGCACGTGGGGGGGGTGCGTGGCATGTGTCGGGGGGTGCCGCGATGTCACCTTACTGGAATAGTGGTGCCAGGGGCGACCCACTCCCTCCGCACCCCTGTTCCTCCACCAGGGCCTTGGGCACTCATTAGCAGTGATTGGTAATTCCTAAGATGTACCCTGCCCACTTTACCCACCCTCCAGGGGGCAGGGGGAAGAGGACTGGACTTCTCAGCAGACTAAATATCAGAGCCACAACAATTCTTATTATTTATTTACTTTTACTATACCAGATGCATTATTTTTTCCTCTACTAATTCCCCTACACTAGGGAAATGGATAGTCTTAAATAATAGATAGCATAAGATGGGAAAGAAACTAGGACTGCAACCATCAAAGATAATAAGTGTACTTTTTTCTTTTCTTTCTTTCTTTTTGCTACATGTGCATCTTTCTAAGTTCACTTTCTATTGATTGGTCTTGTTTTCATTTACACCGGTGTCCCATTTCTGCATTGCTCTGTAACCACAGAGTTTTATATCCCCTCATTTGTTATGTCTTGCACTACAACATAGTACAATGTAGATGTACTTTTAATTATGGTTGGCTTCTGCCCAACATATTTATGATATTTTTATTCAGGTCCTTAGCTCGTGTAAACATCGATTGTATATCAATGGTGTTATCCTGAAATCTATATCGATTTATAATAGATGTACATAGATTTGACACTGAAGATGTGAGAGTGGAACTCTCCTCACAGCGTAGGATATTCTCAGCTTCTACCTTCTGCATCTGTATGGACCATTTGAAAATCCTCTGCTGAAGGTTGTGGGGGGGGGGTCCTCTGAAAGCCTATGGAGGCTACCTTAGTAAGAGGGAATAAAAAAAATTAATTGTCGGGGGGACACCTCCAATCTTCTACAGGTGCAAGAACACCTCTGAATCAACCATGTGAGAAATTCAGGTGCCGGGGTCATTGGTGAAATTCCCATAGAAAACATAATACTGCATGCTTGGACATGACTTTCTCACAAAGATAATCCCTGGTGTGAGAGATATCAGCAGTTGATGGGATGGCAAACCCTCAAATAGAGAACTCTCCTCTGGCAACCCTTCAAATAGAAGACTATCTTCTATAAATTAGGATGCATGCCCACTATAAGTCTGGGGGCCCAATGAAGTAAGAATGGAGAGTACAGATGATTTCACTCCCCTCAGTTGCATGTCCCTTATCAGGAAAAGGAAAAGAAATGATACTCCCACTTTCTACACAGGCTGGTCTATCATGTCTATTCAGACTTTAATATGCAGCTGAATGGAGTGTGAGATCTAGGAATGTGATTCCCTGCACTGCGCTGAAGTAGAGAATAACTATGGCTGTGTGAAAATGGGGCTTCAACTTTGGAGTGCTTGTCTTTTGGTGTACAATCAGCACAGTTAGTTGAAGACACACAGTGTTCATTTTAAATAAGCAGATGGGAAGATATACGGTGATTCAATTCACGTTACCATCATCTACCTACTCTAAACTCATAATTACTGCAAAATACCATGTGAAATTAACACCCCACCTGCCTCATACTGATTAGTGCAAATTAAATGTAATGCTAAAAAGCCTGATGATTTAGTGCATTATATATAGTGCACAGTTTCTACTGATTGCTATGGTATTTCTGAAGTATGTTAGTGCAGTAGAAGCCTAGTTAAGCAACCACAATCTTTTTGTCCAATTCTTCCCCATGTATAATCTGACCATTTTGGAAATAAGGGATATAAAAGAACTATTAGACTTCAGTCATAAGAGGAAACACAAATGGATGTTTTTGCATTTTTATCACAAGGGCTAACTCTATATCACTAACAGATGATTTTTAAGACATACTAAAAAGTCAGCCTGAAAGTTCAGGACAAGAGAAGCAGAAATGCCCTGAAGGGGGAGACTATCAATTTCTTTCCCCCTTAATTGAATCTCCCATCTCTACAATTGGGTCATCTGAGATATAAAATTATTTCCAAAAGTCAAAAAATATTGTGTTATCTTTCATGACTTTGGAACCACAAAATTAAGAGTGATGTTAAGCGAAATGTTACTTTGCTTCTCTAAGGTAAGGTCAGCACAACTTTGAGGAGGGCAGGATGTAATGGCAACAGGGCACATAGAAAACCTCCAATTGAGGGTAAGATGTAAGCAGCTGAGGTCCTGAGCATCACCACCTTTCAGCCTCATTAGATGTTCTCTGTCCAAGCTAAAACAATGAATCTTTGCAGAACAGCGGCAAGGGTACCCTGGGGAACAATAAACAGCCAGAAGCTCTGGCTTATTACTTGAAGGTTTTGAAGTTTCCTTCCCCCCTTCCCTTTCCAAAAATAAAGATAAAAAGGCTTTCTTCTTTGTTTTAAATGCAACAATTCACCAAACAAGAACAACAGTATACAGGCAACCCCCAATTTGAATGGGGGTTGCGTTCCAGGTCATTGCACGCTTGCGTGAAACCACCTGAAATTGAAACACCCCTTTCCACCCCTGCTCCGCCCTTTCAGTGACATCTTTTGTCATTGACATTTCTGGGTCACTTCTGGATTTTGTGCTGTACGGGTGTAAGCAATGGTGCACATATCAGTCGTGTCCAAAATGAGGGTTGCCTAATAGCATGGATTCTCATTATCTAGAAAGTTGCCTAATGCTGAGTCTTATCATTAGTTCATCTAGCTCAGTACCCTGGTAGCAACTGTCCAAGATTTCAGATGGGTTTCTCCCAGCCCTATGTGATGGTGCTGATGATTGAACATGGACCCTTCTGCATGCAAAGCAGATGCTCTACCACTGAGCTATGGCCCTCCCACCCCACAAAGCCAGCTATCAGACACATTGTTTTAACCCACTATCACTATAGCTGCAGGAATGGTGGAAGGGGAGGGTGCAGTCTGCATTAAAAGCAGAACTTCCCACCTAAACCTGAATTGCAATAATGTTGAAGGGAGATAATAATATTTAAGTCTGATATTTGTTGACTAGATTACAGAAAATAAATACTTTATATTCCTAATGCATTCAAATGATAGTAATGAATCTCTGTACGCTTAAGAATCTGGTCACTATTGCTTTATTGCAGAAAAGTCATTCTCCATAGAAGAAAGTACAAAGTTTTTCAGAAATGGTCCAAAAGAAGTGGGAGGACAATGCCACACCTTATGTTGGTAAATACTGTACAGGCAGGATGGATTTCTTTTCATTATTACTGATAACAGAAAATGGGAAAACAACATGGATTAGATAGTCACAGTGGTATGTGAAGCAATAAACAAGAACACTTAAGCTTTACATTATAATTTGGAGTGTTCAAAGGCATTCATATATATATTACCCTGAGCTCCTTTGGCAATGGAAGGAGTAAATTTAACAAATTGAATCATCACTTAAGTAATGTTTACAACAATCCTGTCAGTATTATTATTTCCATACTGCAGATGTAAAGTAGAAGATGAGAGAGTGATCCATTTCAGATGTGATGACTCTGACCTGTGAGTGAGTCATTTGTCCACGATCTCTCTCATCTGATTGCTCCTTCTAGAGATCTCTAAAGCAGGAAGCTGTTGCTTAAAGACCCTACAACAAACCATTATGTGAAACCAGGATCTGATTCCGGCGTCATATTCTGCTTTGGAGGGCACAACTTAAACCATAGTTTCTTATTCAGACATCATGGAAACCATAATTTAAGAAACCAATGTAGTTTTGCTGAAGTTGGGCATGCAAGGGGAAAGGAGTGAGGAGAGAGTACACAGGCATGTGACTCATTTCCAGTTGGATAAGCTATAGTTTAACAGGTCAGGATCATGATGTTTGAACTGGGCTACTGAGACTGTAGAATACATGAGATCTGAATCAAATACTTTCTGGTTAGCAATCCATTTTCATCCACTGCACTAATTATTTACTTTAAATTTATGTAGGTTGAAATCTCAAACACAGTTCTTTTGCAATAAGACACATTGAGCACAGTGGGATTTACTTTCTCACAAACGTACACAGGAAGGGACTGCTTATCTCTTCACACAGTGAATTGTTATGAAAGTAGGAGGCAACACAGGGAGGCAATATGTTTTTAGCTCAGTTTCACACAGAGCTGGCTCAAGACATTTTTGCTTCATGGGGTGGAAGATGAGATGACACCTCTCCTCCATTCCCTATCAGATCACATTGGCAGTTGAATCTTAGTTGAACACTGGAAATGGGACTGCACCTAGCAGGCAAGATTAGTGGATTTAAGGGAAGCCATTTCACAATTACAGATCTGCCCGCTCCATACTCCTCATCTTTTGCCACTTAAGGCAGCTGCCTCACAATAGAAATGGGTCTGCTTACACATCCTTAAGATTAATTTCAGTAGGAGAGTAAAAGGAAAAGAGGTTGAGCTGAAGAATTTACAGAACATGACGGGCTTGAGAGGGAGAAAGGTGGCACCATGTGGTTGTCACAAGAGGCAGTTCCAGGAACATAGAGAGTTAAGTAGAAAATATGGAGATGTTAAAGGGTGCAGAAGACCTGGAGGAATTGAACAGGATAGCATAGCTGAAGAAGCAAAGGTGAAAGACAGGGAATGGGGTGCAGTGGAGAAGGTGGTTATGGAAATATGTAGGGGGGTCATGTAGGGTTTGAAATTAAGAACAAAAAGGTTGTGCTGGATTTGGTAGCAGACAGAAACCTGGTTTAGGGGGCTGTTATATAAAAATGATGACCTTTTCCCCAAAAAGAAAATGTTGATTTAGTCATCAAAACTATACCAGAAATAAGGAAGGAAATCATGCAATGAGATTGTGATAGATGGGCAGCAATATTCTTCCAATTTCTTCATAGCAGGCAGGCCCACAAACAATTGAAACCCTCAGCACTGACTCAACCATTGGACTAGGTGAAAAAATACTCTGCATATATGCCTGTTAATTCTGCTGCTCCTGACTTTGTTCAGCACAGCAAACTAAGAGAGACTCAGGTACAAGTTCAAAACACTACTCCGTCATGAAGCTCTCACTGGGTAACCTTGGTCAGTCACTCTCACTCAACCGGAACTGCCTCATAGGGCTGTTATGAGGACAAATTTGAGGGGGAGGGGAGTGAAGAACCAGGCATACTGCCCTGACCAATTTGGAGGAAGGCAAAAATATAAATATCAACACTTAATAAAGCCATTTCCTAATGAAAAAAAATATTTATTTGGGGGAAGGAATTTATTTTCTCTGATAATGTATTGTCATAAGCAGCTACTCTATTCACCTCTATTGCTTGTCAATTGTGCACTCGTACAATCCAACATTTCTGGTACTGTTTTACCAGATTAAACACAATATGAAGAGAGAGAGAGAAATCTAGTTCCCAGCTAACTCCTATTATGTGGGCCCCAAATTTGCATGCTTAACACTTCTCCCCCTTTCTTATCTATTTTCTTACTCTGCAACATTATAAGTAGCTTCAGGGTTTTTAAATATTTAATTCCATTGAGAACTGCTTGCATAAGTTGCATTTCTAGTTCTGTATTTTAAATACATATGTACTAGAAGGCTAAAGAAGATCCAGGATACCCAGTCAGTATTTCTGCTTTTTGAAGAAAGAAAAAAGAAAATAAATAAATACACACACCCCTTTAACATTCTTTCAACTTGTACCATAAAGGAAAGAAGACAAAAGGTTGGTTCAGCTCACTTTTGACGCTAACAGGTCCCAGTGATAAAACTATCAACCGCAATTGCATCTCAGCAATTTATTTTACAACTGACCTTGACACAGCCAACATGTTATCTGCTCTCATTGCAAAAGTGAGCAGAAAAGAAGTAGTTTCAGCGTCGGCCAAGGGGGAAAAAAGGCACCAGCCATCCCACAGAGAAATGATACATAGTATGTTGTGAATTGTGACGAAGGTATATAGAACAAGGCTGCCCGGCTGCCCTCAATTTAGGAGTTAAAAATCCACTTGCGCCATGATCCTTTTGGAGCTGTGCAGAATCCCTAAAACCCAGTCAGTACAGCCTCCTCCCTGATTTCTGAAGTACTTTGAATTGCTAAAGCAAACTCAGAATGCCTGCTGTTGTTCTATTTCAGTGTTTCCCAACCTTTTTGGGCAAAGGCACACTTGTCTGATGAAAAAAATCTCGAGGCACACCACCATTACAGCCCCGTGACGTCAGCGCGCAGCGTCACGCCGGGAGGGACGCACGAAAGTGTAAGTTTCAATTTTTCCCCTCCCCCTTGCCGGGGAACCTCCAAGCTTTGGGGGTGGGGGGGGGAGGAGGCAGCAAAGCGAGGCAGGAAGGAGAGCGCGGCTTGGCTGGGTGAGCTTTGGCAGGGAATGAGAGCCGCGAGGCGGGCGCTGTGGACGGAGGCGCTGCCCACCGAGCTCGCAGGCAGCCAGGCAGGCAGACGGCGAGAGCCCCGCGCTGGGCGGCCTCTCCTCGCCGCCGCCGCCCCGCCTCTCGCTGCCCGACTCGCCCGCCTCCCTCCAGGCAACATCTCGCGGCACACCAGGCAACATCTCGCGGCACACTAGTGTGCCGCGGAACAGTGGTTGGGAAACACTGTTCTATTTGACTTCCCTTTGCCAATGAGAAGCTGAAGGCATGTTAGACATTCTAAGGACTGTGTGCACATAGTCAGTTCCACTAATGCCTGAACAGTTCCTGTTTGTCACTATGTTTGCATCCCTGTGTTAAGCATTCTTACTCAAGACAGGAGTGATTGGTATTCTACAGACTGCTGATAATCACACAGCAAGTTTACACAAACAGGCTTCTAAACATAGCAAAATAACATGGAGTGCTGGTGAGGAACTGAAAGCCCTTATTTTATTTATCTCCTAAAATTTATACACAGCTTGATTGGTTTTTTTTAAAAAAAAACTTGAAATGCTTTACAACGAAACAATAATATTGTCAGTAAAAAAAAAACAGTTAAAAGGAACTATTTAAAATATTAAAAATAAAATAAAAGCAGCAAAAAACAAACAAAAAAGATTAAAGCACACATCACCATTCTACATTTTTGTCTAAACAAAAATGTTTTTAGCAGGTGCTGAAAAGAGCACAGTAAAGGCACCTGACGGATGCCAATAGGAAGGGAGTTACAAAGTGTAGCTAAATTGTCAGGTGGTCAGATCAAAATGATCTCAAGTATATATTTGTTATCTGTGCTTTTAAAAACCAGTTTGGGGCTATTCCACAGTATGAGAGAGCTTCCTGTTCCATCCAAAGCCTTGCTTCAGCAACAAGTTCTTCTTGAGCAGAACCCTCATTGCATTTGCTACAAGGTTTTGGGAAAACTGTAACTGAAAAGGCCGTGTGGGGGCAGGGGGAAGAGAAAGAATCTCCAGTTATGTAATAAAGTAATAAGGCAAGCCAAACCACACCCACCCTCACTGTCCATACCCTCCAACATTCCTCAGATGGAAACAGGGACATTCTATTCTGCCGCCCCCACTGCCTCCGAATCTGGGGCAAGGATGCAGACAAAGCAAGCAAGAAAGCCAGATAATTGTAGTTCTATAGGGGGTAAACTATAGTTCCCTGGATTCCTTGGAGGAAGTCATTACTGCTAAAGTGGAATAAGAAGGCTTTAAATGTATGGTGTGGGTGTGACCTAAGCAGGGGCGGAGGAAGGAGGGTGCAGTGGGTGCAGGCTGCCCTGGGTGTCACCACTGGGAGGTGACAAAATGCTAGGCGGCACTCACCGCGGGGCCTGCAGCGCGCCCGAGCCACATGTCTCTCCTGGGAGAGACGCAGTAGCTTGGGCGCACGCAGGCTCCATGCTGCCCAAAATGTCTGCCCGCTGCCTCCCCCCCCCCCAGCTGTAGGGTGGCTGAGCAGGAGGAGGCAGGCAGACTCCAGAGGCCCTGCGGGGCATCCTGCCCTTATGGGCTGCTCACGGCACCCCTGGGCTTCCTCCGCCGCTGGACCTAAGGCAGATCATACTACTTAAAGCTGCCAATGCAGATTCAAAATGTATATCATACAACTTTTCTGCCTTACTGTTCAGTTGGCACTTTCTTGTCTGGTTTCTTTCATTTTGCTAAGTACTTCATATTTATCACAAGCCCAAATGATATATGCTGGAACAAATCTGAAGCTACATGACAACACAAATTCTCAGTAGCAACATTTCATGGAAATGGGACATAGGCTCAGATGAGAAAATATGGCTCAAGAATGCAATTGCCTCATTGTTTCTGCTAAAACAAATGAAGTGCAGTTGTATTCTATTTCTGCAACTGCACTCTAAAAAATAAAAACACCATACAAGCCAATGCCTCCTGATTTAGTTTAGTTACGGAACTGAAGTCATTTATTTACCCTACTTGCTGGTGAATGGTTTTCTGCCAACACACTATACATGAACTTCAGCTGAAAGATTCCCCAGTTGCTATCCAAATGAGGAAAGAAGGATTTAATCAGTCCTGCACTCATTAAAACAAGGATTACTGCAAAATTTACTAACATAATCTGTCATTCCCAGAAAGCTTAGCTCAGACCACCACCAACACTATTTTAATTATGTTTTAGATTGATCATGTTTAGAGCTATACATTTACTAAGCTCAATTAATTTACCATTACATATTCTAGATTTTTGTGCATGCACATAATACAGTATATTTAAAATACAGGCCGATTATCAAATAAGTTTGAGGTACCACAGCATATAGTCCATCTTCTGTTTCCCAGAGACAGTGCAGGCTTTAAGTTCTTTCAATAATATGCTTTTAAAAAAAAATGAAACATACACACAGGATTTTGCAATCAGTGATCAAACTATACAACCACGGGTTTTCAGTTGCTAAGAAGGCTGGACATTTGAAGATTTTTTCAAGGGCCTAATTTGATGGGCAGGGGGTTAGAAACAGACTCCCTCAATTCAGAATTCTTGAGCCAAATACAGATTGTGCCCAGCTCAGAATGGGCTTGATACCAAGGAACCATCCAACTCCACTTGTCCATCTGGAAGCAGAAGCAGTGGGGGAAGATTAATACCTAGGAAGGGAAGGGTAATCTGTCAATTTTAGTTTCTCATTTTTCCACTGGTATGCTCAGTTCTCCACATTTCCATACCAGTTTGCAAGTTAACAAAAAGAGGCCTCATGAACATTAAAAGCATTTTACTGTGGATTTTTCCTAATGCACAATTTTTTGTGTATACAAATTTGCTTAATATATTCTTTTTTGCAAAGCAGCTTTCCCTAATGGAAAGCATTATTGCATTTTATTTTTACTAATCTATACATTTTATGCACACTTTACCCTAGTGTGTGCATTTTTGTACAGATTACTTAGCTGGAGAACCGCCTTGCAAAATTCAGAGAAGTGCAAGTTCTGAAGGGTGGCTTTGTTTCAGTTTGTGTACTTTTTCAGGAAACGTGAATTAATTAGCTTCAACTTTAAATATGAACAGAAGCAAAATTCTTCCCCATCCCTACCAGGAAACAACATTTGTGGCGGGTTTGGGTGTGTGAATGGGATGCTGCTGTTGCAGTATTATACTTAGGCATCATGGAAAACCCCGAAGGAACCCTCCCTATCATGAGTCTACTTCTGCCAAAATCTGGAAAGTTTACAGGAAAGTGATAAAAGGGAGGTGCTCGGATCTATCATGCATCCTACACAACAGGGGACCAAACTTAGGAATGTATTGAGCAGCTATGTAACTAAATAATACTCATACGGTTGCATACAGGAAGAGTTTACAGGTCCCCTGTGTTTCACTTGATGAAGTTCTTCTCTGTGTGAAACTGAACTCATTAATGAAGTTTCCCCTGTAACAGTAGATGGCAGGAGTCATGAGAGATAAGAGCCAGCAAAATAAACAAATGTAATAAATGAATAAATTCACAAAGTTGAAGCAAATACTGCGGGTCGGGTTAGCCCTATTGCAAACGAATGGCAATGCAAGAGAACAGTTCCCATGAAGTACTGTTTATCTCTGAGAATGGAAGAAATAATGAAGTCAGGTAATTTGGACTTAATGATCTTACCGGGAGAGGGGCTCTGTAACTGTAACATATATTATTACCTGCAAGCCCTGCTGGGTTTAGGGAATCCTCCTGCACATTCCGCTGAATGGAGCCCTGGACTCCCATCACATAGTCCTGCACTACCAGGAATGGAATGGATGCCTTCAGCTTCTTATATCTTAGTCTTCAAAAGAATGTTTCTAACAGGTGGCTTTTCATAGATGCAGGAGATGCTTTAACAGGATCATCCGGTTACTAGATAATAGCACAGTGTTTGTAATGCTGAGTTTTACTCTTGAACTGCAAAGGAAATAGTGTGGTTTTTACCTTGTTATTCAACTCTCTCCCCTCCATTCTCACACCCCAGTAACAACTGATTCTTTTAGTAGAATCAGTGCACAATCAAATACTTGAAAAGGTGTATTATTAAAAAGACAAAGCAGGTTTGACTTTCTATCATCCATTGTTGTAACGGATCATTATAACTTTGATGTTCTTATTTTTATTATGTATCTTGTGGTTTTTATGTTGTGAACCACCTAATAATAATAATAATAATAATAATAATAATAATTTATTATTTATACCCCACCCATCTGGCTGAGAACTATGGTGGAGGGTGGAATACAAATTTAACAACAACTGTCCCTCTATCAATTATTTCCAATCACAAAGGCGGGGGCCGCACAAGGTAATCCACACCCAATGCATCTTTGTTGCATGTTACTGTAAGCACCCATTCCACCATGTAAGAGGATTGATACCCTAATGAATGTATATGGAAGCCAACACTTCAGCTTCAATCAACTGTCACCAACTCTCATCCTATGTATCACAAATTACCATGTCTGGTAATTCAAGATATCAGGGAATGGAAAGGGCTATGGGAAGTGGTCAGGGAGCAGGGATAGGAAGAAAGAAACACAGCTCGTTTACTTCTGTCGACACATCCCTATTGTCCCTACTTTCCAATTAGACTCTGGCCTCCCCATTTTCAGTAAACATAGTGTGGGAAAACTGTGTGTGAAACAGAATCTCCTAGTTGAAAAGTAATAATCTACAGGGGAAAAGAAATAGCAAAATTACTACATAGATATTGACAAACTAATTAATAGATTCATAATTTATGTACACACACCATATGATTAGTATCAGCAAAAAGACATTACACTTTTAGAGTGGAAAGTATTTTGCATTGTGAACCATTATAATTACAGTAATTTGTATGAGGAGATTATGAAGCATGATGGTTTAAATCAGCATCCCCCCAAAATATGCTGCCATATCAGGTTCACTCATACTTTTACTTAAAAGCCTTCTCTAACAGCACTAAAACATATTACCTATTTTTGTAGGGAATAAAACATTTTAGGGGAATGCTGGCAAATTAATGCAAAATGCTTAGCAATTAAGCTAGAACATGAAGTATACTCGAAGCTGAACTGTTGCATTTTGTCCACTAGCATGACACAGTTGCACCAAAATTCAATGCAAAGGAAAATGTGGATAATTCCTGTACTTGGTTTTTTGCATGATGCATTATTCACTCTCACTTTTCTCTTTGCAACTTTTGATAAATGGAGAATGTAAGCTTCTGAATAATTTAGGCTCTCCTGTAAGGGTCTGGAATAACAAATTTGTACTCAAGTAAGCTGATCCTCTGTGTCCTTTAGAAGTGAAACCAAAAAAAGAAAGAAGGCCAATGTATTTCTTATGGCTTTCCAGAAAACCATTCAGTGCTAAAAATGGGGCGGGTGACAGGGAGATTGACAGGCCCTCAATGAAATCCACCAAGTCCACCACCTGGCTCCCTGCAATTTAAGCCAAATCATGACTTCTGTGGTTTTCAGAAACATTCTATGAAAGGGTCTACAAATGGTAAGTGAACTAGTTGCCCTGGTAACTTGAGCAGTGAAATAGTCCACCAAAGGCGACAAGGAAGTTTTACGTGATTCCAGAAAAAGCTTTCAGAAATTGTAGCAATTAGGGGCTCATGTAGTGATCCTACACATCTTTATTTGGAAATAAGTGTAAGAAAGTATGTCTAAATCGGCAGCCTTACGTGTATTCTAATGTGATCGTTAAAAAACAAACAAACAAAAAACCATTACCTTTTAGAAGAAAATCTGTAGCAAAGTGGCGTGAATAAATGCATATGAAGATATTTCTTATGGTTTCTTACTAATATAGTTATTAGATTGTTTCATCAGGCAGGCATGTTATAAACTACTAGTGCACTAGAAACTTGGGTGGGGACTCCACTGTGTGGAAGCATATCCTATCTTCAAGTTCTATGGCTATGAAGGGCCACAGATATTTAAAAAGGGCAGCATCTTTAGTCCCTCCATTGTGTGGCTCATGCCAGTTTCCCTGCATTCTAGTGTAAATTACACACTGTGGGGAGACGTTTTCTGTGTTTGGAAAAGGAATAACTGTCTGCAAGATCATGAAACGTCAGAAGGTTGCCTCTGCCTGGTTGTCCAACCTCACCCCATACTCCTCACCAGTCTTGCCACAGTTCACATCATTCAGCAGCAGCTCACATCAGTCCCATGATGCACACATTTTTCTGGACCCAACCGCCGTATTCTTTAGCTGACCTGGCTAAGTTGGGTCCAGTATCTTAAAAGCAGTGTATCTCCAGTTGGCATGCAAACAACGTGTGTCACCACAGAATTCTGTAAAAGGAGATTCAGCAGAGGGTATCAAAGGGGAAGAAGAGAAACAACCAGAGAAAAAACCCCAGCTCTCTTTGGGACACCTGAGGTTCATCATGTACACAGAAAGGAAATGCTTATCAACACTTGACAGTAATCCAACAAAATGGTAAAACAGGTGTTTTCCTATCAAGTGGGAATATCTAAGGAGAAGCACCACCTTGGGTCTTTAGGAAGGTATGTGACTTCTTTAGAGATGTAGACAAGAGAAGGATTTCTTAAATAAGCAATAGGGAAAGATTTGGCTCTTCCATCGCAGTCCTAGTACAGGGGTAAAGGGGGGGGGGAGAGAGAGAGAGAAGTAATGGCCTGTTCACTTCTTACTAACTCTTTCACATGAAAACCATCAGTGTTTCAGAGAGACCATCCTTCCAGTAGTGATCAGCAAGAAAGGACAGGCAGGGTGGCATTGGGAGCAAGTTTATTTATCCTTTCACCTGAACATGTTTTCAAAGAACTCCACACCCTCCAACATTTCTCCTATGAAAATAGGGACACACCATTCCTTAATGATAATTTTGCCATTTATACCCCACACATCTTACTGGGTTGTCCCAGCCACTCTGGGCAGCTTCTAAAATATATAAAAACTTAACAAAATATTAGACATTTAAAAAACAAAACCTTCCCTATGCCTTCAGATGGTTTGGGGGTTGAATAACTCCATAAACTTCACCATTTCTCCAGTGAAAATAGGGACATCCTACCATACCCTCCAGCATTTCTCCAATGGAAATAGGGACATCCTAAGGAAAAGTGGGACATTCCAGGATCAAATCAGAAACCAGAACAGCTTCTCTAAATCAGGGACGTTCCTAGAAAATAGGGACACTTGGTGGGTCTGGAATTCCATACCAAGGAAATGGTAGGCTACTCTGCTCCAAACTTGGTGATTCAATGGATGAGGCAACATAACAAGGGAGCACAGCAAAATAAGAAGTGAGGCAATAGAGGAAGGAAGACTGCAGGTTTGCCCATTGTTCCCCACCCCCTTTGGCTGAACTTTTTTTAAAAAATAAATCAATATTGAGAACCTGTAAGTTTGCAGTGAAAACCAGGCATTTCTGTATTATGTCATGTAGTAAAAACCAGCAATTAGCGTAAATGAGTGCTCTTAAGTTTTCATTTATATTTTAAAAAACATGATGGAAGGGTAGGGAAGGCAACTCTGCAATTTCCCTTCAGAATCCCACCCGTCCACCCACTAGGTCATTCCCAATAGTATTTCAAATAGTAATGTTCATGTAGAATCATTTTGTTTGCAAGGCATCTGTGGAAACATAATAGCAATTGTACTTGGCTATAATTATGAAACCATAACACTTTAATAGAATGGTAATCAATATCACAGTTGGATTTCGCAACTATCTGCTTCTGAAACTAAGACAGCAATAAAAATGCAACTTCATGATAATAATACCACTGCAGCAGCATAACAATTTTAATAAAAGGTAATAAATCGCTAATCACAGCTAGATCTTCCTCTGGAATTTTAGAAATGATTAATATTTAAATTAGGAGTTTATAACAAAGCACCTTAAAATGCCACACAAATTGTTATCACATTGGGTTTGTTCCCTTGCTAGCTTACCTGAAATATCATTTCCTTCCCTACAGACCCTATTGGGTGTTAAGAATGGCAGAGGGGGGGCTCTTGGTTGTTCCACCACCTTCAAAGGATTGTGTAGGGGGTAGCCTGGGAGAGGGTATTCTTTGTGGCAGCCCCAAAGTTGTGGGACTCCATCCCCACAGAGGTGTGTCCAGTATCTTCATTATACAGTTTCCAGTGAATGCTAAAGACACACCTATTAATGCTGGGTTTTGGCACCTGGGATGTTTATATTTAGGACCCACCTTATTTCTGTGATCATAAGTTGTTTTAAACTGTTTTTTTGAATTGTGTTTTAATTATTGTAACTTGCCCTGGGATGTTAGGGTGAAGAACAAGATGGTGATGATTCCTGGCCCCTGTGAAGCTCAAAAATTTGCATATACTCAGCAACATTAGAACATAACAAAAGTCCCGTTGAATCATACCAAAGGCCAACATAGCTCAGCATCTTGTTTCCCAAGCTCTCTTGAGAACATGGGTAGGCAAACTAAGGCCCGGGGGCCGGATCTGGCCCAATCGCCTTCTAAATCCAGCCCGTAGACAGCGTGTTTTTACATGATTACAATGTATCCTTTTATTTAAAATGCATCTCTGGGTTATTTGTGGGGCATAGGAATTAGTTCATTTTTCTTCTTCAAAATATAGTCCGGCCCCCCACAAGGTCTGAGGGACAGTGGACTGGCCCCCTGCTGAAAAAGTATGCAGACCCCTGCTTGAGAAGTTGACAAGCTAGACATGAAAGCAACAACCCTCTTCCACTGTTGTCTCCCAGCAACTAGAATTTAGTGATATATTGACTCTTATCATGGAAGCAGCATATATATAATCACCATAACCAGTGGCCAATGATAGCACTCCCGATTGACGTATTTCACTTTTCTGCATTCACTTTTCAAAGACTTGAAGAAACCATCTAGCCAAAGTTATTCTGTGCTTTACTATCCCATTAAAATCCTAATGGAAACTGATTCTGATTCTAAAACAACAATAGCGTCCAGGTCAGAGCAAACATGTGCTATTTTGTCCACAAAGTATCTTGAACCTAGTTGATAGATTTCCAAGAGCTATACCCTATCATATTGACCAAACTGTAGCAAGCATCTCACCATCCATGGAAAACTCCACCATATGACATTGTGAAGACACAACAGTAGCATAGAAGCCACTGTGGGAGCAGATTATTACAGAGGCTAGGAGCTGCCTGTTTTCTAAATCTAGCCTAGTTCCAGCAAAGCTCTGAGTAAACAGCATTTCCACAGCTGCAAATCTAAATATTATTATTTATTTATGCATGCCCTGCTTTCCCCATCTAACATGGAGGCACCCAAAGTGGCTTACATCAAAAACAATAAAAGGCACTCATGATGATAGATAGATGATAGACAGAGAAATAAATAAATAGATAGATATAGATATGCCAAAATAAAACATGCTATAGATTCAAAAAAAAGATTGTACTGTGTACTGTATACTTTGAAAGAAACCCATCACCATAAATTCAGTTTTGTCTGGCAAACTGTTTTTAAAGACTCTGTTAAAAAAAAATGGAGGGCCTGAGGCAATTAAGATATCCATTTCTATGAGCTGGATAAATTAAACAGCTGGCATCCTCTACAGATTATTTCCCTTTCACTCTTGCCACTACTTATGTTTCATTTATACAAAGCACTGTGAAAGGAGAAAGCAAAAAAGAGAAAATAAAATAAAACAATTCCTATGATACCTACTAACTCAGTAAAATAAATATTAGCCTAACCAAATCTCTCTGAGACAGAGAGATTTATGAAAGAGAGCAATAAGAATATTTATAGGCAAGGAAGTCCTCGGAGCAAGGAATAGGTTTATTATGTATGTGCCTGACAGGGCGTGAATGGTGTGCTTATAAAGGGAGAACAGAGAGTGTATTATTCTGACTATTGACTATGTAAACTAATCTATATCTCACCGCACAGACCTTTGCACTACTGATGACCATTTCCGCTTGTTGCTGAAGTCTCTTGGAAATGTCACCATCTCTACAAGTCAACATGAGGTATAATTAGAACTAGGAAGATGTTCACACATTTGCACCAACTTCATCAGCCTCACTCCAGTAAATGAGCTGTGTGTGTGTGTGTGTGTGTGTGTGTGTGTGTGTGTGTGTAAAAGCAACCATGTGCTCTTCATGCAAGAAGTTCTCATTAAAATAAATAAAATGCTTCCACTTGCTGAGTTTGCAATAGCACCATCACCAGAGTGGAAACATTTATGTGGAGGCCATGTATAATTCACGAACAACAGAATGAACTACTTTGGGTCCTGCCAAAATGCAATAACATTGTCTTGTTGTAATTGGACAAAACAAGGAACACACTGTGTTCTCAGTAATTGATGGCAAGTCACATTGTAATTCTGCAGTTGGAATTCTGGGTGGTCTCAGACTCTCTTATCTCCACTCTGCCACACAGTTATATACAAAGCTTGACTATACTGTAACAGTGAGCTCAGCATTTCCTCAACATTTCTCAGCACCTACATGACCCTACTTTCCAGTTCATCTTCTCTAAAGATTTCCTTGAGGCCTGTATCCTTTTATGCTGTGTCATCATCAAGTAAATCTTCTGACTTCTCTATGGTATAAGACTCATTACAGACTGTAGCTGGACTGGTCAGTTTCTCATTTTCAGTATCACCTAGTCAACACAATGTTGGCCTTGTCAAGTATTATCACCTGAAAAGGGAAGAGACTGGGATAGCCCAAGTCACAAGATCATCTGGCTCCCTCATGTGTTTAGAATGACATAGTGTAGCAGAGAGCCTTGTGTATCCCCACACAAAAGGGAATCCTGATCTTCCAGAGTTCTCATGAGCAGGAGCCTCCATGGATACAAAAACCTTGCACTGAAGAAGTAAATGCACAGACGTTCCAGAGGTGTTCTATTATTCTGGAGTGGTTCAACAAAAGTGCTTCCTCACAGCCCCACTCTACTTTTGTGCCTTCCTTAGGAGCTTGTGTCCAAAATGCCTGAAGAGGGAGTGTGGCATTTGCCTATGTCTTTCTTCCCTAGAAACCTAGAAAATTGTCTTGTACCAAGTCAGACCATTACTCCACTGTCTGAGAAGAAATTCCTTCCTAGTCCTATTCTGGGGGTGCCAGGGACTGAACCTGGATACATCTGCATGCAAAACATATATTTTTCAACTGAGTTAAGGCCTCCCTTATTTCTTCTTCCTCACTGCATAGTGGTTCCACTACCCAGATTCTGACAGTGCACCCACAGTGTGCCAAGTGAAATGGAAAGGTTAGGAGAAACATGTTCCCTGTCATCAGTGACTTCATGAGAACTATCCAATAGATGCCAGTGACAGTTGCTCAACCATCTAACACTTAGCAATCTTTAGTTAATTGGGATGATGGCTTAGAGAAGATTTGCATATATCCAGTAAGCTTACTGTGCCATGTTCTACTTACTGAAGATGAAACCTGGATGGAAGGCCTCCTTTGCAGCAGGAGAGTTTCCACTGAACATCTATACAGTGCCAGACTGGACCACGTGTACACTAATTTTTTCAAAAAAGAGTTGGCCATGCCAAAATGATAAAGTCATCACATTGTGATGACTTTACCATCTCAAAAACCAAGTGAGAATCATAGTGTGGCTGAATCTGGTGTTATAGCAGGGTTAGGGAACCTGTGGCCCTCCAGTTGCTGTTTTTGTTACTTATTTGTTTATATAATGCCCAAGCATGCTTCTAAGTGGACTACAAAATTTTTAAAAAATGTTGCTGGACTCCTACTACCATCAGCCCCAGCCAACATGACTAATGGGTAGGAATGATGGGAGTTGTAATGTATCAACATCTGGTTCTCCACCCACATTTTATAGGATCATTCTCCATATATTTAGTCTGAAGTAAGTCCCACTGTGTTCAATGGAGCTTATTCTGAGGCACGCATAGGATTGCAGCATCGGTAAATACAAAACCAGATGTCAAGCAAGACCTCTTTAACCATGCATATAAAACTTTCACATCCCATCGTATCAACTCAAACACCGTGATTTTTATTTGTGCTAGTAATCAAGCACAGGGAAATCAAAAAGTGAAGCAGTGTGGATACGTCTCCAGTTTTATGTTCTTTTCGTTGCTGGGGGCTGGGGCTGGGGATCTCTGGTAAAGTATTTACATGAAGGATTCTACAGTAGATGATGCAGCAGAATATCAGTCACCTCAATACAGTAGGACTGAAACTTACACAGATTTTACTTATACTATTGCAGCTTCACGAGGATCACCAGTAAATAAATAATTAAGTAGAAAGTGGTCAAGGAGAAGAGAAGGCTCACAAGAGCCTTTAGAGCCCAAAAAGCAAGGCAGAGGACTTAAAATCTATTTATCCTTCTGTGAAGGATTTTCCCACCACTGACATCTTTCTACCCTGCTTACCGGGCTCTGGGAAGCTTCAGCAAGATCTTCTCACAAGAGAAGAGCCCCAATGTCACGAGATCTCAGGTGGTGGGGGCAGTTCTGGTGCACGATTTTGGCTTTCCGCACAACCCCCAGGAACCTAACCCCTGTGTAAGTTGAGGCCTCACTGTAATATTGCACATTGCATCAAACAACTAAATTGTCCCACCTTTAAATTGTTTGTTAAAATGCTTCCCTCTGGGATCTCTTACCCACATGGAAAGCCAGCCTGCATAATACAACAACCCACTTGGACACTACTTAAAATAGACTCCATATTACTACTACTCTGCACAGCAGCCACAGTGCATAGTGCCCATCCAAGCCAGGTCTGCAGCTCAGCAGTAGAGCATGTTGCAGGTTCAATTCCCAGCATTTCCAAGTAGGACTAAGAAAGACCCATCTGAAATCCTGGAGAGCTGCAGTCAATCACTATAGGCAATACAGAGGTAGATGGACCAATGACCTGATTGTGTATAAGGGAGCTTCCAATGTCCCTTTATCAAATACATTCATGTAAAACTTCAGAGTCTGCAAAGTATCATTTTTAGCATTGTCAGTTTGCATAGAACTTGCTGCTAAAGTTTCCTGATGTTCATAAAAAACCCCAATGAAATCACTGGTGGGGTAATTACCTTTTATCTAGACATGTCACAAATCCCAAAATCTCAGAATCAAATCTGCAACTTTCTCAACTCCAGCAAGATTTCCAATATTCTGACTGATGCTTCTCTCCCCAGACCCTGTCTGTGATTCTGTACCAGTCACTTTCCTGTTCCTTTCTCCTGCTGCTGTATCTTTAAAAATAAAATCAAAAGGAAACTGTACCATTTTCAAACACAAAGGGAGGGGGAAGTTGGAGAGTGTGCTGGTTTATGGAGTGTTTAAAGCCCTGGATCACCCTGAAAAGAATGAAACTGGTGAAATTTTACTCAGGAGAGCTGCTCCCTGTGTACATTGACTCATAGCTGCTCACTTTGCGGTGAAAAGTACCTTTTAATGTTTTCTACCCCATCCCAAGCCCTGCAGAGCTAAGGGAGCAGAAGAGATTCAATTCTTGCTTGCATACTTTGAGCCTAGGCTGCCCTGAGTTTCCACCTGTGATAACTCAAAGAAAGCTGAGGGGTTGTGTGAGGGCAACAGGGGCATGACTGCACATTCAGAAACATTATTAATGGGGGATGATGCAGTAAGCACAGCATGACTTATACATCCCAGGGGGAGTGTGCTAGTCTGGCAGATGGGTTTTTTCCTCCTCTTTTTGCTTGATACTGAGAATATTTGATAGAAATTACTTCAATGGATTTGTGATACTTTGCATTTTGCTGCTAAGTGCACTTGTTAAGAATTTTAAAAAATAATGCTGCATTCCCTTAAATGAATCATGTGTGTCTGAGCAACACGTTCCACAAAGCATTTGATCCTAGACAGATTTACCATAATTAGGAAGGCCTGCATGGTTGCTTTTCATTTCACTGATGGCATACTCCTTGATGAACTCACAACAATGGCCATGTCACCGACATTTTTGCTATTGCCCTTTCATGTTACTTTTAAGAGAAAGATGTTGACAGCAATAGGGTGACCTAATACAAGGAATAATGCTTCCCTTGAGACATTAATGGCTATGTAAAAGGGAGAATCCAGCACACACTCTTTTCTTAGCCTTGCATGAAAAGGTGCATCTACCAAAATTCTCTTTCTTTAAACTATTAGGAGCACAGGGGCCACATCCTCCTTTACATATGTAGTCCCAGAGTGTGTGGTCTGAAGACACATGAGGCCACCACCTTCCTGAAGCTAAGCAGATATGTATTTGGATGGGGAACTGCCTAGGAACCACATGTATGCAACCTACCTTGGTTTCCATGCTGCAAAAAAACATTAAGGATGCAAATTTAGGAAAATAAATACTAATAATAAATGAATAGTCATCAGAAATACAAAGGCAGGAAGGTGAGAATTTTCTTCTCATAGTTGTTAAAAACAAAATGCCTAACCTAAAGGGGTGCATTGGGTTTGAAGCACCCACTGTTTTTTCTTGTTCTCTCCCTCCATGTAGAAGCTGAACTCAGAGACATGAACAGATCCAGCCTGAAAGTACAACTTCTTGTATTCATTTGAGATCTTTGTTTGGATAAAGTTGGCTGAAAAATTGTGCTTACATTGGAAAGGAATGTTCTCAGTGCCACATGCAATGTATGAGAAAATAATGTCCTCGGTGGTGGGAGCTGCCTAGCCTTTTTTGTTGGAAGCATGTGTGTGTGTGTGTCATAGTTGGTGATTTGCAAGTTTCCACATACATGCACTTTCTGCTTGCTATATGCAGCTGGTAGCCAGAAGTGAAATATATTGGCCTCACTGATTGCTAAGCTCTCACCTTGCTTGGGTAAGAATTTATCATCTGAATTTCCCCTTTGGAAATTGTTCCATTGGAATAATTCCCTGCAAATTCCTGGGAAATTACAAATGGTGGAATTGTTCCTTGTGTAATCTAGTCTTTTAAAGTTCATGCAAAAGGCCAGCAACACATACTTTACTGGAAAAAGTACCACATCTGCACATTCTGCCACGTTCATAGTAGCACATTGGATAAGGCAGGTGCGGGGGGAATGGGAGAATTCACTTAGGTGCATAACACCTCAGGACATGCTATCATAAGAACTGAAGAACCGACACTGCACTCAAAGGATCAAGCAGTGCTTAGAAGATAACTCATCTCTCTCGTAATCCTTTTTTGTCACTTGCTAAGGTCTCCCCAAAGGCTGCAGATATAAACAAGCCTTCCACAGCCCACAGTTAAGGGCAGCTATCAATAAGAATGTGCTGAGCATAGAATTTACACACCACTATGGCATTAGTAAAGTGTATAACTTTTTTATTTAGCTGTAAAGATTCTGAACATTCAAAAAGGTTTCTACAGAAAAAAATTAAGGGGAAAAAAAAGAAATTAAGCAATAATTTTACTTTTAAGTGTACATTCCAAAGGCTAAATGGCTTTTGAAATGCAATAGATGGTACAGCAAACTTAGGAATATATTTTAAAAGTACCAGCAATTTTCCTTCTGTAACCTTCAGCTGAAAGCACATTATTACTATTTTATTTAATGGACTAAATGAAAAATAAATTGCAAGACTTTTTAAATGGAGGTTTAAATACACTGAATGTCACAGTTAGATATGTAGATTTTAATGACAGGTTGCTAAATTATATTGCTTTGGCAGCATACGATATGCAGAACAATTCACGGAATAATCCAGCAGCATGGTGGGACATCCATTTTTATTCCTTACAGGACCAGATGGGACACCAGGGGTCCAGTTTGTATTTTTCTCACGCAAGTCAATTAGTCAAAAATTATCACCATTTACATCCAATACATTGGCATGTAACAGTGCCCTTGTTTTAAAGGGGAAGAATATAGTGATTACTGTGAGTCCCATTGTGCCATATGCTTCTATACAAACACACCAGAGTGTGGGAAGCTGATGCCCACATTGCCAGTACAGCATCTTGCACTAATGAGCCAGTCTTGAATGTTAAGCACTGAATTAATAGTGCAGCTAAGCCAAATACCAAGCAGCAGAGTTGACACAGAATTTGGTCTAAAACAACATTTCAAGAGAATGTGGAGGTTTGTGCCACTAGAAACGCCGGAGGAATTTCAAGGAAGCAGAAAATTATTTTTTGAAGGTTTACATGGCGCTCACTAGATGCCCTTGAAGAGTCGCTGATCTGTCAGCCTGCCCCGCCTCACAAGATTGTGTGGTGAGAAATAATTAAGGTGCCCTGAGGTCCTTGGACAAAAATATTAATTTATTTGGTTTCTTTCTTGATTTTTAATATAGCATCACCATGGCACACTAGCAAAAAGAGGAAAAGCTCTTGTTCCCAAGGAGTTTACCATCTTGTTTAAGGGGAGACGCAGAGCCTAGGGCATGCTGATCAAAAGGTCAGTGGTTCGAATCCCCACGACGGGGTGAGCTTCCGTTGCTCGGTCCCTGCTCCTGCCAACCTAGCAGTTCGAAAGCACATCAAAGTACAAGTAGATAATTAGGTACCGCTCTGGCGGGAAGGTAAACAGCATTTCCGTGCGCTGCTCTGGTTCTCCAGAAGCGGCTTAGTCATGCTGGCCACATGACCCGGAAGCTGTACGCCGGCTCCCTCGGCCAATAAAACGAGATGAGCGCCACAACCCCAAAGTCATCTGCAACTGGACCTAATGGTCAGGCGTCCCTTTACCTTTTTATAAGGGGAGACAAGGAAGGGAACAAAAGGGAGGGAAGTGAAGTTGAGAATAAACAGGAACAATCCATGTTAAAAAAATTGTCCAGTAGCACCTTAGAGACCAACTAAGTTTGTTCTGGGTATAAGCTTTCGTGTACATGCATACTTCTTCAGATACACATGCACATGAAAGCTTATACCCAGAACAAACTTAGTTGGTCTCTAAGGTGCTACTGGACAATTTTTTAATTTATTTTGACTGCGTCAGACCAACACAGCTACCTACCTGAATCTAGAATCCATATTCAAGTTAGGCACACATATTTAGTCATAGCTGAAGTAGAGGATGAGGACTAAGGGGAAATACTAACTTGAATTAAGAGGGTTAGTACTGAAAATATGTTACACTGAGTACAATGGGACTCGCTCCCAATGAAACAGAACTTACCACAAAGTAAGTGTGAATAAGATTTATGGGAAGGACCATAGAGAATCTGCACTGCAAGCAGAAAATCCCAGGTTCAAGCCTTGGCATATCCAGGTAGCACAAGGAGGCATCTTGGGGAAACTTCTACCAGTCAGTCAGAGGAGGCAATACTGAGCTAGACAGAATAACAGTGTGACATAGTATAAGGCAGCTTCCAGTTGTACACCACATGACTGACAGAGTTTTCCATTTAAAGTACTCTTAGGTAGCCCCATAACATATGATTCGGTTCTAATTTGCCTAATAGCTTCTTCCACTAAAAGAAAGAAATCAATGGTTTTTGTTGCAAAAGTCCTCTTCCCTGGCAACTACATCCAACTTGTTCCTATAATGCAACTGGCAAGCCCTAATAATGTCTTTTAGATCCTAGCAACAAAAGCATCACCTCAATGAGTTTGTAGGGTAGACAGCTATAGTTACATGGACAAGAATTAACCAGGATCCCCGGTGTGACAGAAAACAAGACTTAATTGTACTGGTTGCATATAAGCTTTAGATCAAGCAGTGCTTAAAATCTTCTTCCTCTTCCTCTTCCTCTTCCTCTTCAAATGTCATTTTTCTATCCACCCATCTGTTCTCTATGCACTCAGACACCTCTTAAGATATTGGCATCAAATATGGTATGATGTTATGTGTTTCCCTTCCCTTCCCAGGTTGAATGAGTATATAATATGATGACCATTCTGCCAGTCTAGTGGTGCCATATCACTTCACCAACATCAACAATACCATCATAATCGGTGTACAGGATTTCTCAGTTAATGTAATAAGAGGATGATCTTTGCAGTCCTTCAGAACTAAACTAAGTCCATTTACTCACAGTGTATAGATGTGTTTACACAATGTATCAGATAATTAACAAAGGCACAAGTGATGTTAACAAACTGCACTATTAAGATATGCATTCCCTTGCTTATGTTTTTACAGGGACACCCCCCACATCCCCAATTTATTTTACTAGTTAATGGACACTTGGTCTGAATATCAGCAGAATAATACCTGTGAGTACTCAGACTTTCCTCTGATTTAATTTTATCTTGGAAACAGACTGGATACCAGCTGTGACCTGGAAATACCTCTAAGCTGTGCACACCTGTAGGCCTGCCAGAATTTATCAGTGCAACGTCAGTTTTCTGAGTGATGACAGACATCTACTACAAAGGTACAGCAATCCACAGGAGAGAACTTTGCATGTGCATTTTGAGACTCTTTAAATATTGCAATATTAACTTGGTATTCATTTATATTTGTTATTTTGCACATGCAAGTCAACATTTAAAAAATGTAAAGCACATACAGTGTTGTCCAGAGCACCACCACATTCAAAGCTTATCCTTTTTTCTTACACTAAAGAACAATATTCCAGATATGAAGTGTTACTTGATCTTGCTTACATCTAATAATTTCCACATGTAAAACAGGAAGATGGCAGGGCTGGGCAGGCTGAAGTCAAAACAAATATACCAAACTCTATGAAGTGAAGCAGATTAACACTTATAATGAAATGTTATGAGTAAAATAAATATTTCACCTTTCAACTGCTTTGAGCTGGATCTGTGGTCAACAAAATGGAAACTAGAAAATAAGTGGGCAATTGGCAAACAATATGTGTCATTTACAAGTAACAGAAATGTACTAGAGGAGGAGAAATTCCTTGGCCAATCAAGTTAGCATGCTTATCATTGATGAATATTAATATTTGGTGCACTAATGAGAGCACAAAAGGTGAATGCATATAGAAATCAGGGTCATTACTGCCATCTGCAAGTTGATTGTGTATACATTGGTCCAGTTGTTGTCTGAAAATCCCACCTATAGGTTTGGGGAGTTGCTGATTGTTTGTGAGCTAGGACTCCTTTGGAAGTTCATGCAAAAGGCAGGAAGCTTAAAAATAAAATAGTCACAGCAGCTTCAGTTCCTCATCCTGCTTCTGATATGTGCCTAGTCAGACAAGATGCAACAGTGACAATTTAAGATCATCCTCAGCTCTGACTGTTCCTCACTTAGAAGTTAAAACAACACAGCTAACCATCCTCTGTCATTTATCATCTTGGATACCTAACCAAATCCACGTTATTTCCCTTTTTCCAGGGGTGCCAACTTGAATAAAATATTGTGGGGGCCCAGGTAAGGCCCACACCACATATTCAATCACATGACACAGTGTGTAAACACCAGTTAAATGGGAATGCCCATTTACTTTGTGGGGCCCCAGCCCTCTCAAATATTCTATTGGGGGGGGGGCGAAGCTCCCACAGCCCCTTGGAGTTGTTTCTTATTTTTCTTTCTTACCCTATTCCGACTCGGCTGCAAATTCGGAGGTCAATACCCTAAGTTTCAGCTCTGTCAATCGGACATCAAGGGAAACACATTTCATGGAGAAGTCCCAAGATCAGTATTATCCTACGTATTTAGAAAGATTTGACTGTGCATCTAATAATGGTTGCCAAAATATTTCTCATAATGAATTGCAAATCTGTCAAAATCTGAGCTATACAAAAATGGTTTAATAAAATATGGGAGTTACTGGTAATGTACAAAACATAATCACAGATTAAATAATTTTGAACCCTTTGGTATTTGGAGACTTTAAAAAAAATGGCTCTCTTTTGTTAATTTCCTTGGAGCTAGAGAAAGAGCACATAATAGGTTCAAAAGATTCAAATCAATCTTATTTTGTAGAAATTTGAATAGGATGCACACCTGTAATTGGCATGTTTGAACTTTCTTTGTTACTTTTGATACAAGTGTTTTTGTTAAATTGCTGCATTATTGAAGATTTTCTGTATGGTTGTTTTTTTTAAAGAGCATTTTGTGGGAAGCTAAGTCATTTGAAGATACCTTTACAGCTGACTGATATTGTCATTTTGTAACCATATGTTTCTTTATCATTGCTATTTTACTGTTGATGTTTTATATACGTCCCGGGCTGGGTTTTTTAAATAAAATGCAAGCTACTTTAGAAACTGTCTTTTAGATGGAAAAAATCAAGTACTTGGAAATTATAAAATAATAATAAAAGAGTATAAAGGAGACTTTTTAAAGTGGGGACAGTTCGTGCACACTTAGATTGCCAACAATTTCCACTTTTTTTAAAAAAACCCTTAAATATTGAGGCAATTATTAAAGTTCCTGCTGAGGCAACATGTTTGAGGAATTGCAAGAGAAGCTTAACGAAGTTGTATGAGACTCTGTGACATTTCTCCATTGTGGTTTTCACATCTTAGTTTTGGGCAATTCTTTTTTAACAACTTATTTTAAGTTGGAGGGCAACAATTGTTATTTTCTCAAGAGTGTCCACAGCGTACCCTCTTTAAACAGTTTACATCTTTATGCCCAAGTATCCAATCTATAGGATCAGTTTGCCTGAGAAGCCAAATAAATAGCAAGAACATCTCAACTGGAGAAGAGCTACGCTCGCAGGAAACAGTGGAAGGCCAACCCATTAGAAGGTAACAACCTTTTGTCTCTCAACATCTAGTTCAGATCATTAGACAAAGGCATCTAGAAATCAATTATTTAATTTACATACAGTTCTAGCTACAAGGCAGCCCCCAACAAATGCAACTCAAGACATAAAAATAGCTTAATTAAATTTCATGAACCAAAGAAGTCAAGTTGACAATAGAGGCCAAAACCAAGATGTGTTGTCAAGGCAACGTAGGCCAAAATATTCTTTTGATTTCTGCAAGACCTGACACTTGATAATATTAGGCAGTATCAGTATAGCATACTGATGCATTGAGTTGCAATTTTAATTTCTAATGAGAAGCAAAAGGAATGCCTATAAGCAAAGAGAAACCCTCATGTTTTGAAAATGTGAAATATTTTTTAGCTTGATTTTTACTCATGCCAATCATGTAGTTCCAAATGCAACCCCTGGATGCTAGTGTCATGCTCAGTGTAACACTGGTAGGGAAGTGTTATCTCCAAGGGCCCAATTTAATTCTTAGCCACTTGAAACTTGACAAATGTTAGAAGTTAAACAGAAATGAAATTCCCTCCAGCTAGCTAAGATGGATAGTTTGCTATTATACTAATAACTCATCTCTGTATTGTAATTAAGAAATTAAAATGCAGAAATTTGCCTCAAACACACATCAGTGTGTTCACATTTTCAGTCTAGTTTTTAAAGACTGGAGGACAGTAATTATAACATGAAATGTTATTTAGTTCAGCACTACTAAATCATGGATTGAGTGATACACAGTAAAAATGGGTCCAAAAGGTCCCAGATACAGGATTGGATTCAGAGTTTCCCTTCTGTATAGTTAATGAAAGCAATGGGGATCCAGAAGATGTGCTCAGTGATGGAGGTGGCTAGACGATTCTCACTCATTTGCTCTTTTCACCCCATCCATCACCTCCCACACTGTTGCAGATGGCCCACCTACTCCATGGAACAGTTTTTAAGGAGGTTGCATGAAGGAATGAGGCGCTGACTAAAAATCAGCCCCTTTCCTCCAATGGAAGCTTTCTGTGAACAAAGTTCTATCAACAGAAACTCTGGATCCCATCGATGGACAGTAAGCAGAACATGCTCAAAGGTTCTGTATCCTAAATATAACATGGCAGCAGTTCCCAGTGTGTCTGGCGCAATTGCTGTGATCAAAAAGATGTAACTTGGTTGATATGAGAAGTATCACCAACAGGATGATCTTAAGTCAATAATGTATAAAGCTCATCTCTTTTTACAAAAAACAAATTCCCTAGTAAAAGACAAAACACAATCCATGCAATTCAAACACATGCATTATGCACAAACAACTACATAGAACTAGGTGGAAAATCCACTATTATTATGGATGTTGTGTGTTTATTGATCTACATCAGGGGTCATTGGGGGGGTGTACAATAGAGGTCATTGGCAAGCATGTCTTTAGCCCTTCTCAACAGCATTGCAGACCATTTGCTTTGTCAACAGAACAAGGGATGGAAACCTGTGACTCTTCAGAAGTTGGTGTATTCTAACACTCATCCATCCACAGCCAGCATGGTCCATGGTCATGGATAACCATGACCAAAAGCATACAGAGGGCCACTGTGCAGCATTAAAGTATGATGAAACCCTTGTGATTGTAATTGGCATCCCATAGGCCAATTATTCATATTGTCCAAGTTCCTAAATTTGTAAACTGCTCAAAGCCTTACGGATCTGTACAAATATTGCAGCTGTTGCCAAGGTCAGCTATGGAGCAAATCAAATGTATGCGCACACCTCAGGACCGTGGCCTGTCACCATCTAGATCTGCATTTCCCATCTGCACCCCTTCCCCAAGAACAGATCCAAGTCTGCTAGGATTAACAAAGCCCAAGAAGGAACAAAATCAATTCTGCTGACAAACAAATAAGATAAGGCTTTGGAGAACTTCAGCTACTGGGAGGGGAGAGACAGGAATTATTGAAAACTAAGCTGGAGATGGCATTTAGCTGTTACAAACCATTAGAGAAAAAACATGAAAGTGTACTTTCGACAGATGAATCATTTCTGAGAAGTAAATTTAACCTCCTCAAAGTTACACATTTCTAATTAAAAGTCCAGAGGAAAGAATCAATTTATATTCCTAGCCTCTGCTGTTAGCTCTCTTGGTGCTTCCCTTTTTTGATCTGATCCCCATTCCCATTCATGTAAGTACGGTAGCTTCATTATTTAGTCGGTTTTCTTCCCCCCCCCCTCCTTTTTTTAAAAGAAGAGTAGAGACAAATGGCCTTTCACATGCAACTGAGAGGCCATTAAAGGATCAAAATAAACTTCCTGTGAAACAGAGGGTAAAGAGTGTGTATATTTGTAACAATTCAAATTAAGTATTGCTACGGTCTGTGAAAAAGAATTAGTCTAATGCACAGGGTATTTATTTAAAGCTAGTCAATACTAGAGCTGTTCAAATTAACTCCTCCCAAAATAATATTTATGAAGTGGCCAAGGGTTTGCAGATTTACCCCTTACTTTTTTACCTGTCACCAAAGGGCAATAACATTTTTGGAAAGGGAGGGGCCTAGCCTTATAAAATACCATCATGCAAAGCTAGTCTACATGATGCCCTCCATATACTGTCAGTCTAAAAATCCCATAATCCCTATCTGTTGACCATGCCAAATGGGGATGATGAGAGATGATGAGAGGGGCTAGGGTGTTTAGGATGTTTTGTTGGAGAGCGGTTGTTGTTGTTGCTGTTGTTGTTTTGTATCTTTATTTTATATATTGTGATGTATGGGGAAATTGTTCTACTTAGTTGTGTATTTTCAAATGTTTTATTTATTGTTTATGACTACTTTTGTTATGTTATAGTTATGTATTTTTTCATGTTGTAAGCCACATTGATAATGTTTTGAACTGTGGAAAGGTGGCATACATATAAGATTATGTACATGAAACTCTGAATCTCAAGGTTGTGGTTTCGAGCCCTGCATTGGGAGAAATATTCCTGCATTGCAGGGGGTTGGACTAGATGACCCTTGTTGCCCCTTCCAACTCTAGAATTCTATGATTCTATGTAGCCACATCGACTTTGCTCTATTGTGATTCCAACAATGTGTTCGTGGTGCACACACAGCCTGGTCTAAAGCTCCATTCCACTCATTAGGCTCCACTGTGAGCACAGGCTTTCCATTCACTTCAATAAAACTGCATGGCAATGGGAACGGCCTGTGTGGCAAGGAGAGTAAACAGAATGGGCTCTGTGTGTAAACCAAATAATGAAGCGAATCATGGTACTTTGAGTCATGATCTAATGTTAATGGAGCGTGCCATTAACAAGTAAATAAATTAATAAACAGAGTTATTCTTTGGCTGGGTTTTCATATCCAAGTTTTGGCTATAAGAGTTGGACATAAGTAGTCAGTGGGTTGGCCTGCTTCATTCCTAACTGTCTTTTCCCTTAACAAACAATTAAAAATTATATTTTCCTTTATGGGAGAATATTTCCACAATGGGAGAGGACAGCAATAAAATGTTAAAAAAGACTTGCAGTTTGTTTGTTTTTATAAATATAGTAACATCTTCTACTACAATAGCTCTTGGACCTTTTTTTTTTAAAGAAAACTTTAGCAGGTTTCTTTTCCATCATGTCCCCAGTTTTTAAAATGATGGCACATTCAATTCTTCCACCCCAACATGGTAAAGTCTACCTTTGAAGGAAAAATACTGCACCCATCTTTCTAATATTTAGCAGGCTTCATCTCCTGATAAGTGACTACCATGCCTTCAATTTGTTTCAAATTTGGGCACAAAATAAATTTGTTTAAATATACTTGTTCTTAAGAAAACAACTACAAAAATTCAAAGGTTCCCTTCATGAAAACCCTGGGATGGATCTGCCCGAAATTTGGCAGGTTTGAGAAAATAAAATAAATTGTAGCTGTTTTTAGATTACCCATTAATAGTCAATGAGGGTGAAACGGTGCTTTGAATTTAACAAATTAGATCTGGACGTGAATAATGACTCAAATCAGAATGACACAGAGCGGATCTGAAATAGATCAGGCTGCTTCCATATGGTACAGAATCATACTCAAGGCAAATCTTGCGGTTGCTGCACACCCCTAATATATACATACTTTTGCCAGTCTGTTCCTACATAGGGCAAATATGCTAGCAGGGTACAATCAAACCAGTGGTGCCATTGCAATTTAGTGCACTTTTGTCTGTCAGTATCCCAACATGAATCTTTACATGTTTCCTATAAATCAGCACTTTCTCCTCCTTTAAGTTTATTGTATTATATTATGATCACTTTCATTAGCCTTTTCCCCTGAAGAAGAGCCCACACTTGAAATGAGTTAGAAACTAACCATTCATAAGTAAACAACAAAGGCCACTAAAATTTACTTGCTTTTTCGTTTTCCTCTTCCACTGGGACATGTTGTATTGAGCCACACTCCATAGCAGAATGAGTTTGTGCTGGCAATGGCTCACTGATGCAAGGGAGTTTTACTGAGCCAAAGGGCTAGTTCCTACAAATGTGAAGTTAGCCTGTTTGCTAACTCTGTCATCCTAGAAACCATAGGAAGGAAGCATTTAGATATTCTATGACCAGTGTGGACACATCTATGGGTGCAAGAACAACTGCATGGAAACGACTGCAAGAACAACAGTATAAAAATGGGCCTGAGATTTTATGATAATGCCACGTCAGAAGATAAGAAAAATAGTGCACTGATAGAATATTAATACTTAAGAAAGTTTCAGTCACTGTTACACAGTCCCAGTTACACAAATGTTGCAAAGACACATACAAATAAAGGTAAACTAGACAGTTCAAAAGATGAAAAACAAAATAATTAAAAGTGAAGAACAATATGAGGCAATCAAACTGTAAAATCAATCTTACACCCTAACATAGGTTCAACCATTACAGATAACCCAAAAAGTGAAGAAAATATACCACCAACTACTACAAAGAAAAACAACAACACTTGTGTGAGTGCCTGGAAGCAGTTGGAGGATGGATAGTGGTCAACAGATTGAGGCAAAACAGAAGTACTATTTCTGGGGGACAGGGGGTGGGCAGGTATCCTGGGTCCTTAAAGGACCAGGTGTGCAGCCTGAGGGTCAGTTTGTACTCAAACCTGTCCATGGAGGTGCCACTTAATTCTGTGTCCAGAGCAGCTGCCTACCAGCTCCATCTGCTACCTGCCCGCGCACTGTCTCGCCAGAGTGGTACATGCTCTGGCTATCACCCATTTGGACTTCTGCAATGTGCTCTACCTGGGGCTACCTTTGAAAGTGACTCAGAAGCTACAACTAATCCAGAATGCAGTAGCTCAATTGGTGACTGGGAGCAGCTGTCAGGTCCATATAACACCTGTCCTAAAGGATTTACATCGGCTCCCAGTCCATGGAAACAATTTCCGAGTACAAGTGTTGATACTGATCTTTAAAGCTCTAAATGGCCTCAGCACTGTATACCTGAAGGAGCATCTCCATCCCCATCGTTCAGCCCAGACACTGAGTTCCAGCTCCGAGGGCCTTCTGGCAGTTCCCCCAATGTGAGAATGGAAGTTACAAGGAACTAGGTAGAGGGCCTTCTTGGTAGTTGTGCCTACCCCATGGAATGCTCTCCCATCAGATGTCAATTATATGACCTTTTGTAGACATCTGAAGGGAAGCTTTTAATGGAAGTTTCTAATGTAGTATTGTATATTCCGGCTTTGCATGGTTTTGCTAGGCAAAATCCTTTTCACTGGAGATGCCAAGGATTTAGCTGGGGGGCTTCTGTACTGCTATGCCATTGCAATGTCATTGCACTGTAGCAAAGCACATCTATAGTGTTTGCTTGGTACAGGAAATAGTGGGTGCACATTTTCCCATGATATCAAGAATCTCACTGCTTGGGTAAGCAGCTGAACATCCTCTATGTCTTTTCATTCTGTTGCTTCCAGTTATGACCACAAATTATTTGTCTGTACCATATAAATAGAATAAAGAACAGGTCATGCTTTATATCTTTGCACTAAACATACCATTATATATACATGAAAAAAATAATTAGGCCATCTCTCAGTCTCTCTCCCCCAGCAGCTAAATATTTAACTTTTGAACTCTTTCCCACGAGGCAGAACTCTTCTCTCTGTATTAACTTGATTTCCCTCATCCATATTGTGATTCCACCCTGGTAAAGTTAGACAGACACTTAAAGAAAAAGCACAGATGATAATTTCTTGGTTGATGTCAATTTGGATCATACTGATCACAGCTGTGTTGTTTTTGTTGTACTCTTTTATTGTTTTTCTCTCTTTACCCCCTTTCCCCTCCTTATTTAAATAATACTACCAGCAAAAACCAGCTCAGAACTATTAATAGAAAATTTGCCACTGACTTCAAGAGCCTGATTATTTGGCCTTATTTCCATGACTGGATGTTATTTAATACAGTGGTATCTCGGATTACAGGCACTTGAGGTTACAGATCCCACTAACCCAGAAATAGTACCTCAGGTTAAGAACTTTGCTTCAGGATGAGAACAGAAATCATGCGGTGGCAGCACGGCAGCAGCAGGAGGCCCCATTAGCTAAAGTGGTACCTCAGGTTAAGAACAGTTTCAGGTTAAGAACGGACCTCCAGAATGAATTAAGTTCTTAACCCGAGGTACCACTGTAGTCTGTAAATCTACATAAGGACTTTTGACATGATTTTAAATACCTTGCTGAGCTAAGTTCTTAACTGATCCACACTCTGAGCATTCTTCAAGTATTAATATAACCAACTAAGGAAGGCATGGAAAGAATAACCATGCACAACTGGTTAATATGGTGGTGAAAATCGCAGTGAAAACCATGTGCATTAAGGGCAACTGCCAACGCATATAATTATGTAGAGAGAGATCAGCGCCTCTTTAAGAAAGTGATATCCTAATAAATTTTCCTACCTGAAAGTCATTCACAAACATTTCTCAAAAGCAAGGCTGATCTTAATACACATATCTGATGAATTCTGTTTGTTATTGTTTATATCAATATGCAGTATTAATATATGGGCAGATGGGGCTCGTCAACCTGGGAAGGCGGCCCATCTAAGAGAAGGAAAGCCGTGATCCTAAATCTCTGCTACCTTTCAGGAGAAGAAAAGGCTAAAGAATAAACACTACATAAATCTGGAATGGAGTCCCTAAGATGGTTGGATAGTGCCTTATACACCTCCTTCCGGCAACTCCTATAGCCAAGCTGGTGCCAAACTAGCTTCTTTGCAAAAAAAGAAAAAGAAAAAGGGGGGGACTTGAGTGTTGTGTATAGCAGAAAGGCAGCCTAGAAATTTAAACACAGCCAGATGGCTGGAGTATTATTATCATTAATAGTAATGAAATATTACAACTCCACATTTTTTTAGAATTCTGTGCAAGACATGGCACACTATCTTGACACCTAGATCTTCCTTAACACTTGCCCTGTTTCAAAACACACTAAGACTATATTATTGTTACTGGTAATGCATTATATCTGTTCATTATATACATGTTCAGCTGTGTGGATAAGCCCTCCAGCTAGGCTTTGGGATAAATAGAGTAAGCAGCTATAAGGATGCAAACCTGCCATTGAAAGGCATTGACTTTGTTCTGCCTGAGGCTGCTTAAGGGAGGGACTGAGAATGTGTATCTGAGTAAGGGAAAAGCTACCGTAATCTTAGCAACAGTGGTGATAGTTCTGTTTGCTTAGCAAGACATAAGTGGTGGGTAAAGGGAAAAGTTGCATTTTGCCAACACTGAAAAAAGGTGTTAATTCTGAGGCTTCTGCTATCTCTGAACCAAACATTACCTAATGACAAAATAACTGTGCACAGAGCACTTTTTTGTTTTAAAAGAAAGGTAAAATGAATTGTGTTTCAAATAACAATCTAATTGAAAATTCCATTACCAAAGATATTGCAGCGGTGGTAAGATTACAGATTAATCAAAGGCTATTAAAACTCTCTCCTGTGGCACTAATGATTCATTGGCCTTTCAGTAGAAAACTCAGCAAGATCTCCAGCTACTTGACTAGCATGGGGAGAAGATGTTAAAAAGTATTTTCAGTGGCTTCATCACAGCTTTATTATACACCTGTTGCGAACCCAACTCATACAGCAGGAATGGGGACCCTGGGGTTCTCCAGGTGTGCCACTGTGGGGAACATCTAAAAGAGACCTTATCATGAACTACCCATCATCAGTATATGGGAGAAAGGAGGGCATTTGTAAAAACCAGCTTGTGTTCAACAAGAGACTTTGATGATGTGGTTAAATCCATTTACTCCCTTAATCCTTTGAACAATTCTATCCTAATCTGGTTTTTGTCTATCAATAACAGAGCAAGAGGAGGTGGCATTCTGAGCAATGCAGGACCTTAACAAAAAGCAGCCAGGGAAAATAACTCACATCAATCTTAATGCATTTAATAGGTGGAATCATACTCAATTAATTTTAATTATGTTACTCCATTAGCACAGATTCTGCTCAACACTGTGGATATTGACCTTCTATTATATGTTATGATCTAGTAACAAAACAGTGACTTTTAACATAATGATAAGTACTTCACTTAAATGCCATTATTTCCTCTGTTAATGAACTGGAAAGGATATAAGGGTGAATTTTTACTTTTTATTGTGCCAAAAGCTTTGGCCTCCATACACAGAAGAAAGAGATGAGGAAGCGGTTCAAGGCTCGGACAGTGCACTAAACTGAACCATACTAGAAGGAGGTATTCAGAAAGAGATAAAACATTTGGGACTTTAGAGAAAAGGCAAGCAAGAGGTGGTGTATGTGTAAAATTATGCATGGTATGAAGAAAGCGGATAAAGAAAAGAAAAAAATTCTCCCTCTCTCATAACTCCAGAACTTATGAACAAACTAGTTGCTGGAAACGGCAGGATTTGTATTTCTAGGTGGTGGGAGAGAGGGGAAAAGAGAGATCCTGACCATTTTAATTCTACTCCACCCACCACTGGCTTTCACTCTTCCTGCCATATGTGGGCCTCAAGAGATTATGGAATGTGAACCTCAACAGGAAAAAAAAGTTTGTCCTCCCATGAACCTCTGGAGTGACTTACTAGAAGAACAAATCAGAAGGGATCGCAATGCCTTGCTAAATGCTGTAATGACATAGTTTCAAGTATAGCAAGGGAAATTCAACGTTTAAGAAGTTATTTCAAAATGGTTAAATGGTAATGATCAGCAGCGGAGGAAGCCGCTTGGGAGCCTTGGACGAGCCGCCCATAGGGGTGGGCGCATCGTGGGGCCTCCAGAGCCTGCCTGCCTCCTCCCACTCAGCCACCCTACAGCTGGGGGGGGGGGCAGCGGGTGGACCATTTGGGCAATGTGGAGCCTGCATGTGCCCAAGCCACCATGTCTCTCCCAGGACTCGGGTGCTCTGCAGGCCCTGCGGTGAGTGCCGCCCTCAGTGGAACACCTGGGGAGGCCTGCACCCACCGCACCCCCTTCCTCTGCCCCTGGTAATGATAATGATAATAACAACCAGCAGTGCTTTTTTCTGAGGGTACTCAAAGGTACACAGTGGCAGCACCCTTTTTCTAGAAGAAAAGCACTGGTTAAAAGTGTGACCCTTACTGTAACAATTTCATAATGAGTTCTGGCACCTTTTTTTCCTAGAAGAAAAGCACTAATAATTAATAAGAGAATAACAGGGAGATTAGCCTGGAGAGAGATTAGCCTGGAGGGAGATTAGCCTGGAGAAGAGGAGGTTAAGGGGTGATATGATAGCCATGTTCAAATATATAAAAGGATGTCACATAGAGGAGGGAGAAAGGTTGTTTTCTGCTGCTCCAGAGAAGCGGACACGGAGCAATGGATCCAAAATACAAGAAAAAAGATTCCACCTAAACATTAGGAAGAACTTCCTGACAGTAAGAGCTGTTCGACAGTGGAATTTGCTGCCAAGGAGTGTGGTGGAGTCTCCTTCTTTGGAGGTCCTTAAGCAGAGGCTTGACAACCATATGTCAGGAGTGCTCTGATGGTGTTTCCTGCTTGGCAGGGGGTTGGACTCGATGGCCCTTGTGGTCTCTTCCAACTCTATGATTCTATGATTCTAGGGAGAGAAAGGGAGTCTAACTCTTCTTTCCTCTCTTGCAACAGAGAAAACCCTTACTTGCAAAGTGCTATCATTTGCATTGGGAGAAAGTCTTATAGTGATGCCCGTGGAAGATTTCCTTCCAAAAGCCAATAGCAGAAGACATATTTCCTTCAGAAATGAAAGGATTACATTTTCCCCTCTCTGCCTGCTGTCAGACGCAACCCTTCTCTATTGATGCAATTTGCACTTTAAAACTCTGCCCCATTCCCTCCTCCCCCAAACCCCGCATTACATATATTTCATATCATGATCAGTTTGGCCCATTAGCATTCAAGAGCCAAAGTGTTACTGACTTAGAATTCATGCAGTCATGGTGCTAAAGAGCATACCCTTGTGGTTCTCATTTTGTGACTTCTGTACCAGTGAGGGCTATTTCAATAAATGGAGTGTGGCAATGCTTTTCTCCCTCAGTGACCTTAACTCCATAATATCATAATGATACAATTTTACACAGTGACAGGAATTTTCTTCACAGTCCAGAAAGTGATCTGCTTACCCGTTTGAACTATGAACATGGAAACCTCCAAAGAGCTTTTAAGAATCTAAGCTGTGTGTATTCAGCAAACGAGGTTGATGGGAGGGCCACCACGTTTAGCTACAAGATGGCACCAAAGACCTTTAGTTTATATTAAATTAAAATTTTCATGGGATTGGCACCCAAATTTTACTCATGCTAACTGCACATAGTGAGGGCTGTCTACAGATTCTAATGAATGCGTGTAGGTAAGAGACAGTGCCTGCCAACATCATGTTCCCAATGTTGTGCATTCATTTCATCAAACATGAATGACTAGAAGGAGCTACTGCAAAATCTTTCCTAGGGCACATCCACACCATACATTTAAAGTGCTTTAATACCAGTTTAAGAGTCATGGCTTACCCCCAAAGAATCTAGGGAACTACAGTTTGTTAAGGGTGCTGAGAGCTGTTAGGAGACCCCTATTCTCCTTACTGACCTACAATTCCCAGAGTGGTTTAACAATTAATCTTCTTCCCAGTATTTATCAGCATTTTACTCTGCATTTTCCAGACTATACACATAGATGCAATTTTGCCTAACATACACATTTTTCAAGTAATTTCCCCTAATATAATGCATTTTTCTATGTTGTTTTTATGTACTTCACTTAATACACACATTTCTGTACACATTATCTGGATGTACAACATCACAAAATTCAGATAAGCGTGAATTTAAAATAGCTGCATTTCAGTTCCCATATTGTTTCAGGAAGGATGCATTAAGTATCGATTTCATATCTTTAGGCGCCAGGCAAAAACGTTTCTCTTTAACCAGGCCTTTGGATGATTAACATTCTATGTTCTTTTAAATGTGTTAGTGGGAGGGAGGTTGTTAGATTGTTCTTGTTCTTGTTTTTATTATGCATTTTGTGCCCTCATTTTGTATTTTGATGTTGTAAACTGCCCTGTGTTCTTTGGATGAAGAGTAGTATACAAACAATAAATAATAATAAAAAATTTAAAAATAAAAAGTTTTGAATTAAAATGCAAACTGAACCAAGCTTTGCACTCACCCCTCTGGCTGCCCTTGCTCTAAGGCATTCTAGGATCAAACTGGCAGCAGCTGCTACTTCTCTTTTTCAAATAGCAGCTTGACCTCGGGGGGGGGGTGTCAGTGAAGATGACGATGATGACCCTTATTTGTAAAGTTACAGAATTGCACTCAAAATGAATCCTCGTGTTTAATATATATATATATATATATATATATATATATATATATATATATATATATATATAAATGAACTGACGAATGCAGTAATAAGTCTGCATGGACTCAATTACAACATGATGAAATGGTTTGATTATCAGCTTGCAGGGTGTTATTATGGCTCTGTCTCACTTACCAGTCCCGCTGCTACAAATAAGTGCTTGTTTGCTTGCACAGAAAAACAGACTTTGGACATAAGTGTAACTCCTCCATCTTGCAGTAGGACTTGCCCAGGAGGTGATTCTTGCAATTGCATCCATGGACTTAAAACTTCTCAAGTTCAATAACTCACAGCATGCCTGTCAGAAATGAATTATCATCATAATGAACTTTGAGTCCCTGTCCTAATGATTAAATTATTGCTTTATTTTTCCTAGGTGCTTTAGGAGAACTGGGACACTGCAATAATCCACCTCAATCAAAGGATGAATAATCAGCCCTTCCCTTATTTTGACTTTCTTTAAAATTCTTGCTTACTGCTCAATAAAGAAAAATCCCCATAGAGATATTTTTAATGACTCCATCTAAAGGTTTTGAATAAGCTTTTCCCACTGACTAAAGTTCATCTTCTTGCCCTGAAAACTTAATAAAAATGGTTTTCGGAAAATGGGTAAAGAACAGTAATCTAGTTACAACTGCTCTTAGCAAGCAAATAAGGACTTTTTAATTGCCACAGGTGAATGTTAGGGCAGTTAGATTCATGTGCACCTAAACATGGCAATTAAATCCATGTTCATGTAAATAACAACATGAATCTAACTGCCCTAACATTCTTCTTCTAACTGTTTTCTGTTTCGGTGCTACTCTAACTGTTATTCTTTATGTGGACAAAACACTGTGAAAGCTGAATGAAAAAGCAATAATAAGGAAGAGGACAACAGAAGTCAGAGCAAACAAAATGATTGAAGATCCAAATCTAAAAACGGTGTGTAGACCATTGGTGAGTCATGCCCTCTAAACCTGAATTCTAATAGTCAGGATGAGTCTACTGATACAATCAGCTTACGTGGCTGCTATAAGGATAAGATAAAGATTTTGAAAATATGCACACTAACCTAGAAGCTTCATTGAAAACCTTGTAACTTATTGCTGAGCTGACATATACATGATTGCACTGTAAAATATGCCATGACACTCAATGTGGCATAGGTATGAGAAGCAACGGTGTCAAAAGCTGCTGAAAGGTTAAGGAGAACCAACAGGGTTGCATGCCCCTTGTGTCTCTCCCAATAGATATCCTAAATCAAGGTGACTGAAGCTTTTCCGTTTCCAAATTGAGCTTGAAGCCAGATTGGAATAGATCTAGATAATCTGCTTCCTTCAGGTATATCTGCAGCTGTCTGGCCATCACCCTCTCAATCACCTTACACAGGAGACACATATTAGAGACTGGGTTCTAAGTTCTCTAAACCCTCTAGATCCATAGAATCATAGAATTGTAGAGTTGGATCATCTAGTCCAACCTCCTGCAACGCAGGAATATGCAGCTGTCCCATATGGGGATTGAACCTGCAACCTTGGTGTTATCAGCACCATGTTCTAACCAAGAGAGCTATCCAACCTATCCATGGTGAGCCAGGGAAGGTTTTTTCAAGAGGGGCCCACCGCTCTCTCTTTCAAGGTGGTGGGCATTAAACACTCCCAGAAACTATCCAGTCAATCCCCTTCTACTGGGTTTTACTAGCCTTGAAGAATAGGGGTTAGAAGGGCGCTTAGGACCAATTGTGTCAATGGTAGGAACTACTGCTAGCCATAGAGTATATACTTTACTTATTGAATGTCCCAGGTTCACAGGCAACAAAAAAGATTAGATATCTACAAGAGACCCAGGAGAGCTGCTGCCAGTCAGAGCAAAGAACACTGGCCTAGACAGACAACCAGCCCAATCTGTTATAAGACAGTCACCTATGTTCCCCCTGAGCTATATGTTCTTCAGAATAAATAAAAAAGGTGGGGAATACATACTGCCAATATGGCTGCAGCCATGCGTAGCTTGGTGCCATTAGTTTACAACGTGTTCGCATACTTGAATAGTGATGTATGAATCCAACTACCTGTAGAAATAGGTTATTTTGCCCAGTGTCCAGCATCGGTTTAACTGGGGGCCATAAATACTTAAGCTGCTCAATATCTTCTTACTTTTCGTTTTTTAGAATGATTTAGTTGCACACACAGGTTAAAATTGCAGCAGTAATTCAGACATGGGCTGTTTGGAGTCAAGACTCTTGGGAGTTATTACCCAGTTAGAGGATGGGAAAGAGGACAAGCCCCATAGCCCGATTTGCTGACGCTTGCCCAATAAAAAGGCTGCAAAGCTGCCATGCTAATCAATTGGCCTTGATTTGAGGAAAAGGAGAGCTAACAAATTTACTTGGCTCTTGTAATACCATCTGCCAGTCACCTGATTTCTTCCAGTCTGCCAAAAAATAGAATAAAATGAAAGACTAAATCCTAAGTAGGCAGGCCCCATCACTCCCAAAGATTATATGAAGCAGCCCATACTATTTCCCACAGACGAGTTGTTGACGGAAATTACTTCGCAGCCCAGCAAGTAACAGCACAGGAGTCAGCACTTTGAGATAACGGACCTGTTTGCCAACTACATTAGCAACAACTGCTTGGCCTAAGAAGAAAGGAAATGAGTTTTTGTTGTCGCTGTTGCTGTTAGAAAGGCAAGCAAGTTGCTTTAGAAATGTATTCAGGCAAGTCAGTTTCAGCCTGCCAGAAATGCTACTTCTATTAAACGGAATCTTTTGAAATTTCTAAAGTTCTGCGCACACAGATTTTTCCATAATACTGCCTGCGTGTCATTTCCCACTGCTACCTAAGCTGACTCTGGAAGGTAAATCATTCCCCATGGGCAGGTGAAGCAAAAACACTAGCTAGCTAGAACGGTTTCAAAGTCTTTTTTTAACCTACTGAATATCGTTGCTGTACAGGTTAAGATTTTTATGTTGTTTTACCTAAGAGGAAAGAAGCATTCCTGAGCTAACTAAATATGCACACAGTGATGGAAGAATATGTCAGTTTCCAGTCTGGGCTGCTTTCACAAGTTTTGACCCATCATTCCTCTTCATTCTGTTTCTGCACTAAACATCATCACACCAAAAGCTTTGGGAGAATTCCTCCCCTGAAACAGTAGAAACTGCCCCACATTTTCATGGAGGCGGGGAGAGACAGAATGGTCCTGCAAATGAGCAGGACAATTGTTGAGTCAGCAGTAGCCTAAACTTTGGAGATCTCTATCATAACATTTTTGAGAATGTAGAATCAGGTAGACAGCTAATATCTAATCTGCAATTAGTCTGAGGGGTGCAAAATAATAATTCCCATAGTGTCATGCCAGCAGTGAGGCAAGTAAGAGGCTGCAGGATCAAGGTAGTGCAAATGAACAACTTGCCCTGAGAAAGGTCTACACAGACTGAGCTTTTTTTTACGCCTCTGCCCCCAGATGTCCTCTCCTAGGCTCTGCTCCCTTGTGGCTAACTTTAGATTTTGAAAGGACTAAGCTTCTCTCATGAAAGTGAGCACTCCTGCTCTATTCCATAGCATCCTGCACTGGTAGACTGGTAATGTTTTATGGGAAGCATTTGGTTCCTCAGATTCAGTGGAAGATACCTGTGAGAGTCTGGGCTCTTGCTCTACAGACAAGGGAGGTTCTTGGAGAGGGAGCACTAATGTCCATTAGTAATTTCCTGATAAGCCATAGCAAGCTCAGAGAACTGCATCTGACCTATCTCCTAAACTTGAGAGTCTTGACTGCTGCTGAACTCAGGAGCTGTGACATATAGGAATCAGCAAAGATCAAATTCCTCAAGCATCTCTAGATTCATCTGCATCTAAGGTGCATATCATATGAGGGAGAGAACAGGGCCATGCCTCCTGGCCCAAACTACATTGCCCATGCCTTGGTTGGGGCACATCTGTAGATGGGAGCCTGTTCTAGGCATGTAGGGTCCCCTCCAATATGTGTACACCTGTGAGGATGTGGGCAATTTTGGGGCTAGGACCACCTCTCCTTACGTGATGGTTGTTTGTGCAAGGGTGCCAAATCAAGCAAACTCCAATTCGTTCTTACTGTATTAAGCCAGACCCTCCAAAATGTCCATTTCAACAGGCTCATAGCCAGTTTGGATTCCTGTTTCTTTGTCAATGGCTTCATTTGCTGCTTATGGTGTTAGGTTACATTGCAGTAAATCCCATTAGATATGAACCTCTCAGGAATGGGGATGTTTTTAATTTACTTCTCCTGCACTCCCTCTTCTGCTGCTATAAGCAGCTGACCTCAAACCACCTCTTACAAGTTTCCCAGCATCCCTTCCTCTTTTCCCATCAGCTCCAAAGCTACAAAGGGAGAGAGAGAGCTCTTGCCCTGCCAAAAGCAAGATGACCTCATGAATAACACCATCACATAACCTCCTGCATTTGTGCACAGCAGCTCCGTAATAAGTGAATGAGATTATAAGGGGCTTTTAGTAGATTGGTTGGTTTTTCTGTAGCCGGTGCCTCTGAAATTCTACTATATTTTGAGCAGCTGGATGAACTGCATATCAATTTATGTCTTAAAAGGTATCACAGTTGTACTCAGTTGCAGTTCTTTGGTCATGCTATGGCCAATAGCAAAAGTACAATGAATCAACAGAAGTACACATACAGAAAATTATTCTTAATTCAGTTAAGCAAGACATTTAGATAAATAAAGTATCCAAATCATCAAATGCTTTAACTATAACTGAAAGAAGAAAAAGAAAATGTTCATTACCACTAAAGCACAAGAGACAACAGTCTTAGTAATTCCTGGGGATTTGCCACTCTGGTCTAGTCTACACATGCAACAGAATGAGGTGATAAATCTGGAAGGAGGCTAATAGATCCTTCCACTCCAAAATGTTGATGGTACATCCTCTTTCTGTGTCCTTATGGGCAGCAGGGTACCCTTCCTCCCACACCTCTATTATATTTTAGTCAAGTAGGTGGTGGTACCAAAGGGTGTTACTGGTAGCAGGAGGTAACAGAGAGGCCACAAGCACCTGGAAGGGATTGCATTCACCTGCGTACGTGGGAGCTGATTTTGGCTTCTTTTGCTTTGCCAATCACTTATTCTCTTATGCATCTTTGTAATTTCTAAGTGCCCACGGCCTCTTGAAATGCAGCTACAGTGCCCATTCATCCAGTGTTATGCCTAAAGGATAAAACATATTTGCATAAATTTTACACCTGCTGATTTATTTAGATGCAAATTCAGAGATCATTACTGTGATTTAGCTAAAAAATACAGAATATTTCACAATAGTGGGGATGACTGTGGTGAGGTGATCTGTACACCTGCTTCTTCTGCTGTCCAGCTACTACCTGATGACGGGCAACTTCAAGCTCTCTTCCAATCTCCCTTCTTATGACTCCTTATCTTTAAACCTGACTTCATTTGGACATCAAATAGAGGACTCAGTTAACAGGGGACTGTAATCTGACAGCGCTTCAAATTCTAGAGGATTGTCTTTTGTAAACTAGGACAAATGGCAACCCAAATGACAATGTTCAGATGTGCACATTTTATCCAATAAATATATAAATGCAAGCATAATTTAAAGATTCAGAAACACTGTCTTACATCTCTTCTGGGGAAAAATAGAGTCAGACAGAAGAGGGCCGTGTACAGACCATGTTTTATTACTGAAGTTGGAGGCAAAGTTTCCCAGGGGAAATAATCCTCCCCTGTCCTTCTTGCTCCCTGAGGTACACGTCTTCTTTTCAAACCACATTTCAGCCTCCATTTCTATTTGATCGTTAACAAACAACTACTTTTTTAAAAAAAAATCTCACTGTAAGCTGTTTACAGAAGACTAAAGCAGCCAGCCCTCTTTTTGATCCATTTCACTTCATTTCCTTCTGTCAGTAAGCCAGAACTCTGGCTGAGAACATACAATAGAAACAAACCTGGAAATAGCCAGCTACGCTCCACCACCTTCCCTCTCTAACTAGAGGTTGTGAACATTAATTAGTGCTATGGACTCATTGCCTGTAATCAAGCATCTTACTCTGCCAGATGTAATGGGGCTTCAGCTGGTTCTCTGAGAAATTCTCAGCTGGACATTATAGGAACACAAAGGAAGCCACTAATACAGTGCAAAAAAAGAAATACCTGTTCTGCCGTGTGTGTGTGTGTGTGTGTGTGTATCCATGTATGCACACACACAACAGATTATTGTGGCCATGGTCGATCAGAACTGCTATTTGATTTTGACCCACTGTTGCTTTAGGTTTTGCATACACCATGTTTTATTTTGCTACTTCTTTTCCCGTAATATTGTTTATTAATTTTAGCATACAAAAATTTTAAGACATACCACACAAATTATTATACATATATCCTTATTTGGACTTCCTTCAGCATCTCTGATAGCCTTCCGTCTTAATTATTTCTCCTGCAATTCTTAACTTAATATTGCCTTTACATTTTCTAACAAATCATTTCTTCCTTTCCATTTTTACAATATTTCTTAAATTACTCCTCACAGAGCTTCTTGTAGTCCTACAAACGTAATTTGATCATCGCAAATACTTTTCAGATACTCAGTAAATTTAGTCCAGTCTTCGGTAAACCTCTGGTCTCACCGGTCTCGGATCCTTCCTGTTAGCTTGTCTAATTCTGCGTAGTCCGTCAATTTCATCCTCCATTCTTCTAATGTTGGTAATTGTTCTTGCTTCCATTTTTGGGCCAATAATATTCTTGCTGCTGTTACTGCATACAAAAACAACTTACAGTCTTTCCTTTTTATATCATTTCCAACAATACCTAAAAGAAATTGTTTTGCTACTTCTGTTGCTGTTTTCTTTTATTATCTGTCAGGGGTTCAGGGACAGAGGCACAGGTGAGGGGGGAGACGGAGAGCGATGGGGAAGAATCCCAGGACTGTGAGGAAGAGGAGGACAATGACTTGAGGTCTTCCATGAGTCTCTCAAGTGAATCGGAGGATTCCCAGAAGGGGGCGCCCCTAGTCAGGCCAAGGGGGTTCACAGGGGGGACATGCCAGGGGCAGGGAAGCAGCAGGGAAACCCCGAGTGGGAGTGGGAGATCGGGGCCGGCTTCCCAGCAGGAACGAAGTGAAGAGAGTGGAGTTCCCAGTGTGACACACGGAGCAGAGCAGGAAGGAGACAGGGGAAGGAGATCGGGGCAGAACGTCCTGCCGGAAGAGGCGGAGAGTAGTACAGGGAGTAGTGTAAGTGTCAAGAGGAAGGTCAGGGGTAGCGAACGCGCGCCAAGTTCAAATGTGGAGGCGCGCGGAAATGGAGAGAGCCCGGAGGAGGAGCCTGGCCCCAAAGCACGAAGGAGGGGGGAACAGGCATCTGAGGAATCCGCTTCAGGAGAGAGCAGGAGAGAAGGGACCCAGGGGGGCAGAAAGACCCTGCGGAAAAGGAAAGACAGGAAGAGGTGGACTAGCACAAGCCTCTTAAGCTGGTGTAGGGGCGGGACCGATTCAGAGGGGACTTAAAACGTCTAGGCTAAGAGACGCGGGGCTGCGCGCCTCGGTTGTGAAAGCAATAATGAACTGCAATAAACATCCTTGTATATAAGAAGAACCTGGCGTTGGTCTTTTGTGAGCTGAGACCTGAGGCAGCCCTGACATTATCGTTTTGCAATTAACATTTCCTTAGAATGTTTTACAGCTGCTCTTTTCATTTCTGGAGGAGTGGACACAGAAGGTGGTGTTGGGAAGGTTTGGTGTCATCAGCATGTTGAAGACACCCAGCTCTAATTCTCTTTTCCACCTAGATCCAAGGAAGCTCCTTCACTCCCCTTTATTATTATTTTTAACCTTTCTTGTAAACCTGAACTCATTCTGAGCTTTGGCCCACTTCTCCATCATATATACTTTTGCGATTTCCCCTTTCTTCCATTTCTTATACAAGCTCTTCGTAAAAGTCAGCTCATCCATAAGCACCTTACGCCGCCACACTGCCTCCCACTTTTCTTTTTCGTTGGAACTGCCTGCATTTGTGCCTTCAATATTTCACCTTTAAGAAACTCCCATCCATCTTCGACTCACTTCTCTTTGAGTATTTCTCACCATGGTTTCTCACATCCAGTAGTTCCTTAAGCTTTTTGAAATCAGCCTTCTTAAAGTCCAAAGAGCATGTCTGACTACACTCCGCTTGTCCTTGCCTTTGTATCATGAAATCCAAGGACATTATCACTTCCTTCCAAGGCTCCCAGCCTTCCACTTCATTTATCATTTCCTCTCTGTTAGTGAGGATCTGGTCCAAGATAGATGATCCCCTTGCTGCTTCTTCCACCTTCTGGGAAATTAAATTGTCAATGATGCAACTGAGGAATTTGTTGGACTTTACATACTTGGCAGAATTTGAGTTCCAACAGATATTGGGGTAGCTGAAGTCTTCCATGACTACTATGCCTCTCCTTTATGAATGTAATGCTAGCTGTAATTCATTTGTAAATTGATTTTTATTATTTAAGGAAGCAAGCAAATAAATTATTGTCAAACAAGAAAAAAGGAGCCCTTTTAACTATTTTGAAGGTGTGCAATACTTTTTTATTGTACACCAGTTTGATGAACAGAGATCAGACTTCTCACCATACACAGTGTGGAAGGATTAACATAAAAATGTATGACATCTATAAAAGTTAATAGGCATAACGGTAAAAGCTGCCAAGTGTAAGAGTTGAATAAAAAATGAAACCTCTCGCCTTGTAGAATACCAATATGGAGGAATATAAACCCCTCAAAGAAAAAAAAGGTACCCCTGAGCTTTCTACTGCAAATGTGATGCCATGCAATTAAGCACTATTGATTAATATGTGGAGTGAGTGATGGATCATTCTGTTTTAGAAGCACAATAGTTAACTCTTTGTTAACTATCCCCAAGCTACCATTCCCCTCCTTACCTACCAGGCAGGGGGAAAATACAAGTAACTATAAATGTCAGGGACAAACAGATCATGGTGCATAGTGTGGGGCCTTAAACAGTTTTTTTAAAAATAAAATAAAAAATACAACACAACAACATTGCACAGTCATGACAGTCCATGATACTGGGAGCTGGTGGCTGACAGTGCCTGGAACAGGCTGTTTTGTCAAACGCTTTTGCCAAAATTGCACTCTAGGACTTTATTGCAACTGGAAATAAACTGCATGGGCCTGTGCTTGCCTATCAGATTCAGCCAACGCTGCCCTTTCCTTTTGGTTAAGTAAGAGAGGCTCCAGGGAAAAGAAAACGGCTTCAAAAGTGACAAGGCTAGGTGAAATATTATGGGACAATCTGTCACTCACTGAAAATCTATACAAGTGAGAACTCTTTATAAAGCAAGGCCTTTGTGACAGGAACTACCCTTTCAATGTGCTCCTGTCTATGTAGAGCTGCCCACACAAAGGAGTCTTGATCCCTAGGAAGAGAGCTCTGGTAGGCCGGCACTCCTTTTTGCTTTGCCGACTCCTGGACTTTTGGCAGCGGAATCAAGGAGCAAGGTCAACCAGCCCAACATGGCTCTTCCTCTGCTCTTTCTCTTCTGACCCTCCTTCCCATCATGGTACAATGATAACTTCACTGAATATGAGGAAAGGTGTGGAAGAGGGCTGTTCTGTATCAGAGATGATCAGGTACAGTATTCATCATACTCATCACAGTCAACTTGCATGCCCTAAGGATCACATCCAGTATGTATAGATTCTGAACTGAGATTTGGAACATTTACTGATATGATGGGAAGTTGGGAATTTCTTTCAAGGAGATGGCAAGGCAAACTCCCCCCACAAAAACAGAGTGGATATCATGGGGGTGGGGGCAGTGTTGGTCTTCACAGTCTGTTGTTTTTCTTCTTTAGACAACATGTTTTTCCACTGGTGGTCCAAATTAACATGCCCAAGCTGTGAGACTGGTATCTGGATCACTCTGAAGAAACTGCCATTTCATTGAGCTTCTTGAATCTATCAGAGATATCACAGCACTAATAACACACATCAGTGAATGATTTCTGTCTCCCACCTTCCTTTGCTGGGGAAATACCAACTTGTGCTTATGTATGGTTGCTAGCTGCATTTTGAGGCCAAGTTGCTCATGCACATAAAAAAAGTTCTGCTGGATCAGATCAAAGTCCAATCAAGCGCAGCATCCTGCCACTCACAGTAGGTAACTGCACACCACTGGAAAGGTAAAAAGTAGGTTTAGAAGGCAATAATCCCCTCTCATTTTTGCTCCCCAGCAACTAATATTCAAATGGATTATGAAGCTAGAGGTTCCATTTTATTATCATGGCTAATATCTGGCATCCTCTATGCCAAGCCATCTATGTTGTTTGAAATAAGACTGTCTCTTGCCTGTCCTGAAGCTTCTACTGATCAATTTTATTAGACTGACCTCAAGTCCTAGTATGATGAGACTGATTGAAAACCTGATCTCTGTCCTCTTTCTCCACAGCATGCACACAGAGGTGAGTGTGCTGGAAAATAGTGCAGATGATGTACCCTTTTATGCTTTGAAGCCACTTTTGGAGGTATTTGCACACTACATTTTCAGCCGTACTCCTAAGATGATTTAAGCAGTCAGGGTGATGTTTTTTTAGGCAACAGGGTGGCAAGAGAAACCAGCCTTGAAAATCGAAAGAGGGCAGGAGAAATTCCATGAAGTTTTCAATGAGAGAATTGGGGGAAGGTTTGGGTAAAGTTACTTAAATGAAGGGGCTTTAATTCTCCTGCTCTCAAACCTGGCATATAAAAGTTTTGCATGTGCCTGCTTGGAGTGGGCACAAGGCACACTGGAATCTCCTGACCCTGGCACAGTTAATGCTGGTTATTTGCCCAAATTCCCATGGGAATGTTTCAAATGGCATTCTGGTCCATCTTCAGCAGATAGCTTGACTAGGCATTTTTTTATTTTTTGCAAAATTTAATCACAGTGGTGGTGGTGGGGGGTGCACACTACCACATTTCAGTAAGTCCAAATCTTTTCACACACCCCTCCTAAAAAAAATCCTCTCACCTCCCAATAGCAGAATTTCCCTCTCCCTTTCATAGGGAGTAACTTTGGCTCATTGTATAGCATACAGACCATTAGGGAGCTGGGATTGGTCCCGCTCAGCAGCAGTCCTGGGGCTGCCCTGTGAAAGGTGTGAAATGGGCCTGTGGGCAATTATACCAATAAAATAGATTCTGCTTATCCTTTTATCAAGCATATCAGCAATTCCAAAGATTCTTTCAAAAGATTCACGGCAGGAAAGTCTTTCTTAACAGGCTCGCATCAGTGCCAAACCAACTACTTACAAAACACATCACACCGTCTGCCTATTTTGCTGTGGTCGATATGAACTCTAAAGTCCTCCTGCTGCTTTGCAGGTTGCTCTGGTTAAAAAAAAATGCACACAAATGCTCCAGAGGGTTTGCCCTTCACTCTGAAAGTTTAAGTTTATTCCATTATGTGCTTTGAGTGGCACATGGAACAATGGTTAAATTAAATACATTCTGCTTTAATAGCATTTTGAGTCCCTCCTCCCAATTGAGATAAACTCTTAGACACTTTGCTTGTTAATAAAGAATTATTCCAATGTAAACACAGTTACATTGTACCGTATGGCAAAACCTTTCATGCAATTGCAGATTTGAGAGTTTATCAGCCTTGCAGTTCAAATCTCTACTACAGTAGTATAAAGATTTTTGCATACAGTTTTGCAAAGTGGTTCCCTTAATATATTTTTCCATGTTATTTTCAGTAATGCATGCATTTACATGCATTCTTGTACACATTACTTGGCTGGAAAGCCACACTGCAAAATCTGGAGAAGTGTGGATTTTGAAGGATGGCTGTGTTATTGGTTCTTCTATTCTTTCAGGAACTGCAAATGAGTTAAGTTTCCCTTCAAATGCAAACTGAATTTGATTTGTTTCCAATCCCTACATTCAACTCCCTCCTAGGTCTTTTCAAAATATTCCTATATCAGAAATTACTTCAGCACACTCATACATGTATGCATGCATTCTGTCAGGTATTTCTTTTCCCTTCTCACACCTTCACAAGCTACAAGGAGGCTCAGTAGGGCCAAAGGCTAGAGCTGAACCTTCAGACAAATTTTTCCCCCCTGCAAGAGCTTTGTATCACACACCCCTGGGGAGAGATGTATATTCAGCAGCTGAGATTCTCCCCCAAAGCTGGCTGCTGTGCCAAATCTGGCAGGTCATCAGAGACCTGCTGTTGGAACCGCAATATGACAAAGTGCCTAGTTCTCACAAACAGCAGAATGAGGAAACAGATGAACCTGTTTCTGGACAGTGTGACTGAAACCTACAAGTGAGCACGTCCGGGACCAAGAGCTCCTTACAACTAACACTCTCTGCACATTAAAGCGGATCTTTGGAGCCTGGAATGCCTTATCTAATTCAAGTCTCTGTCGTTTTCACCCAAGACAGACCAGACTAAGTGATCAGATGTCAAGGAAATAAACAAGGCAGCTTTCCTGTTTAGGAAAGTTTTTAATGTTTTATGTTTTATCGTGTTTTAAATATTCTGTTGGGAGCTGCCCAGAGTGGCTGGGGGAAACCCAGCCAGATGGGTGGGGTATTAATCATCATCATCTGTACCCAGCTTCAGCTACCCTGCAGTCTCCTACTCAAGTTTCCTACTTGAGTAGGAAAACACATCCTACTCAAGATGTGTTTTCCCACATCTTGCCCTTTCCATCTGTTTGCATTGTGGGGACGAAAGTACTGACTGACTCAGAAATAGGTGGTTTGTGCCTGTTAGGCACATTTTTCAGAAAGTGTTTAAGCAGGGCCAGCAATCTGCTCCCCTTTCATTACATCCAAAACCAGCAGCCTCTGATGCCCTCCTTGCTTTGCCAAATGGTTTTCAAACATTGCAACCCCACAATGGAGACCTCCAAAAAAAATCCCTCTTTAGATAACACAGGGGTGTTGGCTGGCACTGGTGTCTCAGTGTTACATGTAAACAAGCCAACATATGAAGCCAACATATGTGACAAGGATTTATGCCCACAGAATGAAGAGCTGCTGTGCCAAAGTGCTTTTGTACATATTCCTTGTTTCATTTCATTTACCATATTAATACAATTATAACCCAAGATGTATTACAATAGAAAATGGTTCAACGTAGTAAGACAGAACAGTAAGATTCAATTTTTTTTAAAAAAATTAAAAATTATCTACAAGATGAAACAGCACTAAACCTTCTGTGAGAACTTATCCAAAACTGCAGGCGCCAATTAAAAGTTAGCTTTAATTTAAAGCTGGGAGAAAGCGACTGGAAAATCTCTACGAGGAGTGGGTTCCAAAGTCTTGGCACCACCACCAAGAAGTTCATTGGGAAGCTTTGGATGTCTGCCCCCCCTCCCTTCTTTTTTGTCTTTGAGAGGGCCATGTGACCTATTTTCCAAAGAATAGTCCTTCATCTGAAGGGCTGTTTTGTCCAAGTAAAATCTAAAGATGGCTTTGAAGCTGGTCATCAAATGTTAATACCTGAACAGCAGACTGAGTTGGCATACAGGAAACCTGGTCACAGTCCTTCCCACTATGCTGAGATGTTCTCTCTCTCTCTCTCTCTCTCTCTCTCTCTCTCTCTCTCTCTGTGTGTGTGTGTGTGTGTGTGTGTGTGTTTATCTGTCTCTATCTCCCTCCTGTTTGCCCCTCTTTTTTGGTAACTAGTCAATTAAATAAGTTGTTGTTGTTGTTGTACCCCACCCATCTGACTGGGTTTCCCCAGCCACCCTGAGCAGCTTCCAACATATATAAAAGCATAGTAAAATATTACACATTAAAAAGCTTCCCTATGCAGGGCTGCCTTCAGAGGTCTTCCAAAGGTTATATAGTTACTCATCTCCTTAACATCTGATGGGAGGGTGTTCCACAGGGTGAGTGCTACTACTGAGAAGGCTCTCTGCCTGGTTCTAAGTTTTGTTTTGTTTTCCTTTTGACAATGTGTAAGTGTCCCTCACCCACTTGACCTGGAACCAAATAATAAGAGACAGGCGATGAGATGTTTCACTGGAAACATCATTAACACTTCTGCAACTAGTATGTCACTCTTTGATGTATCAGTATTGATGCGTTGCTCCTATGCTAATATTGCATTGAAACTTCATAAACACCAAGAAAAAGCAGGGACTGTGTCCAGTACTTAGGGCCCCAGATGACCTGTTAGTAAACACAGCAGGTCTTGCTGCACAAAACCTATGTGGAGGTTAGACTATGTCTGGGCTTCGTTAAGCATTTGTTCTGGTTTGTTTGTGGAGGGCTTATATGACAATAAGCATTCATCCTGCATTCATCTTCTTATAAATCATTCCTCCATATCACACCTTTTGGTGCATTTCCTCATCATTTTTCTAACCTTGAAAGTACTGATTTTTTTTAACAAAATTGCTGCACAAGGGTGATAGAGCACTTTAATCCACTTTAATTCTACAAACCTAAATTTCTGGTATGCACTTGAATCCCTCCAGCAAAACACCGGCAATCTGGAGGTGACAAATCAGGTTTGCAACCCTCTGCCTTCCCACAGTCAGTACACAAGCATAGACTATATACATGGCTGGCTAAGCCTTTCATTCAAGTACTTACACTCTATTACACTCTGCACAGCCGAGCAGGAATTTTCTTTAAGTGGTTTACTGGCTACTTGCCATTAGCTGGATGGCAGGCTACGATTCATGACCTTTAACTAAACAATAATTCATACAGAATTAAGGAGCCTTACATACTTGATGCTTTGATGCAGTTAAAAATGGTGTGGCCTAATTCTGTAAGGTTTAAAAAAAATGTTTTCACCTTTCAATTCCTTGATCACCTCCCATGTAATTTTGTGTGAAAGTGGGGAGTTGGGTGGTAGAAGAAAATGCAAGCTTCTGTGATTTTGTATCTAAAACATTTTCTCCATGGAAACCTTTAGGTATGTATGAAACCTAACTTAAAAATATAGCCTTCCTAATAAAAATAAATCTATCCAGAACAGATATAGTAGCAAATAATCTGGGTTTTAAAAACCCAGTTAGAAACATATAGAAGCTGGAATATGAGAAAAAATCACTGGAAGGCTTGAACCATGTACACAACCTTGAGTTCTTTGGAGGAAATTAGGGTATAAATGTAAAAAATATATAAACCATTGTAGAAACTAGAATCAACTCATCCTATGGTAAGGAGTGAAGCCTTTTGGAACCCTCCTGTCAATGTGTGGGCAGATATTTTGCTAGGTTATTGAAGCTCCCACACTAGGATATTTAATGTTTATCCACAAGTTTGGCTTCAGTAATATCTATTCAACATGGGGTTAGCATCCCCCTCTGTTAATATTGTCAACATATGGTTTCAAATGCCTATCAGCGATATTTGTAGGGGTGTGATCCTCTTCTGTGGTAACTTGTAACCACAGAACTCAGGCATTGTATTTATTCTAGCATGGTTCTGCAAATGGGAAGGGGCTGTAGCTCAATGACAGGGCATCTGTTTTGCATGCATTAAGACCCCAAGTTCAATCCTAAGCATCTCCAGGTAGGACTGGGAGATGCGCTATCTGAAACTCTGGAGAACCACTGCCAGTTAATATACATACAATAATGAGCTAGATAGACCAATGGTCTGACTTGGTATACAGCAGCTTATTTTCTCCCTATGTTTCCAAATGTGGATTGGTTGCACAGGCTATATATTCTAGAAGAAAAGCATTGGCTGAAACACTTCTGGTTTTTAGGGCGGGAAATTATATGCACATATTATATCATTGTATTATTATGTGCATTATTGTTATATATTGCTTGTGGACCATTGCTAGGCATTTAAGTTCAGTTTGTAGTTTATCTGTATGAAATGCTACATTTGTGATTGAAGAATTGTTTCCTTAAGGCCCATGTCTGTTGTGCTTTGGGTTAAGAATCTTTCTTTTTCTATCTTTGTACAGAAAATAATGTGTGTGAAATGCCCCTGAATTAAAGACATCACTCCTTCCCACTTTGCAGCATGCATGTGAAGTCAAGGAAGTGAAAAATTGCAGGGGCAATCTTCTGGCCAAAGGTTGTAACTAAGGCAGTGGATATTTCTTTCTCTTAGCCACTTTGTAAACTTCTGTGGATATTTCCCCAGAGATTCACAGGCCACAAGGAGGAATGAAAACAGGAAACAACACTTTCTTTTATTCCAGGCACTAAACGGAAATGCCATTAACCTCCTTTCATATCACACAGTTGTTCATCCGATCTCCAGGAGCCATAATGGTTTGCTGTTGTACAAGACTTAGAACATGAGCCCCGCAAATATCAAAATATAGCCAGGAGAAACCTTCCCAGCAGGAGAAAGAGGAACCTTTCACAAAACTAGCAGAACTATTGAGTAGCGGTAACAGTGTATCTGAATTACATCCTAAATTCCTTCCCAAGCGATAAGCTGCCTGCATTAATATTCAGCATCTGAAGACACTGCAGTGAAGAATGACTTATAAGTACTTTTATTGTACTACAGTCAATAAACGTCTACACTCTTGTTTACTCCACCTCAATATATTCCAGTGGGTAAAAACATAAACCCACCTTGAACTTTTTACATTTGCCCTTCTGCTATTCCACAGTGGCTTTCAACAAAAGGGACACCAAACTCTTAACAGTTACAGCTTTAAATATGTATGGAAAGACAGTCCCATAACTTTAACTAACCTTTTTTTCTCCTAATCAGCCTTCTTTACTATGTTATATTCTCTCAATTACAAGGCTGGTTTCTCCATTTAAGGAAGGGGAGAATCCATTTTCATAGGTGGGTTGGTTGCTTTATGTTCAGCACTTGAGAGATTCTTTGAAAAGTTACCAAACAGCACCAGTGTTTTCATTTGATTGCCAACAGCTCTGATTTTTTTTAAAGGCAAAAGAAGTATATAAAATTAGTAAATAAATAAACAAGTAGAACCCTACAACAAACTGTTATAGATCGGAGCGCTGTATCAGAGATGCAGCCAGCCAGCCATGCCCTCTTTCAGAAAACTCCATTCCATCCCTCACCTCCATTTTCCATTCTCACCCATGTCAGATTTCATGCCCATTGAGAGGGGCTGTTTGTGAGCCCCCCCAAACTTTCCCTTAATACTTTATGTACTTCTGGAAACCTTGAGATTTCCCAAAACCTCTCTTCTTGTATCTGAATGATAAAGTTGTGGCTACAAAAGGAACCACATTTGGATAATGAGTTTGCTATTACAGTGGTACCTCAGGTTAAGTACTTAATTCGTTCCGGAGGTCCGTACTTAACCTGAAACTGTTCTTAACCTGAAGCAACACTTTAGCTAATGGGGCCTCCTGCTGCCGCGGCGCTGCCGGAGCCTGATTTCTGTTCTCATCCTGAAGCAAAGTTCTTAACCTGAAGCACTATTTCTGGGTTAGCAGAGTCTGTAACCTGAAGCGTATGTAACCTGAAGCGTATGTAACCTGAGGTACCACTGTAGTATATAGGATAAATGGACTAGTACATAACTTGGAATGAGGTGGAACATTCCAACTTTTAGGTTTATTGGGATTAAGATGACCTGGAATACCCCTAGGCTTAAAAGCACCTGCTACTTGTACATTTATTTAGCTTTAGAAGGGTTGGAACATCCTTAGGCTTAATAGCTTAAAATATTTGCCATACCACATTTGCCTTAGCAAGCTGCCAGGCAATGAACAATATCTGCTGAACAGCTTCTAAAGCAAGAAAGCAATTTTTGAAGCTCATCCACAGTCAAAGGCTCCCAGTTAAAAAGGAATCAAGCTCTCTTTACTTTCAATTTTGCTCTACTCAAAGTGCAGTGAAATACAGTTACTTTATTCAGCTGAGAGTTAATGAGAACTAACTGCATATAACACTATCCAAACTACATATGAGCTTCAATTCTCTTACTGGCTTCTATACTAAAAACTACCTCTCCATGCCTAGAGCACTAGATATAGTGTAAATCAGCACCCAATCACAGCAAACCACTAACAGAACATAAACTCCACATACAGGTGAGGGGGAAATGGTAAGAGGGAGCAGTCTGATGAGATCTGATAGGATGCTACCCAGCAGGACCGGCCTATTGAGCAAATAGCAAGAGGAGTTTGTCACATGGGCTGCCAAAGGAAATGAGTTGGACACAGAATAATAGAATTGTACTGTTGGAAGGGACCCCACGGGTCATCTAGTGCAACCCCTTGCAATGAAGGAATCTCAGCTAGATCATACATGATAGGTAGACAGGTGGTCTGCTTAAAAACCTCCAAGGAAGGAGAGTCCTTGTCAATATCCTTCTTAAATTGTGGTGCCCAGAACTGGGCAAGGTACTCCAGGTGTTGTCTGACCAAGGCAGAATAAAGCATAACTATTATTTCCCTTGAGCAGGACTTCTGTTGATGCAACCTAGAATAGCATTGGCTTTTGGCTTCTTCTTTTTACTTCTGCATCACACTGTTGACCCATGTTAAGCTTGTGGTCAACTAAGACCCCTAGATCCTTTTCACGTGTACTATTCATAATCCAAATGTCCCCCCAGTATGCAACTGGTTATTCCTGATAACTGTAGAACCCTACATTTGTCCCTATTCTAATCCTTTTGTTTTGTTTTGTTTGTTTGTTTTTGCCGAGTTCTCCAATCTGTTAAAGTCATTTTGAAAATTTCTGCTTATCTGCGGCTGAGAGTTTCTAATTGTACCCTGGATTCTCCCCTGCATGTAAAACAAGATCCCTTCCAGTGAATGAGACTTTTTTCTGCAGTTCCTGTGTTCCTGCCATCTACAATAATAATAATAATAATTTATTTTTACCCCGCTCATCTGGTTGGGTTTCCCCAGCCACTCTGGGTGGCTTTCAACATAATATTAAAATACAATAGTCTATTAAACATTAAAAGCTTCAACTAGGTGTTGAACCTAGGGCAGGAGGACAAATGCCCCATGATGTGCCTGCTTCATATCAGCCACTGTGCATGAGTTTTTAGGAAGCTTGCAATGTGCAATCATGTCACGAAGGTCTTCTGGCCTCTTAGTTCACTGTTTTGGCAGGGATGCAAAAGATGAACTATTTTCCCCACTTCCCCTGCCACTGAGCAGTGGCGGACCTTAGGGTCTCAAATTTCAGCAGTGCCCTGTGCGATCCCAAAATTTGGTGCATACACACACCTCTCACCTTCTATTCTACCCCATGGTTGCAGTGCCTCTGAAGCTCCACACTCAGTGCAACCCATCTGGCCATGCTCTCCTAAAACTGCCTCTTCCATGAGCCACAGAAGATTGCCACTACCAGCGTGTGGCCATTGTTCTCTTTGTTGGCTCTCCCTATCATAGCTCTCATGGGTGGATCTTTAGCACTTGTCTTAGGAAAACTGTGCTCAGTGCAGGCCTCTTGCCCAGGAGATGTCTCCCCCTTTCCTTTGTAATGGCCATACAGCAAATCAGTGATTGTGAGCAGCATAATGAGTCCCATTTCCCCATAAAAGAATGCTCAGGGATGGCAGTAGAAAGAGCCTTGCTGCCTGTGCCACTGGCACTTATGGAATGGTAACAACAGTGGCATTGTTTTGCATGTTGTGTTGTGATAAGGGTGTGTGTGCTCAGAGCATGGCCCCACTGACCTGAATTGGCCCTGCTGGTTGGGGCTGATGGGAATTAAAGTCCAGTAACATCTGAAGGGGCCCAGGTTCCACACCCCTGCTTTTTAAGAAAGCAGATCCATATTTGCAATGCTCTATTGTCTTATTTCACAAATAGCTTTGGCAAAATAAAGTATTTTATTATCTTATCTCACACTACTCTGCCGCAGTCCAATACATCACATTTTGTCATGAGAGGCTCTTGATAGTGTTCTGTCTACACTGAAGGTCCAGAAACCTATCTAAAGAATGTCTTATTGACCCAAAGATCATCTGGTGGGAGGTAAAGGTGTTTTGTTGCTTGAAATATGAGTACTACTTTTCCTTTGTGACACAGACAAGGCTGCCCAATAAATCCTTAAAAATGTATTTGCAGTCTTCAGATTGCTGTGGGTCAAGGAATCATATATACAGAAAGAAATGGGAAGGCATAGCTCAAGGTCTCTTATGGTATGAAGTCATAAAACACAGAGGAGGGGAAATGTTGGTAACAGTGAAAATAATCCAAAAGCAAAGATGGCAGCTACTTGTATCATCTGAAAGCAAACTGTCACTATAATATTTGAGATTATTTTCTTTGTGGTGACTTGTAGTTTACCAGCTGTGAATATGGTTATGTAAGAGCTCCACCAATTGCTAAAATAGTGGTCCAGCATATGCACGTATAAACCATGATTAAGAGATTGGGAGCAGACTGAGACTGTCTTGTACCTCCGCCAAACTTTTCCTTCTCAGATGAAAACTTCACCTGACCTTACCCTGCTAGCCTTAACCACAGTCAAGCTCATATGAGCATAACCTTGTTTCTTAAAAATAAGTTCAGTGTGGAATAAGATGGGGGGGCATTGATATGGAATCATTATTCAGTTTCTCTTATCTTCCCCGATAACAGAAGGGGTCTTTCCATTCACAGAAAGGACTGCGATCCAATGAAGACTCACAACTGTCCATGCTATTCTGGAAATTTCCCCCAACTCTCTAGATTAGTTGGAGGTTCACAAGGTCCTGCATGCAGAGGAGGAATTATGAAAACCAATGGAACAAAGTTTCCAATTTCCCCCCAAATTCAAATCTGACTCTGAAACCACAGTAGCCTGCTACCACATTTACAGCCTGATTCTAAGCATCTCCATACAGAAATAAGTTGTGCTGAGTACGACAGGACTCATTTCTTAGAAAAAAATCCTTAAGATCACATCCATAAAGAAGTAAATTCCTTTATATTGTGATAGCCACTAGGTGTTTTCTCGAGTTCCCCCACCTTCCTCTCCTCCATCCTATCCAAACAGATTTTTGGCTGGTCTCAGGTGTTAAGCCTGAACAGATGTTGCAGAGGGCAAGGAGAACTAAATGTGATTGTGAGGAATGGTCTTTGCCTTTGTGGCAGAAAAAAACGATGTGTTTTGTTTTAAAATGTTAAGGTTTTGTTTTGAATTTTTATCATCTGTACTGTTTGCATTTGCATGTTTATTCTTTGTGAGCCATCTTGTGGGCTTTCCAGGCTGAAAGGTGGCATATACAGTAAATAAAAAAATGTTCAATGGAACTTAATACTAACTATGCGTACATAGGATTGCAGCTTCATGTAACTCAATGAAGGAGGAGGAGGAGGAGGAGGAGTTTGGATTTGATATCGCGCTTTATCACTACCCGAAGGAGTCTCAAAGCGGCTAACATTCTCCTTTCCCTTCCTCCCCCACAACAAACACTCTGTGAGGTGAGTGGGGCTGAGAGACTTCAAAGAAGTGTGACTAGCCCAGCTGCATGTGAAGGAGCAGAGATGCGAACCCGGTTCATCAGATTACGAGACTACTGCTCTTAACCACTATACCACAACAGGCAGTGGGTTGGCATTCATACCTATGGTACAACAAAGTAAAGGTATATAAAGGTTTTCTAAACCATGTGATTAGGAAATCTTTATATGAAGTATGGGATCAGAATAAAAACCTCCTGGAAAGAAAGACACTGTGGTGGATATCACCAATTGAGGTGCTGACAACAAAAAAAGTAAACATGGAAGGGGAAAGAGTAACATATGAGGATATTACTAGGAAAACAGTCCAAGGGATAAAGCTCAAACCATATGACCAAATTGAAAAGATGTTAACAGGGTGGCTGCAATACCATCAGATCAGTGACTTATTAAAGGAAGACAAAAAGAGAAATGGGTTCGAAGATAAAAAAATGAAATTCCAAATCGAGTTAATAGACTGTAAAGATAAAATTTTATCAAGAATGTATAGTTTATTGCTAGAATGGTATACAAAATACGAAGAAGTAAAGGAATCAATGATAAAATGGGCAATTGATATTGGGCATAACATTGAATTGGATGCGTGGAAAAGATTATGGACGGAGGGTTTGAGATTTACAGGATGCATGGCTCTAAAGGAAAACTTGCTAAAAATGTATAGATGGCATTTGACACCAGTAAAATTAGCTAAAATGTATAGGAAAAAAGAAAGAAAATGTTGGAAATGTAAAAAGGCATATGGGGACTATTTTCATATGTGGTGGACCTGCGATAAGGTAAAAAAAAATTGGGAATCAATTTATAATGAACTCAAAAAAATATTTAGATATACTTTCCCCAAAAGACTGGAAGCGTGTCTATTAGGCTTAATAGGAACAGAAATTAAAATGGAAGATCAAAATTTGTTCATGTATGCTACAGCTGCCGCGAGAACCCTTCTGGCCCAAAGATGGAAAGTACAAGATATACCAACTATTCAGGAGTGGCAGGAGAAGCTGACAGAATATGCAGAACTTGCCAAACTGTCAGGGAGGATCCGGGACCAGGGAGATCAAAGATACCAAAATAACTGGAGTAAATTTATTGAATATTTAAAGAAGAATTGTAAAGAGGTCAAGACACTAGCAGGATTGACATAATACCTCCAATGTATAATAGTACTAATATGAGAATGATGTGCGCGATGGAAAGAGGATAAATATACCAGTTGCGGGGAGGGAGGGGGGTCGCGACTCGGCAGAGTCAAAGGGAATGTATGGTGCTATTACAATTTGTTGGAAAAGAATATGTAAGGAAAACAATAAAAATTCACTTGGGGAAAAAAAGAGAGACTTCAAAGAAGTGTGACTAGCCCAAGGTCACCCAGCAACTGCATGCGGAGGAGCAGAGACACAAACCCGGTTCACCAGATTATGAGTCTACCGCTCTTAACCACTACTTTCCTCTTATTCTGCATTGGATCTGGCTGTAAACCACATTAAGTGAAAGAAGGAGGGTTGTCTAAGAATGCCTTAATAATATCTGAAAATATGCATACAAATCTTATGTGGCAATGACCACAAGGATTACATTGTCACCAAGGGACTATTCCTACTGCTTTCAGAAATTAAACGTTTGCTGCTGCTGTTTTTAAAAAGTCATTATCAATGTGATTGAATTGGTAAAATTTACCAAACTGAAAACTAAATTATACATTTTGCATGCTTAAATGCTGTGCTCTCAGACTGCGTTGCTGAACTGCATGCTACAGTAAGAGTGTTTAATGGGCTGCTGTGTTCGCTGTGGTAATTAGCCTTTAGATGGTGATTAATGAAGATTTAAATCTTGCCATGGCAGGCAAGGGCAAGTTAAAATGAGTGCCCTACGATAACTTTGCCTTCCACAGAAGTAGCATGTGGTTGACCTCCTGTCATTACACAAAATGTTCTAGACTGTGAATGGTTTGACATATGCTTAGAAGAGGTGCTTAAAAGGTCAGCTCACAGAAGGTGTTAACTTTTGATTTAGATAAAAATATTTCCCTTCCTTTCCCTATGGGACACTTCTTGGATTTTTCACTCCATAAGCATTTCCGAACCTTCTGGAGTTATAAATTCTGGGTAACCCAGAGAAATAAAACACTTTTGATTTCTCCATGGACAAAGTTCAAAGTTAACCATCTTTAAACTAAATTCATGCAAAATACTTTGACAGAAGAATTCTTACACTTGCAGTAAACTCAACACCTGTACCTTTGTTTAACTATAACAAAGCCAACTTACCTATAACCAAGTAAGCACCATAACAGCAAAACAGATACTGCGCAACTGTCCAAGAAGTTACTGATTTAATTTTTATCCAATCCATGAACTTGCTAATTGTGGTTAAACATCACAATGAACCATGGTATAGTGCAGGCTTCCTCAACCTTGGCCCTCCAGATGTTTTTGGCCTACAACTCCCATGATCCCTAGCTAGCAGGACCAGTGATCATGGATGCTGGGAATTGTAGTCTAAAAACATCTGGAGGGCCAAGGTTGAGGAAGCCTAGTATAGCATGATGGGAATGAACTGCAGTGATCACCAGGTTTTCATGTTCACACACTTTTCCCTGACACACCTGAAAATGGGAGATGTTTCTGTTGCTTGATCAACCACAGAACCTGTGGTTTATCTTAACTGATTTTTGGAAACAAGCCAATTTTAGTTTTAATTTGGCTTGTTTAAAAGCATAGTTAAGATTAACCACAGTATGACAGATTCAGATGAAACAACCTGCAATTAATTAAAAACTTTAGAAGCTTCTGAACTCCTCCCTGCGGTTGCACCAAACGAGGAGCAGGAACGAGAGAGCAATACAAGCCGAAGGTTCACAGAGGCTCACTTACATCATGGTAAACCATGGTTTATAATGACATCTAAAACCAATAGGTGGTTTTAAGCCATCAGGCCTCCACCCACCAAGTTATAAAGTGTGGGCTGTAATATTGATCTACTTTACATAGCTATAAGAAAAGATTACTGAAATAATGTATATGAGGCAAGAAATAGCTAATTAAGAACTTTGTATCATTATTAGAGCGGAACTGAAAGTTCCAAGCAGAAAGTGGAGGTTCTTGTTAGGTGTGTGTCAAGTTCCACAAAACTGTCAATTGCCAACACTTTGTTTCATGATTCAGGTAGAAGACGTCAAGTTCATGCTCCCAATTGCTGGCAGGCACCAGTGTCTTTTGTACGGAACTTGAAACACTTATTCTTTACGAACTTCAATATGAACTGACCTGATCTGCAGCTCCCAGACTAATGTGCATATCAGAACTCATCCATTAGGTTTCAAACTTCTAGAAATGTTGTTACACAGTTCTCAGCTTTTAAAAAGTATTACAATTCATTTAGAAATGTGCATTTTTGGAGAATGTGTTAAAAATACATATTTAAATGTGTACTGCTGTTTAAAGAAGCAGCACATATTAATGCAGAAACAGATTAGAATTGACTTATAAGTGAACAAATACATACATAAGTGATATGGACTGGAAACTGAATGATGATCCCTCTCTTTTTTTCTGTACAAAGCTCCAGAGTGAGGGCAAGAAGAATTGCCTCCACTCTGATTTGGCTTTATATGATGCCAAGGCATGAAACTGAAACTTTTCACTAATAGTGCATCACGCAGAACATGGAAATGTTGCTGAAGATGGATAACCATACAAACTGATTGTGTCTCCACAGATGCCACAGCTTAGGTGCTAACTAGGCTTTTGCTAGGAGCTGAGTTGAGTTCTGTTCATAGGATATTCCCATAAAAAGCAGGGGGGAGTAACTTCAGCCTATCTCCCTTTCATCTGCAGCAACCTGTCTCCCCCACTCCCACAATCTGTTTTAAGATAAATCTCTGGAGCAGTATGGGAGATGGCATGAGATTAAAAATCCCCCCTTTTTCTGGCAGAAATTTCTTGTGGACACTTAAGGTCCAGGCCCCCTGTTCATCTTATAAGAATTAGGATTTAAAGCCACTGCATTTAGTTTAATATGATAATAATCATCAAAGATTGCTTCAGAGGGATGAATAATCACCTGGGCTGAGATCACACTGACATTTAGCTATACAATTAAAATGGCAATTCAATAGCAGGAGTTTCCTTAAAATGCAACAGGTTATGTTCTTTAAGATATGATTAGTCTTCTAATAAGGCACTTGCCTGTCTTGCAAATTTGTCCTTGTTAACTACTCCCTTTTGTTCAGAGAAGTCTTTCATAAATTGATATTTAATAAAAAAATTCTTGGTAAGGTGCTGTATAAAGAAAGCCTGGCTAAAATGCAATTAATTTCAACACCTAAGGAAATGACCTTCATAATTCACTCTGGGCTTTGTCTCTGAAGAGTTATGGTTTATTATCCCCTCATTCACAGAATTAAGCCACATCACGCTGCTGTTGTCTGCAACATGCACTTCACATCTGACCACATAGGTAGGCGGCATTAGTAATAGTATTTGTTGTGATCAAAATTACAAAAAGGCTCTAATTTTCATTAGACCTCTGGTACTTTTAGTGGAATTTTGACTTAGGACAATACTATTGCAAAAGGCTGGCAAAATATTGGTTGTCGAAGATATTCCATATCAGAAAGAAACAGAACAGGAAAGGTGAATGAATTGCAAAATAGTAAGTATGAAAGATACCTTATGTATACATCCATGAAGGTGTCATACTGAAATAGATATAAGCAATCTGATCCTAGGCATGTGGTTGGAGGCAGCAATGCTCAATACCAGTTGCTGAAAAGCACAGGAGGGGATAGTGCTCTTCTGCTTGGATCCTGCTAGGGGGACTTCCCAAAGGCATCTGGATGGGCCATAGGTCTGATCCAGCAGGATCTTCTCATGCTCTTATTGCAGGTAGGTGGCCATGTTGGTCTGCCGTAGTCGAAACAAAGTAAAATAAAATTCCTTCCAGTAGCACCTTAGAGACCAACTAAGTTTGTTATTTTTGAATTATGATGCTGGAGGAGACTCTTGAGACTCCCATGGGCTGCAAGAAGATCAAACGTATCCATTCTTAAGGAAATCAGCCCTGAGTGCTCACTGGAAGGACAGATCGTGAAGCTGAGGCTCCAATACTCTGGCCACCTCATGAGAAGGGAAGACTCCCTGGAAAAGACCCTGATGTTGGGAAAGATGGAGGGCACAAGGAGAAGGGGACAGCAGAGGACGAGATGGTTGGACAGTGTTCTCGAAGCTACCAGCATGAGTTTGACCAAACTCCGGGAGGCAGTGGAAGACAGAAGTGCCTGGCGTGCTCTGGTCCATGGGGTCACGAAGAGTCGGACATGACTAAACAGCAATAACAAGTTTGTTCTTGGTATGAGCTTTTGTGTGCATGCACACTTCTTCAGATACACTGAAACAGAAGTCACCAGAACCTTATATATAGTGAGAGGGTGGGGAGGGGTATTACTCAGAAGGGTGGTGAGAATGGGTGACTGGCTTATAGGTGTGGTAAACCTGTTGATGACTGTTAACGACTGCAATTGGTCTGACAGGAAAAAGCAAGGGGTGAGATGGCTAAAAATAGCTTTATCATGTATATTGAGATAAGAATCCAATGTATCCATTCAGACCAGGTCTCTCCATGGTTTTAAGTTTGGTAATAAGTTGCAATTCAGCAACTTCTCTTCCCAGTCTATTTCTTAAATTCTTTTGTAATAAGACAGCTACTTTGAGATCTTGTATAGAATGTCCTTGGAGATTGAACTGTTCTCCTACTGGTTTCTCTGTCTTGTGATGACTGATATCAGATTTATGTCCATTTATCCTTTGGTGTAGGGTTTGGCCTGTTTGGCCTATTTAGAGGGCTGGAGGGTACTGTTGGCATTTGATGGCATACAGAATGTTAGAAGATGAGCAATTAAATAGTCCTGAGATGGTATGTTTGATGTTGTTGGGCCAGTAATGGTGTTGTCCGGGTGTATGCAGCAGCAAAGTTGGCCTCTGGGTTTATTGCAGGCTCTGGTACCAGTGTCCATGTTAAGTCTGACTGTTGTATTATTGTGGGTGAGGAGTTGTTTAAGACTGGGTGGCTGTCTGTAGGCAATGAACGGTCTTCCCAATGAAAGGCCTTCCTGTTTATGTAGTGTAATCAATCCGATTCATGTTTATGAATACAATGGCACTGCTTATTTACAGCAAAGGATTCATAGGACTGCAGTCTTCATTTATTGTTTGTAATATTAATTCATTTAACTAAATGAATGTTGAAATACACAATGTGGACCATCAGAATGATTAATAACAGGGAATATCAGTTTAATCATCACTTTGATATGGGGTTACCAGGAGTAAATGAAATGAAACTGGATAAGCAAAAGATGTAGATAAAGTTCATTTATTAAAGCTAAATGATCAGCCTGCCAGAAACTATGTGGATTGCAAGGAAACAGACTTATTACACAGCTCGTACCAATGAGGTACAAATCATAATGGGCTTGCTATTTGCCCCCACATAATACTTCACTCTGACTACCAGAGACAATTTTTCTTTTGGGCGAGGGGAGGGGAGGTAGGGATCTTGGGCTATGGGTGGTATTCAACTAAGTTTTACTCAGAGCAGACCCACTGAAATTAACATTCCTTCCAGTGGCACCTTAGAGACCAACTAAGTTTGTTATTGGTATGAGCTTTCATGTGCATGAGCATCTCTTCAGATACCACACTTCAGGTATGCACACTTCTTCAGATACACGAAAGCACATACCAATAACAAACTTAGTAGGTCTCTAAGGTGCTACTGGAAGGATTTTTTTTTTTTTTTTTACTATGGCAGACCAACAGAGCTACCTACCTGTAACTGAAATTAACATGGTTAAATTAGGTCTATTAATTTCAATGTGTATAATCTGTGCAAAGCTTAACTGATTACCAGTTAGTGCAAGGTGACTAAAGTGTTAGTGCAAGGTGACTAATTTTGGAGATCAGGGAACCCACATTACTCATTCACTTAAATATTTCTTTTCTAGATCTGTGCAAAAGTCTGTGGCCATCAGCACACTACAGAAATGATTTAGATGGGTCTGAATTCATGTAGCTTTCTTAAAAGAAAAGTAAAATAATACTGCTTTGAATTTATCAAAGGAAATTGTTGGCTATGTCAGATGATGAATTGTTAAAAAAAAGTTAAAGATGAAACAACCTGGATTAGATTTTTTTTCCAAAACAATAGAAAATGCAATTAACCAGAATCTATAGCTGTTCACATAGAAGGGCATCAAGAATCACATTCATTAGAAACAGAACATTGTAATCCCATACCAAGATTGAATCATCTTCAATCAGTTCTAACTCAAGTCCATTTCAAAAGCTAATAACCTGCTTCACAGTTCACCCAACTGACTGATCCGACTGGAGTAATGTTTATGGGGTGCTAGTCACACAATGCCCATGTCCTAGGACTTCAACAGTATCAGCTGCTCACCAAACAGCACTGAAAACAAAACAATGGGTTGCAATTGCAGTCCACCAAGAATTTTAGACAGGGCAAAGTATGAAGTGCCCTATGGAACTGCATTGAGACAGGGTGGGAGAAAACAGTTATCTAAACCTACTGATCAGTTTATATTTTTAATTTGACTAATTAGGATTTTGAACACGTCACAAGCATTTGCACTTGCATAATTTTTTAATAAGCATTATATCTTTAGTCCAGAAAGAAAATAGATTTTGGGCACAATCGAATACACAGTTAAGCAATTTAAGCCCAGTGATGGCATGAGACTTAAGCATATTGTAAAGTTCTACAGTTAGATCTTCCTTTAGGGAGAGATGGAAGCTTTGGGACCTTACATGACTGGGTACAAGTCAAATAACTAAGGGGTTAGAGGAAGGGAAGGAAGGAATGAGAAGAGAGCAAGGAAGAAAAACGGGTCCATTATGAGTAGTATTTATTTGCTTCACCTTTTTGTGTTCCTGAGATTCTACCAAAGACACCAAATATGACTCATAAGAGAAATATTTTAAGTATATTATTATTATTTCAATTTATATTCCTCCCTCCCTCCCTCCCAAAGGACTCAAAGGCAACAAACACATCAATAATAATAAAAATAAAACACTTTTTTAAAAAATGATGGTTTTTTAAAGCATTCAAAAAACAGTTAACAACATTCTCTCAAACAAGGATTTCAGGGTTGCCTGGAACAGCCATCAAAAGTAAACAAGAATGTTTTAAAATGTTTTTCACCGACAAAAGCCAACACCTACCTTTTATATATATATATTGCCAAATGTCCTTCATATGGTGGGTGAAATTATCAGAACATGCCTGGAGTAGATCCAAGAAGACAAACCCAGAAAAACTGGGGGAGGTGGGAACCTGGTTGTTGAAGTTCCAATGCTCCAGCAGGATGGCAGGATGGGTTGCATCACAAGCCACCATTAAAATTTTTTTCACAGTATCTTAAAACACCCAACACAGCATTGCTGTGGGGCAATGTGGAAAATCATGGGCCACCATTTTCATTTCCCACAATGCTCTAGAGGAATGGGTGTTCTGAGAATTTTTAAATGGCAGCAGCACAACACTGATTGATGGAGCACGGCTGCAACCACTACGTAAATCCACCATGGGGTACAGATGCAACAGGGAGCCTACAGGTGCAGCAATGGCCTCACAGGGGACATTATTCTGAATAACCGCTCGAAGCTATCTAAGTAAGTTTCAGAATATGCCATTTTCTGTTTGATATCCATTTTGCACCCATAGTAGACTGAAACATAGAACCCTTTTTTCTTTCCAGATCACAAATTGTGGTTTGAGGCAATTATGTGTGAATAATAAGTAGGTGAAAAGAGGGTCTATCTGGCTCAGAATTCACTTAAGACATAAAACAAAATAACCAGTTATCATGCTACAGAGGAAATATTAGCCAATATACAATGTGTCTGTATTTCTTTCTCGCATCCTCACCTACCCTGGCTGCTTTATGTTTCAAAATGCAAAACTGATTTCATTCCCTCACCCTTGAGTTTAAATATGAACATAACACTTTACATCAGATCATTTTATTATGGAATGAGAAAGTGGACTTGAAAGGAAACTGAAAGGCAGTGAAGAACTGTGATACTATAAAGCAGGGACGTCCAACTCCCAATAGACGGCGATCTACTCACAGTGGCAGTGATCTACCCATTGTCGTTGGATGAAACACAGTAGTTGACCTTTTTTGGGAAAGCCAAAGTTGTGGAGCTTTTTTGGGGGAGTCAGAGTTGTTGAGCCTTTTTCGTTTTTTTTTGGGGGGGAGGAGATCACTGAGGGGCCAAAGATCTACCAGGATCTACCAGAAACACCTCGTGATCTACCAGTAGATTGTGATCTACCTGTTGGACATGCCTGCTAGAAGAAGAAGAAGAAGAAGAAGAAGAAGAAGAAGAAGAAGAAGAAGAAGAAGAAGAAGAAGAAGAAGAAGAGTAGTAGTAGTAGTAGTAGTAGTAGTAGTTTGGATTTCATATCCTGCTTTATCACTACCCGAAGGAGTCTCAAAGTGGCTAACAATCTCCTCTTTCCCTTCCTCCCCCACAACAAACATTCTGTGAGGTGAGTGGGGCTGAGAGACTTCAGAGAAGTGTGACTAGCCCAAGGTCACCCAGCAGCTGCATGTGGAGGAGCGGAGACGTGAACCCGGTTCACCAAATTACGAATCTACCGCTCTTAACCACTGCACCACACTGGCTCTTAAAGGTTTAATATCAACCTGAACATGCCCCAGTTAATAAACAGTGCTTCAAAAAGCATTGGGGGGGGGCATGGAATCCAAGCCTTTGAATTGTGTGGATTTTGAACTGGATTCTGTGGCAATCAGAAAAACTGGAAAGGACAACCTTATCACATCACTTCAAGCGCCCAAACAACTGGAGGAGCTGTATCCACCAGGCCATAATTTCTTTACATAAAACTTTCCTTCAATGAAATCCCAGCTGTAACCTTCACATATCCCTCTTCCCATCAAACCTCTGCTACTCTGTGCCCAAAATAAAATATTTTTGCTATGGCTCACTGCCTTCTATTCTTCCCTAGCCAAGGCAACTTTTTGTGTGTGTGTGTGTGTTTTAACACCAACTTGACAGAGGATGCAGTCAGTATCTGCTCAAATTATAATAGGGCCAGCACTATTCTTCACACTTGCCAAGCATAAGACATTTGCAATTATTTATAGCAAGGTGAGACACAGAGGAAATTGCAGAATGAGTATGAGGGGCCTTGGTCATTGGTTTTGGCATATTGGTTTGTTGTGAAATACTTTGATTAAACTGACTATATCCAAAGCATTCCAACAGAAGCACATCATGGATTTCCAGATGAATCCAAATACAGTGTCACTGTCACATCCACACCCTCAAGCAATCCTGGGAACTGCAGCAATTCCCGGCACTCTTATGTGCATTAAATGTATGGTGTCAGTGTGACAACCATCAGGGCTGGGCTGTAAAATACGACCAAGGAATTAGGAGTCCATATTGAAAAGCTATCAGGATCAGAGGGCAAACCAGAAGGAGAACAAGCCAGGACTCAGTACTGAATAGCAAGACCAGAAAGGCAAGACTTGCTAGGGTTCAGATCGACCTTGTTGTTCAAGCAAAATTTCACGGAGACCAAGTGCCCTTTTATATTCCTTCTTGACCAGAAGGAGGCAACTGTCAGCCTGGACTGAATCAGGTCAGAAGGTTCTTCACTAAAAAGCTGTCGTGACACAGCTCACCACAGAGGACTCAGGTCAGCAGTTCTTGGTAGCCCCTTAGGGGCATGAGCCCATAGCCCATTGTCACTCAGCTCCAGTTTCACCCTAAGCCAGCTGTGATCTGATATGTAGTCCATCTTAATGAATAGATAATACAGTTATGAATTCTATTATGTGTCTTGTTTATGTGTTACTTTAATAGGACTTTAGAGGTGGAAATGCTTTTTTGCGGGGGGGGGGGGGGTGTTAAGAACCTGATTGACAGAGACTGAGATTCAGGTGGCAGGTGGTACAGTTACCATTTGCTTGCAGGCCTAAGCAAACAGGCAAGTGCAGAATGGCGAGAGCAGCCAACCAAACTTGCTCACCTGCCATTTTGTTCTAATCTGAGAGGGGGCTATACCATCAACAGAAGGGATGGAGGAACCTGTGGTCCTACAGATATTGTTGGACTCCAACTCCCAACAGCAACTAGTCTGGTCAGTGCTGAGAGATGATGGGAGTTGAAGTCTAAGAATATCTGGAGGGTTACAGGTCCCCCTTCTGCTAAAGAGAGGGATTGTTCCTTATCACCATCACCGCTTTCTCAGTCATTCAAGTGGACAAGCAAATGAATGGCAGTGGCAAGGGCCTGCTGCCACCTGTGATTACTCACCACCCCCCTTTAGAGGTGTGGATCAGGCCTGCTAAGGAGTGAGAAGGAGAAGAACAAGGCCCCTATACAAATGTGTTTGCAAGACCTCTCCAAGATTTAGGAAACTATTTATGCAAGTATTTGAATGCATTTATCAAAAAAGCTGATACTTGTTTGCCAAACTCTTTAGGAGCACATCATAAAGACAGAAATAAAAGGACTTTTTCAAAGTCAACAATATAAATGACAGAAAACTCTCGCACTGAAATTTACTGTCAGGACGCATCCTTGAAAGGCTCAAAGAAGGCAAGTGTGGCAAGTCCAATTTATGAGATCAGAGCTTCAAGCTGACAGAGCTGAAACTCTGAAGGATTTGAAAGCCAGAGTTTGCAAAGGCTGTCGAAGAGGGTGCCTCTTTGCTGAACCCACTGAATGGAACAAACAGCTATCCAGGTGTAAGCAATGCCTCAGGCAGTACTAAGCCTTGCAGAGATGCTCCATGACTGATGCTGTGAAGCAAGAAACAAGACGGACAATGATATATGACAGCCCAGATTCGGGGGTGAAGGGGGAGTGCTGTCACCAAAGGGACAACCAATAACACTGTTGTGAAGAGACTGGCATCCACTTGGGTGGCTTAAGATCTTCTTCAAATCACCTCTGACATTCACAAAGGTGGAAAGAGAAAGTACGCTGCTTTTTCTTGGTTCCATATCCTTGGTTTGCTGGAACTGGTCCCTGAAAAATTGTTGGGTTGCCTTCAGTTTTGTGTGGTTGACTTCCAATGGAAATAGAAAAAGGAAGCAGACATTTCTGTTCCTCTGTGGTCAGGAATGGAAATTAGTTAAGTAAATTTAATTGGTATTAATTCACATCATTGCTGTTGGCTTTAAGTCCACAATGGTACACAATTAATTACTTTTTACATTGTTTTAAAGTTTTACATTGTTTCCATTCTGTAGATAACTGATGATGTGAAAACCCTGGAGATCTGTGTCCAATTACAAGAAACAATACTGGGCGACACAAACAAATAGTCTGATGCAAGCTGAGGCAGGTCCTATGTTCCAGAAAAGGTGAAATTTGATTATTTATCAGTTTCTGTCTATCTCCCTCTTTCCTCCTAGGAAAACCTAAATGACAATTTCTGCAGAATAAACAGAAACCATGGGTATAGCAAATGACTTATTAGGTAATTAAGGGAAATGTGGCTTACTTCCAAGTAAACATGCCTTGGCTGTCAGTCCTAGAAGACCTGCTGCCTGTTTTACAGGCCTTTCCCCATCTCCTTGCTGATTCAAAATACAAAAGGTGAGACTGCGGAACACACTCTTGGGCTCAGGGGGGTTGTTGGGGGGGGTTGTTTGAGGAGTTGTTGATGATGTTGGTTTTTTGTATCTTTCTTTTATATTTTGTTGTGATTTACGTGGAAACTGTTCTGTTGGGTTGTATATTTTTCAATGCTTTATTTATTGTTTATGACTACTTTTGTTAGGTTGTAGCTATACATTTTTTCATGTCATAAGCTGCCTTGAGCATGGTTTGAACTGTGGAACTGTGGAAAGGTGACATAAAATAAAATTATGTATGTATGCCTAAGGTTTGATTGTGGGTTCTGTATGTGTTTCCAAGTTGGGTTCTTCTATGGGGAAAGAATTTGTATAGTTATGTCTATCATAACCAGAGAAATCCATTCTAATAGGTAAAAAGATAAAGGACCCTGGAAAGTTAAGTCCAGTCAGGGGAACTATGGGGCTGCAGCGCTCATCTCACTTTTCAGGCCAAGGGAGCCAGTGTTTGTCCATAGACAGTTTTCCACATCATGTGTCCAGCATGACTAAATCGCTTCTGGTGCAACGGAACACTGTGGTGGAAGCCAGAGCGCATAGAAACACATTTTATCTTCCTGCCAGCAGCACCTATTTCTAATAGACCTAAGTAACAGCTTTAAAAAAAAAATCAGTGGATTTTTGGAACATGTGGGTCAGCTTCTGCAGACCCATGTTAACTTCAGGACTTCTCCATAATATTTTATGAAGGGAATTCTTTTATTATTAAATCCAATTGAATCTTATATTTCATCACTTTATAATATATGCAGTTGTCTCCTGAGGCCACATCTAGTCTTACTTACAAGATATCTCTTCCCCAGTCTTGGGGAGGAAAAAATATGACTCACCTTTGTAAGTGAAGTTTCATAAATCAAATGAGAAGTATTCGCCAGTTACCCTGAGATCTATATGGACGAAGCCTCAGGGTACCATAATAATTTATACAAGGAGATTGAAAAGGATGACCACTTGATAAAATAGAGAGACAGGAGTCTGAGAAATACAATTACACTTACCTACAAAATTTCATACCGAGTGACTTAGGACTAGTTTATAATTAGGTATAAGGTTCTTATTTCTGCTATCAAAGTAAGAAATGTTGTAGAAGCCATCAATATCTCATTTGCAGATCCCACTGGAATTAATTAGAATTGCACAGAATTTCAGCAGTACTTTTTTATGGAAGCATATGCGGTTAACCTTTTTTTGTTGCTGCTGTTGGCAGAAGCTGAGCTTGGTAACAACTATTATGGCAACCAGCAACCATGTGTACTGAGGAGAAGAAGAAGAGGAGGAGGAGGAGGAGAAGTTTGGATTTGATATCCCACTTTATCAATACCCTACGGAGTCTCAAAGCAGCTAACATTCTCCTTTCCCTTCCTCCCCCACAACAAACACTCTGTGAGGTGAGTGAGGCTAAGAGACTTCAAAGAAGTCTGACTAGCCCAAGGTCACCCAGCAGCTGCATGTGGAGGAGCGGAGATGCGAACCCGGTTCACCAGATTACAAGACTACCACTCTTAACCACTACACCGCAACAGGCAGTGGGTTCTACCAGCACCCCTTTTGCAGCATTTTTTGGCTTCTTGTCTAATATTATGTGGTTAAAACACCCCACTGTATGTTAAAAGCTTTTAGTCCCACTGCATTTCCACTACTTCATAGGTATTAGTTTAAGGCACATGTGTTGAGCTTCATGTATGAACTCAGCATCTGTAAGGTCATGAAAACATGAAACTCCTTGCCCCAACAAAAGCTCTTTAAAAGGTATACAAACCAAGGTCCCTCATACATTGGGTGGAGGGGATTGACCCACCAGTACCACCCTTGCCATCTGTTCAGTTGCTGTGTGAAACGCAAAAGAATATATGTGCAAAGGGAATCGTTATTCATTGCAGGCTTGCCTGTACATCAGTAGTCACACCCCAAACACGTGGTCAGCATATGTCTCAGTAGTGAGGCTACTCTGCATGCCTCCCCCCAACACATACGGTACTTTTTAATGAGTGAGGGCTTTATCTGAAGTGGCCTAATATTGGGCTGTGATCTTGCATGACAAAAGTCCCTGCTGTCTAAATCTTCAGATTCCAGATGTTCCCCAACTCCACAAACAGAATGATGGCTGCACCTACGTGACTTCGTTCAGAATCTTGTATGGCCAGAGCTTTACCCCTGGTGTTGAGTTTGTTCGGCCCCTGCAAAGCTGAGTGATTTGATATTTGCCTGTGTCACTAGGCAGTAAATGTGAGCATTCACCTCTGAGGCACTCTCAGATATTTAACCAACATTGGTAACATTTCTGACAAGTTCAAGAGTATTGCATTGGTATAATTCCCTTGGAATCTGGGGGCACATGCTTCCAAACACTGAACAGCTGGGTGGGATGGGCAAACAGGTGCCCTTTAACTCACCATGATGAGCTAGCAATGAAAGGTTCACATCAGTTTAAGGATGGGTACTGGGCATCTAACCTGGGTAGGCTTGCTCAGGTAAAGATCCAGAGGGTCTTTATCCTTTTGTCTATGCAACTTGAATATGCGTGCAGTAGGTGAGTTTCATATTGGTTTACCAATATTGGTTCTTGTCTCTTGAGATCTCACTCCTGGGTGTGCAGGGAAATGCACATTTCACCATTTAATCTGGATTACACCCAAGAACAGGTGTTTGTCTTGTGCTGTGTGAAATCCTTGTTTGAAATATTTACTGAAATCTCTCTTCTCCTAAACCAAATCTGAAAGAGTGCCACCTTTTTGAAATTCAGAAGGCAACTACAATGGGGATTAAGAAGGATATCTAAATACTCATTAAAAGGCATTACAGTTTAAGAAACTTAGTAAGATTTAGGAAGCTTTCAGCAGAAGATTGGATCAGCTCCCCTCAGTGAGAGAACCCAATAGCTTCAGTATTACTAAATACTTTCTTAAATGCAATCTTAATATAATAACTGGAGTTTTCCCACCCATGCATGCTGGTATGTCTGACTTCACCCCATCAAACATTTCCTTTCCTTAACAGCTTATTGAATTCCAATTTTAAATCCTAAGAAACATCCAAAGAGAAGTACAAGCTATCCAGCTTCCAGTCACAAAGCTAACCCCTACTTCCTTTTCATAGAAATACATGCTTAAACACAATAATTCAAGCATGTAATAATGGTCCCTAAGAACCTAAATCCAATATTCTGAGAAAACCAAATGTAGTACCAATTTCAGTCTTGCTATAATTGGCAAATTGTCACACTTACCAACAATGGATGTCAAAAGAAAGCAATGATAATCATAATCAGCCACTGATAACTGTACAAAGATACAAGCTCAACAACAAAAATGTTACTAGGAAGAACTGTTTAAGTGCATTTGCCTGATATGCCTATTTTGTTGAAAATAAGTCTTGAAACATACAGTACTGCTGTTTTTGAAGGAGCTCTTCTCACAAAACATCAGTTGGTGAATAAAACGTATTGGCTGTAGCCTACTAAATCCTACTCAGAGTAGACCTATTGAAATTAATTACCCTAAATTAGTAATGTGCATTAACTTCAATGGGTCTACTCCAAGCACAACTAGCATTGGATACAAACCACTGGCTGAAATAAGAAAGCAATCATTGCTACAAAGCACAACATTAATAACAATTACTTGAGAACAGGTAGACTGATTTTCAAAGTGATCCACCAGTGTTATCTGCAAAACATCCTATGAGCACGCCCATACAAAAGCAGAAGTACAGCAAATAACACTTATACTGAATGTATTAATGGAAACACATTCCACCAACTATAAAAGGTGGATACTCTCAAGCAATACCTGGGTGCTAGATACTATGATCCACATAATGGATCACAGCCTTAGCTATTGCCCCTTGTGAAGGATAGTTATCAGTCTATCCATTATAAACCAGTGACTGAAATACTGAATTAATGAGACCCTGTGTCTGCAGTACGTTCCAATCCTGCATCCCACTAGCACACCCACCACCTCCTAAAACAATGGCTAGCAAAACCATCATAAGACATAAGGGGACAAACCTTCTTTGCCTCCCTCCCTCTGTAATTCAAGCACTAGCTAAAACTTCACATCTTCTAACAAAAATATAAAAACATGTACAAATAAACATTCATTTTAGTAAGTCCTACATTCATATTTTAGGTAATCAATATATGCTAACATTTGACCAATATAAATGTTAAGAGAACATGGGAAAGGAATCTTTTTTCTCACAATAAGACCAAGCCAATTTCTATAGACTAAGAGAACTAATTCTGTCATATTCCTCTACATTCCCTAATTGATTAACATGAATGAAAACAAGATTTGCTATTCCAGGTCAGTCATCACAATTTTAACGCTAGTCAACAAGAAACACCTTATCAGTTTGACCTGCTGCATGGAATCCAACCATTGGCCAGTTCACAACCTGCCATCGCGAAACCAAAGCCAATTCCCATGCTCTGCTATTTTATAAATAAATAAAAGTTCATCAGTCAACAATGTACATGTTTGGCTTGAATGCAGATGATTAAGGAGACCACAATCCAGAAGTATGTATCTATACCAAAACACAAGCTGTAAAATATTCCACCATCAGAAAGCCTACCTTCTTGAACTGCCTGGAATGGGTTGTTGCCATCCACAAAATTCACAGAAATTGTGATTTTCTCCGTCTGTAGGATTTCATCATTCTGGTTGAGATCAGAAACTGCCATGCGAAATACCTCCTCATCCTTTTTTGCAGATTCATCAAATATTGCCCCTAGAAAGAAGGCATGTGAATAATTAAGAGCAGTACTGCATATGAACGGTGCAGAGATTCAGGATGCAATGCATGAAGACACGTTTTGCTGATAATTCAAAGGCATGAATTTAGTTTGCAGTTCAGCACAGCCACCTGTTTATGAGCAAGCCAAGAAATTTGTTAACGATGCTTGGCAAGGGTTCAATCTACTTTAGGGCAAAATAAGGAGGATGTCTGACCATACAACAACAAAAAATGATTTGCAGAAATTATGGTAGGCATGGTATAAGTAATCCAAAATGGAATGCAGCCAGGAGACGGAGGTAATAACCTTACAAACTATAACAGATTGGCGAGCTAGGATGGCTCCTGCAAATGACAATTAGGGAACATAAATTTGCAATAAAAGATACAGCAGCTGGCAAGATCAACAACAGGTGGGAGTGTGGTTAATGACAGCATAGCTACAGCAGCATCCTACAAGTCCAACCTGCTATGCTGCATCTAAGTTGTACTGTAACTGCCTATCATGATCCTGAATTCCTTGCTTTGGGGATGGTGGACATGCGATCCACCATTATACCACATTTAATTACAATGAGTGCAGCTAGCATAGTAGCCTTGAACTACATTGCTCTGCTGGTACAATGCTGAGGTCCATGTACAGTAGTGTTACCCGTCTTGAAAGTTGCAGCATTATGTTTTTGATCCTAAATCTGTCATCACAATGGTTGACCCTAAGACTCCTTACCAAATTTCACTGAAACCAACAGAGTATATTTCACTTTATGATGAACCATAGCGTGGCCAGATACAGAGAACAACATAGCCCATGTACCGAAGCAGAAACCTTGATAGGAACAGGACCAAGGAAAGTTTAACCTATAGAAAATCCTTCTACATAACTACAAAAAAATAGGGAGTGATTCATTCCTTTGCATCTGGCCACCACTAAAAATCCCTACTGTAATCTAGGGAAAGTTGGAGTTTTTTGAAGTTTTTGGGGGGTTTCCTCAATGAAACCCCAAAGAACCAAGAACAGAAGACATGTTTCTCTGAAGGACAATTCACACTTTGACTTCTGATCTTCTGCAACGTACAGATACAATGTGAGTGTAAGCAGACCCTTTGGAATGTCTCATATTTAATGGCATTTGTAGCCCAGTTCACAACTTTGATGCACAACTTGGATAGTTGGGGCTGTCCAAGTGCTATTGGACTCCAAATACCGGCATAGTCAATGGACAAGGAAGACAGGGGTTGATGTCCAACCAAATCTGGAAAAGGGTTTAGCTACCCCTGCTCTTAAAGGAGCAGAGGTTCCATGGCTTTCTTAGCGGACAATGCCCTGAAGGTGGGGAAAATGTGAAAACTCCTGTTCTACATCAGAATGCAGATTGCTGAGAGACAATCACATTCCTACTTCCTTGCATTAATCATCACAATATAACAGATATTGCATTATAACGTAAGTCCTCCACACACCAGTCAAAACACGTTATGAGGACATCCTAGAGCAATGTGTTCTCAGACACATCCTGTGTTTTAGAAAAAGAACAAAACCTCATTGCCTTAATTTATCATGGTCTCCTTTCCGTATCCTCCACCATCAATTTTCCTGCCAGCTCTATTCATTCAGTGCCAGCAGGCTCCCTGCACAAAAACTTTGTCCACTTTGACCCAGGAGTTTTCTTCTCTGCATCTCCTGCCATCTGGAGCAGCTGTTTCATACCTCTCCATCTCAATGACCTGTCATTTCCTTGCAAATCTCAGCTGAAACACGCACATTTTTCTCCCTTCCTTCTTAATTCCTCTGTCATTTTGCCAGAGCGTTATTTACATACAGAGTAGCTTCACTTAACTTCTTGAAGGCATTGTGGGCTCCTGGCAGCAGCTGTTGTGAAAAGTGGTCTCCAGTGGAGACAATTGGTAAGCACTATTTAGAGGTGAGAGCCATTTAATCTTAGCCCTGGTAAAATGGTTTTGGTGTTTCACACTTCTAAACGGACTCAGCTCCAGAACATTGAACCAAGTGGTATTTTGGAGCTTAGATCTGATGCTCATCACGCCAACACAGACCAACATACACTGATAAAAAGGTTGTTAATGAAGGACTTTTCCACTGGGCAAAAATAGAGTATTGCTGCTTAAATCCCACCTGACAGATGACAAAAAAGAGAAAAGTTGATGGGTGGGCAACCTGTGGCTTTCCAGATGTTGTTGGGCTCCAAAACCTATTATCCTTGGTCATTGGCCATGCTGTCTGGGGCTGATTTGAGTTGGAGTTTAACAACTAACAGGTCAAGTTCAAGGTATTACTATTAGTATATACCGTAGTCCTTAACAGCTTGGAACCAGTTTACTTGCAGGATCACCTTACCCCATATATGCCCTCTCAACCATTTATATCTGCAAAACTGACACTGTTATAGGTGTCAATATTCATCTTGCTTTTGTAAGAAACTGCTTTCAGTGTGGGACCACCTACACTTTGGAACTTCCTGCCTAAGGACACCAGGCAGGAATCTTTGCTGTATTCTTTTCAGTGCCTGCTTAAAGGGCTTTTGTTCAGGCAAGCCTATCCGAACATGTAGGAGTTAATTGTATTATCTTTCTAGCTACTGTTGATTTTAATCATCTTTTGAATCCCTTTAATTACATGTTTAAACTGTTTTAACAATAATTTTAATGTTCAATTTTATATTTTTGTAAACTGTATAGGTTTTCTTACAATCAAGTGGTCTACAAACTTTGTTAATAACACTGGGAGTGCGAAAGGTTCTGCACCATGCCTTATGAATAAAAAGTACATATATATAATTATTCCCCAAGTGTGGGGAATGTGTTCTGTGTAGTCAAAACTGCACCTGCCACGTGCATGTTTGCTTTAATGTTTTTATATTGTTGTAAACCGCTGTAATATATTTTTATGATACAACAGTATATAAACATTTTTATAAACAATTCCATAAGTAAATAAATGGTTTGCAGAAATACAAAATTATATTCTATAATGTATAAACATTTCCATTTTGCTGAAATTTATTTTGCTGTTTTATTTATTTCAACTGGTCCATGCTGTGACCTCTGAATTTGCTTGAAGCTGGGACCTATATTTGTAAATGTTGATTTGCATTTTATCCATTGTTATAAAGATGTGGGGATTAACGTTTGTATATGTTTTTTATCTATTGAGTTTTGTATGCCACTTGGATTTTTTTCCATTAAAGTTAAGTGGGTTTTAAATGTTCTTAAGTAAATAAATAAGCTACAAATAACAAATTCTGTTGGGAAGAATCACAGAGACTGAGGGAGTGCATTGCAAAAAAAAAAGGGGGGGATAAGCAAATATCATGGGAAAATATTCTTGTATGCACATGTAAACAAGAGTAATCCAAAATGGATTAATATAGACTTGAGTATCTCAACTAAGCACCAGCTCTTCTACTATATCACAAGTATTCGATAATTTAAACAAAAACCACAGTCATTTTATGTTCTAATGAACATTGCTTAATATGATTGCTCCTTGTCCCCAGTGACATTGTTAGTTCGTTCCAGTGTGTGAATCCAATTACACTGCGTTTCCAAACTGCTGATATTGCATTATTATCCTATACATGAGACCCAATATTGCTACAAGGTATGCTTGCGTGGCGGGCTCAGTTACAGGACAGAAAAACAAACACAAGAGTTCCCTAGTTATTCATGAACTGTTTCTGTGACTACAGAAATGTCATCAAGGCATCATCTTACCCATCTGTGAAATTAAACTATTTTATTTAAGCTGAAGCTTGAATGTTTAATGTTTCTAAAATAAGGTTAGATCATTGGAATAAATGCCATTTTGGACCTTGAGTATATATTAACTTTCAACCTGGTTAATTCAAACTTTATTGGTATTCTTTCTTCCTCTTCTGATTGCTGACAAGAGTCTGCATCATGCCTGCCCATGACTGAGACCTGGGGGTGGAGTTTTACAATATGGTTATTAATGCAGCTTGCAATAGCCCATGACATTTACCACTATACCATTTTCCCAGTGGAGGGGCTTGGCAAGCAACCAGACACATGTGACAATGACAGTGGGGAGAGGGTGGGGCTGATGCATGGGCTATTGAAGCCTGCCTTTCTCCTGGTGTCTTCAGTTGTGGGGCCCCAGGAAGTGGTGGAGCAAGAAGACCTCCCTACTCACCTGGAAGAAGAAGAGTTTGGATTTGATATCCCGCTTTATCACTACCCGAAGGAGTCTCAAAGCGGCTAACATTCTCCTTTCCCCTCCTCCCCCACAACAAACACTCTGTGAGGTGAGTGGGGCTGAGAGACTTCAAAGAAGTGTGACTGGCCCAAGGTCACCCAGCAGCTGCATGTGGAGGAGTGGGAAATCGATCCCAGTTCCCTAGATTACGAGTCTATCGCTCTTAACCACTACACCACACTGGCTCTCAGGGTGGAGCTGAAAGATGAGAGACCCCTGGCCCTTGGCAAGGTTGGCTCCTACATGGTTTAGTTAGGCCTTGCTCCCCCTATGCAGATCAGTTTTGGGGATTAAATATTTAAATAAATGTGGCACAGCTCACCCAGTCCTTGCTCTCCACACTGCTCCCACTCTGCTCTCGCTCACCCTACCCCTGCTGCCACTCTTGCACATGTTGCCCTACTCTGTGTCCACACTCCTGTCTATCTGCCTCTGCTTCCCTTCTCTCACCTTCTGTTCCTGCTTCCTTGAGTATGTGCATTTCATGGCCATCATCATTATGACAATACAAATACAGTCATATATTGGATGTCAAACAGCCTAGTTCTCAAACGTTTTGGCTCCCAAACGATCGAAACCCAGAAGTGACTGCTCCGGTTTTCAAACGTTCTTTTGGAAGCCAAACGTCCGACGGGCCTTCTGCGGCTTCCGATTGGCTTTGGTTTTCGAACATTTTGGAAGTCGAACGGACTTCTGGAATGGATTCTGCTCGACTTCCAAGGTACGACTGTATAGTATTGAAAGTAATAGGCCAAAACAGTTACCTGGATTTTTGCAATTTCACTGGGGGGATGGCTATGTGAGGATGTTACAATGAAACTACTGAACTTCAATTTTTACTGCTACAAGAATTTACTAGTACATACTGGTTTGGAGGGCTCGCTCACACCATTGCTCGCCTGTTCAGACATGAGAACAAACTATGGTTTGATTAATCCAAGAAGTGTTATATTAAGCCATGTGACAGAGGGAAGAAAAGGACACTTAATCCAATACCCATACCCAGTCCTCAAGATCTGGAGGATTAGCAAAAATGTGTCTGAATGCAGCTGAATTTATTTGCTTTTTTTCTATGACAGAATTCTGTAGGCAATTCTATTTAAAACATGGCAGAAGGAAAAAGAGATGCTCTTATCATCTAAGCATATAAAATCTTCTGCTTCTGCTGATGAAGCCAAATGGCTTTTTTTTATTATTTCATTTTCCCCCAATCTTACTGCAAGCCAATCACAAGCATGTCAGTTCCTAAAGCCCATTGTTATAAATTATTTGACTACAAGAGAATGTTTTACTCTATTACACTTTTTTATCGAGTCTGCTATCCTGCCTCAGCAGTATTAAGGTGGCTTGACATGTTGACAAAGAAAATAAAGACTCAGCTTGTAATGGAAGAAGCTCACCTGAATGGATTTGCATACAGTACCTGCAGCATCAGCTCTTGCCGCCTGTCAGACTCATTATTTGTAAGACAACAAAAATTACAGTCTTAAAATGTAGGGAGGTAGAAGGGGATTTCAGAACGCTGCTATCTTCAATGACACTGAACAGCACTATTTGAACTGACTGCATTATTTCAAAAAGTAGTAAGAAATCTTTTTTTCCTGTAGTATTACTGACAAGTAGGCTTTCCCCTTAATTCACTTATTGCATTGAGGATACACATTACTGTCAGTGAGAGTTGTGCTCATATTTGCAGAAGAAACAGAACCTCCAAAGCCTTCATAGGCTGGATTAATGCCAAATTCTTCTGTTTATACACAAACTGTTTGAGACATGCGTACCTCTCTCTCTTTCTCTCCCACATACACACACACAATTTTGCAGATACAGATTCAATGCATTTCAGTTGCAAAGATTAAAAAGCAACAACATGATTTGGACTACAATGCTATAACGCCCACAATGATTAATATTAGCTATGTTCAGGCACACCAACGATAAGGGGCTGATGTGTCTTCAGCCCCCTTGATATTTGTGTTGACAGGGCCTGGCATACATCATGTGCATTGCAGCTTCAGCGCCTGACTCTGCCAAAATGCTTGGTCTCCTCCAGAGGACGCGATGTCACACACATGACGTCATACACACACACTGCACACCAGGTCTCCTCAATTTTGGGAGGCAACCTGGCATCTCTGGCCATGTTCATTAGGTTCAACAGGCCTACTCTGAGTAGGACTAGTCTTGAATATCACCCAATATATTTTTCTCAAGTCTTTTTGTCACTTCCCAAATCAGCAAAAAATTATAGCCCAACACTAAACACAACCCCTTTGAGAATTACTCAGTTAGCTTGCATAGTACTTGATGGAGCAACACTAATATGTACCCTCCCCATCCCTGCTGACTTTGATATAGAGGTAAAATACCAATAAATATAAACCTCAAGAACACAGCACTCTTTTCTATAGCATAAGAATAAAGTTAGATTTTCTGCACCCTGCCATTCCGCATAAAGGTTCTTAATGTTATTTTGCTGTCAAAATAACAGTTTTGGGGGAGCTATAATAGCAACATATTCATTATATAAGCCAGTGACCTGTTGATTATTACTAGCCCCTCAGTTTCCCACTGTATCCATTACAGCCCAATTGGACCTTCATTGTTAAAAATGGGTGGTTTGGTAGGTATTATTGTCATATGATTATTAATGCCCCGGAAAGAAAGTTACTGCAATGGCAATAAATCTGCTGAGTGTTATTAATGTCCCTGCAGTGGAACACACTAAAAAGTGCCCTTATAATGGTCATTAGTAACCTACTTATAGATGCTTTATAACCGAGGGGAAAGCTGATACATAATCATATTTCATTAGACAGTTGTTAGCAACCACCTCAAGCAAAAAAGTGCACCCACACCCACAGCCCAATAGGAAAAAAATAGGGAATGTTAGACGCCGTCATGAAAATGCAACCCGTATATATATATAAAAAAACTCCATTATTTTTGAGAAATTTAAATGTTGACAATAATGAATGTTATAAATAGCAGGGTGGGCAGGATAAGAGTTATATTTGAACTTTAATAAATAGAAGAGTAAAAAGTGAGCCTTCAACCTAAGTATGTAAAATGGGCCCTCTTGGATCAGCAAGCAGCACATGAGCACAATAACACTCTCTCACTCACGAACCCCGGAAACTGGTATTCAGAGACACATTGTGCCTGATACAGGATTCTGATACCCTCCATGAATTTGAAAGGAAGCCTCCTCGCACTCCTCGTACAGGAACCACTTTTGGGTACAAAAGACCAGAGCCAAAGGTTCCTTTCCATTTAAGTGAACATTTTCCAATGAACGTTCAGATTTTTTTTGCTTATGACCAATAATTAAGATTTTTAAGGGTCCATAGCTCAGTGGCAGAGCATCAGCTTCACCTGCAGGAGGCTTTACCTGGTTCAATCCCCAGCATCTTCCTGGGGTGGGAGAGAACCCTGTCTGAAATCCTGGATTCTAGATTCAGGAAGGTAGCCATGTTGGTCTGACACAGTCGGAATATATAAAAAAATTAAAAAATATCCAGTAGCACCTCCTCCCCCTTTCCTTTCATGACTATTATAGGGATTCTCAAACTTCAGAAAACCAAATACTTTCAGAAAACCAGTCCCAGTACTTTCAGCAGCTGATTGATTGCAGCCCATTTGCATATGATGCTTCAGGAGCACCTCTTGATTAACGCCAAATATCCAGATTGAGGAGGAACCTTCCACAAATCCAGGGCCAGATTTAGGTTTGATGAGGCCCTAAACTACTGCAGGTAATGGGGCCCTTTATATGTCCAGCTGTCCTTTGTCAACAGTCAATTGTTGTTGTTTTTTGTGTTGAATATATGCTATATGGTAATTTATGGACCTAATAGGTATCTAAAGCCATTTGCACATAACAAAATATGTATTTTGTAGGTGTGGCTGGAAACGTGGTGTGACTCAGAACGAAGCAGCATCCTATTTATTTATTTTTCTTGGACTTCATATAATAATTAGGGTTTCTAAATATCATTTTTTTCATTCGTTGGGTGGTATCCAATGCTTGGAATGTGGAGAGAAGCAGTTGTTGCCAGTTCCTCTTCACTCCTGTAGGCCTCTAAAACAATTTGCTCTGGAAGGTTGGGAGACATGGTGAAGAAGATTGTGGAGAATGCAAGGGAAGGAGGAACTGGTCAAAACTATCTGTCTCCCTCCCTCCTTCTACCTTCCATCAGCAGAGTGGATACCACCACTTTATTTTGCTATCTGATTAATTATTGACTGTTTGATATTTTGATTGTTATTATTGCAGACAACTGGCATGATTTTAATTTTTTTCATCTTATTGGGTTTCTTTATTTGTATTTTTTATTACTGAATACAGCATATAACAAAATTAGGAACATTACAGTCACACTTATGGGTCCCAATTCCGAAGAGTGATGTGCACACTGATCTCTGCCATGGGATTGGGCCATACTTGTCCATCTTGATTAATTACTGTCTTTAGTTCTCTCATAATGCAATAAATGGTTTATACAGAAAAATACACATTGCCTGAGGGCAGTAAGCCTAGGGATTTAGCTTCTAATATAATTTGAGGGAGAAATAACAGCCTCAAAGACCTATAAATAATATGAGGGCTTGCTTACCATATGTGCTCATAATTCCAGTTTTAATCAAATGTGACAGAGAGAGAAAATGCACATAGTTAACTGGCACAGGACTGATGAAGTGAATAATACCAATCCTGAACAGCTCCTGCTGTCAGGCACAGAGACAGAATAATTTCCAGATTCTTTTAAGAGAATAAAGAGGGAAGAATATTACATTTGGAAGAGGAAGAGCCCAAATTTTGAACTCAGCAATGGATCTGATTGATTTTGGGCTGGCAATGGAGAAGATGGGTTGCTCCAATTCTTAAACCAAACCAGCTTAATTCACACCTACTGACCCACAGCAGTGGCCCATGCAGTGGCATAGATGGGGCACTGCTATCCTCCCAGTTTCTGAGCCTACGTGTCACTGGCTCTTACAAGAGGAAGAGGATCAAGGAGCAAGTGCTTGGTGCTGTGCAGGTGTAAAATGGCAAAAGTGTCAGACTGGCTCCATGCACATGTGTGGTGGGGGTAGAGACAGAGTCTCTGAACATGGCAACATATAACAGGCAAGATTTAAGCTCTAGCCAGTTTCTAAAGTTTATCAATATATCCCTATTGACAGTTACATTGGTTTTCTGTAACAGCTACATGTTGCTTTTATTGCTTCATAATTTGTACTTCCAGGTCAAGGATTCCTGTTCTTCAGTCTTCAGCCCAGACTTCAGCTAGAACAATGGTCAGTTTTGACTGTATGCAACTGCCAACTTGCACCAATACAGCCTGATTTGGTGGCATGGGAGTGTTGTGTTCTTATAGTTGTAGTGCCTCCCCAGTTTGCTTTTCAGAAGTCTGTACATGTCTAGTGACCCACTTTTGTTAATCACATCATGCCATGCTTTATGATTTATGTATGTACAATTTTGTAACAAGAAAATTTAAAAAGGTATAAAAAAGAAAGAAAAGGTACATGTAAAGTGACACGCAACTCCCTTTCCATAAAAAATAAAAACTGCAAGTAATTTAAGCTGAGCTGGAGTGACACTGGAATCAGCCCTGAGAGCCAGACTAGTTTGTTTGGCACCAGCAAGGGATTTCCTCACAATGTAAACAACAGTTTAAGAGTGGTTATTTGGTTATTTTCCTCTGGAATGCAGCAGGGGATGAAAGGGTTTTGAATTCTCCCTCTACATCTGCTGCAATCCTGATATCACACAAACCCATGCACACATTAAAATAAAGCTGCATGCTAAATGCAAACCCACATTAAAGTCCTGTCTACTTCGGCCCTGAAACAAGTCCACTACAGCGTTTACATTGTTATAGGTTCTGGGTGCCAGAGTTTGTGGGTGCAAGTCACTCATAATTATTGGGTTCAGTAAAAGTTAGATTTAATCAAGGTTTCACTAAACTGTGCCAAATATGGAAATCCCTGGGCTCACTGAGAATGGGTCTTTAGGAGGACAAATGAAGATGATAGCCAGTCATTAACCCATCAATGAAAGCCATCAAGCAAGGCAGTCTGTTCTCTGCTGCAGAGAGGGTCAGACATGATGTTTGTGGTCTCTTGGAATCTGAGGCTGCAGCAATGGGAGGAACAGAACCCTATTGGATGTGTATGCTCTGCACTCTCTCCATCAGGTTGTATATATGTGTAAATTAACCATATACCATAAAGACAACACTGTGCCTCATTCCCAAAGGAAACACAGGCCATCAGTAAGCACCTGGACCCCTGGAATCTCGCACTGCTGTAGAGACAGGGGTGGCGTATAATAATATTTATTCAGTTTATGAACTACTTCACACGTAAGGAGCTCTGAAGCAATGCATTTTTAAAGAAACAAACTACCAATGTTGTATCTACTATATATTTTGAAAAGTTGGCTGCTTTCCAAGCATTGGGACATCTTTAAGATAGTACAACTAAATTTTGCGTGACGGTTCCTGAGATCCAGGAGCAGATTTCTGTCTATATCTGGAAAGAACTGGATGCAGCTGTGACTCAATATAATGGACTGAAACTTTCAGAACTGCACTGATTTTAACCACTTATTTCAAAACTACAATGATTTTTTGGGGTTTCTTCTAACTCTCAAGCAATACAGGGTACAAGGCTGCTTGGCTGGGGGGGGGGGGGACTTACTGCACATAAAGGCTGGTACCACCTGCCCAGAATATACATCCTGCCCAAGACGAAGTAAGTGACTGACTGACTGCAGTGGCTGCAGTGGTCATTTTGCATTTTGGCATACAAGTGATAGATAAGCAAACAAAATACATGATGGTGATTGTGAGTAATACAAGGGCAGGGGGTCTAGGTTGGGGCCAGGTGGGATCCCATCCATGGCATCATGCCATAGGCCCAGTGGAAACCCTGAGGAGGGTTTTCTGGACAAGATTCTTTAAACAAACAAACAAACCGTTAAAGAAAATTCTGGGCTGAGAGACAGCCCAGCTCGTCGGGGTACAAGTCCCCCATGGGTCCATGCGGTCAGTAAAAGATGGAAATTCCAGCCAAGTAATCTGGAGCAAAACAGCAGTCAGTAGTCTTAGATCCTTTATTGCAGCACAACAGGTTCAAACAGCAGTAAGAACCCCGAGCATGGGGCAACATTCACTTTTAAAACTTTCCCACCATATCCCAGAATACAATTCGTACAGCATCATTGATACATCACTGACATGTCACAAAAGGGGAGGGGTAGACAGGGGTTACACTAGTTCAACCTTGGCAAACATGTCCAGACAAGTCCTTGGTACAAGATTAGCATAAGCAGACATGTCAGGGCAAGACCCAGGTATAAGATTAGCATAGAAAAACACCTCTGAAGTCCCACCACCCAAAGTACAATTGAACTTCTTTGAGAACAACAGAGTTGTTCATAATTCAGTTCTGTCACTAGCACTTTTCAGATTATATGGGTCCCATATGCAATAAAGAGCAGAAGGGAAAACATGGCAGCCTTTATATCAGCAAGGCTGGAAATTAATTTTAGGTAATGCACCAGGTTTAAAGTAACAGGAACCAATGTTTTCTTGCAAACAACCTTAGGGCATTTAGCAGACTTCCTTCACTATCACATGCTGCCTGTCATACCAAATAGAAGCACTGACTTCTCCCTATAGAGGGAGGAGGGTAATGTCCCTTTCCTGCTTCATTAAACATAACTAGTCACATCCAAGAACCAAACTGCATCAGTTTGACTGTCTGATGTGGAAAAAACCAACCTGCCTGCCAAATCTGCTATAACTAATTATGAGGATATTTTGTCTGCTTCTCATACATATGCATCTAGAGGGCAGGTGGGGGAACAAAATTAATTCAGCCCCCCGCTGGCCATAAATATGGAGTATGTTGGTCATCAAGTTGAATGTGCAGCACAATACAAAGGGTAGAATCAGTGGGGCACAACCTGAGTCAAGCTTCTATCGTAGATCTTAATAATAATAATAATAATAATAATAATAATAATAATAATAATAATAATATCTTTATTGTCATTGCCCCCTCTCGGGGACAACGAAATTACTTGGCTGCTCCATCCACCCAGGTAGGGCACTCCACACAAAATCAAATCAACTATAAAAACACTAATTAAAACAATACAGTATAAAACAGCAAGGAAGATTAGATGACTTTCAAAGTCCAGGCTTCCCATTCAGGGCCGAGATCGCTCTGGGGAAGAAGCTGTTCTTAAGACGGCTTGTTCTTGTCTTCATCGTCCTGTATCTCCGTCCCGACGGCAGGAGCTCGAAGAGACAGTGACCAGGATGCGATGGATCTTTTACTATGTCCAGTGCCTTCCTATGGCACCTTGTGGCATAAATCTGCTCTAAGGTGGAGAGTGGGCAGCCAACAATGCTCTCTGCTGCCTTAACAACTCTGCACAACCCCAACCTGTCCCGGGTAGTACAGCTTCCGTACCACACACATAAGCCATAAGTGAGCACGCTCTCAATGGCACAGTGATAGAAGGCAAGCAGCAGTTTCTGCGGAAGATGGTTTTTCCTTAGAATTCTCAAAAAGTACAGTCTCTGCTGCGCCTTCTTCACAAGCCCCCTTGTGTTGACACTCCAGGACAGATCCTCTTGTAATTCAATGCCCAAAAATCTGAACGTTGTTACCCTCTCCACACAGACCCCATCAATCAAAAGTGGCTGGACATTGCTCTTCTGTCTCCTGAAGTCCACCACAAGCTCCTTTGTCTTCCTTGTATTTATGAGCAAGTTGTTAGCTCTGCACCACTCTGTCAGCCGCTCCACCTCATCTCTATAGTCCGTTTCACCCTCCCTTTCAGAGATGAGCCCAATCACGGTTGTGTCATCTGCAAATTTGACAACCCTATTACTAGGGTGAGCAGCGACACAATCTTTTGAAATGATATGGGCTACATGTGCGCACCACCAGGTAGATTGAATGCTTTGTGTGTTTTACACACTGTCACAAGGACTGACAGACAGCCTATCAGCTGGCCATAAATACATCCTTCTGCAACACAAAGCTTTACAAAGTGCTGAATAAAAACATTCCTGAAAGTTTTGATCAAGGGATTTGGGACCCAGTGGGGTTGTTGCTGTGCGACTTATGTAATTACAACTAGCATTCTTACTGCCTTGTGTCTGTTTTCAGCACAGCATTACTTCCAATAGTCTTACCCTAGAAAAAGGACTGGGGAACCTGTAGCCCTCCAAATACTGTTGAACGTCCATCATCCCAGTCAACATGACCAATAATAAGGGATCATAGGAGTTATAGTCCACAAACATATGGCAAGCCATAAGTTCCCTACCCTGGCCCTAGAATAATGATTTTGTTGCTGTTGTTTAGACCACTAAATTCTGCATTTCTAGTGCAAATTCTCTCACTTAACTTCATAGTTAAGGATGCTTTGTGCTGCTTGTGGGAAGAAAGAGTATAGTAAAAAAACAAACAAACAGATACTTCCCATTCCAAACCAGACTTCCAAGCCCTGTGTTTATTCACATATAAAGCAAACTGGTGAGTTTTCTTTTCTCCACATGTGTACACTTAAGATTGCAGTCAAAGGGCAAAACTAGACATAGTGGATTGGATTCTACCATGATAACTTTGCAGTATTTCAGTTTATTATACCTTATTCCAATTCTGCAGCCACCAAAAATGTCTCTATGGAGAGTCTGTTGAAACATGAGAGATGGGGTAAGGGGATAAAAAAAATTCCTCCCTTCTGAGGGTAGGGGGATAAAACTTTCAATGACCCTCCGTAAGTTGACATCTTAGGATTTAAAACACCATAGGCAATGAAATGCATGATCAGTGTATTATCTCACCGACTCTTGGAACAACCAATGAGGTTGATTGCTACATGTAACCAGGGTGGGGAAACTTGCAAAGGGCCATTGTTTTAAGGCCAACCCCATGTGTTGTATAAGGTATAATTTTGTCCAAATAATACATGTCCATATAAGAACATCAGGAGAAAACAAGAACAACGAAAAGACCCACTGTTGACAAACAACAAAGTCCCGTCCAGACCTGCATCTTCCGGCCAGCCAGATGCATCTGGGAATAAGTTGAAGGCACTCTATTTCCATGCTTGTTTGCTTTTTTCCCTGAAGTGATCTTAAGTTTAGAAAGAAAGAAAAGCATACTGGTGGTGACAGTGGCTTTTTCTGCCTAATTGCATTAAAAGCTGGGAAGAATAAAACAAAACGTGGGTGGGGTGTCAAATTTGTACAGTGGTACCTTGGATTAAGTACTTAATTCATTCCAGAAGTCCGTACTTCACCTGAAACTGTTCTTAACTTGAAACACCACTTTAGCTAATGGGGCCTCCTGCTGCTGCTGCGCCGCCGGAGCATGATTTCTGTTCTCATCCTGAAGCAAAGTTCTTAACCTGAAGCACTATTTCTGGGTTAGCGGAGTCTGTAACCTGAAGCGTATGTAACCTGAAGCGTATGTAACCTGAGGTACCACTGTATATGGGCAGACTAAGGAAATAAAGGTTAGCACACAACCATCAGAACTATTAGGGCTAATTCCCAAGGAAGTGTGGCTAGGCTGTGAGTATAAGAACAATCTTCCTTACAGATTTCTCTTATCTGAAGCTTCGGCTGCCGCTTCTGAGCCTGACATTGTTTCTTTGTGACAACCACAGTAATGAGATAAAGAATCCTGCTCAGCTGTAAATATTTTTTCACACATCTAAGGCCATTTGGCTTGGTTTTGATTTTTGTTGTTGTTGCTTGCTTTGAAATAGCTACCAGTTACCAAGGATTCTCAGTTCATCCATAAAAAGAGGCAGGCTTGCACACAAGGGCGCCCTGCTGCAAGTCCCCATCTGTGGCAGACAAACTGGTCTTTCTCCTCCTTTCCCACTGCTGCCTCACCTCAACAGACCTGGACTGCTCCCAACCCAAGACTGTCTCTACCTAATTTGGTCAAAGCTCAGATCCCCTGAATTGGCCCAATTCAGTTTAGGATTCGGGCTTTAGCCAAATCCAGTGCACAGCCCTAGTAAATTTATTCAATATGTACAAGAAGGAGGGTGGCATGCAACTAAATAAATAAATAACAGCAAAAACAGAGAAGAAGGCTAAAACATTCATTCATTTTATTGTTTAGTCGTTTAGTCGTGTCCGACTCTTCGTGACCCCATGGACCAGAGCACGCCAGGCACGTCTGTCTTCCACTGCCTCCCGCAGTTTGGTCAAACTCATGCTGGTAGCTTCAAGAACACTAGCCAACCATCTCATCCTCTGTCGTCCCCTTCTCCTTGTGCCCTCCATCTTTCCCAACATCAGGGTCTTTTCCAGGGAGTCTTCTCTTCTCATGAGGTGGCCAAAGTATTGGAGCCTCAGCTTCAGGATCTGTCCTTCCAGTGAGCACTCAGGGCTGATTTCCTTAAGAATGGATAGGTTTGTTCTTCTTGCAGTCCATGGGACTCTCAACAGTCTCCTCCAGCACCACAATTCAAAAGCATCAATTCTTCAGCGATCAGCCTTCTTTATGGTCCAGAGCCATTCATTAAGCACCTATAAAACCTGAGTAAACACCTATGTCTTCACTTGGCACCAAAATGACAAAAAAAGATGGCGCCTGACAAACCTGTGAGAAGAGAGCATTCTACTAATGGAGACTGGATAGGGCTTCTAAACACATTCTAAACAGAAAGCACATGTGAATGTGCTCAGAGGCCTCCCTGTGATAAGGAAGCATGTGCCTCCAATAGGAATGTTGGAGGCAGAGATGGATGGCACTTGCACTCAACACCCACTTCATTCTTATGCCATCACACATCCTTTATTTGAATGCCTGAACAAACATAGGAACCTAGGAAACTTGTCTCATACAAAGCTGAAGCATGGGTGTTTCTAGCTCAGTATTTTGCACAGTGAATGCCAGTGGCTCTCTGGAATTTTAGGCATGGAACATTCTCAAGACTTGCCAGGGATTGAACCCGAGATCTTCTGCATGTAAAGGTCCTAGGTTGCAGTTCTAAACCCATCAAGACTTTCCAAGTAATTAAGCATAGGATTGTGCTGCTAAAGGCATCCTCTTTTCTCCTACAGGCATAAGAGCCAACTCCTAGGGCCCTTGGCCCCGCTAATAAAATATTTGAGGGGGGCAGGCCTTCCAGAGTTGATGGGCATTGCCATTCAAATAGTGTGTGTGTGTGTGCACTTCTTGTGATCAGTTTTGTAGGACGGGGCTTACCTGCCCCACCCCCAATATTTTATTCCCTATAATATATTCCCCAATATATTATTCCCTATAATCTGATGTGTATGTGCATGTGGACATGGAGGCATGCATGCATGCAAGTGTATGTGATAGAGATGTACCCACAAGTAGTAAACCAAATAGCCAGGAGTGCTGTACAAAAATGCAGATTTTTTTCCCTTCATTTAAAAGAACATTACATCAACACAATAGGAATTGTTTGTATGAACAAGCAGCCAGTGCATTTAAAGGGATAGCTTACTTTTGTAGTAAGATCCCTGTAAAAATGATCAGGTATATGCATGTTTAATAGCTCAGTTTGTGGAAGAATTTCAAGTTGATCTGGTCTGAATTAATGCCTGCCCCCACTCCACTCCACTCAATCCACATCTTTAGAGCAAATTGATATGGTATCAGGGGGGCTTCAGGGAATTGCTGAAGATATCCAAACCTGAATCTTAAAAGAATGACATGATCTAAAAACTGGAGAAATGCCTTCAAAGTGAGCCAGCGCTGTGGTTTCAAAGGAATGACTTAATGATTGCAAGGCTGGTACTGGCAGCCCTCATTTGGAATCCCTGCGCTTTCATCAGTTTTAAATTAGACCATTAACATAACAGTAAATAGCTATTTGTATAGAATGTATTTACTTTTCAATGGCAAGCATTGCAAGGAGGGGTCAGAGTGGGACTGAGCAGCTGGGAGAAGCAGCTGGGACTGCGATGAAGGGAGATGTGGCAGGCACATTACCAAAACAAAAAACAAAAAAACCACAACATTTTTATTTATTTTTATATTTTTAAATATCAAAATGTCTCTGATTTTCTATAATTTCCAGAAGCATTACGGTGGCGATGCAGGCATTCTCCAGACAAGCTAAGAAGTCAACATGCTCTCACTTCGCATCACAATGCCAATGAGAGGCTCGAGTGCCCGACTCAAGTGTCAAGTAATTGGGGTTTCGCTTTTCATTTTATGTTTCATTTTCAAGCACATTAGTCGCCAAATTAAAGGGCTTGGCAGGTGATTAAATGAGAAGTCTGAGGTCATACTTAACAAAGCAAATCTCTGCCTTGGGCAGCATTTCAGCAGGAGAGAGTGTGTGCATGGGACCAAATAGTAGCTGATGATCAGCCATCATATTTGGCAGGACTATTACGGTAGAACTGATCTGGAGCAACACCACAGCATTCAAAACAGCTGCACACAATGTTGTACTATATGCACTGGTACAATGCAGCAAGGAGGCAGCTACATTCAGGGCTGCACAAATGTTCTACATGCATTAGTGTCTCATGGAGCATTTGTTTACAGCAACAGGGAATCAGTATTGCATCTCCCTCCCCCCCCCAAAAAAAAATAAATAATGCTGATGATGATTTGACTCTTCTTAATTAGTTGGCAGTTCTGTGAAAACTGCCAACTCCCCTCAAGGCCTTCAGATGATCAGCCAAGGGGGATTTGGGGTCAAGGAAAATTTCTCTGTATATTGTGCTCATATAAGAGCCGTTTCCTGTAGCTCTGACGCTGTTGCAGGGTAAACATGCCAACTGCTGATGGGTGAATGAATAGACCCAGTCATGCTTAACATGCATTGTATTGTCTTGGATTGCAACGGGCAGACACGCTGTCAACAAATTTAATGTTCCTTCCTCCATCTCTTTTTTTAAAAATTCAGGTCCATTGGCAAAGTCTTCCTATCAAACTGAATTCAGTAACTAAGCTGGAAGTCCTGCTGTCCTTTGCAGGAATTCTGTTTTAGAAAGGAACAGAAGAAACCATTTCAAAGTCCAAAGGTGCTATTTCACATTCAGAACTGGAAATGTGCCCTGAAAAGTGCTGGCTTGGATTTCATCCCTCGACTTGCGTACAGTACTTTAGAAATATAACAACAATACATTTCATATTCCACTCCTTGCAATGTGACCGAAAGCACAGCAGTCATTTCAAAATGGTCTTGCTTTTGAAGTAGCTGAAAGCCCTTGTTAATACAGACCCCATGGATTAACAGCAGAGAACTCAACCAAATTGCCACAACAGAGTGTGCAGCTGTAAGATTTCGATAATTCTAATTTCCTGGATTCAGACACAAAGACCTCCCTATTTTGTGAGCTTATAAATAAAATCCTTAGCTGCGTTTCAGAGCTGAAATCAAGAGGCTTCTTAAAACTGTAATTTCCAAAATATTTTTTCCAATAATTTAACTTATTTGGTAACCTCACAACCGCATATGGCATATATCAGTCACAGATCTGTTCCAACTTCAGCTCCACCTTGTTTTATGCAGATTTTTAATTAAAAAATCCACATTTTAATGTAAAATATCAAAATAAAATATACATTCCTCAATGTATTCATCTGTAAAATATGCATGTTTGTGCATATTTTGTTCATCAAAACTGCATTATAAAATCCAGAGCATAATATGATTACAAATTGTGTGGCCCAACCAGCAAGCAAGTTTGGGAATGGCAAATCTGACTGGCCCACTCTAAAAAACAGACCACACAAATTCTACCACCATTCCACTGCATTTTGTCTTTACAAATGTAGATTGAACGCACACCCACCCACCATTAAAATGACTCAAAAAGAAACAGCTGAATGAATCAACAGTCCAGTTAAGTGTATGGTGCTGCATTCTGTGTAACAGGTTTTAATAATTCTTCACTGCTACTGCTATTAGTGGAATTACTGTGCTTCACTTGTTTCGAGCCTATTCCAGGCAAACTGCAACACAGTGCTGTGCAATCTGAACATTAAATCATATCAATGATTCTGAAATGACATTGTGTTCTAATTTGATTAAGTACACATAGAGGGTAGAACACAGTAAAATTGGATATATATGTGTGTATACTGTATTCAATGATTGCATTGCTTTAGCAGAAATATTTCCATTTATGCAAGTATGGCTGGTTTTGGTTGGGGGATTCTCCAGAACAGAGTGTAATAAAGTAAAGAGGACTGCAGTGGGAAGCGGGGGATTCACAGAAATCCGGTGTCCCAGCTTGTACAGGATTCTTTTAAGGCATTTCATTAAGGCAAATAGTCACTGGATACGACTCACTATAAATCCTATAGGGTTCTTTCCAGCCTTTCCGCATATGCTTTGCCACAGCAGTCACTTCTGGAGAACTTAGAGACAGCAACTCAGCTTTATAGCACACACAATAAAAGTCCCCCTTTCAATCCTCAGAATTTACAGTTTAAAAAGATTTTGAGTAGCAGGGCAGGGATGGGAAAGTCTTCTGGCCCAAAGTCTGGAGAACTAATACAAGTCAGAAAATGCAACAGTAGGCTAGAAAGAGCAATGGAACAAACTCATTGTCATAGGCGTCTCTAAATACTTTCAACTTCTCTAAATACTTTCCAAGTTGGCCACACTGAATTGTGCTGCCCAAAGCTAAATGAGTCCTACCTGTGCTGAATGCAGCAGCTGTACTATCCCCTGTAAATAATATTCCTGACAAGATAACCTAGAACAGCAAATGACCTTATATTCCATACAAACACCACCATTAAGTCATCATAACATGCTCCCTTTTCAGCTAAACATCACAAATTACAGTAGTTGCGTGTCGAGGTCCCCAAGCCACCCCCCAAATAACTCACAATGCACATTTAATTTTTGTTTAAGGTTTTTGGCATAATTTTGGCCACAACTTTATTTAAATACAAAACCGTGAGTGGTTGTTTAGGCATTGGTTAAGACTATCTGTCCCCCCGCCTGGGGACAGAACTGACTTCCGGGCACCACCAAAAGACAGTGCAGGAAAACAAGTCGGGGAGAAATGGAGCTGAGTCACAGACCCTCAATTCTCATCCGCATGCTCCCCGAAGGCTTGCCGGCCCTAGTCCCATTCCAGGGATTGGACGAAAAGATGGCAAGCCCCAGGATTCCTTTAACGGAATTCCCTTTCCGCAGCAACCATGGAGGGGCAGGCCCAGCCTATCCTAACCCCTCCTCCACCAATTTATAACCAATGCCTAACCGCAACCTTACAAGTTGTGACGATTTGCTACGCAGTAGGCAAAAACCAAATGGCCCAGCCAATCAGCCAGATGGACAAAATTCCTACCAGGCCCCTGCCCCAACAGCAGACGACCCCATGACAGGCATAGCAAGGTCAATGCAACAACCCCTTACTCAAGGGCGGGTGGGCGAGTGATCCATTGCACGCAGCAAAGAGAAAGCTCCAGGCTGCGTGCAGAGTATTTAAACATTTTACCCCTCCCACCAAAATTGCAACATAACTTTTACCCCAGCAACCCAGTGAACCAATCACTGCCCCAGGCCATCTTTAGAGACCCTGCCTGGTAACAGAGGGGTGGCTCAGCAGACCCCACCGCAACACGTGCTCTCCATGAAGGAGAACACGCTTTAGCAGAAGAGAAGGAGGGAGAAAGAAATCCCACTACAGCAGCTGGCTTACTAGATACATACCCCATTCCACTGTTCTGATTCAGGAACTGTAGAAGTACCCAATGTGCTTACTGTCCCCAAAAGCATGCTATAGGCAGGAGTTGAGTAAAGAGTGCTGGGCTTAAGCTTGCAGCAGCTTTCACCATAAATTTGTCCAATCTCCCTTTAAAGGTAAAGGTAAAGGGGCCCCTGACCATTAGGTCCAGTCGTGACCGACTCTGTGGTTGCGGCGCTCATCTCGCTTTATTGGCCGAGGGAGCCGGCTTACAGCTTCCGGGTCATGTGGCCAGCAGGACTAAGCCGCTTCTGGCGAACCAGAGCAGCGCACGGAAACGTCGTTTACCTTCCCACTGGAGCGGTACCTATTTATCTACTTGCACTTTGCTTTCGAACTGCTAGGTTGGCAGGAGCAGAGACCAAGCAACAGGAGCTCACCCCGTCGCGGGGATTCGAACCGCCGACCTTCTGATCGGCAAGTCCTAGGCTCTGTGGTTTAACCCACAGCGCCACCCGCGTCCCAATCTCCCTTTAGAGCCATCTAATTGAATGGCATCTAAACTTGTGATAGCAAATACAGGATTGAGAGAAGGAAAGATGTGGGGGATAGAAGGAAGCACATCACCTGCTATAAGGGGTAGATACAAACAGAAAATACTAGATGGGAAGGGGGCAGGAGAAGCTTCCATACAAGTGGTGATGGTGGAAATTGTTTGGCAATTGAAAGTAACCCTGAAGAGCACTGGTCTCTATTCCTTCTACAGAGGCAGAGAAACGTCATGATGGACCCAGAACCATATTAAGCCCATGGTGGCCTCTAGCAGGCTCCCATTGCACTTCCAACCTCTCACACACACTTTAATTTTGCACACACAGTCAAAGAAAACTATGGTATGTACAACAACAGTGCAGGTGGATATTATTCGTGACATCACATGGTTTCCCTGGTCCTGCCCCTGATGTCCATGACCACATGGATGACTGCTTAAGGGAAGCCTATATGACTGAAAAATGGGACAGGGAGGGAGGAAGGAAAGAAAGATTTTTGTTTTAAGGGATGGCAAATTTAGAAGGATCTGGCATGCCTGCCAGCAGGCTCTCAGTGGAAAGTATGGAATCTCTTGTGCTTCTTGTGCACATGAGTAATGATGGAAAAGAGATCACCTAATAGGACATGACAGTAACAGAATACTGTGCTATAATAATTGGCACATGTTTATGTGTGTATTTTGACGGTGGGCCTAGAACATGGGGGTGCCCTCTGAAACAGATGGCCTTAATCTGGCCTTGGCATTGTGCACAGTAGGAAGCACATGGTATGTGTTGTAACTTCCCTTTTCTCCCCCTAATCTTAGGCCTGAGCAAATGCATGTGGGTTTCAAAAGCATGGAGGACCTTCATAGTTCATGTACCAATGCAATGAAGCAAAGACGATGGTAAACTAAATCAGTTCTGTACCACAGGGAGCTTTGTTCTCCTCACCCCCCCCCCCTTTTCTTAAAACAAACAGGCCTGAGCTTAAACACACAGGGAAAATCCAAGCTGACTGAGATCAGATTCTTTTCACATTTGCCTGCAGGGAAAGCCACAGGTTTAATCTCCCAAGTAACTTGCCACTTCATAGCTGCGGAGTGGCTCTGTAAAAGAAACAGCTAAAGAGTTCTCATCTCCATCTAGGTCACTGCTACTGGAATCAAATGGCAGTAAAAGATAAGTTACCAGCATTTTGGCTTATACCAGCTTGAACGAAGACAAAACTGCACAACCCAAAAGGGAGCAACTATCAAAGCAAGGGATGACGAAGTCCTGCAGCTGCTAAGAAGAGGAAAGGCCACAGGATCCATTCTACTATCAATGACCCTGAGTGTATCACACTACTCTTTAATCCCTTGGCTTTATGAGAGAAGACAGGCATCTACACATGATATAGAACAATAGAGAAGTCAATTGCATGTTGAACTACAAGTGTTTTTTTAAAAGGTGATAAGCCAATCCATTTTGTAAAGTTTGTTTACCTACAGAAAAAATAAACATGCAAAGAGCTATGAAACAAGCTAACAAGGGCTCATTTAAGGGCACATTTCCACCATATATCTGTGATGGTCACAAGTAGAGAGTATGTTAAAATTAAGTATTCTGACTGTTACCGGTATCTTTCCTCCATGGTCAACACCCCACTAAGAGATGTTGCTAATCCGGTGAAAATGACCTATGTACTTGACCCATCCATACAATTGCTTAATTTACACATACACCTTAGAGGTGTGCAATGGTACCATATGGAAAGGAGCTCATGCAGTGTGGGATCATGGATGTGTGTGCATACATCTGCATATGTGTGTGGTGTGTTGGGGGGGGGGGGAATAGCCTCATCCAGCAGGGATTGGAAATCAGGTTGACAATCTGCTTTTCTGCCAACTAACAGCTCAAAGTTCTAGGGTAGAAGCACAGGTAGGTGGGGCAAGAGAGAAAGAGAGAGTACCATCTCAGTGGTTGCTCTCAGATTATGGAAGACATTACCCTGAGAAGGACAGTTGTCTACCCACCATCACTATTTTTTTTTACTGAACACCTTTTGTATTCCAGCAGGCTTCTACATTACAAGGCAGAGATATTTATATTTTTTAAAAAAACAGGTTTTTTAAATTGTTGAACCTATCTCGATTTTGCTATTGTTTTATACAGGAGTGGCTCACCTTCTGGGACTAAGTCCCACCAAGAGGCTCCCAACAGCAGCTTCACTGCCCCATATTGCAAAGGAAGAAGTCGGGTAAGCAGAGGCTGTGCAGGTGCATCAGGTTGGTTCCAAGGGTGCAACCACACAACCCTGCCCTTGCTGTCACTGCTCCTGTTAAGTGGCAGCAACACTGCTGGCGGAAACCTACTACTGTGGCTCCTCTACAGTAGCCAAGCCACTCCTGGCTTTATATTCAGTGTTCTGTATGTTGTAAGCTGTCCTTGAGTAGTGTCTTCATACTAGGAGGGTTGGGCATTAATAAAATAAACAATTAAACAAATGTCCTAGGGACAGCACAGCCTTCCACAGCCAAACCTTCATACTGTTGTGAGTCAATGGTTAAAAATTGGATACTGCTTAAACAGAAATAAATGATTTTTTAAAAATCACAGAAGGCAATCCAACTTAAAAAAAACAAACTTGTATGCTAATCCAGAGCACCTGGAAAGCTGACAAGTGGAGTTCCATTTGCCTGAATGAATAGGCTTTGACCTCATGGCAGTCTGAACGATACCATTTCCCTCAGTCAAACAGACATGAGAAATGATGATGACTCATTCTTTTGCACTGACAGAAGGTTTAGGACACAATTACACAATTCACTGCCCATCCGCTATGAACACTCAGTATTGGATTAAATTCCATATGTTCTCCCAAGCTTCTGCTCTCAAAATGTTTACTGTATATATAGTATCTTTAAATAACTAGCATACAAATCTTGAGAATGTAATTCATGATTTACATCTAGGTGGATAAATTGGGCACAAGGATTGAGGGCACAAGGAGAAGGGGACAACAGAGGACGAAATGGTTGGACAGTGTTCGCGAAGCTACCAGCATGAGTTTGACCAAACTGCAGGAGGCAGTGGAAGACAGAAGTGCCTGGCGTGCTCTGGTCCATGGAGTCACAAAGAGTCGGACACAACTAAACAACAAAGATAATTTGGGAGAAGTTTCTCTATTTCAATGATGTTCCATTCTGAAATGACTTCCCGTTTTGTTTGTCAGAATGCAAGTAGCACAACAAAACCTGTTTCAACGAATAACCAAATGGCAATGGAAGGTAGTTTTAAAATGCAGAGCAATGAGCAATTTATCAGTAGAAAATCCTGCAACTGCAAACATTGCATTGTGTATAAACACAATTTGTATATTTTTATATTAATATGCAGTATGTTTGTTTTACAAGGAACACCAAATAGGCATAAAACTACACAACAGAGTTTTGCCTATCACTACTTCAGTGCAAGATTGCATTATCTATGCCTGCAGAACAGAATTAGGACTTGCCCCTTTAATTTTTCTTTGTTTCTTTCAATGATGCACGAAGTCAAAAGCCTAATGGAGCACTAGGTGGGTGCCAAGATGTCATTATGCTCTTCTCTCAAGAGGTGAGAAAGATACCTCTCAATCTACTTTCCTTGTATGTCCTTGCTTTTTTCTTTTTCTTTTTTTACCAACTTTGTCTCCAACTGGTTGACACAGATTGGGCGCCTCCAGCAACAACAGACCATTTCTAATCCAATTAGCATTGCCTAGCTTACAACTTGCTATTACAAAACCTGTCACCAAATTTCACCTTGAAAAGTCCTGCTCACAGGTACTTCCAAAAATCCACCTAGATTCTCATGAGTCTATCTATATTTTGGGACCCACCTTGTTGTTATGATTGTAGTCTGATTTTAACAATGTTGTATTTTAAATTGTTGTGATCGCCCCCACCCCCAGAACCTTGGAGTGAAGAATGGCTAATAAATTATTATTAATAATAAAATATACTGTGAGGAGCTCAAAAGGGACATTTCCAATTTGACTTTGAAATGGCAAATTTGATTCAAGCGAAGCAAATGTAAAGTGATGTGCACTGGAACAATAAATATGCCAGTTTCACATATATGAGGTCTGAACTGGTGATAACTGACCAAGAAAGAAATGTTGAGGTCATGGTGGATAGCTCAATGAAACATCATGCCATTGTGGGACTGCTGTTAAAAAAGCAAGTTCTAGATATCATTATATTAATATTCTTACATAAATCTATGATGTTATACCACTTGGAATACAGCCAAAGCTCAAGAAGGATATTGTATAGAATGAAAGAACATAAGAAGGGACCATGGTGAGGAATTTGTCTCATCCTCTTTAAAAGACATCTAAGTTGGTAGTCATCACTGCCTCCGGTGAAAGAGAGTTCCATAGCTTAACTATGCACTGGGTAAAGAAGTACTTTATCTGTCCTGAATAATCTAATTGGGAAAGGTTCAGAAAAGGGCAGGCAAAATTGAGAACAAGATGCAGGACTAGATGAATCCCACTGTTCCAGGGGATGGGCCAAAGGCATGCCATACAGCAGGCATCTTCAAACTCGGCCCTCCAGATGTTTTAGAACTACGGTTCTTGTCATCCCTGACCACTGGTCCTGTTAGCTGGGGATGATGGGAGTTGTAGTCCCAAAACTTCTGGAGGGCGGAGTTTGGGGATGCCCGCCATACAGCCACATGGCAGGACCTATGCATGTCTAGGTCTGGTCAGTACATGTGTGGGAAATCTTCTAGGAACCCTGAGTAAGCTGCTTTGAATTCCATGATGGAAGACAGGTGAGATATAAACGTATTAACCAAATAAAACTTTTCAGGACATGACAAGCAACGTGGCTATGGCTGAGCCGTAGAAGCTGGGCAAATTCCTATTCCTAGCCAGGTAAAAACTGAACTTTGTTGACATTGCTATTTTTCTTCAACGTGTTTCTTTATGCGCTGTTCCCAGCAACACAGTGAGCGTATACCAGGTTGTTAAACATCAGTTTTCTTGATGTTCTTTGTACAAATCTGTCAAACTCTATCTATTACTGAGGATGACATGCTATGAACAAGACAGCTATACTCATGGGCTGGGCCAGCTAGTATCACAGCTGAAATTAAGTAGCACAGTGAGCAGTCCGTGAAGTTTATTTAGCACTGCACTGATATGTGAAGGACAGACTTAGACTGAGGATCAACTACACAGACAGTTACGGTGAGCTTGCATCAAACCCTTCTTCACAATTTGTCATTTATTATTTTTTGTTTGTTTTGTTTTTGGCCTATTATCAGGTAGCCTTTGTGGTTTCTGCACAATAAAAGTGGGGGAATTTTTTTAGTCCTTGCATTCCGGCCAGGCAAAAGCACCAGAAGGCAACTGAGGGCAAGGCTATTTAGAGCCTAGGGAGAGTGTGTGGCCTGGAGAGCTGAATTTGGCCATTGCACCTGAGTTCCACCACCCCTGCTCCACAACATGACAGTATTCGTATCACTGCTTCTGGGCTATTGTTGTTGTTGTGTGTTCTTTTTAAACTTAGAAGTGAGTCCTGTACAATTCAATGGCACTTACTGCCAGGTGAGTGGGTTTATGACGCAACCTAATCCATTAGCAGGCAGGACTCCTATACTTTCAATAGGAGGAAACAAAAATAATGACCCAGAAGGGAAGGAGGAAGCAGCAGAAGCAAGGGAATGGTGTGGCTAACTTAGGAAGGGTGAAGTCAACATGGTGCAATAGCACCAGAGGAGCTAATACAGTGCATTTGCAACACGCCAGGCTTGCTACTCAGCAATTATGCTTGATGCATTTTCATATTACCACATACTGGAATAGGTCATTCGGTGTAATTTTTTGGTCACATAAATACTGCAAGGTAAACTCTGAAGATCAAATTAAAACATTTACAGAAACTGTCAAATTAGTCTCTTTTTAGCCAATCATCTTTCCAACACTGATATATATCCTTCTTAAAAGGGCACATGGCAAAACCATCATTATCAGAACTGCCCATAATTATTTTAATTGAGTGTATATTCCATCCACCACCACCACAATGTTTGTTTCAGAAACAGAACTGGTTGTGCAGCATGCTTGGATGCTTATTATTATTCCAGGCTTGCAAAAATCTGATCAGTAGTGGAGAGAGAAAAAAGTTGACCCCACTAATAGGATCACAGCTGGGCTCCTAGCCAAAGCTGGTAGAAGGCATTTCATGCCATTGAGGTCACTTCTGTCTCCACTGAGAATGCTGGATCCAAGAGTATTCCCAAGCTAAGCCACTGCTCCTTCAAAGGGAGTGTAACTTTATCCAGAACAAGTAGCTTTATCCACTCCACTAATCATTCTGCTATGAAAGCGAGCATACACCCTCTTAAGATAACACCAGCTTCTTCATGCCATCTCTGTTTCTCATCTCCTTCAATCCTTTATAAATGAAGAAAATACCACTTATTTTCCAGTGAACTGGGCTGTTGTGGGCACGTATCTTTACAAATAAAAACAGAATGTAAAGAGCAAGAAACACTGGCCACCAGTCCAATGAATCAGGGAAATCTAACACATATCCTGCTGAAGAATTTAAGCTACAAAACTACAGTCTTTTTGATTAAGAAGGGCTGCCAGCCACCTAATGATTGTTAATTATCTATTTGGCTTTGAAGTTACTAACTGATCTAATAGTGCAATCCTGTGCCTCTTTACTCAGATGTAAGACCCACTGTGTTCAATAGGGCTTACTGCCCAGTATGTGTGTTTAGGACTTCAGCCTACATTTAAATAAACATATTAACTGCAAAACCTCATCAAGGTTCCCTTTTTAAAGGAGGCGAACAGCTTCCTATTGGAGCCCTTGGAGCCCAAAACATAATCCAAAGATGTCTGGTGTAGTACTGTGTCTAACCAGGCTGACCCTGACAGGACTTACCAGACTAACCAGCACTTTGAAGACCGTGCACCATTAGGGCTGTCCAAATTTCAAAACTATAATTGCTATCAACTTTACTTATTAATCACAATGCAAATTTGTAATTAAAGTGATTAATTGCACCAGTCAATTAAATCCACACTTCAAGACAGGTGGACTAGGTAAAATCATCACTCAGAGCTTAAATGTTTAATCAAATGTAAGAAACTGTTGACAGGTTAACTAATTTTGGAGATCATTGTGCAGAAGTCACAGAATATGTATGATAGGAGTCTGGCCCTAAAACCAAATGACACCCTAGACAAGGTGTATCTTCAGCACCCACCTCAATTTGCATTTCTGCATTGCATTTGTGGCACATTTCATGGTTTTTATGCACAATTTCCATGCTTGATTTATTCCTGCTATAGGAGACCTCGAGTTAAATCCAGAGTACATGAGTCCCATTTTGGTCCCATAGATCAATTTGATGTAACAGTGTCAGTTCTTTCTGGGCACAACTGGGATGAGGCTATTGATTGATCTAAGGCTGCACAACTTGAACTTAATCGAGCTGGTTGCACATGGAGCAAGGGGGGCAGTGAGGAGAGGCGAAAGAGATGATGCTGGCAGAGATTCTCATCAGCATCATCTCCTTCCTCCACTCCTTGTGCCACTGACTGCATGTTTAATTACAGTATAAAACCCAAAATTTTATTTAGTGGTTGTGCAAGACCCCCTGTTAGGTCTGTGGACCAAAACAGTTTGGGTTGGATCAGGGCCTGATTAGAATTGCTGAATTGGACCCCAAACAAAATCTAGAGTGCCTTGCATAGCCTTATGTTGAGCTCAAGTAATAGTTTATCAACATACCTAGTGGGGCTGTAAAATAATTTTGTTTAATGCACCTGCCACAATTAGCTAGTACTGTAATGACGAATAACTAACGTGCATGTGTGTTATTGTTTAGTCGTGTCTGACTCTTCGTGACCCCCTGGACCAGAGCACGCCAGGCACTTCTGTCTTCCACTGCCTCCCGCAGTTTGGTCAAACTCATGCTGGTAGCTTCAAGAACACTATCCAACCATCGTGTGTGTTACTTCCTCTCAAAACTATCTTCATGTGTGTTACTTCCTCTCAAAACTATCTTCATCTGGGCCATCATAAATTTAACAGAAAAAGTTTAGCCAACTGCCATGGTAAGTTGTTTTTTGTGTGTGCTTTTTTTCTCATCATGCTACCTCTGTAATTGCTAATAAAGCCAGGACATACATCTGAAGGTGGAAACTTCCATAAAAGAGAGAGGGAGAGGGAGGGAGAGGGAGAGGGAGGGAGAGGGGAGGAATAGAGGGCGGGGGAGAGAGTAGTCACTTTAACAATACAAGCAACAGCCAACTCTCATTTTCCTTTCCTTACACCATTAGCACGGAGAAGGGGAATGGGTCATAATTGACACAATAAGCGATCCAAGGAAATAATCCTCCACTATGATAGATAATATCTATCTGTCTTAATTGGGTGGGATCAGTGGGTCACAGGGGAGGGAAATGTTGAAAGGCTTGTTCTCATGCATCAATTTGGAGAGAGCACGAAAGCTGAAAAGCCACCAACATACCAGGGGTAATTCAATAGTGCTTACCCATGAAGTTTTAAATTTTAAGGAAAAGGAAATTAAGAGGATTGAGGTGGAAATGATCTTTAGTGCAAATAATTTTCTTGAATGTTACTACATAATTAGGTAACACATTAGACACGATAGCCTCAGTGTGCTTAATTCCTGACCCATTATTTACAATAGCCGCATAAATCACAAAGAACCCATTAGATGCGAAGATGGATGCTTTGCCCAAGGCTACCATTATTCTGTTTCAACTAACACCAATCTGTCGGTGGCTGTCAAAATTATTGGAAAACATTGCTGTAAATATTCTCGAAATTACAAGCCATAATCCACCAATACTCACACACAGCAGTGGGTTGTGCACATGCTGCTATGTGTGATGAATGCACAGAACCCAAATTAAAACTCTTCACTGTCAGCTCTGGCAATATTAATCATTAGTTGAGAACAGGGAAGCAGACACGCCGTTCCCCTAAACTCATTCTCACGTACATACCGTTTGTTGAATGAGCACTTATGCTATACATTTTTCTGCAAACAATTAAGGAAAAAGAATGCTAATGCCATGCTGGCCATGGGGATCTCTGAAAAGGTTGTGTAAATCTTCAGTTTCACAAGAAATGAACTGTCTGTACTATGTGTTTCAGCTGTTGAGTGGATAGTTGAGTAAACAATTCCATGAGAGCCCCCTCAAAGCCCATTGTGAATCAAACAAAGAACAAAATGCCTACAATCTGATTCACACCGAGACACATTGACTGTCCTCCTCACGAACCACAGTACAGGCAAAGCTCTCCTGAACTCATCTCCCTATGCAAATAACAGAGATTTTGGAAGAGGCCTTTCCTTACGCATGTGTTTCTAATTTTTTTTTTATGTGACAAAGTTTCTGCTGCTGTTCACACCAATCTGGAGTGAGAGAGATGAGGAGATTAAAACGTCTATTGGTTCTGTTCAGGAAGCAGCAGCTGAGGTTTACAATAAAAGGAGATCTTGGAATCAGAGCTATAAAAGTAAAAACTGGAAGACTCTTGACAGCCTTTCGTTGTTTTGCTTTGACCAATGGATAACAGAACTTGTCGGTCATGGCAATGTACTTGCCATGAGTTTAGATATCATTGCAATCACATAGTGATTGACCTATGACAAATGATTAAAAACATCAGGACAAGAGTGTAGGGCAAAGAAATATACTCTGAGATTTTTTTACCTATGCAAACAATAGCTGTAAAGTGAGTTGCCAGTCCCATTCATCAATCTCACATGTAACAGGTCACATGAGAGACAAGTCATAAGGAAACCAGAGTCAGATCACTGTTCCATCTAACTCAGTATTGTCTACACTGACTGCTGGTGGCCCTGCAATTTTTCAAGACAAGGGGCATTCCCAGCCCTACCTGGAGATGATAGGAAATTTCTGCAAGCTCCACCACTGAACCACCACTCTTCCCATAGTGCCTGTATCTAATAAAGCAATCATCAAAGCTGCCTACACTGCTATTATCACCATCATCCTGTACTTACTACCCTAGCTGGCAGTTCTCTAGGGTCAAAGGCACAAGTCTTTTTCTGTCACTTGCTACCTGATCCTTACTTACTGGAAATGCCAGGGATAAAAATGACTCTCGTGCCTCCTCTACAGATATTTTGTGACCTTGTACATATACTTCTAGGGACGTGGGTGGTGCTGTGGGTTAAACCACAGAGCCTAGGACTTGCCGATCAGAAGGTCGGCGGTTCAAATCCCCGCGACAGGGAGAGCTCCCGTTGCTCTGTCCCAGCTCCTGCCAACCTAGCAGTTCAAAAGCATGTCAAAGTGCAAGTAGATAAATAGGTACCGCTCCGGCGGGAAGGTAAACGGCGTTTCCGTGCGCTGCTCTGGTTCACCAGAAGCGGCTTAGTCATGCTGGCCACATGACCCGGAAGCTGTACTCCGGCTCCCTCAGCCAATAAAGCGAGATGAGCGCCGCAACCCCAGAGTCGGTCATGACTGGACCTAATGGTAAGGGGTCCCTTTACCTTTACCTTTACATATACTTCTATTCCACTTAGTATCAGCATGAAACAAACCAGGGACTCGGCTACATTCCCGAGATAAAGCACTTTATATGCGTCATAACACTGTGACACCAGATGGTGCTGCGGAGTCCTGTTTTCCGCCAATGGGATTTCCCTGTATGAAGTTTACAATGCGATTAACTGAATCGCTTCTTTGCCCAGCCCAGATCTGTGAAGCAATTAATGAAAATACATCACTTGCACCTTAAAAAAAAAATCACAAGGGATATTGTTCAGGAGGCAGTTGTGTTGATTCATAGCTGATTATAATGCAGTCTTTACGGTGCAAAGATGGATTAGATGGAAATAGCAAATGGTCCAAAGTCCACCTATTGAGCATACTGCGATGATCATAATGGATCACAATGCAGAAGTTACCTAGTCAGTTTCATAGGTCAACATTATCATCATCATCATGCATTATATTTCCACGTATTCATCCTTGTTACTGGCTACACTGTCACAGTGATAGGTTCTAGGTTAAACAGCCCCCTTTTAACACCATATAATTCTTTCCTTTTTTAATAGCTAGCCTGGATTTCCATCTGCCTTGTGTTGCATCATTGCACCATGCAGCCCCCAGGGAGATCCACGTTTGGAGGAGCACACTTTCACTTTACATTCACATGAATGGCAAGGAACAAAACCAGCTTGGTCCTTGAATATTTATGTCTATGTGGATCACTCAAGGGGTTCATGTCTCATACAATGAAACTTTGAAAAGCAAGCAGTCACTCTGTTTTTACGTCTACATTCCAGAAAGGCATACAGGGTTGTCAGAAATTAGATTCAAAGGAGTCAACAGTCAAATGCACTGTATTTAAATGTAGGACTGAACTCTTCAACCCAGTTCTATTCGGATGCTTGCATGTAGCTTCCCCAACAGCCAACTCAAGATCCACTTAGCAAACTAGGGTGAATATCTGAAGTTTAATTTAATCCCTAGGTGCTTGCATTTAGCACAAAAATTTGCAAGATGGAGGTAATGAAGCAGCAGGGAATTTCACTTAACCAGTGTTTTTTTCACCCATAGCTGTACTTTTATCTACCAGAACCATCTTTAAAATGTTTTGCTGGCTCATATTAGGAACTTATGGGCTGCTCTAAAAGCTGCCTGCTCAATTCTTCCTCCCAAAGTTCCATACCCCAAGATGGGAGTGGGGAGAGTAAAAGGTCACAAACCAAAAGAAGGACTGAGAAACAACTTTATGGCTTAGTTTCCTGGAAGAATACACATTAGCATTGTGTTTAGATAGGTCTTTTGTAAACCGCTTTGAGAGCTTTGAGCAGTATATAAAATTTATGAAACAAACAAACAAGTTTGGAGCTTACTAAATGTTACATGAAAATGCATACAAGTACAACCATACCCTGATCATCATCTCTGCCTGTGCAAACAACAAACAAAAGCCACTTTGAGAGAGAAGATTGACCCCATGCAGTTTCCAAGTAAGGAGGGAGTTATTCTGCCTGCCTGTGGACATTTTTGCCACCATCCATGCAGCAGAGGGCAACTGTTTGATGCAAGGAATCTGCCATACTCACGTAGGCTTTCTGCAAGGAAAGATCACTCTCTGTAACTTGTTTTCCTGTGAGGTTGGATCTTATGTAGACTTTTGGCTTCCCTTGAAATGTCTAGAATGTTTCGCTGGAGGAGGAATACTTTAATTCAGTGGTGGCAACTCTTTTCTCAGAAGTGAAATGCTTATTAACATTAATAACACAACTTATTTCAAAAGTCTCATTATTTAATATATGAGGTGAGCCCCCTACACACACCCTCTGCAAAAGCAAAGATACAAAACAAGTATCAGTCATGCTTTTGAAGAAATGTGGGTTATGGTTTCAGAAGCAAGTGGTTCACAAAAGCCTCAACACAGATAATCAGAAATTGAGGGTTTGGGTGACGGATAATACACACAATGTGTGAGGAAGCACAACACAAAGCATCTTTCTCTACAGAGCTTGCTTTTTAAATTTGGTGTGCTTCCTTTTACTATTAACACACCAACTTCTCCTGTTGTAAACCTGCCACAATTATTGCAATGGAAAATTCCAATGTGCCTTGGGACCTCAAAAAGCTCTTAGCGTTAGAAATGATGTTCACTCTGACACAGCTACATCTTAAATCTGATGGAGCTTCATGTTATATAGGTCCCCTAACAATTTTCTAATGGTTCAAAGCATGCAGTGATTCTTATTTTCCTTCTTCTCCAAAACACTCCCCCACTCAGATTGGCTGACCATCTCATATGGAACATTATGGCAGTTCCTTTTTTTTTATTGGAACTGTTCTCCCCTCCCTTTTATTTCTTTTAACAGCAGTCATTTAATATGCAAGCTTATTCTACCATCTAGAAGGAATCTAGAAGAAATATAGGTGCCACAAAGAAGGCCTATATGTGGCCTTTTTAGATCTTAAGGCTGCTTTTGACTCAGTCGACAGGGGGCTGTTATGGTCCAAACTGGAGTCATTGGGCTTAGATCCTAGGTTACTTTACCTGATTAAAAAGCTTTACTCAAATAATACCTGTCATATAAGAATAAACCCAGTGGACGAGGTGTCAGACCCTGTTGTTATAAATCGAGGTGTGAAACAGGGCTGTGTTCTTGCTCCCTCTCTTTTTAATCTCTTCTTAAATGACCTCACCCCATTACTAAAACTGGTGGATGCTCACAGCCCAAAACTCAATGCATCAAAAATTTTCATTCTTCTATATGCAGATGATATGATTCTGCTCTCACGGACTAGAATTGGCTTAAAGCGTTTGCTAAATGCCTGTGTTGACTATTTGTCTAAAATGAAAATGAGCATGAACTTCGATAAAAGCAAAATAATGGTCTTCGGGAGTTCTCATAAGATATATAGTTGGGTTTTTTGGTGGGAAACACATCCAGCAGGTATTCGAATTCAACTATTTGGGTATCACTTTCCACCACAGGTTCTGGTGGTCCTCGCGGTAAACACCAGCAAGCTGTCTATGAAGGCCATATTGCACTCTTTTGCAACAAGAGGTAACCAGCACATCCCTTCTGCCCTCACGGTTTTTAATGCTAAAGTTAAAGCCCAACTGCTCTATGGAATTTCAATCTGGATGTCAGGGTTTACTCAGTCAGAGGAACAACTGCAGGCACCCTTTCTGTTTAAGATTTTTGCTGTCCCACGCTGTGTACCTTACACAGCCTTGAGTCTGGAAGGAGGTCAGCATAAGCTAGAGACAGTTGCCTGAATGAGTTTTCTTTTATACTGGCTAAACATTTGTTTTGCAGCAGACAAAGATACTTTACTTAACAAAGTTCTGTCAGACCCCTTCCCTTCCCCAGGGCTACAACTGTTTTGCACAAAGTTACAGCAACTTGGGCTTTCAGAGGATCTCCTGGGTGCTGTGGCTTTTCCAGTCGCCAAGGCCATGTTAAAAACTAGACTGTGGGACATAGACAGCCAGGAACTAATCTCAGCTGAGGGGAAAAACATGTTCCCCTCTTTATTTTTGACTCTCATGGGTGCAGGAATTTAACCTTAATTATTTACAATTTTTGTTTAACCCGCAATAAAGAAGGGCTTTTTCACTGGCTAGGTTCAATTGTAATCCTTCTAACATTCTTTCGGGTAGGTTTGCGGGTATGGCAGAAGGAGATAAGATCTGCCCATGTGATGCCCACCTGGTGGAAACTCTAGCTCACATGGCCCTTAATTGTAAAATATATGATGATCTCCGCCAACAATTCTTAGACCACCTATGTATCCCAACATGGAAATAAGAGACAGGGGTTATACGCTTCTTATTACAGGGGAGAGACCAGGAGCTCACCAAGACAGTAGCCAAGTTCCTCTATTTGATTTTCTGCCGCCGAAGTACGCTACAGGACCCTTCCCTTGCTGGAGTCCCACAGAGGTGAAATAGATTGCTCGCCTCTTCTTCCCTTTGGCAAATGACTGTACTGTTGAAATGGCAACAAGATCGCATTGGACTATTTATTCTGAATGTTTGTAAGTGATGCCAATAAAGGTTTGATGATGATGATCATGAAATACAGGTAGATAAAAAAGTACCCCACTTATTAGACCTTACTATCCAACCCATAGTTCAACTTATTGTGCACTTTTTTAAAAATACCAGTGCATGGGGCAGGTGTTCTGGGTTAGGAACTAGGCATTTGGGGAGAATGCGTTTAACATTTGCTTCTGTGTTATTGTCCTAACAGAAATTTGCAAGGAGCTTTGCAGAAAGAATGGTTCTGAGTTGACAAGAGTTCACAGCCCCATCATCTGTATTCAAAAAGAGGTCAAGGAAATGTCAGGTTGCCAGCTGCATGCCTCCAAAAGATGGATATTTGTTTCTTTCATTAATCCCAGAGTTTGACCTACATGTTAGCTCGCACATGAAAATCTAGAAAGCATATATTTGATCATGTAAAGGTCATTCAGGTTCTAAAAATGATTTGGAAATTTAAAACAGTATATTAGTGCATTTCATTCTGACAATTTGTAATCATCATGACTGATGTGGCACTTTAAAAGTCACTAAGAATATCTAATGAGACTAAAAATACCTATTAGGTCTTGATGACAAGAGAAAAGCATAGCAGCTGTCATCTGACTTTGGTTGGGACTTTGCTTACACTTCCTCCCAACCTTATGTGCTGAAAAACCTAAAATAGAGACCAAGAAACAATACATTGTGCTTCAGCAGACTCTATGGGCAACAGCACAATTCTGCCATGTATTGCATGAACACTAGTCTGATGCTTCTGCTCTTTTTATTCTTGCTGTTGCTGTTTGAGTGTGTGTTATTAATTCCTTTACCGATTGTTGAAAGCTGCCTCGAGGGCATTTGCTTGTAAAGGAAGGGTACAAATCCTAAAAATAAATTAATATTTATTTATTTCTAAATGAATGAATGAATGTCTAGCCCACCCATGAATTGAAGTCTCCTGGGCTGTTTCCAAAGTGCGGGGAGGGGACCAATAAATGAAAATGGCTTACTCTGCCTAACAACAGGAGTGACACTGCCTCTGTCCTAAAATAAATCCCAGGCAATGGACTCGGCCTGCAGAGTCCTAACCCTACTTACCTAGAAGTAAGCCCCATTGAACAGTGCAACTTAATTCTGAGTAGACACGGTTAGAATTGCACTGTCAATCATTTAACCTACTTTGGTCCTTTCTTGTGATTTGGGAAAAGCTTGAAGTGGGGGGGGGGGAGAGATGGGAAAAAAATTGTACTGTACTATTTTATTGTCAATTTCTTGTTGCAAACCACTATGAATCACTGATGAACCACAATTTTCTAATTTTTTAATCATTTTAAGAAAATTAAAATGGGAAAAATTAAAATGTGAAGCTGAGACTCCAATACTTTGGCCACCTCATGAGAAGAGAAGACTCCCTGGAAAAGACCCTGATGTTGGGAAAGATGGAGGGCACAGGGAGAAGGGGATGACAGAGGACGAGATGGTTGGACAGTGTTCTCGAAGCTACAAACATGAGTCTGACCAAACTGCAGGAGGCGGTGGAAGACAGAAGTGCCTGGCGTGCTCTGGTCCATGGGGTCACGAAGAGTCGGACACGACTAAACGACTAAACAACAACAACAAAAATGGGAAAGGTGTCCACTGAGAGGAGCCATTTATTTCAAATAGTTCTGTGTTGCCCTTTCAGTCAGAATCCTTCAAAAGAACCTCACATATATGAATAAACCATAAAAGCATAAGAAGATCCTTCTTCTAGTCTATCTAGTCCAGCATCCTGTTGTCTCAGTGGCCACCAATAAGCCTATGGGAAACCCGGGCTTCCTCAACCTTGGCCTACAACTCCCATGATCCCTAGCTAGCAGGACCAGTGGTCAGGGATGATGGGAATTGTAGTCTCAAAACATCCGGAGGACCGAGGTTGAAGAAGCCTGGGGAAAGCGCTAAGCAGGACCTGAGCGCAAGAAACCTCTGCTCTTCTATGGTTTTCAGCAACTGGGATTCAGAAACATACTTCCTCCAGCTGTGGAGGCAGAGCTCAGTCATCATGACCAGTAGCCACTGATAGCTTTCTCCTCTGTGAATTTGTCCAAACCTCTTTTAAAGCCGTCCAAAGCCATTTAATTACACTTACCAACTAGAAAGTAAAACAGCAGCCTAAAAACATTGTACAGCCCTCAGCACAGAACTACATAATTTTTTTAAAAAAAGGAAATCAGCTGCAGTTTAAATAATTAAATAAGAAAACTTCATCCAACTCAGCTAAAAGCAGACTGGAAAAAGGAGGCATTCAAGGCCTGTTTAAAAGCCAATACAGTGGTACCTCAGGTTAAATACTTAATTCGTTCCGGAGGTCCGTACTTAACCTGAAACTGTTCTTAACCTGAAGCACCGCTTTAGCTAATGGGGCCTCCCACTGCTGCTGCGCCGCCGGAGCATGATTTCTGTTCTCATCCTGAAGCAGAGTTCTTAACCTGAGGTACTATTTCTGGGTTAGCAGAGTCTGTAACTTGAAGCGTATGTAGCCTGAAGCATATGTAACCTGAGATACCACTGTAAAGGTGAACCCAACATCAATCTCAGGGATGGATATGATTGATTGATTTGATTTATTACGGCCATTGGCCCATATCTAAAACAATACATCAAGATTTATCCATAAACAAACAATTTAAACAGTTCCAAGTTAAAACACCCATATAAAACCAATTTTACTTCAATTAAGTAAACACTATATACAATAAGCTCCCTCTATGTCAACCGCAATTCAAATCCCTCGGATTTTGGGGGATATGCGTCTTAGTTCTGGCACTTATTGATGGTTCTTAAGTTTGGCTAAGCTGTCAGAGTCATACAGTGATCCATTTCTCCTCTTATGAAATAAGACATTAATCAGGTATCTAGCGACTGCAAGGGATCTACTTGAGTCTTCGTCGTTTAATAAGTATATTATTTGGGCTTCCTGAGGTCTGTCAGCAATTCTCGATAAATATGGGGCCAGAAACTTGGACCGTGAAGCCGAATGTAATGGACAACAGAAGATTATATGATATAACGATTCTATAGATCCACTTTTACAGTCACAGAGGAGTGAGATCTATCCGTTGGAGAGTCTGTTACCCAACACATTTGATGGGAAAACATTGAATCTAGCCTTTATAAAGGCATACCTGTGCATCACCACAGATAAGGTAGTTAAATAAGATGGAAGTTTCGTTGGTGGTGTTAAGCCAAGGTTTATCGGCGAACAGGTGCCACCACCTGTCACAATATTAAATTGTAAATCAATCTCCTCTAATTTGTGAGTTATAATTCTCTTGGCAGAAATTAAATCCAATTTTAGTAGTTCAGATGGAGATAGTCCTAAGGACACAAGTTTCCCATGTATTATTTTTGCCCAAGGGCTAGGGAAGTCATCTCTCCAGAGACACTGTATCAAGTGGAGATTTGGGAGTTTATGCCATAATGCCAACCAGTAACAGAGGATGCATTTCCATAGTGTGGTTTCTAGAGATGTCACATTTAGTTCGAGTCGTATAGCAGTATTGCCTACACACCTGGGTAATTTTAGCAACCTTCTTAGCAGTTGGTTTTGGATTACCTCCAATTGGGTTAGATTAACAAAGGACCCCCATATTGGGATTGCATATGCTATTGTTGCAATCACCTTTGCCTTGAAAACTTTTAACACTGATGGAAAGCCCCATCTGAAAAGAAAAAACGCAGTAGCGCAAAGGAAAGGGATTTAGCTCTATTTAATACATATGCAAGATGGACCTTCCAGCCCATGTTGTGTTGGAGAAGGACTCCCAAGTATTGAAATTTAAAAACTTGGTCTATGGCTTTCCCGTCTATTCTCCAATTATAGGTTTTTCGACTCTTGGTGAAAATTAGGACTTTGGACTTTGCATGATTAATTGTAAGAAAATTTGATTTGCAGTAAGCATCAAAAATTTTTAAGGCCCTCCTAAGGCCAACTCTTGAAAAAGATAGGATCACTGCGTCGTCTGCGTAGAGTAGAAGGGGGCAACGATATTGGGCAAGACGGGGGGCCTGGATCGTTTCCTGAGAATCTATCAGAGGCGCCCTCATATCGCTTATAAATAGATTAAAAAGGGTCGGAGCAAGGATCCATCCTTGACAAACACCTCTATTGATGGTTAGTGGATTTGAGAGGTCGCCTGCCGGAGTGATTCTCACCCTAGCGGCCGATCCATCATGCAGTTTAGTTATTAGCCACAAAAGTCTTTTGTCTATTCCTCATCGTGCTAGTTTTCCCCAAAGTAGTCCTCTGGGGATGTCAGGGATGGATAAACTGCGCTCCCATGCCCCAGATCAGGCATACCCAAACTCGGCCCTCCAGATGTTTTGGGACTACAACTCCCATCATCCCTAGCTAACAGGACCAGTGGTCAGGGATGATGGGAACGGTAGTCCCAAAACATTTGGAGGGCCGATTTTCGGGATTCCTGCCCCAGATGTTGCTGGACTTCAGCTCTTCTCAGACTCAGCTATCATAGCCAATAGTCAGGAATAATAGGCAGTTGGAGTGCAGGAACAACTGGATGGGCACAGATTCTCCTTCCTTGGGAGGCATAACGAGGTAGCATTGAGGGTAAGCTGAATCAGATGTGATTCAGAAGGAGGACCAGTTATTTATTTATTTTACTGAAGTGCCAGCAACAGAGGGGTATCAAATCCTACTCCCAAGTCCTTGACTGTGAGGACAAAAGCAGTCCTAAAACAAGTTTTGAGGAAGAAATCAGAGGAAATGTGATACTGAGAATGCCTCCTTGCACACTTATTAAACTAATACACTATCTTGCCTTTCCAACAAATGACCTTGTCCCTGTCTTCTATAATATCACTGTACCTATTTAATAGGGGGCAGGGTGGAGAAGCAATCTTCACAAGAGAAGTGGAAACAGATAAAAAGCTACATAATTTATTTACACTGTCTCACACAGTTACCAAGCAACGTGCCAGGTTTCAAAAATAGAAAACAGGAACATGAAAAAGGCTGAGAAAAAGCTACCACGACTTATGAATAATTAAGAGCCAGTGCCAAAAATGAAGAGCAAACTAAGGTAAATTTCTAACTCATACCTTTCCCTTATTTTAACCTGTTTAAAAAAGAAAAGTTTAACTTCTATTCACATTCCAGAACACTGGAAGCCAACCCTGGTTGTTGAACAGCAGACTCTCTCCGTGACAAAAGTTGATAAAACTATACACAGCATCGAGAAAGCAGATACAGGAAAAGTTTTTCTGCCTCCCTCATAACATAGGACTTTGGCTATCCAATTAAGCTGAATCCTGCAAGACCCAGGAAAGATAAAAGAAAGTACTTTTTCACACAGTGCATAGTTAAGCAAGGGAAGGCAGGAGGCAAAGATGGCCACCCACTTGGATGACCTTAAAAGAAGACTAGAACAATTCATGGATGGCAAGGCTGTGAATGGCTGCTAAGTATGATGGCTATGTTCTACCTCCAGTGTCAGATTCATTATGCCTCTGAAGACCAGCTGCTGGGAATCATAGGTAGGCAGAGCAGTGGTATAGGGAACCATGGTAACACCCAGGAAGGGTGCTTTTTTAAGGGAGATCTCAAAAAGTTGTTGAGTGAGACAGAAAGGGAGCACTCATGTCATTCAACCCTGCCCTCTGGCTCCAATCGCCCTCTACCACTGGCCATGCTGCCCCCAATGACTGTCCCGCCCAGTACACCCGCTCCCCGCCCCCCTTAGCTACACCACTGAGGCAGAGTGCTATTGTGCAACTTGCAGGATCCCAAAGGGATCTGGCTGAATGATGAGGTGTGGAGATGTTCCTTCAGGTATACAGGGCCAAGGCCATTTACAGCTTTAAAGGTCAACACCAACACTTTGAATTGTGCTCAGAAACATACTAGGAGTCTTTCAGAATCAGTGTTATATTGTCTCAGCAGCTGCTCCCAGTCATCAATTTAGCTGCCACATTCTGGATTAGCTGTAGTTTCCAAGTCACCTTCAAAGGTAGCCCCACGTGGAGCGCATTTCAGTAGTCCAAGCAGGAGATAACCAGTGCATGTACCACTTTGGTGAGACAGTGCACAGGCAGGTAGGGTCTCAGCCAGTGTACCAGATGGACCTAGTAGACAGCCACCGTGGACACAGAATTAACCTGTGACTCCATGGACAGCTGTGAGTCCAAAATGACTCCTAGGCTGCAGACCTTCACTGGTTGTGATCTAAATGAGAGGTAGACATAACTTTGCAATACTGACAGAAATGTATCCGGTGGCACCACATTAAAAATGGATCACACTGAAAAACGGATAGTATTGAAAATGGTTACTAGGTACACAGTTCTACCAGAATTAATCATTTTAGTACCTCACACTAGGCACACACAATGATCAAAATTAATTCCCCCATATTAGTTAAATCCTAGGATGGCAAGACTGAAAAAAGCATGACACCAGCAACATGGTTCTCATGATTCAGCAAGATTGGCTTGCTGCAAAAAAATGCTCTGAGCATTTTTCAGAGATTAAGCTTTTCAGTTAGTGCCACATACTGAGCAACTCACAGAAAACTTCAATCTGGCACATGGAGTCTCCTTACAATGAGCACCATCCTCTAGCTCATGAGGCCATGCCTCCTCTTTGATACATGCTGCAAAGGGCAAAGCTGTAACTCTAAAAGAATGAAAGTCCATGAGCAAGGTAGACATACAACCAGTTTGGAACCATAAATTGCATTTCTCTTTGCACTATGAATGTCACCCAATAAATCTTCATTCTTATGAGCAACAACTGCCCATCTGAAATCTCTGCTGTATGCCTCCTTCCGCCATGCTGTAACTCAAAAATCTTGGATTGGAAGTCTCCAAACTAGTCTTCCCCAACTGGTATCTGCCAGATGTTTTGGACTACTTCCAATGGCCCCAGCTAGTATGGCTATTGGTTTTGTAGTCAAAAACATTCAGAAGCTGGGGAAAACAGCTCTAACCTACACAAAAAATGGCCAGCCACCAACATATTCCTCTATAAAATTCAAAAATTGAGTAATAGCGGACTTAGGACTTTCAGATTATATTATAACATGACATCTTCCTACAGTTTATATTTTGCATTTATGTAACATGTCAATGACAGGCTGTGGGTTAAACCACGGAGTCTAGGATTTGCCGATCAGAAGGTCGGCGGTTTGAATCCCCGCAACGGGGTGAGCTCCCATTGCTCGGTCCCAGCTCCTGCCAACCTAGCAGTTCGAAAGCACGTCAAAGTGCAAGTAGATAAATAGGGGCCGCTCTGGCGGGAAGGTAAACGACGTTTCCGTGTGCTGCTCTGGTTCGCCAGAAGTGGCTTAGTTATGCTGGCCACATGACCCGGAAGATGTCTAAGGACAAACGCCGGCTCCCTCGGCCTATACAGCGAGATGAGCACACAACCCATAGTCGGTCACGACTGGACCTAATGGTCAGGGGTCCCTTTACCCTTTTAACATGTCAATGAAATAAAGTTTCCACATGTATCTGCTATCTTTAATATTTCAAGTTATTGTCCTTTGTTTTGTATGTATGTATATTGTTTTAGACTATTCTAACTGCTGCTGGTATAATATATTTCATTTGTAATTTGATTTTATTATGAATGCTATATTTTTAATATGTTGGAAGCTGCATTGACAGTGTTGGCCCTGAAATGCAGCATATAAATGCTGAAATCAATAATAAATATACTGTCCCTTCAGAATTTCTAGAATAATTTAAGAGGGGGTTTACCAGAGTGATGGGAAACCTGTGGCCCTCCACATGTTGGTGAACTATAATTCCCATCATCCCTTGCCTTTGGCCATGCAGGCTGGGCTGATGGAAGTTGCCCCTTTATTATCTGTGAAACCTCTGTGGTATGTCTCAATGTATTTTCAAAATCTATGGATAATTTCTGAAGCACAATTTCAGGGGGGAAACACATTAATTTACGTATGCCCTCATTTGTTGCACGTACTGGTTCATCACTAACGGTGCGTTATCTAGTCCCAGTTGAAAGCCTGCAAGAGGCAAGGTTGAAATCATTAAGGTTTCTTCCCACTAATGCAGCCTACCCCCTTACTGCAGTGGTGAAATTAACATTGGTTTTTAAAGTATCCTGTCAGCTTCACCTCCAGATTAATGGAGTTTATTTTCACCTTCTGCAGAGATGAGGGATAACTTGTTGGTTACATCACTGCTCTTTGCAGGAGGTGTTAGAGGTTGAATTTCTTGCGTCTATTTTGTTAAAAAGACACTCAAGGATTTGCAAATCCAGAAGCCAATAAATCTTGCACACACATACCAAAAAGAAATTAAATGGGACAGAATTGGATCAGGGATACTTTTTGCATCAGAGAAACTACAATTTCTGCATCAGAAATTGAACCAGGTAGATTACAATGACTTTCCTACAATCATTCCTCCCCACATGAGTTTTAATTCACCTCGAAAGTGAGTACCTTGGTTTACAAACTTAATCTGTTCCGGAAACCCATTCTTAAACCAAAGCATTCTTAAACCAAGGCGTGCTTTCCCATAGCAGTGGGGGACTCAATTTACAAATGGAACACACTCAACGGGAAGAGGAACATTTTCTGCTTCCAAGGCAAAGTTCACAAACCAAAACACCTACTTCCGGGTTTGCAGCATTCTTAATCCAAACTGTTCATAAACTAAGCTGTTCTTAAACCAAGGTACCACTGCATGTATACCTGTTGGATTTTGTTTCCTTCCAACATGCATATAAACACATGGTGCTCCTGTTTGTTCAGAAAAGAGTGGGGGAACTTTTAAATAATTTTGGAAATTCTAAGAGGTTCTTCAGTTCAGTGCATGCACTGAAGCCAATTTCATACAGTGAAAAAAACAGGAAAAGTACCTCCCCTCCGCTGCAGTTTTAATCTGAAATCTTAGGCGCAGTACTGCACCCAGAGCTCTGAAACTGCACGTGCTAATGAAATTACCTGTCGCAAAATGGCCTGGAACAATGGGGGTTTCAAACACTGGACTTGCATGGAAATCCATTAAATAAACTGATTCCCAACCTAGGGCATACTAGGCCAAAGGCTGCCAGCACTGCTTGTACCCATGGGCACTGCTACGCCTGCCAGTACCTCCAATGATGCCTGTGACAAGGTCTCAGTAAGTGTCCGCTCAGTAATTAACAATGCACAAGAGACTGCTTGATCTTACTACTTTTAATGTATTTTTAATATTTTGTTGGAAGCCGCCCAGAGTGGCTGGGGAGGTCCAGCCAGATGGGTAGGGTATAAATAAATTATTATGGTTATTATGATTGCTCAATTCCTTTTTATGCTGGCTCGGCCTCTCCTGCATGGAACCCCTCCCCCATGTATGCCCATGTTTCAATGGATGGCAGAATTAGACACCCATTCTCCCTGCCAATGGAGGACATGTGCAAAGAGGTGTACTCTATGACAAAGCATAGCAGGGTCGATACAGGAGCCCACTTTCCCTTTATGGAGGTGGGTGCACCATTCAGTGGTCCTGTCTCTTTCTGCTCACTTAGATATGGCAGCCATTTGTGTCTGGCACCCACAACAGTTTTTCAAAATTGCAATTGCATCCACTGGTGTTTGGTGACACCGGTTTAGGGCCCAGTGCCCTCATGTGTGCTGCAGCCAGCAACTGGCATTGTGGATTTTAAAATGGTTTTTTGCCTGCAGAAAATCCTTCTGCAAACACCACTCTGTAGTTTATTTAACTATAGAGAAAACATATGTTTTCCAAAGCCTAATTTCTCACAACCATTAAAATATACCTCCTGGAGGACAACCAGAGAAAACAGAAGGATCAAGACACTGTATCAAGCCCATATTTCCTGGCTCAAAGGGACTTAATGTTAAATGAGGAAGCTTCTCACATTCTATGTAATTATACAAGAAGAGAATAAGATGTGTTCATCTGTGAACAAAATATTATGCTGACTTATGAAGCTTTGCTATATTTCATCATCTTAACATTCTGTCATTACATTATAATTGCAATGTAACTCGCAGCGACATTGAAGTGCACTGGAAATGTCAAGGCAGAGGAACAAAAGGTTGTTGCTCCCTGTCTGATAGCACAAAGTGTTCAACTTTATTATGATAGAAACAGAGATTTATAGTTACCACTAGTCACACCTAAAAACAAAAAGATACACAGAGCATATTACACTTGGCTGCTAAAAGAAACAATTGCATATATTATATGCAATACTTCCAATGCACATGAATGGATTTGGGTGACAATTCCTTGACATATAAAGCAATCAAGGGCTGAAGGTCTTGCTTTGATTTTGCAAGAGGCTTCTCTGCCCCATCCTATCCCAAAGGCTATTGTTTACACATGCATATTTTCCCCCTCTTCACATTCTTGTGCCTCTCAATCCTTCTCCATGCACAGCTGCTTGCTTTGTAAAGGTGCTCAATGAGTACATTTCGAAAAACTGAAAGCTAAATAAGGTAAAGGTAAGGTGCCCCGACCATTAGATCTAGTCGTGGGCATGGGAGGAAGGCATAATTATCAGGTTAAGCATCTGAAACTGATTTACACCTAATCAGATTATAAAACATTATTTAGTTCAAATGAGGACCACGTCATTTCACAGAATCATAGAATGGTTGAGTTGGAAGTGATCACAAGGGTCATCTAGTCCAACCCCCTGCAATGCCTGTAGCAGGTTCCGGGTTCAATCCCTGCCACCTGCAGTTCAATACTGGGTAGCAGCATTGGGAGAGAGATCTCTGGAATAATTCAGGACTGTCTGTTCAATGGGTTCTCTCATCTTCTTACCCAGTATTGAACTGCAGATGGCAGGGATTGAACTCATGTGGTCCTCAAATGAGCTGAAGACCCTCAAATTTTTGAGGGGTGGTATCTGCTAGTGCAAGTAATAATAATAATAATAATAAATTTTATTTATATCCCGCCCTCCCCAGCCAAAGCCGGGCTCAGGGCGGCTAACAACAATAAAATAATCAATCAAATAATCACACAATCTAAAAATATTTCATTATAAAAATTAATTAAATCAAATTGATGGCAACCAATTAAGTAGAATTATGTGCAGGTTGCCAGAGGAGGGAGTCAGGCTGCGCCCTGACCAAAGGCCTGGCGGAACAACTCTGTCTTGCAGGCCCTGCGGAAAGATGTCAGGTCCCGCAGGGCCCTAGTCTCTTTTGACAGAGCATTCCACCAGTTTGGAGCTGCAGCCGAGAAGGCCCTGGCTCTAGTTGAGGCCAGCCTAACCTCTCTGAGGCCTGGGACCTTGAGGATGTTATTATTTGCAGACCGTAGGTTTCTCTGTGGGGCATACCAGGAGAGGCGGTCCCGTAGGTACGAGGGTCCTAGGCCGTATAGGGCTTTAAAGGTTAAAACCAGCACCTTAAACCTGATCCTGTACTCCACCGGGAGCCAGTGCAGCTGGTATAATACCGGATGAATGTGCTCTCGCAGCGAAGACCCCATAAGGAGTCTCGCCGCGGCATTCTGCACCCGCTGGAGTTTCTGGGTCAGTCTCAAGGGCAGCCCCACGTAGAGCGAGTTACAATAATCCAGTCTGGAGGTGACCGTCGCATGGATCACAGTGGCTAGGTCAGGACGAGAGAGATAAGGGGCCAACTGCTTAGCTTGGCGGAGATGAAAAAATGCCGCCTTTGTTATAGCTGTAATCTGCGACTCCATAGAGAGGGAGGTATCGAAGATTACACCCAAACTCTTAACGGACGGTGCTGGCACTAATTGCACCCCCGCAAGAGATGGGAGTTGCCCCCTCGATCCCATATCGTCCCGCCCCAGCCAGAGGACCTCTGTCTTCGAAGGATTTAACTTCAACCGGCTCCCACGTAACCATCCAGCCACAGCTTCCAGACATCTGGTCAGTGTGTCTGGGGCCGAGTCAGGATGGCCATCCATCAACAGATAGAGTTGGGTGTCATCAGCATACTGATGGCAACCCAGCCCAAAACTCCGGACAAGCTGGGCGAGGGGGCGCATAAAGATGTTAAAAAGCATCGGGGAGAGAATTGCACCCTGAGGCACTCCACACACCAAGGAGTGGCGTGATGACAATTCCCCCCCAAGCGCCACCCTCTGTCCCCGACCAGAGAGAAACGAGCGCAGCCATTGAAGGACTGTGCCCTGGATCCCCACGTCGGCAAGGCGGTGGTCCAGGAGTTCGTGATCGACCATGTCAAAGGCTGCTGACAGATCTAGAAGAATCAGCAGCCCCGACCCGCCTCGATCCAGCTGTCTGCGGAGATCATCTGTTAGGGCGACCAGAGCCGTCTCGGTCCCATGACCAGCGCGGAAGCCGGACTGGAATGGGTCCAGAGCAGATGTTTCATCCAGAAACCTACCAAGCTGTTCAGCAACCGCTCTCTCAATCACCTTACCCAGGAATGGAAGATTCGAGACCGGGCGGTAATTGGATAGATCTGAGGGATCTAATGATGTTTTCTTTAAGAGCGGACGCACCACCGCCTCCTTCAGTTCCCCTGGGAATATCCCGGTGCCAAGGGACAAATTGATGATATCCCCCAGGGGGCCCCGCACCTCGTCTGGACACGCTCTAATCAGCCATGACGGGCACGGGTCCAGAGGACAGGTGGTGGGCTTTCCAGCTTGGAGGAATCTGTCCACATCGGCTGGAGATATCCGGTCAAAGTGGTCCAATACTGGACCCGAGGACAGTCGAGGGGCCTCCAGTTCCTTTATTGTATCCAAATTGGCAGGGAGGTCATGGCGGAGCAACAGGACCTTCTCCGCAAAAAAGCTCGCAAATGCCTCACAGCTGTGTGTCAGATTGTTATTTAAATTTGGCTGTCCTTCAAGGGACGTTAAAGACCGAATTATACTAAATAATTGCGCCGGGCGAGAGCTAGCGGATGCAATGGAGGCCGAGAAGTAAGACAGCCTTCACTGCCATCTCATAGGTTTTCATAAAAACCCTATAAGATGTTCTTGAGGCTCCGTCACGGGCACCCCGCCATACTCGCTCTAGCCGTCTGAGGTCCCGCTTCATTTTCCGAAGCTCCTCGGTAAACCAGGGAGCCCGGTTTCTGCGGGGTCGCAGAGGGCGCTTAGGTGCGATCTCATCGATGGCTGCCAGGAGCTGGGTATTCCAGCCCTCAACAAGCTCAGTCAATGAGTCGCCAGGGGGAGCATGGTCCCGCAAGGCTTGACGGAATCTATCTGGGTCCATCAGCCTCCGCGGGCGAGCCCAAATCGGCTCGCCACCTAAGCAGGGTGGGGGTGGAAAGTCAATCCTGGCTTTCAGAGCGTAGTGATCAGACCATGGCACCTTCATCGAAGGAGACATGATCACATCTATACCGGCGCCAAAGATCAAATCCAGCGTGTGGCCTGCTTGATGTGTGGGGCCCGATACAAACTGGGAGAGCCCTAGTGTCGCCATGGAAGACACCAGGTCCAGAGCCTGTGAGGAGGGAGTGGCATCAGCGTGGAAGTTGAAGTCTCCCAATACCAATAGGTTAGGGAACTCCAAGGCCCAGCCGGCCACCGCCTCCAGCAGGCCTGACAGGGTGGCTGCTGGTGCGCTAGGTGGCCGGTACACCAGCCAGACAGCCAAGCTCTCCTCGGAGCCCCACACTAGGCCAACACATTCAATGCCGGGGATCGATGGCGATGGTAGAGCCCTGAAAGAACAATCTTCCCGGATTAATACTGCCACCCCTCCCCCCCGGCCCACAGTCCGTGACTGGTGGAGGACGGAGAAACCCGGGGGCGCCATCTCTCGTAAGGTAACAGTTACCCCTTCGCGCACCCAGGTCTCCGTCACACAAGCCAGGTCAACTCCCTGCGAGATAAAGAAATCTCGCAGGGTAGCAGTTTTGTTGCCTATAGACCTGGCATTGCACAACACCAGTGAAGGAGGTGAGTAATCCTTGCTCACCCTACCCTCGTCTCTCGGGATGGGGCGCAGATTGGAAGGGGTACGAGCATATCCATATCTCGATCCCCTTCGCCTATAACATCTGCCCCCACCACCATACCTCCCTCGCCCCTCCACGGTCGCAATCCCAAGCCTCATACTAACCTCCATTTACAAATAGAAAACAAAACAACCAAAACAATTATACCCAAACAAAACCAATCCCCGCCCCACTCAGTGTCCAACCCCCCCAAAAAACAAAAAAAAACAAAATGGAACAAACAAAAATACATAAATAAAAACCACCATTCACGGTGGTACAACAAAGTAAACAATAAAAGCACCTTTAAAACACCTTAAAATATATAAAAACATCTTTAACATTTGCAGCAGATAATGAAATAATATAATATTATAAAAAACAACAACCCCCATTTAAGGTGCTGCAAATTAAAGCAATTAAAACATTTAAAACTATTTTGTCCATTGCTGCCGGTAGCTGCTCTGTCCTCTAAACTGTGATGGTAGTGCAGGCCCTGCCCCCTAGGCCGGATGGAGTTGGCAGGAGAGGGAGCGGTCTTCCCGGCACTCACAAAGCAGCAACAGCAGTCGTGTCCCGGAGGCCTCTCTCAGGCCTCTTATGCTGTGGCGATGAGTGCAGGCCCCGCCCCCTAGGCCAGATGGAGTTGGCAGGAGAGGGAGCGGTCCTCCCAACACTCACGAAGCAGCAACAGCAGTCGTGTCCCGGAGGCCTCTCCCAGACCTCTTATGCTGTGGCGATGAGTGCAGGCCCCGCCCCCTAGGCCGGATGGAGTTGGCAGGAGAGGGAGCGGTCCTCCCAGCACTCACGAAGCAGCAACAGCAGTCGTGTCCCGGAGGCCTCTCCCAGACCTCTTATGCTGTGGCGATGAGTGCAGGCCCCGCCCCCTAGGCCAGATGGAGTTGGCAGAAAGGGAGCGGTCCTCCCAACACTCACGCAAGCAGCAGCACCAGCAGTCGTGTCCCGGAGGCCTCTCCCAGGCCTCTTATGCTGTGGCGATGAGTGCAGGCCCCGCCCCCTAGGCCAGATGGAGTTGGCAGGAGAGGGAGCGGTCCTCCCAGCACTCACGAAGCAGCAACAGCAGTCGTGTCCCGGAGGCCTCTCCCAGGCCTCTTATGCTGTGGCGATGAGTGCAGGCCCCGCCCCCTAGGCCGGATGGAGTTGGCAGAAAGGGAGCGGTCCTCCCAACACTCACGCGAGCAGCAGCACCAGCAGTCGTGTCCCGGAGGCCTCTCCCAGGCCTCTTATGCTGTGGCGATGAGTGCAGGCCCCGCCCCCTAGGCCAGATGGAGTTGGCAGAAAGGGAGCGGTCCTCCCAACACTCACGCAAGCAGCAGCACCAGCAGTACTTTGTGTCCACAACAAAGCCTCTCCCTCCCTGTATCTCCATGAACACCCCATCATGCCCCCTAAATCTGCATGCCCTCTAAATCTCCCCCGCAACTCTCTAGGGCAGATTTGGGGGTGGCAAGGGGGAAAGGAGAAGGAAGAAGAAGTTACGTTGTGTAAGTGAAAATCCTTGCAACAGAAACACTTTATTGCATACTGTCATTTATCTTTAGTATAGGAACCCACTTGTTTGTAAATTGTTTGGCTAAGGTCTAAAGAACGGTGAAACTAGTTCCAGGAGCCCAAAGGGGCTTCAGACTCCACACCACCACCTTAAAACACCACCCCACTCTGCCATAAATAAACAACAACAACAGTAATAATTTATTTATACCCCGCCCATCTGGCTGGGTTTCACCAGGCACTCTGGGCGGCTTCCAACAAAAGATTAAAATACAATAATTTATCAAATATTAAAAACTTCCCTAAACAGGGCTGCCTTCAGATGTCTTCTAAAAATCAGATACAGTGGTACCTTGGGTTAAGAACATAATTCGTTCTGGAGGTCCGTTCTTAACCTGAAACTGTCCTTAACCTGAGGTACCACTTTAGCTAAGGGGGCCTCCAGCTGCCACTGCTGCACAATTTCTGTTCTCATCCTGAAGCAAAGTTCTTAACCCGAGGTAATATTTCTGGGTTAGCGGAGTCTGTAACCTGAAGTGTCCGTAACACAAATCATCTGTAACCCGAGGTACCACTGTAGTTGTTTATTTCTTGGACATCTGATGGAAGGCGTTCTACAGGGTGGGTGCCACTACCAAGAAGGCCCTCTGCCTGGTTCCCTGTAACTTTGCTTCTCACAATGAGGGAACCGGTAGAAGGCCCTCAGTGCTGGACCTCAGTGTCCAGGCAGAACAATGGGGGTGGAGACTCTCCTTCAGGTATACATGTCAAACTGCTTTTGACATGGAGCACAGATAGTCAACAGCTATTCATATGGTAAGGAGAGTCACTTCAAGGGGAAAAAATCCCAATTCTACTCGGCTGACACACATCCTATATATAGAAGCAAAGCAGCTCTTTGGATCTCAGCCAAATAAGAATTGCAAGTGGATATACACAGATGCACTGTGGCAAGATTCAAAGGCCATCTTTGTTACAGATGAATCCTGAACCTTGGGCACATCTGGATACCCCCTGGGCAAGTATAGATGCAACCCAAAAAATCACAGAAAACTCGGAAAAGAATATGGCTGTCACAACATATTTAGGGATTTGACCAGGCAGTTCTAGAACTGCTTATTTGGGAACGTGGAAATTTACCTCAGGCCAATCAAAAATTTAGTTTTTTCCGGTCACTGCATGTACACATGCTCAAAGATGTGGATTTTCCTAGATTTGTTCAGGCACATCCAGATATGTCCACATTTTGGGACTGGCCTGTAACATATACATTAACCTATTATAGAAGTTTGGTTTGTTCATCAGTGGATTATCATTACAGTTATATTTATCAAGTTTGTATTTTTTTTCTTTTTGCTGAAATTACTTCATTTATAAATTAATAAAATTACAGATGCAACATTTGTCCTCAGAGGCATAGAAATAAAAGTAAAATTTAAATGTTTTCCATACTATAAAGAGCACATCTGGAGGGAACTCGTGAAACACCTTCCAGAAGTTGTTGGGCTACAGGTCCCATCATTCCGACCACAACATTGCAGGTTTCTTCCACTGTGTTCCACTTCGTTGGCTGCCAGTAGCAAAGTTGGAGGAACTTACAGCACTTATAAACCACTTTGAGAAACTGTGTACCTCTGTGTAAGTTTATATTTCAAAAGCCATTCACTTTGTCTTACTAAGTATTGTGGAGGAAGGAGAAAGTATATGGCTGCTCTGTGGCTCACCTGCTTGACTTGGCCTTCAGACTTATTATTTTGCAGGAGGGATTCAAGCACATATCAGATATTTGGGTTTCTGCAGCAGAAGTGGATCTAAGTGCTTTGTCACCCTAGTACAGCAAATCCACTTTAAAAAAAGAAAATGGGCTTTTTGAGGTTAGGAATGAAGCAATGAAATGCAATGTATAAACACCCCACAACAAATCAGACTGAATGATCATTGGTATATAACTGCCCTGTAAACAAATAAGAACAAATGTTCAGTAAAGACTGGACATAGTCTAACTTCCACTTAAGCTTCATGCAAGCAAGTCAGGATGAATGCTCAACAAATAGGTCACCTGGAGGACACTCAGAGGTATCTGGGTTGTTTTATGAAATGGTTCCTTGTCACCTAACAGGCACTTGCAATAGCACATCTCATTTCCTCCTTGCCTCTGCTTATAGTCAAGCTGATACGACTTCATTTGCAAGGCAGCTGATGTGTGGCCTGGATGTGGTTTAATGCCTGGTGGATCCTGCTTGGCTTAGTAATGGAACTCAGGAAGGTTTTTCACCCTGATGATCACAATCGCTCTCATACATTTTGCAGTGTCTGTATTTGGCCTTATAATTTACTGGATTGACTTTTAAGTCACGTACATACTATCGGGAGCTTTTTATTCCTTTTAATAAATCTTCTGCAAAGCTTTGCAAACAGGCTCTCATCCACACAGCTCCTGGCATTATAAACCTTGCCCTTACCTGTTTGAAAGAAGTCAAGAGCATTTACGCAAGAACCTAAAATGTATTTGGGCTTATGTGTTTCACAAATATTAATTTGATAGGCATTAAGTTTTCTCGATTGGGTTTATGCATGTGTTTTTTTCTTCCAAAATAGCTCTGCACTGTTGCTCTTTTGGGCTCTTGACCAAACTAAGCTGTCATAACTGCTCAATTTTCTTTGCCTGCCAACACATCCCCAAATTTCCTTAATCCTGAAGGCTTGCTGGCTTGAAGTTGTTCTACCACTTTCCTTCTTTCTTTCTTTCTTTCTTTCTTTCTTTCTTTCTTTCTTTCTTTCTTTCGCCTTCACCTCAGTGATCCTGATTTAGGATACATACTCAGAAATGTTCTCTCTTGTAAATATATCTGGAAATATTCATTTAATGCTTCAACTGTTTTAGTATCTTGGATGCCTATGTTGAGAGCCAGTGTGGTGTAGTGGTTACGAGCGGTAGTCTCGTAATCTGGGGAACCGGGTTCGCGTCTCCGCTCCTCCACATGCAGCTGCTGGGTGACCTTGGGCCAGTCACACTTCTTTGAGTCTCTCAGCCCCACTCACCTCACAGTGTTTGTTGTGGGGGAGGAAGGGAAAGGAGAATGTTAGCCGCTTTGAGACTCCTGAAGGGGAGTGAAAGGCAGGATATCAAATCCAAACTCTTCTTCTTCTTCTTAGTTTCTATAATCCATAACACTGTAATTTCTTTCTTCCTTGACCTCCTTCTTTCACAGTCCAGTTACTGATTTCCACCAGTCCAGTTTTTAAGTATATACAAGTCTATATTAATGCTTTCTGTGGGAAATTAAAACCTTCTTTATGCTGAATATTGGTCTATATGTTGCAGTGCTGCATACTAACTGCCAGTAGGGGCCCAGCTGAGTAAGAAACAAGGTTCTTTCTCAATCCCACTTGGAGCTGTCATTCTGGAATCAGAAATATGTTAAAGGCAAGGCATGTGCTATAGTCCTGCCCTTCATTTTAATCAAACTGGAATTTATCAGCTGTTGCTGAAACCAACGTTCCCCAACCCAGTCTCCCCCTGATGCTTTGGCTGGTTGGGGCTCAGAGGAGTTGGAATTTAAAACCAGCAGCTGATCCATCTATAAAGGGGAAGTTTGTGTATCCCCGAACTCAAAAGTTTCTATGTCCCTGGACCTCAAAATAAACACTGGGATACCCCATATCATACACCTGCACAGCTGGAACAATCATGCTTCCAAAATACTCATAAATGCATGATGACATCACACAGTCTCCACACAAACAAACACATATAGTTAGTTGTATTTATTGATTTGGGGTTTGCTTTTTCCCTCCAGTTTTCCTAAATGCAATATATAAATTCAAAGATTTCTGTGCTTGGAATGCTATAGTTTTGTGTGTTTCCTCTAGAAGAAGAAGAGTTTGGATTTGATATCCCGCTTTATCGCTACCCGAAGGAGTCTCAAAGCGGCTAAGAAACTCCTTTTCCCTTCCTCCCCCACAACAAACACTCTGTGAGGAGAGTGGGGCTGAGAGACTTCAAAGAAGTGTGAGTAGCCCAAGGTCACCCAGCAGCTGCATGTGGAGGAGCAGAGACACGAACCCGGTTCCCCAGATTACGAGACTACCGCTCTTAACCACTACACTACACTGGCTCTAATAACTTTTGTACTCAACCAGGAGGAAATTCTGAAGCAGTGATACTGATGTAGAATAGAATGTCTCTATTTTCATCCAAGGAATGTTAGGGGGTATAGAACAGACTCCCTCAGAAGGTGGTGGAATCTCCGTCATGGAGGTTTTTAATCAGAGGTTAGATATCCACTAGTCATTGATGCATTAGCTGAAATTCCTGCATTGCAGGGGGCTGGACTAGATGACCCTTGGTGTACCTTCCAACTTTACAATTCTATGATTCCATGACTCTATCTGGAAGACACCAGGTTGGGGGAGGCTGGCAGAAGCCATGTTTAACGCTATGGTATACATCTGTGGTATCCAGACTTCCTCCTATGAGTCCCAAATGGCCTATCCAGAATGGGACTTGAGCACTGGACAAGGAAAAGATACACTTGTAACATGATCAGAAATGGAGCTCTATTCATCCCAACCCTTTTAAAATGTTTACCAGGCTTTAAAAAAAGAAAGCCTCTATTCAAGAACACATGAAACTGGATTCCTCACTGCAAAACCCAGACAAATTCCTTCGGTTCTGCTTTCCCCCCAAAGCAAATCTTGAAAGTTTCTCTCTCAGCCCATTGAAAAAGATATTTTTGATCTATATTTATCTAATGTGACAACCATGGGTCTATCCCAAATGCTATCACAAATGACAGGACAACCTTTGGACTTAGTGATAATCCACAGAATCACATAACTAATCTGTGTACCCAACCGGATTTTGATTCATTTTTCCAGGGTGCATCATGGAAAACTTCAAAGAAAAGCAGGGGGAATCAAGGCTACCATTTCAGATTTCAGCAGTAAGTGTGTGGGGTGGGGAGAGAGAGAAAAGATTCATAAGCCTGCTCCTGTACAATGAGAGATTAAATTGCAGGTGGCAGTTCTATGTTTTTCCTCTTGCTCTTGAACAGGCAACCATGGCCTCTTGTTTTGGCTTCCAACTTTCCTACCTACCAAGTCAATAATTCAATAAAAACTAAAACAAAGAAATGCTCGGCTAAGAAAAAGACACAATCACCTTGAGGCACTGATTAGGCTGTGAAAGAGAAAAGCTAGCTAGCTGAAAATGTGAATGTTCTGCTATGCTATGAAGGTCCAGAAATCAGAGTTGTAAGTGAATGCGCACTGCAGTGTTATGGTGGTTGCTAATGGCAACTGCTACAGTATTGTGTTATATATTTCATATTAATCTGCTCTATTTTGGCCTTAGGTAATTCTATCTTTATTTGCTGCATACTTGGTATTTAACACCCTTTATCCTTAGAAATGATCCTAAAAATATTTTAGTATCTGTTGCTGAAGGGCTCCAACACAATAGATTTCAAAGATATAGTTGTAAACTCCCCAATTGCCCCAAGCAGTGATAGAATCCAGAGCCGTACTAACCGGGTTTGCTATTCTTTGGATGAAATAACACAAAAGACTCAAAAGCAAATAGTATGGGGGGACCTCATATACAAACAGATACAATGACAAATATGCAGGCACATCTCACTTTATTGCGCTTTGCTTTATTGCACTTCACAGCTATTGCTCTTTAAGAAGAGGCATGTGCAGTTGCAGGCAGGCAGGTTGCTCCCAGGGGAAGGAAGCCCCCTACCATGGCTGATGCTGCCATCACCCCTCTTTTAGCCATTATGGTGGAGCTAGCTAGGGTTGGAGCTGGGGTTAATAGACTACAGTATAGTGTAAACACAACTTTTATATGCACTGGGAAACCAAAAAATAAATAAATTGTGACTCTCTTTACTGCAATATTCACTTTATTACAGTGGTCTGAAGCACAATACAATGGTACCTCAGGTTAAGTACTTAATTCGTTCCGGAGGTCCGTTCTTAACCTGAAACTGTTCTTAACCTGAAGACAACTTTAGCTAATGGGGCCTCCTGCTGCCGCCACGCCGCCGGAGCATGATTTCTGTTCTCATCCTGAAGCAAAGTTCTTAACCTGAAGCACTATTTCTGGGTTAGCGGAGTCTGTGAGAGCCAGTGTGGTGTAGTGGTTAAGAGCCGTAGTCTCATAATCTGGGGAACCGGGTTTGCATCTCCGCTCCTCCACATGCAGCTGCTGGGTGACCTTGGGCCAGTCACACTTCTCTGAAGTCTCTCAGCCCCACTCACCTCACAGAGTGTTTGTTGTGGGGGAGGAAGGGAAAGGAGATTGTTAGCCGCTTTGAGACTCCTTAAAGGGAGTGAAAGGCGGGATATCAAATCCAAACTCCTCCTCCTCCTCCTCCTCTTCTTCTTCTTCTTCTTCTTCTTCTTCTTCTTCTTCTTCTTCTTCTTCTTCTAACCTGAAGCATATGTAACCTGAAGCGTATGTAACCCGAGGTACCACTGTATATTCAAGCTTTGCCTGTAGAAGCAAATATGTGGAGGTAAAAACCAGGCACTTCTACAAAGCAGAATATTCCCAGCGAGAGGAGCCACAGCACAGGCAGCCAATATGGCGCCTCTATCAATTTTTGTGAAACTACTACGTAAGTGGGTCAGGGAGAGAGACTTAAGAGACATAGAAGGAAGGCAAAGTTTAAGGAAACAGCTACCAGGAAGTGTCTCAGCACAAGGCACACCGACTCCAGGGGGGTGTTTGCGCTGCTGAGGGGGCCTTTTCTCTGGCGCACCCCTTTGGAAATTACCAGGACACCTTCTAGGGAGGTGTGTTGGTGATCTCAAAGGAACACGCCAACGTGCCTTGGTGGGCCTCACAGAAGGGGAGGAGGCAGCCTCATCCAGGTGGCCTTAGCTTCGCGGTGGCAGCACTGGACAAAGGTAAGAAAGTGGATGGGGGATGACAGCCAAATTGGCTTGTGGGGAGAGCGGTGCATGCAACATCACACATGCTAGACACTTTCCTCCAATGTTGGGTGCAACTTGGCACCTCTGTTAGCACAAACAGTCTAGAGACAGAGTAGGAGGATCAGAGAGAGTTAGGAGTTTAAAGCAAGCTTGTTTAAATAAAATTCTTTTCTTAACAGTCTTAACAATAGTTAACAAAGCCTGAAACAGTGCCCTCCTGGAGTTATTGGGTTCAAACTCTCATCAGCCCTAGTCAGCATGGCCAATGGTCAGGGAGGCTTGGAGTTGGAGTCAACACTTGGAGGATGCCACATTGCCTATTAATGTCCTAGACCATCAAGCTGCCTTCATTTTGCCTCATTCCGGCTATTCCCAATGGCAAACCTCTACGCACAAGGTAGGGAGAAGAATTTTGATTAGCTTATCTAATTCGCTTTTCAAAACAATACATGAACATAAACACATCCAGTTTTTGAAATTCAAGTTTCTCTGTATTTTGCAATGTACTTCTCCAGTTATGTCCACAAAAATCATATACTATGGTATACTGTGCATATAAATGCACATTCAAATGCAAAAAATTGCATTATATTAGGGAGATTTGCTTTGCAAAAAATGTGTGTAATAGGCAAAACTGCATACGCACACACATACACACACATTAGGCAAGATTCACACAAAAATGCTAGCTTACCAGTCATACATGTAAAAAGGATCCTGGGGTCTTAGTGGACCACAAACTTAACATGAGTCAATAGTGTGAATCAGCAGCAAAAAAAGGTAATGCTATTCTAGGCTGCATCAACAGAAGTATAGTGTCCAGATCGAGGGAAGGAATAGTATCACTCTATTCTGCCTTGGTCAGATAACACCTGGAACATTGTGTCCAGTTCCAGGCACCAATTTAAGAAGGGTTTTAACATGCTGGAACATGTGCAGAGGAGGGCAACCAAGATGATCAAGGGTCGGGAAACTAAGCCTTATGAGGAGTGCTTGAAGGAGCTGGGTATGTTTAGCCTGGAAAACAGGAGACTGAGAGGAGATATGATAGACATCTTCAAATACCGTATCTAAAGGGCTGTCACATGGAGGATGGAGTAAGCTTCTTTTCTCCTGCTCTGGATGGATCCCAATGGATCCAAGTTACAAGAGAGGAGATCAGAAGAACCTTCTGATAGTAAGAGCTGTTTGACTATGGAACAGAGTCCCTTGGAAGGTTGTGGACTCTCCTTCACTGGAGATTTTTAAACAGAAGTTGCATGGACATTTGTCATGGATGCTTTAGTTGAGATTCCTTCATTGCAAGGATTTGGACTAGATGACCCTTGGGGTCCCTTTCAACTCTACAATTCTATCATTCTGTGTTTCCTAAATCAGTCTCTATAGCCACAGAAGACATTGTAATTCTCAACAGTTTGACTTTACCCCCCCCCCCAAAAGGTGCACTCTTCAATGGTCTCCCAAGACAGACAGATTCCAACAACACCATACCAACTCTTCACCAAGAGGCAGTTTGACTTCTATTTAGCATCTTCTCAGACCTCCAGTTACGAAATGTCTGCTTTACACTTGCAACATTTTCTAGAAAACCCCAGGACTGAACAAATAATTGCATCCGGCTTTCACATTCTGATGGTTTCAAAGTTCACTAATGAGCCACATACAGAACGGCAAACTCAAATGCTGTAGAAAGGTATGGCAAGGGGTTTGCATAGATAAGGCTGTTCTGAAAGTCAGTTTTACTTAACCTCAAATGCTTCAAAATCCTCAGATTAGATGTGTTTCTTAGTACTGGACTCCCAGCAGCTTTGTAGCTTTTATTCATTTGGCTTCTTCCATTTAACTAACCAGTTGGAAAGTGCTATATTTAAAAACAGATGAAATTGCACTGAGCCCTGGTTTTACCCTCAATAATCTGTGGCACTTTTGCAGATACAAGGCACTTTATCTGCCCTCTGCTGAAGCAGGCGACATTGATTGATGGAGTACTTGCTCAGGAACCAACAGCATACCTTTTAGCTGTTCCCCAGGGGGAGTTTTACTTTGGTCTCTAATGTCTCTGAAAGTCTCTAAGCAACAGACTATATCTCATGGATTAACACACTTGGATCTTAGTTTGAGTGACTGGTTAGGAAACCATTAGTACAGCATCCTATCTTATTATCTCATTATTATTTAAAATCTGTGGACAAAATCACATCTAAACAGTGGTTGCTAGCTTTCTCATTGAAAACACTTACCGGTAATTCTCCAGGGCTGAACTAAGAAAATCAGATTTTGCACCAACATTGTGTAAATTCTGGTCAAAAAGCAAAAGCTGAATTCAATCACCAGTAGCAATTATTTAATTTTATTTTATTTTTACTTTTATCTCTCCCCTCTCCTCGAAGGATCTCAAAGTGATGTGTATACTTTCTTTCCCCTCTGAATAACTTTGTGAGGTTAGTTAGCTAACTCTGCATACATTTCTATATATTGCATAACTTGGCTTCCGAGGGGCCTCCTCTTAGCCACTGTGGGATTGAAATGGTAGGCTAGAAAGACCTCTGTGCTGATCCAGCAGGGTACTTATTAGGGATAGGAAGAATTTGCTTGGTCTGCATTTCAATGCAAACTCACCAAATGTGCACTTCACAAACCAAAACGCAACTCACCTTTGAAAGTCTCACAACTCTGAATTGTGCAATATCTCCAACAAAGGAATCGGCACAAAACTGTGCATTATATAAAAATAGTGCACAAAAGTACATTCTATTAGGCAACAATTCCTAGCAAAAATACATGTATTAGGCAAAAATGTGTATATTAGAAAAAAAGCTTACAAAAAATGTATACAAATTTCTATGCACAAATGTATCTCTAAATCAAGTGAACTGAACTAAAAACTGGAGAAATTAGAAACAGAATAAAAAATGACATATTTATCCATCTGTGCTTCATAATGTTCTTTTTAATGTACTTTTTAATGTTCTTTTCAATACATACTGTTCACATGTGATTTCTCTAGCCTATCTTCACTGGAAAATAGTTTTTGTTTGTCTATTTGTTTTAAATGAAAGCCAGAATTGTCAAATGTTCTCTATGCTTTTTCAACTGTTCCTATTAAAACTGTGCAAATTTTATTTCATAAAATTTATAATATGCTTGATTGTAAAAAAACAACCACAAAGTGGTTTACAAAAAAGATAAAACAGCAGCATTAACACTAAGAAAAATAATAGTTTAAAATAAATAGTTAAAATACTAACACATGTTGGCCATACCCCAAGATGCAAATAATGTTTTCCTATCTTATCACAGGTATGCTGATTTACAAACCTAAAACCAAATTTCTGCATTTCCTGGGCATGTTTAGAATCAAGAATTTCTTAGAGCTAAGTTCTTTCCTGCTCCAAATTACTTTTCAGAAGATTAAATTTAATAGCTAGATCAAAAGCCCATCACTATAAAAGCACAAAACCTGAATAATGCAACAGAACAACCTACATGAAGCCAACATATCCTAACAATTCTGTGCTAATCTTTTGTTCCCCCATTTTATGTTGGCAGGCGGGCATACACTTGATTGGAGATGTCTCACATTATCTATCCACAAATATGTTACAGCAGCAGAAACACCGTAACAGCTACTTCATGGATTCCCAATGCTAACTTGATTCCATCTCCAAATATTTCACCCTACCCTTTTCAGTGCTAACCAGAAGAAAGAGAGAGCATTTGGAGGCAATTCTAAATGGAAATTAAGCTGAGCTTTGGAGGGATACAACATTTGGGTAATTGTCTCCCATAGCTTGCCCAACATCATTTATCTCGTATTTGGCACTAGTTGATTTGCAAGGCTGCTGAGAAATTGAAAAATGCAATTAGAAGAAAACTTTCAGTGTCTTTGGCCTCTCCAGAAGGAAAAATCTGGGGTGCCATATAGAAATGATGGTGAGGTTATTTTACAAGCTGTTACGTTATAATAAAAGCAAGATTATATCTCAGAAACCAACTCTGATGCATCCTTGGCTAGCTAATAACTTGTACACATTGAGTTAGTTATTTTTATAAACAGTTAACATCAGCAATCCTTCTCTCAAATTATGTCTGCTAAGCAGGAAATCACTGCTCCTAAACCTCATCGCTCCAGTGGATTAGTACAAGACTATAAGCAGCATAACTCTTAAGTTTGTGGTACGTCCACCTGGAGAAACTCAGGGGAGTTTATCGTCTCCAATCTCTCCATCCCAAGGGATTTACTTTGAGGAGGAGAAAAAGTCATTCTTCAGGTTTCAAACCCTTCCTCCTGCCATCTTGATCTTGACCCTGGTCTATTTGTAGATATACACATGTATGCATGGCCACCAAGGCATAGTTTAGAACAGAGCCTGCCATTTTGGAGACTGAAGCTGGTTAAGGTTCCTTTTTAACATGACAATGTGTTACAGGGCTGAGCAAATTAATATAGCATGTAGCAAGCTGACAAGAAGCTTCTACAATAAAGGTAAAGGTAAAGGACCCCTGGATAGTTAAGTCCAGTCAAACTTGACTATGATGTGGCACTCATCTCGCTTCAGGATGAGGGAGCCAGCATTTGTCCACAGACAGCCTTCCAGGTCATGTGGCCAGCATGACTAAACTGCTTCTGGTGCAATGGGACACTATAGCAAGTGCCAGAGTGCACAAAAACGCCATTGACCTATGTGATAGCATGTTCGGGTAATGATGCTTTTCCATGAAAAGGGGGTATTCCAAGTACACTTGCCCCTGTTTCCATCTGTGAAATACTGAAAGACTTGCAGCTGCTAAATTAGGAAGAGAACCATTATTTCTTAAATCCTAAGAGGGCCAATAGTTCATACTCTTCCTAACCACAAAGAAAAAAATATTATTATTATTTTGAAAGAAAAACAAGAAGTTACAATGGCTACATTTCTTGTTCTCTTAAAAACCCATGCTAGGTGACCAGTGAAAGCTCATGAGTAATTAGGGCAAGCTGAAAAGGCTCTTCTGAGAAACTGATTTAAATAAATTACAATAAAGCCCACATTTGGAACCATTTGTTATGACTAACCTGTGATAACACTTAATAATCTATGGTGTGACCACACTTGAACTACTGTGTATAGTTTGGTGGCTGCGGCTCAACAAGGATATTGTTGAGCTGGGAAAGGTGCAGGAAAGGGCAACCAAAACAACTGTGGAAATGGAGCAGCTCTCGTATAGTGAAGGTTTACAACATCTGAACATTTTTTTTATATTAGAAGCATAAATATATATAATCACACATAACTGAAATATGATTGTTGGTATTCTTTCAGGGTTATGTAATAATACCAAATTGGCAGAAGATTTGGGACAAACAAAAATAATGAATTCGTCAAGCACTGCATTATGAAATTTACTACCAGAAGAGATCTATTGCATTCATGTCCTACTTGTGGGCTTCCCATAGGCATCTGGTTTGATTCTGTGGGTAACAGGATGCTGGTCAGATAGGCTTTGATCCAGCAGGGCTCTTATGTTCTTAAAGATTTCCCACCCGCCAGCGGACTGGAAGCAGAGATCCACTGCCAATTACAGGATTAACTCTGGATAAATATTTGAGGCAGTCATATGAAAATCTCATTCTGAAATACATTTAAGCCATACTCCCACCCAAGTCATTAGCCTCTCCAAAGTGTCAAAAAGTTATATAATTGCATGCTGCTCTCATTTTGTATATTCAAGTCCAACAAAAAGGTTTCCTGGTACAAGTTCACATACATTTAGACAAAACTGTCACAAGCCTCCAAATATTTCCTTTGCCAGCATGTATATTTTCACATTTCTAGCTTGTTTAGTCCTTAAATTCATGCACATAAATAGGAAAATTTGTAAATTACAATCAGTTTAACTCTTTCCTGGCTGCCAATTTATTCAGGCTTCAGCAAGCCTCAAAGAGGAGGGAGGTCTGTGGTTATGCATACTGGGCCAGTAGAACAGTAGAAGACACTCTCTTTTACGAGTTCTATTCCTTCATTTCTTGCAAATCAGTAATGTCTACAACAAAAGAGATGTAATAACCTAGCCTAGCATATCATTAGACTGACCTCCTCATAGACATCAGCCAAAGAAATCGGGAGACCAGTTTAGTATATAATGTCAAGCCAAACCATGGCAGCAGCAGGACTGGTTGAGGAGCACTGTGGCTTTGATATTTGCTTTGAGAACCCACACATTTGCTTGTTCATGCTAAACCATGGTTTGGATTAGTGTTATGTCTAAACTGGGCCATTTTCATCTTTTCACATGAGAATTAACCATATCACCTACATTTTACTAGCCCTATTCCTTTGCCTTTAAGAGTATGAAGTATGCCAAACCATAAAATGAAGTATGAAGTATGCCAAACCATAAAACTTTTTTTGGGGGGGGGAACATTTTACACTTCATACCTCTCAGGTCATGAAGAACATATACAGTGATACCTCGGGTTACAAACTCCGCTAACCCGGAAGTAGTACCTTGGGTTAAGAACTTTACCTCAGGATGAGAACAGAAATCGTGTGGCAGTGGCGCAGTGGGAGGCTCCATTAGCTAAAGTGGTACCTCAGGTTAAGAAGGGTTTCAGGTTAAGAACGGACCTCCGGAACGAATTAAGTTCGTAACCAGAGGTACCACTGTACTGATCTCAGCAAAAGTGTCATCAGCTTCACTCTAACTGGTTCTGTGCCTTTGGCTTCAACAGCATCCTGACACAAATGGAAGTTTAGCAGATAAAGACGTTTGTAAGAATTTTCTGCCATGCCAAGAAAAGCTGCAGCCATGTTGCTTTCACACTTGCTTTCCACCCTCTGTCACCCTTTGGGCTTGCTCCATTTTAAAAGGAAATCCAGACAGTGCTGTTGCCAATGTATTGAAATTTAATAATAATGTATTCTCATCTTTTTTTTCAAAACTGATGTGAGGTGATAAAAAACAAAACAAAAAACAAGACACAGTTACAGTGCCAGACTGTGCAATGTTGACTAGGAAAGTGGAATTGAGGTATCTAGAGGGTACTAGAAGTACGGTAGCTTTTTCCTCACAGCTTCTTAGAAGAAACAGCAGCACAGACAGCATGCTGGATGAGCCCAGATAAGGGAAGTGTAGCCGTTACACACACCACTAGTCCACTGAAAACATTAAAAGAAAAAAAAGAGTGCTTCAGTTATTATAATACCTTGGAAATTTCCTAACAGTCCTGTCCCAACCACTGTTTTCTCAAGCCTTTTTTCAGCAACTACAAGGACTGGAACCTAACTTTCAAAAGGTTTTCATAGACTTTTGAAAACAGTTGGGTCAAAGGTTACTTACCCAAGAGAAACACATCACAAAAAAATAGGATTCTGAGGGCATAGAAGCAAAACAAACCCAGTTGTCTTTTTTTCTTTTCTTTTTTTACAGCGTTGATGCAGAAGCAAATAGCAGCTGGATGAATTCCTATCTCTTTCAGAATTGCACAAAGAAATGAAAGTAATGTTTGCCAGGTGTGTCTTGGTCCTAACAGACCTCCCTACAGAGGCAAGGAGTTGCCACACCTGCTAGAACAGATCCTTCTATACCAGTCTTAAAGACACAGGGGCGCTTTCTAGGTCTGAACTTAATAATGTTAGAAACGAACCACCTTGCTCTTTCTAGGCAACATGAAGCATTTGCAAAGGCTATGAACAACCTGTCGGCATCCTGGGTCGACATGCCGTGCCACTGCGAAGATCCATCGACCTCTGGCTCCAGCATAAATCAGTGGCTCAGGCCTCCCAGACTTGAGCACACTATACGTAGCAGTGTAAGCCACACAAACAAAAGAGGCTGAGGCTGTGGTTACATACTAAAACTATGGATTTATTTTACCTAAATCAGAACAAAGAAACATGTCATCTCTCCTTGCCGTCTTCTCAGAGAGAGAGTCAAAACAAAAAGCAATACAGTGGAAGTTCCACTTACACCAGCAAACTGTGCTGGAATGTAAACAGACATGTGACGCGTAACAATCCCATGTGTGCAACGAAAGTTAAAAAAAGCAAATTGATATAGAAATGTTGAGAACCCATAATTGGCAGATAAGCCTAGCCCACTTTATGAGCAAAATGCATAGAACTAGGTGTTAAAAGGCTGGCTGCCTTGGGAAATCACAGAAAAGGTTATGTTTATCTGAATTATGAGCTGCTTTTAGCCAAGATACAACCAAATGCTTCTGCAACAAGCAAAGTTTAATATTTCCTTCAAATATGCCTTGCTGTATTGAGGCACCACAGTTTACTCATTCCTTTTATCTTTATCGATATTATTATTTTACCCACTGAAGTACTGTAGAAATCCACATCACTCAGATCATATTATCCAAAACTCTTTGTTATTAGAATTCACAGTATAACTGGATAGAAATATAATACTGTGAATACAGTCTCATTCATCCTTATTTCTGATTAAGTTTGCTATGTCATTCTCTAGTCCCATTCAGATGAAATTATATTATTCTATGATTCGGTCTGGATAACTGCTGCATGCCATTTGGGAACAAGCGTTGAACAGGTAACAAGATCTGCTAAATGGGTTTTGCAGATAAATATAAACTAATATGCCCCCCATTCCTGTTAGTTGTTTCTCAGGTAATGTATAAACACTTTAGCAATAATGAAACTTTGTCAAGATAACTGGCATTTGGAGGAAGATATTAGACACAGGCGACAGATTCTTTATAAATATGTACTGTAAGTGACACTTGCAACAAGACATTACCATGTAGAGTGCTCCTCTTCAGGATATTCCATTCCATTTGCTGCCTCCTTTTTACTCTCCAGGCACCATAACAACAGTCAGTTAGCATTCCCACTGAATATGCTCAGCCCTACTGGGTTTTTTTGTTTCTGTTTCTATTCTTCCACACCCCTTCCATTTCTAAGCCTTTTCAAGTCCTCCTCCGCCCCTTTTTTTGCATGTTTGCAGATGTTGGGGTTCCCTGAAGCCTTCTGATATGTCCACACTTGGCTAACATGTTTGCTATTGGAATACCACAATCTCATTTACTAGACATATCTATTCTTGGAGGAAACACTTGCTTATTTTCAGACCCCTAATTTCTTTTTTGTCTGGATCTCCTTATTTTCCACCCAGCTCCCTATATAGTCTCCTGTTCAATCACATATTATTGTTACCTCTTTCTTGTTCCTCTTCTAAGTGATTCTTTTAAAATTATCACCTTGATATTTCACATCTTGGCATCTGTCTCTCTTAAAGGGTAAAGGGACCCCTGACCATTAGGTCCAGTCACAGACGACTCTGGGATTGCAGTGTTCATCTCGCTTTACTGGCCGTGGGAGCCGGCGTACAGCTTCTGGGTCATGTGACCACCATGACTAAGCTGCTTCTGGTAAACCACAGCAGCGCCCGGAAATGCCGCCAGAGTAGTACCTATTTATCTACTTGCACTTTGACATGCTTTCGAACTGCTAAGTTGGCAGGAGCAGGGACCAAACAACAGGAGCTCATCCTGTCACAGGGATTTGAACCGCCGACCTTCTGATCGGTAAGCCCTAGGCTCTGTGGTTTATCCCACAGTGCCACCCTCTGTCTCTCTTACTCTCTCTAATTGGCTAGACCGTTTAACCCTTTCACTCCTTTTCCATGTAACAAACCTATCTACCTTCTGGGCTGGCTAACATCTCTAAATTAAGCAAGTCTAAATTCCTGGGATTGAATGTAGAAATTTGCTTGAGGTTAAAAACATGTATGCCAGAATATGCAAACCTTTCCTTTGATATTATTCATATGACTGGCACCACGGGCTTTGCTATAAGGCCACACTTAGTACCTCTTTCCATTGTGTTCTCTTGGTATTATCTCCAAGTAGAAAATGTCTCCTAAAAAATTACACGTGCCATTGCACAGACACAAGGTAATAGACAGAAACCGTCACTGAAATACAGTTGCCTCAAGAATACAATCAAGTCTCAATCTGGGGCAGGGGCATTTCAGAGCATGACAGTTGTGTAACAGTAACAAGGGTTCTGCACTCATCATACATTTAGAACACACTTACCCCCACAAAGAATCCTGGGAACTGTAGTTTGTTAAGGGTGATAGAAACTTTATTTCTGTGAGGGGTAAACAACAGTTTCCAGAATCTGAGGGGAGGGAAAATATGGTGAAAGAAAATACAGTGGTACCTCAGGTTACATACACTTCAGGTTACAGACTCCGCTAACCCAGAAATAATGCTTCAGGTTAAGAACTATGCTTCAGGATGAGAACAGAAATTGTGCTCCAGTGGCGTGGCAGCAGCAGGAGGCCCCATTAGCTAAAGTGATGCTTCATATTAAGAAGAGTTTCAGGTTAAGAAGGGACCTCCGGAACGAATTAAGTACTTAACCCGAGGTACCACTGTACTTGAATAGGTCCCCACTAGGAATATGCAGTGACCACACAATTAGCTCTGTATCTATAGTACATGGAAACAGCCCCATCTGTTTTCCATCCACTCTGTTGTTGCGAATTGATTTGTGATTTGGGTCCAAATCTGTCCCCACTAAATGCAATGGGGAAATCTAAAAATGGCTATAGCTTTTTTTCTATTTTCACATGTGGATGAAATGTGTAGGCAACAAAACTTCTCAAATGCGTATTTCAGACAGATACATCCATGAGTTTTGGTGCAGGGAACCTTTATACATAGAAAAAAATACTTTTTTGCATCCAGTGGTTACTGTGCTGCGTGATTTTACCTTCGCTATAAAAAACAGGAAAAGTCATGTTTGTCTTGCCAAGCCACTCCTTTTTTTGGAATTAGCTTCCATGAAGAAATAGAACTATGCTTTTTAATCATTTCTTAGGAAAAATAATTACCAGGGAAGAAGCAGGTTCCCTTAATAGTCTAATTCTGCCATTTCACCCTGCTCTCACAGCTTGTAGGAAAATGACAACCCATGTGAATAATCTCTGCTTATTCCTCCTGTAAATCATTGTCATTGAGGTGCACAGGGGAAATAATTCACTGTGGTTAAAATCTAGACCTGTCTGTCAAAATGAGAGATCATCACACCTCTTCTCTCTTCTCTCCACCCCCAATCCCAAACTCTGGGGTTTCCCCAGTCAGCTTGACTTTGTTTCTCAAAAAGGTAAAGGGGCCACCATACATTTAACTTCATGGGTGGAAGGGAATGGGGCAAGAGGCATCTGTACTTGAATCCACCTTGACATAGCTTGTTAACGGTGAGAACTGACTAGAGATTCACTTCATTATTTGGGGTCCAAATAGAGTTGATGCACACCACTAATCCTTACATCTCTGTCTCAGAGTAAGCTCCAGCAAACCCAGTGGGACTTACTTCTGAGTAAGGAGAAGATATCTCTCTTAATCAATATAAAAAGAACCCATTCTAACAGTTATCCATTTGAATTGGCTTTAAAATTATTATGAGAGTTAATTTCATTACAATGCACCATATTGCAACCTTTTCTAATGGCAACCAACATGTCTCAGATGAAAATATTTACAAGCTTTTAGCACCTCTATTAAAATACCAAGGATCAGTGTCTGGGTGCCGCCCATTAAAACTCTTCTCCATCTGTTCTAGATTGTATTCATTACTCCTCAACAGCCTTTCCTGCAGTTTTAAAACCCAAAATGATGTTTGTACTTTCAGTTAAAGATATGCTAGAAAAGCACAGTTGTCCTCTACAATCTGCTATACAAAATTAGCCGTAGTCAGGTGTGAATGGCAAGTTATGTACTGCATGAAGCCTCAGTATTCATGTGTGTGCCTTTACATGTATGCACACTAGACACATAGTGTATGTATGCCCATCTTCCAGCCCTGGCAAATATTTAGCTTTCGGACACCCTGCAGGTCTGAGGAACCCTGCAGATAAACCCTGAGGAACGACATCTCACCAACTGAATATTATCAAGGCATCCCCAATCCCCAGTTAGGAGCAATGGCTTTCCAAGAAGTAGAAGTGAAATACAGGGAGTCATAGTTCAGCTGGAAAGTGCATGCTTTGCACGCAGAGGGTCCCCAGTTCAATACCCAGGATCTCCAGATTGTTGACATCCATTTGCCTTGATAGACAATGGAATGCGCCCCCCGGGGTGAAATCAAACTGCTGGAGAATTACAGCACCTGCTATGGCTGCAGAGACTGGTAACTCATAACTGCTGCCTCCTGCATTATTTTTGGTATGTTAGCAGCACCAAAGTGATCTCTTTAGGGTGCAAGCCTAGGCAGTATGTATGGTGGTCCTAGGCTATCCAGATGACAAGACCCCACTCTCAGCCTCCTCTCAGGAAAACAGAGCAATACATTTGGCATCAGCTTGGCTGCAGGAGTAGCTGGAAGAGGGAGGGGTGTACAAGACACTATCCAACTGTCTTAGGGACTCTACTCTGAATTTGTGTGGGATTTACTCCTTAGCCTTTTCTTTTCCCAAAGATGCTCCCCAAGGCAGCAGATAAGGGTCTCTAGGTAGGGCTGGAAAAAGACTCCTTTCTGAAACCCTGGAAAACCACTACCAGTCAGTAGAGACAATACTTAGCTGGGTGGACCAATTGTCTGACTTGGTATGAAGCAGATTTCTATGTTCAGGTAGGAATGGATACATCAGTGCATTGTTGGTCATATTATTCATAAATCCATTCCATCCCATTTCCACATTAATCCGCAAGTTTTTACAAAAGAAAAAATTGCATGAAAAATTGGATTTAAATACAATTTTATCTTCAAGTTCACATTTCTTTTTTTCTTTTTTTTTGGAAATAATTTTTATTCATTTTCCAAATTTTTAAAAAACCATTCATATTAATGACAAATCAAACCAAATCTTTCCACATTCAAAAACAAAAAACAATATAGCCAATTATATAATCCGAATTAATTGATTTTAACGGGACTTTCCGTGTTTCAAGAGCTAAATGTCCACCCTTTATCTTTCTGCTTTCTTCTTTATTACTACACAATTTTCCAATCCTGATATTGACAACCTCCTCTCTCGATCAGTCAGTCGCTGGTATAACTCACTATCTTGTTTTATTTGACCATTCCTTATTTCTATAATCACGCAGGGGGCTTTTTCCACATTGTTCTCAGTCTTCAAGAGCATTTGACTGCAAGTTCACATTTCTAAATGTATTTTATCCTAAAATATGCATCTCTCGAGGCATTTTGATCCTTTGTTTCAGCTGAGAACTGCATCACAACATTCAGATGTGTGAACTCTGAAGTATAATTACCGATATGTTCCAATCCACACATTAGCAAAGGAAGTAAGGATCAGATCAGTTTGCACTGGAAATCATAGAAATCAATTTCTTCAAGAGTATCAAGGCAAGTCTAGGAAAGACACCTGGCTGAAACCCTGGAGAGCTATTGCCAGTCAGTAGAGACAATAAGGAGCTACTTGGGATAAGAGAGCTTCAAATGTTCATATATGTACACCCAATTTAGGAGAGAGACAATACAGAGATTATACCTTCTGATTTAATACTCCTTGCCTCTTTGACCCAAACAGAATTGGGATTCAGGTAGGTGGCCGTGTTGGTCTGACACAGTCAAAATAAATTTTTAAAAATAAAAAAATGTCCAGTAGCACCTTAGAGACCAACTAAGTTTCTTCTGGGTATAAGCTTTTGTGTGCATGCACACTTATTCAGAATTCCAAAAGGAATTGGGTGATGTACACAGGAAGTTGTCTCTTGCCCATCTCTGCTTCATTTTATGCCCAGCTATAAAAGGTTCTAGATTCTTTGCTTTTTCTGTATCTGCTTACCTGAGCAACTACAAGTGGTTTATACATCATAATACGATGCTGCCTTTATAATTACCTTTGACTACCTGCTTCAGTCAGCATTTGACAGTGAAGACACACTTTCTCCCACCCAGGCTTTTCCAGATAGTTAAAACTGGATGCTGCCTTCTGTAAATTATAACACTTTCTTGCACTTATGTACTTTTTACTGATGTTTTTAGTAGTTTGATGATTTAATTGTTTATTTCTGTAATAGTGTTTTTTATTTTCTGTACACTGCTTAGATATATTTTATATATTAAGCAGTACAGAAATGTTGTTGTTTAGTCGTTTAGTTGTGTCCGACTCTTCGTGACCCCATGGACCAGAGCATGCCAGGCACTCCTGTCTTCCACTGTCTCCCAAAGTTTGGTCAAACTCATGTTGGTAGCTTCGAGAACACTGCCCAACCATCTTGTTCTCTGTCGTCCCCTTCTCCTTCTGACCTCCATCTTTCCCAACATCAGGGTCTTTTCCAGGTCTTTTCAGTACAGAAATAGTCTTAAATAAATAAATATGGACTTGCCCTGGTAAGTGGGGATAGCTGGGTCATATGTCTATGCAGTATCTTGATGCTGACAATGGTGGGAACCAAATACAAGGACTGACAATGTCACCTAATTTCCTCTACCAACCCTATAAGAAGTGCACAGTCATGCATCAGAACAACACAGAATCCTTATCATGACTCCAAAGCTACTATGAAACTTATATTCTTTCTTTTTTGCATTATTTAATAAAAAAAATAGCTGGAGCTTTGAAACTGCTTGCTTTCAAGTCTGGCAGAATGCACTATTCCATTCCAACCTGAACAGGAAATTGGTGTGTACTCCTATTGGCAGAATCGCTGCATTAATGTGGAGCAATCAGCAGGTAGACTATAAAAAGCCTGCACAATATTGTGGCACGATTTCGCCGCCCACTGGTTCACAACATTACCTTAATGTTACACCATTATGTAATGGAGCTAAAGCCAAAGCACACAGCCAGGAAGCTCAAAGTCATAACATATTCTGCAATATTCTACCAGATGGTGATACAGCCGCTAAACTTTTGGCTGGCCCTTCAATTGATCAGACCAACCAACCTTAGATTTATTGCACTCTTCAGCTAGCCTCACATGATTATCAGAGTTACTCTTTTGACACCAACTACTCAAGTTCTTGGAAGACCTCAACTATTTGGAGGTGAGGTTAGGTCAATCATAAAATATTATGGCTTTTTTGTTGCATTTTTTTTAAACAATTCCGGTTCTCTCTGGGTAGTACTTATCATTAGATGTTAATCATGTAATGCTAAGAACACGCCACAGGTGCACAAATAGTGCCGTAATGTTCCAATGGGTTTTCTTTTTATAGCTGTCAATCTGCTAAGATGGCAAGTGGTCATGTAGCATGATTGCCAATAAAAACGGGATGCTTTCTTGTACACAAAGCTATTTAGTGGCAAATGGGCTACAAACTAGCTGGTATATTCTTGGATAGGCTACATTTTGGTTTAATCCAACATTTCTCAAACTATTAAAAGCTTCCTGCCTTTTAGTCTACAAACCCTACTAGCGCCTACTGCCTATACAGGGTGTATAGATTTGTATATTTATTTTTTAAAGTCTTCTGTTTTAATAATAATTATCATTATTCCCGTCATCCATAGGCCTTTAGTGCAGCATGGAATCTCAAAATATTTGGCCCTTCATGATAGGATAAAGGAAATGGGTAGTAAATATACTACATTAAAGCATCAGATTGATTACGAATTTCCTAAACTGAAAAGGGGATTTATTTTCTCAGCACATTCTCCTTGCGTCTTCCCACTGTCAACTTGACAAAGATGTATGTTATTAATTGACACTCTTCCTGGAAAATAAAAGCAAACACATTTTTCATCTCCCTCTTCAAGTGCAAATGCTCCAGTTTCACTGAGGGTATGGCAGAAAGCATTAAAGATTTAGACTGCTATTCTATACACACTGTGAGTGTGCCCCATTGAAACAGTCAGCCTAATCCAAATGTCAAGCATGATTGGAAAAGATAAGTCTGAAATTCTAAACATGGGCAGCTGCTGTCCAATCACCATCCAACCACTAGAACAGGCTTCCTCAACCTTGGCCCTCCAGATGTTTTTGGCCTACAACTCCCATGATCCCTAGCTAGCAGGACCAGTAGTCAGGAATGATGGGAATTGTAGTCTCCAAACATCTGGAGGGCCGAGTTTGAGGAAGCCTGCACTAGAGCTTGAATAGTGCTAACCCAGGCATCCCCAACCTTCGGCCCTCCAGATGTTTTGGGCTACAGTTCCCTTCATCCCTGACCACTGGTCCTGTTAGCCAGGGTTCATGGGAGTTGTAGGCCAAAACATCTGCAGGGCCACAGGTTGGGGATGCCTGGGCTAGCCTATCTCCACCACTCACCCCTACTCTACTGTGCCACAGTTTATGTGTACATGTGACCTCAATGCTCCTCTGTAAAGGAAAGCAGAAATGCATCCAGGCAAACTTTGATTTATTCTCTTGCACTGGTGCTGGCTCCAGATCCATTTTTATACAACTGTTTTTAAAAACCATACCATATACATACATTTCTCTGCCATTTTCCAAAATGGTGTTGTGAATACATGTGCAAATTCAGTAGGCACTGCTATTGCTTAGGGACAACATTGCAAAGCAGGGCAGAAGAAGGGACTTTTCAGACAATGATGTGTTTTTGTAGTGGCTACCTGAGAATAATCTTCACCTTGAGGGCAAAATGGGCATGTATGTCCACCACTATGCAAAGTTTGGCTTTCCAACATGCACTGGCAAGTGATGCTTCCCTAGCACTTTCTGTCATGTACTGAACATCAAACACCTATGCATGGCAGTGCCTTCAGATCATTATTTTCAAGCTATTAAAGGGACCACTATGTCCCCAGGCGGTTATAACAAGGCCCTAGTCATGAGGCAAAGGGTGAAGAAAACACATGAGAGAGTCAATGGCAAATATTAGCAGGAAAGTCGGCTAATAGTGAGCCTACTTTCTAAAATACTAGCAGCCTAAGCCAAGTGTTTATGGTAATACATTATAAGTGCTTCCAAGACATAGCTTAATTGGATTTTATCCAGTCTCCTTTTGCTAGTACTACTTATCGGGCACTTAAACTTCCTGTTTTGTGGGAAGGAAGCCTTCCATTAGAGTGATAAGAAAGAACAAACACTGTTATAACCGCACAGAGAGAGAGAGAGAAGCTAGAAGTGCACTTGTATGGAGAGTATAAGACAAACAAAATGAAATAAGTGAAAAGAGAAACCATAATGAAGGGTCTGCTATATCAATTAGCATACCACAGATTCAGAGCTGTCTCGGGTCACTGCTGTATTTCAGAGGCATCCTAATATACATAGTACTTGGCTGAAAAGGCAATTCAGCATAATGTTTTTGATTAATCAGTTCAAGACTAGATCATAGTCTAAAAATAGTCCTCTCATTAAGATCTGGTCACTCCAGCTCTGTCATTGCTACAGGATTGACATGCTCCTTTTTTTTGTTATCTCCCTTCCCGTGTACTTTCCTCGGTTCCACATCTATTAATAAAGAAGGTGCTGGCCACTGCAGAAGAATTTACAGTCTATCTGATATCCAGCTGAAGGCAGATTAAAAATGATGGGGCGGGGAAGAAGGAATAGAAGAATTAACACTTAGATGTAAAATTCTCTATGGAATTCATGCTGGAATTTGTCTTGAGGACAACATGTGGAAATCTGATATTCGAACTAAAATACTTAGTTGCCTTCTATTGAATCAGAGCATTGATAAGTGCCAGCCCAGTATCATGTGCTTTGTCTAATTCAGACTAGTAGGGACTTTCTCACAGAGCCTGCTTTAAGTCAAGGGTAGATAACTTTATTTTCAGTCCAAGGACTACATTCCTTCTTGGTCTAGAGGGTGGACACCTGCCAATGGTGCCCATAGCCAAGACAAAAAAGGGTGTGGCTGCCAACATACAAACAGTATGCATACTACACATACCACTCACACCCACCACTTCAATTGGGGTTGAAAAAATAATAATGAAGGCTAATTCCTAGAGGGTATTGATCTTCCTGAGAACTTCATCATTTCCTCCTCAGCTGTACTCTAAAAGTAGACTGACCTCCCGAAATCCCTGCATTTAGGCTTAACTGTCCTATTCTGATCTGATAGAGGATTCCATGGAGCAAGGCAGGTGAGAAGTAGCAGCACCATGGATGGCTCCAAGTGAACAACTTGCTGAAACAAGTTGAATCCAAACTAAACCTTGGAAAGCAGTGTTTTCCAAACTTGGGTCTCCAGCTATTTTTGGACTACAATTCCCATCATTCCTGACTACTGGTCTTGCTAGCTAGGAATGATGGGGGTTGTAGTTCAAAAACAGCTGAAGACCCAAGTTTGGGAAACACTGTTCTAACGTCTCTGGCCCTCGCTACCTTCCCCGGACTCAACCTACTTGTGGAGAACCTAGATATTGAAGGGCCTGAATACAGGCACTTCTCCTATGCTCTGTAGCCTCTTGCCTGGTGTGTGCTGGCAAGATACCATGGGAAGCCCTCGGTTTCTCAACCTCAGATGCCTTTGAGGGCCCTAGCTCTAAAAGCCTGGTTCAATGGGAGGTTGTTCTGTGGAACAGCATGCTCCAGCAGCATGTTGAGTCCTGAATCTGGTCTGACTTCTTAGCTAATACCTCTGCAGCCTCTGACATCAGGGATCAATCATGACATTAACAAAGCTCTAATAAAAACTTAATTGTGGCATGGGACATTTTTGATGGGAGAGCCACAGTGCTTAGGGAGGAGAAAGCTAAGCCTAGTTGTTTCACACGGACCCCTGAAAACACCCCCGTCATGTGATTAGGTTGATCAATGGAAGTGATATCACTTAGACAGTTACATTCTTTAAAACAGCACCCCACAAATTGCATTTAATAGTCAGTCTATATTTTCATGAAACAAGGTAGGTCATCCACCTCTAATTCATGACAAGAAGAAAAAGAAGAAAACACTTGGCCAATATACTTTATCACATTGCTGCAGGTCTAGGTTTAACCTACTAACAATGTTGCTGCTGTGATCAAGTGTGAATGTCAATGACACAATTCCTATTTACAGGGTAAACTTTGAGTATAATCACCAATTCCAAATTATAAGTAGTAGAGTCCAAATCTTAAAACCCAAGGCTGCATTCCTATACACAATTGCCTGGGGATAAGTCTCATGTAACTTAATGGGACTTACTGAGGAGAACGCTTGCATAGATTGTCATGATAGATGTTTATATGGATGTCCCAAAACAGCTACACTTGTAACTGGAGAAGACTACAGTATTTTAATGAGTGATACTCTAATGCCTGAGCCAGTAAGCTGCTACTATTCACTCAGAAGGATAAAACAAAATATGTATACAAGAATCAATCAAATAATGGTATAGTGGGCCAGCCTTGTGCTTTAAATCATTTTTCTTATCTTTAGACCAAACTGCAGAAGTAGAGATAAGGACTTGCTCTAAGATGTGGTAGTTTGTGGGAGAAACGAGCCTCAGACTGTTTTGTAGTTCTTGGTGTGTGCTTTTAATACAGTTATTTTACTGATCAGTTAAAGTGTCAAGTTAATTAGCTGAATAAATTGAATGGTGTGAAAGCCTCACCATAGGGGGGGGGGACTGCGAATGCTGCATTGTGATATATTGATGATTGTTTCCCACCCTGAATCTGCACAAATGTTACATGATTGTGCTAGTATTGCTGTGCAAAATTTTAAAATAAAATTGATATATTGAACAAATATGTAATAAAACCCAAGGAAACTATAGCACTGCTACACTTCTGGAATAAGCTCTCTTATCCCTCTTAATAGAGCAGTGATGCTGAGCTGGTAAAAATAATCGTGTAAATCATGCACTAATGTGCCAAAATCTCCTAGTAATGCAACCCCTCTCACATTTGCTAGTGCTTTGGTTTAAGTTTTCTGTAAGTAAATTTGTAGCCATCTTTATAAACCCTAAACTCTGTGAGCTACACTGTAGGCTACAATGGTATCTATCATATCTATGTTCTATCTCCTGCAACTGCCAGCCTTTCAAAAGCTCTGCTTTCTTAAAGGTATACAAGTATAACTACACAAATGGTGCAAGTTTGCTTTTTTCACACAAAGAGAGGAGCCACTGACCTGTCGTTATAGTTCTTCCTTTTGCCATCATGTGGGCTCAGGGCTCAATTGTTTCTGCTCTCCACACATATAAATAATAACATTATTATTATGGGCCCTCACATTTATTTTGAAAGACCACAGCAGTGTTCAGTCATTCAGTGCTCATGAGCGGACTTATGAGAATATGGATGGCTTAGCCCCATTCCCTGGATGCCAATGCCCACCATGCCCCCATCTTATGGGTGAGCAGGACCAATCTGAATGGGGCCTACAGACATATAGCAGTATGTGCATGGGAGCCTCTCCATAGGGAAGCAGGCCCTGGGAAGAAAGAAAAAATGCTTACATCTGCATGCACATTGGCACCTTTCAGATGAATTCAAATCACATCTTGGTGAGGGGGCAACTGTGTTGGCTTCAAGCAGGTGGGTCTCACCAGGTACTTTCTCAGAAGCCTGTACACATGTTTGATGCCCACAGGTGCCAAACACCTGAAAAGGGCTTATGAAGCATGTTGGAAGCATTTGGTGAATTTGTGCAGAACAGCTGGTTACAGAGCAAAGGCATGTACATTTCAAAATTTGACATGTTTTCCACCCCACTTTTAAGGCCACAAAATCTCTTTCTTTGTTGTGTACGAACACATCTGTATAGGAAGAAAATGAGACGACCATGCAGCCAAAACTGGTTCACAGGACCATTCAGAGGGGAGCAGGAATCAGATAGCATGTCTCTGTGAGCAATATCCTTGTAGGATGAAATGCTTTAGAAGCTTCCACAACTGTAGTAATTCAAGCATCTTAAGACTTTATTCTCTACAGGGGATAAAAGCCAAATGAATATTCTAGTTGGCTTGGTAGTTAGATTTTTAATTACTTATTTGTCTTGGGAAATGATTCAAGAGCCAACCTTAATGCTTTGCACTGTCATGTTATGGAATTGCTTCCCTATGCTGCCATTGGACCAGATAAGAGGGGGATGGGTTGCTTTTATCTTTTTTCTTTCTAGAGCTGAGTGAAAACTCTTCCATTATTATTTTTTCAGGGGTGTTTTGTTTGTTTGTTTGTTTGTTTGTTTGTGTTTTAGGAAAGATTTGAGGGATGCTTAGTATTTCGTTGCAACATCAACTTAAACTGCTTTTCTAATTGAGCCACTACTGTATGTGGTAATGATAACAATAGTCACAGTGACTATCTTCTGGGAGCTACCATAAAGGCCCATTGTCACTGAAAGCTCTTCAATATGGCAATGGCTATAGTGGAAATGCAAGAAGATCAAACCTATCCATTCTGAAGGAAATCAGCCCTGAGTGCTCACTGGAAGGACAGATCCTGAAGCTGAGTCTCCAATACTTTGGCCACCTCATGAGAAGAGAAGACTCCCTGGAAAAGATAGAAAAAGGGACACAACAGGGGTGCCCAATTTCCCCATTACTTTTCATATCGGTCCTGGAGGTTTTGCTAAATATGATTAGAAGGGACCAGCTGGTTAAAGGGGTACAGGTCAGAGCTAAACAGTACAAATTGAGGGCTTTTGCAGATGACTTGGTACTTACTTTACAAGAGCCAGACACTAGTACGAAAAGGGTTTTAGAATTGATTCAAGAATTTGGTCAAGTCGCAGGATTTAAGCTGAACAAACAAAAAACTAAGGTATTGGAGAAAAATTTAACAGTTATTGAAAGGGAGAGGTTCCAGAATGAAACAGGATTAACTGTGGTTAAGAAGGTGAAATACTTGGGGATTAATATGACATCTAAGCATGTGATTCTATTTAAAGATAACTATGAGAAATGCTGGACAGAAGTAAAAAAAGATCTAGAAACATGGTCAAATTTGAAGCTTTCCTTGTTAGGCCGAATTGCTGTTATTAAGATGAATGTATTGCCTAGAATGTTATTTTTATTTCAAACATTGCAAATTGTGGACAAGATGGATTGCTTCTCACCTCATGAGAAGAGAAGACTCCTTGGAAAAGGCCCTGGTGTTGGGAAAGATTGAGGGCATAAGGAGAAGGAGACAACAGAGGACGAGATGGTTGGACAGTGTTCTCGAAGCTACCAGCATGAGTTTGACCAAACTGTGGGAGGCAGTGAAAGACAGGAGTGCCTTGTGTGCTCTGGTCCATGGGGTCATGAAGAGTCGGACATGACTAAATGACTAAACAACAACAATAGTGGAAATAAATATTATTTGATGTCAGCAGTCCCAGGACTTGTCAAAGGTATTGGGGACAAGTTTTAGCCAACTGCCCTTTGAATTCAAGTCTGCTTGTGGACCTGTCCAGGCATCCTTGTGCACACACCCTTTGGTGATAAACATCATGTGGAAAGAGAGTGGGGTACGGTATAGTTGCCCCACTTCCACTGCCATGTCCCCTGCCAGCCTCATCCCCATGGTGTCCATGTGTTTGAAGCACATCTGCAGAAAAGAACCCCACTGAATCTGCTTAGGTTGTGCTTATGAGCTAGACCCATGAACAATCAATCTATGCACTTCAGTAGATTTGCCCTCTGCAGATGTGCCCCAATGCATGGAGAACATGGGAGCAGGACCAGCAGGGGATCTGTTGTCAAGGGTTTTGTGTGTGTTCCTGCTCCCTTTCCATACCGAGTTAATTATTTGGAGGTAAGAATGCCCATATTGGATTTCGTGGGCTATTTAAAAAGAAAAAATAACATCTTGTAGTAAACCTAGGTACAGTGGTACCTTGGATTACATATGCTTCAGATTACATTCGCTTCAGGTTACAGACTCTGCTAACCCAGAAATAGTACCTCGGGTTAAGAACTTTGCTTCAGAGTGAGAACAGAAATCGTGCTCCGGTGGCGCAGCGGCAGCAGGAGGCCCCATTAGCTAAAGTGGTGCTTCAGGTTAAGAATAGTTTCAGGTTAAGAACAGACCTCTGGAACAAATTAAGTTCTTAACCTGAAGTACCACTGTAATATGGTTCACGGCAACACTTTCACTTGAGTACATGCCTTTATATATTTTAGCTCACATAGTTATGAAACAAAGTCAATAGAAGGAATTATGCTTCAAATTATGCCAGTAAACTTGATCTAAGAGCCTCATAGGGTTTCCACCTTATATCTTTATCCCAGGTAATTGTACTATAGCTCATGCAGAATTTATTTTTAAAAAATGACTCCCATAACAATTACTACAGTCTTTCTTTACCAAGAGCCCTCTCATGTGGGCAATCTGCTTTGGCTTCCATTAGTATTTGCTTGTTTGTGTAAAGTAAATGCCGTCTCTTCCTCTAGAACAGGAATAGCTTATCGCTCCCTACCATAGAGTATGAAAGGACAAGCTCTATTCTAGGGGGCTGTCCCTGCTATGAACATACCCACTAACCCTATAACCAGCACTATTGAGTCACCTAGTGGCAATTTATAAATATCACAAGCACAGCAGGTGCTGGAAGAGAGGCATAGCTTTGAGCACCCAATCATTCGTTGGAGAAAATGCATGTTTAAACAGATGTTTACACTGCAGCCTAGGTTTCAAGTGCACGCATGTTACTAAGAATATAGAAATGATTTTGAGTTTAGTTTATTGAGTGCACAACCTTTTGTATTTTATCATATTGTACACCACTTTAGAAGATTTTGTTTATGAAGTGGTTTATAAATCTAAAAATAAATAAAAGAACCTAGTACAGTGATTAGATCAACCTATTATCAAGGTAAAGAAAGCAAACTTTTGCAAAACTTCTCCAATTTTGGAAATTTCCCCTGGATTAATTTTATTCAGTATGAAATAACCTGTAAATGGGGAGGGGGGGAACTCTTACTGCCATCAACAATTGCCCTCACCTGCCCTGCCGCCTTTTGTACAACCACACTAGGGAGTGGCATTCATCAAGTTTCCTCCTCCTTGGTCTCAGTGCTGGTCTTGCAGCAGGGAGGTGCATGGGGGGGGGGGCTAGAATTGGCTGGCTCCAGCCATCATTGGCTCTGGTTCCATTTACTGTCAGTCTTCCTGCCTTCTGCCCTACCAGTTCCAAAAAGCATCAGCCACTATGGCCATTTGTCAGGGATGGTGGAAATTGTAGCCCAACTACATCTGGAAAGCCACAGGCCACCCACCCTGGTGTAAACAAAGTTCTCTGCATAGTTAATCAGTTCAATGTCCTGGGGATGAAAAATTGGCAGCATAGCAATTCATAATTGTAATTAATGGTGGCTGTCTGCATTTTTAAAAATGTTAAAAAATGGTGACTGAATAAAAAGTGGCCTATATTATCTCTATTAGTTCTTTTGCTAAACAATCATCCGGAAATTGTTTCACATATTCTGGTAGATAGACAGGCAATGCCAGACCTGTTATCAGGAGTACAAAACTTAATATAAATTATTATTATATAGCAATACCACCCAATTAAGGTTGGGAAGCAGATGGCCCCCTCATTAAGAATTAACTTTAAAAAATTCAGTTGTGAAGTAAGCAACATAGGGATATATAAGTGCAACAATGGTTTGTGAATATCAGCAAATACAACTGTATATTTAAGAGAGCAAGTGCAAAATAGTCCCCATGGGGGACTTATATAATGGTGGGGACCTACATTCAAATTTCCATATAGCCATACAACTCACTTAGTGGTCATGGACCAGTCACTAATTTTTAGCCTAACCTACATCACAGAGTTGTTGTAAGAATAAAAAATGTGCATGGGTGGTTGGAAAAGGCAGGATAGGAAAGGAAAAAAAGCAGATTTACGAATGTGAAACAAAACAAAACAAAATATTCTTGAAAATTCTACCCCAGTTGTAATTAAACCAAATGGTCAATCAGCCAAGTGCTAGCACATCTTCAGTTCTATAGCCCCCCCACCACCCACATTAATTAATAATTCCCAACATTATCTTAATGGTCCTAAGATATGCTTCAGGAGCTACTTTGCCAATGCGTAGATTGATTTCTGTGCCAGAAAAGCAATGTGGGGAAGTAGACTTTGTTTAGTCTTATCAACTCTTCAGCGTTAAACAAATAACCCTCTCCAGCTTTTCATATTCAACAGCATATTATTCAAAGTTCTTTCATGGTCCCTTCCCCTCTCCTGTGTTCAGACGCTTACAGAGCAAGACAGATTAGAAGGGTCTTTATAATTGACCATACACACTTGATATAAAAAATAAATGCAGGCACCACCACTAGTTAAAAAGGAGCTTCGTGGAAACAAAAGTGCTGTATTTCAATCTGACAAAGACTGTTTAAATTTGTGTCAGCATTTCTAGCAGATTTATTCTGAGTCTAGGCTTTGCAGTTTAATATATCAGCCTCATCAAGCACAGAAACTTTGTTTCAGAGGCAATTTGTTTTAAAGAATTATGGGGAATGAAAGCAATTGGACTGGACTTTTTTCTTTTTCTTTTTCTCTTTTTGATTTCTTGAAATGCTTTATACATTTAGAGAACTGAGAAAAAGCCTTTCTCACCTCCCCTTTTATCTTTTGCAACAAAGTATGCAAAGAGGCTGGTCTCTTAACTGCCATTTAAGAGAATGTGATCCTTAAACAGCTGTCACAGTCCTTTCCCGTAGCTCCATGGAATAAAATCTCCACTTCAGTATCCCAGTGAGCTTGTGGGGGCTTGGCTCTCTCAGAGCTGTTTTGGAGTCACCAATGTTTCAGCTTCTACCAAAAAAAAAGAAAAATCTCTAGCCTTTTACTTGTGAAGGTCTAAGAAAATGAGTCCAGATTAAGCAGTAAACTTTTCTATGACAGTCAGAGTCCTGGCAAAGGCATCAAGGTAACCAAAAGGTACCATTTTTTCCGCCCTATAGGATGCACCGGCCCATAGGACGCACCTAGTGGTGTTTTTTTTGGGGGGGGGAATAAAGAAAAAAAATATCCCCCCCCAGCTGCGGGGCTGGGGCGGGGGAAGCCCAAGCTTTTAAAAACGCACCTACCGTAGTTTTTAGAGGAGAAAAACAAGTAAAAAGGCTGTGGATATCTGCCCGAAGCGCGGGGTGCTCTGCTTCAGTGCGCCCCGGGCAGCAGGCTGCTATCCGCAGCCTAGGGAGCCCTGCGGGAACTCCCGCAGGGCTCCCCAGGCTTGTGGATAGCTTCCTGAAGCCTGGAGAGTGAGAGGGGTCGGTGCGCACCGACCCCTCTCGCTCTCCAAGCTTCAGCGAAAGCCTGCATTTGCCCCATAGGACGCACACAGATTTCCCCTTCATTTTTGGAGGGGAAAAATTGCATCCTATAGGGCGAAAAATACGGTATATGGATACCCTCCAACAATCCACATGAAAATAGGGACATTCCAATGACACCTATTTTTAAATTGTATGGGTCGTACCCAGGGGTTTGCAAGATAAGACAGCTCACACAACCAATCTTTTTCCTCCCCCTTCTCCCCCTTTGTAACCAGAAAAAGTCTGTCCATAAGGATTCGGTCCCCCTGGAAGCATGTGGTTTGTGACCTATGGAGCTGAGGTGGGAGGAGGAAATTGTCTCAAATTGGTTAAAGGAATCTTTGGCACATTGAGCTCTGCTAATGCAAGATTCCCACACTGATATACCATGACCCAAGCTGCTCAAAAGCCCTCCCCCAACTCTTGAGAGAGCCTTTTTGAGGGTGCCAGGAGCTTTAGAGACTGGAAGAAAAAGCTAAGTTTTGCATGAGAACGTTAAAAGAAATACATAAAGTTCAACATATCAAGCTGCCTTTATTTAGTTCCAACTGTTCTACCATAATTCTGTGCCGCATTAGGTCTCCTAACTGCAAAATTACTGCTAGGGGTCTTCTTGCCTCCAATTTAACTGCAGTTAAAAGATACATGTATCAGCACTAACATTAACTACACGTAAGGCTAACCAGCAAGTAAGGCTAGACAGCATCTTAAAAAGCAGAGACATCACCTTGTTGACAAAGGTCCATATAGTTAAAGCTATGGTTTTCCAGTAGTAATGTACAGAAGTGAAAGCTTGACCATAAAGAAAGCTGATCACCGAAGAATTGATGCTTTTGAATTATGGTGCTGGAGGAGACTTTTGAGAGTCCTATGGACTGCAAGAAGATCAAACCTATCCATTCTTAAGGAAATCAGCCCTGAGTGCTCACTGGAAGGACAGATCCTGAAGCTGAGGCTCCAATACTTTGGCCACCCCATGAGAAGAGAAGACTCCCTGGAAAAGGCCCTGATGTTGGGAAAGATTGAGGGCACAAGGAGAAGGAGACACCAGAGGACGAGATGGTTGGACAGTGTTCTCGAAGCTACCAACATGAGTTTGACCAAACTGCAGGAGGCAGCGGAAGACAGAGGAGTGCCTGGCGTGCTCTGATCCATGGGATCATGAAGAATTGGACACAACTAAACAACAACAACATGGATCACCAGATTCCTATTTCAGTAGGGTTGGCTAACCTGATTCAAACCCTGGTTAAGCCATGGACTGATAAGCCTATAGGTGCAATGTAGCCCTTACCCTTGGCTATGGGAGGTGGTCCTTAATAAGACTCTGGCCCTATCTCCACAGTAGCTGCCAATACATTAAGTTCTACAAAGTAGGCCCTTCTGCAAGTTTTTCCTGCCATCTAAGGTGAAGTTTAAGACTAACAGAAGTTCTTCTAAGTAATGGTACGCCATTTATTTATCTACAGTATTTTTAAAAGAGGGCTTGATGGTGTTACCCTCCTCACTCATCAGTGTCAGTCTAGCTGTCTTTCTCTCCCTAGATTTATTATTCCCCACAGGTTCAGATCCAGGAGCAGAACTGGAGAGTGTCCAGGCAGCAAGGACAGATCAGCTCCTGCAACACAGTTCTTCCCTACTCCCTTTTTTTTAATTTCCCCAAGCTTTTTACATCCTTTACTGTTTTATTCTTGCCTGATTATTATTTAGGTCTTGTTGCCCTTGTAGTTTGTTTTATCATTTTATTTATATCTTCTTTTCTTTAAAAATATTCACACACACACACACACACACGTATACTGCCCTTGGGAGATGATTGAGCAGTGCTATAATAATATATATAATAAAAAATAAATACATTTTTTTCAGCAAAAAGGGACACAGGGAAAGAGAACACAATCCCCCCAGGCTGTTTCCAATTTTTAACTGTAGTTAAGAGACTGAGCCAGCTGCGTCTACATCAACCCATCTAATACAACCAAATTTTCATACGACATGTGGTTTTTAAAATCTTCTAGATATGACAGTGCCAAATTTGGTGACAGATTAATATGATTACACCAAACATATCTGGGAGGTCTCCAGATTAAACTGACAAGTCCCTCAGTATGACCTAAAACATCTTTGTAGAGTTAATTATGAATAGCAGGATTCAGTAATTTAATTCTTCAGCACATCTGCTGCACAGACGACATGTTCTCTGCCAAAGCTTCACACATAAAGACTGAGGAGAACAGTCCCAACACTGGATGAAGAGCAAGAATCACACAGATGGTTAAATTTTACTGGACTCTTCTAGAAATTCTTTGGCGAGTTGTATCTCAATAAATTGGAGCTGTGGAGATACAGAAATTGCTATGTACATTAAAATCTCTATGCAAACAGGGAGATGGCTCTAGCCCCAACAACCATCCCATGCCCAAAATGGAAATTAAAAGTCAAAGTGAAATAATTCACTGCACACATAGATCTAAAAGATTAGTGGTGTGGGTCAAAGGCGACATTATATATTTACCTTGTGCTTAATCAGGAGTGAAAGGGTGTAGTTATTCAGATCTGTTTAATTCTGGTGGGACTAGCTAAGACAAAGGTCTGTGGTATTTGTGGATGGGTAAGATGAAGCAAAATAGCCAGGGTTAATGAAGTTGGGCTAGTGTCATGACTTCTTTGCAGGACAGTAGAGATAAGTGGGGATTTGCCTAGAAATTGTTCTTTGTGAGTGCTCTCTTATGGTCACTGTCAGGGCATCCCAGTGGACACATTTTGCAGATCTTCCTGCCTGGATGTGGAAAGTGCCTCATGGAAGCATCCTCCTAGATACCTTTGAGAGCACCACCACTGTTGCTCCTTACTGCTCAGACAACACAGGGGACAAAAGGAGGGCATTTTAGCAGGGTGTCATGGAGGAACAGGGAAGACTATGGATCTGCTAGATCCAAAACCCTCCCATTGTCTTGACATGCTTGCTGCACGGTAGGAAAATTGTACCATGACTGGAACTGTCTTACTTCTTTTTGTTCAAGCCACAAATGCACGCACACACCCAAACAAACATACCACCTTCCAGGTTGCCTAGCACAAGACCACCAGAGCTCAGAACAGGATCTGGCAGTTCCACCATAATAGATTCTCCATTTATGACCTTATCTGCTCCTATACTTCTGCAAGGAAAGGTGTGTAGGAATAATGGGTTTATGAAACCACTACAGTATTGTAGGCCATATTAGCACTAACATAATTATTCAAGCTGTGTATAGTCTGGGAGGGACCTTGTCAGTAGTACAGTACACTGCACAGTTTAAGCGATAAAGGCTTTCACCAAGAACCCCAGAAGTTCTGTGCAATGCTGAGCATTCTTCGTTAGAGATCCCTAGTCTCTTGACAAAACTATATTTCCTAGGTCTCTGCTATTGTGGTGTGGACATGACGATAAAAGTGCAGATTCCTAGACGCAATGGTGAAAAGAACTGGTCAGCAGGTTCACTTTGAAATGCAAAGTGAATCAATTTTTTCTCCCAACCCTAACACGTGCAGAAGAGGGCTTACTCTCTCCCTGTGCTCTGAAGGGATGACTGTAAGGAGATCCTTTCACAGATTTTCTTCCCTTTAGTCTCATTTCCTTTGAATTTCACATGCCATCAGTGCAACTGAGGAGGAGACTGTCTGTACAGCACCTATTATGTGACTTAAATTGTATGAATTATACATTTAAAAATTACCATGAGAGACAAAATTCACTCTTTTAAAATATGACTGAAAGTTGCAGTGCTGTAAATCTGCTTTTTCCACAGGCAGGATTTAGATCATTAGTAACTAGGAAGAATGGCAGATGACCTGTCCTAGAACTGAGCAATGTTTTTGCAGTAAACAAACAAACAAACAAAGCATGCACATTTGATAGGAAATGCAGATTTCGGGTAGAAAAGGAAATACAAACGATTTTTCACCAGCAGCCTGAAAACAACAGCTTGCTGCAGCAGTTTGGAATCTACCAAATTACTGTCCTACAGAACATATTGCCAAGCTAGATTGAATGACAAATGACTGAAGTGCAAAGTTCACCCTTTGAGGATGAAGAAGACCAAGATGGGCAGTCTCTAGCATGAGAGAGTGGTGTGTTTTGTAAACTGCAGTGCCGCAAAAATGTTCACAGCATTCGGAATATCGTGCAAGATAACTTTGCAGCTCCCGCAAAACAAAATTTAAAAAATGAATGCTCCTGTTTAGTTTCTGAATTACATCACCTTTGAGTGCTCACCATCACTGACCTCCCTTAAACCACATCTCTTTAAAGCATCTTTTTTTGCATGTAGGAGATCCTACCTTCAACCTCTAAACAAGGCTAGGAGAGACCCCTGCCTGAAACCCAGAAGAACTACTGCCAGTCAGTGTAAAGTACACAATACTAATGTCAAAATAAAAAAGTTCCTTCCAGTAGCACCTTAAAGACCAAGGTGCTACTGGAAGGAACTTTTTTATTTTGACTATGGCAGACCAACACGGCTACCTATCTGTAACTAGAACAATACTAATGGTCTGACTTGGTAAAGCTTCCCATGTTACCCTGTTGCTTGCATTAGAGCCCCAAAACCTTGCCCATGGCATAAGCATCGGAGCTTCCTTTTCCTATATGAGAAAAGGACTAAGACTACATCATCCCCAGTGGAAGAATAGTGCTAGTCATGGCAATGTCAATCAAGACCTTCTAGGTCAGGCATTACTACATGCTGTGGTAGCTATACAGAATGGTGTACATGGGGCAGTGTACACAGGCTCCACTTGTCTCGCTTAGAGTTCTCCAGATATTGTTGGTGCCATTTCCCAAAGGAACTTATTGTACTGCTGAATTACTCTTAGAGAGAAGAGTTCCCTAATACTTAACAACAGTTTCTGTTCCAGTAGTTTAAACCCTTTGTTTTCATGCTCTGTCCTCAGTGGATAGGATGAGCAGCTGTTCCATCTCTTTCCCTGTCTTTTAAATATTTAAAAACTGTCAGCAATTTTTCTCCTCTACCACCACCCTTTCCTTTCCTTTCCTCCAGGCTAAACATGTCCAGTTCCTGCAATCTGGAGCCAACAGTATTCCAGCCAATTGGATTTGGATAATTGGGGTTGGTGAAATAAATGTTCAGTGCCTACATTGAAATCCATGGAGGTCTTGTCCCATATGATTATCTGGGCAAAGGAGACTGGATTCTTAGTACTTCCACTAGATACTGGTAGGCCAATATTCAGCCTTCAAAGAAATGGAATGTTTCAAAACAATAGATGTCATCTATATAGCCAGAGTAAAGCAATGCATTGGATTTTGGGTGCTTTTTTTCTTCTTCAGGATAATGGGTTTCAGGTCCTTCTTGCTATTGTAATTGCATTCCAATCTTCCACCAAGCAGTTCAGAGTAGAATACATAACTCTGTCCCTTCCCACCAATTTATCTTCACAACTTTGTGAGTTAAGTATGGCTGAAAAAGAGTGACTGCAGGTTGGGATCTTGAACCTTCTTTTCAGTCCTACACCAATACTCTAACCCAGAAAAAAAATGAACAATGGCCCTTGACACGTTGATAGCCCTCCAGCATAGCTCAGTCAGCAGAAGATGAGACTCTTAATTTCAGTCACGGGTTCAATCCCCACATTCGGCAAAAGGTTCCTACACTGCAGTGGTTTGGACTACATGATCCTTTCCAACTCTACAGTTCTATGATTCTATGAACTCCCATCATCCTTGGCAACTGGATCACACTCTCCCTGATCTGAGTACTATATTTTGATGAAAAAGTACCAAGCATCACCTAATAGTAGAGCCTTACAGAATTATGACAATAAGTCTTGAGAAGATTGGAAAGAATGATGACCTGCTATCTGGGTTCTAAAATGAAAGGGTCTGCATCAGTTATATAAGATTTTTTTCAGGACCTGTATGGCACTTTGTCTAATGACTCTTATTCATTTGCTTCTGACAACCATCAGAACCACCGTTCAGAATCTGTTCTCAAGCACAGGCACACCAATAAGATTTTTTTTTCTGGATGAGTTGTGTGTAATTTTACAGAACAGACAGGTTCAAATCAATTGATAGAGAATGCCTGGTAATCACATTAAAAGAGGGGGGCAGAGAAGGCCAATCTGCCATTTACTGACATATTAGCCAGTTACTCCATTGGGATGAAATTCAAGTTTTGAGACTGCGCTTAGGGAAAACTTAATTTTTCAGCTACCCGATTTACCACCTGGGGTTTCCTTCTTCAAAATAAGCCTTTCTCGCAGATGAGGAAGGTGATGTTAAACTGTTTCTTGGGATGTGTTTGACAGCCAATGCAGGCTATTCCAAACAACTAAAAAACTGTCCCTAAAATCTAGGCATTTTTTTTCCTGGTGTGGTTCAGTGCCTTACTCGTTTTATTTCTTAAGTTGTTACTCATGAATATCATGTCAGCTTCAGTTTGCAAGCTGTATTTTATCATGAACATCATTCCACAGTAAATCTCTGTCTTGTGCTACACTGAAAGAGTGAGCGTGACACTCAATTGGTCTGTACTGATGGTTGTAAAAAAAGAAAACCCCACAGCTCTGTTTTTTTTCCTACCCACCCCCAGAATGCTCAGGCGAAGGCCAGAATCAAAAGCAGGCACAGGAATAAGTGTGGTTCTTACCTCTGTACAGTAGGTTACATTCCACCACACACCATATATTTTCTATACACACAAAACTCTCCATCCCTCCATCCAAGCAAGCAAGCAAGCAAGCAAGCAAGCAGTATTATCACAAGGACACGTCCCAGCCAGGCAAAAGAACCTGCAGAGGGTGCTGAGCAGAACCAATGTGAGTTGTGGCCTAAGCAGAGTTCAGAGGGCTGAATAGAGAGACCTGAAGAGTACACTGTAAATTTGAATTCTTACAAACAGTACAGTATGCACTAGAATAGCGGCATGATGATGCTGTAGGTTTAGTTTAGGTGCTTACTTATGTAAAATGGTATCTCAACTTCTCTAAAATATTGTAGAGGCATTGCAAAAAATTGTTTGGCATGAGCTTTTAAAGTGACTGCAATATATTTATTACCCACTATACCTTATGCATTATCAACTAAACATCTGGCAAGTGGCCCCTTTAAGAGAAGTAGCTATGATCCAGGAGGTCAGCTTCTGGAGAGCAGTGAGTTGTGCTCCAGATAGAGGACTTAGTTACTAACTCTGTGCAGGCTCCCAGGACTCACTGGAAATAAAGTTTTATTTTTCATTACCTCACCTTGTAGCAAGCTCCTACACAAACAACAGAAAACAATACACTAACTGCTAATTTGTAATTATCGTACTAAAAGCTATTGTTAAAAGCTAACAATGCTGTTTTCCACAATGTGTGCCTTTGATTGTGCTTTTCACAACAAGATTGGTAAGTAACTAATGAAGTTTGCTCTTCTGTGGAAGGGGGTTTATTACCACATTTGCAAAAATGTTAAAAGCTCTTGCATTATGACAAACCAGTAATAAATTGGGTTGACCTCTGGATTAGCATTACCCAAACTCATTATTTGTTCTATTCACACATAATTTACAACCATGACAACCCAGAATGACATGTCAAATGTAAGTAGAATGGCTTCAGCACAGCACACAAATATCAATTAACTATTTTTTCCCCTTAGAATTCAATTAGGCTAATGCAGACTGTCCTATTTAAAGAGTTCAAAATGTCATTATGAACTATGCTTGTGGCCATTTTTCTTAACCCTATTAAAACATACCTTCTACAATTTATATTTGTGGTTCACATGAGATAATTATGTTTTTATATAAAGTCCCACTTATATCCACAAAACAGAAATGTTGCCCAGTGTTTATATATGAAGGTATTAGCTAAAGGGTCTCTAAACAATTATAATCACCCCTAGCTATTGAGTTATCATACGAAAAAATATGTGAGTTAAATGTATCTTTCTTGTCTAAATGCACCATGTGCGCCATTTGACATGTGCCAGTGCACCATTGACATGTGCCAATGGGGCAAGACAATGTGTCAGTGGTTTTGAAGAGTCTCTTTGTGATAGAGATGGGGACATAAAAGAAAATTACATGTAGCAAGAGGACTAAATAAGATAATAGATATGCTTAGTGTGTACCAGTGATTAATGAAAGTCAGCACATAATATTCAACAGGCTTATCCACTAAGATTTCTAATTATCCTGGCTGGCAGTTCCCTTGCAATACTCTTTGTACTCTATAGTGTGTTAATAAAAACAGAGCTAGCATAATGAAACCATCTGTGGTGATACTGGTGACTATCCAAAACAAATTGTGTAAAAAACATCCTATGACCAATATGATGTACAGTGAACCACCTACTGTTTTGTCTAATTTTGAGCCAGTCTATTATGGGAGCCAGCTTCTGAAGCAAGGAACCTGCTGTACTCATGGTGGCTCTTCAACTGTTTTAGAGCCCTAGAAAATTACCTTTCCCCTCCATCAGTTAAAGTGTGACTGGAGAGGCACGTCAGAGGGAGGGAGAAGCTGCCATGTTCATCCCCACTGCTCCCTACATGTTCACAGAACTCTTAACTGCAATTCCAGAATAATGTAAGTTGGATCCTCTTAACAGAGGGTCCCTGTTGTGCACGGCCCTGGAACTCTTCCCCAATCGGCTTGTGGGTGGGGCTTGCCCCGCTCCAGCCAGTGGTGCCACAGTTATGCCACTGGCTTTTAGCCAATCAGCAGCATAGCAAGGTTGGGGGTATTTATTCAGCAGCGCAACGTGGGGACCCTCTCTTGCTTCGAGCAGGGAGTGGCTAGGGACATGCCAGGACCCCCGGGAACTCCAGGGGTGAACACCAGTCAATATACATTGATTGAGCACCCACTGCTGGTTGTTTACCCTTCCAGGCTTCCTGCAGGGTGGGCAGGAGCCAGTTATAGTTTTGATACCAATGCCTAAGCCAATACCAGTCACACTTGTGTATTTAATAAAGTTGTGGCCAAAAATTTGCTTTCAACTAAATTCTGTCTCTACTGTGTCTTTATTTCCATGGGGGATGGGTTTTGAGGCTTGGAGCACAGCTACAATATAGTTGTAGTATAGTAAAACAAGGAGGTCTAAAGAGAAGAAGGAATCTCACCCATCGGTTGTTAATTGTCAGTGACTTGTTGTTGTTGTTGCTTACTCAGCACCACAAATTTTCCTTGGGAAGGCATTTTATCTTCACACTATCAGTTTATTCATATGGACTTTGAAGTGAAGCTATTGTAGACAACCTTTTATCTGAGTATTCTGCATTAATTCCAGAGTTGGGAACCTATTTAAAGCCACAATCCTTTAAGAACCCATATAAGTACTCCTATATCCCTTTATCACTTGTGTTATGCTGACCTGCAGCTAGGACATCGGCACAGCATGGAAGTTCTCTTAAGCAAAGGCTTGTACTTGACTTCTGAAGTGTATGTAAAAAGAAAGAGTCTCTGTCAGAAGCCTTTTGAAACAGTGAAAATGTGATATTTTTGTGATGGTTCAGTGTAGCAAATATTTAACCATTCAACACCTCACACACACAACCAAGATCCAGAAATACACTGTTTCTTTTTCTCTCTCACACACACACAGCCTCAGTTTATGCCCCAAATCTGATAATGCACCTTTTTTCTATAGAGATACAGTGGTACCTCGCAAGACGAATGCCTCGCAAGACGAAAAACACGCAAGACAAAAGAGTTTTCCGTTTTTTGAGTCGTTCCGCAAGACGAATTTCCCTATGGGCTTGCTTCGCAAGACAAAACGTCTTGCGAGTTCTTGCGAGTTTGTTTCCTTTTTCTTAAAGCCGCTAAGCCGTTAATAGCTGCTAAGCCGTTAATAGCCGCTAATAGCCGCTCAGCCGCTAACAGCCGTGCTTTGCAAGACAAAAAGACCACAAGACGAAGAGACTCGCGGAACGGATTAATTTCGTCTTGCGAGGCACCACTGTACAGTGGTATCTCAGGTTACATACGCTTCAGGTTACAGATGCTTCAGGTTACAGACTCTGCTAACCCAGAAATAGTACCTCGGGTTAAGAACTTTGCTTCAGGATGAGAACAGAAATCGTGCTCTGGCGGTGCGACAGCAGGAGGAGGCCCCATTAGCTAAAGTGGTGTTTCAGGTTAAGAACAGCTTCAGGTTAAGAACGGACCTCCACAATGAATTGAGTTCTTAACCCAAGGTACCACGGTACATATAGAAAAATACACGAATATATGAATGACTGTAGGCAAAGTCTGAATGGATTTTTCAGGAGAGATTCATGCATTTAATATCTCATTCCCCTGAAAAAGTTGCTTCCATTTTAGAAACTCTTCCTTATCCCCTCCACAAAAAAACAATGCCAGCCCTTCTGAGAACACTTTCAAATTTTATTTTATCTAAAATTGGGGAGGTGAGGGAACTCCAGGCCAATTATTCTCCAGATAAATACTTGGTGATATTTCATGGTTTTACCACAATTTCTCTATGACTCTCTTTTGGTAAGAATAAAAATATATCTAAAGGTGGAGCAATTTCCTGATAATTACACATCTTGGGCAAGTAACAAAATAGAAACTTGAAGAGGAAAATATATTTAGAAGTGAGGACCTATTAGAAATTGGATAAAGCAGGGATCTCCAATATGATGTTCTACAGATGTTGTTATATTGCAGCTCCCATTATCTCTGATCATTGGTTATGCTGGCCAGGACCGATGGGAGCTGGAACCCAATAACATCTGGACGGTACCATGCTATCTACACCATCCTGGTGTATGTTATAAGTTTCTCTGTGGGCACATATTTGTTAAAATGTCGTGAAACTAGAGAGAAGGGGAGAGAAAGATTCTGGTGTCAAGGGTTGTGATAGCAGTTAAGGATACAAGTGCCCTTGTATCCCTTTGACAGATAAATCTTCTAAAAGCCAGTTTATGGTAATTTTTTGAAGAAGTAATCTGCCTAGCTAAGCTGCTAGAGTAAAACTGTGAGCTTACAGTTTGCTTGGGAAATCATTCGTTTTCTGCCTTCCTGATTCTAACACATCGCCAGAGTTTCCTACATTTTCCAGCAGCACAGTGTTATATGATCATCCTTGGCTCCCAGAAGATATGGCCACTTGGAGTCCTCTACCTCATTGAAAGTTCACTCCATCCTGTTCCAGATTCACTTAGTATCAACCTCCCTCAAAAAGATGGCAAGCATGCCTGAGTGCCAACTTTCCCAAAATACATTCTGTTCCTTAACTCTGAATGAGAAGTTCACTCAAACAGTAAGGAAGAAACTTGCTTTATGCTTCAGATACATCTGTACATATTCTCCTTCTATGTGAAGCTGCATCACTGCACTATTTTTATTTATTTTATTGTATTTTATTGAATTCATATACCACCCTATACCCAGAGGTCTCAGGGCAGTTCACAGAACAAAATAAGAATAAGCTCAAGTTGATATATATTACTACTTTCAGTGACGAACATCTGAGCAAATCTGGAAGGGAAAGGCAGTAAAAATAATACAAAAGGCAGGGGATCAGAGGTGATCCTACATGACATTGAATGGTGTTCCACAGACACACAAGACCTAATACTTGAAGAAAGTGGAGTATGTGAGCATGTGTGAAGAGGGACCCAGCTTTATTTCACATATCCACCCAAATGTGGGCCTTCCAATGTGTAAATTTATTTATTATTTGGTTACAGTATTTATAATTGTTGTAAGGAAAAGTAGAGGGGGGCAGGAGTGTGTATGCCATCTTGAACTACTTAGGGAAAAGTTGGGGACTATTTTGCTGACTGAAACCCCAGACTTTTTCTGGATTTCTGCTTGTACCCTAGGCACTTGGGGCTGGTGTATTTCAAAGAATTTGATTTCTGGCCTATGTAGGCCTAGTTCTTCTAGTTTAGGAGCTCCATCCCACAAGGAACATAAAATTCATCCCAGTTCCAGACAGAAGATTAACAGGTCAACAATAATTTGAAATAATCTATGTAAGGCCATGAGTCAAATGAGTAATCGGGAAGGGAGAGCATTTTGTTGTCCCTGCTCTGCAGCTCCAGGCTTGTGCTGTTAACAGTAGATCCCATTCCAGGTTAAAAATGTAATAACATTGCAGAACACGATGCTTTCATTACAAACCTCCATATTTAATGCAGCAAATTAAATGAATGATGGATACCAGCAGTGACTAGACACAGTAACAATGCAGTAAAATATGTCCCACCAAACAGTGCAGCAATATGTAAATGATGTGGTTCATATGCACAGAAAAAGATAACAAGCTCTTCAGAGAGCACAAATGAAGGATCTTCCATGTAGCAATTTTTGTTATTATTTACCTGACCTTGGTATATATAATGAAGCTTGCACATAGCATTTCAAAGATATTTCTTCTCTCTTCCCACCCGCTGTGCCTCAACAAATGACACACTGACTGGCAGAAGTAATGGAATGTAATGAAGTATAATGCTTGAAGTTGTGGAAATATAATAGGAAAAATAAATTTCTAAAGCTTGATGATGTTATTTATGTCAGAGCAACAGTGTAGTAAAGAGCCTGGTTAATCTGAAATGACTGTCTACAGAACTTGGTAACCAGTGGTGGAGAATATAGGAAAATAGCACTATTTTAACAAGAATAGAATTTGCCACTGGGTTAGAACATTATGCTTACCTTTATTTGTAACTTGCAACACTGAGAATTGGATAAAAAGTGGAGGGTATTCTTCTTTATTTATTTATTCCAAATACTTATTTCCCAGGTTATAGCTCTGAGGAGCTGTCAAAGAGACTTACAAAAGATTACATGAAATACACTTTCAAATAAAATTGTTAGGCCAAAGGTTAGACCAGTAGTAGCCAACCTGGTAACCGTCTGCTGTTGTTGGACTCCAATTCCCACCAGCCCCAGCCAGCCTGGCTAATTAGCAGGGATGATGGGAGCTGTAGTCCAGCACTACCTGGCAGGCAACCCATTGGCGCCTCCCAGATTAGACCCCCCCCCTTTTTATGAAAGTGACTGTTTCTGTTTTCATCATTGCTCCCACAAGGGTCTTAGTATATGTAAGGCCTTTTAACCATGCAGTCTGGTTTTCAGGTATTTTTATACGCAGAGAGATGCGAGCAATATAGCACAGACCGCTGGGAAGACATTGGCAAATGTACATGCAAAGTGGCCCTTTGATTTTGGGGAGAAGCTAGGACTTTCAGAATAAGATGCAGTAGGATGGCCTGGGATTTCTGCTGACCCAACTTGCTGTGAGCCCTGCAAAACCTGCTCCTTGCTTGGTTTGGCCTCTTTCCATCTGGCCTGGGAGGACAGGGCCTTGATTGACTCCCACTGCAAAGGCTGCTACTGTTGAGGATATTTAGAGTCTAGAGATCATCATTTAGAAATTGTTGCTGAAGTCAAGATTTAGTTCTGGAGATGCATTATTTTTGCTGTTTTAGGGGATTCTTCTGTTTTTACTGTTAGACCTTATTATAAATGATCAGTAGATGGTTCAATTTTATTGCTTTTTATGAACAATGTTATATTTTCATTAGCCTGTTGTTTATAACTAAAACTTGCCATGCCTTGCAACTGTTAGCAAATTATATAAACTTTTTAAAGTGGTGTGCTGCCCTGAGCATGCTTTGCAGTGGAAAGGCTGCTTTGGAATAATAATAATAATAATAATAATAATAATAATAATAATAATAATAATAATAATAATAATAATAATAATTTTATTTGTACCCCACCCTCCCCGTTCATGACGGGTACTGCAGATTTGTCTAAACAGGTACTGCAGTTACTAAACAGATCATAACTTCACGGGGTCAGTTATTCCCTGATAGATTAGGCCTATACAGTGGTACCTCGGGTTACATATGCTTCAGGTTACATACGCTTCAGGTTACAGACTCCGCTAGCCCAGAAATAGTACCTCGGGTTAAGAACTTTGCTTCAGGATGAGAACAGAAATCGTGTTCCAGCGGCGCAGCAACAGCAGGAGGCCCCATCAGCTAAAGTGGTGCTTCAGGTTAAGAACAGTTTCAGGTTAAGTACTGACCTCCAGAACGAATTAAGTACCACTGTACACACGGAGGCTAGAGCACTTTCAGTTAGGTGTACTAACTGATGTTTATATATAATGAAATGCAACATTTGACCACCTTAATTTATTTTACAACAAGGTTCTTCTGGGTCTTTCTTGAGTCTTCCCCTAATCAATACTCCCTTACAAAACCAGCCCCAATCCCGGCAAAAACCACCACAAATTAAAAGATGAGAATCTGGGCAACCCATAAAAATACTCATCAGATCATCCATCTTAGCTATTATTATATTTGTTTATTAATATTTTCTGCATTTCTATCCCACTTTTATCTCCAAGGCGCTCAAGGTGGCAAACATGGTTCTGCCTTTCCTCATGTCATCCCCACAACAGCCCTGTGAGGTAGGGCTAGGCTGAGAGGCAGTGACTTGCCCAAGGTTGCCCTGTGAGCTTGTGGGGAATTGAACCCTGGTCTCCCAAGTCTTGGTCTGACACTCTAACCACTACACCACACTGGCTCTATAAAAATATAGCTTTCTGCGGCAAAATGTGAGGTAAAATGGTTGAATCCAGCTAACAGGCACCAGCTGAAATGTTTAATTTTGCAGCACAAGGAACACTTTCACACAAGATTTTTGTACATTAAAGTCAACTAATATTTTTAGCACATAAAAGTAATATTTGATGTCTGCTGTACAATATAGAGTGGGTAACTACTGTGGGAAGGGAAGGAATCAAGAAGAGAGACAGAGGTACACAAAGACAGTATCAGTTTCCTGTTCCAGATTACTGGTTTTCTTTTCGATGTATGGCATTAACTTATTATTTATTCCATTTATTAAATGTATAAGCCACTGTTCCTCCCAAATGAGCCCAGGGTGTCAAACAGGTAACCAAACTGCACAATTAAAAGTAAAAATAACTTTTAAAAATATATCTTTAAAACAACTCAAAACATCCAGAACATTTAAAAACATTTAAGAATACTTCAAAACCACCACATGCCCACACAGCTAATGATTTCAAGGTTTTCAACATTAAAATTTCAACCGTTTATAAATTTTGTCAGCCTGTTTAAAGACCTCAGTCAAAAAGCAAGTAGGAATCCACAAAGAAACAAAAACATGGGTGTTTCTTTTACATTTATCCTGAGAAATCAAATATCCTTTCCTACCTTTCAGCCTGACGGTGATGCTGAGGGGAAGGATTTTTGCGTGGCTTCAGGGAGCAATGTGAGTAATACTGTGTAAGGAAAGTACACCTCACACGAACAGCATTCAGGTTTCAGCAGACTCCATTTGACTCCATTTCAAACATATGCAGAAAGACTAACTTAGTCTCACCCCCTTTTTTTAAAGGAGCTTGACTGCCCTTGTGAAAATTTCTCCCCTCAGAGACAGAGCACGGTTCCCCCCTCAAAGGTGGTAAGAGTGCCCTTCTTCGACATTTTGCTTTTTATTCCTGCATTGCAACGGCTATTCTTCCATTTTTCAGAGAGTTGGACTAGATGACCCTTCCAACTCCGATTCCACCCATTTCGCCACCCCCAAATGAGCAGAAAGAAGAGGGCCGTTTAGATTCAGCCGTAGAACCACTTCACATTGTATGCATGTATCACTGTTGCAGAACGCCTGCGGGAATGAAATCATCGCACACAGGTGGCCCCCTCAGCTGCTATTTGGAATGGAAGGTACCAGTCAGTGGCATCTGAGATGCCCATCAGATTTTCCCACCTCCCTTGTGTACTGTGTAGCTGGTTGCTTGTGGAGGGTTGTCCCTCTAGCAACATGGAGACATAACTAGGATCTTCTCTAATATGAAAGCTTCCCAGCATCCCTACTCATGAACAGGACTGGCCCGAAATATTTTGCTGCCTGAGGTGAAGAACAAGATGGCTTCTCCATCCCCATTCTGAAGCTTTACCTAATGGTACAGCCAACCCTGGTTGTGAAAAGAAAAAGAACAAGGAAATAGACTGGGCAATGGAAGTCTCTGTTTCCTGCTGTTTTTCTGCACTGAGGTACTGCCTGTGCTGTGGTAATTTCCCTAGTTCTGTGGGATAATTACACAGCCCACTGAAATTGAAAATGGACACAATACCCCAGAGAACATAGCTAAGCTTCCCAAAGCCAGTTTCATGCTTCTAGATCTTTTCTCAGAGAATCACACACTTGGGCTTAGTTCAGGTACGTGGATCTCAAGGCCTTTACAAATTCTCATAATTAGCAGAGACAGTATTTTCTGCTGAAAAGTGGGTCAAGTCTCTTGTTTTGTTTTGCTCTTCTTCCCTTGTATTTTATTGTGGTTAGTTCTGCATAATGTGTTTAGCCCCACCGTGTCAAGTGTGTGTGTTAACAATATGTTTGCAAGGCAATTTGCGATTTACCGGTGAAATGAAATGTTGAGGTTCCAGTCAATGAGAAATTATTCATAAATGGAAAAAAAACCCAATATCCAGTGTGAAGCAAACTTATCTGGCATGCTCTAGAGTAGGATGGGCATATATCCCATTATTTGAAAGGGTCACCGCACATTTCCATAGAATTTAACAAATGCTTCTCATTTGGGATGCTCAAACTCCAGCATATTTAGGCAGAGTTCCACATTCATGTACATTATTTTAATACTGTGCACCTTATGCCTCTCATCAAAATGTGTGAATTGACCCCAGTGAAAAGCATTGCATCTGTAACTTCCTGCATGTGATGCTCTAAGAAGGGGCAGTAGAAATGACTACCAAAGACCTATGGCTCCTCCCAGACTCATCTGTACAATTCCATTTATATCCAAGGTGGAGAGACTTCTAGGCATAAAGGCTTTTCTGAGTCCCAGATTCAGAGACCCAAAGGAGCCTTCACATGTAGAAACCATATAAGATGTTCATACAAATGTGAGGGTGGCAGGGGATCTATGCAACTTCATATGAGTAATATCTGAAGCATGGCTGTGAAATTGGGTGATCTGTGATAACTCATTCACACGTATCAGTGATGTGTACCAAATACAGTATTTTTTGCACCATAACACTCACTTTTTTCCTCCTAGAAAGTAAGGGGAAATGTCTGTGTGTGTTATGGAGGGAATGCCTACGGGTGGCATGCCTACGGATTTTCCTCCTCTAAAAACTATGTGCGTGTTATGGTCGGGTGCGTGTTATAGAGCAAAAAATACGGTACATGTGTGAACCAAATGCATAGTTCAGATGTTCTATATATCGGGTCCAGAATGTTTCTTCACCCAAGGGCCACATTTCCTCAGCAGAAAATGACCGAGGGCCATGTACCAGTGGTGAGCAAATAAAAAATCTCTAGGGTCAAGGCATTCACCTGCAAAATACAAACACACACACACACACACCCCACATTCAACTCCCTTGTCTTCCATACTGTACACTTTAGATGGACTAGTTGATCAACAGTTGAGGCCCTACTCTGTAAATATTCCCACCATCAGAAGGATGAACATATGCAATAGGCTTCTCATTCCCTGGAGCAATGCAATGTCAGAGATACTGTGGGAAATTAAAATGGCAGCTTGACCCAGGTGCCCAGCACTGCTCATAGTACTTCTACACACTATGTTGCTGCCACCAGGTAATCCCTACAGAGCCAACTGATGAAGGAGTAAGACCGGACAGAAAAATAAGCCCACAGGAAAGCCCTTGCTCAGAGCTTAATTGTATAGTATCATATCATACAGTATTATATTGCATTATTATATTTTCACTCATCTGTCCAACTCCATTCCAAATGATGTGGAAGCCTATGCTCTTCATATATTTGGGGACAGGGCATATAATATGTGAAGAGGGCTCATATTAACTATAAAATTGGCTTCCTTTGTGAGGCCATTTGGGTGGCCAGTTTATATGGAGTGCCTTTGCCTACAATAACTGTCCAGTTCACACCAAGCCTGTTCAAACCTGACCTGTACCTAACATTTAAGCGAACCATGGTTGGATGGCCATCTGTCATGGATGCTTTAGCTGAGATTACTGCATTGCAAGGCGTTGGGTCCTTTCCAACTCTAAGATTCTATGATTCTGTGAACCAAGAAGTCCATGTGCCAAGCGGAAAATGTTTTGGCCTAGAGTGAGTATATATGTCAATGCTAGCCATGAAAACAAGTTATGCAAAAAGGAATATCAGGCAAATATATTTGCTTTGGAGGTGATCATTGGTCCCCAAACCTCACTGAAACCATGATGTTCAATGTGCAGACCCATCAGATGTCTCTCTCTGCAAAGCATGCACTCCATGCCCAGTTGCCTCATTTGTTTGTCAGCAGCAAACAAAATCAATTTTCTGCAGCTGCCAAGAGCATCTGCAGTGATAAAACTGGAAAGATAATTTTAATAACAGCTTCCAAAATAGCAGACACCCAAATATTCTACTCCCTAAACACCAAAGTCAGAAAAATAATAATGGACACATGGGGTTTATTTAAATATATGTTGTTGGCATCCGTCTGTCTTGGGAGACAATGGAGGAATGTGCCTTTGCGAGTGAAATAAAACTGTTGGAAGGTTACAGTGCCTGCTGTGGCTGTAGAGATGAATACAGGAGAGTCGTGGTTTGTTGCAGCTGAGGCAGATGAAGGTGTCCAGTTATGCTGTTGCAGATGCACCAAGACGTTTCTTCTCTTTGCTCTCCTCCTAGCAGTCATTCCTTCTCTGGTCACTGCTATGGGCATACGGCCTGACAATCTCCAGGCCCTGCAATTGTCTATATACCGTATTTTTCCATCTATAAGACGCCCCCATGTATAAGATGCCCCCTAATTTTTGACATTATATTTTAGGGGAAAACCTTAGTCTTATACATGGAAAAATATGGTATTTATATAGACGTGTGTATATGTGTGTGTGTATGTCTATATATATATTACTCATGTGTGTGTAAGAGACAGCATGGATTGATTGTGACTGACAAAGGGCACAGCACAATCAAATTATGAAAATGGCGTTTCAAAATGCCAGTCAAATTGGGTCAGGTTTTCAGACCAACAAAAATATGAATGTGCTTTCTAATGCAATACTATTAATAAGGGCTGACCCTACTCCGACTTTATCAACAATTAACTATAATGGCATAATTTGTTCTCAAGAAAAGCATTTGTTTCTTCAGTATTAACCAGATGGCAGGAAATTATAAAATCATTCTTTCACTTAGAAAGTGGACAAAAGATAAAACGTATATACCGTATTTTTCGCCCCATAAGACGCACTTTTTCCCCTCCAAAAATGAAGGGAAAATCTGGGTGCGTCTTATGGGGCGAATGCAGGCTTTCGCTGAAGCTTGAAGAGCGAGAGGGGTCGGTGCGCACCGACCCCTCTCGCTCTCCAGGCTTCAGGAAGATATCCGCCGCCCAGGCAGCCCTGTGGGAGGTCACACAGGGTTGCCTAGGCTGCGGATAGCAGCCTGCTTCTCGGAGCGTCGGGCGCCCTGAAGGCAGAGCGCCCGACGCTTCGGGAACCATTCCGCAGCCCAGGCAGCCCTGTGGGAGGTCCCACAGGGCTGCCTAGGCTGCGGATAGGTCCCACAGGGCTGCCTAGGCTGCGGATAGCAGCCTGCTTCTCGGAGCGTCGGGCGCCCTGAAGGCAGGGTGCGCAAGGCTTGGGGCGGCAGCGGACTGCTTGCGCGCACCTAGAAGCTTGGGGCGTGCTGAGGTCAGCGCGCCCCAAGCTTCTGCATGCCGGCAAGCAGTCCGCTGCCGCCCCAAGCCTCCCGCACCCGGCAGGAGGTCCCGCCGGGTGCGCAAGGCTTGGGGCGGCAGCGGACTGCTTGCGCGCACCTAGAAGCTTGGGGCGTGCTGAGGTCAGCGCGCCCCAAGCTTCTGCATGCCGGCAAGCAGTCCGCTGCTGCCCCAAGCCTCCCGCACCCGGCAGGAGGTCCCGCTGGGTGCGCAAGGCTTGGGGCGGCAGCGGACTGCTTGCGCGCACCTAGAAGCTTGGGGCGTGCTGAGGTCAGCGCGCCCCAAGCTTCTGCATGCCGGCAAGCAGTCCGCTGCCGCCCCAAGCCTCCTGCACCCGGCAGGAGGTCCCGCCGGGTGCGCAAGGCTTGGGGCGGCAGCGGACTGCTTGCCGGCATGCAGAAGCTTGGGGCGCGCTGACCTCAGCACGCCCCAAGCTTCTGGATTAGCGCAGGGGTCCGCTAGCCCTGGGAGAGGCGCCGGCTCTCCCACGCTAGCGGAGACCTTGCCGGCACGCAGAAGCTTGGGGCGCGCTGAGCTCCGCACGCCCCAAGCTCCTGGTGTAGCGCAGCGCACCTGGGGGGGGGAAATAAAAATTTTTTCCTTCATTTCCCCCCCTAAAATCTAGGTGCGTCTTATGGGCCGGTGCGTCTTATGGGGCGAAAAATACGGTACTCAATTATAAGCCGACTTTTTCAGCACATTTTTTATGCTGAAAAAGCCCCCCTTGGCTTATACTCGAGTGAGGGTCCTTTCGGGCTGCTCCTTCCACCTCCTCCAATGCCTTTGCCACTGTCGCCGGCGGTGGAGGAACGAGCAGCCCAAAAGCAGCCATTTCGGGCTGCTTGTTCTTCCTCCGCCGCTGCCACCACCACCAGGTTTGTGGTGTGGTGAACCAGCTTATACTCGAGTTAATAAGTTTTCCCAGTTTTTTGTGATAAAATTAGGTGCCTCGGCTTATATTCGGGTTAGCTTATACTTGAGTATATACAGTATATGCTTATGCATTTAAAGTTCCATTTCTGTCCCTCCTACCTAGTGTCATCTGATGCTGCCATATTTTTATCTCCCTTCTCCAAACCCCAGTCCCTTGAATCTCCAATAGAACCTGGTTTCACCATATGAACTGTTAACCTATGTGGCCAGAATCCTTAGCTGTGACTGGCTATCTTTGCACCTCTTCCCCTATGGAACCCTAATCCTGATGCTTCTAACAGTTCAAAACCAACATCTGGTTCTGCTGTAGCCCCACAAACTGGATTTAGTGCCACATCAAACAAAGTTGCAATGCAAAGGAAGGAAGTTGGGCCAGCACACTATAGGAGAAAGGGATCAAATACAATAGAATCCTGGACTTAATGGTTCTCCAGCAGTGCAATGGTGAGAAATTGTCATGGATACTTTAGAAAAGCTGTTCATGTCAACATTTCTTTCACACAATGGAAGGTAGAGAAGCTGTGTTCTTGTTCATATCTGGCCACCCTGTCAAAGGCATTGGTTGCACACTTACATTCTCCATAGAAAGGAGAGATCTTGCCTTTCCCATCCTCCAATTAGGATTAGAATTTTCAGGATCCAAGCCAGAACTCTTTCTCCTTTATATACCTGCTGAATCAGAAGAGGAAGTAGGGCTGCTTCTCTCATCTACCCTTACTTTCCATCAGCCTTTTCCTTCTGTCCATCCCATTCATGCAGTGTGGGATATTTGCCATCCTCCTAACTATTCCAAGTGAAGTGTGGAAAAGGGGTCAAAAGACCTAGAGTGATTGTGGTGAGGTGGAGAAAGCCACTTGCTGCTTTGTCTCCTGATTCTGCTGCAAATTTCATCGCTGAATTTCTGGGTTGAAATATGGTGGCAATCCTTTTGGGGTAACCCTTGTTTCCATTTGCATCTTGAGAAAGGAAACAGAAACTACAGTCCTCAGCACACTGACTGAGAGAGCCAGAGCAGCATAGTTCTTAGGACCTGGGAGATCAGGACTGGAATCCCTACTCAGCAATGAAGCTCACTGGGTGACCTTGGGGCAGTCACTGTCTCTCAAGCTAACCTTGCTCACAGAGATGCTGTGGAGTCAAAATTGAGGGAAGAGAACCATGTATGATTCATTGAGCTCCTTGGGGGGAAAAAGGACAGGATATAAATATAGGAAGCAAGCAAGTAGGTAAATACTTGAAAGTATTTGAAATCAATGGGACTTACACAGTGCTATTTTTCTGGAAAAAGGGGTGTCAGAACTCACTATGAACACCTCCCTCGTTGTCTTAGAATGGCAATAGCATCCAGCTCAGAGGGGGCTGGAACTCAGTACCAGCAAGTTCCAGCTGAAAAAAGCCCTGAACTTACTTCCAAGGAACCCTCTCTCTCTCACTCGTTATTTTATTCTAAAGTTATGGAACTTCCCTTCCATACTGGTGCATTTGCTACTGTATCCTCCCCTTAATCAAATGTGTTTTTGTGCATAATCCAAATAGTTCAGTAAGTATCTCCATGTTATCTCTTGACATTGCATGTTCCTACATTGCAGTGTCTGACAAGGTATGCATGCCATAAATCAGTGGGCATATGTATACCTGTTGCTCTTTTCAGAGGAGTTAGGTTTATGGATGCAAGCCTATATTTACTCCTCCTTGGCATCCTCTTTCAAGCAGCTTTCCCTAGCAAGTGATGTCATGTGCCAGAAAGCCCTAGTTTAAAAGGCATAATGCATAACACAGCTGTATCATTTACTCTTAGAGAAAAGTTGGCATGCCTCTGGCATACAGTTATCCTTTCTCCCACCCCTTCAGGGCATGTGTACAATGAACTGTGAGTAAGAGCTGTTTATTCAAGTGTGAAAAAGTGAACCCAAGCACACAGAAATACGGACAGTGACTGAGATTGGTGATTGGTCATAAGAAAACAGTTATACTTGATTACATCAGTGAAATTCTCAGTGGTGACACAGAGGTCTGTAATTGAAATGCTGCATGGTTGCGCTTTGTTCATTATTTCATTTATATCCCACCTTTCCACAAAGGAGCTCAAGGCAGCATATTCCCTCTCTCCCCATTTTATAGCAATCATAACCCTGTGATATACGTTAGGCCGAGAGAAAGTGATTGGTCTTAGGTCACCCACTGAGCTTCACGTGTGACTCAGTGTGACCACAGTTGCTTTCCAGTACACTACTCACTCTATCCCAGATCACCTTTTACAATTCGTTTTTTGGCGTAACTACCTTACACGGGGACGCGGGTGGCGCTGTGGGTAAAACCTCAGTGCCTAGGGCTTCCTGATCGCATGGTCGGCGGTTCGAATCCCCGCGGCAGGGTGAGCTCCCGTCTTTCGGTCCCAGCTCCTGCCCACCTAGCAGTTCGAAAGCACCCCTAAGTGCAAGTAGATAAATAGGTACCGCTTTATAGCGGGAAGGTAAATGGTGTTTCCGTGTGCTGCGCTGGTGCAGGCTCGCCAGAGCAGCTTCGTCACGCTGACCACGTGACCCGGAAGTGTCTCCGGACAGCGCTGGCCCCCGGCCTCTTAAGTGAGATGGGCGCACAACCCTAGAGTTGGAAACGACTGGCCCGTACGGGCAGGGGTACCTTTACCTTTACCTTACACTGACTAGTGCTGGAGATTGAGTTTTAAAGCAGATTTCAAAGACAGCATGTTTTAAGGCCTGTGCCTCCAAATGTTATTAAATGGTGCCTCCAGATTCAACTGCATACTTGAAATAAACAGGTCACCTGGAAGACAATATTTGCACAATATATTGCAGTAAAAGTGGGAAGTATGATAACCACTTTCTAAACCTCTTTCCTCTGTAATATAGACACCATGAGCTTGTCTGAAGTGCAGGCTCCAGCCTTTGAGCTGAGAGCTCCTTTCCCCCTTCCTTTCTCCTCCTTTGGGCTCTCTTCATCAGCAGGGTCAGTGCAGGATTTACCTATAAGCTAAACAAGCTATAGCTTAGGGCCCCACTCCCTTGGGCCCCCCCAAATTTTTTAAAGGGAAAACAAAACTGGATGTACATTTCCAAAATATAAGATAAAAAAACAAATAAAATAAAATCTACATACAGCAACAGTATTTTGTGTTGTGCAGGCTCCTATGATGTAAGTAATGGGCCCCGCCTGCTAGACTTCTCCCTAAAATATCACTGGTTTGCTCATTTCTATATATAGGGTGCCTATGATAAAATAAATATTTTGCTTTGTGCAAATAGCTTTAGATACCTATTAGGTCCATAAATTACCATATAGCATATACTCAACAGAAAAAAACAGCGACAACTTATTGTTGAGAAAGGACAGCTGGACATATAAAGGGCCCCGTTACCTTCAGTAGTTTAGGGCCTCATCAAACCTTAATCTGGCTCTCAGCAGTGCCTGCACACCTCCTAACACCCAAACTGCTCCAGGGCCCTCCCAACAGCAGGAAGCTCTTTCTGCCTCGCCTTCCAAAAGCTCCCCCACACCGTTACTGCCCAGCCCTGCCTTTTGAATAGCTGCTACCCTCAGCTTGGGCTCACTTGGAAGCCGCCACTAGTCCCATGGAAAATAAACGGGTTATTTCCTTCTGAGTTAATAAAAAATAATAATCTTCCCCTATTGTTTAAGCATCTTTCTCCCTTCTCCCCTTTTCTCTCTCTCTCAATCTCTGTGTGTGTTCCTTGTGTTCCTTGTGTCTATGTCTCCCTCCTCCCCTTCTGTATGTGCACGTGTGTGTTTGTGTCCATCCTTATTTCAGACATCAAGATATATTGGTATATCGCAATGTTTAGCTGGTGATATATTATGACGTTGGAAACCATACATCGCCCAGCCCTAATGTCAAATGATATGTGGATGCTGTGAAAGATTTGCTTGCCTGAGGAGCACCCATCCCACAATAAAACACCCATCTGGACGCGTCCTTTGCATTTTTGCTCAAATCATGTTCACTGTGTATTTAATGTAGTCAACATTCTGAATGCAGAAATTCCACTTACCGACTTGCAGGCATTTGGACAGCAATAGCTATTCAGTTTTAATTTTAAACATAGTATATAAACATGTTTAAACAGTGCATGCACACACACACAAAAAAAAAAAAACAACAACTACATATATATATATATATATATATATATATATATATATATATAATCACATATATATCATATATATATATATATATAGAGTTGCTTTTTCCAGCTTTGATCACATAAACAAGTCACCAACATTTCCCAGACAAGGGAATCTAGGACAAAGACATTTTTAGGTCATGTCCAGCTCGATTAATACAGAAATACCTAGAGTCTCATATTGAATATGAAATAGCCTGCATAATTTAATCAGAGTTTTAGTGGCACTAAGCCTCTTCCTAACACACTACTACTTTTGCTAGGCTGAAACATATACAGAGAATGAAGTCTTAATACAACAAGAGTTCACAACCACATTTGGCTATTCATTATTATTATTATTATTATTACTTTATAACAAATATAGTATCATTTTGCATTCTTCCCTCTTCTCTAAACAGCACAAAGTTCAAGGCAGTCATTTTCCTTCGGAGAGGAGCACAGAAAAATGGTGGTCTACAGTCTGTTATAGGAATTAAAGGAGCACAAAAGCAAGCGCACATTGCCAGAAGTGTACATGCTTCACAACTAAAACAGTAAGTGTGTATTTTTTATCAGCTTCACGGGAAATGCCAACTACTGTATGACCATACCTGAATAGAGATAGCCCTGCTCCAGTCATCCAGTATCTGGAAACCACCCATTTGGATCACTGTAACATAGCGAAGCCATCCTTGCATAAACTCAGCAGGCATGTGTCTGCATCCTGAAAAGCTCCAGATGTTTTTTTGAAGAAACATTTAAAGGAGATAGCTATTCAATTGTTACTTCACACCCTATTATGTTCCTGGGCCAGGTTCAAAGTTCTTGTGTTAAATTACAAGGCCCTTTACAACTCGGGTCTAGGATACTTTAAGGGACAGCTGATTCTTTATATTCTTGCCTGATCTATGTGATATTCAGGAGAGCTGCTGTTACTGCCCCATCCTATGGATCAGAGGCACACCTTGTAGCAACCACTGTACAGTGGTACCTCAGGTTACATACGCTTCAGGTTACATACGCTTCAGGTTAAAGACTCCTCTAACCCAGAAATAGTGCTTCAGGTTGAGAACTTTGCATCAGGATGAGAACAGAAATCGGGCTCCAGTGGCGCGGCAGCAGCAGAAGGCCCCATTAGCTAGAGTGGTGCTTCAGGTTAAGAACAGTTTCAGGTTAAGTACGGACCTCCAGAACGAATTAAGTTCTTAACCTGAGGTACCACTGTACATTCAGTATTGTACAGGCCCAATCCTGTGGATAGCCCTTCTGACTGAAATCTGACAGGCCTCCTCTCTGCTGAACTTCAGGTGCACAACAGACTTCCATACTTCGGGCATCTTTATTAAGTTTAATTGCTCTTCGTATTGTTGTTGTTTTTAACATTTTATGTATACCACTTAGAAGTTCTGAATATTAAGCAGTGGGAAATAAATAATAAAAAGGTTGTTACCCTAAAACAGGTGTGTAATGCTGATGCGAGATGAAATGACCCAATTTATCCGAGCCTCATATTTCCTCGCTGCAGACATTACTGTGAGTAACGTGGAACCTTGCCATTCAGAAGTAGTTTCCGTTATCTCTGGTAATGTATTAATCCAGCATAAAATCCGCTTTTGATCCTTCTCTTTCTATAAAAAATTAACCTTAGAAATTCACATGAAATTCTTTTCTCCCAGCCCCCTCTGAAAATCCATTTAGCTTCCTTTTCATTATGGAAATTCAATTCCAGGCATTTCCCTCCATTCTTGTGTGCATAAAAACTTAGTTGGAGCTGAACATCAGCAGAGGCAGGGGGAAAAATCCTCGTTCCAATATAAAATATAATTTTGGCTCAAGTTATAATTTAAATGTGATGGATGATCAGTTTCCTGCATTAGATTGCAATAATATCCCTACTATCCCTGGTAATTCAGCTTTCAGAGGAGAAAGTCATTTTTAAAATTAGAAATAGCTGCGGAATGAGATGATGCTTTCATTCTTTCTTTCATTCGTACCCTCATACTGTTACCATGAAAGAAAGCCCAGCTATAACCAGTTCTGTCAACTTCATTGGGGTCAAGGCATCACCTTGTTTCCCCAATTTACAGCACTTTTATTCTGTCCTGCTGACAATGTGCTTAATGAATGCAAAGATATTGTAGCAATACTGGCCACTTCAAAGATGCTTCAGTGCAAAGGGATTCAGTATGATTACGTACTGCAATCCAGCCTCCGTGTGATAAGAATATGGAAAATACTGGCACACAGAAGCAATTTTTCCTGTGGATGCCACAACACCTGAAAGGCAGTCATTAAATGGATGTCCTGTGAACATTCAACTGGTGGCTGGTAGCATTGGCACGGAGGTTCCTTGTCAGAAAGGTCATAGTGTGAACAATTTCCATACTTGGTTTGTTGGCTGGGAAATATCACTCTTGCTAGGGGTGCGTTGCAAAGGGTCCCAGCTTCATAGCCCAGACAAACTCTGTGGAAGAGAAGGTGGAGTCCTGCTTAGGGTACAGATTTATCTCCATTACAAACCCTGCTGTGGAGGAGAGTTGCTCTAGCTTCTTCTTTTTTGTATGTGAAGAGGCCATAACTCAGTGGCAGAGCACATACTTTCTATGCAGAAGGTCCCAAATTCAACCCCTGGCATCTCCAGGGCTGAAACCCTGGAGAGCCAATGAAAGTCAATGTAAGCACATTGTAAGAGCCTTTTTACTGGATCAGACCAAAGGCCTTTCTAGCCCTGTTCTCACTGTAGCCAACCAATTACCTACAAGCAAGACATGTGCAAAACATCACTCTCCCAGCAACCTGGTCCCTTGCTGGCCTACAACTTTCAACAGTCCAAGCCAAGTTGGTCAATGAACAAGGAAGATGGGAGCTGTAGTCCAAGAACAACTGGAAGGCACAACATTGACTAACCATAGTGCAGATAATACTGAGCTGGATGGATCAATTATATAACTTAATATTTATCTATATCCCGCTTTTCCACCAAGAAGGGAGCTCCATAATATCCTATGGGTCCTGCTGTTCCCTCCTGGAGACCGTAGGATTGCATCTTTAACCTGACTCAAGGCAGCTGGTTCAAACAGGCGTTTGCTTTCCTCTCCATCACGAATTCCCCTTTCCCTTCTTTGTCGGCCTTAACCATGGTTAAAAAATAGATCTGCTCTAACACTAGTTAGAGCAAGACATACTGAACCAAAGCTTGGTTTAATGAGACAGCACGCACATGCCAGCTGTCAGTGAGGAGTCTGCAGGCGCTTTGGGTTTTTCCCATCACTGGGTCTCTCCCCTCACTAACCATGGCCTCTAGGCATGGTATGTTCTTTCCTGTAGCTTGTGGTTATTGAGGAGAGAGCTTCATCACAAGTCGCAGTGTGGACATCATGCTGAACCTAATTTTAGCTCAGCACAGTGCAGCAGCAAACAACAACAATGGATCAGGGCGGAGCAAAGTTGCTGCAAGCTGTGTGAATCAGCTCATTGAGCAGGGATACCATAATAACTAGGATTTTAAACCAGGGTTCGAAGTCAGTTTGAAAACTGATTTGATATAGAAACTCATTAGCAACATTAATAACAATAACTGTTGTTATTGCTTCTCAAAATTGACAGAGCCATGTTCATAGCTGAACTCTTGTGTAGCTCCCTTAAATGCGAAGAGAGTTATTGATACTGTCAGCCGCCCAGAGAACATTGTTACTGACTGGCAAATGAATGAATGAATGAATAAATAAATAAATAAATAAATAAATATTATACAGTAGATATTCCTGAAAGTATATGTTCGTACCCTTCAGTGAATTTTTTTTAAAAAAGATTATTCACTGAGCATTATCCATATTTATTTTAAAATGATAGCATTTTTAGAAAAAAATATAATTAGATTTAACAATTAAAATGCTGATTCCCCCCTCAACATACCAAACTGCATATCTAATGCAATTGTTCTACACCAGATGTCCCTTTTTTCTCAACTATTATGAGTCATCTCCTTTGCTAAAAATTGTAATTAACCTAAATATAAAGTAACTTAAGTATGCATTAGAAATGCAAAATACAACTGGTAAATGTAACCACAGACCTTTATGATTCACTGAAGCTTAATCATACATGTGCACAGCTTAATAGAATTTATTATTGCACGTTAGGAAGAATATATAAATAATCATGAGGAATAATGGCTATTATAAATTAAAGGATTATTAAAGACTATATAGCTTAATTGTAAGCGTCTGTTTAAAAGACTCAGATCAAGACAGCACATTAAGTGTCTAAACACACACAAACAAACATGGACACTAGTACTTAGGAGCATATTACATTACCCTAAATAAATTATTTGCATGTGTACTTTTCACCAATTGGCCAGAATGTATTATGTCTGGTTGTGAGTCACTTTAGATCCTATTGATCAAGGGTCAGGAAACATTTTCAGCAGGAGGCCGGTCCACTGTCCCACAGACCTTGTGGGGGGCCGGACTATATTTTTCTAAAAAAATTATGAAGGAATTCCTATGCCCCACAAATAACCCAGAGATGCATTTTAAATAAAAGCACACATTCTGCTCAGGTAAAAACATGTTGATTCCCGGATCATCCGCTGGCCGGATTTAGAAGACAATTGAGCTGGCTCCAGCTCCCGGGCCTTAGTTTGCCTTCCCATGCTGTTGATTAAACTAGATGTTACTTTGATTGCATAGTTAGCAACCATGTCAGGCACAGAGCACCTGATTTTCACTGGCACTTGTGTGCATGGTTGGGGAAGGAAGGTTAATGGCCTTAGGCTGAAAATCTCCCACTGATACCAGACAAGAGTTACCCAGGTATCAGGATCGTGGCTGGGGAAAGAAGGATTAAACCTCCTCTCCCTGCAATTGGTGGTCCTAATTGTAATTAGAGGAGGGGCTCTTGCTCAGTCGGATAACACATACTTTGCATACAGAAAGTTTCAAGTAGAATACTTGGAAACTGTAATTAAAAGAGTTCCAGGTACTTCAGCAGAATGCTAGTTTAGATTTTAAATGACTCTGGAGAATCAGGGAAGGCTTCCCTGGTTCTACTGTTGTTTTGTGGTAAATGTTCACCTAAATGAGTACATTAAAGTTTCATATCATCTTAACTATTAAAATAACTGTAGTAGTGATGATCAGATGCACAGAACAAACAAACACGATTGTAACAACAGTACCAGCGGTTTGCAGTATCAGTTAGATTGCATCAAGGAGGAAGAGCAACTTGTTAAGGATTGGAGTGCATGAATTGCCGGATCCTGGCCAAGAATTCCAGCTCCTCACTATTGCAAATGAAAGATCTCCTGTATCAAAAGTGGGCATTCTTTGCCCTTCCACACAGAATCATGAGGAGAGGGCTAGCAAGCACAGCCAAACTCCTCCCCACAAAAGTTATTAGAACAAATAACTAATAATGCATGCATAGAGATTCCAGTGAATATCCTTACATCTTAATTAAGAGATTTTACCAGACCTCAGTAATGTACAGTTAAACAGGAGAAGTTAAAGGAACAAGGATGATTTCCCCTTGCACATTTTCAACTGCCTTTGCCACTTTGCAGTTCTCTTCTCCTCACACTGTCACTGTGAGTTATTCTCACAGGAAACACTGAATATCAAAGTCAAGTTCCCTTTTCTGTATTAAGGATTTGGCACTGAGTTCAGGGCATGAAATTTTCCTTTAGCTTACATGATAGTGTTAATCACAGGTGAGCAAGAGATGAAAAATTTATTGAACGGATAAATGATGCAGGGCTTAGAAAAGTTTGGAGCAAGACATTTTGACCCTGGTCCAACAATGGATGTCAGCGTGTGCAGCAAGTAGGCTTTCCTCTCTCCCTGTTAGAGGAAACAAACCATGTGTGCTTCCAGTGCCTTTTCAAAACATTTATAATAGAGTACTAGCTTTGGAAATCTTATGACAGTCATATTTACCTGACAGCACAAGCAAAAATCCTTGCGCTAATGAATGATTGGAGTGGATATCACCCATTCTTTCCAATCTTACAGTAAATATCAGTGTACCTCACATGTTATAAGAAAGATGCCATTTCAATTGGTAGTAGCTAGCATTTACTTTATTGAGTGGGAGGGTGGGTTCATACATCCATGCTCATCCCTTGATATTCCATTGCTTGATTATTCAACACTTTATGCATGACTGCACTGGAAAACATTGTTGGCATCAAGTGATAACATGGACCTGTATTTGATTTGCAGCACTTAATACTGTAGCCTTCCAATTATGAACAGGCGTGTTTAAACAGAAGATTTGGGAACCTGCAGGCTCTCAACTACATGGGGAGCATTCGTAAGAAATAGATGGCATGTGAAAACACACTGCAGTTTTCTTCATAGTATCATTGCTCTGGGGATCAGGACTAAAGAAGATAAAAGATAATCACATGAACATGGGATAACAAACCTGAGATAAGAACTCCAAATAACCATCATCAGTTTACCAACTTGATCATCAGACCACATTAATATCCACAAGCTCAGTATTAAAATACATAGCCTCAAAAGAACTTGCCTCATGTAAGAAAAGAACTCACAGTATTTATTATATAAATAAGTTCTGATGAAGTATTTTTTTTGTGTGCGAAGCGCTTTATTTAGAAGTAGGTTTATTTCTAATGTATAATTAGGTTTACAATGAAATGGATTTTTAGGTGATTTTTTATTATTATTATGACAAAAGTTGCAAAGTTGGGTTTCAGTTTAGTTCATGTTATGTGATATAAACTTATTTTTGATGATCACTCAGGGAGCAACATGTACAAAGCATGCCTGCAAAACTAACGGTGAAGAAAGATGAAAAATAGCTCTTGAGTTTGTCAGTGAATATCCACTTTACTCATCTGTTCCAGCTAACTTTATGTGGATCATGGCCTGGAAGAGTCTCACCAGAACTTTTACACCCCCAGGGATCCATAATTTATATTCTTTTAAAAAGCCTCCCGTAAAGTCTCACCTTTCCAAAAGCTATTTCAATAAAGTTTTATTTCCAGCTCTATTTCAATTGTAATTTGACCTTGATTTCTAAATTTCAAGAAGGTTATATCAAGAAGATTCCCTTTGAGAAGTCTGGTTTTTAAAAACATTGGCATTGTGGAGCATTTTCTCGACGTAATGAAATAGTTTTTGGTGCATGTCCCTTAGGATTATTCCCTGCTCCCCCTGTTGTTCTCGTGATCCCTATGGGAAAGAATTATTACAAAAGAAGCCCGCCGCTTCCAAAAGATAGAGCTGCAGAACATGAATTAAACTATATGTCTTCCTGCTGACAACTGGGCGATCTGATACATGGCTGCGTGCCTCCCCTCTCTTCTAAGAACTGTATGTCTTGAAATGGAGGAGGGAAGAGTATAGCTACTCACCCCCAGATGAACTGCTGAATGACAGCAATTGTACATTTTCTTTACTGGTTGAGCAGGAGCTGCCTACTCTTATGTGTACATGTGTGTGCACACAGAGTATTCCGTAAGTCAGCACCGTAACTTAGAATCATAGTATTGTACAGTTGGATGGGAACCCAAGGAGCATCTCAGGGGCAGCCCATTCCGTTTGTCACCTGAGGTGAAACAGGAATTGCCACCTCCTGCCCCCTGCGTCTTCTGTGTCCCCTTTCTGCTCCTCGTCACTTCCGCCAGCAGGAGCTGAGGCATGCTGCTCTGTTTCTCTGCCCAGAGGTGGAGAAGATGAGTGGGAATGCTGCACACTGGAACGCCTCCCTTTCGCTGACAACAGTGGGGTGTTCTGATAGCAGCAGCAGCAGTGGGGCGGGCAGAGTGCTTCCTCTTGTGCTTCCGCTGCCTGAAGTGGGTGCTTCACCCTGCCTCATGTGTGGGCCAGCTTTGTATCATCTAGTTTAACCCTTTGTGATGCAGAAATCACAGCTAAATTGGCCATCCAACCTCTGTTTAAAAACCTCCAGTGAAGGAGCATCTACCACCTCCTGAAGGAGTCCATTCCACTGTCAAACATCTCTTACCATCCAAAAGTTCTTCCTAATGCTTAGTCAAAATCCCCTTTTTTTGTAATTTGAACCCATTGGTTCAATTTAATTTAATAAGCCCACTTCAAGTACTGATCAGCAATTACATGTTAAAAGTCACCCAAGATGTGTGTGTCCTTGTGTGGAAAGTGTTGCAGGTTCACTCATTACAGCTACCTTCTATTACCTGCTGTCATTGACCACCACTCCCTTCCAATCTGTGAGTATGATCCAGTCCAAGCTCAGTACTTTTAAAAAGTTGAAAGTTCTACACCAAGCATAGGCAAACTCGGCCCTCCAGATGTTTTGGGACTACAACTCCCATCAGGACCACTGGTCCTGTTAGCTAGGGATGATGGGAGTTGTAGTTCCAAAACATCTGGAGGGCCGAGTTTGCCTATGCCTGTTCTACACCTAAATGGTAGGGTGTTTTCAATGTATTTATTTTATTTTAATACTTATAAACCATGCTCTCATAAGAAATATAACAAGGCTGTGTATAGCACAGAAAAGCAACACTGCAATTTGAATGTGTCCCTACCCTAACTATTCCCCTAAAAGACTTTAGGTCAGCTAATGCCAAACAATTTAAACCAGTGTGAAAATAACAAAAGGAAACAATGCCATTAAAAACTGCATAAGTTAAAAAAAGAGGTAAAAGCACAATTGGTAAATAAGGCAGGTATAAACCTAAATCAGTAAATATCTAATAAAAACCTTTAAAGCGGTTTCCAGGAAAACTAAGCACTATCAAGAAACCTTCTTAGTGTGATGAAAAAGCCATCAATGAGGTTCCAAGGTGAGCTTCCCCAAAGCCTGGCATGGCTACTGAAATGGCCCTCATCCTGGTTCCAAATGGATGTGTTGCTGGTTGGGGGGGGGGTTCCTTTTGGGCCCACAGGAGATCCTCTGTTGGCGATCTTAGGAAGTACTTCTTTGCCCAACACATAGAAAAACTATGGAATTTACTTCCACAAAATGTGGCAATAGCCACTATGTGTTGGTCCCGGAGGGAAGGTTACCGTTGGCGTAGTCAAAGTCCGGTCCTGGGTCACTGGGCTGGAAACAGTTCACAAGGAGCGAGGTGAAGTCAGAAGCAGGAAGCCGGGCGGGGACAGGAACACTGGGGAAAACAGGACTGGATGCTGACCGAAACAGCTCATCAACGACGTTGCTCCCACAACCTGGGACCGGGCTGACTGGCCTTTATCTTCTCTGAGGCCAGGGGCGGCCCCGGCCCCCAGGAGACCCGCCTCTCCTGGCCTTAAGGCGAGCACTCCTCCTGGGAGAAACCAGTTCCCTTCGCCTCTCTGCCCTGAGCCTCTGCAGTTCAGGAGAGGCTGAAGGGTTACTGGACCCAGGGGGAGACTCACCTGTAGGCACTGAGTCCTCAACCACCTCTGGAGCCAGAGTGGATTCACCTGGTGCCTGCTCCTGAGGATCCGGCACAGGTGCAGGCGCTTCAGAATCAAGGCCCTGCCCCAGTTCAGCTGGCCCTGGAGGTGGGGACTCCTGTGCAGGCTGGGATTCCTCCGGTTCAGCCTCTGAATCGGTTTCCCAGGCCATCACACACTAGCTTGTACAGCCTTTTAAAGGAGATTAGACAAATTCACAGAGGATAACTCCATCAATGGCTTAATGGCTACTAGGCACAAGGGCTATATGCTATCTCCATGATGAGAAGAAGCCTGGCTTTGAAAACCAGTTCCTGGGGATCTTGAGCAGAAGACTGCTATTGTGCTCTCATGTCTTTCATGTTGGCTTCTCATGGGCTTCTTGTTGACCCCTGTGAGAAAAAAATGATGGACTAGATAGACAGAGCTCTTCTTATGTGCTTGTGTTTTCCACGTGGGCAGCTGCATTCAAGAGGTGGTCCTTCAGATAGCCTGGTTCAAAACTGTTATGGGCTTTCAGGTCATCACCAGTACATTGGAATGGCTTCAAAACACTCTTAACTTCGACCGGATCTTTCATATGTTCCTTACAAATGCCAATTTAATTGACATTCACACTACAGGATTTTTGTATTTTTGACGCCAAGATTGTTATCTTCTGAGAAAAGCTATGTTTTTATTTTTATTTCTTTTGCATCCATAAATGTGTTAGGATTCGGTTTCTTCGTTATCAGTGAGTGTAGCACAGATATCCGCAAACATGCAACTGTGCTCATAAAGAGAAGAAATATTATCCCCAATAAAAGAGAGCTCACCAGCAATTAATTTTCACCAGACATCTTGAGTTACCCCATCCAATTATGGAAATATATTAATTTTCTTTTCTTAGTGGAACAATGGATTAAGATATAACTTTGACTGATAAAAAGCAATCTTGCTCCTAAATTAATGTCCCCACTCTCTGTCCATGCCTAAACTACGAGTCTCCCTGTGGAAAGCACAATATTGCCCCTTTGATGAATGAAGCAACATAGTCGATTTATAGGAAGCAAATGTAATTCAGCAGCTCAGTTCTTTAATTTTGCCTGCAACCTGTACTCAGGCTTTCAAAACGGTATCTTCATGCAGCTGTGTAACTCACAGAATGGGCCTTCAGAGGGGCTACTGTGGCTTCATTTTGTAGTAATCTTGTGAGCCTGGGCTGTACAGCCAAGGCAGCTGTCAGATAAATATGGATTACTTTATATTGGGATCTTTCCTTGAGATCATTTATAGCCACCAGACAGATACAGCAGTCCCTCAAGTACAGAGCTCAATGCGAAAACATTTCACCTCTAGCCACAAGCTTGATGCTGCTGTCGGAAACTGTGTATGCATATGGAAGTCTGCAAACCACCCAGGAGACACCTACAGTATGGATTTTTCAAATTCAGTTGCTACATAGGAATTGCCTGGGTGATATTTCTACTTTCCACATGCAATATGCAGCTGCTAGCTGGGTGCAAAACTGTTTGATCTTCCCTAGCACTCTATGTCTGCTTCTGCAGCAGTCAGCTTCCATACCAAACCTCACTATCTCCCATAGCACTGCCTTATATAAGATGAGGGTGCTAGCTGCTGCATAAGAGAAGGGCAAATCCAGATCTTTCAAGGGTTTTTCTAAGAGACATCTTTAGCATATAGGATGCCTTCTTCTATTCATGTTCCCCTACTGTCTCCTCTCTCTTCCTGTTCCTAGCTCCTTATTTCCCAGATTCCACAACTTCTGTAGGGCTGAAGCTCCACCTCAAACATACTGAAATACTTTCCTGCCCATTCAGTCACACCTATGCCTACCTGACTATGTTCAAACTGAATGGATCCATGAGCAAGGAACAGGTCCAATTCAGGTGGTGGAACAAATCTGCATACTCCATTTACCATCAGTCGTACTACTCCTGGACTATCAGGAACTGTGAAGGAACTGTGACAAGGGTCTTCTATACTTCCACTACGCCTACCCCATGCTTGGAGTCTTGAAGGTGCAAGGATAATTGTCCTCATTCAGGGCAGGAATCAAAACACAACGTTAGTCTTGGAAACATCGCCTATGTGTGTGGAGTAATTGTTTGCACTCCCATTGTTAAAGTGGTGCTCGACACGAAACTTTGCCTTCAGATACTGGCACTCTCAACCTCTTCCCCTTGTCACAGCTTCACGGTAAAATATAATGAATTAACTGAAAAAGGTAACAGCTATAGGAACTGAAGGTCTACTTTGAGCCAGCCTTTGCCATAAAATCATTGATGAAAAAAGGAGAAAAGGTACAGGGGGAATCCCTTCTCACTCACATAGTAGTCAAAACTTAACATTAGTTCCCTGTTTCAATAACCGTCGTAATAATTTACAGATAGCTTCTCCCAAAGTGCAGCTTCAAAAGGATGCCCCACTCAGTTTTTAATATACTCCAAGTCAGGAGGAAGAAAATGCTTCCAATTGAACTCTGCCTATGGTCTCTCTCAAGGGAAATAAACCTTTTAAGAGGCAGAGAGAGTTCTCTGCACTTGATGAACATAATGAGAATGGGACATCTCATCCAAGCAGTCCAGTCCCACTATAAAGTATTTAAAGAACGACAGAATTCAGATATAGCAATTAATCATCATATTATTTATAGTACTTCAGGAGTAGCTCACACTACATTAATCAGGGATAACGTCTGCTTAATTAACAATGCTGCCAAAAATGTCCAACAAGCCCATAAAAATAGCACAGAGTTGAAAAAGAATTGCCAAGGGATTTATAACCAGGAAACAAGGCATCATTTTTATTCATCCAGGTGCTTCTCCAAGCTGAACTTTCAACACCATTTCCAAGCACTGTGTATGTTGCAGGCCCTATCAAATCAAAACTTATTGTTATGGTCAATAACCAGCATCTATGGACCTTACCTGTGGTAAGAACCTGGTAACTTGATGGCTTTCAGTGAGGCTGGCCTAACTCTGGAGACAAACAAACAAGGCAACTTCAGGGGAAGCCGAAATTCCAGGGATACCTGGTACAGCTAATTAAATGTGTTGGAGGAAAACATCTTGCACCTACAAGTTTGATGGAAGGGCAGAGAGGCGGTAGAGCAGCTTGTCTGCTGGATGATGTGTCCTGCATTGTAATTAACACAACTGCATCTTTTGGGTCTGCAGTGGCCACTCATGGCATACATAGCCACAGCATTATGTATTGATTTATCACCTTCCACACACATCTCAATATGATGTATATAATGCTATAAAAATGGCTGAAAAACAGTTTAAGGCAACAGAGAAAATAGCAAATTTAAACAAAAACCAAGAACAAAACAGACACCCACAGCAGTGATTATTCATCCAGCTGGGAATGCTTAGAACAAAAATGTCTTCATTTGTTTTGTTTTGTTTGTTTTTGGAAAATGCAGATAATGAGCACCTGTCATATCTCAACAGAATGCTGGACTGCCATACTAAAATCCCTGCTTTGAGTTACTGTGGAGTGGGCTCCTGAGATCTTCCGAACTTGAAGGAGAAGCTCTCCTGTAAACCACAGTGACCTACTAGATATATAAAGGTTAAAGCGATCTCTTAAATAACTTGGGTCTGAGCTGTATAGGGCCCCATATGTTAGTACCACAACCTTGAACGTGGCCCTGCAGCAAAATGGCAGTCAATACAAAAAAACCCACAAGCAAGCTAGCCACCATGTTCTGCACCAGCTGCAGCCTCCCAACCAATTTCAAGGGTAGCCCCACATAGAAAGCATTGCAGCAATCCAATCTGGAAGTTGCCAGTACAAGGGAGGAAGCAAAACAGAAAGATATGCTCTTTAGAGACAACCCTTAGAAGATGGACTGCAGATTGGACACTCAACTCTCTTTAGAACAAAGATTCAAGGTTCACTGAGTGGGGAGAAAGAATCAAAAGCTCCTTCCTATGAACTAAAATGGAAAACAAGTACATCATGCTGAAATAGAAAACAAGTACATCATATTATGCTAGAATTGAAAACAAGTACACCATATCCTGGTTAATTCTTATTAATTTAATGTACCATTGTGTTATGATGCTCAATGTACAATAAAATACGTGGAAAGCATTTAATTTACCTAGGGCAGCAAAAACCTTTGTACCAACCTTGACTTCCGATGCAACTAATCAAATCAGATGCAACTGTATAATATGTAAGAAGATACCTGGCCAGCTACAAACACACACAATCTGATTTTTAGAGCGGGCATCCATATTTTACCGACTTTTACAAAATAGTTATTATCCAGCTCATAAAACTTTAAGTTTTTAATGAGAATGTCCAGTTGGTTAAGAAGTTCATGGCTCATAGAGCCGACTGGATTTACAGCTCCTTATTGCTCTAACTCACACTCTGTGGGATGCTGCTTTGTAAAAAGCAAATAAAAGTCCAGCTGATTCTGCTGTGCAACAGTGTTTTTAGCTCGCCTTCTTAAGTAATTAAATAATGCCAGGGCCTTTTCCAGTAGTAGCATGTTTATTAGGTAATCGTTCGTAAAGTATGATTCTGTGAGCCCAAAGTGAAAGGCAATGGGTGCCTCCCACTTCTGTGACTTGAAAGGAAGTCTGGTAATTAAAATTAAGTGAAACCTTCAAGAGATATAGTAAGTATATGCCTACTTTGCATGTTAGGCACTGACAAATTAGAGCATAAGATCTAGTTTAAGAGGATGATGGAATTTCACAAAATTACATGGCTATTAAAAGTTGGTTATATGCAAAGAGGTATTCTGATTTACACAAGCAAATTTATTTCAATTAGTATATGCAAATGATAATTATATCAAGTCAAAACAAATTTTTGAGAGCTTATATAATTATAGAAGGCATTAATGAATCTTTCAAGTTTAAATCTTCAGTTTGAAGACAAGTTGCTGAATAAAATATGGGAGGATGAAATTACTTCTATTATTTAAAGCAAATCTTCAATACGATACAGTTCCAATTAGTTAATCAGTCTTAGTTACTATATGATCTGTGGACATCCATGCAAATGAAGGCAATAAACTTCTGTATCTTCAAGCTTAAGAAAAAGCTGGACAGAAAAGACAAAGCAAAGATTCAAATTCATGTATAAAAATGTTTTCTTTGAACTTTCTTGCAATGTAGATACTGAACGCATGGCACCATAGGTCAGTGAGTGGTACAGCACATGAATTGCCTGCAACAGGGCTAGGAATGTCCCCTGCTGAAACCCTAGAGAGCAGGTCAGTCAGTTTTGCCTATCATGAACTATATGGACCAATGGTCCGTCTCAGTATATAGTAGCTTTCTGTGTTCCTGTGACAATGGACATAACCCATAAACAGGGCAATCTGGTGGGAGACCACTAGCACATGCAACCCTCTAAAACTACAGTTTGCATTCTAACATTCTTTCCATGAATAGAAAGTGGTACCCATTTCCATTGCAGCCCCTGCAGCCGACCCCCACTTGCTCCTGTGTTTGGGGAGCCATTAAGGATGGTGGAGGCTACAGGATGAAGGAGGAACTCAGCAAAAGCCGCCTTACAAGAATGGAGGAACAACTTAAGAGCAACTTATTGAGTATGTATCTGTATACACAGTGTACTTTTACTTACTTGGAGACAAATGAACAAGTCAATGTCCATCTAACGAAGCTTTACTCCAAACAAGTCCCCCAAAAAGATGAATAGCTCAAAAGGGTGAAGGGTAAACAAGGAAATAAACAAAATGCAAGGGCAAATGTAGTTTCTGGAGAAATGTAGCCCTCTAGAAAACAAATCTTTGAAACACTGACTTTGATCATGCTCAAGAAGTTTCTCTAGCTAAAGAAGTAAACAGCATTGCCTGCATGAGTTTGTGTGCTCATTTTGAAACAGCAAAGAGTAAAGTGGCCCATTCCGTACATGACTGTTCTATTTAACTTAATGCCTCTTGAATAATGCCTGTTCTGCTCCATCTTACCTGGCAACAGAGGCAGCAAAAGGGTCATTCAGCGCACATTTAAAACTCTCCCAAAATTTAAATGTTCTGGTTACCTGGATAATAGCATTGTCTCCATCCAAGTGTGTTAAAATGGTAATGAAAAATATTATAGCTAATGCTACCTGCGGTTTTGATCCTTTAACTCGGCATACTCCTGACAACTTCAACACATTCTGAGTCCGAATTTTATCATCAGCGGTGTCCAAAGAAGGAATACTAATGATCTAATGTGGCACTACAATACTTTCCAAAATGAATCTATCAATCAAGAAACCAATAAATTACTCAGGTGCATTATGGCAGCACTTTTTAATGTTTTGTTAGTATTCATCCCATGAATGAAGACAGTGTTTGAGTGCATGCAGTATCATTCATTGTCAGCAATGCAAAGCGATAAAACACTAGGCTAATAAGTCATGAACAGTGTTGGATAAAATGTGTTGTCTCTTCAACAAGTGCAGAGAACTTATGTGCAATTATGCATGCCCAGTGACAGTGAGCAATTTATCTTTGTTAAGATTCCAGAAGGCTTAACTTTCCATTGCCACAGCCATTCAAATGAGTGGGAAACTAGGGCCCAATCCCTGTATAGGTTACCTGAATATCACCAACTATACCTGTGGCTTTAACTGAGCTACAGTTTAGCTTAGCAATGAAAGTAAGATGCCTATTAATGCCAGAGTTCTTAAATTTAGACAACTTGTATTCTGTCATGTGTACAGTATGTGCACAATTGAAATTGTCACATGAAGTGGCACTTGTGTGTTCAGACCTTTAAACCTTCCCCGTAAATAAATTCAGACAAGACTCAAATTTTGGTTTGGTTTTTGCCAGAATTTAGGCCACAACTTTGTTGATTACAGCAAGCGAGTGCTTGCATAGGCTCTGGTTTGACTAGCTCCCTGCACCGTTGCAGGTAGCACTGACCCAGGGCACCAGCATAGGTCAGCCTAGGGCGAACACCTGGTTGGGCAGAAAGCCAGGAACAGGCTATCTCTGCCACCCAAATGCCCCCATGGACTCAGGCACGGGCACAACCCCCTCTCAGGGGTTGACCAAACCATCAAGTCCCTGGATTCCTTTAACGGAATACCCTTCACATAGGGATGGCGAGAGCGTTCTCCCATCCCTATCACCTGAGCCCCCTCTCAGGGGTTGACCAAACCATCAAGTCCCTCGATTCCTTTAACGGAATACCCTTCACATAGTGATGGCGAGAGCGTTCTCCCATCCCTATCACCTGAACCAGAGCCTATCAGCAACCTTACAAGTTGTGATGATTTGCTGCGCGGCAGGCGAAACCCAAATGGCACCAACCAATCAGCCAAGTGGGGGAAATTCCTGCCACACCCCTGTCCCAACGACAGACGACACACGATGACATAGCAAGGTCAAGCGCACAAGCCCTAAAAATAGGGAGAGGTGGGCAGGTGTTCCAATGCACGAGCCGAAAGAGGAAGCTCACGTGCATAGGTGTATATATAGGTCCCTTGATCCATTTAGTCTGCATCCCATTGGCCTGATTAAACCCTGCATCAAGGGACCTACCAATTAGGTGTTGTGGCTATCCAATCATACCCACCCACAACACAGGGTTTGGTTGCCAGGCAGGTCTCACCGCAACACATGTCCTCTTTAAGGGAGGACCCGATCTGCCAATAGTGTCACAGGCGTAAGTAGGTCTACTTTGTCCAAAATAAGAAGTCACCACAAGCATGGATTTGTGGTGCATGGCAGCTTACCTTGCCCAAAGAGCTTTTGGAAATTGCATTGGGGAGTTTGCTGCCAATACACCATCACTCCTTTTATAAAATATTAACAGAGACACATAAGCATATATAGGAAGCTGCCTTGAACTGAGGCAAATCACTGGTCCCTCTCATTCAATACTGTCTACCAAAACTAACACCAGCTTTCCAGGGTTTTGACTCTTTCCCATCCCTACTGCTGGGGACTGAACCTGTCAAGTTCTGCATACAAAGTTATTCTGCCACCAAGCCATACTGTTTTGCTCAGAGATCAAATTTGGGACAATAGTGGACTTCCGGGTTGGCGCCATCGCCGAATGGCGGACTCCCTCCGAGCTCCGGAGGGAGTCTGCTCGGCAGGGGCTGGGTCCTACCGCGCCGGCGACGCGGGGACCCTTAAAAACCACGGGCACGGAGCCCGTGGACATGGGTGACTCGGCTGGCACCATTAGCGCCCTCCCGACTCGCGAAGGAGCCTTTTTAAAGGCTTCGGATCGGGTGCCGGGGAGTGGCGTGGTGCTTTGAGTCCTCTGCTTTCCCTGCCGAGCGCAGCCGCATGCCATTCGACGGAGAGCGCTGACTTCTTCCATTGGAAATTCGGACTATTAACAACAACCCGTGAGTAATTGGGAAACCGGGTTCAAAAGGAGAAAAAAAAGGAATTTTTTTCGGATTTGGCACGAGCGGGGGTGATCTAAAAAGGAAGTCAATCCCCCCCTATTGTAAACATTCTAAAACAAGGACTGGGTAACCAAGGTCGAAAGAGAAGTATACTCTTGATAAAAATCATTAATTCCACGATGGGAAATTATAAGAACTGTGCTGGAGGAGAAGAGTGGAGGGTGAGAAGAAAAATGCAACCCCCCCCTCTGGGAACCGGGGCGATTCGCAGAGCCTGGTGAAGAGAGACGGAGACTTTGACAGCTGTCAAAGTAGCTGTCAAAGCTGGAGAATATAAAGAGGACTTTGTTATGAGGACTTTGCTGGCTAATTTTGTTACAATTTGCTACAATATGGATATAAACTGTCGGAAAATAAGGAACAACAATTTGACTTTTGGATTAGAGGATACAAAGTTATTACAATCCCCCTAGAGGGGTTTCGGGACATTACAAGAACGGTCGTAAGTGGAAAAATACTCCTGGATTCGCGTTATCTTCTGGGAAAGCTGCAAAACTGAAATAGTATTTTGTCTACAGAGGTGTTTACATTAAAGGAGACAATAGAATTCTCTATTGAAGAAAGGAAGGGACTGGACATAAGTTTTTGTTCCTGAACAACAAACCTCTGTAGAGATACCAGATTTCTGAATTAGAACGTTTTAGCAGCTGAACAGGACAAGAAACATGAGAAAGTGAGGAATAAGAAGAACAAAGGACTGACTACGACACGGAAAGAACAATGGGAGGAGTGGTAAAGATCAAGGAAACTAAAGGCCTCTGTTAGATTGGACGTTTGAAGTTAAATATTATTAAAATTAATAAATTAGAAGAAAACCGGCAAGATGGAATTGGGGAGAAATTCGGCCATGACATGAGATCTCCAGGCTGATAACATATAGACTGATGGACATGGGGAATTCAAACCGGGGAAGGGGGGGGAGAGATTTGGAATCCAAAGGCTGTGTAACCATCTTTTGAATCTTTTTATATCTTTTATTTTCTATTTCTTTATATAACTTACGTATGTCATTTTATTTTGATTGGACGTGTTTAAAAAAGGGAATTCGTGGAAGGATTTGGGGTGGATCTTGGGGAAAATCTTTTTTCTTTTTGTTAATGATGTGGGATGGTGGTAAGATTTGTACAATTCAATTTGGATAGTGGGTTAAACAAACTAAGTTTCAAACTGGGAGTGAGAGCTTGTAGAACCAAATTAATGAAAGGGGAATACAGTTGGGAGGGGGAGGGGGGAGTCCCAGAAAGTAGGCAATGAAAGTAAGGTTCTAAGTATATTTTTTTCTTTTTCTTTTTTCTTTGTATTTCTATATTTTTGGAAACTTTAATAAATATGATTTTTTTAAAAAAAAAAAACAAATTTGGGACAATAGTAATTGTGGCTCAAGCACCATGGATCCACCAACTTTGAATATTATCCTGAATATTCCAATAGCCTTCCTGAAATCTTAGGGAAGGTAGAAGAATTCATTTAGTACAAGTTTCACAGCAGATTGATCTCATCCAAAGCCCACACATTTGTTGTCAGATTGAAACAGAACTCCCATTTGGATCACAAGCCTCTCTGAATTTTGCAATGCATTTTTGGTGCTAAAAGAGTACACAGAATTAGGAAGGGGGTGGTTAGCAGAAGAAGATGCATACAAAATGTACATTTTATTGAGGACAGCATTGGAAAGTATTATTTTACATATAGGTGTGTATTTTGTGTAAAAAGTGTGCACAAATGCATACAGTGGCATCCCAGTATGCAATAAGATGGGACAAGATGCTGTGACACACACAGTACGATGAAACAGGAAGCAATACACCTATGACTGAGTGCCAAAGACACCAAAACAAGATAAAATTAGCTGCTCAGCCTATCCCTTCTGAAACCCCCAAGATTTTAGTCAAATCTGCTGTACTGTATTCTTTATCCATGACTATTTTAGTATGTTCATTGCAATATCAGTATTTCTGTGCAACTTAAATATCATTTTATGCTACACCACTCCTATAATCTCATCAAATCTTTGCTAACCCAAGAAATACTATCCAAATGCTGTAAAGACTCTTAATACAATGCTGCCTTGTGGCTCTGACAAAGAGTATGGTAGATACAAAATTCCAAAAGGGATTCAGTTTCCTCTTTCTGGATGTATAGAATTAGAAAGCTGTGGGCGGGACACAACAATTTGAAGAATTCCTTGAGGAACGCTACAAAATAGTTTGTATAGTTTACCTGTCCACAGGAACATGGGGCTCATCTATGAACTGTTATGACAAGAATGGAAACCTTATGGTTCATAGTTCTCTTTGACCTCAGAAATCTTAATACACAAAAAATAATCTTTTTATTATTATTTATTTAATTTGCATACTGTCCTTCATCCGTAGATCTGAGGGCAGTTCACAACATAATATGGGCTTCTCCTGCTCTGGAGGATAGGACACATACTAATGGCTTCAAGTTACAAAAAAGTAGATTCCAACTAAACATCTGGAAGTAAGGGTTGTTCAACAGTGGAATGGCCTCCCTTGGAAGGTTGTGGACTCTCCTTCACTGGAGGTTTTTAAGCAGAGGTTGGATGGCCGTCTGTCATGGATGCTTTAGTTGAGATTCCTGCATTGCAGAGGGTTAGATGACCTTTGGAGGTCCCTTCTAACTCTATGATTCTGTGATGTGTTATCTATTAAAAAACTATTCAGAAGCTGCCAGTACACAGTCTTAAGGGTAATTGTTTTAGTATAACATCTGACAGTCACCACAGTATTTTTAAAGGAGACAAAAATATTATTCTTGCAGTTTGTGCATGCAGACTATCTCTCAAACACATACTGATGTACTATATTTACTTCTATTCAACGTTCACTTTCAGTTTGTAACACAAGTAATCAGAAGTATTTTAAACACATACAGGCATATATTTAACTTGTGAATCATTTCTCCCCCCCCCCTGACAAAATCCTGATGACTTCATTATCTTCATACTGTTATGCACTTCCCAAAATAATTTCCATTTATTTTCAGAGCATATTCAGACATAAACTGGAAATGAATATATTTGGCACACATGTATGAGCCACCAAACTGGTGATAACAAGAGAAATAAAGTGCAGAGAAGTGCATGTGATCTCTGCGTTCTTGCCCCTTCTCCTTCCGCTAGCTTTAGAGGAGCACAGATTTCCTGTCCTGGGGAGGACAATGGGTCAGTGCCATGGAAATGAGAGTGAGAAGAAGTATTAGTGAGTATAATATAGCAAGTGGCAAGGGAAGAGACATATAATTTTATGAGACCATATTCTGTAGTCCTGTAAAACCTGCTCCCTGCCCTTTATCACCTGGCCTGGGAGGGCAGGGCCCTGACTGGCTCAAGCTACAAAAGCTGAGGATGCTGAAGAGGCCAGAGACCATCTTGGCTGTCTCTTAGCAAAGGCCCAGGTCATAGAGCCTGAGCTTTCACAGCTACCACTCACCATGAACCACCATTGGAAGGATTGGCAGCAACGGCAGCCAATATGTTCTATGCTTGTGGTAATATTTTATTCTCTTGTTAATTATGCTGTTTGAAATGTGCATTTTAGATTTCCCTTTAGCAATGATTCCTTTTGAAATGTTTTAAGATAATTTTTTGGGGTTCATTTTGCTGTGTTAAATGTGCATTCTGTAGCTGACCACCTTCATAATGTTTTCTTTTGAAATCTTTAAGATAGTGTTTTAGTTTCCTGTTAATAAATGCTGCTTTGAAAATATCCTTTATATTTCACTTTCTGCAGTAATGTTTCCTTCTGTATTCTTTTATTTGATGTTTTAATGTGGGTTATAAACTGCTTTAAAAAATCATAAAAATATAAAGCAATATAGATTATTAATATATTGTTGTTGTTGTTGTTGTTGTTATTTTGTTGTTGTTGTTGTTGTTGTTATTTTAGGCCACATCTACTTTCAGATACTTTATATACCTAGACCCCCAATTTGATTTTCTTCTTCCCATTCCGTCTTAGCCTTGGTTCTAAGAACATAAGGAGAACCCTACAGGGTCAGATCAAAGGCCCATCAAGTCAAACGTTCTGTTCTCACAGCTGCCAGCCAGATGCCTATGAGTAACCCTGCAGACAGGGCCTGAGCACAACAGTGCTCTCTCTATTCAAAAATGCCAGCAGCTGCTACTCAAAGCCACATTGAAGTGTCAAAAATATTCATTGCGGTTCTCCTCTTTCTGACACTATTTTCATACTTGTGTCAGAGCCACTGACAAGACCTGTGGTAAATCTCACTATGCCTGGTTTTGCTAATTATACATTCATGTTTTCCTCCACCTGGTCTTTTTCATTTTAAAATCTTTTCTCTGTTCTTCTTCTCTTGGCCACATCTGCCTGCTATTTTAATTCTCTTTTTCAACCTCCTTCTTTGACCATTCTTTCCACAAGTTCTTCAGATGCCTTTGGTCTATATATTTTGGGTAAGAATTCTGTTGTCTCTCCATCATTACTACCACATGATTGTAATACTATGTCTACTTCTTCCACTGTAACAAATTAGTTTTGCTTTTTCCCGTCATTTTCTCAGTTGTCCTCTGATCCAGTTCCCTCTCAATTTTAAGTAAGTGATGCTGCGCTTTATCTCCCTCTCCCTCTTCTGGCTATAAGCATGCAACTGTTTCCAAAATTCTTTTTTAAAACTTACAGTGGTACCTCGGGTTATGTACGCTTTAGGTTACATACGCTTCAGGTTACAGACGCCGCTAACCCAGAAATAGTGCTTCAGATTAAGAACTTTGCTTCAGGATGAGAACAGAAATCGTGCTCCAGCAGCATGGCAGCAGCAGGAGGCCCCATTAGCTAAAGTGGTGCTTCAGGTTAAGAACAGTTTCAGGTTAAGTACGGATCTCCGGAACGAATTAAGTACTTAACCCGAGGTACCACTGTATTTGGGTCCCTACCTCTTTCCAAATGATCACTATGTTTCTCTCCTTCTGCCTCCAAACTACTTCAGTAGATTACTTATTCTCTGTGCCTCCATTTTGTTTCTTCTAACTCTTTTTAGGCTGGAAACCTATTCACACTTACCTGGGAGTGAGCTCCATGGAGTTCCCAATATTTAATAAGCTGTTTCAACAATTCTCTGCTCCTTAGTTCTCTTGATTCAGTGTGATACAGTGGTACATATACAATGATATACTGGCCAATCAGGACCTGACCCACAGCCAAAAGTCAAAATGAAGCTTCTCCCTGATTTTAAGGGCTTCTTGGGACTCAGCTATACAACTGCAAATAAAACGTTTTAAGTGTTTTGTAAAGCGCAATATACAAGTGTGACACTAGATGGCAATGGTGAGCTATGGAAAATTCAATATATTTTTCAAAACTTTGTTTTTTAAAAAACATTCCCACAGCATTTTTTATGTGTGTAGATTCCACCTTAGGGATGTGGCAAGGTAACAAGCATGCCTCATGACACTTAGCAATAGCCCTAGGCCCTTGGACAGAGAAACTCTAGAAGCCTGCTTGACATCTAGCAGAGATGCCAAGATTTCAAACATTAGAAAAAGGATGGAGTGCCTCTCCATTAAAGAAGGAAGATCTGACTTGGAATAGCTTATCTGGATTTTCTTGCATGCATTGTCAAGCAATATTTCTGGGATGTAGCAGATCACTCACTTTGCCCAAAAGCTATTAGATATCACTGAGACACACATTTCATGAGTGTGCAACCAAAACAAAAAAAGAAGTAAGGAAGGAAATTACTATTCAGTAATTCAAAAGCACTGAAAAGAGAGATGAGATCCAAAGTATCTGGAGCAGCTTTGATTTATGAGCTACAGGAAGACATGGACTCTGTAAAAAATATTTTTTAAAAAACAGTGAGTTTTTATTAACTTTCTTGCTAGAAAAATATACGGAGGCATCTAATAATAAGACTGTTGCTTGTAGGAAAATATGGGGAATTGTGCAGCACAGCATCAGAGGGAAAGTCTTTCCTGTGCTCAGTTAAGCAGAAAAGTTAATGATTCCCCCCTCTCTTTCAAGGGGAAAAGTGATTCTCCAAGTGGGTTAGTTTGGGACTCCCTGATTTGGGAGCTCATAAATGTAGAACTGTGTTAAGTAGTGCAAAGATAAATGCTTAAGGTTCTCTTTTCATTTACTCCGTTAAAACAAAACAAAACAGAGCAGTACAGTTGCCAGAAAACATTTCAGTTTTAGCATACATATCGTTGCCAGTCCAGGATTAGTTTCTTTTCATTATCTCAGAGAAAATGCAGAAGTTTTTGAAACTGGAATTACTCCCCACAATCTCACAAGCCAAAAACTGGCTACCTGCAGAGATATTCTCATTTTGGACACCATTTTCAAATAAGGGCTTGGGAGCAGTCTTGGTGGAGCATACTGAAGGCCCAATTTCTCCAGGTTGTTCTGACTCCAGCCAACCAGATAAAGATTGTCTTCCAGGCTATTTCTGGAATACCAGTTCAAAGTGCTGGTATTATTAACTTTCCAAGTAGGGTTTGGAAACCTGTGGCCCTCTAGAGGTTGTTGGATTCCAACTCCCATTCGCTCCAGTTGGCATGGTGCACGGTCAGAGATTATAAGAACAGGTTGCCTCTCCCTCCTTCAAAGCTCTAAATGGCTTAGGAATAGCGTACCTGAAGGATCACCTCTTTTCATATATGGCTGCCCGACCTTAAGAACTTCAGCAAAGGTCCTTCTTCAGATTCATCCAGAGTGAGAAGTGGCAGGTGGTGACCAGGGAAAGGGTCTTCTGAGTGGGGGAATATTCTCCTCAGAGAGACTCACTTGGCACCTATGTTGGAATCTTTTAGATGCCAGAAGATGGCCTTTTTAATTTACCAGGCCTTTTAAAAAATTGCATTAATTATTCTTCATTCTCTGAACTATTTTGTTGCTCCTGGGCTGGCCATTAGTGCTGATTTTATTGTTCTGTTTCTGTCTCGTGATGGTTTATACTGTTTTTATGCTGACTTCTGTGTGGGTCTGTTATTGTAATGATTGTTTTAGCTTTGGATTACAGCAGTCTATTTTATTATTTTAAAATTTGTGTCTTGCCCAGGGGATTTATATAAATGCCTCCCTCCCCAAAAAAAACAAATTATTGAATGTTGGATGTGGAAATTCCTTTCACAGCAGTTTATGATTGGTTGGTTGTTGTTTTTATAAAAAAAATCCTCATGAAAATGTGTCAGTATTGTGTGAAGATAATACATGTACAAGCACTTTCACCTAATATAATGCACTTTTGCATGTTATTTCCCCTAATATATTTATTTTGTATACAAGGTTTTGGTGGATAAGAGCATTGCAAAATTCAGGGAAGTGTGAATCTTGATAGTTGCTATTGATTCTGTTTGTATGCTGGTTAAAGAAATGCAAATTGGATAGTTGTCATTGTAACCAACCCATTTGTTTGCCAATGTCCAGGATAAAAACTAATCCTTCTCTCCTGAGACTTAGTTTAGTGGGGGGAAACCTGTGTCCTTTGACAATCTAGTCAACAGGCAAATAATTTTCTATTAGAGCCTACACTCTAGAGTTACACCCACACTACCTAATGAGTGAGAAGGTAACTGCCAAAATGAATTGCCAACGAGGGTTAAGGATGGGCATTATAGACTTTTTTGGCCCTGTGTATGGAGACAACACGCACCCATACACTTCATCCATGTCTTGCCTCTTCCCCAAGCACATGCAACCCTCCCCACATGCACACACACGTGCCTACTTTGGGGTCAGGCAGAAATGAGCAAAATATTGTTTGGGGAAACCAACAGGCACATGAAAACAAATGCAGGAAAAGAAAGCACAACACTGTTTCTTATTTATAACTCGAGGCACTGTCTTTGGAGGCATTCACAAATTTGATGATCAGCTGAACAAAACACATTTAAATGGAGACTGCATTAATAATGCCCCCAAATAAGCTTTGTGTATGCTTTCAAATAGCTTATGTAAGCCTTAGCAGCTTTTGTTTTAGCTTTTTTTAACATCCGAAGCTGCAATGCGAACCCTAAGGAGTCTCTGCAAAACTCAAGGCAATGACTTCTCACATTGTAATAAGGTGTCATTTTTCCTTCATCTAATATGCAGTCTCCAAAACCACTTTGCCGTTTTCTAGGCGATATATATAATATTACTGTTTGTTCCCCCAAACAATGTATTTTTTAGACAGTATGAAAATAAACATTTATTCTTAGTCTTATGAATGTGCATATCCATTTAGCAGTATGTTTGTTGTTTTTGAGGTTTAGTAATGAATGTCTAGTATAACACCAGTGGAAAAAGAAATGCAGGCACTTTATTGCTAGGAACTGTAAGATAGTGTTTGCTTTAAAGCAATTGGTCTGGGGCACATTTGATAGATGGAAAGTCCCTGTACTAAGACCAGATAGACGGATGGGTGGATGGATAAATATCATAGAAAGGTGCTTTTTACTATGGATGGAAGGTTCTGTCTATGTCACTTTAGCATGTGCTCAATCATAGGTCTATTTTGCCCCATTTTCTCGTGTGTGTGTGTGTGTGTGTAAAGGAACCCTGACAGTTAAGTCCAGTCACGAACAACTCTGGGGTTGTGGTGCTCATCTCGCTTTACGGGCTGAGGGAGCCGACGTTTGTCAGCAGACAGATTTTCCAGGTCATGTGGCCAGCATGACTAAGCTGATTCTGGCGAACAAGAGCAGCGCACAGAAACACAATTTACCTTCCCGCCAGAGCGGTACCTATTTATCTATTTGCACTTTGACGTGCTTTCGAACTGCTAGGTTGGCAGGAGCTGGGACATAGCAACAGGAGCTCACCCCATTGCGGGGATTCGAAACTCTCTTCCATCCCTTCCTTATACTGAGTCAGGCCATTTTGCCCCTCTAGCTTAATATTGTTCACACCAAAAGTAGCCAACATGGTGCCATCCAGATGCTACTGCACTACAATTAACATCCTGTAAATTACAATTTACAGAGCCAGTGTGGTGTAGTGGTTAAGAGCGGTGGACTCGTAATCTGGTGAACTGGGTTCGTGTCTCCGCTCCTCCACATGCAGCTGCTGGGTGACCTTGGGCTAGTCACACTTCTCTGAAGTCTCTCAGCCCCACTTACCTCACAAAGTGTTTGTTGTGAGGGAGGAAGGGAAAGGAGAATATTAGCCACTTTGAGACTCCTTCGGGTAGTGATAAAGCGGGATATCAAATCCAAACTCTTCTACAATTGTCCAAGCTGTCTGGGACTGACAGGAGCTGTAATCCAATATATCTGGAGGGCACCACTATGTGAATAGTATCTCAAGGAACTGGGTCTGGATCCACTCCCACAGTTCTTTGTATTCAGCTGCTGACATGGTAGGAGAATTCCCCCCCCCCCAAAAAAAAATATTGTGTTGGGCAATTGGGTGTGTGGGTTCCCTGACACCCACCCATGCATACATACACTGCATATATATTTCTATTTCTAGAAGGAAGTCGGCAGTTAAAGTTCTGCAATTGGAAGATGTACACGGCTTGCAACACAAAAATTAATGACTACAAGCGTCCTAGTAGAATTACTTTTGACTTGGAGTAGCCATTAAGAAATAATCTGTCCTTTCAGAAATAAAGTGACACACTGGAGGTACAGAATGTGCCTTGTGGGGAAAGTTCTTTTCCTTTTGTAATGCAGCCCATCAAGTTGAATCATGTCCAAAATATATCCTTTGAAAAATGGCCGATTGGAATTCTGGCAAGCAACATCTCTTTCCTTTGCCATTCTCATTCCTCCCATGACCCCCTTTCTCTCTCCCCCACCATGTCTGCTGTTGCCATGAATGCTCCTGCTGGCCTCTGTCCTGTCCCACATGGCTTTCTTTACAAATGTGCTCAGCTGTTTCCATGGATACCCCCTTCTAGAAAATGTTTGGCTTCCTTTTAAAAGGGAAGCACCTTCACCTGTCTCGGGAGGCAATGTAATGTCATTGACTCAAAGCAATCATTTTAATAAATACAGGCGGGGGAGGGAAACGACTCCAAAGTCTATAGACACTTCTGTCTCACATTCAGTCATGGAAGAACAGTCTTATCTTTCATTATCCCAAACCACCAATGTTCCATTTTTTCAATGTATCTCAGTGCAATTTCAAGACAGTAATGCCCAGTTCATACATGCAGATGTTTCTATCAATTCCAAAGCATATATGTGCAAAAGATTCCATGTTAAATCCCTGACATATCCAGACAGGGTGGAGAGAGACACCTGTCCGCAACTCTGGATAGCCATGGCCAGTCATTGTAGACAATACTGCGCTCCTCTTACTCAATGTACCGTAATTAAGCTTCTAAAGTTAAGAACCTCAGCAGAGCCCTGTTGGATCAGACCTATGGTCCTCATCCAACATCTGTTTTTAATATGGCCAACAAGCTTCATATAGTGCATTTGTAGATGATGTTCTGTGAATGGAAGCTTGCCGTGCAGATTTTCACCATCCTAGCGGAACAGTTTTTGTTGGTTGCATGAATATTTTGGTAAAATGGTGTGGCATGAAGCAGCCTCCATGTGCCTGGGATTTAAAGCACTAAATTGTCACCTCATATTATAGTCTTCTGAAATGCAGTGACAACCTGCACATGCTTAGAGGCACTTTCTCCCATACCTGTAACCATACCTGAATGATACTTTCTGGCTGGATCTAGACACATCAAAGATGCGTTTCAGTTTAAAGCATTGTAAACTTAAACAGGGAAAACAAGTAGAGAAAAACGGGACACCACATCGCCATCTGGTGACACAATGTTATATCGCATATGCAACACATATAAATCACTTTTTCTTTACCAGTCTAGCAGAGTCCTCTGATTAATCAGGCACTTCGAGTGCAGGCAGGCAATATAAAGTTGGGATGCTTCTGAAATTCTGCTTATCCAATTTCTCTCTCCCAAAATCGGGAGTTCTAAATTACCTGGTCTCATTTGCAAAGTGAAACTTCTGCATTAGGTAAATGTCCTTTGTTCTGTTGTCCTTGTCAACAAATCCAAATGATGTGCAGAGCAGATCTGTGCACGTACAGGGCTGCATGTGCAGTGTTCACCACAATTGTCCTCAAGTGCACTGGCCTTGCCAGCTCCACTTCAACCTTCCCATGCTGAGTGGGAAGATCTGAAGAGGAATGCTAATTCTGCTGGATGTATTTAGAAGCTTCCCTGTGATCAGAAATCCTGTGCAATCAGCACCCCCAATTGCAGCATGAATCTAAGCATATTCAGCAGAATGCACAAATAATTCCCCTTCAGACTTTCTACCCCAGGCTTCCTCAACCTCGCCCCTCCAGATGTTTTGAGACTATAATTCCCATCATCCCTGACCACTGGTCCTGCTAGCTAGGGTTCATGGGAGTTGTAGGCCAAAAACAGTTGGAGGGCCGAGGTTGAGAAAGCCTGTTCTACCCAATGTGTGAAGCAGGGCCAGCTAACATAGTGCTCTCCAGGTGTTGCTGTTATCATCACTGAACCATTGGCCAAACTAACTCAGGTTGATGTGTAACCCAACAACTTATGGAAGATGCCACGTTGGCTCCCCTTGATGTAAAACTCTGGGGATGAAGTCAGGTAGGGGTAAGGATGTTGGGAAGTGGGGCTAATATGTGTGGCCCCACTTCTTCCTTGACACATTTTATTTTTTTACAAACGTCTAAATTGTGCTAAGGAAAATCACATATTGATGTGTTCTATCAATAACAATTATTGGTCATGCATGGGTGCCTCCAGTTTTCCAATAAGTAATTGAGATGCAGAAATGACACCGTCGCATATACATCAAGTGGAAGGCCATAGAAGACCAAATTACATCAACTGAATTAATTTGATCACAACCTGGGAATTGGTTTGTTGGAATAAAGCCTTGCTACTCCATACCAAAATGGTCTGTTCTTTGTATTGGGACAGGTTCATATATACCTTTGTCTTGAACTGCTGATCCTGGTGAATTAAGGGATAGTTTAAATCACATAGAAAGATCGATATTTTCTCAATGGCAGCATCCATCCTATTAGTTTTTCATATAATTAGGTCATTCCTTTTACCTGTTTGACAAGTTTGCTTACTGCAAGTATTACTGTAAAACTAATAAGCCTGGGATTATTATTTGTGTGGTACTAGGAACTTTGTAGTTATGCACTAGGGAAAGCTTAGAAGTCACTGTAGACCCATGAGATAATTAAGCACATCAAATGAATGCATTCCTGTACAATGCATATGCAGCATATATGTCAAAGGGGGGCAGGGAACTGACCAAGGAAAAGAGGGGTTTTTAATTTCCCTTTTTTTCCTAAAGACATAATTCTTCTTTAAGATATTAACCTAAAGAATTTGTGTAAAATCATATTCTTTTTTAAAAATAAAGTCTGAATGCCAAACATAAGGCACGCGAGTATTCAATGTGCATCTGTGCACATTTTTTAGCCTCTGAAAATCAGCCATGAGGGTTCCAAGCAGGATTGGGAATGCAGCACATGGAGGGGAGGTTGATTCTTTCCCAATGCACCAGCAGGTATTCTGACAACAATAATAAAAAGGCATTAGAACAAAATTCACAAATGATAGTAAGTTAACACCTTTTATGAGGATCAATCAATATTTGCAATATTGTGGATGCATCAGCATTCGCATTACACAGAACCCAGAGAGAGAAAGAGCTCAGCCAGTGGAGCATGAGATTCTTAAACTCAGGGCTGTGGGTTCAAGCCTCACGTTGTGCATTGCAGTGGGTTGGACTAGATGACCCTTGTGGTCCCTTCCAACTGTACAATTGTAAGCTAGATGTTCTTAAAAAATAAAATGGGAGAGTCTGCAGTTTGTCTCAGTTTTAACCCAGTAACATAATAAGCCCGTGAATACTGCTTGGATTAGAAGGCATACCTCGTACGAATATGATGTAATGGAATGTCACAGAGGCATGCGGGGCCCAATGGATGAGGAGGCTGAGTTTAGCCACACTTTCCCCACAGAACACAGACAGCAGCTGCCCGGGGCCCTGAGAAGACACCCCAAAAATCACCTTTCTGCAACTGCTACAGCAGAGATAGCCAAAGCCGCTACAAAATCTTCTCTAAAGGTGCAGCTACCGAGAAGACTGTTTTGTGAGAACATGGAGGTACAGCATAGATTTCCTAAAGCACTCCTCCTAATTAAGGGATTAATCCAAATCAGTTTAGGTCAACAGAAAGATTTTCTGTTCAGTTCAAAAGGAAAATCAGAAATTCATGGTTTAAGTGAATTAAAAGCCAAGAGCTACAAGGACTGATATGATTTGTTCCCATTCTCTTCCTGGTTAGCTTTGATACAAAGGCTTCCTCAGTGTGTACAAATAGAACCACTGCTCCAAATTTCACAGTAATTTAATACCTGATTAAGCAACATTAAATGGTGTGGTGCTGCAGGAATACACCACCATTAAGCAGAATGAATGCTAATAATGGGTTGGGTCCACACCACGTTTGTCACACTTTAGTTGCCTTTAGGGATGGGTGAATCTGTCAGTTTTGGTTTCCCTCCATTTCTCTTTTTCCCCACCATCCCTAGGACCAGTATACCCCAGTATATTAATTTTTGTACTCATTACTTGAAGGACTACATTACTTGGAGAGCTGTGAATGTCAAATGACGTCTGTGTTTTGCATATTGTTTCTGGAAGTGTAAATTAGATAGGTTCACCTTTAAATGTAAAATAAGTCTAATTTTGCATTCATCCCTCCTTCCCCATGAAATCAATGGGAAACTAACTTTTGTCCCATTGATTGAATGGATGAAGCAGATCCTAAAAGTCCCCACAAGATAGTTCAAGTGCAATGGTTATCCTGCGATTCCGCTGAAGTAGAGATGTGTGAATACATCAGCTGTAAAAAAATTATCAGGTTTTTGCAAGCATTTTTTTCAAATATTTGCAAAATTTCAATGGTTTCAGCAAGTACTCAGAACTGCTTGCAATTCTCCCAATTGTACCCCATTAGCAAGCTTAGGTAAGGGGAAGTGTAAAATCTTTGCTTATAAAGGTGCGCTGAAAGCATCTCTGCAGCTGAGCAGGCTTCTGTCCTAAAACTTCACAAATAATCCCTTCGCCTCTGAAATCACTGTAATCCATCAAGAAGTCTTGGTATAAGCTTTCATGTGCATGCATACTTTTTCAGATACACTGTGTATCTTCAGTATATCTGAAGAAGTGTGCATGCACACGAAAGCTTATACCAAGAACAAACTTAGTTGGTCTCTAAGGTGCTATTGGCCATATATTTATATTTATATTTATATTTATATTTATATTTATATTTATATTTATATTTATATTTATATTTATATTTATATTTATATTTATATTTATATTTATATATATTGACTGCATCAGACCAACACGGCTACCTACCTGCATTAAGAAATCTGTAATTGAGCACGCACACACCCCAACAGTCAAAATTATACTTCTGGGGACATATTCCATCTTCATATGTTAAGGAAGATGACCAGTAAAACATGAGATTAGGTCATCAGAGGAATGATTGGGTCATCAGGTGACAAATAGAACTCTCTGTATTTAACAAATTGAGGTTTGATGTTGGTGATTTTCTTTTTACATTATTAATTGCTCCTTTGGTTCGTTCAGCTAGCCGAAATAATCTCCTGCACGTGAAGCAGCAAAAACAAACACCAAAAAAACCCAACCTGATTCCCCAAATCAGGGTTGCTTTAAGCAATCCAGATTTCACAAACATACAGGAAGAAAATAATGTAAATTGTATATTGAATGCTGACGTCTGCCACCAACATATAATCAATGGGCCTTGACTTCCCAGTACATGTGGGTTCACACTGCAATAAACCCAGTGAAATAGACACAAGTATAGATTGATTTGGTAATCTTTCTGCTCCCAGCTAAATTCATATAAAACATGTTCTGTTGGTGTCTCATATATTTGCCACACATGTTCTGTCTCACTGCATTCACTGCCAAAACTGAACTGCATAAAATTTGACAGCATCCTGTTGCATGTACTACTCTTTCAATATAGCTGTGACCATGAGAAGACGGAGAAACAACTATACTACTGAGAAACAGTTGTAACTATTTGCATAAAATGATTCTGGAATGTAAGAGCTGAGCTGCATATTTCAGGATATATCACATAGTACAACAATTCTGGGATCCTACTAATTTGGAATGCAAAATGGGGAGCACAGTATGATTTCAGTGCTCTCCCGTGTGGAGAAACTCTGCGCACATACAAAAGTAGCAGGTTACAGACTTAGCTGGCTAGACTCCTCCTCCTTGACATGCGACCTTTCTACAAGCATGGAGCTTTTAGACATTCCAACAAAATCACACATCTTCATTCTTAAAGTTGCATATTCCTAGGATGGCTGTGCCATGTTTTCTTAGCAGCAATATGCCAGGCACAGTACAACATGAAAAGGAGGAGAAAATCCTGCCTAGGGGGCTTCACTGAAAAATATATATTATGCAGACAGAATAGAATGCAGGAAGGGGTCTGTGCTGGCTCTCTAAGTAACTAAAAAGAATCAAAGGAGACACTGGGCAAGCATAGGCAAGTACAAGGTATAGCACTGGCAGAGAGGGATGTCAAGTAAATTCATCGTTGAAGGAGTGGGTTATATGCTGATTAAGAAGGATCTTGCACAGTTCTTGTATAGTTTTCAGTGTCAGTTCATGCAAGATGCATCTCTCTACCCAGGCTTTGGGGAGAGTGGATGTTTTCCCTCCCATGATACCCCACTGTCTGTCTGTCTGTTTGTTTGTTTATAGCACTTTTAGCTGGGGTCCCCCCACCTTCAAAATCCCAGGGTGGCATATAAGAATATGAAGATAATTTTAAAAGCAATCTAAAACCAGCAACAGTAATGAAACTTCGAAATCATATTCACTTCAGAGAGGGAGAAAGATACTTCCGCATGGTTAAGAGCAGGGTGCCGATAACGCCAAGGTTGCAGGTTCGATCGCCCGTATGGGACGGCTGCATATTTTTGCATTGCAGGCAGTTGGACTAGATGATCCTCAGAGTTCCCTCCAACTCTAAGTTTCTACGATTCCTTGATCAAAAGCTAAGAGCCAGGGTAAATAAGTAAGTTTTCAAAAGGCATCTAAAGACAAGCAGGATTGGCCTCATCCAAACCTGTGATTCTGTTTAGTTTTGTGATTCTGGGTTAATTGTTTCAATGTCTATTGCCTTTGTATTGTGATACAGGCAACACCTGATTTTCAGCCGGGTTGCATTCTGCATCATTGTGCACTTGCGTGAAATGGAATGCAATTGAAACACCCCATTCTGCCCTTGTCTCATTCTGCCCCACCCTGGCTTTCACTCCCATCCTATCCTGCTCCTTAAGTGATGTCTTTGATGACGTTTCTGGGTCACTTCCGGGTTCAGCCCTGTGCGCGTGTGCGCAATCGCACACCTATCAATCACACCTAAAACAGGTCTGCCTTCATTTCAAATAATTGACCCTGGGACGATTTGATGAAGGGTGAGCAATAAACAAACAAACAAACAAATGTAACAATAAGAAAGGGCATTAGAAGCCAAATCAGACCATTCACCCATCTAGCTTGGTAGTGTTGAGACTAGCTGGCAGCTGCTCTGCAGTGTTTCAGTCAGGGGAAAGTTTCAGTTCTACATGAATATGTCATAGATTAAACCTGGGGCCTTCTGCATGCAAATGCAAATACTCTTCCACTGAGCTACAGCCTTCGCCAAAATGCTAACATAATGCCTGTAGACTGTTCAAATCATTCATGTGCATAACCTCAGTAATCCTGGCAATAACCTATCAAGGTAGTTCTATATTATCCCTATTCTACAGAGAGGTTGGAGAGCTTGCCTTCTACCACCCACTTCATCTGTGCTTGAGATTAGACTTCTAATTAGAGGCTTCCCAGCTTAGCATCATACCAACTCCAGGGAAGCAGTTCTTACTTCTTTGAGACAGAAAGTAACTTGATAGATGAGGAGGCCAAGCAGAAGTCACGGATAGGGAAGATAAAGGGGGACATCTTTCTTCTGCGTGACTTGCCTGTGCTCTGCTTCTTTTCTCCCTTTGCTTGGACTTTTCCTTCCTCCCCCATGTCTACGCTGCACGGTCATCCATCTTTTCCCAGTCACATTCCAAAAGACACCACTTCTTTGCTTATCGTTTGCATGCCAAAGCTTCAAAGGAATTTACATACATCAGCTCATTAACCTCAGCAAAACTCAGAGGAAGCTGAGCATTATCCCTGTTATTATACATGTATAAAACAAAGCAGGAAGATTAAGACACATGCCCAGGAGAATACAGGGCATCAGCATTGGCTGCCAAGATTAGAATTTGCATGTCTGGCTTCCAACCCTCTGCTCACACTTTATCTCTGCCATGGTCTATTTGCTCTATTGGACTGGAAAGAGATTTCACTCTAAGAACGCTCTTCTATTTGCATGACAGTAGTATTTAAGAAGGGGAGGGAGCCTTATGGGGTGTGTATCAGAGTTTTGGCCTCAGTCCAAGGGATGGTGTAACTCGTTCAGCATGTCCAAAGCGTGTTAAGTGGCTTCCGTTTCTTGAACAGCTGCCCCATATACCATATGGCAAACTGCTTTTGAAATTCGAAGGGATTTTCAAAAGCAGATTGCAATTTTGCATGGTGATCCACTGTTCAGTTTTTGTTTCAGTGGCATGGTCAGCCATGTTCCAAACAACTGCCGCAAATATTTTTCTCTCTTTTTAAAAACTTTCATTCGAGAGGACATGCAGGTAGGCTTTATGCCAGGGATGGGAAACCTGTGTCCCTCTAGGTGTTGTTGGACCAAAACTCACATCACCCCTTACCATTAGCCAAGCTGGTTGGGGCTAATGGAGTCCTGTAAGTGGTTCCCCACCCTGAGTTGCACCAAAAGTATACAAACATACATATAAAACAAAATTGTTCAAAGATGCCAACTGTTTAAAACACTGACCTAAAATGGGGGTTTCCAACATGGTGTCTGTGGATATCATGACATCCTCAGGCACCCCTCTTAGCACCCAGCAAGGCCCCCTGCCTCCACCCATTTAATTTTTGACGGGGCTGGTTTGCTTTAGGGGGTGTTGCCTGGTACTTTCTGTCTGTGTTTTATTTGTTTCTGGTGGTATTCTGTCTGTTTAGGTAAGTTCTGAGCACCAACTGCTTTTCTTCTGTGAAACGAGTTGTTTAGTGTGCCCATGAGATCCTTAAATTTCAAAATGTGCCATTGGGCCCCAAAGGTCAAAGTCCCCTCCTCTGAAACCTTTTCCTTTCCATGCATTTCAATGTGTCTGATGATGAAGCCTAGGTCAACTTGTGCCACAATCAATTGCTTATGATGTATTCACACAAATGGATCCATGTGATTAGCAGGCTGAATCACAGGACAAACCACATTTTTGGGGAAGGAGCAATGGGTCATCTCTGTTCTTATCACAAACATGCATGGAAGTCAGACCTACCATCACACCAAATAGCTTTGGTAACCCTAAATCAGAGTACCTATTTAATTTTATTTATTGCATTTTGCCACAAAAGACTTAAAGGTAGCTGTCAGTGCAGTCCTATAGAAGTTTACCCAGAAATAACCCCTACTGACAGCTTAACGTAAGTGTGTATACAATTGCAGCCTGAGATACCTTCCTGTTGTGATGTAGAGACACAGGTGATATATAGAAATCCTTAAGCTGGAAGCTTCTTAACAATTTACCATGGTACTGAGAAGGAAAATGATGACATCTAGCAGAGACCTGTAGCTCCTACATCCTGGTGGGGATTTGGCACCCAGGAGATCTGTGAAAGTGGGCCACAGCCCTAGTCAGCATGTGCCAATTGCCAGAGAATCTATATACCGTGTAGCCTCCAAGTCTTTAGTAGGATCATGGCTCAACATGGTGTTGGGTTGTTTTGGGGTTTTTTTTTCCAATGTCAAAGAAGAATGCTGGAGGAAAAGTAATGACTTGTGAAATAACCACATTAAACCCAGCAGGAACTGGTAATATTGGAGAGCACAAACCCTTCTTTTTCCTTAAGAGATTTATTTTTCTTATCCACCCAGGGCTCCTGGTTGTGAAGAGGCCTGTAACTATCTTCAGCCAAACATATTTACAGTCTCCCTTCAGACCCTCCTGCTCAACGTGAGATGGTTGGAGGCAGAAGGGGCGGTGCCAGCCCTTGTGGTTGGTCCAGTGACAGATATACCATTACCTCACTGGCCACGTCTTTCCATATGAAGCTACCCCAGACCCTGAGATCATCTTCTGAGGCCTTTCTTTGTGTGCCTCCTCCAGAAGAGGTCCGGAGGGTGGCAACATGAGAACGGGACTTTCCTGCAGTGGCTCCCCATTTGCGGAATTCTCTCCCCAGGGAGGTTCGTCTGGTGCCTTCATTAAACACCTTTAGGCACCAGAGGAAAACATTCCTCTTTAACCAGGCCTTTGGCTGCTGGGGGGTAGGGTTATTTGATTGGTTTTGTTTTTATTGTGCATTTTGTGTTTTTATATTGTGATTTTATGTTGTAACCACTCTGAGACCTGCGGGTATAGGGTGGTATACAAATTTAATAAATAATCACAACAACAATACAATTAGCTCTAGTTGTTCCATGGACAGTGCATGGCCTTGAATACAGTCCAAGCACCAAAAGTTGCCAAATTCACACTAAAACAAACTAAAGTCACTCTGATCCCATGGCACATCACACATCTTTCTTCAAACAGAAATTATTATTATGATTTTCTTATCTGAGTTCTGAGTTTCCCCACATTTTTACTGAATACTAGTTCTCTTCCACAATTCTCCTGCTACCAATTGCATAATGCTCTTCATAGTATCAAATATACAGTGCTATGCGATTTGTGATTTTTTTAATTGTAATTTGCAAAATGCTCTGGAAAAGAGGGAATAAATCTCCTGCTTGGGAGCTATTCAAGGGGTGTTTTGAAATGTATGCAGCAGCACTCTGCAAGGGAAAGTTAATGAGCTAAAAGGGGGGGTAGGGGGTGTGGGAGCAAGCAAAGACTACTGTACCTGCTCCTTCTTAATTTCAGCATGTAGACAATGCACCATCCCGTTAAATCCATTAGTAGCATTACATCCATAGGCTTCTAACACCGTTTTTAAAAAAGATTCATTATGGTGCACAATCACTGCAAATTAGTGCTCTCTCACACACACACTCTCTGAGAATAATAGAAAAGGCTGGAATTGATTCATCAGAGCTTAACAGACTCCATGAAATTAATCAGCATAACAGTTTTCTCAAACTTTATGGGGAAAGGAAGAGAGAGAGAGTTCTCACCCTCACTAATGAATTCTCTTCTCCCTGCTTGAGAAAAATCAGAAAATCAGGACTGCAGACAACCACATATTCCATAACAGTCTCACAATGCCTTCCCAGGGTGCAATGAATGCTCTGAAACCACATAAGATTGCAGCATAACAAAAGTTAAACAAGTGTGGACCTGGATGGTGATGGTAGTGGTTTGAGAATCTAAACTTTCTGAAGGAAAAGGGAAATATAAATGAATTAGGAAGTATTTGGTTTAGGAGGAAAAAAAGCTAAGAGGGGACATGAAAAAGGGTGCGCAAAATTACATGCAATGTGAAAAAGTGGATAGAGAAAAGCTTTGCATCCCTCTATCATAATGCTAGGCTGTCTATTTAAACTATTTCTTAGAGCATTTAAAAGTGCTGATACCATTGGCTCTGGATGCCGCTCCCCACGGGTCCTCAAGAGATCCCATGCTATTTTAAAATAGGATGACACAAATTTATGGGTCAGATCTATTAATGGATGCTAAGTCAAACCTCCATATCCAAAAGGTTGTAGTTTTTCAGAACAATGGTTCGTGAATGGGGTGGAGAGGTAATGAACAGATGTTTTGGGCTTCCCAGAAACATTTGGCTCACCACTGTTGGAAACAGCACAATGGACTCAACAGACCCTTGGCGTGATGCAGTAGGACTCTCTTTATTGTCTTATGATATTAACAGGTCTGCTGGTCTCATCTTTAAAAGCAAGTGTGTGTGTTCTAGGAGTGAGAAAACTGGATATGTGTAGTGCCCGTAGTTCTGAGAATCATGGCAAGTTTTCATCTAGATATCTCCAAGCATTGACCAGATAATTTTGCATATCATTTTTGACAGCAGTGGACTGAAACTAGAATCACAGCCCATATGGTATTTATTCACAAGTAAGTAATTTCAAAACATACAGTAGGTGGACTCCTTCGTGCTGTGCAACAGCTTGCATTAATGAATCTTCCTGCTTTATGATAGGTTTCGTACCAATCAATGTGGCTCACAGCAAACTGACAAGGTTTACATAAACTCATCTGCCGAAATCCCTCTTTTTACAGAAAATAATAAATATCTTCTTGCAGCCTCCGTATTCCCTTAGGTATCAAGCTGACATCTTTCTATAATAAACTTCCACTCCGCTCTTTTTATGTTCAGAAATAAAATACTGAACCGTTATTTACAGTAGATGGTCTAGAAGGGAGTATTCTGTATCTAGCTTTTGGGGATGAACACAAAATGCTCTCACAAGTTTTCCCCCCATCATCACTCTATATCACCAGAGATCTAAGGGAAAGCTCACATAACCAATTTCATGGGTACTTTTCCCCCCTACCAAAGAGAGCATAAGAACGTTTCGACAAGCTCCTTTAATGTGAGGGTTCGTGACTCTCCTTATGTGGTTCAATTCTTCGTGAGTTTCTCAAACACTTGGTGAGGATGAACTACAGAGTATTTACAGAAGTTGCTGTATACCAGGGTAGCCAACATGAAATGTATTTTATGTATGTTTTATGTGCAGTTCCCCCTAAGGCTCTGAGGAACAACTGAATGGGAAATCTATAAGATTCCCCAGAGAACATCTGTGTGACATCAAGGTCCATTTTTTCCACTGGGACTTACTGCATAGATCTTAACATGTGTGGCGCCAGGAGCCCCACACATTAGCTAACAACCCTTTGGCTGCTAATATTACTTTTTTAGAGAGACAGAGAGGCAGCCCTCAGGCCTCCTCATAACCACCCATCTCATAAGTGCTTTCCCCTTCTACTTTGTAGGTTTAAATTTTTTAAAAGGAATTCATGTGGTAAACCTGCATGGAAATGGGACTGAATGGACTACACTACACCACACTGGCTATCAGTCCTTGGGCTGATAGGACCACACCATATCAGGGATAATATTTCTACACTAGTTTTTTCTCTCTCTGCTATGAGAAAATTTGCTGCAGAGAACACTTTATCACATTCAAATACACAATCCGCTATGAGTAGTATATTTTCAGACACCTTCCAGTCACCAAATCCCCAGGCTAACTTTGCAGTCTCTTTGGGGGTTTGCAATACTAGACCCTCTTTCATCAGGGACTGGGTAGGCTTTGGACAAGGGTGAAGTGTGCACATTCTGCTTCTACTCCTTTGCAGGCAGTTTTGTGCCTGAAGCTCGTAGTGCAGCAAGGATTGGGGTGAGGAAACTGGACAAATTTGCATGTCCTCCAGCTCACGCTGTACTGCAAGTCACAGACACACCTTAGGAGGTCCTTGTTGCATTAGATCTATCTAATCCCATAATGACCAGCCAATAACTCTCTCCCACTGCTGCTCACCAGTGACTGGTATTAATAGAAGAAGAGTTTGGATTTGATATCCCGCTTTATCACTACCCTAAGGAGTCTCAAAGCGGCTAACAATCTCCTTTTCCCTTCCTCCCCCACAACAAACACTCTGTGAGGGGAGTGAGACCGAGAGACTTCAGAGAAGTGTGATTAGCCCAAGATCACCCAGCAGCTGCATGTGGAGGAGCGGGGAATCGAACCAGGTTCACCAGATTACGAGTCCACTGCTCTTAACCACTACACCACACTGGCTCTCATAGGTCACTGATCTATTCATAGGTCACTGATCTATTCATAGGTCACTGATCTAGGAGGTAATATTGCCATCATGACTAGTAGCCATTGATAATCTGAGCATTCATGGATTTGCCTTGTCACCTATAAAGCCATCTGATTTGGTGGGCAAAAATACACCTTGTGATAGCAAATTCCATACTATGTGCAAATTCCATACTATGTACTTCCTCTTCTCTGTCCAGAATCTCCCACCGTTCACCTTCATGAGATAACCTTAGGTTCTACTATTGGGGGGCAGGGTCACCTATGCATGATCTCCACACTATGCAAAATTTTACATCATCTGATTCCCCATCTTATCCAACCTACACTGTCCTGTGTCTCACTTCTTCTGGTGGGGCTGCAAAGTTTGCAAAAAAACAACCATAAAAACCCAGCCTAATTTCAGTCCAAAGTACTGCCAAGGCCAAAACCTACTTTTAGAAGGAGAAACTGAAGACATCCTATTGTTGAAATGAGAGCCCAGATGGTATTCTACCCGTTTTCCCTCTTATTCTCAAGGGATTTTGTTAATGGGTGTTCACATCCAAATCTGTTTTCTTCCACTACCTGACACAGCTTCCTCCACTTCAATTGAATATTGACATTCAGAGTCCAGAGTTCACCAGGATGGAAACTGCACGAGCAGCAAGTTTCTTAGTCAGAAAACTTTGAAAGGAGATTGGTTTTCGGATAGTCTTAAAACTTTTGGGCGGGAGGGGGGAAATAACCAAGGACATTAGCAGTGGAAGCAAAGAATATTATGACCTTGTGAACGGCTAAGACACAGATGAGGGCCAGATTAAATTGTTACCACTGCAGCAACGTCATCATTTTATTATTATGTTGACCGTCCTCTCATATGGTGGTGCCCAGCATGTTAAAATGCAATGCATAAAATAAAATGCTATGTGCTGGTCCCGGGGGCTAACCGAGAGGTGAGGTCCGAGTCCAGTCCGAGGTTGAGGATACATTATGAAGGCAGGCCGACAAAGCTGAAGCTGGGTCCAAGGCAGGGAGCTGGGTGAGGTTAGGAGCTCCGGCAGAACAGCAGGACAGGGTGCAGGCAGGAACAGGCTACCAACAATGTTGCTCCCACAACTTGGGACTGGGGCTGGCTGGCTTTTACCTGCCCCGAGGCATAGGGCGGCCCCGGTCCACTGGTGACTCGCCTCTCCTGGCCTCGGGTGAGCACTCCTCCTGCGGGAACTTAGTTCCCTCTGCCTCTCTGCCCTGAGCCTCTGCAGCTCAGGAGAGGCTGTGGGTTACCAGACCCAGAAGCAACCTCAGCTTCCTCTGACGGGGCTGAGGGGGTGGAGCACCTGCAGGCAATGGGTCCTCCATCCCCTCAGGAGCCAGAGCAGACTCAGCTGGTGCCTGCACCTGAGGATCCAGCACAGGTGAGGACCCTTCAGGCTCAGGCCCCAGCCCCAGCTCAGCTGGTTCTGGAGGCAGGGAATCCTGTGCAGGCTGGGAATCCTCAGGTTCAGCCTCTGAATCCGATTCCCAGGCCATCACATGCTACTTCTGACCAAATGCTAGCTATACAGTTGCTCCAATAGTTCTGCTTTTTTCTCCTTCTTTGCCACAAAGAACATAAGAAAAGCCTGCTAGATCAGGTCCATGGCCCATTCAGTCTGGCATCCTGTTATCACAATGGCCAACCAGATGCCTATGGGAAACCTGCTAGCATGACAAAAACACAACAGAACTCTCCTCTCCTGTGGCTTCCAGAATTCAGAAGGATTGCTGCCTCCAGGCATGGAGGCAAAGCACAGCCCTCATGGCTAGTAGCCACCGTGGGTGACACATATTTTTTCAACTTACTAAAGTTACTAAAAAAGAAACACTGATCATTGAAGGTATATTAACTCTCCTCTGACTGGAGAAAATGAATTTTAGCTTAATAATGGATGAAGGTGTCATACATTTTTTAGTTACTGCAACGAAAAAAGAATCCTGTACCTGTTCATTCTTTTCAGCGACTTTGTTACATCCGTCACTGTCGTGTTGGGCCCTCTTCTACATCGCCTGCTTACTGGGGATACCAGCCAGTCACATAAATCACCTCCAGTTTCCAGCCCGAGAACTTCCTCGTCTTCAACCAAGAGCAGATAACTTAGATACTAAAACATGAATAATGCTCAGCTACACCTCATGTTCTCCAAGATCTAAAGAGCTGCAGAGAAGTATTCCAGCGGAGTACCCAGTATAAAGCACAAGTAGCCAAATGGCACGACCCGCCTGGCAACTGTCCTAGCAAATGCGTAGGAGAATTTCCCTGTCAGCTGCACCCAATGACTTTAAGATTAAGCAGCCTGGCAAACCTGGGGACCTTTTAAGTCAGTGCCAGCTAAAACGAGAGAAGATAGTTTTAAAACAATTCAGAGATGACGTCACACACCCACAAAATGCCACAGATTAAGCTCTCGTGCAAGTCATTTATGTTGGAGAGGATGTCAACTAGTTACAGGTAGGTAGCCATGTTGGTCTGCCATAGTCGAAACAAAATAAAAAAATTCCTTCCAGTAGCACCTTAGAGACCAACTTAGTTATTGGTATGAGATTTCGTGTGCATGCACATGTCTTCAGATACACCAGTGTCCAAAAAATGTATTTCTTGCATAGATTGGTTCATTGTTAGGTTGATGGTGGGGTGAAAGTCATTGAACATCTGGTGGGAGGTATCTAGGGTCTGTTGACCATGTGTCCAGATAATAAAAATATCGTCACTGTATCACAGGTACAAGAGAGGTTCGTTGTTCTAAATCTGCCATGAAGATGTTGGCATACTGTGGGGCCATGCGGGTGCCCAGAAGTATGCATGCACACGAAAGCTCATACCAATAACAATAACCAATAACTTAGTTGGTCTCTAAGGTGCTACTGGAAGGAATTTTTTTTATTTTGTTTCGAGGATGTCAACTGTTAGGTTCACATTTCCATGTGTGGTGGGAATGCCAGCCTGTGCTATGGTATTGGAAAATGGCATTTGAAGAAGGTTCTACTATTACATGGAAGGTAATACAACCTGATTTCAAGGCTAGCTTTCTTAAACTGGCTTTTAGATGACCACAAGAATTAACTGTTTAGGGACCTACTATTTTTTTCATGTCTGTAGCTAGAAATACTTTTATTGCAATACTGGAAAACAGCTACTAACTTAACAGTAGAGACATGGTGGGATAGACAATGGAACATAGCTCTTATGGAGAAACAAACAAAACATCTTAGAGCACTAAGGAGCACAAATACCAAAGGCAATTTTGAAACTGCATGGTACATGTTTAATCAGGACAGTGGAGAGGACAATGCTGTCCACTCTCCACCAGCTACACATGGCTCACTCTGGGGCAATCTGTTAAGAAGGAGAGAAGAAGACACTTAACATCCTTCTGGACCGTCTTGAGGGGCTGGGAGCTGGGGGCACTGTTATACAGTGGTTTCGCTCCTTCCTCCTGGGCAGTGTTCAGAAAGTGGTGGTGGGGGATGAGTGTTCAGACCCCTGGGCCCTCACTTGTGGGGTGCCTCAGGGTTCCGTCCTCTCCCCCATGCTTTTTAACATCTATATGAAGCCGCTGGGAGAGATCATCAGGGGGTTTGGACTGGGTGTCCATCAATATGCAGATGATACCCAGCTCTACCACTCTTTCAAATCAGAACCAGTGAAGGCGGTGAAGGTCCTGTGTGAGTGCCTGGAGGCGGTTGGAGGATGGATGGCGGCTAATGGATTGAAGTTGAATCCTGACAAGACAGAAGTACTGTTTTTGGGGGACAGGGGGCGGGCTGGTGTGGAGTACTCCCTGGTCCTGAATAGGGTAACTGTGCACCTGAAGGACCAGGTGCGCAGCCTGGGAGTCATTTTGGACTCACAGCTGTCCATGGAGGCGCAGGTCAATTCTGTATCCAGGGCAGCTGTCTACCAACTCCACCTGGTACGCAGGCTGAGACCCTACCTGCCCGCGGACTGTCTCGCCAGAGTGGTGCATGCTCTGGTTATCTCCCGCTTGGACTACTGCAATGCGCTCTACGTGGGGCTACCTTTGAAGGTGACTCGGAAACTACAACTAATCCAGAATGCGGCAGCTAGACTGGTGACTGGGGGCGGCCGCCGAGACCACATAACACCTACATTGGCTCCCAGTACGTTTCTGAGCACAATTCAAAATGCTGGTGTTGACCTTTAAAGCCCTAAACGGCCTCGGCCCAGTATACCTGAAGGAGCGTCTCCACCCCCATCGTTCTGCCCAGACGCTGAGGTCCAGCGCCGAGGGCCTTCTGGCGGTTCCCTCATTGCGAGAAGCAAAGCTACAGGGAACCAGGCAGAGGGTCTTCTCGGTAGTGGCGCCCGCCCTGTGGAACGCCCTCCCATCAGATGTCGAAGCGATAAATAACTACCTGACATTTAGAAGACATCTGAAGGCAGCCCTGTTCAGGGAAGTTTTTAATCCGTGATATTTTACTGTATTTTTGGTTTCTATGGAAGCTGCCCAGAGTGGCTGGGGAAACCCAGCCAGATGGGTGGGGTACAAATAATAATAATAATAATAATAATTATTATTATTATTATTATTATTATTATTATTATTATTATTATTATTATTATTACCACTGTAACCGACTCTATTGTACATGCCTGCCCAAGTAGCTGAGAGACACAAACTGATATAGCATTTAGTGTGCTTACTGTGCATTTTTCCACAACTCCTCACCCCAGGCCATCCACTTAACCCTCTCTGTAGAGAGTCTAATCTATTCTGCAATCAAGAATAGAGAAGGCACCTGTCTGATATGCAACAGGAGGGAGTTCCAAAGTGTAGGTGCTGCCACACTACAGTCCCAATTCCACAGATAGGATGGTATCTGTAGGATGCTCTCTCTTGCAGAATGCAGTGATTGGTTGGGTATGCAGAGGATGAGACAACATTTTGTGTATATTGGTCCCAAGCTGTATAGGGCTTCCTCTGCCGATACCAGCATCTTGAACCCAGCCCAGTAGCTAATTGCCAACCACTGCAATTCTTCCAGCAGCGGCATAATATCATGGCGATATTCCATTTGAGGACCGATATTATGCCGCTGCTGGAAGAATTGCAGTGGTTGGCAATTAGCTACTGGGCTGGGTTCAAGATGCTGGTATCGGCAGAGGAAGCCCTATACACTGGACTACAGGAACCTTTCGTAAGATCCAGAAAGGTGGTTTTAATGTTCTTACGGAATCTGGTTGCCGCAGGAAGAGGCAAGTTATAACCCAAGCAATGCCTTGGATATGGGTTGCTATAACCCAAGCTAAGCCTTGGATATGGCAGGATAGAAAGCCTAATCAAGCAAAACGTGTTGAACCAAATAATTCCTGAAATGGTACTTCTTTTTCCTTCTCCCTCCTCCCTTAACAAGTTGAGATTCTACTCGGCTACTGCTGAATTGCTGCGAGAATTAGGTTAATATGAAGCCACATGCGCAATGTTCCAAAATGTATGAATGTACACAGTGAGGCTAAGTTGCCTCTTTTATTGTGGCAAAATGCATTTGAACCATTTTTCTAAAGCCTTCTGAGTCCCTCCTGGATGATGAATTGAAATGCTGAAAGGCACACACCACTTAATGGCTTCCAAACAACTTCCAACCAGCCAGACAACCTAACTCTTAAACCTTAATCCCTTCTTCCTACGACACTCCCTCAAGTGCTCGTTTCTTCCACTGACTGCTTTCTTCCCAGCACAGTTCCCAAATAATTTTCGGAAATGGACACAATATCTAGGCTGCAATACTAACTGCACTTACTTGGGAGTAAGATCCACTGGATTCAAAGGGTTTACTTCAGAGTAGACATAGTTATGTTTACTCAGAAGACAGACCTATTGAATGTTCAGTTTCAGTGGAATAAAATACCACCCCCCCGGAAGTAATTTTGTGGGCAAGCTGGGAACTGGAGGGGGACACAAAGGAAGAATTACCTGGGGAAAGGGATTGTTTAACCACTCTGGCAATTGTGAGGGGAACTGGGGTCTCTTGACATTACCCAGCACCATTAACACACTACAGTTCCTGGGATTTTGGAGGGGATTTTGGAGGGGAAGCCTCTTAAAGTGGTATGGTGGGGCAAACCCTATTATCCCTGCTTGAATGAATGGCAGTGAGCAGAACTGAGGTGGACACAGCTCGCTTCAAGCAGTGTCATACATTTTGCTAACACCAGCCTTTTCACATTTATATCCTCACCTCCCACAAGCAGAAAATAGTCACACCTTGGGGAAGGGAACATAAGAAGTGCCCTATTGGGTAAGACTTCTCAGGTGACCAAGCAGGTACTCATAAGAATGGTACTCAGATACTGGAGATGATAGGGTAGCAGGTGATGGAGGATCCCAGGGTACATAGGAGACCTCTCCTCTGATGGGGGATGATGTTCCTTCTCAGGGATGATGAAATTACAAGCCATCTGGTCTTTCCTTTGTGCACTGTGGCCCTCACCCGCTTGCTACTCTCTTCTCTAAAGTAAGTCCTTTTTTCCCTTGAGGAAGGAGAGGAGAGACAGACAGACAGACAGGGCTAGCTAGCCATTGAACCCTTTCAGCCAGGCATCACCATCCTGGAAGAGTCCCTGACAGTAATGCATCTGTAGAGGGGACAGAAAGTGAGACGGAGTAATGTCAAATGTTCAGCAATTACATGATTTCTGAAAGGGTTTCCGCCCTCCCTTTCAATATCTGCAATTCCATTTTGCAGAAGACCTTTTCGTCAGCACTTCTGCTAAACCATCGCTTCACCCAATTATGCTAGCGGCAAAACATCAACATTTAAATAGATGAAATACTTCAAAGAGATGGTGGCATGCTGCAAACGGCATAGCACATAAACTGTCTGGGTCAGGTCACCATAAAAACAGGCCTCCATTTATCCTTTCTCAGCCATGAGCTTTAATTTGGTATTGGTTTTTAAAGGCTTTATTTTTTTTACCCTTAAGTGAGATCAAAGGCAGAGAACACAATTCTGCAGTTTCCACCATAGCGACATGTCCAATGACAGCTATTTCCTGCACAAAATGGGCCCATATGTTCTGAAGGACTAAGCCAGTCAAAATGTAGCAGTGTTCGATAAAGCAAAACAATTAAGCATGTACACAGAGACTCAAAGAGCAAGACATGCCCTGCTCACATCTCGCAGTTTCCCAGAAATCTGAAGAGGGTTACTTTTTTCAGATCTCAATTGTGAAGGGGGAGTAAGACAACATCCACTCTTTCAGGGTGAAGGCAAGAAATATTCCCAGTCAATAGACATACAGCCAGAATGGGGATCCTTTCTTTAGCCTGGGGCCACATCCCCTCATGAACAGCCACATGCCAGTGGTGCCAAAATGCACAGAACAATGAACTACATTCCAGCCACAGAGAAGCCAGGCGTTTCTACGCATAGACAGGAAGGCACACATTTTTCTCCATCCTCCATCTAGACAAGCAAGAGTCATTATTGCAGTCCAATGAGAGATTTCATCAAAGGAGAAGCACATGAGGGGTCTAACTATGCCACAGGTCTAACTACTCCAGCATCCCATCCTCATCTTGGGAAATTTAAGGGAACACAGGCCAGGAACATAGAAAGCTGCCCTAAGTCAGACCAGGGGTCCATCAGGGGTCCACTGTCAACAGTGGTTGGAAACAGTTCTCCAAGGTTCCATGGGAAGATGCTTGGGATTGATCCTGCAACCTTAGGCATGCAAAGCAGATGCTCTGCCACTAAGCTATGACCGTTCCTACTGCCCTGATGGTGATGGTCATCCTCTTTCATTTGTCCTCAGCATTCGGTACTCATGTATACACTGTCTCTTTATCTGGAGGTTTCATTTAAGCAGCAATTGATAGACCTCTCCTCCATGAAACTGACCAATTTTTCTACTTGCTGGTAGCAAAGGACAGTTGGGTATCAAAGTCCTATTGATGTGATGTGCAGAAGCTCCTGAGCCATACTTAATTTCATAGCAGCTGAGCTATTTAAGCTAAAAAGGAACTGTTCAGGCCTCAATATTATTTTTTAAAACCTAAACACTCCAGTACAGATGTCTGCTATTTTATTTATCATAGTGGGCTTCTTTAATGTATAAATAACTTTCTGGAGCTCACACAAGCACAAAATATTACAATAACTGTAAGCCAATAAATAAAGAAGTCCAACAAACACAATTTCAAAGAAAATTCTTAAAAATCCACCAAGAGGATTAGGGACCGCTGAAGCGAGTTTTTAAAACCCACACAGCTAAGGATTTTCTCAGGATCTAAGAGAAAATGTGGTTCGCAACACAGAACTACCAAAAAGAACTGAAAATAACCTTCAAGTCATTGTTTTTCCAATTTACCACCATGTATGTTTCAATGAGGTATGTGTAAAATTAGCGGGTGGGGGGGGATGAGTTAACCTTCAGTGTCCTTCACAATTGCTGCTCTTCCATCTTCAAAACCTGCTTACTGACCCTTGATCAATTATAAATCTGTCATGCTAGCTCAGTTGATTAAAATCACATTAATAGCTCCATTTTGGAAGACAGCAGTAGGCACAGGGGGGGGTGGGAGAAACTACTGGTAAACTGGTGCCAACGTGCACATCTGCCAAGAAATTAACACGCTTGCAGCTAACAACTACAGTAACCTCAATATTTGCTTGCAATTCTGTGGATGTTATTGACACACACATACACATAAACTACAGTCCAAATATAAGACTGAAGACACATTCACACCATATATTTAAAGCACTATGACACCTCTTTAAAGTCATTGCATCCCCCCAAGAATGCAGGGAGCTGGTTAAGTGTGCTGAGAGTTGTTACAAAGCTACAGTTCTGAGTGTGGTTTAACAGTCAACCCCTTTTCACACAGAACTCTAAGAACTGTAGCTGTGAGGGCAATAGGGGTCTCCTAACAATTCTCAGCACCCATAATTCTTTGGGGAAGGCCGTGACTGTTGAAAGTATTGAAAGCTGAGGCTCCTGAACAGAATCTTGGGCTGGGGCGTTGTTTAGGGGGCTTTGTTGGGAGATGGTTGTTGCCATTAATTTTTTTGTATCTTCATCTGGGATCTTATGATTTATGTGGAAATTGTTCAATCTGTTCGAGTACTTTTTGATGCTGTTTATTGTTTATGACTGCTTTTGTTATTTTTGTAGTTATGTATTTTTTTTTATATGTTGCAATCCGCCTTGGGCATGGCTTTAACTTTGGAAAGGCGGCATACAAATAAAATGACTGACTGATCCTAGCACATCCAGTGTATGTTATAAATGGTGTCTGATTGAAACTGAGGAGTTAAACCAAGCTAATGCATGTCACCATCCTCAACATCATTGTTTAATCGATTTAATACCTTCGCTTATTGCCACGTAAAGACTCTGTAAATGACTTACAACGTTTTAAAAACACCAAGAAGAAAAAAAATTACATTAAAACCATACAAAAATCCACAGAATGTGCCCACACTGCATGCATATTTTTCACACACCAAAAAAGGATGACATGTATGTTCTCATGACAAAAGATGATCACTTTTCAAAAGTGAGGAAAATATTTGTGCAACAGACCCCCTCCTCCATTTGGGATCCATCTTGGAAGCCTTAACACATGTACTGCGGAACCTCGGGTTGCGAACATGATCCGTGCAGGAGGCACATTCGCAACCCGCAGCGTTCGCAACCTGCAGCGCCGCGTCTGCGCACACGCGTGATGCAATTCGGTGCTTCTGCACATGCGCAAAGCATGATTTAGCGCTTCTGCACATGAGCGGACACCGAAACCGGGAAGTAATCCATTCCTGAACTTCCGGGTTCGGCACGTCCGTAACCCAAAAACACACAACCCGCAGCGTTCGCAACCCAAGGTATGATTGTATATAAATATTGTGGGGATTCAAGAGGCACTCCTGCCTTGCCAGAGCCCTCGGATATGAGAACAGGATCCATGAGAGAGATGGCTGAAGGCAGCCAGGAAGCGGGGAGGAAGCAACAATCGTCACTTGGGTCCTCCAGTAAGCCAGTTCCCTTGAGCCAAAGTGAAGCATTTGAATGGATAACACCCTCCCCGTGGTTAAAGGATCTATTCAAGAGACAAATTTGACACAGATGGAAAACTGCCTATAAAAGACAGCGACGGGTTTAGAAAGTAGACCCCTCAGTTCTGTATCTGTTACCCTCTCTATTAGTTTTGCCAACAGCTTTCATTTCCTTCACATCATCAGTTTCCTTGGCACTTCTATGACTTCAGGTTGTACTTTCTTTCCCTATCTTCATGCAATTACTGAACAATCCACTACCGGGAGAAATTGTAGCCTATGGTGATCCAGCAGGCCTGTGTTTACCAGAGGGAGCAAGCTGAGAACAGCCGCGTTAAGATCTGCAAGCAATTAACCATCAAAGATGGTGCTTCCCTGTGTTCCAGAACAGCTGAACCAAGGTCTCAGGAAGCATAAGTAGCAGACTGATAAGAGAACACCCCTTCAGAATGCACTTATCGGGCGTTTTTTCCCTGTAGCGCATGACATCAAACAACAAGAGCAAAAGATCATGGTGGGTCTGCCTCTCTTTGGCTAAAGTAGTCTTTGCAACATCAGTAATATGTGGGGCTGTCTGAAAAAACCATAAAGGGATTAGCTCTAAACAGCATATATTTTCTCCTTCATTGCAGATGCCGGAGGTGATGAGAGGAAGGGAAGGGAGCACTTTCTGAAAACCAAATTAGGAAAAGTGGAGAGGTTGCAGGAGCTATTTTAACAGCTCGCAAGTTTACAAACTGTCAATTTCCATAACGCACTTGGAATACAAAGCTACCACCGTGAACAATCCCGGCATTCTCAGCACCGTTCACAAAGCACGAAGCTGCCTTTCTGCTTTGTGGCATTGATAGGAGACTATGAACCTAGTATTTTCTAAAAACAGTTGCACTCTCCTCAATACAAAGAGCCAATTAATTGCAGCCTTAGGAACAGTTGGCAGGCTTAACAACATGCAAAAATATTTTTTTTGTGGGGGAGGGGGGAAAGAGAGAGCAGCAACTGCTAATTTAATGACCAGAGTGACTTTTCCTCTTTTGTTTCCAGCTCCTTCACAGCTTTGCTTTCTATAATATTGCAAAAATTATGGCATTGTCTTCCTGCTTCATTCTTTACATTATGAAATACATTCACACCTCTTCCTAGCAGATTTCATGCAGATGTGATTTTTAAAGGCAATGACACCCCCCTCCCAAAAAGGTGGATGTGCATTGCTTTCAAAAGTCAGTGACCTCCCATTCTGATAAATAGCTCTGATCCGATGCTTCTGGAAATGCTTTTGACCCCACCATGCTCCCCATTAAAGGATTTGCTGTGCCATTTTTGTCTCCTTTGAGGGTAGTCTCTAAGGGCTGACCTACTGTGCCTTTAATGCCATGTGAGACCTAGGCATATGCAGGCACACATGAGTTACCTAGTTTCTGCAATCATGTTGTCTCCAAAAACATAGACAAAGAAGTGAACATTAGATAAAGTCTGCATCTATCAGCACACATGCTTGGATGATGATGAGAATAATTATTTAAAGAGTTTTATACCACTTTTTAGGGGGGTGGGGGCACTGTGGTCTAAACCACAGAGCCTAGGGCTTGCCGATCAGAAGGTCGGCGGTTCAAATCCCCGCGACGGGGTGAGCTCCCATTGCTCGGTCCCTGCTCCTGCCAACCTAGCAGTTCGAAAGCACATCAAAGTGCAAGTAGATAAATAGGTACCGCTCTGGCGGGAAGGTAAACGGCATTTCCATGCACTGCTCTGGTTCACCAGAAGTGGCTTAGTCATGCTGGCCACATGACCAGGAAGCTGTACGCTGGCTCCCTTGGCCAGTAAAGAGGGATGAGCGTCGCAACCCCAGAGTCGTCCACAACTGGGGGGGCACTATTATACAGTGGTTCCGCTCCTTCCTCCTGGGCCGTGTTCAGAAAGTGGTGGGGGGGATGAGTGTTCAGACCCCTGGGGTCTCACTTGTGGGGTGCCTCAGGGTTCTGTCCTCTCCCCCATGCTTTTCAACATCTACATGCGGCCGCTGGGAGAGATCATCAGGAGGTTTGGGCTGGGTGTTCATCAGTATGCGGATGATACCCAGCTCTACCTCTCTTTTAAATCAGAACCAGTGAAGGCGGTGAAGGTCCTGTGTGAGTGTCTGGAGGCGGTTGGAGGATGGATGGCGGCTAACAGATTGAGGTTGAATCCTGACAAGACAGAAGTACTGTTTTTGGGGGACAGGAGGCGGGCAGGTGTGGAGGATTCCCTGGTCCTGAATGGGGTAACTGTGCCCCTGAAGGACCAGGTGCGCAGCCTGGGAGTCATTTTGGACTCACAGCTGTCCATGGAGGCACAGGTCAAATCTGTGTCCAGGGCAGCTGTTTACCAGCTCCATCTGGTACGTAGGCTGAGACCCTATCTGCCTGCGGACTGTCTCGCCAGAGTGGTGCATGCTCTGGTTATCTCCCGCTTGGACTACTGCAATGCACTCTACGTGGGGCTACCTTTGAAGGTGACTCGGAAACTACAACTAATCCAGAATGCGGCAGCTAGACTGGTGACTGGGAGCGGCCGCCGAGACCATATAACACCGGTCTTGAAAGACCTGCATTGGCTCCCAGTACGTTTCCGAGCACAATTCAAAGTGTTGGTGCTGACCTTTAAAGCCCTAAACGGCCTCAGTCCAGTATACCTGAAGGAGCGTCTCCACCCCCATCATTCTGCCCGGACGCTGAGGCCCAACGCCGAGGGCCTTCTGGCGGTTCCCTCATTGCGAGAAGCAAAGCTACAGGGAACCAGGCAGAGGGCCTTCTCGGTAGTGGCGCCCGCCCTGTGGAACGCCCTTCCAGCAGATGTCAAAGCGATAAACAACTACCTGACATTCAGGAGACATCTTAAGGCAGCCCTGTTCAGGAAAGTTTTTAACGTGTGATATTTTATTGTATTTTTGGTTTTTATGGAAGCCGCCCAGAGTGGCTGGGGAGGCCCAGCCAGATGGGCGGGGTATAAATAATAAATTATTATTATTATTATTATTATTATTATTATTATTATTATTATTATTATTAACTGGACCGAATGGTCAGGGGTCCCTTTACCTTTACCTTGATACCACTTTTTACAAAATATGTCAAAGCAGTGTACAGCAATGCAAAATAATGAAAGTTCCCAAAATTGCATATTTATTATGCATGATTCAGTAGACCAAGGATAAATAACAAAAAGCGATTGGTGGAGTCCAGAAATGCCTTGGCAAACAATAATGTCTCCGACTACTGGCAGAAACACATTGCAGAAGGTGCCCAGTGACTCTCTAAGCGGAGACTGTTCCATCATATAGGTGCCACCACAGAGAACATCCTTTTCCACATCAATTCATTGGTGCATTGTCCTCCAGCACTGTCCTCCAAGCACAGTGGCAGATACACATAATCTTGAACACACACTTTAACAATGGAAATTATGCACACACATGAAAATGGCACAGCGTGATTAATAGGGAGTGGGGTTGCCCTCCTTGCCCCACTCTGAGCATTGGGCAGGTTGCTAGACTTTTGGCATCCATCTGTCTTGAGAGACAGCCGAATACGCCTCAAACCACTGTGCTAGCAGCACCAAAGTGACCTCCCTTGGGCCCAAGCCTGGGCAGTGGATTATGGAGGTCCAATCCATTAGTGTGGGCCATCTGCAATGACAAAGCCAACACATGAGCAGCTGCAACTGGTACAGTTCAAAAACTGGCAGCATCTCTTCTAGAAATTGTCAGCATCTGAACTGACACTTAGTTCTGTGCTATGTTTGAGCAGAGACTCAACTGCTCACATAATTAAAAATCAGGGTGATTGGAATCATTTATGAACCGTTTATATGCCTCACATATGCAATTGACCTAATTGCACATCATTCCCCATTTGAAATCACAATATTCCTAAGCACTCTAATGCAGAACGGAATCACTGTTATGCATGGCATATTCAGTTGCTCTATTTCACAACAGCTTGTACTGTTAAGCCTCTTGCTTTTATTTTTCACAAATGCAATGAAAATGTTTGCTATCCATGCACTTATTCACACCAGCAAGTTTTCAGGCTTCATACAGGGAATGGAGGAATCAACGATCTTTGTGGCATCCCTATTCATATCTTAGCTAGGCAATATACCAGGTTGCCATTGTCAGCAACAATGTTTGCAACCGCCTATCGCTTGAATCACCTAGTTGGCATGGTTACTTCCTACAGCAACACTGGTTGCCTCAATATTGTCTAAAACACTTGCTATTGTTAAAAGTTTGCAGGGGGGGGGGGTAGAGACCTCACTAAACCCAAGAAATCAATAAATGTCAGAATCTAGCTAATATTTGGGATATTGAAGAGAAAGGATACAGGCCACAGTAGTTCTCCTGAACTGCGCTAAAGGAAATTACTGGGTTTAGACTATGCAAACTAGCCTGGCCAGGCTGGTTAAATATATGTCATTATGAAACAATGCCCGGGCATCTATCTATACATCAAGGAAGGTGCTCAGGTCTGTGCAAAACAGAGGGCGCCAAGGTAAGGGGTGTGTGGAAGGTGCCAGGAAAAGTTCACAGGAGGCTTGGGGTTTGGAGGCTAAAGGTGTGCTGGGAAAGAGAAGGAGGACAAAGCAAAACCATCTTGGTGCTGGCTGGAGGAAGCTGCACTAAAAGACTAGGAGCCATGCCTGACTGCTACTTTGGACCCAACCTTGCTGAAGCCGTGAGAGGGGCAAAAAGAGACACTCTTGGGGTATAATGTTCTGCACCTCATCTACTTCAGACTTCCAGGTGTAAATATGTGCTCATAAACCATATTTCTTAAAGACACTAGCCTCTGCTGAGCCTCAATCTTCCCAAAGGAAACTCAATCCAGTATACCGTAAGCACCTGGAACCTCATGTAGCTGCTTGGCAGAGATTGGCAGAGAATGTAAAAACATAAAAAGAGCCTGCTTGATGATGCCAGTGGCATTCTGCTCTCACAATGGCCAGCTACTGTTTGGTTTGGGAAAACCAAAGTAGGAACTAAGTGCAAAAGTGCTCTCCCCACTTGTGCGAGTTAAACCAGACCTACTGCTGATGCCAACCATCAAGGCAGAGCATAGCCATCATAGCTAGTGGCCATTGATAGCCTTATCCTCAATGCCCGTTGTATGGATGGACAGGTGTGCATGTTTGTGCATGCAGAAACATCTGAGTTTTGCATGGGTGGAATATAATCAATTGGACAATGAGCTGCATTCATTGCTCTGCCTAATTTTTTTGCCTGTGGTCTGAGAGTGACTTCACATTATGGGAACATTAAGGGGTGGGATTCATGCGGATATCCTTGACTCTTCACACATTCCCAACCTACACGTTTGCCAATGCCTGAAGAGGGAATCTTTCTTTTCATATCCCAACATCATGTACAACTTGGGTGGTTGGTAGATGTAAAGGGGGGATGTTTAACTTTAGCAGTGGAGTTCTGGGAGAATTTTGCTACACAGCCTATGACTATTTCCTGACCAGGCTGAGGGAAGCTGGACAGCCCTAGGAACGGCCAATGAAGTAAAATAAGAGCAGGGAGCAAAAAGAAATGTTGGATCCTTTAAGTTATGTTTAGTCTGCCTGATAAAAATTCAGAATTATCAGTCCATTTCAAATCCAGGCTTTATTAATCACGACTGATTTATTCATGAGCGAGGAATATATAATAATTAGGAATAATTATCATTTATCTTATATGTGTTGCCTAACTTGGTAAAATGCACACAGCATTTTTCTACTAAATACTATGTGTAAGATTTCTGATTTAAATCTTTTCCACTGTAGCAGAAATACCATACAATACCCCAGCGCAAGCTTCAGCTTATTGCCTACTGGGGACTTTTTGCTTTTGATATCTTTTTTTTCTCTCCCTCTCCTTTCATTTCCTCCCTCATCTTTCTTTTCAATTTCTTTTTTAAGCATGGCTTGTCAGATAAACCTAGCACAACTTTCAAGAAACTTTTTGCCTTTCATCTTCCTCCTCCCTCCATCTCTAATTCTCAGTCCATTGTGTGCTCAGGAAACCTACTTTAAATTTAACCTTGCTCTCACAGATCTCATTCCAATCAGACAACAACTGCTGAAACCACTGTGTTTACCACCCTAGTACAGCCCTGAAATATAATTTGAGCATCACATATAAATATAATAATTTGCTATGTTATCTTTGTTGAAACCGCAAATGTTGGCCTTTTGGGATATGGAGTGCTTTTGCCGCATAGCTAATCCAGCAAAATCTAACCTATAGCAAAGTAAATGTAAAGCTATACAGCAGAAGCTTTCCTGTTCACACATACCTGGAGTAGTCATGTGATAAGAATAACAAGAACCAGTCTATATTCAAGCTTTCCAGTCTAGTCAAGTCCTTTTAATCACTGGCTGTTTGAAAGTTTACCATATCTTGTGGATCTTCAGTTTCCATTTCACAATGAGGTTAGGGGCACCGCAGCATAAATATATGCAAGGTGCAAGGACACCTGAGAGCCACATCGATCCTGTACACTAATACCCAGCATGTTTACATGGGAAACACGAGAGAACTCTATGTTGTGCACAGGTGCTGTGATGGAAGTGGAGGGTATGAGTAGCACCACACCCATTAGGGTCTTTGCTCCCCAAGACTGCTTCCTCCTCTTCCAGTTATGGTCCAAAGCAGCCTCTCCCAATCTGGTTCCCTCCAGATCTTTTTGGACTACAGCTCCCATCATTCCTGACCAATGTGCCATGCTGGCTGGGTCTTTGAGAGTTTGAGTCCAACAACATTTGGAGGGAACCAAGTTGGAAAACGCTGGTTTAGAGCAAACTTGGCAGTTCTCTGAAACAAATTAAGCGTTCTTGATCAGTAATAGTGGCAAACATCCCTGAAACATAAAGGTAAAGGGACCCCTGACCATTAGGTCCAGTCATGGCCGACTCTGGGGTTGCGGCGCTCATCACGCTTTATTGGCTGAGGGAGCCGGCGTACAGCTATGTGGCCAACATGACTAAGCTGCTTCTGTGTCATGTGGCCAGCATGACTAAGCTGCTTCTGGTGAACCAGAGCAGCGCACGGAGACGCCGTTTACCTTCCCACCAGAGCGGTACCTATTTATCTACTTGCACTTTGATGTACTTTCGAACTGCTAGGTTGGCAGGAGCAGGGACCGAGCAACGGAAGCTCACCCCGTCGCAGGGATTTGAACCGCCAACCTTCTGATCGGCAAGTCCTAGGCTCTGTGGTTTAACCCACAACGCCACCCGCGTCCCTGAAACATGGCAGACCCCTAATTACTGATCTTCCTTATTGTATGCAGCCACTGCATGTGAGAATGCAGGGTGTGTTCTAAGCCATCCTGTTAGCTCAGATGAGACAACAGTGAGGTCCTAGATGCAGCATGATGCAGAATCCTTGGCAATACATTGCAATTCTCTGGAAAATGTGTTGGGGCTCCTAACAAACAAGATGATATGGAAATGATTCAATGGTAGAAGGTCTGAAAGCCACTTCTTGGCAGGACAGAGCACAAAATACCCTGGCATTGCAAATCAAGAGCTTAGATAGAATCTCTTCAGCTGCACAGACCCTGGTATGCAGCTGCACCAATTCCAGGATCTTTGACAAGTTACTTCCTCAAAAATATTAAAGGAACTCATGCATGGAGAAGGATGGAAAAAGGAGAAAACATCTGCTCAACTCGAACAGCAATGCAAAGCAATGAACTGCCCTCACTGATATCTCAGACATACTGATACACAAGACCATTTAAGATATGTACGCATTTACCCCAACTATCCACAGGAACATATTCTTATGAAGAATGTTATATTTGTAACCTGGGCAATCTACAGTTCTGACTGCACCTACTCAGAAGACTTTCTTGTGATAGTCACAGCTGGAAAAGATGCTGTCACAATTGCAGAAATCACCACCAGAAAGCTATGGCTGCACTGATTAATTGCCCAGGTCACACATGACATTCCCTATGCGAAAAGCATCCCCCAAGGACACCCAGGGCATGTTATGTGAAGATTTTGTTCGTTTGTTTTGGTTTATATGAATTGGCCCATCTTCAGCTAGTTATTACTTCAGACAAGATAAACAAGATGGATTCAACTTCTCTAATTTTCATCCTGACAAAACTGCAGAACATTACTACAATGATGGGGTTTCTCTCCTGATATCCATCATCTAAAAGGCACAGCCTGCAGCTATATTTGTCTACCAGGCTCAGATGCTATTTTGGTCCTTCTGTGACATTTAAATAGAAGTGCAATCATTGCCAACCACGTGGCCAGGTTCACTAGCTCTCATAAGCGTCCATCTCTTTGCTTTTTATTAAGAGCAATGCCATAATCATGTCAGTGCCTGAGAATTTAGATAGTTCCAGACTTTGTTCACACATATGTGCAGACCACTTATTTTCTCGATGGCAGCTACATGTGCAAATTGTCTCCATTGAGAAGCATTGTATTTCAAATGCTATGTTATGGAAGATCTATCCATGGTGTTAGATCTGTCCATCCACACATGCATATTATCACTTGAAATTGCAGTGGGGACTTGAATGTTGGTCTCCCAGAACCTAATCCATGGGTAGACAAACTAAGGCCTGGGGGCCAGATCCAGCACAATCACCTTCTAAATCCAGCCCACGGACAGTCTGGAAATCAGCATGTTTTTACATGAGTAGAATGTGTCCTTTTATTTAAAATGCATCTCTGGGTTATTTGTGGGGCATAGGAATTCATTCATTCCCCCCCCCCCAATATAGTCTGGCCCCCCACAAGGTCTGAGGGACAGTGGACAGGCCGCCTGCTGAAAAAGTTTGCTGACCCTTGCCCTAATCCAACACTCTTACCACTACACAACATCCATGGGTTTGCAAGGTTACTTCATAACCATCCAGAGAAGTGTAGCCACTCAGCAATGAAAGGAGTAAGAAAAAGTTGGTTAATTTACATCACCATCTCCTGTCTTTTCACACACCACTTTCCAAGTTGGCACTAGAAGGTCATTTAAGAAATTTGGGTTAATACTGTAAATATACATCTGAATCACTCCATTCTAGCTGTTCTAGAAGAGTAATTGCACACTCTGTTATGGCTGTAATTAAATTAATAGATTATCTTTCAGCTAATGCTGACATTGGATTGGCTTGCTACTGTAAGACAACTTATCAGCATCACAAAAAGAGCAATGATGTGGAATGATGAACAAAGAATGGCACTATAGAGAACCAGGTCTGCTTATTCCATTTTTTAAACAAATTATACATATGTTCCGTAGTCATGTAGTGCATAATATCATGGAAATAAATTTAACTGAGAACGGACTGAAACCTATTGTTTCTGCTCCAAATAAAATGCAACAGGTTCTCCCTTCAACAGCCATTAGCTCTCAAATAACTATTAACATGACAAATCTCTCTTCAGCATGTTGCTATTTCCAGTATCACTTAGGAATATGTGGAAGATAAGGGAGAATAGCAACCGAAGGATTGTCTACAAGCCATTACTGAAACCAAGGAAATGTCAGGGGGCCACATGAGGGCCATGGTGTAACCTGAAGGATTACCAGGCTCACAGGTTGGAAGCTGGCGATCAAGAAGACAAAGTGCTTTGGAAGCTAGTGTTGTTTCAGAACTGGAGAGAATGTAATGTCAAATTTCCACCTAGCCAGTCACAATCTCTCAGCTTAGCCTCCATCACTTGACAGTCCTGAGGGCAAAATGGAGGGAGACAAACCACACGTGCTACCTTGGAAGAAATGTGAGGTGTAAACACAACTAATAAATGGGCAGTTTTCTAGTATTTGTGCCAGGCCTTGCCAATCCAAAGACTTCTATTTAATTTATGCCCCACTGTTCCTCCAAGCAGTTTTTAAGTGCATGTATCGTTCTCATCCCTGTTTCATTCTCACAGCAACCTTGTGAGGTAGGTTAGGCTGAGAGTGAGTGATTAGCCCAAGGTCACTCAGTGATCTTCATGGCTGAATGGTGATTCGAACCATGGTCTCCCAGGTCCGAGACTGACATTCTAACCACTATACCACACCAGCTCTCAATGTTGAGTGCCTTTATTACCTTCAGTACTGAACAAGCACTCAGATGACTTGTTTTACGCTGTCCATGGTAGCTCACTAGGCTAGGTTCCAGCTTCAGACTCTGAGGCCAGGACCCTCAATGGGCAATGTTACGTATTTAAAATAGAGGTAACTGGTGAGGATTTATTGATACACTAAACTCTGAGCACCTTCAAGAAGAGTAATGTGAGTCCAGTTACCTGCAGTGCACAATACATTCTTGCTGCTTGAAGCAAAGTCCAAATACCCACCTCCCATTCTAAGGACAACACTTTAAGAAGTCTTGCAGCACCATCTAGACATAAATTCCTGCCTTCATCTATCCCACACCACATGATGCTCCCTGAAGCTGGTCACATCAACTTGTTACATGGCAGGTTCAGCCCTGCAAATTACTGGCTTCCAGCAAAGGTATCAGTCATTCACTTAAATGGGTCTTTATGCTGTAAATTGTGCATTGACTGTCTCCCTTTGCAGGGAAAACCTCTTGTAACAAGACTTAAAGGTACAAAGCATGTGCAAGGAAATGGGTAGTAATGTACTTGATCCCTCAAACCAAGTGGGCTAGCAAATCCAAATTACATAAATAGAACAGAGGATGATTAGAGTCGACCACAAATTGCTTTTTCTGGGACCCAAAGAGACATGTTACCTATTAGCCAGGGCATCTTGGGATCAAGAAATGTGTACTGCATGTAAATAGTAATGTAGCCAAAGATCAGAATTGTAAGGCTTGGAAAGTAAGTTGTCCTAGTTTGGCTGTGAGTCAGTCAACCAGCTACAAATCTAGTTACAAACAAACAAACAAACAAACAAACAAACAAACAAACAATCCACTTAACAGTGACCTCATCCAGACCATGTTTTACCAGCTTCTCCATCAGAATATCATTGGGGACTTTGTCCACCAAGAAAGAAATTATATTCATCTAGTACGACTTCTGTTGGAGAAGGCCATCCTAGTTTTCCTGGGATTTTAGTAGTAATGCACAGCATTGAAATGTTATGCTAGTACAGTAATGTGCTAGTATTTTAGTAATAACTCTGCAATCCTTTACACAATTGTGAGCAAATCTCATTGATCTCAATGGGACCTTGCTCGGAGTAAAGGTGCACAGGACGAGTGCTGTAAATCTTACAGGCAAACAACGCTAATGAGAAGTTTAGAGGCAGATAATGCAACCCACAATGTACCACCACTGTGTATCCTCCATTTGTTGGAATGGGGCTTGTAGAAGATTCACACACAATCTCCCTTTCAGTTGAGTGGAGGTCATGCCATTGCAGCACTTGCTGATCTGAAGAAAAAAATGTTTATCCTGGAAAACGCATTCATCTTTTTTCACCCATATGGAAACACACACACACACACTTCTCATTGGAGGACTTAGAGGTCAAATCAACGGACACTCACATATCACTAAATATACTAGAACATGAGACCCGCTATGAGCCATACATAAATTGTGCACTTGGGTGGAAATGCCAGCTAATCCCTGCTTAATTAAAGCAGTGTTCTCAACTCCTGTTGTGTTTAGGGAGTGAAGAGTATAGGACAAGCAATGTACGAAGAAAATAGCAGGCAGCGTGGCTAATCTCAAAGACTTCAGAGCTTTTGAGCTGCATAAATCAGAGCGACTTTTTGAATAGCCTCATAAAACACAATATCATTGCCATTCCGCTCACGGCTTTTGAGTTCTTCCTACAGCATACAGATCATTAGGAAACTTCTAAGCAATCAAGTAATGTGAGTCTGATGAAATTATTCAATCAATGCATAGGCTCAAGGAAGCAGCATAATGCAGAACTGCATAGTTTCAGAATGTCAGAAATGAGAGAGTGAACCCCTTCTTCCTCAGTGTGCATGCTTCAAACAAAAAAACACAAAAAACCCAAAAACCTCCAGTGGAGGTGATTGTTTTTAGCATTTTTATAAGCATGCTTAATGTAGTCCTCCTGAACTGCCTGCTCCCCTCTGTAATGTTCAAGTCAGCAGAAACACAACTATACAAACCCTCTCAATGCTCAGAAACACAGAGCCTGCAACATGGATTCCCTTCAATATAACCAGAATAATTATATTAATTAGAGGAGTATGGTTTGCGAGGGGTGGGGAGATAGCATCTATATTCTGTTACTACCAAAGCTAACTCTTAGCTTCCATTCTGGTGGCTGGCAAAAAGATGAGTTTGTTATCATAGATACCTATTCTAAACAGGTAACCTACATGATAACTGTATAAATACAAATACATAGTTGGGTAAATGAATGAGAAATACATGCAAGTTACATTTATATTGGAGAATTCCCAGTTACTTTCACCCTCTCTCTCTCTCTCTCTCTCTCTCTCTCTCTCTCACACACACACACACACACACACTTTTCTCTGTATGGTACACTGAATTATTATTTTTTTGCACACTTTAGAAGTGTGATTACATTGAGGAATCATCAGTCTTTTCCTCGTTGAATTCAGAACATCTGTTATACCTGCTGCTTCAATATTTTTCCCCCAAGGGAATATTTAACTTTCATTTCCCTCATTGTCTTTGCAAACCCTCATTTGGAAACACTGTGATTCTAACATTGATTTTCACCCTCTCTGTAAACCCTCTCCCGAAATTTAAAATGAACAAAAAGAGTTCCTCTTTCTTGCTTCTTCTGTAAGATAGGAGTTTGTGCAAGGGGTGGGGGTCATAATACACGAGAGTCATAGCACACAAGATTTTCAGACCTGGAAACTAGCGATGAATTCTATACTTTTGGAAGAATTGCTGCATTTAGCTGCTGACCCAATTTAACATGAAATTGTTGTTTGTTTCCTGGCTACTTATTTTCCATACCCTGCAGGAAATTGAAGGGAGGGGGTGGAGAGAAAGATTGAGAGCTCTGGATGACAATTATCAATTTGCCAGCTTCATGGCAACATAAAGCCATCCATAAAAAAAGCTAATCCCCTTGTCAAATGTACTAATTGTCTTTCCAAGTGAAATTAATTGTCTGAGAAGCCACTTTGGATTCCCCCCTCCCCTTTCTAAGCAAATGTACTTTTGTTGCTGCTTGTAACCACCAATGGCACTTACAAGAAAGCCAGAGAGAGAAGGGGGGGGGGAATAAAAATAAATTACACAGTGCTGTATTTGCCAGCGATAAATAATTAAAGTGGGCATCCAGCAAACATAAATAGCAATTAATGTGAAGAGAGGCGGGGAGAAGGGGCTGTTTGATGCAAAACCACAGTGCAACAGTGCATGGAACTGTTTGCTCAAAGAAGAAAGAAACGGGTCTTTGCTCTGGGAGTCTCTCCCCCCAGCACACCTCCCAACCCAACTATTCACTGGTGAAAATAATTGTTCTGGAACACAAGAACGGCTCCAAAACCTTTCACCATAGGCAGAGAAGGCTGCAACTTCACCTGGTTGTAACAAAGCCCAAACCCTTGTCCCCCAAGCCACCATTTCAAGTAAATTATTTACTTTTTTCTCTTTTTAAACGCAATGAACAAACCATTCTCTGCCTCTTTTCTAAAGGATGTCTGACGCTGCTAACCTTCAATCCCTCCTTTCAGAGACTCAAGCAAGGACTCCTACAGAGGTCTCTTGCCTTAGAAACTCTAAGCGAACTTACACTCCAGAATCTGCCCAAATCCTATAGGGCGAGGTCTCTCTCTCTCTCTCTCTCTCTCTCTCTCTCTCTCACACACACACACACACAAAAGCAGGGATTTCTCAACCTTGATCCTCTTCCCTCAAACATCGCATTACAATCAAGGGCTGGCAGACATGTTTACAAACGAGCATCTCTCAAACGACGAAGCCCCGGTAGACACCAAGTTGTGTGGTTTTTATTTATTTATTGGGGGTGGGGTACTGCTTGGCATTAGCCCCAGAACAGCAGGGAACGATCTCTATTTGTACCTTTCTAGCACAGGATGTGCACATTTTGGAGCGCGGGGGAGAGAGGGAGGAGTGTGAGCGAAGAGAGACAAGACTTTCGACTCTGCTGGTACCTGAAAGGAGCGCGCCTGCTCTCTGTCCCCCTGCTCCGCATCCAGCCAGCAGGGGGACTCTGAGGCTTCCCCCACCCCCAGTACGTTTGGATCGCTTATCTTCTTGCGAGCCAAAGCAGCCCGCTCGTTCCATGCTCTCTCTGCCTGCGTGCGCTGCTTACAAAGCAGTCCAGCAAACGCGCGCGCGCGCACAGAGAGACTCCTTCCTCCTCTCCAACACATTTTAATTTTATTTTTTTCCTAAGCAAAACACCCCCCACGGATGCATTTTAAAAATTTTAAGCAGGGGAATGGGGATAGAGAGTTGGAGGATGCTCTCGGTTTGATGGTGATGGGGGAAAGCCCTAGCCAGATGATTTTTCTCTTTTTCTTTTTTTGCAAGGATTCTGAACCAGCGAGGGATGGAGTTATTTCCTGTGCCTCCCTCTCTCTCTCCCCCCACCCCCTCCAGTGGTTGGCAAATGTGAGCTTCAGGCTTGCTCTCCCGGACCCTGCAGAAAGAGCTCTGTGAATCAGAAGCACCGCGATGCCCCTCATCCTCCTCGCGCGCTCGAGTCCCCGTGTGGCCATCAACGCGGCTGCCAATAGGTGGGGCCCAAAAGCAGCTTCGGGGGAGCGCGGGTAAAGGGAAAAGCCGCGGCTCCTTTAACCCGTGCCGTGCTTCATCTCTTCGCTGGAGAAGAGGCACGCGAAGCGGGGCTGGCTCTCCCGCTGCCTTTTTCCTCCCCCCCCCCTCCTAAAAGGGAAGAGGGGACACCACCATCCATCCAGCACTGGAGAGGGTGGCCATGGGGCGCGCACGGGAGGCCCTGTCAACGTATAAACCTTTACAGAGCCCACGATCCTCCCGCGTCGCGGGCTTCCTGGCTGGGGGGGGGGGGGGAGAGAGAGAGAGACACTGGACGCTATTCCTGCCTCCCGCCCGTTTGGAGGGAGGTTGAGCCCCACGGCGCTCAGTCCCCTCCCCTTTCGCGAAGATCTGCTTGGCCAAATGGAAGAGCGCACGTTGCCAAACCACCTGTTCCTCCGTACGGGGGGGGGAGGGGAAGGGGGCGGACGTACGTTGTGTTGCAACGTGGGGCCAGTGTGCGTGTGTGCGCGGTGCAGGTTTGCAAGCTTTATAATACATATTGGGGGGGGGGGCGTTTCAGGCTTTCCCCGCTAGCAGCGGCGGGAAGCCTGGGGCGAGGGATTTCTGCTCGAGAGAACGAGCTAGCTGCACACACACACACACTATGCAAAAAGCAAACTCTGGTTGTTTACCTTCATTTGTAGAGGGGACTGGAAAATAACCCCCCCCCCCCGCAAACTCCCCAACACAGATATTCGCGCTCGAATCTAGAAAACCCATGCAGCAAACGAAACGTAGCCGATTATGGGGGCGGTTATAATTTCGTTCAGTAAGAGGAAGCGGGGGAGAGAGAGAAATACTGCCCGGGGCAGCTGGAGGCGGGAGGAAGCTGGCGAGGAAAGCGGGGAAAGGCTGCGAAGTAAGCCCGCTGCAGTCGCAGCTCCGGCGCGCCTTACCGATGTGGATGATCGAATCTGCCAGCGCCGCTTCCCAGGTTCCGGTCCAGCACACGGACACGAGCAAAGCGAGGGGGAAAACTTCCATCTCCTGCGCTTCGGGCAAGCGGGGAGGAGTGGTTGGTTCGGGAAACGGGGGGTAGTAGTAAGGAGGGGGGGCAGGAGGCTAGCGATCACACCAGCGACAAGGACGAAGGAAGCCCAAGAAAAGAGAGACGAGAGTTTGAGGAGCCTATAAATCCCGGTTGGATCCTCCAAGGAAAAAAAAAATTAAGGAGGAAAGGAAAAAGCTGCAAGAGGGAGCCGATCCCAGGCTGGTTGGGGAGCCTCTCGCAACGAGCCCCGCGTCACTTCGGGGGGCGGCCGGGCATCACCAGAGTTGTGGGGAGTTGCTGCAGCAAATCCATCCAGCACATCACCGCCGCCGCCAGAGATGTCAATCGGGAAGCAGTTCGGCGTGTCCCTGTGTCGATCACACCATCCTCAGCCTTTTTATTGTTATGTTTCAACGGTATATCTTTTAAATATATAGGCTTGTTTTCCTCCGGAGCGATCCGCAAGGCCAGGTCCCCACCGCCACTCCAGTGGGGCAACTTGCAACCGGCAAACCGACGGACCCTTCCAGTGCCCCCCACAGCCAGCCAGCCGGTGCTCGAGAGAGAAGGAGGGAGGGGGAATAAAACAATTTTAAAATATATATAATAACTGCAGCTTTTCTTTCCAATCTCCCAGGCGAGGGACTAGATCCTTGCAAAGTGTGTGTGTGTGGCGAGGGAGAGCGCTCTTCGTCTCCAAGCTTCCCTCCAAAAAATAATAATGATGACGATGATTTTTTTTTAAAAAAACCAAAACCACCCAAAGTGAACTTCAAGGCAATGCAGCTGCGAATGCAGAACTAGATCTCGATCTTCTTCCTGCTCCACCAAAAGAAAGGGGGTGGGGAGGGGGAGAAGCAACTGATCGCTTTTTTTGCTTCCCCCCTGCAGCTGGTTGGTGCGGGGAGTGAAGAGAGCGACCGCTGCGAAAACGGCTCTCCAACGTGGTCACCCGAGATAGCAGTTCCGCGGAGAGCTGGATGCAGCCAGGAAGCCAAACAGCGGCAGCCCCGGGACTTGTGAAGATGGTCTTCTGCAGTAGAAGCAGCAGCAGCCGAGGAGGCGGTTAGGAGCTTGCTTGGTTGGTGGGATGCAGAGAGAGAGAGTCCCCTAGCTGTTGGCAGCTCCGCCGCTAGCTAGCACGTTGCTTAGAAATGGATCACCTAGGAGAGAGAGAGAGGAGAGTGCTATCAGCCAGAGAGGAGGAATAGAGGGGAAGAACCGAGAGGCAGGCTTCCTAACAACCACTTTCTCCCCCTATCTGGTGTATGAGGGAGAAGCAACGATAAAACAGCTTCAGCGCCGCCTGCTAAGCTGGTCTGTGGTAGGGGGCCGGTGAGAGGGATCTTCAATGGGTGTGAAAAGCATATTTCAGGTGGGGGGGGTCACTTCAGTCCGAAGGCGAGAGGGCACCGAAGTGGGGGGTTCTTTGGGTTGGGCTGAAGGAACCTGGGCATTTCTTTGGCCCTAGTTTAGAGCGCGTTGGCTTCCGCCTCTCGACACGTTTAACCTTGCAACTTCCACCGCAGAGCTCAAGTTGGGAGTCTTTGGAAAGTGAATCAGGGGCAGGGCTTCAAGATGCGGAGCCGGAGCGGGGTGGGAAGGAGGGGGAAGTATCCAGGACAGCTGATTCCGAAGGGAGGAGAATAAAAATAAGGCTCCAGCGTGCTATTAATATGCGCTTAATTATCGACGTTTTTGATGAGGTTTTGTTCACAATTGAAATCTCAAAGCTGGGAAATTACTCCAGGGAGGAAGGGGGTCGTGTGATTCTGGGAAAGGAGGAAAGCAGTGGTTTTTCCATCATAAATTGGTAGCCTGGCTGCTGTTTGTCTGACATGGAAGGGTATTAGTTAAGCTACTTTTCTAGTTTAGACTCCAAAGCAGGGAAGAGGGGGAGAAACACAATTCCCCCCATATGTCAGCAGTCCCTATGGGGACAGTGTCATTACATGGCTTAGTCACTAGGTGGCACAAGACTTAGTTGTAGCTGGGCGGAGTTTCTTGTTCTTCAAGAGAGGTAATAGAAGAGTGACTAGTGGGGTGCCACAGGGTTCTGTCTTGGGCACGGTCTTATTCAACATCTTTATCAACGACTTGGATGATGGACTCAAGGGCATCCTGATCAAATTTGCAGATGACACCAAACTGGGAGGGGTGGCTAACACCCCAGAGGACAGGATCACACTTCAAAACGACCTTGACAGATTAGAGAACTGGGCAAAAACAAACAAGATGAATTTTAACAGGGAGAAATGTAAAGTATTGCACTTGGGCAAAAAAAATGAGAGGCACAAATACAAGATGGGGGACACCTGGCTTGAGAGCAGTACATGTGAAAAGGATCTAGGAGTCTTGGTTGACCACAAACTTGACATGAGCCAACAGTGTGACGCAGCAGCTAAAAAAGCCAATGCAATTCTGGGCTGCATCAATAGGAGTATAGCATCTAGATCAAGGGAAGTAATAGTGCCACTGTATTCTGCTCTGGTCAGACCTCACCTGGAGTACTGTGTCCAGTTCTGGGCACCACAATTCAAGAAGGACATTGACAAACTGGAACGTGTCCAGAGGAGGGCAACCAAAATGGTCAAAGGCCTGGAAACGATGCCTTATGAGGAACGGCTAAGGGAGCTGGGCATGTTTAGCCTGGAGAAGAGGAGGTTAAGGGGCGATATGATAGCCATGTTCAAATATATAAAAGGATGTCACATAGAGGAGGGAGAAAGGTTGTTTTCTGCTGCTCCAGAGAAGCGGACACGGAGCAATGGATCCAAACTACAAGAAAGAAGATTCCACCTAAACATTAGGAAGAACTTCCTGACAGTAAGAGCTGTTTGACAGTGGAATTTGCTGCCAAGGAGTGTGGTGGAGTCTCCTTCTTTGGAGGTCTTTAAGCAGAGGCTTGACAACCATATGTCAGGAGTGCTCTGATGGTGTTTCCTGCTTGGCAGGGGGTTGGACTCGATGGCCCTTGTGGTCTCTTCCAACTCTATGATTCTATGATTCTATGATTCTAATAAAGCTCTTGTTTTTATTTCAGTTTGGTATACCCTATAAGTTTCAACAGCATGGTGTCAGAAGCCAATATCTAATGTACATATGTATCTGGGAGGGAAGGGCACAGATCTGTATAAAATGTGCAGGAACTAATTTATCATTCTGGATTCTGGACCTTAAGGAATCCTTCACACATAGACCTGTACATCTTGAAGGGAAGTGATGAGACCAAATCTTAGTAATCTTCAGTGGGGGGGTAAAGGTAAAGGGACCCCTGACCATTAGGTCCAGTCGTGGCCAACTCTGGGGTTGCGGTGCTCATTTCGCTTTATTGGCCAAGGGAGCCGGCATACATCTTCCAGGTCATGTGGTCAGCATGACTAAGCCGCTTCTGGCGAACCAGAGCAGTGCACAGAAACACTGTTTACCTTCCCGCCAGAGCGGTACCTGTTTATCTACTTGCACTTCGTGCTTTCGAACTGCTAGGTTGGCAGGAGCGGGGACCGAGCAACGGGAGCTCACCCCGTCGCAGGGATTCGAACCAGTGACCTTCTGATTGGGAAGCCCTAGGCTCTGTGATTTAACCCACAGTGCCCCCCACATCCCTCAGTGGGGGTTAGGAGATGGTTAAGATGAGGTGGCAAAAGTTAAACTTCACTTTTTAATGTGGGATGAGCTTTTCTGCAACAAGCAACCCTCCCCATTCTTCAACCTGTAAAATGCCACAATGGGAACAGTGCAGTGTGCTGAGGTCATCTGCCTTCTTAGAGGGGAGAAATATAGATTCATGATGTAGCATCACTCCTGTCGGTACATTGGGAGGACTAAAGAACACGAAGGACTGCTTATGGTGCACTCAGGGTTCCAACTCATGGGGGCAGCTTGTATGAGTTTGGCAAACTTCCCCTCTGTCCTCAACTGATGGACAGCCTGGAGGATGGGCTGGCAGCAGGGGAGGATCCAGTTTGTGTGGCCCAGCTATCTCCCTCCATGTTAATATAAGCATTCATTTGTCTGAACAACTGGACAGAGTTATGTAGGAAAACTTTTAATGCTGGAAGCCACCCTGGATCTCTGCATGCTTCGTCATTCCAAAGCCAGTGATGGCTGGTTCTCATTGAGACTGGAACGGCAGAAAGCAGGAGGCCCATGGTAGGTGGAACCAGAGCCAACGACAGTCAGCGCCAACTAGTTCTAGCTATGCCTCCATCCATTTCCCTGATGAGCTGCTGGGATAGCTTAGTGAGTAAAGCATGAGACTCTTAATCTCAGAGTCAGGGATTCGAACCCCACATTGGGCGAAAGATTACTCCTGCATTACAGGGGGTTAGACTAGGCAACCCTCATGGTCCCTTCCAGCCCCACAATTCTATGAGCCTATGAACCCTGAGGCTACTGAGGAAGAAGTGGACAGCCAGTACCACCCCTTGGTAAGCAGGTAGGAACTGGCTATGGTTGGTAGGGGCAGTGCCTTGTTCAAAGCAGAAATTCAGCACACAAAGCCTTGAACAGATTGGGTAAATAGCACATTTGCAAACAACGGCAGTGCAGTTCATTCCAGTGCCATGCAGGCACCTGTTTTTCCAGTGTCCTTTCCTTGATCTCTCCTTATTCAGAGACCTTTATGGTAGAATTATAGTTTTGGCAGGCACTTAGCTAAGACCACCAAATTTACTGCAGATGTGACCTGAATTTTCCAATGGAAAATGGTTACTTGTTTAAATCACAGTCTTACCTACCCTTTGCCCATACACACACACACACACACACACACACACACACACACACACACACTTTGAGTTGACCGCGGGGTTGGCTGGCACAGGAAGAGCATGTTTCTGAGACAAATCCTTAAAATCACCTCAAGTCAGATGGAAATAATGTTGGCAGAAGTTCTTTATTTTAATAATGAATCATTATTATGTATTTAAACATTTCAGATTAATAATTATTTGGTCCATTTTATCCTTTCTTCTACGCTGTGTGCCCTCAGACCATGCTTTGGAACACTACACCTAGCAAAACTAAAAGTAGCAATTATACATGATGTCCTATATTAAAAATACAAGCCATAGTGGAATGCTAGTCTCTCTCTCTGTGTGTGTGCTTACTTTACTTTTGTGGTGTCCAGGAGTGTTCGCCTTTCATTCTACAAACCATCTCACCAGCGGTCTGTGCTCTGCAACCATTGCAGGTGCTTGCACTTCTGTTAAAGCACAGAAGACACATCATAAGGTAGCTAGCTCTTCCCATGAGATTTTCTCAGACCAGGAAGTGCAGGCAGCTGGGGAGGCTGCACAGTTTTAGAGAAACATTTATACTGGAAACAAGGGTGAGGGGACCACCGCACTCTCAGCCAGCACACACCAAAATCTCACACCCACAGAAATGCTAAAGAATGTCTAAAAAGCCCGACCACCTCCTTCTTTTATATCTCACCCCACTCATCACCTATCCCCTCATAGCTCACCCCACCCTCTCCCATCACAGCTTGCCCCCAGCCTCTTCTGAAAGAGGGGAGAGATGCTTCAGAGAGCACTTTGACCAATTGCTCTCAGGCGCTTCCCCACCTTCATTTAACAACTTGCTTGGGCCACCTGCTTGCTCTACCTACCTGCCATTTTGTCATCATGCTGGAATTGGCATGGCCCCCAACTGGTAGCCATGTGAACTGCAGCATGAGAGCAGCCTTACCATTTTATGTATATAGGAGGAAAATCCACTGGGCAATAACTTTACTAAATATAAATACCCAAGAAACTTTTTTTGTCTGGAGTCATTATGACTTCTCCACAAAATAAAAGAGTTCACATAACATGCTAATTTGGTTCTTGGGGGAGTATGTAGGAGAAGTACTCTTTTAACTATGTACAATGCACAGCAGGTGGAGTACAAAATGTGATGAAACCCTTTTAGTCAACTCTGATAACTTTTTAATTCTCACTTTAATGCTAAGAGCTTTGATGCCTTATCTAAAAGCAAGCTGTGTCCTCTGGCTGGTTTAAAGTGCCAGATAAATCCATACTAGATTAGACATTACTAAAGGACGTCTTTCACAAAATTATCCGCTGGATGGAATTCCCCCTGTCATAGAAAATGCTCCATGTCTAAAAAGCAAACAGAGACAGCCAATAATGGTGAAGCTGTTAAAGCTCTGTGCAAGAACTGAATAGACCCAGGTTCAAATCTGCAAATAGGAGCTAGGTGACCTGAGCCAGTCGCTGTCCCTAACCCCAACAGGGTTGTTGTGGGGATAAAATAGGAGGAAAGAGAACCATGCATACTGCCTTATGCTCCCTAGAGAGAAAGGAAGGTATGCTAGGTAAAAAAAAGGTAAAGGACCCCTGGACGGTTACGTCCAGTCAAGGAGGTTGCAGCGCTCCTCTCGCTTTCAGGCCGAGTGAGCCAGTATTTGTCCGCAAACAGCTTTCCGGGTGATGTGGCTAGGGTGACTTAACTGCTTCTGGCACAAAGGAACACTGTGACAGAAACCAGAGTGCACAGAAATGCCATTTACCTTCCCACCACAGCAGTACCTGTTTATCTACTTGCACTGGCGTGCTTTCAAATTGCTAGGTTGGCAGGAACTGGGACAGAGCAACGGGAGCTCACTCCATCGCAGGGATTCGAACTGCTGACCTTCTGATTGGCAAGCCCAAGAGGCTCAGTGTAATGACATCATATCTTTTTCAAGCAGTGTGAAACCTTTCAAAATGATTTATTGTATATTTTTATATGTGGCTATATCCAGAACTCATATTGGTACTCACCTCAGACTTTCACTGATTTCAGTCATGTGTGATGGCCTGGGAATCTGATTCAGAGGCTGAACCGGAGGAGTCCCAGCCTGCACAGGAGTCCCCGCCTCCAGGCCGGCTGAGCTGGGGCAGGGGCTTGAATCTGAAGCGCCTGCACCTGTGCCAGATCCTCAGGAGCAGACACCAGATGAATCCACTCTGGCTCCGGAGGTGATTGAGGACCCATTGTCTACAGGTGCGCCTCTCCCAGCCCTGTCAGGGGAAGGTGAGCCTCCCCCTGGGTCCAGTAACCCTCCAGCCTCTCCTGAGCTGCAGAGGCTCAGGGCAGAGAGGCGGAGGGAACTGGGTTCTCTCAGGAGAAGTGCTCGCCTTAAGGCCAGGAGAGGCGGGTCTCCTGTGGGCCGGGACCGCCCCTGGACTCAGAGAAGATAAAGGCCAGTCAGCCCGGTCCCAGGTTGTGGGAGCAACATCGTTGGAAACCTGTTTCTGCCAGCACCCAGCCATGTTCTTCCAGAGTTCCCGACCTTGCCCGGCTCCTCGCTTTGGACCCCGCTTAGTCCTTGGTGGACAGTCTCCAGACCCTCGACCCAGGACCAGACTCTGACCACGCCTCACGGTAACCTCCCGTGCACATCCCGGACCAGCACATCATGCCTGTTTCACAAGGAATCCTGGGGAATGTATGTGTGTATGTATGTGTTGGGACATCTAACAGTGTTTCCTTAGCACTTTCACCAGTTTACCATTCTCATTATTCTTGTGGGATGTAATCCACTGAGAGTAGTCAAGTACAACATTCCTTGTTTTCCTAGAGTGGACATGCAAGAGAATGTTTGGTCCAGCCAGCTTAAACTTCCTGTTCCTCCTGGTCTGGAGCATCCTTCCTTGCATATGACTAGTGGGTGGGTGTGACCTTTCCAAACCTGGTAAAAGACCAAGGCATGCTGCCACTCTCCCTCTTTTTCATTTTCCTTTCATCCTGCAAACTTCCTGGAAGTTGCTGGCTGCCAGCCAAGCAGTCCCTCAGGTCATCTCCCTTATGGGGTAAACCTGTTTTTATACATTTGTAACTTTAAGCATAAAGCCTGCCTTCAGGGATCACACAGTGCTCTGCCTGATCATGAGTAAACTTTATTGCTTATGAATAAGACTGTGGTGTCTTTATTCTTTTTTGAGGGATTCAAGGGGTCTTACGAGGAAAATATTAGAACACATTTCAGTCTCGACAAGCCAGCTTGAATTGCATATTGTCTTAAGAAACTCACACGAGTTTGCAACTAGTTTTTTGCTGTGTAAACGGGAATACACTCTGCTAAGTAAAGGAACTTGCTAGCACAAGTTAGGAAGGATATTAATAAACAATATATCCTCTCCTGCCACAATGAACATTCCCACAATTATTTGGGGAAACACCATTACTCATATAAAATACCATTTTTGTCCAGAAGGTGAATATGCTTTAAGAACTCATTCACATATCTGCTTAATGTTCTCCCACTTTAGAGCTGCTTCACAAAGTAGAAGTTAGGAAACTTCAGGGCTGACTGTACCCTATGGGTAGACTACCAAATGGTGCATTTTAGGGGGGAAACAATGTACTATGGCAGACGAAATACGCAAGTCAAGCTTTTCAGTGAGCTTCTAGCATGGCTGACTCCCCATGGAAACTGGCATTGGATATGAGCATTTCAGGCACAATTCAAAGTGCAGGTGATTGCCTTTAAAGGCTTGAACAGCTTAGGACCTGGATACCTAGAGGACTGAACCTTCCCACTAGAAGCAATGCAAAAAGGATTTTCTTTAGAGACCATTCCTTGAGTCTCTTTGCTCTCTGGAATTAGGTGGGTGGTGCTTGGAAAGAGGGATTACTTAGCAGGTATATGTTGCACACAACCAGCTTCATCTCTGATGTCTATCCAGTGCCAGGCACCTACATTTGCCCAGGACTATCACTATGTCATTCTAGTTCATCAGTAACAAATGTAGCATCCTCCAGATGTTGGCAGAGGATGATTTGAGTTCTAGTTTAACAACATCTAGAGGGCACCACATAGTTCAATCTGACCCAAACTGTTCCAGTCTTTGGCAGCAGCTAAAACAGACCACTGTGAGTGCAGCAGCAGTGGGAAGGCAATACACAACATGCTTTTCCTTTGCAAAACATTATTTGTGGGGTGGAGGACTAGGGGCAGGATTGCTCTTTTGACAGCATCCCATCTAAGCTTCACCTGCAAGCAGAATAGTATTTATAAAAAAAACTCATACATTACCGTAAGCAAGTGAAAGAGTTGCTTATTTCAGCTCCATAAATCAGAGCCTGGGAGCTGCCAGTAATGTGGTTTTGCCACTTTTTGTGCTGTCTGTGTTGATAAACTCAGCACAAAGCATTGAGGAAGCCGTGAACTGCAACCTGTACCTTAGATGCAGCCTGCTTCCCCTCCAATAATAGCAACAATGCCCTGCTCTTTGGAACAAGCCATTCTGTGATCTCCTTCAGCTTAGCAAATCAAAAGGATTTAGATGTGAGGGTAGTTTCTTTCTAGCAATGCCAACCTTTAGTCCTATCTAGGTTCCATCTTATGAAATTGAACCATGGCCCATTGCAGGGATGTCCTCTCATGGAAGACAGCAGCGACTCCATGCAGGCTCAAGAGCTTGCCCCAAAGGAGCAGCAGCTAGCCAAGGGAGCCACCTCACTTCTGTATTTTGTGTGGCACAATGCTTGCTTTGTTTGATCTGAGGAGCTTTGGTTTCTGTAGTTACTGAGGAATTGAACATAGCAATAAAACTCTCATTTATAACCTTCTGTCGGCTCCCGTGTTAGGAGGCAATTAGCACACTGGAACATAACTGTGTAATGTGGAACTTTTAGTGTAAACATTAACATTTCCATAAATGAGGGTTAATTTAAACATATGTTATTGTTCCAGTAGGATGAGGAGTTTTCTGTTGTGGAAGTGCTTGTAATTGAAGAACTGTATGGAGGAGGATGAGGCGCAAATCGACTGTATATATTACACTGGAGATGAAGAATAGAAATAGGCTGTTTCCACTGTACTCTGCTTAAGAAGTGGCAAGCACCTGGAGCGATCAGTTGTCCTGGAGGCACAGAGGTCTTCAATACATTTCTAAGTCAGACTAGGGGAGTGTGACGGGCATGGGATTGTTTTTTGTGGGGTGGAGGCAGACATAATATAAAATGGGAATTTACTGCGGCTTCCTCCTAGCTTTGCAACTGGAGTGGGGTGAGCACAGGCATATGTATCAGCATGTCTCCACTATCAACAGTGGTATTTCTCTGAATACCAGTTGCTGTGAATGTGGGGAGTGTGCTGTTGCACCCAGTTCCTGCTTATGGTCTTCCCCTAGGAAGCTGGTTGAGAACAGGATGCTGGACAAGATCTGGTCTGACCCAGCAGGGCTCGCCTTATGCTCTTCTGGAATCCTTGCTCCACCCTCTTGCCAACCCACTATTTGTGCTTCCTCCAGCTGGAGAAATGCCCTGCAGCCACATGTCGAGTATCAAAGGAGGTTTACTTCTTCCTCCTTGATAGAAAAATCTTTACTATTTATCCCTTCCATTGTTTTATATAATTGATGAATATTAGAAGGATGCATGAAATGAAATTGCTTGGCTCTGGTATAAAAGTTTAAGGGATTAGGAAAGAATATAACGGTTAAGAGAAGTTATTAAAAATAAGATTTAGGTTAAGGTTTTTTATAAGACAATGAGGAGAATAGAGTAAGGTAATGTAATGAAAGATTAGAATAGGGTAAAAACTTGATGGTAAGGATTTGCTGAACTAACAAATTGAACTGGAATACAAAAAAGGGAGGGATGAGGAGGTCTGGGGAAATAAGTGTATGAAGATATGTTATGAAAATTAATGTGTTTTTAACTGTTTTTATTTTCTATGTTTTTTTCTTTATTTTTTCATTTGTCTTGTTATAATTTGGAAACTTTAATAAAATATCTTTTAAAAAAAAATTTATCCCTTCCATTGAAACCTTGTACTGTAGTTAGTTGCCTCTGATCAAAGGAGGGTTGCTTCTTCGCTACCTTGAAACCTGATGCTTTCCTCTTTCTCCATTCCTATGAAGATCAGAATGAAGTGTTGAGAACAGGCCTGCTATGCCCCACACACCCCACTACTGAGGAGAGGAAGCAGACAATCATCTCACTTGGTGCAGGACTCCCAAAGAAGGGACACAGTCTCCTCCCATTTCAAAAACCTAGAAGTGAAGAGGATTAAGCCTTTCTGCTGAGTCAACATTCACTTTTGCATATCTGCCATTTCAGTTGTGAAACCAGGTTCTCATTGTAGCTGAAGAACACATGGCAAGTCCTCTTTTTATATGATGTCCCTCTTCCCTCTTGGATCATGTTACTCGAAGGATCAAGAAAATTCAGGGCTCTGCTGCTAGCATCCCAACTCACATAGTCTTTGTACAGCTTCCGCTTTGGCCAAGTGCTATGTAGCTTGGAGAATTGGCTCCTAGTGCGTGTGCACACACACACATGCACAAACACAACACTTAGGGTCATTATTGCATCCAGAATTTGGTGGCCCTTTGTTCTGATCCAGTGAGGAGGCAGCTCCATTTTTTCCTGCTCATAACTGAAAGACGGGATTGCTTCATTTTAGAGATGGGACTTTGGTTCAATTGCTGTGACTACCTGCTTCTGGCAGACAGATTTAACATAATAATACTGAAAGCAGCATTCCTATAGTGCATTAAAGCATTCCGAGCACTCCACATACATTATCTTGGTAATCCGTACAATTGCCCTATAGAGACGGCAGGTATTATTATCACCATATCACAGATGGTGGGCTGAGCTGAAAGTTGAACTGAAGACTTCCTGTCTTGCTGCTTAACATTCACACCATTACACTCTATCACCTCTCTTTGTAATGTGCACACACAATAGCACCTTGTTGCCACATTGGGAATGAATCCCAGTAGGTCACCTGAGAAGTTAGAGATTCATTCTTATTTTTATTTAGCATGCACAGTTGCAAATCTTGTTAACGGTCATGAACATAGCCTTTGAAAAACTCCAACCACAGCATTTAACTCAGTGACCTTCTGTAGCAATGAATTTTGGCGTTATAAGGTGACCAAAAAAGAGAGAGAGAGAGCATTTCCTTTACTGTGTTCAATTCAAAATGTACTCCCCAGTCCCCCCCACCCTTTTTAATAGCTCAGTATTCTTGCATTGGAGGGTGGGATCACAAAGAACCGATCAGCCCTAAAAGCAGAGAGCCCATCCATCATTAATGCAGAACAGTCATACCCAAATTGTTATTGATGCCATCTAAACTCGGGAGAGCTGCCAGAAAGACCCACCTATTATTGCTAGAGATTGGCTGCTATTTTTGGACTTTTAATGTGTCTTGTTTCCATTTTTCACCACAGCCCCCTCTTCTTAGGAGTCCTTGAGCATCATTTTGTAAGTGGATAGATATGGCTGGGGGGAAATTAGTCATAATTTTGCTAGTTTTCCTCTCGCCTTTTGATGGCCGCAACAGAAAAGGGGGTCTGTAGATCCTTAGATATACAGTCAACTGCAAAGCAAGTCTGGTTTGTCATGCTGGAGGAAGGATCAGCGATGCTGACAATGTGGAAATTTGTAAAATGACTTCCCCATAACCTCCTTGGACTCCTAATGTCAAGAATGGAAGACAATGTGCAAATGAAGCAGCTCTGTGCAGAACAAGCCAAGAATGGTGGGTTCCCATCAACTGAGTGCCAGTTTTCCCTGCACAGAATAACATTCTCAACTTTGTTGGGGAGGAGGGCAGGGGAGATATCACAGAGAACCAACCAAACATATATATATCAGGGACTCAAGAGTTTTCTTGGTATTTCTCCATTAATTGTTGAACCAAGTCTACTGCTAAATTTTTCAGTTAAGCTTTGTACTTTTCTGAAATCTGTACTCAGATTGCATTGCATAGTGTTGAGGGGATAGGGCAGGGGCAAAGTTGTGGAAGTGTGAGGTTCATTGTGTGAGCACTAGATTGACTCCAGTGGTGCACTCATGCTACCCACAAGGTTAGGAGGAGACCAGGTTTGGATGACATGCTGAAGCAAACCATGGCTTAGCTCAGCACAGTGCAGGAGTAGAATGACTGGGGAAAAGCAAAGTGGTCGCAATCTCCTCTCATTGAGCCTGCATGCCTGTGTTTTCACACTAAGCCATGGTTTGGCTTAGCACGATATGCAACCAGCATGAAACACCTTTTAAAGGTGTTGTGGGTGGTTTTTATTACAGCTCAACTGGAAGGAGGGAGAGTTTTAATATGTATTTTATATTTGACAGCAAGAATTACTGAATGGTACATTTAACTGTTGGCACATACACTTTCCTACATATAAATTCATTTAAAGCATTGTTACACACAGCAAGTCCTTGAGATACAATTGGCTAAAAGTAAAAATAGCAGTGCAAATAAAAACAGCATGGTTTTATTTACAGCAAGAAATGGGTAAATGCAGTCCTGAATCAGGTGGGGCAGTAAGGTTGGTACTGCTAGATGTTTGAAGGCAGAGACGGATGGGAAGGACTAACTCAATGGTAGATAACAAGCTTTGCATGCACAAAGTCCTAGGTTCAATCCTTGGCAGGTGAAATAATAATAATAATAATAATAATAATAATAATAATAATAATAATAATAATTAATAATAATAATAATAAGGTGAAAGATGTCTGCTTAACATTCTGGAGAGACCAGCAGTCCATCCAGCTCAGTACTGTTTACTGCACTGACTGGCAGTACCTCTTCAGGGCTTTAGGCAGGAACCCAACCCTCCCAAGGCAATGGTGGAAACTGAACCTCAGATTTTTTGCATGCAAAAGATGTGTTCTGTCATCAAGCTATGTCCCTTCCTATGGCATAATACAGCTCTATGCTCCTTTACAAGATACTTATTTTTTATTATTTTATTTTATTATTTATAAGTATTCTGGGCACCAACAGCATTTTTCTGAATCCCAGGGTACCCAGTGACAAGTCCTGATAGTGCCCACAGTCCCAAGGTCAACGCTGGAGAGTAGTCAGACAGTCCTTTTATAATACAACAAGCAAGGTGTGAAGTTCATCTGCAAGGTCAGGTTCACACATCAGCAGAAGATCCTGGGTCAGAACACCTGGGATCAGTCCAAAAGTCACAGTCCAGTGGCATTCCCAAAGCAGCCAAGCCATGGTCCACCAACAGAGAAAGTTGAGCAAACTCAAAGTTTCTGCCTTGTTTCCCCTTTATCCTTCCCAATCTTGATTGCTGCACCTTAGCTTGCTCCAGCTGTGCCTCTCCACTTGACGAAGCTTGTGGTTCTCACCTGCCCTGAGCTTAAGCCAGCTGAGTGGCCACAAACCTCCTCCCAGACCTAACAAGCCCCATGATCTCCACCTGGTTCACTAGTGAGCTCTGCTGTGTTCCTTTGCCTGCCTGGAGTGCACTTCCTGCTGTTCTGATGCCTCAGAGTCTTCCACGTCCAGGGGCACCTCTTCTTCTGGTGATGTGGCTCCTTCCTGTGGCTCCTGTAAACTGTCTGCTGCCCCTGCAATATTCTCTGATGTCCTGTGAGTACCCCCTAAGTCCCCAACATCTCCCACCTCATCTTTGCTTGTCCTGGTGTGTACCATTCATGGCTGCACCCCTCACCAGGATCTACTTCCCCTTCCTTGGTGTCCTGCTAGCTCATGACAAACATTTGGTAAATCATGTAGTTTCTGTTTGACAACAGTGGGTGGAAGGAATATTACTTTCAGGGGTGTGTTCTCTAGCAAAATGTATTGAAGAGAGGAAATACTAAATATCACTTTTTGTTATCAGACTTCCCTCTTATCTGTTCCCCAATGTCCTAAACATGTGTGTGAACAGAGAGCTATGCACTCCTTTGATGTTTCTGCAAGTAAATCCAAAACTGGAATTGCAGCAAAAGGATTTGCTGTCAGTTTGGAATATAGACTGACAGGCTGTAAGTGTTATCACATAGAAAAGGTGATACATGGCAACCCTTGGAGGTATTTACTCTGTTGAAAACTTTGTGTCTGATGCACAACAAGAACCATTCAGATTTTTACTTTACCAAGCCTGCATACCTAACTTGAGAGTCTGTGTCCTTCAGATTTGCTAACCAGGACTTGAAAAGAGGTTATGAAGTACAGTCTGTGCTTAAAGCAATCGGTGTTATCAGAGTAAATTAGGGAGATTACTGCTGTGATGGATTTTGCTTTCCTTTCAGTGCTAGTGTTTAGAGCTCTGTTTAGAGCAGGCTGCTTACTTGTCCAGCTTTCAAGAGGCCAGAATGTTCTTCTGGCCTAGTGGCAATGCAGTCCCCTCGGTGGGGTCACAGCTAAGAAATACTTTGCAAACTAACTTCTGGTGGACGTGTTATTGTGAGCTCTGCTTTTTGGTAGCAGAGAGGACATGAAAGGTATAATCCTATATTTAGGGGGAGCTACTGCTCCAAGGAAGGACGCAGGTGGCGCTGTGGGTTAAACCACAGAGCCTAGGACTTGCCAATCAGAAGGTCAGTGGTTCGAATCCCCGCAACGGGGTGAGCTCCTGTTGCTCGGTCCCTGCTCCTGCCAACCTGGCAGTTCAAAAGCACTTCAAAGTGCAAGTAGATAAATAGGTACCACTCCGGCAGGAAGGTGAACGACGTTTCTGTGCGCTGCTCAGGTTCACCAGAAGCAGCTTAGTCATGCTGCCACATGACCCGGAAGCTGTACGCCGGCTCCCTCGGCCAATAAAGCGAGATGAGCTCCGCAACCACAAAGTCGGTCATGACTGGACCTAATGGTCAGGGGTCCCTTTACCTTTACTGCCCTAAGGCTACATTCCTTTACACACTTACTTGCAAATAAGTACCACTGAATTCAGTGACACTTAGTACTGCGCAGACTCGCACAGGTTTGCTCTCTAACAGCAAAATCCAGGTATAATTACAATAAAGTCCTACTGAATAGTAATTGTTTGGGACTGCAGACTTAAGATCTGGCAAAGGGCATAAGTACAGCAAGTTCCCTGCTGCCTATTTTCACTCTCCAACATGGTGGATATCAGGACCAAGTGACAGTGTCAAAGCACAAGGGGAGGGTGCATCTTATTGCATGGCACCTGAGGAATGGAACAGGGAAGGAAGACCCCAGTGGTCAGTGACCTGAGGAATGGAACAGGGAAGGAAGACTCCAGTGGTCAGTGACCTGAGGAATGGAACAGGGAAGGAAGACCCCAGTGGTCAGTGACCTGAGGAATGGAACAGGGAAGGAAGACTCCAGTGGTCCTCATGTCGACCCCTGAATGCTGGGGGGGGGGGTATCTTCTTACTGTTTTCATTTCTTACATATGTGGGCACCACAGCCGGAAACCCTTTACTTCAAAATGGTTCAATGGCTAGGTCTTACCTCCACTGCCAGAGTTGGTATGCTTCTGAGTACCAGTTGCTGGAAACTGCAGGAGGGATGTAGTGCTGTTGTGCTAGGTCCTGCATGTGGGCAGGTATCTGGTTGGCCACTGTAAGATCAGGATGCTGGATAAATGTCTGAAAGATGGCCTCCTTCACTCTCTTGGGTGCTGAGATCAGCAGAGGGGACCTTCTTGGTAGTTCCTGAGCCCTCAGAATCTGGGTGGAACAGGAATGGTGGCATGCATCTGACACCTTCATTTTACTGCTTCTATAATAATAATAATAATTTATTATTTGTACCCCGCCCATCTGGCTGGGTTTCCCCAGCCACTCCGGGCAGCTTCCACAAAGACCAAAAATACACTAAGATGTCACACATTAAAAACTTCCCTAAACAGGGCTGCCTTAAAATGTCTTCTAAATGTCAGGTAGTTGTTCTTCTCTTTGACATCTGATGGGAGGGCGTTCCACAGGGCGGGCGCCACTACCGAAAAGGCCCTCTGCCTGGTTCCCTGTAGCTTTGCTTCTCACAATGAGGGAACCGCCAGAAGGCCCTCGGCGTGGAGACGCTCCTTCAGGTATACTGGGCCGAGGCTGTTTAGGGCTTTAAAGGTCAACACCAACAATTTGAATTGTGCTCGGAAACATACTGGGAGCCAATGTAGGTCTTTGAAGACTGGTGTTATGTGGTCTCGGCGGCCGCCCCCAGTCACCAGTCCCAGTCTAGCTGCTGCATTCTGAATTAGTTGTAACTTCTAGAGAATACTGAAGACTTTACCCTGGCTTTTGACACTTGAGGTGCATGTTTTAGGACTCACTGCTGGCTCCCGGCCTCTAGAGTGAGATGAGCGCACAACCCTGGAGTCTGTCAAGACTGGCCCGTATGGGCAGGGGTACCTTTACCTTTTATTTTTATGATTGCAAGTTGTTTTAAATGGTTTGTGTGTGCTTTGGCCTGAACCGGCAAGTTGTTCCAATCCAGCAAGTTGGGGTCGAGGGGCGACACCTGTTCTTAGCAGACACTGCTGCTTATTAACTGTTTATTTTAAGCAACTGTTTATTTCAATATAACTGCAGTCAGCCATCTTACCAGCAACAGCCACAACAACCTGAAATTCATCTTCCCCCTGTTGCCCTCAGAAGGCAAATGGCTCCCCTCACACTTAATGACTCTTCACTCTCCGTAGCACCGTTGTGCACACTTTGCCACTAGGACAAGAGCTCTCCCCACCTGCCAGCAAACAGATCCTAACATTTCAATGCAACGAGTGTGCTGGAGCCTTAAGAAAACAACTCCTGTTATCCATGGCATATATACATAGTAACAGAGTATGCCGTGTGCGGTATGGAAACATTAACTATGCATAGGTGGTAAACTCCTCTCCTACCCCTCCTACTCACATTTTTCTGCCTGCCATGTGTGTGATAAAAGTGAGAATAAACTGGCAGGGGAAGAGAACGAAAACTGCAGAGGTTTTCCAGCGGCATTGAGAGCTTGGATGCTACCATGCAGCTCCCCCTAGTGGCGACAACTTATAACATTATGGGTGTCTGCCACCCCACTGCACAATACTTTTAAAAGGGGGGGGGGGAGGGATGTCACCTCCCCTGTTTATTTTCCTATGGAGACTTATAGCAGATATGGAGTTTCTGACCCTCTTCAGAGTTAAGACGAAATCATTTGTCTGATTATATATGAATCAGCATTTCTCCCCTCTTTTTGTAAGCCTGCCAAAGGAGCAACTGCTTGCTCTTACTTAGTGTGGCTTTTTATATGCATATAAAGAACTGTATTCTTTATTTTTGCAAAATGCACCAATCCACTACCACCTGCCCATGGTGCAGGGGGGGGGGCAACTGCTCCAGCTTTGTTTTGGGAAAGAAAAAGAATGTGGGATTTTGGAGGCAGGAGGCAAATTTGATTGGTTTGCAACTTTTCCTCCTTTTGTAGTCATGACCAGCTGTACCCAATCTGCCCAGAGCTCACAGAAACAGTTCTTAAAGGTACAAACATCTTTACTGTTTCTTTGCAGAATGACTACCAACACCAAAACCCTGCTAGCATTTGAAAAGTGTACTTCTCTGAATGCTGTGGTGCAGTTTTCCACCCAGTTGGGAACTCAGACCATTGGTGTACCTTGAATTGGGCATAAAAAACAAACTGGGAGCCAGTGGTGTTGTTTTAAAAGCTGTGTGGTTGTGTTTATAGTGGCTTATTCATGCCAGTAATCAAGCAAGGGCATGCTGTACCAGTTGAGGTTGGAACTGTTTTCAAGGGCAGCCCCAGGCAGAGTGAGTTGCAGTAATCTAATCTCTGTTTTCAGATTTGGGGTGTACGTGCGAGTGGACTGTGTGCTTACCCTATGCTCAGAGGCAATATTCCTTACATTTTCTCATTTTGCTTGTGCTCACTCCATGCGTGTTGTGTGTAGGGAGAATGTTACAGAGACCTTTCTTTTCTGGTGCTGGGAAGTCGGTGGGGCAGATGTAAATACAACTGCGAATGGGCCAGCATTTTTGTGACTCGAGCTGCGAAGTAAACACTGCCTGTTTGTGCCACAGTGCCAACCCCATACCCTGCTTGTCCATCGGTGTTCAGAGGTAGCTGGAGAGGCCACTGCACTCCCTGCCATTTCTTTGCCTATCCCTTCCTCTGTCTACCAAAGGGTAAAGCCAAGTTCTATTTGCTAAAGCAGACAGAAACTGGACGGGATTGCCAACTGACCAAAGAAAATGCCGTAGCCTGCTCTTGTGTCTTCATGAATGCAACTTGCTGTGCAGAAGTGACTAGCTGTAAGCCTGATTACCTGTGAGTGGCTGTCCATCAAGATGCTGTAAAAAGGAGTAGCTGATGGAAGCTGGAAGTCCTCAGGGTAACTAAGGAAACAGGTGTATAAATGGGGCAGAATGTTCAGCAGCTGCCCAGTAATATTTAAAGGGACAGGGAGGGTGAGATCTGGTTGTCTTAAAGGGACACATGCAGGTTGTAATCTGTTACTGTAGAAGGATAGTGCTCATCTCTTTAAAATGAAGTACACCCACCTATTTGTGTTGTATTAGAAGAAGAAGAAGAAGAGTTTGGATTTGATATCCCGCTTTAGCACTACCCAAAGGAGTCTCAAAGCGGCTAACATTCTCCTTTCTCTTCCTCCCCCACAACAAACACTCTGTGAGGTGAGTGGGGCTGAGAGACTTCAGAGAAGTGTGACTAGCCCAAGGTCACCCAGCAGCTGCATGTGGAGGAGCAGAGATGCGAACCCGGTTCACCAGATTACAAGTCCACTGCTCTTAACCACTACACCACACTGGCTCTCATTATTACTTAATGTGTCCCTTCAAATATTGCTGGGCTCCAACTGCCATCAGCCCCAACTAGCATGCCAATGGCAAAGGATGATGGAAGTTCTAGTCCAGCGACAAAATTACCGTAAGAGCACAGTTTCCCCATCCCTGACCTATAGGGAAATAAATTCCAATGGGTTGTCTTTTTAGGCAAAATCTAAACCTGGTTGTAATTTTGAGCAGGTTCTCACATACGTGCCACTACTTGAATAGTCAACACTTGATGACATGGCACTGAAAAATAAGAACAGACACAGTCAAGAAGCATTGCATTTGTGATGATTTGAAAGTTCCATATGTTGTACACAGGGCATCTTTTCCAGCTGGAACTCAGTCCCAGCACCTCTCAGGTGGGTACCATTGCCATTATAAGAGAACAAGGGAAGTGTTCGTGGTGAGTTCTGACACCACTCTTTTTTCTAGAAAAATAGCACTGGTTGTACGTTATTTGAAATGTGACAGGTCATTCACACATGCTAGTCTACTTTTGAAGCAGCAGTTATGAAATCTCAGCTAGTGTGGTATAATGGTTAGAGCACAGGCCTTATCAAGCATGGCCAAACTTGGCCCTCCAGCTGTTTTGGGACTACAGTTCCCATCATCCCTGACCACTGTTAGCTAGGGATGATGGGAGTTGTAGTCCCAAAACAGCTGGAGGGCCAGGTTTGGCCATGCCTGCCTTAGATGATGGGAAAATGTATTTCAAATTGCTTCTAGGCCACAAAGCTTAATGGGTGATCTTATCCCACCCTCAACTTAACCTACCTCTTAGAGTTGTTGTGAGGATAAAGAGGGTGGAACTGTGTACACCATCTTAAGTGATTTGGAGGAAGAGGAGGATGAAAGTGTGGCCAGCAGCATGTATGTGTGAAGGAACCATTAATTTGATTCATGCCAATAAGGGTAATGTGTTCAATATTCCAAGGGATTTAGACATACCTGCTTTTGAGCCCTTCCATCACAGCATCAGGAACCAGCTCTAGGTTATTCCTTTCCTCTCAGTAGAAATGTGTCTTTTACTTGCTCTGGCTTATTCCCCTTGCCTCTTAGTGTAATTGTGTCCTTAACTAACGTTGGCTGCAATGATCTTTATTATTAGCATGTTACAAGGTTTTCCATTTCAGAAGGGTGAGCCCAATTGTTAAAAATACAATGGATGTAGCTGGGATAACCTGCTTGAAATTTCTGGCTTTGATGCATTAAACATAAGTTCTTTCTTCCAGTGGTTTCCACCCATAGCAGACAGAGCATCATTATACCTGACATTTACCTTATAACCATGGTATTCCTGTCATAAATTAAGAAAGAACTGGCAAAACTGACAGCATGCTCAGGGAGAATATATATCTAACTGTTCTCTCAATTATTTCTAGTAGGGTTAAAATAAATTTATTTATTTATGGAACTTTTTAGACATACAGTGGTACTTCGGATTAAGGACTTAATTCGTTCTGGAGGTCTGTTCTTAACCTGAAACTGTTCTTAACCTGAGGTACCACTTTAGCTAATGGAGCCTCCCACCGCTGCTGCACCGCTGCTGTGTGATTTCTGTTCTCATCCTGAAGCAAAGTTCTCAACTCAAGGTACTATTTCTGGGTTAGCAGAGTCTGCAACCTGAAGCGTTTGTAACCCGAGGTACCACTGTATGTGTAATTAAAGATAAGGTGCTCATTTCTCCACCAGAAACAGGTTTTGACTTTTAAACTCTTAAGCAATTTTTTTTTTTACTTATTCATTATTTTAACAGAATTTACAGCATATACCCCTTAATTGTCAAAAGCTCTAAGTGGTTTACTGCAAATGTGTGAGGTGATGGAAATATGCTTGATCTCTCTCTCTCTCTCTCTCTCTCTCTCTCTCTCTCTCACACACACACACACACACACACACACACACACACACACACACCCCTTTTCCTTTACCAAAACCCGGTGATTATTTTCTTTAACCTCACCCTGGCTGCTGCAGATCATAGCTTGTGTTATGGTTTTTCACCTTTTGGCGAGTTTAAAACATCTGATATCCTACTTGCAGAAAATGCGGACAATAAAAGCACAGGAAGAGGGAGCTACCATCTGCTGTAGCTTCTGAAATGAGGATTCACACATTTCTCTGATGTGAGCGTACATGAACCTCTTTTTGCAATGGGAATTCCTCAACTACTGCTTTTGGAAATTGGATATTATTTTTGCTGTGAGTAAATGGATACAGCAAATGAAAGAGCCACACATTCCAGGTCATTCTGAATATGCAAAGCAGCTCTGAAAACTCAAAACCAGAGAAACCATATAAAAATCAATGAAACAATCTATTACACTACACAAAAAACAGGAGTTACTTAAAACAGTAGTAAAATCATACATTATGTGTCTATGCAAAAGTAAGATCCATGGAGTTCAGTAGGATTTACGCTCAAGAAAGTAAGGATGAGATTGCAACATGAAAACTATTTTCAGAGATAGCCTACAAACAGACAAAGAGAGAGCAGGGCATAACTGTCTGAGGAGCAAATACTACAGTTATGGTGCCATATTGACAAGGTAGTACTTGACAATACCAGGTCAGATTGAACATCTATATTGGTGTCTAACAAAGTGGACCTCCAGGGTCTCTGGCAGAGATCTTTCTCAACTTATGCTATCTAGTCGCTTTGAGCTGAGATGCTAGGAATTGAACCTGGGACCATCTGTCACTGAGCCATGCCTCTTTCCTGAAGCCCATTGCAAAGGTGGGTCAGAGGAACCAATCTTGAGCTTGGACAAGCTTGGTATGTGTGCAGGTGGTTCTTAAGGTCATCTGGCCCCCTGCAGTTGAGGGCTTTATGATGCATTCAGTGGTAGTTGGTACCCATTGGAGCTGTTAGGATGGAAGGCAGAGATGTCAACAACAGGTGGCCCCAGAGCTAATGCCTGGCACAGCCAACTCATTCTGTATTTGTTCCCATCCTCCACCTTGCTGAACACTACAAAGGCAACACTGAGACCAAGAAGGAGGAAAACCTGGCAGCCAGGGCCATCCGCTGGACTGAATATTAGTAAGAAGGGAGAAAGTTGGGGCTTGGCTGAGGAAGACAGAGGTTGGTGAGGTAGTGCCACATTAGAAGAAGAAGAGGAGGAGGAGGAATTTGGATTTGATATCCCGCTTTATCACTACCCAAAGGAGTCTCAAAGTGGCTAACATTCTCCTTTCCCTTCCTCCCCCACAACAAACACTCTGTGAGGTGAGTGGGGCTAAGAGACTTCAAAGAAGTGTGACTAGCCCAAGGTCACCCAGCAGCTGCATGTGGAGGAGCGGGGACGCGAACCCAGTTCACCAGATTACGAGTCTACTGCTCTTAACCACTACACCACACTGGCTCCATTGGACCAACCACCACTGGTTCCATTCTTCCCAGGGACAGCCCAAGGCAAACTTGAGGCAAAGCTCCTGTCCACTGCATGTACAAAAGTTGACCAGACTATCAGTTAAATCATACTGCAATATTGGCAATGAGGGTACCTCTTCCTGAAGGAAGCCTGGTTTAGGAGGCACAGGGAAGGCTTCCTGGCTTTTACATCTCAGTCCTCCATCGACTCACTGCAACTCCCCAACTTCCAGCACTTGCCACCTGAGGCAGGATGTCCCCCTTGCCTAATAGTAGGGCTGGCCCTGACCCTTCCTAATAGATGCCATCATTTAACTAGTTCATCATTGTTCAGTTAGATCCTCCTGTATTATTTCTCTTTGAATTTTGTGGTGCACTTCCCTTGTTGCGGTTCTTTCTGTCATTAAATCCATCCTCTACCCTGTACTTATTTCAGTGCCATTGCTTGATCTTAATAAAAGAGATTTGCTGGTGCTGGTGTGGGGGTGCATGGGAAACGACGCCCAATAAAGGTGAATGCAGCATAAATAGATACTAACCCTATCAGGCAATAAAGAAATAGTTGCACTAATGCATGTGCTTTTTGTTTTTGTTTTACTGCACAGAAATGCAGCAAATGTTGCCTGTTGGATTTCTAAACCACAGGCATCTGTTCTCAGCCACAGAAGCTCTGTTTGTAAAACCAGGTGGTAGAGGGTCGTGCACATCACTTTGTGCTCTTTGATCAGTGGAATAAACTTTCTGATGAAATACCAATTCAGGAGGGGTTAGGAAAGAAACTGTAAGATCATTGGCTAACTGCCTGAACCTCCACAGGGATACCTGTCTGAGACTTTAAGAACCACAGCTTTAGTCCCTTAAAATGTTACGGATCTGATGTGTGTTTATAACCATACACTTCAATAGTACTTGAAAGCACGGCACTAAAAATGACATATGTCTAAAGCTGCCAACTTTCCCAAACCTAAATCCCACAGACATATACCATGCCATATTTTGGAATGGTGCAGTTTAATACCACTTACCTGTTACTGAGAGGTACTAAAAGGCAGCAGTTTGTTTGGGGGTTTGTGTGTGGGAGACAGTGAGTGCACTAATAGATGCTTGGTGGAATGTATGTGTTTGCAAATGCTTCAGTTGTGAGTAGGGATGGATAGATGGGTCTGGCAGTGTTGATTTCTTTCTGTTTCTCAATTCCCCACTGCTGAGTTCAGTATGCTACATTTCTGCATCAGTTTGTGATTATTATTTTTTAAGTCCCCATGAAAATTCATCAGTATTTCCCGTAACATACAGATTTTTGCAAGCAACTTTCCCTAACATAATGCATTTTCCTCTATACACACTATTTTCTGCATTTTTATGCATACTTTCCTCAATACTTGGTTCCAGTAGTAGATAGGTAGCCGTGTTGGTCTGCCATAGTCAAAATAAAAAAATTCCTTCCAGTAGCACCTTAAAGACCAACCAAGTTAGTTCTTAGTTGGTCTTTAAGGTGCTACTGGAAGGAATTTTTTTATTTTTCCTCAATACATGAATTTTTGAACACTCATTATTTGGTTGGAGAAGACCATTGAAAAATCTGGAGAAGTGCAAATTTGGAAGGTTATCAGTTTCAGGGAGCGTGAATTAGATAGGTTTCCATTAACCTGCAAACCAAACTCAATTTCTACCCCATCCCTATTTCTAACTGCATGTACTTAGAAACAAATTCTGTTGAAACTAGGAGCTGTTAATAATTCATAAGTTTCTCTTCTGCCCCAAAAGGGATTCTCATGGCAACATAGAGGGAAAGCATTAAATATATATATATATTAAAGAAAATTAGAAAAACAAAATGCAATATCTATCAGCATTTTGTGGTAAGACAAAGAAGCAAACAAAAACACAAGCCCAGTGCTTGAACAATAGTTCACTGATTTTCTTTCTTTCTTTCTTTCTTTCTTTCTTTCTTTCTTTCTTTCTTTCTTTCTTTCTTTCTTTTTTTGATAGATAAAACTTTATTCGCATTAGCCTATGGCCATAGCAACAATAAAACATCTCAGTATACACAGAAAAGGAAATTTGATATGAAAGCACAATTTAAAGTCCTGAATCAGCAGTCAGTTAGTGGCCCTCATTCTGATTGCCCCTGTTATGAACCTAGCAACCTTTGCTGTTATCTGCTCGTTTTTTGTTTTGTTTTGTTTTTTTTAGTCATCAGAAAGAAAATGAGTTCCCACCATGCTCACTTGGCTGTGTTTTGCTTGCCAACGTCACCTACTCTACAGCCAAAGCCAGTCCTCCCCTTACTCTGCCCCTCCAATACTTACCACTTGCCAAACCCCTCCCTCATTCCCTTTAGACCAGAGGTAGGGAACTTTCTCTGGCTGCAGGGCCAGATCATTATCTCCCCACCTCTGCTTAAGTTGACAGGTGAGTGTGGCCACCCACTGTCAACCACGTGACATGGGGGCATCAGGTGATGCTTCCCTTTGAAGCCCTGATTGCCTGTACTTGAAAGCAAATAAGGTGCTTCCATACAGTAGGGTCACCAGATGTCCCCGTTTCCCGGGGACAGTTCCCAGATTTGCGAATCTGTCCCTGGACAAATTCTGTCCCCGGAATGCCCCAGATTTGCAAATCTGTCCCCGGGAAATGTGGCAGCCGCAGCCTCAGCAGCTCCTGAAGCCAGCCAGAGCTAACTACACTACCAGGCTGGCCCCTCCTGAGCAACGGCTGCCCGCCCATGATTCCTGAGCCTCCCCTGATCTGTCAAAACAAAGGGGGAAGGGGGAAGGAGATTGGGGAAGGTTCAGAAGTCACGGGCAGGCAGCGCGCCGTTGCTCAGTTTTTTTAAAAAAACTCTGTGCATTTATGTTTCACAGGGTGCGAAAGAAGGGCTTTGCACCTTGATACAATATGCATGTGTGCTTGGGCCCAGGGTCTTTTGCCTCACCATCCCCACTACTGACTCCCTGTTGCTACTCAGCTTCAAAAAAAAAAAAAGGAGAAAAAAAAAGGTCTGTGGCGATCACACAGAGTCCCTGGACGTTTCACCGTCTATTGATCCCTGTGCCACCACTTTATTTCTCGCTGCCACCACCCAGGCCCTACCTGGGACAATACTGAGTCCAGTCAGGGTTAAATTGAAACATAAACTTTTGTTTATTTATTGCAGTTTAACAAGGGTGTGGTTTCACAAACAGTATCAGTCAATAACATTCATGGGGTGCCTATCCAGTCCTATAACTTTCGCTACCTGCTCTCACTCACTAAACCACCTCTCAGATATTTACTTGTCTGCCTAGCCCCTAACTGTTCCTGACTCAGCCTATTTCGTTACACTAACTCAACCTACCCACAGACTCTAGCCCAATTCACTCCCACTCCAACCAACCATCCAACTCCCAACAAACTCTCCCCTTTGTCCCTCCCAGAGCTGGTTTTATAGTCCCACTGACTCCACCCCCTGGGTCCTGACTGGGCAACCTGTTTAACTATTTCACCTCAAGCACTCTCATATGGTAACGTCACAGTGTCCCCGGATTCATTGAAAAAAAATCTGGTAATCATACCATACAGGGTTTTTTTTTGTAAACATTCTTGCAAAGGGATGTTTGCAAAGGGCTTTCAGGCACCCCCTGCAGAGGTTTGAAAGAGAACTGGGGGTTGGAGGCACATTCCCGCTTCCTCATCACCTGATGGGTGAGTGGGATCGTGCCTTCAAGCACTGCTGGGATAGTTCGGTTGGGAGAACATGAGACTCTTAATCTCAGGGTCTTATAGTTTTGTGCAGATTAGGTCATGTTATGACAATACAAATGTTTTAAGTTTTGTATCAAGCTAGCATATATTTTAGGGACACGGGTGGCACTGTGGGTTAAACCACAGAGCCTAGGACTTGCCGATCAGAAGGTCGGCGGTTCGAATCTCCACAACAGGGTGAGCTCCTGTTGCTCGGTCCCCGCTCCTGCCAACCTAGAATTCGAACGCACGTCAAAGTGCAAATAGATAAATAGGTACTGCTCTGGCGGGAAGGTAAACGGCGTTTCCATGTGCTGCTCTGGTTCGCCAGAAGCGGCTTAGTCATGCTGGCCACATGACCCGGAAGCTGTACGCCAGCTCCCTCGGCCAATAAAGCGAGATGAGCGCCACAACCCCAGAGTCGGCCACGACTGAACCTAATAGTCAGGGGTCCCTTTACCTTTACTTTACTTAATATATATTTTATTGAATGACATTGTATACATTGCAGCAGCCTTTGGCTATAAGCAATAAACTTGACTGACTGACTAATCTCAGGGTCTTGGGTTTGAGCCCCATGTTGGGCAAAAGATTCCTGCATTGCAAAGGGTTGGACATTGTTTGCTGTGTGCCTGACAGTTGTTTTTCGTTCAGTTTTGTTTAAAGTGAAGTCTGCTTTACTCCTAAAGAAACTGGTGCAGATTTTCTTTTCTTTTTTTAAAAAAGTCAGGACTTCATTTGAAATCAAAAATAGTGACTGCACCAAGCTCACGTGCTTGGTAGGCAACCTCCCTAGCTTCCCACACTTTGATTAAGACTCTAGGGAAATCATGAGGTAAATTCTGCCCAGAATCATGAGGTACCGTATTTTTTGCTCTATAAGACTCACTTTTTCCCTCCTAAAAAGTAAGGGGAAATGTGTGTGCGTCTTATGGAGCGAATGCAGGCTGCGCAGCTATCCCAGAAGCCAGAACAGCAAAAAGGATGGCTGCTTTCACTGTGCAGCGATCCCTCTTGCTGTTCTGGCTTCTGAGATTCAGAATATTTTTTTTCTTGTTTTCCTCCTCCAAAAACTAGGTGCGTCTTGTGGTCTGGTGCGTCTTATAGAGCGAAAAATACGGTAAATTCTGTCCAAAATGCTGGAGAGACCCATAGCCACCTTACAACAATAAAATAAGCTCAACCCTGCACCCGCCAATATTATAAAGAAATTTTAAAGTGCATTGACAAAGAGACAGGAAAATGGACACCTCTTTCTCATGGGAAGAAAATGTTCGAAAAACCGGAGGACAGATTTTGGCACAGCAGTTGTCCAAACCCTTTAATAGCATAGGTTCAACAAGTTTCAAGTACAGTTGAGTGTGAAATTATCCCCAGATATATAAATAACATGGTTATTTAAGGAAACCAAAGTTTACATGCTTTTATTAAGAAGTAGAAAATATTGGGCAGGAAGGGGCGAGGGTTTGAGGACAAACTAATTTTGCACTTAACTTTGAATCATAAAATTGAAATTACTAGTCCAACCTCCTGCTGAAGAAGAAAATGGTGTCTCCTAGTTTGTCTCATATTTCTTGTGTTGATAAGGGTTTGTTATTTTTGTAGAAGTCTGTTAGGCGATATAAGCTTTTGGTTTGCCAGGTTTTTATCCGGAGGTTTTGTGCTGAAACTGATCTGTAGAAAATGTAACTTGAAAAAAAAGACATTGCACATACTTTTGTAAACCAATAAATCTTTAATAAAAATATGAAGAAGAAAATTGTATAGATGGTTCCATGAGAGAGGTGGATCTAGACAACTGGAAGCCCAAGTTCTTGGTTGCAGGAAAATGTAGTTCAAAATTCACCCCAAAAGAAAGAAAGAAAGAGGGAGGTAGAAGCTAAAGAAAAATGGTTTGAAGTTCCGTGCCTTGTAGGCAAGCACTCACTTGCTCGCCTCAGTCTCTACCATCCAAGTGAAGGGGAACAAGATATCTAGACTGAAATATTCAGATTTCCCTTTGAGAATTCCCTTTCAATAATATGCTGAATAAAAAACTTGCAACCAGAGGCATCAGGTTGCCCCCAACATCACACACGTTGGGTGTGTTGTGCATGTGTGAGATGCAGGAGGCCGAGTGCTCTGGAGGAGCAGCCCACTGGACCTGCGACATGCGTTTGTGACATCACACGCACCTGATGCGCATAAAACAAATATTGACGGGGGCCGAGGTGCCTTCACCCGCCCCTCTAGAATTGGCATGCCTGTTCCCAACTGCCCATTGATAGCCAAAATCAGTTTAATTTGAAGGAGGATGGGTTAGATCATTATGATTGGAAATAGGACTACTTTGGTATGAAGTGTTCGGTCCACACACTTGGGGTCAGGGAAAATAGACATTCTCTCAAAAGTTCACGTGGATGAGTGAGAAAAGGCCATGCTCCTCACATATGCAGAAAGGTTACAGCATGTTGTTGTTTAGTCTTGTCCAACTCTTCGTGACCCCATGGACCAGAGCAGCCAAGCACTCCTGTCTTCCACTGCCTCCCGCAGTTTAGTCAAACTCATGCTTGTAGCTTCGAGAACACTGTCCAACCATCTTGTCCTCTGTCGCCCCCTTCTCCTTGTGCCCTCCATCTTTCCCAACATCAGGGTCTTCTCCAGGGAGTCTTCTCTTCTCATGAGGTGGCCAAAGTATTGGAGCCTCAGCTTCAGGATCTGTCCTTCCAGTGAGCACTCAGGGCTGATTTCCTTCAGAATGGATAGGTTTGTTCTTCTTGCAGTCCATGGGACTCTCAAGAGTCTCCTCCAACACCATAATTCAAAAGCATCAGTTCTTCGGCGATCAGCCTTCTTTTGCAGAGGGTTGCTAAACTGTGGAATTTGCTCCCAGAAGAGGCAGTGATGGCCACCAACTTGGAGAACTTTAAAAGAGGATTAGACAAAGGATAAAGCTTTAACCCTGGTGGATATTGTTTTACCTCCACTTCACAGGCACCAGCTGGCCACGGAGAACAGCATGCTGGACTAGATAAGCCACTGGCCTCCTCTTATGTTCTTACATGTGCTGCATATATACATTTGCAGACAAACACAAATGGAAATATGGGAAGCTCAGGTGTTCTAGCATGGAGTCAATGGAGATATCAGGACTGAGTAAACATGACTAAGACTGCACTGCGTATCTGTGTCAATTATTCACCAGTTTAGATGTTCTAGTTGAAACTAGCAATCCAGTGGAGCTGAAAAACACTTGTGAATTATTCATCTTTTTCCAATACAGTTCAGCACCATTGCTTTCTCTAGCTTTTGCTTCCTGGTACTTCCTGAATTGATTGCATAGATGAGCTCACCCAGGCAGGGATAATAAAATGGATGGGATGATGTCATGCCACTAAGTCTGATGTGATGATGTCAGTAAATAAAATCATTTGGATTGACATAGCCATTGGATTTGGCTACATTATGACATCACGAGGAACACTTTAAACAAATAAGCAAATGTTTTTAGTATCAAAATTCTCTGACTTTTGACTCTACCTTAACTTAAGCAGTATAGTTACGACAATGAGCCTTACTTATATATATGTATATATGTAATTTCAGAAGTGGAGCTGAGATAATGTTCTTACACAGAATGTTTATGTGCATGTGAGTGGACACAAGCTCTGGTGTGGGTGTTTAGCCTTTATCTTCTTCCAGAAACTACATACAATTAATAGATGAAGCTGTTTTATGATTCATTATTTCTGTACCTAGAGGATGATTTTTAAGAGCCCCATAAAAAGCAGGAATGTCAAAGATTGAAAGGCTTTTTGGTTGATTAACTATGGTGCTTTCACTTATTAATCAATGGATTGATTGATTAAAATACTCAGAATTGCTAAGATTGCCAACACCTAACCCAAACGAGTTTTTTTGTAGACCTGATAAGCTCTTTCTCTCTTTCTTTCTCTCTCTCCCTCAATCTCTGGTGTCTTGTGAGTGTGTGGCTACTTTTAACAGTGCCTGGAAATTCCACCCCAGGCAAAACTCTTCCTGGCGCTCAATTTAAAAGCACAGGATTTTAATTTAGCTAGGAAGTGGACAATGATTTTCTCTCTCCACAACAGCACTAGTTCCAGTTGTGGGCCTGGATTCAAACAACAACATGCTTAGTCCTACTCACCCATGGGAGATGTAACTAGCATTTCTCAAACAGCAATTCCCTATTGTCCCCAGCAACCTTCTTCTTGAAACTGGGTTTAAACAGCACTTTGTAAAATGACTTGGGATGTCTGTGGAATGCTCAAAGGACAGCAGTCAAACATTCCACTGGGTGTAAGTGGAGTAGCTCTTTAGATAGCACAACATTGCCTTATGCAGTTAAACATTTTCCTCTTCTCATACTTCGTTCATCCAGACCTAGCCTGTGGTGAGATGCCATCTTGCAAGAGATCAACCCAACCCTCCAGGTTTCATAAAAAGCCCTACAGATGTTGGGCTCAGCCCAGATAGCAAGGCCAATGACTGGGAACGATGGGGGTTGTAATTCGACATCCGCTGGAATGTCACAGGCTCCCTGACCCTGTTGTCAAGGATTCTTCAAAACTGCTGGTCATTTTTATTGGTATATATATATATATGAAGATGTGTGCACAAAATAACAACATGGTTCATTTTTAATTACTAAGCTGAGCTTAGTAATGAACACAGAACATAGTTGCTAGAATATGGTGTGTTCTTCACACTCTTACAAGAGAAACTCTGGAGACGGCTTTGCCAGGGAATTGGCTCAGCCCCTAGTGCTAAATTATGCAGTCTTGTATAGCCCACTATGATTTCACATATCTCTCTCTCTCTCTCTCTCTCTCTCTCTCTCTCTCTCTCACACACACACACACACACACACACACACACACACACACACAGTTCCCAGCTTTAAGAGGTTGTGGGCATATCTACAGCTTTGCTACATTTCCATCTGCACTGATAGATGGATTGTGTTATGTTGTGCTACAGATGGCTAGACAAATATAGGATACAACCCTGAGAAAGTGCTTGAGGCTGCAGTTGGGAAGTATTTTTAATTTTATTTATAAGAATATTTATAAACTGCCAACTCATAAAAGATATCATGGCAGGGTATTAAAAAGTCGTTAAAACATCACACCATTATAATATCATGAAAGACGGAACAAATGACCAACACTGAATTAAATTAGTTCTCTAAGGATGCAAAGCAAAACAAGAACCTTTCCAGCAAGCAGCAAAATATCAAACTGGAGGTGCCTGTCTGATTCCAATAGGCACAGCATTCCAAAATACCGATGCCCCTAAAAGTCTTCATGTACTTGGAAGCTAAATGGGTATGACATAACTGTGGGACATTTCAAGAGGGCTTTTCCACATGACCACAGTGATTTGGTTGGTGTGTAAGGGACAAGGCAGTATAAGGGGAAAGTAAGGCAAGTCAATCATATGGAGTAAACATGGGTAGAGGGTCACACTTTCCCATCTATTTAATTGAGTTATCAAATTCCATTGCTTTCATCCTATTGACCAGCTCATTGTCTTGTGCCCAATCCATTCATTGGGTTGTGTTTGAAAAAGTGCTCTATTTCAATCTTGCTAGCAACCTCACACTTGGCACTGCTTGGGAATTCCAAGAAACCTAAATATTAGTGTAGTTTTGAAAAGTTCAGACTGCCATCTTGATTCAAAGTGCTATTTTCACTAACATATTTATTTTAATGCACACTTCCCCATATATCTATATTTAAATTGTTTAAATTGTTTTGGAAAGTTCTAATTTGATTGCTTTGGCTTTAAATGCAAACTGAACTGAATTTCTTGTCCAAAGACAACTGTAAACAACTAACTTCACTAGTAGAGTTGCAAGAAGTTTTGTAAGGTGGACTTTATCAATTATTGCAAAGTATAATTAAAAAATTGTTGATTTACAATTAAGATTTAATAGTAATAATTATAATTCCAAAATGCAGCATTAGATAATAAGTGGGAAAACCATTAATCGAGTAGGAGGGAAGTCTCAGGCTGCTGTAGCCAAATGTTTTATACATTATATATAAGTTGAATGTTATGTTTAAAATATTTGCAAAAACTAATTAAAAAAAATATATATGTGTGTGTATATATATGAGAATTTCTCCTCCATCCCTACCACCAGGTAAACAGTAAATTCTCGATATTAATAATGGATGATATCAGCAGTAATATACTCTACCAGCAAAAGCTTACCAGTTTTATTCACTTGAAAGTGAACTGTAACAGCAGAATATTCCAATTATTGGACATTGCAAATCTGAGAGTCCTAGGAAGCAAAGCTTCCCTGAAACTCTGAGCATGTGTACAACTGGTGTTCCAGTTGAATGAAGAAAGGTGTATTAATGTAGCTGCAGTTCCAGCACAAATTCCCATAATGGGACTGGGGAAAAGTCTGTGTTGTTGAGTATTGTCAGTTGCAAGGGGGTGGTCACAGATACACTCATTTATTCCTATGGGTCAATTTGCCTCCAAGGGATACTGACCTCCAACCCCTGTGAAGGATCCTCTCTCCTGCTCATCCGGTGCCCTGGAGACATTTTAGCAACTTGTCTGAATGAATCAAATCACTCCAGCAATGCCTTGTTCATTTCCAGCCATTCTTATCTTTTCCGGCTGAAGGTTTTATATTTGCTCAACCAGAACACCCACTTGAATCCATTACTCCATTATAATATGGAGGACTTAATCTAGTTTTTCTTTCCCTTTACCAGGGGTGCCATCTCACCCTCAGGATTGTGGGTGCCCGCCGCTGCAATGTGGACGTGCGCTGTTACACGTCTGTACGTAGTGTGTGTGATGTCACATGTACTATGTACAGGTGTGTGTGTGTGAGAGAGAGAGACATCGCATGTTTCTGTTGCACTGGTGGTGGCTCCTCTTCCTCCTCCTCTCCACCAGGGCCGTCTTTACCCAGGGGTGCAAAGGATGTGGGGCACCCGAGCACCGAATTCTGGGGGGGTGCCAGGCATCCGCCTCTGAAACTGCCTAAGCTCTTAACTATCTACCTGTTATGAAATAATAAATAATTTTGATCAAGCTAGAAAAACGAAATATATATATACCTAGGTATTACCGATATGTATACCTACTGTTTCACTAAAGGACTTTCGACTTTCTGCCTCATTTACCAAAGACACGCACAAAAAACCATTTCCCAGAAGTCCTTCACTTTCTTACATTCCCACCACATATGGTTAAAAGTACCTTCTTTTTCCTGCTCTCCCAGGTCCTAGTCCAACACTTAAACCATTATGCCACACTGGCTCTGCCTGATGTGATAGATTGGGGTTGCCAATGTGGTACCCATGGATGTACATACATCTGCAGGTGCTTTCCTTGTAAGTTCACTCCAGCTGCCCCTGGCAAAGAAGTAGGCTTGAAAGAAGCATTATGTTATAGTCAGTAGACTGGGTGGTGGTGTACACTTAGTTGTTGTGTGTGTGCTGTCCACAACATTTTCTCTGGCTTGAAATGTGCCTATGGGCCCTAAAAGGTTGGCGGCTTCATGCTAGATTGTACTTGCAGGGAGAGTTTCTCGTGTGTGTGTGTGTGTGTGTGTGTGTGTGTGTGTGTGTGTGTGTGAAAAAGCATTCAAAGATGCTCTGAAGCTTGAAAAGGCATAGTCTAGTCTACTTCCTCAGCATTCTGTTGTAGTGAATTCAAACCACCCACCATATGTTGAGAGATCATGTGAGCAGGGACACAGAATTGTTGAGGCTAGCCTCACTACAGGCATGAGCTATGGTCATGGCCAAATTTAAAACACTATGAAACAACTTTAAACAGCCATGGCTCTCCCCAAAGAGTTATGAGAGCTGTAGTTTGTTTAATGTGCTGAGAGTTGTCAGGAGACCCCCATTTCCTTCCCAGAGCTACAATTTGAGTTCCTTGTGAAGAAAGATTAATTGTTAAAGCAGCCTGTGAACTGTAGCTCTCAGACACTCCAAGTGTCCCTATTTTCCAGGGATGCCCCTGATTTAGACAAGCTGTCCTGGTTTCTCATTTGATCCCAAAATGTCCCACTTTTCCTTAGCATGTCCCTATTTTCACTGGAGAAATGCTGGAGGGTATGGAGTTTTTTGACTCCTGAGATGTTTGAAGGCAATCCTATATAGAGAAGTTTAAAAAAAGTTTAATATTTTATTCTGTTTTTATATACGTTGGAAGCTGCCCAGAGTGACTGGGGCAACCCAACAAGATGGGGGGGGGTATAAATAGTAAAATTATCATTAAGGAATGGGACGTCCCTATTTTCATTGGGGAAATGTTGGAGGGTATGAGCTCCAGGAGGGGAAGAGGGCCTTCTAACAACTCTCAGTACCTCAACAAACCTACATCTCACAGAATTCTTTGTGGGGAGCCATCACTGTTTAAAGTGGTATCAGCGGTGCTATAAATGTATGGGGCAATTGGGGCACTGTCCATATATTTGGCAGGTATGTGATGGGAGGTGGAGTCTATGGCCATAATGCTTTTCTGCATGACTTTGGAACAGGAGTCTCTCTCGTGTGCAGGAGATTAATGTGCATATTTGTATATGCATAGAATCGGGATGGGTGGGACAGACAGAATGGAAGCCTTCCTTGAAGGGGAAGAAAAGTTTTGAGAAATTGGAAGAGAGATTTTGGCACAGCACTAGCTCTGTCTAGTTTGTCCCTCGTTGCCAGAAGGATTTAGCGAGTGTTCTGGGACAGGTGGTATGGGCGGGGTGAGAGAAGTACATTTGAGTTCATCTCTGCCTTCTGTCTTGTGTGAAACATAGTTCTGAAATCAGCTCATCCTTGGCTTGCTTTATCTTCAATATTTTCCCCCGGCTCACATTTGCAAACTGGAGAAACCGTCATGGGCAAACTCCCCAGCATATTCCATTGGCTACAGTATAATGCCTTTTTCAAATCTGATTTCAGCAGGAAAAAGCTGTGGGTGCAACGTTGGTGGCCTGTGGACTAGGGGGCTGGTCTGTCCAGCAAGAATCTTTTCCAATACTTGTTTTGGCTTCAATGTTTTTTCCCCTCCAGTTCACTTTTCCTGCACCAATTCATTCTCTTTACACTTCACAGACTTGCTCTCTGACCCACAGGCATTTTGATAATTAATGCTCATGTGTGATTCAGCATATATATATACAGTGGTAGCTCAGGTTAAGTACTTAATTCGTTCTGGAGGTCCGTACTTAACCTGAAACTATTCTTAACCTGAAGCACCACTTTAGCTAATGAGGCCTCCTGCTGCTGCCGTGCCGCCGGAGCATGATTTCTGTTCTCATCCTGAAGCAAAGTTCTCAACCTGAAGCACTATTTCTGGGTTAGCGGAGCCTGTAACCTGAAGCATATGTAACCTGAGGTATCACTGTATATGCCGCCCATCTAATTGGGTTGCCCCAGCCACTCTGGGTGGGTCCCAACAAAAAATAGTAAAAGCACAATACAACATCCCACACTAAAACCTTCCCTGCCTACCCCATTGTACCTGTAAAAACAGAGCTGCATTCACTGAACCATTCCCATGCTATAGTGAAGAAATCATTTGATTTAACACCGCCAGAGATATTAATTTTGCTGTCAACAACATAACGAAGCACTTGTGCCAATAATATTGTTGCAAGCTACCTACCCAGGCATCTTTGTGTTTCCTTTTGGGAATGAGGCACAGCGGAGACTGGTGTCTTTATGATATATGATTTATTTACACATACATACAACCTGAGCCTATGATGGAGGGGTTCACAGCATTAATACCCAAAGAGGGTCTTGCTTCTCTCATAGCTGCAGCTGTGGATTCAAACAGGCATCAGCCGTGGCTCCCCACCCCTTTCTCTAGCTTGCAGCCTTTACCAGATTGCAACCTTTCCCCTTCAGATCGCATACCAACCAAAAAAGTCTAATTCAAACTCTGCCTTTGTCTTCTAATTAACTCTGAGTTGAGAGGGGGCCCCTCCCATTTGCCATCTGGCACAGAGCTCCCTCTCTTTCACTTTCCTAATGGCTCATCATCTTCATTTTGTTCTCCTAATGGTCCATCTCTGCAGGCAATTCCCTCATCAAGAAACTGGTCTGGCTTATATTTTAACATTTGCTGAATCCGGAGGTTCAGTGTCAGACTCTTAGAAACACAGGGGAGTCTGAAACTCATAACACAGGAGTCTGGCATCCACAATCTCATAACTCTATGGTAGACATTATTCTGTGCAAAGCTGTGCCACCCACTCCTAACTTGGGACAATTGCTCCAAAAGGGTACCATGGCTGATGGCATCAAAAGCCGCTCAGAAGTCGAGGAGAATTAACAGGGACTTATTTTTCCTGTCTCTCTCCTGACAGAAGTCACCATACAGGGTTCGTGGTTCCAATTCTGTTGGTATTCATCACCTGAGTTTGCTGTTACAGGGTGTGGTGCTCATCAGAATTATACCAACTGCAACCACCTCTGTAATTATTGCATAGATACAGATATAAAATTATTCAGGAAATGGGGGGGATTGGGAATCTGAGGATGCATTCGCCAAAGAAAATGGATTTGTTGCATCAATTCTGCTGTTGGAGCATCCTTTGGAGCTGACTGCTAATAAATTAATTGCAGTGTTACACTTTCACATCTGGAATCAGCTACATTAAGTGGCAAAAATGCAGAACTTCTTGTTGTATCAGTTCTGTGGATATGGCATTAACTTAGTATTAAGTTATCTAGTGAGCCTCCTGCATTTGATTTTATAGTCTGAATTTTCCCTTCTTCGTGACTTATTTTCCCCCTTATTTTCTGGACTGATTCATGACGTTGGGTATTTGCCAGCTCAGAGAAAGAGCTGACTTGGCACTTGTATAAAAGACAGCTAAAGAATAAGCTGGCACTATAATACTAAACACAAATGACCCACTCCAGCAGTCTGTTCAGTGCAAAGCATTATGGGCAGGAAGGACCTTACTCTTTTGTGGAGGGCAAAGCTGAACCCATGCAAAGGGATAGTCACTACATCTAACAGAGAAAGCCATTAAGGCAATAATTCCTAGTAATGTGCCACTCCCTTACCCCAATGACACAACTTGGGCTTTTCAGCATTCTTTGGGATCCTGTTTATTGAACAATCATCCTTATTTGTTTACAGCTTGTAACAAGGTTGTAGAACGGAAGCTGCTTATGGAGCATTCATTCAGATTTGTTTGTGCAGAGGTTATACAATCTGGTGAATTTCCCCATCACTATCTTTACTGCAACAAGTCTATTTTTTTATGCACAAGTGGTGCAGCCTGAATTTGCAAGTGTGTGATTGAATCCCACTCGCAGAATAGCAGCAATAACCCTTTGAGAGGTTATTTGAGCATTGGAAAGGAAGACTCAAAAATCAAAAGAGGTTTCTTTGCCTCTTACTGCCTTTACCAGAAAAGTGCTTCTAACATTTGGCGGGGGGCAGGAGTAGAACCAGCAGTGAAGGGATGCCAATGAGCATGCTGAGACAGCTGGAAAATCCTAAACCTGAGCAGCCTTGGAAACATCATTTTAAGCTCAGAGACAAATAGGCAGGTGCTTTCTGTGGCCCCAGCCAACAGTGGTTACTGCCTCTTTTTCATGTTGATAAAGGTTGGGTGAAATAATAACGAAGGCCACATGGCAGTAAGACATGGCAGGAGGACAATCTGGTGCCTTCCAGATGCTTGGGACTACAATTCCCATCAGCCCCTGCAAGTGCAGTTGGATTCCAAAACATCTAGAGGGCACCATGTTGGCAAAGGCTGTAGTAGAGAGTGGCCATTTTGATTCAGCCCCAAGGTTGAAGGTGTCTTGGTTGGCTTTCACTCAAAAGGACCAAGTGGTTTCCCAACCCCTACACATTTTACATGCTCTCTATCTACCATGCAGCCTTCATAAGCATCACTTGTGGTTCCTTAAGTTTGCCATTAAAAGAATGTAGCTCTGAAAAGGGAAGAACAGCATACATAATCTGATTGTTCATCATGGGACTTCAGAAATCCAAAGGCAAATTTCAGTAGCATATTGGTCCAACTATTCTCTGAATAATTATCCATTGGACTGTGTGCTCCATAGCTGGAAGCATGCCTACAGATTTCAATGGAGCAGCCATCTAAGTGCACTTGGCACCTTTGCCTCAGTCTCATAGTACAGGGTGTGAGTAAAGTAATTTGTTGGAGGTTTGCTGGCTTGCTGGACGGGAGCCATGTGACCTCAAGGGAAAAGTGTGCAGCACCTGAGGGCATGGCAACATAGCCAGAGATCAGCAGGTGGCACAGTTGGTTCCCTTATTATACCATAGATGAAATACATATGAAGGAAAACTGGTCTGCATCTCATGTGACTAGGGATGGGAAAGAAATTTGATTCAGTTCACATTGCAAGGTGAATTTACCTAATTCACAAATAATAATATTTTTTATCATTTATACGCTGCCCATCTGACTAGGTTGCCCCAGCCACTCTGGGCAGCTTCCAACAAATTAAAACACAGTAGGACATCAAACATTAAAAATTTACCTTCACAGGTCTGCCTTCAGATGTCTTCTTTCCAAAACAACATGCAAACTGGAACACAACCTTCACTGTATTTTGCATTGCAGTTCTCCTGCCAAGTACAGAAAAAGATACTGCATATATGAGTAAAAACAATATACAGAAGTGAATGATATCATGGGAAATTGTTTTGCAGTGATGAGTAGATTAGTGCAAATTGCATATAAAATTTGCATATTAGGAGCTTTTATGAAGACTTGTTTTTTAAAGTATACTGACGTGAAAATGTGGAAGAACAGACAAACTGAAGTTGACAGAGTTGCCCACTGTTATGTCATGGACTGGCTGGATCCTGAGGAGTGGTGGGAGGCACCAGCTGGGGAACTCCCTAGGGTAAGAAGACTCAGAACTCGGACATTGGTGGTGGGACAACAATGACTGGTCAGAGGGAGAAGAGGGAGCTGACTGAGAGGAGAATGTTCAGAAGCTGAAGAGGCAACAGGGTTTAATGAGCAGGAAGAGGCTTTGACAGAGAGCAGTCCAGAAACGGAGGCATAAGAGGAGGCTGGAGAGGAGGGAAGCCAAGAGGCAGAGTGTGGAAGAAGCCAGGGAGTTCCTCCTGCTGCTGTGACCAGCTCCCCTCTCCCATGGTCTTCCCAAACACAGAGGAATGAAGAGGTGGAGCAAAGAGAGACTAGGCAAAGGAGCCTCAGGTTGCTGGGGAAAGATCTGGGGAGGAATCTTAGAGAGAGGTGGGAAGGTGGAGACCTTCAGTTCTCACAACTGGAGTCCTCATTGGTGAAAGACCTACTGGGAAGAGTTGCTGCGATCTCTAGGCTGTTTTAGTTTCTTTGAATCAAGAGTCAACTTCACTGACACCAGGTGCTTTATTACTGACCTGTTCCTGACACCTTACTTATGACTTGAAAGTCACAGAAGACACAATCCTGCGACATTCGCTCCATCTGAGCTGCAGCTTAGATCAAACAAGTCCGTGTTCTCGCCCCACTATGTAAAGAATGCTTCCTTACATCTCTATTTATGATGCTTCATTCCAGACCATTCAGGTGATACTAGGTCAAGGCATAAGTTACACCTGCATCCTTTGAAAATTAAACAGGCCTGATGTGGCCAGTTGTGACAAAGCTTTCATTCTCATCATATAACACCTATGTTCAAAATCCAGTCACTTGAGTACAATGGTTTCTTATGAAAGACTCACAGGGTTTTAAATTTAAAATATTGCATTAATAAATAGTGTTATTAATTAAAAATATTCTCTGTTATGCAACGCAGTGTTCAAGGACAAGGCTCATGTTTAAAGAAAACTGTCATATTGTATAAAGGTAGTTGCCTCTATTTCTATTGTTAGACTTCCAACATCTCTGAACACATTTATTCATTCATTTTTATTTATAGCCTTATCTTGAAGGTTCAGACTGAGTAATAATAAATTATTATTATTATTATTATTATTATTATTATTATTATTATTATTATTATTATTATAATAAAGTTTTTAATGTCTGATGTTTTATTGTATTTAATATTTTGTTGGAAGCGGCCCAGAGTGGGTGGGGTATAAATAAATTAATATTAATATTATTAACTTTATAGTAACTGAGAAACCGGGACGCGGGTGGCGCTGTGGGTTAAACTACAGAGCCTAGGACTTGCCGATCAGAAGGTTGGCGGTTTGACTCCCCATGATGGGGTGAGCTACCATTGCTTGGTCCCTGCTCCTGCCAACCTAGCAGTTTGAAAGCATGTAAAATAAAGCAGATAAATAGGTAAAGCAGATAAATAGGTACCGCTCCGGCGGGAAAGTTAACAGCTTTTCCGTGAGCTGCTCTTGTTCACCATAAGTGGCTTAGTCATGCTGGCCACATGACCCGGAAGCTGTACGCCGGCTCCCTCGGCCAATAAAGTGAGATGAGCGCCGCAACCCCAGAGTCCGCCATGACTGGACCTAATGGTCAGGGGTCCCTTTACCTTTACCTTTAACTGAGAAACCAGCATGATTCTTTATATTCCAACTTAAAAGGAAGCCTCATTGAGTTCATTGGGGTTTGCTTCTAGGTAAGTGGGTATGGGATTGCAAATACATGTTTTACAAATAGGAGTACATGTACTGGATATGTCAACATTGCAATGAAAACTAATATGAGATCGCCTCTTTTCTGTCTATATCTTCTCCCACTGGAGAGCCTGGAGAAGACCATGTCTTCCACTGCTGCATTCCCGGCAGTATACACCTAGGGATGCTTAAGAAATTTGACCTTTGCATATCCTTATATACAATGACCTCATCTGCGCCCTTCAGACTAATGTGCAACCAGCACTAAGCTATCCATTGACCTCTGTACTGCCCAAAATGTCCTGTCACAGTCCTTGGCTTCAAATAAGTACCAATATGCATCCTAAAGTGTGTACAGTATTTTGACACAAAACACTTTAAATATGCTATTTAAATGCCACAATTATGTGGATTTTAAAAAGCAATACTTTGAAATACTATTGATGCTTTAAAACATTATTTAAGTGAAAAGTTTTGCATGGATTTTTTTTAAAATGCAGATTAATGCAAGAACAGGACAGAACAGTCTTAAGAACAAACAAAGTGCTGCACTAGATCAGACCTAATTTCTCATGTAGTCCAGCATTCTGGCCAGTCAGATGCCTATGGAAGTCCACAAGCAGGAGCTGAACGCAACACCACTCTCTTAACTTGTGATTCTCAGCAACTGGTATTCAAAGGCTTCACTGACAGTGAAGATACAGATGAACACGTGAAAAAGTGACATGGATGGAAATACACTCACTAATCCTTTCCTATATATATCCTGGCCAGGAATCTTGCCATCATTTCTCTTTGCATTGCTCTTATCCATGGTGTTGCCTGCTGAGAGCTTGCAATGCAATTTCCATTATTTGGGGTGTACAAACATAGCTGCTTTCTTCCCTGAACAATGCTTTGCTCCAACACAAGGAGAGCAGTACAAATGTGATGTGCTTTTAATTTTATGGAGTTAGTTGCTGCGGAGGAAGCCTCTGTGTTTTTTATGCATATTCAGTGTGTGCAAGCCTGAGGCTGGTGCTCTCCTTTTTCAGGCTGCCGGTTTTGCCTTGTATGCAGGGAGATGGTGTCCCTAGGATGGTGTCATGGGGGACAATCTTTTGGGATACTGCCAGGGAAACAAAGTCCATCATGACTCCACGTCGTCTCCGTTGCGATCCATCGATCTCCCGTAGATACAGTATCAGCAATTAGCGACACGAGCTCCAGAAATAGCTTACCACATTCCAGAGCTGATACACGCTCTATCAGCAGAATTCACACAGCGAAAGATGCACGCAGGAGAGCATTATTTACAAGTTTATTTAGCGTTGGTCAGAACAAAGAAAACATGACTGCCTGCTTCGGTGTCTCAGGCACAGAGAGAGAGAAACGAAAGCAAAGACACAACAGAAACATCCCGTGAACAGGAAATACGCAGGCTGTGACACAAACATCCTGCTCCCTTTTAAGGTGGAACGGAAATATCCTAACACAATCATCCATTGCTGTATGGCAATTGACACCTTTCATACACAGGTAAAGCGGGGGCTTTATCAGCAGATGGTATTATGGTTGTGGTTGGCATGGTTTTTCTTCCAGGGATGCTGTGAACATGTCTGTTGGTTTTTTGATGTTTGCATTTGTTTCTGTAGCTATTATTTTACTGTTGACTCTGCCTCTTGTTGAGTGATTACGCTATGCTGGTATTAGCCCTAGCAAAGCAGCTGGCTGGCATACTGGGACCATAGGATCATCCTGCCCTATCAAAGACAAAAGGAAACGTCAAGCATATCAGCATTAGCCCTCTTACTCTAAATGTGAAATTCATTTGAACTGAAAAAATCTAATCCATCAGCATGACTTCGGTGTTGCAGCACAAACAAGAAACAGTGTCCTGCTCAGAACATATTATACACTCTACTGTAAAATAGAGGAGTGTTACACAGAAACACAATGGCATCAGTTGTAAGGGTGGTGGTGTGGCTGGGGAATCTTATCTAGCCTGAGAGCCACATTCTCTCCCTGGTAGGCTTACCAGGGGCCACATGCCATTGGTGAGCGGAGCCAGAGGCAAAAGTGGGTGTAAGCAATGAATGCAACATTTGCACAGTAGGCTAGTTTCTACACCAACCCACACACCTCCATTCTCCATCCAGGTGAACATGAGGCATTGTCAGAATTCAAGGGGACATTCTAACCAGGCAAAAACACTCCCAAGAAGGTTCCAAAGCAGAGTCAGCCGGGGGTGTAGCTAGAAAGGGCGTGTTGCTTGGAAAAAGTCCCCAGGAGAGCCAGTGTGGTGTAGTGGTTAAGAGCGGTAGACTCGTAATCTGGTGAAGCGGGTTCACGTCTCCGCTCCTCTACATGCAGCTGCTGGGTGACCTTGGGCCAGTCACACTTCTCTGAAGTCTCTCAGCCTCACTCACCTCACAGAGTGTTTGTTGTGGGGGAGGAAGGGAAAGGAGAACGTTAGCCGCTTTGAGACTCCTTAAGGTAGAGATAAAGCGGGATATCAAATCCAAACTCTTTTTCTTGAAACACTCTGTGAGGCTGAGAGACTTCAGAGAAGTGTGGCTAGCCCAAGGTCACCCAGCAGCTGCATATGAAGGAGCGGGGAAGCGAACCCACTTCACCAGATTATGAGTCCACCGCTCTTAACCACTACACCACTCTGGATCACATTTAGTTCATGGCCTGAGGTTCCTGAGCATGAGAGTGTCAGCATCAGCATGAAATGAGCCATACCTCTTACAAGGTCTATATTTGCCTTTGAGAATGTATTTGTTTTCCTTTCCTTTAGTTTAGGGTTTTTAGTTCAAGGACTGCGCTTCCACATGGAAAACCTTCCAGACACTGCATGCCAGGGGTAGGTGGGGGCCAGAGGTGGATGGAGCAGTGATTGCAACTCTTACCTGTGTGCTGCAGGCTTCATTCTCGCTATGCAAAATACTGGGTTTTCTACACAACACACACACTCCATCCTCCATCTAGGCAAGCAAGAGGCAGTATTACAGTTCAAGAGCACATTCCAGCCATGCAAACGTATGTGGGGAAGGCATAGACAAGGGTTGGTGGGATGTGTGCACTGGAGAGATTCCCAGGAGCTAAACAGAGAGGTCTAAGAGGCCACATTTGGACCTGGGCTTGAGGTTCCCCACCTACATTTGGGGGGTAACTGCACAATCAATTTCCATAGGAAAATGTTACAAGATGAGAAAATTCATGGATTCTTCTATTGCTCTTTTTTCTTAAAACCTTGTTATCCATATAGTGAAGCAGATATAGTTGTGCTTTATGTATTATTACTGCTAGTTCACATGTTAGCAATTTAGCATCTTAGAGGGTCCTTTGAATACAGTAACACGGAGCAGGACTATACCTCCTGGTCCTGTCCCAAATTCCATGCACCTTGCTGGCCTTGACCTAACATCTGCATGTTGATTGCAAAGGGGAAGCCCATGTACTTAGACATCTCCATGTGTAGGCTTCTACACAATCATGAAGTCCTGATCATGTTGAGACCTAGGACCTCAATGCCAACAATTGATATGTAAACACTGCAGACAGGGATGGTGGAGCTTGTGGTGTGGTGTTTGTGTACATGTGTGGTAAAAATGGCCCTACTCCTTCTCCATGCATTAGACTTATATAAAGTTCTGAGGGAATTTGAGGCCCATGGAGGAAAAAGGAGGGATCCAGTGAAAGCAAAGCCCAATGTGAAAAGGACATTGGACAGCTCCGAGGGAAATGTATGTGCTCAATCCATTTCCATTACACTTACAGAGCATATAGATAAAATCTAAGTGTGGCATTTTCTGTACTGAAAACATCAGCATCATATAATTAAGAAGGGTGGCTCAGGATGTGATCCTTGATGCAGTGATGGGTGCACACAGATGGGTGCCCCTACATTCATCTCTGAAACACTGGATGATAGGAAATGAATTTGCTAATTTGGGAGGCAGAAAGAGTTCCTGCTGTTAGCCTTCATTTTGTGGATTAGTCATATATTGTGACAGTAGTACAATTTCCAATGAAAGGTGTCAATAAAAAGTAACAGCATCATTTACGCTGAGCTTTCTTACTTTTTCTCAGAGCAAGCTACATGTTGTTGTGTCTTGTCTTCAAATTAAGAGAAGCTGTGAAGGAGGGGTTCTAACATTGCTGCAGCTGTGTGAACATTTCTTTGCTAGCAATTTATGCAGTGAACTCAACACCTTTCTCAATTGCAACCTTTGCTGAGTTAGTCTCGCATTTTTAAATTGCAGGAAAGTCTCATTATTATTTTTTTGCAATTTGTGTTACCCTTCAAATTCTAGCCATTGCACATGTAAATTTTGTAATTCAATAGATCTGTTGCTCTTTTCCCGTCTCCATCTGCTATGACGATTCCAGTATATGGCACACAGCTTCCTTAAATTTAAAGAAAACGTTCCGTGAGAACAATGTTACCCTCTTAACTAAACAGGGTGCCATTAAAAGTAGGACTCATGCATGTATTTGTGTGCACATGTGTTTGTGTCACAGCGACTCTACTGTTCCTCATGGGCCACAACTGATGGCCCTCTTATGGTACACACACTCATGAGATCAACATCTGGTTTTTAAAGATTAAAAAGAACCCAGACTCTGGAGTAGGGTTGCCATATTTTGAAAATGGTCTTCCCGGACAGACCTACCCTTGACACAGAGGCCAAGTGGAGGTTTTTTTCCTCCTGTTGTTGCCCCACTCCCAGGGCCGGATTTAGGTTTGATGAAGCCCTAATCTCCTGAAGGTAATGGGGCACTTTATATGTCCAGTTGTCCTTTGTCAACAACAAATTGTTGCTGTTTCTTGTGTTGAATATATACTATATGGTAATTTATGGACCTAATAGGTGTCTAAAGCCATTTGTGTTGCCTACACAACACAAAACACTGTTGCTGTATGTAGGTTTAATTTTATTTGCTTTTTTATCTTACATTTTGGAAATGTACATCCAGGTATTTTTCCCTTTAAATTTCTTTGGGACCCACAAGAGAGTGAGGTCCTAAGCTATAGCTTGTTTAGCTTATATGTAAATCTGGCACTGCCCACTCCTTTCCAGCACCCGCTCCAGCCGTGTGGCTTGTGTTAGGATATTTCCGTTCCACCTTAAAAGGGAGCAGGCTTTGTGAGTCACAGAGTCTGCGTATTTCCTGTTCACAGGAAGTTTATGTTTTTCTGTTGCTTTCGTTTCTCTCTCGGTGCCTCAACACTGAAGCAGGCGGTCATGTTTTCTCTGTTCTGACTAACACAGAATAAACTTATAAATAATGCTCTCCTGCGTGCATCTTTCGCTGTGCATTATCTGCTGATAAGAGTGCGCATAAGCTCTGGAATGTGGCAAGCTATTTCTGGAGCTCGTGTCGCTAATTGCTGATACTGCGTGTCTACGGGAGATCGATGGACGTCCGGAGGCGACGTGGGACCATGATGGACTTTGTCTCCCTGGCAGTATCCCAACAGCTTGCTGGGACCCTGTTTGTATAAGGCTCCTGCTTGGCTGTGCCAGGAGTGACTCTGGGTCACGGAGTGGGCTCCACTATGGAGCTGACTCTCCCGTCTCAGGCCCTCAGCCTCCAAGTGTTCACTGGCAAGGTAACACCTGGGATTGGGCCCGGGCAGGGAGGCTCATCACCTCGCGGCCTCTCTGGTCCCGCCTGGCCCTTCCACAACAGCAGCGGCGGCCCCCAATGGCTGCTTGAGCCGCACCAGAGGGGACATGGGTGGCCATTGGGGCTGCTGCTACTGCTGCTGCTGCGGGGGAGGCCCAGGCAACAACTGAAAGGCTGGTGGCTGCTTCAGCGGCTCCATGACCTCTCCTGGGGCCTGTCTGCGGCCTTCCCCAGTGGTGGCAGCAGCCCCCAACAGCTGCTCAAGCCACATCAGATGGGAAAGTCCAGTCAGGACTGGAGAGGCCACGGAACTGTCACTGCCGATGCAGCTGCAGCCACCACCCACATCTGGCTTGAGCAGCCATACGGCCTGATTTTCCTGGACATTTTCCTGAATCCCAGCAATGTCCAGGAAATTCCGGATGTCTGGCAGCTTTTATTCTAGAGCATCTTTGTGTCTGAGCTCAAAGTTACAATAGTTCCTAATGCCACAATCGGCACCAATACAAGCTACCGGGATAAGGATATTATGTATTGCAATATTATGATGGCTACTAGGTTAGTCAGAAACCACCGGTATTATTAGCAACACTCAACAGAAGGAAGTTTTAGTTTTAAAGAGTGCACTAATGATTTGCAAAGTTTTTTAAAAATCAGAAGAATACAAAGGATTTGGTGCAGAAGAGGTTACAATATCACAATAATGGAATTATCATGCAAACCTTTGGTTGTGTACCCATGACTCCTATATCCCATGATCTTCTCTGGAAGGACATTCTGGGATTACTTTTGAAAGTGTTGATAGCCATGTTTTGTGTATTTTTGGAAGTATTCTTTTCAGTGTCACACAGGATGTTTTATTATGAAAATACTAAAATAGATTTTTTTATATATACAGTGGTACCTCAGGTTACAGATGCTTCAGGTAACAGACTCCACTAACCCAGAAATAGTACCTCGGGTTAAGAACTTTGCTTCAAGATGAGAACAGAAATCGTGCGGTGGTGGTGCGGCAGCAGCAGCAGCAGGAGGCCCCATTAGCTAAGGTGGTACCTCAGGTTAAGAACAGTTTCAGGTTAAGAACAGACCTCCAGAACGAATTAAGTTCTTAACCCGAGGTACCACTGTATAAAAAAATGGCTTTTCCTATCAGGATTCAGAAGTGACAGAAGTGAAATTACAGTCATTCCTGAATTGTGGGGTGTTGGATTAGATTACCCTCAGGGTCCCTTCCAACTCTACAATTCAATGATTCTATTTTGATAGTTCATCAAATACTACAGTCTTATCTCTAGTTACAAACTTAATTCGTTCTGGAAGTCCGTTCTTAACCTGAAACTGTTCTTAACTAGAGGCATGCTTTCGCTAATGTGGCCTCTTGCTGCCGCTGCACTGCCGGCACACGATTTCTGTTCTCATCCTAGGGCAAAGTTCTCAACTTGAGGTAACTCTTCCAGGTTAGCGGAGTTTGTAACCTGAGGCGTTTGTAACTCGAGGGACCCACTGTACTACACTAGAAAACTGAATAGGTTTTAAAAAAGAGGTATAAGAGTATACAGTGGCACCTCGGGTTACAGATGCTTCAGGTAACAGAATCAGCTAACCCAGAAACAGTACCTCAGGTTAAGAACTTTGCTTCAGGATGAGAACAGAAATCACGCGGCGGCGGCACGGCGGCGGCGGGAGGCCCCATTAGCTAAAGTGGTGCTTCAGGTTAAGAACAGTTTCAGGTTAAGAACAGACCTCCAGAACAAATTAAGTTCTTAACCCGAGGCACCACTGCATTTAATTAATTCCCCTCTATTTCATGGTTTCGTTTGTAATTTTCAGTGCAAAGAATACCCTTTGACATTTGCCCTTCATAGCCAATAGTGTGAGGTATCTATATGGTGGTATTCTCGCAGAAGCTTTCCTTATAGAAAGGTTAGTGTCTGTTAAGGGGAAGAGAAATAAGACACACTGAAGACTATCAAGATATACTCCCTCACGCATATTTCCCTAAGCTACAGACTTCTCACCAAGGAGCTTTGGCCTGTGCATTCAAAGTTAAACAGGGTTGGTTAAAATTTGCCCTTACAGTATTATTATTTAATATGACCTTTAAAATTGCTGACCTTTACTTAACAGTGTTCCTCTTTTTTTCTCTGTAGATCTCACACCTTTTATTTCACTAACCTTTTCTGTTTTCTGCAGTGGGAGGTGTGGTGTGTTTTTGTGCTGATTAAATGTTTTGAGAGATATACATAAAAATAGCTTCATTGTAAGTGCAGAGTCTGTGTGGCGGAGGAACAGCCGCCAAACCAACCTGCTTATGTATGGCTGTGAATTTGGCCCAGGATGTATCCCCACCCCCACCCTGATGGAGGAGAGTAAACAAAAATCTCATCTAGACAAGTTGTGTAGAGCCTGAAGGGGAAAAACAATTATAGGCAATGTGGTGGTGATGTTGTAATGAATCTGGCATACTCGGGAGGAGGTCAGGAAGCAAGGAAAGACTGATAAGAGGACACAACTGGTGACAAGATGACAAGAGATGCTCCCCCCTCCCCGAGGGACAGTGACAAACTAGTAATTAAAGTTGCGATGGTATCTCAAGAAGAAAGGGCATGAAATACCTTTCCTCTGGAATTGTGGTAAAAAGTAGGCAGGTTTTGTTTTTTCTGTGTGTGTGGTTTTTTTTTACACAAGAGGAGTGCAAGAAAATGTTGTTATAATCACAAATAGCACCAACATTGCTGCCCTTCCAGACTGGTGTTTCCTTGTTGGGTGTATTGCACCACATTTTCTTGACACGATGAGGCTGCTTTCAAACAGCACTTTATTCCGTTTTCTCAACATTTCCTTACCTAATAGTTTCCGTGTTTTATGTGTTCTCTCATACAACGGAAAAGCTGCTTCTGGGAACCGAGTAGAATCTAGTGGAAGTTCAGCACTTATTTCCATGTTAATTGCTTCCAGATACAAATCCATTTGCAGCCCCGTTAACCCAGAAAACCCATGGGAGTTTTGCAGTGCAATATTCATGGATCACACCACTACTTGCTCCCATGACATAACTGGTAGTCCTGCATACAGTTATTTCCTGCCATGGGTGAATCATGGGGGAACAGAAGCATGGGTGCGCATAAAGGGTGGCAACATATCCAGTGATGTCCATTGTTGTGTCATGACATGACCCTTAATTAGCCATTTTAAAAAAGTTTAAAGAACATAAATTTTAGAGAGAGAAAGGCAGTGCTTACCACCTCATAGACCTGTAAGAATACATTGTTTTATTTTCCCCATTGCATTCATCACATGGGGCATTGTTTTCATTCCAGTGTAATACAGTGGTACCTTGGTTCTCAAACTTAATACGTTCCGGAAGTCCGTTCCAAAACCAAAGCATTCCAAAACCAAGGCACGCTTTCCCATAGAAAGCAAAGCAAAACGGATTAATCTGTTCCAGACTTTTAAAAACAACCTCTAAAACAGCAATTTAACATGAATTTTACTCTCTAACGCAGTGTTTCCCAACCGGTGTTCCGCGGCACACTACTGTGCCGTGAGACACCGGCTGGTGTGCCGTGGGAGGGAGGCGGGCGAGAGGCGGCGGCGAGAGGCGGCGGCGGCGGCGAGGATCCGCGTCGAGCCGGGGCGGCTCCGCGGTGGTGGTGCCGAGCGGCGGGGCAGCGCGCGCAAAAGGGAGGCGCGCGAGACAGCGGAGGAGGAGGAGGCCGGCATGTCCGGGCAGCAGCAGCAACAGCAGCAGCAGCAACTCCCGGCGACGGCTCCTCCTCCGCCCGCTATCGCAGCCGCCGCCGCCTCAGCTGCCGCCGCCGCCTCAGCTGCCCTCGCTCTGCTGCCTCCTCCCACCCCGGCAAGGGGGAGGGAAAAAACTTTCATTTCTGTGCGTCCCTCCCGGCGTGACGCTGCGCGCTGACGTCACGGGGGCGGGGCTTTAATGGTGGTGTGCCGCGAGATTTTTTTCCGGCTAACAGGTGTGCCGTTGCCCAAAAACATTTGGGAAACACTGCTCTAACGAGACCACTGATCCGTAAAATGAAAGCAATAATCAATGTACTGTACTATAAAACAAATAAGACAGTATTGTAGATGATGAAAAAAAAAATCTTACTTGTTTTGATGATAGTCATTGTTTGGAGGGGGGACTTTTATCCATTTCCGCAGTCGCACAATCAGTCAGTCCATCCATCCATCCATCCATCCATCCATCCATCCATCAATCAATCAATCAGCTCAGCTGGATTCCACACAGTCACAAAAACAAATTAACTGAAAAAGCCTCAAAAATAAAAATGCAAAATAAATAGCAAAACCAAAAGCACCAAATACAATGGTACCTTGGTTCTCGAACTTAATCCATTCCGGAAGTCTGTTTGACTTCCAAAATGTTCAAAAACCAAGGCGCGGCTTCTGATTGGTGCAGGCACCCTGGAAACAATAGCTGACTGTGGCATTGGACGTTCGGCTTCCAAAAGACATTTGAAAACCGGAACACACACCTCTGGGTTTTCAGTGTTTGGGAACCAAGGCGTTTGAGAACCAAGGTACCACTGTATGGGACACTTGTTTGATCGCCTAGAACAGATGATTTCCTCCTTCTATCAACTTTTTTAAAAAAAAAATTAAATTGAACCAGCATGAATATAGCTGGAAAGTTATATGGCTGCTGCTGCTTTTGTTTAAAGCAGCGGCTAATTAGGCAACAACACGTTTGTGGCTGCGGCCCCAAGACTGGAAATAGCATGCTACTGGATTCTGTGTACAGTGGTACCTCGGGTTAATAACTTAATTCGTTCTGGAGGTCCGTTCTTAACCTAAAACTGTTCACAACCTGAGGTACCACTTTAGCTAATGGGGCCTCCCACTGCTGCCACGCTGCCGGAGCACGGTTTCTGTTCTCATCCTGAAGCAAAGTTCTTAATCCGAGGTACTATTTCTGGGTTACTGGAGTCTGTAACCTGAAGCGTCTGTAACCCGAGGTACCACTGTACAAACAATGTGAAAAAGAGCACCACTGGGCTGCTGAGCTTGTGAACTTGTCTGGCTACTACTATCAGAAGGCAAAATGTAGTGACCACCAATGGGAAGACCCCCGTGTAGCAATTTTGTGTTCTTGGGTCCATGCTAAAATACAAAGCAAGATGCTGAACAGGTTTTCCATCAGATCTTCAACAAAAGATCAACTCCTCTTTGAAGAAAGTGTAAAAATAAAAAAAGAGATGAGCAAATATAATCTCTGCCACCTGGCATTTAAAGATAAGAGAGACCAATGAATTGCTGTGGGAAATTGCTTGATATTTGGTTCTCTGTAGACAATGGCTACATTTAGCCCTGGAGAAATATTTGTTATGACACTCTGCTGGAGCTGTCAGGGGTATGTTTAGTTTGGGGAAGTACTTTATTTGCTGCCGCCCCCCCAAAAAATGTTCCCATCAACTTTTTCCTTACTGGTCTGTGCAGTTCAAGCAGCTTCCTTTAGGACAGGGATGAGAACCTGTGGCCCTCCAGATCTTCCTGAACCACAATTGCCATGATCCCTGACTGGCTGGGTCTGACAGGAGTGTAGCTCAACAACATCTGGAGGACCACATCTGTAGCCCTCCTCTAGAACAAGCCTATATAACTTGAGAGCCACTGTACCAAACACAGTAAGGTGGCCCACCTTACCAACGCTGCAGTTTACGTGGTGTTGTGTTTGTTAGGATATTTCCGTTCCACCTTAAAAGGGAGCAGGATGTTTGTGAGTCAGAGTCTGCGCATGTCCTGTTCACAGGATGTTTATGTTTGCTATTGCTTTTGTTTCTCTCTGTGCTGGAGACACTGACGCAGGCAGTCATGTCTTTCTTTGTTCTGATCAACGCAGAATAAAACTTGTAAATAATGCTCTCCTGAGTGCAACTTCTGGCTGTGCATTATCTGCTGACAGAGAGTGTGCATTGGCTCTAGATGTTGGGCTATTTCTGGAGCTCATGTCACTAATTGCTGATACTGCGTGACTACGGGAGGTCGATGGATCGTCCGGCAGCCGGCTTGGGGGCCATGATGGACTTTATCTCCCTGGCAGTATCCCAACAGTGTTGTGCTTCCCAGCAGGCAGCAAAGTGCTGCTTAGATTTAATTTAATTCAATTGTCAAAACTGCCGTGGCAGCTCTATGGAGCCATGTTGGTGGGATAAAAATCTTTACACAAATATAGACCCATATATTTACCTATAGAAATGGCAAGAGGGGCAATGGGAGGGGGATAAGAGGATTGTTTCCAGACTCTAAATGTGGATTGTCCAAAGTTCAGAGAAACCTATGAAGGGCCACCACTGTCCGTCAGTGAGGATCCAGCGATGTGAGGGTCAGTGTGTGCAACACTGGGCTAGCTGGACCAGCATAAGAGAGTTTCCTACAGTCACAGGTCCCATGTTGTGGAACACTCTTCCAGCAGAGATTTTGCAGGCATCCTTGCCTTTGACTTTCAGACATCTCTTGAAGGATCTTTCATGCCAACAGCCTTAGGCAATTGTTTAAAATGCCCTTTCAGTAGCCAATCACTTTAGTGATGGCTTTGTAGTACTTTACATGTTTTACATCACTCTGATGTTTTACAAGAGAGTGATATATAAAATCTATTAGAAAATGAACAAACGAATGAATGAAATATTAATCAGAGTTTTTTGTGGGTATCTTCAACCTGGTCAGTGCAATCCTATGCATGTCTTCTCAGAAATAAGTCTCACTGAGCTCAGTAAGACTTACTCCTAGAAAAGTATGTATAGGTCTGCAGCCTGAGACAATGAATGGAAGCTCCCCCTCTCTCTCTGCCTTTACCTCCCCTTCTCCTAGCTCATAGAATGGTTGCCTGAGGAACATTATGAAGTCCGTCTGAACAATATATTTTAAAGAGCCTTCAGCCTGTTTCCCCTCCCCTTCAAAGTGGTATATCACTGGGAATTTTCAAGTAGTGTTGCAGAAAATAAAAAAGGCTGGGAGCTGTATAAAATGTATGTGTGGAAAATCCCCAAGGGATTTGCCCAAGTTCAATCAGGAATAGTAGTCATGGTGGGGTTGCCCACCCTAAATACAGCTTTAAGGACAAGTACAGAAATATACCCATATTTATTCCAGAATGTGCTGATATAAAACACTTTTATTTTACCAATTTCTTTCCTCTTTCTTCTGGCAATCTGTTCCTTTTACCCACTTTATTTGCCAAAGGCCCTGTGAATAGCATACCCTCTTTAAAGGAAAAGTGGGATATTTCTGAAGCATTGCAAGTCATTTCCATGAATCTTACTGTTGTTGTTTTTAAAGAAAAAACTTGGCATGAATTTAGGATCGAAAAGGAAACAGGTGTGCTCAGTGTTCTCAAGGAGAACAAAAGAACCAGACCTGAATGTGAATTATTGGTAAGAACTAAGGAAGAGGCAGGAAATGCATGCACATACACACATATCTGCTATAGTGCACAACTGGGTTGCAGAATCCCATAAAGAAGACTTAGATCTCCAGGGAAAACAATTACCTTCATGATCGTAATTGGTAATTTTGTCACTTAGTACCTTTTGCATTTGGTATTTGCAATAACTAAAGTGATAATTTAAGAAACATACAATCCATTATAGCGAACTCATAAAAAAACCCTTCAATTCTCAGTCCGGTGTAATGGAAATTCCCTGACAGTTGAGATTTATTTTTTAAATACCGATGTGCTTTAAAGAAGAGAAATGTAGGGCTGCTTCTGTTAGAAGGCACGTCGCTGCGTCTCAGCACTTACATGGCCCCATCAACTTAACGACTCGCAACCATTAGCCTTACCCTGAACAGTAAGAAACAGCTCGGAGTCCTTAATTTTTAGTGAGTAATTATGAACATTAACAATAGCTATTAATTATTGCTCAAGCCATCTGGGGTGCTTTCCCTGAACACATTGTTTGTCCTGCCCAGTGACCCTTCACATACAGCAGTGCGGTTCCTTCCGCTCTCTGATATTTTGGCTCTGGGGAATTGGGGTGAACCTGTCGGATAAGCTGTAGAATAGTCAGTAAGAAAGATATGGCTGCAACTTTAGTAAGCAAGCACTCCTATGCCTTAATAACCCTGAAGATAGGCAGCTGCCTTGAATTGAGTCAGACCACTAGTCCAGCCAGGGTAGTATTGACTGCATGGAATGTTAGTGGCTCTCTGGAATTTCAGGCAAAGTATCATTCCAGCCTTGCTTGCAGATGTTGGCGATTGGATCTGGGATCTTCTACATGCAAAACAGATGCCCTACTCCTGAGCCCATGGTCCATCTCTGACTTGCCATAGGGGGGTGAAGTAGAATAGATATATCAACCCTATAGCAAGTCATAATATTTCGCAGCTGTTCATTGGCAGTCATGGGATTCAACAGGAGTAATCACCCCGTGACAAAGTGCCGACTGATGTTCCCCTTGACATTACTGCTTCCTGGCATATGAGGGCAATGATGGGTAGCAACTGAAACTCCACACAAAGTAGCACAGTTGCTACATAAGATCACAGTCATAGTAATACTAGAGGTAACAAAACTCAGGCTGAAACCCTGTTGCTGGGACTTTTGTGTAAACAGGCATAAGATTTTGATGTTAGCATTTATATAGCACATCAGAGTGCTCAAAATACTTAATATGTATATTTAAACCTGTAGGGTAAGGTTGATCAGTATTTTCATCCCCATAATGACCAGAGGGGGTGGAGGCAGAGACACAGAGAGGAAGTGAGATTCACACAGTGATTTGTAGCACAATCTCTTTTTCATTATGTGACACCAGCAAGGACTGTATCACACCACTTTAAATAGTCATGGCTTCTGCGACAGACTCCCTCCATAAAGATGGGAGCTAGATAACGTAGCTGGGTTTTGGGTGCTTTTAAAGCTTAGAATCTCCCTGTCAGAGCACTTGAGAGGTGTGTTATTATCTGTATGTGGCATCATATCTTAATAATCTTAATAATATGAAAGATTCTGAACTGAGTCCTCTCTCCCTCTCAGAGAGCTACCATTACCATAGTTCTGTGGGAAGAGAGACTGATTGTTAAACTACTCTGGAATTTGTAGTTATATGATGGGAATAGGGATATCCTAACAATTCATGGGTGGTGCTGTGGGTTAAACCACAGAGCCTAGGACTTGCCGATCAGAAGGTCGGTGGTTTGAATCTCCATGATGGGGTGAGCTCCCATTGCTTGGTCCCTGCTCCTGCCAACCTAGCAGTTCGAAAGCACGTTTCCGGTGGAAAGGTAAACGGCGTTTCCATGTGCTGCTCTGGTTCGCCAGAAGCGCCTTAGTCATGCTGGCTACATGACCCGGAAGCTGTACGCTGGCTCCCTCAGCCAATAAAGCGAGATGAGCGCCGCAGAGTTGGCCACAACTGGACCTAATGGTCAGGGGTCCCTTTACCTTTACCTTAACAATTCTCAGCACACTTAACAAAGGGCAGTTCCCAGGAGTCATTGGGGGAAATCAAGACTGCTTAAAGTGGTATAAGTGTGCTTTAAATGTATAGTGGGATTCTTTCAGTTTTTCATTTTGCAGTCTTAAATTCTCCACATTTTAAAATTAGTCTAATTTTTTTTTTGAAAGTCAGCGCAAAAATTCACCACTTAGTTTGAATTAAGTGTGTCTGTTTCCAATTTCCCCTAATATGCACATTTTTGCAAGGCAGCTTCTCCAAATATCACGCACTTTTATTCAGTTTACAGCCAGTACATGGCTAGAGAACTGCATTGCAAAATTCAGAGAAGGGTGAATATTGAAGGAAGCCTGTGTTTCGGTGCATGTGTTGTTTTCGGAAATGTCCGTTAATTTGGCTTACCTTTAAATGCAAACTCCTAAACCAGCTTAACAATACAAGTTAAAGTGTATCGCTTGGTGCTCAGGACCCATCACCCAGCCTGCTCAGATTCAGCAGCACAGATTTTGGTTTACAAGATAGGGTGGGCTACATTGTACAGTACATTAGATTTAATGCCTGATAATGTAGCACTGTGCTTTAAATTTATAGTGCCATTTACAGGTGAACTTTAAATATTTCAATGAAGGGATCGTTAAAAGAAATTATTACTTTGGATGGCTTAAGAAAATGATACATATACAGAATATATATAGTATTAAACTATGGAAGGTAGAAAAGATGAAGTAATGTGCGACTGCAGAACTTCTGTACAAACATAACCAGTCTGAATGCTCTAAAATCTTGTACCTGAAGCAGCACCAACAATGCAATGCAGCCATCTGTAGGAACTAATGAGCTGAGCCGGTGAAATAACACTGGGAGGTTCCTCAGGCAATGTTCAGGAGCAGGGCGACAGATTTTTCAACAGCAAACTCATATAAATTTCTGCCACTGTCTGATAACCAAGATGGCTCTGTTCTACCTTCACTGCCAAAGGCAGTATGCCTCTGAATATCAGTAACTGGGAATTGTAAGAGGGAAGAGTACAGTTGCACCTGGTCTTCCTTGTGGATTTTTGGGTTGTGCATGGTGGGAATAGGATGCTGGACTAGATGGGTCTTTGACAGTGGTGGCTGATACCCACTGGAAAGGCAGGGAGTCCAGCGGTAGGTGGAGCCAGAGCCAGTGACAGGTTCATCCATCCCATGACTGGCTGTCCTCAGCCAGCAGTTAAAAGTGCTCCTTTAACCCCAATGTACCAACTTCCACCAGCCTGATCCCTCTCACGTACCTGAGTCAGTGGGCCTACTCTGTGTGGAAGATTTTGGCGTGCATGAATGACACCTTTCTATAACGATAATCTCTCAACTGATGTTCTCAGGAAAAGTCATTATTTGCACTCTTTATTTTCCATAGCCCCTTTTACTCTTGGCCTAATGGTTTGGGAATCTATAACCTGGAACCTAGCAAGATAGTAATTGCCACCTCTTGGAGCCAATTAAGTATGGTGCAACTGACCAGCATTAATAAAAGGTCAGCTGCTGCAAGCATCTGCCACAAGCCCCAATTTTGACTCCTGTGTTGCCAAGAAAATGCTCATTAGTGTGTGTTTTACTCCTGTATCTCTTACTCTGGTGGATATATGATTGAATTACTTCCCTTCTTTTCTTTCCCCCAATGATGCTGATAGAACATTTGGCAGTGTAAAATGTGCCCTTGTCTTGGAGTCCTCCTTATGAAGCTTCTGCTTCAGGTCATCATTGGTGGAATGTTTAACAATGGTGGTTATTTTCAAACCATCCATTAGAACAGGCTTCCTCAAACTTGGCCCTCCAGATGTTTTGAGACTACAATTCCCATCATTCCTGACCATTGGTCCTGCTAGCTAGGGATCATTGGAGTTGTAGGCCAAAAACATCTGGAGGGCTGAGTCTGAGGAAGCCTGCATTAGAAAGTCAGTTTTGGTGGCTTCTGCACCAGGCTTTCCCAACCTGTTGCCCTCCCAGTGCTGGCTGGAGCTGGGAGTCGTAGTCCAAGATATCTGGATGGTACCCGGTATGGAAAGGCTGTTCTAAGCTGTTGGTTTTCTTCTGTCTGATGTGACCCACAGTTAGGTTGCAGCCCAATGGTTTAGTGGTAAAATTTGAAGTATGGGAGCTCATCATGGCAGCTCCCATAGCCATGCCTCAATGAAAGTCGAAAAATGTAGACAGTTGGTTTGATCCAACATAGCATAACACTCAATGCATCAGTAGGGCCTGTGGGCCTAATGGATTTGGCCCATGAGACCATTTTGAGCAAATCATGCCCAGCTGTCAGTCACCTGACATCAGTGTGGAGTGTTTAGCACTTAGAGCGAAGATCAGAGGTCTTATATTCAGTATTAGTGCTGTGATGGCTCTCTTATCTCTGATCTTAGCACTGTGGTACCTACAGAGCTAATATCAGAGATAAGCCTCTGCTCCGTCTTTCAAAGACAGCAGGCAGAAGAAAGATAGGCAGGCACAAAAAGTCTCTGCCTGTTTTTTTAGAAGGGTAGCAAACAAAGGTTTATGTCATATCTCAGCACTGTGGGACCCACAGCGCTAAGAGCAGAGATAAAAGAAATGCTGCCTCCCTCTTTGAGAGCTTACTATGGATTTGCATGTGAGATTGGGGTTTCACATGTATGCCAAGGGCAAACATTTATTTCTACCTGTTCACATGGTGTCCTGGTCTATTTCTGCCACCCCCTTTCCTACAGTCAAGGGTCTGAAATGACTTGTTGCTGCATATATACTTTCTAAATTAACATCAGCTATAATGTGGGTGACGTGGGTGGCGCTGTGGGTTAAACCACAGAGCCTAGGACTTGCCGATCAGAAGGTTGGCGGTTCGAATCCCCATGACAGGGTGAGCTCCCGTTGCTTGATCCTTGCTCCTGCCAACCTAGCAGTTCGAAAGCACATCAAAGTGCAAGTAGATAAATAGGTACCGCTCCGGTGGGAAGGTAAACAGCATTTCTGTGTGCTGCTCTGGTTCACCAGAAGCAGCTTAGTCATGCTGGCCACATGACTGGAAGCTGTCTGCGGACAAACGCTGGCTCCCTCAGCCAATAAAGTGAGATGAGCACCGCAACCCCAGAGTCGGCCACAACTGGACCTAATGGTAAGGGGTCCCTTTACCTTTACCTTTACCTATAATGTGGGTGGCGCTGTGGTTTAAACCACAGAGCCTAGGGCTTGCCGATTGGAAGGTCGGCAGTTCGAATCCCCGCGACGGGGTGAGCTCCCATTGCTAGGTCCCTGCTTCTGCCAACCAAGCACTTTGAAAGCACATCAAAGTTCTCGAAGGTAAACGGCATTTCCGTGCACTGCTCTGGTTCACCAGAAGCAACTTAGTCATGCTGGCCACATGACCTGGAAGCTGTCTGAGGACAAACGCCAGCTCCCTCAGCCAGTAAGGAAAGATGAGTGCTGCAACCCCAGAGTCGTCCACGACTGGACTTAATGGTCAGGGGTCCCTTTACCTTTATAACTGTCCCAAGTCTACTACCATAACTACAAACAAAAGGAACCTGCAGCAAAGTAACAATGATCCAAGCAGAAAAGAAATAAGGGGAAAAAACACAACCCACCCCCCAAACCTCCAAAGTCTATCCACGGCTGTGACATTTATTCAAGCGGTGGTTTCCAAATTTAATTCCAGACACAAACAAAACCCTTTGTGTTTGCAGGGCCAGGCTTTTAAGCAGTCTGCTGGGAGGGAGTCATCAAAGTGTGTTCTGTGTAAATGTGGAATTAACAAAGCAAAGCTTTACACATCGCTCCTGTGTCATATAAATTACAGCTATTGTCTGGAGAAAGGTCTAAACTGTTTCCTGGGTTATCTAATTTCATCACCTTTCAGATCTCTTTTGCTGATAAGAGCCCTGGAAGCCTCTCTAATTATGTGTGCTCCCTCCAGCAGGCTGGGTTGTAAATACAATGGAAGCCTGAACATCTGACTGAAATGCAGGCATTATTCTCAGAAGAGTGCCGGGATATTAAATTGGACTTTTAAAATGAAATACTGCTGTAAGAAGGGGGTTCTGGAAATTGACAGATTCATTTGAATGATTTTAGAATTTTGAGGATGATTGAAAATTCTGTTTATAACATTAGGCTGTCAAGCTCAAATGGTTGCTTAGTGATTTGGCAGCTTCAGTTGTAAAAGGGACTTTAAAGTGGCCATTTACAGATTTTTGTCTACCAAGCTGAATCGGTACTGGCTCTATGTCAGACTGGACCCTGAACAAAGGGTGCTGGGATGGCTCCCCCTGCTAGTGGCTCCTCCCCGTGCCCCTCCCTAGATGTCCACACATCTTCTGATAATACATTGATTGGAAATTCCTGCTCTCTCCCACCTTTATTTTCTCATAAAGCACATACCAAGAAAAAGAGGACAAAATGAAAAGATATGAAAAGCCCTGCTGAATCAGGCCAAAATCCCCGTCTAGTTCAGCATCCTGTTCTCAGGTGACCAACAAGATTCCTAGAGGAAGCAAAGCAGGAACTAGTGTGTTGGCTTAGAGAGCCAGTGTGGTGTAGTGGTTAAGAGTGGTAGACTCGTAATCTGGGGAACCAGGTTCACGTCTCCGCTCCTGCACATGCAGCTGCTGGGTGACCTTGGGCCAGTCACACTTCTTTGAAGTCTCTCAGCCCCACTCACCTCACAGAGTGTTTGTTGTGGGGGAGGAAGGGAAAGGAGAATGTTAGCCACTTTGAGACTCCTTAGGGTAATGATAAAGCGGGATATCAAATCCAAACTCTTCTTCTTCTTAGGAGACCAGTGTTCCTATCCCTGTTTAACCATGAAGCTCCCTGGGTAATCTTGGGCCACCCACTGTTTCTGAGCCTAGCCTCCTTCACAGGCTTGTTGTTAGAATAAAATGGGAAGGTGAGAACTATGTACACCACCTCTTGCCCCTTGGAAGAAAAGTGGAATATTAAAAAATGCAACTTGCTGCACAAATCAACTTTAAATTATGTGGGAGAAATATAAATGCAACAAACGCCTGGATCATTGCTGTTCGGTGAGAGGCCAAAATTGATGGGTCCTTAATCTCTCACTCAATATTTTAATACAATTTTATAGATTGTAAACCCATTGGCAAGGACACAAACACACTCTCCCCCCACTCCCTCCTGCCTTCCCTTTCTCTCCTGATGTGAATCATTCTGGGTGACAATAATGATCTGAAAAATGAGATAAAAACACCAGCCGATGAATGTATGAATGAATGAGCTCTGCTATATATGTATAGATGTGGATGAAGCCAACGTCTACCTCAGTGCTTTCCAAACGTTTCATGTTGGTGGCACACTTTTTAGACATGCATCATCTTGTGACACAGTAATTCAGTTTTACTAGCAAACCAGAGGTTAAACTAACGCCTTATAAGAGATATGGACACATATCATGTGACACACCTACCCGCTGCAGCTGAAACACTAATGTGTTGTGTCACACAGTTTGGAAACCTCTGATCTACCTGATATGGGGGCAAAAGTAGATGGTGCATTTCTAGACAGCACACGAGAAATGAGTGCATTAGGTATGCCTCATTTAAGAATCGATAAAAATGTGTTATCTAATTTATTGGTTTCAGGTAAAATGGCTTGACAACAAATCTCCTGGAACTTCTTACTCTTCAACGCATTTAGTGGATTATTTGAGTTGTTGCTTTAGAACAGAAAACCTTCAAGACACAAGGCCTTTGTTAATGTCAATGATCTATTGATTAGCATTCTTACTCTAGCAAAGGAAGGCTGTCAGGGGTTCTCTCCAAACAGAATGAACTATTGCTTTAAGTAGCAGCCTTAAAACCCCAACCTGTAGGCTAGCCTTTATCAGCCTTGTGTCCTCCAGATGTTTTAGGGCTACAGTTGCCTAATGGGAGTTGTAATCCAAAACATCTAGTGCGCATCAGGTTGGTGAAGGCTGCTGGTCCCCTTCTGCTGCAGTGTGTGTGTGTGTGTGTGTGTGTGTGTGTGTGTGTGTGTGTACACGTGTGTGCATATGTGCACACAGAGCTATAATTTCCAGAGTGGTTAAACTATCAATCCCTCTTCCCAGGGAACACTGGGAAATGTAGGCCTTAGAGGAGATAGGGGTTTCTGAACAACTCTCAGCACCCTTAAACTACATCTCTCAGAATTCTTTAGGGGAAGCCATCACAATTTAAAGTGGTACCAGAGTACATTAAATGTATAGTGTTTATGTGGTCTCTGTCACACTGGACACAGGATGAAAACTTACTCAGGGCAACCTATTTTCAGTATTTTCACATAAATTCATGCCTATTCCTCTCACATGTGTTTGATTGTATTTGCCTGGCCACTGGTAGTAAGTACCTCTCTGATGCTCTTGTTTAGTCTACTTGAGGGGTGTTGAACAAGAAAGAGAATTCAAAAACACAAGCCTTTCCTACCTGATGTTTGTTACAGTACAGAATTGTACTGTATTTTGTTTGTAGCATGGCTCCCAGACACTAACCTAACCTAACCTAACCTAACCCCAAGTCCCATTAATTTCAGTTGGATTTAGCTAGGACAAACTTGCTAGGGTTTGCCCACAGCCTTCTGAAATGGATTTCATCTGACAGACGTTCTAGAAGGAGAGACTTGGCCAGCCTGCCAAGAATATGAGATATTGCTGTATCTACATCAGCAGCCGTGCATTATATTGTTTATTTTGCTTACCTAGCACTGGCATCAGCAGCATAAAGGAGAACTTCTCTTTCTTTGCCTTTGGCACATATTTTCCTAGCCGCTGAAAGGTGTGATCACTTTGTTTCCAGTGTAACAGCAGGAGAGATCAGCAACTGCTGAGCCCCTGCAGCCTATGGTGAAAGGAGGAACTCAAGCAATTTTGTGGTGTTTTCTGCACTGTCTTTGGAGTGAGAAGAGGAAATTGCTCCTTTGGAGAGCATCCTTTTTTTGCCAGAAAGCTCTCTGCTGTCATCAGCTGTTATCTGCAGGATGATGGTGGGATGTTGTCCAATGGACACATTCATGGAGGTCTCTCAATGACTATTAGCCATGACAAGTAGGACCATCAATAAAATGATGGAAGCTGGAGTGCTTCCTATTCTTGCTTTGACTTTCTACCTCCTCCTACCACTGCCACAATACGTAGTCATTCAGCAGCCCAACAGTGGGTTCTTTTTTGTGGGGAGCTTAAGGATTTTTCTAAAGGTTGTTTGGGTACTGTCAGAGCTGCTCGAAGATCCTAGCTCACAGAGGATCACGCTAGCCAGCGATCATTAAGTAAAAGTCTTTATTGAGTTACAGTTTCCATTCTCAAGCTGCTGCGTGCAACTCTACGTCTAGTAGCTAGATCGGCGAAGCTCCGTCTGATTCTCCGCCCCTTGTGCACCAACTTAATATCCTAGCCCTGCTCCACCTTTTCCGCCTGACTGTTCTCCTCTGGGTCCCTCTGCCCCCCGGGGTTTCTTCCTTCCGGGATTCTTCTGACGCTGACCCGGACCCTCCTGCCTCCTTGCGCCGGGCTTTAGGACCTGGCTCCCTTTCCAGGCTGCTTACTGCGCCGCCTTCCTCTGCATTTGAACTTGGCGCGCGCGCCTAACCTTCCACTTTCCGCTTAACCGTTTCTTCGCTCCCCGATGGAGGTGTGGCCACTCCTGACTCATGCCCTCCCTCCTGTGGTGAGCTGCCAGCGCTTGCCCCCTGGCTCCCTTCCTCCTCCCTGCTCCCTAGCGGTGACGCTGGTCCCGATTTCCAACTGCTCTCCTCTGAGTCCCCTCTGGCTCTATCTTCCTGGGGTGCCCCCCTAAACTCCCCCCTTGCCCTGGCCACTGGTGCTCCTTTCTGTGAATCCTCTGATTCACTGGAAAGACTCGGAGATCTCGGGTCGTCGTCATCACTCATCTTTTCTTCTGCCTCCTCCCCTTCGCTCTCTGTTTCCTCCCTTGCCCTTGCCTCTGCTCCTAAACCCCTGACATCCATCCCCCCCTCGAAGCCCCCCATTCCCCCCTCCCCTCCTTCCGGTGCTGGAGCTGGGTGCTGCTGTTGCAAAGGGACGAACGTCGGATATCGGTCACTTCCCGTGGCGGGCCTCCATCTGAAGGCTCCCGGGTCTTCCTCCCTGCTCCCGTCGACGACGGTCACCTCCGCTTCCATCTCTGTGCCGCCGTGCTCGAAACCAGGGTCGTCCCCGAAAACGTCCATGTCCGTCTCTCCCTCACTTCCTCCTGGCGGCGTTGCTCGTCCTGGGCATTCCAGCCACTTTCTGCGGAACTGCTCCTCTGGTTTATCGTCCCACCAATACGAGGGTTCTGATGCAGATCCCGAGGGTGACCCCTCCGGGGAACGGACGTCTTGTGTCGGGTCCTCGTCCGAGTCGAACCCCCGGAAAGTGCTGGCCGAAAGCGTGGGCGTGAAAAGCCAGTCGTCGAAAAAGTCTGCTGGCATTGGTCTATGTGGGAAGAGGGCGTGAAACTCGTCTTTGAGTAGAGGTTCGTCCAAGGCGTAGCCCGGCACCCAGCTGTTCGCACTGGCCGGGGTGCCCTCCTTGGCGAGAAAGTATTCTACCCCCTCTTCCCCCCATCTGGAGTCCAAAATCTCCGTGACTTCGTTGATGCGCTCCTTCTGTGCCACTCCCGCGTGCCCTGTTCTGTCTCTGACCGGACTCGGCGCCGTTCCGGGTTCCTGGAACCTGTGCGGTGCCTTGTAGGGAGTGAGCACCGATCTGTGGAACACCGGATGCATTCTGGAACCCTCCGGAAGTGCCAGTCTGAAAGCTACCGGGTTGACCTGCTCTTCGACTTGGTAGGGCCCCAGTCGTTTATGCCCTAGTTTCTTCTTGGCCAACGACCTGGCCGGCACTGCGTGGGCTGCTAACCAGACCCAGTCTCCCACGTGGAGCTCTTCGCCAACCCTTCTGTGCTTGTCCACTTGTACCTTGTATGCGTGTTTGGCCAGCTCCAGGTGGCGCCTCAGCTGATCGTGGACTTCCTGCAGCTCCGACGCGAACGCATCTGCTGTCTGCGGCTCCCCCTCCCCCATTCTTTCCAGTCCCGGGAAGGTTCTGGGGTGCCTCCCATTGTTGGCGAAGAACGGCGTGACCCCCGTGGACACGTGCTTCGTGTTGTTGTAGGCGAACTCGGCAAGCGGCAGGTAATCCACCCACGTCGCAGGCTGTTGATTTGCATAACATCTCAGGTACTGCTGCATGATGGCATTGACCCGCTCCGCTTGTCCGTTGGTCTGCGGGTGTCTCGCCGACGCCAGGTTGATCTTGACGTTCAGGAAGCCCATCAGCTTCTGCCAGAAATTCGAGCTGAACTGCCGCCCCCGGTCGGACAGAATAGACCGTGGCAGACCGTGAACCTTGAACACGTGGTCTATGAACAGTTTGGCGGTTTGCTCCGCCGTGGCCACCTTCGCACACGGAATGAAATGTGCCATCTTGGAAAACAGGTCCACCACCACCAGCACTGCCGTCTTGCCTCTCGAGCTGGGCAGATCTGTGACAAAGTCCAGAGCCACCCTTTCCCAAGGTTCGACCGGAGTTTGCAGCGGTTCCAACAGTCCGGCCGGCGGTCTGTGCACTGGCTTGGCCCTCTGGCAGGTTTCACACCTCGCCACGTAGTCTGCGACCTCCCCTCTCATTCCAGGCCACCAGAAATCCCTGGCTACTAATTCCACCGTCTTCTCCTTGCCAAAGTGCCCGGCCGTGGGCGCGTCGTGCAGCTGCTGCAGCACCTTGGCGCGAAGGTCGTCTCCCGGCACGTAGATGGCCCCTTTACGGATGAGCAATCCATCTCGTAGCTGGAACCCGTCGGCCGCAGCCTTGCCCCTTTGCACCTCTGCCATCTTTGCTTGCGCGAAGGAGTCATCCTGCAACGCTCGTCGCACCGCCTCCAGGTCCACGGTGGCCGCGGCGCACGCCCACACTGTTGGTGCGAAGATGTGCATGGCGGCCGCTGGCGTTGCGTCCTCCAGATACTGTGGCTTACGGGAGAGGGCGTCCGCCATGATGTTAGTGTCCCCCGGGACATACTCTATGCGGAAGTCGAAGTTCGCAAAGAACTCAGCCCAACGTATCTGCCTCTGGTTTAGGAACTGTGCCGTGCGCCAGTGCTCCAGATTCTTGTGGTCCGTGCAAACCTGCACCGTGTGCTTGGCGCCGATCAGGAAGTGCCTCCACGCTTTGAACGCTGCATGAATGGCCAGCAACTCCCTGTCCCAGATGGTGTAGTTCTGCTCGGACTTGCTGAGCTTCCTGGAGTAAAACGCTCCCGGTCGCCACACCCCCTGCTGGTCCTTCTGCAGCAGGACCGCCCCCACGGCTCTGTCCGAGGCGTCTGTCTCCACCCTCATCGGCCTGCTGGGGTTGACATGAAGCAGCTGCTCTTCCGACGCGAAGAGACGCTTGAGTGCCTGAAAGGACTGCTCCGCCTGCTCCGTCCAAACGAACTTCTTTTTCTTGGAGCTAAGCGTGTCTGTGATGGCCGCTGTCTGCATAGCGAAGCCTTTGATAAACTTGCGATAGAAGTTCGCGAAGCCGACAAACCGTTGGACCTCCTTCCGGTTGCGTGGACTCTTCCAATCCAACACCGCTCGAACCTTGGCGCTGTCCATGGCGAGCCCCTTGTCAGACAGCTTGTAGCCCAGAAAGTCCACCTCCGTCACGTCAAATTGGCACTTCTCCAGCTTGGCGTAGAGCCTATGTTGCTTTAGCCTGCTCAGCACTTCCTTGACGTGCCCGTCATGCTCCTGCTGCGATTCCGAAAAGATCAGGATGTCATCTAAGAAACAGACGCACGTCTTGTAGAGAAGTCCCGCCAACACGTGATGCATGAAAGCTTGAAAAACATGGGAGCCATTTTGCAATCCAAAAGGCATAACTCTATATTCGTAGGTCCCCAGTGGCGTGAACATGGCCGTCTTCCACTCATCTCCTTCCCGCATGCGAATGAGGTTGTACGCCCCTCGCAGGTCCAACTTGGTGAACACTTTTCCCTTCTGCACCTTCGCTAGGAGGTCGTCGATTCGGGGCATGGGGAAGTCCGATGGCTTGGTCCCACTGTTTAAAATGCGATAGTCCACGACCAGTCTTTTTTGGGGCGTGTCTCGCTTTTTAACAAAGAATACAGGACTGCCCCCCGCTGCCTTGGACTCTCGGATGAAACCGCGCTCCAAATTATGATCTATGAACTCCTTGAGTTCTTGCAGTTCGTCCTCTGACATGGAATACAGTTTCCCTTTAGGCAGCGCCGCCCCCGGCAGCAGGTCAATTTTGCAGTCATATGGTCTGTGAGGGGGTAGTCTGTCCGCCTCCTTTTCGCAGAAAACTTCCAAAAATTCTGCGTACTTGTGGGGAATCGCTTGCAGCGTGCCTAGCAGCAGCTGTGACTCCTCTTCCTCTCCTTCCTGCCGGGGCACGATGCAGTGTTTAGCACAAAAGGAAGAGCCGAAGATCAGCTGCCTCTGGTACCAAGCCAGCGTTGGGCTGTGCTTGTCCAGCCAACTCATTCCCAATACAATGGGCGTATCCGATAGTTGAGTGACATTGAAGCTGATGACTTCTTTGTGATTCCCAAGGCGCATCACCATCGGTGGCGTCTGCTTCACCACTTGCCCCCCTAGCAGCTCCCTGCCATCCACCGTGACAACCTGCAGGGGCAGTGTGGCCGGCAGCAACTGTATAGCGTGTTTGTCGACAAAGTCCTGCCCTATAAAGTCCGCATTGCTGCCCGAGTCCACGGTGATTGGCACTTCCATGGTGATTCCATTGGGCAGCTGGAGAGATGCGGTGAGCCTCACTACTGGTTTGGGCGGGAGGGGGTTCACGGGCTGTAAAATCTCTGGGGACTGCGTCACTAACACGTCTGGCTGGGCCCCAGTGCCTCTTCCTCCAGCCAGACTGCGTCGTTTCCCTGCTGTGGTCCACCTTGCTGCGTCGCTGCAGTCACCATTGCTGAGGCTGCAGTGAGCTTGTGGGGCCTCTGGGGACACTCTTTCGCCATGTGCCCTGGCTCCTCACAGACGTAACACTTCCTGTTCCCTCTAGGAGGCTTCGCTTTCACTGCTGCCGGTGCTAGGGCTCTGGTTGCTGACTGAGCCCTTGCACCTCCCACCTCCATAGGTTCCGCTCCTCCTCCTGGTGGAGGCGTGGATTGCGCCCGCGCTGTGTCTCTGGGAAGGAAGGAGGGGCCCCTGGCTGGTTCGCGCCCTCCACGCCCTTCGTCCCTGCTCCACGGACGTTCTTCCAGCCGCACCCCCACTGCCAGTGCCCTCTGAATGACCTCCTGGGTGGTCCGGGGTCTCTCCCCCCTCGCGATTTCATCTTTAATCGAGCTGTGCAGCCCCTCCCAAAAGAGGTCTCTCACAGGGGCCGAATCTCTGTCCCATTCCAGGGCACTGACCAAAGCGAAAAAGTGGGCATGATATTGCCTTACGCTGGCCCTCCCTTGCCTTAGTCCATGCACCTCCTTCCGGGCAAGATCCACGTCAATGCTTGATAAAAAACACCCATCCATCGCTTTAATAAAGGCATCCGCATCTTGGAGCGCCGGATTCTTATCTCTCCATAGATTGCGCAGCCATGCTTTAGCATCCCCATGCAAATGGGACATGATGAATCCCACCTTCTCTTGCTCATCTCTAAAGTCTTTATTCAGCAGTTGCAGTGCGCACAGTACATCTGCTCTAAAGTTGGGATACTGTTGCAGGTTCCCATCGAAGTGAGAGACCAGACCGCCTGTTCGTCTCGCCAACCCAATTCCCTCCTGTCTGGGTGTCTGCTTTGTAAGCACGTCTAACCTGACTTGGAGATCCCTGCAGGCGGCAGCTGCCTCCTCCTCTCTCTTCCGGGATGCGAGAGCCTCTGCATTCAGTTGTGACACTGCTTTTCTGAGTTCCTCTATCTGCTGCTCAGCCGTCATGTCGGCTGCCGTTCGTGAGCTCGCTGGTAGGCACCTGCTTCTCTCCCCTCCTCGAGGCTGTAGATGCCCACACTTGATGAGACGGAGCTTACTGTCAGAGCTGCTCGAAGATCCTAGCTCACAGAGGATCACGCTAGCCAGCGATCATTAAGTAAAAGTCTTTATTGAGTTACAGTTTCCATTCTCAAGCTGCTGCGTGCAACTCTACGTCTAGTAGCTAGATCGGCGAAGCTCCGTCTGATTCTCCGCCCCTTGTGCACCAACTTAATATCCTAGCCCTGCTCCACCTTTTCCGCCTGACTGTTCTCCTCTGGGTCCCTCTGCCCCCCGGGGTTTCTTCCTTCCGGGATTCTTCTGACGCTGACCCGGACCCTCCTGCCTCCTTGCGCCGGGCTTTAGGACCTGGCTCCCTTTCCGGGCTGCTTACTGCGCCGCCTTCCTCTGCATTTGAACTTGGCGCGCGCGCCCAACCTTCCACTTTCCGCTTAACCGTTTCTTCGCTCCCCGATGGAGGTGTGGCCACTCCTGACTCATGCCCTCCCTCCTGTCGTGAGCTGCCAGCGCTTGCCCCCTGGCTCCCTTCCTCCTCCCTGCTCCCTAGCGGTGACGCTGGTCCCGATTTCCAACTGCTCTCCTCTGAGTCCCCTCTGGCTCTATCTTCCTGGGGTGCCCCCCTAAACTCCCCCCTTGCCCTGGCCACTGGTGCTCCTTTCTGTGAATCCTCTGATTCACTGGAAAGACTCGGAGATCTCGGGTCGTCGTCATCACTCATCTTTTCTTCTGCCTCCTCCCCTTCGCTCTCTGTTTCCTCCCTTGCCCTTGCCTCTGCTCCTAAACCCCTGACAGGTACATTTACATGAATTGGGGTCTCCTCCCCCCCCAGTCTACTGATACCTCTTGTGTATAACAGATGTTGTTTGGGCTACAAAAAAACACCAGAGGGTGAATCAACCTGTCTATCTTGGTTTCTCAATTTCCCAATCTTTATTCAATATACCACATTTGCACATCATTTTGTGAATTTTTAAAAATGTCTGCACGACAACAAGCATTTTAGCATGGTATTTCTCCCAATAAACACATTTTTCTATGCAATTTATGCCAGTATAATGTATTTTGGTATTTTATTTTCATATGCATATGCATTTTTATGCACATGTATTTGTAATTTGGTTGGAGAACTGCACTGCAAAATCCAACAGCTTTGAAGATCTGTGCACAGCCTGCAGCCAACCATAATGGAGTATCAGACATTATTTATGCTCTGCTACTCTACGTTTCCACTGGGAAAGAGTTGTAGCACACTGCTAGAGCATCTGCTTTGCATGCAAAATGTCCCAGCTTCAATTCCTGACATCCCCAAGTAGGACTGGGAAACACTGGGGAGCTGCTGCCTGTCAGTGTCAAGAATGCTGAGCTGAGTAGACAAAATGTCTAATTCAGTAGAAGACAACTTCCTCTCTTCCTATGCTTGGAAAATATCTGACGTAATTTCAAACTATACTACTGTGGGTACTTGTTTCAGCTCCCAATACCCTGGAGTGTTTATAAATACCATCCTGTTTCTTGCCAAGACTATTCTTCAATTTCTATTACACAAGATACTGACCAGCTTATCATTCTCAACCTCTCTCTTTGTCTTGGAACAAATGCAAGAGCTTAATCAGCTTCTAAAGTAATCACGCATTTTAATTTTCTTTAAGCTGAAAACTTCCTTTAGCAGGAAAATTACAGGGATAAAATCTCAATTAGATTAAAGCACCCAGGCCTTTTTTGTTTCACTAATTCCATTACAGTCTACATTATTGTTACATGTTTTATAGTTTCTAATTGTTTATCATTACCTAATTTGTATGTGTGCATATACCAGTCTTGCTCTGCGTATGCCTGTGCGTACATGCATATTATATGCATATAAGATGAAATGATAAAGAAAGAAATATAAATTTGTAGTTCTGTGGGGCACTCACGGTACTAAATAAATGCAGGTTTATAATGTTATATCCCTTATAAGTTACAGGTGGCCAATGTGGTGCCATCCATATGTTTTGGACTACAATTCCTATCATCCCTAACCAATGGCTATGCTGGGTGGGGCTGATGGGAGTTGTAGTCGAACAACATCTGCAGAGCATCACATTGGGTACCACCCCTGCCCTATTGATATTCTGCTCTGTAAGAGCTCCTCTATCTTTAATACACTGTGTCTACATTACAGACTTCAACTGCTTTAAAAGTCATTGGCTGTCCCAAAAGAACCAAGTCTATGGAGAGAAGGAGAAATATTTAGCAGAGATTGCACACTAGTGTCAACAAAGAACCACTCCCTGGAGTCTTGGGGGGAAGCTATGAGAGTTAAACTGGGGTGAAACCTACTACAGTAAGTTTGTGCTGTAAATATACTAAGCTTTGTATAAAAGGAGAGCTTTCATTAGCTGTAGCTTCTTCCATTACTACAGCACTGTGATGAAACCTCATACCTGATATCAGGTGAACATCTTCCATCTCTGAAACTTTTAAAGGCACAGGGACTGTTTCATGTTCCAGACCAGCCAACCCTACCCCAAGCAGGTGTTTGGAGCATTGTTGCCTCAATGCATCATGTTGTTTCTTTGGAATGAAAGGAATCATACCCATATAAATGATAATTGAATCCATGCGTATGGTTTTAAAAGCATAGCCGAATACTTTTACTTGAAAGGGTGACACGGCGTCCTTTTGAATACAGTTTGAGAGACAGATCTGGCTTGAAGGCTTCAATTTTGTGCACTTTATCTTATAATCACCCCCATTTCCTAACCCAGGCTATTCTAATGTGTAGCAAATCTGTAGTTGCTGCCTGATGCCTTTGAGCAACCTGGAATCAAAGGTTCAAACTTCAGAATGTTTGATGTCTTCCTTCAGCACATCTCAGCATCTAGGAAATGATTGCTTCCTTTGAATTGTGTGTACGAAATAAACTAAGCTGCTCAATGGCAGGTGGGCAGAAAGGAAAATTAGACTAAGACATACTCAGACACACATCTATGCAAGTAGTAAGAGAACATTCCTTTGCCTTCCAGTGCAGTAGAGGCTTACTCTTCACTGATATCAGTGATTATCGTCAGATCAAGCTCTCAAATGTTCTCTTATTACAGAGAGGTGCTTCTGAAATTAGGAATAATCTCCTCCTGTGCTGATCTGTCTTTTGCATATCACAATGGAAAATGAGATGCAGCAAGTCTCTTTCCAGAAGGCTCTGGCAAAATTTGTATTATTTCCTTATTGATTACAATTATTTATATCCCAGCTTTCAGGATATGTCCTTCCAAGTTGACTTGGATGCATTTTTCCATTCCGTTACACAATAACAGGTAATATCAATATATAGAATGTATCAACAGGTGAATCTGTCAGTTTTGATTCCTCATAATTTCTCTTTTTCAGTTCTCCATACTTCCATAAAAGATTGCAATTTTGTATTTATTTATTTTTTTAAAAAGGAAAAGACTCATGAAAAATTCGTCAGCATTTTAGTGCACCTTTCTCTTAATATACACATTTTTGGATGCAATTTTGCCTAACGTGCACTTGTTTGCAAATCAGTTTTCCTAATTCAATGCATGTTTTCATATATGCATTTTTATGCACATTTCATCAAATTTATGTCATTTTGTACATATAACCTGGCTAGAGATCTGCGTTGCAAAGTTTGAAAATGTGAAAATTTCAAAGGATTCTTGTATTGTTTTGAAATGTGCAGACTAGGTAGCTTCGACTTTAAACGGGAACAGAATTTCTACCCCATCTCCTAATAAAAAAATATAATCAAGATCCTTCCTGCAGGGCAAATGATGGTAGAATTGCCCTTTTAGTGTAGGGAAAAGTCGAGCTGGAGCAGGTCCTGAAGGCATTCAGTTAATGCATCAATTCTCCATGAGTCAGCAGAGATGGCTCAAACCCCACTATGCATCTTGTGACTTACTTTATGTGTTACTGGGCAGATTTCGAAAGTAACTTTGTGTATAAAAGGGCTCGGGTTACAGCTTACTGTGAGGGTTGTGTTTGGAGATTGCATGAAATGTTGAAGGCTATCTTTGGAACTGTGGATATGACTGAAGTCTTTTTGAAAAGATTGTCAGAGGAAGGAGTTGGAAAATTGCCAGACTTCAGAACTCAGAGGACTCTATCAGTTGCAAGACTTTGCAAGCAACTGAACTAAGGACTTTGACACAGCAAGGACTTTGAAGGAAAGAACCCTCTCTGGGCTCAGAGAGAGAAGACTACTTGTAACATCTGTAAATAGTGTGTTTATGTAGAGTAATGTAGGTTGGTGCTGGTATAGTAAAGGCAACTCTGCTAAACAGTTGTTTTCTGTGGTGACCTTAACTGTTTAATTGAGCATCTATGTACAGTACACCCAACAACTCAAACAATTTACAAGGGGGTAAGAAATTAAAAGATGCCTGCTTCTTGGGAGAAAAGCAATGACAAACCTAGACAGCATCTTAAAAAGCAGAGACATCGCCTTGCCGACAAAGGTCAGTATAGTTAAAGCTATGGTTTCCCCAGTAGTGATTTATGGAAGTGAGAGCTGGACCATAAAGAAGGCTGATCGCCGAAGAATTGATGCTTTTGAATTATGGTGCTGGAGGAGACTCTTGAGAGTCCCATGGACTGCAAGAAGATCAAACCTATCCATTCTTAAGGAAATCAGCCCTGAGTGCTCACTGGAAGGACAGATCGTGAAGCTGAGGCTCCAATACTTTGGCCACCTCATGAGAAGAGAAGACTCCCTGGAAAAGACCCTGATGTTGGGAAAGATGGAGGGCACAAGGAGAAGGGCATGACAGAGGACGAGATGGTTGGATAGTGTTCTCAAAGCTACCAGCATGAGTTTGACCAAACTGCAGGAGGCAGTGGAAGACAGGAGTGCCTGGCGTGCTCTGGTCCATGGGGTCACAAAGAGTCGGACACGACTAAACAACAAAACAACAACAACAAAGGCTCATTGAAAACAACACAGAATGACTCACTTCCAAGTAAACATGCATAGGATTATCACACTGTAATAGCATAGCAAATTTTAGGTGGATGCCAAAACAATATTTACCTCTTTGCTGGGTGATAATATATAAAGCATAAGTAATCAACTTTATGTGTATTCTACACCCTTCCTTAGGGACGCGGGTGGCACTGTGGGTAAAGCCGCAGTGCCTAGGACTTGCCGATTGCATGGTCGGCGGTTCGAATCCCCGTGGCGGGGTGCGCTCCCGTTGTTCGGTCCCAGCGCCTGCCAACCTAGCAGTTCGAAAGCACCCCCGGGTGCAAGTAGATAAATAGAAACCGCTTACTAGCGGGAAGGTAAACGGCGTTCCGTGTGCTGCGCTGGCTCACCAGATGCAGCTTGTCACGCTGGCCACGTGACCCGGAAGTGTCTGCGGACAGCGCTGGCTCCCGGCCTATAGAGTGAGATGAGCGCACAACCCTAGAGTCTGGCAAGACTGGCCCGTAACGGGCAGGGGTACCTTTACCTTTACCTTACACCCTTCCTTCAAAGTTATTTACACTGAAGTCTTTCTCCAGTCTTTCCTCTAAAAACTCTGGACTTAATCAATACCATTATTTGACTTCATAAAGTTAAATAGATATCACACATAGTGTCAGCATTAATTGTACCATGTTTGAATGAAGAATGTATGAATCTGCAGTTGGCATTGTGTACACTTTTTTATTAGTTGTGTTAGCGGTCTTGACTTAGCAACTGAGGAGTGTATTCTTGGCAGTTAGTGACCTCTAAATTTCACTAAGTAAATTCAGAAAATAATATCTGAAGATGTGGCATTCTTTCTACATTTTGTGCTATAAAATGATACCCAGATGCAATATATTGCTCCCAAAATGAGACAGAATTATGAGTACTTGCAATCCTCTCTGCTGGAAATGCAATTGGAACTATCCATTTGTGGTAGAAATGGCCTTGTGCTAAGAAATAATAGACTAATTGTTGTATAAGCAGAGCCAGAATTCTTTGTGCTAAGTAATGGATAAAAAGAGATTTCCACAGTTGAGGAATGGAAAACTCATTTACCCAAATATGCATTTATGACAAAATTAACACATTATTTCTGAACTCATTCGGAAAGCAAAGGTGGAATCTACACATGTGTTAAAAACGTTGTGAAAATGCTTTTTTTAAAATTGTTTTGAAAAATGTACTGAATTTGCTATAGCTCACAGTTGCCATCTAGTGTCACAATTGCATATTACACTTTACAACACATTCAAAACGTTTTATTTGCAGCTGTATAGCTGAGCCAATAGGTGTAATTGTTACAATGAAAATGGTTGTTTCCACATTAACCATTGGAACAAAGCACATTTACTTCAATCATGCATTTGATCTTCCGTAGGGTTTCACTGACATGTTCAAGAAAATATTGCTGTTGTCTCTGAGCATATTAACTGTTATCTCTAAAGGTATATTTATGTAGATTTACAATTGAAAAAAACCTTTTGCTCAGAAAATAAATAAAGTGGATTCTGAAGCTAAAATTTATGGCCCCTAATAACTTGAAAGAGGAGCTGGATTTCCCCGTTTTTTATCTTAACATATTAAGAGGGTGGAAGAGTACCTAAGGTTATATAACATGTGAATAGGGCAGCTTCTACTGTATAAAACATAGAGTGGAATTGGACCTTGAACCCTTCCAGATGTTTGGGCTGCACAAGCATTGCTGTTTACTGGATAGGTTGATCCCCTCCTCCTCCTTCCACACAGTGTTCTAGGGATTATTTAGACCAGCCCACCTCCACCAGTTTTGACTGATGGGGGAAAGCCCTGTTGCCCAAGCAGAAGGTCTCCTGCAGGTGTTCTACTGATTGGGACACATTAAGTGAATCTGACCCACACTTTTTACAAGTATCTGCAAATCCCATTCTCCACACCCAGTGCCGGATTTACATATAAGCTAAACAAGCTATAGTTTAGGGTCCCACTCTCTTGGGGCCCCTCAAAAAAATTAAAGGGAAAAAAACCCTAGATGTACATTTCCAAAACATAAGATAAAAAGCAAATAAAATAAAACCTACATACAGCAACAGTGTTTTGTGTTGTGTAGGCTCCTATGATGTAAGTAATGGGCCCCGCCTGCTAGCCTGCTCCCTTGCTCATTTCTATATATAGGGTGCCTACATTCTGCATGGACTGGTTGCATGGCAAAGGACAGCTGGGCATTTAAAGGGCCCCATTACTTTCAGTAGCTTAGGGCCTCATCCAACCTAAATCCGGCCCTGTCCACACCTCTGCTTGCCCTGGATGAGCCCTGAGTTTCCTTTTGGCTTTGGATATAGCAAGGAAGTTGAAAACAGAAGCTAGCACTTCGGATGCCCTTGCAGCTGCGCCAAGCAGGAGGGAGGGGGCGGGAAATTTGCAACCCTTGAGGCTTGCGCACATAACACTAAAACCACGGTTTGGTGTTATGTGTGAACCAGGTCTTGTTCTTACAATGTTCGGTTGTAGCTGACTACCAGCAAAGAATCCATCATTGAAGCAGCACCTGAGACAAACGGTTGTCTGACAAAATGACTCTTTTAAGCATCGGTGAAAAGTGCTGTTTGAGAGCAGATTAGCTACTCGTTCGGTAGGCACTTTTCATTCAATAGGCACATTCCATTTGCACAACGGTGGCTTTTACAATGCCAAAGAGGGCAGAGAGCTTTGCAATGAAAATCTAGCAACTGCGGAATCAATTTTTTATGGCCATTGCCACGCCAGTACAGAGGCTTGTCACTTGACTCTTTGCCTGCTGGAAGTAGCAATTCCTCCCACCCCCCATGAGCTGACAGGAGGCTCTATGTCTACCCGCCTCTGCTTCCCAGCTCCTTTCCTGCGGTCAGTAAGAAGAATGAAGGAACAGCCCTGCTGTTTCTGATAGACCTTTATAGCCAGGAGAGATGGCCTCTGCAGGGCTTTCCCCTATTTGCAACTCTCCAAACCATGGGCAAGAAGCTAGGAGAGGTTTTGGGTGGCCTTTCCAGATTTGGGGAGGGGGGGCTGTTCTTTTTCTCTGTTCTTTTTCTCAGCTCTGTTTTCCTCACATAGCGTTAAAAAGCCCCAGCAATGTTTTGTGAGAATCTCAGATCATCCTTTCTAAGTGCAGAATGAGCATTGCAGTGGTGGCATTTACATAGCAAGTTGCTGTGTAATAATACAAAAAAAAAAAAAAGCTGTGTGGTTTAGTGTCAGATCGGCTTTTGCAAACCTGGTTCATCTCTGGAGGACGCCAGCAGGGCCATCTTTCGCATATGTGATGCTGGGGTGCAAATATCCGCCCAGCGCCCCCAAATTTAGTTTAGCCACCCCCAAATTTAATAATAATAATAATAATAATAATAATAATAATAATAATAATAATAATAATAATAATAATAATAATTTATTATTTATACCCGACCCATCTGGCTGGGCCTCCCCAGCCACTCTGGGCGGCTTCCATAAAACCAAAAATACAGTAAAATCACACGTTAAAAACTTCCCTGAACAGGGCTGCCTTAAGATGTCTTCTGAATTTCAGGTAGTTGTTTATCGCTTTGACATCTGCTGGAAGGGCGTTCCACAGGGCGGGCGCCACTACCGAGAAGGCCCTCTGCCTGGTTCCCTGTAGCTTTGCTTCTCGCAATGAGGGAACCGCCAGAAGGCCCTCGGCGCTGGACCTCAGTGTCCGGGCAGAATGATGGGGGTGGAGACGCTCCTTCAGGTATACTGGACCGAGGCCGTTTAGGGCTTTAAAGGTCAGCACCAACACTTTGAATTGTGCTCGGAAACGTACTGGGAGCCAATGTAGGTATTTCATGACCGGTGTTATATGGTCTCGGCGGCCGCCCCCAGTCACCAGTCTAGCTGCCGCATTCTGGATTAGTTGTAGTTTCCGAGTCACCTTCAAAGGTAGCCCCACGTAGAGTGCATTGCAGTAGTCCAAGCGGGAGATAACCAGAGCATGCACCACTCTGGCGAGACAGTCCGCAGGCAGATAGGGTCTCAGCCTACGTACCAGATGGAGCTGGTAAACAGCTGCCCTGGACACAGATTTGACCTGTGCCTCCATGGACAGCTGTGAGTCCAAAATGACTCCCAGGCTGTGCACCTGATCCTTCAGTGGCACAGTTACCCCATTCAGGACCAGGGAATCCTCCACACCTGCCCGCCTCCTGTCCCCCAAAAACAGTACTTCTGTCTTGTCAGGATTCAACCTCAATCTGTTAGCCACCATCCATCCTCCAACCGCCTCCAGACACTCACGCAGGACCTTCACCGCCTTCACTGGTTCTGATTTAAAAGAGAGGTAGAGCTGGGTATCATCGGCATACTGATGAACACCCAGCCCAAACCTCCTGATGATCTCTCCCAGCGGCTGCATGTAAATGTTGAAAAGCATGGGGGAGAGGACAGAACCCTGAGGCACCCCACAAGTGAGAGCCCAGGGGTCTGAACACTCATCCCCCACCACCACTTTCTGAACACGGCCCAGGAGGAAGGAGCGGAACCACTGTATGACAGTGCCCCCAGCTCCCAGCCCCTCAAGACGGTCCAGAAGGATGCTATGGTCGATGGTATCAAACGCCGCTGAGAGATCCAGCAGAACTAGGAAACAGCTCTCACCTTTGTCCCTAGCCCGCCGGAGATCATCAACCAGTGCGACCAAGGCAGTTTCAGTCCCATGATGAGGCCTGAATCCCGACTGGAAGGGGGGAAGCCGAAGTTGTTGACCTTTTTAACAACAGCACAGCAGAAATAACTGCTTTTGTTTCCTGACTCGTTGGGAATATTTGACGCTACAGAGTAACAGAGCAACGGAGGAGGGGGCGGGGGCTTTCACTCCATTGCTTTTCACTGACGCCAATTGAGAGGGACCGGTATAGATTAGGTATATATTTGGTGCCCCCCAGAATTCGGCACCCGGGTGCCCCACACCCCTTGCACACACACCCCGGGTAAAGATGGCCCTGGATGCTAGGTTGGCAAAGGCTGTGTTGTAGTGCCAAACTAGGGTTGGGGAAACCTGGGTTCAAATCACCTACTCATCCTTAAAGCAGACCTTTGACTCACTGCTTTGAGGGACTTTGGGCTGCAAAGCAGTACATAAATAAACCCTACCCCTACCCTAAGAGGCCATGATGACCACTAACCTGGATGGCTTTAGGGAAAGACTATCAATGGCTAATAGCCATAGTGAGTATTGCTCTGCCTGCACAGTCAGATTCAGATGCTTCTGAATACCAGCTGCTAGAAACCACAGGAAGGGAGAGCGCCTGCTTGCAGGATTTCCACAGGTATCTGGGTGGCCACTTTGAGAACAGGATGCAGGAACAGATGGACCACTGGCCTGATCCAGGATGCTCTTCTTATGTTCTTATGAAAGGGGAATAGCTAGGCGGGAATGGGTTTAGGTGGAGATGACTACTTCCAAATGCATTCATCTGCCAGTCTTCCGTTTATGGTGAATTTCCTTTTTCATTGCTCCTCAAATAAACCTCCTTTCTGCTGTTAAACCTGGGTAATTTTCAGTGAATGTCACAATTAAAGGATATGAGCACCTGCCTTTTGTGCCTACACCTGCATGGCGCTGTTAATGCAGCGAGAGTGTAACATTAGGTTGTCAATTTAAATCGCCAGGTTGAATAAATCAAGACTTGACAACGGCTTCGTAACTTCTCTGCCTTTTATTTTTTATACCACAGTTTAACCTGAAACACTAACCTATTTTATCTTCATTTATGCACATAAAAAGCCTTGGGGGGGGGGAGTCCCACACCTTTTCCTTTCTCTGTCTTAAAGGGGAGATGACAACTTGGGGCGAAGCAGCAAAAAACCATTAAGATAAAAGGTGCTGGATAGACTCTCATGAGGATATCAATAATTGGCAAATAAAAACCACCCTGAGATAAATCTAACATTTTATTGGGATCAAATGTAACAATGGCAGATCTATGCGACAGACATAAATGGCATCAACGATCATTTCCTCTTCTTGGGAAACCTGGGGAAATGTATTTCTTTTGGAAGGATTTCAACATTTCTCCAAACTACAATTCTTAGGATTCTTTGGTGAAAGCCACTACAGTTAAAGTAGAATATGTCTTGTTCAACTTTATGATTGAGATATTTCCATTGGGCAGCTGTCCTAGGTCAAAACTACACTATTAGTATTAGTACAGTGGTGCCTTGGGTTACAGATGCTTCAGGTTACAGACTCCGCTAACCCAGAAATAGTACCTCTGGTTAAGAACTTTGCTTCAGGATGAGAACAGAAATCGTGCTTCGGTGGTGCAGCAGCAGCGGGAGGCCCCATTAGCTAAAGTGGTATCTCAGGTTAAGAACAGTTTCAGGTTAAGAACGGACCTCCAGAACGAATTAAGTTCTTAACCCAAGGTACCACTGTACACAGAATCCGGTAGCATGCTATTTCCAATCTTGGGGCTGCAGCCACAAATGTGTTGTTGCCTAATTAGCCGCTGCTTTAAACAAAAACTCCACAGTGGCAGCTATATAACTTTCCAGCTATATTCATGCTGGTTCAATTTAAATTTTTTTTTATAAAAAAAAAAGTTGATAGAAGGAGGAAATCATCTGTTCTAGGCAATCAAACAAGTGTCCCATACAGTGGTACCTCAGGTTACAGACGCTTCAGGTTACATACGCTTCAGGTTACACACTCCGCTAACCCAGAAATAGTACCTTGGGTTAAGAACTTTGCTTCAGGATGAGAACAGAAATCACTCAGCAACGGCATGACAGCAGCGGGAGGCCCCATTAGCTAAAGTGGTGCTTCAGGTTAAGAACGAACCTCCAGAACGAATTAAGTTCTTAACCTGAGGTACCACTGTATTAGTATTAGCATTAGCATTAGTATTACATTAAATTAAAATAAATTAATTGCTGGCCCTTCACCTGCAGTTCCCATGATGGGTTACAACAATTTAAAATTCCAAATTAAAAAACAGTTAAAATATATTAAACACATATAAAGCACATGCAGATGCCAGCAGTGGTCTCATCCTTCAGGATTATTTTTTTTTAATGGACTTTGCAGGGCTGGCCTAAAAGATTTTGTCACCTGAGGCGAACCACAAAATGGCAGGGAAGAAGGGGGGAGTGAAGATTGATGCCAGGAACAAAGGGGAATAAAGATCTACATTGGGATCCGCTACCCCTGTGAATTCTGCCACCTGAGGCAGTCAGCGCACCTTGCCTTTTGTCCCTGGACCTTGTAATGTTAGCAGAGAGGTTTGCCACTTGATTCTTTGCCTGCTGTAAATAGCAATTCCCCGCCCCCCCTCCAGATGAGCTGATGGATGGTGCCAAGGCTGCCCACATTTCCTTCCCAGTCTCTTTCTTGGGGTGAGTAAGGATTGTGAAGAAATGGCGCCTGCTCTTTCTATGAGACCTTTTAAAAGAATTAAATTAAAAAAAATTAATTGACTTTCAATCACAGTGAAATTGTGAAGGCAACTGCACTTGTAGCAAAGATGTTCAAATAACCTTAGCACTGCAATGAGCTCTTTCTTTGCTGTGTTTCCACTGCAAATTGGCATGCCCATATCAGTAGAAGGAGCATGTCTCTTTGTCACACACAAACCTGTATTCTAAATAATAATAATAATAATAATAATAATAATAATAATAATAATAATAATAATAATAATGAAAAGCCCACCATGCTCCAACAACCTGTTCTAGCATAAATCCTGAGAGGTGAGGAAACAATTCTCCACACTATTTCACAGCAAGTCAATATTCATGGATTTAAGGCACTGGTATGATTCATACCTCGGAAGCTGCTGAAGCAGCACAGGATACATAAAATAAAAATAAACAAATAAACAATTTTTATTCATTTGATGTATACCCTGCCATTTCGACAGGTTCCAAGAGTGGCTTACCAAAAGTTAACATGGCAGTAAAACAAATTTTTAAAAGGAAACTTGAAATGCAACAAAATGGAAGGATGCTATGAAAGCAGTTGGTGGAATTAAAAACAGGGGGTCTAAACCACTGAGCCTCTTGGGCTTGCCAATCAGAAGGTCAGTGGTTCGAATCCCCGTGATGGGGTGCGCTCCCGTTGCTCTGTCCAAGCTCCTGCCAACCTACCAGTTTGAAAGCACGCCAAAAAGCGCAAGTAGATAAATAGGTACTGCTTCGGCAGGAAGGTAAACAGGGTTTCCGTGCTCTGCTCTGGTTTCGGTGTTTCGTTGCGCCTGAAGCGGCTCAGTCATGCTGGCCACATGACCTGGAAAAACTGCCTGTGCACAAACGCCGGCTCCCTTGGCCTGTAAAGCAAGATGAGCTCTGCAACCCCAGAGTCGTCTGTGACTGGGTTTAACTGTCAGGGGTCCTTTACCTTTACCTTATCTTTACCTTTACCTTTACGAGCAGCATACAAGCAATACAGGGAGGATGAAAAAGCCAGGGACTATTATTATTTTTTAAAGGACCTTGGATGGTGCTAATGTGACATCAATGTTGCTGTTAGGTGAGACTCCTGAGATCATTCCACACTTGGGGTGCCACCACCAAGTAGCTCCTTTCCACTGTAGTCATACACCACCTTGCAGGCAGCTGGCCAGTGAAATAAGGACTTCTGTTGAAGTTTGTCATGCTAGGGCTCTGCACTGGATTTGGCCAGATCTTGAACTGAATTGAGTCAATTTGGCAGTAACCAGGTTTCAGCTGAGTTGGGTGGAGACTGTTGGTGTCATGTGAACAATGGGTTCAATGACACAGTGCTTGGTCTCATGTCTTGAGGAGCACATCTCCCACACCTGCATGCTCTGAGATAAGAACGGCAGATGCACTGGGTTACCATAGCAACACCAGCGAGGTCAAGTGTATGACTTCCTGAGTCATTCAGCCTCCCATTGGTTCACACATGCCATAAAATTAACCTGATGAGAAAACCATTTTTAAAATGAGTAAGAAATACTAAAGCAAACAAGAAGTGAAAACCTCTTACATGTGACCACAGAGGGCCAGTTTAAGCCAAATATCAGTTGGTATCATTTCATACCACAAACACAATATATGTCCAACATTAATTGGTCCCAGAGCAAAGTTTCTGCAATGAAAACAAAACTACTTGCCAGTCAGTAAGGTCTGTATTAGGTCAAAACCTTTTGAAAACCTGCTTGCTTAGCTTCCAGGAAAATGAGCAGGTTTTGACTGGGGTATTTGCTGGGCAATCCAGTGTGACTTTCCGGAAAGCAAAGCTCACAAAGAAAGTATGCAATACTTGGGAACAGTCTCAAGTGCCATATTAAAAATTAATCCATTCTAGAGTTGGAATACAAAAGGTTAGCATTCTTAACTTCTTTGGGGTGATATAAGATGATATCCAACTGCAAGATACATTGTCATTTGGTGGGTGGAAGAAGCATCATCATTACAAAGCGTTATTATCATTAGTGTGTCTAAAACATCTGTTAAGTTGATACAGCTTCTTCCACAAAGAAGGGATGGGAGCCTCCTGAAAAGAAGCCATCTGATAGATTGGTGGGTCAGGCATAACTTGGAAGTCTCAAAAGATTCAATTTTGGCTTTGGATTGCCTGCACAGGTGCTGAGTTTTTGATGAAAAATACACTGTAGTCATGTTTTCAGAAAATGGAAATGAGATCTTTGCGAGAACATGAGTAAAAGCCCCACAACCTTTCCAAGTCAGTTTGGATTAGACTAAAATAGCTCCAAACATATTTCAGAAGGGCACAAAAGATCCTCTTTCAAAACACACAGGACTCACTTTAGCTACTCATTCATTACATTTAACAAATTATAATATTTTAATGTGCTCTTTCCTCCAGGCCAAAAAAAAGGGGGGGAGGGAAGAAGAAGAGAGAGGGAGAGGGGAGAAAATAAATTTTAAAAGTGTCTATGTTTTTGCCAGAACTTGGGTCACATATACATTTCCCTATTCATTTTTGACAACATGCTGACTTCAAATGTGTACTTAATTATCTTCTAGGGTACCATATAGGCTCATATGACTTTCCTGACCCATACCTTTCATGATACTGTGTAATTATTTCTTTTCTTTTTTTACAAACAATTTAATGGAGTTTTAAAATTATAAGAAAGGGGGGGAATTACAGAGGGGAAATAAGAAAGAGAAGGTACAGAGAGAGAAGAAAGCATGATGCAGAATCAGTGCAGACATGGAACAAGTTTTTTTGAACTTTTGAGGTAGTTTTAGACTGTTTGGATTGTGGTGAACTCCCTGTTTTTTTTTGGGGGGGGGTGTATGTCTGTCTGTGTGTGTGTGTAGGAGCAATTCCAGACAGTGGTTATCATACAGCAATGTTAGAATTGAAACAGAATGGAGAGGTAAGAAAATAAAGGGCAAATTGCAATGTTGTTGTTGTTTGTTGTGAATCTCATTTCCTCATCATCTTGCATAAAAGAGTCTCAAGGAGACTTAGCAATACTTCCAGGGTGACATAAAATAAAGTATATGCGAAAGAAGAATGCCTTTGGAAGATAGAAAAAGGATTAAATGTAAGGTTAATAAAGTTATCAGCATTTCATCATCATTTTTAATTTGTATACCGTCTTTCTATCTTACAATACTCAAGGCGGTTTACAAGTTGAAGAAACGAAAAATGTACATCTTATAACAATCTAATGCAATACAAAAATGTAATAATAAAACATAACTTTAAAATAGGCAACCTACATCAAAAAGTAGCATTCAACCATCATTAGAATAGTATTAAATAATAATAATAACATATAAAAGTTAAACAGAAATCCACTCAACAGTTACAATAAATAATTTCTAAACTATAGTCAATAAAACAATGGCAAGCCACAGTACATGAAATAATACAATACAGATTGATAAGCAAAGACAAGAGGGTGGGGCAAGGCAGGTGGAAGGAGGCCTTGCCTGACGAAGTCTCTCCCCTCACAGTTCTTCCTCCAGGACCAGCTCCCTTATGAGGAGTCCCAGGGCAAGGCAGGTGGATGACACCTTGCCTGATGGATGCAGCAGGTATCTGGTCCACGGCAGCAGATGCCTATCACGTGATGTGTGAGACCGTGGCCAGCATCCTGGTTGCTGCTGCCTCCAATGCCAACAGAGCTGCTGAGGCCTCCTCCTCTTTTATGTTCCAGCAACCAGTCAGGGGCCAGAATGTCATAACACATGACAAGCAGGAATCTTACACAATTGTTTAGGCAACACACAGCTGTGCACACATCTACCCACTCCTGCACTATGGTTTGCACATTGTGAGAATGTGCATGTACCAAAATAATATAAACCCATTTAGAATTCTCAAAAAATGTTATCTTTTTCCCCCCCCACCCCCGCCACCAACCTTCTGTGAAGGAAACTCACAATAAGTTGCCCAAATATAATTCAAGCAGAGGCAAATCTGCAGGCGGTAGCAATGGGGGGTTATTGATTATTTCCAAAAGGTTTTCTTATTCAGTAAACAAAACAAAGCTTTGGAGGGTTTGTGGGGGTTTTTGACGATGTACTAAATGTTCATTATCATTGGAATAACTCATACGATCTCACACTTGATATATATAGGTCACCCAGCTGATAATAGGTACTGATCAGCAACAACTTTGAGACTGTTTGAAGAAATTGCATGATTACTTAGAACTTCCTTTTATGATTGCAAAAGAGTTGCCTTAGTGGGTCTCCCCAAAACATAGAGATCTTCCAAAATGCTCCTTTTTGTTCTGCAAAAATGCAGGGTAGCATAAGGTAACAATATTTTGACTTGCATACATTAAGAATTGCGCCAGCTATTCTAGTTATGGCAAGGCAAAAGCTTGGCAGCATTCGTAAGAGCAATTCAAGAAAGGAAAACAACAAAACAACAAACCCAGAAAAGATACTAAGGGTTGACTTACTGACATAATAATAGTTGCATGAAACCATTAGAGAAATGGTTCTCTAAAGAGAAGACTGAACCCCAAGAGTGGCACAATAAGAGACTCCTGTGGAGCAATTAAAATTCATTAGCAGAGCCCATCTGCTATGTGGGATTTCACACATTAAAGGACAATCCCGTTCTTAACGACTGCTACCTACCATCCATTTCAGCTCTTGAAAGCTTAACATTCAGGACACTCGCAAAATTCTCCCAAATTCTCCAAATTACCAAGTCTTGTTGCTCAAGTGAAGCCTATGGGTAAGGAATCCTGCAATGATCTGTGTTATGTTTTGTTTTGAAACTTCTTAATGCTGTACAGAGTGCTCAGCAATTTACACCTCCCCCAGGGTGAATTATAGATGCTGCTGGATTTAGACATTTTAGAAAAAGATATGTAAAAATATTGAAATTGGTAGTCTGATACTTTATAATGCTTCAACATGATCCGGTGAAATATTTACTTGAAATAGGTTCTTTTGAATTCAATTAAAATCACCTCGCTTAAGTGCACATTGAATTACAGTCTCAGCATCTCTTTTCTTTTTATACCCCCATAAAGTTTAAAACAAAAACAAAAAACCCCAATCACATACATGTCTATTCAGATGTGAGCCACATTGAGTTCAGTGGGCAGGTAAATGGATATATGTGACTGTAGCCTTAAAATTGAATTTCCAGAGTGAAACATTCATTACTGAATGTGATCTCTCCCCATTCCACCCTCAATTTCAAATGTGTGTGTGAAATTTCATTTCAGCATTACAAGTAATTGGAAGTTAACACATAGGAAGATTCTCTAGTAGGGGGAGGGAAGCACTCAAAACTCTCAGCTTTTTCAAGGTAATCTGGCCTTGCGTATGCATACTGCTCTGTGGCTGATTGTGTTAGGTTTTCATCAACCCACCTAACATAAGAAGAGCCTGCTGGTTCAGGCCAGTGGTCCGTCCAGTCCAGCATCCTATTTGCACACTGGCCAACCATCATCCTCCCTGCTGAGTTCTACAAGAACAACACTGAGACTCAGAAGCTAACAGGCATTGCACCCCCTAGACTACTGCATGCAAGAAGGCAGGGGGCTGGCTGGCGGCAGCCTGAGCTTAGTAGGGCAGTACCTCACTTACCCTAATGAACTCCACCAACCAGATGGTTTTTCACCAAGACTGGTAATGGAATCTGACTTCAGCCTTGATGACTGGGCAGCATCTTCCACCACACCTGAGGACAGGAGACTAATGTAAGGAGTTGTAGAGCCAGCTGCACCGCACACAGAGCTCTGGTCTCCAACACCTCACTGTTGCTGTCTGCCTGCTAGCGCCTGCCACCTAAGACAGCCGCATCATTCTGTTTAACAGTAGGATTCGCCCTGGGGGTGTTTCTGAAGGGGCAGTTTAGGGGGGAAATGTGGGATTTCTGTTACTAAGTATGATATGGAAGCCTAAGCAGAGTTATATGCAAGAATAATCCAGCACATGGCAGCTATCAGCAGAAGCTCAGCCAGCTCACAGCTAGGAAAACATGCCTTATCCACAGGTTATAGCATAAACACAGATGCACCAAAATGAGTCACCAGAGGAAAACAAAAATTCAAATTGGACGCAAATGAAGCTTTGTGCGCATGCATGACAAGGAATCCATTGAGCAAAACTAATTTTATGCCGGTGCCAGGATGGCTGCCTTGCATGTTGAAAACGAAAATGAGGCATTGGTGGAGGAACTGTAGCTCCGTGCTACATTTAGATCTCATGCTTTGCATATCAAAGCCCCCCCACCCCCATTCTGTCCCCCATCATATCCATTTAAAAGAGATGCCAAGGTCACAGGACGGGGAAGACAGTTGCCAACTGACTAGCAGTACTCTGAGATGAATGGGAATCAGTCCAATTTACATGCTTAAAAATTGCTTTGCCAAAGGAGATGAAGGAGCATAGAATACTTGGTTCCAAAAATGCCCAGTAGTGTCTAAGCATAAATTTGGAGGCAGCATGCTTCTGAATACCAGGTGCCAGAAACTGCAGTAGGTGGAGGGGTACTTCTGCCATAGCCCAGTGGTAGAGCACCTGCCTTGCATGCAGAAAGTCCCAGGTTCAATCCCCAGCATCTCCAGGTAGGGTTGGGAGAGACTGTGATAGATGGACCAAGGTCTGATTCAGTATAAGCCAACCTCTTACGTTCCTATAGAGGTCTGCACAAACCCCCAATTTAAGCATCCAGATTAATGTGTGGAAGGTGGGGACCCAACTTCAGGATGCAAGTCTGGAATTGCTACACTAAGACCACTGCTGGATCGGCACCACATCAGAAATAATATAACTGAAAAGGAATTCACCCCCACCCACACACCACTCTTGTCTGTATACAGATAAAGAAACAGGGAGGAGTGTTGAAAATGGAACTTCTCACACCAATAATTCTTTCTGTTGAAGGCTCAATGTCACCTTAAATCATGCTTACATGTTTCATGCACACAAGCCAAGAAACAAGTAGCTAACCTTTAATACTTTTTCCAGCGGCTGATGACACAAAGTGTGGAAGTATAAAATGAGAGTCACTCATTCGCTTCTTCAACCAGAGGTTAGGGAAAGAAAACAATTTCACCTAAGGACATTTCTGTACAAACACATCAAGAGTGCCACCAGCACATTTTAGCCAGTGCTAAAAGGAGGTGTTATACTCCAGCTAGTGACTTTCCACTAACAACTGCACAATATCCCATATTTAACATTATAGGTATAGACAGGATTGTCTTGCTGGAAGGGGCATCTAAAAATTGCTTTGCTGGGGTCTGTCTTGTCTTGTGTTCTGTTTTCCCAGGGTAAAAAAATCACCTGGAACAATTAATTAGTCAATCCTAGAATTTTAGAACTGGAAGAATTGAAGTCATCAATTCTAACATGCATGCAAGCATCTTTGGTTGTGGGGTGGGAAGATGGAATTGCAAGGGTGCACAAAAATGTATATATGCTTTGCAATAAAATGGTTACACAGTACCGTAGAGTACAATGGTGTGTTTTTTAAGTGCTCCTAAAGAGAAATATATTTCTGAACATGCTGGGCCAATAAATTCTTCCATATGTGTGCACTTTTGAGAACATAAGAAGAGCCCTGCTGGATCAGACCAAAGGCTTGTCATGTCCAGCATCCTATTACCACAGTGGCCAACTAGATGCCTGTGGGAAGTCCACAATCACAACATGAGTGCACAACACTCTCCCACTCAGTAACTGTTATTTAGAGGTGCCTGGCCTCTGGTACAAAATGGGATTTGGCCAGCATAGCTTGGAATCATTGATATCCTTATCCTACATAAATTGGTCAAATTTCCTTTTAAAGTCATCTCATCTGGTAGCCATCACTGCAGTCCACAAGGAGGACATGAGCATTGTCTCCCACTCATGATGTCCAATAACTGGGACCCAGAGGCATGCTGCCTTTGATACTGGAGGTATATAACCAGCATGAGATTTCATTCCCCGCTCCCTTTTCCCTCCTTTGCGATTGACAATGGTAAAATCCATGTTCAAAGTTAACTTGAGCCAGTTTTGAAAGGGAATTTCACAGCAGTGATATTAATCTGGACACTGCTAGGCCTACATATGTCATCCCCAGCAGTTATGGCATGTCTTATGCACACAGTAGAGCAGCCATTATGGATCAAAATGGATGACACTATGTCATGTCTGTCTCTCCTGCTGGACCTGAATGCATATTTATTTATTTTTTGCTGATGGAGTCTTTGGCATTCAATGGCAGAAAAGCAGCCATGTCATAGTGTCATAAACAGAAGTGAGAGCATAGCATGTTTTGGGCAAACCAAAACTGGAGATGCTTCAAAGGTGGGGAACAACAGAGGCAAGGGACTGAACTTCATAGGTGTGTATATATATATATATATATATATATATATATATATATATATATATGTAGGTTTTGGTGTCTTCGGGTGTCTTCCCGTGTAAGAGTTGGGGTGTCTAGGCGATGTTTCGACGAGGTCTCACTCGTCATCTTCAGGCTGGTGCTTTCGGCTTCTTGTTACTAGAACAGAGCAGGATCTCAGTGTTTGAGTTCCTATAAATACTGTTGAGGGGGTGTGGTGTATAGCCTCCAACGTTCTGGGCAGAGAGGAAGTTCCTAGGTTAATGTGCCTTTTCTTCTTTTGTTCATTAATTACTTGAGGGATATCTTGAGTGATTACTTGAGTGATATTCTGAGTACCACTTAGGAGGGTCATTAGGTGTGGATTAGTTGCTAAAGCTTTCGTGTCTTGACCTCTTGACCTTGTAAAGAGTTTTTCTGAGAAGATGGCTGTACTGCACTTAGTTGTGCTCTGGCTTGGCTTCGTGTATAGGGGCGAGCTGTGGTTTTGTGCCCTGTGCCAGCCAGATCTGTGTAGGGATTGCAGGGGGGTGCAGTATCCGGAGGTGCCACTATGGTTTGGCTACTGGATGGTGTCTGTAATTTATCTGTGGAGAGGGTCTGGGTTTGGGTCTGGTGTGGTTGATTGGAGATGGCGTTCTGTGTGCCTCTGGTTCTGGTGTCGGTTTTTGTGGGGAGGGCTAATTTCCAGATGTCTGGCAGGCGGGACGTGTCGTCACGCTTGTTCATGTTGTGAGGGTGTTTCTCTATCTCGATGGCTTCCATGATTATTCTCTTGTGGTGATGTTCCATGTTAAAGAGCAATTTGGAATCTGCAAAATTAATTTCGTGTCCTGTTTCTTTCATGTGTTGGTAAAGAGAGGAAGTTTTTTCTTCTTTTTTGACGGCATTCTTGTGTTCTGCGATACGTGCATTTATTCGTCTGTTTGTTTGTCCAATGTACGTGGCTGGGCAGACTTTGCAGGGTATTTCATAGACCCCTTGGTTTTCTAACTGGATTTTATCTTTTGGGTTTCTGAGGATATTGGCTATTTTTTGGTTGGTGCAAAAGGCTGTTTTGATATTGTGTTTATGGAGGATTTTGCTAATTTTATCTGTAGTGCCCTTGATATAAGGAAGGAGGGCCATGCCATTGTTTTCTTCTGTGTCTTGGTTTTTGGGGGGTGTTTCTTTTTGGATTAGCTTCGTAACCCTGTTTTGCTGGTATCCGTTGGCGATTAACACATTTGAGAGATTCTGTAACTCAGTTGTCAAGTGGTCTTTGTCAGCCAGGCGTTTGGTTCTGGAGATGAGAGTCTTGGCTACGGAGTTTATTTGTGCAGGGTGGTGGTGTGATTGTGCATGTAAGTAGCGGTTGGTGTGTGTTTTTTTCCGGTAGATAGTGTGTCCTAGGGAGCCATCAGGTTTTTTGTAGAAAAACACAATATCAAAACAGCCTTTGTAGAAAACACAATATCAAAACAGCCTTTTGCACCAACCAAAAAATAGCCAATATCCTCAGAAACCCAAAAGATAAAATCCAGTTAGAAAACCAAGGGGTCTATGAAATACCCTGCAAAGTCTGCCCAGCCACGTACATTGGACAAACAAACAGACGAATAAATGCACGTATCGCAGAACACAAGAATGCCGTCAAAAAAGAAGAAAAAACTTCCTCTCTTTACCAACACATGAAAGAAACAGGACACGAAATTAATTTTGCAGATTCCAAATTGCTCTTTAACATGGAACATCACCACAAGAGAATAATCATGGAAGCCATCGAGATAGAGAAACACCCTCACAACATGAACAAGCGTGACGACACGTCCCGCCTGCCAGACATCTGGAAATTAGCCCTCCCCACAAAAACCGACACCAGAACCAGAGGCACACAGAACGCCATCTCCAATCAACCACACCAGACCCAAACCCAGACCCTCTCCACAGATAAATTACAGACACCATCCAGTAGCCAAACCATAGTGGCACCTCCGGATACTGCACCCCCCTGCAATCCCTACACAGATCTGGCTGGCACAGGGCACAAAACCACAGCTCGCCCCTATACACGAAGCCAAGCCAGAGCACAACTAAGTGCAGTACAGCCATCTTCTCAGAAAAACTCTTTACAAGGTCAAGAGGTCAAGACACGAAAGCTTTAGCAACTAATCCACACCTAATGACCCTCCTAAGTGGTACTCAGAATATCACTCAAGTAATCACTCAAGATATCCCTCAAGTAATTAATGAACAAAAGAAGAAAAGGCACATTAACCTAGGAACTTCCTCTCTGCCCAGAACGTTGGAGGCTATACACCACACCCCCTCAACAGTATTTATAGGAACTCAAACACTGAGATCCTGCTCTGTTCTAGTAACAAGAAGCCGAAAGCACCAGCCTGAAGATGACGAGTGAGACCTCGTCGAAACGTCGCCTAGACACCCCAACTCTTACACGGGAAGACACCCGAAGACACCAAAACCTACATTCCTGTACCCGTGAAAATCTACGAAAGCAAATATATATATATATATATATATAACAGGAAAACAACAAGATAAAGTGTGTTCTCCCTAAAATGAGAGCACGTGTTGTGGTGGGGTCTGCCAGGCCAACCCTCTGTTGCCAGGCAGGTTAAATGGTTATTGCCTGAAGCAACGATTGGATGACCGGGTTGCTGGAGCAAATTGCATGTTGCAAATTGGGTGGGTGGGACCAAAGGCTTTAAATATTGGGGGCACTCTGCTTTTGCTTTCTCTTTCACAGAGTGCATCGGATCACCCACCCGCCCTCCCTGTGTTCCGGTTGACCTTGCTATGCTTGTCATGTGGTCGTCTGCCGTTGGGGCAGGGGCCTAGTAGGAATTTTGTCCATTTGGCTGATTGGCTGGTGCCATTTGGTTTTTGCCTACTACTTAGCAATTCGTCACAACTTGTAAGGTTGCGGTTAGTCATTGGTTATAAAAATTGGTGGAGGAGGGGTCAGGATAGGCTGGGCCTGCCCCTCCAATGGTGGTGTGGAAGGGAATTCCGTTAAAGGAATCCTGGGGCTTGCCATGATTTCGTCCAATCCCTGAAATGGGACCAGGGCCGGCAAGCCTTGGGGAGCAGATTGGGTGAGCAGTGAGGGACTGTCACTCAGCTCAACTGATCCCCAACATTGTTTTCCCTTCACTGGCTTCCGAGGGAGTTCGGAAAGTCAGTTCTGTCCCAGGCGGGAGGACAGCTAGTCATAACCAATGCCTAAGCAACCACTCACAGATTATGTATTTTAATAAAGTTGTGACCAAAATTATGCTAAAAGCCTTAAACAAAAATTATGTGTGATTTGTGAATTATTTTGAGGGGTGGCTTGGGGACCTCCACACGCAATGGCATACAGCCATTTTAAACGCAAGGACAAGGAGCTGGTGCTTTTATTAATTATACCCCTTTAGAATTATAACCCAGTGTTATTTTCAATGAATTCTGGGATATGTTTATGCAGCATGTTCCTAGTTTTATCAATTTCTCCCATGGATTATCATTCCATCACTGGAGTGCACTAAGATTTGCAGCAAAACTTCCTCCAAACCTATTTGTTCCATCCACCAGGAAAATGTGATATGCAATGTACTGTTTTGTGTGCCTGGTAGGCGTTGTTTTGTTTTAATATTTACATCAGTTATGTGTTCCTATCGTCAAGAGAAATGGAGTTAACAACATTTGCTGATCTCACAGAGCAGTTGTAAGGCTAAATTGATGTTTGTTAATAAAGGGCTTGGAGTTCCTCAGATGAGACATAGTAATAAAAGAACGGCGTTAAGGGACAAATGTTCGGAAGCAGGTTGCTCACTTGTGGTGTGCATTGAAGTCGTAAGTGCAAATGGTGCTCCCCAACCTGCTACTAGGACTTGACTTCTAAATTGAAGAGTCCATGTTCCAGGCGAGGGTCGGAGGCATCAATGAGCAGCTGCCTCCCCTCATTTAACAGCTGTTGAGCAAGGTCTCCCACAAGCTTCCTAATGTATCACTAGGGAAAGTGGGAATTAGCTGCGAGGTCTCTGTTGTGCAATATATGGATTTGTACCTTTAAGAGAGAGATTGCAAGAGTTTCTCTTCCATCCTCTGTTTTCCTTATCCTATCAAACACATCACAGGGAAGACTGATGTGGTGGGACAAGCCTCTTAGATCAGGCCAATGACCCATCTAGTCCAGCATCCTTTTCTCACAGTGGCCAACCAGATTCCTTTGGGAAGCCAGCAAGTCGCACATGAATGCAACAATACTCTGCCCACCTACAGCTTCCAACCACTGGTATTCAGAGGCATAAAAGCCAATGAGGTCACAACAGCCTAAGGCAAGTAACACCAGGAGCATTCAAATGTGATTTTAAAGTGAGTGGGGGAAAGAAGGAGAAAATAAGTGGTGAATTAACTACTATAATATGTCTGGGTAGTTAATTCACTGCAAAAAAAAAAAGATGCTGGAAAGAGATGCGGTTTTGTTAGGGTTGGAGATGTGGGATCTAAATAGCTCAGTTGGTAGAGCATGATGAGAATCTTAATCTCAGGGTCATGGGTTGAAGCCCCAGGTTGGGCAAAAGATTCCTGCCTTGCAGGGGTTGGACTAGATGACCCTCAAGGGCTCTTCCAATTCTATGATTCTATGAAATGGATCCCTGTAACACACTGCAACCATGCCTCCAAAATTGGGGTAGGAGTTTCAGATTAAGTAGGGGTGCACCATTCAGATGCCAAGTATGTAGAATGTAGAGACTGCCACGTAGACAGGCCCATCTGAAACGTGACCACATGTGGTTTGAAACCAGCCCCCCAATTTCCCTCCCTTAAATGGCACCAGAGTTGTGTAGAGCAGCCTCCTCCATTTCCGTGAATGGCAATGCTGTCTCCCATACAAGCTCTTCGCACATGTCAGAGTGGGGTGGCTAACCTGTGGCTACAACAGCCATCATCCTGACCATTGGCTGTGCTGTGGGAGTTGAAGTCCACAAACATCTGCATATCCACAGGAGAGTCACCCCATGTTAGAGGAACTATGGAGTTCTGGGGATGGGGTGGTTGCGGCATGACTTAAGATTTGCATAACATTCACATGTAATATTTTAGAAGTGGAGGACAAGTTTGCAGACCCCAAAATGCAGTTGGCAGGGATGCGGTGCTGGGAAACTGAGGTGAGATAAACATACAATGGAAGTTGCCTCCAGTTGCAGTCACCACACAGAGGCAGCTTCATGTCTAAAATTGTTTATTGCTGCAGAAGATTAGGCTTCAGTAATACAGTTCTGGACATTGGTAGCTTGTAGGCTTTGCAGATACAGATACAGATGCAGATATATACAAGTAGAAAGTATTTCTGCTGCTTCAGCAATTTAAATGTAACACAGACTTTGACTCACTTTGCAAGACTCACTGACTGACCCTGACACGCAGCACAAGAACCTGGCACTGAGCTGATGTGCCTTAATCACTTATATAGTCAGCACTGGGCTGTGACCATAGCAATTGGCTTGGCTGACTTTGCGCCTGTTGGCTTATCTCATGCATGGGGTGATCTGTGCTCATCAAGGAAATTAGTCGCTTCCTCCATGTCCAGTTCCTCCAGCATGTGGCACTAGTGATATAATTTTTATAATGTGAAAAACATGAATGTGTCTTTAAGAGATCCTGATTGCCCAAATTATGAAAGATGACAAACAAAGCTGGTTTGGACACTCTCCCACCCACCCTTGATTGTTTTATTGTCTTCAGTGTTATGACCATTAAATTGAATATTTTCTCACATTCACAAGATCTAGAGCCTTGCTTGCTTTATTTCTTACTTAAAAAGAAGATAGCTATGACTTCCCAGGATGAGACTGACCTTCATGAGATGCACAGAAGTGTCCTAGGGCAACAAGAGGCTGCATATTGCCTGCCCTTTCCATAAAGATCACTCTTTACACTTGGTATAATTAAGGATTTAAAAACATTTTTTATTCCACACTGTTTTGGATCTGCAGCCAGTCCAGCTGGTTACTTGCATGCTAGCTATGTTTAAAAACACATTAGAGGTTAAGATCTAATTTCCTAATTTCAATAATATGTGCAAATGGTTTTGTTGCTGCCAAAAAGATACAGTGCTCTATAAAAACGAGTAACCTTCTCTCCCTTTCCATATTCTCGGTACATGGGAATTATAATGAGGGTAGGGATGCAGGGCAATAGCTGTGCTATCTGGATGAAGATGCAGCTGTGAGTCTTTTCTATAGAGGAAGCTGATTATACAGATACTACAAAATGTATTTGTGTCACATACTTCAGCTAGGTGTCTATATTGCTACAGGCCACCCCAATCTCTGCCGAGCGATAGCAAGACATTTCAGGGATCTTGGTTTCCTTGGAAATACAATGCCCATCAGCCCTACCCAGCACATAGTGACTGGACTGATGGGAGTTGTGCTCCAAAACATCTGGAAAGCACAGGTTTACAAAGGCTGATCTAGTGGTTTAATTGAAAAAAGGGAGAAGGCATTGTGGCTAATGATAGCCTAGTCAGCTAGCAACACTATATGCCAGTGGTTTCCACTAGTGTGCCATGGCACCCTGAGGTGCCTTGAATGGTGGTTAGGGGTGTTGTGAGCAACACTGGCTTGCCTGCCTCTTTCCTCCTCCCCCCCCATGCCTTCTTGCATCTCAGCCTCCCCAAGGCAGCAGCCCTGTCTACAAGCTCCACAGCTGAGTGGTACCTCTGGGGCTGGCCAGGGGGTGCTGGTTGCCAGGAGCTGAGGCAGCCTTTGAGTAAACAAGCAAATGGGTGAGGGAGCCTAGCCAGCCAGTCCACCAGCCCTTGCTGTTGGGAAAGGACAGACAAGTCCCAGGCCCCTGTGGGGCAGTGTGAGGAGGCACCTCTTTTTGAGGCGGGGGGGGGGAGCTCAGAGATCAGGAATGGCAGCAGCGGCTGCCCAGAGGACTCCCAAGGAGAGGGGAGAGGAGAGGAGGTTGAGGGAACACTCCACAAGGAAGGGTGTCAGAAAAAGGATGAGAAGCTGCCAGCTCTGCAGGGAAGGGGTGACATAACTGGGCTCCTGAACTCCACAGGGGTGCCACAGAAAGAATGTAGTTGGTCAAGGGAGATGTGGACTCAAAAAGGTTGAAAACCTCTGCTATATGTGAAAGCCATTCTTCCTAATCCAAGAAGTATTGGAGGAAGGAGATTGGTAATTTATAGTAATTAGGATGTTATTTCCAGAAGGAAGCTAGAAGACTCTTGCTTCAGAACAACATATATCCAATGCTTTCTCTTATTGGGTGAAGTGGCTTTCTGTGGTTTCTGAATCAGAATAAGCAAAGGACCTAAAGTTTGATGGGCTGTACAAGACATGGAACTATGGAGACCTGTACTGTTTTATTTTTCAGAAAGAAAAGTGTCTCTCTGTGTGTGTATGCCCACATATTTCAAGTGAACAGATAGAAAGCAAAAAGTTAAATGGCTAATTCCACCACTACCATCACCTGACCTCTCCTCAGTTTGAAACCACAGGCCACTCCTTTACTAATCCAAGAACACACTCAGGGGAAAAAGAAACTAAACAGCACCTGCATTTTTGCCCTTAGGTTTTTTGTAGAATGTGAAGAGTATATTGAGTCACTGGACTCACTAAATACTAGTGGAAGCTTTCAGAACGGGTATAAAGCAACCAACTTCTTAGATGAAAAATGGGTTATCCTGGCCTTCTGTATTATTAATGTCTTCTTCATATTATAGAGGCCAAAGAGACAAAACACTATGTTGTTTAAGGAGTCTGTTTAAGGTGTGCTGTTATGCCTCCTTTTTCAAGTGGTGTTTGATGTGGGCAGTTAAAACAAAAGAGAAACATCATGATTCACTGTGAGGTTTCATCCTGGGATCCTTGCAGCCTTATTGCTTACTTATGATTGGTTGGATTTTGACAGTAGGTGGAGTTGAGCCAACTGAAAACAGAACCTAGGCAAGAGTGAAGCAGTGATGCTCAGCATGTCTAAAGATACAAACAGGGAGAGGAATTTCCGTCATGGAAAATTTCAGCTTTCCTTGGTTATTCACAGGCTGGCCACATGCCATACTTCACGAGTCCTCTATTTGAAGAAGTCTTCTGGTCCAACATTGGTCTGAAGTTAAAGAACTCTGATAAGGAAATGCCAGAAGTGTCTTGAATTTTCCCACCAACAGATGTCACCTGAATAGCAAACTTAACAGGCACATCTAGTTGCAGTCTTCCCTATTGTGATAAGATGTGTCTGCTTTCTATTTATAGTCATTATTTAGTGTGGGCTGGCTGCCCCTGTTCTGTGGGAAAGCACTCCTGTCAAGGTGCCCACTATCTCCACTTTCAGGAAAAAAAACTGAAGATACTTTTCTCTCTCTGATAGGCTTTCCAAGCTGGATAAATGAGTGCTAAAAGTGCCTTTTTGTATAGTTTTAAATGTCCCAAGTTTATAAAGACTGAGTGTGTTGATGGAGAATAGCACTGTCATTGGGTTTCCCCAAACCCAAGCTTGCCAGATATTCCTGATAAATTTTTGGAGGCATTTCTCTTCAAATTGTTTTCATTGTGTGTGTGTGTGTGTGTGGGCACGCATTTGTGTGTTTTGTGACCTGATTTAAAGTTTAAGACTTACTTTTTTGTACATGCACATTTTCATTTTGTCTGATTTTTTAATGGCCTATTTTATTACGCATTGTTCAAAACATAACCTAGGTAGAACCTTAGCTATAGAGCAGGCTAGACTGCCAGATGGACACATCACTTTCTTTAAAGGGAAGAAGGAAAGAAATGTTCTCAAAATGAAGAGGAAGGACTGAAGCAGAAAAGGCTAATGCTAAGGAGCGCCAGACTCCAGGTTTCTAAAAGTTGGTTAATTTTAGAACCTTTAAATTGGATGCGACCTTTAGAAAACTTCTGGACTGCATTAGAATTCGAAGTGAGAGAGGGAGAGCTCTCTCTCTCTCTCTCTCTCTCTCTCTCTCTCTCATGCACACACAGACACACGTAGGAATGCATTCACAGAGACCAGTTTTAGAAGAAAGTAAAATACAGCCTTCTTGTGTGAGTCGAGAGATGAGAATTAATTCCCTTCCTGCTGGGTGCCGAAAGCAGTTCCAAAGCTGGAGTTCAGGAAACATTTTGAGTACAAATTCAAAAGTGTGGAAAAAGAGAGCTTAAGGCGTACTAAAAACTTCCATTTGAAACCCAAGTAAGTTTCTTTTAGTGTAACATTAAAGTAGACAGAGGAAGAAGAGGCATCATTTAGCGAAGTTAAAGGAGAGAGAACAGGAGTTGATGGCACAGAATTCAATAAAGGGAAATGCAGCTTTTGGGTATTGGAGAGCAGTACCAGTAATCAAAGCACCACAAGCTCAGACTTGTAGCTGTAAAGAAGATAGAGTAAGCGTGGTTTCATTGGGGGAGGGACTTTGCAAGATAGGATATGAAGCACAGAAGGCAACAGCACTACTTTTTGTTTTCATCAATGCTGGTGAGCCATATTCATACACATACCCACATGTAGATTGCTGTGTTTAGCCTGGAGTAAGGATAGGAGATAAATTTGTTTCATGTCGCGTTTAACAGCAAAACTATTTAATTCACATTTTTCAAAACAATACGAGAACTGAAACCAGGGTCTAATTCGCCGCTTCCATTGTGTCCAGGAGATTTCTTCAGGATGGTTCATAGGCTGTTGACACCTATATCATTGGATGGAGCTAGGGACACCCCAGTGACCCTCTGTGAATTACTTGCTGGACACCTCAGGACAGAGTCATTCCTCTTATATCAACCTGGATGCCACAATTGATGCAGTTCCAAGTGATGCTTCCAATACAACATCAAGTAATGTTACGTGGGTTCAGCTTTAATTTTTGCAGCTTGATGATGCCGACAGAGTGCTTGTGATTACACATTCAGTGATGTAACCTCATGACCCTTGTCCCCCTGGGTTGTTGGGGCATAACTGGGCAGGTTCAGGGTTTGGTGAACATGCCTTTGGATGAGGGGGTGGTGCCAGATGCCTTGAAGGAAGTTATGGACTGGCCACTGCTGGGGGAAAAAACCCTCCCTGGACTCAAAAGCAAATACTTCCCTGTAACAAATGCCCCCTTTTTGGGCAAGGTACTTGTGAAGGTTTTGGTGACAAAACTGCAGGCATTCCTGGAGGTAACTGATTATCTATACCATTGTTTCCCAAACTTGGGTCTCCAGCTGTTTTTGGACTACAACTCCCATCATCGCTAGCTAGCAGGACCAGTGATCAGGGATGATGGGAATTGTAGTCCAAAAACAGCTGGAGACCCAAGTTTGGGAAACACTGATATACCCATTTCAATCTGAGTTCAGACCAGGATTGGAAAGCAAATCTGCTTTGGTGGACATCTGATGGATGACCTCTTTTGAGTGAGGGAATAGCAGGGGGAGGGAGTTCCTGTTGCTCTTACTAGATTTCAGCTTTTGATACCATCAACCATGGTATCAAACTGGACTGTCTACGGGTGATGAGTATGTAAGGCAACATTGGATGAGTACTTCTCAGTCCCCTGGCTCTTGAGAAATGGGATCCCACAGGGCAGTATGCAGCGGTAATTAACACCTGCATAACACTATTTGGAGAGAACATCAGGAGTTTTGGAGTTAGGAGTCATCAGTACACTGATGATGCCCAACTCTATTTCTCTGGAGCAACTGAATCAAAAACGGCTGTGGAGGACCTGGAGCAGTGTCAAAAGCGGATATAGGACAGTGTCACTGGTTCCACCACACTGGGCACTGAGCCTAGGGGGTGCTGCAGGGCATCACAGCTGTGATGTAGAATGGAAGGCGAGGGAGGGTGCCAGATTTTGGACTCACACGGGGCACTGCTGAAATCTGAAAGACCCAAGTCCGCCCCTGCCAGTGTCTAGATGCAGTGGTAGTTTGAATTCTGGCAAGACAAGAGGCTCCATGGACTGTCTCTCTCCATACCAATCACCCTGTGTCCAGAGATTAGCTGAAGGGCCCTACTGGTGGTTTGGCCAATAAGTGTTGCTTATTGCACTGGGACCCAGAACAGCACCTTCTTTGTGGAACTCCTTTCTCTTGGAATCATGAGTGACTGTGATGTCAGTGCCTTTCTGCTGGTTGGTGAAAGCCCATTTGTTCTTAAAAGACTCTGGAGGCTGATTTTTCTTCTTCTTCCAACTTGCTTCTTTTTTGTACTGCTGATAATGCATTTTAAGGAATTATTATAATGTTTAAATTATATCTTCTTGATGTCTTATTTATTTTGTTTTACTATGTTTTTATATATGCTATAAGCTGCCCAGATGGGTGGTGTGGTGTAGTAGTAGTAGTAGTAGTTGTAGAAGAAGAAGAAGTTATTACCAATGTACATTTTTATGGAAATCACTTTGGAGTCTGCTTTGGAGGATACATACATATGCCTTGACTGAGATCTACTCTTGTGTATAGTGACATCTTTACTGTCAGCCAGTCCCCAAGTCCATTCATAGCATCTTGAAACTACTGTCCCCACTTGACTGAGTTCTCTCCAGATCACAGCCGATGCTCTTTCCACTGGATACTGCTGGCTCTTGTCAAATGAAATTCACATGCTGAAATAAATTGTTACTATAAACCCTCAGAACAGTTATTCTTGCCTGCCTGAAAGCTGAAGTGTTAATTCACAGGGTGTGTTTTTTTTAGAAGCCAGTGTACTGAAGACGGAGTGGCTTCTAATTAATCATTGTATATTTGTGTATCCAGAACACTGAAATATTTATGAAAGAAGTCAAGAACCTTAGAAGGAAGGAAAGGCCAGGATATAAATCTAAATAAATAAAACTTGTAACAGGCACATCTTGTAGGATTAAATTAAATTAACACAGAGGATTATTAATGAGTGTGCTGTAATAAAAGGACCCTGTTAGTCTTAAGCCAGTTTTTTTAAAAAAAGTCCCTACTAATATCACAAGGTTTATTTTCTAATTAAAACTTTTTAAATCAATCTTTGTTTCTGTAGTGATTGACATGGAACTCTTAACAGTTCTGAGGCAAGATGTGACCTGATGAAGATGCCTAATGCTATTGGTCCAACTAGTTGCATGATGTCTATTCTGCCTGGCAGCAGTTTTCTAAGGCAGAGGTTCCTAACTGGTGGTCCATGGACCCCCAGGTTGTTGCGTAACCAAGCCAGGGGGTCTGTGCCACCATTCACATAACAAAAAGTACCATAGAGATATCAATTTTTTTTCAATAGTAGGGGGTCCCTGGCTTGGCATATGAAAAACAGGGGTTCTGCAGTACTTAGCTAATTGGGAACCACTGTTCTGAGGCAATGATGCAGATCCTGAGGCCTTCCAGATGTTTCTGGACTGCAGCTGCCACCACCCCAGACTAATGGAGCTGATGGAAGTTGACAACACCTAGCGGGCCACAGGTTCTGTTGTTGTTGTTTCAGGGGCGCCGACTTATAAAAAATATTGGGGGGGCCCATACCGGGGTCCTGCCACTGGTTCGCTCGGGTAGCCGGGAGAACGCAGTTCGAGGTGGCGGTGTTGGGGAGAGACCCTCGCTCAGGGCGCCACGAGACTTGGCGGCTGGCGGCCTATCTGGGGGGTTTTGGAGCGTATTTCGGCGGAGCGATTGGGGAGGAGGGGGCTTGTTGCCGGATTCTTCAGCTGGGCCGGAGATCCGCTGCTGGGGGGTCCCTGGGCCGAGTTGTGAGCACGGCCTGCTGAAGGGAGATCCAGCCAATTGCGCGATGGGGACGGCCGGGGCTCTCTGGCTAGGGCGCGCGGCTGGCTGGCTGGCGAGGGAGCAGGTGGGGAGGAGGCGGGGGTCCTGATACAGTCGGGGGCGGAGGCAGACGGGGCTGAGGGGCGAAGAGGGCAGGCGGGGCACGGGGTGCTTGCTCAGGAGCTCAGCTAACCTGTCCCAAGAGACATAGCCTAAGTACTCCTTCCTTCCTTCCTTCCTGTTTTTTTCCCTCCCTCTTTCCACTGCTCCCCTCTTTCTTTCTTTCTTTCTTTCTTTCTTTCTTTCTTTCCTTCCTTCCTTCCTTCCTTCCTTCCTTCCTTCCTTCCTTCGTCTCATTCCTTCTTATTTCATTCATTTTCTTCCTTTCCTCCAACCCTTCGGTGCTCCTTCCTTCCTCCCTTCCTATTTCATTCCTTTCTTTCCTTTCCTGCAACCCTTCCCTGCTTTTCTTTCCTTCCTTCCTTCCTTCGTCTAATTGCTTCTTATTTCATTCATTTTCTTTCCTTCCTTCCTTCCTTCCTTCCTTCCTTCCTTCCTTCCTTCCTTCGTCTCATTGCTTCTTATTTCCTTCCTTTCCCCCTCTCTTTCCTTCCTTCCTTCCTTCCTTCCTTCCTTTTCCACCCCCTCCCTCAATCTTACCCTCCCTCCCTTCCTTTTTCCTTCCTTTCTTCCTTTCTTTGCTCCAACCCTTTCCTTCCTTCCTTTCTTCTCATTGCTTCCTGTTTCATTCATTCCTTTCCTTTCCTCCAACCCTTCCCTGCTCTTTCTTTCTTTCCCTTCTTCCTTCCCTCTCTCTCTTTCCCTCCCTCCTTCCTTCCTTTTCCACCCCCTCCCTCAATCTCACCCCTCTCTCTCTTCCTTCCTTCCTTCCTTTCCTCCAACCCTTTCCATCCTTCCTTCTTCTCGTTGCTTCCTGTTTCATTCATTTCTTTCCTTTCCTCCAACCCTTCCTTCCTTCCTTCCCCCACCCCTCCTCCCTCCCCCTCTCTCAATCTCAACCCCTATCCCTCCCTCCTTCCTTCTCGCCTTCCCCACAGATTCACACTCTCCCCCCCTCACCGCCCGCCCTACAGCCCAGCTGAAACTCTCGCTCACCCTCCAGCCGCAATTGATTTTATATCGCTATTCTCCCTTACTCCCTGCTGCTGCTGCCGCCTCTCCCCTCACCTCCCGCTTCCCCCCCGCCCACCTCCCAGCACTCGCCTTTCCCTGTGGTGTGTGTGTGAGAGAGAGAGAGAAAGAAAGGGGGGCACACACCCTTGTCGATGCCTTCTATACACAGAGAGGCAGAAATCACATTCATAATAGGAACCAGAGAAGCCACACTGAGGCTGACAGGTGGGTGCTCGTTAGGAGTGTGTGTGTTTGGGGGTGGTGTCGGTGGAGAGGGGGGGCGGACAGACCGTAGCTGGGCGCCGTGACGTCAAGGCGAGAGGGAGGCTGAGCCGAGGAGCAGAGCCGCGCGATCGGCGGCGGCGCTCTGCTGGAGGGGCGCCTGAGGTTATTGGGGGGGCAGAGCCCCCCCAAACGAATTTTTGAGGGGGCTCGGGCCCCCTCAGACCCCATGGAGTCGGCGCCTATGTGCTGTTTAGTCGTGTCCGACTCTTCGTGACCCCATGGACCAGAGCACGCCAGGCACTCCTGTCTTCCACTGCCTCCTGCAGTTTGGTCAAACTCATGCTAGTAGCTTCGAGAACACTATCCAACCATCTTGTCCTCTGTCGTCCCCTTCTCCTTGTGCCCTCCATCTTTCCCAACATCAGGGTCTTTTCCAGGGAGTCTTCTCTTCTCATGAGGTGGCCAAAGTCTGTACCCATGCTCTAAGTCATGAGCCTTCCTCATTCACAAAGCTCTGCTATAGGAAATCCTCTTCATCAGGGATACCTAAACTTGAGCTTGTCTGTACTCCACACAAAAATCTAGGCCTCATGCACTGTACATTTAAAGCAGTATCATACTAGTTTTTAACAATTATGGCTTACCTCCAAAGAATCCTGGGAACTGCAGGTTGTTAAGTATGCTGAGAGTTGTTAGGAGACCTCTATTTCCCTCACAGACTTACAACCCCACTTCCCAGGGAATTCATAACAACTCTCAGCAAATGATAGTAGTGTCATGTCTGGTGGGGCAGAGCTGCCCTCCTGCTCTCAGCATCGCTGCTGCTTGCCTCGATGGCACTGGGATTGGGCAATGTCAGAGCTGTGGAGACCTTCACTGCCAATCCCATGCTCCCATCACATACCCACAGAGCCCTGACCTGTCATTGCCCTGCCACAGCCCCATCGAAGTAAGCAGCAGTGATGCCGAGTGTACACCCAGATCTCCACTACCAATCCCATATCTACAATCTCTCTCCATGGATGGACACACATATCCTTCTGAATATCAGCTGCTGGAAGCCACAGGAGAAGAGTGTGCTCTTCTGCTTGGGTCCTGCTTGCCGGTTTCCCACGGGCATCTGTTTGGGCACTGTGAAAACAGGATGCTGGAGCCAGTGTGGTGTAGTGGTTAAGAGCGGTGGATTCATAATCTGGTGGGTTCGTGTCCCCGCTCCTCTACATGCAGCTGCTGGGTGACCTTGGGCTAGTCACACTTCTATGAAGTCTCCCAGCCTCACTCACCTCACAGAGTGTTTGTCGTGGGCGAGGAATGGAAAGGAGAATGTTAGCTGCTTTGAGACTCCTTAGGGTAGTGATAAAGCAGGATATCAAATCCAAACTCTTCTTCTTCTAGACGGGCCATTGGCAGGCTCCATGTCTCTTTACAGTTTCCTGCAGGACCTTTTGAAGATGCTTGGGACAGCCAATCGTCAAGTCCGTTCCAAAACAATGAAGAATTATATAATCATAGTTCTGTGAATTAACTCATGCATGGGCAAGGCTGGTAAGGGAGAACAAATGTGGGACAGGTGTGCAGTTGCTCAGCCAAATCTTGGCCATTCACCTTGAATGCAAGAACCTGCTCAGTTAGTTTTGTATCTTAGAAAAATGTAACAGTGAATACAAAAATGCTCACTGCAGGAAACCTCATTTGGGCACTTTGTGCCAGCTAACAAGAGTTCTGAGCAGTAAAGTGGGTCAGATTCAGATTTTTAAAGAAGGGTGCTGGAGGGGGTGGGTCAAGAGCTCCATCTTTGTGGTAAGAAGCAACAGGGTGAAGGAGGACATCCCAACAAAAGAAACATTGTTCTTTGGGTTCATTATAAATAATATTGAATATAGGAAGCTTCCTTAAACCAAGCCAAACCATTGGTCTATGTAGTTCATTATCTTCTGCACTGACTGGCAGGTGCTCCCCACAGTGTCAGGCAGGAGTCTCTCCCAGCCTAGTGGAGTTGACAGGAATTAGATCTGGGAACTTCTGCATGCTTCACCACTGAGCTGAAGTCCTTCCCCTTAATCGATGTCATGCTTAGGCTGCAATCTTATGCATGCTTACTTGAGAATAAGGGGCTGTCCACATTTCCGCATGGGGCCAAGAGGTTTTCTGCTTCCCCTGTTCTTTCTAGGTTCAGTTCCCCAGGAATATCCTCTCTTTACCACTGAATTGGAGCAAAAAGTCATCGCACAGAAAATCCAATGGACGTTTGCTTCATTCAGAGGTAAATAGGAGCTTTTCCCTGGGGGGGAACAGCAGGACAAGCGGAAGGCTCAGGGGCCTCAGTGGAACTTACTGCTGAGTAGACAGGCATAGGGCTTCTGCTGATGATGACACAAGGCACTTTCACAGTTATATGTCTTCCTAACAACCCTTGACAAATAAGGCTAAGGAGATCACAGCAGCCCCTAACCCTGTTGAATCTCTCTTGCTGGAGGGAATTTGCTAATAAGATTGGGATTTCTGTAGAAGTGACTGTGTCATCTGAAGTTAAGCATTTCTTTGTGTGTTTCACCCCCCCCCCCTGGTTTTCAGCACCATCAGTTGTTAAATTAATATTTATTGGTACAATGGCTTTTGGCACCAATATGGCATAATATTAACAAGCTCAAATAGTTCCTGAACAACATTACCAACCCAGTCTTAAATGATGTTTTCTTTTCTTCTCCTTTTTTTCTTTTTAAATGGCTCAAAATAGAAATAATAATAATAGCACAGATCATGAGAAATATCCTCTTTGTTTAAAAAAACTGGATAGATCATGAGAAATAGCCTCTTCTTTGGCCTCTTTGCTTCCTCACTAGGGACTCATTCATTTTCGAATATGACTGGTAATCATTTACAGCTTTGCCACTCTAAAGGTTATTGTGGATAAAAAGTAATCCCTAAACACCCAGACAAAATATGATTTTGTCTGTGACATCTTCTCTATAGTTGAAACCTTGACACAGATTGCAGGATTAATGCCATAAATTTCATTAGAAAATTGCACCTGGTTGATCTGACATTCCATAAATGTAACAAAACCATCCCCCCTACCCACCATCTTGGAAGATGAAACTTGGTCTAAGGAGGAAGAACATCCTATAAACTGTTAGGGTAACTTGATACAGTTACCCATGCTGCTCTGCTTGTGCAACAGCTTGTGTAACTTTCTGCACAAGGGAAATATGAGAATAGCCAGAGAATCTACCTGTTATGGCACCACATGAATTCCCAACCAGATTAATCTACAAGAGCTTCCTCCATGCCTCCATTTTAAAAATGAAACTGACTGCGGACAGGACTTGATACCATATCCTTGATACTTCTGCTTGTAGTTCTTCATTTTCATTTTTTTTAAAGGAAACCAGCTTGAGAACAAGTTGTGTGTATTTTGTTTAGCTCAAAAGTTCCTCCAATACATTGTATGGTCCTAGCAGGTTATTATTTTATTGTCCCTGCACTGCGTTGCTCTAATGACTCGCCTGTTTGGATTTAGGTGAAGAGATAAATCAGCAATCTTCTTTCTTCTTATTTCCCCAGCAGCTTTTCTTTTGACTCAAGGGTCAGAGGAGTAAATTCAGGACCAGACGAGAGAGATAGAAGGGGGAACACAAAGGGTGTCTGTGTGTGAGAGAGAAAGATAGAATGGGTTGGTCCAGAAAAGCAACCACAGAGAGCTCAAACAATTCAAAGAGAGTAAAGAGTGAGGAAGAACAGCCAGTCAATTAACTTCACATACCTGCATGTGGTTGGGTTGGTTGTTGTTGTTTTTAAAAAAGAGGAATACGAGCAGGGGGCGTTATGTTTGGACTAGTTTTGTCATGGAACATCACACAGAACATTTTCCTTCATGGGATAACAAAGAAAACACTGAATTAGGGCATGAGGGGATCCAGCTGGGAACCTATGTTCTAATGAGACATTTGCTATGTACACCGACATCCGATCAATCCTGCAGTCCTGGCATTGACAAAAGATACGCTGAAATAGTGGGGTACTGGCCTGTCTATTCAATGCATACCAGATCCCCACTGAGCTTCACAATGTGAAAAACCCAACATCCTGTGTAAACTTCAGTATTTGCTCATAGCCAAGGCTAAAGGACAATCTGATGATGAAATCAATACAGCCATGTGTGGAACTCAGGCAGACCCTCTGTGTTATTGAGACAGAAGACACTTGAGGATGATCAGAACAAACTCCTGCAGGTTCCACCCACACTTCAGCCATGAACCAGTCAACATTCATACTCTGTGGGGAACATGATATGCCGCTGTAATGTCTCTGAGCAGTGAACATAATTTGCTTTTATATGGTAAAAACCTATCACAAGAGAAAAGGAAATAGGTAAACTATAATGGTAGCCTTAGGGCTGAGCCACACTTCCATTTGCCCCGCTGCTTTCCCCCATGGCTTAGTGCTGAATTGGAACAAACGGCAATTGGGTTTTCTTGCTGTTTGTTCTGATATGTAGTGCTAGACAAAGGATTTTACAGAAGAAAGGGGCAGGGCAAAAGCAAAGATTGTGGGGGGGGGTTCTGCTTTATTTATTCGTTATGACTGCTTTTGTTATGTTGCAATTATGTGAGAAGATAAAAGAGTGTAGTTTTCTCTGCCAACTGCGGAGTTGGGTTAGGGGGATCCAGATTGGGAGCGTTTGGATTAGGTAGGTTAGTTTTGGGAGGGTGATCATTTTGATCATGGTTATTTTGTCTGAGAGAGTGAAATTCATGTTGTTCCATCTTTTTAGGTCTTTGTTAATTTGTCACCACAGGGGCTTGTAGTTGTGGAGGTACAATTTATTGAGGTTTCTGGTTATTTGTACCCCATGGTATCTGAACTTGGTGTGGCAAAATTTTATTTTGGTGACCTTAGTGAGTTCTTTTTAGGTGTGAGGAGGGGTGTTGAAGCACATAGCTTCTGACTTTGTAAAATTTACCTGTAGGCCCAAGACCATTGCAAATGTGTTGAGTTCTCTGATTAGGGAGGTTGCTGTACTTATGGGGTCTGGTGTTGTGACCATTAGGTCATCTGCAAACAGCCCTAATTTATAGGTTCTGCCTTTTATTTCCACTCCCTTGATGTCTGTGGCTGCTTGGATTTGGATTGCTAAAGGTTCCAGAGCCAGAATAAATAAGAAGGGAGATAAATAAGAATGTTGCAATTATGTAATTTTTTTCCCATGTTGTAAGCTTCCTTGAGCATGGTTTGAACACTGGAAAGACAGCATGCAAATAAAATTATCTATGTATGTATTTATCTATGTTTGTAAAACCACTAGAAAGCATGGGACAAGCAGAAGTGTGGACAAGCCTTTAGATTATGGATATTGCATGGATATTGATATGGCCATGAAAGAAACATGTGGATCTACCATGATCAGTTCTCTATCTTTTTCTGAGCCTATAAGGAAAGCAGCCTATATCAAAAACACATTTCCAGTTCCAGTTCAAAGGGCTGGTATTAACCTTTAAGACCCTAAATAGTTTGGGACCAGATTATCTAAAGAACCATCTGCACCCAAATGTTCCCACCTGTAATTTAAGGTCTGTATCTGAAGTACTGCTTGTGTGCTCAGCTGCGAAATCTGTCAAGCTGGCAAGCACATGAGATAGGGCCCTCTTGGTAGTGGCACTAGAGCTGTGAAACCCCCTCCCAGTTAATATTCATTTGTCCCCTTCAGTTCTGGCATCCGAAAGGACCTTAAACCTAAGTTTATTACTATTGCCTTTTCTTAAGAGAATCTTGTGATCTAATTCCAAATCTTTCATGTGTCTGTTTGCCTGTTTCTGCACGAGTTTCTATTAATTTGCTTCTCTCTGTGCATTGCTTTGTGATGGCTCCACCTTGAACTAGCAATTAATAAATAGATGGAACAAAGAAGTAAATTCTATCATACATTGACCATGGATGCATGGCCAAACTATCTTGTCCTCTTGGTGGGATGATGCAGATGCCCAAGTTATCCTAGTGTGCAGAAACTCGCCATGGCCATAGTTTAGTTACCTAGATTTTTATTGAAGCCTTTCTAGCTTCTTGAGCAGATTAAATTTGTCCATATATCTTCTACTATTGTATCTTACAGTAGTGCCATTGGGGGGGGTAGGTTATTGGGCTCATTATTTCTCAGGCAGGATCACTCTTGCTTCTCATTCTCTCTTTCTGAATCCTCCCACCTTCTTTTACACTTAATGGACCGAGCTGAAATCCAGATCTTAACATCTCTTAGAGTGAAACTTGATTTATATGAATGGCATTTATCATTGTAATGACATGAGGCAAAACAGCTTTCTAAGCACTCTTGTTGCTCCTGAACTTTACAACTTCAGTTCATCTCTATTCAAAGCATTGTGCTGCTACAGATGGAATGCTTCTTTAATAATACAGGGCTGAGATCAGTCAAGAATGAAGTTGATAGACAAAATAGGATAATCACCTTCTATACTACCCTGAGCTGCTTGAAGAGAAGGGTGGAGATGGAAACATCATAAATAAATCAGCAAGCCAATGACGCAGTGGCTAGACTGCTGGCCTGTCGTGTAGGAGACGGATGTTTGAGTCCCTCTGAAGCCATTGGATATTTGGGGTGGGAGAAGTTACAGACCATAGTTGAGCATAGGACCGGAAAGCAAAACAAGGGCACAGCTTTCATAGTCCATCTTTTTTGTAAGTCTTACCAAAGCCATCCTCCATATGCAGAGATAATGAATCTCAGAAGGGAATACATTTATTAGCTGCCTATGGCTTCTAGAAAAGGGGTGGCTAATCCTCAACACCAGGGGCTTGAACCAGCCCCTTAAGCATTTTCTTCTAGCTGTAAGACCCAACTAATTTATGGCACTGGTGCTGAAAAGAAAGAAAAGGGCTGAAGAAGACACTGCACTAGGGTGAGTAGAGGTTAGTGGCGAGGGTGCAGATCATCTCTTATCCATTTGTCAGGTTGATCATTTGATGAGCTGGGAGGGTGCTGAACGGCATAGATCAGCTGAGTAAAGGTGACTGTGCACCAGTGTGTGCGGTGTGTATTTGTTGTGCCCTATTTCTCTGTGTGTATCTTGTTTGTGTAGGGGTGTGAGACTGCATGTAGGATGGTTATGCTGCTGCTGGAATGTGGCCATGGGTGAAGGTGGCCCTTGGGCCAAAAAATGTTATAACCTCCCCCGTTTGAGGAGAAAAAGAAAGAACAACAATAGAGTCTATCTTCAAAACGTTGCTCTGAATTTCCATCAGGTTTGGTTTGGGATGCTAAAGTTGCCATGGGGGAGGAGGGTTTCTGTAAACCAATTATTGCAACTCTCTTGTGCATTTTTAGGCCTGTTCACAGTCAGTGGATTCCTGATCACCTGCTGCTTTTTCAGAAGAGCTTTTAAATGTCACAGTCCCGCCAATCAGGGATTCTGAAGTGAATGTGATGATGTTCAGGTGTTGATCTACATCCAGAGGTGGATTTACATCCAGAGGTGTGACCAGTTCCATGGTGGCAGTGAACTGACCACTCCTGGAGAAGCCCACTCTGACCCCAATGGTTATGAAAACTAACATCTGATAATAATTTCCTCCTTCATCAAGTAGGTGATCAAGAGTACAGTGGTACCTCGGGTTACGTACGCTTCAGGTTACATATGCTTCAGGTTACAGACGCCGCTAACCCAGAAATAGTACCTCAGGTTAAGAAATTTGCTTCAGGATGAGAACGGAATTAGTGCTCCAGTGGCGCGGCGGCAGCAGGATGCCCCATTAGCTAAAGTAGTGCTTCAGGTTAAGAACAGTTTCAGGTTAAGAATGGACCTCTGGAATGAATTAAGTACTTAACCCGAGTTACCACTGTATTGTTCTGCAACAGTTGAAAGTACTTTTGGAGAAACCTGATTATCTTAACCCATTCCAATCCAGGTACTGGCATACACTTTTGAATTCATTTACTGTCTATTTTATTAAACCTCATTCATATATCCTTTCCCACCCATTATTAAAGGACTAAAAAGCAAAAGCTGAGATTCTTAATGAAATCTTTTCTTGATGTACTTCCTATCATTTCTGCAGTTTTTATAAAAATCCGTGGGGTTGGGGTTTTTTTGGTGCATTTGTCAATGCTTCTTCACATTACTACCAAACATATGACTTAAGTACAATCACACAATATTAATGTTAATTATACAAAGATGACAGAGTTTTAATATTAGAAACCAGATGGCTGCTCAAAACATCTTGACAAATCTGTTGTTTTTTTGCTGCTGAAGACATGTGTTTAATTAGCATCACATTTATAATAATTACTGATCTTAATGCATGGGATACTTGTAAATGTGTTGGAATTCATATCATTGATTGGACACTGTGGGATCCATTTATATTAGGGGTTTCTATACACAGGGCTGGATCTGAAGGTGGATGTCTACTAACAAATGAAAACATCCATCTGCTTTCACGAGAGCATGCACAACCCCTTTCACAAAGTCCTTTAGGAACTGTTGTGGAACAGACTTCTTATAGTGCTGTGTAGCCCTAGCAATATATTTTCTTTTTGTGCATGGTTCCCAGGACTCAATTTTTTTACCTATTACAGAGAGAGAGAGAGAGAGAGAGAGAGAGAGAGAGAGAGACTTGGATGCTCAGAAACTCATTTTTGCACTAGTGCAAAGATTAGTGCTAGCCCAAAGGGATTTCTCCACTTCTCCTCATTGTGCGCACCACATGATGCCCCCAAATCTGCACTGGATTGGTTGGAGAAGACCTCAGATCAGATTTAGGGAGCACACAAAGGGTGGAGGGGGTAGATAGTTATGTTGAAAGGAAAAATATTTGCACTGATGGAAAGATTCTTAGCTCCATACTGAATACAACTCACAGATTTGCCCATCTCCTCTTGTCTCGTGCAGTCCACAGTACCCAATAAATAGCTTATCTGGAGGGTTGGGCAGCATAGGATAAGGTGTCAAGGGCTGAAACAAGAAGAGAGACTAGACCAAAATAGAGTGGAGTCTGGAAGTAACATTTTCCCCAATATCTGCATTTTTGTTTTCATTGGATAACTGTATTGCAAAATCCAGGGACATGTGAATTTTGAAGGGTCACCTGCACTTCAGCTTGTGTATTGAATTTGTGTATTGATTTGGAAAATGTAAATCAAGTAGATTCGCATTGAAGTGTGAACTAAACAAATCTCTCCTCTGTTGCTACCAAGACCCCAAGATTCTAATTTGTAATCTCATTGAGACAATTTTCTTACTTTGCACTGGCAGACATTTCTAGCATGACTAAATACTGTAAGCCACTTGCTAATGCTAATGGGTTTGATTTAAGACATACATACACATTTCCCAGTTGTTCAGCTTCCCAGTCCCATAATCCTGTCTGAGGACTCTGAGAACCTATAAATACTCACAAAGAGCTGGTATCTCCACATTCATGAGCACACGGTGTTCTCAGATTGAATCAAAAGAACAATAGTAGATGTTTCCTGGAAGGGACACGACTCTTCAGAATGTGTTATTAAGGATAATATGTTTTGTTAAAAAGAAGAGCAAGAGTTTTTGAAATTTCCTTTAAGTATTGTCAGGGGGCAGCTGAGATTTGTCTCTGTGTGCACCTGCCTACCCCCATCTGAAGACATGTAATCTAATGTGACTAGCTCACTCTTGCTGTTGGATTCAGACAGAATCTGTTGCCTTCCAGATATTTTGGACTACCACTGGGCCAATGGTCAGGGATGATGGGAGTTGTACCATGTTGTGGAAGGGTAGCTTTTGTGATATATTAACATGCCTGGAATCTGAAGCATGTCGATAGAGGTCTTTCCATATAGCCACAGGGCTTACCCTTGCAGAAGCAACGTTGGTTTGGTTTCAGCCAGGCTTGTTCTTCCATTTGCTAGGTTGTTTTATCTTTAACAATACTTTCCACCAGTTGTCCTGGGAAAGCTATTAAGCTAACTAGCCTGTCATTTCTAGGATTCTCATGCGGGTGTCATTGAGACATGGCAATTTGTCGGGTGTTTTTGGTTTTTGTTTTGTCTGTTAGGCCTAGAACATTATTTCTCATCCCTACTATTTGCTTCAGTTCCTCAGAACCCCTTCCTGAAAAATCCTGCACTGTGGTCAGAGCCAGGTAGATGGGGTTGGGAGCTGCCATTTTGTTTTCACACAATATCTTGGACCTGCATTATATCAGGGGCATTATGAGAAATTTAAACCACAGCACTGATCAGAGCACTGTTGCTATTATCCACAACTTCTACTGCTATCAGCAGTGTGTCTACCTCAAGACTTTTTGCAGAAGGCCACTTCATTCTGAGAGTCAGCTCTCTCCACATGTGCAGGAACTCTGTATGCACATTTGAGCACACAGAGGAGTCTGGATCAGGGCAACTGTATTGGGGAAATGGCTAATACTTAAAGAATTGACTGACAACATTGGAGGTTGTGCTTTGGGTATGTAGCACATCTTTCTACAAATGAACCACTCTCCTCCTAACACTGCACAATTTATTTTACTATGAGAAATGTTTTAGTGAGATGTTTAACAAGCCTGAATAATCACTGCCCTCCTACAGGTTGGTTTCTCAGACATTTGCATATTCTGAAGAGCTATAAAAGATGCAAAGGAAGAAGGAAACATGCAAGCCCAAACATCTGTTCCTTTTGGCATATTTATATATGTTTCATTCCGTTATGAAAAGTTTGCTGAAAGATGCTCACTTTTAAAAAACTGGTCATTTGTACCTTCTGGCTTGAACTAGTCAGGCTACCTGAGAAGGTTGAGAAGGACATTGCAACCTGTTCAACAGTAGGTAAGTATCGGTTTCTCATCTAGATCTTCGGTATTCTCTCTTCCAGGACCCTAAATAAAATGAAATAAAATGGTGACAGAAAATGATATCAATCCTCTGTGAGGACTGCATTAGCTAATTATTGGTTTGGTTTTTTCCAAAATAAATTTTTATTAAGTTTTCAAAAGTTTAACATATAGACTTCAATAGATAAATTTATCTTTTTCCAACTTCCTGTCCCATTTTCCATGGTGTTTTAACTTCTCCCCCTCTGCTGCACAGCATTACTTCAATACTATTTCCTTCTGTTGCTCATATTTCAAATCCTGTTTGCGAGTTCATCATGCTATAATATTTCTCTAAATTGTCTGAAAAGGGCCTCCATTCATCAACAAAACTGTCATTGCTGGAAAATATTCCATTATTTATTTTGTGCCTTCATATTGACAGTGCTTTTTTCTGGGGGGATGCAGGGGGTACGCATACCCCTAAACATTTTGTGAATCTAAGTTGGGCCTCACTGAAGGGCAGCATTTCAATATGAGTAGGAAAAGGAGAGTACCCCTAAACATTTTTAAAGAAAAAAAGCACTACATATTGGCAATAAGATCACCCAACACAAGGCATAATTGGGTTTCTGTAAGTTTGTTTTTTTATATATAAAATTTTTATTGGTTTTTCACAATTTATATAAACACAAACAATACACAATACAAACAAACAAACACATAAACAAACATGTATAATTTCAAATCCTTTTTTCTTAAACCTTACTTCCCCGACTTCCCCGTACCTCCCCTTTCTGCATCCCAATTTCCAAATTTGTTTCAGCAAATCCCCCCTTGATTTTATCTAATTTTCCCTTATTCTTTTCTTTTACTTAATCTTTTACAGCTGTAGTCCCCTTTTTTTTATAACCTCAACATTTTAGCACTCATTAATTTTACAATATTTCTTAAGATAAATTTTGAATTTCTTCCAATCTTCTTCCGCCGTCTCTTTCCCCTGGTCTCGGATTCTGCCAGTCATTTCAGCCAGTCCCATATAGTCTATCACCTTCGTCTGCCATTCTTCCAGAGTGGGTAGATCCTGTGTCTTCCAATACTTTGTGATGAGAATTCTTGCTGCTGTAGTAGCATACATAAAAAAAAGTCCTGTCTTTCTTTGGCACCAATTGGCCAACAATGCCCAAGAGAAAGGCTTCTGGTTTCTTGGGAAAAGTACATTTAAGTACCTTTTTCATTTCATGGGTTTCTGTAAGTTTGAAGGGTATGTAGAGGTAGGAATTTAATCACATGCACCTTTTCTCTCTCTCCACCCCCTGCCCACAATATGACAATTCAAATATGTGGGGATACAGCAGTGGCAGTGAGGACCTGATTTCTGCTATTTAGTCCTCAACTCATTCAAAAAGCTGTGTTGTGTCAAGGCCATCATCAGTACAGTGGTACCTCTGGTTACAAACTTAATTTGTTCCGGAGGTCCGTTCTTAACCTGAAACCATTCTTAACCTGAGGTACCACTTTAGCTAATGGGGCCTCCCACTGCCGCTGCACCACCGCTGCATGATTTCTGTTGTCATCCTGACGTAAAGTTCTTAACCCAAGGTACTACTTCTGGGTTAGCGGAGACTGTAACCCGAAGTGTTTGTAACCCAAGGTGTTTGTAACCCAATGTAGCACTGTATGTGCCAGGGTCCCAGTGCAAGTGTGGGGAACTTTCGGCCCTCCAAATGTTGCAGAACTGCAACTCTTTTCATCCTTGTCCTTAGACCATGCTTGCTGGAGCTGATGGCAGTTGTAATTCAGCAACATCCAGAGGGCCAGATGTTCCCCACTCCTGGTCTAGTGACTCAAAGTAGGCAGATACTCTGCATCTGTTTCAGATCTTGGCAAATCCCAGAACAGATCCAGAATAGTAGCTGATCACCAGTATACCTGAAGGAGCATCTCCACCCTCATCATTTAGCCCAGACACTGAGGTCCAGCCCAAGGGCCTTTTGGCAGTTCCCTCACTGCAAGAAGTGAGGTTACAGGGAACCAGGGAGAGGGCCTTCTTGGTAGTGGTGCCCGCCCTGTGGAACATCCTCCCATCAGATGTCAAGGAAATAAACAACTATCTGACTTTTAGAAGACATCTGAAGGCAGCTCTGTATCGGGAAGTTTTTAATGTTTGATGTTTTATTGTGTTTTTAATATTCTGTTGGGAGCTGCCCAGAGAGGCTGAGGAAACCTAGCCAGATGGACGGGGTATAAATAATAAATTGTTGTTGTTGTTGTTGTTGCCACACTCTAGGAGGGTTACCTAGGTTGCATTGAGTAACTAATTTTCATCTTGCTGTGTTCCCTCTTCCTGTAAACTGCTTTATCCCAGCCTCCTGATTTGAGAATTTTCTTTGAATCTTATATGGGCCTGGGACTTACTTTTATTTTATTTTATTTATTTTATATTTTATTTGTTTGTTCAGTAAACAGAAAATTATTTTACAGCTCTGAGAGGGGAAATGGTAAAATTCCATTTCTAGAGAGGAAGCATTAGCTGCTGCTGCTGCTGCTGCTAGCATTCTCTACACCTTTCTGTCCTAAGACTTTTAAAGCCGTGAGCTGTCACCTTCATCCGGATTAACGCTCTGTGATTAGTACAACAGCCTTAGGCACTGAACATAAGGTAAAAAGTGTTACATCATTGAACAGGCACACACTGGACTGTAAAATATGAGTTTAGGCATTACTCAGCAGCACACATGCATGGGGCCCTGCTAAACATCTAGACTGCAAATCAAAAGGAGAAAAGCAAATGGTGAGGAGGGGCTTTGAAAGACTCTACTAGACTTTTCATTATTATTATTACTTCTTTCTAAAAGGGAGGCACTCTTTGCTCTTACTCCAGAGTTCCCACCACTCTGAATAAGCTGGTGTCATCTGCAAACATTGCCACCTGAATTCTCACTCCTGAATCCAGATCATTTGTGAACAAGTAACAAAGCACCAGCTTCGCTGCAGACTCCCAGAAGACCCCACTTAATAATAATAATAATAATAATAATAATAATAATAATAATAATAATAATAATTTATTTATACCCCGCCCATCTGGCTGGGTTTTCCCAGCCACTCTGGGCAGCTTCCAACAGAATATTAAAAGACAATAACCTATTAAACATTAAAAGCTTCCCTAAAAAGGCTGCCTTCGGATGTCTTCTAAAAGTCTGGTAGTTGTTTTTCTCTTTGACATCTGGTGGGAGGGCATTCCACAGGGCGGGTGCCACTACCACTTCTTCACTTGGTTGGACTCTCACGGCACAGAGATGAGCTTCATCACCTACTAGTGTCAAATTGTTCCTAAAGGCTTAGGAGAACGAGCTGGTAAAAGAAAAGGGGGGTAACCTTATTTGCTTTATGCAAGGAAATCCTGAGCTGTTTTTGAATACATCATGGATCCCTGTACACTAAAGGAATGTCTGTGAATTTAGACACATAATCGTACAGTCACTTCTGAAGCAGATGGATCGTGTCTTGGTTTAAAACAGTGTATGTTTCACCAGTGACACAAGCCTTATGCCTCCACATGTTCCAGCATTCCCAAAGCAGGAAGAAAACACATCTGAGACTGTTGTCAATGTCACTGTTTCTGATTCCTATTGCATTTCTCCACTAAAGAAATGTTTTGTGAAGTGCCTTTTTTTTTCCTTTCTAAAAACGTCTGGTCCAGTTACAATAAATGTTGGGTTGTTTTTCCCCCCTTTCCAAATTAATAATTTGTTTGAGCAAACAAGCTGAAGGATGTTTTTAAGTTGGGCATGAGTAGATTTTGGATAATGAAATCTAGCCATCTATTTCTGCTGAAAGGCCATTCTTAAGAATTGCCCACATCCACACAAAATGTTCACTAGCTTTACAGTGCTACCTTGGGTTACAAACGCTTTGGGTTACAAACGCTTCAGGTTACATACTCTGCTAACCCGGAAGTAGTACCTCGGATTAAGAACTTTACTTCAGGATGAGAACAGAAATCACGCAGCGGCAGCAGGAGGCCCCATTAGCTAAAGTGGTACATCGGGTTAAGAACAGTTTCAGGTTAAGAACGGACCTCCGGAACGAATTAAGTTCTTAACCAGAGGTACCACTGTAATGTCAACTCTTCCATAATAGAGAATAGCACTCATTTCCCACAAGATGTAGTGATGACCACCAATTTAGATGACTTTAAAAGAGGATTAGACCATTTCATGGGGGATATGTTTTGTTTCCACTGCGGGTGTCCCTGCTGACAGGTTTGACAGGAATGCAGAACTAAATGGCCTATGACTTGAACCAGCAGGCCTGCTCATATATTTGTATGCTCTAGCACAGGGTGTTGAAGTTATAAGTTTAATGTACATAAAATACTGAGTTTGAAGGTGTTGCATTTGGAATGCTGTAAAGAGAAGTTTGCCATAAGCAAGAGGTTCCATTTTGGGAGAAAGCAGAAGGCAGGTGTTCTTCCATTTCAGTGAGTTAAGCTACCTGATGACGCATCGCAGGAAACTTGACCTGCAGCTCTCATAGCGGGAGAGGAAATCTGAGAAGTCAGAGATGGTAAGTAGCAGCAGTTTGTAGCAGAGAAGATCTGCCATGATGAACAAGCTTATGATCTGTCTCTCCAGGGTGTCCCCATGCGACAGATGTTAATTCAACTTTACTTGAAGGGAGAACATGTCTGTCATATGACCAAAGTAAGCAACCCTTAAACCCTAGGAAGGCTCGGGCAAGCAGCCATAATATGAATGGGAGAAACTGGATGGACTCTTGCTCCCAGAGAGAGATCCATGCCTCACCTTGCAGCAACTTCTGACCACTTCAATCCTCCCGTTCTTTTTCACTTTTCATCTATGCAACAGAAATGCGTACTGTCAAAACTGTTGGGAATTTTCTGCTTCCCCATTTGCTTCTATGAGTTCTGAATGCTGAGTCATTGTGCTCCCCAAGACTTAGTAGACAAAAACAAAGACATGTATTGACACTGACTGAGCAAGTAGCCTATTCATTGCATATAGCAAGCCAAATAAGTGAGCTTCTTCCACATTATGTCCTGCCAAAGTTGAATCATCAGCACAACGGATGACTTAAAGGTACATTATGCTTTCCTGACCACGAGTTTTGCATGAGTCTTAGGGAGGCCAGAATGGCATTTCTCAGAATCATGTCAACACATTTTCCCCTGGCATACCCCATCGCTGGATGCCTTTGAAATAACTATCATTAGAAGGCATGGAGGAGGAGGAGGAGGAGGAGGAGGAGGAGGAGGAGGAAGAAGAAGAAGAAGAAGAAGAAGAAGAAGAAGAAGAAGAAGAAGAAGGAAAGAAAGAAGAAGAAAGGAGTCTCAAAGCAGCTAACAATCTCCTTTCCCTTCCTCCCCCACAACAAACACTCTGTGAGGTGAGCAGGGCTGAGAGACTTCAAAGAAGTGTGACCGGCCCAAGGTCACCCAGCAGCTGCATGTGGAGGAGCGGAGACGCGAACCCGGTTCACCAGATTACGAGTCTACCGCTCTTAACCCCTACACCACACTGGCTTGCTTGGCATTTGCCTTCTCTTCTGTTGTTTCAACTCTAATAAGCTGTTTACTTTTAATGCAGGCGCTCCCCACCCCCAGCATATTAGTTTCCATATGGTGCCACCAAGGCCAGATTTAGGTTTGATGAGGCCTTAAGCTCCTGAAGGTAATGGGGCCCTTTATATGTCCAGCTGTCCTTTGTCAACAACAAATTGTTGCTGTTTTTTTGTGTTGAATATATGCTATATGGTAATTTATGGACCTAATAAGTATCTAAAGCCATTTGCACATGACAAAATATGTATTTTATCAAAGTAATTGTTGAACTGAAATACAATTAAGAAGTAGTATATTTTATAGTGAAATTTTTGGGGGGCCCCAAGAGAGTGGGGCCCTAAGCTATAGCTTGTTTAGCTTATACGTAAATCCGGCACTGGGTGCCACCAAAGCCCAATACAGTTAATGACTTGTGTCTTGTGTTCCATGTATCCATTATTATTGCTGTTTCATTAACAGTCTTGCTTTTAAAGCGGTGAGGTAGAGGTGAGAGGTTGAATATATTCCTTCTAATTGTTGGCAGCTAGCGCTCCTCCTTTCTCCAACTTGCTCTCAATTTGCTGGTGGTTTGTTTGATTTTATCCTTCCCTTTATATTCATTGTGTGGTGTGTGTGTGTGTGTGTTCTTTCTTTCCCTCCCTCCCAGAAGCCCTTTAAGGTTTGCATTCTTGCCTTCCCTTGTTAATGTGTAAAGAGATGGTTTCGTGGCGGCTAAATGGGGGTTTCTGCATGAGTCATTGAAAGCAGCAATTAAAATTAGCAAAGAATACCCTCAAGAGTAGGCATTACATGAGAGGTATTTGTCAGAGAGCAGTGGCTCCAAAACAGTGTGCCACTGTGACAAAACTGGTAGTGTGGCCTTGATAGCCCCCCGTAAGACTGAAGAACCCTCTCTGAGCAGGCAGATCTTCTATGAGGGTGTTTCCAGTGCATCTTTACCTTGGTTTGATTGATCACTTCTGTTGTCTAAGCTGTAGTAACCTCTACGTTACATTACTGCATTGTGTTATACAGTCTATGTCCAGGGCAGCAGTTTACCAGCTCTATCTGGTACATTGGCTGAGTCCCTTTCTGTGCACTGTCTCTCCAGAGTAGTACATGCTCTGGTTCTTTCCCACTTGGACTACTGCAATGTGCTCTATGTGGTGCTACCGTTGAAGGTGACTTGGAAACTACAGTTAATCCAGAATGCAGCTGCTAGATTGGTGACTCGGAGCAGCCAGCAGTGATAAAAGACCTACATCGGCTCCTAGTACGTTTCCAAGCACAATTCAAAGCGCTCCTGTTGACCTTTAAAGCCCTTAACAGCTTCTGCCTTGTATACCTGAAAGAGCACCCCCACCCCCATTGTTCAGCCCAGACCCTGAGGTCCAGCTCTGAAGCCTTCTGGTGGTTCCCTCATTGCGAGAAGTGAGGTTACAGGGAACCAGGCAGAGGGCCTTCTCGGTAGTGGCGCCCACCCTGTAGAATGCCCTCCTATCAGGTGTCAAGGAGATAGATATTTCTATAACATTCCATAGACATCTGAAGGCAGCCCTGTATCAGGAAGCTTTTAATGTGCGATATTCTGTTCCGCTTTTGTATATTCTGCTGGAAGTCATCCAGATTGGCTGGGGCAACCCATGTTAGATGGGCACGGTATAAGTAATAAATAATCCTGCCTTAAAGGAAGATTTCTGTTGCATTTCCCCATGAGTCATTGCTCAGGAATTGCCATCTTACAATCACAAGCTGTAGTTGCCACTGTGATTTATTCAGAAATGTATGGAGCTTGTTCCTTTGAAGGCAAGGAGGTTCTATTTCATACCAAGGGACTAATGAGACATGTGGGATTCTTACATATATTGTAAGCCAATATCTGTTCTGTTTACATATAAAGGAGGGATAAGAGGTCTAACTCTTATACAAAACAAGTGCAAATGAGTTGGAGGCTCATCAGTGAATCCTACCAAATTTAAATGAGTACCTTTCACAAGTTGCATGGACCTTTTTTTGGGGTGTTATCCCAGATTGACCTCTAGATAATAATAATAATGGGTTTTCCCAGCCACTCTGTTTCCCAAAGCCCTTTTCTCTTACCTTTGAAAGCAGAGCTTTTGAAATGGTTTTCTCGCATGTTTATTTATTTCTTTAAAAATATACTCCTTTCTTCTTTTTTCAGTCTGTCTCATGACAGCTTACAGAGAGAATAAAATGAGAGAGGAGAAGGAGCTTGTACTTCCTGATACATGACCTAGCTTGTGATGCATCAGAGAAGAAGTCTTAATGATTAGAGTTAAAATCCTATGCACACATACAAAATGGTACGCCCTGTTGGACTCAGTGGGGATAACTTTGTATTGTGAGCCTCCCACCACATTTCAGGTTCCACCTCCTCCTAACTTTAAAACTGCCTCTTACATTTATTGAAAGAAACACAGCAGTCTTATTGCTCTTTAAGAAAGCTTTACAAAGAGAATTTCTAGTCTGCTGTCAATTAGTTACAAAGCCGCAGATGAGATACTTTCTTACTGAAATATTTAATAGACTAATTAAGCCAGGCAAAGAGAAAGAAAGCAATTTATTGTGTCATTTGATCTATCAATCCAATGCATCACTTTTCAGCCAAAACAAGAAAATGAAAAAAAGGAAAAAGGAAAAAAGCAGTTTCCCCCCCTTTTCTTTTCTATCCCACCCCCCTTTTTGGTATGGAAATCGTTTAAGACTTTATAAGTTAAAAGGATCACTTTGAATTGGTCCTAGAAGGGAAAACAGGGAGTGTAATGTGTATCAGAGCTTAATTTTGTTCTTAGTAGACTTCAAGGAAAGTTCCAGGCAAAAGAAAATGATGGTAATCTATACTTGAGGTTATAAATTTAGAACAGTGCTGAGAAGCTGATGCTTCCTGACATTGTTTTTAAATAGCTTGTTTTGTTGAATCCCATTTGGAATTGGATTCCAATTCCAAATTGCCTTGAATCATCCATCATTATATGGAATTCTGGATGGGGCCTGTTGTCCTGGAAAGATGAGACAAATAGAATGGACTTGATTTGGAAGAAACTTCAACATACTATGGGCTGATTTATTTATTTATTATACTCATTAGTTGCTTTTCTTACAGGACGACTCAAACTTACCTACATTAAAACCAATTAAGAACATCCAATAAAAATAGAAAATTGCAGATAAACAGATAAAACAGATCACGACTTACTGATCCCACCTCACTAAGAGGCCAAAATACTATCATTCAAATTAAGTGCCAAAAGCCCAGATAAAGAGAAAATTATTTGCCTGACTCTTCTCTAGGTGGGATGGGATGAGACTGAGACCCATCGTTCTCTTGGTGTAGCCAATACCACTAGCCTTTTCGCTCATTGGATCTACGGAGAGTGAATAATTTTCCTGTCTTCAAATCTTGCTGTGTTGCTTGGATTCAAGCATGGTGAAGTTGCGACCTTTCTGTTCAAGTGTAATATGAAATAAGCCACATGACCTGTCTTTCTCCGAAATTTAGGGTTCCTCAAAACGTACACAGTTTAATTTTGTATCAATGGAACAATATTTTGAAATCACAGTGAACTCTGATGAGTAGGAGTTCCTGAGGATTAAGATTCTGCTAATGGGGATCCTACTGGTTCCCCCACCCACCAAGATATTTTATTTCAACTCAAACCTATCTACACATTTCTGGGGCTGCATTTGACAACTGATGATTCTAACTTGCAGACACAGCAGGCTTGTTCTTTTCATGCTTTCTAGAACCATAATATCTTAGAGCAGGAAGATCTATCACAATGACCTCACTGACTGCATTACATTCGTGTTATATACTGTATGATAGAAGCCCATGTGCAAGGACTACAGATTCCTAAGAATAGAAGCATTTAGATGCCCAAGAGAAACTAAAAATGAAGCAAATTTAGGGTTAAGTATTCAGAGCTGACCACCTTAAAGAACTTTAACCTTCGGCATTTTGTTTAATCAGAGTTACAGTTCCCACAGCAACCATCATTCATTCTTATTTTATAACTGTAGTTATAAAAGGGTACACGATGATATTACAGTGAGGCAATGTTAATAATAATAATAATAATAATAATAATAATAATAATAATAATAATAATTTATTATTTATACCCCGCCCATCTGGCTGGGTTTCCCCAGCCACTCTGGGCGGCTTTCAACAAAGTATTAAAATGTCTGTTAAACATTAAAAGCTTCCCTAAACAGGGCTGCCTTCAGATGTCTTCTAAAAGTCTGGTAGTTGTTCTTCTCTTTGACATCTGGTGGGAGGGCATTCTGCAGGGCAGGTACCACTACTGAGAAGGCCTTCTGCCTGGTTCCCTGTAACTTGGCTTCTCGCAGTGAGGGAACCGTCAGAAGGCCCTGGGTGCTGGACCTCAGTGTCCGGACAGAACGATGGGGATGGAGACGCTCCTTCAGGTATACTGGACTGAGGCCATTTGGGCCTTAAAGGTCAGCACCAACACTTTGAATTGTGCTCGGAAACGTACTGGGAGCCAATATAGATCTTTCAAGACCAGTGTTATGTGGTCTCAGCAGCCGCTCCCAGTCACCAGTCTAGCTGCCACATTCTGGATTAGTTGTAGTTTCTGGGTCACCTTCAAAGGTAGTCCCCACATAGAGCACATTGCAGTAATCCAAGCGAGAGATAACTAGAGCATGCACCACTCTGGTAAGACACTCTGCAGGAAGATAGGGTCTCAGCCTGCGTACCAGATGGAGCTGGTAAACAGCTGCCCTGGACACAGAAATGACCTGTGCCTCCGTGGAGAGCTGTGAGTCCAAAATGGCTCCTAGGCTGTGCACCTTCAGGGGCACAGTTACCCCATTCAGGACCAGGGAGTCCTCCACACCTGCCTACTTCCTGTCCCCCCAAAACAGTACTTCTGTCTTGTCAGGATTCAACCTCAATCTGTTAGCCGCCATCCATCCTCCAACCACCTCCAGACACTCACACAGGACCTTCACTGCCTTCACTGGTTCTGATTTGAAAGAGAGGTAGACCTGGGTATCATCCGCATATTGATGAACACCTAACCTAAACCCCCTGATGATCTCTCCCAGTGGCTGCATGTAGATGTTGAAAAGCATGGGGGAGGACAGAACCCTGAGGCACCCTACAAGTGAGAGCCCAGGACACTCATCCCCTACCACCACATTCTGAACATGGCCCAGGAGGAAGGAGCAGAACCACTGTATAACAGTGCCCCCAGCTCCCAGCCCCTCTAGACCAGTGTTCCCCAACCTTGGGCCTCCAGCTGTTTATGGACTACAACTCCCATCATCCCTCGTTAGCAAGACCAGTGGTCAAGGATGATGGGAATTGTAATCCAAAAACAGCTGGAGGCCCAAGGTTGGGGAACACTGCTCCAGACAGTCCAGAAGGATGTTATGGTCGATGGTATCAAAAGCCACTGAGAGATCCAGCAGAACTAGGAAACAGCTCTCACCTTTATCCTTAGCCCGCCGGAGATCATCGACCAGCGCAACAGTTTCAGCCCCATGATGAGGCCTGAATCCCGACTGGAAGGGATCCAAATGGTCTGCTTCTTCCAGACGTGCCTGGAGTTGTTCAGCAACCACCTTGCCCAAGAATGGAATATTTGAGACTGGGTGATAGTTGGCCATATTGGCCGGGTCTAGAGATGTTTTTAAAGAAGTGGTTTAATCTTTCAGCAGGTCTGGGAAGACTCCCTCATGGAGAGAAGCATTCACAACCCTGCAAAGCCCATCACCCAGCCCTTCCCAGCTAGCTTTTATAAGCCAGGATGGGCAAGTATCAAGGAGACAGATGGTTGGTTTCACTCATCCAAGCAGCCTGTCCACAACCTCGGAGGTAACAGATTGGAATTGATCCCATGCAACTTGACTAGATAGGACTCTAGCACTCTCCCGCCCTGGCCCTGCTCCCATGGTGGAGTCTACCTCTTTCTGAATCTGAGCGACTTTATCTGCAAGAAACTTTGCGAAATCATTGCAGGAGATCATGTGGCCCTAACTGGGCCCCGATGGAGCAGGTGGTTCCACTAAATTGCGAACCACCTGAAAGAGTCTCCTGCTGCTGTTTTCTGCAGATGGAATAGAGGTGGTGAAGAAAGTCTTCTTCGCCATCGCTATCGCCACTTGGTAGGCTCGACATGTAGCTCTAACCTGTGTCCGGTCAGCTTCAGAATGAGTTATCCGCCACCGGTGCTCTAGCCATCTCAGCAATTGTTTCATTGCCCTCAGATCCATGGAAAACCATGGGGCTGTCCGGGCTCTATGCAGTCGGAGAGGGCGCTTCGGAGCCAAACAGTCAATATCCCTGGTTAACTCCACATTCCATCGGGCCACCAGGGAATCAGCTGAAAAGCCATCAACATGGGATAAAGCATCCCCTACCACTGTTTGGAAACCATTTGGTTCCATTAAGTGGTGGGGGTGGACCATCCGCATCGGTCGCACCTCCCTGCAGAGGGGAAGGGTCACAGAGAAGTCCAGTTGCACCAGGAAGTAATCTGACCATGGCACTTCTTTAGTTTCGCTTTTACTTAGTATCAGATCACCAACATCCATAGAGGTGAACACCAGGTTTAAGGCTTGTCCACGGCTATGAGTTGGGCCAGACTTATTCAGGGACAGGCCCATGGAGGCCATGCTTTCCATGAAAAAAATTAGCTATAACATGAAGCTACCCCAAGGGGCTTATCTAGATTAGATATAGGGAAACAAAAAAGGAAGGGAGGAAATACAAGGGAAGAATAGGTGAATACTTCAATTATGCAGGGTTTGACTTAGTTACAATATAGAATAGGAATATAGAAAGCTGTCCTGTACCGAGAACATTAGTCTAGCAGCTCTCTGAGGTTTCAGGCAGGAAAGTCTCTCAGCTATCGATCTGCGCTGCATTGCTTTCAATAGATGACTCACATGAATGCATCCAAGTGTGAGTTCTGTCATGTGAACAGATGTGCAATGCACATGTTACATCATCTCACTTTAAATTGTCAACTCTCGCTCCCCGCCCTCCAGCCTTCAGGATAGTACAGCCAACTAGGAATATATATAAAATACGAGCAGGTTCTGGAAGGCTGCTGCTAGCACTGTCCTGTCTCTGGCCATTTCCAAGCTTTCCAAGAGAGATATCAAAACAGCCAGCCTTGTGTATCTCTTTTCCCTTGAACTTCTTTGATTTTCTCTCGTATGCCTGCTTGCAAGTGTGCTTGGCCTTTTTTTTTTTTTCCAGTATACAAACATCAGTCGACAGGCATGCCTTTGATGATAGTGGCTGTCTGGCAGTTTTGGTCTGGGAGGTGTAGTGACATTTCCACAGGGAGCCACTGATCATCTGACTTGGATATGTTCTCCCTTCCTTGCCGGCTCAGTTCTACAGCCCCTTGGAGAAAGCTACAGGGGCAAGCATAGGCAGTAGCAATCTATAACTCTTCTTATGCTCTGCTGTGTTCCATCTACAGTGGTACCTCAGGTTACATACGCTTCAGGTTACATACGCTTCAGGTTACATACGCTTCAGGTTACATATGCTTCAGGTTACAGACTCTGCTAACCCAGAAATAGTACCTCAGGTTAAGAACTTTGTTTCAGGATGAGAACAGAAATCGTGCTCCGGCGGCGCGACAGCAGCAGGAGGCCCCATTAGCTAAAGTGGTGCCTCAGGTTAAGAACAGTGTCAGGTTAAGAACTGACCTCTGGAACGAATTAAGTACTTGTCAGGGCTGCCTCAGGTCTCAGCTCACAAAAGACCAACACCAAGTTCTTCTTATATACAAGGATGTTTATTGCAGTTCATTATTGGTTCCACAACCGAGGCGCGCAGCCCCGCGTCTCTTAGCCTTAGACGTTAGAAGTCCCCTCTGAATCGGTCCCTCCCCTACACCAGTTTAATAAGCTAATGCTGCTCCACCTTTTTCTCTCTTTCCTTTTCCGCAGGGTCTTTCTGCCCGCCGGGGTTCCTCCCCTCCTGCTTTCTCCTGAAGCGGAGTCTCCAGACTGCTCCTCCCCCCTCCTGCGGGCTTTGGGACCTGGCTCCTCCTCCTCCGGGCTCCCTGTTCTTCCGCGCGCCTCATTTGAAATTGGCGCACGCGCCCAACCTCTGACCTTCCTTTTGACAGTTATGCTACTCCCCTCACTGCCCTCCTCCCCTTCCGGGAGAACGGCTTGCTCTGATCCCTCCCCTTTCTCTGTCGCCGGAGCTGCTCCCTCTGACACACTGGAACCTCCCCCTCCTTCGCTGCGCTCTGGTGGGGAGGCTGGCCCTGATTCCCAGCTGCCGCTTTGGGGTCCCCTGCTGGCCCCCCGCTCCTGACACTTTCCCCCTGGGGCTCCCCTTGCCCTTACCACAGGCGCCCCCTTCTGGGAATCCTCTGATTCGCTGGAGAGACTCATGGAATCCCGTGCGTCATTGCTATCCTCTTCCTTGCTATCCTGGGATTCCTCTCCATCGCTCTCCATTTCCTGCCTTCCCTGTGCCTCTGTCCCTGTACCCCTGACAGTACTTAACCCAAGGTACTATTGTATAGCTTTTCCCAGTTATGAAGCAGTTGGGTGGGTGCTGTGGAATGTTGCATCGCATTAGGTCACATGAAAAAAAAATCTGCTTTTTGATGTATTATTTATTTATTGGATTTGTAGTCTACTCTACCTGAGATGCTTAGGCTGGGGGGGGGAGAGATTACAGGTACTCTTACTCCACACAGCACATTAAAAAGGAAGCAAGGGTCCATAAGTATGTTGTTATAATAAAAAAAAATTCCTTCCAGTAGCACCTTAAAGACCAACTAAGTTAGTTCTTGGTATGAGCTTTCGTGTGCATGCACACTTCTTCAGATACACAGATGTTGTTATGTTATGTTAATTGTATTTTTATAGATATATATTTAATAAGAATATATTTTATTACATGCATAATATAGAAAAAGAGGTTTCCGAACTTACCACGAACATCTCCCTTGTTCTATTACAATAGCAATGGTGCCCAACTAAGAGGGTGCCTAAAATATTTTAAACAAATCATAACAACAAACAGTAATTTCAGGCCTGTTGTGCCATGATGACTGTGAGCCAAGATTTGCAGTTTTGCAAAGAGGTCAGGTATCTCTAACGCAAATGCTCCCCACAAAACCACAGTTACTGCAGGGTTACTTTTAATTTCCTCCTTCTGAATAACTTTGGGCTTCCATTTGGCTGTATTCCCACTGGTGCTAATGGGACCTTCTCTCTCACTGCAGACAGGAGGTATGTGGTAGAGGCATTGCTGATTGGAACCATGGAGTGGGCATTTCTCCCCATGCCATTGTCCCAATTGTCCTTACTGCTCCAATGCTATTTATTTTTAATTTTACTTGTTTATTTACATATCGTGCATGCCATGAGATAAGCATCATATCTTGGCCTCAGCTTTTCAACTTTTTTCATTTTCTATGTATCCCCCAATATTCAGTTCATCTTATGGGTGCATCAGTTTGCAATTTTTTGTTTTTAAAAGCCACACAAAATTTGTATTTGTTTTCACTCACATTTCTCCTAATAAACACATTTACTTTGTACACACTTTCCCTTAATATAGCCACCCCACCCCACCCCATTGGCAAACTGCATTGCAAAATTTCGAGAAGTGCACATTTCAATGAATGGCAGCGTTTCAGTTTGCGTATTGGTTCAGGATGTGCAAATTAGGTGGATTCACATTAAAATCAGATCAGGCTGAATGTATTCCTATCCCTATTCCAGCCAATGTATGTTTCAAATATATGTAACACCTATTTGTTCCAGGAATAGATGAAGCATTATTCCCATTGATATTCATGCATAGCTTCAGGAGCCTGAATGCAGCCATTTGGCTATTCTGAAAACGAAACATGGCAATATCATCTGACAAGCTTTTCTGTTATTACCATATGAAAACAGCACAGAAAAGCAAGATTATGGTACAGTAGTATATGAGTTTCTTTGTATGTGTGTTCCCAAATCTTGTCTATTAATGCTGCAAAAATAGTAAATAGTAATATTCTCCCACGTCCTTGCAAAGCTACATTCTTAAAAGCCATTTGCACTGCTTGTCATTGGTATGCTGCAGCATTTAGTTACCCATTAAGATCCTCCATGTAGGGCAATCTCTACCATTTTTAGTCTTCAGATTCCAGCAACTGGGGAGGGGGGAGCATCCTAGACCATCATATTTTGCTAGATAAAATGGTACCATCTTGCAGGGTTTCAAGAACAGATAATTTCTCATTTACAAATCTATGCTTCAGGCAGAATTCAATAAAATATATACAGCTCTTGTGGCCTTCTGAGACTCTGCAGAGCAGAAATTGGATATATTTTTATTGAGCCGATCTTGTAGAAATTTATTGAGATACAGGAGTGAGGTTTTGTTTCAAATTTGGGGAAGTGGAGGAGTTTTATTATTGCAGAATTTGGTCATGTTATTTTGCTTTCTGGCTGACCATAGCCAAACACACTTCTATATATACATACCCTGCTTTTTTGCTGCCCGTTGTCTATGCTGCCCTTTCCATATAAATATTCTCAGAACAGCTCACACAGTAGAAGCAGTATAAAACATACGGAATCAAGTCTTGGACCAGATAAACAATCACCCAGCAAGCTAGACCCCTTGGACCATTAAGGGGTCTTAGGAATATATACAAGTGGACATCTCCAGAGGAGTCCCTGGTACGGCCAAGAAATTCTCTGGGCATGCATATGTTGCCAGTGGGCATGGGTATGTGAAAGGGCATTTGGAGGCTTGTGAAGACTGGGATTGGAGCCACCAAAACCAAAGGTCAATGGAAAAGTTGTCTTTAAATGGAAAAAGGTGGGGGGGGGGAGAGGCAAAAGCCACTTCCACACTCCGTACTGTAGGGTTAGTTTGCTGCCACTGTTTGCAGTTTTACTGGTTCTTCACAACCATTGACAAATTGATTACTACTTTCCTTCTAAAGTTGTTTTACTAGTTGTTTTATGCTGCCTTTTATAGTTGCTAATGTTGATTGGTTGCCTTTAATGTTACTGTTTAGAAGGTTTTATATTGTATGTTTTGCTTTTTATGTGAGCCCTTATGTGAGGACTCTTGTTGAGCAGAAAGGCAGAATATAAATCAATAAAAAAGAAATAGTTTCTCCCTGTTCCAGTGAGGCCTTGCAGGTGAGCTCTGATGAGCATAGGATGCTATCTCGCTGTATGTAGGATGTAGCCATTAGCCGAAACTGGATTTCATTGTTTCTGGATTAGGTCAAGAGCTTTCTATTACTGTTCTGATCTTGCTGGAGAGGGGCAATAAAGTTCTCATCGGGGTTCCTGGATGGTGTGTCCTTCAAGCCTTCCATGGCACCCAACCATGGAATGCACCATAAATTTATTGTGTAGTTTGGTTCTGACTTAACTGTTTTGTGGACCAGGCAACTGAAGCACAATATTTCAAATGTGACTTGGACTGTGATAATGAGTGAAAGAAGAAAGGACAAATAAACTTGATCCTTTTAATTAAAGCTGCTTTCTCTAGATTAATTGTCTAAATCTAAATCCATTTTAATCCTAGCACTGTAGATCAATCTGCTTGTGGACCTATTAACTGAATAGGGAAGGCATTGAAAGTGATTGCACCCCATGCCCATAGCACACTGAATGGAGCATTGGTATTTTTTTTTTGGGGGGGGGGTATTTATTTATTTATGTACAGCTTTTTCCACCAAAAATTGGTTATGGGGTGCTTTGCATAGAATAAGTTAACAGAATACATAATAAATGCACTAAAGCAATTATAATAAATTACAGAACCAGCATAATTAAAAACACCATAAAAATGACCGAACCAATTAGCTGCTAAAAGCTGGGTGGAAAATATGGCTTATCTAATGGCATGAGAAAAGAGTTGGTGAGGGACACACCTCTAATGCCTTAGTTGATCCACCAGTTGAAGCCAGGTATAGGTACTCCTTCCCATTAAGGAAACCTGGGCATTAAGCAACAATCATGGTTCTAGGAGTGCAGTCTTGCCCACCAAAAAGGCAGGATGGGGTAAGCTCAGGATGGGGAAGCAGGACACACACATTCACTTTTCCCTTGCAGGGAGAAGAGTGCAGCAATAGGTTCCAGAGAGGGTATCAACTATTCCCCTAGGGGTGGAGGGCACAGTTCCCATCACTGGGAACAGACCATGAGCTTGGTCCACAGTCTCACAAAGCCTGAAAGTCTCATGAGCAAACCCACCTTGCCCCATCTTTAAAAGCTTGGTGAGTTGGCGTGCCACCCTACTGGGACAGCTCCATTGCTTCTGCACAGTCCCATGCAGCTCCACTGCTTCTGCACTCTTTACCCCAAACTTGGACTCCATAAACTTGAACCTCTGCCTCTAGCCTGGATAGGCTTGTCTTTCCTGTCACCTAGCCTGAGTGTAAAGGGCCTCTGTCATACTGGTCTGAACAGTGCCAGCCATGCTGGTCTGAGGGATGTCCCAGCCCTGCCATGTTAATGACAGTGACCAGTACATGCATACTCTGCTTGATGCCTCCCTCCCAATGAGCCACATCAACTGTCCATGGAGGCGCAGGTTAATTCTGTGTCCAGGGCAGCTGTCTACCAGCTCCATCTGGTACGCAAGCTGAGACCCTACCTGCCCACTGCTTTGCCAGAGTGGTGCTTGCTCTAGTTATCTCCCGCTTGGACTACTGCAATGCGCTCTACGTGGGGCTACCTTTGAAGGTGACTCAGAAACTGCAATTAATCCAGAATGCGGCAGCTAGACTGGTGACTGAAAAGATCTTTATTGGCTCCCAGTACGTTTCCGAGCACAATTCAAAGTGTTGGTGCTGACCTTTAAAGCCCTAAACGGCCTCAGTCCAGTATACCTGAATAAACGTCTCCACCCCCATCGTCCAGCCCAGACACTGATGTCCAGCGCCCAGGGCCTTCTGGAGCTTCCCTTGCTGCGAGAAGTGAGGTTACAGGGAACCAGGCAGGGGGCCTCCTCGGTAGTGGCGCCTGCCCTGTGGAACGCCCTCCCAGCAGATGTCAAGGCAATAAGCAACTATTTTACTTTTAAAAGACAACTGAAGGTGGCCCTGTTTAGGGAAGTTTTTAATGTTTGATGCTGTATTGTTTTTAATATTTGGTTGGAAGCTGCCCAGAGTGGCTGGGGAAACCCAGCCAGATGGGCAGGGTATAAATAATAAATTATTATTATTATATAACTGTGGTAGAAACTTCCAGCATTGTCCAGCACTGTCATGTGCCCTACCATACTGTGACTGGTCCCAGTGTAAATGATCATCAGTGAAGCTACATAGAAAGAACCCTTTCAGTGTTCTCGGAGCAATGTGAGAGCAACTTGCAATGTCTGTACCACTGACCACATTACTCTAGGTTGGGGCATCCCTACCAGGTTATGATCTGAGGACACACAAGCACATGCCTTGGTGGTGCTAAGTAAAGCTGAGTCTGGTCAGTGGCTGAATGGGAGACCTAGCAACTCTCTGTTTGCTGTCTTGAGTTCCAAGAAGGAAGAAAGGTGGGGTATACATGCACTCAATAATATATGTGTGTAAGTGGGTCTTAACCTAAAATTGCTATCATGAGAGGAACCAGAAAGTCCATTACTTAAAACACTTTAAAAACAAAGCTAAATTATATATTAGAAGGAGCAGTTAAATATTTAGGTTCTGGATGACAACAGAAAGCTTATTAAAATCAACTTCCAAGAAGCTGTAGATGAAAATCTCAATCTGTCTCTCTCTGTCCCCCATGTGATTGAATGATCCTTGCTATCTCAGAGGAAACTGACATTTTGCTGGTGTTTCATCAGATTAAACCTACCGTGCATCACATTGTGATAAAGGAAATCCAGTTCACCTCCAAATATGAATGAAAGTATAGTGTTATAATTTAAATTCTGTTGTAACCATTGACATGTGGGTTTTTTTTAAATCAGATTGTGACTTTTACAGCACAGAAAGAATTCTGGGGCATCCAACTCTGTAGCCTTCAATGCCTGTCAGATGTGATCTTCCTGTGTGTATGAATGAATATGTTAAATCAAAACCACACTGGGGTCCAGAAAGTAAAATAACATTCAACACACAACCAAATAAATCTCTGTTGGTTGCAATTCCTGCAGCCCAGTTCTGTGTATTATATACTTGCAAATAAGTCCCAGTGTATTAAATAGGATTTAACCTGAGTTGAACAGCATTGCAGCCTTAGAATAACTCTGGGAAAGTTCTGAAAATGTGTTCTGACTGATATCTAGGAAATCCAGAGAACCCAAATGTTCAGGCCTCCCTGATATTTTCAATAGTGATATATCAGTTCTCTGAAGCTGGCCTCCAATTGACCTAGAAATGACCCTAAATCTCTCCCAACCTTTTTTGCTAGAGTCAATTTGATTGGGTGGTGACAGGGGCTCAGAATAAATACCTGCAATGTACTGTATTTTTCGCTCTATAAGACGCAAAAGACCACAAGATACGCTTAGTTTTTGGAGGAGGAAAATAAGAAAAAAATATATATTCTGAATCCCAGAAGCCAGAATAGCAAGAGGGATCCCTGCGCAGCGAAAGCAGCAATCCCTCTTGCTGTTCTGGCTTCTGGAATAGCTGCGCAGCCTGCATTCTCTCCATAAGACGCACACACATTTCCCCTTACTTTTTAGGAGGGGAAAAGTGAGTCTTATAGAGCAAAAAATACGGTATCTCCTCTCCTTGGATATTGTAAGACTTTGGAATGGAGAAAATGGCTGGTTAAGGGTTAAGCAGCCACCCACTTCTCCTAATACTGTTCTCTTTGCCAAAGTTGGGCCCAGAGGGGCTTCATTAAACAAGTTTGTGTGCCAGTTGTCACTTACCCCTTTGCCTGCCATTTGTTTCTACCGTTATCTGGTAGTAAGTAAACTTTATGTGTGCAAGATCGAGCTCCCAAGAGGGAAATCTAAAGACAGAAAACCAAAGCACACTAATGATCATTCTATGTACAAATGTACTGGAAAAGGCAAGTAGCCCACAGAAGATGCTTCATTGTGGCACTCCTTTCCCTCATGAATTGATGAATCAATCCATAGACTGCCATCCCACTTTGTAGGCAAAGGATGCGGCTACCCTTTAATACCTTGTGTAGAAACGGATATAAATATTTTCTCGCCCTTTGTTTTAGTTCATATCTTTTTATTAGCAGTGCTGTTTATTGATCCATCTTTCTCACCCCCCACCCACCAACATTTCTCTTTAGTGTTTCCACACAATGGGGATTGTCTTTTCATTTTTATGGCTTATTAATAAACTTAGAGTTTCTGACTAGATTAAAACTTGTTTCTCTGATATCCTTTGGGTTGCATTTGTTTGTTTGTTTTCAAAATGAGTTATTTTCTTTTTTTTATGGAGGAGAAGGGAGAAGAAAGCAGCTGTCAATTAGATTTTAGAGCTCAGCTCTCCCAGAGGCATTAATTTTGTCAGCTTTGCAGTCAGAACTGTCGGCGGACTGATCGCCCAAGGTCAAATGGCCGTCGTCTTTGGAAAGTAAACAATGCATCCTCCCCATGTATTCTGACAGGAAACCAATCATTTCCAGCTGAAGGGATCTGGAGGATGTGTGAAAGGCGCATGTGCTTATGCACATGGGGCCGTGCGTTAAGATAGCAGCTTTTGCTTCTAACCTTAGGAAGCCAGCACTGCAGGATCAGGCTTGTGGAGAGGCAGACACTTCAACAATGGTGTTTTCTGTTCTTCTTTCCTGCTGGAGGGGTGGGGTCAGAAAGACAGGGATTAAAAACTATGATAGAATGGGTGGGAAAGAGGCTTTATTTGAGCGAGTGGTGGTGGTGGTGGGGAATATATCATGAGTCTGTTCATCTCCCCCTGGAAAATTGCTTGAAAGCAAACACATGTGGCTTTCTGGGTGTGAATAGATTAGCCCTTAGCACACCCCTCAGAAGTGGAATTGGCAAAGAGACAGATAGCCCCCATGTAGTCTTATCAGTCTAAGCATGTCCCAACCATTCTGGGATGGTCTTGTGACGTGTATACATATTTACTAGTTTATCATGTGCAGTCACTTTTGGGATGGGAGCTGTCTTCAGTAAATGGGACAGGCTTGCTGTGGAGCACATGGGATTTAGATGCTGCAGCACTCCTTCATTTCATGTACCTTAGATACAGGGGTGAAGGAAGGCTCTCCGGTACCCGAGGCAGGGTGTTGAGGGGCGGGGCGGGGGCGGGACAAACTGCCCGGCGGTACATGTGCAGCACCGCTATGTATGGCACCTTTATGTATGGCGCCATCGCATGTGCGGCGTACAGGCAGTGACAGGATCCTCTGCTTGCGGCAGCGGTGGGATCCTCTGCTCACAGCTGCAGTGGGGTGGGGCAAACTGCCCAGTGGCGCATGCGCAGTGCCGCTATGTACAGCACATGCGCTGCTATGTACAGTGGTGCCATGCGTGCACCATATGGACGGCGGAGGGATCCTCTGCTCATGGCTGCAGTGGCGGTGGAGGGATCCTCCACATGTGGCTGTGGCGGCACGAGCCCCGCGGGGTGCCTTCTTGTCACCCCCCCTCAGAGATGGCACCCAGGGTGGTCCGCCCCGCCCTCTTCCTCTGCCACTGCTTAGGTATAAGCTTGTTTGAACAGAGTAAGATTTACTTTCATACAAACATGCATATGATTGCACAGCCATTCACATTTTTACAAATAAAATTGCAGGCTGCCTGTTTTAGGAGCAGGGGTGAAGGTGTGTGTGTGAGGATATAAAGAACAATGGACAGACAGGCAGACAAAGATATAGAGAGATAGATGGATAGCTAGCTAGATAAGATATAGGCATTGGTATAAAGGTTCCTCAAAGTGTCATAGCACAACTATGGAGAGGATGACCTCGTTCAAACTTGCAGCTTTTAAAAATGGCTCTATTGGCACCCCCACGCTTCAGTATTATAGCAAGGGAGCACTCCTTAGCAATAATTGGGAAGTAATATGTAGCAAATCGACAGGGGTGTGGGAGGAAAACAAGGTGGCCATGTGTTATATTTTACAGAAAGCAATTCTCTGTTTGATTTTGAAAGGCTATTTGAAGAGCTGTCTGGTCCAACACCAGCTGGAAGCATAAGAAGAGAGAGCTTCGAAGTTAACCTGTGAACAGTAGGCTGAGCTAGCACACAACTCACCTGGTCACAGACTTCATCAGTCTGGTGAGATGCCTTGTATTTCTTTTAAAATTAATTTTAAATCATAACAATCATGTCTAAAATTGACATCTATTTAAATACATTAGCTAGGGTTGCCATACATCTGGATTTTCACTGTTTGAAATTCTTTTGTCCTCTTTAATGATGCATTTTCTCTTATTTGACATTGTGTTTCTTAAAGGAAGACTTGAATTACATCATAAGCACTATCCAATAGATGCTTGTGAGACCAGCGCAACCACATCCCACTACCATAAGAGGACCCAAAGGTCCATCAGGTTGAACATTATTAGTTGTCTCCAATGTTATACCCACTGTAATTGATGGGTATGACTAACTTAGGTTCAGTAACTTCAGCAGGTCAACTCAGAGTAAAACTTAGTTGGATACAACATCCTGCTTCCCTCAGTGACCAAGCAAGTGCTACTGGGAAGACCACAAGCAGGACATGAAGGCAATAGCAACTGGTATGGTGAGGCACATCGCAGGCTGCAAATAGCACCATGAGTGGTAGGTGGAGATAGCCTTTTTGCCTTATCCACTTTTGAATCCACTTATGCTAATGGACACCAAATTCCACAAACTGGTCATTTAAATAAGTGAAATGCTTTCTGAAGTTTTCCCAGATTTAACAGGAATACTGCAGTCGGAAGCAATGTCTGGGCGAAAATCGGCAAAAATTTGGACGTCTGGCAACCCATGTCGGCAGTGTTGTTTTTGCCGATTTCCCCCCAAAACATAGCTCAACAAATTTGGGCAAAACTTTACAAAGCTCAACAGTTTTGCCAAAGAAAGCTCAACAACTTTTGTGTCCTGGTCTGAGGCCCTGACCACCGGGCGAGCGGCTGCTGCGCATGGCCGAGAGGAGGAAGGGGGCTGGGCTGAGCTGGCCGATCGCATTTCCAGCAGTCCCTCATCAGAGCAAGCTGTTTGCCGCTGTTGCTCATGCTGCTGCCGCCTGTGCCATCACCACTCTGCTAAGCACGACTCCTGTGACTGCCATTGCGAGTGGCAGAGGCTGTCGGAGGATGAGGAGCCCATCCTCCAAAAAGCTTGCCAACCTCTGATCTTAGGCAATCCCTGTGAAAGGGTCGTTCGACTCCCAAAGGGGTCGCAAGCCATAGGTTGAGAACCACTGATCTAGAGGATACCAGGTTGACAAAGCTGGTCTAGTCGCCTCTCCTTCCATTTTCAGCCAGGGGAACTACGCAGCTACAGCTGGTGGGTCTGAGGACTGGGACGCAAATGCTGGCAAATCAATGGGAGGGATGAGGGAGGGATGCAGAAATGTGCATAACAATTTAGATTGAATTAGAGAGCAAATTAAGCTGTAATGGGCTCCCATTATGCTTATAAAATAGCACAAAGAATTCCAAGTTACAATTTACATTCTGATTATTTCAATAGTTTACAAATTGCTGCCAAATGTCCACAAATGTAAATCTCAAATGCAATGAACCAGAGCCGAAACCTCCTCTTAAATGCTTGCAGAATTTTATCCCCTTTCATTCGTTCTCCCTGCTGCCTATGCAATTACCATCATGTGAGGGGTGTGAAGATAGTGTTAGGTGCCAGAACCTTGGGGCCTGGCATCCTACGGCATATTTGCCTTTGCCTCCCACACCCCTTTGCTCTTACCCTCTTGTCTCCATTGAATATTGTGTGGCATGAGATCATACAACCTGGCTTCAGTTGCAATGAAACAGCAAGCGATGAGCAAATTAGCAGCTTCAGAGGAAGTGCCAAACATGCAGGCCATGAAGGATCCTTATCTGGTTCTGTCCACAGAGCCCATCCCCTACCTAGAAGTGACTTTCTCCCTGTCTCATTAAGCATGAGAGACAAAGCTAGGCTGCATATCTGCAGCGGGAGCAGCAGAAAGAAGTGAGTCAAAAACTTTCATTGGACGTCACTGAAAAACCTTCCTTTGCTTAGGTGCAGCTATGTGAGGCAAAAGTGTATTTTAGTAGATCTATTAAAGGTGTTTAAAGAAGGGGAAGAAATGGAGGCAGTGAGAGATTTTACTTTCTTGGGCTCCATGATCACTGCAGATGGTGACAGCGGTCATGAAATTAAAAGACGCCTGCTTCTTGGGAGAAAAGCAATGACAATAGACAGCATCTTAAAAAGCAGAGACATCACCTTGCCAACAAAGGTCCATATAGCTAAAGCTATGGTTTTCCCAGTAGTGATGTATGGAAGTGAGAGCTGGACCATCAAGAAGGCTGATCACCGAAGAATTGATGCTTTTGAATTATGGTGCTGGAGGAGACTCTTGAGAGTCCCATGGACTGCAAGAAGATCAAACCTATCCATTCTTAAGGAAATCAGCCCTGAGTGCTCAGCGGAAGGACAGATCCTGAAGCTGAGACTCCAATACTTTGGCCACCTCATGAGAAAAGAATTCTCCCTGGAAAAGAACCTGATGTTGGGAGAGATGGAAGGCACAAGGAGAAGGGGACGACAGAGGATGAGATGGTTGGACAGTGTTCTCGAAGCTACCAGCATGAGTTTGACCTAACTGCGGGAGGCAATGGAAGACAGGAGTGCCTGGTGTGCTCTGGTCCATGGGGTCACGAAGAGTTGAACACGACTACACGACTAAACAACAACAACAACAACATTAAAAGTGTTAATTAGCCATTTTAAGCTCTGCCACATCTCTTTCATTATGAGCTCAGGGACATAGGGTTTATTGTATTGATGTGTCTTTTTTCTTTTTTGAATCTACTGAAGAATAAAATAAAATAAAATTGGGATTAAGGGGTTTTCTCAGGGTAGTGGAAGGTGTGTGTGCCATGTCCTTTTGGTGTAGTGGTGATGGAAATGCTCTGTGGGGAAGGGGTCAAGGAGGAGCCGTTGCGGGGAGTGAACACTCTGAGGAATGCTGGAGGGTACGTTCCTTACCTTTATGGTGTCCATATGTGTCCATCACAGTGCAGGAAAATCCACAGAGGGAAGGGAGGCAGCAGGGAGACACATGGGAGGCCACAGAAGAAATCCCAAAGGCCTGCATGTGACCCCTGGGCCCCTGGTTCTTGACTTGTGGGCCCTTTCATCTGATCCAGAAAGGCTCTTGTTTTCCAATGTTTGCCACTTTCAGCCATGCTCTGCAAATCAGTCATCTGCAGAACTACATTTTAAAGTTAAAAAAGAACACACGTGTATCATATTTTATGAAGGCATATTTGCGAAATGGGTCCAGAGAACAGATTCATTTTTATCTTATAAAAAAAAAACCAATCAATGAATAAATAGATGTGCTAAATAATCTGCTCTGAAAGTCTCATGAACATTTATCACATTACATCCCTTAGAATTTTTGCTCATCGGTTCGGAAATTAAAATGCTTAATCTTTTCCTCTTGAGGTTTCATAAATAGTGGTGCTCTTCCTCAAATGTATCCAATTATTTTTATAATGTGTTTTATTGAAATATATATTTTAATAAATATGTAAAGTGTAAGTTAAAATACCTATGCATATTCACTGCATTCATAAGAGCTGCAGCTTAGCAGTGCTAATATCCTAAGGCCTCTGGAGCAGGAGAATTCATGTATGAAGGAAGTATTTGTATACAAAACAGATCGTGGATTTTTATTTGTGTTATATACAAAACAGATCGTGGATTTTTATTTGTGTTATATTTATTTGTATATTTTCTCCGTTATTACTGTACATGCTTGTTTCTGGAGTTCAGATGGAGGGCTTGGAGTGTCAGATGAGGAGTAGTGAGACATCCAGGTTTCATTCATGAAGCTCACTGGGTGACTTTGAACTCTCGCTCAGACAGATCTACCTCACAGGGTTGTGGGAAGGATAAAATGATGGAAGCAGGGGAGAGAACTCTGCATGATGCTCTAAGTTGGGTTTGTGAGTGTGTGTGTGCTGGAGAAAGGGCAGGATTAAAATGTAATGTAAGTCCCATTTGGGCGTTCACTGCCATTCAAGCACTAGAGCAAAGGCAGATCTACGGGAGCATGACTGGTTTGGTTGCAACAAGGGCAGAGCTTCTGGGATACTGCAGCAGGAGTCACAACTACGTTCCCGATCATAATTCAAAGTGCTGGTGCTAACCTTTAAAGCCCTAAATGGCCTCGGTCCAGTATACCTGAAGGAGCGTCTCTACCTCCATTGTTCTGCCCGGACACTGAGGTCCAGCATCGAGGGCCTTCTGTCAGTTCCCTCGCTACGAGAAGCCAATTTACAGGGAACCAGGCAGAGGACCTTCTCGGTAGTGGCACCCACCCTGTGGAACGCCTTTCCACCAGATATCAAAGAGAAAAATAACTACCAAACTTTTAGAAGACATCTGAAGGCAGCCCTGTTTAGGGAAGCTTTTAATGTTTAATAGGTTATTGTATTTAATGTTCTGTTGGACGGCACCCAGAGTGGCTGGGGAAACCCAGCCAGGTGGGTGGGGAATGAATGAATGAATGAATATAATTAAACTATAAAGTCCAAAGGAAGGCAAAAGATGGTAGGGGTGCTGGATATTGGCATTGTGCAGGGAGCCAATGAAATTTGACATGCCAAGCTCTGCCACTAACTAGAGTGTGCAGAAGAGATCTGTGCTGCCCCTGCCAGTTTGTCCCTGCCATTGGCCATTCCACCAGCCATCCTCGCCCCACATCTGTGCAATAACATGGAAGTTTGCAAGGAGAAGCCACTGGGTGTAATCTGTGCATGCAATGTCTTCCATGTGATTGGGGACCCTGCATTAGTGTTACAAAAAAGAGGTTCTTTTTGGATCCAAATTTTTAGTTGGTTCTTTAGGAGAAAGAAACACAAGTAGACCCAGGGAGTTGCAACTGAGCAAAACATTTTTATTGTACACATTAAAATTGCAGTCCCTAACACACACATTCTCAATCATACTCACCAACTCTACACCAGTAGCTGATCAGGCCGTGGCAAGAGGATGGGTGGCAGGCGTTGCAGCGCTGGGAACCTGGCACACCTTTCCACTGGAAAGTCCCTTCTTTATATACTTTCAGTCAGACATTCCAGCTCTGGTGATTCATCGCCATCTGCTCCTTGTCAAAGTTGTTTATTACGTATTTCATTACATCCTCATTAGTCAATCTTTCTCAACACCCGTCCTTTGTTATCGGCCTGTTTGAAGTCAAGTCTCATGAGCTCAGCACTTCTTCCTCACTCCGCTTGCCAACCTTATCAGTCCCACAAATCTTAAGGAGACTCCATTTTAGAGTGGTGTTCTTCAGCCTAAAAACAGGCCCATACTCATTCCTCCATTCATGCCATAAATCTCTAATGAATATGATTGTTATACTCATTACACTAGTGTACATGTCTTTGAACACAAAGCCGTACACTTAATTTATTTTTACTTTAGCTACTTACATACCACTCAGTTCCTCAAGCTTCTAAGTGGTGCACATACACATTAGAGAAAGCATAAATTACGGTACTTCTTCACTGCAAAACAACCCACTCTTTCATGAAACAGTCTTTCTAGAGAAGTTGTAGAGTCTAGGCTTTGACAAACAGGCTGGATGGCTATTATTCAGACCAGTTGCATATACCCCTTCTTAGGGAATGTGGTGGAGAGGAGCACGGTGGCTCAACTGCAGGCAATGCAAGATGCTGCTGAGACTCATTCCAGTCTGGATTCAGGCTTAGACAAATCACCTTTATTGAGAACATGACAAGGAGAGGGCAGCATTGCTCTTTCTTCCTTATGTCTTTGGGGCTTTGGATACTGTTGACCATGGTAACTGGACCTGCTCCATGGGATGGGTAACAGCGGCACTGAGTCACAGTGGCTCTAGCCCTACTTATGCAGCCAACTCCCAAGAATAGCATTGGGAGAGTACTCTCCCTCCCCCCCGGACACTGGGGTTCTGTGGGCTCTAATTTCCCCCCACTGCTATTTAATACCAGTAGTCAATTGCTATTGGGAGTGGCGAGTAGAATTCAGGGCAAGGTGTCACCAGTATGCTGAAGGTTCTATTTCTGCATAAATCTGAATTGCAAGAGGTTTTGCTGGTCCTGGACTGATGCTGGATGCAGAGGTGGGCTGGATGAGGGGGAATAAATGGAATTTAAATCCTGGAATGGCAGAGGCTCTGCTGTGAGCTGTTCCTGTGTCTGAGGAATTGGTCTTTACCTCTTTGAATGAACCAGTTTGCTCCTGGATCAATAATGTCTTTGGAGGCCCAGTGGTACAGTGGCTGTGGTCATTTCTGAACTGGGATAACTTCTCCGCAGTAGTCCAGGCATAACTGGTGACTTCAAGACTGGATTATTGCAGAGCATTATATAGCAATGCACTCTGTGTGGGGCTTCCTTACAGCTGATCTAGTAACTGCAGGCTGTGCAGAATGCTGTAACATTATTGTTGACAGTAAAGGGACCTACCAGCATAGTACACCCCTTCTCAAAGATTGGAATGGCTGTTGATGTGCTACTGGGCCAAGTTCAAGGTTTTAATATTAGTATGTAAAGCCCTTAACAGCTTGTGACCAAGTTCATTGCCGTACCCCATACACACCTCCTGGACTGCTTCAATCTGCAGAATTTTCACTTTTAAAAGTCCCATAAAATGTAAAATCTGCATCAGTGATGAGCTGAGCTTTCAGTGTTGTAGCACCTATACTTATTAACAATAGGTACGTGTTTAGAATTACATACCTGAAGTTGGCTGTAGTTTTCTCTAATGGCTTTATTTTGATTTTTTTTAATAGCTGTGTTAATTAATATAATTGAGTTTTGTTTGCCTTTATTTTATTCTCATAATTGTTTTACGCACAATGTCACTTTGAGTGCCCTTTTGCAGCGGACACAGCAGAAACATTTTATAAAGAAAGAAGTTCACTGGGGGGTGGGGAGATGTTCCAATATTCGGACGGACCATTTCATTCTGGAAGACTTGATGCCATTCTGCTAACTGAATCACCTTTCTGCACTGCTTACAGAAAAAGGATGCATGCTGAGAATTATGGATTTTCAGTTACATTAGTGAATCAATAGCAGAGTGCAGGCTACAAGCAAGAATAGCTTCTTAGATGCATGGAACTTTTATGCCAACACTACATGAAACCTTTGAAAATCTGGAACACCTAAGCACCTCCTAGGCATTTGTACCTCCTGCTGATGGGCCCAGCACAAAAAGCAGCAATAGGTTAACTTTAAACCCTAAGAACTATCTTCCTGGATCAGACCAAGTTTCATTGAATCCATCATTTAATTTCCAGGTAGGACAGCTGGATGCCTCCGGACATATACTAGCAGGGGATGATGGCATGAATACCTTGTCCTCTTGTTTATCCCTAATGTCTGGTACTCAAAGGATTGCTGCCTTTGAGCATGGAGTTTTGCATAATTATCGTTGCTAATAGCTGTCACATAGAAATGCAGGAGGCTGTATGGAAATTACATCTCCCATGTTCCCCTGGGTTTTGCATCCTGCAGGTTGCTACCCAACATATCAGGGGAAGGGAGAAGGAAGGAAAGGATAGGAAGTGTTCCCGACACTGCGGCCACTTGGCAGGGGATGTGCTTTAGGGTGAAGAGGCTGTTGGTGTCTCGGGCAAGGGCTAGTGGACATGTGTGGGGAGAAACCTGGGTATTCTTCCCTGTCCATATGTTGATCCATGCTGAAGAATAACAGAGGTTCTCTCTCATTTGATGCAGCCTTTCATGAGATCCTGAAGTCCATATCTGACTTTGGCTTGGGAGAATCATTTTGCAATCATCTCTACACTCAGTGAGTCGGACTCCAAAGAAAAGCAGACACCTCGTCCTGGGTACCAGTGGAACATGGGGACATAGGAAACTGTGTTATACTGAGTCAGACCATTGGTCTATCAGTTGAGGCTGGCGATTGACCCTGGGACCTTCTGCAGATGAGATGCTGCGCATTGCCTTGTTAGCTTAGCCTAGGGGGCTAACAACATCTTCTGACTCAGTTGCTAAGCCTAGCAGCCCTTCACCCCAAGCTGTCAAATAGAGTTCTCTGGCAATCTGCCCTAGAGACTGAAATGACTCAACATTTCTCCAGAGGTGCCTGGGGGCCCACCAGGGTCCTGAAGTGTCATAGAAGTTCAAGGTTTTCAGTACAGGCAATCCTCCTATTACAAGAGAGGTGAAACATGCCAGGATTTGCTTCAGTGCGAGCTTAGTCTGGCCTTGACCTTCCACACTGCAAGTTGCTAGTTATGGAGCTATCCAAGGTACTGCATCTATAGCCTAGTCACAATGACATCATGTTACCGACTGCTGCATTGACCATGATTGTTAATTTGATCAGGAGTTTTCCTTGCCCTGCAGGTATAATCTAAAAGCAGAAAAAGATATTGTTTGGGTGAGAACTTTTCCATCCAGCAACCAGTCACTTCACACAAACTATTAATCCCTGAATGTTCATCAAGCCAAGCAACACTCACATACAGCACAAGTGCTGGACTTGGGCGGTTGTCTAAGTTACAGAACAAATAATTTGTGTAAGCCCTGCTTCTGATCCATTAGTTTACTTGAAAATCACTCATCCTAAACTCATAGTTATCTGGCTTTAAAGCCTCAAGGTTTGGCAGAGCTTGTTTCAATTGAAGTCAATGGCTGAACTCCTATCGACTTCAACATTGAGCTGTCTCTTACTGAGGAAATATATTGCTACCACTGTGGACTAATTCAGTCTACAATAATTTAGAAGGTTGCAAGAGATGGCTGAGATCGAAATCTCCATCTGGAAATTCAAGGCTTGAAGCTGTCTCTGGGGTTCTTTGTGTTCATAAGTAATCCTCTATGGCTCCCAGAATCATTTGCTTTCTACAGTATTCTGTGTTATTGTTTTTCTTGGTTAAGGCTCTCTGGTAATCAGATTTTTTCTTACCTTCAGGGGGAGGATATAAAGCTGTCACGTGGAAAGTTTATGTGTGCCCCAAACCTCCCAATGTAAAGCATGGAAGCCCAAAAATGTCCAAAGAGAAAAATGAAAGCTGTTCTTTTGGATATAATAGGCATCTGCAAAATCAATATGGACATCTTTAGTGATTGCCACATCTGTACAAGAGATGCCCAACCACAACATCTCATGTGTAGTGTAGAAATAAAGGGAAACCCTATTCCTCCTCTGTGTTACATGCAGACCACATGATATACATATGATGTATTTCAAACTTAAAAGTGAGTGGTATACAACCATATAGTTATTTGTGTGTGTGTGTGTTTTGAGGTCTTTGTCTTCATGGCAGAGAATATGGGCAGTCCTACCACAAAACAGTGTTGGGTGATATTCTAGTAAGCTTTGCTCAGAGTATACTCATTAAAAATCAATGGACCTCACTAATTATTTCCAGTAATTTCAGTGGGTATACCTCCCTGAGTAGCTAAAGATCTGTATCTTTAAACAGCCTTTAAATCTTAAGGTTTGTCCAGTATTGTAATCTATGGGCAAGTGGATGATGTTTTAGTAAACTGGGTTACATTGCACCATTATTGTGTGTGTGTGTGTGTGTGTGTGTGTGTGTGTGTGTGTAAGTTAGCCTGGGGTCTTTTGACAAAGTGTGGGATATATGGTTGTTTTTTGAAAGAAATACAAATAATTAACACACATACACCCCAGCTCTATGTTCTTGCTCTAATTCTGGGATGACCACAGCTGCTTTAGAAAGAAAGAAAGAAAGAAAGAAAGAAAGAAAGAAAGAAAGAAAGAAAGAAAGAAAGAAAGAAAAGTAACCACAATTCTCCCATCTCTTGTCTGGTCATCAGTTAAAGAACTGCTTTTTCAGTTTATACCATGAAGCGTACACGCTTCTCCTTCATGATTAGCAATGCATTAAGAAAATGACAGGCATAGGACAAAATGCTACACAAACAATTTTTCTCTAGAGGTACTGTAGTTAATACTCTCTGGTACCTCAAATCCATAGTGACCCTTAATCTTTCACTCAAACAGGAACTCAGTGCTCACATTGAGATAGCAGTTACTACTTTTGGCAGACTTACAAAGCATGCATTGGTAGTGAGTGCTGTCACTGGACTACAAAGTCATGCAAATACTTAATAAAAAAAGATGCAGATCAGCAGGCTGGAGATCTCAGTTTCCTGTTGTATGGCAGCCCATGAAGAGAAACTCAACAGCTTGTGCTTCCACTCTACTAATTTCTTGGTCTTTCCTGACAGGATAAATCAGTGGTAGATATTTTCTTGGGTGGGCAAGTTTATATAGAGTGTTATTTATTTATTTATAATTCAGCTAAGCTTTACTCACAGTAGACATACTGAAATTAATGGATCTAACTTAGTCATGCTTATTGATTTCACTGGCTGTACTCTTAAGTAAAACTAAGATGCAAACCACTCCCAGTGTTGTGACTCTTCTTATATGGAGAGAAGCATAAGCTATCATAGAACATGACATAAAACACAAAAGCTCTGGTGGGTTTCTAGATCAGGGGTAGACAACTTGGTGTCTTCTAGGTGTTGGACTACAACTTCTATCTCCACTGGCCAGTGACACTACTGGTTGGGGCTGATAGTAGCTATAGTCCAACAACATCTGCAGAGCACCATTTTGACTACCCCTGCTCTGGGTGCAACTGTATGATGCCAGAAGAAGGGGCAGTCATCATTTCCACTTTGTAATACAGTTACATCATTGAAATAATAACAATAATTCAAATATAAGTATTCCCATCTACTATTATATATGCATCAAATATGCAAAGTGGTGAATATCCCATCTCCTCCCCTTGCAAAAAAATAAATGAGTTAAAGGATAGCCCTCTGGCAGCCTTTTAATTGTAAAAAAAGAATGTATTACAAAGAATAAATTACTTTCATTTGTTCTGATGGCATATTCGTATGACCCTGTCATATTTATAAAGCCTGTTATTAATCTGAAGGTCTGACATCAGAGCAGCCACTTCTCTTCACGTTGGGACTAATAAAATAAACTGTTCTGTGGCACTTATTAAAATTCCTGAAGTATGAATAGACAGCTGATATTTCTCCCCTATTAAATAATAGCAGGGGATTGACTCAAATATTATATCATTTTGGAGCTAATAGTTAAGGATGGCTGATAAATTCCAGTCTGCCACCCTAGAGCATGAGCATTTTGATACTGGGATCAAAGTAGGCTAATAATGCATTGTAGAATAGAATGGTCTGCTGGAATTAGGGCTGTAATTCCTATCCATCAAACTAAATATATAAATATGTCTTCGTTGTTTAACTATGCAACTCGCTCCCACAGAAGGCAGCAATGGCAAGCAACTTGGATGGCTTTAAAAGAGGATTAGACAAATTAATGGAAGATAAAGCTATAAATTCTACTAGGCGTGATGGCTATGCTTTGCCTCCAGAGTCAGAGGCAGTAGTGCGTCTGAACTAGGGCCTAATGAAATGAACCCTTGTGTCACGGGCAGTCGGAGTCCCGGCTTGGTACGTCGGGACCGGGGTAGAGGTTGGGAAGCAGGAATCAGCAGTCCAGGGTCAGCAGTCCAGGGGTCAGGAAGCCAAGAGTCCACAAATCAGGAAACCAGGAGTCAGGAAGCCAAGAGTCCAAGGGTCAGGAAACCAGCGGTCAGGAAGCCAAGGGTGCAAGAGTCAGGATACCAGGAGTCAGGAAGCCGAAGCACAGCTAGGTGGGCAGCATGTTGCCGTGGCAAAGAGCCAGAGGGAAATGCTGGCCTTATCTACCCCTCCCAGCCCTTGCCACCAGTTGCTACAAGTTTTCTGCCAAGCCTCACCTCACCTGTGCGGCCACACCTTGCCCTTCCAGGCCAAACACAGGAACGCCCCAGTCCTACAAGGCCCTACCAATCACAGGGCCCGTCTCCTGCACACACTCTGTGTGCACTGAAGCCATGGAGAAGGCCTTGCCCACACTGTCACCCCCAAACACTTCTGTTCATAGTCAGTCTGAAGGCTGAATGTATTGCTGTCTTGCCCACGTTGCTAAATTTTGGAAAGTACAGGACTGAGGGGTGAGGGGGGATAGCTCTTATACATACAGCACACAGTTTAGCAGTGAACTTTGCTCCCATAAGATATAGTGATGGATACTGTCAGGGGTTCAGAAGCAGAGACGCAGAGAAGGGAGGAGACAGAGAGCGAGGGGGAGGAATACGAAGGAAAGATGAGTGGGGATGACGAACCGAGATCGCCGAGCTTATCCAGTGAGTCCGAGGATTCCCAGAAGGGAGCGCCAGCAGTCAGAGCAAGGGGGGAAAGCAGGGGGACACCCCAGGAAGAAGGGTCCAGAGAGGAATCAGAGAGCAGCAGTTGGAGATCGGGACCCATGTACCCAGACGGGAACAGCGGGGAGAAAGGGGACCAGATATCGGGTTCCGGAGGCTTTCAGAAGGAGGGAGGGCATGAGTCAGGAGTAGTCACGCCCACCTCGGGGAGCGACGAAACGATCAAGAGGAAGGTTGAGAGTTGGGCGCGCGCGCCAAGTTCAAATGTAGCGGAAGCTGGCGCAGTAAGCAGCCCAGAGAGTGAACCAGGTCCCAAAGCCCGCCGCAAGGAGGCGGAAGGGTCAGGGGGGTCCGCGTCAGAAGAGAGTAGGAAAAAGGAGACCCCGGGGGGCAGAAGGACCCAGAGACGGAGGGAAAGGCGCAGGAGGTGGAGCAAGGCTAGGGTATTAAGCTGGTGTGCTAGAGGCGGAGACTCAGACGGGTCTTCGCCGGTCTGACCTAGAAGAAGTAGGGCTGCATATTGCAGTTTGGAAATGGAAGCTGTAATCCAATAAAGACTCTTTTAACCTGAACGCTGGCTAACGTGGTCCTATGTGAGCTGGGACTGAGTGGCAGCCCTGACAGTAAGACCCGTCTCTTTTAAGCTTCGGACACCTGATACCTCGCAGCGGAGGCAGAAGCAGCGAGAGGAGGAAATTGGTGTTTGGGAGCGAGCTCACAACGGTTGGCAGAGATGACGGAAGCAGAGAAAATTTCAGCGCTGCAACAGGCAGTGACCCAATTGAACGCGGAGGTACAGGCATCCAAGAAAAGGGAGGAGGATGCGGCAGCCGCCTACAGAGATCTCCACGCCAGGTTTGAAGCATTGGTTAAGCATGGGCAGCCAGGACCCAGACCGGAGGGGGTTGGGTTGGCACGGAGAGCAGGAGGGCTTGTGGCTCACTTCGATGGGAATTTACAACAGTACCCCAATTTTCGAGCGGACGTAATGTGCGCACTGCAACTGCTGGCGAAAGACTTTAGGGATGAGGAAGAGAAAGTGGGGTTTATACTATCCCATTTGCATGGGGATGCTAAAGCGTGGCTACGCAATTTGTGGAGGGATAAAGATCCGGCGCTTCAGAATGCAGATGCCTTTATCAAAGCGATGGATGCGTGCTTTTTATCTACCATTGACGTGGATCTTGCCCGACGGGAGATTCATGGACTGAAACAAGGGAGGGCGAGCGTACGCCAGTATCACGCCCACTTTTTTGCGCTGGTCAGTGCCTTGGAATGGGACCGGGATTCGCCCCCAGTCAGAGACCTCTTCTGGGAGGGATTAAGCAGTGCTGTTAAAGACGAAATTGCGAGGGGGGAGAGGCCCCGGAGCACGCAGGAGGTGGTCCAAAGGGCGCTGACTGTGGGGGTGAGGCTGGAAGAACGTCCGTGGTGCAGAGACGAAGGACGTGGAGGGCGCGAAGCAGCGAGAAGTTTCTCTTTCGTTCCCAGGGACGCTACGCGTGCGCAATCTACACCTCCGCCAGGAGGGGGAGTGGAACCTATGGAGGTGGGAGGAGCCAGGGCTCAGTCAGCTACCAGAGCCCCTGCACCGGCGGCAGTCAAGACTAAACCTCCTAGAGGGACCAGGAAGTGTTATATATGCGACAGCTCTCAACACTTGGCGAAAGAGTGTCCCCAGAGGAGCTCCAAGCACACTGCAGCCTCCGCAACGGTGAAAGCGGCCACGCAACACAGCGAACACCAGCAGGGAAACGACGATGTCTGGCTGGAGACAGAGGCACTGGGGCCCAGCCAGACGCATCACTGAAGCAGTCCCCAGCGATCTTGCAACCCACAGACCCCCTCCCACCCAAACCAGTAGTGCAACTCACAGCATCTCTCCAGCTGCCCGATGGCGTCACTATCGAAGTCCCGCTTTCTGTGGATTCTGGAAGCAACGCAGACTTTATAGCACAGGATTTTGTGGAGCAGCACGCTATACAGCTATTGCCGGCCACTCTGCCCCTGCAAGTCGTCACAGTGGATGGCAGAGAGTTGCTGGGGGGGCAGGTGGTGAAGCAAACGCCGCCAATGGTGATGCGCCTTGGCAACCACAGGGAAGTCATCAGTTTTAACGTCACACGACTGTCGGACACACCCATTGTGTTGGGCATGAGTTGGCTGGACAGGCACAGTCCGACACTGGCTTGGTACCAGCGACAGCTGATCTTCGGCTCCTCTTACTGCGCAGAACACTGCATCCTGCCCGGACAGGAGGGAGAGGAGGAGGAATCACAACTGCAGTTGGGAACGTTGCAAGCAGTCCCCCACAAATACGCAGACTTTCTGGAGGTCTTCTGCGAGAAGGAGGCAGACAAGTTACCACCGCACAGGCAATATGACTGCAAGATTGACCTCCTACCAGGGGCGACGCTACCGAAGGGGAGGCTGTGTTCCATGTCTGAGGATGAACTACAGGAACTCAAACAGTTCATAGATCACAATTTGGAGCGCGGTTTCATCCGGGAGTCCAGGGCAGTAGGGGGCAGTCCTGTTTTCTTTGTGAAGAAGAAGGACACGCCCCAAAAGAGGCTGGTGGTGGATTTTCGCCTCTTGAACAAGATGACCAAGCCCTCTGATTTCCCCATGCCCAGGATTGACGACCTACTGGCGACGGTGCGCAAGGGACGCGTGTTTACCAAGTTGGACCTGCGAGGGGCGTACAATCTCATCCGCATGAGGGAGGGCGATGAGTGGAAGACAGCCATGTTCACGCCTCTGGGCACCTACGAGTACAGAGTGATGCCGTTTGGATTGCAAAACGGTTCTCACTGTTTTCAAGCTTTCATGCATCATGTGTTGGCGGGACTCCTCTACAAGAAGTGCGTCTGCTTTCTGGATGACATCCTGATATTCTCCGAGTCGCAGCAAGCGCATGACCAAGACGTTCGGGAGGTGCTGGAGAGGTTGCAGCAGCATAGACTGTACGCCAAACTGGAGAAGTGCCAGTTCGACACGACGGAGGTGGATTTCTTGGGTTACAAGTTGTCGGACAAGGGGCTAGCCATGGACAGCGCCAAGGTGCGAGCGGTGTTGGATTGGAAGAGCCCGCGCAACCGGAAGGAGGTCCAGCGGTTTGTCGGCTTCGCCAACTTCTATCGCAAGTTTATCAAAGGGTTCGCGATGCAGACGGCGGCTATTACGGACACGCTAAGCTCCAAGAAAAAGAAATTCATCTGGACGGAGCAGGCAGAGCAGTCCTTTCAGGCACTCAAGCGTCTCTTCGCGTCGGAAGAGCAACTGCTGCATATCGACCCCAGCAGACCGATGCGGGTAGAGACAGACGCGTCCGATAGAGCAGTGGGAGCTGTCCTGCTGCAGAGGGACCCACAGGGGGTCTGGAGACCGGGAGCGTTCTACTCCAGAAAGCTCAGCAAGTCGGAGCAGAACTACACCATCTGGGACAGGGAGTTGCTTGCCATTCATGCAGCATTCAAAGCATGGAGGCACTTCCTGATCGGCGCCAAGCACACGGTGCAGGTCTGCACGGACCACAAGAATCTGGAGCACTGGCGCACGGCGAAGTTCCTGAACCAGAGGCAGATACGTTGGGCGGAGTTCTTTGCTGACTTCGATTTCCGAATAGAGTACGTCCCAGGCGACACCAACATCATGGCGGATGCACTGTCCCGAAAACCGCAATACCTCGAAGAGGCGACGCCAGCGGCAGCCATGCACATCTTCGCGCCAACAGCGTGGGCGTGCGCTTCAGCCACAGTAGACCTGGAGGCGGTGCGGCGGGCGTTGCAGGACGACTCATTCGCGCAAGCGAAGATGGCAGAGGTGCACAGGGGCACGGTGAAGAGCGACGAGTTCCAGATACGGGACGGCTTGCTCTTACGTAAAGGGGCCATCTACGTGCCTGGAGATGAACTTCGCGCCAAGGTACTGCAGCAGTTGCACGACGCACCCACGGCCGGGCACTTTGGCACGGAAAAAACAGTGGAATTAGTCGCAAGGGACTTTTGGTGGCCCAGACTGAGAGGGGAAGTCGCGGACTACGTCGCGAGGTGCGACACCTGCCAGAGGGCCAAGCCGGTGCACAAACCACCGGCGGGACTGCTCGAACCGCTGCAAACACCGTTTGAACCGTGGGAGAGGGTGGCCCTGGACTTTGTCACGGATCTACCCAGCTCGAGAGGCAAGACGGCTGTACTAGTGGTGGTGGACTTGTTCACCAAGATGGCACACTTCATACCGTGTGCGAAGGTGGCCACGGCAGAACAAACAGCCAAACTGTTCATAGACCACGTGTTCAAAGTGCACGGGCTGCCGCGGTCTATACTGTCCGACCGCGGTCGCCAGTTCATCTCGAATTTCTGGCAGAAGCTGATGGGCTTCCTGAACGTCAAAATCAACCTGACATCAGCGAGACACCCGCAGACCAACGGGCAAGCGGAGAGGGTCAATGCCATCATGCAGCAGTACCTGAGATGCTATGCCAATCAACAGCCTGCGACGTGGGTGGATTACCTGCCGCTCGCCGAGTTCGCCTACAACAACACGAAGCACGTGTCCACAGGGGTGACACCGTTCTTCGCCAACAATGGGAGGAATTCCAGAACCTTCCCGGGACTGGACAGAGTGGGGGAAGGGGAACCGCAGACGGCGGACGCTTTCGCGTCTGAGTTGCAGGAGGTCCACGATCAACTCCGACGGCAGCTGGAGCTAGCGAAGCACGCATACAAGGTGCAAGCGGACAAGCACAGGCGGGTTGGCGAAGAGATCCGAGTGGGAGACTGGGTCTGGTTGGCAGCCCACGCAGTGCCGACCAGATCGTTAGCCAAAAAGAAGTTGGGGCACAAGCAACTCGGTCCATACCAAGTCGAAGCGCAGATCAACCCAGTAGCTTTCAGGCTGGTGCTCCCGGAGGGTTCCAGGATGCATCCGGTGTTCCACAGGTCGGTGCTCACTCCCTACAGGACACCTCACAGGTTCCAGGAACCAGGAACAGCACCGAGTCCGTCTCAGGAGCGGTCGGAGGCGGGAAGATTGCCACAGCAGGACCCCATCAACGAAGTCACAGAGATTTTGGACTCCAGATGGGGGGAAGACGGAGTGGAATACCTCCTAGCCAGGGAGGGCACCCGGGCTAGTGCTAATAGCTGGGTGCCAGACTACGCTTTGGAGGAACCCCTGCTCAAGGACGAGTTTCATGCCCTTTTCCCACACAGACCCATGCCAGCAGGCTTCTTCGACGACTGGTTGTTCACGCCCACACTTTCCTCCAGCACGTTCCATGGCTTCGACTCGGACGGGGAGCCCGCACAGCGCACACATTCCCCAGAGGGGTCACCGGAGGGTTCGGCGTCCGACACCTCGTATTGGTGGGACGATCGGCCAGAGGAGCAGTGGCGCCGGAGGTGGCTGGAGATGCCAGGTCAAGCGACCGACGCAGAGACTGACATGGACGTGTGCGGGGAGGATCTCGGTTTCGAGCACGGCGGCACTGAAATGGAGGCGGAGCAGCTCACCGTTGACGAACGCGAGGAGGAAGACTCGGAGGTCTTCAGTTGGCGGCCAGCAACGAGGAGCGAACTGTATCCGGCATTCACTCCTGTGATGATGGAGCACCCTGCAACCACCCTTGAAAGTGGGGAGGGGGGAAGGGGGGCTTCGAGGGGGGGATGGATGTCAGGGGTTCAGAAGCAGAGACGCAGAGAAGGGAGGAGACAGAGAGCGAGGGGGAGGAATACGAAGGAAAGATGAGTGGGGATGACGAACCGAGATCGCCGAGCTTATCCAGTGAGTCCGAGGATTCCCAGAAGGGAGCGCCAGCAGTCAGAGCAAGGGGGGAAAGCAGGGGGACACCCCAGGAAGAAGGGTCCAGAGAGGAATCAGAGAGCAGCAGTTGGAGATCGGGACCCATGTACCCAGACGGGAACAGCGGGGAGAAAGGGGACCAGATATCGGGTTCCGGAGGCTTTCAGAAGGAGGGAGGGCATGAGTCAGGAGTAGTCACGCCCACCTCGGGGAGCGACGAAACGATCAAGAGGAAGGTTGAGAGTTGGGCGCGCGCGCCAAGTTCAAATGTAGCGGAAGCTGGCGCAGTAAGCAGCCCAGAGAGTGAACCAGGTCCCAAAGCCCGCCGCAAGGAGGCGGAAGGGTCAGGGGGGTCCGCGTCAGAAGAGAGTAGGAAAAAGGAGACCCCGGGGGGCAGAAGGAACCAGAGACGGAGGGAAAGGCGCAGGAGGTGGAGCAAGGCTAGGGTATTAAGCTGGTGTGCTAGAGGCGGAGACTCAGACGGGTCTTCGCCGGTCTGACCTAGAAGAAGTAGGGCTGCATATTGCAGTTTGGAAATGGAAGCTGTAATCCAATAAAGACTCTTTTAACCTGAACGCTGGCTAACGTGGTCCTATGTGAGCTGGGACTGAGTGGCAGCCCTGACAGATACCAACTTGGATGGATTTCAATAGGGTTTCGACAAAGAAATGCATGGAGGCAGTCCAAGCGTGGAGGCGATTAAAGCAGATAAAATCACAATGGTTTATTTTATTTTTTTAAATCATTTTTATTGATTTTCCAATAAAAAAATCCAAATAATATATCCAATCATAATACTCCAATTAAAATAAAAAACTAAAATAAAAAAGACCAAATTATAATTATTAATTTTTCGGGAGTCCCCACGGTCTGGATTCCTGAAGCATGTACCACATCTCAGTCCTGCGTCTTCTCGTTGTTTCCATATTTTCCACATCTCAATTTTGAAGCTTAAATCACAATGGTTTAAACCTACACAGAAGCCACATTTACACTGTATATTTACAGCACTGTGATACTACCTTTAACAGTCATGGCATCCCCCAAGGAATTCTGGGAGCTGTCATTTGTTAAAAGTGCTGAGAGCTGTCAGGGGACACCTATTCCCCTAACAACTCTCAACACCCTTAACAAAACTGCAGTCCCCAGGATTATTTGTGGTATAAAGTGGTATCATACAGCTTTAAATTTTGCCTGCGACAGGTACCAACCAGTGGAGGCGTTACCAACATGCAGGAGGCAATGTCTGCTAGCCATGCACCCATACCATTATATGCATAAGCCTTGCATTAAAAAAATAAAATCAAGGAAGAAACAAAATCCATCACACTTCTATATTCAAAGTGTTTTGTGAAAGGAACATACATTGTACAAAAGGTTGTACAGCAGCGGAATTAACTGAGCACCAGACTGTTGGATTGGAAACATGTTAATGGGCACCACTATTACAATGAATCGAGCCACTAATCCAAGAGCTTGGGTAGAAATATGTTTTGCGGCTTTTAGTCTAATGAGGCTTGCTATGTCTTTGCTCTGTTTGAAAGCCAGGAAAAGATTACCCCACCATTTACAAAGAAGGATTAAGTATTTGTAGGACATCCTTCTCCAGTGACATCACTCGCTGTCAGGATTTGATTGCAATTTGGGACAAAGCAGCACCTTAACTGATTTCTGCGCTGAATCACACCTGCCATCCTGTAACCTGGGTCCCAGAGAGCCTGCATGAATTATTTGTCATTATTTGCAAATTTGGATCTCACGGTTCATCCCAGTTCCAAATCATTTATGAATGAGATAATTAAACAGCACTAAACTGAAAACAAACAAAAACAGCCTTTCTTAAGCACTTTTCTCTATAGTTCCCACCAATGAGTTCCCTTAGCTGCTCTTATCACGAGCCTCTGCAAAGTATGTGAAAAGGATTCAACAAATTTACACAGCTTAGGTCTACCAATGGCTTTATCCACAATTGACTGAAATGAAGCCTTCCTATTCAAGAGCAGTATACCAGAAGCTAGGGATGCAACATGTTTTCTCCATAACGCACTGTGTGTGAGCATCCAAGAGGTATCAGGGTGCTTGCAGTTGGAGACAGAACGGTGAACAGTAGGCAGACATTTGGTGTCATCCTGGAAAGCAAAGTTTGTGAGGTGATTAAAATAGTTCCCTCTGTTTCAAACGTTCAGGCACAAGTGTCGCTGCTTATGTAACTACACTGGCATTGCTCTCAATTGAGAGGGAGGTGTTGTAAGGCCCAGGGAACCCAAAGATTTTCGGGGGGGGAAACCACACACACATATGTATGTATTTGTATTTTATATAAAAACCAAAGAGGATAAAAACCTCAAATAGCCCAATGAGGGCTGAGTGTGTTCAGTGGCCATAAAATGCCGATTGATTGATGGGAGAAATAATGGAATGGCATAGCCTGGAAGAGGGCACAGAAAAGGAGTACATCACGTGGCAACATTTTGTTGAAGATCTTACTTGTTTATTTTAATGCATGTTTTGACATAGCATGTATGCTTGCATATAATACTGAAGAATACAGAATATTTTTGACAATGACGGATCAATTAATCAATATTCTCTTGCCTGCAGCATGGAGATAAACATCGCCAATGTGAGGCTTCTTCATAGTTGCTGCGTCAGTTCATGCATCCTGTGCTTTTGCCTCCCAGTAAAACAGAAACACCTTTTGTCTTGGTTTGCTGCTGCAAGGTGATTAAGGTAATGGAAGTCTCTTCAGCATAATGAAAACCAAATGTTTCGGAACTTCACAAAGTTAGATATGTGCATCCATCTACAGGACTCCATAACATACACACCTTGTTCTTTAAGACCAGTGGTTGTAGTGAAAGAAATGGAAATAATGGAGTAGGAACAGCAAAATGAATCCAGTTACTCTGGCCTGGTTCAAACCTAATAACCCTGTGGGAATGATCCTTTATGAACATTAGGAGTGAGCACTATCCCCTGTCCTCCTCCAGCATGACCATGATGTAAAGATTGGAAGCGCCTGCTTCCTGATTTAAACTAACTACAGTTTACGATTGCAAGCCAAGATCAAACCATGATTTTTTCATCTTGACCTGTTCCAATAAACCATTGTTTAGACCAACTCTAGTTCCCAGTTTGGATGTAACAAGAAACAATGATTAGTTTGAACCAGGAAACCAGATGCTTCTCATCTCCTCCTTGTGGGCACACTGGGGGAGGAGAAGGGAGGGGGATATACTTGCATCCATGGCTCAAACAGTCTTAATCCCAAGAGTCAGGACTTGAAGTGGAAACTCTGTAGTATGATGTTGGAACCTAGCTTTAAACTTCCTGGGATAATCCAGCCATGAATTCAGACAACTCTTCTGCATAGGGGTGAACTGTGTTGTACAATATCAGTTGCTGTGTTTTGCAGGTAATATCAAGACTGTGGAATGGCTGTGTTTGATATAAGTACAGTGGTGCCCCGCAAGACGAATGCCTCGCAAGACGAAAAACCCGCTAGACGAAAGGGTTTTCCGTTTTTCGATGCGCTTCGCAAGACGAATTTCCCTATGGGCTTGCTTCGCAAGACGGAAACGTCTTGCGAGTCTTGCGATTTTTTTCGCTTCCCCCCCCTTTTTCTAAGCCGCTAAGCCGCTAATAGCCTTTTAGCCACTAAGCCACTAAGCCTTTAATAGCCGCTAAACCGCTAAACCGCTAATAGCGCTAATCCGCTAAGCCGCTAATAGGGTTGCTTCGCAAGACGAAAAAACCGCTAGACGAAGAGACTCGCGGAACGGATTAATTTCGTCTTGCGAGGCACCACTGTACTAGGAGCCTGGGCCTTTGTCCTTGCCTGATCAACAGAGCCTCTGACATTCTTTAGGCTTTTGCTTCCTCCTACTTCTCCACAACATTCAGGCCTAGATTCAGAAACTGTTATAATTTCTTACAGGCTATGGTTCAGGGGCACCAACTCTATGGATCTGCATTCCACTTTTTGTTCTGTTAGAACTGAAAGCTACAGGTATTCCTATGCTTCTCTCTATTTGAACTCTGTTATGCAATTGGATATCTGCAGTCTATGTTCTTTTGTTTGAAGAATAATAGTGTATACGAGTAGATGTCAGTGCTTGTGCAGGATGAATGGTGATGGAGGGCTTTTGAAGTGAAATATGTCAGAAGATACTGACATCGTCATAACAATACAGGACTTTGATTATATTCACTGAGCAGCATCGACTCTGCTGGGGCTGCTTAGAGGAGTTCAGCCTTCATTCCCAAGCTTGAACCATCCGTTATGCCTTCTTCAATGTACTGTGAGCCTAAAATTCACAGATAGAAGAGCCTGCTCCAAAAGTTCACTGAGGCAAGTTATTAAAAATTTGCTGCATGATGAATTTGGAACCCAATGCAGGAAAAAGAACAATGTTGCCACTCTGATGGGGGAATGTTGAGAAAGCTAATTGTAATTCAAGTTTGCTTTTTTATGTGAACACTTATTTTGAAAAGTTAAAGAAATAGGTAAAAACGTAGATAAACAGAAAGACTACTAATTTGGAGGGGGGGGGAGACTCACAGACTATAGTCCTTAATGTGTCAGGATAGCCATGGGCAAATCCGTCAATTTCAATTTCTCTTTTTTATAACCTTAAATTCACTTCTCCACATTTCCACATTAATGCATGAATCATTCATTTCTTCAAAAGTTCTCATGAAAATTCATCAGTTAATTTATCCCACTTTTCACTAATATGTCATAGTTAGGATTACATGGGGATTACATTGTGGTGATAGCACCTAAAGCCAAAATTGCAAATAGTCAAAACCCATTGGGTTCAATGGCGGGTGAGATTGCCACAAATCTTTTTTCCTGGATGCCCGTCCCCTTTCCACTGCTTTTTAATTTTTTAGATTTTTTGCCAAGCTTGTAAAGCTGAATGCACACAAGTTAAATGTGCATCAGTTGTGGGCTTACTGTAATGCATTTTTGTACATTAATTTAATGAATATATTGATTTTATGGACAATTTATCCTAGTTTATGTATTTTTGTATACATTACTGGACTGGAGAATTCAGAGAAGTGCAGATTTCAAGGGATGGCCATATTTTGGTTCATGGATTGTTCTGGGAAATGAGAATTTGGTAAATTAAATGCAAGCTGAACTGCATTTCTCCCCAGTCCCTATATCAGGCCTAAACTTAGAGGGAAACAGTTTGAGACAGTCTGCATGTGTAATTTATGTAGCCAAATCATAACATAGCCAGGAAAACAAATACATCTGCACTTGATTGGAATTTGATCAGAAGTTTGAGGGCCTTCCTCTTATATGGAAACCTTGTCACAATAACTCAAAAAATAATAATACAGAATCCTCTTTTCTTTCTTTTTTTAGTGGAAAAACAGCAGGCTTGCTGCAGTTGCTGAGTAAGTTTGTACCTTACTGTGGCCTTCTAAATGTTTATCAATGCAGTGTACTATAGTGGCTAACAGTGTATTCTGTGAATCAGGAGATTCTGGTTCAGATTACCTCTCTGCCAGGAGCACATAGGGTAACTTTAAGGCACTACTTACTAGGCTTCCGTAAATATGGAACTAGTTGTTTTAAGCCTGAATGAGGAAATGCGTTTGAAACACTTTGAACTCTACAGAAAAGCAGGGTATCGTCATTATTATTTGAAGCAGAAGTAGGGGTGGGGAGAACTGCAGCCAGGCTTGGAACTGGCTCAGGAAAACTAAGCTATTTTGCTAAAATTTTGAAAATTACTATGTCTACAGTGAGCCCAATTTAGATTCTACCATAATCCTGTTTGTAAACTTATTAAATTTATAAACAATATTTTTATCGATGCTGAAATTTCAGCAATGTTCTACTTTAATTGAGTAGATAAAGAAGAGAACAAGGTTTTGTTTTTCATGATCAGTTGCTATCAAGGTCTCCTAGACCAGGTCATCCAGTTGCTTTAATCCAGGCCTGGGGGGAGAGGTAGGAGTGTTGGGGGTACGATGGACAAAGCAAGGGAGACTGAAGGTTTTCCCTGACTCAAATTGCAATCAGAGCCGGTAAGACTGCTTTTGGAATTGTAATACAGGCCTCTTATTTGAGATGATCATTATGAGCTGGCCAAATTCATATTTCTAAGGCAGGAAATAATTTCAGCACCATCACTAATTATTATTTTGTTGCAGCTTAGCCTATCACAAGGCAACAGAGCAGTACTCCCTGGGATTCTGCTATGCTCGAGACTGAAATATTGGCTGACCTGATGTATGCACCCCAGGAATGTTCTGTTGTATTTTGATTTCTGTCCTCTTTCAATGCTGAAAAGTTTGTGTTTCCTAGGAACTATGAAGTGCCTCAGTAAAATGTCACTTTTTATAAAAGCATACAAAAAGAGAAAATAAGAGCAGGATCCATGGAATTACAATAAGCCTCTTGCATTGTTCAAAACAGCACTGAACTATGACAGATCTCTCTGTGATGCCACGGAAGTGAAGTGAATGTTCATGTCAAGCACTGATGAGCACTTAGTCCTGAATGCCCTTATGCTCCATTTGCTTGAGGTTTCTAAAGGGCAAAACTCCGAAGCTCTGAGACACAAGGTTGAGGGCATTTGCAAGGAGGGGAAGTGGAATTCCTAAGACCCTAGACATGATTCCTTAGATGCAGGCACTATGTTGAGATTTGTGTGAAGTCAGTGATCACAATTTACAGCAGTGTAAGACATCCTTTCATTGGAGACAATATGTGGTCTGCCCTATGAAATGGTTGTGAATTCTAACCAATATCAGAAGAGGTGGTAATAATGGAAAGTATCTTCTGTGATCACTAATTGCCCTATTGGACCGAATCCACAGACTGTGCCCAAACCATGCAATGTAACAGCAGTCTAAATGAATTAAATTAATTGCAAATAGCACAATTTAAAGCGAGCAAGATAAGAAGTTTATAAAATTATGCGTGGCATGGAGAAAGCGGATAGAGAAACACTTTTCTCCCTCTCTCATATTACTAAAATATTATTACTTGCCCTGACCTATCCACTGTGATCCACGCGATGGTCACCTCCAGACTGGATTATTGTAACTCGCTCTACGTGGGGCTGCCCCTGAGACTGACCCAGAAACTCTAGCGGGTGCAGAATGCCGCGGCGAGACTCCTTACGGGGTCCTCACTGCGAGATCACATTCACCCGGTGCTATACCAGCTGCACTGGCTCCCGGTGGAGTATAGGATCATATTTAAGGTGCTGGTTTTAACCTTCAAAGCCCTATACGGCCTAGGACCCTCGTACCTACGGGACCACCTCTCCTGGTATGTCCCACAGAGGAACTTATGGTCTTCAAACAAAAACATCTTGAAGGTCCCAGGCCACAGAGAGGTTAGGCTGGCCTCAACCAGAGCCAGGGCTTTTCCGCTGTGGCTCCAGTCTGGTGGAACGCTCTGTCACAAGAGACTAGGGCCCTGCAGGACTTGACATCTTTCTGCAGGGCCTGCAAGACAAAGCTGTTCCCCCAGGCCTTTGATCAGGGCACAGCCTGACTCCCTCCTTTGGCAATCTTCACAGAATTTCTAGCCCAATGGTTGCCATTAATTTGATTGGAATTAATTTTATAATGAAATGATTTTAGAATGTTTTATCGTTTTACTGTTGTTAGCCGCTCTGAGCCCGACTTTGGCTGGGGAGGGCAGGATATAAATAAAATTTATTATTATTATTATTATTATTATTATTATTATTATTATTATTATTATTAAAACTCATTGACATCTGATTAAGCTGAATATTGGAAGATACAAGGCAGAGATGGGCGGTTTTAAAAGAGGATTAGACAAATCCATGGGGGAAAGGGACTATTAAAAGCTACTAGCTACTGTGCCTATTCTCTGCCTCCAACTGTGGCAGTAGTGCTTCTGAATACCCATTGCTGGAAACTTCAGGAGCGTGCTATTGTACTCAGGTCTTGCTTGTGGGTTTCTCAGAAGCATCAGACAGAAAACACTGAGGGAACAGGATTCTGTAGTAGATGACCCACTAGTCTGATCAAGGATGCATGGGGATGGGATGGAGAAAGCATTTGGATCTCATCACATTCCTAGTGATGATATTATCATATAATTGTAGAGTTGGAAGTGTTCCCAAAGGTCATTTAGTTCAACTTCTTGCACTGCAGGAATCTCAACACGCAGTCTCCCATTCAGTTTGAAACCATACAGGACCCTGCTTAGCTTTGCAAATGTGCTAGCGGTTTTATTGCTGCACCACTCATGTATTGTTCCATCATGGAACACAAGGCATTGTAATGTGGTTCTCAGGCAAGCTTCCTTGCAGGCACTGACCTGTTTAGCTTCCACAAAGTGGTGGTCTCATGTAATCGGTCTCATGTAATCAGTCTATGCATTGGGGCCTATACTGGGAGTGCAATGTGTTCTGAATTTAACATGCAAAAAATTAAGTCAGGCCCAGTTTTTCTTAGAAAATAGCTTGGTTTGCCCTTCCAAATTGAGCCAAAAGGTTATTAAATAAATATTTGATCAGATCAAAGCAATCTGGAAAATCTCAATTATTGTCTATATTATCTATATTGCTCTAAGTCCACAAGTATGGACCAGTACACAGACAATGATATACCTGATGTTGGGGATTCTGTGGCTCTGCAGATGTCATTGGACCCCATCATCCTTTAGCATTGACCGTCCCAGATGGAGGAGGGCTACAGGTTCTCCATCTGTCATATACATTTCACAATATGCAGGGTACTGGTGTATCCCCATAGATATAGTCCATAGGAACAATACAGTTCTGTAACACTCCTCTAGCATATCTACAACCTACATTACACCTGGAACAAAGATACTACTGACTTTAAAACTCTGTAATAACATAAAGATTGATTAGCAAATTGTAGTTATAGCAGAGGTGCCTTAAACAATGTTATTTGTTGCTGGCAGGCTTTCACAAATGAATATATTGGCGGGGGTCATGTATGTAAATATGAAAGTGGATGTACTTAGGGCCTCATTTATTAGGAGGGGAATAAAAACAAATTTAATTGGTTCTTTGGCATTAATTTATTTTTCTTTATTACATATATTGATTAGCTGGAGTCATATCATGGTCAGAAATTGATTCCTGCTTAGAATCATTTAAGACTTTGGCATTTATTTGATCCACCACTGCATTCTGACGTCTCTCTAATGAGTTATTGTAATTTGCTTTTGAAGATATAGATTCCAGAATGTTTTGTTTAATTATGTCTTCCCCTTCTGCACACCTCAATGAATTCTTCCTTTTGTTAAAGATAAATGTTTCTGAATTTTTCAAGAAACTGCTTGCTGGGATTAGAAAAATGGCTTCTTATTTTCCCTTCTGTGAAGGAATGAGATACATTTTGACATATTGGCTACACCATTATCTCAACATCAAATCTATTTCAGATTGAATATGCAACAATCCATTATTTAGAATGGCAGTAAGCAACATGACTTGGGGCGGGGAACACTAATATACTGGTCCCAAAAATCTGTTCCATCCATCAAGCATTACAGCTGAAAGTTCAGAAACCCTAGAGCGGGTTCACCAAGCATTTGCCTCCAGGTAAGGCATCCAGGTAGGTCTGAGAGAGACCCCTGTCTAGTGTCTTGGAGAAGTGTTGCTAGTCAGTGGAGACAATAGTGACTCAGATCAACCAATGGTCTGGTTCAGTATGGCAACGTCATATGTTACTTCCTATTACTGTAGCAGTTGAATAACACAGTGGCTGACCAGTCTGCCCAGCCTATCTCCTCTGTCTTTCCCCAGGGAAAACAGCCTCATGTTTCTCTAGAAATATATATATTCCCTCCAGAGATGATACAACTGGACCACAAGGTCCATCATCTCAGATGGAAACAATGCACAGGACATAATTTGGGAAAGTTCTTAAATTTCAAAATGTGGAGTAAAAACAATCACATTTGACATTCAGATTTTGAGCAGTGAAAACTGAGTCTTTGGATTTTTAAAATCCCCCACCTCATATGTTGAGTGCAAGAGCAACCCAGTGCATGCTTACTCAGAATTAAGCTTCACTGTGATCAGGGGACCTTACTCCCAAATAAGTGTGTACACAAAGGTGGGGAACCTGTGGCCCATGTTGTGAGACTCCAGCTCCCATCATCCATAGCTATTGGTCATGTTGGCTGGAGCAGAAACGATTTGAAATCCAATGACAACTGGAGGGCCATGGATTTCCCACCCTTTATGCATAACATGGCAGTCCTTGTCCCTCTCCCTGTCTCTCTCTCTCTATATATATGCCAGTTTTTCTTTCAATATATTGTGAAGTTACTCTCTCTTGCTTTGCAGATCATTGCACCAGTCTCCTAACCTCTAATAGCCTACAATAGAACTGATTTTTAGTGAGAGATCTCACGGTCTTTTACAACTGACTAACAAGCCGAGGGTTGTGGTATTTATACATGCAATTACTAGTTGGGGGAACGCTGCTGGTAGTTATATTTCTCTAAAGATGTACCACTTCATTAATTAGTCTTCCCCCTGTGCTCCATAATTGCTAGTCCATAATTCCTTAGAGAAGATTTATTGCTTCTTTATTTCCTATGATTTACATGTAAATAATCAAGATTAACCACAATTCAGCATGCTATTATGACATGAGCAGGGTTAAAATTAACAGAGCTTTTCTCATTAGTGAATAATACTTTCATGTTTAAAGGTCTTTAATTGTTTTGGAGATTTGTGTGTGAACTGAAGAAATTCTCCTTGATTCATTCTGACAAGGGCAAATCACATAGCCTTTAAAAAAAAAAGAAACACTGATGATTACATGATAAATAAACCTCAAGCTGACTATTTAGAAAGCCAGTTGGTCTTCTGAATGCTCCAGCAGGCATTAGGTGAGTGACTCAGAACTTTCTCCCTTGGACCAATATTTCCTATGTCCTCAAGGATGAGATCAAGATATCAGAAACCTGCTCCACAACAACTCATAGCAGGGCTTTTTAATGTGTCTGCCCCTGTTCTGTGGACTAGTTTTCCTGTCAAGATATGACAGGAACCCACTACTTGAACTTTCCGGAAACAATTAAATTACATTTTTATTGTGACAGGCTTTCCCAGTTGGTCTTTGCCATGAGTATTTGTTTAGTATTGTTTTAAATGTATCTGGGGGTTTTGGTGTGTGCTCTTTTAATCCCCCCTCCCCCTGTTTTTATTGGACATCACCTTGAGACAATTTGATAGAAGGCGATGAATGAATTAACAATAACAGGCTTATCATTAGCACCTGGCATCCTTAGGCACATCATCATAATCATCAATTTATTGCCTTAGTGTGCCAGCAGAACCCATAAGTACTCTTGCCTTCCCTGGGCCTCCTTGGCATGCACTGCAAGCTACCATTTTAAAATTCTCACAGTGCCTTGGAGCACCCAAGTTGCATTGTTCCAGAGGATCCTGTCAAATTTAATGTGGCAGTCACATGCTACCTGTTGGTGGCCTCCTGGATCCATTCAGAGGAGCTACCAGGAGGCAACATACCAAGCTACCCCCGAGCTGGAGCTTACTCTGGTAAAGATTACATATATACAATGTTAGCTGTAAATGACATATATGATATTAGCTGTAGACAGCTGGGTATGGCTTGGCCAAAATGGCCTGATGGACCAAATCTGGAGGCTTGGTGGGCCTGATTAGGCCCACAGGGAGGAGGTTACGCAGCCCTGGATTAGTACACTGAAAGGTATTACAACATCTCATAGGCTGATGGAGAGAGCAGCATAGCACGTTTCTATATGATACTAATTCCTTGTGCCCCGTCTTTTTCGCAACCTTCTATTGCTGTTCAGTTGCAGTCACGAAATTAAAAGACACCTGCTTCTTGGGAGGAACACAATGACAAACCTAGACAGCATCTTAAAAAGCAGAGACATCACCTTGCCAACAAAGGGCCGTATAGCTAAAGCTTTGGTTTTCCCAGTAGTGATGTATGGAAGTGAGAGCTGGACCATAAAGAAGGCTGATCACAGAAGAATTAGTGCTTTTGAATTATGGTGTTGGAAGAGACTCTTGAGAGTCCCATGGACGGCAAGAAGATCAAACCTCTGCATTCTGAAGGAAATCAGCCCTGAATGAGCTCACTGGAAGGACAGATCCTGAAGCTGAGGCTCCAATACTTTGGCCACTCATGAGAAGAGAAGACTCCCTGGAAAAGACCCTGATGTTGGGAAAGATGGAGGGCACAAGGAGAAGGGGACGACAGAGGACGAGATAGTTGGATAGTGTTCTCGAAGCTACCAGCATGAGTTTGACCAAACTGCGGGAGGCAGTGGAAGACAGGAGTGCCTGGCGTGCTCTAGTCCATGGGATCACGAAGAGTCGGACACGACTAAACGACTAAACAACAACAACAAGCTGGTTTGCAACATGGCCTCTGCTCTTGGAAATGCCTCCCTGAGTGGCATATTGCACCACCTATATTTATAACAGGAATTAAATATGAAGGAGAAAATGCATTGGGGTGGTATTTTAACACCTACACCCTAGTGCAAATTAATTGAAACAAAGCATATTTTTTATCTTACTCATAATTCTGTACTCAAACACGAAAAGTCAGTTGATCATTATGGTGTTGGAAGCCTGCAGCAGATAGAAGGAATGATGCTCTCGCCACAATATATTGAGGTTCTATGAAAGAGAGTTATTCCAGAGCCGGAAAAGAGGTATCCTGACGGTACTGGGATATTGCAGCAGGACCTAGCCCCCGGTCACACATTGAAAGTGGTGAATAAATTCATGACAGAGCAGCAAATACAGGTACTTGATTTGCCAGGGAATTCCCCGGACATACTGTAAATCCCATTGAGAATTTGTGGGCTATATGCAAAAGTTGCCTCCGTGCTGTAGACTGTATGACTTTGGAGAAGCTCATTCAGGTGCTGATTCAAGTGTGGTACAGGGATCCGAAAATCAACAGTGACTGTTCAAAACTAGTAGACTCCATGCCAAACCATGTTCAAATGCTGTGTTAAAATAGCTGAGGTCATATCCGTTACTAATGTACGTATATGTGAATTTTGTACATATATATGTGAGATTTGTACAATAAACTACATTGTTTGTTTCAATTAATTTGCACAGTGGTGCACTTCCAACTCTTCTCTCTTGCCCGGTGCAAATCTCAATGTGTGACAAATGAAGTGAGTGCTCCATTTCTATTTTCAAATTTAGAAACCCATTTAGCAACATAACAGCACTGAAAAGCAACATACTTGAAGAACGCAATCTTAACTTATTTCAGAAATACACAATGCCAAGCCATTGCTAAAGAAATAACTTTTGTTAATCTTTGCATTGTTATCATTATTATTAGAAGCCACTTGTTCTAGCAGAACCTCAAATTCAGGATTCAAACATATAAAACATTATGACAATGGCATATATTATTGAGGATTTAATTAGGACAAACCTTAATTATAAATAGATCATTCAGAATTATCCTGTGACTTTGTGCTCAACCAAACTCATAAAGACGTTTAATTATTGCTCTCATGTTTGTGCTGGGATGACAAATAGACTTGGAGATAACAACATTGTTAGGTTAACATTTCCAATAAAGAGGAATAATTATTTGATTACATTGATATTTTATGAGACTTGGAAATATTTTTGTTAGCAAGCATGTCGTCTAATAAATCTGTTCGGCTTAAAGCCATGTTAGCTTACTCATTGTGCAATCAAGATCACATTTACCCTTCTCAAATTTATGTGCATCTGTTTTAAAGTCTGCTTCATTTCCGCTAGTGAACTCCTGGATTCATTAAAATCAACAATAACAGAAGCAGGAGAATCCACACTGCCTTCCATTTCATTGTGATATTTCTCTACAGGAAAGAAGAAAGCGTAACTTAGGCTGCCATTCTATACTCCAGGGTGGGAAATCTTTTTCAGCCCATGGGTGGGGGGCACATTCCCTTGTGTGCAACCTTCCGAGGGTCGCAGGATATTGATGCATGGGAGTTTCTCTTTTTCCCTGCCTTATGTTTAGTTTGCTATATTTCCATTTTGTAATACCCTCCCCATGAGAAATCCTCATGAAGATTTCTCAAACTTTTTGCAGGCAGCTTTGTCTGACATAATGTTGTATGTTACATTCTTTAATATATGCATATTTATACATGCTTTACCCTAGCATATGCATTCTTGTACACATTACTTTTTGGTGATCTTCATTGCAAAATTCAAAGAAGTGTGAATTTTGAAAGAATGGCTGTGTTTCAGTTCACATATTGTTTCAGGAAATGTGAATTCTTCATCCTTAAAGGCTTATTCACATTTCCTGTTGTCCTGCTGCTGCTTTCTCCTGGGGAAGCACACTATTTAGCACGCAAACAGCAGTTGTGTTTTCAGATGGTTGCTGTTTGTTCTGATTTAAAGGAAAGAGTGGGATTTCCCTGGGAAAGGAGCAGAGCAAGAGGGAAACTGCTTAAACCCATGCCTGACCGCCCCCCAAGTCAGAAGAGTATTGCATTAACTTGTTTTCCGGAACAGTAACTGTATTGGTCTGTTGTACTAAATGAAGCCTCTGCAATGAAGGAGAGTCCACCCACCAACTTCCAAGGGAGTCAAGCAGCTCTTACCATCAAAACATTCTTCCTAATGTTTAGTTGGGAATGCAATACAGTGGTACCTTGGTTCTCAAACTTAATCCGTTCTGGAAGTCCGTTTCAAAACCAAAGCGTTCCAAAATCAAGGCACACTTTCCCATAGAAAGTAATGCAAAACGGATCAATCCGTTCCAGACTTTTAAAAACAACCCCTGAAACAGCAATTTAACATGAATTTTACTGTCTAACGAGACCATTGATCCATACAATGAAAGCAGTAATCAATGTTCTGTACTGTACTATAAAATAAAAAAGACGGTATTGTAGATGATAAAAATTAAAAATATTTTTTTTTCTTACCTGCACTGTTGATAGTCATTGTTTGGATGGGGGGCTTCTATCTATTTATGCAGTCACACAATCAATCAATCAATCAATCAATCATAAAATGAAAAACAAGCCACAGACACAAAAATGAAAAAGCCACACAAACAAAACGCAAAAATTAGCAAAAACAAAAGCACCAAATATCACCCCAGAACACTGCAATCAGAAATGGAAGCCTTTAATTACTATGGGGGAGAGGGCTTAAATTTGCTGCTTAAGTGTTAAACGGGAGGAAAAAAGCCTTAATTACTATGTGGGGGACTCAAATTTGCTGCACAACAGTAAAAACGTAAGCTCAGGAGCACGTTCAGCTTCCGAGGCAAAGTTTGAAAACTGGAACACCTATTTCTGGGTTTGCAGCGTTCAGATTCCAAGTTCTTCGGGAATTCGAAAACCGAGGTACCACCAAGGTAAATAAATAAAGCAAAGCCACAGTTTCATTTTTGGTTTTACATGTGGCAGTGAAACTCAAAAGCAGAGCTTTATTCTTGTTGCCACACCGCAGAAACCACTGACTGAACTTGCTGAAAAATGAGAGAGAGAGAGAGAGAGAGAGAGAGAGAGAGAGAGAGAGAGATCTGTCACCATAGCAAGTCATCTCCCAGAAGCAGGGTCAGAGTTCAATCACAGCCCCCAAACCAGTTCACGAGCTCTAATGGAGTGGTCAGTCAGTGACCATTTTGGCTCAGGCTTACCATCTTTCTCTTCTCATGATATAATTTACACTTTCCCTCATTTATAATAGCTCAACCCTCCATCCTCCCCAAAAGTGTATGGCTCCTAAAACATCCTGGCCCAAAGGTGTGCTGACTTTAGATCCCAGTGTGCTTTATACACCTGTTCAAAATGCCCCCCCATCTCTCTCCTCAGTGAGTCACAACATTAACTCATCACAAGCGTCAGCGGCTTTCCCCCTGCAGATCGACGAGAGCTCTCAGCCATGCGTTTCCCTCCGAATTACCACCAATGCAATGTGAAAAGAACAAGGTTCCTCATGTAATAAATCATGACAGTCTTCCTGTGAATGTAATGTGTGACTGTGCTCCCAAGCCCTAATCCATAAGTTACCATGGTGATCGGGTGTCAGCCAGAGCTCGCTTCCTCATGTCGCAACAGTAATATATGGTGACAGCCGCCATATGGATCACCTGAATTTGGGTGGTTAGGCCCCACACCAATGCTGAACCTCTGTTTGGAGCTGCGGGGCTGGAAACACTATGGGGAGACCCATATAGCTGCAGGTTGCATTAAAGATCGCGGCAGTGGGAAGCCCCAGCCACAAAGAAATGAGTTTTGAGCAGCAATGATGTTGCCATGGTGATGGATAAATCAGGCCCATGAGAGGAGTTTTTCTCTCTCTTCCTTTTCTTTTCAGGAGACAATGATAAGAGAGATTATTATGGGTCTGATCACCTAATAAGTGTGTTTTTTAAGTGACAAAAAAAGAGACTGAACCTATTTCTTATGCCATGCTTCCAGTGACGATGGCGTTGATTAGGAGTGCGGCGGCAGGAGAAATAATTCCACTACAGGCTGAGCAGAATTTTATGCACTTTAGACAGGATAAAAATGAGATGAACACGTTAATGATTTTAAAAGCTATCGGAACCTCAGCTTGACAAATGAAGTGAATCGCTCAAAATGGAATGTGTTAACATTAAGAGTGCAGTTGCAAGATGTAGGCCAGATTAAGGAATCCATCTGCTGTGGGGATGCAAACCTGTCTTGCCTTATCGTGGAGTTTGAATGAACTTATGTATTCCAAGGCTGACATATTTGCATCACCATCTCTCATTGGTTGGCTCTCAGCAATGCACGTTCTCTTGATCTTGGTTTGCCATCTGTAACACTGCAGTAGTAATCACCCACCCACAAAGTTGTTTGGGGGAGCAAATGGAATAGTTAATGCAAAGTATGCAAAGTCCTTTTTCTTTTTTGTAAATTACAGGCTTAAAAAAAGAAAGCATGTGATTCTTGCTCTGTCCATTGACAGAGCTATGTGCATGTAGCGCCACCTGAATAATCAAGGGGGTTATTGCTTTCGTTTGTTACTATGTTACACATTTTTGTGTCTTTAATTTTTAAATTGCCCTCTGATCCTTGAATGAAAGGCAGTATAGGAATTTAAATAGAAATAAAGAAACAGTTTTTTCCCTAAATGCATAAATTCCCCATCAGACACCCCATGTTAAAAGAAAGAAAAAAAGCCACATGAACACAAAGCATGCTTAGACCCTGTATCAGTGCGAGTTTCTCCATTGGCACCTGTAGCCCTTGCACCCGTGTAAATCCTGGACCCATGTAATGTTAAGATTCCTGCTCCGTGATTGCAGTCATCGGATTGTTGGCTAGCACATGGCGGTGTATGTTTTGACTCCAGATTGGGAAGTGATGGAGACAGGACATTTGTGTTACTGTGTTCCGTGAAGTGGGACTATTGTCCTTAGTTCTCTCTCCTTTGCTGTCTGATGAGAAAGAGGAAGGAGCTAAGTCAGAATTCTCCGAGTGTATTGTATGTAAATAAACATAGATTGGCTAAATGCTGAGCTACTGAGTTCTGTTACACGAACTGCACAAACTCTGCGGATCCCTAAGTGTGCCAATGTCTGTTGGCATCGGTCGCTGTGATGTTCGGGCTGAAGAAAGCTTTTGAAGCTCTCGAACAATCGATCCGGAGGGAGAGAAAATGCCAGTCAGGCATGTGTCTCTGCCAGGGTCCTACTCAAGAGTAGGATGAGCTCCTGACATGTAAATCCCAGCTCAGTGATACTTACCCTGGTGCAAGAGCCATTGGATCATTCTGAAAGTTATCAATTTGTTCCTGCTTCCCTGTCAAACCTGTTCTTCCAAAATTGGTACCCCTCAAACACTGGGCTTGTTTGCTCAGAAGATGTAACAGGTGATGCAGCACACTCTAAGTTGCAGAGGCCGGTGATTCGGATTTGCATATGCTCGTTTATATGTATAGATGCCTCTAGACAAATTAAGATAGTGGATGTTTACGGTCTCACGGGAACTGTGGTTTGTAATGTGCCTGGTCACGAAAGGTTTTTTTTTAATGTAGGTGATCCGGGCCTCTGGCGCTACTCTCTAGCAATGCCCATGGGTTTCAGCTTATCCTATATTTGTTGCCTCCCAGGGATGGAGGCGAGAGTCACATCAGTTTGCATTTTAATGTGGATCTATTTCACACTTCAAATGTGTGACCCAAAATGCAGCTATCCTTTGAAATTCACACATTTCCAAACTCTGAGACACAGCTCTCCACCATATATGTGTGTGTGTGTGTGTGTGTGTGTGTGTGTGTGTGTGTGTTCATAACAGTACAGATACTTGTGACAATAACATAAAACACATTTCATTAGGGCATATTGTTTGGGGGGGAGAGAAAAAGAAATGCCTATTAGGCACTGCTGCTCTGTGCTGCTGTTTATGACATCAAAGTGATTTGTATCTCCTTTTCACTGTGATATTTTTGTAACCCACCCTGGGACCATTTGGTTAAGGGTGTGCTTATAAATACAAACGATGAATATGCAAATAAAATTTGCAAGCAAAAATGTGTATATTAGGAGAGATACGGACTCTGAAATGCTGATAAATTTGTGGGGTGTTTTTTTTAAAAAAGACACAAACTGATGTGGTAATGTGGGGAACTGATTCTAAGACTGGAAAAATGAGAAACATAGAGAAACTGAAATGAGAGAATTCACCAGTGCCTACCCCAAACAGTGGCCACGGGTTTATCGTGTGCCAATGATGGGCAGCTAGCCTACAAGCCGTGATTTTAAAATTACTACATAGTGTTGCTGCAGGTCATTGTGGGAAGTTTAAATCATGGTCCCGAGTGGGTGTGTCAGTCATCAGCCCCAATGGGAATCCATACCCATATCTAAAGAGTTGCCTTAATGTAGCCATATGACTGCTTGATGCCAAGAGAGATTGCAAATCCAGAAACATTGCAATCCAATCAACACCTGAAATAGTATTTTATTTTTCTACTAGAAACTTCTGATTCATGAAATATTCAAGTAATAATCTAATGTGTAACATAGAATATTGAAGGTTACGTCACGTTTCATTCCCACAGAAACAATTGTGCAAAGTGGGTTTATTCAGGTTAACAGTGGATGGAGTTAGGTATTTTAGTTTATTCAATACCATAAAGCATACCATGTTTTTTTTCCCCTTAGTGACAGTGAGTAAAACATAAAAAAATGCTGATGTTTCCCCATTTACAAGTCACTATTAGCAATACATTATTCATTGAATTATTCCATGAATTCATTGAAAGCGTAATAGAACTTTCACAAAGGCTGTTCTCTCCCTTATAAAAATGGTATGTAGCTCAGTACAATAAAGCACTTCTAAAGTTGTAGCTATTCCCTACACATAGCATTTTATTACAATAGAGTAATTGTCAAAGGTATATCTTTAGGTGAATAGGCTGACAGTAATATACCAAATAATTCCAATAAAACTGCCTCAAATGAACGGTGAGATTTTAAAACTGAATCTGTTAACATATAATGTGCTGCTTCATATTTAAGACTTAGACTAGAAATTACCATTTTAAGGTATTTTGGAATAGTTTTATGAACTGATCTCATTAGCATCAGCATTCAGATGATTATCCTAGAATCCTAGGTGTGTAACCTGGTGTCTGTAGCACCTAGCAGAAACTAATTCAGTCTGAAATCTCGATCTTGGAGCTGAATCTAAACACTGACCTTAAGGCTACACTACCCAGCCTAATTTTTACATTCTTATATTTCTTCTTCCCCAAGCCTAGTGGGCAACATCTTGCCTGATAAGGAGTCTTGGACAGTCCCAAACATTGCCACTATTTTGTAACCTTCTGCTTAGCTCTGATAAATATATTGGTCAACTGTTGGCGATCCTTACTGTTTATCCGTGAGCAAGGTGAACATGGAGGTCATGTTGCTGCTGCTGTGCTCTAACAGTCCATCTTCGACTGCATTTTCTCATGTGAAGGATGCAGATTTACAGATAAAGCTGTCATTGGGCATATTTTCTTTGTCTTCCTTCTATAGACAGACATGGGGCTGCTTTGGATGTAATACCTAAACCAGGGGTAGAAAACCGGTGGCTGCTCAGATGCTGTTGGTCGTCAGCTCCCATCAGCCCCAGCCAGCATGGTCCATAGTTTGGCAATATCTGGAGAGCCACAGAAGTTCTACCATAGTTCAGATATTTGAGAATCAGCACAGTCTCTCCCAGGAGGCTAAGAACATCTTCTAGTTCAGCCACAAGGAGTGCTTCAGAAGCTCTTTTTTCCATTTATTCTTAACTGAAACTTGGACAAACTGCTGGGGCAACCCATCGCCAGAGTAGCCCTTGTTTCCACAAACACGGTGGGCTCTGAAGTGTAGAGAGTAGCAGGTGGGGGTGCTCTAGGAGGCTAAGGCAGGCAAGGGCCCACAGCCCAGCTTACTAGCTGGCCAGGTGGGGCTCGCTAGCTCTGGAAGGAGATGTGATTCCTCAGCAGGAGTAGGCTTGGAGCAGGTGAAGGTCACATGCCTCATCAAGCCCAGTTGCTCAATCAGCATGCAAAGTATAAAAGGGCAGCAGAGCTGAGGTGCTGTGTCATCTTAGTGTTCCAGGATCTCTGCAGGACTGCTTTCCTTTGGACATGTGGATTGATCCTGGACTGGTGCAAGGTAGGACAATGGGCTTCTCAGAAACAAGTAATGCCAGACAAATCTCATTTCTTTATAGCGACAAGTTTAGTGGATCAGAGGAATGCTTAGGGTTTAATGTATCTTGATTTCAGTTAGGCTTTTTACCAAGTCCCCCATGATATTCTTGCAGAAAAGCTGGTAAAATGTGGACTAGGCAAGGGAACTGTTAGGTGGCTTTGTAGCTGGTTTACTGACCACACTATTGTTTCATCATATGCCTGGGGAAAAGGGACAAGTGGGGTGTTGCAGGGTTCTGTCCTGGGCCTGTTGTTGCTTAACATTTTTATAAATGAAGTTACCTGCGCTGTTACTTGCCTGAATAAACATCCTTTTCTTATCCATGTAAGAGACCCTACTTGAGTGTTTTGGGGTGAGAGCCAGGGTAGTTAACTGATCACTTCAGTTTACTTTGACACTGAGAAACTGTAATAGTAGCTAGTCTACAATGGAGGTTAAAGTAGCATTTTGCATGATCTATAACAGACAGTTTTTGAATATTGGAAAATTGACTTGTCTCTTTGCTAGTTACATTAAAAATAAAAGATCACCCCTTGGCTCTGGGAAGCAGAGGAGGCCAACATTTCAAGCCCTCTATACTAGTATGATGTTTGGCTGTGATCCTAAACACATTTTCTTGTAAGCATGCTTGAAAAATGATTTATTTATGAATAAATCCCATTGTGGTAAATAGGCTTTACAAGAACATTCGAATCCTAAAGGCATGAATGCTACAGTACTGCACCCCTTAAGCTGTGGCTGAGACACTTCAGAATAAGCTGTCTGTGGATCATATGATAGCTCCCTTATAACATTTGGGTTTGTGTGTAGTCTATGAGGGAAAATATCCACTATTGAAGCACTGGTTCTACAGCCTGAATAAAACATGCTATATATGCAGAATTTTTGCTAGACATATATGTGGGAAGACACTAAAACCCACAGCCCTAATAGACTTGAGATTTTAATGAGGCACTGCTCAGTTTTTTTTTCTGATGCAGGGGGCTAGAAACTTGCTTTTAACATGAGATTTTAGAATCATAGGATGTTCCACTTTTGCACTGCAGTTGCAGAAGGTCGAACATATGTACTGCTGATTGCAGCCAGCCTGGTCGATAAACCACATAATTTTCCTGATTTTGGTTGATTGGCTATCATGAAATGGGTAACTTAATCCTAAACACATTCATGGCTGTTGGTGTGTTTCAATGTTCTTCCAACAAGAGGTAGGCTGGGATGTTCCCACCTGTCAACCGTTAATATTCATATTCTGTATTCTTCTCTTACTTTTTTATTGTATGTTTTAAAAATTGTTGTAAGCTATAATCTTCTATTTTATAATTATGGAATAAAATTCACCCGCAAAATAACACCTGAAGAGACAGTGCCTAAGAGTGGGAAGCTGTGACGAGTACCAGTTGATACACATCATACCTGTTCTTTCACAGCAGATTGCCCACACTTGCAAAATGTTTTGCACTGGATTCTGCTAGTGGCACTGATTGGCGAGGAAACCCTGTTTAGCACTGCCATTTCTTTTACTGCCCCACATGCCTATGACAAGCCTGAAAACAGGACCTGAACATTCTCCCCTTCTTAAAAAGGTAAAGAGACCCCTGACCATTAGGTCCAGTCGTGACCGACTCTGGGGTTGCAGCGCTCATCTCGCTTTATTGGCCAAGGGAGCCTGCATACAGCTTCCAGGTCATGTGGCCAGCATGACTAAGCTGCTTCTGGTGAACCAGAGCAGCGCACGGAAACGCCGTTTACCTTCCCGCCAGAGCAGTACCTATTTATCGACTTCCACTTTGACGTGCTGTCGAACTGCTAGGTTGGCAGGAGCAGGGACTGAGCAACATTCATTTATATGAATTTAAATTTCTATACTGCCCTTCATTTGAGGATCACAGAGTGCTAAAGGATATAAAAACGCCAACATGCATAACATGTTAAAAAAGCCCGCCCCCCAAAAAAAGTTTAAAAGCCCATAGCTTCTTTAGTCAGAGGCCTGGGAGGAGAGGAATATTTTTGCCTGGCCCCTAAAGTATGTAATGAAGGTATCAGGCAAGCCTTCCTGGGGAGAGCACTCTATAAGCTGGGAGCCGCTGCAGAACATTCCCAGCAAATGGAAATTGCTTTGATATGATTAAATTTATAGGCTGGTTTCCAGCAACCTGCCTTTAAGCAGCATAATGCCTCTGACGGTAGAGCTAGAACATAGACACAAGGGTTAGTAGCTACAGAGAACCTTATCTAATTTGTCTCATCCTGTCTTAAATCTATCCGAGTTGGTGGTCATTGCTACATCTTGGGGGAAACAAATCCATACCCACCTCCAAGTGTCCCATTTTAAGTGGGACATCCTGGATCACCAAAGCCATTCCTGGCTTCTGTTTGGATTCTGGAATCTCCCATTTTTTGTTCTGGTGCTCTAGCATGAGTCCTTGTGCCAAATCAGAAGGTGCTCTGCCAACAATCCTGCTGAGCACCAGAGGGCCTTCCAGTCTGGTGCTCATTCTCGGTGTTAGAATTCCTGATCCATGATTGCAGTCATGGGATTGTTGTCTATCACATGATGGTGTATGTTTTGACTCCACAGAGTGGGAAGTGACTGAGACAGGATGTTTGTGTTACTGTGTTCCGTGTACTATTTGTGTTACTGTATTTGTGTACTATTTGTGTACTATCTGTGTTACTATATTGTGTTACTGTGTTCCGTGTACCGTGTACTATTGTCCTTGGTTTTTTTCCTCTTTGCTGTCTGATGCTAGAAAGAGAGGGAGCCATGTTGCAGTGCTCCGCGTGTGTTTATATGTAAATAAAGTAGATTAGCCAAAATGCTGAGTTGTTGAGGTCTGTCACGTGCAAGTTGCGAAGACTTTGTGGATCCCTAAGTGTGCCGGTGTCGGTTGACATTGGTCGCTGTGATGTTCGGGCAGAAGAAACCTTATGAAACTCCTGAACGATCGACCAGGAGGGAGGGAACATGCCAGTCGGCCATGTGTCTCTGCCAGGGTCCTACTCGAGTGTAGGCTGAACTCTTGACGCTCGGTATGGGTTCCCCAAAGTGTCTTCTCATCCAGCACTCTGGAGTGACTGTTGGGAAACTGCCAGGGAGATAACGTCCATCATGGCCCCCAAGCCGGGTGTCGGATGTCCATCGGCCTCCCGTAGTCACGCAGATCCAACAGTTAGGGGCACAAAGCCTTTGGAAATTCCTAGCCACATTCCAGGCTTGTGCACAATGTTTATCAGCAGAAACACAGGCGAAAGCTTGCACTGCAGAAGAGTATATTTAGCATATTTACAGACTTTATTTAGCGTTTAACAGAACAAAAGAAAACATGACCGTTCTGTGTCAGCATCTCTGTCCAACTGGCAAAAACGAAAGGAATATCAGAACATAAACATCCTGTGAATAGGACATGCGCAGACTCTGATCCTCCCAAAGCCTGCTCCCTTTTAAGGTGGAACGGAAATATCCTAACATCCTCCCCCTTTCCGTGTAACCTGTTGTACCTGTGGTTCACCCAATTGCAACCTTTGTACATAAACCTTAAGTTGTTCTCTGTTAACAACCTTCGACAACAGATCAGCAGGAATTTCATTTCCTGGCACGTAGGACACCTGAATAAGTCCTTTCTGAATACACTCTCTTGCACGATGTAGCTTAATCTGCAAGTACTTGGTTCTCTGCTTGCAACTCTCCGAGTTTAGCAAAGCCAAACAAGATCTATTGTCTTGATACACTTGTATAGGACATTTCACAGACACTCTGATGTCCTTAAACAGTTGCATCAACCATTCACAATCCATGAGTGAAAATGACAGAGCATTGAGTTCTGCTTCACAGGAACTTAGGCTCACTGTTGTTTGCTTTTTGCACAACCAGTCAAACAGGCAGTGGTTGTACATGTAGCATACTCCAGAAGTGCTTGTACCATCCGTGGTGTCACTTCCAAAACTTGCATCTGCAAAGATTTCAAGACCTCCAGTCTTCTGACTGGTGAACCTTAGCCTGTAGTGCATAGTCCCTTTCAAATAGCGGGCTATGCGCTTCAGAGCTTTCCAATCCTGAACCGTAGGATTGTTGGCGTGCCTGCTAAGCAGATTACAGCTTACAGCTATGTCAGGTCTTGAACATCTGGCAATGAAGTTCATCTTGCCTAGAATGCATCTGTACAGCGTTGTGTCAGAAAACGCTTCAGCAGTACTGTCTACCTGGTAACCTGTCACCATCGGTGTGTCTGCTGGGTTTGCATCAACCAAATTCAACCTGGTTAACACATCAGCAATTTTCTGTGTTTGGTGTACCAGAAAATTACCTGCTTGGTCCTTCTCCACCTGCAGAGAAAGATAGTTGGATACCTCACCAAGATCCTTCATGTCAAAGTGCTCCTTCAGCTGAGCTAGGGTGCTTTGATAAAAAGCCTGATTCTTCCAAAACATCAGAAGATCATCAACAAAACATAAACAATACAGTTTGTTTTGCCCCTCCTCCTTGACAAACACACATGGATCAGCTTTGCCCTGGTGAAAACCTAGAGAAAGCAATGTCTCAGTGAGTTTTGTGTTCCAACACCTGGCACTCTGCTTAAGACCATATAAGGATTTCCGCAGTTTACAGACCATTCCCTTCTGTATCTCCATCCCATCAGGTGGAAGCATGTACAGCTCCTCCCCCAAAATCCCGTACAAAAAAGCTGTATTAATGTCATGGTGGGAAACATGCAGTTTCTCCTCCGCAGCGATCTTGAGCATCAGCCGAATGCTCTCATATTTGACTGTGGGAGAGTAGGTCTCGTGGTAATCCTGTCCTGGTACCTGTGAAAAACCTCTGGCAACCAATCTGGCTTTGTGTCTGACTACCTTGCCATTCTGGTCTGTCTTGGCCTTGAAGACCCATTTGCTGCCAACCAGTCTCATCCCTGGGACTACCGGTACCAGTTCCCAAGTTTGGTTCCTGTTCAAGGAATCAACTTCAGCCTTCATGGCATTAAGCCAAGGCTCAGCATCTTTCGAGGTTAACTCCTGAACCTCTTTGAAGCTTGAAGGTTCCCATACCTTCTCTGAGCTACTAAGAACAGCAGTTGCTGTCTTAGCAAACTCATCAGCATACCTCTTTGGAGGTCTGCCCTTGGTCGCCCTTTCAGATCTGCGTACTAGACGCAAGTCTTCTGGACTCATCTCCTCTTTCTTTGGAGAAAAATGACCAATGGTGAACAGTGGTTCTTCCAGTTCATTGTCAGACGCATCAGATGGTCTGACTGAGGCCTGTGCGCTCTTGTAGTCTGCTGTGTCATCACTGTCACTGACACCACCAGCAGCAGCAGCGCCGCCCACTGAACTGGAATCCGAACTCTGATCATCATCATCATCATCATCCTCATCATCATCAGCAGCAGCTTTCTCATCTTTAGCTGCTTGCTTGACATCACCTTCATCCTCCTCTGGGTAACTCTGGAAAATTCCCACATTTTCCCCCCACTTAGGATTGTACTCAACACTCCTTGTGAACTTAATGGACTTAGAGTCAGTCATCCATACCCTGTATGCACCTTTTTCGTACCCCATGAACAAACCATGTGCCCCACGCTTCCCAAGCTTGTTGGTTTGTTGTGTGCGTACCCACATGTCCGAACCAAAAATTCTCATGTGTTTGGTGTTGGGTTTCTTGCCAAACATCTTCTCATAGGGGGTACAGCCAATTGGTGATGACAATCTGCGATTAACGGTGTAAACCAAATTCCCCAGAGCCTCCCCCCAAAACTTATCAGGGAAATTGGCATCATGCAACAAGGTTTTTATCCCTTGCAGCAATGTCTGATTTGCTCTCTCCGCAAGACCATTCATCCATGGCGATCTGGGCGTTGACATGTCATGCTGGATTCCCTTCTCAGTCAGGAAAGCTTCAAACTGCTGAGAAGTAAACTCCCCGCCTCGATCAGTAAAAAAACAAGAAATACGTTTACCGTGCACATTCTCCAACCAAGCACAGAATGCCTTAAACTTTGGAAACGCTTGCGATTTCTGTTCGAGCAAATACACATGAATGTACCTCGAAAAAGAATCAATCAGAATCATGAAGTACCTTGCTCCTCCTATAGAGGGCGCAAGTGGTCCAACCAGGTCCGCATGCACTAGCTGGTAGGGTTTGGAAGCCTGCCTGCTAGACTCCTTGCCTTTTGGAGCAACCTTCACCTTGTTCTCTGCACAAGATACACAGTTCATGTGAAATTTACAGGGTTTGATGTTCAAACCCTCAACCACCTCTGGCATCTTGGCCAATGCCTTCCAAGAGAGGTGACCAAATCTTCGATGCGCATCATGAATGCAACCTGCATGAAGAACTTTGTTAGTTTGTGCAACACAACAAGAATCAGCATTATTCACAACAGCAGTGTCATCATAAGTTATATGGAACAAACCATCCATAAACTTTGCATGCAAATAGTCCTCTTTGCCTTTACTGATGACACAGACGCTCCTCTTGAAGGAAATCTGAAAACCACGCCCAGTAAGCTGTGGTACGCTCAACAAGTTGCTCGCCGCTCCTGGAACAAAAAGTACATTACTGATGGTAGTGTGCAGACTTGCAAGTTTCACAGTCCCTTCTCCTGCAATTTGCAACGTCCTTCCATCAGCCAGGTGGATCTCACCTTCCTGAGGCTTGAAGGAGATAAAGAGATGGCGATCCTTCGAGATGTGGCGCGTACAGCCTGAATCAACAACAAAGCTGCCTTTGGCTGTTGGAGCAGTCCTTACAGCAAGCAAACCCTTGTTTTGCAGTGGCGTGGGCTTTTGCAGCTTGCCCCCCTGCTGCTCCTGGTCAGCAGACATGCCTTTAGCCTTTGGTGAAGCTGTGCCAGCAAGCAAAACCTTGCTTTCCACTGGCGTGGGCTTTTGCAGCTTGCCCCCCTGCTTCTGGTCAGCAGACGTGCCTTTAGCCTTTGGTGAAGCTGTGCCAGCAAACAACGCTTTCTTTTTCCCTGGCGTGGGCTCTTCACCCTCCCTCTGCTCCTGGCCATCTGCAGACGTCTGCGGCTGTTTACCTTTGCCTTTCCGGCCTCTGCAAAGGCGATGACCTTGGTTCTCACGAGAACCAGAGCTCTCAGCTGCCGACTCCTTGGCTCCCCCTGGAGGCTGGAATGCTGCCTGGGATGACGTGACGGTCAGCTCCCCCTGCAGCTTGCAACCGGTGCCCTCAGCATCCCTGCAATCACCCGCATTCTGGGAAACAGCTAGGACCTCCGATGCAGTCAAACTCTGGGCTGGGATTTTTGCCTTGTGAGCTTTCATCAAAGCATTCCACATCCCACGTGCAGTGGTGTTGCCAGCCAGCGTCTTAATTTCCTCAAGAGATACGGATAAGACTATTACGTCTATCGCTTTCGAATCATGTGATTTCCATCTCTCTGTCAGAGGAACTGGGGGGGCTTCACAAACGGCATGCCACACCCCAAACTGACGCAGCAAACTCTCACACCATTTTGCCCAGGTTTCATAATTCTGCCCATCCAACTTAGGGCACTGAGCATCTCCAGAAGCTTGGAAAAATTCCATTCCAGCTTTTATTTGAGCCGTGAGCCTTTTTTTAACTTGAGAGACTCCTTATCTTGGCAGCCATTAATCACGAAGTCTCTTTGGCTCAGCTCCCAAGCCAATTAAGCCTTGCCGGAGATCAAAGACTCTTTGCCGAGGTAAAACAGAAAAGCGCCCCTCTTTTCTTTCGCTTTTCCCACTTCATACCTCTCAAACGCAGTCTGTTGCAGCTTTACTCTCCTGTAGGTGCCGTGAATTCTGGGCCCATAACCTTGTTGTTGGGAAACTGCCAGGGAGATAACGTCCATCATGGCCCCCAAGCCGGGTGTCGGATGTCCATCAGCCTCCCGTAGTCACGCAGATCCAACAGTTAGGGGCACAAAGCCTTTGGAAATTCCTAGCCACATTCCAGGCTTGTGCACAATGTTTATCAGCAGAAACACAGGTGAAAGCTTGCACCGCAGAAGAGTATATTTAGCATATTTACAGACTTTATTTAGCGTTTAACAGAACAAAAGAAAACATGACCGTTCTGTGTCAGCATCTCTGTCCAACTGGCAAAAACGAAAGGAATATCAGAACATAAACATCCTGTGAATAGGACATGCGCAGACTCTGATCCTCCCAAAGCCTGCTCCCTTTTAAGGTGGAACGGAAATATCCTAACAGTGACCCTGCTGACAATCACCAGAGCACTGGGTCGGACATCCCGATTTCGGGGACAAAAACATTGGAAGGTATCGGCAAATCTTTAACTATGTGCTGCGACATTAGATGTAGGTTAAGTGGGCCTGGCTTGGTCAAAACAGCCTCAGAGGCCAAATTGAGATGCCAGACATGCCTAATGTGGCCCACAGACCGCATCCCCCCCCCCCAGCATACATGTACGCAGAGAATCCTCTTAAACTTTATTCCCTGTGAATTCAGTAGCACAGTCGGGGGCATTTTGGCTCAGCACATTACAGAACTCCAAGTACGAACTCATTTGCCAGTCGGGAGTTGTAAATTTTGCCTCACTGTCATAACTATACTAATGATTATTGCCTTCGGCTTGAAACATGCTTTCTATTTTCACCACTGGCGGTAGCCTTTCTTCAGCTAATCAGTTCTTTGGCATTTACTGCCAGTTTCTTTTGATTACTTAAGTAAAATTGTGCCTCTGCTTTCTTCCCTGCCAGGTCAAATGGTAAAAGATATAGTAGGAAAACATCTTACTTTCTAAATACTGCATGACTAAACTCATTAATCAAAGTTCTACTGAGAATCAACTCATGTCAGTCCTGCAAACATGAAAATCCTCTTAAAAGATTATCTTGGAAAAATAAAAGAACGACTATTAAATTTAAAAATGTACTGTCGGATGAAAAAGACAATGATAAACAATGCCACTAATTTATCTGGGGGAATAAAAGAATCTCTGCAGGATGCACACTGCAAAGGGCGGTGGTTGGTTGGATGGGGAATGAAACAGTCATTCCAACACAGGAAATGTTCATGCTAAACACAGGGCCAGATTTAGGTGTTTCGAAGCCTCAAGTATTTCAAATTCTATTCTGTCACTTAGCTAGGGTGGGCAGTAAGGGTGCCAACCTACACATAGGGTCACTTCAGGATTTGGTGGCCCTTAGAAGGTTGACATATGGGACCCCTCCTACGTGGACATCTGGGCAAGCAAGGTGCCATGGTTGGATGTTACTATCTTATTTTCCTGGAATATGACATGTCAGAAGTTCCTGTTTTGGCACACTGGGTGTTAAAGAAAATAGCTGGTAACCCTGGAGAGTCTCTGCCAGTCAGTCAGACAATGCTGAGCTAGAGGGGTCAACAATGGTGCAAGGTCACAATGTTTGATGCTATTTGTAAGAAACCTGAATAATGCTTGTTTTGCTGGGATTTCTCCCACTTCCCATAGTCTGCTGAGCTCCTCCCCTCCCCTGTCATGGACTGGTTGGGTACAGAGGAATGGTGGGAGCAACCAGCTGGGGAACCCCTAAGGAAAGAAGGCTCAGAGCCTGAAGAGTGGTTGTGGGACAATGATGAGTGGTCAGAGGGAGAAGAGAGAGGAGACTGGGAAGTGGAGATGTCGGAAGCTGAAACGGTAACAGGGCTTAGTGAGCTGGGAAGTTCAGAATCAGAAGCTGAAGCAGGTGAAGTGGCGGAGGGAGGCCAAGTGGCAGAGAAGTCAGGCTGGTGAAGAGTCATGGTTTCCCCCCTCCTGCTGAGACAATCTCCCCTCCCACCTTGTCTCCCAGAACCAGAAGAGGCATGAAAAGGGCAGAAGAGAGGTTGGTTGCACACAGATGCAGTCTCCGATTGCTTGGGGAAAGCCCTGGAGAGGAGGGGACTTAGACTGCTTTGAGGAGGTGGGGACTTTCAGTCTTGACAGCTGATTTTCATGGAGTAAGACCACTGGGAATGAGCCACTCTGCTCAATAGGCCTGACACTCAACCAAATCCGTAGAGATAATGTTTTTGCTAATAGTTACCGTGTTTTTCGCCCTATAGGACGCACTGGCCCATAGGACGCACCTAGATTTGGGGGGGGGATAAAAGGAAAAAATATTATTCCCCCACCCCACCCAGGCTTCCCCCGACCCCAGCCCCCAGAACAGGAGCCAGAGCAATGCCGAAGCTGAGCGCAGCTTCGGCATCGCTCTGGGAGCTTGCGCAACCTTCGGGAGCCTAGCACGAAGCTCTGGGGGGTTGCGCGGAGCCTGGGAGCTCAGGCAGCTCTGCGCAACCTTTGGGAGCCCGGTGCAGCTTCACGCCAGGCTCCCTAGGGCTGCGCCGAGGTTTCTGAAGCCTGGAGAGGGAGAGGGGTCGGTGCGCACCAACCCCTATCGCTCACAGGCTTCAGCAAAAGCCTGTATTCGCCCCATAGGACGCACACACATTTCCCCTTCATTTTTGGAGGGGAAAAGGTGCGTCCTATGGGGCGAAAAATACGGTAACTCCAACTTAGAACAGTGTGATTTACTGATGACTTTGAGAACCACCCTAATAATATTATAATTTATTATTTATAGCCCGCCCATCTGGCTGGGATTCCCCAGCCACTCTGAGCGGCCCCCAACAGAATATTAAAAACACAATAAAACTTCAAACATTAAAAACTTCCCTAAACAGGGCTGCCTTCACATGTCTTTTAAAAGTCAGGTAGTTATTTCCTTGACCTCTGGTGGGAGGGCATTGCACAGGGTGGGCACCACCACCAAGAAGGCCCTCTGCTTGGTTCCCTGTAACCTCACAGTGAGGGAACCGCTGAAAGGTCCTCAGCGCAGGACCTCGGTGTCTGGGCTGCACACTGGGGGTGGAGACGCTCCTTCAGGTATAATAATAAATCGTGAAATATTTGTTTGAAATATTTGCTGCTGTAGGTGGAAGATAAGATGGCACCCCCTGTATCAATGTATATGGAACTAAGCAAAAGGGTGGCAGGGAGTGGCAGGGCTGTGGTGGAGACAAGGGGGGCAGAGTCTGACCCAGGAGAGGGGGCCAGGGATTTATGGAGTTTGGTGCTACCCATGAGGCAGGACCCAAGGCAAAGGGAAGAGAAAGAGTCAGAGCAGTCAGACAAGGAGCAAGCCAGTCAAATCCCCACCATCACCTGCCCCACTGTCTCCAAGCCCCTCCTGGTACTAGAAGTGAGAAGAGCAGTGACGACTTCCATGCAGAAGTCTTGGGCTGCATGAGCACAGAGAGAGCGGTGAGAGTTGGGAATTAAAGAAAGCTTGTTTAAATAAAGATAATTGTTTTATAATACTCCCACCTGATCTTTAATGATAATTAACACCACTTGAAACATCCCCCACACCACATATGGAGCTCAGCTGGACTAGAAGTTGAATCTTAGTTCAACACTGGCAATGGGTCAGCATCCCTCACCACACCTGAAGGCAGCAAGCTACCTTAGATAGCATAGGGCGGCAGGCCTTGGAGCACATACAGTTCCTTCCGCACCTTGCTGCTGGCTCACATCTCCAGCATCAGCATCAGCTGCTTGGGATGGCTGCCTCACTCTGGCCCTAAATATTGAAGATGGCATTATTAAATAATTTGGCACAGTTCACTGGGGTACGTATTATTTGTACCCTATATAGTGCAAGGACAGGAGTCAGACACATTCTTCTTCTTTTTTTGCCCCATTTATTTCAAAGTTGAATTCTGGCCTAGTAAACCAGATGTATAGTTTATAGGCTAAACTGTTTAGAATTCAGCATCTATAACAGGGGTAAAATGCTCTCCACTCCACTGAAATGGCTTCTTCACCCGTCAGGATTATTCCTACAGATCTTCTAACATCAGTCCGCAAAGTCTTACACATTCACAGATAGATTACTGCCTGCAGTATAGGCTTTTGTTTTCATTCTGCTTGTCTTGCTGGAAAGCTAGGTTCTGTGCAAAGGTTCTTCCAAGGAAGGGAGCATATTGCAACCCGACCCGTTCAGGACACAGCAAATAGGTTTGCCAAGGTGATGAAAATCTACTTGCAAGATGAAAAGGCTACCAGCGTCTGATGATGCTGGTAGCAGAACGGCCTGGTTTATTTAAATATTTTGCATGAGAGAAACTCCAGCAATCATTCCCACCTTTCAAATGTTGTAGCTTTAATATATGGTATCACACACACCTACACAACAACTGAGGCGTGAACAACTGAAGTGTGTATTGTACCCACTATCGCTTTTACCTACGGCACAATAACCAATGTGTGAATGATTTGTTATGTTACTCCTACAAAAGCATAATCATTAAGCATGCTTTTTGAAAAATCATTTGCTCTCAGTGTTCATATAGGCTCTGTGTTCAGAATAGCTGAATGCAGTGATCTATTGATTATGTAGAACGATACAGCACCAATGAAGAGGTTCCCATGGAAATCGGCTTGAAGAGTCTGTAGGGAACCAGGTCCAGATCTGTGGATGTTCTTGGGAAGTTCTGATGCTCCAGTGGTATTTCCCCACTCCTATATCATCAGACCATGCAGTGGAAAAAAGACAGAAGCAACTCAGTTCCCTCTCCACTAATTCAGTAGCATTTCTCAGAGCACTCATAGGAACTTACAGTTCATACTATTGGCACATCAACATCAATATTGCCTATGCTGACTGGCAGCTGCTCTCCAGGGTTTCAGGCAGGAATCTTTCTCAGCCCTACTGGGAGATCCCAGGGATCAAATCTAGGGCCTTTTGTATATACAGCATGTGTTCCACCACTGAACTACATTCCTTCCCTGAGTAGCAAGCTGCTGGAGTTGCCTACGAGCCATTATTATTATGAATCTCCCCCAATGCTGTGACATAGAATCTCTGCAGTATGATTAAGACAATAGACTTAGCTATGTTGGGCTTAGCTATTTCCACTTCCTTTACCTTGATAAGAAATGAGTACTCGGGCCTGTGGTTTCTCCAGTCTACCTGAGAAGCTGTGTGTGAAGAGGTTTGAGCTTAGGGTTGCCATATGTCTGGATATAGCGGGGATTTGACCATTGGAAACAGTGTCCGGGTGAAAATCACTGAAATGTCCAGGAAAATCTGGGCATAGGACAACCCATGTTGGAAGCGTAGAATTTGGTGAATTTCCTGAAAAATTGCTTCAAAAACTTCTGAGATCTTGCAAAAAAAAAAAAAAAGCTCAACTGAGCAAAACTAAAAAAAGCTTTTAACAACTTTGTCAAAAATAGTTCTTGAAACATGGCAATCAGTGCTCTCACAAGTCACTCTCGTGTCCTTGTAGCAAAGGGTTTCAACCATTTAGAGCCAATGGCTCCCTTGATCAATCACATTCTTTCTATAGCTCCCCTGTGGGATACAGAGGAATCCCCACTCACACAGGAGTTTCATTCTGGGGCACTGCGTGCATCACTGGGATGCCCCCCCTTACTTGGATTCGAAGGTTGCTGAGGACCTCCATCTTGCTTTGTTCTAACCCCCAACTGGCTTCACTGGAAATCAATGTCATGGTCAGTCATGACTATCAAATTCAATGAGTCTACACTGAGTAAGATTAACACTGGCTACAACCTAATATAAGCAGGTTTTTCATACTCAGGGAAGACTCATTAGAGGCCAGTGACCCCCAAGTCAGCCACAGCCCTCAATTTCAATAGGGCTCCTCTTGGATATTCACAGTGGCGTAGCGTGGGTTGTCAGCACCCGGAGCAAGGCAAGTAATTTGCGCCCCCTAACCCGTGGATTTGCGCCCCCTAACCCTAACCCCCAGATGTTGCGCCCGGTGCGGCTGCCCCCCCTGCACCCCCCACGCTACGCCACTGGATATTCATTTACCTTTACCCATTACAGTGGTACCTCGGGTTAAGTACTTAATTCGTTCCGGAGGTCCGTACTTAACCTGAAACTGTTCTTAACCTGAAGCACCACTTTAGCTAATGGGGCCTCCCGTTGCCACTGCTGCATGATTTCTGTTCTCAATCTGCAGCAAAGTTCTTAACCTGAAGCACTATTTCTGGGTTAGCGGAGTCTGTGACCTGAAGCATCTGTAATCTGAGGTACCACTGTATCACATTTTTTTTAGTGGTTTTATATACTGAATAGGGATCTAATAGCTTATATTTTTTGGGACGCGGGTGGTGCTGTGGGTAAAACCTCAGCGCCTAGGACTTGCCGATCGTCAGGTCGGCGGTTCGAATCCCTGCGGCGGGGTGCGCTCCCATCGTTCGGTCCCAGTGCCTGCCAACCTAGCAGTTCGAAAGCACTCCCGGGTGCAAGTAGATAAATAGGGACCGCTTACTAGCGGGAAGGTAAACGGCGTTTCCGTGTGCTGCGCTGGCTCACCAGATGCAGCTTGTCATGCTGGCCATGTGACCCGGAAGTGTCTTCGGACAGCGCTGGCCCCCGGCCTCTTAAGTGAGATGGGCGCACAACCCCAGAGTCGGACACGACTGGCCTGTACGGGCAGGGGTACCTTTACCTTTACCTTTTAGCTTATATTTTAGCTGTACCTATCTGTTTGGTACAACAACTACAGGAATGTCAATCACATAACCTGAAGCGTATGTAACCTGAAGCGTATGTAACCCGAGGTGCCACTGTATTATTCTTATTACTATTACCATTCATTGTCCATCTATTACCCACCTATTTCAATGGGTTTCCTCTCGAGCAGGACTCAACACTGCCTACAATCCAATAATGATGAGGATGGGCTTCACCCAGTAAAGTCCTACTCAAGAGTCACTGGGGTCAATGAGTCAAGGCTGCCTCACTATCTTCCAATGGGTCTCCTGCCAAGTACACTGACCGCAGCCCTGGCAGGAAGAAGTTGTCTTGCTGACAGAGTTGCTTGGAACCTCCTAGCTGAACTGGGATTCTTTTTTAAAAAAGAATATTGGGTGGTCTCCAAATACGCCGGAGCATACCCGCTCAGTATGATTGACTCAGATACCATCCATAGTTACTGGTGATTTAGTTTTGTTTATATTTGCGCCGATTTTCTACTTGCAAAATTTTCCTTGCGGCATTAATGCAATCTCCGTCTTTTCTGGAGGCTTGTTTTGATGGCAAGCAGACTTTTACAAATGTCAAACTCAATAGAGTCACTTCCTCAGCCATGACTATATCTACTCCAGTGGATGGAGCAAAAATGACAAGTCGGCTGCTGCTCTTGGTGCTAAGATTTCCCGGTAGTTTCTCACTGTCAAAAGTTATGAGGCAACAGTAACAATTCATGTTGGGCCACTAGCCTGTGACTCGGAGCTTGACCTTGACATGCTAGCCCTCCAAGGAATACTGTCGCTGATTGAAAAAGTGTCGCATTTAATCAGGAGTCAGCAAGCTGGCCTGTCACATTTGATAGACATGTTTAATTTGTGCTAAGCAAAAAGTGGATTCAGCACCTGAAAAACTATAGCACATTTTTAGCAAAACGGGGGTTATTACTTTTTTTTTAAAAAAAGCATTTCTTTCCTCATTTTCTTTTATTTTCATAATACCTTTCAGAAATACTAAGCAGGTCCACCGAAGTACAAAATTGAATAGTAATACAGATTTTTCATAGTACGCTAAAATACAATTTGAGAATCTAACATATTCTTTTCATTACAATATTAGAGGCTTCCTGCTCTCATAAAAATGATGCTTTTGGAGGAATTACAGAATCTTAGGGTTGGAGTGGACCCTAAGGGTCATTTATTCCAACCCCTTGCAATGCTGGAATCTCAACTAAGGCATCCATGACGGATGAACCTTCAATACTAGAGAGGCTACCACCTCTCAAGGGTGTCCATTCCATTGTCAAACAGCTCTTATCAGAATGTTCCTCCTGATATTAGTTGGAATCTCTTTTCTTGTAACTTGGAGCCATTGGTTCAGGCCCTACCTTCCAAAGAAGGAGAAAACAAGCGTGCTCCATCTTCCATGTTACGGCCCTTTTGATATTTAAAGATGGCAATCATATTTCCTGTGTGGCTAAAAGTATTCAAGTCCCTTGACCATTCCTCATACGGCTTGGTTTCTAGACCCTTGATCATATTGGTTACCCTCCTCTACACATGTTTCAGCGTGTCAATATCTGTCGGCTCCGGGTCCCCTTTAAGGCCTGGGAGCGGACCAGAGTGAAGCCTTAGCAGGCACAGTCAGCTCCTGAAGCTCTGTCCCCTGTCCCAACGCTGGTTGACCAGTTCAAAAACTGGCCTCTGGAGGGAAATCAGCATCCCCTGGGTCATCCCAGGGGGCAGAGCAACAGCAAACCGACGCAGCATGGCCTCGGAGATAGCGGTGCCGCATGCTGGGTTGTAAACCCCTCCAACTGCTTGGAACCTGGTGAGTGGCAGGGGCGGAGGAAGGGGGTGTGGTGGGTGTGGACTGACCCGGGTGTCACCCCTGGGGGGGGGTGACAAAATGCCAGGCGGCACTCACCGCGGGGCTTGCAGCATGCCCAAGCAACACATCTCTCCTGGGAGAGACACAGTGGCTTAGGCGCGTACAGGCTCCTTGCTGCCCAAATGGTCTTCCCGCTGCCTCCCCCCAGCTGTAGGACAGCTAAGTGGGAGAAGGCAGGCAGACCCCAGAGGCCCCGCGGTGCAGGTGGCTTGCCCCTCCCCTGGGCACACCGCCCCAGGCGCCTGAGCGGCTTCCTCTGCCGCTGGTGGGTGGGCAGTTTTTGCTGCTGGATCACACTGTTGACTCATGCTAAGCTTATGTTAAATTACTAACACCCCTAGATCAAATATACTACTGGGGAATAGTCTCAATGTTTTATTCCTTTGAACTACTGTCCAGATTTTGGTGATCTATTGATGTTGCTGAATTACTACTTTATAGATGGCCTCTGTTAATTTATAGACTTTGTGTAATTTCCAGGTGGCCTATCATCCCTGTAGGGAGAGGGTGGTGCTGTGGTCTAAACCACTCTTGGGCTTGCTGGTCAGAAGGTTGGCAGTTCGAGTCTATGCAATGGGGCAAGCTCCCCTTGATCTATCCCAGCTCCCAATTCAAAAGCACACCAGCAGTAGGAGATAAATAGGTACTGCTGCAGCGGGAAGGTAAATGAGGTTTCCATGTGCTCTGGCACTCATCATGGTGTCCTGTTGTGCCAGAAGTGGTTTAGTCATGCTGGCCACATGACCCAGAAAGCAGTCTGTGGACAAACACCGGCTACCACGGCCTGAAGTGAGATGAGCACTGCTCCCCATAATCAAGTTTGACTGGACTTAACCATCCCCATCTCTGGCCTAATGCAGAGTCTGCCAACATGATCTGGCTTCCCCACCATACATCTCCCAAATGCATGAAGCTGAAGGTGAGAATAGCCAATAATACAAATAAGAAATAAGAAAGTGGTTACTTTGACCACCACAGCTATCGCCTATTGCTGCACTGGAGATATATCTTGAAGTTACAAGGCTTAATTCAAAAGTATTTTGTTTGCTGAGCCCCTGTGCGATCCTGGTTGATTATTGTGGATAGCTCTGATTTCCCAGCTGGTTTGGTACATACTCGGTTTATGTTGGAGGCATTTTTCTGATTCTCACTGAAAGCTGACCTTATGCTCCTTCAACAGCTATTTGCTCATTTTAACCTCCCTACAAAAGATTTTTTTCTTCTCTCTTCAGGTTGAGGCATTTCCCAAAATCTTTCTGGTATTAAATTACATCCTCCGTTCTCTTTTCTAGCAATATTGGTAAGAGAAAGAAATTGTAGTTAAAAGGATTTCAGTATGGGTCAGCTTAAAAAAAAAAAAAAGCCTTAATAAAACGGTGCCACCACTGTGTATGAATTGGATCTTGATTTATTTTTAAGGGCTGTCAGATTTCATTTTGAGTCATATTCCACGTACAACTGGGAGTTTCAAAAATAACTTAAATAAATGACGTGGGAGAACATGACAGCAGTAACTTCCATGGGCTTTAAAAATGCTGTCATGCCTCCATAGAGTGAGTGGGCCAAGTGGTAAATTCTAACCATGAAATAATCCTTGGGCAACTCTCTACCTCTGTCTAGTTCCTGTGGGTTCTTAATGATTGGGACTGTACCTCCTCACAATGTACACTTTGAATATACTTGAATCCTTCACACATGCTCAGCAAAATCTGGACACGCAAAGCATCTCAACATGCAAGCCACATCTTATGAGCAGAGAAGGGAGAATCGGAAGGGGACTCTGCCTTCTGTCTTTGATAACCAATTAAAATTGACTTAACAAGAGTACCCCTTGTTAACCTGAGGGTTATTCCCCACAAACTGACTGCAAATACAACCTGTTTTTGCCTTTCACACACTTGATACATGAAATTCTTACGCACACTACGCAATCTATATTTTGTCAATAATTTGAATGCCCCTTAATGGGATTATTCATGACAGCCCCCCGCTTAAATCTCCCATATGTGCACCTTGTGATACGAATTGAATGGTTCTTTAATGCTATAAATGTCACTCTTAGATATGTTGCATTGGCTCAAGTTGACTTTAAATTGGATTAGTGGCTTAACTCCCTTGCTAGAATATTTGTAACTTAAATTGACAGCAAGTCTTTTCCTTCTAAAATGTATACTGTAGTCCCTTTTGTATTTCAATATGCAGTGCAATATGCTAATGCGGCAGAAGACAGACTCGGGATTCAGGATGACTTTAACAAATTGGTGAAGTGAGCCAAAACTAATGAAATGAATTTCAATAGGAACAAATGCAAGGTTCTGCGCTTAGACAGGAAGAACCAGCTGCATCAAGATGGGGGACACCTGGCTTGCCAGTAGTACATGTGAAAAGGATCTAGGGGTCCAAAACCACAAACTTAACATGAGCCTCTCTCATTCTGAAACCTTTATTGGCAAATAACTTCACATGAGTCAGCAGTGTGATGCAGCAGCTTTAAAAAGCTAATGCTATTCTAGGCTGCATCAACAGTTTAGTATCCTGATCAATGGATGTTATACTCCATAGATTAAATGTGCATTACAAGACATATATTTGTGAAAATAATGTAAGGAAAATAGATTTGTGGAAAATGAGAATACTAGGTAGGGTTGCCATATTTCAAAAAGTGAAAACCTGGACACAAAAGTTGTTGAGCTTTTTTTAAAAAACAACAACAACTGTTGAGCATTTTTTATTTTTGCAAAATCTTGAGCTATTTTTAAGGAAATTCACCCAAATCTAGACTTCTGTCAGGGGTGGCCATACAACATTTCAGCGATTTCTGTCTGGACACTGTTTCTGACTACAGTAGTCCAGGAAATTCCAGATGTATGGGAACACATCTAATGTGCATCTAATGAGAAATTCATACTAAAATGCAGTTGAGCTTTTATGAGGACTTTTTAAAAAACAGTTCCACAGACAGATGAGGAAATGTGAAGAACTGAATATAAGATTGGCAAAAACAAGAAGCTGAGAGAAACTCAGATTGACAGATTTGCCCATCTAACTACCACCATTAAATAACTTAAGTATTTATGCTAAGGTTACCAGATTTTTTTCAATGAATCCAGGGACACTTTTCAGCTTCAATGGATTTTGTATGGGGACTGATGTGTAAATCCAGGGACTGTCCCTGGGAAACGAGGACGTCTGATAACCTTAATTTATGCTCAAATTATAATGTTAGTCATACTCGAGAGTAGCCCCATCGAAATAAATGGACTTAATAAGTAACTCAAGTTCGTTGATCTATTTTGAGAATGACATAGTTGGATGTCAGTCCCTGTGTTTGTGCTGTGCCAATTTTCTACAGACGGCTGTTTGACATTGGTGGTTAAAACCCATTAATTGGTGCTTGCCACAAAAACCCTTGTATTGTCTTTCCAATTTTACTGCTTGTTTTCTTTAGCCATTCAAAATGTCATGTGAAGTTAAAAACAAATGACAGGATGGGTAAGGAAATGCAATTTAAACGACTTTTCTTAGATCACTCCGGTTGCAGCAGTGCATTAATTTTCTTTAGTTTCCATTTCTTTCCAGTTCTCTTCACTCTTTAATCCTTCCCTGTATTCTGCAATGTAACTCGCTGTCTCTAATGAGGAGGAATGAAATCAGGGTGGGTTGTTTTTTTGCTAATGGGAACCTGGTAAATGTATGCCAAACTGCCTTAGTGTAGATTCCGAAGAAATACTTTTAAAAAGAGGCCTTTTCTCAGTAAGTTTAATGAAGAAAGAATAGAGGGCTAATAAGGTTTTGATTTCTTTTGTTTTTTTACAATAGTGCTGTGTAGTTGCGGCTTTAGGTTTCAGAAGCCATTAGCAAGCATCTCCCACATATAAATACAGAAAAAGCACCCTCTGTATTGCCAGTCTGCTACCCTGGTAGTCCAAATAATGCTTTATTGAAAGGACTACCAATTTCTTTTAACAAGAGCTTAATTCCACAGGCTTACCTTCTCGTTAATTGTGTCTTCTGTTCAGGAGAGGGAACCAAGTATTGCATAGCCACCAACATTTCTCTGATGAAAATAGGGACATCTATTCAATAATAATAATTGTTGTTGTTTTACTATTTATACCCCATCCATCTGGCTGGGTTGCCCCAGCCACTCTGGGCGGCTTCCAATATGCATATAAACATAATAAAACATTAAACATAAAAAACCCCTTCCCTATACAGGGCTGCCTTCAGATGACTTGGGGGTCAGACAACTCCATGCCTGCCAATATTTCTCCGATAATAATAGGGACTTCCTTAGGAAAAGCAAGACATTCCAGGGTCAAAATGGAAACCAGAATGGCTTCTGTAAATCCAGGCTATCCCTGGAAAATAGGAACACTTGGAGGGTCTGGCATTACATCCTGGAGTTTACTCTGCCTCCTCAAGATGTACTCAAGGACCTCAGTTTCCATAACTCTCACCCTGCCCAGCACCATCCACATTACATCAACCAAGCCTGTGATGTTGGAAGGCTGACAGTTCAGTCATGTACATTGTCTACTCAGAAGTCCCAATGTGCTCACTGGGCCTTACTCCCAGGAAAGCAAGTATAAGTTTGCAGCCTCCGTGTATTTTCCCTGAACCTTTCTGAGCATTTCAGACCAGGTGTGGGTGGGTGTTTCAAAGGGGAGAATTAGAGGTTTGTCTGTTGGAGTTTTAAATTTATTCAAAAGAGGGCTAAGAAGCTGCCTTAAAGGTAAAGGGACCCCTGACCATTAGGTCTAGTCATGACCGACTCTGGGGTTGCGGCGCTCATCTCGCTTTATTGGCCGAGGGAGCCGGCGTGCAGCTTCTGGATCATGTGGCCAGCATGACTAAGCTGCTTCTGGCGAACCAGAGCAGCGCACGGAAATGCCGTTTACCTTCCCGCCAGAACGGTACCTATTTATCTACTTGCACTTTGACTGCTAGGTTGGCAGGAGCAGGGACTGAGCAACAGGAGCTCACCCCGTTGTGGGGATTCGAACCGCCGACCTTCTGATCGGCAAGTCCTAGGCTCTGTGGTTTAACCCACAGTGCCACCCACGTCCCAAGAAGCTGCCTTACTTACAACCAAATCTGATACCCCCTTATTTTTTGACTTCACAAAGTAGGAAGTGACATATTGTCTACCAGTGGTGTAGGGTGGGTTGCCAGTGACTGGGCCTGCACAGATGGAAGGGAAACAGATGGAATCTGCATGTGCATTCAACTGCCTAATGGTTTCTGCATCACGGAGGCAATTGCAGCCACAGAGATAAGAAAAGGAGTTGTCTGGATTCTGTTGTCTGGAAAGGTCACTTCCTGTTTCACATGGAGAAGCCATTTTCAACTGAGCCCAGCAACAGAAGCACACAGCTGTATTGATGCAGCATTGGGTGTTGACATTTTGTGCCGCTAACAATTTTGCACCCAGGGCAACCGCCCCTGTGGTCCCCTTTGGTACACCACTGTTGTCTACACAGATTGGCTGAGGCTCTTCAGGGTTTCAGATGGGAGTTTCTCATAGATATACATGGAGATGCGAGGAACTGAACCCAGGACTTTTGCCATGTAAAGCAGATGCTCTCCCCCTGAGCTATGGGGGGAAAATAGCCTGGACAAGTGGCATATCATAGAATCGCAGAACTGTAGAGTTGAAAGGGATCTTGAGGGTCATCTAGTCCAACCCCTTGCAATGCTGGAATCCTGTCCACAGGCGTCCTTGGGCGGACTTGAACCACCAGCCTTCTGGTTAACAGCATGATGCTCTGACCCATTGCACCGCTGAAGAGAACTTAAAAGTGTGTGTTCTAGCTCAGAGTGATACCCAGTTCCCTACATTCACTGAAGATATGAAACTGGATTAAAGGCAGTGCAGTGTTAAGAGCTAACACATTTGTTCAGATAAACTACATATTGTTTAGGAAGTGCAATAGAGCCTTTATCATGCAAGTCACAAGAGGACTGAACACACTGCAGTGGAATCCGTAGGCTGTGGTTGCTGACAGAGGGCCCTTCTGAATGATAGATGGCCGGGTTTCCCAGCTTTGCCTGCTGGGTCCAAGGAAAGCATTTTCTTATTAAATGGTCAGAATTAGGCTATCAAAGGCTTTCAGTCAGGAATCCCCACAAAGCACAACTTAAACACAAAAGTTGAAAAGGGCGAGTTTGGTGCCGTTCTGCCGGAGCTTTCTCAGGCTTGCCAAAGGGTTAGTGAAGATGAGGTGTCAGTTCTATTCTGTCTGAATTTGTGTGGAATTGGCCATGATAGAGGAAGGGAAAGATGGGCGTATATATTGTGCCACTCTAAAGGTATGAGCCCTGCTGGATAAAACTGCAGCTTCAAAGCAAATATGTCTTGTCAATAGAGATGGACAAATCTATGTGCTTGTGGTTTGCTTCTCTTTCACATATTTCCCCCAATAATTCTACTGCATTAATATTTGGGGATATATATATAAACATGCACACACATGCATTCACACAGGCGCACACATAAATATGTATGCAAGTACACATTAAAATGTGCATTTTCTCAGTTGGATTCAGATGTTTACTTTCCCTCTCACACAATATGTATTTAAATGTGCCCTTTTCCAAAATGTATGTTTATGGATTGTATGATATATTCTAAGCTGTGACGCACCATTTAAAGGACAGCAAAACTGGATCAATAAGTTGCAATCCAATAATAATAATGATGATGATGATGATAATAGTATTAATTAATTAATTTTTAAAAACCGTCCATCTGGCTGGGTTGCCCCAGCCACTCTGGGCAGCTTTCAACACATATAAAAACATAAGAAAACATCAAACATTAAGAACATGAATTTGACAAGTGCAAATCAGGTCATTTCAAACTGGAATTTGCAAATATCAAATTTTCCAAACATTTCCAATTGTTGTATATAAATGTCATTTACCTTGCATTAAAAAAAGAGAAAATCTGCAATAGGAAATGATGTCATTTTCTAATTCTAAGTATACTTGAATTAGTTCCCCCCCCCCCGCCAGTTTCCCAAAATAATTCTATTTTTTAAAAAAAAAATAATGACAAAATAAATCAAAGCCTGGTCACTGTGGAAACACAGTTCTTATAAAAGCTGATTTCTTAGATGCAAATGGCATTTCAAACAAATTGCGTGGAGCTCCCTCACCATCATTTTCTTTGTATGCTGCCTTCCCATAGTTAAAACCATGCTCAAGGCAGCCTACACCATGACAAGATTTACATAATTATGAACATAACGAAAGTCATAAACAATAAATAAAACATATTAAAGTGTACACAACCAAACTGACATAATTTCCACACAATCATTATAAGATATAATATCAACAATACAAAAATTAATAACAGCAGCAACAAACCCCAATGAAAACCCCTGAACAATAATCCAGCCTAAGAATTTCTTCAGCAGTTTTTGTAGCTGGAATCAATCAGGGCCCCACTCTCCCAGGCCTGATGCGGGTGGGGGAGACCTGCAAGGCAGAGAGCAAGGGTGGGTTTGCACATAGGAAAGAACACTATAAATAAGTCAGAAATTAAATCGCTATAACAAAAGAAAAGCGCTATGTAAAAATCACACACATATATATATTGCTCTCTGGCTCCATCTGGTGTTGCATGTTTAGAATGAATTAAAAACCTTGGGGTTTTTTATGTTTTTGGTTCTTTTTACAAATGTAGCTGAGTCCCAGGTCTTCCTGAATCACAGCCAAGATTGTCTTTGGCTTCTTCAACAGCCTCAGCTTTTGTAGCTGGAGTTAGTTTATTTCTCATTTGATATAAGCTTGAAAAGGTGGAACACGTTTAGCAATAGCTGCGTTCTACTTGCAGCTTTATTAATGTGATGCTGTTGTTACCCTTTCCATCACAAGTACTCTCCAAGTAATATACATATGGCAGACCCCTGAGGTTGCTGCAATAGAGCGGGCCATGATTGCAGTGTTAAGGTTTAATTCTGTGCCAGGGTGCCTACTTCACCAAGCAATCCAAGGCTTTGTCAAAATAAAGATACATGTGACAGTGACAATATCAGCTGCAAAACCTATAAAGTACATTTAAAAGCAGCAATAAAACCCTGTGTGCTGTAGTGGTCAACTAGAGTGAACTATGACCTGGGAGATGCAATTTCCAATCCTGACTTGGCCAAGTCTATGATGCTCACTGGGTCACCTTGGATGAATCACTGCCTCTCACCCTAGCCTACCTTTCAGGGTTGTTGTAGGGATTAAATGAGGAAGAGGAGACTCGTGTATTCCACCTTGAGCTCCTTGGACAAAAAAGTGGGATATTGATGCAATAAAATAGTAAGTAAGTAATAAAATAATAGAGATGTAAATAAAAATGCAAATGGACACTACAGGATGAAAATCATCTAAATGTGATCTCCAAAAGCTTGGGGGAGCAAGTTTCCATGTGATGGAAACTTATTACTGTTGTAGATATCCATGACACCCCATGGCCGCGGGTGGCACTGTGGTCTAAACCACTGAGCCTCTTGGGCTCACCGATCAGAAGGTCGGTGGCTCAAATCCCCATGATGGGGTGAGCTCCTGTTGCTCTGTCCCAGCTCCTGCCAACCTAGCAGTTCAAAAGCATACCAGTTCAAGTAGATAAATAGGTACCATTGTGGTGGGAATGTAAATGGCGTTTCCATGCGCTCTTGCTTTCATCACAGTGTTCCATTGCACCAGAAGCAGTTTAGTCCTGCTGGCCACATGACCCAGAAAGCTGTCTGTGGACAAACGCCGGCTCCCTTGGCCTGAAAGCGAGATGAGCGCTGCAACCCCATAGTTGCCTTTGACTAGAGTTGACTGTCCAGGGGTCCTTTACCTTTTACCTATTCCAAGTCTTCATGCAATGAGACTTGGTAGGAACAAAAGCAGGTTGCCAAACGATGAGTTCAAGATCTTTAACATTTCCCTCAAGTACATAGGGGGAAGACCCCAGACCAAGCCTTTTCTATTTCCTAAAATTAATACAAGGAAGTGCTTGCACTCTCGCACACCTAGTTTTTGTGATGCCTGAAATAGTAACAGACTTTCTTTGAGGCTGCAGATTCAGTATTCTCCCGGGTATGCCCTAACAGGAGGGTCCATGACTACTATGCCAAGGTTCAAGTCTCTATTACGGTGCTACTAATTCACCAAGGAATCTAAGGCTTATGTTAAGAGAAAGATGAAAGCTCGGAAGAATTGCTGGTGCTTCTGGAAACTAACTGTAGTAATTCTCTGAAAGATGATAGCCCTTTCTCCTCATGCCATTACGAAAAGCCATTACACAACTAAACTAAGCCCAGAGACATACGTGTCTGCCAGGGCTTCTGTTACGCATTTAGAATACGTTCCCAGTTCGCAGGCTTTCTTGAAAGAAATGTGTCTAATAGCGACCCTCAGGCCATCTCTCCCTAGGACTGCCGAATCCTGTTAGTGCTTTAATGTCTTAGAGAAATTGCTGAAGTTTTCTAATCTGTCCCAAACCATCTTTCACTAGCAATAATGATGACACTGATTTAGAGTGTTTGACAGGCAGTACTTGTGAAGATTTTTATTTTTTAAAAAATAATTTTATGACGTTAGTATTGGAGAGTCGAGTTTGGATAACATGCCTTTTGTGTCCCCTTGGCCCAATAAGAAACATAAATGAAGTATTAAGCCCTAATGTCCTTTCTTCTTGGGGGATGGGTGTGTGTTTGGAAATTGTAGTGGAATTTTAGTCTTCGTAATCACAACTTGAAGAGATCATTCTCCTTTATGAATCAAAACATGAATACTGGTGGCTATTTGAAAAAAGCTGATAGGTTTTGTAGTGTGTGGGGGTTGTTGTTTTTTGCTTCCATCAAAGAATGAAATATAAATAGCATATGTGGAAACTGACATTTGCATACTGTCCAACGTCCACAGACAAGCGTGGGTGCTATCCCCACTTATATTGCTCCGTATTTATTTAGCATTCAGCAGAGAGCTGATTTCTGAAGCAGGCATGTGAATAAAACAGCCACTCCAAGATTCCATTTCTAAAACTTGAGAATGGTGTAACTTTATAAAAGGATCTGATTGTATTTAGCTGCAACTCGACTGTGGAATGAAAGTGGCAAAGAGATCTGAGTGTCAAACTAGAACTGGGGAGATCCATGTTCAAATCTTGACTGGGTCATCATTTTATTTGGAGGGGTGGGGGAAAAACCTCAGTTTCAAAGAAGTACCTGTATCATTGGCAAGATTTCTCTTGGCTAGCTAAGCTAATAGGTAAAGGTAAAGGGACCCCTGACCTTTAGGTCCAGTTGCGGACGACTCTGGGGTTGTGGCGCTCATCTCGCTTTATTGGTTGAGGGAGCCAGCCTACAGCTTCCGGGTCATGTGGCCAGCATGACTAAGCCGCTTCTGGCAAACCAGAGCAGAGCACAGATATGCCATTTACCTTCCATCTGGAGTGGTACTTATTTATCTACTTGCACTGCGTGCTTTTGAACTGCTAGGTTGGCAATTGAGCTAATTAGCTCAGTTGAGCTAATATAAAATAAATGAATGAAATTGATAAGTTTTACGCAGATACTGTGTGAAAAGCACCTGAATTAGTCACGATGCCGACAATGCAGGGATATTGACTGGTGTCATTAACTGAATAATCACACTTCATATAGTTGAGTTTTATATGTGAAATGCCACTTGGAAATGCCATGTTTCTCGTTTGGGAGACGGATGCTGATCATGCATTTGCTTGTCGTTTTCATGTTGAAAAGCTAGCTTTGCAGAACACCTTACTTATTTTAAAAAGGGGCAACGGAGGCAAGCCTAGGTATGTAAGGTGGGCAGATACAAACAAGGACAGGGCTCCTGCACATTCAGTCATTGTGCAGCAGGAGATGTAGGGATTTCAGTAGGTTAGCAGGTCTTGCAATCTGCACCTGCAGAAATTTCCTTCTCTGCTGCTACACAGCTATTCAAGGTGTAAGAGCTTGTTCTCATTTTCATTTGGCTTTGTCTTAAAAGCAGTGATTTTAAATACAACACTTGTACAAGATTGTGCTGTTAAGTCCCATTGAGTTCAGGTCGGTAAATAGGCATAGGACTGCAGCCTTACCTGGAAACAAAGCTTACTTCCAAGTAAAGGTGTTTCGTTTGGGGTTTTTTGTAAAGTAAGTTTTAATTTCAGGGTGGTTCACAGCATAAAAATACAAAATAATAAAAACAAGGAAAAACAAACCCAAGTTTCAGGTTACAGCTCCTTATTTCATTTTTATTTTTACTACAGTTTGCTGTCCTGAGCATCATATTGCCTTGAGCTTTCACTGATCCTATGAAACTCTAGCGGGGTTCTTTAGAGAAATTGATTTGAGGAACGCATACATTTCCTTTCCCCCTTGATCTTTGGACAGCAGTCAAGGCTGCAAACTTTTCTGAGAATGTTCTCGCATCTTGTTTCATTTTAGGACAATGGAAAAGCATCCGGACAGATGCAAATTGTGTTAACATCTGTGTCCCTCCAGATGTTGCAGGACTGCAGCATCCATCATCTCTGACCATTGGCCCTGCCACAGGTTCCTCATTTGTGAGATTTGTAGATCTGCTGATGCTTCTGGAGGGTGGCATCCCTGGTGGGGGACTCTCTGGTCCTGAATGGGGTAACTGTGCCCCTGAAGGACCAGGTGCACATCCTGGGAGTCATTTTAGACTCACAGCTGTCCATGGAGGTGCAGGTTAATTCTGTGTCCAGGGCGGCTGTCTACCAGTTCCATCTGGTACGCAGGCTGAGACCCTACCTGCCTGCGGACTGTCTTGCCAGAGTGGTGCATGCTCTAGTTATCTCCCGCTTGGACTACTGCAGTGCGTTCTACGTGGGGCTACCTTTGAAGGTGACCCGGAAACTGCAATTAATCCAGAATGCGGCAGCTAGATTGGTGACTGGGAGTGACCACCGGGACCACATAACACGGGTCCTAAGAGATCTGCATTGGCTCCCAGTACGTTTCCGAGCACAAATCAAAGTGTTGGTGCTGACCTTTAAAGCCCTAAACGGCCTCGGTCCTGTATACCTGAAGAGCGTCTTCACCCCCATCGTTCAGCCCGGACACTGAGATCCAGCACCAAGGGTCTTCTGGCGGTTCCCTCATTGCGAGAAATGAGGTTACAGGGAACCAGACAGAGGGCCTTCTCGGTAGTGGCGCCCGCCCCGTGGAACACCCTCCCTTCAGATGTGAAGGAAATAAACAGCTATCTTTTTTTAAAAAAGACATCTGAAGGCAGCCCTGTTTAGGGAAGTTTTTAATATTTAATGCTGTATAGCTTTTAACACTTGATTGGAAGCTGCCCAGAGTGACGGGGGAAACTCAGCCAGATGGGTGGAGTATAAATAAATTATTATTATTATTATTATTATTATTATTATTATTATTATTATTATTATACTTTGTTAACTGGTACAGGATCAGTGGACAGCAGGAAGCCTTTTTAGAAAGTTACATTTCACTGCAAAAAAGCAAAAAAAAAAATCAGCTAGTGCATGGGGAAGAAGACAAACTGTCCTACAGTTGCTAAAAGAAGACTTCAAAAAAGGAAGGTGATTATAGAGCCTTCTAGAAAAGACGCCCACTTGCTGAAGCAGTTTGAGGAGAGTAATATTAAATTTTACATCTATTGTTAAAATGACATTACTATGCGTGACTGTAAGATGCACGACTTGGGAAAAGAGGTAACTAACTTTAAAACAGATGTGTCTGTGTGGAGGAGGGGTGGGCTGGGAAGAGTTATATATTCCTCTGTGTCCCCAGCTTGCTAACTTTCTCTCCTGACGATGCTGTAATTTGTAATTCACGCGAGGAAGTAAGATGCTGGACTATGCAGATGAAATCAACAGCACTGACAAAATTACCAGTACTGAGAAAACTGTGTGGCATGAACATTATAGAACAGACGAAGCTTCTGACTTGTAGCATCAGGCCATTTGTCCAGCTTAGGTCAGTGTGGTTTGGAAGCAGCTCTCCAGGATTCCCAGACCTACCTGGAGATGCCAGGGATGCTTTACCACTGAGCTACACCTCTTCCCACCTCTTCCCCTCTGAGGGCATGTGCTCCACTGATGGCAGGTTGGAGGGAATGGCTGAATCTTTAGCTGCAGTTTTGCTTGTCAGGTTGTAACCTGGAGACTGGTGTCATACTGTGGTCTTCCCACTGAAGCAGGAGTTTCAGTACTACAGATCTTTTTGCTGGTTTCCCCAAAACTCCCCCAGCAGTGATTGGCTCCTAGGTGAGAGGTTGGAGCATGAGAGAGAAAGAGAGAGAGAGTTAAACTGGTTTCCAAGTGAGAGGTGGAATTCTAGGAAGCTGCATCTGTGCTGAGATTTCGAATGCAGCTCACGAGCCTACGTCCAGGTATTTCATGATTTTGCTTTTTTGTGTTGTGTTGATTGACGTTGCATTTGTTATATTTTTATTTTATCTTCCATTCACATGCTCCTCGCTGCTTTGAAGGGGCAGATGGGGCTCGTCAACCTTCTGATCCTAAACCCCCACTGCCCTGCAGGATATCTTCAGGAAAATAAAAGGCTAAGGAGTAAACCCTACACAAATCTGGAACCGGATACCCTAAGACGGTTGGATGCCATCTTGTATGCCTCCTTCCAGCAACTCCTGCAGCCAGGTTGGTGCCAAATGTATTGCTCTGCTTTCCTTTGGATCTCATCAGTGAGGCCATGATGGGGTTGTTTCATCCAGGCAGCTTAGGACCTCTATACACACTGCCCTGGCTTGTGCCCTGGGGAGATCACTTTGGTGCTGCTAACATAGTGGTTTGACTTCATCCCTGCAAGTCCTATTTCTCTTGAGACACATGGATGCAAAAAAACAGTAGCTTTGGAGGCCCTTTGGCGCTTAACCTTTCTCCCGTCTACCAATTTCCCTTTGCCGATTCTTCTCTAAGGCTACTTTGCCTCCACCAACAGCGGTGTCCTTAGTCCAGGACTTCAGGGCAGTGGTCCATTGTCCATCCAACAGAATAGCCACCAAACCTCACATGGTTGGATTGCCACATTTTGAAGCGAGTGACGTAAGTCCATTAGAAGTAATTGAGCTGCCTACTGAAGTGCTTTTGCCAGTTTGGAACTGTGATAACTCACATCTTGTGTGAACTGCACAGCCAGACCTGGGCAGATGGTGGGGACATCCAGAGCTTGTAGGTCTCACAGTTTTCGCTGGAAATCTCCAGGTCATCATGAGACTTCCAGGGAAGGTGGGGCTTAACTCTCCTTTAAAAGAGAACCCCATACTTTTTACTGATCCTGGTTTCTGATGGTCCTTTGTACTGCTCAATGAAGCTGGACACTGTGCATGAAATACAATGCTGCTTGGATGGGGAATGGAGACACATGAGGGGAGGACACCTCTAATTTCTACATGGTTTGGATGTGCTCTACTGTATAAAGATAAGAGCCACATCCATTGCTCTCCCTGCTTTTGCTTCTCACCCTATGCACCCACTTGGGGTGAAAAACGTGTTCCCACCTCTAGTTTAAACAATATTCACAAGTGAGACCAAATGATTTATGTGCTTCCAGCAACACAACCATTTCAAATGAGCACAGTGTAACTGGGAACTAAATTAGAAACCATAACAATAGGTTAAAGGCCTTATTTTCTGAGTGGGCTCTGATTTTCACACTTAAATTGCAGGTTCATTTTGCAGCACTCCATTGAGTACTTAGAGATGGAAAGTGCTTGTAAATGAACCCATAGTTATTTATAGTGGAGAATAAAAGAGAGGGGGGGCAGACCAATTAACGTTGTCTTATAAACTTAGCCAATGTTTTGTAACCCTACCATGAAGATTAACACAAACAAGTGAGGAAAATAAGCCAACCCAAATCCCTTTATATTAAAAGTGTGGCTCCCCAAAGTTCCCTTAAATATAGCAATTAATTGAAATCAAATGTCACTTTACTAGACAGCTGCCTACCAGCTGCAGAATGTGAAGATTAATATCTAGCCTGGATATTTGCTTTATTAAAAAGGACTGGTGGATTATTGAAGGTGCTGTCCTTGAGAACCATAAAAACAAATCAATATCCCAACCATTTTTATATGCTTCAGTGTTCTGAAGGAGGAAGACCAGGGTGGAATCTAGAGACATATAAACACCGCTTTGAAAAAGTTTTTTGAATTGAATTGAATTTTCCATATGGCTCACCATCGCCATCTAGTGTCACATTGTATATTGCACTTAAAACACACTTAAAATGTTTTATTTGCAGCTGTATAGCTGAGTCCTAGGACAGCTTCTGCTCACATGGAGCTCTTTGCTTAGTGGAGCTCCATACATGCACCATTGGGATAGATAATCTCTCGGGGTAATCAATACGGTGCCTTCCAGCTGTTGTTGGACGGCAGTTCCCATCATTTCCAACAACCGATCATGCAAGCTGGGGCTGATGTGAGTTGAGGCACAGCAACATCTGAATGGCACCACATTGGCTACCCCTACTATATCTCAAGTCTGGCAAGCCTGTTGAATTAGGTTGAGTTGACACCTGCAGATTTATGACTGCTTTATGAGATGGTGGCTTACATGTGGTCTTGTCATCACTGGCACCCATCTGTCTCTAATGACAATGGAGTGCACCTCCTGGGGTGAAGTCATACTGCTGGAGAATCACACCAGATGCCGTGACTGCAGAGACCACTAACACATAACTGCTGTCACCCACGTTGTTTTTCGCTGCATTAGCAGTACTGAAGTGACTTCTCCAAAGCACAAGTCCGGGCAGTGTGTATGAAGGCCCTGCACTGCCCATATGACCAGACCCCACTCTTGGCCTTGCTGATGTGATCTGAAGGAAAGCAGAGCAATATGTGGGACACCAGCTTGGCTGCAGGAGTGGTGGTATACAAGGTATCATCCAACCGTCTTGGGGGCTCAACTCCAGATTTGTGTAGGGTTCAGTTATTAGCCTTTCCTTCTTCCAAAGATGTCCTGCAAGACAGCAGGCACAATTTTTTCCTCAGCCTTTACTCCCAAAGCCTTTCTCATGGATGAGTATAGCCACAAGGCACTGGAGGTTTAGGATCAGTTTTCCTTCTCTGTGTGTAAAGTGAGGAGGAATTAAAGAACCTTTTAATGAGGGTGAAAGAGGAGAGCGCAAAATATGGTCTGAAGCTCAACATCAAAAAAATGAAGATCAAGGCCACTGGTCCCATCACCTCCTGGCAAATAGAAGGGGAAGAAATGGAGGCAGTGAGAGATTTTACTTTCTTGGGCTCCATGATCACTGCAGATGGTGACAGCAGTCACGAAATTAAAAGATGCCTGCTTCTTGGGAGAAAAGCAATGACAAACTTAGACAGCATCTTAAAAAGCAGAGACATCGCCTTGCCGACAAAGTTCCGTATAGTTAAAGCTATGGTTTTCCCAGTAGTGATGTATGGAAGTGAGAGCTGGACCATAAAGAAGGCTGATCACTGAAGAATTGATGCTTTTGAATTATGGTGCTGGAGGAGACTCTTGAGAGTCCCATGGACTGCAAGAAGATCAAACCTATCCATTCTTAAGGAAATCAGCCCTGAGTGCTCAGCGGAAGGACAGATCCTGAAGCTGAGGCTCCAATACTTTGGCCACCTCATGAGAAGAGAAGACTCCCTGGAAAAGACCCTGATGTTGGGAAAGATTGAGGGCACAAGGAGAAGGGAACGACAGAGGATGAGATGGTTGGATAGTGTTCTCGAAGCTACCAGCATGAGTTTGACCAAACTGCGGGAGGCAGTGGAAGACAGGAGTGCCTGGGGTGCTCTGGTCCATGGGGTCACGAAGAGTCAGACACAACTAAACGACTAAACAACAACAACGTGTAAAGTTCTTGCATAGAACTTTCATATGCCTGTTATCATCGCAGGCACAAGTATTTCAAATGGAGTCAGATAACACATTCAATTGTGAGTAATTAAGGGCCATTTCAAAGAGAGAGAGAGGTATCTTGTTGATTATACTTAGGATGTAATCCTATACCCACTTGCCTAGAACCGAGCCCCATTGAATTCAGTGGGACTTCTGAGTAGACATGGATAAGATTGTGTTGTTGATGATTCTTTTGTATGTTCTATCTATGATGTTTCATGAATTTCTTTGTCTGGGGGGCAACTGGCTGGACAGCCTCATTTGGAGTGGCCGACTTTGGGATCATCCACGGTGTCCATTGTTCATTTTCCTTCATTAATTATTGCTGAAAGTTAAAACCAAACATCACACAATGCCTCTGATCTCAATCCATTGACTCTATGCTTCTGCAATCACAATTATTTGAAAGAGAGAAAGGAGAGCAAAACAAAAGTAGTACAGAATTTTTATTAAACAGTTTTCATTTTGAGATAAAAGAAAAAATAACTAAATAAAACCCATTTAGAACAGAAAAATGACAACAACCACCCTTTAATACATGAATGCCAGAGTTCTGCTTGACAATCAGGTATTATCATAACAGAAACTTTGTTTTTGAACATCCAGAAATAGCATCTTTGTTTTCTCCCCTCAAACCTACCATGAATAAACTATAATTGACAGATAATCATTTACTTACAAGTTCATGCCAACTGTTAATAATAATAATAACTAAATGATCCATAAAATAATGCCAGGGAAAGAAATCCATGATTAGAGGTTTATCATTTCACTAAAAGTTTAAAACAACTCATTTATTTCTGTTTCTTCAGATGCGGAAGAAGAATTCAATAAGCAGGGCTTTCCTTCCTAAAAAAAAAGCTCAACAACAACTTTGACCTGAACCCCCAAAAGGGGTTAGATCATTGCCAGTTTTTAACTGAGTAGATTGCAGTCTCTTGGGAGTTGGCCATCCCTGTATTAGGGGGATAAGGGCATTAAATGCATGTGATTGGGAAAATAATATGATGCGGCATTCTACAGGGAAGAATGCTTGCAGAAAAAGTCAATATTAAGCAAAATTTCATACAAAAATGTTACAAGGAGCAATGCACACTGGAGTGTCAATGAATTTACGTACGGACTTCAAAAACAACAACAAACTAATGTGGAGAACTGAACTAAATATTAGAAAAATGCGAAACTGAAGGTGGTGGATTTGTGTATCTGTACTACAGTGGTGCCCCGCAAGACGAATGCCTCGCAAGACGAAAAACTCACTAGACGAAAGGGTTTTTCGGTTTTGCGTTGCTTCGCTAGACAAATTTCCCTATGGGCTTGCTTTGCAAGACGAAAACGTCTTGCGCTTTTTTCTTAAAGCTGCTTGAAGAGGTGCAGTTGCGACGGACCGTGCTTCGCAAGACGAAAAACATCGCAAGACGAAAAGACTCGCGGAACGAATTATTTTCGTCTTGCAAGGCACCACTGTACAGTTATCTGCAGATAGGTACATGATACCCATTTGAGACAGGTCATCCTATTTAAGCATCCATTCACAACTACATAATGAAGAGCAGCTTGCGTCAAACAGGAAGGAGAGAAGTGGAATGCATGATGCATAAGACCAAGGCTATCATCTTTGAGAGTCTCTTAAATTTCAGTGGGTCTCGAGACCTTATAAAATGCAATGTTGGCTTTTGGTCTTTGATTAAAGTCCCACCTCTGCCATGGGTCCTTAAGCAATTTGCACTTCATCTTTTTTTATAAATTTATTTATTTGCTCTTCAGATTAAAGTTTTACAATCACATAACCAACATACAACATAAATACAAGATTCCAAAGAATCTCCTGGAATTCCCTCCTCCCCTTTGTGGGTCCTATTGTTAATAATTTCCTCCTGCATCTTTTATGATAATCCACATCTTTTACCTCTCCATTATGTCCAAGAATCACCTTTAAACTACAAGTGTTATTCCAATCCTACTAACAATTTTAGCTGTTTACAATGGTTTTTAAGATAAATTATAAAATTTCCCCATTCCTTATTGAAATTTCAGCCTTCCTGATTTCTGATTCTTCCGGTCATTTTTGCCATTTTGGCACAATCCATCAATTTAATCTTCCACTCTTCACTGGAAGTGACTTTATCTTCTTTCCATCTCTGGGCAATTTGCATTTTATTTGCCATAGTCATTTGTTTATTTCATGAAATCTATATACCACTTGATTGTAGGGGGAAAACTTCAAAGAGGTTTACAAAAAACCAAACCCTGAATAGTCCTGTCTGGGCATTGTCCCCTAATAGAACTGCAATCATGTAAGGTTGAAGGACAAGTCTGCACTTTCTGTCCCCTCTGTCACATCCTTGTTTCTCAGTCTGTAGAATAACCACAACTAGAATTATCTAGCATTATATATCTAAAGTGGGTCATTGTCTAGCAATTCAAATCCTTAGTGTACTTCAGAGTTCTCAAAAAGTCATATATTTTCATTGTGTATTTGCAGAGTATTATCCTGAAGGTCTTAGATTTCTGGCTACCCCTGAGCAGTAAGTTGAGAGTCCATTGCTGTGTGTAGTGCTCAAACGCAGTTAAATCAATAGAACAGCCATGCTGAAAATGAAAACAGTCTGGCTGAGTATTAGCCCACTGCAGAACTGAATAGACCATGCAGGAACATGCTATCTAAAAGTCAATAGAATGAGCAGCTCCTAATTTTTGTGTAGCATTCAGCTAAGAACTATAATGTTTTAAAATGGAATGAGAGGACAAAGACATGCCACGCTGCATGTTAGGGCTGCAATCCTATGCAATCCTGAGAATCCAGGCATAGTTTTACATGACTGGTATGGCAAGTGTGATGTTAATCAAGAAAAGCAAAACCATTTTAAAAAAGTAAAGCCATTTTGGGTAGCCAATTTTAAGCAATTTATCTTTACTTTACTGTACTTTAGATGCTTGCTGTTTTTTTCAAAAACAGCAACACTGCAGTCACAGATTACTTTTGTGGAAGTGGTCTTAATGAAGCATGTTGAAAAACCCTTAAATCTTTTATTTTAAAAATCTCTAAAGAAAATAATTATGAAGTAATGTTGTCAAAGTGTTCAAAAGAACCTATACTGTTCACACCATTCTGTGATGCAGCTTAAGAAATCTGTTTGACCTTCCACTCCCCTCCTTTAAAATGTCTTATAATATACCCAAGTGACCACACAGAACACCCATATATCACTGTTATCTGTTTATATGTACCCTGTATGAAAGTTTAAAGTGATCAGATGCAAAGAAAGGCACTGCTTTTCAACCTTCAGTAGTGAAGGTAGAACTTTGGCAGGCAGAAAATGCTTTTAACAAAACGGGGTTAACACATAATTCATCTGACAAAGTCCAGTCCATTAATGTTTGTGCCAATTTTTTTGCCATAATAAATTCATTAGTCTCAGTAAACTCAATGGGACTGTATTCTGTGTACACATGTATAGGATTGTGCTGTGTGTTTCATGGAAGGTAAGGAATCGGTGGCTATTAGCTACCCAGAGGACACTTCCCTTTGTCCCGCAATTAGTTCCATTAATCCTGTGATTTCTAGGCACAGGTTCTGGAGATTTTTCTTTTGTCCCACTACTTTCCCCAGGAAAACCCATGACTTACTGCTAAATCGGAACAAACATCTAAGAGAGTTTGTGTACTGGTCCAGTAAACGCTTCCGCTGTGCCACCAGCAACAGCTCTCTTTGCAGAGTATTAATTAAGTCCAGTGCAGAGATTCTTGTTGCAGTACAAGCTTCAGAGTCTCAGCAGCAAAGAAATAACGACACAGGGAAGCCTGTCTTTCCAAAGACAGGTTTATTGCAGAAAGATAACAGAAACACCTCCAGAGCTTTCGGACATTTTTGCTTCACGCCCCACACACAGAGAAAACAAACACTCTTTATATACTGAGCAACTTAACAACTTAACAACTTAACGAGCTTGACTACTTAAAGTCACATGACATTGCTAACTTGCCAGCGTCTTAGGTTTCACACCCTAACACCCCCTCTCGCTGGCAATACAAAAAACAAAATTACTTCAGACCCATTTCTTCACAAAAGTTTTCATGCCGCTGAAACCCAAGCGGTTTTGTAAAACCATCAGCTTGGTTTTCATGACTGGGACAGTAGTTTAATTTAACAATTCCTGCTTTTACCGTTTGACAAACATTTTGAAAGCGGATATCCAAATGTTTTGTACGACCTTTAAACTGCCCATTTTGTGCTAACTTAAGACACGGTTGATTATCACCCCATACAGTGATTGGAGTGATGGCCTTTTCATACATCTCTTGTGCCAAGCATTTGTAAAATTCTAGATCTCTACATAACTCAGATAAGGCACAGAACTCAGCTTCTGTTGACGACAAGGTAATCAGGTTCTGTTTCTTGGATCTCCACCCAATCAGAGAGTTACCAAATTTTATTACACAGCCAGACACTGATTTTCTATCCTTTAAATTTGCCCAATCACTATCTGCCCAACAAGTAATCTGTGCTTGTCCTTCCGAAGATAATTCAAGGCAAAAATCTTTGGTGTGTTGTAAATATCTTAACACTCTTTGAATTCCTTTCCATGCATTTACACTAGGTTTCGAAGCTTCTCTGCTGAGTAAGTTAACAGCGTAGGCAATATCTGGTCTACTCCATTGCGAAAGATGAAGTAAACTTCCCAGTGCTGACTGAAAAATTTCAGCATGCTTGAATTCAGCACTATCCTTGAACTCATTGTCTTTTACAAAACCCATTTCCATTGGTGTTCTAACACCTGCACACTCTGTCATGTTAAACTTTTTCAACATTTGCAATATCTTGCCTTTTTGATTCAGTAGAAAACTGCCATTTTTGGTCCTATCTATCTGAACACCAAGATAGACCTTCACATCACCAAGATTCTTAACTTTGAAGTGCTTATTTAACTCTTTGGCTAGTTTTTTTACTTGTTCTTGTGTCTTTGAAGTATAAATCAGGTCATCTACATAAACAAGCAAAGATTCTTGAGCATCTCCTGAATTTCTGAAATATAAGCAATTGTCAGCCTTGCTCCTGCTAAAACCAATGCCTACCAAAACGTCATTCAAACACTCATTCCAATTATGAGCAGATTGCTTGAGTCCATAAATAGATTTATGTAGTTTCCATACCTGATTTGATTTACCAACTTTCAATCCTGGCGGTAGCTCCATATAGAGCTCTTCAGCCAAGTCTGAATGAAGATAAGCTGTAGAGACATCAAATTGATTCACTTTGAACCCTTTCTGAGCAGCAACTGCTAATAGTGCCCGTAGGGTTTCACTCCTTGAAGTGGGTGCATAGACTTCGGAATAATGTAACCCCTTTCTTTGCGTAAAACCTCGAGCTACAAGCCTTGCTTTGTACTCTGGTTTCCCCATCGCTGTTGTCTTTATCCTGTACACCCACCTACAACTTACTGCCTTGGCACCTTCTGGCAGTTTGGTGATGGAAAACACACCCAGTTCTTTCATAGAATTCAACTCCTTTTGCATGGCCTCACGCCACCTACTGGCCTCCTCCTGGGGTAATTGCTCAACCTCCTCAAAACTTTCAGGTTCGCAATTTGCCAAACCAGCCCAAACACTGATAGCTTGGTACCTTTCAGGAGGTTTACCTTTGTTGGTACGCTGAGAACGCCTTAACAGTTCCTGTGATGTTCCTTCAGTTTCCCCCTCTGACCCAGAATCACTAGTCGTCACCTGTTTGTCACTAGTAGTTGAAGAACTTTCTGATTCTGACTTTACACGTCTCTCTTGCTGTACAGGTGAACTTTTAGAGCTAGAAGATTCTGACTTTACAGACTTGGGTGAACTAGGCGATTTCTCACCCTTGTCCTCAGACTTAAATTCCTTAGTCTGTTCTGGAACTAATACCTGCCCTGGGGCCTGAGTTTCATTGTTACTGTTCACCACATCAAATAGTATGTCAGGATTTCCATGAATTTTATTCCAACCATCCTGTTCACAAAATTCTGCACTTCTGCTGATTGTGATTTTTGTTTGATTGCCTTCTACATTCACAAATCTCCAACCTTTTGTGTTTGCTTGATAACCACAGAAAAACATTTCTTTAGACCTAGGATCGCCTTTCCTACGTTGTGCCCTAGGCACCAGCACATAAGCACGACGTCCAAAAACTCTTAGATGATCAATTTTTGGTTTTTTCCCAAATAGCATGAAGTAAGGAGTGTTGCCTACTGTGCTATTGTACACTCTGTTAAAAGTATAATTCGCATACAATGCAGCCTCAGCCCAAAAACGCTGTGGAAGTCCAGAATCAAACAGCAAAGCAGTAATGGCTTCCTGTAATGTTCGAAATTTTCTTTCGGCAACTGCATTCTCCTGTGGTGAATAGGGATTGGTAAGTCTATGAACTATACCTTTCCTTTTTAACCATGTCTCCAGCGTGTGGTTCACAAATTCCCCACCACGATCTGATTGTATTTTACGTACCCTGGTGTCAAATTTACATTCGACTTCTTCAATCCAATCCATCAGGATGGAAGCTGCTTGTGATTTTTCTTTCAGAAAGAAAACCCAACTAGCCCTTGAAAAATCATCCACCAAAATTTGCATAAATCTCGCACCTCCAAGCGATTTGACTGGCATAGGGCCACACACGTCTGTGTGCACAAGTTCAAAGGGTTTCTTGCTTACTCTATCAGATCTAGGATAGTTACATGTCTTAACCTTAGCATGTTTACAAGCACAACAATCCAGAAAATTTGGACAGGGTTTAATGTTACACTCCTCAGCTAAATCTGGCATCTTGCTTACATACTTAAAGCATATATGAGCTAACCTTCTGTGTAGTAGATGTGCACAACCTGTATGAGGAGCCTTATTTACACACTTAGCTTGCGCTTCACCTGTTGAACATCTACCTGCTGCTAACTGCTCTTCATCCAAAACAAAAAGCCCATCCTCACAGGGAATTTTAACTAGCTCCTTTCCCTGTTTCGAAATGGTGCACACATCATTTTCAAACTCAACCTTAAAACCACTTTTTACCAGGCATGACACACTCAAAAGTCCATTCTTCATTCCTGGAAGAACAAAAACAGGAAGGTTAGTTTGCAAACAGTTAACATAAATTGTGCCTTTAAGGTTCATTTCTCGTTTACTATTGTCTGCTATAGTCACGGTTTTTGCAACTGGCAATGTCTTGCAGTTCATCAAGCGGCCCCTAGATGTCGGTGGAACTAAACTGTGACTTGCTCCACTGTCAATTATCCACTTCAAGGTTTGTTGGCTCCTTTTAGGACTCTGTTGTGCTGCCATTGCAGATAGTCCCTTATCAGCACCTGCTCCCCCTCTGGAGCGTTGATTCTTGTAGTTCTCATGTCGTCTTCCCCTGTAACTCCGGAAACTGGCCTTGAACTGTTGTAATTCCTGTTGCTTTTCTGGACACTTTGCTATCAAATGAAACCTGCTTCCACATCGAAAACATGACTTGCTGGCCATAGCAGACACTTGTGAGGCTTCCTTACAGCTCTGCCTGCTAGTTTTCCCACGCTGGGAATTATCTGAACATCCAACCCTTGGGGTATTTGAATTATCAATACGTTTTCGATGATGTTGATATTCTTGTTCACACAATCTACCAGTCACATAATTCATATTCAGCTGGTCCTCTGGCAAAACTTGTAAAGTTAGTACTAAGTTTTCAAACCTTGCATGCAGGCTGCTAAGCAGAGTATAAACTTTAATATTTTCAGGAAAATTCACATCTAAAGATGACAGTCGGTTGAAATACTCAGTCATCTGTGACGTGTGTTCAACCACACTATCCTCTGGCTTCAGTTTCAACTCATACAAAGCACGTATAATGTTCACCTTCTCTCCGGGCGTGGCTCTATGGTGAATTCGCCTAAGAGCTTCCCAAATTTCAAATGCAGACCTTAAATTTTCCACATGAGGTAATTGGGAATCGTCTATCGATACCATCAACATGCATCTAGCTTTAGTGTCCATTTTATCATGTTCCCTGTTCTGAGCATGTGCAGCAGCCTGTTGCTCTGCTGTGGCATCTGCTGCAACAGCCACAAACGGCTTTCGCCTCTGGACATAGTCAGCCCACACTTCTTTGGCTTCCAACCAGACTTGAGCCCTCTTAGACCACTGCACGTAATTAGCAGAGTTCAACTTTGTAAAGGGAACCTGGAAATTTTCCGCTGCCATTCTTGGGGTCTGCTGCTACTCCCTCTGTGTGCCCTTTCTTCTCTTTCCCCTTGGGATTTGTCTTACTCACTTTTCAGACGCCTCCAGCCTCCTCTAAGAGCTGGATTTACGACCAAGCCGGTCTTCTCTCATCCAAAAGCTGCTTTCACTTTCTCTGCACACAATACAGCTGTAGAAACGTAGAAGGATCCATAACCTAAGAGAGTTTGTGTACTGGTCCAGTAAACGCTTCCGCTGTGCCACCAGCAACAGCTCTCTTTGCAGAGTATTAATTAAGTCCAGTGCAGAGATTCTTGTTGCAGTACAAGCTTCAGAGTCTCAGCAGCAAAGAAATAACGACACAGGGAAGCCTGTCTTTCCAAAGACAGGTTTATTGCAGAAAGATAACAGAAACACCTCCAGAGCTTTCGGACATTTTTGCTTCACGCCCCACACACAGAGAAAACAAACACTCTTTATATACTGAGCAATTTAACAACTTAACAACTTAACAAGCTTGACTACTTAAAGTCACATGACATTGCTAACTTGCCAGCGTCTTAGGTTTCACACCCTAACAACATCAACCCGCAGAAAACCTAACTGATGTAGGTTCCATTTCAGCAGTAAATTGTGTGTTTTCCAATGGAAAGCCATGGGACAAAAGAAAAACCTATTGGACCCTTGCCTAGAAATCATGGGACAAAGGTGTGCATGAGCCCATAGATAGCTACATTTGCAGGTGGCACTGTGGTCTAAACCACTGAGCCTCTTGGGCTTGCTGATCAGAAGGTTGGCAGTTCGAGTCTACGTGATGGGTTGAGCTCCCATTGCTCTGTCCCAGCTCCTGCCAACCTAGCAGTTTGAAAGCACACCAGCGGGAGGAGATAAATAGGTACTGCTGCAGCGGGAAGGTAAACGAGGTTTCCATGTGCTCTGGCACTCATTATAGTGTCCTGTTGTGCCAGAAGTGGTTTAGTCCTGCTGGCCACATGACCCAGAAAACTGTCTGTGGACAAACGCTGGCTTCCTTGGCCTGAAAGCAAGATGAGCGCCGCAACCCCTAGTTGCCTCTGGCTGCTGCCTGTTTGTCATTGACCTGTGACAGGGCCTTCTCAGTGATGGCTCTCCATTTGTGGAATGCTGCCCTTGGTGAAGTGTGTCTGTTTTCCTCACTACTGACTCCCAGGAGAGATTTAGACATTTCTGTTTTACCCAGGCATTTGATGGCCATGGCAACCTTGAAATTGATTGCTTTTACATGTTTTGAGATGTTCTAAGAATCTATAGTTTAAATTAAGATGGTTTAAAATTGTTTTCAAAGTGAGTTAAATAGGTTTTTTGTTTTAAATTGTATAGCTTTGACTTTGAAGTTTGCCAACCTGGACTCCTTTAGGAGGAAGGGCAGCATAGAAATTTAATATAAATAAATTAAGTCAAAGAAAGGGTGTTGGTGGAGAGGATTCTAATCCCCTCCCCCAATGCAACTTCCCTTTATCCAATGTACTCTATCCTCAGATGCTTTGATCTCAAATAGAGTGAAAAGGTAATCCTGTTCTCAGCGAGTTGGTTCCTGAAGGAAACTTTGCAAAAACACCAGATTCAGTAGGGAGAGAAGATTAATACTACGGCTTTGGCTGTAGTAACTCCCTTCCCACCCTAAAGCTAAATTATCATTAGTGTCCGTTTGAAGATTGCTTTTCTTGCTCTCAGATAGCAGTAAGGTTGGGTGACAACAAATTGCTCATGCACCCCTATTACAGATAACCGCCCACCTTAAGTCATAGCATTCTTTTGCTTCTTTTAATTTACTAGAACATGATGTCTCATAAGCTCCGCTTGATTGCATATGACTGAGAACAATGCTGTGCTGCTACCGTCAGAAGGGAGAACAAACTACCAATCTGTCATTCTTATCCCTTCCATCAGGCTTCTGCAAAACATCTGTTGCTCACTTATTTCGAGCTCAATGTTTTGTCTTGTTTCTTGGTTTAATGACACTGGAAATATCAGTAGTTACCCACTTGTATTTATTCTTCCTTTTTTTCTTTTTTGCAACCTGGAGAATATTATGGGTAAGAGGATGGGGAAAACTGTGTCAAGGTATAGCACTGCTACTATAATAGGATAATAAGCACGAAAAGAAAGTGTAGGGGATTATTTAAGGAAACGGAGTGGAAAACAAAACCTGACAACTTAGCAAGACAAGGGTAAGGGGGGGGGAGGGCTGCGTGTTTATTGCCCACCAGCTCTTTCTGCCTCCTTTTTTGTACATATTGACAGATTTTTTTGGGTGGGGGGTCTTTAAAAGACCCTCTGAAGGGCCCAATCAGCTGCAAAAGGCAAAAGCAAAATGGCATCTAGTGCTGAGGGTAATGTACTGAGGACATGGGTGGTGCTGTGGTCTAAACCACTGGGCCTCTTGGGCTTGCCGATCGGAAGGTTGGTGGTTTGAATCCCCACGACAGAGTGAGCTCCCATTGCTTCTGTCCCAGCTCCTACCAAACTAGCACTTCAAAAGCATACCAATGCAAGTAGATAAATAGGTACCACTGTTGTGGGAGGGTAAACGGCATTTCCGTGCACTCTGGCTTCTTTCACAGTGTTCTGTTGTGCAAGAAGTGGTTTAGTCATGCTGGCCACATGACCTGGAAAGCTGTCTGTGGACAAACACTAGCTCTCTTGGCCTGAAAGCGAGATGAGTGCTGCAGCCCCATAATTGCCTTTGACTGGACTCAACCATCCAGGGGTCCTATACTTTTACCTTTACTGAGGAGAAACTGTGATGGAGACACGTTTTGTTGCACCTGTACAGCAAAGCATCACCCAAGCCATTTTTATTACTGCTAGAAAGGAAGATTGTGAAGGGTGGTGGTGACCAAGCCATTTTAAATCCTCATAGGGTAAAACAATCACATTATGAAGCTGTCCAAATCAATTAGTATGTTTAGTTTGTATAATAGGAAATGCTGTTATAATGTCTGGTGGGTCTCTGCTGTTGCCTGGTACCCTACATGAAATCCAATTTTCATCAGGGAAGTCTAAATCTGAATGGCAAATGTCTCTTAGGCTCTTTGCCGGGCTGGAGACCTTCCATGGTACACATGCCACCACAGTGATGGTGGGGAGAATTCGTGAGCTCTAAAGTGCCAGCCATGATAGTTAAACACTCATCCACCCAATGTGTGTAATAATTAAGAAATCATCTGTCCAATTATGAGCTGCAGCGCTCAGTGTGAGGTGGCAGGTCATGATGCTGCGATGCCAAAGCAGCCATTATACTTCAGTCTAAGAATTATCTGCAAGATGGCTCATGCAATTAGGCCACACGGGATTCTTTTTTTATCTATAACCTTCCCTGGGTGGCTGGGAGCATTGGTGAGTGGTAAAGCACATGCCTTGCATTCAGATTGTCTCTGAGTAAGTCCTTAGCATTTCTCAGTTAAAAGGAATAGGTATAACACGATGAAAAAGAGCTCTGTTTGAGATTTTGGAGTGCCATGGCAATTCTGAATAAACAGGGGCTGGGAAAACCTGTGTCCTCACAGATGTTTGTGGGACTCCAACTCTGTCAGCAGGGCCAATGGTCAGTGATGATGGGTGCTGTAATCCAAGAACATTGTAAGGGCCTCTGCACCCCTAGAAAAGACAATAGTGGGCAAATAGTCTGACCCTGGTATAAATCTATTTTCTTGCTATATGTATGAAAATGCAGGTAATGCTTGAACAAACTTTGAAACAATCAGTCCCCCTCAGTGGCTCCACATTAGCATCATTTAATATTTATGCACAACCATCAATCTACATTGCACTTCACAGGGTAACATAAGCAAAAATAAAATAAAAAATAGTCCCTGCCCTCGAGGAGCTTACAGTCTCTTTATTTTGACAGTAGAGGAAGGCAACAGAGCAGGTGAGAAAAGGGAATCCTAAAGGTAATAAGAAATGAATATGAGTATATGCAGTATTGCATACTGAAACTTGGTTTCGTTTTCTGGATGTGGACTGGGGAATTAGGCAGAAGGCTTTTTGGGAAAGATAAATGTGTTGAAATAAACGAGATCATATGAGGCTTGTACATCACCTAAGAACAACATGCCTTATTTTATTTTTTGCTTTGGAAACATTATCTGGAATTCTTGGAAAGTGATTAATGGGCTTGAAACCTGGGAAATAGTTGCTCATTGCTAATGTTGAAAAAAAGAGGCCTATCTATTACGATCTGTCCATCGTTTCTCCTCCAGGTGAAGAATCAGGGAAAGTGCATACTAATTGTACAATTTGCATGCAGGGTTTGTGTGCGTGGGTTTTTGTGTGTGCTTTCTTTTGCATAGCAAATGAGGACCGAAGGAATTGATGACTGAGCAAAGCTGACATGACATGAAAAGGACCTAGCTTGATCTATCCATTGCTATGCATATCCTTGTTGTAGTAGCTAGAATAAATTCACCTGTATGCCAGTGCACTGCTTGGCGAGCTAAATATGAATGAACTATTTTTGACTCTCTGCTTACACATATACTTCAGTGGGCAGGCTCTAGCAGAAGTCACTCAGTGGGATGTAAGTAGGTCATGACTAAGGTCTTCTCAGTCGGACATGGTCAGGATAAACTTTTACTTTTCTAGTAAGGATGTATGCTGCCCTAGAAGCCATTATAACATAGCATAAGTTACTGGTAGCACCATAGAGTTTACTGAATAACTCCTATTATTATTATTATTATTATTATTATTATTATTGTGGTGGTGGTGGTGGTGGTGGTGATATGCTTCTAATTTATAAAGCTTGTTTAGAATCTGCACCGGACCTTTTCTTGCTTTTAGAAAGGGGGAAAATGCAGGGTGTTTGACTGAAATGAAACCCATTTCTCTCTCCCTGAAGGATTCCCTTCTCCTTAAAATATCAATTACATTGCCATTGTGATCTGGAAGTCACACTTGTTGATAGCAGCTCTGGAAGAAGCAATTTGCCTTAGATGTTTTACAAGACTTAAGCTTTTGTTTTATAGACATATTCCAAAAAAAGAAAAAAAAGAGAGAGAGACATATCTGCCAAAAAATAAGAAGTCCTTTTCCCTTGCGTGATGTCAGAAGGTTGGATATGTACAGCCTTGGAAAGATGTATAAATCATTTTTATACAGAGAACTGGCTTAGAAAACTAGAGATTTCAGTACAAAGGAATCCATTCATTGAAAGAATGCCTCCACAAGGTTGTCTTATGAGTTACAATATACACAAGAGGATGTTGCAAAAGCACCTTTGCTTTTTAGGTACCGTTACACTGTACACAGCTGCCACCCTTGTGGGAGGGAAAACAGCCTGTTTGTATTACAAGAAGTCCTATAACAATGCTAAAAATATTGATACAAAACAGCTACAAGTGGATAAAAGCCTAGCAGCTATCCCTTGCTTTAATTGTTCACCAATAATTTTTAGCTTAAAAAAAAATCCCGTCAAGAAAATAGTAGCATTTTGAAATTTCCTTTTCATAGCTTTAGACAGTTATCCCCCCTCCCGCTTACAAAACGTAATCCAAACAGTGCCTAGCCGAGAAATAAACAAGCATTATATATGTATAAAATGGAAGATGCAGCTTTATTTTTTATTTTTGTAGAATAGTGCATTTGAATCCTGGAAAGAATTGCTTTGATTATGGAATGATAATCAAAAAAATGGGCAGAATTGAAATAGGGCAACTCTTACCACAACCGAGACTGAAATCCGTAATGAACAGTAGGCCAATATATTCTTCAGTCTACTTGTTTCATTAACAGAAGAGGAAAACATGAAACTGAACACTGAAATCATGCTAATGACAGCATGCTTTAAAAATACACTTCACTGATTTTTATGCTGCCTTGTGGAGCAGAGTGGCGTCGTGATGACAGGTATGGACCAGGCCACCCTTTCTGATCTAGATGGGTGAATCTAAATCATAATCACTTTGTCTGCTTAAACCATAGCAACCCTTCAAAGGTTGCATTGGCTGAGAATGCATGACTGGCCCAAGGCTAGTAAGTGAGTTTCATATAAGTAGAGGTCCTAATTCTGGCACCACATAGCCAGTGTGGTGTAGTGGTTAAGAGTGGTAGACTCATAATCTGGTGAACCGGGTTCACGTCTCTGCTCCTCCACATGCAGCTGCTGGGTGACCTTGGGCCAGTCACATTTCTCTGAAGTCTCTCAGCCCCACTCACCTCACAGAGTGTTTGTTGTGGGGGAGGAAGGGAAAGGAGAATGTTAGCCGCTTTGAGACCCCTTTGGGTAGTGATAAAGCGGGATATCAAATCCAAACTCTTCTTCTTCTTGGTCCAGGTTCAACACCCTAAGCACTACGCCACTCTGACTCCAAAAATACTCTCAAGTGAACACAGTAACACACCATCTGCTCGAGAATGATTTTTCTTCCAATATTTGAACCATTCTCTTTCATCTCATCTCTGAAAACCCAAAGGGAGTTCATATTCTCACGGTGCCATTTTAATGCATATAACTCAGAAATTATTCTCAAGAAGTTCAGTGGCATTCATTCCCTAGTAAGTTGGCGGTCCAAAAGCAGCAGTCCCACATACGCTTACTAGGGGAATAACATCCATTCAATAAAATGGGACTTGCATCCTTGTAAATACAATAGAGTTGTATTTAACAATCATAGCCAGAATGTGACCAAGAGAAATGCATTATGTAAGATGAAGTTTATCAATACTTATTTAAATTATTCTGCTGCAATTGCCAGATTTTCTACAATGAATGTCTCCCATCAAGTTGACAAAACAGTATGTAACTTGAATTGTCATCAAGTATTTTCAAGCATATTCTCACACCAATCCTACACAGACTTAGTCTAATAATCACCTTTTTTTGTATGGGACTCATTCCAAGGCACAGCCTTGCAGCCTTGGAACATTAATTTCAGCATTATTCATATTGTTTCATTTCATAAAATTTGCTTTTTAGAATTAGAAACATCTTGCCAATCTGTTCGTATGATTCTTGATTCCACCAAACTTTTCCAGTTTGAGCTCTTAAGTTGCATTGGTATATCAAAGCTCATTGATCCCAATTTCTAGATCCCCGGACTGAGGCTTTGCGCATGATGCTCTGTTTATGTATTTGGAGTGAATGCATGTACACTTAAAGTGGGAAGCAGACATGAGTACAAGGTCCGCCCCCAGTGGCCCAACTCTTGATGACTCTACTGCAGATCTTCCTGTGTTCTGATACTAAGCATACTGAATAATGAAGGGTCCCCAGTGAGAAGGAAACCTCCAAGCACAGTTAGCTAAAAACTGTTAGAATCTCCCTTCGCCTCTTCATGCACAATATGCAAAGCTCAGAAGATGAGTCAGCATGTGCAGAGCCATGGAGGGAGCAGGTGTGTGTGCGCTTTCCCACACCCCTTTAATCCCCCCCCCACATTCACCCAAACACATGAATAGAATTGTGGTGTATAAGGAGCGCCACACGAAATATACAAGAAACATACTCAATGGGAGCAGGTTTATTAGCACCAATCACCTAGCCAGGAGTGGTGTTGGTGTTGGTGAAAGGATGAACTGGATCCCATTTCCATTCTCAAGCGGTGACTAGAGTTGACAAAACTGAATATTCTGACCCACGGTTAAAAGGTACAAAGAACGATCTAATGCAGCACAGGTCATGTCAGCTGGAAAACTGTGTTCTAGATGTGTGTGTGTGTGTGTGTGTGTTTTTAAATTCCACGTAATGCTTTTTTGCTCACAATTCAAAATACGCAAGCGGATCTGAATATGCACACCTGCTTCTCAACACAGAATATAGAACAGTTGGGGTGAGAATCTAATGCAATGTTTCAACAAAGCTTAACATTCCTTATTGCCACCTTTGGCCACCTTAGCTAAGTAGCCCGATAAAGACATTGACAAAGACCTTGTATGCTATTGTGGAATCATTTCTGGTTCTTTTAAGAACAGTGTTCTGTATGCCATTATGATGATATGATGCTAAAAATACAATTATGTGGCCCCTTGCAAAGCACTCTTCTCTTACAGCATTTTGGTTTATCAATGGCAAATGCAGCTTTAGAAATCCACTGTTTTCTTAAATTTGATGGCATCCAATACTTCCGTTTCCATTTACTGACATACTGATTTAGAAAAACAAGTGCAAATAGATACTGAAAAAGCCTGGCAAACTAACTCTAGAACTTGGCCTCAAATACTGAAGTAGTATCCCACTACACATATTATATCAATCCCTGAATAATGAGTGATATCTAACTAAGCCATACTCAGAATTTTCCCACTGAAAATTATGTACTTGTCCATTGATTTCAATGGGACTGCTTTGAGTATGACTGACATTGTATATTACTCACCATCATGGCATATGGTATTATCCATGACAAAGTGGTCAGCTTTCACTTGGACACACATTGTCTGGTGTGGGAAATCCACTCATCACCCTGGTAAAGTAATTTCCACAAGCAAGACCTGAGGGCTATAGGACTCTCCCTTCTTGTGATTCCCAGCAACCCTCTTTCCAATAGTGACCATAGCCAACATGACTAGCAGCCATTGATAACCTTGCTTTGTCTAATCTTTTAAAACCATTCGAGTAGGCGGCCACTGTTGCATCGCATGTAAGGGAATAAGCTCAGCAAAGGATGGACATTCTGTTACACTTTCTGCCAGCTGCATTAGGTTTTTTCCAAAAGGTTTCTAAGTGTGGGGAGGAGGTTCATCACCTCATTCAAGTATCCCAATAAACTGTTATGCTTCTTGCCCAAGATGGGAAGCGCAAGCAGGCTGTGTCTGATGATGAGTGAGAAAAGCTTCACTGTACAAAATGAAACCAAAATACAACCAAACAGGCCATTGAAACCTCCTCGATTGAATTTGTACCATTGGGGGAGTTTCTTTTTCTCCCCTTTTACTAAATTCTCTATTCATTCCTCACATCTACTTTCACAGTAACATTATTAAAAGAACAGAATGTTATATTTGACATAGCGTTCAGAAATCTTAGGTATGCAAGTGATTGACGGTAGGGAAACACACACACACACACACACAAACATTGGGCGTCTTTTGGACGTTCCATCAAGATGGTCCCATCCATTCACTATGAAGCCAGTAGAGCTTTTGTCACCAACTTCCTTAAATCCAGGATTTCACACTCGGGTGAATTCCGCAAGACATTCAACTACTCATTTAAGTCATGCTAGCCTCCCCCGCCCCCACCCAGCCTCCCACCTCCCCACTCCCAGTCCTTACTTTACAGGGATCGCCTAGATTTCATAGACAACAATAGTTAATTTCAAAACAGTATGTAGGTAGCAGCTGATGAGAACTTAAAAAGTCTGTTTTAAATTAGCATCATGGCCCCTTAAGCCAGATGTAGGGCTCTGTCGTCAATAAATACGTGCCAACTCCGTTTACCCATCTTGCTGGCCCAAAGTCTGAAGCTCAGATGTGTGAAGGGTGTGGTGAAGAAAAACGTTTTTCCTGCTGTACATGTGTAAGGAGATTGGTCCTCTCGGAGGCTGTCCCAGCCTCCCTATGAAAGTGGAATGTTGCCGAGGGACAGGAGATTGATCTTTCGGAGCCCCGGGAAAAGCAGGGAGATTCTCGGCCTTGGCTGTCGGCTTCAAGCCACTTTGCGCTTCTCCTTCTAAGCCGTTCTGGCTAACCTCTGAAGTCAGGGCTTCATAAGTCTCTCTTGTGTGCTTGAGAACCTCCACGATTTCTTTTTCTTTCAGGAGGCTGCTGAGGCACACACTTGACAGCTGGCAGCTTTTGCTTTCGTGGGAGGTTACTTGGTTGCCCGGCAAATATCTAAAATGGTCCTCGGTGGGTGTATGTGCTGACTTTCTGTCCTTTGTGTTGAGAGTTTGGCTCACCATTTTGTTTAGATATGTAGCCTGGGGCAAAGAAAACAGAAAAAGGGAGGAGATGAAATATTAGTAACAGAACGTATTAACAGCAAGGCAGCTTGGAGGATGCAAAATGTTCCCTGTAATGTCTGCAGCTTTGCAACAGACTAGGCATTTTCACCGATGGCTGATTTAGACAGAGACAAATATCAAAAGCTGTCAGAAATCCTTAGGCATACTAAGCAAAGGATGGAGGACTTTTGCAGTCACTGTGATAGTTCAGTGGTAGAGAGCATGCTATAACTCCAGGATCAGATAACATGTGAAATATCTCCCTCTCAGACCCAGGGGACTTTTTGGTACGTCTTAGTTGCACAGGAAATGGCCTTATGCTGAATCAGACTGTTGGTCCATCTAGCTCAGCATTGTCTACACTGATTGGCAGTGGCACTCAAATGGATGCTCTATCAGTTCGCCCTAGAGGATTTAATATGGTATGTTCTGCATGCAAAACAGATGCTCTTCCACTGAACTATGCTTCTTCCCAAAGTTTGTGTCACAGAAATAATACAGGCTCGGTGACAAAAAAAATCTCACTTGCTATAACGCAGCTTCCTATACAGAACTTCTAAGGAAAGTAATTAGGTAGGTCAGGCTACTTCTCACACCAATGTTGCTCTTCCCCCAGGTATTAGTGACATTATTAGAGAAAGTACTCTCAGCAGTCATCCTACCCTCATGATGGCATGATTATCACTCTGATAAATTCTTGAACAGGAGTAAAATCGAGCCACAGTGAAGTGGGAGCCCACCCTCCTCCTTGTAACATAAAACAGGTCCAAAGCTGAGATCAGAGTCCCAACCATGTTCTCCAGGGAAAACCCTCACTTGCACACAAAGTTGACCCATATTAAATTAGAAAGAAGCACCAGGATGCAATCTCCATCCCGTCCCTGCAATTATGTTTCTCCCCCAAGAGAAGACACATTAAAAACCTTCCTTTTAGAAAGGAAAGCTCATCTGCTGAAAGGTAAAATTCAACCAGCAAAGCTTCTCTTCTGTTGTAAAGACACAGCACAATGCACAATGTCAGGTTCTCACACACGCAACTCGAAAATCTATTCATGCTAATCTCTTAAACTATGCATGCATGAAAGGCTGAGAGAAAAAAGAAGTGACAGAGAGAAGCCTAAATATGCCTCGTTCCCCAGATGCAGACCATGCAAACTTTCAAGGGAGTTCTTTAAAAGGTATGTCATAACTTGCACCGCAATTAGCACATTTCAGTTTGTCTCCTTTCAGTAGCTAGAGTAACATTACCGTTTTAAAGCTCCAGTTCATGTGTGAGAACTAGCTGTAAAAGGAGTCCATTGTACTCTGTCCTTTAAGTTATTAGGCACTATAATTAGACGTTTGTTCTATCCTTTCCCAATTTGTTTGCTCCTTCAATCTGGCATTTACATATACTTCAAAAACCCAACTAATATTAGCCTAGATTCAGTGCAAACCGGCACAGTGGATGTCTTTTGACGTGTTCATTTCTGCTTCTTTTAAGAACTCAGATACGGCCACTTGAAACTAAATCTAAGGAAGCCACAAAAGCTTCTTTGATCTGCGGTGCTTGAAGTTCAGAGTTCCCCAAAGCTGCATGCTTTGTAAGTTTTCTACTTCTATTGTTTCTTAGCTTTTATTAACAGCTATTTATTTTGGAAGCACTGGGCAAGTGAAGGGCACACACTCATTGCAGAGCTGGGTATGTTTTAGTGGAGCAGTCACTTCTAAGGAGCTGCAGTAGACATTTTTGGTGCAATTTGGTAAAGCTATCAAGAATGTTCATCCAAGCGTATAGGAAATATTCCTCGTGCCAAGTCAGGCCATTGGACCATGTAGCTCCATATTAACCACAACACCCTTCCCCAACTTAGTGCCCTAAAGATATGTTGAACTACACCCATTATCAATTGACCACCCTGGATGGGAGATGATGGGAGTTGCAGCCTGAAACAAGTGGTGGTCACAGGCCTAGAGAAAGCTGGTCTAAAATGACTGGCAGTAGCTCTCCAGGATTCCAGACAGGAATTTTCTCCAATCTTACCTGGAGATGTCAGGGATTGAACTTTGGACCTTCCAGAAGCAAAGCATGTGCTCTGTCACTGAACAATAGCCCTTCCCCAAACCAGCCCTTTCAAGCCTTGCTATTTTTTGCCTAACATAAAAATTTGAGACTTATTTTGAGGATCCTCACTGTCAGAAAAAGCCGAACAATATCAAGGGGAGGAAGAAAGAGTTTCAGTTAGTCTAGTGGTGTCATGAACTGGCTGGATGCAGGGGAGAAGTGGGAGGCACCAGCTGGATAACCCCCAAGGAAGCAGACTCAGAGTCAGGGAATTGGTGGTGGGATGATGATGATGAGTGGTCAGAGGGAGAAGAGGGAACAGAAGCAACAGGGTTTAGTGAGTAGGAAAAGGCTGGGGCAGAGAGCAATCCAGAATCACGAGGCAGAAGCAGAGGCTGGAGAGGAGGCAGAGGAGAAGCAGGCTGCTGGAGAAGCCAGGGAGTCTCCCCCCCCCCCGACTCCCAAAACACAAAGAGGAATGAAAAGGGTGGAGCAAAGAGAGACAAGGAAAAGGAGCCACAGGTTGCTGGGGGAGGAGTCTTAGAGAGAGGTAGGAAGGCAGGGACCTTCAATCCTTGCAACTGCCTCATTGAGAGAAGACTTACTGGGCTGTGATCACGAGGCCTGAGCTGTTTTGCCTTCTTTGAATAATGACTTCACTTCACTGACACCAGGTGTTTTATTGCTGACCTGTTCCTGACAACTGGATGGGCCTACTTCTATCCTGTTGAATGTGGATAAATGCTAGCTAAGCTTATCTCTACTCCAGCTATTTTCTCCATGTAAATTGGCATATTCTGCACTTCACTGGAATTAACCTAGTGGGATAGATATGTGTAAAGGGTGTGTGGAAATATCCCATACCGAGAAGTGTTCTACTACACATACGCCTGCTCTATGAGAAGACCAGCAGGTGGGCACTTGAATCCCAGGCAGATGACCCACTTGGGAGCCGTAATGGTGCAGTGCCTCTTTTTTGCTTTTGCAAACATTACCACAAATGTATGAGCAGCAGCAAAGGTGCAAGAGGAGGCAAATGGGGACAACCACATCAAAACAAAATGAAAAGAACTACAATAGACAGGTCCTGCTGGTTGAGATAACATGTTGATGACAACAAAATGGATCAAACATTTGCAATAAGCTTCCAGGAAAAAACCCCAGAAGACAACTGTGTAGTGGAAGAAAATTGTATATCTTTTATTGTTAACATTTTGGGAGAGTAGCAGACAATTTCAGTCCTCACCCCAGAGTGGTCTTCAGAAGAGAACACCTTTCAACTGTTTTGCTTTCTGCAAAATGAAGGGCTCTTTTCATGTGCAGAAGGGACTGAGATCCAGCAGAAGCTTCTGCTGGAGAAAGTCCTACATTTCATCTTAGCCAAAAGGCTGAAAAACAATACTGCTGGAGGAAGTCCTGAGAGCTCTCCCTGCAGCCTCCCATACCACCTCCAACATAAGCCATAAGCCTATGGAGCAACTTTGGGGGTATCTGCAGGCAGGAAGAAGAACCAGCACAAATGGCTTCTTTCAAGCAGGAGTAGATCAGAGTTCCACTCCTGGGGACTCTGGATCTTATCCTGTTGGAAACTAAAATCATGCCTAAAATGATGTTGAGAACGCTACATTTTTAAAGGGTTATTATGATTTTCCTTTTACTGCTATCTCCTTTTCTTCCTTAAGACATTAAGCCTAATGCTTAATATGTAGAACAGGACTGGGGAAACCTCAGCACAGGGGACAAAGTCTTCCAGGTCAGTCTGTCTGGAACATGGAGTTCTCCCTCTACTCTCCCAGGGAAAACACACACACCACTGGCCCCGCCTCTCACCCTGAGTGCTTTTGCCTGGCTGGAATGTAGCCTTGTGCTCTGATAATGCTTCTTGCTTGTCTAGATGGGGGATACAGAGAGTCTGTAGAAACTAGTCTACTATACAAAGGTAAAACATTTATTGTGTCACCCATTGCTGCCTCTAACTCTGCCAACCACTGGCATGTGACCCGCATAAGGTTCCCCCAAAGAAGCACCAAAGTACATTCAATCATACCTTTCCAAGTTCACGCATTTTGACTTACTTCTTGAATCTGAAAAATCGCCAGAACAGCATGCCACTTAGGAAAGCAAAGTATCTAACATGTTTCCAAGAAGGGAGACAGAACTGAAACCATTCAACACTTTCCCATACTTAAATGATTTCAAGCAGTTTTTGTGGCCCTGGCAGTTTACGTAACTGCTGTTCTAATTTACCAATCAGTAAAATCAGCTCCTTGGTCTATATTCCATCTGTTACTATGTCAACTGCTTGATTTCTGCACCATCTTGTTTTTATGCTCACCAGCTCCCAGTGCTGCGAACGATCCAACACAGAATGTAATTTAGCTGGAGTGGGTAATGGTTCTTCATTTTAGTTTATTAAGAACCACTCTTCTTTATTGATTTTAGGATGCACCTATACCGTCACTGCATTTTTTACAACCACCTGAATTCTGCTCCTATTGATCAGCTAACACTGCCTTCCATCAATACCCTCCATGCTTGGTAAAAAAACCCACAGTACATCAAAATCACATATGGTGAAGCACTGGAAGTGTGCCAGGAGATGGCAGATTCACCACCTAACAAAACTTACCAGGCACAAAGTGGGTTACAGGAATAGTATTTCAGCCCCAGGACCCACTTAACACATTGGGAGAGCCATTTCTTTTATTGTATATTTGCATGGTGGTAGTGCTTCTGTGGCAACCCACCTTGGAACAAGCTATGACGCACTAGAGTTGCAGACTAGTAGGTTAGAACACAGATGAGTTACTTACTGCCCGCTCTATGGTGGTTCCCATGCCTTTTGAGTTGGCTTGAAATCTAATACATAACACAGCTCTAAATGTGATTCTGCCTTACATAATGCATTTGTATGTGAAAATCTCACAGATATATGCATTTTTATGCTCACTACATGCAAGTATGGAGCCATGGAGTCAGTTTTGTCCAGGCAACCATGCAGAAAATTCATCTGTACCAGTAGGAGCTGGTAATATGGGTCTCAATCACTGCCCATTATAGTCTGGTCATCTACACATGGCCCCAGGTGCACAGGAACCTCTCCTAGATAAGCAGGTCTCATGCATCCGGTTCAAAGGTCCCCTGCTTCTACTCTAACAAATACCAAGAGAAACAGCAAGGACTTTAAAGGATTAATGCTGAAAGCTCTAATATATTTCCTCTTAAAAATGTGCTGCTATTTGTATTTTCACTAATATACGTTGACTTCTTCGAGGCACCTGGAGATCTTTCCTACTATTTTCACCGTTTGAAGCAAATGGGGAAATTTTGTGGGATGTTATTGCTGCTATTTGTCATCACATTTCAAATTAACTTTCTCATAACTCGTCACACTGCAAATCCCCAAACTCTGTCGGATCCCAGCATTCAAAGAAAGATTAGAATATTTTTATGTCTTGCACTAGGATTTAAAAGGCAAGCAAGAGAAGCAGTAATAATATTTTTTACAAAATCCACCAGCAGTCAGAGGCATGATCAGAATGTTGTGAGAGTGATGCACGCATCTGCCACTTTTCTCAAAAATAGCCCAACGTAACTCATTGATATCATCATCACTGACACAAACTCTAATGCCCTGTTTATCAATTTGACCTCCTTGCATTGCATCACATTTAAGTGGTAGGGTGAGAGCTTCTGCATGCAGAAAGTCCCTGGGCATGTCCCTGGTATCAACAGATAGTAGACCACAACTACCTGGGAAAGACATTTTGCCCGAGACCTTGGTGAGTCAGAGGCTATATGAACAAATGCTTGTACATGTACAAACATCCAAAGGACATGTGCAAATGTTCTGACTTAGTAGACGGCATCTTCAGATGTTCCATCCTGACCAAACCGCATTAAGAGCTACATTCTGGATTAAGCATCTCAGCTGGACATTTGTAGGTGGTCTTAAACAATTGACTCAGCCCCATATGTATGGGTATAAGTGTAACCCACCCAAAGTTAATGTGAGATTAACAAGATCAATAATGACCTAAAAAATAAGGTGGATCATGCCCTTTGTTTTTGACATTATAATTTAAAAGCACTTCAAGAAAATGATAATAACCAAATGCACTTATTCATATATGATTAACCTACTTTCGAGGACTGTATCCCCAAAATCAAATTCCTAGTAACAGTTCAAAGAATGAGCTTTGGAAAGAAAGCTACCGATTATTGAAAAGGGGGGGAGGGGTTAGAAGAAACAGATTTGCTCGAAATACCCCTGCATAGTATAGTGGTTTTTTGTGTGTGTTTTTAAATAAAACATCCTTCTCCCCCTTCGCCCTTCTAAACATGGTTTGATGGACTGCCGATGTTCATGCTTCTCCTCCCAGACAGAGAACAACTGTTGGGATCCAGATAAAGGAATACGCTGGCAAAGACCTGTTCATTAGCTGTCATGTTAATGAGTGGAACTATCCCTCAGCTCAAATGTTCAATTCCACAACCGTAAAATCAGAAGACCTACAAAAAGGGCAAGTTGTGTGCTTATGACAAGAAAGGGGAAAATAACACCCCCTAATTATCTTTTAATTGATTTGGCTCTTAATTTTTATGACAAAATGACTGAGAGCAAGACATCCCTGAAGAAAGAATGAAAACAATCTGGCCATTTAATCATCCTCTGGCAAATGCTTTATGAGCAAAGTTTAACCAAGTAACATGAATTTCCCAAGCTAAAACAAGGCTTCAGGTTTCAGAATTCCTATTACTGGACTAAAACTATCTCACAACGACTTACAATGAGCCTAACAGAGTTAGGCTATTTAGACACAAATGAAACCAGAACTGGAAGAAATATTCAAAAATATTTTAAATTTACTGAAATTTCCCAATTTACAACCCAAATTTTTAACACTATTTTAATTTTTTTAAAAATCAGATTTACATGTTGAATGTGCAAACTTATTTTAGCATGCAAGTACTTTAGTTTTTTTGGCATCTGTTGGGGAAAGGTTCTTAAGGAAGCACAGTTGTCAATCCCCATGTGGGGCTGGAAAAAGCTCCTATCTGGAAACTCTGGAAAGCCACTGCCAAGTCAGTGTGGAGAATGCTGAGACAGAAAGGCCAGCGGTCTGAATTGGTATAAGGCATGGACATCCCTCCTGCGTATTGGCATAAAATATGTACACTCATCTAATGGCAGCTGTCAAAATAATAATACTGGCATTATTACCTGCCTTCTTTCAGATATCAATGATTAATCAGCAGCCAACACACACACACACACCAACCAAATACCACCTATCAAAACAAACAATTGGTTGTGCTTGACAAAGTTGTACTCAGAATAGACCAACTGACATGAATGGACCAAAGTTAGTCATGTAAATTACTTTCAGTGGGTCTTTCCTGAGTATGACTAACATCAAATGTTCCCAGGGGTCATGGTCCCTAAGATGCTTCTGCAATAGTATTTAGCACAATGGAAGGCCCTTTCCAACTGTCTCATCACTGCTGGTGCCGAGTATATCTGAGTGGTAAGGGAAGAGGTGAAAACTAAGGTCAAGGGCTTGAGGATTCCAAATCAGAAACATTCATTTCCACACCCTCCCCCCCCCCATTCAAAAACCAACCCCATTACTACTTCTAGTCATCAAAATCCATTGGACATGCATCTTCAGTGATTTGTAGAAATGCCAGCTGGCCATTCACTACCAATACCAAAGATTATAATCTCAGTTGACACCACCTCGTAGGACAGGGGTGGGGAGCCTCTGCCTGTGGGGCACATTTAACCTGCTCTGCCTCTCCATTTTGCCTACTAGGCCATTTCCCCTAAAATCAGGTGCAGACTTTGGTTTTTCAAATTTCAGCAGCGCACTGTGCGAGGCGATAATCCCCACCTCTTGCCTTCGGTTCCTCTCAATTCACTATGTTATAGTTGCAGTTCCTTGCAGCACCCCCTAGGCTCAGCACCCAGTGTGGTAGAACCAGACATGCTGCCCCAAATCTGCCTTTGCCCAGATAATGCCCATCTGCTGCACACCTGACATCATTAGGTGTCTGTGGGTAAGCAGAGATGAAGGAGGGTGGCTGCTTATACAGCCAATCCCTGGAGAAAGGAGGTTTGAACTCCCCACACATCAGCTGATGGGTGGGGAGTTCAGTCATGGTTGGTTCAGCTGCACAAGTGAGTTTCCCGTGGGGAGATCACTGGTGCCGCCAATCTCTGCAAAAATCAAGACTGAATTTAGATTGCTCATCAGCTGACAAGCAGGGAGTTCGATTCTGCTTTCTACAGGCTCTGGCCATTGTAAGAATGTCCCTTAAAAAAAAAAAAGAGAGAGAGAGAGAGAGAGAGAGAGAGAGAGAGAGATATTTTACTGGTCTGTCTCCCAGTCATACATTTCTCTGAAAGAGAAATGGCTTAATTGAAAAATAACCTCCATTTAACACCTTTCATTTGGAAATGGAAGAACACAGTTTTGAAGCTTTAATACTGGATTTAACAAAATGTATGCCAGACGCCCAAGTCAGACAGCCGCTAGAATCAGAAAGTAGTGCAAAGCTGTCTCATTACAAAGTCTTATTAATAAGTCAATGTCCTCAAATCTTGGATAGATTATTCTTTTCAATTTACCTTATAATATCCATTAAGCTTTAAACCTAACTGCATTTAAATCTCCGGATATATTTTCACCAGAAAGCACTGAGAGTAGAATGTACCTGATGAAAAAATAACAAATCCCGAAATTATATTTGACAGACAGCTACATTATGAGGTCACAGTCACGGCCCTATTGTTAAAGGTCAGTCACATTCTGCCAGACATTATGATGAGATACCAGGGAAGAGGAAGTTATACAGCAGACAGTTAGGATTTTACTTCAGTTGGCTCCACATGCTGCTCACTAGGCCCCAGCCACTGACATGCTAAATCGTGTCTTCCCTTAAAGAGTGTTGCGGTGAGACCTAGAGACCAACCTCCTGTGTTGTGGGTAGGTAAGATTCAACAGCCACAACACCCGATTGGTAGGTCCCTCGATGTTGGGTTCAATCTGGCCAATGGGGCACAGTCCAAACAGATCGAGGGACCTATATATACCTATGCACATGACCCAGAGCTTCCTCTTTCGGCTCGTGCATTCGGAACACCCACCCACCTCTCCCTACTTTTAGGGCATTTTGTGATTAACCTTGCTATGCCGTCGTGTGTCGTCTGTCGTTGGGACAGCCATGGCAGGAATTTTCCCCACTTGGCTGATTGGCTGTTGCCATTTGGGTTTCGCCTGCAAATCGTCACAACTTGTAAGGTTGCGGATAGGCACTGATTCAGGTGATAGGGATGGGAAAACGCTCTTGCCATCCCTATGTGAAGGGTAAGGAATCCAGGGACTCAAATGGTTTGGTCAACCCCTGAGAGAGGGTTGTGCCCATGCCTGAGTCCAGGGGGGGGCATCTGGGTGGTGAACATAGTCTGTTCCCGGCTTTTTGCCTACCCTGGTGTTCACCCTTGGCTGACTTATGCTGGTGCCCTGGGTCAGTGCTGCCTGCAAGGTGCAGGGAGCTAGTCGAACCAGAGCCTATGCAACCACTCACCTTCTGTAATCAATAAAGCAGTGGCCTAAAATCTGCTAAAAACCAAAACTAAAATTTGAGTCAAGTGTGTCTTTATTTAGGGGGGGGGGGTCTCTGGGTCTGAACACGCAAAACCAACCAACCCTTCATCATGGCAGACTCACCAGGATTAGCCTTTCAACAGCCTCTCTTATCTCCTACATCTTTCCTTCCATTTCACCATCCAACTTGCCAGTCCTTGCACGTCCCTGTGAAGAAAATCCTTATCTTGAGAAAGACAGAGAGGCTTTGTCCAGGCATTAAGAAATGGGAGTGGGCGAGTGTGGAGGGAAGATGGGGCAGCATGTGCCAGCCTCTCCCCCAACCGCAACCCCTACTGGCTGCACACCTGACTTCCTTCATTGAGTAGGAAGACTGGTAAAGGAGTTCATAATAATTTCCTCATATTTTTGTTTGCATTGCTCTTATTTCCATGGTGTCTCCTCACCTGTCTGGCAAAAAGAAATAGTCTCTTCATTTAGCATCACATTAGTAATGAACATTTCATACTGACATCAATTTATTTAGATAGGTGTTTCGGTGGGTGGGAGCGTTTTATTTTGTTTTATTACCTTTTTGTGCATGCAGCACCTGAGGGGAAAACTAGGATTGGTTTTGCTCTGAGATTAAACTGCTTGGGCTCCTTCTATCTGCTCGGAAGCAGATAAGAGAACATGGCACAGTAGCCCTTTCTTTTAAATCAACATTGAGCTCTTCTATTTCCTGTGCTGAGACACCGCGTGTTAATAATTGCCAGTGCCTACGATCATAAAAAAGGAATACATAAAATATGAATTGTATTCAGCTCAAGATACGCAGTGCTTTCGTAAATACTGTAATGAAAACCTGGCTGACAACGATTGATGCAAAATGCTTCTTGTACTATGGGATGTGTCACTGTGCAAGGATAATGTCATTAATATACATGCAGCACAGTAGCTCAATCAGCACCGAGACTTTTCTCTTTTCTGTCCTCCCCCCCCCACCAATGCCTTTTATTTGAAATTGGCTTAATATTTCTTCCTCTCTACCAGCTCCTTTTCTCTCATTAATCAAATGACCAACAACCGTCAATACCTTCACAATATCTAAATGAAGCAGGCAAGCATTCATTGGTAGCAGCCAGTGAAGTGGCTACTAGGATATAAGACAACACTGAGAGAGGGGGAATTGCATAACCTCACTGGCGAGTGTCAGGAGGTCTTGGTGGAATCTGGTAAAGAACCCTGTGTTGGAATGGACCAGTATGGTACCCTCCAGATATAGTCAGACTGCAATTCCCATCATCCCTGATCACTGGCCATGCTGGCTAGACCTGCTGGGAGTTGGAGTCTACACATACCCAGAAGGCCCCATGCTGACTCCATGTGCACGTTGGCCTACACATTGCCAAAAAAAGAGAGGAAATACATCACCCCAAAAAAGAGGACAGAGATCTGGGTAACATTTGTATGTGCTACTTTATATGTATAGATGCAAATTTAGGAATAATTACTAAATAATTACTAAAATTGGAATATAATTACATCTCCCCAAAGTGAGAAATACTGTGACCAGGTGTCTATCATTCTGCTAGACAGGTACTAACTGTAGAGCTTCAAAGGACTCTACTCTACATTCTGCTAGACAGGTACTAACTGTAGAGCTTCAAAGGACTCTACTCTCCATTGAGATGGTTCTTCTTTAAACCAAGCTTGATCCAAGTAACAAATAAAGGATTACTTTAATTAGATCAGGGGTGGGAAGCCTGAGGCCTTCCAGATGTTGTTGGACTATAACTTCCATCATCTCTGACTGTAGGCCGCACTGGCTTAGGCTGTTAAACCACATCTGCAGGGCCACGTGGCCATCTTCTCTGAATTAGAGGACTTTCCTCTGGCAGTCATTCATAGAGACAACCCAATACTTTGTAAAATAAGGCACACAACCGCCCACATACACTAGTGCCACACAATGTAGATGATGATGCCAGCAGTCTAGGTGCGACTAGAATTCAAATAATGATGCAATATAAGAAATAAAAGAAGCAATAGAAATACAACTGAAAATCACTATGAATATCCAATGTGATGGGTGTGCAATCTCCCCTATTCAGACAAAAAACACCCACAGATATGACATGGACCATCTAAATGAAGTTTGCAGACCACTGGTGGCCCACAGACCAAAGTTTGGGAACCTCTGCTCTGCAATATTTACTTGAGGTAAATGACATTTTAGGTATTTATACTACTGAGTATTAAGATTTGTGGAATATATGTTAATAAAGCCCCCCCATCCTTTTTTTGACACCTAAAGCATCCTCTGACGTTGAAGAGCGCTAGGGAGCCCCTGCGTGTACAGAGCTTCATGGCTGATTAGAACCATTGCGCTGTGAAAAAGAAAAAGAAAACAAAAGAAAGAAGCAGCACTATATGAGAAAAGCTGTGAACCTCCTTTCACAACAAAGCCCCCCACCTTAGCTCTTCTGAAAATTCACAGCCAAGTCTTTTGATTCTTTATTAGTTGAATTTATCAATTTCATGAGGCAGGACAGCAGGAGAGATTCCCACTGACATTATTATATAAAATGATTATGTAAAACAATTATTCTTACTGGAAAGGTTTAGTTTGTGCATTAAGAAAAGTGTGGTTTCAATGTTCAGGGCCAACCCTTACGAAAAATTCTGAAGGAATTACAAATGCCTCAGTATAATTTCAATCAGATTCTGAATTAATTCTAATTAACTTTTTCGTAAAGGGAGTACAGTCACCATATCCCTTGGCAAAAAAATGAAAAAGAGAGGGTTTTTTACTTCAAAAAAAGCAAGGAAGGCAACATTGTAATGCACTTCATTTTAGCAATTAGTGCCTATGCAGTTATTTTTTCAAAAGGTGTATTCATGTTTAATGAAAGACCTCAATTAATTTGTTACAAAGAAGCATTTTCTTTTCTGAAATATATTCATAACTTTGCAGACTAAGGGCATTTGGCACTTTTGTGTTTAGAGAGCAGGACAGAATTACACACACCTGCAGATTTGTGTGTGTGAGAGAGGTGTTACTTAGACAGCTACCTGTAAGTTCCATTCAACTCAGTGGGGCTTACTCCTGAGTAGAGTATTGGTTTGCACTGTTAGTAGCAAGCACATATCCACCATAGTGAGATGTATACTCCATAGCTCATTTTAGCAGAATGCTCTAATAATAATAATTTATTATTTATTATTTATACCCCGCCCATCTGGCTGGGTTTCATCAGCCACTCTGGGCGGCTTCCAACTGAATATTAAAAACAATGCAGCATCAAACATTAAAAACTTCCCTATTGTTTTCTTGACAATAATTTAAAGGGAATCCAAAGATGAATTGTTTAGTTATTTTCCCTCTAGTCAAGCCATTATGACCAACATATTGTAATTATTACTTCTAATCAATATTTCCTAATAACCTTTTCCAGTAAAGCTTGCAGCAAGGAGATGTCCCTGTTGCCTTATTCGGTGTAATGGTCAATTTTCCATGATACAAGCTGTGATGAAAAGCTTTCTCGATTACAGTTTTCATACGCTCGTTCTCTCTGTATTAAAGTTGACCTCAAGAGGACCTGAGAGCCTGCTGACCTAATCACCACCCAGGAAACATGGTGCCTCAGGGAGCTGTTACATGCCTCTTCTTTCCCAGGAAACCACAAAGCATTTCCCCTTCAAGCAGCAGAAAGAATTAAATGCATAGAAGTTGGTGGTGATTAAACCCACCACCTCTCGAGTTTTCAGATAGTCTTTGTCTTCAGTAATTCTATCTCAAGACTTGGCAGGCAGTGTCCAACTTCAGAGCTCTGTCTTCCCATTAACTGGTCCAGATTTAAAAGTGACTTGCCAACTCCTGGCTCATCAGGACATGAGTCCCAATGGGAAAAAGCGATGGGTGGATCAGTCTGTTTAAAGTTGACATGAAATGGAACCAGAACAACCCAACCGTCTTTCCCCCCTATAAAGCCATTCATGAAACCAGTGTCCATAACCTATTCCCATTCATTTTTGTAACACCAGTCATAAGTCAATCCCATCCCATTTCTGTACCAGTCTGTTATTGCTTGTTTATTGCTAGGTTTTTGCAGCATTCTGCCGATAAAAATGAGAATCAAAATGTCCCTCAAAACTTACAGGTTGTGAAGTCAGGGGGCATTTCAGTAATTCTGGACCAGGGGCAAAGTGTTTGCTTGACTTGCCACTGACAGGGTTTGTGTCACCGTGATGTTTGTGCTATTCTTGGACACACCAAAATAGCTAGGCTTTGGGTTCATATATTCTGGACTCTGCCCCTTTCCTGCCCAGTTGTCAGAAGCTTTTATTTCAAGAGCTGTCAACTGTACAACTGTACCTCGAGTTAAGAACTTAATTCGTTCTTAACCTGAAACTGTTCTTAACCTGAAGCACCACTTTAGCTGCGCGATTTCTGTTCTCATCCTGAAGCAAAGTTCTTAACCTGAGGTACTATTTCTGGGTTAGCAGAGTCTGTAACCTGAAGCATCTGTAACTTGAGGTACCACTGTAAATGGAATCATACCGGGAACTGGGACACTTAGGATGGCCATTTATTTTATTCGTATTTATTAAGAAAGGGTTAATAAATTAAATAAGGTCATTTAATCACGAGACACAGCAAAATTATCTGTAAAATGCAGCTAAAAGCTTCCAAACTGTTTTTAAAAAGTGTACTTAAAATAATTATCAATGAAACACTGATAAAATTAGCAAAACATAAAAAACTAAACTATATGCAGGATAGACTTGCTGAAATAAAAACAGGTGTCTAAAACAAGATAGTGAAGGTGCCTGACTAACAGGAAGAGAGCTCTGAAGTGTAGGCACAGCAACACTAAAATATCAGCCCTTCAATAGTTATAAAATCAGAATATGACTGGTGATGACAGTGTTCAATATTACTTCTCAGTCATGGAACCAAGTAGGTGATAATGGACCAGAAGCTAATAAAACATTTTGAGCGACTGTTAGAGGGTACAGGAGCCATACCCAATCTGGTGTCCTTCAGATATTATGGACTGACTACAGCTCCCATTAGCTCCATTCCAGTATGGGCAGTGGTAATGGATGATGGGAATTATAGTCAAAAACATGGTCGTGGATTATGGGAATTGTAGTCCAAGTAATATAATGAGCAGCACGTTGGGGGAGGCTGCGGTGTAGTGATAGTGTATGTAGATCAGTAAGCACAGTCCCAATTCCTCACCCCCTGCCACATGCACTCACAAGTATACCTGCAGGCATACAGGCTTATCTTCGCAAGGCTCTGGACTTTGTGAAGCACCTCACCTACACTCACAATTAGGAGTACAACTTTCCCAGCACTGAAGGGATTGGCAAAAGAGAAGTGGAGAAATACTAACAGTTTTGTCAGCTAACGTAACAAAGAACAGGAAACCTGCATTTCTATTCTCAGAGTGAATAGTGGTGTAGCATGCATTTTGCATAATAAAGTCTGTAGTCATTGCTTTTTACACTTTCAGGAGGACTGAAGGCTGAGGCATGTAATGATTCAGCCAGGGTTGGCAGTGGATGCCACTCTTTGTTCTGCAGGTTCGTCGCCTTCTAAACATAACATACTTCAGAGACTTTGTTTTGCCTTTGCTAATCTGTCAAAGACTTACAGTGTTCAGCCGATATGAAAATGTCTCATAATGGAGAGGAAGAGCTCTTGGGATATCAAAGTGCTGCAGGGAAGAGATGTCACAGAAATGCAGAAGGTAAATAAATTCCCCCTCTCTCCCCATCGTGAGTTCTAGTAAATATCTACAACCTGCTCTGTCAATACTAATGTTCAGAACATTTATCAAAAGATGTGATGTAACTGGGAATACACATTGAGAATATATATTGAAAGGGCAAGGGGACAAGGTTGAACTTGTTCCATATTGCAGGGAGGTTATGCAGGGAGGAAACTATTCTAATGAACAAAATAGCTGATTTGTACTTGGGCACAGTGATCTAAGCTACACCTCACTTCGGAAAATGGATCAGTTTTCTTTCTGAAGCAACAACAAAGTTTTCCCACACTCACGATGATGTTCTGATTATAGACGTTCAATGCCCTTGATCTCTAAGCCTTAAGGTACTATCTGCACCATACAGTTAAAGCAGTATCATACCACTGTAAACAGTCACGGCTTCCCCCAAAGACAACTTGTTAACGGTGCTGAGAGTTCATAGGAGACCCCTATTCCCCTTACAAAACTACAGTTCCTACAGTTCCCTGGGAAGAGACATTGACTGTTAAACCACTCAGGAAACTAAAGATCTGTAAGGGGAATGGTGATCTCTTAACAATTCTCCACACCCTTAACAGACTACAATTCCCAGGTATGATACTGCTTTAAATGCATAGTGCAGATGGGGTATTCGTCACTTTAATGATGGAATGTATTTCCTAGACAATGAGAGTGACTGTAGCGGGTGGAGTGGCCTTCTTCAATCTCTCAATTTTCCATATAAAACCTGTCTAGTGTTCCTACACCTCTTGAATGTCTGGCTCTTGTTACTTTTTCAATCTTTTCAGCACCAGCATTTCTTTGATAGAAGGTGCTTGACACTGACATTTTGCCAAAATTGAAATGTGATGTGAATTTAGGAGTTCTCCATCAGGTGAATCACTTGGGGAATTTTGCGGGAAGCCTAAAGAATTTGAATAAGGCCAGTAAAAAATTCTCTGGCCAGTTCTGTTGCACACACCTAATTTGATCCCATGTTTCCACCAAAGTGGAAGTCAAAGTGTATTAAAGGTATTTTGATTATTATTGTTTTTAGTTGAGAACTGCGCTGGGACATTTGTGAAGTGCAAAAGTTGGTGGATAATTAAGTTCTGATCCACACATTAGTCCAAGAGGTGCATATCAGGTCCATTTGCATTGGCATTTCAAAGACTGAATTCTTCAAGCATCCTTAATGCAGCAAATACATATTTTTAGCTGGCAAGCAACTCCAAAAAGGCATTGTGGATAGAGTTCTTAAGCAAGTTTCCATTTGCTTTTCATGAACTCATTTTGTGGCCCTCATACACGGTTATTAGTATATTTTTAGTAGGCCTAAACATATTGAGCAAATTGATCTGGTCCATTTGTAGCATACACCCAAGTGTCGAAGCTTGCACTTTAATTTCATTTTGAGCTTTGGTTGATGCTGTATAGTGTTTCCTGCAATAGCAAAGTCAGCCTTTAATGTACTGTTAACATGCTTAGATGCTTAGAGCCAAAGGGTTTGGGAAAGATATTACAACTACAACAAATTCCTGTATTTATATTCATTAAGATTTAGTGTACTGCATGTACATAAAATCTTCCATGTTTATAGGGAACTCTCACATGTTGCCTACCTGCCTAACTGCTTTGCAGTGCTGCAGAAGCCATTGACTAATCTACTGTGATGTCCTGGAACATTCATAAACATTCTAATTTCTGGAAGTTGATTCTTCAGTCATAAAGTGTTCACTCAGGGGAATTAACAGTAGAGCTGCACACCAGTTCTGATCAAATCCCAGATCACAAACTGAATAGGGCTGATTTGGGTCAATCCAGGAGTTGCTGTGTATGATTTAATGCAACCCAGGATTTCCCCAGTCCACTTGTATGGACCCAGGGCTGTCAAACATAGGTGGTAGTCACACAACTATATGTTTAATCGGGGTTTGCAACTCTAAAGAAACATCTGCTAAGCAATAAGGGGGAGTGAAAAGGAGATGCAGGCAGAAACTTTTGCCTGTCCCTTCATAAGTAAGTGTTATAGCAGGGATGGGGAACCTGTGGTCTTGTTGGGCTATAGCTCCCTTCATTTCTGACCATCAGCTATGATGATGGAATCTAATAACAGCTGGAAGGCTACAGATTCCCTCTCTCTGTGATATAGCATGGGAGGTGTTCCATATGATGTTTACCAGAACATTGGAAGCAACAATGTGGAAGAAGTGAATTCTGGTTTAATGATGTACTTCTCAGCAACAAATGCCGGATGTGGAGCCCTAATGAGTGGCATCTCCAGGGGTTTGTGACAGAGTTTGCCAGCTCTTTGAAACATATATTGGAGGCCATGGTGTGCATAGAGACACATTTTAGGTCCTATTATTGTACCTTTCCCAGAATTGTTTGAGTCAGAAAATGGAGAAGAATCCATTGCTATGAGGACAGCAGTGCTTTAGGTTTAGAAAGGAGTTTGCAGCACTTGTTTGCAGCCTCTCCATTTTGTCTGTCCGTCCACATTTGCTTTTTCTAAAGCTAAACCACTTTTCGTAGCAGAACGTTCCTGAAATTGCAAATCAGTTAGTTGTGACTTAACTCTCCAGCAAAACCTAGCTTAATACATGGGCTGAAAACATGCTACCATTAATGTAATGAATGCATTAAATGCATTTTAAACAGTCTACTGCAAGTTGTTGTTGTTGTGTTAAAGACCATTTGTCTAGTCTGTGTGCTTAAGAGCATACAGCTTTGACAGTGGCAATTGCATCAAGCTAGTAAAGAGCCATCATTTGTGTTGAGATGCTTCTGCTAAGCAAAACTGCTTTCACCTTCAAGGGCATAGTGGAATATTGCCATAGAGACCATCTATTTTTAGAAGTAACTACTGAAGAGCCCCCTTGTGCTTTGTACTTCCTATTTTGTATTTATCATGGATAAATATCACCTTAATTTTTGTGGACGTATACAGTTTGGGGCATAGGAGCTGTGCAAAGTGGGGTCATATCCTGTTCACTGCTTTACATTAATGAACTGGGAGATCCATCAGGTGACAGTTGTACCCAAACCTGAGGTTTCTGGCTCAGAGTCCACAACATCTTAGGTTGAGACACAGAAATACTGCAACATCAGCCAAGATCTAGGAGTCTTGGTTGACCACAAACTTGACATGAGCCAACAGTGTGACGCGGCAGCTAAAAAAGCCAATGCAATTCTGGGCCTCATCAATAGGAGTATAGCATCTAGATCAAGGGAAGTAATAGTGCCACTGTATTCTGCTCTGGTCAGACCTCACCTGGAGTACTGTGTCCAGTTCTGGGCACCACAGTTCAAGAAGGACACTGACAAACTGGAAGAGGAGGGCAACCAAAATGGTCAAAGACCTGGAAACGATGCCTTATGAGGAACGGCTAAGGGAGCTGGGCATGTTTAGCCTGGAGAAGAGGAGGTTAAGGGGTGATATGATAGCCATGTTCAAATATATAAAAGGATGTCATATAGAGGAGGGAGAAAGGTTGTTTTCTGCTGCTCCAGAGAAGCGGACACGGAGCAATGGATCCAAACTACAAGAAAGAAGATTCCACCTAAACATTAGGAAGAACTTCCTGACAGTAAGAGCTGTTCGACAGTGGAATTTGCTGCCAAGGAGTGTGGTGGAGTCTCCTACTTTGGAGGTCTTTAAGCAGAGGCTTGACAACCATATGTCAGGAGTGCTCTGATGGTGTTTCCTGCTTGGCAGGGGGTTGGACTCGATGGCCCTTGTGGTCTATTCCAACTCTATGATTCTATGATTCTGTATTATTTGGTTTTAGAGATGATATGACTATATTGCTCAAATCTCGGCAGCAACCAAGTACTAAATGCAGAGACACACTCTACAGCAGTGGTGTCCAAACTTTTTTCAAAGAGGGCCAGATTTAATGAAGTGAAGGGCCGTGTGGGCTGACCAAAGTTGCTCACCTTTTAAGTTATAGAGCTTTTTTTAGGGTTGAAGTTTTTCAGCTTTTTTTAGGGTTGAAGTTGTTGAGGTTTTTTTAGGATTTTACCCCAGGAAATGAACTGCCACAGAGGCCAGATTAAACTGACCAGTGGGCCAGATTAGGCCCCCGAAACAGACTCTGGACATGGTTGTAAGCTGTCCTGATAAATGGTTGGGGCACTGGATCTTTGCCAAACCAGCAACTTCCAATTTCCAAGTGGAACAGTCGGATTTGAACACTTCTGGTTCATCTTCTCCAAGCTTGGCCTGATGATGCTCAAAGAGACCTTGTTTTTTGTCAAAGCTCTATGACAGGGGTCAGTGATTTTTTTCAGCAGGGGGCCAGTCCACTATCCCTCAGACCTTGTGGGGAGGAGGCGGACTATATTTTGGAAAGGGAAAAAATGAACAAATTCCTATGCCCCACAAATAACCCTGAGATGCATTTTAAATAAAAGGACACATTCTACTCATGTAAAAACACACTGATTCCTGGACCGTCTGCGGACCGGATTTAGAAGGCAATTGGGCCAGATCTGGCCCCCAGGCCTTAGTTTGCCTACCCATGCTCTATGATTGGCCAGGAAGATCAGTCAGGCCTCAAAGTACTAAATGGGTGCCTATCCCTCTGACCTGGCACATTGTAAGCTGGTGTTCTGGGGAGCTATGGGGTGGCAAGAGACAGCTGGCACAGAGAGCCCTCAGTGAAGCTGTTTTCTAGTGTTCATAGCCAAAACCTTCACCTGGACCCACTGGCAATTCCTGAAAGACAACTCCTCCAATTTACCCTTTGTTCATGTCTAATCAAAGTCACGTGGCTCACTCCTTGTATGAATGAACTGGATCAGGCATCAGAGCTCATTCTCTGAATAGCCCCACATCCTCATTTATGGAAAGCACACCCATGAGAAGGTCACCAGGCACTTTCATTGCTGAGTTTTGGGCACTAGGATTAAGGCTGGGTTGTTGTTTTTTTCCAGGGCATTTTCATGAATAATTTGTTGAAGTATTGGACTCTGAAACATGTTGTTTAATCATTAGTTATATGCAGTTTTGCTTGTTGTTTCTATATATTATTTAAGAGGTGTATTTATTTGAAATTTATGGCTGCTCACATTTTTGTTTTAGCATTTTCTGTTGTTTTTAACAACCTGCTTCTGTAGTTCTAGATTTATTTTATTGTTGCATTTTATTTTGCTTGTGTTATTCTTCATTGCTTTTATAATGTTTAAGTTTAAAAGGAGGGTGCACATTCCCTAAACAAGTATAGTTATGCACACATATGGCGCAGTAGATGTCAGAAATTTGGACAGCGCTGAAAATACCAGACGACTTTTGTGAATGTTCAAAAACTCATAGAGATGCATTCCCGAATGATGACACCTATCTTAGTATTGTTGCTGGCATTCCACAGCATACGCCTGGAATGTGAGGAATACATATCTATATTAAGACATTCCTCAAAGTTATTGGGGATTGGCAGCACTTACATGTGAATGTCTACATTCATCAACTTGTGTACGTTCTCTGCAATACACACACACACTGCTGAAACTAGCATCTTTTTTGATCAGACTCCAGTTAGATGCCAGTCCCAAGTTAGATACCAGTCCCAAGACATTTCCTTCCCTCCTTCCTTCCTTCCTTCCTTCCTTCCTTCCTTCCTTCCTTCCTTATCAGGCAACACTTGGAGTCCTTTCAGCTTGTTTATTTGGGCTTCAGTCCATGTTGCTGTTGTTATTTATTGGGTGTACAGTGGTACCTCAGGTTACATACGCTTCAGGTTAAAGACTCTGCTAACCCAGAAATAGTGCTTCAGGTTAAGAACTTTGCTTCAGGATGAGAACAGAAATCGGGCTCCAGCAGCGCGACAGCAGCAGGAGGCCCCATTAGCTAAAGTGGTGCTTCAGGTTAAGAACAGTTTCAGGTTAAGTACGGACCTCCAGAATGAATGAAGTACTTAACCTGAGGTACCACTGTATTAGTCTCTCTCTCTCTCTCGTTTTATGAAAAGTAAACTTAAAGCAACTTAAAGACCAATGCAAAGCTAAAACATAATAAAAGCTAAAAACATTGATATGCACATTGATTTTGCTGTAGCAAAAGCATATCCCACCCACTGAAAGAGGCTTATCCTACTTACTCCCAAGTCATCCAACTGACTTCAACAGGAGGACACTTGGGTGAATCAAGTTCTCACCTTGTGTTCAGCGTTCATTAGAACATTCTACCTGAAACTGATTTCTTAACTTAGAAGGCTGCGCATGCACGAGGAGACTGCTTTTGTTCCTAATTTATGGTCCATTCAGCTTGCATAATTGTTATGTGTTGTTTCATGGTGGCTGGCGAAGCTCTCCGCAATCTACACAATAAAATGTAATGATCTACTCTTTCCACTGCCTGTTTCTCCACCAAGCCAAGAGTACCAAGGGAGCCAATAATAAATGATCCACACGAACTGAAATGTTAGGGAAGAGCTCAGAAAAGTTATTTTCACATTTTGCTCACCAAATAGAGCTATGACTTGTGTTAAATGCCAGCTGTGAGGTATGATTGGTCTGAATACCAAGAGAGCATAAGAGATTCATGCGCTAATGAATCAAATCCTCCCATTATAATATAATGTGTTCCCCCCTTTTTTCTTTTTAACATGCTTCTCTTCAGCATTTTCCTCTTTTAATCATCTATAGCTCTTCCCTGCTCACATCTCACTCTCAGTCGAGACAAATATCTTCAAAGAATAGGCAATTTTCATAGCCATTAGCAACACCCAGAGTACAACTGCTGTAGCTGTTATTTTTCTATTATTGTAAAAGGGATTTAGATTAGTTACACCTTGAAATGTGTGCCCTCACTTACGTTCCAGGAAACAAGATTTGCAACTTATTTTTCTACTGATATCAAACCTTATTCTTGGTCAGTTGATGTATGTATTATATCCTCTGCTTTCGGATGCTGAGATCCTCCTTGACTTTGACTGAAATTGGGCTATATTTATACAGATGTTTTTGTTTTTTTAAAGATATAAGATTATGGTTAATACTAGTGTTCTTGCAGTGTAGAATCATATAGTGATTCTTTCCCCCTAAATAGGCCTGAATGAAAAGAAAGCCATACACATAGGATTAAGGCTGTAATCCCATACACACTTACCCCCTGAACTCAGTGACACTCACATCTTTGGGATGGAGATGGAATTCAATTCAGTTTGTATTTAAAGATGAGCACAGCTAATTCATACTTTCTGAAACAATAATCGAACCACAGCACCAGCATCTTTAAAAATTAACATTTATCCAAACTTGCAGTGCAGCTTTCCACAAAAACCCACATATTAGGGCAAGGTGTACATATAAATGCATATGTAAGTGAAAATAGCATGCAAATTCATCATATTAGGGGAAATTGCTTGCAAAAATGTGTATATTTGTCAAAACTGCGTACAAATATGTGATTATTAGGACAGATTCACACTAGAATGCTGTTGAGTTTTCAAGAGGATTTTTTTCTAATGGCAATTGGTGCAAAAATGTGAAGAACTGAGTTTAAGACTGCAGAAACAAAAAACTGGGAGAACCAAAATGGACAGGTTCTTCCATCCCTAGATCAGAGTAGACGTTCATATGACTGCAGTGTAAATCATTTGCCGGCTCAGTTCAGAAAGCATCAAGCCTCACTTAGCAGGAGAGATCAGCTCAATTTAATCAACTTTTTAACAGATGTCATTAATAACTTTTGCCTTTACAAATCATGCCACCTGCCTTGTGAACAGCTTCAGCATTTGGGATACTGAGCTTAACTGAGCTGTCCAGAAGACTTTAAGCCTTAGCATCTCGCCATGATGCTAATTTGTAAGTCGCCATCCACATGAGTCTAAATGTGATTTACATAATAACAACTAAAAATAAGCTTCTGAAACAGTCAAAAAAAGGACAACTAGAGATAGGTTTGAAAACAATAAGCACCTAAGGCAGAGAGACCTTTTAACCCAGCTGGGAAAGCTTGTTGAATCAGAAATATTTTTGGAAAGTACAAACAGAGAGCACATGTCATATCTCAACAGGGATCCTGTTCCACAGAACAGGGGCAGCTACACTGAAAGACTCTTACACTGGTAAAATCATAGAATGATTTGTTGGCAGGGATAGTACTTTCAGCAGTAACTTGTGCTCACCATTGAGGCAGGAATATTGGGGCACTTCTTTGTTGGTGTCACTGAGCAGTTCTGATCAGAGGGACACCTACACCCATACAAACGTCCCATGTTGGGCAAAAGATTCCTTAATTGCAGGGGGTTGGAATATGACAACAACAACAACAAGAACAAGAACAACAACAACAACAACACAACAACAACAATTTATTTGTACCCCGCCCATCTGGCTGGGTCTCCCCAGCCAGTCTGGGCGGCTGCCAACAAAGATTTAAAACACATTAAAATGCCACACATTAAAAACTTCCCTGATGTCTTCTAATTATCAGGTAGTTGTTTATCTCTTTGACATCTGATGGGTGGGCGTTCCACAGAGCGGGCGCCACTACCGAGAAGGCCCCCTGCCTGGTTCCCTGTAGCTTGGCTTCTCGCAGTGAGGGCAGGTCCTTGTGGTTCCTTCCAACTCTTATGATTCTATGAAACCCCCCCCCACACACACACACACACTCAGAACTGCTGGTCGGGGGTTTGGATTTCTCTGTCTGACATCATTTGGATTAAATAATCAAGTTTATTCAAACTATTTCCAAACTGAACTTAGTTTGCCCATCAAAATGGCAATGTTGTGCTGGCATATATACAGGTGGGTGAGACAATGTCAGTGCAAGGATAGGAGACTTTGTGATAAATGTGTTGTTGTTGTTGTTTTAAAAAAGTCTTCCTTCCTCCTTCCCCAAGCTGGGCAAGTGCTAATCAGGCATTGGGAAGGAGGTAGGAGAGCTCTAGGACCCTGTCAAAGCCCTCAAGCCACTTCCCAAAGCCTGTCTTAAGATGACACTGCAAGGTCTGAAGGCAGGGTGTCAAATGACCTCATACAGGGTTGTATATGACCAAGTTCCACTCCTGTCAGTGAGGAGGCAGATGAGCAGGGCCAGAGGGCTCCAAGGATTGGCTATGGGCCCCTATTTGGGTGTAAAAAAGGTAAGGTAAAGAACCCCTGGACTGTTAAGTCCAGTCAAAGGTGACTATGGGGTTGTGGCGCTCATCTCGCTTTCAGGCCAAGGGAGCCGGCGTTTGTCCACAGACAGCTTTCTGGGTCATGTGGCCAGCATGACTAAACCGCTTCTGGCGCAATGGAACACCGTGACAGAAACCAGAGAGCACAGAAACGCTGTTTACCTTCCCGCCACAGCAGTACCTATTTATCCACTTGCACTGGTATGCTTTTGAACTGCTAGGTTGGCAGGAGCTGGGACAGAGCAACGGGAGCTCAGCCTGTCGCGGGGATTCGAACTGCCGACCTTCTGATCAGGAAGCCCAGGAGGCTCAGTGGTTTAGACCACAGCGCCACCTACGTGTGGGTGTGGGGATCGGCAGGTGCCCCACAATATTGATCCCCTGACACTCACTCTTAGTGTGTCAGTTGTTCATACTAAACAAGGAATAAGTTTAGTCACAATATTTAATCATGAAATATAACAGAAACAATGGATAAATGAGCCCATAAATAAGAGACTGACAGCAAGGAGAGTCCATGTGGTGTAGTGGTTAGGGTGCTGGATTAGGACGTAGCAGGCCTGGGTTCAAATCCTCACTCACCCATGTAGCTCACTGAGTGACCTTGGGACAGTCAGGATCTTTTAGCCTAACCTATATCACAAAGTTATTTTGATGATTAAAGGACAGGATAGAAGCATAATAATAAATAACATTAAAATATGGGAGTTGGGAGGGGGAAGGTTTTGTAAGCTATCATTGATCAGCTTTAAAAAGCACAATCCATATATTCCGAAGGAAGTATATTCATCTGATGAATATACCTGCTGTAACAACAACCAGAAGGCAAATGATATCAAAGTCTACAGATAAATGTGCTGATTGACTGCTTCAAAACTAAGGAGTTGGGGGAATGACAAATTCTATCATCTACCCAAAATATATCTATAAAAGCCTCTTTTGCTGTTTACTTAAAACACACAAATGCTCCCTCACACACATCCTTCTGCTTAAGGGGAGAATAGGAAAGCAATACTCAGTCAGCGCTGACAGCAGAGACTCTAACAAATGGCAGTGGTCTTTCTTGTCAACACAGATCTCGCTTGCAACAGGGAGATAAAGTTCTGCCCAGAAACCTGAAGCACCAGCTGCAAAAGAGATATAAGCTGCCTGGCTGTGTCTCGACAGAGGGCGGAGGGAGGAAATTGAATCCGCTGTACTTTGTGACAAACAAGCGCACCACCATTAACTAATGACATGGCAGATAAAATAAATGGAGGTGCTAACTGTAATGTGTTTGGGATCTGAAAATAAGCTGTTAGGATTAGGGAGGGGAGGTGTCAGGACTTGACTCTGCAATAGGTCTTGAGTGAGTTTCCTGAAGGATGTTGTGGACGCAGGTCACATCCACCCCATTCGTTTAAAGCACTCCTACACCCCTTTAACAGTCATGGAGAATCCAGGGGACTGTAGTGTGTTAAGGAGGCTGGGAACTGTAGCTCTGTGATACTGGCACCTTTAGCAAACTACAATTTTCAGGACTCTTTGGGGGAAGTAATGACTGTTAAAGTGGTATAAGAGTGTTTTAAATGGATGGTGTGGTTGTGGAAAATGTCGATCATTTTCCCTACCTGGGCAGTTATCTTTCAACAAGGGCCAACACTGATGCCGAAATCTAGCATTGCCTGAGCTCTGCGAGTGCAGCTTTCTCCCGATTGAAGTGCAATGTTTGAGGACCGGGACATTCGCAGGGAAACCAAAATGCTTGTTTACAAAGCTATTGTACTACCAACCTTACTGTATGCTTGTGAAACATGGACCCACTTATAAACACCATCTCCAACTCCTCAAAAGATTCCATCAACAGTGTCCCCGAAATTTTTTACACATCACTTGGGAAGACAGGCAAACTAATGCCAGTGTACTGGAAGAAGCAAAGATCACCAGTGTTGAAGTGATGATTCTTCAACATCAACTTCGATGGACTGGTCATGTTGTGCGGATGCCCAATTATCGGCTTCCAAAGCAACTATTCTATTCTGAACTTAAAAATAGAAAGAGTAATGCTGGTGGTCAACAAAAGAGGTTTAAAGACTGTCTCAAGTCAAATCTAAAAAAATTAGTATAAACACCGACAACTGGGAAACACTGACCTGAGAGCTTCAACTGCAGAGCAGCCTTTCCCAAAGGTGTCATGGACTTTGAAGACACTTGAACTCTGGACGAAAGGGAGAAACTTGCTAAGAGGAAGGCAGGTTTGGCAAACCCTCACCATGATCATGCGGGACGCGGGTGGCGCTGTGGGTTAAACCACAGAGCCTAGGACTTGCTGATCGAAAGGTTGGCAGTTCAAATCCCCGCGGTGGGGTGAGCTCCCGTCGTTCGGTCCCAGCTCCTGCCCACCTAGCAGTTCGAAAGCACCCCTAAGTGCAAGTAGATAAATAGGGACCACTTTCTAGAGGGAAGGTAAACGGCGTTTCCGTGTGCGGCGCTGGTGCTGGCTCGCCAGATGCAGCTTCGTCACGCTGGCCACGTGACCCGGAAGTGTCTTCGGACAGCGCCAGCTCCCGGCCTCTTGAGCGAGATGAGCGCGCAAGCCTAGAGTCGGTCACGACTGGCCCTGACGGGCAGGGGTACCTTTACCTTTACCTTTACACCATGATCAACTCCTGCCCGGAAACCTATGTCCCCACTGTGGAAGGACATGTGGATCCAGAAGTGGCCTCCACAGTCACTTACGGACTACTGTTAAAACTGGGTTTATGGAAGACAATCTTACTCGGCTACGAGTGATCACAGAAGAAGAAGAAGAAGAAGAAGAAGAAGAAGAAGAAGAAGAAGAAGAAGAAGAAGAAGAAGAAGAAGAAGAAGAAGAGAGTGCTTTAAATGGATGGTGTGGTTGTGAGCATAGAAAGCCAACTCGTACCAGTTCAGAATGAATGTCCATTTAGCTCAATATTGTCTGCTCCGTCCAGCAGCAGCTCTCTAGGGTCACAGGCATAAAGGATGAGTTCCCATGACTTGATGGTTTGAGCTGGAGAGTCTAAGGATCAAATCTGGGATCTACTGCATGGGACGTTCTGCAGTGAGATGTTGCTCATCAATCTTGGGAAGAGGACCAAGAAGAAAGGCACCCAGAGTATGGGATGCTATCATCAAGCTAGTCCTGTTGCCACTAGCCACCAGCCTCTCCTCCAGAGACAGGAGAACAAGAAGAAGGTCCTCTGAACAGAAACAAGGCAATGTGAGTTGTTTTGGCTCAGGCCTCTGGAAGATTTCTACCACCTCTGAGGTTTTAGGATTTAACCCGCCGCACCAAGGCAGAGCATCCGACCCCTAAAGCATCCCTGCATAAGAAAAGACCACTCTCAGACAGCACGGCCCCTGACTGAACTGCTGTTGAATCTTGAATATAAGAAGCCCTTAAGACGCCAAATGACATAAAAGAAGCAGTTGCTTTTGGCTATGCAGATCAACACATTAAGTTTTAATTGGTTTAATTTAGTGAACTGCTAAAATTACTGTAAACATGCCTTGTGCTTTCTTGTCTTCTATCAAGATGTCAATTCCTTCATTACAAGCGAATGTAATATTCAGTTGACAGATACAGTGATTTGCATAGTATTAAATAAGAGCTGGTTCGAACCATAAGGTTCCCTGTTCTCTTTCTAAAATATCTGCTTTCTCTCTTCTTTCTTTTTGTCCCAGAATGCCAGTCAGACTTTCTCCTGCACTCCTCCTCCCTCCACCATCACTGCCATAGATCAGTAGAAGATTCATCATACTCTTGAGTTCTATGAAGAAAGGAGGATGCTCTTTGTGAGCTAATATATTTTACTGGTTGAGCACTGAAGATGGTACAGGCAGGCCATTAAAGTTACCCGGGGGCTTCTTAAGGGGAGATAATAGCCAGCTACTCTTATCTCAGGCTGACAGAAACATGGCACACCAAGGAATGGCACAATTCATACAAGTCTGTTTGTGCAAAGGCAGGGGGATTGCAGGAACACACAAAAGATGATGGGGGGGGGGAGAGAAAGCTAAACTAAAGAAGACTGATTCTCAAGTTTTTCCTTTCTGTACAACTGCAAAGATTCCTTCCAGGATTCTCTGTAAGTCCTGGAGTGGACTTCACTATACTTAGCCCAGAGCATTCTGGAATCCTGGTCTAGATCAAGGAATGGACCTGCAATAGACACTGAACTTGGGGCATTTGTCGTAGGAATAGTTGCTCCAGTTCTGCAAAATATGAATGATCTGTAATGCCTGCTTTCTCTGGAAGAAAGCAATGGCTGATCTGGCAAGGCTGTTGTGAGAAGATTGTGCGTGTGTTGCTAATCATTATATAAATGCTCTGACATGTGGCCAAACATAGGAGCCAACTCCTAGGGGGGCTGAGGTCCCTTCAGCCTCCACAATAAAATATTTGCTGCCTCCCAAAGCGCAGAGGAAAGATAAGTGTGGATAAGTCCAAAATTAAGACACCATGTCTAAATGTTTCTATCTAGATTCCCATTTATCATTGCATTCTCCTCTTTAGGGAAAATTCTTTAGCTTTCCCTCCTGCTTTAATATTGTGCTACTGATATTTTAAACTGATTGCATTTTTTTCATTTTATGATACACCTGACAGTTAGTTGCCCTGAGGGTCCCATTAAGATGGAAAGTGCAGGATAAAAACGTGTTTTCTTTTCTTTTATAAATAAGATAGGTAGATAGAAAGGTACTTACTTTCATGCTCACTTCAGCCCCTGATTAGTTCCTGGATACTATCTGCCATCAGCATCTCAATACCACCAAGGGAACGTTATTTCATTATAAACGGTTGGGAAGCTCAGTCCATATTGAAATGAATGGGGATTCTGCAAGAGCAGCTATTTGCAAACTAGAGCCTGGTTATATTAGAGAATTGATATAAACTATGGGCATCGATTTCCTTATTTATTTTCTTTCTTTTCCTCCAGCACTGATAAGCTTCTATTATTTCACCACTTTGGCAGTTTTAGTAGTTTGAAAAAAAAGTTCATTTTAAAATTTGGGTATGTTTGCCCATTGTATTTATTCTTTTGCTACTTTATGTTTATCCCTGCAGATTTTTATGTTAGACTATATATGTGCTAACATAAAAACGAGAAGACGAAAACATAAAACTGCCCCAAGAATTAACTGTAATGGGTTCAGGAGAATTCCTGAAGGAAGAGGACGAGTGGGTTTTCCCCACATTTCTTTTCTAAATAATAATTTGAAACTTTAAAACACAATTAACTGTGCAATAAGGGATATTTAGAGTACTGGATGGTTCAAGGAGAGGCGTGCTAATACACAGTGTGTATAGTGATTACAACAACATTAAAAAGAAACACACAGCATAAACCTGGTTCAATATTTAGGTCACATCTGCACTTAGAACAGTATCATTCCACTTTAAATAGCCACGGGTTCCCTCAAAGCATACCGGGAACTGTAATTTCTTTCAAAAGTTCTGAGAGTTGTTCAAAGACTGCTAGTTCCTCCCACCGAGCTACAATTCCCAGAGTTCCCAGTTGTTAAACCAGTTGCAAACCAATTACAATCAGAACTAGAGTGGTTCCTAAAAGTATGTATCATAGGCCAGGGGACATCTTCAGCATGTGATGAAAGTTCGATGATTATGGTGCCACACACACCTCTGCGGGGAAGGAATTCAACAGCACCCCAAGCTTCTAAAGATGGAGGAACGACCAAAAGCTGCCCAGTGGTGATCTTAACACCTGGAAGGGTCTACATGCAAGGAGTCAGTCTTTCAGACATTTGGGGCCTACGTCGTTTAAGGGCTTTAAATGCTACCTTGAGCAACTTCAGTTGCCCCAGAAACAAGCTAGTAACAATCAAATGTGTTGCGTTACATGCAGAGAGGGTTTTTTACATTAGAGAAATTAGAATATATTCTACCCTCGCTACCATCTGAAGTGGTACCAGAACCAACAGAGTATAGTGTGTAAGTTAAACCAAGGAGGCCTGAGTTCAAATCCTCACTGAGCCACAAAGCTTGTAAGGTGGCCTTGAACCAATCACATTTCCATTGTGAGGATTAAATGGGGGAAACAGAACCTTGCAAACAATCCTGAGTTCCTTAGAGGCTAAATAACTCTGTGATTCATAATACATGAATCCTATCTCTCATCCTGAGTAAATATTAGGCACCTCCGGGGGGGGGGGCAGGGAGAGAATCCCACTGGCAAATGCTTTTAGGGCACAGATAGCACACGGATATGTAGAAAACATACAGCACCTAGTGGACAGTTTTTACCACTGTGCTCCCAAGCCATTTCACCAAACAAATTCTCCTTCACTTCAAATTGTGCCTGTGAGTGGCTGGAGTGAGGGAAACACTTGTAAATTCTCTGCACAGCAATATTCTCTCTCTTTCTCTCTCATATGTACCTGCTCTAAGTGTGGCAAACGAGGTCAACTGGATTGCCTTCTGGAAATGAACCTCAAGATCCTCCATCTCCAATTCAAGCTAGAAATTAGTAGTTTTTTCAAGACAGAGAAACGTGGCATTTTCTGCTCCAGGAGAAATCATCCTCACTTTCCATACTCAACGAGGTCAGATCATCTACTGCAACACAGTAACCTTTCAAATAACATATGCACTAGCTTGCTTGACTGGACCGCCCACCTTCCTTAAGTACAGAAAAAAGACCAGAGAAAAGGTCAGTGTGTCATAAACGTATCGTGGAAAGTGCAAGAGTTGTGACAACTAAATAAGAAACGCCACCTTTATAAGAATACAGGTTCATACTGCACAATACTCAGACTCAGGACACTTGATAACATGGAACAGGTTTGTGGGCTTCAGTTTTATGTAGAGTGGCTGGGGCAACCCAGCCTGATAGGCAGGGTGTAATAAAAATAATGCCCTACAACAAGAAGGTAGGACTTAATCCACACATTATTATGCAAATAAAATGGATTCATGGGTACAGAGGTGGAAAAGTGCCATGGACCAGTAAATGATGGTTTGTCCTCTCAAGTTTGAACCAGGAATCAGATCTTCAGGGTTAAGGAACATAGGAATGTGCCCTATATTCAGTGAGACCATTGGTCCCTCTAGTTCATTGTGGCAGCAGCTCTCCAGAGTTCCAGATGGCTATTTCCTGTCCTGACTTCGAGATGTGAGGGATTGACCCTGGGACATTCTGCAATGCACTGAGCCCTGGCCCTTCCACTATTCCCTATGACAGTTGCTACCAGGTATCTTCCTTGCTCCTTCTACTATTAGGAGAACATTCTGACGTCAAGGCCAGAAAATGCAGCTTTAATCTTTCTGTTTACTACAGTAGTGACTGTTAATCTACTTCTGCTGACAACTGCTCAGGTATCTCCTACCCTGCTGTTGAGGGGATCTGTGGCCCAGTCAAAATGCCGTTCCTGGCACACCATTTTGGTCTTTAGGCCAGTTGTTGTGCAGGTAGATGTCCAAATACTTGCCTCACCCTGCCATTGGCATTCAGGCTGAAGACTAAAGAGTGTGACAGGAAGCGAGGATGGTTGGGCGTTCAACTAAAAAATGTAGTACATAAGAGAACGGGTGTGCTTCCTTAACTGCATTAGCCTGATGAGTTGGAAAAGGGTCCAGATGCACTTTGACAGATGTACATATAAATTACTCATAGCCATATCAGCGCAGAATGCTTCCCAAAACAGAATTTGAACTTTGGTTGTTTGACGGATAGGGGGAAAGCTATCATTATGGGACAATAAAACCACAATCAGTTTCTACTACTAGAAGTACACGTATACTTAAAGTCTGCTCATATTCTATGAGTCTCCTATGGAAGTTTATGGGAAGAACAGGTATTTCATGTTGTAAAATATAATGCAAATGCAGGTTTCAATGTGTACCTAGGAGGAATATGCTATATGTGGAACACGTAGTAAAAAAAACCCTGTAAATGGTGAATGAGAAGTCTAGCAGTGAGCTAGTGGTATGTCAAGCCAACCTCTATGGGCATCTGCCATCCTCTTGTTTATCAGTTGACAACTTGTTAAGATAATTAGCTAACACTAATCACCCACCTGTGGAACACAGAAGCTGAACCTGGCCTATCCCATTTGAACAATTTTGTTTCGTGTATCATTAGAAAGAGCACACAAGCTGTCGGGTAGCATACTTCAGTGCAGAAGAGGTACAAGCAAACACCTATTTCAATAATGAAACCAAGTAAACACAATTTACGACCCCATAGAAACAGCCAATGCATTCCTGACTCATTTTATCGCATTATCTATGTACCTGACTGAAATCTTCATCTTTACAATGATCTGGCCCATCTTACAACCTTTGCAGAAGGATTAGTTTGTCAAAGTTAATGAACATGGGGAAATATGAAATAGAGGTGCTTGTCTCCTCTGAAGAAACAAATAGGTCATTAAGCCATTAAATATGGGAACACCACCTGGAGAGGGTGGATTAATGGTGGAGTTTTACAGCTTACCCTCTTATCACGTTCCACGGCGTTTCTGACAGTGTAAAAGAAAACACAACAGTCACCCAGCTCTCAGCCTAATAAACTAAACCACAGGACCCCTTTTCGAAAAGGTGGTGTGTTGCCACCTTTCTGAAGGAGGGAGCATCTAACAGATGTAGATCATAGAGAAATTGACAAGTGATGCTTTTTGCCCCAGCATGGAGATGTCGCTGTGGGGAAAGCTTTGCAGCTGTTGGTTTCTGCCTGTTAAAGACATAGATCAAAGAGAGGAAAGCACTGGCACGTGAGCCAGATGGGGCCCATGAGGCCTCCCCATCTGGATTATATGCATCCCCTCCTCCCTGAATGGTAATTAGACTGGAAATCTTTCCTTTGGAGCCATGGGTCTAAGAGCAGTTGAGCTATGCAAAGAAAGGAGACAGAAAAACTAAGCAAAGTTTATAATACAGTGGTACCTCAGGTTACAGACGCTTCAGGTTACATACGCTTCAGGTTACAGACTCCGCTAACCCAGAAATAGTACCTCGGGTTAAGAACTTTGCTTCAGGATGAGAACAGAAATCAGGCTCCGGCGGTGCGGTGGCAGCAGGAGGCCCCATTAGCTAAAGTGGTGCTTCAGGTTAAGAACAGTTTCAGGTTAAGAATGGATGTCCAGAACGAATTAAGTACTTAACCCGAGGTACTACTGTACTTGGGAATAGAGTTGCCATAATATACAGTATGTACTAAAGCTAATTTTAGTTTGAATTTGGGGTTCTTCTTTAGGACAAACTTATGAGGAATTTCCAGGAATCCAAAAAGATTGACAATAAGCACTCAGGCTGTCGGAAGGAAGCAGGCAGTGTGATTAAAGGACAGGATCAGAGTGGATGTGGCTACATTCAAGATCTCCACAATAATCAGCCAGATCCTTGCAAATCTATAGAACAAGCAGATTCATGTATCATTCTACATGACTTCACCCTTAGCATTTCACATTCCATCTCTCAGCAGTGATAGGGACTCTGTGGCCTTCCTAATGCTGATTGACTCATCATCATCATCACCATCATTTCTATACCGCTTTATATTTTAAAGAACAAATTTCAAAACAGTTTACAAAACATTAAAACATCAAATAAAACAATCGAGAATAAAATAAATCCCTGACCACTGGCTATTCAAGCTGATGATTATGGGTATTGAAGTCCAACAACATCTAGAGGACCACTGGTTTCCCATCCTTGATTTACAGCTTTCCTGGAGGTTATATGGGAATTATAGCTTTTGTTATTCACTAGCAGACATTCAAAAATGTAATGATTGCAGCAAAGGAACTACAATATTATGCCTTCCATTTCCTCTGGCAGTCTTTAAAATATCTCATCCTTTTAAATATCTCATCCTTGGTAAGCATCTTCTGCATTACAGCCATGAAAAGAGACAGCTGTGAAAAAGGCTCCGAGAATGTGAAGCAGGGGCAGAAATGTGACCTCTCTCTCACACACACACTAATAGCCCAAAGACATGACCCATAACCCTCTTAAGTTGAGGGATGCGCATTAAAGGCAATATTCCTGTTGAGATTTCTAACAGTGGTGCATGATGGACTGCAACCTTAAACTCCCAAACATCAGCCCAAAGGCTTTTCTTTAAACCCACTTAGTCCCATTTAGGTCAGTGCGTTGTGGATCATGTTGCTAGTACATCATCAGAGTTGTGTTTGGGAGCTGCTGATGCTACAGAAAGCACACCTGTACTGCAGACTTCAAGGGGATGGCTGTTCAACATTTCTCGTTAAAATAAAGAAATTCCTTCCAGTAGCACCTTAAAGACCAACTAAGTTAGTTCTTGGTATGAGCTTTCGTGTGCATGCACACTTCTTCAGATACACTGAAACAGAAGTTGCCAGATCCTTCTATATAGTGAGAAGGTGGGGAGGGGTATTACTCAGAAGGGTGGTGGGAATGGGAGATTGGCAGATAGCTGAGATGAGTCTGTTGACGACTCTTAACGACTGCAATAGGTCTTACAAGAAAAGGCAAGGGGTGAGAAGGTGAGAAATGGCTTAGTCATGTATAATGAGATAAGAATCCAATGTCTTTGTTCAGACCAGGTCTCTCCATGGTTTTAAGTTTGGTAACATTTCTTGTTAAGTCAGAGAAATAGTTGTGCACAAAATTCTGATCCGTTACTACAAAGTACAAATTACTGCAAGGCACTGAAAAACATTTAAAAAAATGAAGAACCCATCCGGACCATGTCCTGATTTTACGATGGCCAACTAGATGCCCTCAAGCAGAAACTGAGTGCAACAGAACTCTCCCCACTTGCAATCCGAAGCAACTGGTATTCAGAGTCATATCTGACAGCGAACGGAGCACACAGCAACTGAGGCTTATGGCCTATCCATCACAAATAAGCTTCAGTTTCAATTTATTCCTTAGCATTAGCAATGAGTGCAATTCCTCCATCTCGATTTGTAATCAGTATAGCCTTCCCAGGGTTTCCTGGAGAATTCTCAGAGAAAACATGAGTTCTTCCCTTACCTCAAGTTTTCTATGCTCAGCCTAAGGCAAGCCTTGTTGCCACACCAATCCTCTGCTGCCAGAGATACCATCTTTTCCACACTTTTCCAAACTTACTAAGTCCAAATGCGAGGGGAGAGAAACCAGAATCACTAAAGACCAGTGACAGTAGGGGGCTCGCCCTATAATCCCATGGCTCCCCCATACAATGAAGGCTTCTGGGAATATTCAGAGCCTCCACTGCACATGGGAACCTGAGTTTCTCTATTCTATATAGTTCTGAGGAAGGCATGAAAAATGTTCAATCTATAGAGGCCTTCAGAAGTTACCATCTGAAACATTCCAAGCACAAGAGGAAGGAGAAATGGAGACACATGCATACATTTGCCCTGCCCTCAATGCTCCCCCACCAAATCTTTGCATACTGAGTGGAAAGTCTAAAGGAGGACCCACATGTAGGCTTCACCAGTAATTGGCTCCACCATTTAAGCTGTAGACTCCATCATGTGATTGGGAATCCTGCCTAACTCTCTCTGCCCTTAGTTGCCCACACTGAAATTTAAATTTATTGGTCGAGTCACCTTTGTCAGAAGTAATCAATGATGTTGCTAGATGCCAACTCTGATTCACTAACCATCAGGGCTTATGGGAACTATCTGATGTAATGATGCTATGGACTTGTGCAAACAAAATCACATAGGGCAAGGATAGCCAACATGGTGCCATCAGACAACAGCTGGAGGGCACAGTATTGGCCACTGTAATTTTGCTTACATAAGCCCATGATATTATTGCATCAGACAAGCATTGTTGTGACATCATAGACAAAATAATGTGAGTTCCTGACACCAAAATGGCAGTGTGAGCAAGAGGAGGATGAAGATTTACCCAGAGAGAAGTAGCATTGAAAAGTGCCCCAGTAAGCGCTGATAATCACATAAAATGAGAGATGTCAGAAAAAGAATGCAAAATTAAGGAAAGTAGGTTTGGCTCAGCATTATTTTTAGTTTCTGGATCATCACTTTCTTTCAGCATCATGAATTCTGCAGAACACTGGCTTTTATGTCATAGTGGTGCAAAACATTCCACATTGTAGTTTCTTTTCTTTTTTTTTTAATTTCAGAGAGAAATATGAATACTTATTTCTATGCCAAAAAGAAAGAACAAAGAAAGAGCCAAATGTGTCAAAATATTTATGAAACCATGGCCTGGCACTCCAATTCGCGGAATGGAAATGGCAACTCCTATTTTCCCAAATGAAAAGGTTTATGGCTGTCTTAATGTGATGAACGCTCAAGGGCTCTGCCGTTATTTCTTCTCTAGCCTCCCTATAGTGTTTCCTTGAATGATGACATGAGTCTTTTTCATGAGCCAAGTTTTTGTGAAGAAAGTCCTCAAAACACATTATTAAATATCATAAATGTACAATTGTGTGGTTGATGTCAAGGAGAGTTACCAGTGGTCAATGTGCCTAAAACCATATAAAGTGTTAACATTATAAATCAGCTAACTTATGGAAATATGTGTACTTAATTGCCTGCATATGCCTGATGCGTTAGAGGGGTTTTCAGTAAGCATTTAAAAGTTGAATCTTCATTGGCAGAGTATTCCACAATATTGACCTGATGGCACTAAAGATTCAGTTTCTTGTTGAGGTCTAATGAGCCTCACCAACTTGGAGAACAACCATTGACTCTCCTGCAGATTATCTCAGTGACCAAGCTAAGACAGGTAGTCCCTGAGGTACCTTGTAGCTATGTTGTTCAGAGCTTTGTAAATGAATACAAGATCTACAACTTTCACCAGCCCCAGCCAGCATGGCTGATGGTCAGGAATGATGTGAGTTGTAGTCCAACATCATATGGAGGTTGAGGAAGTCTGCTCCAGACTCATGTGTAGACAATCAGGAGGATGGGCATTGCTGAGACACCAAACAACCCCATGGTATCTGCTTCAATTGTTTTGTGGAGAAGTCCATTTTAAAACACCAAAGAAGCACCAGCAAGTTAATATGAAGTGGGAACATCAACTCTAGATGAATTACCTGCAGGTTAAGGCAGCATTTGCATTTGTAACAAAAGAAAAGTTCTTTACTGTGCAGATAATTTTATCTATTTTGAGGATAAGATTCCACTGTGCAAGGATGTTTTGACAACTCAAACTGCTTGCAAAGGGGTAGTAATTGCAGCACTGCTTCAGGTATACTTAAAAGGTAGCTGGAATGCATGAAGGCATTTCAATAAGATAAAGGAGATTTGAAAAAAGCAAATAAGCAGTCCTTGTCCCCTCATTTCTCAATGGCAAATTATTTGAAAGAGCAGGAAGCAAGGAAATATCTTTCTGGGGTCTCAAAAGGCCAGAAAATAAAAGGAGGGGTAAATGTATTTATTACATTCAGGAGACACAAACGCAGGAGGCCAAATAGACATTAAATGATTCTCAAACATTTATTCAAAGCATAAATATGCCACAATTTTGGAATGCAATTTCTCTCCCAATATTTCAGAGATTTCCCTGAGCCTGCCAAAATATCATTTTGTCCTCTAAAAGTATTCCAGAATCATATCTCTTAGTGGCAGTGAAATAGGAGGAATAACACAGAGCCCAAGAAATTCTTATTGGTTTACTATCATTTCCTATTCTCCTTTCTTCCTTAGTATCAATTCTCATTGCCCACAACAAAATTGAAATAACTGATAGGCTTCAATCTTTGCTGCTGAAAATAGTCTTTCAAAGCCTCCTTTCAATGTCTTTTCTTCACTGGTGTTAATTGATCTATGTAATTGTGACAGCCTCAGCAATGCCTTGTGCAGGTCCAGTTTGGGTATCTCAGTCCAGACAAATGTGAACCCACTCAAAAGTGGCCCCCTACTTAATTTCCGGACCTGGTGACCAGCCCACAAAACCTTGGTCTTGTTGAGATTCAGTTTTAGACTTCCAGCCTTTTTCCAGTGTAATCACGTTCAGCATTTGAATTAATGAGCTGCATGATTGTAGCAGCTCATTGCACCTACATACCTGACATGCCGACTCTGCATGCACACCATGTCTCAGTGGCAGCCACAAAGAAAGGGCGAGGCCTTTATGATCCTTTTTGGTCTGCATTCCACCCTGATCTTAGTTGTCCTAACCCTTTTTCTTCCTTTTCAGCAGCTACAAAGGGATTATTGGTGTAGATACAGGGCATAGGACCTTGTGATTGTACAAAAAGGAGGAGGACTGTGTCCTCTGCATAATTTTGTATTTCTCCCACGAACGGGCATTCATGGGCCCAATAATGGGCCAAAATGGAAGGCATATTTCTTTTCTCCATGCTTCTGAGTTTGAGGGGTTCTTTTTTGAAGTTGCTACTTATTAATACAACTTCTGAGAATCTCCCTCATACTCTCGTTAGAGGCTTATTAACCCTCCGTCCTGATTGCCTCTGGCAATGGCCCTATGATACATCAAACTTTGGTGGCCAAGAAAGGTAGGAAACACCTAAGAGAAAGGTGTTCCAGATGGAATGTCTAAATGTTGTTTCGGTTCTTCCTTTTGGGAAGAAGGGTTTTTAATGACAGCTAACAGGAGAGAGCTTAGGGATGCCAAGACGCCATGCCAGACAGTATTTTGGAACCGTACTGCTGCTGCAGCTTACATTGGATGGCAAATGTATTGGTTAAAACAGATATATAATTATAACTGAGGAGGTGCATTTTGGAAGCCGCAGCCAGGAGCTGGCAGCTAAAAACAGTCCTGCCTACTTGTTAACAATGTTTTCTCACTGTAATTCTATCTAAAACCAATGAACGCATTGGAAGGAAGCTCACAAGCTTCAGCAGGGTTGGGTGGGACTTTTCAGCCACTATATACTCTCTTTAGCAACACAATAAAGTGTTGATTAAAGGGCCTGTCTGCAGCCATTCAAATCAACTGGAGCTGTGCCGTGACATTAATTAGATATGTGGACGGCAGCCCAAGTCTACTGCATTTTAGGAATATTGTTTTTCGAAAAATAAAATCATGTAATGCAAACTGGTAGAACAACAGGACCAAAAAAAGTTTATAGGTAATATTTTTATCACATATTATTCACTGGAGGTAGTGGTCTCAAGGAATCTGTAAGGGCATGAGAGTAGGAATTGGCCTTCTCTTCAATGTCAAGCGAGCCTTTCACCTATGAAATTTCAGAAGGCTGGGTTGCAATTATGGAGGTTACTTGGCATTCTTTAAAGCAGGCAGAGGTGGATTTAGGGGAGCGAGACCAACTTGATTGCACTGGGTGCAGAGCCTTGGGAGCACTGCGAGGGGCGCCACAACTATGACACAGAATAGAAGGTGAGGTGGACGGGGTTTCCTGCATTTTGGTGTTGCACAGGGTGCCACTGAAATTTGAGACCCCAAAGTCCGCTACTGAAGCAGGTGTGGGTAACCTTTGGTTTTTCAGATGTTGCTGAACCATAACTCCTATCAGCTCTAGCAAGCATGGCCAATGTCCAGAGATTATGGAAGTTGTAGATCAGCGACACCTGGGAGGCCAAAGGTTCCCTACAGCTACTTTAAAGGGAAAAGGCACCATATCTAGGTGCAGTTCCATTTTGCAAAGGACATTTTCCCCCCATGTTGGGAGAGGACTTTTGTACAGATGGGGAAAACAAACATGGTCCCCTTCATATGACAAAGCAAAGACTCTCCTCCTGCAAGAGAGGGGAGTGGTTGTGGTCGGGAGCCGGACTCCGCCTGTCAGCTGACGTAATCCAATGCCTAAGCCAATATCTTTTCACTTGCTGTAATCAATAAAGTTGTGGCCTTTTCTTGCCCATTAACCTTATATCACGTGTCCTCGTGTTTTCATTCCACTACGCGGGGATCGGGTCCTCGAACCACAACTGCCCATTGCTGGTACACCCACCTGTAGCAAAATAGGCACACTATCGAAATGATTCAAAATCATCCCAAACAATAGTAAACACACAGCAAAGTGGGGGAGGGGGGACATCAGCTCGAGGGGCAGTATGTGGCCCCCCAGGCCTCTCCCCAGGTCACATTCCCTCTCAAGCCACACCCCTCACCTCCTCACTTTGTACACTCCTTGAGTGTTTTTGTTTGGTTGGAATGTGACCTTGAACTCTGACAATGCTTCTTGGTTGGAGGACAGAAAGACATCCCACCACTAGCATCACATGTGATCCTTGGGCTGAAAAGGTGCCTTATCGCTGCACTAAGGGATACATAGCTCCCCCCTCTCATTATAATAATTTATGCTGGTAGCACAACTTCAAAAGGAAGCAATACTCCTGTATCTTTAATTTTTCTTCCATTGTTGTTCTTAACTGAGTAATCAACAGCTACACAATTGCCTCAAAGAGATAGGGTGTAAAAAACAGCATAAAAAAGCAGCTAAAACACAAAGAATCAGCCAGTGCATTTAAAACAGAACAAAACAATACAAAATAGTTACTCATGGCAAAGAGTATCCACCCACATATTCCAGTGCAGGGGAACATGTTGTTGGACTCAAATTCCCATCAGGCCTAGCTAGAATGGCCAGTGTCCAGGAATGATGGAAGCTGTAGTTCAGCAACATCTAGAGGACACCATATTGGCTACTGTTGCTTAAATGTCTATCAATGTACATCTTTGGGACCGAACAAAAATTACAAGATGTTTATAATGGGAAAGCTACATTTAAAAGCTAGAAGTCTGGTTCTTTCATGGACTCATCTCTGCTTGTTATGTTTGCCATTTCCACCAACAAAAGTGTGCGGAAACACAAAGTTATCTTCTTAAGCTTGATATTGTGATCTGGATGGCTAGGAGTGAGCAAGAGAGAGATGGAGACTCTTGTCAAAAGGGCCTGTAAGTACATTTATCATCCCAAAGCTAGACCATTTTGTCGAGCAGATTTCTTCATTTCGGATGGATCTGGGACATTGGATACAGTTCTTACAGATTTTTTTTTTTTAAAGCATTTAGTAGCCTTGGAGTCACTTATTTTTTTCTTCTGAGAAAAAAAAAGTACTCCTTTTACACAAGCAACACACCTTACAACACAATCCTATAAAAGTCTACTCAAAAGTAAATGCCATTCAGTTCAGTGGGACTGTATGTTGCCCTGCAGTTTCAAAGTCCTATTTCAAAAGCCCAAGCAATATCATGTTAACCACGGGATTATAAACAATGAATTACTGGTGTACAGAGAAACGTATCAGCGGAATACTGCCATTTTGTGAAAAAAGAATTACACATTATTTTATGTTCAATATTCCTGCTGTTCATGCCTCTTCTGCTTTATCAGACAGTGATTTGATGCTGTTGCATGAATTGATTCTCCAGATGCCTACTAACATTTTCTTCCGCCTTTAGGGGCATTTCTTTTTTAAAAAAAAAAAACCAGCAGCAACCCATTCATAGTATTCTTTGAATTATTATTTTTTTAAGATGATGTACACACACACACGCGCGCGCACACACACACAACTTTTCACTTATACACCGCAAGGCAGCATAGGGCACAATGTAAAAAGCACAATAAGATTGTTTTAATTTAACATATTTTTTGTGTGGCTCAGCCTTACCTATTTTGGAAACTGGTTTCATCAACCCATGCTATATACCATTCTCCTTAGCCTAATGATACTATTTGAAAAATCTGAAAGCTATATTGGAGAGTCACATATCAGTTTAGCAGGGGCTGTTGCCATATGAGTCAGGCATAGTTAAAATGTCATATTGCCTTGGGAAACTGGCAGCCACTGATTTTACTACAATCCTCCTCCTGCAAAAAACACACACCAAACACCATTAAATTAAGACGGAGCTTTCCTGCAGCATACACATACTTTTGTGAGCCTAAGGATATATCTTCAAAGCAAATGGAAATTTTTATCACTGGTATCAAGGTAATTGGCTCCCTGTAAATGCCTAAGATTACTAGGAAGATAAATGACAGGTTTGGAAAGGCATCTTGTTCTTGGGACAGAGCCAATTCAAATCACAAATATAACAGAAATAGGCTTGCAAAATTTTAGAAAAGATCCCCCCCCCAACTGCAAAATGACAGTCAGTTATAACTGCTTTTGGGCTGAACCTTTTCACCAAGCTAACAACACTTCAGCCATTCAAATGAGGGTGGGAGTGGGGGGAAAAAGCTCCCCCCCCACAGCTTTTTCAGATAAATTTCATGGAGCAGGGAGGGGCTGCACCTAACACATTAACTGAACAAGTTAGTGAAGGGGTTTTTATTGTCCTTAATTGTTTTCTTAAAAACTCTGTACATGCTCGCAGTGCCATTGTTGCATAGTCTCCAGGGTGTTCAAAGAAGAAGTGTAATGTTGGAAGTCTGTTTGCAAAGAGCCCCCAGCCATAAAAGGTAAAGAGACCCCTGACCATTAGGTCCAGTCGTGACCGACTCTGGGGTTGCAGTGCTCATCTCCTTTATTGGCCGAGGGAGCCAGCGTACAGCTTCCGGGTCATGTGGCCAGCATGACTAAGCCGCTTCTGGCGAACCAGAGCAGCGCACGGAAACACCGTTTACCTTCCCGCCGGAGCGGTGCCTATTTATCTACTTGCACTTTGACGTGCTTTCGAAACATGCAGGGCTTTAAAAACTGTGTTAAGGGCAATAAGGACACATCGACCACTTCACACGGTTAATAAGTGCAAAAATAAAATCAAAACTACATTGGTACCTTGGGTTACAGATGCTTCAGGTTACAGATGCTTCAGATTACAGACTCTGCTAACCCAGAAATAGTTAAGAACTTTGCTTCAGGATGAGAACAGAAATCGCACGGCGGCAGTGGGAGGCCCCATTAGCTAAAGTGGTACCTCAGGTTAAGGACAGTTTCAGGTTAAGAACGGACCTCCAGAATGAATTAAGTTCGTAACCGAGGAACCACTGTATCCTGAAGGCTTAAGGAGCCCTCTTAATTTCGCAGTAGATGTAAACACCCACCCATTTAGGTAACAATATTCACTATGCCCAGTACTATTTTTCTAGAAAAAGAGGTGCTGCCGCTCACCATGAATGTCTCCCTTCTGGTGAGTGCCCTTTAAAAAAATAAAAACCCTGACTACACCTGTAACCAAAACACATTGCCATTTCAACCTGACACAGCTGATAGCAGCTCACATGATTGTGTGATATGTTTTCAGCATCACAGCAAGGGGACAGCTACTCTCCGATAGCAACCCCTGATTGCAGTGAGTTCTTATCCATCACTAAATGCCTCCATTCAAGCCAGAGCAACTATATTTCAGCCAAGATTTACTACCCAAACTGCAGAATACATCACTAGGATGTAGGGCTACACTGACCTATTTATAAAAGCCCCTTTCAGGTAAGGACAGTATGAGGAGGGGAAGGCAGCAAGAAGGCTTCCCCGGTTGCAAGAGGTGCCACTGCAGTGCCAGTGGGTGCCAGCATGCCCAACAGTACCTCCTATGGTGCCCACAAAAAACTTCAGTAAATATCCACTCCAAAGATGCACAGTAACAAGAGACCATTGGCTCCTTCAGCTCCGTTCTTGTCTGCACTGACTCCACCCCTCCTACATGGATACTGCTTTCACATGCCCCCACAGCAGCCATTTAGCGTTATGCCACATTCCCATGGCAGCCAATTAGTGACTGGTGCCCATGGCTAGGGTGCATATTTTTAAAGTGAAAATCCAGACACAAAGGATGTAGATTGGGGGGGGGTTTGGCAAAAAATGCAAATTTTTTTTTTGACGTTTTTGAGATATTTTTAAGGGAAATCACCAAAAATGACACTGCCGACAGGGATTTTCCCAGACATTTTAGCAAATTCTGCCAGGACACTGCTTCTGACTGCAGTATTCTAGCTATGTCCGGGAAATTCCAGATGTATGGCAACGCTGTCCATGACACTTTCTTAAAATTTCAAATCAGCTCACTGACCCAAAATGGTTGACATCCCTGCCTTTTTATTATTATTATTATTATTATTATTATTATTATTATTATTATTATTATTATTATTATTATTATTATTACAATGTATTACCCACCCCTTACCCCAAGGTCCCAAAGTAGGTTATAAAAATTAAAATAATTTAGCACTTGAGAGTGTCTGTAGGAAAGGGGTGGTATTCGAAGCATGAGTCATTTAAGGTTTTAAACACCAATGTGAACACCTTGAATTAGGCCTGCAGCTGTTTTAAAACAGAGGCTATATGAGATCTGAAGATAACCCCAGCCAGTGTTTGGCCACTGTACTACACTGAGAAAGAGACACTCTCATTCTCTTCAACTGCCCTGCTTTGAGCTGGAGATCTCAGAATTACAGAAACCATCTTGGCTTCTGATTGGATCCCGGGTGTCCTGTTTTGGCTTCTGCAGAACTTTGGCCACAAAAGACACATGATTTGGAGAGTCATGCTCTTGTGTGAGTCACCCAGCTTCCACGGGAACACAATCCCCAAATACACATGTCCCTATTTTCCTCTGCAGCATGTTGGAGGGTATGCATCCATGCTTACAGGTGTGCAGGGAAGAGGTGCTCTCTGGGACTTTCTGTGCATGCATGGTTTCATGCATAGCTCAGGAGACAGGCCTTTCACTACAATGCCACCTCTCCCTTACATGTCCATTCTCATATTCTGAATGCCTGGAAAAGGAGTACAGTCTCAGGTTCATTTTTTACATGGAACTACGTGTCACCACCAATTTCAGGCAAGATTGTCCAGATTGTGGGTAATGTCTTGCTCAAAATGGACACGATCTTGTCCCAAAGTGCACCAGCACTTCTCCAACACTGGTGGAGGCAGCGGTATGGGCAGGGCACTCATGGGCGTACCACCTGGGGAGCTTCTGCCACCTCAGGCAACGTCCTCACTCTGCCTAATGGCTGGACCGGCTCTGGTTTAGTGGGTATCCTTGGGTGGTGCTGTGGGTTAAACCACAGAGCCTAGGATTTGCCAATCAGAAGGTTCGAATCCCCGCGACAGGGTGAGCTCCCGTTGCTCGGTCCCTGCTCCTGCCAACCTAGCAGTTCGAAAGCATGTCAAAGTGGAAGTAGATAAATAGGTACCGCTCTGGCGGGAAGGTAAGCAGCGTTTCCGTGCACTGCTCTGGTTCACCAGAAGCGGCTTAGTCATGCTGGCCACATGACCCAGAAGCTGTATGCCGGCTCCCTCGGCCAATAAAGCGAGATGAGCGCCGCAACCCCAGAGTCGGTCACGACTGGACCTAATGGTCAGGGGTCCCTTTACCTTTTACCTTGGGTCAGTCACTGTCTCTTAGCCTAACCTACCACACAGGGTTGTTTTAAGGATAATATGGGGATTGGGGGAAACCATGCACATACATAAGCTTGAGCTCCAAGGATGAAAGGTGGGATATCAGTGTAATGACAAAGAAAGAGTAGGCATCAGGTGCTGTCTAGAGGTCCGCCTCAGTTTAACACCCAGGCACCCAGAACCTCTTGCCAAGTTTCTGGTCAATCTTCAGCTTCTTTGGATATAGCAACAAGACTGCATTGTAGATGTTAAGTACAGAGGAATAGTCCAAATGAGCAATCCTTTACCACAGAAAGCTAGATTAATTGTGATCTGGCATATGTATTATAGTCTTTGCAAAAGCTGAGCAGGGTAAGCTGACTTTGAGTTACTGCAAATGAAACATAATTTCCTTTTACCATTCCCTTACAATTGTGTAAGACATACACGCCAAATCCATTCCCTTTAAATGATGGCTTACTGCAGCCCGATAATTTTTCTTCCCTTAACTCATTTAGGTGATATCTTTCTTCTCTCCTGGCACCAGCTCACTGTCTTGTACGCACATACCATCATTTGTTCCAAAACACACTTGGAATTTCAATGCGTTCCATTTCTTTTTAGAATACATCGTTTCTGCGATTAACTTCTACAAGCAACACACTATTTTAACTTTACTTTGTGTCAGATCACCAGGAAACCTGAACTGGAATGCCAGGTTTGCAATTAACGGTGCTACAATAAAGAACTTCATCCGCACACAATGACATAGACAGTTTTCACAATGTTAATTCTGTAATGCGCTGAGTTAATGCCGTTTGCTAAATTCAGAATGCTTTCCCCCCTCGTGCCCCTTCAATTATAAGGTGAGTTACTGAGATGTAAGCTAATATGTTTAGTCAAAGTTGTTCAAGGATAGCTAAGGCTCAGGAATGAAAGGAAGGAGGATAATAATCTTAAACACGTTTATTTAGACGTAAGCTACCTTGAAATCAATACAGACTTATTTCCAAGGGTTTAGGTGTTTTAAAAAAACGAGAGAGGTTATCAAGGGTATAATTATATTAAAATTCATACTATTCACAGACTGAAAACTGTGACGATTTCAATTGCACTTGAATCACATGGCATACTGACTTATACAAATGGGTTCCCACCCACTGTTGACTATAATAACCTCTTTGATTATTTTTTTTAAAGAAACCTCTCATTTACTAATTGTTCTATACTTTTTTTGGTTAGGGGAAAAACTTTTTATTTTATATTTAGAAACCCAGTGTGAGCTTTTAAACAGTGGGTTTTCACCAAGCAAACCTACATCAGACATCATTGAATAGTTAGCCACACAGACCTGATGCATGTATTTCTTCCCTGTTCTCTTGAGATGCTCTTTGGCTTTTCAGAAAAAGATAAGTGCAAGGCCACAACCTCAGACCCAGAGATTAACAGAATAATTTACATTCTTCTGATTCAGGCCAAAGACCCATCTAGCCCATGATTCTCAGCTAAAGCAACCATGACCAGTGGCGTAGCGTGGGTTGTCAGCACCCGGGGCAAGGCAAGTAATTTGCGCCCCCTAACCCGTGAATTTGCACCCCCTAACCCATGGATTTGCGCCCCCTAACCCTAACCCCCAGATGTTGCGCCCGGTGCGGCCGGCCCCCCCCTGCACCCCCCACGCTACGCCACTGACCATGACAGATGACCATCCAACCTCTGCTTAAAAGCCTCCATTGAAGGAGAGTCCACCACATTCTGAGGGAGTCTGTGCTGCTATTGAACAGCTTTTAGTATCAGGAAGAACTTCCACGAATGCTTTAATTGATAGTCCTGCATAACAGGGGGTTGGACTAAAAGGTATCCTGAGGGAAGCCCACAGGATACATAGGATATGACTAAAACAGTGCTCTCCAGGTTTATATAATTTCTAGAAACTGGTATTCAGAGGCATACTGCCTCCTACAGCGAGAAACCTCCTCCATGGTAGTTTTTTGTTGTTGTTGTTTTAAGCCATACAAAGTGGCAGGTTGAAATAGATCCCAGGTTACAGGTGAAGTCTTGAGGGGGGTTCTTTGTCCTCAGATTCTTCACACCCATCTTGAATTTTAAAGCTCACTCATCTTGAACTTTTGCTTCAACTCTGCCCCATCTACAATAAAAACCATGGTTGATGTGCTCAGGGCCACTCTTTTGGCTTGGTTCTTATACCTAAGGACAAAATGCATCACCATGTTATGCTGGAAAGGTCATATGCGTGGAATAATCACAGAAATGAGGAACTTGATGCCACCCAGATATTTATAGACTACAACTCCTATTATGAGTGATCATGGACCATGCTGGCTAGGGCCGGTGAGAGTTGAGAAACATCTGGAGGGGCACAGGTTCCCCACCTCTTATCTATGGGGTGCTCCTTCAACTGTAATGAAAGCTGAAAAGATACATTTTCTTCCAAATCATTTGCATAAGGGGAAGAATAAAGTCAGCATCGTTTTACGGATGAGTGGAGACTGTTAGTCCTGGAACCTTCTGCATGAAAAGTGGGTGAGCTGCAGCCGCTCCTCTCAGTGCCATCCCAGAAATACCCAGAAAGTAAGATATGAGCACAGGGAACCTTCCACTTTATTAGTGCAAATTTTATGTGATAAATTATAAAGGCCGATGAGTTTTTAAAGAACCGTATCTGCATGAATGAACTCAGCAAAACACAGCACTATGGAAAAGGCGAGCAGAAATGCCATTTCAAAAAGTTGACCCCCATCACTCTCTGAGCAGCTAAATGTTCAAGCAGCTCTTAGTAGGCGTTTCAGCAAATACCAGAATTTAATTACTATTTTTCTTTGTCCTTTGCAGGTCATGGACTTCTCACTCAGATACCTCAGAATTTAATGTGATGGTAAGATGAATAACACTTCTGTACCTGAAAAATCTGTAATGGAAAAATGGTACGTTAGGAAATGGTGGCTACAATATTGTCCTATAAAAAGTAAGGCTGCTTTTATATTTGCTTTCTTGCTATTCCTGTAGTCTGAGTGATGCTGGTGAAAACAGTCATTCCGGACTCACAGCTAGGAATAAGAAAAATACTCCCATGTTAAACAGATGTCTTTCTTCCCCATTTTCCTCTATGATCTCATGGCCACAGGCAAGGGTAAGTCTAAGATGATCTCTTGCTTTAGGCTACACTTGACAAGGCAATCTAAGTTTGTAATCTATAACTCTTTTGGAGTCTATTCTGTGCCCCCTACAGTCTTGTATCATACCTCAAAGTCTATCCAGTGCTATTTCAACATGAAGAAGTTTTATCTCACCCTCACAAATACTGTGTGTAAATATATAACACTATATCTTATTCAGCGTATTATTTAAAAAACCTTATAAATAACAAAACCCAATAGAGTAGAAAACCTATGCTGCATTATTACTATTTGATTGATATATCTTGTGCAGCTCAAGTTAGGAAGGTGAAATAGGAACCTATTTCACACCACTATTAGAATCCCTCCTTTCTGCATCATCGAATCATCATTGTTATTATAATTTGTGTTACAGATAGGTAGCCGTGTTGGTCTGCCATAGTCAAAATACAAAAATTCCTTCCAGTAGCACCTTAAAGACCAACTAAGTTAGCTCTTGGTATGAGCTTTCGTGTGCATGCACACTTCTTCAGAACACTTCTTCAGAACACTTCTTCTGAAGAAGTGTGCATGCACACGAAAGCTCATACCAAGAACTAACTTAGTTGGTCTTTAAGGTGCTACTGGAAGGATTTTTTTTTATTATAATTTGTATTACTGTGATTCTTTCATGCAATTCCCCATAAAACCCCATGGGGAAGAGGCTTTGTTTTAACTTTAAAATCAGTTTAAACAATTTATAATCAGAATAACTGGGTAGTTATATATGAATTGGGTGCCAAAGGCCAGGGTGAAGGGGTGTGGCTTCAGCATAAGACGAAAGCTACACTGATACAATGAAGATGCTATACACACTTCTTTAGGGAGGGAATTCCACAGCGTAGGTGCTGCACATGTCCCTCTTGGTGCCTTGAGGTCATCATCTCAAACGCTTCTTTGAGTACCCTTGCAAGGCACATGCAGTAGTGCTTGGTGGGATGGGGTTCAGGTGTTTACCTGACCTCCCATCACTTGCAATGCATATGCTTAATGAGAGATAGAGAGAGACAGGCAGGGCATAATGCAAATAAATGCATCAGTGGCAGGGCCAGATTGGCTCCGCCTTACCACCACCTCTCCTCCTCTGCCTCCTAGAGCAGCAGCGATGCTGGTGACATGAGGTCAGGTGACCAGCTTCACCCTGTCCACTGCTACTGGGCACATGGCCCTACATGCAAGGGCCTTTTCAGCACTGCCCCCACCTCACCTATGGGATTCCCTCTCCAAAGAGCCTGGCAAATCCTTTTAGGTCTTTCCAGCACTAGGCAAATATTCAAACTTCCCCAACCTCAGCCCTCCGGCTGTTTTGGGACTACAATTCCCATCGTCCCTGAGCACTGGTCCTGTTAGCTAGGGATGATGGGAGTTATAGTCCCAAAACAGCGGGAGGGCCGAATTTGGGGGTGCTTGCATTAAATCGGGAGGTTTGCTCTACGGCTTTTTATTCTACTGCTTTCCATTTTTAATTTACTTAATGCTGTGTGTGTGTGTGTGTGTGTGTGTGTGTGTGTGTGTGTGTGTGTCTGTGTGTGTGTGTGTGCTGCTTCTCTCTGTTTTTAAAGTGGTCCTTTTAAAGTTGTGTTTTCTTAGCTCCACTGTGTTGCATTTTTATCCCAAATTGTAACTGATTATTTTAGATGGTTCCTGGTTTTATACGGTAGGCATGCCCAGTGAACCTCCGTTACAGGATGGTCAAATAGTATGTATAAAGAAATAGATGAGCAGGCAATGGTTCTTTGGATAAACATCAGGGAAAAAAATGCTTAATCTTGTTTATCATTGCGATGGGCCTTGTCTGGATTTTTTGCATTAGGACCCAAAATGCCTTGGGCTATCTGTTCTTACCAGATCAAATAATAAATATATTTGTATCCACTGGAAGTTCAGACAGGTAGACATTACCACTGGCAGAAGTGTGGAACTTGTGATCATCCTGATGTTAGTGCACTACAACTCTCATAATACCCGATCACTGGCCATGCTGTCTGGGAGATGGAATACAACTACACTGGAGAGACCATCCATTCCCCACTCCTGCGTTAATGTATTTAATGGTACAGACTTGCACTCGGCTTCTAAGGAGATGAGAGGCACACATATACAGAGACTCTGATTCCCAGCAGAAACCAGTGGTCAGAATAAATTGCATTGATTGGAGAAAACACTCCCTTCTCCCCACCCTTTATTTCTCTTTTCTGCAAGATTTGTCCTCGGTATACATACTGAGCTTTAGTTGTGAGCTTCTGGGAAATAAGTCTATTCTTCCCCTTGGAATGTGACTTGATTTGGAGGCCAGACTTCAAAATGAAACATTTGTCATGCACTGCACATAGGTAACTGGAATTAAGCGGCCACACAGGAGCAGATGAGAGGCTACACTGCTCAGGAAGTCCCTGTCTTTGTTAAGGAGAAGTCCTTGAAAAAGGGACACAGTGTAAAAAAATAAAAAAGTAAAACAGAATAAAATCATCATCTAGAGAAACTCAATATGCTCAGGATAAGAAGTTAGGTATCGGGACAGATTGCAGGATTCTTCTACTGCGGAAAGAACAACTGGACTATGAAATGGTTTTGCTAATAAAGCAGCCTTTAAAAAGGCTAGAGTGTGAGTAATGTACAATTTAAATTATCCAGATAGATAAAAGCTAGATTACCTCGATTGGAAGCAATAAGACCAGGGGGTACAATGTGCCAGCAACTGATACGTGACCCAATTCAGAATAACGATCAAATAACAAGAAAGGAAACAATATGATAATTGCTATCTGGAAACAGAGATGGAGGATTTTGAGGCACAGAGAGAGTTGCAAAACTGAGCAATGTGGCAATGTGCAGCTGATTTCTTTTGCAGGAAGTAGTAAATGGATATAGCGATGGAGCCATTTGCCCTGTTCAGGCTCAGAACTGATCTTAGAGAATTCAAGGTGAGATATACCGTATTTTTCGCCCCATAAGACGCACTTTTTCCCCTCCAAAAATGAAGGGGAAATCGGGGTGCGTCTTATGGGGCGAATGCCTGCAAGCCTCGCGCGCCCGGCAGGAGGTCCCACCGGGTGCGCGAGGCTTGGGGCGGCAGCGGACTGCTTGCGCGCACCTAGAAGCTTGGGGCGCGCTGAGCTCAGCACGCCCCAAGCTTCTAGGTGCGCGCAAGCAGTCCGCTGCCGCCCCAAGCCTCGCGCACCTGGCAGGAGGTCCCACCGGGTGCGCGAGGCTTGGGGCGGCAGCGGACTGCTTGCGCGCACCTAGAAGCTTGGGGCGCGCTGAGCTCAGCAGGCTCCAAGCTCCTGGTGTAGCGCAGCGATCCGCTAGCCCTGGGAGAGCCCCACGGCTCTCCCAAGGCTAGCGGACTGCTTGCGCGCACGCAGAAGCTTGGGGCGCGCTGAGCTCAGCACGCCCCAAGCTCCTGGTGTAGCGCGGGCGATCCGCTAGCCCTGGGAGAGCCCCGCGGCCCTCCCAGGGCTAGCGGACTGCTTGCCGGCACGCAGAAGCTTGGGGCGCGCTGACCTCAGCTTGCCCCAAGCTTCTGGATTAGCGCAGGGGTCCGCTAGCCCTGGGAGAGGCGCCCGGCTCTCCCATGCTAGCGGAGACCTTGCCGGCACGCAGAAGCTTGGGGCGCGCTGAGCTCCGCACGCCCCAAGCTCCTGGTGTAGCGCAGCACACCTGGGGGGGAAATAAAATTTTTTCCCTTTATTTCCCCCCAAAAAATCTAGGTGCGTCTTATGGGCCGGTGCGTCTTATGGGGCGAAAAATACGGTAGAATTCAGAGCCCAATTCTTCAATGTCCCAAATGATGCCACAAGGGGCATGGCAATGTCTGCTTACTCCCCCAACTTTCTCCAGTAACCCTCCTGAAACAACCCTTTCCCACCTGCCATCCTCTCTTCCAGCCACCTGCTTACTTGGCTTGTTGCTCTACCAGCAGGCATGCCAAGCTGCAAAGAGGCAGAGGGAAATTTAGGGGAGCCTTGGGGGTGCCGCAGGGGGCTCTGCAACTATGAGGTAGAAAGGAAGGCATCACAGAGGGTGCCACTGAAATTTGAGACCCCCAAAGTCCGCCACTGAGAGGGGAGAAAGAAACCCCCTTCCCTCCTCCTTTAACCAGAGTTGGAAGTACAAGGAAGTTAGTGATGGGGTGGAGAAACAGGGCAAGGGGCTTTGGAGGTGGGTGGGTGGGAGGGAACTTCTCCAACTCAGCCTATAATCTGTGCCTGAGAAACACTTTAGTGGCTACAATGCTTTGCAAGCAGTTCACATAAGCCTTCAAAAACACATTACAAAGACTTTTAAGGTACATTCAAGGGATAACAGTGTAGACAAGCAAAATCCCCATATTGGGGTGGGGGGTGGGATTCCTCTGAAATCTCAACATCTTAAATGCAAACATTGGAAAGGGACTTCTAAGCTGTGTGAGCTTGGAAGCCTCTATGTCAAAGGAGGGGAAGCTTTTCCATCCAGAGGGCTGCATTCCCTTCCAAGAGCTACATGTACAGGGCCAGAGACAAAACGATGTGAGAAGCCAGTGCAGATTTTGCCTTTATACAGTAGCCTAATTTACGCACGCATGCACGAATGCACACACACATGCTCTCACTCTCTCTTCCATCCAGAGAAGCAAGACAAACCATCAGATTTCAAGGACACCTTCCAGCCAGGAAACCCCTCTAAAATACACAGGGTGCAAAGCAGGTCCGGGGAGCAGTGTGGTTGGAGAGAGCTCCATGGGTTAGGTAGAGAAGCCTGGAAGGTCACATTTAGCCCTGAGCCTGAGTTTCCCAATCCTTGTCTACGCAATCAGGAATCCTAGTAAAGACGGGTTCCTGATTGTTTTGGAGGCTTCTAATGTTCAGTTCAATGCACGTGGAAGTCCATTTCAGAACTTCATGCTCCACGTGTGAAGAGCTGAGAAGAGCCATGCTCACAGGGGCACTGGGGATAGGGCTTGAATACATACCCTGCCCTCCATTCACCCCTTGCATGTTCAGGCAAGTGCCTGTACATGGGTCTTTGGCAGTCTTGTTTCGTGCAATCTACACAACCATTTACACTACCTCCTCCATTTTAGAAGGTACAGGGAGTGTTACTCCTTATTGATATGTTTGTCATTCCAGTGATCTATTTTCAATACTTTAAACAGCCTCCTACTCAAAACAAAAATGGTGCATACAAACAGTACATTGAGTACACTGAAAACCTCATGAATAATATTCTTCCAGAATCTAGTTAAGCCTTTGCATAACTGCCACAAAGCTGATGGTTTCTGCAGACTTCTCTTGGTACATTTTGAGATAAACCATAATTTGCCTACAGGCTTTAGGTATTTTTTGCAACCCATGTTTCAGGATGGCATACATGGGATTTATCCTTGAAGTAGGTTAGGAAGCATCAAGACTATGCCTTGTTAAGTTGAAAGTAAAGCCAGAGTTAGGGCTGGAGTTGCAAAGTCAAAGAGTTGAAAGCAGAGGACAATGGAGACTGAAGAAGAAGAAGAAGAAGAAGAGTTTGGATTTGATATCCCGCCTTTCACTCCCCTTCAGGAGTCTCAAAGCGGCTAACATTCTCCTTTCCCTTCCTCCCCCACAACAAACACTCTGTGAGGTGAGTGGGGCTGAGAGACTTCAGAGAAGTGTGACTGGCCCAAGGTCACCCAGCAGCTGCATGTGGAGGAGCGGAGACGCGAACCCGGTCCCCCAGATTACGAGACTACCGCTCTTAACCACTACACCATACTGACTGAAGCCTCAACAGAAGTTCGCCTCAGCAAGCAAGCCTTGTCTGGAAGCCTTTATAGTAAATAGGGAATATTATGCTATCTGCTCTAATCAATTAGTGCAGGGAAGCTTCCTTGGCCAATGTAGCTGGTCTCCTTTCAGTTGCCACATTGGCCACTGGTAATATACAAGCTAAATCTCTTTCCTGAGTACACATGGGGTGCCAGTCCAAGATCTGCCACAGGCTCAAGTCTAAATGAAAAACAGGCAAAGAACTACATGGTTAAGTAGGCATTTAGACTGAGTCTTCAGACTCCACACTCCAGCTGTGCAAAATACACGTGCCAATGTTTTTGCATGTACTCGTAAGGCTATATATATATATATATATATATATATATATATATATATATATGGAGGGAATGATGAACATTTGCAAGGGAGGGAGTATTGTAGTACTTATAGCAGTCTGAAGGCAAGGTCCTTTTTTCATTAATTTTAATATAGATTTGTGGCATGGAGGCAGAGTGCTTAGCAGCGCAAATGTCACACACTTGGGAAATAAGGCAACTAATTCTCCAGGAAGATAGCTATTTGATGAAACATTATCATTACCAGGGGCTCTGTATGGGAAAAGATGGCCAGCCACCTATCCCCTTACAGCAGCCCAGGTAACAATGTCACATCATTGTGTGGTAACATCCTAAGGAGTGTTAGTGATCCCATTCCATATATGCACAGCAGCAGCTCTGCTGGGTATGCTGTGACTAGGCTGAGCCTTATAAAGGGGGAACATAAAGTAAGATATGTTTTTCTCATTTCTCTAATCTTAAATTCAGTTCTGCGGTTTGCCACATTAGTTTGCATGTGTGTGTTTTTTTAAAAAAATCCTCATGAAAATTCACTGCATTTTATTGTGAATTTCTCTTAATATCTGTATGCAATTTTGCACAATATGCCAATTTCTGCAAAGCATTGTCCCCTAAAATAGTGTATTTTTGTGTGTTACTTTCACCAGTCTATGCATTTATGTGGACGCTTTACCGTTGAATATGTGTTTGCGTATTTGGCTGGACAGCTGCATTGCAAAATGCCGAGAAGTGTACATATTGAAGGACGTGTGTGTGTTGGTTCTCAAAGTGTGAATTAGGTAAGCTCGCCTTGGAATGTGAACTGAATTGAATTTATCCCCATCCCTAAAGTAAAGTATCCAGGCCTCACACCATAACATAGCTGTCAACTTTCAGATTTGAAAATAAGGGATCAGCAGCCTCGAAAATAAGGGATCAGCAGCCTCACCTGTCCCGGGGACAGTCTACGGGATATCTTACAATCCAGGATAGCAGCAGGAAGCAGCGGGAATCTGCGCTGGAATAAGGGAATTTCCCGCAAAAAAGGGAAGGTTGACAGCTACGCACCATAAAACAGTAAGCAATACAACCCACTCCTATGCACACACAAAATTGGAGCAGCTTTACCCATCTCTTCCAAACATTCCCAAATTTCTCCCCACTCCTGTTTCTGAAGGAAAATCTGAAAAGATGGAGGCTTTCATGCTGCCCACACATTACCCAGCTTTGTGCTCTATGGCTCTCTCTCGATCTCTCTTTGGGTTGGAGGGATTAGGAGTATAAAATATTAATAAGTTCACAGTGCCGGAAGGGTGAGTGAGTCAGTACAGCTTCTTGAAAGGAGGAGCAGGCTTGTCTGACAAATCTGAATTCATTTCAGGGCATTACTGAACTGGAGGAAAGAGGCGAAGTAGTGGATACACTCTGACCAAAGGGGAAAGGGGTAGAAATACACACACACAAAGGCTTACTCCTGGGAGCTGGCACATTGCATTCTTTTAATTGCAAATGTCATGGAATGCGATATGAGAGAATTATGAATCAGGGGCCTTATGCAGAGAGAGAAAAGGGAAGCCTCCATTATTAGCAGTATCCAAGAGAGATAACAAGCTGAGTTGGCTAATGCTGCCTTGCTTCGCTTTTAGGCTAACGCTGTATTCCTCCACATACAAATGACCTGGAAGAAAGGTGTAATTTCCAGATACAGCGGAGCAAAGAAATCACTTCTTGAAATGAACACGGTAATTTTCCTCAGCCGGCAGAGTTAACAGATGGATACAAAGGTTCTCCTTGACTGTCATAATGTGCAGTACATTGGAATCCGTTTGGAGGGGGCGCGGGGAGTACAGCTAGCTGAAAAATTACAAATATGTAAAGGATTAGAAGAGCAAAGCTGGGAAATGGAGCAAGAAATGTTGAAGCTCACAATGAAGTTGGTGGTGGGGAACCAGAGGGGGTTGGGGAAATCAGGCTATTTGTGCATTAAAATCCGCAACTGATTTATTATTTCATTAATTTATTTAGGAACTTATACCCTGCTTTTCAAAGCAAAAAAATACAATAAATGTTCAATATTGCAAGTAATTTTAGTATACCATGGAAAGTCACCCATGCCTGTCTAATTTCATGGGGAAGCCTGTTCCACAGTGAAGATGCTGCTATGCTAAATAATGGTTTATGGTAAGCGGCATAGTAACTGGAAACAATATTGTAAAACAGTGTTACCATTTAAACTGCAACTAGGATCTAGGAATGCCATCAAAGAAAAGGAAAGGCGTTCCCAGTCCCTGTTTGTTCTCTGAATTCCCCTATGCCAATCGTTCACAAAGAAATCAGAAAGCCTCATTTACTTGCAAGGAATGTCCCTGGTGCTCTGGCAGATGATATAATCACTTTTGCTCCAGAATAAATAATAAAATAAAATCCTGGAGCCATCCTCCCCTGCAATCACCTTTCATCACGAAGTGACTTAGAATAATACACACACACACACACACACACACACACACACACACACACACACATACATATAGTCATGAGTTTGTGGGTGTTAAAATCTAATCAAGCTTTTTGATCCCCGGATCCAGCAAGTTTTAAAATATAAGCCAGGCTAACTTCCTGTGTTGAGGTCATCACCTGGGTGATGGGCCATTAAGAGAACAAAGGAAAGGGGGGTTATTGACAGACACAAAATGGGTTAGGCCCCTCCTCCAACTCTTGGATAGTTAGAAGAACAAAGCCTGAATGAGAGGGCAGAGTTTGCTGTGATGTGACCTAGAGGGAAAAAGCGGTGGGCTGAAAAGGCAAAGCAAGAGCCACGGCTGGTTTCTGCTTAAGGCTTCAGCTATGGAAGAAGCAAGACCCTGTTTAGGCGTTAATGCTGTGAATCCCTCCATATATATATTCTGTATATAGGTAACGAACTTGAACATCGTTGTTAGCTTCAATGCAAGCCCAGTATTATTAATGATTGGATTCTACAGGAAGACACAGTAAACTTAAGACATAAACTTAGTCTCCTCCTTTGCCTCAACAACCTTAGCAGGAAAAATATTTTCTGGATTATCACCCCATTAGAAAATGAGCAGTGGAATAAAATCCAAAGCTATGTAGATTTATAAAATATAAGTTTTCAAAGAAGAACGGTCATTAAAATTTTGAAGGCCTACTGCAAAAGCCATCATTTCATTATAAAGGGAAAAGAAAGTATCAAATGTATCAAGATGCTCTGATCAATTCCACTCATAAAGCTGTCATCAGCCCATGACACATATAAATCCCATAAATATGACTTTGGTGGCTTTAGCAAGACGACAATTAAGCTTAATAATTCAAACACTAAGGATGAAATATGACTGCAGTGGAGGAAAAGCATTAAGGTTGCGCTAAGTTCTCACTGCACCGTCACTACTCAAATGGCTTCTAATTTGCAATCACTATGGGGCTTATACAAAACCAAGAAAGTGTTAATTGTTTTTGGAATGAATATGGTACTAAAATGTGATTAGGCTGCAGGATCCATGGTATTATTTCAAGCAACTAATAAAGTACATGGCATCAAGCGATAAGCGAGATTTTACTTAAAGAATACAAGTGGGACTCACAAAAAAGTGTGGCGTGCTGCTGTTCAGGATTCCAGCCATTCTGTTTCCTTTCCTCCCTGGCTGTTTCATTCCACAACATTCGTTGAATATTCCATGACCACTGGGCTGTTAGAAGGAACTGTTTCCTGCTCCACCCTATACTGTATACACTTGCATGGAGCAGCGTTTCCCATGCACTGCAGTTCGCCTTCCATCAGGCATCCAAACGTCGCCTCTTACTCTGAAATGATTCTACCCTTTCCCATTTATGCCTGGAACAGTCTCCTGGAAGCGAATTGTGCAGGCAGCTCACTTAATTTTTTTAAAACTCCATTCTCAAATCTCACCATTTATGGGGAGCCTTTATATTTCACCCAAATTATAACTAAGCCAAAGTTGGCTTAGTTGTAGCCAAATGGGTGCCCACTGGTGTCCCCTGGTGCTTTAATAAAGTCTCAGTAAATATCCCCTCAAAAATCCATAATACATGAGCAACTGTTGCCACTTCCTCCTCTCCCCCCCCCTCCTACTGATGGGGGACATGCCCATAGCATTTTGAATTTGTGTCTCTTTTCTTGCTTTTTCTTAGTTGTGGCAGCCATTTTGTATTATTTCATACAGCTTATAACAGCCATCTTGTGAGTGGTGCTTGTGACACTTTCTCGAAATTCCTAATGTGTCCACCGGTACCAAAAACTGGTGACCCCTTCCATGCCGTTACTAAGTCAAAGTACATGTAATTGTCACATATTCTTCCCATGTTGACCCATGCCTTCATTTCCTTTCCCCTTTCCTCTGTTGTAAGGTGTTTGGGGCAACAACCCACCTTACCTTTGTAAAACATCATGTAGAAAAATGGGCTTCTCTCTCTCGCTGTGTGTGTGTGTGTGTGTGTGTGTGTGTGTGTGTGTGAAATCACTTTTTGAAGGACTGAATATAATATTTCAGCCTTACACATATTATAGTTTTATATAATGGGGTTGTGCTGTTGGAATTTTCTTCCCATCTGTTTCCTATTAACTTCTTTATAACACTTTCTTGGCATCTGACCATTCCATGATCTGTGCATTCTGCAATTATTTTTGAAGTAGCACCTTGGTGACATTCTCTAAGTATTTATATACATTCCTCCCTGTGGCAGCAGACCTCTTAGATTATGATATCTTGTCTTGGTATCATCATCCAATCCTTCAGAAAGATACCGAGCCATAGTTAGAGAGTGTCAGACTGAAGTATTTTGCTCAAAGACAATACTTTACGCTGAAATACTTCACCACAATTCCATCTGTTTCTAAATGGTGAACTAAGTATATTAAAAACAAACCACCTGACATTGCAGTCCATGGTCTTGTTGAGACTGAGTACTTGGCTGCAAACCAATTTATCACATACTGAGTTGTAGAATGGGTGGAGAGTTTGAAATGCAGAGCAAGAGAATCCCATTGGGTGACAGGGGGACACAAATTTCTGCAGAAGCTCCAGAGCTGTGGACACTGTTTCCATGGCAGTGAAGCACTGAGGCACAGAAATGAGGGGAGATGGCAAAAAAAACCTTGTTTGTGTAGTTTCAAAGACAGCTCTGAATCCTACTAAATGAAAGACTTATTTGATGAACAGATGAGAAGGGACAGTATTTTGGCCTTATGCCTTGATAACAACTGTGTGAACAAGTATTACCTCAGCGCTGCATTTGAACTGAGACACTTTTATCTTTTTTATGTTCTAAGTGGAGTGTAAGAACAGAAGAAAAGCCTAGCTAGATCAATGCAAGGTAGGGATGGATGGAGTAGGCCATTTCTAATCCCTGTCGATTTTGCACATGTTCGTGATTAAGTCCAAGGTCTCCTGTTTCTGCATTAATCAAAAAGAAAACCCTACCAAGATTTGTGTGTGTGTGTGTGTGTGTGTATGTGTGTATATATATATATATATATATGCTTTCGTAGATTTTCACGGGTACAGGAATGTAGGTTTTGGTGTCTTCGGGTGTCTTCCCGTGTAAGAGTTGGGGTGTCTAGGCGACGTTTCGACGAGGTCTCACTCGTCATCTTCAGGCTGGTGCTTTCGGCTTCTTGTTACTAGAACAGAGCAGGATCTCAGTGTTTGAGTTCCTATAAATACTGTTGAGGGGGTGTGGTGTATAGCCTCCAACGTTCTGGGCAGAGAGGAAGTTCCTAGGTTAATGTGCCTTTTCTTCTTTTGTTCATTAATTACTTGAGGGATATCTTGAGTGATTACTTGAGTGATATTCTGAGTACCACTTAGGAGGGTCATTAGGTGTGGATTAGTTGCTAAAGCTTTCGTGTCTTGACCTCTTGACCTTGTAAAGAGTTTTTCTGAGAAGATGGCTGTACTGCACTTAGTTGTGCTCTGGCTAGTTGTGCTAGAAAGGCAATTGAAAACCACAGGCTTCAGGCATTTACATAATGAATATTTTAAAAATGTAAATATGGAGCATTTCTCACCCTTCAAATGCACTGTCAAAACTTACCTTTGAACAGAAGTGCACATACAAACACACAAGCAAAACACAGTTAGTTGACAACGCAAGCTGGAACTCTTTAAAAGATGTGTGTTGTCAAACAGCCAATATCTGAGCTTATGACTCACTTTTGCACCTTGTACTGCCCGTGCTTTTTATTCTTGAACTGAACACTGATCAAATCAGCACGGAAAAGCAGCACGTAACCCCTAACACATGCCCATGCCCAATAGCTAGCAAAGCATTTTTCAGTTTCCAGTACTGTGTAGTGTTGTTGGAAACATGTTTGCATGCAGCATCCGGAGGCACACAGAACGCCATCTCCAATCAACCACACCAGACCCAAACCCAGACCCTCTCCACAGATAAATTACAGACACCATCCAGTAGCCAAACCATAGTGGCACCTCCGGATGCTGCACCCCCTTGCAATCCCTACACAGATCTGGCTGGCACAGGGCACAAAACCACAGCTCGCCCCTATACACGAAGCCAAGCCAGAGCACAACTAAGTGCAGTACAGCCATCTTCTCAGAAAAACTCTTTACAAGGTCAAGAGGTCAAGACACGAAAGCTTTAGCAACTAATCCACACCTAATGACCCTCCTAAGTGGTACTCAGAATATCACTCAAGTAATCACTCAAGATATCCCTCAAGTAATTAATGAACAAAAGAAGAAAAGGCACATTAACCTAGGAACTTCCTCTCTGCCCAGAACGTTGGAGGCTATACACCACACCCCCTCAACAGTATTTATAGGAACTCAAACACTGAGATCCTGCTCTGTTCTAGTAACAAGAAGCCGAAAGCACCAGCCTGAAGATGACGAGTGAGACCTCGTCGAAACGTCGCCTAGACACCCCAACTCTTACACGGGAAGACACCCGAAGACACCAAAACCTACATATATATATATATATATATATATATATATATATATATATATATATAAGCAGCCAGAGGCAGATGCCCTATGCTGCTGCTGCTGTTGCTTTGCTGCCCTCCACCACTATCAGGCAGGCTCATGAGGACCCATCAAAAGAAGAGACGAGCCACCAAAGGGTCTGACCCCCTAAAAAACTGGAGCCAGCCCTGAGTTTTCCTCAGCCTATCCAAACTCCCAGGATTGTTGTGAAGATAAAATGGAGTGGGGAGGATCATGAACTCCTTGGGGAAAAGAACTAAATAGAATAAACACTGACCAAACATGAAACCTACGTAGCTACCTCATTTCAATGTTATATCGTCGGCAGCTAATATCAAAAAGCATTTTCTGGCCAACGTACAGTGACATTCTTCATTTTCAATTTTGTTTTTTAGTTTTTTTATTAAAGATTTCTTGGTTTACAAAAGTATGTGCAATGTCTATTTTTCAAGTTACATTTTCTACAGATCAGTTTCATCTGTTGAGACATTTGTGTTACATTAGGAAGAAAAGGGGGAAAGAGGTGGAGGGGGGCATTGTGAGTGGGGGTGGGGTCAGGTGACAATGCTTCTATTCTACTTAGTGTATGTGTGGGCTTTTGTGTCAGTGCCGCTTGTGCAGGTTCTCTTTACTATTTGCTTGTATTCCTTTGGTGGTGAGAGAGGTTGGGGTTGGCCTAGGGTGTGGTTGTTTGTTTGTGATTGGCTGTGGTGAACTTTGTTTTCATATGTGAGTGATGTGTGTGTGTGTGTGTGTGTGTGTGTGTGTGTGAATCAGGTTAGCCATATTGATTCGTATGCTGTTGGCGGATTCTTGTCGTCGTCTTGTTGGGCTGTGTATTTGATAAAGGGGTGCCATACCGGGGTGAAGACATCTTCTTCTATTTGTCCCCATGTCAGTTTCAGTTTATTGGTTAGTTGTTCTAGTAAGGCTGTCTCCCATACTATTTGATACCATTGGTCCATACTTTTGAAAATGTTTTGATAGTTGGCAGCATTTTAGATTTCATATTTTGACATCAGCTCAAAAAGTAAAAACAACAACAACAGAGATATTGCCTTGAGCACTGAAGCTGGGAAGACAGAGGCTCATGTTCAGAAGATAGACCAGCTCGGATCTAATTTGCAAAGTAGAGGCCCAAGTCGCTTTGGTGGTGAGGTGTTCGTTTCACCAGGTTTGACTGTTATGCCACCAATGGTCATTTCTAGATCAGGATAACTTGGCCACTGTCGTCCATGCATTGGTAACATGAAGACTGGATTACTGCAGTGCACTCTATGTGGGGCCTGTGCTTGGGCCTGGTCTGGAAGGTCTAGCTGGTGCAGCAGCTAGTTAATGGGGGCAGACAGACAACATGCGACATCTCTGCTAAAACATCTGCACTCGCTACCTACCAGGTATCCTACCAGGCTGGTTTCAAGATTATTGCATTAATATATAAAACTCTGAACAACTTGGTATACAAAGCCCTGAAGAACTTGGATACCTTAAGGACTGCCTGAGCCTTTATATCCCAGCCAAATCACTAAGATCATCCACTGTTAATAATCACCAGAGGTCCAACTGACCTCAACTAGAAGTTGGGCTCTTGGTGTCTCCATTCTTGTGCAGAGATTCAGCAGGCATCCTCACTTTTTACATTTTTGAAGGCAAGTCTTGAAGACTATCACAGCTAATTGTGCTTGATATGGCTTTCCATTAATGTGTCATCATTTTTTTTCAGGTAAAGCTGTTGACCATGACTCAGTCCTCTGTGGGAAGGAGCTGGGCAGCCAGAGAGCAAAGGACACCTGATGATGGAAGTATAGAAAGTGTGTTCTGAGGAAGAATGGTTGAGGGAGTTGGGTATGCTTAGCCTGGAGAAGTGAAGACTGAGAGATGATTGATAGCCATCTTCACCTATTTGAAGGGCTATCATATGGAATGTAGCAGCTGCAGAAAGTAGGAGCCAAACCAATGAATTAAAAGCACAAGAAAGGAGATACTGAATAAACACTAGGAAGAACTTTCTGGTGGTAAGAGCTATTTGACGAACTATTTCAGAACTACGTCCTTCCCTGGAGATTTTTAAGTAGCGATTGGATGGCCATCTGTCAGGCATTGTTTAACTGTGATTCCTGCATTACAGGAGGCTGGACTAGATGTCACTTGAGGTCCCTTCCAACTCTACAATTCTATGAATCTGTGAACTGTGCTCTATCAGAATTCCCAGTCATGGAGAGAGCTTTAGTCTTGCTCATTAGAACATCTGAAAAGGACTAATACTACAAATGCATCATTCACACAGCAAGGTGCTGGAAAGTGATGGCAGAATTAATTGTGCAGTTAGTGCCACAGAAGTTTGAGATGGGAACAGACTCCTGGATAAATTTCTAATAAATGATGAGGATGACGACAATGATCCACTGCTATATCACTATCCATCAGCTTTCATCTGAGGCTCTTCAGGTTCATTACAAAAGATAACGTACACAACTATTCTTCAACAGAAATTTTGCCCAGCTAGAACGCCCAACTGCACAGTCATTTAATGAGAATATGAACTTCTGTGTTGATGCCTAGAAAAATGCTATGAACTGAACCTTGGTTTTATTGATATGTCTGCACAGCTTTGTAATTAGGTGATAACTAATAAGTTGAGGAGTATACTCATTTAAGATCCTTTTTTACTTGGTGCCAGAGGGCAGAAAGCATCTGTACTAGAGAGGAAAGGAGATTTGAGGGGTTTCTTTACTAGTCCATTTTCATAATTGGAACATAAATGCAGTATATAAACAAACAAAAATATAGAACAAAGCTCTATTTGGCTGGCTCCCTTTCACTGCAGAGCAGCATGACAAAATAAAATGCAGCACATTTAAACCAAACACAAATCAGCATGAAGCAACAATATACAATCTCAAGTACAAAAGAGGTAATATAAAAAGGGAAAAAAAATACATTGTGATGGATCACAGTTAGCGGCTTCCTCTTTTTGTGAGCTTCCGCTCAGGAGCAAAGCCACAGACAAAACAAAGGTTTACGATTCCAGGTTTGAACATGGAATGTGTTACATTAAAGAGACATAGAAAGACATTGGAAATTATGTCAGCGCAAGTGTAAAACACAACAGCTCCTCTCTAACTTCCATTGCTAATTTAATCTGACTGCGCAGCAGCCAGAACTGTGTGTGGCCAGATAATCACTGAGTACAGGCCAGCTGTTTGGGTGGAGCCAGAGAAGTTCAGCCATTTTCAGAAGTGCTTTTTCCTGCCATCTGAATACTCTTTATCAGCACCAGAATATCTCGTATCTAACTAAAATTCAAGAGCTAGGGTTTTAACATGATTCGTTCATTTATTGATGTTGTCAGTCACCTCACACAAGGCAGTCTCCAGGTGACTTACAATCAAGTTTAGAAACATAGAAAATTATTTTAAATGACAATGAAAATGTTATAAATCTGTGCCTAAAGCATGAAAACACCAGCCTCCATGGGGTGCAGGCTGAAGAAGTCACAACAACACTCTTGAGGGGAAATTTCCCCCTTTAAAGCAATGGATCTCCTGGAACACTCGTCAATGCCTACTATCTAGATTAGCTGTTACAAGAAGTGAGTGGGGTAGAATATAAGCCAGTTCTCTCTCTTTTAAAAATAAGAAATCCTGAAATAGGGGTATTGATTTAACACGGACAAGTATTGGGCAATAGGGGCTGGTCCTAATTACTAGGGATGGTTGTGTATGGATAACTTGATGTATGGAATCATGATTTACTTTAAGCGATTACACAAGACGCAAGGGATATAATCCTATCTCAACTTTCCTGGAAGCAAGCTCCACTGAATTCAATAGGCCTTACTTCTGAGAGGACATGTTTACGATTGTGCTATTGGTCACTGTGATGTTTGCCTATCAGGTAAATTGCTGAGCGTGCTTCACTAGAAGTAAGCCACAGCCTTATCTATATAGGGAAGGGCCATAGCTCAGAGGAAGGTCAATCCTTTGCATCTCTGGATGAGACCTTGAAAGGCTCCCTGTCTGAAATCCTGGAGAGCTGCTACCAGTCAGTGTAGACATCACTGATCTAGATGGACCAGGTGTAAGGCAGCTGCCTACGGTCCTGTCTTCCATTTCAGTGGATGCATATGGTCTGTTCTTAGTATAATGTGATGGACAGGTGACAAATATCTCAGGGTAATTGTGGTAGTGAGGTTAATGCATCCCATACCATAACCACACTATTCTTTCAACTTAAATCCTACTTTATAAGTGCCAGTTCAGTGGCATTGGCTTTCATGGCCATGAGCTATCAAAATCACATTATTCCCACTTCAATGCCTGACAACTTGCACCCACAACCAGACAGTAGTTATTTCACTCACCGGAAGAATAAAATGATTGCAGCGTGGCGAGAAATGGCTTTTTATATGCCCTTCCTAATGATACATATGGTCATTTATACAAGGGCTTAATAGTATCAACATTTCTGCACTAAAAAAATCACCTGCTAACTGCACAAATTGGTAATCATTTGTGAAACTGTGCATGAATGGAAGACACATGAGGCAAAGGACAAAGAACCAAGAGAAGCAAGTTGGTGTGACAATTTTCCAAAGGCCTTGGTTTATTTTCACATACCTGCTTTGGATTGCAAAGTAGCAATAGCTATAAAAAGCCCTAAATAAATAAATTGGGTTAAAGAAGGTGCTTGGTTTCTAAAAGTCAACAAGAACACCCAAGGGACTGGTCAGGCTGGGTTTTTTGCTTGCTTTATTACCTAGCAGATGGAGTGGCAAATGTGCGACATACGGCAAAAGCTATCTTATATGCCAGTTTGTTTAAACAGATTGCCTTCATCATTTGACCACTGCTAGAAAGGCAATTGAAAACCACAGGCTTCAGGCATTTACATAATGAATATTTTAAAAATGTAAATATGGAGCATTTCTCACCCTTCAAATGCACTGTCAAAACTTACCTTTGAACAGAAGTGCACATACAAACACACAAGCAAAACACAGTTAGTTGACAACGCAAGCTGGAACTCTTTAAAAGATGTGTGTTGTCAAACAGCCAATATCTGAGCTTATGACTCACTTTTGCACCTTGTACTGCCCGTGCTTTTTATTCTTGAACTGAACACTGATCAAATCAGCACGGAAAAGCAGCACGTAACCCCTAACACATGCCCATGCCCAATAGCTAGCAAAGCATTTTTCAGTTTCCAGTACTGTGTAGTGTTGTTGGAAACATGTTTAATTGGGTTTTTGACCAATTGTTGCAGTGCAATTTTATTTGTGGGACAAGTACAAATAGATCTTTGCTGTTGTCTAGGGTAAAACTATATCAGAGGCTCTTTTGTGGCTTGGTGCGTACTCGGAATTTGCATGCATAGCTGCCATAGCAGAGACACTGAGACAACATGCAGCTGCTCAAATATTTGGAGAATCTGGCTGCAAACAACCACATTATGCCAAGCTGTGAGAAGGAATGTGCAATTACTGTGTACTAATATGGCTAATAACATAGGGAGGGGGATATTATTAATGTAATTGGTGCTGCCTTGCAATCTGACCATTTCTCATTTGCCTTCCCTCATCTCATTTGTGCTTTTCATTCCCACCACCCCACATGCAAATCTTTTCACACACGGTCAGAAAACAGGTAGGCTGAGCACATAGAGGAGGAAGGAAAAATCACACTGGCTTTGCCTTCTCCTAATCTCAGGGTGCTCATCATGCACACAGTCTACATGCCTACAGACTGTATATTGCCTCTGAATACCAGCTGATTGGAATTGCAAAAGGGAAGAGCACTGTTACATTCATGCTCTGTTTCTGGGCTTCCCATAGGAATCTGGTTGGCCACTATGAGAATATCATGTTGGGTTCCATCTGCACTGTACATTTAAAGCAGTATCATATCATTTTAAACAGTTGTGGCTTCCTCCAAAGAATCATGGAAACTATAGTTTGGTAAGGGTGCTGGAGACACCTATTCCCCTCACAGAGCTGAAATTTCCAGAGTTCCCTAGGAAGAGGGCCTGGTTGTTTAATGCAAGACAAGGCAACTTATCAGCACCCTGGAGAGCTCACAGCGGACAATGCTAGTTGCTTCAGCAGTGTGTTGGTACCTTCTGAAGACTGGCTACCCTCAACCTCCTATTAGCCCCATCAAATGAGTGATCTTCTTTTAAAGGGCAATTACACTATTCTGTAATTACTGCCCTGTATGGCAGGAAGGGATGAATTAGAAAGGTGTCCTCTGAACTGGGAGAGTCTGGTCTCAACTGTCCAGGAGCTGAGTATGGTGGGGGGAGCAATGACTTCCCAGAAGATGCCACCTTTCTCCTCTGAACTGGCCAGAGAACATGACAGTTGTGTTGCATATTGTAAGAGACTTTTAGGCCACCACTATAATATATATTCCCAAATGGATAGTGATTGATGGGGTTAAGGAGAAGCTATTAATAAGCTCTGTGGGGAGCTTTTAACTGCTGCAGCCTAATGCCCTGCACTTGTAGAGTTTGACAGGAGGAAAGATTCAGCTTTACTAGAGGCCTATAGTAATTCTCCTTTGATGCACATCTTTTAGTGATGTTAACAGCAGTTACACATTTGCATCAAGCAAGTAGCATATTCAGAACCCTTAGGGACTTTCAAAGGTTAGCGGGGCTCTAAGCTATGTAGAATTCTCACTGAGATTATTTTCGGCTACGCACAATACCTCTTGTGACAGTCAGATGTATTTTAATTTTACTGGACTGAAGAAAGGTACTTGTATAATTTCTCCAAAGCACCATTAAGCCATGAATGCAGCCAATTAAGATACTTACGACCTACGGAAGCATGGCGTGTTATTTTCTTTTGCATTTTCTGTTTCAGGGTTATAGGATTACAACTGGGATGCTTCATTTAATGTGACTCCAATCAATCCTTTCTACTAATGTTCCAAAAGTGGAATTTAATGCCATATTCATGTTCTAGGAAGCATAATGTGCAAAGAAAGTTGGAAGCGGCAAGAACTCACTTCTGAAGCAATTTTTTTAAACTTGCAATATGTCTTGGTTAAACACACCTTCAGAAATGTGGTTTGAAGAGAAATACCGGTAAGCATCTACACAAACCACAAGGGTAAGCATTCTTCATGAATCTATAGCCAATTTCTCATTGAAGTAGTAAACCTGAGTCTGGGCTCTCAAAGGACAATGCTAGAGTAGAAACCTGCCTGACAAGATAGTTTTCTGTGTGAATGGATTTCACAGAATCATAGAATTGTAGAGTTGGAAGGGGTACGAAAGGTTCAACCCCCTGCAATGCAGGGGTATCAATTAATGCATACATGACTTATGGCTATCCTATGTTCTGCTTAAAAACCTCCAGTGAATTAGAGTTCACCATCTCTGCAGAGAATAAGGTTTGGAGGAGCTTCTGCTTGTAGTTTGAGGTAGTCTAGACCAGACAAAGGTTTAACATGTGCATGAGAACTAGGCCTAGGTCACACTAGGAAGCTGTAAATAGAGGTGTCTCAGAGAATGGAAGACAGCTCTGTCTAAAGATCTCTGGCTTTGCCCCGTATCAATAGAAGGTTTAAAAGAGGTAATTCCTGTGACTGATGCTACTCAGCATCTTCATTTATGAACCAGCTAACAGGATGCCTTCAGATGTGTATATGCTATGCACCGGGGAGGAACTGCAAAATCCTTGGGGGTCTATCTTAAGGCAGCCTTCCCCAGCTGGGAGCCCTCCAAAGGTTGTGGATTACAACTTCCATAAGAACATCCAATGGACAGGGATGGTGAGATTTGTAGTCTGACAACTATGTTTTTTATGTTGTGCACCACCCTGAGATATATAGCTATAGAGTGGTATTAAAATTAAATTAACAACAACAACAACAACATCTGCAGGTCAACAGCCTGGGATTGGCTGACTTAGCTATTCAAAGTGATCCTAATTTAAAATGCATACTCTGACAGCCAATGCAATTTAAGATGTCAAGTTTAAAATGCAAATTTAATTACATATTTTCATGCAGATTTTGTTCTTAAAAAGATCCTAATTAATGCAAAAACAGGATGGGATGGACTTACACATGGAAAAGTGACACAGACTGGAAAGAAACTAGAAATAGACTAATTTGCCCTTCCCTAACTTGAACGCAAAGTAAACTAAAGAGATTTGGAAACCTTATCTGCAAACACCACATTTCCTTGCATCCTGGATACATTTAGATATTGATTTTCTAGCTATGTACATTTTTCAGTCATTTCCCCCCCCCTAAATTACATTTCAGAATGTCAAATCTCACCACAATGACCTGGTTCACATATAACCTTAAGCCATGGTTAACCTTGGTCATAGTTAATTAAGGTTAACCATAGTTAAATATGAAGCATCTGGAAATAGATCACTTCACATCTTGGTATATTACATCTCCCATTAAAGGAGACACAAGCCAGGAAGAACTGTTCTTCGCTTGTGTCTGTAGCATTTGGGTAGTGAAGACTCCTTAAGGAAGAGACCCAATTTGCACCAAATGCTAAGCTATAGTTAACATTAAGGTTTATATAGTATTTACAGAGGTACCTCAGGTTAAGAACTTAATTTGTTCTGGAGGTCCGTTCTTAACCTGAAACTGTTCTTAACCTGAGGTACCACTTTAGCAAATGGGGCCTCCCGCTGCTGCCGTGTGGCTGCCGCACAATTTCATCCTGAAGCAAAGTTCTTAACCCAAGGTACTATTTCTGGGTTAGCAGAGTCTTTAACCTGAAGCATCTGTAACCTGAAGTACCACTGTACAAACATTTATTAACAAGCAACCTTTAATTCTAATTAATAAATTATAGTTAAACTGCTGTGCTGGGTTCACACATAAGCATAGTTTAATAAACCATCTTTTAGGGTTATGTATGAACCAGGCCATTGCATAAGCACAAGATCAGAGATGCTGATTGTCTGCCATCCCAATTAATATAGTTATATAGCATTTCCAGAATACAATATGAAATTTGAATGTAATACCAAATGATACAAATAGTATAAAAAAGAATGGAGAGCCATTTCTAAGCCTTAATTTGCAAGCTCCAAACCCAATACTTAAAAAAAAAATGTTACAGTGCTTAAAGGTTGTCTTTGTGCAATCGATGCATTTGGTGATATGAAGCTACATAAGCAGCCAGGTCTCCTGTAAGACATGCATCACATAAGGAAGGGAGATGTTATACAACGCTTGATGGGTTCATGAAAATGGAAATGCCTAACCATGGTAGCACTGGTCAGGAGTAGTAATGGCCCCTACTTCTAGACCCTTGTGCTGCACTGGTTTAATTAAATAGGTGAACAATTTAGCAGTGTTACTTCCCCCCTCTCCTTCTTTCCTCTCCCTTGGGTTATGCGTATCAAGCATCTATGTTGTTGGGAGCCAGTAGTCCTCCAGATGTTGTTGGGCTACAGATACCACGATCTCTGTCCACTGGCCATCCTGGATTGGCTGATGAGAGCTGGAATCCAGCAACATCTTGAAGTCCACAATATCTCCACCCCCTGGTGTAGGGACCGGTACATTTGGATATGTGCACCTGTCCTGGATTTTACATGTACACATCACTAGTTCCTGCACTTCCAAGCTCTTTAGGAGCAACAACTTCACACCAGCACAGCTTTCTATTACAAGAGAGGATTTGGCAAGTACCGGTAGTTTCCTGCCATATGGATGGGCTATTGTTTCAGAGCTGGGATTCTGTCATGGATTAAATAGACAGTGACTCCATCTAAGCCTTTATTTACTTAATAACAATGAAATCCAGTAAGAGATTGATCTGGAAGATGAAGGAAAAGTTATCATAATAGCATGAAAAGCTCCAGTGTGCTAAGTAGTGCATTTCTTCAAGTGTGTGAGAGTACAATGACCTGCCGTGGCAGAGCTATCACTACAAAAGAAGCTATTATGGTGACTCGGCAATCTATACTGTCCATAGGAACAATGTTAGCAGTAATGATACTAATTCTGAAACATGCTGTTTTGTATCATTAGCTTCAGAATGCTGTTTATTTCACTAGACCCAGTGTAGCATAGAACATGATTTTTTCTAAGTACCTTTCCCTAGCTTTCTGTGACAGATATATTTGTTCTGGCCAACAACACTGAGGATAGTCGGCGTTATGGGGGCGGGGGGTTTCTTCCACCTTACAGAGAAAACAATCGGTTGAACAGAAGCTTCCCATGCGGGAAAAAAATATGGATTGCTCATATCCTTCCAATGTTATCTTAGAGTATTTCAAACTTCTGGAATGCTACGAGTCCTGTTTGTATGCATAATAATTTAAGCAGAAGTCACAAATCCTTTTTATTGAAAAGAAAAAAAGTGGGTATGATAGAAATAATAAATAAATCTTAGAAAAACATTTATAATATCCAGTGGTTCTGCTCGGGCCAGAATACCAGGCACAGGGTCCAATAATACTAAATGACAGCATCATAAGGGGCAGGCGATACATCTGATTTTCTTTGTAAGAATGTGTTGCTGCACTTGGAACAGTCATACCCACATGGTTCCAGAGGCACTTTGAGGTACTAAAGAGACAGGCACAACTGTTTGGGCCATTGCTTGATGCATTTTTCTTTTTATTTTAAGAAAGATGCTGCAATAGAGATGGCCAATATTTGGTAAGGAGGAGGGGAAGAGAAGGGAGGGGAGAGATGGAGGATAAGGAATGGCCCAACCAGGCAGGCAGCAGAGAAAGGACCCTTCTATTTTTATAATCTTTCTTAATAACATTTTATATGGGTTTGGGGGAGTGCTGGAGACCTCATGCCAACAACCTCTGTATTGGGTTCCAAAGAAAGGTCAGAAAAAATGGGAGGGGTCTCTTCCTCTTAGGGTTGGGGGAGAAATTCAATTCATTTTGCATTTAAAGATGACTCCACCTAATTCCACCTGAAACACAGTCATCCTTCAAAAGCTGCACATGTGCACAGCTGGAGAACTGCATTGCAAAATGTGGACATGTGCAAATTTTGCAGGATAACAGTGGTTTTGACCTATAAAGCTTTAAATGGCTCAGGACCACAATACCTGAAGGACCGCCTCTCCCCATATAAACCATGGTGGACTTTGACCCTTCTTTGTGTGTCTCCTCCACATGAGGTCTGGAGGGTGGCAACATGAGAACGGACGTTCTCTGTAGTGGCTCCCCATTTGTAGAATGCTCCAGCAGCTTCATTATACAGTGGACCCTCCAGATACGAATTAAATTAAAGATAAACAGTGGGGGGGGGGTCCATCTGCAACCTGAAAAGTCCATAGGCAGAGGTGCCACTTCTGCACATGTGACCGCGGCAAAACCCGTGAGTATACATTTCTGGGTTTGCCGCATTCGTAACCCAAAAGTTACGTATCCAGAGCAGTACGTAACTAGAGGGTCCACTGTATAACTTTAGGCAAAAACATTCCTCTTCAGCCAAGCCTTTGACTCATTGATATTCTACACCCTTTTAATACGTATCTGTGGGAAGGGAAGGGGTTATTGCTTTGTTGTTTTGTTTTACTTATTTACTAGTTTTTATCCTGTATTTTATTCATTGAAATGGCCTGAGATCTTATGATGAAGGGCTGTATATAAATCTAATAAAAAATAAAAAATAACATCAGATAGCTCTTAACATAGGAGCCAACTCCTAAGGACAGCGGGGGCTTCGGCCCTCCACAATAAAATATTTGAGGGGGCTGGGGCCCCCCAAGTTGATGGGCATTGTCATTCAAATGGTGTGTGTGCGCCCCCCCCCCATATTTTATTCAAGTTGTCACCCCTGGCTCTTAAACTATACTGGTTTTAGAATGTGAGAATCTTGTTCTCATCTCTCACTAAAATAATATTCCTGGTTAAGCTGCTTTTCGTAGAATGACCTAATTTGAAGTCTTTCTTCATTGGGAAAGAATCGTTGAAGTTCTTTAGAGGGGGACGGGACTCCTTCTTCTTTCCAAAGATTAATATGTAAGAGAGGTACTTTATCAAAGCAAGTTCTGAGTACTTCCTGTTTGTTTTCCATTTTTAAAAAATATCAATTCCCATTCCTCCAAAACACTGGCATTTTTTGAAAGGGCTTACTGTCTTTCCCCTTGAGTAACTCCAGTTTTAAAAGATTTGCCTGACAAGTCTGTTAGTGCTTTGGGAGGGAGTGAATGTTTCTGTGTAAAACTCCCGCAGATCTGAGACTTCTGCAAAGGACAAACCCTGCTGTTCATTTATTACTCCAATGAAACAAAAATTAATAAAGGGAGGAAAAGTAATTTAGAGTTATGATGGGTCAATTTTATTCCCTAGTATATTAACTTGTTAAGACTTGTTAGGCCTTACTGAAGATAGGCAAGAACTTTGATTTAAACGATGAAGGAGCAGAGCTATTGCTTGTCCATTGTGCCAAAAATCGTAGGGCCATATGGATTCTCATTAAGAGTGCTATGTCAAAAGTAAATTCTAGAAGAAAAGCAAATTCCACAGAGATATTTATGAAATAGACCTGATTGCAGACCAATCTGTAATCAAGATCTGACAATGATAAGGCATATGATATCACGAAGGGTAAGGAAGAAATGTGATTTTGTTTCCATTTTAATGAGAAACTATCAAATTCACACTTCTCAACCTAAGGTGCAGATGAAAACACAGGTGCATTTCAAAATTTGGTCCAGAAATCAAGAGACTGGTATTTGTTGCAAGAAGAGGACCAGGAAAAAGGGGGAGAGGAAAGACTTCAGTTCTCTATTATCTACAACTACCTGCTCTCTGTGGACACGGGTGGCGCTGTGGGTTAAACCACTGAGCCTAGGGTTTGCTGATCAGAAGGTCAGCTGTTCGACTCCCCGTGACAGGGTGAGCTCCTGTTGCTCAGTCCCTGCTCCTGCCAACCTAGCAGTTCTAAAGCACAAAGTGCAAGTAGATATATAGGTACCACTCTGGCAGGGAGGTAAATGGCGTTTCCGTGCACTGCTCTGGTTCACCAGAAGCGGCTTAGTCATGCTGGCCACATGACCCGGAAGCTGTACGCCGGCTCCCTCGGCCAGTAAAGCGAGATGAGCACTGCAATCCCAGAGTCGTCCACGACTGGACCTAACATTCAGGGGTCCCTTTACCTTTACCTGCTCTCTCCTTCTACCCTTGCAGATGCTGAGCCACTCACCATAATGCAAGTCAGCTCCAGCAGCTGAGAGCAGCCACAGTCTTATTATCTCTGCCCCTGCAGCTAAATCTCTTGGCTGCAGCACCAGCTACAAAGCAGAGACAGCTGCTGCTACAAATGGTTTTAACCGCCTTAACCCTACCCTCCAACATTCCTCAGATGAGAATAGGGACATCTCTTACTCCCCACAACTGACCCTCCTTGCCCCCCTTCCCCCCTGCTGAGCATTTTCTATCAGAAGGAGGGTGGATGCTGCCACTACCACACCAATGGGACACAGCACACATGCCCCCCCCTCAACGCTGTCCAGAGAAAACCGCTTAATCCCAATTTTATTTTATTTTAGTCTTTGGTAGATTTACAGAAAGTAAAACACAAGCCAATAAATAAATGTCAGAAAGGGGCAAAATTAGACGCAGGTGCACAAAGCATTTTTTTTTAAAGCAAAAAAACCTGAAGACTCATTGCTCTCTGCTCTGCTCCCCCTTTCTTTCTGCCCAGGGCAGCCCTGCCCTCTGCCTGCCCCTCAGAGCCATCGCTGGGCCTTGGTAGTGGCAGCCTCTCCTGGTGTACAACACTTTCCACAGATAAATAGAATGAAATAGAATTTTAGCTGTAAGCTGCCTTGAGCCTCTGTCAGGGGAAAAGGTGAGATATACTGAGAGCCAGTGTGCTGTAGTGGTTAAGAGCGGTGGACTTGTAATCTGGTGAACTGGGTTCGCGTCTCCGCTCCTCCACATGCAGCTGCTGGGTGATCTTGGGCTGCTCACACTTCTCTGAAGTCTATCAGCCTCACTCACCTCACAGAGTGTTTGTTGTGGGGGAGGAAGGGAGAGGAGATTGTTAGCTGCTTTGAGACTCTTTCGGGTAGTGATAAAGCGGGATATCAAATCCAAACTCTTCTCTTCTACTAATGATAATACTAATAGAAACTGTGAGAATGCTTCTGAGTAATGCTTTGAATTGCAGTGTAAGGCTGCCCAGTCTTTACCTAGTTACCTGGGAGTAAGCTCCACTAAATACAGTGGGACTTACTTCTGAGCAGACAGTGTAAGTCTCCATTTACAACAAAGGAATCAACATGTCCTGTGTTTCCTAAGAAATTACTGGCTGCTGAAGCATTGCAATTAAAGAATTTAAATTGGATTGGTGACCTTTTCCTACAAAATTATAGGGAGGGCTTCGTATGCCAGTGTCACCATTTGCTTCTTATGGTGCATGCATTTTATTTTCAGGTTAAACAAGACTCCATTTTTGCACACACACACATCGCTTTTAATTGTCCTCCGAGACGTGGAGGGGAGGAAAAAGGAAAAGCGGGACATTTCCGGGATCAAATCAGAAACTGGGACAGTTTCTGTAATTAAGGGACTGTCCCTGGAAAATAGAGACACTTGGATGGTATGGGAACTGAATCCTATTAAGTTCAGTAGCACCTGTTCCCAAGCAAGTTTTGACTGGATTCCAGCTTAAATGTACATGTAAGTTAAGTGAAAAAAGGGGTTTTAGCCAACCATGTTCTGTTGATTTCTTTCCCTTTCCCTCATGGTTTGATTTCTGCCACTTTGGTGAAAGAGGGCTGTAAAGAGTTAGGCAAGTGGTTACTTAACACAATTTGTGTACCCATTCTATTTATTTCATTTATTTATTTTTTCCTATTATGTAGTTAGGAAAGGCCAAGCATGAAATTGGAGCCGCAAAGCGAGTCAGAATTTATTGATATGAATCTGCGGCTGAGGGCTCAATAGGTGTGCAGCAAAGCAGGAAGGGTAAAGGGGCTGAATAATTCATTGAACCTTTAAGCATCAACAAATACCACTTACAGTGAGGAATACCTACTTCACAACAGTGGATGTGAAGTGTGCACATAAAAGAGAATCGATGTTTCATGGACATGTTAGAGGAGAACATTACAACAAACACGGCCCTGGTGGTTTTCTGGTAATTCTTGAAGGAAAACACAATACGCAAGTTATTTACCGAAAGGAATGGGGATTTCGCTTTTATTTAGCATTTAGTATTCTGTCTCCAAAGCCGCAAATCTAACATGGCAAAATCTAAAGGGAACTTGCAAGTCTGATGAAAAAATAATGCGATAAAAAAGAGGAAGGGGGTGGGGGGAGTCCGCGGAATCAAATAGCTGCAGTAAGGCAGTAGTAATATTAATAGGAATTTATATTTGGTTACACAATCTTGCAAGCTGATGTGTATTGTAGCTGGAAAACACAGCAGAGAGTCAATCTCCCTTCAGAGCACAGATGCTAAATTTCAAAAGCAAACTCCTTTGGGGCAGAAATTTGTCATGCTTTCTGCTCGTCTTAAAAGGTGTTTTGTAAAGCAATATGTGAAGTTTAAGTGAAATTGGTACAGTTCTTACTGAGTTGTTCCAAAAGTGTGATAAAAATATACTTTAAAAGTCTTTTATTTTACACATGTCTCATGAGGAGCTGGGAATGCTGGCGGGGGGTGGGGGTGGGAATCAGTGCAGGTGTGAACGGTTTAGTGTGGCATCTTGTTTCAAAATTGTGTCCAGTTCTATCTGAACATAAGAATATCTGCTCCTTGAACTCAGGAACAATTGTCCAAAATTTTATTATGATATATTAAGAGATGTCCAAATGCACAGATAATGAACAAGCATACAAAATATATAGCGGGTTACTTTAGGGGTTTATTATTATTAAGCAGCAGATAGATCTTTGTACATGAAATAGATAGCAAGCAGAAATAGAATTCTTGTGTTAGGTTTTCCCTGAATTATCTACCAGCTTCTGAATGGGCATAGATTTCCCTGTAGAAATGTTACTTGGAAGGAGAGCATTAAAATGCCGAAGAACCATAGCAGTGGCAAAGTCCCTGGCGAAGAAAGGAACAATGAATTTTCGAAGAATGCCTGATATGTTTTTTAAAAAATGATATTCAGCCGGGTGTTTGTGTGTGTGTGTGTGGAGAGGCGAATATTAACGCTTTTTATTCTGATAGCAGCAGCTTGAACTTTTCACTTGGAGGATGCTCTGTCAATTTCACATTACTTAACACAAGGTAGTGAGGACAGAAAAGAAGTGTCTGGAGTTCATTCTGGCTCCACTGTTTTAGATACGCCTGTTCAAATCCCATTATTAGTTAAGCTCACACCTTAATTTTAATGTCCTCTTTCCACTGTGTGTTTTGAATGCCAACAAGGGTGTTACTCAAAACAATCTGTTGAATCTGAAGCATTTAAAATTGCTTTGCATTTTGGATACTTCTACATAACTCATAGAAACCTCAAATCTTCAACACCTATTCTCTCGCATTAACTGCAATTTTTCTTTGAGACTTAACTTGGGGCAAGCTTTCCTGCTCAGACACCACCTGTACCTTCCTTTAATGAGTCACTGAAACTTTATTTTACTGCGTTTCTTCAGGGAATGTAACAGTATAGTTCTCTTCTAGGTGTCAAGTAAGAGAGATGATAAAAAAAAAAAATGACCACAGAAAGGTAGGTTCTCAACAGAATTGTACGGAATAAATTGCATAAGTTGATGCTGAATATTGAAAAGTCAGGAGTTTAGCTGGTTTTAGTTGTATGTCTAAGCCATGTAGGCATCCTTGCACAATAAGGACTATCAGCAAACATAGGGGAACCCTTGAGAAAGAAGCTTTCTTCCAAAAAACTGCATGCCCATTGGGCTCAAAATGCTAGCTGATGCTCTCTGAGGGAAACATAAAACAGGGAAACATGGGATGGAATAGAATGTTTAGAGTGCTGAACAGGGAGCATGCCACAGGGCAACATTTTTTTACCAATCCAAATAATGGTGTGCAACTTGTGCTAAAAGAGAGGAAAAAAATTATTTGGCAAGGTAACTGGCACTCAGCACCAAGAAAAGCTTGATATAATATTTGCATAATTTATTCTGTTGCTAGCGGCTTTGGGAAGTGACAGCTTTGGATTCTGGAAATGTTATTTAACCACCCCCTTTATTTCTGCTTCTGTGGTCTGTCTTTGCAACCACAAGGGCTACAAGCTTCTTTCTCTTCTTTTCTTTCTTTCTTTCTTTCTTTCTTTCTTTCTTTCTTTCTTTCTTTCTTTTTCTTTTTTTAAAAAAGAATTAAAACTGAAATTCCAATGTAACTAATTTCATCTACTTGTTTGCCCTATCAAGAAGGGTTCACCCATAATTTGGACCAGGCACCAAATTTTGCACCAATGTCCTAGATTGGGGGGGACGACCCCAGTCACTCATCTCAGCAAGATTTTGCCACTCATCTACCATGGATCCACCATGATAATCCAAAACCTTCATCTAAGCAAAGAGAATAAGGACCAGGTTTCTACTGGAATAAAATGCATAACTGAAGCCTGAGTAATCTAACTTGTAGCACTTCCACAGGAAGAATCCTTCTCAACTGGTCATAGCCCTCTTTAGGATGTATTTTATGGTGTCAATTGAACAAGTAGGGTGGGCTGCAGGGACAAGCACACAAGCTCTGCCCCCATCCCCTGTCACACGGGGTTTCAAAAGATTCCCTATGATGGACTGCCATCATCCAAAAGCTGCAAGGCAATTGAAACAGCATCAGAGGAGCACCGAGCTAGTATGCTTGCACCACTGTCCCCATTCAGGTATGGATTAACACCTGAAGACTGCTAGAGACACAGTCCTTTCCCAAATTGAAATATAGCCCATATTACATTGGATATGCTTTACACTTGCACACACACACACACACACACACACACACGGAAAAGCCAATGACATACACAATGTCAAGATTTCCAGCCCGTCTATTCTCGCCACACATCATCAACACCAGCTGTAGCCCAATTAAGCTCACCAGTGCACATCTGTTCACAGGAATGACTAACAAAAGTACAGTTCCCTTTAGGGCTTTCAAAAAAATATGAGAGGATTCCCCCCCCCGCCCGCCTTTGAACATACAGGCTAAACAGTGTAACTGTAGAAAAAGAATTTAGATCCAGTCATTGTGGGGGGTGGGGGAGAGAGACAATCAACATAAGTGGGAGCCTAATTAAACGGAACAGGTTACAGGCATGTATTGTGCAGAATGCAGGGCAGAATCATAGAATTCGGGAGCTGGAAGCATGCTTGCATGTTACATGCATAAATTAAGGTATCTGAAAGGGCACTGGATGGTAAGACCTGATTTTCTCTCACACTCTCATTTTCTGACACTCTCTTTTATAAAACCTACATCTTTTAAATTTAGTAAAGTAGATCTGCAGTAAGACTACGATTACCAAACTCATTCCAGTGTAGATCGCAAAAATCACGAAGAGCACTATTCTGAAATTGTGCTTTGATCCAAAATCCAGCTGATTTGATGTTTCACAAGGCGCAATACTGAACAGAAGATTCATCAGAATCTGCCAGGGCTATGCTATTGTCCACTTATGCGAAACATGCACAGGTGCTTCCCAGGCCACTGCAATCTAGTAAGAAGTGGACATTCAGATGCAAAACCCTACTCCAGGGATGAGGAACCTGTTGACTGTCTTGATGCTATTAGATTCCATGTGCTGCCAGTTCCAGAGAGCAGAGCCATTAGCAGTGGCAATAGCACAGGTTCACCCACTCCAAACCCAACCACGAATTCATTGTTGTTGCTGCTCCAGAAGCAGCAACTCCTTGGGAAGCCTGGTCACTATTTTTCATCCCCCACAACACATGAGCACAAAGCATCATTCTAGGGCATTGTGTGTGTCAAATTGCAGGCACATTTTTTAAAAATGTGGAACGTTATGAGAAAATTCTATCAAGTGGCCTTTTTCTGATAGGCGAGCGAGAAGAAAAAGCTCAAAAATGTTCTCAGGAAAACATCTCTGAGAAATGTTTGGCTCAGTGGTACCGTGAATAGTGCAAAGGATACAATTGGTACGCATGTTGGGTCATAGGTGCTGCTGCTGGAATAAGTAAATTAATTGTCTTCCCCAGCCTCATAAACCAGCTCATTGAGTTTTCTTCCAAGCTTGGGTAGGAGGAAAAATGATCCCCTTTGGGACTAAGCTTTGACAAACGTGGAACTAAGCTTTGAAAAACATGTGACTAAATTCCAAAGGGAATGGTTGAGAACAGCTCCCCCCCCCCCCGTTTCTGCCCTGCTGTCATTCTCACTGTTCAGCAATGCAACTTTCTGAAAGATCTACAGATGTGTTTTAATATGGAGGAATAAATGTAAGCAGAGATGAAAGAAAGTTTGGGGGAATCAACTATCAGAGGGGAAATGGCAAAGTACTATTTATCAGCACCAGTGACTCGCCACATGGGTCAACGCTAAAGAGAACTTCTCTAAAAGGCCATCTGAATGGTGCCTTGTGCCTGACAAAACGATAAGTAAAATTTCTAAAAATTGAGGTGTGGTAAGAAAAATCTGGTTTCAAATACAGCCGGCCAGCCATGACTTATTCCAGGCTACTCCATCCCATTTACCTTCTACCTGGTTTTCTATTTTTATTTTCTGACTCACATGCTTTTCTACTATGCAATGGCTACTATTTTATTTATTAAAAATATAAAGTAATTATAAGTCATCATTTTGGGCATAGTACTGCATGGCTATTTTATTGACATCTAAGCTCCATCTTAAATTTCACCTGATCCCTCTGTGTTGATGTATTTGTGATGTACTTGTTTAATGAATATAATATTACTGCTGTTCACTGCCATTATATTTCCCCTCTTAATATTAGTGATATATATTTGCAAATAAAAATAATCCACCCAGAGTGGCTCACAACAGCATTAAACAATATAAAATCTAACATATTAGAATTGTGGTGATATTAACAAGCCTTTAAATATCTAGACTCATTAAAACCATTAACAAACATCTATATAAATTATCACCCAATTGTATTATAATGCAAAACCACTTTTGTTGAAACAAACATTTCTGAAAGAACAGTCTTAAGAGACATGTTTTTAAGACCTACTTAAGCACTGGCAAGGAGGGGCCATGGTGCACCTCAGTGAGGAAGGAGTTTCACAATCTGGATTGACCATGCCCACCAGAGAAATAACAGCCATGCTTTGAAATTCACATTTTTCTCTGAATTTTGCAATGCAGTTCTCCAGCCAAGCATTGTGTACGAAAACACATGTACAGTTGTACCTTGGTTGTCAAACGCCCTGGAACTTGGACGTTTTGGCTCCTGAACTCCGCAAACCTGGAAGTGATTGTTCCGGTTTCCAAACGTACTTTTGAAACCAAAACATCCAACGAGGCTTCTGTGGCTTCCGATTGGCTGCAGGAGCTTCCTGCAGCCAATCAGAAGCCACAGTTTGGTTTTCAAACATTTTGGAAGTTGAATGGCCTTCCGGAATGGATTCTGTTCGACTTCCAAGATACAACTATATTACGACAAAGTCTCCATAAAAAGGCATATATTAGTGAAAATTCCATAATGCATTGCTTGGGGAAATGTGTGTATTAGGCAAAATTAAAATATGTGTTTGTTATAAGAAACCCACTCTAAAATGTTGATGAATTTTCATGAGGATGTTTTTATTTTAATCAAAAACAGTGATGTGGATATGTGCAGAACTTTGCTTAAGACTGAAAAACTGAGAAAAAGCACAAGTGACAGATTTACTCTTCCCTAATGAAGAGTCTTTGTTAACTTGAAAGCTTGCCCATGTCTTTATGACTCTTGTTGAGCCTAAGAAAGATACTGTCCTACTGTTAACTTTTGATATAAAATTGTTACACACGAAGGCTTGGGGGCTGATGCAAGGCTCTGTTTATTTGCATCCTGCGGTGATTCAGTCATTGCTGCAGATAGAAATCGAAGGGGTTCTAAGGTTTGCTTTCTGAAGCCATTATCTGTTTACTGCTAATGGATAGCTTTTTCAAAGAAAGCTTTTACATAGGGAGGAGAAGTTGGTTTAAAATGCAAGAAAGAATGGGATTAATTTTGTTGCTCATTGATCTCTTCCTCTCCACTCCCTTCTTGGTAGCATATTAACCTAATGAATTTATCTCTGAACATTATGTGGAGCCAATACACCCTCCATGAACAAAAGTAAATTCTCTCACTTAAGTAGTTTTCTGCTCTCTCTCTCTCCTGATTTATCAAATCTTGACAGCATGACTGAAAACAATATGAGCGTTGGTAGATGTTAGATGGGAAAAATGTGCATGGACCACTGAGAATTTATTGTAAGCATAATTTTTAACAGATGCAAACATTGGGCTATATAAATATTGAAGACCTGAAGAGAGATGGATGATAGGCATATCCCAACAAGCTCTTGCAAATCAGAAAACAAAAAATCAGCTTAAAAGTTGCAAAGAAAACACTCAAAGGGCAATTTTCCACAATGTATTTTCTTATACATGTGAGCAATTACCACCATCCTTGTGAATACTTCTGCATTGTTGGTGCTTATCCAGGATATGTGTTTGCAAATGATAAAGCCTTGGCAGGGCACTCCAAGAAAGCTCTACAGAGTCTCATCAACCATTTTGCCCAAGCTTGCATAGAGTTTGGCCTCACCATTAGCCTGATGAATACCAACAACTTGGGTCAGGATGTGCCAGCACTCCACACATCAGCATTGGTGAGCACACAATTGAGGTGGTAGACAATGTTGTTCACCTGGGCTCCACCATAACCAGTAACTTTTCCATTGATGCTGAGTAGGACATCCTCATAGGCTTGCCTCTCCAAAAGGGTATGGGGGAATATGATACTAATGACCAATACCAAGATGAAGGCTTGGCATGTTGAATGCACTGCTTTATGGAAATGAGTCATGGGCAACTTAAACCCACGAAGAGCGATGCCTCAATGTCTTCCATATGCGCCGTGCCAGGAAGATTTTGGGCATCACATGGCAGCATAGAGTCTCAAACAAAGCTGTGCTCTCCTAAGCCCACAGTCCCAGCATGTTCACAATTCTGTCTCTGTGCTATCTAAATTGGCTTGCTGAGGTCAACAGTATGGAAGGTGGCAGAATCTCCAAGGATGTTCTTTACAGGGAGCTGGCTTCAGGCACCACTTTGTGTTATAAGGATGTCTGCAAATGTGACATCACAATATAAACTCCACTGTGTGGTAACCCCTTACAGATGACAGCAGATCCTGGAGACAGGTAGTATGGTCATGTATCCACAGCAGTGACCAGAGGAGAAATGACTGCTGGGAAGAGTGCAGAGAAACAAAATGCCATGGTGCATCTGCAACACTGAAACCAGACATCTTCATCTGCCCTAGCTGCAATAAAATGTGTTCCTCCTGTATTGGTCTCTATAGTCAACATCAGGCGCTGTTAACTCTCCAACGATTTGACTTTACCCCTAGCGGTGCACTCTTCCATTGTCCCTCAGTACAGACAGATGCCAACAAGAGCTATGCCAAAGTTCAGACATAACAATAAACCATGGTGTATTTTTAAAAGACAGAGCTGCAAAGACACAAAGGAGTCAAGAGCGTCTGTGGTCATCACTTACACAGGCATTAATAATAAATATGGGTAGAATGAATATTGGCAGCAATCATCCTGCACACAAGGCCCAACCACAAATTTCAAATTGAATTATATTGCATTAACCCTCAGGCCAGGTTAACTGGTGTTGTGCACACACCCCAAACATATACCCTTTAAACAAGTTCTCATAAACACTTTGGCAAAGGATGCATCCAAGTCAGCATAAATTGCACCTGAGCACATTTTTCGCACAAGTTTGTAGATTGATCCTGCCGTGCCGGTCATGAAATGTTGCCTCCCCTAAATTGTTCAGTCCAAAATTGTTTAGCAAGGATATAGTGCACATGAATCTAATGTGATCCAAAGTGTGTGAGAAAGGAAATTAAGCAAGTATGAATTATTCAGGGTGGGATATAGTTGCAACCAAATATCATCAGAAATACGGAGGGTGTGTTTTGTTTTGCTTAAATAAAGACAACTCGTTTTCCCAAGGAATGCATGGGGATGGTGAAGAATGACTTCCCCCTGAGAACTCTCACAAGGCTAACAATTATCTTAACTGCTGCCTTCTTTGGGGAAAGCTTTTGCTGGAACACTTCCTAGCACTTAACGCATGTGTCTCTGTGGGTGAACGCAAGTTCGCCAGAGAGCCGTCTTCTTCCGCTGTCCTTTTCCCTGCTTACGCAGGAGGACTCCCTAACGGGGCCACCCATTTTGGCAGCGTGATAAATCAAGACTTCCATTTTAATCTACTGCCAAATGAAAAAGCAGTTCACAGTTAACTGCATTAAAAACACTTTACTCTCTACAAAGCCATCTCTCTGCTGCACCTGCAACTCATGAACTGTAGCTTTAGATCAATACAAAACCCAGCATTATTTAGTCGGGGAGGAACAGCAGCCTGCAATAATAATGCCAACAAAAGGCATCCCTCTGAGAAGTGTGAAAAGGAATGACACTGTTTTCAGGCTGGGCTGGGCTCTCTCAATTTTTCAAGGCTGTAGCAAGGCTGAGAGCAGCCTTTTGACAAAGGAGCTTGAAGAGGGAAAGCAGCAAAAGGTTTAAAAATTCATATCCAGCACCTAGGACTTTCTCCCCGAAAACTATTGTGTTGCTGCCTGTCAAAAAAGCAGGTCACCGTGGCAGTAGGGAAAAGATAGGATTATGGGGCTAAAAACATTTGAAGCAAGTTTCATTTTCCATTGGCGAATCACATCTACACTGACAAATCGAGATCTTAGCAAATTTAAACAAGCAAACATGAAACCCAAAACAAAAAGATTCCTTCCAGTAGCACTTTAGAGACCAACTAAGTTTGTTATTGGTATGAGCTTTCGTGTGCATGCGCACTTCTTGGTATCCAAAGAAGTGTGCCTGCACTCGAAAGCTCATACCAATAACAAACATAGTTTGTCTCTAAGGTGCTACTAGAAGGAATCTTTTTATTTTGTTTCGACTACGGCAGACCAACACAGCTACCTGCCTGTAAATGCAACCCAAAGGCATCATTCCATGAGAATCCAGATTCAAGAGGATGCTTTGTTGGCACCATCTAATGCTAGAAGCACATGGTAGAGGAGACACTTGGCTGCAACAGGGAAGAGCATCCATGTGCTGTGTCTTCACTTCTCACAAGAGCATAACTCCTTACCCTCTGCCTCAAAAATGGCAATCCTTTGATGGGGAACTTGTTGAGGTTCTCCACACCCTGAGGTTCAGTCAGCCTTTACTGGGGACCAAGCCTTTGACAGGACAGGCTCTTCCCAGTAGAACTGCCTGCCATTTAAGCATCAGCACGAATCACTCCTGCCTTATTTTATTATCTCCTAAGCAAAGAAATTCACGTTGCAAAGGCCTGTCTGAATAACAGGCAGGTCTTTGGGATTTGAATTGCTTTTTACAAACCAGCACGCAGTGATGCTTCTACTGATGTTTTACAGTATGCTGTATACTGCCTTGATGTATTTTTATGGAAGTGCAGCCTATAAATATTCCAATAAATAAATAGCCCTGCTGAATCAGGTCGGTAGCTGCTCTAGTCCAGCATCCTATTCTCACAGTGGCCAACCGGATGCCTATGGGAAACCTGCAAGGTGGACCCGAGTGCAAAATCACCCTCCCCACCTGCAATTCCCAGCAAATGGTATTCAGAGGCATATTGCCTCCGACAGTGAAGGTGAGGCACAGCTACTATGGCTACTAGTAGCCAATGATAGCCTTATCCTCCAGGAATTTGTCTAATCCTCTTTAAAGCTGACCAGGTTACTGCAGAATATTATGGTACCGCAGCACAGAATTGTACTTTAGGTTAGCCAGCGTCAGGGCTGGTTCAGATGCAGGTCAGCACTCAAGATGCTGAGATGAGCAGAAAAGTTAGCTCTTTATTCCAGGAAGCAGCATACAAGGCAGCAATGCCTCTGAATATGACTGGTCCCTATGAAACAGTTGCCAGGGCTGATGATCCGCACCTCCTACGTCCCCCTAAGTCTCCTCCTCCTCAGCCAGATGTTTCCCAAGCAGCCTTAAGCTATATTAGGGAGTGGCCACCTGTGCTCTTTGTTCTGCTACTCGTAAAGCTCTCTGTGACCTTGGAGAAAAGAGGGAAGGGGAGCTTCCTATAGTAGGAATGACAAGATCCATGGGTGCTTCAAGATCCATGCTCTATCTCTTCTTGCTTGCTAACACTTCTTGCCTCTTCAGCCTCCAACCACTCCTCCTCCTCTGTCCTGTCCTCAATGTCCCACCACCATTCCCCGGGCTCTGAACCTTCCTCCTGTGGGTCTTCTCTAGGAGGTTCCCTGGCTAGAGCCTGCCAACATTCCTCATCATCCAGCCAATCCCTGACACCCAGAGGGAGAACTCAACATAGGGTTTCTAATTTTTGTTGCAGGCTGGCATCTTCAAAAACTTATAGTCACACCCAAGGCCTCAAAACTGTATCACGTTAAGTTGAAAATCTCGAAAAGCACACTGAACGGATCTTTCCAATTAGCCCATCATCATCAACTTGATTGCCTGAGTCTATAGTCACACATCAGTTCGCATGGTTCATTTTGTCTCTTATTAAGACAGACAATTATCTAATAATGGGAGAAAACAAATTGAAGGTGTGAATTCACCCTTAAAGCACAGTCCTTTACATGATCAAAAAACACATTCTGATCGTAATTAGCTGGTATACAACTTTCGTATTTCTAGTAATGGCACATAATATCTACAAAGGAGGTTAGGATGTCCTTTCAAGTAGGACATGTCCATGAGACTAATCTTCAAATACACAAGATGTTAAGTGTCTTCCTTGTTTCAGTAGTTCCAAGTCAAGTTTAACCTTAATCTGCCCCAATGAAAAGCATTTCCAAAGTTCACCCAAACCACACTGCCTTTGTAACCATTAAAGACATCAGATCAAAGCTCTTCTCCACCCCCCCACATCTGAAAAAAATAAGAAAGGATTATTCAAACTTGAAAGAGCATGGCTTATCAGGATGAGAAAATACTTGCCAGCAGTGAGCCCAATATCATCTGACAGGAAGACTTTGTTGCCTTAAAACAAACTGAAAATAGAGATTTGTAGATTGCTGAGCCTTGGAAGTCACTAGAGAGTGTAGTTCAGTTGCTTTTCATTTGGCCACAGTCAAGTTCTGCGTGGGAGGCAAAGAGATGTTCAAGCAGCCTCTTGAGAAACCTTCATCAGTGACAACCTCTGTGCCACTTTATTGTTTAAAGCTGCATTCAATAAACACTATGCGGTCGTGCTTAGGTTTCATATTCATGGCCCAAATAGAATTTGCCAGTTGACCTAGGATTGCAGAGTAGGAGGACACATTGGCCTTGTTCATCAGTCAGAGGACTACAGGTCACTGTGATGTTGCACTTCCCCCATGCCTCCTAGGAAGATCATCACAGCCTGGACCCAGCCAACAGCCAGAGAAGGAGCAGATGCAGGAAGCTACTTTTCCATCTCTCTGCCAGAAAGAAAAAGCTGCCCTAGCTGCTAATTGCCCTCGCATTGCAGAAGCACACCTGGTCATATCTATTAGCCAGAAAGCTAAGCCCATTGTGGGGTGTGTATGTGTGTAGGAAGTGGTTTCCTTGTTTTGTTTTTATATGATCCACAATAGCTATGTTCCATTAAGTATAATTTATTTAATTCACACAGAAATGAAAAATGTATAGGTAGTAATGAAGGCTTAACATGGAAAATGGCTAAATCTGTATTGCTGAAGAGTTGCTAACATTGGGGTTTTTCCCATGTTGTTTCTAAATAACTCTAAGTTCTTGCTGAGTTAATGATTAACTAATTGATTATCGTTTTTCCGGCAGCTAAATGTGAGTGCTGTAACCTTAGATCATGTGATAAAGGTATTAGGTTGCAAAGCTCCATTTTGAAGAGCATTGCCTTTGAGTCAATGTTTCCCAAACTCCATGGAGTAAGGATGTAAATGAAGCTGTCTTGAAGGGAGAGTAAACAGCCTAAGATGGCAAACAGGGCTAGAATTCAGGCTGTGGAGAGGGAGAGAGAAATCTTTGCTTATAGGTCTGTTTGGGTTATTTCATATTTTCCAAGATGCTGAGCCTGTGCTGGACAGCACAAGACATTGTATAGGATATTTTTGGATGTATCATTGATGCTTATGTTTTGTTTTTAAAGAGTTTTGCCAGTAAAAGTTTGACTAATATTTTTACAGGCCTGGACAATGATTTATTTCCAAAATGAGTCAGTTCTTATGCTTCCAGTCTCTTCAAATTGTGCAGTATTAATATCTGCAATATGTTCTATCTTCTGAATGGCGGTTGCCAGAAACTGCAGTTGGAGACCATGGACTGTTCCAGCAGACTCTTCTTATGTGATTATGCTCATCTGGGGGGTCATTCAATTAAAAGCCAGGATATACATCTTTAAAATAAGAAATAGGATACTCTATATGCAAATTAATCACTGAATGTTATATAGCGAACTTGGCATGTGAGGAGTGTAAACCAGGAGTCTCCTGTTCAAATGTTGACCTGTCACAAGCTGAACTAGTTTTCTGTCCCCCAAATCTGAGCCTCAAGCACTATCTGCCTAAGGAGATAATACTGAATAACCTAACAGCATCATTACAATAATTACCGACAATGTATGCACTGTCCTTTAAATGGACAAAAACTGCTGTATAAATGTTAAGTGGAAATATCAGGACTAGATGAGGTTGAGTGATAAAGAGGCCAATCAGGTGCTAGTGGCATGTCCCATAGTTGTGAATTGCCACCCACTTTCTCAGCCTGAGTACCAAATTGCAGCAAGGCTATAATCCATTGCCGGGGTTGTCAGAGGTTGGGGACTTCGGTAAGGGCACTTCAGAGAGTTATTAGCACTTTTCTTCTATGCCTCCAGTATTCACCTCTTGTACAGTATCTCCAATTAGTCTGATGAACTGCAGCTTGCTATCATTTTAAAGCAATGAAGCTCTGATTTCATCAAGGAGGCAATGCCGCGAAGCCCTTGGCTTCAGTAAAGTAAGCCCAAGTGCCTCAAAAGAGAAGAAGATAAAAAGGCCATGTCCACAGCCAGCCAGAGAGATGGAGCCTGCCTTAAAACTGTTAACACATTTCAGATATTCTAGCTTTGGATTCCTGGTTTTATAATTTTGCAGCACTATAAGTCACCCGTTTCAAGGCAGAAAGGGAACATAGTGACTTCTGGAACATCTAAATGGCTCATTCCTTTGAAACAATCACTCCTAGGCACAGTCTCCTGCTCACAAAGCCCATTTGGCTCCCTGCTGTAATCCTTAGGGTGAGGATACAAGCTGGGAGAAAACTTGAATGTGAGTGTAGGGAAACTCCAGTCGAATGCAATTGAACACTGGTGAAGGCTCATCACTGAACCTACCTAGAGTACGTAAAGGCAACAAAGAGGGCATTCTTTGCTGCCTCCATGGCATCCTCATAATGTCACCTAGAATGGGGCTTTTTACAGGCTGGCCGGAAGGCAGTGACAGAACCAACAACAACTTGCCTTGACTTGTTTGCAAACCATTTAGAGGATAAAATTGCTTGCATCTGCCAGGACCTTGACTCCACTGTTAGAGCTGATTAATATTAAGAGGTGTCCAGAGCACTGTCTAGTCCTGTTGTGTTGGACATGTTTCAGTTAGTAAGGCTCAAGGATGTGGACAAGGTGCTTAGATCTGTCAGTGTGACCACTTGTGCTCTGGACCCTTGTCCCTCTTGTGAGATTGAAAAATTTAAGGCAGCCTTTGGGTCACCTCATAACAGTGAATATTTCCTTCTGTTTTGAGGAGGCCACAATTTCCTGTGTATTTCTTTTTGTAACATTCACACATTACTGCAGAAATGTGATGGAACAGACTCAAAATTGAAAAGTTATTCCACAAGCTAAAATTAGACTGATCCACCCACCCCTACTTCTTCAAGTCTGACATTATAGTCCAATATACAAATAGTCTTATATTACCACCAGAAGAAAATAGGTTTGTACAGTGTATACAGTTTACATTAAGTCACACGGGGTTTCTGGGATGACAGTGGCCTTCTAAAATTCAGTGCCACAAATGTCTTGTTACATTGACTTAATGACAGAATCTATTCTATTGATTGTCTTTAAACTTCCTTTGGTGGCTCAGCAAATTTTGCCTCCAGCTGCAATAAAATGTAAATCTGGCTTTTAGTTTCCAGACCTCTCACCGTCCTTTAAAGAACTGCACACACTTTCTTAAGATTCTGGTTGACTGCACAGTTAAAAAGGCTGCTGAGTATCTGAAATAACTAGCTAATGGCCATCAATACTGCTGAGTTGTTCTGAGACTTTTCCATAAACCTCCACTTTTCACTTTACATTTCCACAGTTCAGTAAGCCTTATGAATTGAGCCAATATCTTTTTGCAGACTTTCTGCAAAACCTTGCTCACAAAAGATCCCACTGCTGTGACAGGTTGAGAACCACAGAGCTAGGATCTCACGCTGCTCTGGCTTAGCCATTTTGATGTGTCTCAATGTTATCTGAAACATCTGCTCTTGGGTTCTGAGCTGAAGTTAGAGGTTCTTAGACTTGGATGCCTTTTTGCGAAGACTACAGGAACAAACCAGAAAAAGTTAGGTGTGTTTCGATCAATGGGACATTAGCATCCTGTTAAGTTCTTAAATCACATTGATTTTAGTGAAGCTTAATTACACTTTAGTTTCTCTGAATTGTGCTCAAACAGCAGCAACTGCAGAAAATTAGGCTCAAGTATTTGTGCCTGTGATGGCTTAGGTAAGTCAGTGTTCTTGTTCTATTGTAACTTGGGAAGGCAATGTAAATGCCCTCCCATCAGATGTCAAGGCAGCCTTGTTTAGGGAAGTTTTTAATGTTTGATGTTTTGCTGTGGTTTTATAACCCGGTGTGGCTGCAGCAACCCAGTCAGATGGGAGGCATATTTAAATAAAGTTGTTGTTGTTGTTCATTCTGCATGCTTGCAGTCCTGAAATCTCTCGTCCTGGCTCAGCCACAGATACACTGGCCTGAGATCGAGCAAACCAGCTGGCGAAAAGGGTTGTGTAAATCAAAATTTTTGTTTCCCTCTATCAGGCGCTGGCTTCTCACCTATTGGTAGCCTAGTTCCAAAACAGAGTTTGGAATAGAGGCAGGTTACTCTACCATAATTTATCCCACTGTGAATTATGTTGGCTTCCTATAGTTTGGATTGCTCTGCTCATGTTATTGGGGTGATTCTGGACCAAAATTAGGTTCCTCGACAGATTCCAGGACCTTGATGAAAGGGAAAGAATCCCAGCCTCAGGGAAATGAAGAAAATAACAGCAATCTTCTGCAGCTGAAGACAAACCCATTAGCTGAATTAATGCATTGTGATGATGTAACCCTCACCTAATGATAAATTATGGTGAACTTTTATGTGGCTTGCCAGACTTTGGATGTGTGTGACTGAAAGGAACCTCTTCACTTTTTGCTGCTACTATTTGACTGTCTAGTTGTTTCATTTCTATTATGTACCTCTGCATAAGAAAACATGTTGTATAAGAAAATGTGTTGTTGTGATTGATGTTCATCTACAATAATGAATGCACAAGTTAGTAAAATAGGATTTCTTATGCAGAAAGATCAGACAATGAAAGTCAGGCAGTAGGCATTATTTTAGTGAATGGCATGATGAAACTGACTGTTGCTGTTATTATTATTATTATTATTATTATTATTATTATTATTATTATTATTTGTACTGCATACTTTTAGTACATTATTACAGTTCTTTTTTTTAACCACTATGACCCCTTGCCTCGTTTCATTTTATGAAGCTATATCATTTATAATACCTACAAACCTACAAAAGTGTAAGGTGTATATGGGCAGATGGAGGCAGCTTGGCTATTTCTGTCATCATTTTCTAATGATACCCAACAAACCATCTTTGAAAAATGGCTAAATTCTTTGCTACAGCATCTTCCTTGTCGCAGGCAGTTCCATAGCTCAGCTTTCTTCAAGCTGAGTACAGACTTTTGCTCTGGAGGTCCTGTGACATATTCCCTATTTTAAGCAGAATGTGCTGATCCAGAGATTTTAAATAGGGAAGCCTTTTTCTTTCATATCTTCCTTCCCCTCCTCTACATGGCTCTTAAATGCATTCTCCCATTTCCTGAAATTTCTTCTGCTGTTATCCTTTCACATTTAATTTGTACCATATTCCACCACCACCCAGACAGCCACTGTCTTTCTTCCCTCCTCCCTTGTCCTCTTGCATTCACTTCCTCCTTAAAACAACTTTGCTCTCTTACCCCCTTCCTTTCTCTAAGTTTATTAAAAACAACAGTAAACATTTTATCTCGCTTTTTAATTTCCTTTAACATCTACTCTGGCTTTTCCCCTTAGAGGAGGGAGATCTTCTTTCCTTTCCCTCTCCCCCTCTGAACTTCTGGGTCACTTTTACCCAGAATGCAATGAGTTTCTGGGGTTAGTCAAAAAGGCTATGGCAGTGCGAGAAGGCAGTACAGGAGACACTGGGCAGGCTGTGGCACTGAGGCCCAGCTAAAAGTCGCCCACTGTTTGAGAAACACAGACCCAAACAAGACAAACAGCCAACAAATTGCTTATATTTTCCCCACTTGTGTATAGAATATTGCTATTTGTGGAATTTCTGAAAGTATTGAATACTTTCTCCCCATTGTGCCAGAAGGACTTATTTTCGAAGCGTCTTTTTTTCCTTTGAATATTCATGGTCCCACATGGCACACATCTTTTACATTTTAAGACCTAATTGTATCAAAACTGCCTACACCTTTATCCTCATTACCCCACCGCTTTCTGGTTACCAAGGCATTTCTCTCTGGAGAATTGCTATTCATAGCTACAGTAGGGATTTCATTTACAATGCCTACTATGTCCTAATCTCCATGACAAGAATGCAGCTCCAACGCAAATTTTTTTTTTTTGAGGAAACAGAGCTGAATCAATTAAACTTGGCAAACCTGTCATGTACAGATTTATTAGGAAATGATATTGACGGGTCCCAGACATACAAGAACAGCCTTGCTTTTCTCAGACCAAAGGTTCATCTAGTTCCCATTGGCCAACCAGGTAATAATTGGAAACCCATGGCAGTAGCTCTCTTTCCTTTGTGAATCCCAGCTACATACCCTCCAACGTTTCTCCAATGAAAATAGGAATGACCTATATTTATTATTATTATTATTATTATTATTATTATTATTATTAATACTATGCCCATCTGACTGGGCTGCTCCAGCCACTCTGGGAAGCTTCCAACATATATAAAAACATAATAAAACATTTTTAAAAAACTTCCCAATAGTGCCTGCCTTCGAAAGGTTGTATAGCTACATATCTCCTTGGCACAAGGGTAATATAACATGTGGGGTTATATGTGGAGTTATATCTCTGATGAAAATAGGGATGTCCAAAGGAAAAGCATGACATTCCAGGATCAAATCAGAAACCAGGATGGCTGGGACTGTCCCTGGAATGTTGTCTCTGAACCTGGAAGTAGTATGCAGCCAGCATACTTTTGTCTAATCCATTTGTAAAACCAGCCAAAATGGTGGCTGCCACTGCTTCATGTAGTTGTGCAGTGTGAATACTTCCTTGTGCCTCAGTTAATGTGACTCTTTCCTCCTCTAGCACTTTGTGACAAGGTGGTGGGGAACCTGTAGCCCTTTGCATGTTGTTGGACATGTTGCATGTTGTTGAGAGCAGTTCATGTGAAAAGGATCTAGGAGTCTTGGTTGACCACAAACTTGACATGAGCCAACAGTGTGACGCGGCAGCTAAAAAAGCCAATGCAATTCTGGGCTGCATCAATAGGAGTATAGCATCTAGATCAAGGGAAGTAATAGTGCCACTGTATTCTGCTCTGGTCAGACCTCACCTGGAGTACTGTGTCCAGTTCTGGGCACCACAGTTCAAGAAGGACACTGACAAACTGGAACGTGTCCAGAGGAGGGCAACCAAAATGGTCAAAGGCCTGGAAACGATGCCTTATGAGGAACGGCTAAGGGAGCTGGGCATGTTTAGCCTGGAGAAGAGGAGGTTAAGGGGTGATATGATAGCCATGTTCAAATATATAAAAGGATGTCATATAGAGGAGGGAGAAAGGTTGTTTTCTGCTGCTCCAGAGAAGTGGACACGGAGCAATGGAGCCAAACTACAAGAAAGAAGATTCCACCTAAACATTAGGAAGAACTTCCTGACAGTAAGAGCTGTTCGACAGTGGAATTTGCTGCCAAGGAGTGTGGTGGAGTCTCCTACTTTGGAGGTCTTTAAGCAGAGGCTTGACAACCATATGTCAGGAGTGCTCTGATGGTGTTTCCTGCTTGGCAGGGGGTTGGACTCGATGGCCCTTGTGGTCTATTCCAATTCTATGATTCTATGATTCTATAGACTCCAAGCTGCCTTAGACCCAGCCACCATGAGCAATAGTCAAGGATGATGGGTGTTCATTGTAGTTCAGCAACATCTGGGTAACCACCCAGATGTGATGCAAGCAGCTAAGCCCTAACAATTCAGGAAAGTGAAGGACCGAACTTTCTTTATGTATGCGACAACAGCAGCAAGAATACTCATCGCAAAGTATTGGAAGACTCAAGATTTGCCCACTCTGGAAGAATGCCAGATGCAACTGATAGACTACATGGAATTGGCAGAAATGACTGGCAGAATCCGAGACCTGGGAGAAGAGACAGTGGAAGAGGACTGGAAAAAATTTAAGGACTATTTGCAAAAGCATTGTAAACTGTATGAATGTTAAAATGATGCAGGATATAAAAACAACATGGCATTAGTAACCTAGTGGAAAGGAGTATGAAAATAGCTGAACTATAAGAACAAGGATGAAATTTGAATAATATTATGTCAAGTTTAAATATTTTGAATATTTGATAACAAAAGGTAAAAGTTGGAGACATAATTGTTGAAATGTACAATTTAAAACAAATTTTGAGAGAAGGTGAAGAATTGCGGAACATGATTTTGTAACTAGGAACACAGAAAAGGGAGACGTGAGGAAGTCATGAAAGAGGGCTATGGAAATAATACTTAAGAAAATGAACTATTTTCTTTTTTGTGCTTTTTAAAGTATTTTTTACTTGTATTTTTGTATGCTTTCTATGCTTTTTTGTCTTTTTTTGTTTTAACTCTGGTGTATTGTTTGAATTGCTTAAAACCTTTAATAAATATTTTATTTAAAAAAAACACAATTCAGGAAAGTGAGACAACCAGAGCATTCGCATTATAAACATTTGTCAAGCTTTATCTAGCAAGGTTTCCACCCAAAGAATCCTGGAAATTGTAGTTTGGTAAGATGCTGAGAGAGATCCACAGTCCCACCTCTGGAACCTCAGTTTCCATGGTTCATTGGGAAGAAGGAATTATTATTAAACCTCTCGAAACATGCTGCAACATAAACATGTCCACAGTCAGATATGATAGCACCTCTGTCTGTATTTTTGTTTTTCACTGGTCAGTTTTGGTTTTGCATTGATAAGATTTAAATCAATCAGTCAATCAGTCAATCAATCAATCAATCAATCAATCACAGCCAGGAATGGGGAAGTGTTGGTAATAACTCACAAATAATGGGAAGTTTGATATTGTATTGCAAGGAGAAACACGAAGCTTCAGTGAGTTCCATTTTTAATCCCTCTATGCATAGCGAAATCCTCTTAAATAGCACAAGCAAGCAGAAATGGGGGAAAGTAATTGTTCCAATTATCAAAGGCTCATAGGAATACATTGATCTGGGAGAAACTCACTTTGATTTAATAAACTGCTTAAAAATTAGCATTGAAAAAGCACGAAGGCAGGCAAAAGCAATAGCTTTGACTTAACTCCAATAACGCAGAGACAAATAATTATATGAACCCAATTCCAGCAAAGAAAAAATATGTGCATGAATACTAACATAATAACTTCAGCTCACTTTTTAATTTAATGGGTCCATTAATATAATGGGTCTATTCTGGACACAACCTGTGGTCACTAACAACCAAACTTTTAATATTAAATAAAAGGTTTCTCGAAACTATCAAGTTAATAATCTCTGTTTCCTCACCCCCACAGCTCCAGTTATTTTCAGACAGTATAATTATATCCTGAAAAAAGGCATAACTAATTAGCTCTATGCCCATCACTGGTATGACAAAATTCTGAAAGAACAATGATACAGAGATAATACTCATAAGTGGCATTTCAGTTACTGCAGTTAGTTCAGAAAGATGTAGGGACAGAACAACAATATAATAATAATAATGATTCTTCTTTGTCCTTTAAGCAATCAATAATAATGCTTATTTCCCTACTGGGAAAAATAGCTAAAAATACATTTTGAGGAACAAAAAACATTGAAGCACAACTAGAAACATAATGTTAAGATCTCCAGGAAATGAAATAAACAAAACTCATGATGAATTTAAGCAAAGATGTTGGACATTTATGGTGGTAGGATTCTGAACTAAGAAGAAATCCCTGGCTGGATGAGGCCAGAGGTCCACCTTAGCTGAATGGTGCCACCTGAATCAGGTTACTTCACCCTGTCTATATTGATACTGAATGAATCACAAATTTGAGGCAACTTCAATTTATTCAGTGGTGTAAACCACTGAGCCTTGGGCTTGCCGATCAGAAGGTTGGCGGTTTGAATCCACGCAACAGGGTGAGCTCCCATTGTTCGGTCCCTGCTCCTGCCAACCTAGCAGTTCGAAAGCACGTCAAAGTGCAAATAGATAAATAGGTACCGCTCCGGCGGGAAGGTAAACAGTGTTTCCATGCGCTGCTCTGGTTTCACCAGAAGCGGCTTAGCCATGCTAAGCCACATGACGTGGAAAAACTGTCTGTGGACAAACGCCGGCTCCCTTGGACAGTAAAGCGAGATGAGCGCCGCAACCCCAGAGTCATTCACGACTGGACTTAACTGTCAGGGGCCATTTACCTTTACCTTCAATTTATTAAGGAAAAGCTCTAGCTCACTGCAAGAAGTAAAGGCCACATTTAATAGTCTTTCCGGCAATGCAAAATATACCCTATTAACACCTATGCCGAAATTGCTTCAGAAATGAACTAGTGCCAAGAGTATATACAACTTAACTTGTATTGGATGCAACCTAAAGAAAAATCTTTAGAAATGAACAAATCGCATCAGTACCTTGGAAGATCCAGATTTAAAGGATGCATTGACATTGATTTCTACTAAGAACTGTCAACTTCAGTTTATCTGTGGTTCATATTGCTAGGAGGAAAGGCATATTAATTTCAGCCTGAAAAGCAAACTATCTGTTAGCTTTGTAAACAAACTACCTTTAAATATCATTTTAAAAATCAAAGACAGATGAGAAGACAGCTGATATGTCAATGTGACCTCTAAAGTCATAAACCACTCCGTTTCATTTAACCAATATATTGCGGGCTGAATTTTAGTCAACAGTTGAAGCACAATGTCTGCCAGATGTTTTGAGCCACAGCTCCCATCAGGCCCAGCCATCTTTCTCAACAGTCAGAGATTATGGGGTTTGTAGTTCCAAATATCTGGAGAGCACCATGTTGGCAATTCCTGCATTAAAGCTTTGTTTGATTAATCTGCCCATTATTACATGGGTAGTAAACTGGACACCCCAATGACCCCCTAAGTGAAGGTGCATTATACCTAAGACTTGTTGGGTTTCTATTCCTCTCACTGTGCAGATATTATGTAGGATTGGTTCATCACATGTCTGTGTTATGCATTCCAGCACCAAGTGTTGGAATCACGAGAGTGGATGTTGACTGTACTCTGTTTCCGTTTGTGTTTGCTTTCACTTCTGACTACTCTCGGAGGAAGATGAGAAAGAGGAGACATGTTTTCTTCTATTCTGCCTTATGCTTAATAAAGTAGCTTTAGTGCTTACAACCTCAGCCTAGCTCTGACTGCATTTATCTCCGCTGGACTCTGAATATGTGTTTAGTGTCTCCAAGACATAAGTCATTATAAATTGTTGGGAAAGGTGGTTCGGAACTCCCTAGAGCTGCACGCTGATGGGAGAGACAGGCTGGAATTGTTCCTGTCGTATGCCTGGGGGTTGTCCTAGCCCCCGGCCGACCCAACAAGACTGGCTGAGTTATTTTGACACCTGAAGCAGATAATCCTACAAACATCTCCCCATGGGGGAGCTGCCTCACTTTGCCTAAGAGGAGGGCCAGTTCTGTTGCAGCAGGCAATATTCATGGCTGGATAGCCATTTTTAGTCAGAATGGATTGAGTAAAATGAAATCACCATCATCATCACTTAGTAGGCTTAGTCTATCGTAGTTTTTCAAACCATGCTTGGAAATTCCACCCAAGCCTTGCCTGAAATTTGGATTTGAGATGGTATCAGTAAAAGAAAAAAGAAAGTTATGGGTTCTGCCATCTAAATTCCCTTCTTCGGAACTATTCTGGGAGAGAGAGGGGGAAATTTCCTCCACCCTTTCTGCTGCACCAATTCATGTACACAAAAACTGGCAATATGGATGGGAATTTTTGCAAGGTTTATATCAAAGCTTTGCAAATTCTAGTGCAGGAGTCGGCAAGGCTTACTGGCCATGGGCTGGATCACTCCCACAGAGATCGTCTGTTGGTTGGGCCCGTGCAGCGCAACGCTGGAAACTGCGTCTGCACATTCCTGCAGCACCGGCCAGAAATCGCTTCTGCGTATGCCAAGATGCCGAAAATTGTGCCTGCGTAGAAGCGATGTTCGGCGTCTGGGCATGCGCAGAAGTGATTTCCAGTGCTGCTCGGCGAGTCCCCACGCCATGCCGATTTAGCACAGTATGCGGGAGACTCGCCAAGTGGGCGGCTCGGTTCGGGGCAGCTAGTGGGCCAGTAAAACGGTCTTCGTGGGCCGCATCTGGCCCATGGACCACATGTTGCCGACCCATTCTAGTGCAATACCTAACAGGCAAATTGATATAGGCTATACCATGAAGCAGTTTGAGAAGCCATTCATGACTGGCCCAAATAAGCATTCACCCATTTCATACCTGAACTCCACGATTTAGACGGTAGAAACGATTACACAAACTGTAGCCACGATTGCATAACAAAACATAACAGATGAGGAAATGAGAAACAAAGGGAGAGGAATTGGAAAAAAGTATAAATTGCACAGGAAATTCAAATGAACAAAATGGCAACAAAATTTCAAACAGAAACATCACAGATAGAGTGGAATTAGCTATATAGAAAAATGTCTTATTAGTCAGCTCCAGGAGGATTAAGTGCAATTTTTGAAAAAGGCCGTAGATACCAGTTCTTTCCATTTATTCTTTTCTCCATTGTTAATATTTTGTACCATGTGGAAACAAAGGTGTTAGATCAGGCCTTCAAAATCTGTGAGCTACCAACCTGCCTGTTTTAATGAATTGAACGTTTCAATTGCTCTTACTAATAATTTCATCATTTGGTGGTGTGTGCTTTTTGTGTAAACTGCATTGAGGGTTTTTTATGATCAAGCAGTATATAAAATGTATGAAATGAATAAAATAAATAAACCTGAGCATAGCCCACCAGCTATGAATCGTATCCTGCCATGTGGCTTCACAATTTCCCTGTTGTGTCATATCTGGCAGACAGAGAGAAATAAGGATAGTTGAATCTGCTCCAACAATTTACCAGGAGCAACCCCACTGTCTGTCTCCTTTGCCATGTCAACCCGTTGCACACGGATGGTGCCAGGGGAGACAAGCACCACCACCACCATCCTGCGCAAACAAGGCACAAGGTGGATAAGACACTTGTATAATATATAACTATAGGGTGGAGCAAGTGTGAGGAACCTTTGGCACTCCAGCTGATGCTGGACTACAATTCCCATCAGCCCCAGTAAGCATGGCCAATGGCCATGGTTGATGGGAGCTTGTAGTTCACCAACATCTGGAGGACCAAATATTCTCCACATCTGGGGTAGGGCACTCAGACGGTGATTTATAATGTTAGGCTAGGAATTCTTACAGAAATAAGTTTCTGAAATGTTGGATGCTTATGAAGCCCCTGATGGGCCCAACCATGTGTTGTTATAGACAGCTTTTCGTTGATGGGCCACAATTTGTGCAGGCCTGATTAGATCAGACAGAGTAAATTTTTAATCCCCCGTTCTCACACAAGCTGTAGAATCATGTGTAGGATTTTATCTTAGGTTGATCTCAAATAACAAAAAAATGGACCACCCTTTTTAATTCACAGTGTGCTTTTATTTCTTTATTTATTTATTTTTCATCTGAGATCATTTAATTCAAATAGTGCTGAATCTTACCATATTATTTGAAGTTTAGAACAGAAGTCAAATAATACCAAAACACATAATTTCTAGTTAATATACTGCAAAGCTTTGATATATGAGAATCTGACAGGAAATTTCTCTGTTTACCTTTCCGCATTACGAATGACCACCAATTAGTTCTTTGTGTTGGGGAATCACACCTGGGTTATGTCTTTCATGCTTTGTGATCGACACAAAGGTATATATTTGTTATATATCTGAATAAGCATTAAAGCAATTGATGAAATTATTTTCCAACTTTTTAAAAGATAAACATGTTGCTTGCATCACAGCTTCACCGTGGAGGCACCATGATGTGGTAGCATAAACAAATTATTTGTGGCAACTTTGGTTTACATTTCATATGTACCAGTTCTTAACACTGTTCTGCAGAATGCTTAAAATTCCAAACATTCTGTCAATAAGCCTCTTACCGCTACAAACCTACATTCCCTGGGTGGGCGTCCCAGGGAGTATTGGGTATATTGGATCTCCATATCCAACACTGGAGAGGGTGATCTGATGTTGGATCACACCTCCTCCAAGCCATGGAAACCTCAGATGCTCTGTTCTAACGGGAGGCAAGAGAGAGGAAGGGATGAAAATAAGAAATATGGGGGGGGGGTTCATTCTCGCTCAGGATGGCATATTACCAAAGTCCGCCCTTGGTCCAACTGATGTCAGGGTCCAACACTATGCCATGAAGGGATCATCTTGGGGGCTGTCACGGGACAGACAGGGAATGCCCTTGGGGCAAGGGAAGGGGGAGTATCAGAGCAAGAAGAATCAGAAGGGAAATACAGGGAAATGATGGAAGGTACTGGGAAGGGTGAGGCAGAGAGCAGTGAAGTGGCGTCAGGGCTCTTTGATGCTGAAAAGCCCTGTCACCAACCAGGAAGTTCAGGAACAGAAGGGGAAGCGGTGCCTTCAGCACAGGCAAGGAGAGAGTTAAAGCGCAGGGATCAAAGATGTCTCCCAAGATTCCCACGCCTGCTGTGTTGGAGAAGAAACCAAAAGAAGCCACTCCCCGAATCTGACTCCTCAGGTTCAGATGCATGATTTGGAACTGTAGCTGTTCGTACATATGTTAATAAAGAACTGTAAATATCTCTGAGTGAGCAGAGGGTGTTTATTGCAAAGAGCACACATCACCTTGACAGGGGCAGATCAAGGGTGTGTTCCGAAACCACTTTTTCCCAATAATATGTAACAATTTACACTTTTGTCATCTACTAACTATTAAATTATTCACTCATCATTATGAGCAATACATTTATGAGTTCTAAAGTAAATAGAATGGCATTATATGTCTTTTTTAAAAGAAACATACCATATTTTTCCATGTATAAGACAAGGTTTTTTGCTATTAAAAAAAACAGTAAAAAATTGGGAGTTGTCTTCTACACGGAACATGGGCACCCAGGGGATTTTTAAAAATATTTAAGCATATGTCCAGGATTTTGGTTTGGGCGGGCTCAGGCAGTCCCTCCTGCTGCCGTCCCCCCCTTCTCCTCCTCCTCCAGGCTGTATGCTGGTGACTGGCTCGCCTCCTGAAGCCCCCGCTGGCTCAACCACCGGATCGAGAGCAACTGCTGCCACCGCTGCCACTGCTGCCACCGCTGTCTCAGCTACCTCTCCTTGCCCGGCTTTCCTTTTTTGCCTCTTCCCCTCTCAAACTCCCACCCTGCCCCCAGCATGCTCACCACCTTCCTCAGCTCAGTTTTGTGCTGGGCCGGGGGTAATCCAAGAACCGCGGTCCAGGTCTGGTCCAGAATCCATAGGGCAGTCCAACAGGGTCAAGGCAAGACACGAAGCAGGAAACCAGGCAAGGACAAGTACAGGATCTCAGGCAGGATCTAGCATACAGCAATGTTGCTCCCGCAACCTGCGGCAGGGTCCAACAGCCTTTTATCATTGTCAGGGTAATGGCCAGTTCTGATCCCCCAGTAACTCACCTCCCTGTCTCATCCGAAGGTGAGCACTCCTCCTGCGACTACTCAAGTCTCTCCTTCTCTCAGACCTTAGTCTCTGCAGCTCGGGAGACGTCGGTGGGTTACTAGACCCAGGGGCCGCCTCAGCCTCTCCTGACCCAACTGGTAGTGGAGCAGCTGTAAGCGATGGCCCAGCTGAAGGCAACGAGGTAATCCCCACATCTGGAGCCAGGGCAGGCTCAGGCCCCTGACTCGGCCCAACTGGTGTTTGTTGCAGGGGAACCTGTGCAGACTGGGACTCTTCAGGATCAGGCCCCAGACTTGGTTCAGATGGTGCCTGAGGCAAAGGATCTGGTGCAGACTGAGACTCCTCTGGTTCTGAGCCCGAGCCCAAGTCCCAAGCCATCACAAGTTTGCTCAATGGCATGGCCCAGCACAGAGTGGGCGCTGCCTCCCCCTGAATCCTGCCTGGGATCCTCCTTCCCCTCGCTTCCCCGTAGCAGCAGCTGCCACTGAGGGGGAGCATGTGGTGCCCCAACCGCTGCCTTTGCTTCTGCACCACAGTGCACTGCATGCAGCTCATGCTGGAAACTTTGAAGGCGATTGCCCCCCAAAAGATAAACTTGCCACCGCAGATCATCCAGATTTTCACTTCTGTTTTAGGGTTTTGTTTTCTTAATTTTGGGTTAAAAAAATATAGGGGTAATCTTATACATGGGGGCGTCTTATACATGGAAAAATACGGTATTTTCCTCTCCTCGACTGTGTCAACCTCAGGCAGGCTTCCTGCAAAATTTCCATATGACATTTATCTTGCTCTGATATTCATTTCAAGCCTGTGGCTTCTATGTGACAATTGTCGGCACTCTGCATTTTATTACAGGTCTGTAGTGAATTCTTTCCTTGTTATTTTGTGTTTGCTCGATGTAGCTACAGTACACAGCACTAATGCTGTGATTTGCCAAGATGTACCACAGGTTATTTTCAGAGTATTCTTGATATGATCTCACTAAGTACACAGCAAGGAAAACGTATTCCTCCAGCTGAGCCTAGAATCAATTGCCAAGTCCAAATGTCAGCAAAGTGAAAGCTTGTTCAAAATTCATTATGGGATGTGATTGATATAGCAGAGTCAAAAGGAAATCATAATGGAATTGCAAATCTAAATTTGGTCTTTAAAATGAGTATATGCATTGAAGGTGGCGGGGGGTGGGGGGTGGGAGAGGGAATCAACCATCTCCCGTTAAGCACAGATGGAAAGTTTCATACACACACCTGAAAAGTGCACTCAATTCAAAGCAATCTAAGGAAATGATAGTGCTAGAGTATCTATCCATCTATCTATAAAAAGCTGGTTGTCAGCATTCCATCACAATTCTCAACTGAGGATGAGATTGTGCTGAAAAACAGGTTGTACGTTGTCATCTGGGAGAAGGTACCCCAACGGTACCCCAAAGTATACTTTTATTTCCTTCCAGTGTGTATGTCTCTCTCTCTCTCTCTCTCTCTCTCTCTCTCTCTCTCTCTCTCTCTCTCTCACACACACACACACACACACACACATACGTACTTGCAATATTTAACCCAGCCCCTCTCCACACACAATCTACTAAACATAATGATGGGCATTGTTGCTAGTGAACTATAAAAGTCTGAGTTTGAAGTCAGTATCTGTTCCTATGATGGTACAGAGCAAATAAATCGTTTTAATTCTCCAGTCTTCCAAATTATGAGTTTTTCAGTTCTAATTCTGCTATTAATTCAGTTCCATACTTCTCCCTCTGCAATTGCAGGTATTTGCTTTATTTCAGATCAGTAATTGCATATAAAAGTAAGGTTAGTACCATTTCTTTCGCAGCTTCACCAGCTCATTAGACAAAACAGATAGATTAAGGTCTTGCACAAGGGAATCGGTGGTGACTCAGATAAGGGGGGAGAGAATTAATATCAAAAGAAAAAGTGCAATCTATGGAATGATGGTTCCACATGCTTGTACATCAATGGATTGTGTTGCCCTTAGTTATTGTACATTTGATGACTTGAAGCTGAACGTGTGAAGAAGTTCCACTGAAAAGCCTTGTTGTATTTGATGTGGTGCTAGATGACATTAAAGTTCTACCTGTGATATTACATCTGCAGTTCCTCATTCACACATGCAAGTGGTTAGTCACTTTACAGTCACTGTACATCACTTTACAGCCATCAAGTGATAACAATACATGTGTGTGTGCATCAGGAGTAAGAGATACACTACGGAGAACTTCTTTTGAATGCATGACCACAATCTATATATAAGATAGCAATTTGTTTGAAACGGTTTTTAATATTGCGTTTTAATTGTTGTAGCCCACATTGGGACTTTAGGGTGAAGGGCAGGTAATAGATATTATAAATATGTATTCCCTCTGCTCATGGCTAGGGGTGAAGGAGAAATTTGGTTCAGTTTGCATTTTAATGCTATCCTTCAAAATCTACCCTTAGATTTTATCTTATAATGCAGTTTTCCAACAAAAAAAAATGTGTGAAGAAATGCATGTCAGTGAAAACAATAGCAGCAATATATATTATATTAGGAAAAATTGCTTGCAAAAAATATTTATATCACACAATGTTGCATACAGAAATGTGTATAACAGAACTGTGTGCTAACATGCTGAGACCTTTTGAGAGGGTTTTGTGTGTTTTTTGAAAAAAAGAAATTACAAACAGATGCAGAAATGTAGCAAGCTGTACAGTTAAGCCAGACAGATGAAACTCCACTTCATCATGTTAAAAATCTGAATGTTCTTAAATACTAGTAAAATCCAGATGATTTGCCCATTGGCATGCATATGATAAGCGATGTAAGCTGGCCAAATTTCACCCAGATCTATTGAGAAATGGCCTAGATAAAATAATCATTTTTTATTTCTGCATTCTGCTCCTTTGTAGTTATTATTTGTCAGGCATAACATACTAGCATTGTGTGTGTGTCTTTCTTGACTTATCACTGTATCATAAATTCAAGGAAATGGGAAAAGTCTTGCCTTTCTTGCAGGAGGAGAGGATTGAGGGTGAAAGACCAAGGACAAGTGTGGTGAACGGAAGCTAAGTTGGAAGCAATCACAGTATGTGAGACTCTAGAACAAGACTGGGGAGTCTGTGGTCTTCAGATGTTGTTGGACTCCCTTCAGACCCATCTAGCATGGCCAGCAGTCAGGATGATGGGAGCTGGAGTTCGACTGTCCAAGGTTCCTCACCTACAGAATACAATTGCTGCTCACATGACATGGAAAAGAAGCCGAAGTGCTTTAACTTGCAATTCCCATTTTTTCTTTTCTTTTAGTGAATGAGTGAGTTTGTAAGTGATTTACCTCTTCTGTTAAGATCAAGCAGATCTATCGATCATCTATCTATCTATCATCTATCTATCTATCTATCTATCTATCTATCTATCTATCTATCATCTATCTATCTATCTATCATCATCATCTGAATGTTGCTCTAACTTAGGTCTAGTTGTCTTAAATGGCATCAGAAAGAATAAAAATTCCCTAGACAGTACCACTCCAGTCTACAGATGGGAGTCCATTTGAATGAATGCTCCTCCATACAAATAATCTTCTTGCCACTTGGAAAAGTAGCATGTTAGTTTTCTGCATGTAGGAACACTTTAATTTATTTTTTGTGACGAAGCATTCCATAACATGGCCCTTCACCTGGACTCTGAAATAGTACCGTCCCCTCCAGTCACAGGTTTCCCTTGAGCTGTTCATGAGAACTAGGCTTAATTCTTCAAGAGTATCCTGAATAAGCTTCTGGATCTACTGCATTGTGTATATGTGTGTACACTAGGCTCTGAAAAGCCATATCTTTGTCTGTAAGTACACTCTCAGAAGATTATAGGCTTATAGTCATAAATGATTGCTGTGGATTATAGAGTGTTAACTTCATGATGATCAGAGGTTTAGGATTTAGGATATGGAATCCTCTATTTTTCCCCTACTGATTCATAGTCCATGTGAGTACCTGAATGAGTCTGTATCTATTTGCGTTTTTTCTCAATAAATTGCACTTTTGCTGTCACTGTAATTTAAAATAATTTATACCTACCCATATTAGTTCAACATTCACTTTAGGAGTTCCATTATTGTGCCATTTCATTACATACGTTGCAGAAACACAACCACATAAACAATACCACACTGTAGAGGTGTTCCTATTAGATTTTCAGGAAGTTTTAGTCACACTCCATTCCCCCCACACCACAATTCTGTCAGGAGCATCAGGGCACTGCCTGACTTTTGGGTGAGACTATAGAGCCTACAAAAAGAAGACAACTGGCTGGAGAATCCTCTTGGGTTCCAGCAGAGTTTCCAGCTCATTGTGTCTTCTTAGCATGGCCAAGGTCAGCCCATTATATTTTTCTACCTCAAGAAAAATACAAAATGGCACCTTGCCTCACTTCCATATTCAGAAACCAATTGTGTTGGCAGACAAATCATAGCTTAGGTCAACAGGGACTTCCACCACACCAGAGGGCAGCAAGCTAGTACTACATTCAAAATCTTCAAGCCATCAAGAAGTGCTCAGAAGACCCAATTTCCTCCACCGCCTGCTATTCTATCCCCATCCCTAAGATGAAAAGACTCACTAGAGGATCCAGGACCAGATAGCAGATCACACCAGGCCTCTCTTCATTCTCCTGACTGTTTGTGGAGTGAAGATGCTTCCAGAATAGTGATGATAGCAGCATCTTTTTCTGTTGGGGTCATGGGAGATTAAATACAATCTCCATGATCCTCAAGGGAGAATGAAATTGGCATTCAGTTTATAAGTAGTCAGGGGAAGGATGAAGAAGGCAAAATACACAGCAGCTTTGAATTCAGGCACATCCAACAAAACAGACATTTCTGGCACTCTTCAAATGTTATAAGTAGGCATATACTTTTGGGTGAGGAGAAGTAAAAAGTGAGGTGTGTTTAATCACATCCATTGCTGTGGCTACATTTGCCTCTTGCCCTTTCCATTATTGCCACATGGACCCAGAAGGTGACCCAGGAGAGAATGTGAACCTCAGGATGAAAATGGTTCCCCACCCCTGAGTTTAAATTAAGAAGATAAGGGTTGAGAACAACTCTCCTGTCAGAGAAATAGAACAGCTGCTACCAGCCAGAGTGAACAATATTATACTAGATGGACTTAAGGCACATTCCTATATTCCTCGGTCCCTTTTCCTTGCACAAGCCCAGGCCAGTGCTCAATTGCACAGGAAAAGCATGGCTATGGGATTCTGTTTCCTGAACATTTCTTAATAATCTTGCCTGCTGCTTTGGACTAGCTTTGTAGAATGCCATTGTGCTTTTTATTGTAGTGTGTGTTTCTCTATTTCACAAAGAATTTGTTAGAGGATGTTCTCATTGACCTGGAAGACCTAATGCTGGAGAGATTGCATGCTCTCTCTTTCTCTCTTGCTGTTCAAAATGTCCAGTTTAAGCAAGATTAAATCGTATTAGAGAGGTACAACATTGGCTAACTGGAGGACCCCATAGGCTGATGTTGTGCAAAGGGGTCTGAACATAAAGCTTGCAGCATTTATTTAATCACCTGTAAAAGAGAAGAATATCATTTTTAAATCTGTGTGCTAATGGAGTGTATAAATGTAAATACAAAGCTATTACTCACCTATACAACTCCTTTTTCATGTGTCTCAAATTGTATTGATTGCGTTAAGAAAATGAATGGTTGTTCCTTACAAGCACATCTATTCATGTCTGCTAGAGTTCAAATCTTTCCTTTTTTCAGTCTTAAATTGCTACTTTCTCTGCAACTTGTACCCAGATTTATTTGTCCCCTCCCAGGGAGGTCTCAGAGTGGACATTGATATACCTATACAATCTCATGTAACTGAATCAGTTGCAAAGCTTGAATTCCAAGCTGTAAAGATGCATTAGCAGCTTTTGCATAATTGCTAAGGGGAACTGGTTTTAATTTTTGTTCTGATTTTATTTAAACTTTTTGACTATGTTTGTGAGCTTTCCTTCTCATTCGTGGTTTGTCCTGCGTTTTCATTTTGCCTTTTCTGAATGCTGTGCTATAGTTCTTAGAACATATAACGACACACATGTTTAACACTATTTTGAGAGAAAATATGCATCAAAATGCAAATATTCTTATAAAAGAAATAATTTGATTTGGTTATGGTAATTTATTCTGGATGTTCTGATTTTATAGCTTTATTATTTTATATTTATGACGTTTTAATTACTCTACTTTACATCACCTTTATATTTTTTAATAAATAGGCAAACTTATAAATACTCCTATAAAACAAGAAAGAAAAGGACATATTTACAAGCATATTTAAATATGCATTTTAACATTATTATTTTTAAATCAGAGATTCATGCAGAAAAAGCAAGGAACAAAATTATGAATAAAAACATGAATATAAGAAGAGCCATCTAATCCAGCATCCTGTTCTCACAGTGGCCAACCAGATGTCCATGGGGAAACTGTAAGCAGGACCTGAGAGCAGGCGCATTCTCCTTCCTTCTGGTGTCCAGCAGCTGGTATTCAGAATAACTCTGCTTCTAACCACATAACCTCCATTGTGGCATAAGAACATGAGCAAGTCACATGGACTAGAAATAGACAATATGTATGTCTCTTCTTGAATGGAGATAAGCATGCTGTCACTGCCATCCAGATGCGAAATCAAATGAGCATCATAGGAATATAGGAAGCTGTGTTACACCGAATCAGACCATCAGTCATCTAGCACAGGATTGTCAACAATGATGGGCAATGGCTCTCCAGAGTATCAGGCAAGGGTCTGCAGCATTAGCTACCCCTTCTAGTTTGGCATAATCTGCAAAGTCAATGGACATCCCTTCAATTCCTTCATCCAAGTAATTTATAAAGACACTGAACAACAACAGACCCAGGAGAGAACTCTGTGGCATCCCACTTGTCGCTTTTCCCAGGATGATGAGGAACCATTAATGAGTACACTTTGGATTCAGTCAGTCAACTATCTACAAATCCACCTAACAGTTACCTGGTTCAACCCACATTGTACCAGCTTCTCCACAATAATATCATGGGGGACTTTGTCAAAAGCCTTACTGAAATCAAGATACACTACACCCACAGCGTTCTCCTGAGCCACAGAGATTGTAACTCTATCAAAAAAAGAAATGAGGTAAGTCTGGCATGACTTGTTTTTGAGAAACCCATCTTAGCGATCACAACACTTTTCTAAGTGTTCACAGACCAACCATTTAATTATCTGTTCTAGCACCTTTTTCTGGTATTGATGTCAAGCTGACCGGTTGGTAGTTACTTGTGTCTTTCCCCCCACCTCACATTTTGAAGAAGGGGACAACATTTGCCCACCTCCAGTCTTCAGGGACCTAACTAGTTCTCCAAGAAGGATCATAGGCTCATTTTGCATTCAAATCACATACTCTACCATTGAGCTCCTATCCACCAGAGGAAAGAATCAACAACTTTTCCAAGTGACAGTCCCACAATGAACCTTTCTTGCAGTTACAGCCCCCACCCAATCAACTGTAACATATTTCAGCATGTCAGGAAGAACAATTCACAGATAACCTTATTCAAACTATTTATTTAAATATAAATATGTCCACATGGGGACATATTGAGTGTAGGTCATACTAAAGAAGTGACGATCTAAATATGGGAGCAATAATCAGTGTTTGGCTGTCAGTGGGCTTCAGCTACAGATCTAGCTGTTATTTGAAGAAAGATTTGCAGGGTTAGAAGTGGCTTAATGAAATCTTTAAACTGCTCAGTTCAGAATCCTCAGCAGTTAATGAGACACACACACTTGAATTCCAAGTGAATCCTGAGGGAGCCTAAGCAGCTATCATATATTTATTTTCATAGAGCAATTTGTGTAAGGTTTCCATAAGGTCAAAAATGAAATAATATATGTCAACCTTCATCAACCTGGTATCCTCCACCTATTTTGGACTACAAATCCCATCACCTCCAGCCAACACTGCCAACACTTCCAAGGAAGCCCCTTTTAAATTCCAACACAGTACATAATGGAGCTGATAGATCCAAAATGGACTCCAACAAGCTTATCCTGCCCTCCCTCCCATAGAAAAGCTGTCTCCTTCCACCTGCTTTTGCTACTTGTTTTTTTCTGCAGTGATGGTGCACCTCATCCTTTTATTAAAGGAGAGGAGTAGGTTAGCTTTGGGACATGGGTGGCGCTGTGGGTTAAACCACGGAGCCTAGGGCTTGCTGATCAGAAGGTCGGCGGTTTGAATCCCTGCGACGGGGTGAGCTCCCGTTGCTCAGTCCCTGCTCCTGCCAACCTAGCAGTTCGAAACCACATCAAAGTGCAAGTAGATAAATAGGTACCGCTCCGGCGGGAAGGTGAATGGCGTTTCTGTGCGCTGATCTGGTTTGCCAGAAGCGGCTTAGTCATGCTGGCCACATGACCCGGGAGCTGTACGCCGGCTCCGTCGGCCAGTAAAGTGAGATGAGCGCCGCAACCAGAGTCGGTCACGACTGGACCTAATGGTCAGGGGTCCCTTTACCTTTACCTTTAGGCCAGCTTTACAATGGCGAGATAATCTCCCCACTACACCATGGCGATCATGCAGCCTTCCATTACATGTCAGTGTGCACGTGTACAGAAGTCGACTGGCAATATTAACCTAGCAAGAACTTAGCATGTATACAATACTGTATAATATTTTAAATGATTCATACAGTTACATGCTACCAAAATCTCCAAGTGGTGAGAGACTCCAGAGGTTCCAGCACTTACCAAGTTTCCTTGGAATGGAAGGTAAGTGAAGACTGTGGAGCCTTTAGGGTATTTAATTTTATTTACACACACATAGAGTATATAACCTGAGAATATGATGGAGGGCGTCACAGCATTAACACCCCCAAAAGATCTTGCTTTCCCATCAGTCTCAGCTTTGGACCCAGTACAGAGCAAGCATGTCTCTGTGTCTCCATCTTCCAGCCTGTTTCTAGCTCAGCTCTCACACACTACTCTGGCTATTGTTCTCCGACCTACATAGTAGCTGGGTGCAATGGGTGGAGGAAAGGCGCATCCATTAGCCTGATGGAGCGCACCATCACTTAGTCTTGTAACCTAGCTCATTCTTTTGGGATGCCATGAGGGTACTAAAGTAACCAGCTAAGGTCACTATCTTACAAAGAAACCTGTCAGGCCAGTTTAGCAACTTTCTCTAACCTTAGAATCATAGAATCATAGAATCATAGAGTTGGAAGAGACCACAAGGGCCATCGAGTCTAACCTCCTGCCAAGCAGGAAACACCATCAGAGCACTCCTGACATATGGTTGTCAAGCCTCTGCTTAAAGACCTCCAAAGAAGGAGACTCCACCACACTCCTTGGCAGCAAATTCCACTGTCGAACAGCTCTTACTGTCAGGAAGTTCTTCCTACTGTTTAGGTGGAATCTTCTTTCTTGTAGTTTGGATCCATTGCTCCGTGTCCGCTTCTCTGGAGCAGCAGAAAACAACCTTTCTCCCTCCTCTATGTGACATCCTTTTATATATTTGAACATGGCTATCATATCACCCCTTAACCTCCTCTTCTCCAGGCTAAACATGCCCAGCTCCCTTAGCCGTTCCTCATAAGGCATCGTTTCCAGGCCTTTGACCATTTTGGTTGCCCTCCTCTGGACACGTTCCAGTTTGTCAGTGTCCTTCTTGAATTGTGGTGCCCAGAACTGGACACAGTACTCCAGGTGAGGTCTGACCAGAGCAGAATACAGTGGCACTATTACTTCCCTTGATCTAGATGCTATACTCCTATTGATGCAGCCCAGAATTGCATTGGCTTTTTTAGCTGCCGCTAAAAAGTTCACTGAGTACAGGAACTCAAAACTGGAAGGTACAGTCATACCTCGGGTTGAATAGCTTCGAGATGAACATTTTTGGGTTGCGCTCTGCGGCAACCCGGAAGTAACCGAGCACGTTACTTCCGGGTTTCGCCGCTCGTGCATGCACAGATGCTCAAAATGATGTCGCGCACATGCACGGAAGCGGCGAATTGCGACCCGCGCACATGCAGACGCATGGAGCATTCGCTTCAGGATGTGAACAGGGCTCCGGAATGGATTCTGTTCACATCCAGAGGTACCACTGTATCAGCCAGAAGGACCCCTCCTCCCAAAAAAATCATAACAATATACACTGCAGCAAACCTTTCGAGACCTTCTGGAAGGTAAATCAGTACTATTGTCTCCTTTAAAGTGATGGTGGGTCTGAGAATCAAGGATGACAGCTTGCCTACGGTTGCCTAATGAGCTTATGGTATTTCTGGGCTTATAGCAGTGTGAACAGAAGAAGAGCTCTGCTGGATCAGGCCAAAGGCCCATCTAGTCCAGCTGTTCTCACAGTGGTCAAGCAGATGCCTATGGACAGTCCACAAACAGGACCTGGGCACAACAGCAATTATTAATTCCAGTCAGTCAGGATCCAGAAGAATATTGCCTCCAGCACAAAGGCTTCTACCATGGTTCACCGACCCCCAAATCCTCTTTTAAAGCTACCCAGGTTGGTAGCCAACAATATCAAGTTGGAGCAAATTCCATAGTTTAACTATGCACTGTGTGAAGATTTGCTTTCTTTTATCTGTTCTGAAGCTTCCAGGAGTCAGCTTCATTTTTATGTCCCTGGGTCCTAGTAATATGAGAGAAGGAAGAAAACTTTCCAGTGCACTACTGGTGCTGCCTCTGAGCGTGCAGGAATGTAGTGCTAATAAAAGCACTTTTATCATCTTGAATGACTCTCCAGGTATCATGTTAGCAGCCTCCACTTTAAAAGAAAATAAGATTAGATTAATCTCCTATCCTTTAAGGAGGAAAACATTTTATCTCTAAAACAGAGAAGACTAAAGAGAGAGGTTGTGCATTTCATTTGTCTTGAAAAGTAAATTATACCCAAGCTTTTTAATAGGCCTTGTGGATAGCTATATTAACGACTACTAAGAAATAAATTATGAATAAAAATGCAATTACATGTTACATTTCTGCTTCAATAAGGGACAATAAAAAGGCTAGTGAAGAACCAAGTGACATTAAGAATAAACAAAGCAGTCCAGCCCCATAAGTCTGTTCCTACATTCATCTGCATTATATAAATATGACTGCACAAAAGTTACAATTCTCAGAGGATAATAGTATTTTGAATTACATGCCTACAATATGGAGTTTGACAATAGGACAAGGTAAATGGATTCTTTATGCCCTTACTATGACCCAAAGACTGATATTGCTGCACTGGAAAGATAAATGTGCAGCTTCATTTGATCTATGGATTGAAGACATGACTACACTTGCCACTTATGAGCAGATTGCTTATAAACGTGGACTTTACATGGACACGTGTGTGTGTGTGTGTGTGTGTGTGTGTGTATTTGGGTAATAACAGCAACTATATATTAGATAAGTACACTGATAGTTCATGCTTATAGGGACATAGTATACCTTTCTTTTCTTTTTTTACATTTTTACTTTTACTTTTTTATTCCATGAAGTGTTGCTTTAAAAATACTATCGTTATTTTTTAAAATGTGGGCTCACTATATATGCCTACTTAACTAGTTGGACTTGCAGAACTGCAATTGTTACAGGTGCTACATGATACTCGGTCAATACATGTAAGAAATGGATCGTTAATGTGGCAGTTCCTACACACTTTGCAACTCTGCCTAGTGACATCAGAAAGATGCCTTCATGGTACTGTTTTCAGTGCCTGCTTATAACATTTTTCTTTCAGCAAGCCCATCCAGGCATGCAGATGTTACATGTGTTTCAATCTCTTTTTGCTTTCTGTTGATTAACTTTTGAATGTTTTTAAATACCTGTTTTTAAGTTTCCTTTGTGGGTGTGTGGGTGTGGATAAACTGCTTATAAGTTTTATCGCAATCAAGCAGTGTACAAATGCTGTGAAATAATAATCACAATGATTATTATTATTAAAATCCTCATAAAATGCAATTAAATGCAACTTTTTAAAGCATATTTTCCTCAAGATGTGCATTTTGTAACATGTTGATACGTTTTCTGCACCAAGAACTGCAAAAGCCAGACAATAACTAAAATCCAATCCACCCATCAGTCTAAAAGAGGTGCAGGTCAACTCACTTCCACTTGGAATTCGCAAAAAAAAAAACCCCGAATCTGTCTCGAGCATCCCTGAGCAACATAACCCTTGCTGCAGAAATGGTTTCCAAAGCGCATTTCTTATTAAATGTCTGAGTACACCCAATATACTCTAAGCTGTTTCCACTAGCTGGGTTGATTTGAAAGAGAGAGAGAAATATATCCCAAGATGTAACTATAACAACAAAGCATATTTTAATTTCGATGCTATTATGAAGAACAAGCATTTGTCTGATCAGCAGTGACAGCTGAAGAAAACATTATGTTACAGTGAAGAAATGTTTTTCCAGGCCATCAACTGGAGCATAATGTTAAATTCCATTTTTAAGAGAAAAAGTGCACACACTAAGGGTTTTTCCTTTTGTAGCCACCTCGGACATAACATTTATAACTGTTTAGTAAATACGTTCATTTTTGGAACCCCCTCCCATCAGATGTCAAGGAAATAAACAACTACCTGACTTTTAGAAAACATCTGAAGGCAGCCCTGTTTAATGTTTGATGTTTTATAGTGTCTTTAATATTCTATTGGGAGCCGCCCAGATGGGTGGGTATAAATATTATTATCATTATTATCAACAAGGCTGTACAAAACCCTCTTTCCACTTTTTTTGGGGGGGGCACACATGGAAGGTGGGAGAGAAATCCTGGGAGATTCTGGGGTTGGGGGGACAGATGTTCTCTAGCTTGAGGCAACCGCATTATTTACTAACTGTTCTGGTTACTAATTGGTCCAAGGCCTGGTGTCTTCCCTGCTTCATTTTTTAGCTCCCCCACACCAAAAGCTTTTTACTCAGATTTTTATTTTATTTTTTGTACACAGCATGTATAGGCCTATACAAATTCAGAAAAGTAGCAAAGAAAAAGCAGTAATACAGGCCCATTTTGTGTGGGGGTTCCATTCCTGGGCCCCCAGTGTGTCGGCAGAGTGCACCTAATCCCGCTCCATCCCATTACACCCTGCCTTCATTATGCCCTGCTATGCCCCCTGTTATGCCCTCTTTCGGGTCCAAAAGTACTCAAGCATCAGTGGTCACGCATCAATTGGGCACACACAAGATGGCCGCCGCCTGTACTTCAAGTGAAGGTGCAGCTCAGAGCAGACGACTTGGCATTGTGGGTGCCACACACTAGGATAATAGGTCTGCTAAAGCCCCTGGATATGTAGTTACATGTTATTGTACTAGTGTTCCTAGGGAATCGGGGCCACCATTTTTTCCCCATACCAAGCGATAGGTCACCAGGTAGCAAAACTCTGAAGGGTTTTCTGGGCTCATTTCTCAGGAGAGAAATGCCTTCAGCTGCCAAGACACCACTTAAAATTTGAAAATTGGAAGAAGAAGAAGAAGAAGAAGAAGAAGAAGAAGAAGAAGAAGAAGAAGAAGAAGAAGGAAGAAGGCGGCAAAAGGTATACCAGTCCAACTTGTATTATTTATTAATTCAGTTTCTTTCCCACTTGGAAGGAACAAAGTTGCAAAACAGTTAGCAAGTAATGCAATCACCTTAACTGTAACCCCCAAACTAATGTCCATTTCTTCCTCCTGATGTCTTCCCTACCAAACATCCTGAAGATTTCTGCAAAAATGTTTACAGACAAATGGTTTCACAATTAAAAACTCCTGAGCAGAAAGCATAAAGGTGGAAAGTTAGTTAATTAGTTATTGGCCAAGTTCATATCATTTGAACCATGCTAGGGAAACTTTTATGAACTTTTTATTTAAGCCAAAGTGAGATTTAATATGCACAAATAATTCCTGGCAATATATTTAAAATGGTAAGGCCCATTCCTCTGGGAAGTTCTGCAACACAACTTTCACTGAAATGAATGATTTTCCTTTCATTGCAGCAGAGAGGACTTCCCAGAAGATTGTGTCTTAAAATTGCAACTAACTTCCATTGACACATAATTTTAGACTTAAAAAAAAAAAAAATGCTGACAAGGAATAAACTCTGTTCATTTCATTCTGAAAATCTTCTTTTCATCTCTCCTGCCCCCCTTCCTTGACTCTTTCCTTTGTAATGTCTGCATAAAAGCAAGACATTACAAGCAGGCCACACGCTGGATCTGATCTTTGGGGCTGGCATAGATGTGATCATGCTCCCCGCTGTGAAAGTGCCATGGTCTGATCACTACGCTTTAAAAGCCAAGATTGACTTCCCGCTCCTCCCCGGCTCGGGTGCCGAGCCTATTTGGGCTCGTCCGCGAAAACTGATGGATCCTGATAGATTCCGACAAGCCTTGCGGAACCCTGCTCCTCCTGGCGACTCATTAGATGACCTTGTTGAGGACTGGAATAACCGGCTCTTGGCAGCCATTGATGAAATCGCGCCTAAGCGCCCTCTGCGACCCCGCCGAAACCGGGCCCCTTGGTTTACTGAGGAGCTCCGGAAAATGAAGCGGGATCTCAGACGGCTAGAGCGAGTATGGCGACGGACTCATGACGGAGCCTCAAGAACATCTTATAGGACGCTTATGAAAGCCTATGAGATGGCTATGAAAGCTGCTAAGAAATCTTACTTTGCAGCTTCTATTGCATCCGCTAGCTCTCGCCCGGCACAACTTTTTAGAATAATTAGGTCAATAACGTCCTTAGGAGGACAACCAAATTTAAGCACAAATTCGACCCACAGCTGTGAGGCATTCGCGAGCTTTTTTGCGGAGAAAGTCCTGTTGCTCCGCCGTGACCTCCCTGCTAATTTAGATACAGTGACTGAACTGGAGGCCCCTCGACTGACTTCAGGTCCAGTGTTGGACCATTTCGATCGGATACTCCCTACTGATGTGGATAGATTCCTCCAAGTTGGTAGGCCCACCACCTGCCTCCTTGATCCGTGCCCATCTTGGCTGATTAGGGAGTGTCCAGATGTTGCGCGGACCCCCCTGGTTGAAATTATCAATTTGTCCCTTGACACGGGGACATTCCCAGGGGAACTGAAGGAAGCAGTGGTGCGTCCACTCTTAAAGAAAGCTTCATTAGATCCCTTAGACCTATCCAATTACCGCCCAGTTTCAAATCTTCCATACCTGGGTAAGGTAATTGAGAGAGCGGTTGCTGAACAGCTTGGTAGGTTTCTGGAGGAAACATCGGCATTAGATCCATTTCAGTCCGGTTTCCGTCCTGGTTTTGGGACGGAGACGGCTCTGGTTGCCCTAACAGATGATATCCGTAGACAACTGGATCGAGGCGGGTCAGGACTGCTGATCCTTTTAGATTTGTCAGCAGCCTTTGACATGGTCGATCATGATCTTCTGGACCATCGCCTTGCAGACGTGGGGATACAGGGCATAGCCCGTAACTGGTTGTGCTCTTTTATCTCTGGTCGGGGACAGAGGGTGGCACTAGGGAGGGAAATGTCGTCACGCCACTCCTTGGTGTGTGGAGTGCCGCAGGGCGCAATTCTCTCCCCAATGCTTTTTAACATCTTTATGCGCCCCCTTGCCCAGATTATCCGGAGCTTTGGGCTGGGCTGTCATCAATATGCTGATGACACTCAGCTCTATCTACTGATGGATGGCCACACCAACTCAGCCCCTTACACACTGACCAGATGCTTGGAAGCTGTGGCTGGATGGTTTCGTGGGAGCCGATTGAAACTAAATCCTTCGAAGACAGAGGTCCTATGGCTAGGTCGGGATAGCATGGGGATGAGGGACCAACTCCCTTCTCTTGCGGGGGCCCAATTAGTGCCATTGCCTTCCGTTAAGAGTTTGGGTGTAATCCTTGACGCCTCCCTTTCCATGGAGGCGCAAGTCACAGCAACAGCCAAGGCGACATTTTTCCACCTTCGCCGCATCAAGCAGTTGGTCCCTTACCTTTCCCGCCCCGACCTGGCCACAGTGATCCATGCGACAGTCATCTCCAGGCTTGACTACTGTAACTCGCTCTACGCGGGGCTGCCCTTGAAGCTGTCCCAGAAACTCCAGCGGGTACAGAATGCTGCAGCGAGGCTCCTCACAGCGTCTCTGCCATGGGAGCATATTCATCCAGTGCTTTTCAAGCTGCACTGGCTCCCGGTGGAGTACAGGGTCAGATTTAAGGTGCTGCTTTTGACCTTTAAAGCCCTTCACGGCCTAGGACCCTCGTACCTACGGGACCGCCTCGCCTGGTATGCCCCACGGAGAGCCTCAAGGTCCATAAATAACAACACCCTAGTGGTCCCAGGCCCTAAGGAAGTTAGATTGGCTTCAACCAGAGCCAGGGCCTTTTCAGCACTGGCCCCAACTTGGTGGAACGCTCTGTCTCATGAGACCAGGGCCCTGCAGGATCTGATCTCTTTCCGCAGGGCCTGTAAGACAGAGTTGTTCCACCTGGCCTTTGGATTGGAGCCAATTTGATTCCCTCCGCCCCCTTTTTCTTTTTTCTTTTCCTTCTCCTGCAATGAGGCTCCATTTTAATATTTTAATGTTCCATTATTTTAATGTTGTATTTTATTTTTGTTTTTAAGTTGTAATCACTCATCTTGTTTTTATTATTGCTTGTAAGCCGCTCTGAGCCCGGCCTTGGCTGGGGAGGGCGGGGTATAAATAAAAAATTATTATTATTATTATTATTATAAAACAGAACACAAAGGAAAGGTCATCAGGACAAAAGTAACTGTACTGCATTTTCATGTTCCACAAGCTTGTTTTATGTAATTATGCTCTAGTTTAAGACATTATTTATCATTTAAATTCAATTGCTAATACCCTAAGAGAAATTCACATGGAATTTATGTACTTTCCTCATTCAGTAGTAAGGGGGTAAAGGGACCCCTGACCATTAGGTCCAGTCGTGACCGACTCTGGGGTTGCGGCACTCATCTTGCTTTATTGGCTGAGGAAGCCGGCGTACAGCTTCTGGGTCATGTGGCCAGCATGACTAAGCCGCTTCTGGCAAACCAGAGCAGCGCATGGAAATGCCGTTTACCTTCCTGCCAGAGCAGTACCTATTTATCTACTTGCACTTTGACTTGCTTTCGCACTGCTAGGTTGGCAGGAGCATGGACCAAGCAACAGGAGCTCACCCCGTTGCAGGGATTCGAACCGCCAACCTTCTGATCAGCAAGTCCTAGGCTCTGTGGTTTAACCCACAGCGCCACCTGCGACCAGACTCCTCATTCAGTAGGGATGAGCAAAATCTGTAAATTGCATCCAACCAAACCATTTCACAAGGAACCTTATCTGCACAATCAAACTTCCCCACTCTCCTCGCCCCCTAAATCTGTTCTGTAAACCCAATCCTCCAAAACAGATTTACGAGGTGTGCAGCAGCACAAAGAGAAAGGTATGGATAGCTCCGTCAGTACAGTATAAGGCTCTACAGATATCCCTGTATCTCTGTGACACTTAGTGATGTTTACTACCATAACTTACTGCTATGTATCATAACATGCCAATACCCTTACATTTCAGTTTGAAAGATGGGGGCCCAAAACTGAAAACTGGTGACTAGAATACTATGAGTCAATGGCAAAGGAGGAACTTGAATACAGGTGTCCCAAATTGACTACACCAGTCATGAATTCAAGGCTGTATTCAAACCTGATTCTCTTTAGATGTTTCTGGACTGCAGGTCCCATCATTCATGGCCAACAGTCAAGCTGCCTGGGTCTGTAGTAGTCCAAAACATCAGGATGGCACCAGAGATAAAATCATAAAGGCTGTACAGTGGTGCCTCAGGTTAAGAACTTAATTCATTCTGGAGGTCCATTCTTAACCTGAAACTGTTCTTAACCTGAGGTACTACTTTAGCTAATGGGGCCTCCTGCTGCCGCTGTGCCGCCGCCATGAAATTTCTGTTCTCATCCTGAAGCAAAGTTCTTAACCTGAGGTACTATTTATGGGTTAGCAGAGTCTGAAACCTGAAGAGTCTGTAACCTGAAGCGTCTGTAACCCGAGATACCACTGTACTGCGCCAGACTGCCTCTAATACACCCACAGAGAGAGACACCCACAGCTTGAGGTGATAGAGAGCTGGACTACCTATCCCCTTTTTCTGAAAGTAGATCAGGTTGATTGCTTTCCAAGCAGGGTTGGGCCATTATATTTTTCACCATGGAGGCCCATGCCAGAAATAATCCTGGCCCTGAAGGCCACATATTTTAAGTGCATGTAATTAAAATAATTTGTATTTTTTTAATTATAGCTCATCCAAATTACCTCATAATGAGTGTGCTGCATTAATTCCACAATACTCTTAATTCTGAAACTGTTAGGCTTCGTACATAAATGCTGAAACCATTATCCCGCTCCCGTAAGGTTGACTGGCATACAAAAATGTGATGTGAACATCATTTCCAGCACTGGATCTGTGCACCCAGCTGCAAACATTGCTCAAAAACTGGTTGTGGGGCCCAAGAGACAATCACTGAATCAACTTGCCTGAGATGGGTGTGAAAGTGTGGCAGTGAATCCAGCCCTTGTACCCCACCCAAAGGAAGACAAGTGTCAACCATTGAACTCCACAGCTAATTCTGGCTGTCAGGCAACCACAGCAGTGCCCACGCAATGCACAACATGCCTGTTTCTGACCTGATAACATTGTTGATTAGTCATTATTGAAGTCTTCATCTTAAATCCATCATTTCTATTGTAGAAACTCTTTAGAATGGCTGCATTTGCATATGGGACTTTGGCTCACAGAAGACAGATGTCGCCAGCAGTTTGGTTACACAAAACTCTGGGAATCCATGTGGAAGTGAGAATAGCAGCAGAGTAGGTAGGTGACACAATGGGATGCCTCAATGAGCCCAAGGAAGGTTGTTTCATCTGGAGGAAGCGAGGCTAGAATGCCATAACACTTCAGCGGCTTCATGAGGGGAAAGCCGGTAATGTTCTGAAGTGCAATAATTGCCAATTAAGGTACTCAAGTGTTTGCCTAGAATACTACAATAGGTTCGCTGCATATTCCGTGCCTGAAGCCTACAGAGGCTCACTGTGCAAATGTACACCTTCCTCTTTTTTCATGCTCTATGAACATGGAGCTAATTTTAAAAATGTAGGTGCTACCAGCAGCTACCCTGTATTATGCATGTTTGATTTAAGGGGGCACTACTTCTCAGCAGCATGCCAATGACCAGTAATTGCTATTTCCCCTCCAACACATGAAGTGCACAGTGGCTTTTTGGCAATGCATAATCAAAGAAGTTCAGCAGTTCTTTCGGAATATCACACTGTTAATAGCTAAGGGCTGCATGTTCTCAGAAGCTAGTACTTTCTTGTGCTAACCACATCACATCTTATTTATGGATGAGCCTAAGTAAGCCACTGATGTGTTTATATACACCAGTAAAATCAAATCATTTCTCAAGTCTGAATGGCATTTTTAAAAAGCCGACGTAGCTGCTGTGAAAGTAATAATGTGTATTATTTTAAGCTCTCCTTTTGCCTGCTGCATTTACCATGCTTATAGCACAAACTTCAGACTGCATTTAATGTGCAATTTATTTGCAAGAGCAAATAAGGAACACCTCATTTGCAGAAGCCATGCCATGGGTGTAGAAGGGAAGTTACTATTATGGCTGTTTAATATTCAAGCAGTGTCAGAAATGTCCTAGACACGCAACAGCCAGAAAATCTGCAGGAGTCCTTGTTTAAAAAATCCTGAAGCTTAGGTCACTCTTTGTTCCTCATTTTTAAAATCAAACCTTACATTTATTTCAATACTCTTTCATTCTACTTTCTATCCTAACTGGGTCCAGCAGTATTGTTGCTGATTGGCTACAGTTGGGAACCAGACAGAAGGAAGTTAATTGTGGTCAGGGCTCAGTTATGGATAACGACAGAACAGGCCCTGTGACCTAGAGGTTGAAATAGGATATGGGATGCAAACTCCCCTAATTTGTCAGGTTTGAAGGTCCTTGAACAAATGCTGTGGCTGGAAGTTCAAGAAGTGACAATGAGCACCTCTTGACTGCCACTATTTTTGTGGGAAGGAATCAAATGTTTGCCAGAAATTTAGGTTTGGAAGAAATTTAAGAACTATCTTAAGAAACATTGCAAAATTAATGAATGTTAGAATGATGCTGGTTTAGAAATTAAATGGATTACAGCTGTAAGGATTAAGTTAAGAGAAAAGAAAGGTTAAAAATTAGATAAATTTAAGGGTGAGGATTTGCTAAATTAAAGTTTGAAATTGGAATGCAGAAAGGGGAGGTATGAGGAGGTCGGTGAAATAAGTTTTAAGAAAATAAGGTACTGAAACTATACTTGTTTTTTCTTTTTATTTTATTTTTGTTTGTGTTTGTGTGTATTGATATGTTTGTTATAATTTGTAAAATCCTAATAAATATTTATAAAAAAAGGATTTGCTTCAGTGCGAGCTTAGTCTGGCCTTGACCTTCCACACTGCAAGTTGCTAGTCATGGAGCTATCCAAGGTACTGCATCTATAGCCTAGCCACAATGACATCATGTTACCGACTGCTGCGTAAGTTATAAGAAAATAAGGGTTTGAAATTATACTTGTTCTTTTTTGTTTGTGTTTGTTTGTATTGTTGTGTTTGTCTGTATAATTTGTGGAACTTTAATAAATATTTTATAATAATAAAAAAGAAATTTAGGTTTGTATAACTAAAGTGGATTAAATTGCCACAGAGCCCTAGCATAACAAACCCATTTTTAATTAAAAGAAAAACTGGGAATAAAAACACTGTTGTGGTTAAGAAAGTATGGAGGAAACATACTGAAAAGTATGGGGTGAGCAAATAGGAAGATGTATAAACACCACACAAGAAAAATCAGGATGAATGCTTGTTTTATAGCCTCCCTGCAAAGACATCGGGGTTGGATGCTCAGTTAAGACTGGGTACATTTCACTGAATTTTTGGAGCTGATTTTTATGTGTAATGTTAATTTGGATACTAAAAAGGATGTTCTATTTAGCTGTTAATTGTGTTTTACAGAATGTAAAAAATTATTTGTTCCCCCCCCCCTTGCTGTTTATTCTAACTTACATTGAAAACTTGAGAGTTTTGTTTAAATAGGAGCAGTATATAAATCTTCAGCAGCAGCATCTAAACACTGCATAAACTTTATGTAAGCAAATCGAGATGGAGATGAAGGATCAATAAACAGGTCATCTGGAGGAGCACTTTTCAGCTGCTGCAGCTAACAGCATTGATAAACGTCCCACCACAAGACCAGAGTTATGCTTCTGGCAAATGGCCATATGCATTGCATGAGCCAAACCAAGCTAAAAGTTGGGGTTGCGTAGGTGTCCCTCCTTTGACTTCCCATGTTTCATAGACTAAGGAAATTGTGCAGGCTAAGGAAATGGAGGAGTTGGAATACATGATCTGGAAAGAAGGGCAAAAGTCCTTCCAGCAGAAACCGGAGACACAGAGGTTGATGACGGAATTTGTACACCAGCCCCGGAGATCTGCCACAGTATGGATATTATTGCTATGCTGCTTTCATCGTTTCCTTGTTGTCCATATTTGGAGAAGAACCAGAGCTGTGTTAAAGCAGAAGCCAGTGTGGCATAATGGTTAGAGTGTTGGACTAGACCCTGGGAGAGCAGGGTTCGAATCCCCACCCAGCTGTGAAACTCACTGGGTGCCCTCATTGCTTGGCATCTCTGGTTAAAAGAATCATGTAGCAGGAGCAGCATAGGAATATTTATTATACTAAGTCATACCAATGGTCCACTTAGCTCTGTATTTTATATAGTGGCTCTCCAGAATTTCAGGCAAGGTTGTCTTCCAGTCCTAATTGGAGATGATGGGGATTGGACCTGGGGCCTTCTGTATGCAAAGCAGTGGTGTAGCTAGCTACCCTGTGCCCGGGGCAGCCTCGCTGCCGCCTCAGCTGTAGGGTGACTGAGGGTGGGGCAGTGGGCAGACGCAAGCCCCACACTGCTGTTTCAGGCAGCGCAGATCCTAAAGGTGCCCGAACCACCGTGCCACTCCCAGGAGAGACATATAGCTCAGGTGCGCTGCAGGACCTGCGGTAAGTGCTACCCCCGCAGTGTGGCGCCTAGTGCCCCTGCCCCCCCCCCCAGCTATGCCTCTGGTGCAAAGCAGAAGCTCTGCTACTGAGCTACAGTCCTGGAGTGATGCTGTACGTGGCAAAGAGTCTGTATAAGGCAGGATAAGGCAACTTTCTATGGTCCATAATTTAGAAGCTTACATAGCCAAATGTAAGGTGAGCCCTCCCCCCCCCCCCATGCTGTGATCAGGAATTGCTGCAGACAATTTTAAAGGGACTCATTCTGGAGTAAAACTTCAGCGAACCTAATTGCAGGCATGATTCCACTTTGACTAGTCCTGGTTATTATCCTAAGCATAAGATGCTTTGGCTTATTATAAAGAAGGAAGCTCATAGATTACCATTTACATATCAGAACTAAGGCAGCAGAAATGTCAAGCAGCAGATGCCTTGACTTTCTTCCGAAATGTATATCCTATAGACTCTTCCAAAGCAACAGAAAAATCAGCCTCTTCTCAATTAGAATCATAGAATCATAGAATCATAGAGTTGGAATAGACCACAAGGGCCATCGAGTCCAACCCCCTGCCAAGCAGGAAACACCATCAGAACACTCCTGACATATGGTTGTCAAGCCTCTGCTTAAAGACCTCCAAAGTAGGAGACTCCACCACACTCCTTGGCAGCAAATTCCACTGTCGAACAGCTCTTACTGTCAGGAAGTTCTTCCTAATGTTTAGGTGGAATCTTCTTTCTTGTAGTTTGGATCCATTGCTCCGTGTCCGCTTCTCTGGAGCAGCAGAAAACAACCTTTCTCCCTCCTCAATGTGACATCCTTTTATATATTTGAACATGGCTATCATATCACCCCTTAACCTCCTCTTCTCCAGGCTAAACATGCCCAGCTCCCTTAGCCGTTCCTCATAAGGCATCGTTTCCAGGCCTTTGACCATTTTGGTTGCCCTCCTCTGGACACGTTCCAGTTTGTCAGTGTCCTTCTTGAACTGTGGTGCCCAGAACTGGACACAGTACTCCAGGTGAGGTCTGACCAGAGCAGAATACAGTGGCACTATTACTTCCCTTGATCTAGATGCTATACTCCTATTGATGCAGCCCAGAATTACATTGGCTTTTTTAGCTGCCGCGTCACACTGTTGGCTCATGTCAAGTTTGTGGTCAACCAGGACTCCTAGATCCTTGTCACATGTACTGCTCACAAGCCAGGTGTCAAAAATAATTTACTTTTAGTAAAGTGCTATCTTTTTTCCTTTCTTTAATTTTACTTCTGTATGGTATAAAGGATATTTCCCCCTAAATCGCATAATTATAGCAAACACTTTCAGGGATCTATACCTTAACAGCGCATTCTTGGTAATACTGTATATTAAGCAACTATTGACTTGTGTTTTGAGTCAATTTCAAGAAGGAAATATTGTCTGTGGAGAAAAAAGGAAAATCAATATCTACCTTGAGGGTTATGCAGTCTTGATGCTGACTTACTGCAGACATCAATCAATGCCTGCTACACTGTATCTGTTTTAAAGCTTTTGTCCTTAAAACAACAAAACTTCAGTAATGCCTACAAAGATTATCTTCACCAGAAGCTTAAATCCACCAACACACAAGTCCAGGTCTGTAATGCGCTGAATCTCATGTTGAGTTTATCTATAAATACCAGCCAAGTACTACCCCAGGGCTCCACTTGGGTCCAATGCCAACCCAAGGTGAGTTGGGTAGATCAGGGTAGGGCAACTACTATTGTCATTAGAATGTGCAGTGTGCTGGCTGCCATTATTTTGAGGGTGGGATTCAATCACATACCAAAAATACAGGTTGCATAATTACAATGAATTGGCACTCTTACCAGTGGAGGCTGGTCCATTAGGATGAATGGGGCATTGCCCCAACAACCTCCTGCATTCCTGTCTTCAGCACAACTAGTCCAAGGCACTGACTGTCAGCTTCCTCCTCCTCAGGCTCAGTAGAACTCAGCAGGGAGGATGGAAACAAGGCTAGAATTAGTTGGCTCCTCCTGCCATTGGCTTTGGCGCCACCTGCTGTTGGTCTCCCTGCCTTCTGCCCTACCAGTCCCAATGGACACTAGTCACCACTGCTTTCCCCCAGAATCAAACTTCTGACTAGAAAATTCACTGGAAAGTGTGAAACAATAGCTTGACCTGATGTCATGTAGCTTTGAAATTCACACCCTTCCAAATTTTGTAGCGCAGTCCTCCAATCAAGTGCCCAAATGCATTTAGTTGGTAAAGTGTGCATAAAATGTATACATCGGTGAAAATAACACACAGCATGCATTTTACTGAGGAAAATTGCATACCAAAATGTGTATATTGGGAGACATTCACTCAAATACTGCTGGATTTTCATGAGCCCCTACTCCCCCCCCTTAAAAAAAAGTGGAGAACTGAACTTAAGAGTGAAAAACAACAACAGGGTGAAAGAATTGACAGATTCACCTGTCCCTAATCATGACCTACACATTCTCCCATTTCACCTCTGTCTGGCCCCATATAGGAAGAAAGTATCTTAGAAACTAACTAATGCCACTGAAAAGTACACTGCTGCTGTTTTCTTTTTTATGCTTTTACATTTCTTTACAGAAACTCACCTTCGAAAACCCTGGAGGCACAGAGCAGGGAAAAAGCTCACAACTGCAATCTCTGACAGTAAAATAATGTGAGAATTTACGATAAGTCTGAAAAATGATGACTCTGTCATTCCCAATACCATTCAGTGTGCAGGAGTCATCATTTTTCATTGAAGACTTCAAGCCAGCAGGTGTGAAGCTGAGCGGGGAGAAACTTAGCATGTGGCATACTGAGATCATCTCCATGTTGGCGGTGGGAGGTGGAGGAAAGACATGGGCAATGTCACTTGTTGAAGGGTGCAATTACATGGACTGGGCAGCTGGTGCAAGCATTTACTGCCCAATCCATTTGCTCTTGGCAAATTAAACCTTTGCACTGCATTTTGCATATGACTCTGCCAAACAAAAAAGAGACTCACTTGCAGTAGGGCCACATTCACACCATAGTTCAAACCAGAGTTTTAAGGAGATCCCTATTCCTCACCCAGAGCTGCAGTTTAGTGTAGTTTAACAAACAATCCCTCTTCACAGGGACTGCAGCTCTGTGACGGAACTAGGACAGAGTAGGGCTGTTGAGGCTGCGGCCTTGGGAAATGGGATGTGCTCTGTGCACTGTCCTGAGGGCCAGACTTAGAGACCTGGAGGACTGTAGTTGGCCTGAGAGCTTCAGGGTGTAGTTTTCTCGCATTGCACACCAACGTTCTCATCTGCCACAATATCCCTCTTGCATTCAACCCATGGAAGAGGCCTGATGACAAAGTGCGAGATTGGTTACATTATGCTCAGATCAGGGAGGTCTTTAATTTGGATAAAAAAACAGGTTTCCAGGTGGAAAAATCGAAATTAGAAACAGAACTGTTAGAACCTAAGACCAAGGTACCTTCAAAAATGTATAACTTGCTGTTGAAATGGAATACGCAGGATGAAACTGTCAAATCAGCTATGATAAAATGGGCACAGGACATTGGGCACAATATTATGTTTGCTGACTGGGAAAAGTTATGGACCACCGGAATGAGGTTCACGGCATGCAATGCCTTGAAAGAAAACATTATGAAAATGATATACAGGTGGTACATGACCCCAGTCAAGCTGGCAAAAATATATCATTTGCCTGATAATAAATGTTGGAAATGTAAAGGAACTGAAGGAACATTCTTTCACCTCTGGTGGACGTGCCCAAGGGTTGAGGCTTTCTGGGAAATGATCTATAATGAGTTAAAAAAGGTATTTAAGTATACCTTCCTTAAGAAACCAGAGGCCTTCCTTTTGGGCATTGTCGGCCAAGGGGTGCTAAAGAAAGATAGAACCTTTTTTATGTATGCAACAACAGCAGCAAGAATACTCATCACAAAGCACTGGAAGACCCAGTATTTACCCACACTGGAAGAATGGCAGACGCAACTGATAGACTACATGGAGCTGGCTGAAATGACTGGCAGAATTCGGGACCTGGGAGAAGAGACGGTGGAAGAGGACTGGAAAAAATTTAAAGACTATTTACAAAAACACTATAAAGTGTATGAATGTTAGGAGAATGCACGATTGAAAGTAACATGGCAGCAGTAATTTTGTTGTAAGACATATGAGAATAAGTGAGGTTAAAGGAAATGATGAAACTCGAAGCAATATTATGTTCAAACCAAGCAGTTTAATTTACGATAAAGTTATTTAAAATTTGGGACATAATATCTGAGATTTATAAAATAAGAACTGAAATAAGGTAACAAATTGCTGTCTATAACTATGTGACTGAGAACGCAGGGAAGGGTGATGCGAGGAAGTCCAAAGATTATGAAAATATGACTTATGAACAACTGTATTTTATACGTACTCTTCTTTCATTCTTTGTTTACCTCTTAATTTTGTTTTGACTTTTTCTGTGTGTATGGTGATGGTATTTTATATGTTTGGTGGTTTGTTTGTTGTTTAAAAATTGCAATAAATATCTTTTTTTTTTAAAAAAAGGAAGAGGCCTGATGAACTCCACAAGCTGTCCCTTTAATGTCAACTCTCGTCACAAACACAGAATGGAAATTATTGATTTCATCCTTGTAAACTCTTTAGAAGCCATTTTGTAAACAAACATTGGATCAGGCCAATGGCCCATCTAGTCCGGCATCCTGTTCTCACTGATGCGCATGGAAACTTTGCAACCTGAGCGCAAAAGCCCTCTCCCCTCCTGTGCTTTCCAGCAACTGGTACCCAGAAGGGTTACTGCTTCAGACTGCAGAGCATAGCCATAGATAGCCTTATCCTCCATGAATAGCTCCAATCCTCTTTTAAAGAACACCCTCCAACATTTCTCCGATGAAAATAGGGACGTCCCATTCCATAATGATAATTTAACTATTTATACCCCCCCACACACACACACCTTATTTAGTTTCCCTAGTTCTCTGGCCAGGTTCCAACATACATAAAAACAGAATAGAACTTTAAACATTAAAAAAACAAAAAACCCTTCCCTATACAGGACTGCCTTTGGGTGGCTCCAGGGGTTGGATAACTCCATACCCTTGAATGAAAATAAGGACATCCTAAGGAAAAGTGGGACATTCTGGGATCAAATCAGAAGCTGGGATAGCTTCTCAAAATCAGAGACATCCCTGGAAAACAGGGACACTTGGAGGGTCTGTTACTGCTTTCTCTGGGAGTTTAACTCTAAGCTGCATGAAGAAGTTCAGTCATAGCTTGGTTCTTGTACGCCTTGGTACGCAAACGTTTTGGCTTCTGAACACTGAAAACCCAGAAGTGTTCCGGTTTTTGAACGTTCTTTGGAAGCCAAACGTCCAATGTGGCTTCCACGGCTTGCGACTGAGTGCAGGAAGCTCCTGCAGCCAATCGAAAGCTGCACCTTTGTTTTTTAATGGTTCTGGGAGTCAAACAGACTCCTGGAATGGATTAAGTTCGACAGCCAAGGTACCACTGTACGTGCTTTTCTGTGTCCTGAATCTTTCAACATAAATTAATAGATTAATGATTAAAAATGATAAATATAAATTAACCACCACAACACCACCTAAAAGGCCATCTTTTTCTAAAGAGATTTTGCCCTCTTGGCATCTCTAAAATGAATTGAGTAAGGAGTGATGGAAAGTAACTGAGAGCACCATGAAGGCTTTTTGCATCAGCAGAGCCGTTTTCTTTCCGCTTTCCTTTCTCTTTCCCATTTAGAAAGAGATAGAAATTTCCTTGCCTGATTTTCTGTTAAACTGCTTCAGTAATAGGACTGGGATGAATTTTAATATAGACTTGGTCCCAGTATTCTCTCTCTCTCTCTCTCTCTCTCTTATTTTTTTAAAAGAAGTGGCTGAGATGGGGAATGGCTGTTTTGCAATAGCTGAGAACTATTGCATTTTAGCTGAGGGAATTTAGAGTTAGAAATTTGAAATGAAATGTTTTAGTGCCACGGTTAAAATTCAGTAAGCACTCAATAAAACACGGAGCAGCTCCATTTTATTTTACATTTTATGGAAAGCTCTTTTCAATATATGTGGAAATATGAGTTGCATTTATACCAGTAATGGACAAATATTGCTTTCTAAAAACCAAACAAACAAAACTCCCTATGCATTTCATATTTCTGATCTTCTTTACCCCTTTTTGGGAGGGGTAGGAATATTCATCTTTAGGGCACCAGCTCAGTTAAAACATCACGCCAGAGCAGCAATTACAATGACCGTGATACAGCAATAATCTCCCATTTCTACAACCCAAAGATACATCATCTTGCTCATCAGAAGCCAAGGCAATAGCACAGAACATGGAGCAGTTGTGGAACTGCTTTTGTGAATGATTTGGTACTTGTTGCCCATGACAAGATCCAGCCAGCTACAAAATTTTATGGATTATCCATAAAATTCTATGATGACAAACTCATTAAAACACACACACACACACTCTAAAAACTAAAGTGCACCACATCTTTATTAAAGAACTGATATCTGCAGAGGACACCATATCTATCACTCAGAGACAGGCATAAGTGGATCTGTAAATCTCAGTTTCTCATTTTCCAGCCCTCGGTTTTTTTTTCCTCCAATCTTTATTTAATTAATTTATCAGCTGCCCTTGCTCTGTGGATCATAGGGCAGCTTACGTTATACATTCCTGCATCAGTTTGCAATTGTTGAAAATGCCTTTAACTATCCATGGCCTTTCAGACATGGGTGGGATGTTTTAACGTTTTATTAGTATGCTGTCTATTATTATGCTCTGTATTGTGGTGTGATTTTTTTTTGCACTCCATAAAATATGTTCTTAATGTCATCCACAACCCTGGGATCTCTTGTTAAAGGGCGGTATATAACAAACAAACAGACAAACAAAATATTAATTTTTCCTCTTGGTGTTAATGTATGTATTGTGGGGCTGAATTGTGTGTCTGTCTGTTTGGTTGAAATAGGGTTGCCATATGTCTGGGAAATCCTGGGCATGTCCTCTTTAGGGGGCCTATATTCCCATCGGGGGGGGGGTTGCAGTTTATAGTAAACACCTGGTTGCTTTGGCTGGAGGTGAGGCCCGCATGCTACCAGCGTTGCTGCCAGACCTGTGCATGTCTTCCCTGGCTCAGGCTGGCAGCGGACACTAAGGAAGCCGCTGCTGCTGCTGCTTCCTGTTCTTGCTCTGTTCCGGGGTTCCAGAGTCTGAAGTCTGAGTAGTGGCGGGGCTGGGAGCACTAGAGGAGGTGGTGGCAGAGCCTCCTGATGAGAGACCCAGGTGGAATTTGGGAGCTGTACTGGACTGGAGCTGCCAGAGCCCACATCTCAGGAGCTGCCGCCGCCTCTTCCCTGTTGTGTGATCAGTGTGACGATGGTGGGACCAGTGCAATCGGCGGCTGCGCCCAGTGGGGGGTGGGGGGAGAGAGGTAAGCAGGTGATTGCCCCAAGCAGGGGGCCCCAAGGTCAACAACTCATGCCAATCGCCCAAATAAAGCTCAACAACTTTTGTCGAGCCACTGATCGTCTGGATTTTCACTTCATGAAATATGACAACCCTAGTTGTAAGTCATTTTAGGTTGCCCTGGGCAAGATAAGGCAATTTATAAATTTAATAAATACATAATTTACAGGGCCTTTAACAACCTGGGTCCAGGATACGCTGTGGACCGCCTGATCCCTTTTATTCCCTGCTCACTGAGAGTTTCCGGGGAGTCACTGTTAGTGGTTCCCCCACAGTTCAGTTGCTTGATTCATACCTACCATGTGTCACATGTTCAGTATTGTGTGCTCAATTATATGGAACTCCCATTTGAGATCAGCCTCGGTCCTGTGTACCTGAAGGAATGTCTCCACTCCCATCGTTCAGCCCGGACACTGAGAGCCAGCGCTGAGGGCCTTCTTGTGGTTCCCTCATTGTGAGAAGTGAGGTTACAGGGAACCAGGCAGAGGGCTTTCTCTGTAGTGGTGCCCGCCCTGTGGAATGCCCTCCCATCAGATGTCAAGGAAATAAGCAGCTATCCTATTTTTAAAAGACATCTGAAGGCAGCCCTGTTTAGGGAAGTTTTTAATATTTAATGCTGTATTGTTTTTAACACTCGATTGGGAGCCGCCCAGAGTGGCTGGGAAACTCAGCCAGATAGGTGGGGTATAAATAATAAATTATTATTATATTATTATTATCAGACTGGCCCTCTTGCTGCAGAATGTCCAGCACTTACTGAAGACTTTTATCCCAGCAGGCTTCTGGAATTGAACTCTGTTTTTATAGTTCTAACTCATTTTTAGTTTCACTGTATTGAGACGACAATCACCACTTAGAGACAAGTGTAATTAAGTGCTCTATAAATTGACAAAGTTAGTAAAAAGATTTTTTTAAAGAATGAATTGAGTATTTATCACTGTATGCTCGCATGTTCACTTGCAAGATCAGCACTTAACAAAACTATAAGCATGGTGCAAGCCTATAATAACCATCTCTTTCTAGGTTCTTAATCCATTCTGCCCTCTCTAATCCATAGTAACTGAAGAATCTGCTTTTTATATTGAGAGAGCAACCACCCCACTTTGGCAGGTTCGTGCAGGATGCCCAGAGTAAAGTCAAACCAACCGCAGAGATGAAAATACTGATCTATCAGATCTCCTTTTCAATATCCTGCCTAAGATATGAGCCACTTCCAGCTGACAAAAGAAGAAATCCAGCAGTTTCCACCTACTCACTTTATGCTACTTCCTTGTTATTTCCTAGCAGGATAAGATCATTAAGGCAAAGATCTTTCCCAAGGCTGAGGCACCAAGCATCCTGTCAATGCTCAAAAAGAGATGGCGATACTGGCTTTGGTATATGCACACAATGAAAGATATATTCACACCAAAGATACATGCTTTTTCATGAGATATAATCCAAAGTTCATCCACAAGATATCCAAAGTTCCACTTTAAGGCTGTTTGTAAGTGTGATTCAACAAGTGGGAAGCTTTGGCAAGTAAGCTGGATTTGCTGACTGTGTCAGCGGCCCCTTGAATTATTATGAGAAAGGGGTTTATACAGCTCTAGGATAGGAAAGAGCATTAAGAAACAGATCATACCAAATTGCAAGTTGATGGACAAATCATTCCAGTTTATCATTCAGCAACCCTAGACCTTAAAAACACAATTAAATAACTGGCCAGACAACAGAGTTGTTTAGAGAAGTTGGCATAGACATGTAATTCTGCAGCCACAGAAGTGAAGCAAATGAAGGACAATGACCTTAAATGGGAAGAGGGTCATTTTTAGCCTAAGGGCACCTTCTTGGTAGAAAACTTTCTGCGGCCATATGCCAGTGCTTAGCAGGTCAAGAGGCAAAAGTTGATTTGACCAGAGAGAAATACTGACCAGTACAATGGAGATGTCACTTAGCAGTAAGCTATATTCTAGCCCACTTCCATACACATCTCTCCACTCAGGCAAACAAGAGGCATTATCACAATTCAAATATACACCTCAGCCAGACAAAAACACTCAAGGAGGATGTGGTTCTGAGCTCATGAAAAGTGTGGCCTGGGAGTGAGGATGTGGCCTTCAGAGAATCATGAGGACCAGTTAGAAAGGTCTGGAAGACTGCGATTGCCAGCCAGGCCCAAGATTCACCATCCTGCTCTTCAGGGTACAGAAGCCGGAACTTGCCGGAACTCAGTTCCGACACCTTTCAGGTGGGCACCATTGCCATTATAACAGAACAAGTGAGGCATTCATGGTGAATCCTGGCACCTCTTTTTCTAGAAAAATAGCACTGACCTGGAGCTGTGTTCAGTTAAAAAGAGGTCTCTCCTTACATGGATTCCATATGGCACTGTCATTTCTGAATGCTCACATTCTTTGCTCAAAGGCAATGAAAAGACAATATGTGTCCAAGATAAATTAAGAAATTTAAGCTTCTTTTGTCTCCTAGCCTTAGCATTCCAGTCATAAAACAAATATCCATTGTCAGCAAGGGCTCCAGAGCCATCATTTCTACCTACTGCACAATTCCTTAATGAGGCAGGTTGTTAAACCATATATCCCATACTTGATAGAGTGTAACAGCTCTGAGGAGTCCATTCTGTTTTACTCAATAAATATGCAATTAAGCTTTCTCTTCCCCCCACCCCTTTTTTTGAAAAACCATCTATTATTCTTCCATGACCTTCCAGTCCATTAGGCAACAATATCATTAGCCTAATTTCCCCTTTCCCCCCAACTACTGCCTACTAATGTGAAATCGTACATCCAAAATCTGTGAAGTGTTACAGGAAGAGATGACCAGACAGTATTTCAGAAAAGCAAATGAGTATGAGAAGCAGAGGTAGACCTAGAACTTTTGTTCTCGACCAGATGCTAACAGTCCACAAGCATCAGGTGGAATTATGAAAAGAAACCTTACATTTTTGTCATGCATTTTGCCATAGGAGGAAAAGTAATACAGTATGCCAAATTTTGCTCCTGCATAAACTCCATTTATAAACACAATTTAAAGTAATTATGGCTATCCTGTGCCATAATATCATTTTTTAAAAAATAAACAAACAAACTTCTTTCTCTCTATATTTTAAAAAATTAAAATTAATATGCATCTAAATGTGTCCAGGTTTCTCAAAATAAGGATTCAAATGCATATTTCGATATGCATAAATTGCATCACAATGTTTGGAGAAGTATGGCATTTAGAAGATAGCTCCAATCTGCACAGTGCCGGTCAGGTCATTTTGTATATGATTCATGGAGACTGGATTCCTCAGTCAACCATGGAGCACAAAATAGTCTGCAGATGGTTTCAGGTCTGTCCAAAGTGAGTAAAGAGGAAAGTTGGTTGTGATTAACTTAGAATCTTATGCTACTTGCCAAATTTTGGTCAAGCATGACTTTGAAGCTTCCCCTAGGAAGAGAGCATGATGGTTAGACCAACTCTGAAAATAAATCCACTGACTATCCATATAAAATCCATATAAAAGGATGTCACATAGAGGAGGGAGAAAGGTTGTTTTCTGCTGCTCCAGAGAAGCGGACACGGAGCAATGGATCCAAACTACAAGAAAGAAGATTCCACCTAAACATTAGGAAGAACTTCCTGACAGTAAGAGCTGTTTGACAGTGGAATTTGCTGCCAAGGAGTGTGGTGGAGTCTCCTTCTTTGGAGGTCTTTAAGCAGAGGCTTGACAACCATATGTCAGGAGTGCTCTGATGGTGTTTCCTGCTTGGCAGGGGGTTGGACTCGATGGCCCTTGCCAACTCTATGATTCTATGATTCTATGATTCTATGACTGACATTGGGCAAGCCATAAGATGACTTTGTCCTTCTTTGGATGGCCAGTATGTAGAAGGGTTCTACAAGCACATAATTTCTCCATGTGAGTTTGGGCCCTGTCTTAAGCAGGCTCTTCACTTCCATTAGGATTGCCACACAGTGGTACCTCAGGTTAATAACTTAATTCGTTCTGGAGATCCATTTTTAACCTGAAACTGTTCTTAACCTGAAGCACCACTTTAGCTAATGGGGCCTCCTGCTGCCATCACGCTGCCAGAGCACGATTTCTGTTCTCATCCTGAAGCAAAGTTCTTAACCCGAGGTACTATTTCTGGGTTAGCAGAGTCTGTAACCTGCAGCGTCTGTAACCTGAAGCGTCTGTAACCCGAGGTACCACTGTATTTCAAAAAGTAAAAACCAAGAAAACCTGAAAGATCTAGGACAAAGCGCTGCCTTTCAGAAATTCCCCCCAGATGTCAATTCCGCCTTTGAAATCCCGGGAACGTCTGGGAAAAACTGAATGTATGCCAGCCTTAACTTCCATGTGCATCTGTACATTGGCACTGGTAGCAGCCCCTCAACCTCTTTCACACTGGATTTATATATCTATTTATTGCTTTCTAGCATGTCTCCTGTGCCTTATCATACTAAAAAATCAGCAGGCAACACTTTTTATATCACTTTATGCCAGGATCATTTATATGGATCCAGAGAGTTGGGGGGAGGGGTTGGTAATTCTATTACCAGCATAGCTGTCAACCTTCCCTTTTTTTGCACTGAAATTCCCTTATTCCAGCGCCGTTTCCTGCTGCTATCCAGGATTGTTAGATATCCCGTAGACTGTCCCTGGGACAGGTGAGGCTGCTGATCCCTTATTTTCAAACCTGAAAGTTGACAGGTATGATTACCAGTTTGGTTTACTGCCCAGCAGAAAGGCTCTACAACAACAGAGAAAGTAGACAAAACCAATCAACACCCCCCGCTGTCAGCTGGTGCAGATACACCACTGCATCTGAAGCCCTGCCCCTTGCACTGACTGGCCTATATGAAAAGCGGGGACAGTTTCCCCCACAGCTCATAACTGAGAGGCCTGGAATGGGTCCCTCCCATGGGGATGTAACAGTTGTGGGTCTAGTGACCATAGCCAGTTCTGCTCTGCCCCATCCCACCTGTCATAAAGCACCATTTCATCGCCCCATGCTTCCAACTGCTGGCATTAATAGCACCAGCTGTATCATTCTAATTACTCCATTTTCTGCATGTGCCACGGGGTCTCTGCAGTGGTACCCCCCACACACACACACCAGCAAAGGCTAGCGAAAATCAGCAGCCAGTCATTTCTGCCATAGCCTAACTCCCTCCATCAGTAAAGACCAGGGGGTTAGGATTGCACTGCTAATCTTTATTGCTATGGCACTGACACACCTCTCAGTATGGAAAACAACTTATTCATTTCCCAAGTGCTTTCAAGAGTTCTACAACCGATCCCCTTTACTTCCCTTTCACCACCATTTTAAAAACAAATTATAATTGTTTTAAGTGTGCAGAACTGAACTGGTTTGGCCAGCTGGACAAACATGGGGTGAGTGCACTTGAAAGATACAAAAAGGCTAACAGGGAATTTCATCAGTGCACATCAGCAGGGATTTAAAATTCTTTTAATGTGCAGCAGTGCCCAGCTTTAAGAGTGTCTTAATGTGCATTAGCATGCACATTAATTCACAGCAAAAGGTATTAAAAGTTATTTTAATGTGTTCTAGCATGTGTGTCAGCACACAGCAATGGCTTAGAAAAAAATGTATAAGGCATGAGCAACGTCCTTTCAAGTTTGAGAAAGAGGGGAAAGTGCCAAGGGAGTAGATGATTTTAGGAATAATGGCTGCAAAAAGTCACAAAGCACATTGTTAGAGAGCGGGTCTTATGGACTTCTTTTCAGAGCCATAATCTCGCACAGGTCACATGACTCGTCCAGGCGGGCAGCCTGGAAGATGTGCTTCCAGGTTTTGGGTCAGAACATGTTGGAGGGTATGCATATAGTACAGCATCCTACACTCACAGTGGCCAACCTGTGGAAAGCTCACAAATGGTACCCAACCCAAACGCAAGAGCACTTGCCTCTCTTGCAGTTTCCAGCAACTGGTATTTAGAAGGGTACTGTCTCCAACCATGGACACACAGTATGGCCATCCCGGGCCTGAGTGTGAATCCTGGCACCCACAAGCAGACATGCACTAGCAGATATCTTCCTTGGTACCCAACAGGTTTATCCGCTGAAATTCACTTGAAACAAGTCTTTTATTGCAGACAACACAAGGCTTTTTCCAAACTCAATTGCTGGTGAGGGGAAAGTTTGAGCATACGTGTGTGCAAGGTTGAGATGTAGGCATAGCTGCAGCATGCACAGGAAAGTCCAGCACATTTTCTCCACTTTGGAAATGTCCCCATGGTCCCCAAAAGGTTGGCCACCCCAGGTCTATCTGCACTGCATTGTGCAGGACTGGATGAACATGCCAAGGACAATTCCAAAAGTGTATCTTCATTAGGAATAAGGAAGATATTTGGTTTGCAGTTCCTGAAGGATCATTCAAACAGAAACACAGCTAGCTTCCAAAATTCATACTTCCCTGAATTCTGTGATACAGTTTTACAACTTGCCCCCTCCACAAAACACATAAAATTGCCTTAAATGTGTGCATCAAAAAGTTAATGTATGAGTGAAACATTAAAAATGCATTATATTAGAGAAAGTTGCTTTGAGAAATGTAGTTTAAGAAAAATTGAATTAAAATGTGGTGTATTGGGATAAATGCATACAAAAAGGCTGACAGTTTTTCATGAAAACTCTTTTTAAATGCAGTGTGGAAATGTTGGCAAACTGAACTTAAATGAGAAAAGCTTAACTTCTCAGATACTTCCATCCCTAGTCTCCATCTACATTTGTGTGTGTGTGCCTTGTCCCACAGAAACACCCTTTAAAATAATGACTGGAGCTAGACCCAGGACCATTGTCTAAAAGACAGAGTTCCATTAATCTTAACTACTAGAATTCAAAACAGTGCTGGTGGCAACAACTGTGGTTTCATTTCCAGGCCAAGGGTCAAGACCTACCGATAAAGGATGGAACCAAAGCAAAAGGCCACTGGCTGGCTCTTTATTAAAATGCCCAGACAACCACTGTCTTACAATACAGATGGCTGCCCTGATCTAAACTCCTTTGTCTCGAGTCCAGAAAAAGAAGAAAATAAACATCATGCTTCTCAGGGTTCTGTATGCATTTCATTACATGCTGAGAAAAGGATATCCTTCACAATATGCTGCAGTTCAGGAGCATGAAGGGCAAATTTAAATAAAAAAAATAAAAAATGGGGGGAACAGATTTGCAATTGGGCTTTCTTTATATTACCACTGACAGCATGGGCTCGCTTTATACACCATTGCTGTTCATGTCAAAGACACACAGCTAGTTTATTGCTTATTTTATTGCTGTTTTATTGTAGACAATAAGAGGCAGCTGAACCAGCATGAAGGGCAGAAATAGCATTGGAATTTCACTCTCTTATATTGACAGGACATTCACTTTACACAGATTTGCTATTCCCTTACGTCAAAGACTGTTGCACATTTGATTGCATAGTAATGCACTTTTGAATGCTCTGTGATATCTGGTACTGGCCATAAACATTTATCCATCTCCGTAGTACATGCATATTTAAATATATCTATCTTACATCTTTATGCAATTGTGCCTACTAGAGATAGTAATATTTATAAAACAGGAAAACTGATGCAATATATAATACTCCTAGGTTGGATCAAACAGAGTTCTAATGTTTGCATTTGCTTGCCTTACTTAGAAAAAGGTAAGGTTCAAGAAGGTTCAGGACCCATTTAACAGTCTATGAACTCAGCTCGCTTGAGACGGTGGTTTCTGCTCTATTTTCTTCACTGTGTTTAAGACATTGCAAAAGGAAACAAGAAATTGACTGCAAAATTGTGCATCATATATATTTTCCTGATCTGTGCTGAAATTTTGTCACTTTTTAATAAGTAAAAAATCAGAAGAAGCTCATGCATTGCAACCAAAAATATACACATCTGTCACCCTAAAATCTAAATGTCATATAGATTGAGATGAATACCAGCTGCCTAACCTCCAGGGCATACTTGTCAGTAACTACCCACTGCCAGTTCACAATGCAAGTTTTACTATTCAGCTGCTGTCCTTCACTGGAGTGAAGTGGATGTCGTTCATTATCTCACAGGGGAAAGAACAACGTGTTCAGCAAACATTGGTGTTGGTGGGTTGAGCTGAGTCCAGGAGGAAGGGCCATGGCTCAGTGGTAGAACAACTGATTTACATCAGAAGGTCCCACGATCAGTCCATGGCAGACCCCTGTATGAAACCCTGGTGAGCCAGTATGGACAGTACTGAACGAGAGGGACCAATGGCAGGTTCCTATGTCTTTTTGCTGGGAGTTCTTAATCATAGAATCATAGAATCATAGAGTTGGAAGAGACCACAAGGGCCATCGAGTCCAACCCCCTGCCAAGCAGGAAACACCATCAGAGCACTACTGACATATGATTGTCAAGCCTCTGCTTAAAGACCTCCAAAGAAGGAGACTCTTTGGTTGAGAAAGATGTTTTGCCTCTTCCCACTAGCCCCAAGTGCCTGCATCCTGTGCCATAGAATTTTATGGGATCTGGTGTGATTCAGATTCAGCACCTATCTACACAGCTTCACTGCTTCATTTGAACGACCCACCTCTGGGGTTGCATTTCTTGATCATGTTAGATTAGGGCTGAAAACCTGAGATATATGAAGTCAAATGCAACTCATGCATGGTGGGCACCCAAGGGCTTCAAAAACCTAAGAAAATTATGCACACACATGAAGACACACGCACAGCGACACACACACTTTTCTTATCTTGTTTTCCCTTTCTTTGCTCATGGCTGCTGCATTTCATGAATATTCTCCCCACTGCTACTGTCCCTAACATTAGCTGCATTTTAACATAAAAGCTGCATTTTAAACAGTATTCTAATTTATATTTTAATCAACTGTTTGTTTGTTTGTTTGTTTGTTTGTTTGTTTGTTTTTAATGTTTTTACTGGATTTATATTCGGTGTTAGCTGCCCTGAGCCCGGTCTTGGCCGGGGAGGGCGGGGTATAAAAAAAATATATATTATTATTATTAATTTCCTGAGCTGCATACTGCAAGCTGCTGAACAAGGGCAGGAATCACAGCTCTCATTTGGCCTTTAGATGCAATCTCACAGCAATACTTGACTGACTATGTGATGGTGACATAAATCCAAATAAGAGTGAGGCATTGTTTTCTTTTGTTGCTCTGAACTGGCTTTGTCACTCTGCCACATGGCCATATCTGATTGGCCTCTTGGCACTGTTACAAAGCAGAATTAGAGAGCAGCTACACATTGCTTAAGGGACACGGGTGGTGCTGTGGGTTAAACCACAGAACCTAGGGCTTGCCGATCAGAAGGTCGGCAGTTCGAATCCCTGCGACGGGGTGAGCTCCCGTTGTTCAGTCCCTGCTCCTGCCAACCTAGCAGTTCAAAAGCACATCAAAGTGCAAGTAGATAAATAGGTACCGACCGCTCTGGCGGGAAGGTAAACGGCGTTTCCGTGCGCTGCTCTGGTTCACCAGAAGCGGCTTAGTCATGCTGGCCACATGACCCGGAAGCTGTACACCGGCTCCCTCGGCCAATAAAGCGAGATGAGCGCCGTAACCCCAGAGTCATCCGTGACTGGACCTAATGGTCAGGGGTTCCTTTACCTTTACCTTTACACATTGCTTGCTGCACTCCCTATGGCATGGTGCAGCTGAGGGGGGGGGGGGGAGAGATCATCGTCACAACATTTTCCACACCACCTATACCATTAAATGAGGCCCTGTTCTCAGTTTTCTCTACAAATAAGGGAGACCCTTTCACAGCCCTTGAATAAAGCTGCAGACTTGCACTGGGAGAGATTTTGGGCTCAGCTCTGAAGTATTTTTCACTGAAAGTACAGATAGCTTCAATCACAATCCACACAGTCCCTCTAGTCTCATAGAAACTTTATCACAGCAGGAACAAGCTAATGCTTCATTTTCCCTGATTGAATTTCATAAAGTTTCACAACTGGAGGTTTCTCCTTGTATCTGTGTTAGGATTTTCCCCCTATAATTTTTTCTCAATGACGGAAGAGCACCAGCAGCTTTTTCCCAATGACAGTACACAGGGTTCCAGGTGCCTTCTGGTGTTCTAAACACGACTGCCATCCTCGTTCTAAAAGGGCTACATTGAAATTCACATACTTTGCTGCTTATATAGGCTGATCGTTACGCAAACTATATGTACTCCTGCCTGAATCAAAGGAAAGTTGTCTGCAAAGCACCAGCTATTTACATGATTAAACATCATTTCTAAGGTGGCCCAATACAGCATCCTTTGCTTTATCCAACACATCTCACCTTTCGTTTTTAATGGAGCCCCAAGATGACTTATGAAACAAAAAGGGGAAACAAAATAATATTGGAGAATCACAGTTAAAAATAATTAAATCAGCAGCTATCATAGTTATTTTAAAATGCCTTTGCTAATTTGGCACCTTCCAGATGTTTTAGATCACAACCCCCAACAGTTCCAGACAGTACACTGGGGCTGTTGGACATTGCGGTCTTAAGCATCTGGAAGGTACCAAATTGGCAAGGGCTGGTTGTGGAAGGTATATCTCTGCCACATGGCCAAGGAAATGAAAACATTTTAAATTATCCATCTGAAGAATAAATGAGATGGTCTTTCGCTTGTTCCAAATATCACACTATCAGAACATCACACTATTATGCATGAGGTTGTTTTGGAATAACCACTGGGCATTTCATCTACTGGCTATATTTCGGTTTGAGTTTTAGCAAGGCAATATGTTTGTCCACAGATCCTCCTTACAAGGACTGCAAGCACTTCAAGGTTGCTTTGGAGAGGAGTCAGTGAAGTTACCGTCTTGTGGATCTATGTGAAAACAACATAAAAAATACTCCCCACGAAGTAGACAATTTCACATATTCCTTCATGCTCCCATATACACAAGCCCCAGGAATGCAGAAGCTCCAAGGATAATTCCGGTCACTTCTCTCTATTTTGCCTGACACCCAGAAACATTTTCAAAACGAAGATTTAGATCAAGCCATGTATTATTAGACTTGCAGTAAATGTGCACAATTTTGCACGATGAGATATTAAGATTTCCAAAGAAGGCAGAACATTAGGGGCAGAATGCAGGCAAAGCTAGGTATTAAGTCATATTGATTTTGTGCCGCTTAGGTACACCTCCTGTGTTATTCAAAAACAGCTGCTTTTAGATCACTCCCTAGCTGACATTTCTTTGTGCATAATATTAAGGAATCCCAGAAATTGACTAGAAAGTACCTCCTCTGTTTCTGCACTGTAGTTAACAATTTTACTTACCTAGAAAAAAAACTTGACTGATTGGGGGGGATGCACACAAGGGGAATTCCTTAGCTAGTTTCACAGAAGTATGGATTTAAATTTACTGCAGACCTGCCAATACAGTACAACAGCCTTTGCCAACCTTGTTCCTTCCAGATGTTTTGGGCTGCAAATCCCATCAGCCATGCTAGCGGAGACTGATGCAAGCTGTAGTCCAAACAACTGGAGGCTACAGACTGGTGATGACTGCAGTGGAGCATGTTGGTAAAGGAACTGCATTAGCTTGTGTTTACACAATAATGATGTAATTCAATTTGAAAATATTTGGTGAAAATATTTGTGTCCAGCAAAAGCACTTTAGACAGAGCCTTTTGCAGGATGCTTTTGAAACGGAGGACACAAAGACCAAGTGGGGATGCTGGAAGCAGAAAGGGAGTAGTTGTTTTCTTCAAAGGCTGCTGGGGGAAAGGAAAAGGAAGTAGGCAGAATTCCATGTGGCTCTGGCAGCACCAAGACTGGCTGCCGCTTTGGGCCCAAGCTTGCTGAAGCTGTGAGAGGAGCAATGAGAGACCCTCCTGAGACATAATGTTCTGCACTCCCTCCACTGAAGGCTTCAGGTATAAATATGTGTAAAATAAACCATGCTTCTTGGTGCCTTGATTTCCAAATGGAAACACAACCCTGGTTAAATGCAGAGACCCATGGAATCTCTTGCTACCCCTTGGCAGAGACCGGGCTGGCCATGAATTTGAGTCAATACACAGCTAGTGTCTCCTGAAGGTGGACAGGCCTGGGAAACACTGATTTATTCATGAGACGTAATGAAACACATATTTGCATCACAGTTTCAACTAACAAGTGAATTCCCACTGGAAAGGGACAAATCTTTGTAAGCCCATGTAGGCCCATGCACAAATCAGTTTGGCATACAGATGAGGTGGTGTGTTATTGTTATTTCTGACACCGGTTCCTTGTACCTCGTGGGATTCTGCAACAGAATTCCTCTGTACACTGAGGAGGCTTTTCAGGGGGTAAAGGAGAGCTGCCACAGAGATAGGGAGGCTGAAAAGCTGTGGTTTGTTTACGGAACACTGCACATGGCGCTCTGAATTCTGGTCTACGTTCTTCATAATACTAAACATGATGGTTCAGAAGTTTTAGAAGGAAGTGAATGTAATGACTGGGTTGAAGTGATTGGGTTTGTGCTCTTCTATCAAAGTCTAGAGGACATTTGTTTCACCCTCCTCAAATTGTTTAGGACTCCTTCATGAGGGTTACTTCATTTTCACCCAGGCAATATCTGTCTCCATGGAAACAGAAAGAGCAGTGAGAATGCAGAACTCGCCTGGCAGATTCTAAACCCTATTCCTACTTCCGTTTTGATTGACAGAGAAACTTGTTCAACAATTACTAGGAAGGGGCAAGGGAAAAGAATCTGATACTGCACGGGTTAATGAATATTGTCTCTTCCCTTCATACGAATCATTGATTTTTCTGGGGAAATTTAATTTTAAGAAGCATGAAGCGCTAAATGAAAATCTGTTTGATGAATACAACACAATTGTATTTTTAAATTAGCCTGCCTCTAGGACTAATAAGAGGGATTTAAAAACCAAAGCAATAAGATAATGAACAAAACCAAATATACATGCCAAAGATCCGACAGAAGGTACATGGCATGACTTTTTACAAATGAGCTCTAAGTCAGTTTCAGGTACTCTCTCACGTATGTTTCCAGTGTTTTAGAATGAATGCTGTTTTTAAAACTTTCATTCTGCTAATAGCAGTTTCCATGGAAACAAGAAAGAACACCACAACCACTGGGAGAAGAATTAGAGGCATCTATATATTTAGCCCACTATAAGGAAGATAAGAGGCCATGCTCCAAATTAATGGCAAAATATCCTTTGATTTCTGTGGGAGCATGGAAGAACAAAAACACTTGGAAATTAATTTTTTCAGCTTGGAGACATAGCCAATCCTTATCCTAATTAAAAGCTTCCCACATATCCCAAGTTTAGGAACGGACAATTAAAAACGCCATTGAGGTTGCAACCCTATACAGGTATCTCACCCCCAGTTGCATGTGATTGACTCACGTGCAACCGTTTATATGCAGGGAAATATATAAATAATTCCATTCAAACCTGGAAATGGCGGGAAAGAACTGGAGAGTCCTTGTGGCTCACGAGGAGATTTTCCCCGGAGCCTGAAGAGGACATCAGTGGGGGCAGAAGAAGCCATGAAGAGACGGGAGGTTCTTTAGGCTGCTCAGCCACTTCTCCATGTGTCCTCCATCCAGCCCCCAAGTTTCTATTCTAGTTGTGGATATTTGAGGGTACAGAATCTTTCGACTGGATTGGAGAAACAGTGGCAGAGAGGGTGTTTACAGAGTGTTTTGAGGGTACTCCCAAATTAGGAGATTTTCATTTGTGGGGGCAGAACATAACCCCCATGTAAGTGGGAGGGGCACCTGTACTGACTTAACCGGAAGTCAGTCCCAGTAAGACTTAGACATGCGTAGGACCACATTTCTGGCTCTCTAGCATAAACCCACAATCTATCCCCCCCATGCAAATTCTAAAGGAAAAATTAAACTCCAAAAGGTTCTACAGAAAAAATATATTCTAATGGGTTTGAGGAACAGATAATGCTGGAATTCAAACTTTCCAAATTATGATTCTTGCTGAAATCTATTTACTCCCCTTTTGAGGATCTGAACATGGAACCACCAGATCTGAGGTTAAGACATAGTCTATTGACCTACCATGATAGGGAAAAACAGGGTGTACAGCTTTGCCCTCGGTGATTAGAAGGCAGTAGGAAGCCTTTGGATGGAACAGTCCTGCTCATTATGCATATAAGGAACCTGGACTTCTGCTCCCAGCAGCATAGAACCTTCTTCCTGAGTCCTGCTGAATTCCAGAGCCTAGCTTTTCCAAATTACTCCAGGTACCCTGGACTAAAGGAAACACCCTCCGGGTCAACATTTGAGCAAGGTCTAGCCTTGGAATCTGCATCACAACCTGAAAAGGGTTCAGAATTGACTGCTGGGTGTCAGCGTATCACATTACATGACACAAACAAAAAACACTTTAAAAAGCACCCACCCATTATAGAAGTTTTCAGAAAAAACAATTCTATCAAAAATCAATTGTATTATAGAAATCCCATCTACCCTTTATATGAAAAGGCATATAATTCTTCATATGCTCTTTCTATTCTTTCTCCAAGCCAGTTTCTTCAGGCCAGTGGCCCATCTAGTCGAGCCTCCTGCTGTCACAGTGGACAGCCAGATGCAGATGGGAACCATGGGAGGTGGACCTGAATACAAAAGCATTCTCTCCACCTGCAGTTTCCAGGAACTGGTGTTCCAAAACATCTTATTTCTGGCAGTTGAGATGGAACACAGCCCTCAAGGTTAGCAGCTACAGTTAGCCTCGTTCTCCACGAATCTGTCTAATCCTCCTTTTAAGCCGCCCAAGTTGGTGGCCATTAGTATTGCTTTTAGGAGCAAATTCCATAATTTAACTGTGCACTCTGTGAAGAAGTATTTTCTTAGTCGCACACATGCATTATGCACCAACCAACTTTTAAAAGGAATAAGATGGAGGCCCCTCTCAGTTACCCTCAGATCCTCAGTCCTGGATTACTTCATACGTACAGAAAATATTTGCTCAGATATATCTGTCTCCAAATGTAAGTTTTAAAAAAGTCCTCTAAGACACCTCATACAACCATCCTTTTAAGGCTGAATGAGAGACTGAAAGACTACTCTGTTTCGTTAATAAATTCTGATCTAGACATCTGCACTTACCGGGGTGAAAGTTTACAATGTGTCATGTGAGCTTTTGTGTTAAACAGAAGTCTTTCCTCTGGCTGAATGTAATTAAAAACAGGAAAATAGATGTTTCTGGCTGGGAGAGGGCAGAGTTTAGCCCTGCCTGCAGTCTGTTCAGTCTTAAGGTGACAGCAGAAAAAGTTCCTGCAGACCAAAATTTAAAAGCATGCCTCATTTATTTACAACATTTCTGCACGGGGTTTTTTGTCCTGACAGTTCTCTAAAGTGGTTTACATAAAATATCAAGCATGGTGGACTAAAGGAACAGGTCAGAAGCATGATATCGTGCACATTCTTATGCACATCTATTCAAAAGTAAGTCTCATTAATTTTAGTTTATTCCCAGGTTAAGTGTTTTCTGGAGCAGTTACTAAATTCTGTCTGGCATCAGTGCTGAAGGACAAAATTTGACTCAAGGACCAGAGCTCAGCAGGTCTTAGTACCAGAACCTATTTTGAATGCCGTATCTCAGTCAAAGGAATATGACCTCAGCCTGTATCCACCAGCAGGCTTCAAACATAAAGAGCCTCCATATTTTGAGGATCAGAGCAAAGAGCTTGGGAAGTACAAGGATAAGACCCACAATAAAATGCGGCAATACAGAGAAAGACATCATCATTTGTCCCCTGGAAAAATCATTAGGCCAGTGAACTACCGAAGCTCCTTTCGCTATACCATTTACAAACAAGTGCAGGCAATTAAAACCACCAGCAAGTACTCATAATTTCAGGTGCACTCCTTCTGACATATCCAAAGATATCTGTCCCAGTGACAGACAACAAGCTCAGTAAAACCTTGCCAAATGCTCCTTTTGTGTAACTGAGCATGCACACGCCTGCTTTTTTACTCAAAGCACATAGGAGGCAGGCACCAGTAAATAAACAACACAAGAGATTTCCTGGAGGGGTTTGGGGCTTCTTCCTCACACTCGTCCACTGGCAGCAGTGCAGGACTTCCTCTAAAGATCATAGCAGCTAGGCGTTGTTTTGGTGGGCTAGGGCTGAGAGAGAATAGAACTTGTGGAAGTGTCAATCTGCCTATATGAGTCAAGAGGTCTTGTTCTCTGACCCCCTCTGCAAATTCTCATCACCTCATCCCCTTCTGCAAGCAAGCATCCCCTGACTGGAAAACCATACTTCTGGACACTTCCCCCCTCCTTTCACCTCTTCTCGAACCCCCCCCCCCACAGCGGCTCTATACAAGGAGTGTGCAATCTTCTGCTACACAGTAGGGTGAATCTACCCTTCTAGGATCTACCTGGAGTATCAGTTCAATGCCAGTTTGCTCATAGCCTCCATTATTATAACAGCTTTTTGGGCCACAATTCTTCAACTTTACAGTGGTACCTTGGGTTACAGACGCTTCAGGTTACAGACACTTCAGGTTACAGACTCCGCTAACCCAGAAATAGTACCTCGGGTTAAGAACTTTGCTTCAGGATGAGAACAGAAATCGCGCGGCGGCAGTGGGAGGCCCCATTAGCTAAAGTGGTGCCTCAGGTTAAGAACAGTTTAAGGTTAAGAACGGACCTCCAGAACGAATTAAGTTCTTAACCAGAGGTACCACTGTATTTCTTTTGCATGTGTAAGTGACCTAGAGATTGAGTCAGTGCCCCTCAGCCTGCAATTTCTGCATCCCTACAAGTACTGGCTGTTTCATTGTGCTCACTAATGATCATAGGATCCACAAGATCATAGGAAGCAGGATGAGCCAGACCATTGCTCCTTCTAGTTTAGTATTACCTAAACCAGGTGCCATCCAGATGTCTTGGACTGTAATTCGCATCAGCCCCAGCCAGCATGGCCAGTAGACAGGGCTGATGGAAAGAATATTTGTTCATTTAGAGATATTGATACAGACCATTTAATCACTGGGCTCTCTAAGCAGTATATGTGATAAAATTATTGAGAGCGCCCAGCTAAAAGCCACAAAACTCTTATCAATAATAGTAGTCTAAAACAGGCTGGGGAAGGCTGGTTGGAGCTGACTCACAGCATTTCTCAAGAGCTTTGCTCTGAGCTACTGTCATTCATTGTATAATCTTCTCAGGACCAAAGAGGTTGCATGTTTACTGGAATTAATGATACAATAGTGGCATCATTCCACTAGAGGAAATATCAGGTGAAGGGAAATCTCATGGATGCATCTACCAATAATTTTGAAGACCATGAAATCCTGTGTCAAGATCTAGACAGGCGTGTTTGCTTTGGATGAAAAGCGTGTCGACATCTCAAAATCCAGCTCTTATTAAATTCCTCCATCTCCACCTTGAGGACATCTTGTTCCCATCAACCGCCTTACAGAAAGCTCCTCTCCTTTAATTAATCCAGGCATTCAGAAAGCCGAGTCTTAACAAGGAGTAATTCCTCATCTCCTTCTACCTTCATTAATAATAGCACAGTTAATCCTTCCATCCTTGCTCAGGAGCCGTAATTCCATCTAGCAAAGTCAAACTCTTCCCATAGTGTCACAAGGGAGAGACCGTCATCACACAGATTACATTCTTTCTGTTTTCACAAGACCCGTATCAGCAGACAAATGTTATTAAGCACTTTTTTTTACCCCAATTGATTCATATTATCAGCCTCGGTGAATGTGATGCAAGCAACAAGACTGGCAACAATGAAAGAGAAGCATTGTTTCAACTGGACTGCGCTTGGTGAAGAAGCCAGCAATGTCATGTGATGATGAATTGGCAAATTGGCATTCATCGCTGTGATGCATTGTGCGATAACCATAATTGATGCAGTGCACTGCTGTAGCATATTATGTGCATGTGGAACAGAATGGATGCCCCGCAAATGGACACGCTAATGGGGAAAGGCAAAGAGAGAGAGAGAGGGCGGGAGGAAGGGAGGAAGAAAGAGGCAGAAGTGGGATTTGGGGAAAAAAAGAAAAAGTTCTAAAAGTCAGACTACCTTTGGAGGTTCTTGGAGGTTCTGCATGTTTAACCTACACCGATCTCATTTGTAACACACTGATCTTAAGACAAGCAGGTTGGTTGGCAGGTAACTCACTCTGCATTGTCATTAGAACTGAAAAACTAATTCTGTGATCTTGCAAAATTCTACCTTTTCGTACAGAGTAGGTAGCTTATTATTGCAACTTCCTAAGATTTCTCAGGTGCTCTCTGCAGGTTAATCGGAAGCAACGGCCCCACAGCAGCCAAGGTGGCGGAGCCTTGACTGGAAGCTGCTTAAAACTGCATTTTAAAATAATAATAAAAAAAGACCTAACAAGTTGTTTTAGATTTTGCTTGCCTGACTGAGGGTAATTGGACAGGAAAATTTAACAAGAAGCTAGAAACAAGGTCCTTAACTAGCCTCAATTTCGTACGGTGCTAGAGAGCAAGACATGCACCAGCTTCAACAGAATGCATGACGGCTCAAGCCAAACAAGCATATTTCTTCAGACTTTGAGTCATCGTGGAGTTTTTCCAACTTTCATCACAGCTCTATGGAGCACAGGGGTTGCCCTCAATGACAGCTGCGCTGGACGAAGGACAGACCAAATAAGGAAAGAAGGGTGTGTTGTTAGCTACAAACACGTTACAGGCAATATGCAACACTGCTGGTTGCATATTGACCTTGGGGTGTGTCATCTCTATCAACATGCCATGCTATACAGCACATGAACACATATAGTCATCTTTACAACACAGAGCAGAATTTAAGAGACTCACATAATTGCCTGCGAGAAGGAACAGGAGCACTTCCATAAGCTGTGCCCTGTAAATAAAACACATTTTTTTTGGAGCAAGGGGTGTCAGCATTTAATAGTCACAGCAAATTAAAAATGGCGAGGAAATGATGGCACTAAAAGAGAGGAAGAGAAAGAGAGAGACTTCCGACAAATAACGCATCTTGTTTACCGGAGAGGGAAAGAAATTACAGCATATGACAGGCACTTTCAAACTTGTCAGAAATCAGGCTGAGTGAAAAGGAGTGTGCATGGATTACATATTAATGTGGCCTCCTTAAGAGAACAAGTTCCTTTACCCAAGATGCTTAACTGAAGTTGTTGATCGCTGTTTGTTTCCAGGTTCTCTAATGGTTCACAGTGCTTATCTAAAACAACAATCAGGTTCCCACAGTCTCCAACAGTTTACTGCAAATGTGTTACATGAATGCCTTAAATTTTGTGACCATCAACCATTTCACAAGAATTCAGTTTCTGTGAATGTTTGAAATGTCGGGGATGGTTGAGTGGATGTTGACAGCTATCTAAGTAGTCATTTGTGCATGTGTAAAAAGCAGGACATGTAGAGTTAGCATAGATGCAGGCTGCATTCACATGCCAGTTTGTTCTGTTTCCCTGGTGTCTACCTAACCTTTAATTCCTGCATTATATTTCAGCTTTCACACAATATAAAAGCCACTTCCAGAAATATAACAGAATATAGTCCATCTTTGGTGCCTATTTCCTGTTATGTTCTTCTGGGGTGGGGTGGGGAGCACACTGGCAAATAACATGGAAATGAATGCTAAACTTGCACTATATTCTGCTTTATTTCATGCCATGTGACAGCTCATGTATAATGGGGAAACGAGCAGTTAAGGGAACATTGGGGAAATGGAATAAACTGCTGTGTGAATGCAGCCACAAATAGGCAATCATACAATTCACGTGTGGTTATCAGCAGTCACATGTTAACATTGACAGTGACCATATTTTGAACATTCACTAAAGAAGGAGTCGCCAAGCCAAATTCCACCTTGTTTTATAACAAGGTTTCTTTCCTCTTTCTTTCCCCCCTATCTTGTGGCAAAAAAACCCACACATATCTGAATCCTGTCCAGTTCAGTCCAGGGCTTGCTCTGATCACAGGAAGGGTCACGGCTTTTTCAGTCCAGGCCAGTTGAGGAGAGTACACCACAGTGCAAGAAGGAGGTTGACGAGAATAATGCCAGAGGAGATACAAAAGATCAGAAAATGTCTAGAAGGTGAATTTTTGTTGTTGCAGTAAGATAGGAAAGATAAAAGGACTGCTTATGATTTGCCCAGAGAAAAGAAGATGGGTTGGTACAGTGGAGAAGAAGAATCCTAGCACATAGGAAATGTTGAAAAGACACAGAAAGAATAGGCAGTGTTCATTATCCTCAAAAGTAGATTAATAATAATTATTATTATTTTATTATATATATGCCACCCATCTTACTGGGTTGCCCCAGCTACTCTGGGCAACTCCCAACATAATATTAAAAACACAATAAAACATCAATGTGGTGTCCGCCGTATGTGGTGGACTACAATTTGCCTCAGTCCCAGCCAGCATGACCAATGGTCATGCAAGATGGGCATTGGAGTCCACAAGATATGGAGGGTACCACATTGGCTACCCTTGTCCTAACCACTCAAATGAAGACTATGGTTTTAAACTACTGTTAAACTTAATTGAAGTTCCTAAGCATGAAGACTGGAAGACGCCTTACAACATACTCTGTATCTACTTCAACACCTGGGCATTCATTGCTGACTGACCAGCTGATACCAAGAGTATTTCCTGAAGGCATATAGTTTGAAAACTGCTGCAAAAGATGATTCACTGGGTCCCATCTAACTCTATGACCTTGTGATATCTGAACATGGGTTAGCTAACTATCTTAGTTAGCTGTGCGACTCATTTTTATCGCAGGTGCATGGCTTGGTATCGCAATGACTTGTGCACATACTGGATAATCCTTCCGCTTGGGTAACATAGCAAGAGACATAGCAAGTTTGCTACAGAAAGACTGCATATGGCTAAAACTTAATATGCTTCAGATAATAGAAAAGTACTAGGAGGAGAACGGCTAGAAGAATATAGAGATGAATCCTGGAGGAAATAAATGTACCCTGGGGTAAAAATTTCCAAAAGAAACATACTAAGTTCACAAGTTCAGAAGATGAAAATTCTGCAAAAAATCAGAAACCTGGATTTCTTTCAACTGTCCCTTCATCTGTTCTCCATACATTGCCTGGTCACAGTTGGAAACTAGTCAAGCTATCAACACTGATGTAAATAATTATGGAATTGATACCATTTAAAAGTTCATTAGATACTTCTTATTCAGTGTCTTGAAGCTACGGTAATTAACTTTTAATAAGCATACAGTAGGATGTCTCTTCAGTGACCAATAAAACTGGGGTGTGTAACCACCAGGCTGGTTAAACAAAGTACAGCAAATGCTTTAGGCTAAAGTTTAGAGAAAGTTTTTTTCATTACAGAAAGGCTGCGTTGACCACATTGAACTTTGCATCATTACAAATCTATTTGTGTTGTTGCAAACGATTTGAAACCGAAACAAGTTTTACAGACAGGGCGAGTGCCCCTAACTTATTGAGGACCAGTCACGCAGAGCAATATATTGTGTGATTTGGTGTTACAAGAATATAACCACCAGCAGCCATTTCTGCAATTATAGCAGCAGGATTTTTCAGGCACAAAAACCACTGCTGTCTGCATCTATGCATCACCAATTCACATTTCTGGCTTGCCCCGAGGAATATCCCAGTGGTCAGTGTCCCACATTGTTTTTAAAAGGCATTGTGGTGGGTATGATTTGAACGTCACAAGCTGGTCCTGTCTCTTATCCTCTTTGTGACTGGAAGAAGCTGCTGGAGTTTAAAGAACTAGCCTAGAGGTAATGGACAGAATGATTTCTGGTTGTTGAGATGCCACCACGAGTTCCCTTTATGCTCCAGCCCTCCTATTCCCCCCACAATATTTTTTACATTTTCTCAAGCTTCCTTTTTGTACCAATCCCTACTCGTCCCCCCTTTGCTTCCCGACCCAGGGGGGGAGGATGGGAGAAGAAAGGGAAGCTCCCAGGTGAGAGCTGGGAAGGTTCACCTTTCTCTGTGTGGGACAAATGCTGTGTGGGATAACTGCTCTTTCATCTTGTGAAAGAGGACTTTGTATTCTCCTTTTTTGGTTTAGATTAGTTTGTTTCTTATTACAATGTATTATGAAAAGTCTTAATAAAATCATATATATATATATATATATATATATATATATATATATATATATATGTAGGTTTTGGTGTCTTCGGGTGTCTTCCCGTGTAAGAGTTGGGGTGTCTAGGCGACGTTTCGACGAGGTCTCACTCGTCATCTTCAGGCTGGTGCTTTCGGCTTCTTGTTACTAGAACAGAGCTCTGTTCTAGTAACAAGAAGCCGAAAGCACCAGCCTGAAGATGACGAGTGAGACCTCGTCGAAACGTCGCCTAGACACCCCAACTCTTACACGGGAAGACACCCGAAGACACCAAAACCTACATTCCTGTACCCGTGAAAATCTACGAAAGCATATATATATATATATATATATATATATATAAAATCCTGGGGGAAATTAAGGATCTTGGTGGGTTGGGAAGTGTAAGGCATGAAAATTAAACAATTCCAACTTGAACCCTGAATGATAAAAGGAACATGGATGGATTAGGCTACAATTTAATTACACAAAGGAGATTTAAAAATTCAAAAGAAATGTCTTTCAGAATCGTTTGCACTCTGAAAGTTCAGAAGAGACTCTCCCCTCCAAATGAGTGAGTCCAGAGTAATTGCCTAAATATGGTGTCATGTAAATCAGCCTCTTAAGCTCAATACTCTCCGTTGTGACAGATGGAGACAGCAAAAATGAATTGTAATACTATGCTAGTTTTTCTACAATATGTGCCGGTGTTCGCCTTCTGTGGAGTACAAGCATTAAGCAAGTGAAATCAACAACTTTAGTCTATTTGCACACAGCAGAAGATTTATTGATGCAGTAATATGTACTGAAGTGCCAGAACCTGAGTTGGTGCTCTTCGTTAGCTGATCAATTGTCCTTTTCGATAAAGACTGCTATGGAGCAACAGTCTAAGATAGTGGCAGATCTGCTATTAAAATCTCTGTCTGCTGTGCTTTGGCTGCTGACAACCATTGTACAATCTCACTCAAACTCACTTGCTTTGCCAAAGTTATCTATGCATTTTGCCGCAGGGGAAATGCATATTGCACAGTCCTTCATCAAACCCTGATTTAAGCTTTGAACTTAATTAACAGCTGCTTAAACTTGAAGTTCAACAAAACAGTTGTGGATATGTTGCTGGAAGGCAGCAGAGGGCCTCTATTTAGTGTTTTCCCCACATTTGAATTACCATAGCTCAAAATTTCTTCGTTTTGTGAGGAATGGTTAGCTTGCAAGATCTGTTGAGTCAGGACTCAGGACACAAACGTTTCTCCTTGAAAATATTTGTTGAAATGAACAAGGGAGTGCTCCCATCTTAGAATCATAACTGTACAGTTGGATGAGACCCAGAGGATCATCTGTCATGGCATTTTCTGAAATTGTGAATGCCTGGTTCCTAATCTTAGTTCAGTTTGGGGATTCAGTGCATATGGTTAACCAGCGCTGGCTGGTTCTTTCACCAATGTTGGACCCCATGCTTGGACCCCTCTCCTGTGCTCTCTGCAACCTTGAATTCTTCCTTGTCACAACAAAGGTGTGATTGGACACCATTTATTTTGTAAAAAATCAGTACAGAACAGATTAATTAGTGACTCTGAGTACATTAAGTATGAACTAACCTGTGGGTTAAACCACAGAGCCTAGGTCGGTGGTTCGAATCCCCGCGACGGGGTGAGCTCCCGTTGCTCGGTCACTGCTCCTGCCAACCTAGCAGTTTGAAAGCACGTCAAAGTGCAAGTAAATAAATAGGTACCACTCCAGTGGGAAGGTAAACGGCGTTTCCATGTGCTGCTCTGGTTCGCCAGAAGTGGCTTAGTCATGCTAGCCACATGACCCGAAAGCTGTACGCCGGCTCCCTCGGCCAATAAAGTGAGATGAGCACCGCAACCCCAGAGTCGGTCATGACTGGACCTAATGGTCAGGGGTCCCTTTACCTTTAACCATTTGCGAATAAGGCACTGTAAGTAAATGTAAGTCACATATATAGGTATAACAAAGGTGTGAATCTAGAGAGATTAGGGACCCTTTCAATTTCAGTTTCTCTGGGTTTCTAATTTTTGCAACCTTATGTTCAGTTTTCTACTTTTCCAGATCAGTCTGTGATGATAATAATAATAATAATAATAATAATAATAATAATAATAATAATAATAATAATAATGGAACTCAATCTCCAATAACCATGTACAGGATTGAAGGAATGTCCGTTAACATTTCCTCTCCAACAGGAACTAAATGGCTGTGTTTGTTAAAGGCCCTCTAAGCATTACAAGTGTCTGTCTGCATGCTCACTCTCCTTCACTCTGAGCTTAATTATGCTGAACCAACTGTACTTCCTCTCCATGTAGCAGACACTTGATATTAAAGCAAGTATGTTTGATTGCCCAAGACATGCCAGACTGAATGAGGATTTTATACACCAAAGCAGCAGGTTATGTTGTTTCTCTCTCCAGCTTCATTCACCCAGTCAGTCATTTGTTACTTTAAAAAAATAAAGCAGTTGGCATAAGACAAACTTCAGATCATCTTCTTGAAAACAGTATCAATTTTTAATCCATGTCAAACCAAAGCATGGCATTATTTTATATTCACATATCTGAAGATAGAATGCTTAATGCTTCAGACAAACCGTCAAGAGAGCCAACACTATTTCACCAAGTTATTTCAAGCTTTCTTCTTTCATCCAAATAGGTTGCTTTTTTGCACAAGTGATTTAATAAATTTAGGCTACAGAGATTCTTGCTCTTCTGGGGGAGGAAACAATATAAATATGTTTTGTGTTTTAAAGATGGATCGTGATATATTGCTTTTTGCTGACTGTCAGCAAAATATTGTGCCATGTGTGTAAGCTCCTCTATTTCAAAAATTATGATTCTGTAGGTTATAAACTTTTGTGTGTGTGTGTGTGTGTGTGTGTGAGAGAGAGAGAGAGAGAGAGAGAGAGAGAGAGAGAGAGACTGTACCAAATTGAGAAGGACCCATTCTCATCCATTTCACCCACATCAAGCTAGTTGTTTTGCTTCAGTTATTTTTTAAGCTTGAGGCAAAAAAGGAGGGGGGGCGAGAAATCAGAGTGTCTTCCCTGCCAAAATCAGAGTGCCCCCCCCCGGTGGGAAAAAAGGGGAAGGAGAGCAGAGCAGAGCACAAGGAGTCTTGATTTTTTTAATTTTGTGCATCCATATATAATCTTGCCCCCCTCAAAAATTTATTGGTGTCTGTTTTTCTTTTTGTAAATCTACCAAAGAATTAAATTAAATTAAATTGGGAACAAGGGGTTTTTTCATGACCATGAAGGACATGGGTGCTGTGTCCCATTGGTGTATTGGTGGTGGCAGTCGGCATTTTTCTGAAAGGAAATGCTCTGCGGGGACGGAACAAAAATGGGATGTTGAGGAGGGTCAGTTGGGGGAGGTAGGGAGAAATGCCCCTATTTTCAACTGAGGAATGTTGGAGGGTATGGTAGAGTGTTCAATACCCCTGCAATGAAAAGGCAGTGATTGGAGCATTACTAAAAATACAAAGCCACAGTGTGAAATTCCACGTAACCCAAATTTTAAATGTGAAATTCTAGGAAACTGCTGGCTGAGGCTAATGGAGTTGCAGTTCAAAACATCTGGACTGCACCAGGTTAGCAATGGCTGCTGTACACCAGGCATACAATATATCCTTGGGACTCTTCAAACTATTAGCACAGCAAAATAAAAAGCCATTAAACCAACAGTTCTAAATCGCCACACTCCAATGGAATAGTATTGATACAAATGTTGGTGGGTTGGCAAAAATACATTTATTGACATGAGACAAAACAGGCCTTTGAGGAAAAGATAAAGGCCTCATTCTTAACCCTTTTGCTTATAACAAAAGATACATAAATAAATGTTCACATATCCTTATATAACAAGAAGCTTCTTCCCACACAATGAGAAGGATATACAGTAAAGCCGGGGGGGGGGGGGAATCAAAGGCAACAGATTGCTTTCTTAAAATATTATTGAAATGAACATTCATTACAAGGAATGTTTTGTAAAATATAGATTTGAAAACAGGAAGGAGATGATTAACTGGAAACGCTCCAAGATCAGGAGCAATGAAACTCAGCTTCGGAGAACTGATCGCCTACACTGGTCAGAAAATGGCTCTCTGAGGAAATTAATGTTATGAGGCATAAATGATAATGTAATGCAACTGAGACCTAGAGGAAGACGGTAATATCAGAAAGAGGGAGCCTGTAGCCCTCTAGATATTGTTGGACATCGTGGCTAATGGTTAGGAATGACAGGAGTCACAATCCAGCACTACCTAGAGGACAACTAATATGAGGTAGGGCTTAGTCTTTCCCTAATTGTCAAGGGCCTCTCCAGACTGGTGAGTGGGGGGTTTTTTGGGGGGTGGGGCAGGCTGTATTCTGCAAGATGTCATTGATGTAATAATGCTGCATTAGTGGTATATTTATACAGGACCACCTACACTGAACATTTTTTTTTGTTAAAGATTTTATTGATTTTCCATTTTCAAAACAAATACAGTCCTACCTCAGGTTACAGACGCTTCAGGTTGTGCGTTTTCAGGTTGTGCACCATGCCGAACCTGGAAGTACCGTAATGGTTACTTCCGGGTTTCCGTGTCCGTGCATGCACAGAAGCGCTAAATCGCGCTTTGTGCATGTGCAGAAGCACCGAATCGCGACCTGTGCGTGCACAGATGCGGCGCTGTGGGTTGCGAATGCTGCGGATTGCAAATGTGCTTCCCGCACGGATCACGTTCGCAACCCGAGCGTCCACTGTATCCAATATCAGTACTAAACATTAGTTTTTCATTCCCCCCCTCATTGACCTCCCTCAGCTTCCATTTCTTGTTTATTACATCAAATGATACGTTCTGCTGTTTATACCCACACTGAACATTTAAAGCAGTAGCATATCGCTGTAAACAGTCATGCCTTCCCCTACAAAATCTTGGAGACCATAGTTTGTAGAAGGTGCTAAGAATAAATAACGGAGCTGCGATTTTTAGGGTGGTTTAAAAATCAATACAATTTTTCCTAGGGAAACTGCAGCTCTTTGAGAGGAATGGGGGACACCTGGCAATTCTCAGCACCCTTAACAAACTACAGTTCCCAGGATTCTTTGGCTGAATTGTTTAAAGTGGTGACTGGGGGCGGCCGCCGAGACCATATAACACCGGTCTTGAAAGACCTACATTGGCTCCCAATACGTTTCCGAGCACAATTCAAAGTTTTGGTGCTGACCTTTAAAGCCCTAAATGGCCTCGGTCCAGTATATCTGAAGGAGCGTCTCCACCCCCATCGTTCTACCCAGACACTGGGATCCAGTGCTGAGGGCCTTCTGGCGGTTCCCTCACTGCGAGAAGCCAAGTTACAGGGAACCAGGCAGAGGGCCTTCTTGGTAGTGGCGCCCTCCCTGTAGAATGCCCTCCCACCAGATGTCAAAGAGAACAACAACTACCAGGCTTTTAGAAGACATCTGAAGGCAGCCCTATTTAGGGAGGCTTTCAATGTTTGATGTAGTACAGTATTTTAATTTAAAAATTTTTTGGAAGCCGCCCAGAGTGGCTGGGGAGGCCCAGCCAGATGGGCGGGGTATAAATAATAAATTATTATTATTATGATACTGCTTCAAATGTATAGCGCAGATGTGACTAACATTAGGTGCACAAATGATCATGATTGCAGAATAAAAAAGCACATCTGGAGGGTCCCAATTCTCCTCTACAACCTCTCCTTAAAGTCACATCCCCCTTCTTTCCCTCTCATGGTTCCAAGACTGGAAGTAAGGCTGGCTGGGGGGTTGGGGGTAGATTCTGGGAGCTAGATTGCACAGGAGTGTTTAAATATTTCTCCCATAATTTCTCCCCTGGAAATGCTACCCAAGCACTTTCAATAACTGCCAAATAGATATAGATATCTTCCCAAGTGATATCTTTAGAAAAACATTAAACTCCAGGCCATATATAGTGCCTGAAATACTGTACCCTATATGTTTGAATTACACAGTTTGTAATAAATAACTCAAAATAAATAACGTCCATATGTCACAGCACATAATAAAAGGGCACAATATAGAAGAAATGACAGATAGCTGCTCTTCTTTCCCTCATTTTTTTTTAAAAAAAGAATTACACTTTTAAATAAAAATAAATACAAAATAGCCCCTGGAGAATGTACAGCAAAAACAGCTTGACATTTGTACTAAAATAAATCTGTTCCTTCTACAAATCTATTTCAAAGCAAAGTTACAGCTCAATAAGGAAGACATATTTCCATCTTAAAGTTAGTTGTAAATATTTTACAAGCAGTCTCTTGGCATGTTTTCAGAAAAATTTGCATCGGTTTTCAGCAATCTGCTAGCAAAGTTGAGGTGAAAGATCCTAAAAATATACTTTGATTGCACGTCTGAGTTTAAGAACCTTCCACAATGCCCAGACAGCGACTGCATATGTGGGCCTGATCCACAGAGGTTAGGATTTTAACATTTGCTGGGGTTTCATTTGCATGAATGGGGGCTTGGGCTGGGCAATATGTGGTTTTCAATATCACAATGTATCACCAGCTAAATATCGTGACAGCTGTTACCAGTCGGTGTTGACAATACTGAACTAGGTGGACCAATGACTTGACTTGGCATAAAGTAGCTTCTTGTGTGTTCCCTTGGCAATACAAGTCCTACTTCTTGATTGATATCCACAGATGGCACCTAGAACCAACAGCTTTTAAGCATTTACCATGTCATTAGCAGTTGTCTGAATCTGCTCTTAATACATTCCTTTCAACCCTTGCTTGATTATTGAAGACTAATTTTTCTCTCAGAATCATTATCTTTCCTCCAGTGTTTTGAATATGATCTTTCAGACAACAGGCTGTCCACCTTCCTACAGAAATGCCCTTCAACAAACAGTTTAAGTCACACATTCGCTGTGGCAAGAGGTCACCACAAAACACAGAATGAAAAGCAAAAACAAAGCAGAAATTACACCCGCACAAGAATAATACTCCTATATGGTGGTGAGGGGTTGTTATCCCATCAAGTAAGATATTGAGTGCTGCTGCCCAAGAACTTCTACTGGCACTTTATTCTGTGCTATCTCACTGGTGAAGCTTTCGTTTTGCTTCAGGGCATACTATTCCTGTCCTCCTTATTGCCACCCGTTTCCTAGAATTCAACCAAAAACAATCACAGGGATTTCTTGCCCCATTCCATCTCATGCTCCCCACTGCTGAACGGAAGGACAAGTACAATGGGAATACTCCTTAGCTTTGCTTTGCTTTTTGTCACCAGTCGTCTTGCTGCTGACCTTTAAAGACTCTGACAACTTTCTAAAAATAGGGTGAGATAAATTCATGGAGGATCAGGGTTTCAATGGTCACTTGTCAAGATGGCGGTGTACTACCTTGAAATACCAGTTGTTGGGGGACACAAGCAGAGGGGCTTTTGCATCGTCCAATTATCTGATCCTTTTGACTGGAGATTTCATGGATCAAACCTGCTATGTTATGAAGATAAAGCATGTGCTGTACTACTCTGACTCACACTGGCAAGAAAGAGACAGAGACAGAGAGATTTTTTTTTTTCTGTTCCACTGCAACTATCTGTATCTATAGGATCAGAGACTTAAAGTGCAAATGATTTTAATCACTATTGTCTTTATTTATGGGTTTAGGTTGAAAACTTAGCAGGGCAGACAGAGATTAATTAGTGCTTTATTCTAAGGTGACATCAATGAAGATGAGTGGCTGCAAATAATCTTTTCTTAAGGAAATGGTGGAACTAATCAATTATGGTTTCTGAGAAGTGTTGTGGAATGGAGAGAATCAGAGTGATAAATGAAGCGTCCACAAAAATAATAAGTGTCTCTCAGCAAAAAAACTCCAAAAACTGTTGTGTTAAAAGAGAAGTTCAGGTTGGACATCAGCTATTGTCATTTAGAGAGAGATCTGACCCTTGAGAGGTTATAAAGGCAAAGGAAGATGCAATGAGGACTAGGTGACACTGCAGAGTGGAGGTGGCCCCAAAGGTTAGCAATGACTTTGTGGTCCTGAAACTGAGCCATGCTGCATTTGCAGCCGTTTGCTGGGTGGAGATAAGGACATAGTGTGCACATCTTCTTAATGAATCTACAATAGTGTGCCAACTCACCCCTGGACATTGCATTTTGTGCAAACATTTCCAGAGCAATCCTACCAGTGTGTAAGCACATATGTGCATGGGGGCAGGGCGAGACACAGGGCAAAATTTCTACCATTGCCTAAGCTCTACTGGTTCATGCCAGCCAGTGGAAGACGGAGGGAGGCAGTTTTCCACCCTGCCACTGCTTCTAAAGAGATGGAATTTACCAGTCCTTGGGCTGGTGTAGTTTCTAACTCTGGGGGTATGTCCTAAGAACCTGCACATCTTTGTCCCACCCTGACACCCCTCCCACAAACCACCCTTTCGGTGTCCCCTCTGCTGGACTTTCCACAGTGTTTCCACCACTGCCATTTCCATCAGTGAAGCTACCTCAATAAAAACTTATGGGCTTCAGGATGCTCAACATGTGTTTTATCTCTTCTTAGCTACTGTTGGTTTTAATCGTCTTTTGAATGTTTCTGCATACCTGCTTTAACTATTTTTTTAATCAAAAAATGTAAGTTTCATAGTTTTTCTCACAGTCAAGTGGCATATACATTTTGCTCAATAAAAATTAAAATAAAACAAATAGGATTGCTCTCTATTTGAATGGTTTCAATTTTATCTACATAAGCAGTAGCTTAAAAATACCACAATCAATGGAGTGGATAAAAAAGAGAGATGATGCTATAGCAACAGGTATTTATCCTTGCCTCAGAAATTACTGTCATAAAAATATACATAATTTAGACTCATCTTTACAAATGATTTGATTGAGCAAAGCTAAGGAGGGCGATATATGACAAATAGAGAAAAAAAAGTTAATACTTTAAAAGGGAACCAAATAATATTCTCTCAGTTTCTGAAACTGGGAGGATATTAAAATATCCCATCATAACTGGTGTGTATGTGTGTGAGAAAGAGGCAGAGACAGAGAGAAAGTAGGAGATAGGAAAGGAACAGAAGGAAAGTAAAAAAGCATACTGGTAGCTTCAATCTGTGCATAGCAATTTGTGCTCCTTTACCATACAAGTTATGGCTCTTGAAGAGGGCTGCTATCATTTCATTATGGAGAAAACACAGAGGACAGAGGACGGAAGCTAATTTTAAACGTAGTCAGCACCTCGTCTGTGCCAGAGAATGGAAAATGTCCTGCCCTTAAGGAGAAACAAACAGGTGCTGGTATAATTAAAAAGGTAAGTTGATTGAATCATTGGTGTCAAAAAGGCAAATGGGGCTGTTCCAAATGAGGAAGTCATTCCAGATTGTTGCAATTGACTTTCAACATGCACACGCACACACCTGCAAACTCCCATGTTCCACTGACTTATAGATAAATTAATCATTTCTTATACCAACAGTCTTATCTCACAGCCTGAACTTATGAGTCAGCGTAAGGACCCAGCCATACTTTAGCTTTCTGCACCTTTTGATTCTCCATGTCTGAGAGCTATTCACGTAGTTCCATGGCTTTTTTCTGGCAAAAATCTGGTCTTGCCAGATGCATGGAAAATCCAAAGGGACATTTGGCCTGCTTAATGAACTGATTTTGGAAGGGCTCGTGAACAGCATTCTTCAAAGTTTCCATGAATTCTGAAGCAAGAGGCAATCTCCTCTCACTTCCTCCCCTTCTTTCCATGCTACTTCCATGGCCAGTTTTTCATTAGAGTTTTCAACTGCTGAGCTGCACACTTCCAGTTATTGCCTGGCTGGGAACCCAACTTTTCCAAATGACCCTGTTATTTTTTTAAAAAAGAAAAAAGCCCACCAAAAAAACAGCCATCACCCAACACCTCTCATACCTCTGAATAATCACAAATTCTTCCCTTTAAAAATTAAAGGGACCTGGTGTCTCCGATAATGGAGAGGGAAGGAAAAAGAAGGAAGGACAAATGAGTCCAGAAGTCCAGAGTACCCTTTGCAACTGTTCTTAACAACAGGGAGGGAGGACGGAACAGCGAGTCCTAGAAGTCAAGAGCAACATCTCTTAGCGACAGTATTCACTCCTCCTCTCCAAAATGGCAGAAAACTAAAAACAATAAAATTGGCACAATAGCACAGCATGGGAAAAGCTGTCACATTGCCCAAGAATTCTGTACTACAACTCATTTCTTCTATGACTGTGATGTCTACAAAGAAGCCATGGAAGAATTGATTTGAAAGGCACAGTTGAGTTTCTTTGGAGGTAGGGATGGGGAATGTTTCACAATTCACACCCCCCCCCAAACATTTCACTCCATTCAGAATTATTTATTTTCCACTGGTGTCCACATAATATGGGGTGCAACAACTGAGTTATCACCCAGTTTATAATCTAATATGTAATACATTAAATGTCAAAGAGCAGTAGATGAAGATAAACTCAATTTGCACTTTAAATTATGTACACTGGTCATTAAACTGAAGGTATAAACTAATTAAGCCATCTTTGGGGAGCAAGAGGAACATTTATTTCTCCCTTTTTAGATCTGAAAAGGGATAAAGTGATCTTTACTGGTGAGGGGAAAGGAGTCATTCACCTTACAAATCACTTTCCCAGGAAGGAAATATTGGCCAATATAATACATTCAAGGCTGAGCAGCTCTCCCGCCCTAAAAAAAAATCTTTAATGGAAATTTAATAGTGTATTTTTGTAAATGGCCTAATTAACATTTTGCAAAAATGTGCTTTAAAATTAGATATTAGTGTTTTGTGCTCAAGAGACTCAGTAATGTGTTCCCTTGGATAATTTTTACAAATAACAAACCTTGCCAAGATATTGCTTGTGAAATCCAAGGGGACTCCTTTGTACAAGGGAACTGGTTTAAAAATTAAAAATTCATTAAGAATTTCACTTTCACTTCACCTTTGGAAGGTGGCGTTTATCTGACATATCTGGGGTGAGAAAGGAAACACAGTATGTTGCTAATGGCTAAGACTGCCAGCAGTCAAGCAAGGCACTTGGAAAGGGGCATTCTGTGCATGGATTAAAAACATTACAGGCCAGTAAAGACTTCAGTTTGATGTAGGCCTAGTTTGCACAACACAGTAAACCAAACCTTAGTAGCATAGTGAGACCATGTGAACGTATGAACTTCTGGAGAGGAGCTTACAGCTGCTTTGCCCCTCTTGGTCCTTTTGTAGCTGCACCATGCTATGCTAAGGCTAAGTCAAGGTTTAGGTAAAACTGGGACTCCTGGTTGAGGTCTCTCAAGCTGTCACCAAGGTTCTTTCTCACCTACAGCTCATGTTGGGTGAGGAGAGAACATAAGCACCACAAGACCCAGTTTTGACAACATGCCAAACCAAATCTTGACTTAGCTTAGTGCAGTTCGGCAGTAAAGAGGACTGGTAAAGGTAAAGGGACCCCTGACCATTAGGTCCAGTCGTGGCTGACTCTGGGGTTGCGGCGCTCATCTCGCTTTATTGGCCGAGGGAGCCGGCGTACAGCTTCCGGGTCATGTGGCCAGCATGACTAAGCCGCTTCTGGCGAACCAGAGCAGTGCACGGAAACGCCGTTTACCTTCCCATCGGAGCAGTACCTATTTATCTACTTTTGAACTGCTAGACTAGGAAGGAGCAACTTAGTTGCAAGCTCCTTCCTGGGAACCCACACCTATGTGTGTTCTCCCTAATGCAAGGTTTGCCTTTGTATGTTGCATGAATCAGGTCATAGGCACACACCCCTCCAAGTGTCCTGATTTTCCAGAGGCAGTCCTAAAAAGAGGGGGTTGAGGAGGGTCAGTTGCAGAAGAGTGAGAAATGTTCCTATTTTCTGTAGTATAAGGTTCTATACTGCAAGTGTCTATACTATACACTAATGTTATTCAGTGCAATGCAAACCATTTATGAAACAAATGGTACATAAAACGCCTTCTTGTGAAACTGTTGGTGGGGAAATAAATTAATCCAGTGAACCTGTATCATCATTTTCTAATCTGTTTCTGTACTGCTACATTCCTGCAAGGAATGAAATAGCAATCCTGTTTCAGAAGAATATCATTAGATATTCACCTAATGAAAATCGATAGCCTTGACCCCCCCCCCCTGCATTATCCTAGAATATGTTATGTTTTGATCTTTCTATGAAAAAAGACACTAAACCTTGTATAGCTACCTTTGTCCATTTTAGCTAACAGTTCAAGGCTGTACAGTTTGGAATTTATTTCACTTTTCACTCTCTAGCATGTTGCTCATCTGAATAATTGTCCTACTTTCCTCTCTTTTTCTGTATCTCCCCCCTCCCTTTCATCAAGCCATTATTAAAAGAGTTTGACAAGGGGGTGAAATTACAGAATGATCTCACTTCAGCATCATGCTTGAGAGTTAAAAGTAAAATAGACCTCAGACTGCATAGGCCTGTACTGTTCGCTGAAATGGTTTAAGTGCAAGCAAAGGGACGCAGGTGGCACTGTGGTCTAAACCACTGAGCCTCTTGGGCTTGTTGATTGGAAGGTTGGCGGTTCAAATCCGCACAACGGGGTGAGCTCCAGTTGCTCTGTCCCAGCTTCTGCCAACCTAGCAGTTCGAAAGCACACCAGTGCAAGTAGATAAATAGGTACCAATGTTCTGTTGCGCCAGAAGCTGTTTAGTCATGCTAGCCACATGAAACAGAAATCTGTCTGTGGACAAACCCCAGCTCCCTTGGCCTGAAGTGAGATGAGCACCACACCCCATAGTCACCTTTGACTGGAATGAACCATCCAGGGGTTGGTTATTTACCTTTACCTTTATAAGTGCAAGCAGATATAACAGGGTTTGTGTTTATCTGAGAACACGTTGCTCTTCAAAATACATGTCTATTAAATAAAAATGAAAGTACAAAACATTCCAGGATAATGCCAAGAAAGCCTGTCAAGCGTATTCATTATTAGGTGAATTCCTAACAATATTGGGGGTATCCAGTGAATAACATCAGCAAAAATCCTCACACATGGAGCATTCCCTGTCCTCTCTTGCTTTCTGCAAGAGAAGTTTAGGAAAGGCTTTCCAGGGGGCATGGGGGCTGTAGAGCAAGTTTAGTAAATGATTTGTTGTGGGGGGGTTGTGGGGGGTTACTAGAACATTAAACTGTTTCTCAGGGTGGCAAATAGCATGTATTGATCATTACAGATCATTGTTTAAGCAATGAAGTGGCTATTCAAAAAGACGGTTTTGACCGGTTACCATGGAAAGTGGCACATCTTGCTATCACCAACATGATGACGATTATAAAGAAAATTGATAATAATAATTTCCCCCCTAAACTGGGAATTTCATTTTTAAGACACGCCAGTTATAGAATTTTTTTTTTTTTGAAGTATATGATTCTGCATCAGTCTCAGCTTGAGTGGGGATAAAGCACTTCCTGGTTGTCATGCCAGACAGCAGCTGAAGATAAGGGAGGAGGAGAAATTCAATTCAATTTGCATTTAAAAGTGAATCCACCCAACTTGTACTTCCAAAAGAATATGTGGACCAAAACACAGCCATACTTTGAATTTTGCATATCTTTGAATTTTGCAATGCCTTTCTCCAACCAAGTAAAGTATTGAAGAATGCGTATGCTGGGCCAAAATATGAATAAAAATGCACCTACAAAAATGCATTACACCAGGGGAAGTTGCTCTGGGGGGGAAAACATGTATATTAGGCAAAATTGCATACAGATGCACATATTGTGCTAAAATGCCGATAGATTTCAGGCCAAAGTCCTTCCCAATCCTAACTGTAGGTGCCAGGGTAGTGTGTGCTCTACCACCAAGCTACAACCCTTTCCAGTAGGGAAGAGGTGAGCCTAGTGGTTAGTGTGTCAGACAAGGCTGGAGAGACCCGCCTTCAAATCCTCATTCATCCATGAAGTTCACTGAGAGTCCTTGGGTCAGTCTCTATGTCTTAATGTAGCCTACCTCTTAGGATTGTTGTGAGATTAAAATGGAAGCACTTCTGGCACCCCAAGATTCTTTGAGGAAAGGTGATATAAGTGTAACATAGTTGTTGTTTTTAAATGGATTCTCCTCCACATAGCAGAGAGACTGTCGGAAGCAAGGCCTTTCCTGTGTGGTTTGTGACGAGGTGCCCTGACATAGTTCCTTGGTAGTCTTGACAATTCTTAACAATGCACATGTCTTCATAAATGTTGTTTTGAAAAATCATCGTGAGTGCAACTCTGAGTCTTAGCAGCACCAAGACAAGTCATAATGATATCCTGACATGACTTCAAATTGAAACAAAAGGCAATTGCACTGTCAGATGCTTGAAGCCTTTTGGATGATGCCTTGCACACACCCCTTGCCACACACTCTTTCTTCCTCTTTACACTTCTTTGCATCCATGACATGTCAGATTTCTTTTTTATTTAACTTTTCACTCAGTGAAAGATGAAGGAAATTGGCACTAAAATGTCAGTAGTAGAATATGTTTTTGGTTTTTTTTAAAAAAAAAGTATTTGGAGGCCTTAACCCTGAACCTTACCATACTGACTGACTGCTCAGATCATAACCTACATATAGTTGGAGGATTCTACCTGCCCTGGAGGATGACAAGTCAGGGCTGGTTCCAGAGGGCAAGAATGTGGGGTAGTTTCCAGCAGCAGCCAGTGGAGTGGGGCAGTGCTATGAAGCCACCCTTCTGTCACTGGCATGGAGAGAACTGGGGCAATGCAGGATGCAGATATTTTGGAGGGGCCAGATGGACACACCAGCAGGAAGAATTCTCAAATGCAAATGACTGGGCTTCAATATAACAGAATGGCAGAAAGACCTGGGGAACACAAAAAGCAGAGATTAGAATTCTAACTATTCGTGTTTCACCTCTCCCTCCAAAGTAAGGTTAAGAGGGAATTGGTTTCCTCAGTTCCACTTTGAACTGCAAGTAAGTGGCATTGGAAATGTATGAATTCCTGGTAGCAGTTTAATTGATTGTGTGCTTGGACCTGCACAGGACATAGAGTAAGCCTGCAAGCTTCCTCCAATTCCTGAAAGCGATACAGCAAACTCAGACAAGGCAGTCCTGGAGCCAAAATAAAACTACCATCCCATATTCCTTCAAACCTTACTATTACTATTACTATTACTATTTATTTATTTATTCATTTATTTATTTATTTATTTATTTGGGGTGTCCCACAAGGGGTAATACCTCTGGTGGAGAACACGTTGTGCTCCTTCTGGGGTAGTTTGTCCTCCTTTGGTCCCCATCCTGCACTCAGCTCTCACCTGTGGTTCCTAGAAGCTGTTGGCAGGTGACAGTGGCCACACCCCGGTAAAGCTTCAACTGGCTGGCTAAACCAGGTGAAGGTAGCTGATGGGTCTCAATCCCTTAGTGAGCTAGGGACTTTCCCTGCTCTAGTAGACTGAGCAGACAGATGGGACTAATAGTGGGTGCAGCAGTCAAGAAGGTGGTTTCCCCCTGTGCTATAGAGGAAAATGAGGGGCAGATGGGGCTCATCAGCCTGGGAAGGTGGTCCATTTAGCAGAAGGAAAACTCTGATCATAAACCTCCACTGCCTTGCAGGATATCTTCAGAAGAAAAGGTTAAGGTGTAAACCCTACACAAATCCGCAGTGGAGTCCCTAAAATGGTTGGATGTCACCTAGTACACCTCCTTCCATGAACTCCTGAAGCCAAGCTGGTGCCAAATGTATTGCTCTCTGGGCAGCCCAGAACCTCTTCCACCAGTAATTAGATTGTGTTTCAGTTTGCATTACCATGAAAAGTGCCTACTACCTTTCCCCAAGAGGGACACCTGAATCACCTGGTTTTGGTGCTGCTAACACTCCAGATTGACTTCACCCACAGAGGCGCACTCCATTGTCTCTCAAGACAGATGGAAGCCCAATCATCTCACTGAGTTTCTACATACAATCTCTGCATTGGATTTTGGCCAATGTATCTTTGAAATATTTCAGAGCTTGCCATTTTGCATATCTAAGAAACATATCTGTAGTCCTATCTTATACATACATGATATTATAAGGGTTTTTAAAAATGGAAAACAAAGAAGTTCTATCATTGTTAATCTGGAGAGGGGAATTAAATGACATAAAATCAACATCTGCTTACCATAGTTAGATACTCAAAGGAAAATGCTTGCATGCCAAAAAGTCTCCTTAATTATTGTTTTGAATGCATTTTTGTTGACTGTAAAAAAATAACTAGGAAACAGGTTTCACAAACTATTACCCAAAGAGCAGAATACTCTTTTTTTTTCCAAAAGACATTTTGGCAGAAGGACTTAAAGCTATTTATTTTTTTTTGGTGGGGGGAAGAGAGAGGGAGAGACCTTTAGAGATTAGTTTATTTCATGCATTAAGCCATTGCCTATAACTAGCTGTTCAAAAATCTGTAATGATATACATTAATTCCCTATTATACATGAAGAACAGTGCCAGATGGCAGCATAAATGTGGGGTAATAATAGTCAGAGAAATGCAAGGCATTAAACATAATATTAGTGAGATAAAGGAACACGATGTGTATGATATAAAAAAATTCTTTGATAGTAGTAACAGATAGTATGAATCTTGTTTTTTAAGCACACATACAGTCAAAGGTGTAAAGAATGTCACATGGCCCAAATTTAAAACGTTTGAGGTACATTGTCCCTTTATTATTAATAATAATAAAAAATAAAGGGGGAATCCCTGCTCTAGCCCTCATGAATTCCCCACCAGAGAACTTAACTTCCCTTCAGCTATGATGTGTGTGTGTAGAAGCAGAATACAAATAAAACTAATGAATGATGGGAGTTGTAGTCCAAGGGTCTCCCATTCCTACCACATCATAATGCTACCAATTTCCATTCTCTATCATTCTTTAAAGTCTACTTGTGAGCTGTATCAAACACTAACACAGGTAAACCACTAGGCAAAACACGAACACTCAGCCAGAGTCTTTGAAATTTCATTATCAAAGAGGTGAGTATTTTAAATCATAGAATCAAGCACAAAACTAGGTGGATCATATACAGTGGTGCCCCGCAAGACGAATGCCTCGCAAGACGGAAAACCTGCTAGACGAAAGGGTTTTCCGTTTTTGAGCTGCTTCGCAAGACGATTTTCCCTATGGGCTTGCTTTGCAAGACGAAAACGTCTTGCGAGTGTTCCGATTTTTTTCCGCTCCCCCCTTTTTCTAAGCCGCTAAGCCGCTAATAGCCTTTTAGCCGCTAAGCCGCTAAGCCTTTAATAGCCGCTAAGCCTTTAATAGCCGCTAAACCGCTAATAGTGCTAATCCGCTAAGCTGCTAATAGGGTTGCTTCGCAAGACGAAAAAACCGCTAGACGAAGAGACTCGCGGAACGGATTAATTTCGTATTGCGAGGCACCACTGTATTAGAAATTAGGCAAAGTGGAATAGTGTTCTTGTGGTCTCTGCAAGGTTGGCAAGGTACATGGTGACCAACAGTTGACCCACAGATCCAATGGCAGCCAGAGTCTATGGAACTCCACACCCCTAATTCTGCTGGCAGTTCCACTTCCAATTTAGCACAGCCCAGATGTTTGAAGATTGTTTGACCAGGGAGATGTTGACCTCCTGCCTCCTACCAAGCCAGAGAAGTTGGTGGTTGCTGAACTAGGAGATGACAGAACAGAGACATATTTTAGCCAGGCAACCCATTAGTCTACCATGTTTAAACTGGATGAATATTGACTTCCGGGTTGGCGCGATCGGGAAATGGCGGATTCCCTCCGAGCTCCGGAGGGAATCGGCTCAGCGGTGGATGGGTCTTTGCCGTGCCGGCGACACGGGGACCCTTAAAAACCGCAGGCGCGGAAGCCTGCGGACTGAAGACTCGGCGGGTGCCTTAAGCGCCCCCCCTGATTCGCAATGAGCCTTTTTAAAGGCTACGGAGGGGATACAGGGGACGGCGTGGCACTGAGAGTCGACCGCTACCGCCGCTGAGCGAAGCCGCGAGCCATAACCGGAGAGCGCTGACTTCCTTCCTTGAAATTCGGACTGAAAAAAGAACCCGTGAGTAATTTGGAACTGAACTTTAAAACTTTTACCTTTTGAATTTGAGACGACCGGGGGGTGTGCTAAAAGGAAGTCCCCACACCCCCCCTTGCAGACGATCCAGAGCAACGAAATAAGAACTAAGCTGGAGTGCCTACCCTGTAAAGGGTGAGTTTTAAAAAGACAGTAACTTCCAAGATTTAGAAAGGTAAATTTGAGCAGGAGAGTGGAGTGTTGGAAGAGTCTTTGTTTTGTGGTAAACAACCCTCCCTCCCGGGCCCGGGAGCGACCTGATTTGGAGCCTGTATAGAGGAGCAGAATTTGACAGCTGTCAAAAGCTGTCAAATGGACTATTAATAGTGAAAAAAAATTGCTGTTTAAGACCTCTCCGGATTAAAAGGAGTTACAATTGAACTAAAATCTTGAGAAACAAAGAAACAATAATAGGACAGAGGATTGTTGGAGAAAAGGTTACTCAGTTACCAGATTCCCTCTAGGGGGAATTCTGTGGAATTACAATGGCTGTGGGTGGAAAGATACTGAGAGAAATCGAAAGAATGTTCTCACTGGTGGGAACCCTACAGGAGCAGACTACAGCTATGAGTAAACAATTGACGACCTTGGATTTGGAAACAAGTAGTTCTGCTGAAAGTAATGAGGGCCTGAGTGAGAAAGAACCCACAGCTGAATTTGAAACAATAAACAAAGAAGAGGAGAAGACAAAACAAGAAAGAGAACAAGTTATCTGGGAAAGTACTAACCAGAAGCCGGCATCTGGAGAACACAAGCAAGGAGACTATTGGATTAAATCCACTCTAAGTCTACGAAAGATACAGAAGATGAAAGTGGAGGCCCTGGGACTTTATGGAATTCAGGAGCTCGAAATAAAGAAGTACAATTGGGGCCTCCACATAGACTTTGATCTTGACTATCAGCAAGACTTAGGCCTTGTGGAAATTCCTCAGCAGTTGCCTTTAAATATGGGAAGAGACTATGGACTGACTGGATTGATTGTTAAGGAAATCTTTCGAGACTCAATGATAGACAAAAAGGACTACCAACAAAACCGGCGGAGAGGGACTAAAAGAGAATTGAGAGCCTCGGATATCCGGAATCCAGGCTAAAAACTGTTAATTTGGACATGTCTTGGGAAAGGACGCAAAGCGGGGAGGGGAGGGAGGGAAGTATTAAATTTAAACAACACTCAAGACCAGGGGGTTTAGTATTAAGAAAATTATGTAAGAAAAAATGAGAAATCGAGGGAAGAGAATTGGGGTCCAACTTAGGGAAAATTTATTTTTGTTTTTTATAAAAGGACTAATATTAAGATGGAAGAAATGCCAACTTGCTGACATAAGTTTGGGAATAGGGATGCAGGGGAGGGGGTGGGGGGAAGTCAAGGACTAGGGTTAGAAAATAAGATTTTCGGGAACTATTCATGTTTGTTGTTTTTTATGTTTGTTTTGGTGTGTTGTTTGTGTTTATATAAAATGTGAAAACCCAATAAAAATATTTAAAAAAAAAAAAATAAACTGGATGAATATTTATTAAATTTCAGAACTACATTTGATGGTAGATACTGATTTACAGAAAGATACTGATGTGCAAAAAGCAAAGAGGGAATCCAGTTTCCTCTTGTGGCTGGCTGCAGTATGCTGATTAATATGCAAAACATGTGCTTTGAGGGGTGAAAAGAAAAGAAAAAGAGCTTATAGCAGCAAACAAAAACCACCAATACTTCCCTGCTACTTAACATCTGGCTCTGGTCATGGTTTAGTTGCAGATGCTCGTATATGCAAAGGCTGTTATGAACAGATGACTAGGCATGTATCCTCTAAGAGTTCAACTCAGAATCTTTTGGGATGAAAACAAGTTAAACTCTGCTCAGTTTTGTAGTTCTCCTTAAAAGTGGTGGTTCCATGGTTTAATAAGCTGCCAACACACTGGTGGCCTGATACCAGGCTTATTGCCTTATTGTCCAAATCCAACCCAAGAATTAGTAAGAGCTTGCCTTTGGCCTCAGCCCTCGCTGTGGTATCGGTGCCATCACCAGTGGCAGTGGATGGAATTAGTCTTATGACTCTTCTCCCCGCAGACACATATTCGGTTCTCTCCCATTTTGGAACTTCTGGGGTGGAGTGGGATGAGAGCAATATATGCTTTCTCCTACACCCTGTCGCCCTGCAGTCATCTTTCTTTCTATAGAAGTCACAGAGAGTGGGAATTGTTCATAGGCTTCATGAGAAGGGGGAAGCTTCCCAGAGAGAAAGGGAACATCCTCAAAGGCAAGCTGTAGATGGAACAAAGAAACCACCTTATACTGAGTCAGAACTTTGGTCCATCTAGCTCAGTATTGTCCAAGCTAGTTGGCATCAGCTCTCCAAGGTTTCAGGCAGGGGACATTCTAAGCCCGACCTGGAGATGCCAGGGATTCAATCTGGAACTTTCTGCATGCAAAGCAGATACCCTACTCCTGAGCTACAGCCTTTCCTCTCAAATGGCTAAAGGCAACACTGTGAGATTTCACTGTAATACATTCCCAACAGAAGCGGGCAGCTGCATGAAGATTCTCCATGCAATTCAGACTTTGTGCTTATCATAACATCTTTGTGATAAATACCTCTCTGCATTGCAAACATGTTCATGTGGAGTCTCTGCCAGGTGGAAGTGAATTTTTCAAGCGGTTTGCAGTAAAGCATCCATCAACCCCAACAGTGGGTTGTGGCAAGGACACTATATGGAACCCAGAGTTCTAAAGATAGTGTCTAAAATTTGCTAAAGATAGTGTTACTATATCCAGATGAACCATAGAATCATAGAACTGTAGAGTTGGAAGGGACCATGAGGGTCATCTAGCCCAACCCACTGGCATACAGGGATCTCAACTAAACCCTCAATGAAAAGAAATAACTTCTGCTTTCATTCTATTGTTTTCCACAAGCAGCATTCTACAAAGTTCTGCTACTGGAAGCAAGGATTATACTTTCATACAGCATCAGCAATTATGGCTGCAGATGTTTCATATCTAGTCAAACAAACAATTCCTCTCTGTTTCTCCTCCCACAATACAGTTTGACAGAAATATCCTCTTCATTCACTCAAGAAAATCAGAATGAGTTAATCTGAGCATTGGCACTTCCATAAAAGTGGCTGGTGTGTTGCAAGACTATTAAAAAAACAATCTGAAGTCACAATTCATCATCTTTCCATGGAAGTAGAATCGTTTTCTGCTTTGATTTGTGAAATCCCAGTTCAGTCGCTGTTCACTCGTATTAACAATATATTGGCATCTGCTTTGGGGAGTCACATGCTAGCCTCTTGCTCTCCTTTAAAAACTCTCTGACACACTCTACAGGTCACACTGTGTCATATCATCATGGTGGATTCTCCATAAAAGAGAAGAAACAGAAGGATGACCTATTTCTTACACACACACACACACACACACTTAAACTTCAACTTACAAAATCTGCAACTAAAAGGAGTAAAACACCCAGCATACCCAAACTAAACATCACTAATGCGTGCTATTTTGTAACAGGAAACATAAAAGCTGCCACAATAATGGGACTGTCTACTATGTATGTGAGGTCTGTCAGCTCTGTACAGGGAATCTGCACCCCTATCCATTGTAGCGGTTACATGAGGTGGCCAACCTGATAGTAGGGAGGGCCACATAATGCCCAGAGTGTCAGGGCTGCAGGTTGGATACAAATCAACAGGCCAGCAGACCGTCCTACAGTGGACAATCCAAGAGGTCAGTCTGTGCCTGAGTGACAAATTGATCAGACATAAGATGGATCAGACCAAAGGCCCATCTAGTCTAGCATCTAGTTCTCACATAGGGCAACCAGATGCCCATGGGAAGCCTGCAATGCAGGCCATGAGCACTAACCAAGAGATGACCAGAAACTTCATGGGACAAGGTGGAGCCGGATGGTCCATTGTTGTGCCACCTGACCCTTGCTGAGCAGGCAGCTGCAAAACCACCCTCTGTCCACTTGCAGCGGTGGAGTAGGAGGGCAGCAGAAGGCTGGACAACAGGTCTCTCCACTGGAAAGCTATCATGGTGGTAAACAGAGCCGGCTCTGCCATTAGACAAACTGAGGCAACTAGTTCAGGCAGCACAAGCCCCCAAGGTGGCAACCCGGCAAGTGCCCTGCTGCCTCTGGCACGCCACTGGTATCGACACTGATTTCAGTCAAAATAATACACAAACACACAAGATCTCATGAGAAATTTGCCCAAAATTGCAGAAGCAGAAGGGCGGGAAAAGAAGCAGTGCCGGTGGCAACAGGTATGGCGGTGGGAGCAGCAGGGTACAGAAAGGCACTACTTCCTGTTTTGCCTCAAGTGGCGAAGCAGGACACACTGCCCCTGGTGGCAACAAAAGCAAGGTGCAGTGCTCACTCTGGCTGGTGGAGAGTCAACCATTCACATAGGGAGAAGCATTTCAACCAATGGCGGGGGGAATTCAGGGAGGCAATGCTGCAGAACAGAGGCTTTGAGAATAAAAATAAAATGAAGGCTGCCAACTGCCAGTAGTTGGGAGAGGAGCTCCAAGGAGGATGCACTCCCATGAATTTCTGACACATTCATAGATGCTAGAATTTGTCAGGAGATTTTGAGTGGCCCTCTTGCTGCTGCAGCTGGCACCATTCAACACTACCGCCCAAATTCATGCTGAAAGTTCTCAGATACATGAGACACACAGACAGGGGGGATCCATTTCTCAAGTTCTTGTATTGCCAATAACTTCAACAAACTCTCTATACAGCCATCCCATTGAGTGGAACGTGTTCCTTCTTAAGCTAACACGCAAGGAAATTGTGATAGGGGAAAAAAGACAATGCTGGCCACCTGATACAGATTTGTTTGTTCAGTGCTTAGATTAATATTTTATGTTTTTAATTCTCTCACTTTTCCAGTGGGGACAAGTGTCAGGAAACCTACCGCACAGACTGCAACATGAGCAACACGAACACTCCAGAGAGCCAAGGCATGTGTAGTGACAAGCTCATCGCACACAGGAGATGCTGTCAGAAAGAGTAATGGCAGAAAGGGGGAGGATTACGGTTTGTCTGTAAAGCAGCCTCCAATAAACTAGGGGACAAGCACCAACTTCACTGGTTTGAGCAACACGGAAAATCTTGCCCAACTTTTATCAGCATATCTTGCACAACATTTCCAACTTTAAAGGATTTTCAGCATTGTGCCTTTAACTGTATTCCTTCCATTCATTCAAGCATTTCAATCCGAAAGACGTTAATTATTTTACTGATTTTTTCCACCCGCTCCTGCTTTTTTAAAAATTGTATTTTTAGAGTCATCCATGAAAAAAGAGCTTAGGGGCCGTACAAAATTCTTTTGAGAAAGCACACTAGCCTTATCTAAACTCTTTTGGATTCCCTTGATATTTCTTCTTGGGGCTGTGTTTCACCTGAGGACAGGGAATCACAAAATTGTAAGAGTTGGAACGGACCCTGAGGATCATCTATTCCAAACCCCTGCCATGTAGAAATGTGCAGCCAACCCACTTGGGGGTGGAACCTGCAACCTTGGCCTTCTCAGCACCATGCTGTAACTCAGTGAGCTGTCCAGGGCAGGGAGAACCATGGGCGTTGTTGCTCTGAGCTCCTTGAAGGAAAGGTGAGATCAAAATTAAAATAAACAAATAAATACAGCAACAACTTTGCTACCAGTTGGTTCCCAAGAAGGAAGCCTGTCTATTTGGAGGCTGCATTGATTGTAGGTCACTGCTGGCAGGCCAGCCCCAGTGGGATGGCCCAGGAGTGGAAGACACTAGAAGGAAGATGCTCTTTTGGGGTGTGATAAGACCAAGGAATTAACTCTCTGTGGACAATTGATTTGGGATTGGCTTGATCCCAGGTGGGAAATTTGACTAGCTGAGGGGGGTGGAATGCTCAGGAGCCGTGTCTGTGATGATAAGCATGAATGCTTATCATGTGGTGTGACTGGAAGGCATTTTTGTGATCTTGCTATTGTTTGGGGAGTTTCCTTTTACAATTAAGCAGTATATAAATTTTATGAAATAAATACATATAGTTTTGACTTATTGATTGTACGTTTATTGTATCTTCTTTTGAATTAATATGATTTTCACCATCCATCAGGGTTCTAGATTCCTGTACACACAAAAATCCCTCCCCCCTTTCAGAAGTTTTAATTCTCACTTTCATATTGGTGTTCATGCCCAAAATACAGTTTGTGCTACTTTGGAATGTAATCACATTGTGGTTTCTATGCCACTACCATGGAAAGCTGATGGGAAACAATGGATACAATGCTCAGGACTAGCTCCTCCACAAAGTGCCCTCTGGAGGACCTCCTCCCACAACTTGTATCAGTGATCCCTGGCAAGCTTATCTGTGGTGGTGGCGGCAGCAGCCGGGACACTCTAATTGGCATCAGGTGGCACATAATCCCCTGGTGTAGCTTCACTCTGGGAAATTAAACTGGCAGCTGCCCAGACCTATTTTTGCTGACAGCACATCCAAAGAGCCTGCCTCTCATGGGAGGAGGGGTCGTAAGAGGGATGCAGCTCACAATAAGGTAGGCAAGGGATGCAGAAAGTACAAGAACTGGCTCCGAGTAGAGAAAGATGGCATGTCTAGGTCCAGAAGACAGAGGAGAGGACATGAGAAGAGCCCTGCTAGATCAGGCCAAAGGTCCACCTCGCCCAACATCCTGCTCTCACAATAGTCAGCCAGATGCCTGTGCAAAGCCCACAAGCAGAACCTGAGGGCAACAGCGCTCTCCACACTTGTTTATTCTCAGCAACCGATATTTGTAGGCACACTGTTTCTGGCAGTGGAAGTAGCACATAGCCTTAGTGTGCCTGAAATTGTCTAATCCTCTTGTGATGCAACCCAAGTTGGTGGCTTCCAGGGTATCATGGAAACTGTAGTTTAACTAGGCACTGTGTGGGGGCAAACGATCTTTCGTCTGTCCTAAATTCAGCTTCATTGGGCTGCAGTATTAGGAGAGAGAGAAAACATCTCTCTGCCCACTTTCTCCACACCATGAAGAGTCCTACACACTTTTATCATGGTCTGTTCTTCTAAACTAAAAAGTCCCCAATGCTTTAACCTTTCCTCATTGTGGAGGAGGATTCAGAGGAAGGGAGAGAGAAGAGGAGTTTACCCTGTCTGGTCTACTGAATAGAACAGTCACCTTTCCATAATCTGTCTGGCTGTGCATGCACACAAACATCTAGGTCAGTGCAGGCCTTTGAGATAGGTGAGATTACCTGCAAATTTCCCGTACATTTGCCCAGACCACTGCTTCTTTTTAATCATGTTGTCTCTTATCGCTCATCTCATTACATTGCCAGAGCTGAACTTCTTGTCCCTTGCAGCTGCATTACACATCAATAACTAAGCTGTCATGAGATAACCCGGTATCACCAATGTAAATTATCTTTGTCACTGCAAGGCTCACTGTTAACCCAAGCCAATGGAAACGGAAATCGTTTGAGATTCCCACATCCGATAGACAATTCCAAGCAAGTCATTTTCTTAAGCCTATTCCAGTATGCCTATATCAACAAGTCCCCCCCCCCCCCCCCGGCTATTCATTTGTGCAGTTAAAAAAGTTAAAATTCATAGGATTGAGATGTTTGGTTTATTTCGTGTAATGCTTAGGTCTGCTTGCCTGTCACTTTGGAAAGACTTGGGATCACAGCCTCACAGCATCTTTGAAGGCATTGAATATAAAAATTTGCATATGCATCTGTTACAAAAGAATGTGCAAAATTCTGTAAGCACAGAAGAAAGCACTTTGGTTTTCTTCCTAGAGCGTCTGGGATATTTGTTCTGACATTATATTTGCACAACGTAATGGATGCCACAAGACAAGGAATAGGTAAATCAATCCATTTCCAGTCTGTGCTACATCTGCTCATGTCTATCCCATTTCCACATTCACCTGCACATTAAAAAAAGTACAAAAAATGGTATTTACAGACTTATGTAAATGTTTATATTTAATCATATTTTCTGTCAAAATACACATTTCTAAGCATATTTTCTTAATACACATTTTACATTCATTTGCTCTATGGATTTATGTATATACGACATATTTTATCTTTCAGCTTTAATAAAATACAGCTGTGGAATTTAGCACTCGTGTGCAATATCACATTCATGCTTGGTAAATGAATATTTCTTCATAATTCATATTTCTTGCTAGAGTGTGTCAAATAACCTTATATCTCCTAAAGTGCATTTTCAAAACGAAGCAATCCTTCACACAAAAAGACAGCACAGTCCAAAGGATAAAACAGAGAAAGGGAGCGGGAAAACTGGATAAAGTGTTCCTACTGTAAATTAAACAAACCCATGGTCATTTGCATTTTTAGAATTCACCCAGAATACAGAAAGCCAGACAGACAATCACCTGAGGCAACAGGAGACCAGCTGGTTCAGGAAAACAACTAACTTGATCCCAGGGGAGAAAACACAGAAACCTACAGATCCCATGAGGGGTAGCAGAATGAAGCAAAGCTCCTGATATCCCTAAATAAACATCAGGTGGGAAAGATAAAGGGAGCTGCTCTGATAATTTTGCAGGTGGAAAGGTGTCAGTAGTGGACACTGGTGAAGATGAGCAGAATAATACACACCTTGAAATTGTTCTGTTCTCTATATACCCTAGAGATGCAAGATGGTTTTGTTTTCTATTTCACCCTGTTTTTGCCACACACAGCACTGTTTCTCTTCCCTTGCAATTAGACTTCAGCCAAAAACTATGTCATTCAACTTGTCGCCACTGTTGCAAAATTTTGCAACTGATGCAATTAATTATGTACGTTATTTTGTCTTTACATTGTCACAGCCCATTAATTCAACGCAAAGGAACAGAAACTGAATGCAAATGGAGGGTGGTGTGTGATCAATTGCGTATCATTTGCAGACCGAAAGCAAGAATAACAACAGTGAATTCTGACTGTATTTGTTGCATTGGGTTCCATTTTGAACATGGGAAGAATAATATACCCAATATATTCTATGGGATCTTGAAGGCAGCCCTGTTTAGGGAAGTTTTTAATATATGAAGTTTTATTCTGTTTTTAATCTGTTGGGGGCCACCAAGACTGGCTGGGAAAACCCAGGCTGGAATACAGGTCTGTTTGTCTCGGCTCCGTTCAGCTTCATGCCAATCAGCAGGCTCCTACTGAACACTGCTCCAGAGGGTCGATGGCCCAGAACCATCCTCTGCTACCAATTGTTGGAAAATGCCCTGGGGTGAGCCTGCAAGCTCCCAGAACTCTGAGCATCCTCCAGTATGCACAGCTCTGGAAAAGACATTTCCCCTCTTCTCCAGTGCACTCAGCGACATATACCAGCTGCTATATGCACACTAATCTTCTGGCAAAACACAGCAAGAAGAGTGAGAAATCGTAGATCTAATCTACTATTATGTACAGACAAAAGCATAATGGCGTCCGTTCTCTCCACCTCCGAGAGAACAGACAGACAGAAATAAAAGCAAAACTACATTGTAATAGTACCCGCAGCGGAAGAGATATGACTGTCTTCCTTTTCTCACACTCTTCTCAGACAGGCATGTGATTTACAACAATATCATCTGCAGCATCAGAGGCATGAAAAACTAACACTGGATGGGCGGGGTATAAATAAATTATTGTTATTGTTATTACTGATATGGCCATTTAGTTATTTATTAATGAAGTAATAAAGCAATACAATTTATGATGAGGGACAATACGAACTTCACAGTGGAAAAACGAGAAAGCGAGAGAAACCAGAATTGACAGCTTCACTCATCCTCGCTTTAGAACAAAGTGTCACGCACGACCAAGCCTGTTGATTTCAATGGGCTTAGGCACATCAACTCTGTATAGGTACATGGAGCCTATGCCAGGGGTTTCCAACGTGTGGTCTGTGGATGGACCAGTGGCCCATGAGATTCCTTCAAGTCTACAGCAGTGACTATGTGGAAAACAGCTACGTTTGAGAGAACAAAAGCGGGAACAGCAGATGCTCCATCATTCTTAGAAACCAACAATCCATCTGGAAGTTCAGCAGAACAGACTGGAAGCGATGTGGAGTGGGGGAGGAGAGACTCTGCCTTCCTCAGAGGAATATAATCACAGGTGGCAGCGAGACAGGGAAGTTCCCAAGTAAAGAAAAGAGGTTGCCTTTGTACTTGAAAGGAGTGGATAGTGAATGCATCACCTTACTACAGTGGTACCTCGGGTTAAGTACTTAATTCGTTCCAGAGGTCCGTTCTTAACCTGAAGCACCACTTTAGCTAATGCCGCCGCGCCGCTGCTGTGTGATTTCTGTTCTCATCCTGAAGCAAAATTCTTAATCCGAGGTACTATTTCTGGGTTAGCGGAGTCTGTAACCTGAAGCGTATGTAACCTGAGGTACCACTTTATTACTAAATAACATGCAGGAAAATCATTGTGATCTGCCAAGACCCTCAGCAATTTTAAGTGGTCCAGGAAGGGGAATTTTGGGGGAAATACTGATGAATGCACTGATGTAAACGAGAGAGAGAGATAGAGTGTGTCACACTAAAATGTAGATAAATAGCCCACAAACTTATGTGGAAATGTGGAGAAGTGAACTTAACAGCGGAAAAATGAGAAAGCGAGAGAAACCAAAATTGACAGCTTCACTCATCCTCAATGTAATATAAAGTGATGTAGTGTCACTCCCAAGCTACTCCAAAAGTTTCAAAGGCAAGGAAAAATGGGAAATGCTTGGGCACCACATAAGGCTTTTGAAAGGTAAGCTGCATGCACACCACTAATTTGGGGGTAAATAGGTGGTGCTGTGGGTTAAACTACAGAGCCTAGGGCTTGCCGATCAGAAGGTTGGTGGTTCGAATCCCCGCAATGGGGTGAGCTCCCGTTGCTCGGTCCCTGCTCCTGCCAACCTAGCAGTTCGAAAGCACGTCAAAGTACAAGTAGATAAATAGGTACCGCTCCAGCAGGAAGGTAAACGGCGTTTCCGTGGGCTGCTCTGGTTCACCAGAAGCAGCTTAGTCATGCTGGCCACATGACCTGGAAGCTGTACACTGGCTCCCTCGGCCAATAAAGCGAGATGACCGCTGCAACCCCAGAGTCGGTCACGACTGGACCTAATGGTCAGGGGTCCCTTTACCTTTACTCACCCCAGGCGATCTGTTTTGGTTAGGGGGTGGAATGTTCCTTTCACTTGTACCCAACCAACAAAAGGTCAAAAAGGGGCTGGCTGAGATTTTGGCTCAACTCTGAACAACTGAGATAAAACAAGATAAATCTTGGAGACAGTTGCTGATAAATACCAACAGACCACACAGCAAACCTGGCATTCCTTTTTGATGATGATGAAGAAGAACATTTTAAGGTGCTGAAATGCTTTGGACCTTGTAGGTGAAGTAAAATATGTACTAATGTATGAGAAAAGTATGGCACAGCACAGTATGCACACCAGCCTTACAATTACTTGGCACATTGGATTTTCCTTGCCTAAGGTGGAAGTTATTATGCACCTTATTCCTCGCTGAAGATAAATGTAAAAAAATACCATTAATCTTTCTACAATATACCAAGAGTAAACAGTTCCTCAATTGATCTGTGCCTCTGAATAGTGCTTCGAAAGAATGGGCAAATAACACAATAATGCAGTGTAATACAATTTGCAAGGCATGTGTTTTAAATTAAATAATCCACCTGCTTACAGAGGTGAAGACTGGAATGTGCTCCCTACTCTATTGCTGATTTCATGCTGTTCAGCACCATATATATATATATTTCTTAACAGTGGTGGTATAGAAAGTTTTGCAAATAAATAAAGTAAGATGGAACCGTTGATACTATCAGCTCAGGAATGAAAGATCTGGTGCAAAATCTACAAATTCTGCAACTGACTTATGGGCTGTAGATGTCCTTTCCATAGTCAAGTCTGAGAAAACAAGGAATTCCAGAGAGATTCAGCTGCTCTTTGGTGACTGCTGTGGACTTCTTCTTCTTTGGTGATCAATCGTAGCCGAGTAAGATTGTCCTGGGTCACTATGACTTGGATCATACGCATAGGAAGGCTAAAGGAGCTTCCTTATACCAGATCAGACTATGGTCTGTTCTGACAGGCAAAAATTCTCCATGGTCTTAGACAAACATCTCCCCACCATTCACTTCATGGTATTTTAAACTGGAGATTCCAGGAATTGAATTTAGGACCTTCTGCATGCATATTCCATATTGGCTGTTCCATAGGTAGCCCATAGGCTCTCACATTCCAGTGAGTTGTTCCTTATCTTTGGACATCAGTAAAGCCTTGTGTGATAAGACACATCCTATTCTTCTGCATGTGCTTATGGTAATTCTCTGTTGCTGGCAGGCCCATGCAGAGGGGATGGGTAGCCGGGTACACTTGCCTTGGGCCTAGGAGAGTAAGCTATTTGGGGGCCCCTGCCAGGGACAGGCTGATTTTTAGTTGAGTTTATAACTCAACTGAGTCCCGCCCTGGTACTCAGTCAAGCTCTGAACAGGCCTCATTTCACAAGTAACCAATGTGGTACTCTCCAGATGATGTTCAGCTACAAGTTCCATTATCTCTTGACCATTGGCCCTGTGGGCTGGGGCTGATTGCAGTTGAAATCCAATTTGGAGAGTGCACAGAGAAGGCTATCACTAGGACTCCACATGTGAACATTAGAGCCCATGGATCAAAAATGAGATCCTTCCGCTTCATTGTTTTTGTTGGTGATTTTGCTAAGGTCCCAAAATATGTTTGAAAATGCAACAAATGGCTTTTGATTCCCCCCCCCCAATTATTATTATTATTTTTACACTTAGCCCTATTGTCCTTCTTTGTATTTATAAAGTGGATTTCTAAACTGCAATGTGCAAACAGAAATGCATCTCTCAGCAGATATTGACTTCCCAAGTGGAGTCATCAAGATTTATTGATATAAGAGGTGGCCATTGAGTTTACCTTTATTGGTACATCCACTAAAGTACAAACTAAACCTGTTTATGAAATGTGCAATTACTTCTAATACCGTATGGCTGTACAGGGTTGCTGTCTCTGCAAGAAATAACTGAATACAAGCTGGCAAATGTTGCTTGTGTTCATTGATTTGAGCAATAAAACCAGTAGCCAAATTGGAGAGAGAGGTCAAGGGTGTACTAGTGCATCTGAGAGGTTTGCTGAAAATGGAAAGAATTTTAATGCAAGCAAGTTTAGAAATTAACTAATGTACTCACTTGGAAGTCAAAAAGCTGTACAATAAGGTCAACAGGGCAAATAATGCCCTGCAATATTATATGTAACAAGAATTTCACTTTTTACTCTATCTTGAAAAATTTAATACTATTTCAAAAAAAAAGAAAGAAACGAATTAAGCATACAATGAAAGTGTTGTGACTTTTAACTTCCTAAAAGTGGGCATTCCCGTGTCCTTTCTGTCTCATTTGTTGCCTGCTTCAACCACATAAGAAAGTAATATTTGTTAGAAGGGAAAATGAGTGGTGTATGTGCTGTATATGTGCAATTTCAATAGAGCCCTGATAGTTCTGATATTGAAAAGTCACTTAGAATAGATGCAGCTGTATTGAGGACACTCAATTTCCCCCCAGAGACTTTTGTTTAATGAACATGGGATAATCGAGAAGAGTGTCAAGCACCACATCTATGAATTATGATGGGCGCCACCCTCCTTCTTCCAAAATCCTCCATTAAAAGCCTCTCCTTCCTTGAAGCCTTTGGGTTGGCCTCCTGGGCTTTACTCACAATGGAAATGTAGCACACTCAAGTGCATTGGTTATATTTAAACTTCTCCCTCTCACTTCCTCTTCTCACGTTTCCTCTGATGACATCAAGATTAGATTTTAAGATCTCTTAAAATCAAGGCAGAGATCTATAGTCTTCTGTTGATGTTTCTTTACAAACTGTCATGTACACTGATGGTGCTATCAAAGGTCAGCATCTTTGAGGTCCCTCTCCTCTCCTGGTGTCCCTGAAGTCTCTGAGCACCGCCTCCTCCCCGCCCTCCATTGCCTGCTTGGCCTTGAAGTGGTGAGGGTGCTTAACTTTCGTCACTTGCGAGGTACATAAAGCTCGAGGAGGAGGTTGGAAGAGTGGTCCTCTTTCCACTTTCCGAATTCAGCAAAATGTGCTTTTCAAGGCTCAGATTTATTCTACTGGATCTGACTTTCAACTAGATCACTTGGAAAACTGGTGTGTGTTTGTTTGCCTTCTCTTTCTGCGTCTCTGGGGTGGGCCTGATATGGGAGGAGACAGACGTGACCAGAGGTCATGGCAGTTGCTCAAGAACCCAAATACGCCCCCAACCTAAAAAGGTTGGTGATCCCTATGCTATATAAATAATATTTATAGTATTTATATAGCATAGTTTGTCTGTGGACAAATGCCGGCTCCCTCGTCCTGAAACGAGATGAGCACCGCACCCCATAGTCGCCTTTGACTGGACTTAACTGTCCAGGGGTCCTTTACCTTTATCTTTTTACCAAAACTAATAGTGATTTTCAAAATAATTTCTGCAATTTCCATTATTTATTTTAACCATATTTTTAAAAGTAGTTATATTCCATTCTTTTGCAAAAACAACAGGCTAGTGTAGAGCAGCATTAATTATTATTATTTAAACAGTACTGAACAATCCTTAAAATGAGTGGTTATTTCCGTGGGGCAAATGCTATGCACATTCGATCCCGGAGTGTGAGTCATTTGAATTGTTTTGCAGATGGGAAAATTAATTAGTTTTTTCCTAATTGGTGCTGGCTAAAAACTGAATAAATAAAAGTAAGAGTCTCTCTCTATCTGAGCAGAGGACTTCCTCCACCAAAACTGTCAATAAGAGCCCATGCTGAGTGCTCAAAGGAGCAGAAACTTAAATGCTAGTGTACTGTAATCAATACAAAATCAAACCCCATAAAATGTGTTAGCTTTCGATCTTATGCTTTGTAAAACATTTGTATGAAGTGCACTGAAGCTCAGTGCTTGAGAGAGATGAAAGGCATGGCTCTGTGTGATAGGAAATAAATGTATTTAATACTGGGAATCCTAGTTTGGTTTACTTGCCAAATAACTGTACCTATAAAACCTGGTATGGCTTCTTTTGTATCTGCTGCTGAATTGGTTTTATTGGTTTGGATGCAACTTTTTGAATGTAACCTTTTGGGATCCTTCAGGATGAAGGACAGTCTAAATGAATGAATGACTGAATCATGGGCAGATTGACTTCCTTTCTTACCCTGACCCAAGACTTCCTAGAATGTATAGGGGCTCCCTGACCCCCCAAAAGCACCACATAAAGAGGTGCATGCACAGAGATATCCCTTCAATTGAAATATGCTGTTTGGAATATGCAAGGTCCTTTGTGGACCAGGGAGCTTCATGGATGCAAAGAAGCATGTCCCAGGTTCTGGAGTGGAGTGATTTGTAAAGAAATCTACATGGGAATGAAAGCATGGAAGAATCTTGCTAAAGATGGAATCTGGGGACAGTACCCTCATCTCCAAAATGGAAGCTTTGTGTCTCCTAAGTAACAGCAACAATAATCTTTCATATTTCAAAAAGTAAAAACCAGGACACCCCAAAGTTGGTGAGCTTTTCTTTTTACAAAACCGCCAAAAAAAAAACCCCCCGCAAAAAACCCAAAAGACGTGTTTTTTTGATTGACTTCCTAAGATCCAGTACAAAGCGCCGCCTTTCGAAAATTTCCCCAGGACTCCAATTCCGCCTTTGAAATCCGGGACATATGGCAGCCCTAAATAATCATCATCATAATAAATCCATAAACCCACTTGCTGCTTCAGTGATGTTTGCAAAGTACTCCCAGAACAGAGCTGTTTGGAATATGCTTTGAGCTGGATGGACCTACAGTTCACACTGTGTCCCAAGATCATGCCGAAAACCCCAGAAAGCTCTGTGCAAATCAAAATCCTGCAATCAAAACATAATATGCAAATCAAGCTTACATGCAAAATAAATAAGTTTTCTTAATTTAGCCTAAATTATCCACCCCCACTTATACAGACTTTTTTCTTTATCTTTTTAAGGAAAATGAAGACCTGGCAGGAACTGAAGCTAAGAACCATAATACAAATGCCACTGAGGTACCGGAAGAAAGAGGAAAATAACTAGAGTTCCAGTGATCAAAAAGACAGATTTAAATAACAATGTTCTATTAAAATGCAATTCTAGTTGCAATCCCATTCCTTCTCCTTTCATGAAAACTTTATGAGGCTTAGGTTGAAAATAATTAGATGTATCAAAAAGCTTAAAAAAATATGGGGTATCCAATACTCATCAAAATATCTCTTTTTAAGATTAGTGACTTTCTTCTTCTATAGAACAGAAAAGGCTGTTTATTTTTAGGAAGGGGACTTCATATGGAATTGGATCCTTCACTGGAAGGAATTTCCACCATAGATGAGGGATCTCTATATCCCAGTGAGTCATACTAGTACTATATTATTATTCGGCAGATGGGGAAATGGAGTTTAAAGACAGATAAAAGACCAAGGCCACTCAAGGAAGCCATGGTAAGATTCAGTGTGGTGCATTGGGCTGGATATGGGCCAGGAAGTCCTTTTCAAATCCCTACAGAACTGTGATACTTATTCACTGCTAATGGAGAGGAATTTTCCCAAGTGCTGGGGTTGGTGGAGGGAAGAGATGCTTGCTTTGAAGTTAAATTTAGGGGGCCCTGGAGAGAATTCATTATACCTCACCTAAACCTGCACAACAAGGTTGCTCTGAAAATAAAATAAAAAATAACTCAATGCAAACCATCCTGAACAGGGAGAGCAGTCTAAAAAAGAGTGGCTTAGGGCCACTCAACCATGCAACCCATTCCACACACGTAAGGAACTCAACTAGACTGGTCCAGAGAAATCGATTTACACGCGTTGTATATGCGATATAACATTGTGCCACCAGATGGCGATGTGGCATCCCGTTTTTCTCTACCTGTTTTCGCTGCTTAAATTTACAGTGCTTTAAACTGAAACGCTTCTTTCTAGAGATCCAGCCCTATTTCTGAAATAGCAGAGCTCTTCATCCTCAGCATACATGTGCAACAGAGGGGAGATTCACAAGCAGTTTGTGGTTTAGAGAGGGTAAGACTGCAATTCAATGGAGAAACGCAATACTATTTTACAGGTTTTTTCTGCATCCCTAGAAAAGCTCTTTCCATCCCAACCCTTCTAAATAAATTACACACTAAAACAGAGGCAGCCAGCACCATGCCCTGCAGGTCTTATTGGACTATAACTCCTGCCTTCCACAGCCGTCATGACCAGTGGTCAGAGAAGGCACCAGGCACACACATCTCTCCCACTAAAGTTTCAAAAACACATGCATAAAAGGAAATATTAAAAAAAAATCGAGGAAAGCAAGTCTCAAACTTTAGAGGAAGCTTAAGTAGGATGTTTCTCAAGAGGGAGCTAAATATGAACATTAGCCTTGAGTTCAATGCATCCATTGTTGACCTACTAGTAAATAAATGGAGGTTCATACAGGATCAGAGCTGGGTGAATTGTTTGGTTTTAAAAGCATCTAAAATATATTAGTTTCTTAACTTATTAAAAATATTTTACACTTGAAATACAATTGTCATTGCAAACAGTAATAAAATACAGACAGCTCTTGACAAAGTTATTCAAGTTGTGTCTGTTTTCCTCCTCCCAATAAAGTTTCCTTCCTCAATAAAGTTGTATGCTTTATTAGTTTATCTGACAATAATCTAAATAGTGGGGCTTAACATTTATCTGACAATCCTCCAACTAGTGAGGCTTAATACTTCAGCAATTTCCTCCCACTAATTAAAAACAACAACAAAAGTAAAATAGGGTTGGTGTGGCATTTCCCTGTTAATCTGCACTGACTACACATGAGAAGCTTTCTAAGATTCAGCCAACAGCTGGCTGCAGGGAGTGTCTGCAGAGCAATTATTTACACTACAAAATTAGCACTGATTGTGTAAACAACATTTCACACTTCTAACTTCTTAAACAGAATGAAGGGGGGGGAGAGACCTGGCACAATGCTCTAATTACCCACCGCCCAAAGTAATGTGGCAAATTAACCCAAACTCCTCCAAATCACCAACCCCATGCAGAATATTTATTTCTTTATTAAATTTGTATAGTGTCCCTCATCCAAACCTCACAAGGCAGCTCACAACATAAAAACACAAAATGAGAACACAAAATACATAACATAACAAAAACAAAACAATAGCCCCTTTTCACAAACACATGTAAAAAGCCATAGAATGCTAATTATCAGTCAAAGGCCTGGGTGAAAAGAAATGTTTTAACCTGGTGCCTAAAGATATCTAATGAAGGCGCCTAGCGAGCCTTCATGTGGAGAGCATTCCAAAAGAGGGGAACCACCACAGAAAAGACCCGTTCTCGTGTTGCCACTCTCAGACCCTCCAAGTGCCCCTGTTTTTCAAGAACAGTCCTGGATTTACAGACGCCATCCCGGTTTCTGGTTTGATCTCAAAAAGCTCCTGCTTTTCCTTAGGACATCCTTATTTTCATCAAAGAAATGTTGGAAGGTATGGAGTTATGCAACCCCCGAGCAAAGAAGATACAACCTTTAGAACAACCAGGTCAAAGGCCTGGAAACGATGCCTTATGAGGAACGGCTAAGGGAGCTGGGCATGTTTAGCCTGGAGAAGAGGAGGTTAAGGGGTGATAGCCATGATCAAATATATAAAAGGATGTCACATAGAGGAGGGAGAAAGGTTGTTTTCTGCTGCTCCAGAGAAGCGGACACGGAGCAATGGATCCAAACTACAAGAAAGAAGATTCCACCTAAACATTAGGAAGAACTTCCTGACAGTAAGAGCTGTTTGACAGTGGAATTTGCTGCCAAGGCGTGTGGTGGAGTCTCCTACTTTGGAGGTCTTTAAGCAGAGGCTTGACATCCATATGTCAGGAGTGCCCTGATGGTGTTTCCTGCTTGGCAGGGGGTTGGACTCGATGGCCCTTGTGGTCTCTTCCAACTCTATGATTCTATGATTCTATGATTCTAGAAGACATCTGAAAGCAGCCCTGTATAGAGAAGTTTGGATTGGCATCCACTGCAGTTGGGCCAGGATCTGTGCAATATGCACAAACCATCTTGTCCCGCTGAGCAACCTGGCTGCCAAATTCTGCACCAGCTGAAATTTCTGAACTGTCTTCAGAGGCAGCCCTACGTGTAATGTGCTGCAATAATCTAACCTAGATTAGATTAGAAGAAGACAATGAAGTTCATGGTGAAGGCGAGGGCCTGGAAGGCTTGTTAGAAAAGGATACGGCTGTCCATTTTGAGTTGGGGCAGAACTAAAGGTCAGAGGAAGAGAAGGACTAGGTTGCTTAATTAGAACCTGCAGCTCAGTACTTAACATGCATTTCATTTTCATGTTCAATGAACAAAAGATACCGACAGAAATTATTATTTATAGCCATTCCTATCACATGAGCTGAGACTTGGCTGAAGGCAGCGTGCGAATGTTTCTTCCTCAGATCTGATGCAGCTGGGGTGGCAGATCTGCTGCCCAATAGGGGTGCAGATGCTTCTTCCTTCCAGCTATACTTCACGTGCATATTTATAAGAAAATCAAACAATACAAAAATGCCTTCTTAAGTCTCTAGTGCTTTCATTTCCCAGGAAGCCAAACCTGGGTAATTCTGACCCTGGCATTGCTCACCCTTTTAGGGAATATTGCAGTAGCATGATAATTAACACCCGAGGACCTGAAAACCTGAGCCACCATGTGGTGACTTGTCATGGATCGCTACCATCTTATAGGCCTGGTCAACCAAAATTGTTTTGGGGTCATACCTCTGCAGCCATCAGACAGGAAGATTGCATGGCTAAATGACCTGCCATATAAAGAAACTGATTAACATAAAAATGAATAGGGGGGAGAGAGGGGGGACCAGAAGGAGGAGCAGCAAGGGGAATAATATGAGTAAATGCTGCTACACATACCTAATGAACTAGAACTTCACAGTTTATAGCTCATGTTTTTAATTGCTACGTGACACGCAACACCACTTAATATTAAACTAGTGACAATGTGATACAATGAGGTGTGCACAGAGCAACTGGGCTGCACAAGCAAAACCCTTGGAAAAGAAAGCTAATATTTGGTCTCCATCTGCACTGCAGTATCGCCCCTCTCAAAACAGCCATGGCTTCCCCCAAAGAATTCTTGGAAATGTTATTTGTTAAGGCTGCATAGAGTTGTTAGGAGACCCCTATTGGCCCTCACAGAAGTACAATTCCCAGTGTTCCCCGGGGCAGGGGGGGGGGCAGAGAGTGATTGTTAAACCATGCTGAGGATTCTGTGCTGAGGTCCTCCAACCAGAAAATGTGTACAGAAATGAGCATATCAAAGAAAGGTGTGCATAAAAATGCATATATCTGTGATATATGGATGCAGAAATGTCACAGGCTGTAGGGAAAATGAGAAACGGAATGCCTAGTTTTAAGAGCATATTTACCCTTTGCTACCACCTACATTTTGATCTCAATGACACTTTTAGGACATAAGTACCTGCGTGCATTATGGCAAGTGGGGGCAGGAGTACAACTTCTTTAACAAATGCTGGAAATAGTACCATTGCACATTCTAATTGCCTGGGACAGCTGAAACAGTGAGACATCTGGCATGCTTCTCCACAGAGACTAAACAAATCATTTCCTATCACTCTCCACTGAATCAGACTCTGGGAAAGATCCAATGCTAATTTGTAATTTTGCCGCACTCTTTATCATCGCGCAACAATACTTTGCAAGTAAAATATTTCCATTTAATAAGGCATGGAAACGATGACTTAAGGCTGATTCTCACACGTGTGAACATCAGCTCATGCCTTACCTCTTGACCATTCCACCTGTGATGTGTGAAATGTACTGTACAGGCGGGCTGACCCGAGAGTTGGTGATATGAAAGCTCTGCCATAGGATGCAGGAAACAGGCTTACACCCAGCGAGGCCATCTTGCTCAAGCCTGTCCATCTGGAACTGCTGAATATTGAATTTGGGATCTTCTGCGTGCAGATCACACTCTCTACCACTGAGCTGTCTGTGGTGTTTGTTATATGCACACTAAACTTGCCATCACTGGCAAATTGCAACCCTGTCATGCAGGTCTTCAGAGGAGGTTTGTCCTTCTGTGCCCAAGACAGAGAGCCCCATAGGTTGCTGGGAGTCCAAATGCGATCAGTCCCAGCCAGTAGGGCAAAGGGTCAGGGATGATGGGTGTTGTCATTTTCCTTTGTCCACAACCTGAAAGCTATTCAGCAGCAGCTGTGTGCTGCTCAATGGCTCTATGCAACCAGTGACCTAGGGGTCAAGCCCTATAATAGACTTAAGTGTCAACCATACTTTAAATCTACTCTAGCAACACTATTACTGGAGCCCATGGCATCAGCCAACCATCAAGAGCTTTTTCACCTGAGCATCCTCCAATATCATCCTTCAATATCAACTGTCAACAATATCCTTTTTTGTTTATACCGGACAAACAGGACGGTTTTCACAGAAGAGGATTAGAGGGCACTGAAAATGGCTGCATGTAGCAAAGGCATATAAATGTTTTAGCATTCCTCCTGTGAAGTCTGTGCATTTTTCAGATTCTCTGAATCAAGAATAAACAGACCTTCAGCTACACAGTTTTGAGTGTCTGGAGGAAGAAATGGATTGTTTCCATTCCACTGTGTTCCCCATGCAGTGTTACAGAATATTGAACCAGAGAGAGCCAAATTCATTCTTTATGGAACTCCAATTCCTTATCTAAGTCACGCTGAAGATTATTCTGCTCTATCCAGCAAGCTTACTTTATTATCTTCCTGAAATAAGGTACAGGAATAATGGAAAAGTTAGGCTTAGCTTTTAAGAAAATTACAAGCAGGTATTTTAATCTTAGAGTGATAGGGATACTCATCTCAAAGAGCAAAAAATTACCTGAGTGGGACAATGACCCAAGGCTAGGATCCGTACCATGCCCCATCTGACTTGACATTTCATTTGCACTAAATGTTACATATGCTGAAAAAGACCAGCCTAATTCAAAGGGGAGTTGGCTCTCATGAGGTGCTGCTAAGTATGGCTTGTGACATTACCATATAAATTGAGATATAAATATAAATGAACCACCACACACCTGTTGAATGAAATCCTACTTGATGTTTAGACAATTTGGGAGCTTAAGTAGATTGCATTTCAAAGTACAGCAAGTCTATTTGGAAATCTGTGCTTGCTAGATGACCTTTTGGATATTAAAGTATTGGCTGAAATATGACATGATGGAGGTAATCATCACAACAAATAGACGTTTGGCTCTGAAAATGTGTCTCTCTTTTACATGTGCAAAAGTGAGAGATAATTAAATCAAAATACTTCAGGTTTCTTCAAAGAGCAGAGTTATCGACCAAAGCAGTTAAATATATTTTTACCCAATATTTAATTTAAGAGCAAATGCTATAATCGTTTTGATTTTTCTGTTTCCTGTGCTACATGGTGAATATGACAAGTAAAGCTTCTACATAGGCACAATTGCATGCTGGAGCAACATTAAAATGTATTTAGAAAGAGCTTTGCATAAAAATTTAAGTGAACTGTGTTCAGGATCTAAGTGTCTGAAATTTAAGCAGTTAAGGATTTAAGGAAGTTAAACCTGTTAAATTTGGATTAAGTTCCAAGAAAATACACTTAATATTATGCTGCAAAAATCTCCTTCCATTTCCAACAAGGAAGGCTGCCTTTTATCTTATAATGCCTATTCCTACAAGGAAGTGAAAATACTTTTTTGTTGTTGTTGTTGTTTATCTGTATGCCACTGTTCCACTAATTGGAACCTAGCAAGGCACCTAGCAATAGAAATATGATAAAATGTAACAAAATATGATTCATCTTAGGTGACTTTCCTTTTGAATGTCTCAAGAACACATGAACCATCAAAATCAATGGTATCAGGATATCCAGGCAGGTGGATATATCTCTCCTTTATACATTTAATATCATTGGATAAAATGCTGAACCATGGTCATGCTTTGGATAAAAGATGGCCAAACATTATTTTAAGCTAGAAAACGTTCTAGTCCTGGTGTTAGGTATGAAGTAAAATTCGTTGAATTGACACTGAAATGGAAATGGCTATACAGTGGTACCTCGGGTTAAGAACTTAATTTGTTCTAGAGGTCCGTTCTTAACCTGAAACTGTTCTTAACCTGAGGTACCACTTTAGCTAATGGGGCCTCTCGCTGCGCCACCACCGCACAATTTCTGTTCTCATACTGAAGCAAAGTTCTTAACCCGAGATACTATTTCTGGGTTAGCGGAGTCTGTAACCTGAAGCGTCTGTAACCTGAAGTGTCTGTAACCTGAGGTACCACTGTATATATTGGTGAAAGAGTTCAACTGGAAAATTCCACTGTAACTAAAGAATAGCAAGAAGAGCTCTCTCTGAGCTTTAACCGGTTGATAATTAACTGATTATTGTTCTCTAGCAGCTAACATGTGAGTGTTTAACCTTAGACCATGTGAGAAGCATTGAATTACATATTTGCCATCTTGGAAGGGTGGTGGCTAGTTTCTTTGTTCTAAAACTCTGTGAAAGTGAGTGTGTAAACGAAGAGGGCAGCTGTAAGAGGGAAAAGGCTGCTGCTTCCACAACTTCCAGGCATCTATAGTTCAACTGATTAGAGGGGTGCTGATAACACCAAAGTTGCAGGTTCGATCCCTGTTTGGGCCAACTGCATATTCCTGCATTGCAGGGGGTTGGACTAGATTGTCCTCGGGGTTCCGTCCAATTCCACAGTTCTATGATTCTATAGATTCTAGTTCTGTCTACTCATTTACAGCTGGTTGTTTAAGAGCAAGGCACCTACTTCAAGGGCTAGGACTCTTTATTCCAACAACCTCCTTCACTCCCCTTCCATAAAGGTTCAGGAGCCTGAAAGTAATCAACATGGGTTTGGTCTTGTGTCCTGAGTCATGAAACAGGATGTAGAAATTCATCATTGATGTCATATACTGGGGTCAACCAACTACCATCACAACATAAGGTACACCTAGAAATCGTATCAAGAGGAGACGTCTTCTGGATTTCTATATAATGCCCTTCTTCCACCACAGAATCAAAGGCATTGTACATGTTATCCTCAGGAAGTGACCAATCTGGACTTGACCACCCCCAGATGTGCTTAGCTTCAGTAAAGTGGTATCCTCATGTGCCTCATCAGGTTACCGCAGAAGAAATACAAACATGACAACAACAGGTTACAGACAAGTGGTTATCTAGAGCACAGAAGAAAAATCTCTAATAGATAATGTTAACATGTTCCTAATGTTAACATTTGGAGGAACTTTCTGATGGTATGAGCTGTTGGAGGTTTTTAAACTGAGGTTGGATGGCCATCTGTCAGAGATTCATTAGCTGTGATTCCTGAATTGGACTAGTTTGGACTAGATGATCCAACTCTACAATTCTATGATATTATGATTCTGTCAATACCATGAAGGAATGGAAAATGTGAGTGAAATATATCTTCCAAAGACCCTTCCAACATTATTTATTTATATATCTTTATCTAGCCTATTTGTAGATAAAGGAACTTCCTCCAAAGAACTCAGGATGGCAAAATAAGAATGACCTCACAAGAACCCTAGCAGATAGGTTACGCAGGGAGAGAACAACTGGCGCAAGTTCACTTAAGTGATATTCATGGCAGAATTGAAGTTTGAACCCAGGTCATCTTGGCCTTCATCCAGCGTTTTAAATAATATGCTGCACTGACTCTCTGTTCTGACACCATTGCAACTACTAATACTTTTTTCTCTGTCTGTGGCATCTTCTACCTTCTGGGAAAATATTTGATATTTCTTTGGCAACACCAAATATCCCTAAGGACAAAGCATGTCAAAACAGCAATGCAATGCCAACACAGCCAAATGCAGCGGATGACTCACCAACACACATGGTTGCAAAAGAACTCATCAAAAAGCATTCCTTTACAAAGTATAACAACAAATTTCACTCTGCTTGAAGGAACCCACCCTTACTGCCAAGTTCAAGTCTACAACACGAAGCCTTTTTGGGAAAAGGGGTATTGCTGCTTGTTAACTTTTTCCTGTGATGTGGTGCAGCTAGGAAACATTGAAATGCCTCTTCACTTAAAAGCCTAGTTCTGTGAAGAACAGCATTAAACCTCTTGACAAAAGCGGCATTTTACACAATGAATGCATTAAAGCTCTCAAACCGCACACCTCTACTATTTTTCCTTCAGCCTGTTTTGTGAAGGATTGAAACAGGCTGCAGGTATTAATCAGTTTACACAGAAAATCTGTGACTACCTTGCTCAGTAGTAGGGATGAACTAATTATTTCTCATTCTTTTCCATCTTCAATTCATTTCTCCACATTTCCACAGCAGTGTGTGTGTGTTTGTGTGTGTGTGTGTGTGTGTGTGTGTGTTGTATATAATATCCCCATGAAAATTTGTCAGCATTTCTGCGCAAATTTCCCCTAATAAAATGCATTTTTGGCACATCAGTTTCACTAAAATGTGCAAACGCATGGGAATGTTTAGGAAGTGTGAGAGTTGGTGGATGACCATGTTCTGACCCACACATTGGTCAAGCAAGATTTGGTCACTTTGGACAAGATTATGTAAATATCCAATTTTTCCAACATCCCTAGTAGGGGGGAAATAGCCAGAAAACAGTGTTTATTGGTATCTGCAGCATCACATACTGGTGCATAGTGTTTGTGGACTTCATGAAAATGTAAAAAAAAAAGTATTTTTAAAAACTTGGTTTCTTTTTTGTGTGGCTTCCTAGACTTTCATATAGTGGGGAGGGTCTCTGAAGATAGTATGCAGGCCCTCCTCCAAATTTTAACCAGTCTGGCAGTTAAATGTTACTATTACTAGACTCCACTTTCATAAAAATATAGCAAGGTGGTATACAAAATTCAAAATTACAATGAGATCAATCCTGCCAATGGGACAATGTCCTCTCCTCACTACCAGCAGCAGGTTAGCTTAGGGGACTCAGGGCAGGTCATGTGAAACCACAGTTCTGCCCTTCTGTCTCTGCCACTGCCTGCTCCCCAACATTAGCCGCCTGAGGCAGATGCCTCACTCCACCTAATAGTAGGGTCATCCCTGAATCTGAGGAATATTTAGTAATGCTCTATAGCCGAGGACCATATTTTATTATTCTCTACGCTACCATTATTCTCCTCTCCGCTACCACAGTCACTCTCCTTGCTACATGCCACATTTTAAAAATAAATTACAAACATTAAAAAGCATGAATAGCAAACTGGAGATGTTCAGATACATGTGGAACTTCCAAGGGAAGGAGGGAGGGAGGGATCCTGACTAGCTGCTTTGAAACCTTACCATCTGCTGGCAGCGTGATAACATTAATAGAATGTGAGCTTTCACTCCAGCAACAATTTGAAGCAGCTGCAAAAATAAACGCTTCGGCCTCACCTCAGCCTTTGGCTGACAGTACTGGAAAGCAAAACCAGCACCAGGATTTGCCTTTCATTAGCACTGCTCCTTAATGACTTGCACAAATTTACCAATGTCAACGCCTATCGTGCTCTGAGAGGGAACTTACAAATATGATAATCTGGAATGCACACATACAACCATTCATGCCTTCTGTCACACACGGAAATTTTAACTGGGGACATAAATATATGCACTGCACTTAAAGGACTTCTTGGAGAACTGCAATTTGAAAATGTCACACCCAGAAAACGCTGGATGCCTTGGATCGCTTGCAAGTCTTGTGACATTATAGTCACATCTGCCTCCTGCTTCTGTTCCCTCATCCATGCCAGACTAAATTTCCAAGTACAGAGACTTGTTTTTACAGCAGAATCCCAGCATACGTTTTCCTAGAAGACGCTCCCTGAACTTTTCACTTGTAACTACCGTTGTGGTTTATTTACGAGGCCATCCTTGCAAGCATTTTACTAATGCACAGCAATATGGAGGTGTAATGGGGCTGTCTGAGCCCATTTCATCACGATAAGCTGGATCAGCTCAAGACAGTTATTACAGGTTAAAGAAAATATTATGGCATGTTGTACCAGAGTGCAATGCTCGGCTTTGACCTCCCTGAAAGACATTTCAGTCTAGTGGTTTATGTAATGCTAAGAGTGGGAAGATAAAGATGTTTTGATTCAAATGTTTGCTAAAAGAAGAACAGGGGCACTTGAACAATCAGATGCCAAGTGTTCATCCTGTATTATTTAGTACGCGAGTATTACAGGCTAGAAATAGAGGCATGCAAAGAGAACTGCAAGTACATTTTTGTTTATTCTGCTGAGTTACTTCCGACTGTTAGTGCTGATGTCGTAAACCCAGGGGAAGGCAAACAATCTGAATTTTGTGCTTCATCATGTCAACTCTTAAAAGTGACATTCCCCAGTGCAAATACCAGTTCAGCCAACTATAGGTTAGTTTTGTAGACAATGTTTCTTCAGAACTATATCATGATTTATTCCTGTTACCAGCTTTGTGGGATGGGGTTAACCGTACTGCCCACCAATGCACTCATCACAGAAGGACACAGTTTCTTCTCAGGTCATCTGGTCCTCCCCTCTAGTTGCTTCCCTTATTGTAAACTTTTGTAAGCTCCTGGAGACAAGCACCTTTGTCGCCTTCTTTTTCTTCTCTTACATTAGGCAGCAAAATGCCATATGCATTGATGGCACAATATAAATAATGGTAGTCACTGTTAGTTATGTAGCACAATCTTAACAGTGCATATTAAATTATTTCAGGTGCAATCTTCTTTTGGGCGGTAGACAGTGATATCAACACTGACCCACAGTATACATGCTTGAATAACAATATCCCCCCCCCCAAGTTGGATCATCACAGCTAGATCTACACACATACACAAGTGGGACCTACAACAAAATGTTACAGGGTGCTTTCATTCCTAACAAGAAAGGATTGCACCTATTCAGAATTCTAGCCATTCTCTTCAAGCAAGGATCTCCATTATTTTCCCCCTAGCCAGTTTCCTTTTCCCTTTCCACCTGAGGCTAGACATTCTGAGGCTACAAAACATGCTCATCCCTCACTGGGTTGAGGGCTGAGGTATACCTAGGTTCCCTTGTGCCCTTGGCAAGGAACTGTGGGGATGCCTTGTCATTGCCTTTCGTGCTTCATCAGATTCCTTCATGAGGCACCCAGAGGAGCCTGATCACCTTGCTTGGCTGCCCAGAGCAGAAGAGGAGACCTGGGCCTACACCCTTTATGGTGGCCAACTTGACCAACCCTTGGTTGAGGGGATTGCCTCTTTCTTGTTTCTAAACTTTTGTGTATAACTTCAAATCTTGGGGTCCTTCTGAGTATGCTTCACACTCTCCTATCTCTTAGTGTCTCTGTCTTGGCCCCAGTCCTTTCTGGACTCACTACCTGAGTTCACTGTTAAAGATATTATACCCTCTATCTCAGAGGTAATAGTAGTAATAGTGTAGCAGTAGTAGTATTTTTTATTATTTATACCCCGCCATCAGGCTGGGCTGCCCCAGCCATGCTAGGCAGCTTCCAAAACATATAAAAACATAACAAAACATCAAACATTAAAAACTCCCCATTACAGGGCTGCCTTCATATGTCTTCTAAAAGTTTATTGTTATTATCTCATTGACATCTCATTAATGGGAGAGTGTTCCAGATATTGTGGACCACTATTCCCATCATCCCTTGCTATTGGCCATGCTGGCTGAGGCTGATGGGAGCAGCAGCCCACGATATCTGGAGAGCATGACATTGGCTACCTTTGATCTATAGACACACACGCATAAGTAGTGAGCAATAATGAGGACAGAAGGACACCTGATGCTTGTGAGATATGTTGCATGTGTGTACATGAGCACAGGTGAGCTAATGAAAAGGCACGCCCAAGCCTACTGTTCTCCTCTTCAACTTATAACTTCCAGATATATTTGTTTAGGGATACCAGACTTCTAGGCCGGATCTTCCTGGAGAGGAGAAATATGGCCTATAGTTTTTCTAATGCCTTTTTCTTCACCTCTGTGAGCAAAGCGATAACTTCTTTCCCCTCACCCTGTCCACAATAGGTGACCCAACATCCCACTGCTTTCTTTCTGCTCCTTTCCTTCTTTCTTAATTTCTTACTTCTCCTATTACTTGACCCATGAAGTGCCTTAGCACAATTGCCTGAAATTCTCACCAGATAATTGATGAAAAGCTGTCTCAAGTAATTTTCAGTAGCATAACCTTCCCTCTACCTTGGTATTCCCGCCACCCAAGCAGTTATCATCAAGCTTTCAAGGGGAATGTATGTTAATATTCACCACTGACCTGCTAGGCATAAATGGTGTGCCCCCCCCTCTTTTTGTCACAGCTATTATCTTGCCCTTGTGTTTTAACAGTTTTACTTTTCAAAAGAAAAGTGAACTACTGTATACCAAAGACTCATGCATGAGCGCAGTGCAAGCGAAACTCTGATCACCCCCACCCCACTATTTTACCCAAACTATTATTTCATTTTAAATACACTTCTATTTCATAGGAGCTCATTACAAAGTTAACTTGTATATCAGTTTCTAATCATAGACTGAAGTGAGCTATTAAATACAAGCCATCTTTGGGGGTGGGGGGAATCAAACTCAAATACCTTTAGTTGTGGAGGGTATATAACAATACGGCTCTGTAAAATTAGTAATGTAGAACTTCTATACTCTCTCAGTGGGTTTTGAGGATAAATCAAATGGAGATTCACACACAACGAAGAAGAGAGTGAAGATCCTTGTTGAAGATTATCATAGGTAAAGGTAAAGGACTGACCATTAGGTCCAGTCATGACCGACTCTGGGGTTGCAGCGCTAATCTTGCTTTATTGGCCGAGGGAGCCGGCGTACAGCTTCCGGGTCATGTGGCCAGCATGACTAAGCCACTTCTGGCGAAACCAGAGCAAGGCACGGAAACACTGTTTACCTTCCCACCAGAGTGGTACCTATTTATCTACTTGCACTTTGACATGCTTTCGAACTGCTAGGTTGGCAGGAGCAGGGAGCAACGGGAGCTCACCCCGTCGCAGGGATTCGAACCGCCAACCTTCTGATCGGCAAGCCCTAGGCTCTGTGGTTTAACCCACAGCGCCACCCGCGTCCCGAAGATTAGCATAGCTTGATACAAAAGAGATCAGAGCTCCTGGCACATTTAACAGTTGCGCAGATGGACAAATTTCAGCAAGTATAACTCTCTTCCTTCTTACTCCTACCGAAATTATCTCTTCTACTCAGCAACTGAGAACATCATAAGAGTCTGCTAGATCAGGACAATGGTCCATGTAGTCCAGCATCCTCTTCTCACGGCGCCTTTGGGAGACTTGCAAGCAGGAATCGAACACAAGAGCTCTCTCCCATCCTCTGATCTGCAGCAAGTGGTATTCAGAAGCATTACTGCCTCCATCCCTCATGGCTAGCAGTCACTCTATCACCTTGATCACTGGCATTTGGGCACCTGATATGAGACAGCTTCCTTGCTAGCTGGGCCCATTTGGTGAGCTTCCACAGTATGGTGTTGTGAACTTTGGCACCAAAGTTGTGGAAGTTTGGTAAACTGCCTCTTTGTGCACCCTTAGGGGATTTGCCAATGTACTTCAATTCCATCTTGTTCAGTTACCCTGCTGGACAATGTTTTCTTCCTATTCCCTTTGACAGTGAGCTCGCTATGCAATGTGGTTTTTGCCGACTGGTTTGTGTTATTGTTTGTGTTGGTTTTCCTTTGTTCATCTTTAATAATTTGAACCACTTTATTGGGCGATGCTTCAGGGGACACTCAAACAAGCGGAAAGTGAGACGAATACAGATTTTCTGATAAATAAGTAAATAAATGCTTGCAGACAATGTGAAATATCTTTTAGTCTGATAGATGGCTTTGGACCTGAACATGGAAGTGCTAAATGCCAAGGCGGTGTTGGTGGGAACGGGAGAGGAAAACTGTCAGAATCAGAACGGCTTTCCTTTTACAAAGTAAACTCTGGGTGAACTTTGAAAGGACAGCATTTGCTTTCTTTGAAACATGGGGCACTCTCCTACTTGGCTCATGTTTATCGAGCAGAGGCTGCAAATGCCCCACAGAGTGCAGCTCTTGCCCACTGGGTTGCTGCCATGCAAATAAGGATGGAAGATAATTTCATTCATTTTGCAATCTGTCAGTCAGTAAACCAACCTAATTTTCTGGTCTCATATTTATATGCACCTGATTTGCACTTTTTTGAAGTTTACTAGGCAGCTTCAGGGGGTTTTTTAAAAAAGAAAAATGTACACAGAAATGTGTACAGTGGTACCTCAGGTTACATACGCTTCAGGTTACATACGCTTCAGGTTACAGACTCCGCTAACCCAGAAATAGTGCTTCAGGTTAAGAACTTTGCTTCAGGATGAGAACAGAAATTGGGCTCCGGTGGCGCGGCAGCAGCAGGAGGCCCCATTAGCTAAAGTGGTGCTTCAGGTTAAGAACAGTTTCAGGTTAAGTACAGACCTCTGGAACGAATTAAGTACTTAACTTCCCCATTGTGGTATGAAACATCTGGAGGGCACCAAGTTGGGGAAGGTTGGTTTTAAAACCAACATTGTTATTGTAGTCAGATTTATAATGAAGGAGAACTCTCAAGCCCCAAAGTCCACATTTTCTTCCTTTATGATTTACTTTTCCTCTAATAACCCGACATTCACAGTGAAGCTGAGTCGGCAAGAAAACAACCAAGAGAATTCAGATGGCAGGAACTTAATTTGTGAAAAGATTTAAGTCTGCATTTGTCAGTTTACACATTGTCAAGTTCATTATGAGACAGGCAGTTCTGAGTCAGGGAAATCTACTGGCAGAGAAAAAAGAAGTCACACAGTTTGAAATATTACAACAATGAAATACTGTATGAATTTTTCTAATGGCGAATCAAACTTAATATATGGACATTCCAAACTCTCTTTTTCTTTTCTTTTTTAAGGATTTGCATTAGCAGGATCTGTGCTTCACTTCTGAAATGCATGCACTGGAAATTAGAATAGAAATGTCATTCAAAGCATCTTCAGTGCAGAATTTGCACCCTGTAATGACAAGTTCTGTCACTTTCTCTAAGCTTTGAGTTAGTCTTATTTACCCAAAGTAAGCAGACAAGATGTGATTCAGAAGTCAATGTATTTTCTGGACTGCTAAATCATTTAGAGACACGCTTCCTCAAACACTTTCTTTATGACTAGGAACTGTTCAAAGATCTGCTTAAGGCCTGAATCATGCATATAGGTACATCAATTAGTGTCTTATCACTCAGTGACTTGCAGCTGAATGTATGAACTTCTTCCACTGAAAAACTACTATATCTGAGGTGATATGGAGACACAGTCTAAGGTGGTTGATGTGAGATGGCTGTGTTCACATAGAAAAATCATCACTTGATGCTGCAATCACGGAGTGGCGAGCTCATCATTTTGAGCATGAATTTGCCCTTTAAGGATGAATCAATCTATTTCTGGTCCAGGACTCTTTTGCATGCATCTGTTCATTTAGTGCAGTCCCCCCTGCTTCTGTATTAATTTGAACATTTTTTACTTAATATACATTTCTAACAGGTAAAAATCAAGGTGGAGGGGAATGGACTGAAAGCTTCTTACTGGCAGGGCAGAAATGAAGGCAAAGGAGGCACAGTTGTATTTCCCCATCCTTTCCCTTTATTTTGTTTTACAATTTCACTCCCCTGAGAAAATTGGTAGGGGAGGAAACTAGGCCACCTCATGATTTGTTGTAGTTTCCCCATTTGTTTGGGGGCACATCAGAGGGCTGGGAAGGATCCTTAGACCCAAGCCATCCCATACCCCCAGTCCAGCCCAGCACGACCCTTTCTCAGCCACAGCGATGCTGAAGCTCTGACCTTGGTAGGCATGTAAAGCTGACACTGGATCTCTATCTCCAAAGTTGGAGCTCTCTCTACAATGCTTCTTATTGCTTCTGTGATTGCAAAATTGATTCAGGGATTGCAAAACATATGTATTTTCTAGAAAATGCATTTTTTAAAAAATGTGTTGCAACATGTGGAGAAGTGCAAAATCGGATGGACAGCTATCTTCTGATAGCTCCTGGCATTAGTCCAGGAGTTAAGAATCAGAATCCACAAAGATCAAATTCTTCAATCATCCCTATTGCCCCAAGATAAATATGTATGGCTTAGAGTAACTTCATGGCATCAGAGAAGCTGGAGCAGTTTGGGAAACACTTATTTTAAAGACTCATTGGCTATTGCATCAGATAGCTTACTGTACTTAGACCAACTTCTATTTTATTTTCAGAACTTAACTTCATAATTTTTTTTGGGGGGGGGCACTCTACCAAAATGCACAGGTTCCTTTTTGTTCCAGACTTTGGCAGATTTATTTTTATTTAAGATGGCATGGGAAAGCACTTCTCTAACTTGGAAGAATGCTACAGAGAGTACCTTGACCTGGTTAAGAGTTCTCTCTCTCTCCACACACACACTCCATTTCTAGTACAGAACATTTTCTGTCTGATTTCTGGGAACTTATATCTAAGTGTACTAAATGCATTAGCATGCATCACCCATCTTCATTTCCCCCCCTAATTCCTGAGTGAGTTCCAAATTTATTCATTTCAAAGTGCTTACAGATTTCCTGTTGCAGAAAAAGAAGAAGTGGAAAATGGACTGAGGATTGTCGCTGGGCAATGCAGATTCCCTCTTTACCATATAAAAGAAGGCATATGGAAGTGGACTGAATTTTACCTACACTGGTACCATTTTTAAAGCATTTTTTCCCTATCGCTGCACACAAATTGCTTTGTACAAAAGCTGGTTATTGGATTTTATGCTAACTCAAATACCCACAATCAATAACAATGTAAGAGCCACATTCTTCCATTTTAAAATCTTGTCTCTCAAGTGTGTCTATTTTAGGACGCCAGAGCGTTTGGAAGGGAGATGTTTTTTTCTTTCTTTTTCTGCTTGCCACAACTCAAGGCTACCTCTGCATTTAAATGTTTCCACTGGGATTATTTTAAAGGGCATTTAAACTCTCATCCTGCATAAAGCACTGAATGTTTCTGGTGAGCAGCTGATCACTTCTCAACACCTAGATGTAGTCAACAAGAACTGAAGTGTTCTCCCTGTCTCTCAAGAGCTACTTAGCATCTTCCTGTGTTTACTTGATGCTTCCCCATATTTCAGTGCGCTAAAAGCCCAATGGGTTTCCCTTAAGAAAAGGAAAGAAACTTGGCATGTTTCACCCGGATGTTTTAAATAACACACATTTGCACCAGATTATGAGTGCAGCATCAATTGATGCCAGCACTTTGGTCATTATCTTTTTCAGCCTCTCATATCTCATGCCTAATGACTTTAATCATTATTCACAGGTGTGTGTTAAAAAAAAATCCACTGAAAAATAAGTCATGTAATAATAATAATAATTTATTATTTATACCCTGCCCATCTGGCTGGGTTTCCCCAGCCAATCTGGGCGGCTCCCAACAGAACATTAAAAACATGATAAAGCATCAAACATTAAAAACTTCCCTAATCAGGGCTGCCTTCAGATGTCTTCTAAAAGTCAGATAGTTGTTTATTTCCTTGACATCTGATGGGAGGGCGTTCCACATGGCGGGTGCCACTACTGAGAAGGCCCTCTGCCTGGTTTCCTGTAACCTCACTTCTCGCAGTGAGGGAACTGCCAGAAGGCCCTCGGAGCTGGATCATTGTTCTGTGTCCGGGCAGAACAATGGGGCTGGAGACGCTCCTTCAGGTATACTGATGTCAGGGTCCTTGAAGTGTGATAGGTAGTTGCAAGGACATTGGCTTCCACACTGCTTAGTACTCATAATGGGGTGGCGATGGTGGAAAGGAGCACCAGTGGCAGCCTGTGCAGATGTGCTTCTGACACTGTGATCCCTGGTTGGGACTGGGTGGTGTTGAGTAAGGATGGAAGAGAAAGTCACTCCAGATTGCATTTGAGAGGCACTGGCAACCCTAATCAAAGAAGCTTGGTCTACTTCAGTTTTGTAGTTCTCTCTTTTTTTTTACCCTGCCTTTCCTTTAAATGGTAGTTCAAGGCAGCTTGACTACGAAAAAAGCCAATGTAAAACACAGCGCAGGTACTGAGGCAAAACAGCAGCAGACTGAAAATCAGCAACCATTCACAATTAAAGTCTTCAAAAAGTTTTAGTATGTGAAACAGATTTCACCAGGATTTAAAAAGAAACCCATGCACAGATTGAATAGTTTGGGGGGGTATCATTACCCAGTGATCCAGAGATAGGCGTGCTAGGAATGTATTAGGAGACCATGTTCCCCTCACAGAGTTCTCTGGGAAGAGGGGCTTATTTTTACCACTCTGAGAATTATAGCTCTGGGAGGAGACTTCTAGAACGATAGGACTACAGTGGTACCTCGGGTTAAGTACTTAATTTGTTCCGGAGGTCCATTCTTAACCTGAAACTGTTCTTAACCTGAAGCACCACTTTAGCTAATGGGGCCTCCTGCTGCCACCACACTGCCAGAGCCCGATTTCTGTTCTTATCCTGAAGCAAGGTTCTTAACCTGAAGCACTATTTCTGGGTTAGCGGAGTGTGTAACCTGAAGCGTATGTAACCTGAAGCATATGTAACACGAGGTACCACTGTATAGAGTTTGAAGGGACCCCCAGCATCCCTGACAGATGACCATCCAAGCTCTGTTTAAAAGCCTCCAATGAAGGAGAGTTCATCACCTTCTGAGGTAGTCCATTCCACTGTTGATCAGAATCTTCTTCCTAATGTTTATTCAGAATCTCCTTTCTTGTAACTTGAATCCATTGCTTCAGGTCCTATCCTCTGGAGCAGAAGATGCTTGCTCCACCTTCCATGTGACAGCCCTTCAGATATTTGAAGATGCCTATCATATCACCTCTCAACCTTCTCTTCTCCAGTCTAAACATACCCAACTTCATAAGACCCTTTGTCATCTTGGTCACTCTCTTCTGCACATGTTCCAGCTTGCCAGTATCAACTCCGGCTTGGAGAGGACCATGGATTTCTGGATCATAGTTGGCCCTGTATCTCCATTGTCCAGGGTCCCTTTGGGGTTCTTTTATATGCTGAAATAGCTTTCCATAAACTTTTTTTCGCCCCAGACAAAGCGGCGATCATTCTGCACCAAATGCAACAGGGAGATGGATGTTAGCTTGAATTCCCATTGCTTTTAGAAGGGGTAGTTGGGGGTCAGAGCAATACCCACCAACTTCCCTGATGACATCAAAACCCCTCCCCCCCCCCAAATATGCATGTTTTAGTTGGCGAACTGCATAGCAAAATTTGGATGGATGAATTTCAAAGGATCGCTCTGTTTTGGCTGGCAATTTGTTTAGAAAAGTGCAAATTTGAAAGGTTTGGCTTCAAATGAGACCTGAATCACTTAACTAACTGACTTGTTAAGATGTACTATAGTAATTATGCTGGGTTAAACCAGAACTGTTTTAAAACAGCCTTATAATAAATCCAATGTATTTTAGCATTCCAGTGTACCTCTGCCTCCACCTTCCAGGTGGTATTTGATTTTCCCTCCCCCCCCTTTCTATTCAAACAACAAAGAACAGAATCGTAAACACAGTACAGGTGACAAGAATAACAAATGAAGAGGAACATATTCTTAGTTCTTTAAATACTGAAGGGGAATTGATCCCCTTCCTCTTTAAAGCTGTTTTGATGTAATCCTACAAGTACACAGAGGAAATAAATGGCAAAAGAATGCTTTGTAATTTTCTCTCCTGACTTTTCTCTTACGGTTTGCTGGTACATTACGTTCATCTTTGTGAACTACCATACGTTACTTATTTCTGGAAGCACATAAATTAGCACGTGAAAGGCCACTCCAAGGAGGAAAATCTGTCTGAGACAATGAGACATCTGGCCCATATCAATGTTAGAGACAGAAACAAAGAGGAGGAATGGTTTTGTGGTTCCACTTCTTCTTGCACATCTTTCAGCCCGGACACTGAGGTCCAGCTCCGAGGGCCTTCTGGTGGTTCCCTCACTGTGAGAAGTGAGGTTACAGGGAGCCAGGCAGAGGGCCTTCTCGGTAGTGGCATCTAAGGCAACCCGTTTTAGGGAAGTTTTTAATGACTGATGTTTTATCATGTTTTTAATATTTTGTTAGGAGCTGCCCAGAGTGGCTGGGGAAACGCAGCAAGATGGGTGGGGTATAAATAATAAATTATTATTATGTGATTATTATTATTTATTTTTTAAAAATCACTTCTGACCTATTATTTCATAAATATATATTTTGAAATATAGCTTTTTCTAAAAAAATAAATTGGAATTATTAGTTGTTTCTGCTACTGTTTCTGCAAAAAATTGAAGACATTAAGACCATTGCCTGATCGCTTGGGAATCATTACTTAAGTTAGTGGCCAAGTCTTTTTCTTCCCACCAGTACAGTATTTTATCTATAGTCACACTACCCCTTAGAACTGTGGTAAGACAAGGGGATGATGAAGAGATGCATCAAAAATAAATATCAAAAACCACTGGGAAAAACTGTTCTTCTTGGCAAAAGCAAAATTCTCATCAACAGTAACCATGAACATAGCAGCACCAGTATGCAACGTTTCATTAAAGAGCAGCTTCCGTACATGAGTTATTCAAGATACACTACCGGGGGTAGACAACCTAAGGCTCGGAGGCCGGATCCGACTCAAATACCTTCTAAATCCAGCCCGTGGACGGTCCGGGAATCAACGTGTTTTTACATCAGTAGAATGTGTGCTTTTATTTAAAATGCATCTCTGGGTTATTCGTGGGGCATAGGAATTCGTTCACCCCCCCAAATATAGTCCAGCCCACCACATGGTCTGAGGGTCAGTGGACCGGCCCACGGCTGAAAAAGGTTGCTGACCCCTGCACTATACTGTATGATTCTACTGCAGTTATATCTCACTTTGTTTGGTATTTTAATCAAATTTCCATTTGCATCCATTGCTTCTAAAGAGAAATCTTGTCTGAATAGGGCTCCAGATTTAGATTTTGATACATTATCTGCATAAACATCCTCATTAGTATCTGTTTGTTTACAAACAGAACTAGTTCGTGGAAGTAGAGTAGTGCTGGCATTGTGGCAGTATCCCTACACTGAAAATCCATTTGGAGATTGGTGTTTCAGGTATCATCACAAGGGTGAGGCACTACTCTGAGACCTTGCTGATGGTCCCCAGTCTGGTTTGGTGTATGTTTACTGGGAGAGTGTGGAAGGAAAGGTATTGGCTGCTGTATGGGGTGAGAGGCAATGATAACGGTGGCATAAGGCAACAATGTTCTGTGCACAGCTCTTTGGTTTTGTACTGGTATCATTTCCTCTTCTGCTTAGCTTCAGATAGATAATTGTGGTTGCATATCTGTATTGTTGGGATGCGGGTGGCGCTGTGGTGTAAACCACTGAGCCTTGGGCTCGCCGATCAGAAGGTCGCCGTTTCGAATCCCCGCGACAGGGTGAGCTGCCGTTGCGCGGCCCCTGCTCCTGCCAACCTAGCAGTTCGAAAGCACCTCAAAGTGCAAGTAGATAAATAGGTACCGCTCCGGTGGGAAGGTAAACGATGTTTCCGTGCGCTGCTCTAGTTTCACCAGAAGCGGCTTAGCCATGCTGGCCACATGATGTGGAAAAACTGTCTGCGGACAAACGGCGGCTCTCTCGGCCAGTAAAGCGAGATGAGCGCCGCAACCTCAGAGTCATTCGCGACTGGACTTAACGGTCAGGGGACCTTTCCCTTTATTTGTATTGTTTTATAAAATGTTATTTTGTTTATGCTCTTAAGTTAGGTCAGCTCGCTTGTAACTATTTTACACAATGTTGCATGGATTTTTATATTTTTTGTACTTATTGAAACTACATTTAGATTTGTTTTGAATATTAATGGTTATGCTGATGGTTCATTTGAGCAAGCCACTTAGGATGCATTCTGGAGGGCACCACGTTGAGTACTCCGGGTGTAGGTCAATGAGTAGGATTTCATCAGCAAACCAATTAGCCATGAAAGGGTTACCCGAGTGTTGAAATCCACTGGCACAAATCCTTCCTAAAGACTACGGTCCTTTGCATTTCCACTCTGTAATAGGCATTCTAAACACATTGTGCCTATTGTGCACAAATTGGATGACCTACATTTTTTAAGGGCTTATTGGACTGGGAAGTTGATGCCAGTGATAAGACATGGTTATGCCTTCTACAGCTTGCAGACGCTGGGGTGCCGAAATCTCACTGGCCACACTTTCATTCATATAGCGAAAATGAATTAGGTTTCCTTCCCCTCTCAAACGCAAGGGACTGCTGCAATTTGAGAATGGCGCCAGCTCCCCATTTTACATTCTATGCCATGCTTTCCTTACTCAAAAATGAAAATGTGATGTCTTATGGAGGGGCTGCAATTTGAAAATAAATTAAAGTGTGTTCTGTTTTGGTGCACATAAAACTGATACCCCACCCCCCACCCAGAAGAACAGCAACCTCAGGATGGGTAGGTGTCACACACATTGGCTCTTGCACATACTTACTGTCCTGAATTCATTTACAATAGCAGGATTTTGATGTCATTTTATGTACACTGGGTTTATTTTAGATGCAAAACACACATACCTCTCCCAGATATAATACAGGAGAGAGAGAGAGAGAGAGAGAGAGAGAGAGAGAGAGAGCGCTAGTTCTAGATGAAATGGGAAATGGAGATCCAGGGGCACAAATTAGGACTTGAACAATTCTATTTATTTATATAGTACAGATATTATATGCTCCCTGACACCCCCAGGCAGCCTTTAGTAGACAATGTTGTACTGCAACCTGTAAAAATTGTAATGGAGATCCCAGCCATGCATGTTGAAACATTTTAGCATCTAAATCACTATTAATGACCCCACCCTCAGAAATGGATGTTTCATACTTGGCATCAATCCAAGTGCATTTTTAAATTATTAATAAAATGATATCCCATCTTCCTGCCAAAGGAGCCAAAGTACACAGAATGAAAACCCTAGACAGAGAACTGTCGTCAACTCTAGCTCCCCGGTGCACAGACATGTGCGCGCACACACAAATATCACACACACAGTTGAATAGGATTGGCTTTCCTTACTGGACCATCAAGCAGCAAGGTTTTCCACCTGCCCTGCTCCCCACCCAAGACAATTATACAGAAAAACTGCTGCCTAAGGATTTGCTCCTGCTCTCTCTGCCATTTTTTGGGGGGAAACTCTCTTATGTGTTTTGGCAGGACCATGGATCTATTTAGCTTTCAGGCTTAAAAAAAAAAGTAGGGACTTGTTGCCTGACATTTTTATAAGTTCTATTTTCTCCCTTATTACTTGAATTTTGTATTTGTGTGAGAACTATGGGGGCCCTTTTGGCCGAAAGGTGGCATAGAAATAACAATATTTGCAAAAATAAGTTCGTTGTTTTTATCCTAGCCTGACATTGTGTTGGTCATTTCAGATCAATTCATTGCTAGCTATGTGAGCTCTTTGTCCATTTCTTTCCATTTTCTTTCTCATCTTGGACTGTTCTTTCTTAACTTATCTTTCACTCGCACATTTGTCACTCCTGGACCTTTGTTTTTTATGCTTTCCGCTCACTTCCTTTCTCCTGCCTTGCAGCCACCTGGCTCTTGCTTTTACATTGTTTAGAAGGACCCATGAACCCTTGAGAGAGATTCTTGGGGGAATGGAGATGACTGCAGGGGAGAAAGTTCTTTAAACTTCCTTAAGTTAACTCAAGACCCAAGTTGAATAAAGAGTAATATGACATTTTTTCATTTTAAAGAAATAAAATTATTTTCTCTAAACAAACAAAAATCTCTGGCCCACCAAACGGAAACTTACTTCCTTATAGATGGGCCAACTGATTGCTATGTGGTCAATTCAGCCTTAAGCTGTGAATCAAGTACTTAATGTGTAGAGTACCTCTTCTAAATGGTGCGCAGGTCTATAACCTGCAGCATTTAATTGCAAAACTCAAGTGAGTGGCAACCAGGTCAAGATTTGCATCCCGCTCAGATGTTATTTTGCAGAGAGCGATGCCAGGGCAGTGTACTGAATTCTGTGGCCAGTTGCTAAACTTTGCAGGTCAGCAGCCTTGGGGAACAGGATTTGATTTCTTCAGAGATAGTGTCTGATGTCAGAGTTTAGGCAGGGTCATAAGATGAGCTCCTGAAACAGTCAATGAATTAATTAGGCACAATGTTCCGCAGATGGTTGGGGCAGCATGGGTGAAGGATCCACTAGCCCTTGGAGATCACCTGGCAGGAAAGAGAGCTACTGGAAGGCCAGTGTGAGCCTGAGGTCCATAATCTAGGTTGTAACAGTCATTAAATGAAAGGGAAATTTAGTAATGAAGGACCAGGAGTGAGGGTGGCACAACACCTGGGCTTTTGGATCTGATATGACACAGCTATCTTACATGCAGCACTCGCTGGATGTTTTCCAGTTCTATTTCCGCAAACCCAAGGCAGCCGGTGTCTTTTTAAAAAGTCCATTGCCAGATTCAGATTTCAACCAGTTCCTATTTGCTATTCCATTCCTTCTGTACTCCTTAATGATTCATTATAATCCAAGACCCATTTTCTTTTCTGCATTTTTTTGCTCAGAGTCCAATATATCCTTGATTTCACTGCTGGAATGCTGCATCTACATATTTCATTGAGCTTTTATGAAATGTATATCCTGCGCGGGTGTATCATTTTAAGGGGTGAAAATTAATTTCGGCAAATTTCTTCAGTGAGGAGTCTTTAATTTGGGGGGGGAGTGAGAAATTCAAATCTGCTATTATTATTTTTCAAAACTTCTATTTATGCAATTTTAATCCTCAAACTAACATAGGTGTGCAATTCTGAATACTTAAGAGAGCTATTAGTGAGTTAAGTCCCTTTGGACAGAATATGGCTCACTTCTGAGTAAATGTGCAAAACACTGTGTTGACAGCGTACTGATTTGTTGGTATTTAGGGGAAAGTTAGAGAAAAGAGCTGAAAGCAGTCTTGTCATCTCAACCAAAATGCTTGATTGTATAACACATTAGTACACATGTGGGAGCATCTGTGCCAAAATGGGGCACTCCTTAGTTGCTATTCTGTTAATGTTAATACAGTGGTACCTCGGGTTACATACACTTCAGGTTACATTCGCTTCAGGTTACAGACTCCGCTAACCCAGAAATAGTACCTCGGGTTAAGAACTTTGCTTCAGGATGAGAACAGAAATTGTGCGGTGGCGGCGGCGCAGCAGCAGTAGCGGGAGGCCCCATTAGCTAAAGTGGTGCTTCAGGTTAAGAACAGTTTCAGGTTAAGAACGGACCTCCGGAATGAATTAAGTACGTAACCAGAGGTACCCACTGCATTGCTTTATAAGCAGTGGCTTTATGACCATGAAAAACAGTGTTTGTCTCCTCACACTCTGAGACCGTGTTCTCCAGAGGCCTTAGGCATAACTTGTTCTTAAGGATTTTGTGCCAATTACCTAAAAGACCTACTACTTCCTTCCCAACAAAGAGCTTTTATGGTCACAAGACTAAATGCTTTCCCCTCCATAGTGGCCACAGGTAGATATTTGCAAATTCCTTATCAAGCCCGCCTGTGTGCCTGCAATCAGGAAGTACCAGACTCACTGGACCATGTTCTCTTGGACTGCCCTTTGCACAGCAGACTCTGCAAACAGATGCTAAGCAACATGCAACCCATGGCTCCGAGAGAAACCCAAATACGGTTCCTCCTAGCGGAGAGGGACAAGGACGTTACTGCCTTGGTGGCTTCTTTTTTAATCTCCATCTTACCCCAAAGGGTTCTTAATGAATCATCCCTCTAGGGAATAGGCAGGGTGGAGCAGAACAATTGAGTGCCTTGTGACCCTCAACAGCCTCACTCATGTCCCTTTTAAACTTATCCCAGTGATTTGAAATGTCTTAACTTGTAATGCCAATAAAGGTATTTGTATGGTATACTATTGCTTTATAGATTATACATGCAGTATTGATTTGTTAATCAAATAATATGACTTTTGCTGTAATTGTGATGTTTAGCTTTTTTTAGTTGCTGTTTTGTTAAGTGTTTTATAGATTACAATAGCTTTATTGATGATTTATCAATTATTTTAAATGACTGTAAATGTTCTATTACACTTTGCTATTTATTGTTTGTAAGCTGCTTTGAGATTCATTAGAATGAAAAGTGGCATAGAAATGCAATCAAACATTTTAACATACTGTCACACATGGCTTAGCTGCAATTGACACTGTTGACTTGGTTTCCATTTTTATCACGTAAGAATGCTATTAAAACCCTATTTACATAATAGGTGTTGCAAACTTCCCAATGAAGACTGCTAATGGCTAATTAATATATTTTCAAGGATGGTTGGTCTAGATATTGACCCATCCTGCCCTTTTCAAGCACCTGCACACCCCTTGCCTTCACCCTAGCCTACATTTTTGGGTAGTTAAGCTTTCTCATCACTTAGGCACCCTAACAAAATGGCATAAATGCTTAATGACCAAGTGAGTGCGAACACCAGAAGAGAACAAACACTGAAGTGATTATTGCCACTTTACCAAGTGACAGGTGAGATAGATTATGCACCTAACACGTTGACACACTCTCCTCAGTCAAGAAGAGAAATCTGTATAGCTAAGAATAGCATAAGGGGCTGATATGAGGACCCAATAAGGCAACATGCAGTTTTTGAAAACCGAAAAGACCTGCGTGGGGATTCACCCTTGTGCGATCCCAGTTGTGAAAGAGGAAAAGTGAAGCCACACGAAAGAGCACTTTCTTCCCCCAGAGATTCACAGAGGGGCCTCCCTTGGTAGTTCCACCATCCTCAGAAGTTTGGGAGGGTATTAATCCAGGAGAGGGTATTCCTCTGTGGCAAACCCTCAAGGATATGGATTTTCCTCCCCACAGAGATGCATCTGGTTCCTTCATTGTACAGCTTTTGTCATATGCTGAAGACACACCCTGGGCCTTTTGACACCTCAGATACAGGTTACTGGGAAGAACCCAGGACTGACAGATAAACGACTCTGGAAACTGCAGCTCTGTGAGAGGAATAGGGGTGTCCTAACTCAGCACTCTGAACAAGCTACAGTTTCCAGAATTCTTTGGAAGAAACCATGACTATTTGAAGTGGAATAATACGGCTTTCAGTATATGGTGCAGGTGTGGCCTGTGTTCCATTAGGAACTAAATAAATGCTTAAATTTAATCTGTTTCTCCTCACAATATAATTTCAAACATCAATACTTGTACACGATATGGCTTTCCATCTCATCGCCGCCACCCTTTCTATTCCATCCTATCACCTTTTATTCCTAGTGGCTTGGGTTTTTTTTTGGGGGGGGGTTGCTTGTTTCTTCATTGTTTTTATTGGTTTTATGATTTCTGTGCAACTGGAAGAATAAAGGTGTATTTTAAAAACCAACGTAAACGGTTTGTAAACTGCTTCTCGCAAGATAAACAACAACACTTCCTCGCCTGGTCCTAATTAACAGCTGCCGCTGGCCGCAGCTCACCAGTATTCCCTGAAAGAAACCACATCGAAAAAGCCAAAAGTCAGAGCAATTAGTCACAGGCTGACAATACCAGAAGAACGATTTGCTCCAAGAAATTTCTTATCTGAAGAAATATGAGTAGGAAAGAGTTGCTCAAAGGGATCTTGTTAAAATGTACTCCGCATGCCCCCCCCCGCCGCACTAGTGAAATTATTCACCTGATATAATAAAGTAGGAAAGGTGAGTGATGCACCCAGAGCTCTCCTGCAACACCTGTTGCTGAATCTGTTGGGCTGTGGTCCATCCAGGAATGCCCCTCTGCAAATGGTTTCCATGCACAACCCAGTGCTGCCAGTTAGTGGGGATCCCATTTGCTCTTTTACAGCCAAGTAGTACTGGATTTTTATTTTAAATTACTCCAGCAAAAGAAATTGGCCCTCCAGGCATTTGACAATTAGAGAGTAACCTAAGCCTAGGAAACCAAAAAGAGTTGAAGGCAATAAAAAGCCTCCCATTGTCTTCAATAAGCTTTTAAAACCAGGCAATAGATCATTCTTTCATGCATGATGAATTACTACTCTCTTTCGGGGCTCGCATTTCTGGAGGTCCCGGTGCAGAGTGAAACAATCCAGCGAGAAAGTGGCAGCAGTTGCCAAGGTCCGTTTATTGCCTTATCTGCAGAAGCACGATGAATCAAAACGCCCTATTGGAATTCACAAGGTTAATGAGCATTTTTCACCTGAACTTTCGCCCCCTTTGAGAGGTAGCTTCTGCGTGAAGATCTGCCCCGCCACTGACCCTCACGGCACTTCGCCAAAATGCTCGTTGACTTCCTTTGACTGCAGCTCTTTGGGGGGACGCGGCTGAAAAGTGTATGATTCAGGTTTTTCAGCAGGCAGGGACCACACTCTCAGGCCTCCCACAGTACTGATGAAAGGGAGAATCGCTGCCTTGTGTTGAAAGCTTCAGTGGACTGAATTTCAAGCACTAACCTATTTCTGACACTTTCCTTTTTTTATTAAAGATGTCAGGGCATTACCATGGCATCAATATCTGAGGCAGGGTCAGAGAAGAGCTTTTATCAAATCACTAAATATCATGGCCATGGGCACCATGACATATGTCCCAGCAGTGATGTTGAACATTAATTACTGAAAAGATACTAGTGCCAGTAAGATTAAAGAATTTCTTCCCCCGTTTCATTAAAGAACATTGTTAATTTCCAGCTTCAAAAAATAGAATCAGAGAAGTAGAATCATAGAATTGTAGAGTTGGAAGGGACCCTTAGGATCATCTAGTCCAACCTCCTGCAATGCAGGAATATGCAGTTGTCCCATACGGGGATCGAACCTGAAACCTTGGCATTATCAGCACCATGCCCTAACCAACTGAGCTATCTAGAGCCATGCTTTATGGGGCCCTCTAGATGGTTTGAGAACACCTGATTCTATGGAATGGCTGAACCTAAGGCGGTATGGACCTGATATGAATGTGGATAGATGGCCTCTGGGAGCCCCTTACATCAGGGGTAGCCAGTGTGGTGTCATCCAAACATTGTTGGACTACAATTCCCATTAGACCCAGTTAGCCTGGCCACCAGTTAAGGGTGATAGGATTTGTAATTCAGCAACATCTGAGAGGTTCCAGGTTGGCCAACCCTGCCTTAATGTGACACATATATTTTCCAAAAGAATGCTAAATTCATTAGGTTACTGAATGTGCTGGTATACACATATTTCTTCATTACCCAGTAGCCTGCATTGGAAAGATCTATACTTTTCGTGATTCCGGGCAAACACATAAAAACCTATTATGTGTGCATTTTGCCTCATCTTGGATGTGCATCATTTCCATTATTAGTACATTTTTTACTCAAGTGCATGAAGATTTAGGACTAATTTATGGGACCTAAATCTGAAAATATGATGCTTTCCTCCAGAGATCATACCCATGCTGTTGACAATAGCTATGTCTCCTATTAGCCGTTTGTGGACTGCAGAAGACACTATTTGTCCATATGGTCATTCTTTGCTATTTGTTCATTTACAGAGAGTGCAGTTTCCTTTAAGCTTGGAACCACTCTGTGTGATGCAGGGAGACACGCCCATACCTATCAATTCTATCAGAAATAGAATATTGATTTTTAATTCTTCAAAACACACCAACAGGAAATCTGTTTACACATCAACTTTTTCTCATGCTAACATCAAGTGAAGTGTCTCCCTTGCCATGCATCAGGGATGGGGGTGGGGAAATAAAATAACAGACAATCATTTGATTGATTGTGAGATATGAGAAGTTGTAAGTGAAATTTCTTCAGTCTGCATTTATCGTGGAGGGAGACTAAAAAATCCTGAGTTTCTCACTCTGCTAATGAGAGGAGATGAAGAAGATGGAATACATGTTCCCTTGGCTAATCCACTAAGCAGAGTCGATTCTTCTTAATGATATGTAAGACGAAAAGGAAAGAGGCCTTTGGAAAATTTAATGAGAAATGGGGTTCTTTATGGACAGAAAATGGAGTAGTTTGGAAACACAAATTTTAGGCTGAAGTTCAGTTGCCTTCAGAATAATTAGGGCTAGACACTGTCACGCTTAGCGTAGACCCACTGAAATCAACAGGATAAATTAATGTCTAACTTTAGATCCACTGATTTCAGGTCACCCACTCTAAACAAAACTAAGCTCTTCCACACTTCCATTTGCTCCCTGGGAAACCATTCTATTTGCACCCTGCTAAACCATCATTCATCATGGTTTAGCACTGAATTAGAACCAACAGAAATCAAGTTTGCCACAATTTGTTCTGATTTAGTGCTAAAGAGAGGGTTTTCCGGGGGAAAGTGGTAGGGCTCACATCCATGCCTAGAAAACAAGAGACAAACAAAAAAACGACTTGGACCCATGCTTTCTTGGTATGAGACAAGCAGAAGTATTGACAAGCCCTAAGTCTGGATATAACCACTAAAAATCAATTAAATGAATTTGGCGTTTGTTTCTTATGCCTAGGGATTCATCATGCAAAAACCAACCAACCAACCAACCAACCAACCAACCAAACAAACAAACAAACAAACAAGAACTGTAAGGCAGAGCACCCTTTTTTGCATTTCTGTATGAGTTCTTGAGATTTTTTAAAAAACCCATCCTATTCCCAAAGGCTCAGGGTCGATAACTATCTACACACACACATTAATTTATAATATTATAACTGTATATAAAAAATAACCACTACCTTAGTAATGAAATGCATTTATTTATTTTTTTAACAGCAGGATGCAAGAAGAAGAAAGCATCGCTTTGAATACTAACCTGTGGTTTTGAGGGTTGGCCTACATATCTCTTAACAATCAAACCGAGAATCATTTTCCTAAACACAGGCTATTTCTGGCAATTCGCCATTGGGTGAAGGAAACCAGGGCTACAAAGGTGTCTTCATTGATTATAAGCTGAAATTGAGCCAACAATGTAAAACAGCAGTTACAATGAAAAGTAAAAACGTAGCTTTAGCCTGCATAAACAGGAGCATGGCTTCCGGATCAGGAGACGCAATAGTTCCACTCTCTTCTGCTGTAGTCAGACTACACATGGATCGCCATCTCTATTTCTAGGCACCCCATATTAAGAATAACATTGCTCAACTGGAGCATATATAGAAGAAGGCAAAAAGGATGGAGTTTGGAAACCAAGTCTTGTGATGAACTGCTGGAAGAATGGGGTACATTTAGCAAGGAGAAGAGGCCATTAAGGCGGGGGGTGGGATGGAGAGACAGGTCAGCAGTCTTCAAATACCTGAAGACCAGAAGATGGATCAGACTGATTCTCTGCCACTCCAGTGGGTATAACTAGAGCCAATGAGTGGAAATTACACTGATAAACATTCCTAACTCCCTGTATGAACTGACCCAAACCCTGCAATTCTCATCCGAGGCTCTTATCTGTGTGCCTATTCCACTAGAGGTCCAGAGGGTGGTAACACAAGAACAGGCCTTTTCTGCAGAGACTCTCTGTTTGTGGAACGCTCTCCCCAGGGAGGCTGACCTGGTGCCTTCATTATCTATTTCTTTTTTAAAAAAATGTAACAACTAAGAGGTAATGTTATAGTCAAGTGTATATAACAGAGGGTGATTCCAGGCAACTGTTTGTTGTGGGATCGATGCTTCTCATACATGCCAGCCTGCATTTCATTTGAACGTACCCTTTTTATAGAAAATCCAATAACAAAATAAACTTGTTGCTAGTGTCCTATTTGGGACATCTGAATGGCCACCTTGCAATAATTGAAAGCATTTTGACTCCTCTATTACCACAGCTCAGTGGTAGAGCCTCTGCATTGCGTGCAGAAGGTACCAGGTTCAAATTCTGACATCTCCAGTTAGGGCTGGGGAATGACATCCTGCTGACACCCTGGGGAGCTGCTGTCAGTCAGTGTGGACAATATCGGTCTAGATGGTACTGGGACAATACTGGTCTGACTCTGTATAAAGCTGCTTCTTTTGGTCCTCCTAATGCCATTTTTTAAAAAATAAAATAAAATACTATGTCTTAGGGAGGGAGACTAATTAAGATAGCAGGAAGTGGAGCTTGACCCTTTCCCAGCCATTTCTCCATTCCAAATCATCCAATGGTGGTCTAGCCTCACAAAGTATCAAACACACTTTACTCAACTTTTTATTGAAAATATTCAAGGGAAGAAAAAGAATCTGATTTTTAAACTCTACAATACCCTTTTCTTCTTTTTCTTTACATGAGATTGCCCAAGTAATGGCTTAAACAACCTTAGGGAGCCTTCTTCTATTCCATAATCACTGAGTTTTTATACTGAACTGTGAGACTAGTCAAAGAACTTGCCAGAATCCAATTGCATTCCTCTGGTTAAGCATGCATGTTAACACTATCAAGAAAAAAGGAAACTAGGTTGGTCTGGCATGATTTGTCTTTATAAAGCTATACTGACTGCTATCAATCACTCCATTTCCCTCCAGGTACTTACAAATGAGTTGGCTTTTGATGGTTATATTCCTAAAGGAAACATATATAGCTCATTTATAGCAGTGGCTCTGGAGGGCCTTTTGTAACTCAAATCCTTTTCTTCAGCATGTGCTTGATCAAATAAACATGCGGCTTCCTTGTAGAATCCATAGAAGGAACAAGGAGTAAGTATGAGCAACTTGCACCTCCTCTCCTCCACTTTTGCTTGCCCCCCACTTTTCAATGGTCCCTTCTGGGGAGACAAATACTTTGTCCCTGCATTGGAAAAATATGCACCTTCCGCTTTCTATGGGACCCAGAAATGAAGGGGGAAAGACACATGAGTAACTTCTGTGGAATATGTAAAGTGGCTTATAGAATCTGGTAATCATTTCTCCCCTTTGTCTTGAAAAAAATATCACCTTATGATTAGGTTTGGGTTGTTTTTCCTTTCCATTTAAAGCTAAGGATACGTTTTACTCAAAAGCTTGATTTCCGCATCAATAAAGTAATCCTATGCATCTCTAATCAGAAATAAGCCTCACTGAATTTAATGGGGCTTACTCCCAGGTAGAGTGTGCGTAGAACTGTATTGTTACTTCCTGTTAGGAATAGGCTCTCTCATCCAATAGACTGGCCTTCCACAACCTGCGCTTTCTAGGTGTTGTTGACCTGCAATTGCCATCATCCCTGAGCACTGGAGATGTTGTCTGGCTCTGATGAGAAATGGAGTCCAAAACATTTAGATGGGTAGTATCTGCCCACTCAATGTTTCCAGCTCAAAAAGTCAGAAGTAGAATGGTAGGATATAGAACACTATCTAATTCAATGGCAGCTTGTGTCTTTCTACCTAGCCTACTGAGATTGCTACTGAAATTCAACTCCCACATGGTAACACTTTTAGGAGAGCAGGGTAATTGGTTTAATAACTATTTTTATGACATCCCCAACTCCTCCACAACTCACTCATTCTCTCTATCCCTCTGGCATTCATCAGAAATACTTCTAATTTCCTAAGTGGCTATTGAGGTCTGAATTTCCTCGGAGGGTTTTCAATGAATCAGATATTTGAACTTTAAAAAGTCCTTGGTGTACTTATTCACATTTTTATGAAACACCTTTTGAGGTCAGTTCTTCAGGAATCAGTGCCTAAAACTGGTCAAACTTCTAAAATATATAAATAGAATATTTAAACCAAAATGACACACTTAGAAAGTCAAAGAGCACCGTGTATTTCAGAACAGATGACACATAGTGGGGAATGTCAGAAATAGTGTGAGGTTCAGGGGAGAACAGACTTTAGGCTTGCAGAATCTATTATGTTTTCCTAGAACCTCAGTATAGAGCAAATGGAACCAGGTCAATAAGGAATATGGTGCCTTTGAGGAGCTGCTGAGTGCAAGAATTCATTTCAAAAAAGCAGATGAAGCTATTATTATTCATTGGATTTATACCCCAGACTTTTGTCCAAGCAGCCCAGGATGGCAATTCAGAGTCCTGGCCACACAAAAATCTATTCATGGTTACTGCCGTCTCCTTGCACTTGACCGACACAATAGTGGGGTTGTGCTATGTAGCTACACATCCCAGTGTCACACACATGCATTGCCTAGCCCTAACTCTTTGTGCCTAAGAGTACAGCATGAATGTCACAAAAGTCTGCAGGGATGGAGCCTTCGCACAGATTGTGCAGGAAATCTGGAGCTCTGTACAATCGGGACTCCAGAACATGTGGAAGTCTTTGTCCTCATGAAGGCTCCCTCTCCGCAGATGTTCTTGGGTGTATCATGCAGGGTAGGGCTAGTCAGCATGCATAACATCAGATGCATGACTACTTAGTTCAGCCCTGATCGCACATTAGTCTAACGCGTGACTAAATCTTCTGAACAGGACTTCAGTAAGCATGAGACTATATTGTGAATGGATGGGGGAGACTTCCTGGTCTCATTTTAAACTGGGACACCAGAGCAATCCATTGCACAGTACAGTCTATTTAGCAACCAAAGTTCCAAAGATCAAGTATTTCCAAATACCTCTCTTACCCTTTTTCTAAATGTCCAAAAGAACATTCCCCTTTTAAATTATCCTCCTGTGATTACAGTGAGATATGCAAAGTAACTTCCAGAACTGGCCATGCAGAATCCCCCACTGATTTAGCTAAAGGCAAACTTTGCTCTTGTTCACCTGGCAGAGGTATGGGAAGGACAAGGCCCCAGGAGGATTCCGGTTTTAAATTGTACAGCAGCAGCAGCAGTAGCATGCCCATCTCACACACAATCTGGCACACTGAACAGTTCCTAGAAGTTAACTCCAAAGTGCCGGGATTGTAAGCACTGGAAGTTGCTAACAGTTTCTACCCCAAATCTTCCCTTAAAAAAAGAAGAAGAAAAACCATTTTACCAATACTGAAATATCAAGCAAAAATATTTCCCTGTTGTGTACCTCCCAGCTTTTGGCAGAAGAAGATAGGCATGCAGAGCAGATTAAAGAGCAATACTTGCTAGCAAGGCACTATCAGCTTGGGACGTTTGAAGAATTTCAGATACTTTGAACCGACCTGACCCACACCTCTCAGATGAATGTGCAGAACAATTGGTCCCACCCACATAGACTGGAAACTGGGCCATCCAAGACAGACGGAACTGTACTATATTTCTGCATTTGGAAGAGATGCCTCATTAGCAAGCACAGATCCTGTATACGTCACCAACTGGTGATCAGTAAGAACAGAACTCTTGCATCTGAAAGAGAATAAAAGTGGAAGCACTTGGAGAGGGAACTTCCTGCAGAAGTAAGCAGCAAGAGGATGCCAGTATGTACCTGGAGGCTAAGGAGGGCTCCCTGTCTATTCTCCTTAAATAAAGGTGGTCATGCCCGAGTTTGCCTGAACTGTTTCTAAGAAAGGCAGCCCTGTTGGGCAACCACACAGTTTTATTCATTAGACTCCGCTAATCCAGAAATAGCACCTCGGGTTAAGAACTTTACTTCAGGATGAGAACAGAAATCGTGCTCTGGCAGCGCGGCGGCAGCGGGAGGCCCCATTAGCTAAAGAGGTGCTTCAGGTTAAGAACAGTTGCAGGTTAAGAACAGACCTCCAGAATGAATTAAATACTTAACCCGAGGTACTACTGTATAGGTAAAGGACTCCTGGACAGTTACATCCAGTCAAAGGCGACTGTTGTGGTGCTCATCTTGCTTTCAGGCCAAGTGAGCCGGCATTTGTCCACAGACAGCTTTCCAGATCATGTGGCCAGCATGACTAAACCGCTTCTGGTGCAATGGAATACGGTGACAGAAACCAGAGTGCACATTTACTGCCCTATACCCAGAGGTCTCAGGGCAGTACACAGGGTGGTTCAGTCACCAATATAAAAGTTGAGGGAGAGAGAAAAGTGAAGAATAACATGAATGCAATAAACAGCAAGTTGTGGTTTGTCATGGGTAGGTTTGCTTTTTAAAAGAGAACAATGAAGGCCTCTAGGTATTAACAAGCCTTTCCACAAAGTTAAAGGAAACTTGATTCAGTAAGCACCCTATATTTTAAGGTACTCAAGACTATGATCAACGTCTGCATAACAGTCCCTGAAATTCAGTGACACCTTACGCAATGACAAACTTACAATTATTCTGTATATGGCGTTAAACAAATGTAATTTGATTTTATTTAAAATTAATATTAAGGACCCAACCTCTGGTCCTTTTTAAAGAAATCAAATTATATTTTAATCTTTTCTTCATTTATTTGGCATGCAATATTCAAAGTTTGCCACCCAACTCAAGCAATTTTTTTTTCTGATAGAATTTACTAGTTTGCTAAACGCCCTATAGCTGCCAACCAACTCCAGACATTGTCATTACCTCCAGTAATTAAATGGCATATATGTGTGGTTTTTTCCCTTGACACAGGGCACTGCTTTATTATCAACATTCAATAATAAACACTAAAGAACATCCATAGGGATGCCCAATGGGAAATATCCCGTTTGAAGTGCAGCAAATGAGTCCATTATAACAAGCAATCACTACAACTAAGCTCTGCGTATTCAGACTTCATCACATTCTAAGACATTAGCCTTGGCTTGAGGACTGGAAATAATTTTGAGAATAAAGTAGTTTGGGTAGTACATGAGCATTTTAAAAGTACGGAAAGGACCAACTTTTAAATTGGATACTATAGTTATAAAGGACAGCCTCACCATTAGGCAGAATAAATTAAAGAAATAATAAATAAGAGCCTGGCAGATCAGGACGAAGACGCATATAATGTAGCAGCTTGTTCTCACAGTAGCCAGATGCCTATGGGAAGGTCACAAGCAGGACTTGAGTGCAATAGGATTCTACCTGCTTATGACTCCCAGCCACTGTATTCAGTAGCATATTGCCACTGCCAGTAGAACATAGCCATCATGGCTAGAACAAGATGGCTGACTCGGGCAATGGATTCTGATTGGACATTGTGAGAAACAGGATTCTGGACTGGACTAAGTGTGGGGGGAACAGTTCAATTTTTCTATGTTCAGTCATAAAACTAACTGAATGAGGTAGGGCTTACTCTATCAGTTCCAAACAGTATCTCAAAATATTAGCAGCTAATAGGTTGGCTGACTTGCTTGTTTTGGCCCAAACCTGGAAAAGGGCCTATATTTTGACTCTCTTTTTCCATTTTCCAGTGGAATCATACCTGGTATGCTAATTAGCCACCAACCAAGCATTTGTGCTGGTAAAGAATATTCTAGTTATGCAAGTAGGCTGTCAACAAAGTCATTTCTGTGAAGATCCCTATCACTTTCAGTCCTTCTGCTCTACACCTGATGGATAGATATGGAACACTGTCACTCCTGCTGTACAAATTAGGAGAAAAACACCTCTTGAAGTGCGTCAATGGGAAAGACATGCTCCCCTCATTACCAGCAGCCTCCGTAAGAAATGAAATAATTGTAAAGAAAAATACAAGCAAAGTTCATGAAAACAGGCTTTTAATGTGCCAGTTCAAGTATGAGCAAAACTTGAAGACGGAAAGAACTTCCTTTGAATCCATGCAAATAAATCAAAATCAGTGTCAAGACATCCAAAAGTTAACAATGTGCTGCTGCAGTGGACAAGCACACATGCTCAATGTCACTGCTTTGTTAACAGACAGTTGTTTGTAAGACAGGAATGGATTAAATTCAATGGAAGGGTACAGCCCTAACCACTGATGGGTTTAACAGAGCAGCAGAATCATGATTGCACCTAAAGTCCCAGTTGTCACATCCGACCAAGGCAGAATTAGGAGGGCCGGAAAAGGCTGGTTGTTTGCTGCTACAGCTCAGGATAACACAACAAACTGGTCTGGATTGGGCAACTTGATATTTAGGATCCAGTAGATCCTTGGCTGGCTTATTTCACAGCTCTATCCCTTCTGCCAGCATAGAAACAGCTGGTAACAACTTATACCTACCCATACTTCCAATGGGTGGAGCAGAGACCTCTGCAATAGTAGAGTCTCCCCACACAGCCAGGTGGTGAGTCTATCTCATTCAACAAACACATGCCTCCAAGCATGTGGAGTACCGAGGTATTTAATAACAAGAAAAGCCCTGTTGGATCTATAAATGGGTGCTAGTTGCCCCCCCCCCCATCTACAGGGTGTAACAGTACGGACCAAAGGTCTATCTAACTGACCACACTACTGATCAGCCAACTGATCAGGGTATCAACCTTCCCAATTGGGGGAGGGGAAAGTACATCCATAATTACTGTACTGATTAGACCAGTATAAAACATTTGCCCTCAAACATCTTTTCAGGCCAGAAAAAAAAATGCTTTCAAGGAATGAAAAAAACTCCTCTCAAAAGATATTATCACAGCCCCCAGCCCACCCCCAAATCTGTTGCTAAGTCAGCTTCCAAACTATGTTGCCATCCCCTGGGCATCAGTAGATAGAGAAAGGCTACATTTCTCTGAGTAACTGAAAAGCTAGCATAGGTGTACATGAAAAGCTAGGATATGTTGGAGGGAACAGAGACTCCCTTTGGTCAGGTGGGAAGGACTCACTTGTAACAAAGAAGAAGAAGAAATCTATGCTGCTTAACAATGTAAATGAATTACATTGCCCCTGGGGGTGTCTGTGGAGAGCTGTTGTTATAAAAGTTTCTTTTAGGGGGACAGGGCAGCCTGAATAATATCTGTGTGTCCCTTTCAAATCCCTGATCCTCTATCTGTAAGGTTAGAATCTAGAAGAAGAAACCTGCTGAACCACACAAACCAGTTTGTTTGTTTAGGTAATGGCCTTAGCTGTCCAGTTAGGCACAGTCATTTACATACCCAAAGAGGTTACCCTGTTGCTATAGAGGAAAATGGGAATAACCATCCTTACCTAGTTGGAAACAATATCACCTCATAAAGTAGAAGGACAATAGTCAGAATGTGAGTTCTTGGCTGAAATTGGAAAACACATAGGCTTGTCTTGCCTTGCTCAGTGCATGACCCAAATCTAAGGTTCGAGGAGCTCCCTGGAAACCTAATGGATGCTGTGAGCCCCTCCATCCTATGCTCAGGTTGTATACATATGTGGAAATAAATTCATATATCCCATAGACACCACAGTCTCTATTGACCTTCATTCCAAGGAAACTGAGCCCTGAGTAACCACTGGGAGCCCTGGAGTGCTTAGAGGTTGGGTGTGTGTATAAATGTTGGTGGGGCCCTCAAATTCCAGTGGCACCCTATGCGATACCAAAATACAGTCCGCCCCCCTTGTGCTCCATTCTAAATAATAGTTGAGGCATCCCCTGCAGCATCCCTGAGGCTCCGTGCCAAGTGTGACCAAACCAACCACACTCCTCTAAATGTAATAATTAAAACAATCTCTGCAAATGTATTAACTAAAACAATCTCATTCACATGGTGATAACTGCCACATGAAGCAGTTTTAAGCAGCCTTTCCTTTAGCACGTTTTGGGGAAGGGTTACAGCTTGACGATAGAGCACATGTTATGACTGTAAGCTTCTGCTTGCTAAACATATCAAGTTAAAGCAGAGATAGGGAGTTTATGGCCCTCCATCTATTGCTGGACTTGAGCCATGTCCAGCATGCCCAATGGTCAAGGATGATGGAGAGTTGTAGTCCAGCGGAGGACTGCAAGTTGTCCATCCCTGAGTTAAATGATTTCAGGAAGCAGAACTGGGAGATTAACAGGATAGCAAAGCATGTGCAATGGCCCATAGATACAATGTAATTGCACACTGAATATAAACCAGCCTTACATATTGAAGAATTGCTCACTGAATATAAAACAGCATTATATATTGAGGAATTCAGAATATCTAATTCAGTGGTCTGAATTCAATGAATTCACTCTCTTTTCTGTTTATCGATACTACGATTACACGCTTTACATCTGCACAGTTTTGACTGTTATTCTTTTATTGCTTAATAGACTGATTTAGCAGATTTCTCGGGTGTATAATTTTTTTTACACCTGAAAAACTAATATCTACACCTTTGAGAAACAGCTCAATCTTTAGTGCAAATTGGGGGAACTCAGCAATATCTCAGAAGCACTTAGCAGGTCTAATTTTATCAACTCCCCACTGAAGCCTATCTGGAATAATCCTTTAATCTCATTTAAATTACCTACTGACATAAAATAAAAGGCTCAAGTTCTCTAAGGTATAGAAATAGAAAAGAGATTCTATAACACAGTAACAAAATATATTCTTTTCTTTCATGTCAGCTTTGTTACCATACCATACCTGCTCTTGTTATAAGATCTGTCTTTCCCTTTACGTAAAAGCTTTCCTCAGTAATCAAAGGTTATTACTTCCACTACCTTAAACATATTTGGTATATTCCAATTAAACACACAGTCTTAAGCACGCTTAGTCATCATGAAGTCCCATGGTGATCAATAGAATTTCATCATGCTGAGTGTTCAGGAGCTTTAGATTCAAATCCAGTCAGTGTGAAAATAAGCTTAGCAGATTCTCCGTAGAAGAGACTTGATTCAGTAGAACCTGGTTTAAGGCCCATTGGATTTTCTCACCTGGTGGCACTTCTTGATTGTCCATGCACTGTGATGGTTTCAAATAGTAGCCAGTGGGAGAGCCATGGAGCCAACCTCCCAACAGCTAAGTCACTGCTGCTTTCTGATAAAAGGTAAGATGGATGCAAGGTCAGGGTAGCACAGGTGCACTGGAAAGAGCACAGGATTGACTCTACTGGTACACTTGCACTGCCCTGATCTGGCCACCTACCTCCCCAGCCCTGACCTGCTAAGCCCTGCTGTTGGGAGATTGCCTCTCTGGAGCCGCCCCACCTGATTGCCTCTGTCCCTTATGTCCTGCATGCAACCACTATGGAAAATCCAGAACCAAGACCCTCTGCCAACAAGTGAAAGCAGAGGTGGGAATTTTTCACTTTAGGTGCAAAGCCTTTTGTAAAGTCACACAAGTAGCTGTGGTGGAACGACAAGTTCTTGTAGTAGGATGTTTTTGATTTAAATAATTTTGAATCATTGGGTGTCTTATTATCTAAATGGCAGCATAATCAGCAGCTCTCCAGAGTGTTCACGTGGGAGTCTTTCTGGCCCCTACTGTGAGATGCCGGGAGCACTGATGCAGCCAATGCGCAGCTCCGGCTGCTGTGCCCACACAGCCCTGATCTTGTCACCATGCTGCTCTGGATGTGTATGCAGCAATGATGCTACGAGCCCCACCCCACTGGTCACTGCTGCTTCTGTTTGAAAAATACGAGCTGTCACTGAACTACAGATACTCCCTAAATGGAATATCCTTTCAGTAGATTCTATAAGGAGCCAAGGGTGTTAAAATATGGAAGTACAGGGAGTCCTGCTGTATCTGTAATCCAGAGCAAGTGCATAAATAACCTGTCAAAGACTTGCAATGTGTGAATTGACTTCTGTTTATGAGGACACACTGGCAAACGCCGAATTTTAATGTAAGCTGCATCTCCTTCTCTCACTTCAGAAACTCATGTCACTATGGAAAAAAGAATCTAATAGTGCAAGGTGAAAATGGCTGTTGGAACTGCACCAGCTGTACCTGCATACCTGCTGCCTATGGCCCTCGTGGCTTGGCAGATGAATAACAAAAAGATTCCCATTTGCTTGTATTCCATAGATCTGTAACAGGCAATGAGTCAAAAGCACTACCTCTGAGAAGCTCTAACTTTGACTGTTACTGAGCAAAGGCGCACTAATGTAGATGTAACTGATTGGAAAGAACACAGAGCCCTTCCTAATGCTAGCCTTGTAACATGTGGGGTTTTTTTTGTTTTTTAAGCCAAAACAGAAGCCTTGTCACCTGCTGAACCATAGCATGAACATTAACAGCCTTCTCTTTGTGTAAGTCTCCCAACCACTCTTTCTTCTACAAGTAATATGAAAAATTCAACATGTCAGCCAGGAACAGATTTTGCTACTTGAAAATCTCTCTCTCTCTCTCTCTCTCTCTCTCTCTCTCTCTCTCTCTCTCTCACACACACACACACACACACACACACACACAGTGCGAGTGTGTGTGTGTGTGTGTGTGTGTGTGTGTGTGTGTGTGGAGACTGACTTCCAGTGACAGTTTTGCTAGAGCATTCAGGTAGCAAGCATCAATGTGGATAATGGATGAACTCAGCAAGGAAATATGGAGAGTTTGTAATGGCTATAGAGCTGGAGGAGGGTTGCGAATAAACGGCGAATAAAAAATTACTGTAAAAGCTTTTTTAAAAGGTAAAAATGAGCCGAGGAAAAGAACCTGATCAGAATATGGAAGAATATACATTTAGGGTTCCATTAGAGCTGCACGTTAATGTAACACAAGTGCATTTCATTTAATAATGGCTATGTGTGTATTTAAGGAAGGAAGAAAAGGAGGAAAGTCATTAATGGGAACTCTTTCCTATTCTAACAGGAAAAGGATTATTATATTTTCGATATCCTTCAATGTCTCCATGCTTACTGAGCACTGACTAGTATCTTAAAACCATTGTAGCAATGCATGTATCACAAAGAGCTATACTGTATACAGAAAAAACTTTAGCATCCTTTGGTCAACTTTAGCATCCTTTGGTTGCAGCAGTTCAACAGAGATGAAATGTAAGGGGAGTGAGGAACCTCCAGCGCATCTCAGGGAATTAGTTCTACCAGGGCTCCCCAAGGCCATTTTAACCAAGTCACACCCCACCTGCCCTAAAACCTGTCCCAGCCAAAATAGTTTTTGTTGGTGCCTGCAAAGCCAGTTTCAAAGGCCTGGAGGGCTGCATTGGGCTCCCAGGCCTGAGGTTCTCCACCCCTAAACTAGATCGACATCTGATCTGATCTAGCAGGACTCTTTTTACGTAGGAATGACAAAGCCTCCCTCCTATGAAGAAAACTGGACATGTTGCATAGGGCAATGAGTGGAAATGACAACGAAGTCTTCAAACAATTTTCACAGGTTTCCTCTGGAAACAACTAAGCTCTTCCTTAGGAGATTCTAACCCACCTATAGAATACCATATCCAGTAGCAGAGGTTAGCATGGGGGGCAGAAGAGCAGGGAAAGGCCAGGTGATTGCTTTCTATTTGCAGTGTTAAGAGCTTGCTAATTCCTTGGTAAACAGCTTTATACAGCAAACACTGCTGTGAAATGCTTGCCAAATAGACCTTTCTCCGCTGCTAGCTGTTGCTGTGGCAACCTGTGTTCAAAAGGAGCACAGCTGAGCTGTCTGAGGCGTATGCAGCAATTACCACAGCCGTCGAGGTAAAACACCCTGCACAGAATCACAGAAAGATACCTTTCAGGAAGGAAAGCGCTCTGTTGAGGCCCACAATTACTACCATGCTGTTTCTGCTCCATTAGCATCTAGATGGGCCAGCAAAAAAACCAAAAAACACCCTTCCATTTATACCTCTAGGGGTGGGCGAATCTGTCAATTTCACTGTCTCTCAGTTTCCCCTTTTTCCAATCTTAAGATCAGCCTTCCACATTTTCACACCAGTTTGTGATTTTTTTAAAAGTCCTCGTTAAAATTCATCAACGTTTCAGTGTGATTTTCTCCTAATTTGCAGTTTTTCGTATGCAATTTTGCCCAAGACACCTTTTGCAAAGCAATTCCCTCTAATAGGGTGCATTTTGCACGTTACGTTCATGAACCCGTGCATTTTTAAACACACTTCAGTCTACTGTATGCATTTTTGTACATGCTACTTGGCTGAAGAACTACACTGCAACATTCAGAGAAGTACAAATTTCAAAAGATGGCTATGTTTTGGTTGCCATATTGTTTGGAAGGTGTAGATTTGTGGGTTTCACTTTTAGATGGGAACTGATTCAAATTTCTCCCCCACCCCTACCCACCAGCCAATGTAGAGCAGTAAGAGGTAATAAGAACATGGACCTTGTAAATTAAGATGACCAAAATTCATATGCATATATATATATATATATATAATGTTACATATATATATATAATGTTACATATATATATATATATAATGTTACATTATATATATATATATATATATATATATATATATATATATATACTTATATATATAAACTTACTTAGATGTTACTTAAATATCTAGTAGAAAGGAAGGAACTATGTAGTTTCAAGAGAGTTAATAATAGACCTAGATTTACTGCCATCTGCCTTCTATTTGAATCAAGCAAGACTCAAAGAACACAGGTGAGCACCTCCTATCACAGACTACACTTCCCAGAATTCTTTGGGGAAAGCCATGACTGTTTAAAGTAGTATGATCTTGCTTTAAATCTATAGTGCAGATGCACCCTAAACATGAAATATGTGTCTAGGCCGTTCAGGATATCCGAGAGGAGAGCTTTTTCCTTATCCCGTCTACCTTGACATGATAAAGAGTGACACACTTAGGCAAGTTATTCTCTTTAGTTTGCCCTCCACACTTCACCAACTTTAGGTCCTTTAGTTGTTATCTGACATTCAGGGAATAAACCTGTCTGGCAAAAAGAGGGCAGGCAAACCCCTGCAGGCCCCGTGTGCTCTCTTTTTAATTTATATACTTGGTCGCTAACTGTGAGACCATTTGGCTGTTGCAATCTACTCAGACTTTCAAATAATTAGTTTCTTGCTAAGATATGTGAGAATTTTAGGGAGACACAAAGGAGAGTCATCACATTATGCAACTCCACAGCCTGTCACACATGCTGGAGGACCCCTCCTTGGGAGTTGTGCTATATTGAAAAGTCTGCACACCACAGAAGATGCTGGCAACTTTGCCTGTCACACAAAGTGTTCCCCCTGATCTGCTTAAATACCCTAAACATCAGTATAGATAGACAACACACCAAAATAAAAAAATGAAGCCTTCTCACAATTTAAACCAGGTGTGGGGAATCTTTGGCCTTCCAAACATTGCTGGCCTGTAATTCCCACAGCCGGACCATAAAGAAGGCGGATCGCCAAAGAATTGATGCTTTTGAATTATGGTGCTGGAGGAGACTCTTGAGAGTCCCATGGACTGCAGGAAGATCAAACGTATCCATTCTGAAGGAAATCAGCCCTGAGTGCTCACTGGAAGGACAGATCGTGAAGTTGAGGCTCCAATACTTTGGCCACCTCATGAGAAGAGAAGACTCCCTGGAAAAGACCCTGATATTGGGAAAGATGGAGGGCACAAGGAGAAGAGGACGAGATGGTTGGACAGTGTTCTCAAAGCTACCAGCATGAATTTGACCAAACTGCGGGAGGCAGTGGAAGACAGGAGTGCCTGGCGTGCTCTGGTCCATGGGGTCACGAAGAGTCGGACACGACTAAACGACTAAACAACAACAACAATTCCCACAGCATGGCCAATGGCCAGGGATGGTGGAAGTTGCAGTTCAACAACATCTGGAGGGTCAAAGTGTCCCCACACCTGATTTAAACAGCCCTGCCATTCTGTGTGCACAACACTGAGTGTATTCTTAATCCTAGCTCAACATTAGCAGTTTGAAAAGCATGGGGGAGGGCAGTGTTTGAAAAAAGAAGAAACGTAAGACTTCCAGCTTGTATCCCAAGAGGTAAGGATTATATTCAATGTTTGTTTTTTTAAAAGCTTTGCTTGTTCTATGCCTGGGTGATTGATAGCTTTCCATCGCACACCTCTTGGCAATGGGTAAGCAAATAGTAACGCCAAAGTGAACACATTTTTCTGACCTAAATTTATCCAAGATCTAAGCGAATTAACTTTTGTTTAAAGAAAAGTGTGTCTGATCTCTCCCCCTCTCTCTCTTTGCCTTCCAGGTTTGGAGACTGACTTGCTGAGAGACGGAGCTCCTTTGATCCCTGAATGTGAACCTGTCATCCTTATCCTATTAAGGTTTCATAACACTGATATAATAATTTCCCTTTAACACTATGCACGTAACCTTAGGCCCTTGCATGCATCTTGGGAGGGATATAATGGATCTGTAAAAGAAAATCCTCTAATCTTTGACTGCAGAATCTGCAGCAAGTGGACAAGCCCAAAAATGAATTTGGCTTTAAAAATGGTAATATTTGTGTTCAACCTGCCCTAATTAAAGTTTTTCTTTATGATGCATAGGCTCATTATGTTATGGAAGAGATTCTGCTAATCTCTTATATGTGGTAAGAAACTTGGGAGGGGAAAAACAGAGTGAGATTTAATAATTTATACTATGGTTAACAAAAGCAGAACTGTTAACCAGTTGCGTATCTTGACAGATATTTTGACTGATTTAAGCCAGGTTTAAAGAGACGTGTGCATTACGAAATCCTCAACACAAGTTCATTTGTGAGACGTTGAGGAAAGAGCAAGGATATTTGTAGTTTAATAATGAAATGTTACTACTTGTTAGAAAGAAAGACCATCTTTTGTAGTTTGTTCTTCATCTGCAGCAGCAGTTTACTTACATAAAGGCTTCAGAAATAAGCAAGGATGCTGTTATCTCACAGGTCCGATAATTAAAACTGGCTTCCTCGGATAATCAAATGACGCTTTAGTTGATACATTTACTGATCAAACTGATTAATGCTTACAGTACTAACCGTAAGTGACATTAGGAAAGAAAGGCAGGGGAAATAGTCAATGAGAATTGTGTGACTGTATAAATCCTCTGTGATGGGCAGGTCAGTCTTCTTACTACATAAACCTTGGGAAGCCAGTTTAGGTGGGGAGCATTTTACCACATGCATGAATGTGCATTCTAATATGGGAGGGGCAGCCTAAGAGGGCAAAGGAGCAACTGAACTGCTGAAGCACATTTTATTCTATGTGACTTTTTCAAGTCTGTCATGCACAAGTCCATTTGGTCTTGTTTCTGCATTAATCTAAGGATTTTAAAATGTTGCATTCACATTTGCATTAAAATATGTATTTCATAGAATCATAGAGTTGGAATAGACCACAAGGGCCTTTAAATATATTCTCTCCCAAAATATGCGGCTGTGAACTATTTTCTTTCAAAATCCACATCTATATGTGTTTTCTCTCAGAACAAATGTTTCAATACATACTTTGATGTATTTTGCAGTCGAGAATAGTGTCAGAACATCCATAAAGCATGAAAGCTGGTGGGCAACTACTTTTTGATCGATACATTAGTCCTGAAACTGCAGGTCCAACCAGTTCATATTAGAATTCACAGATTTTATTCTTCGACCATCCTTAATAAATACATTGCAAAAAATGTCAGAAACTTGGTAACATTCATCTGTAATTTTTAATATTATGCTAAGTGAGCTGGACGTGGTAGAAAATTTTAGTATTTAGCTGTAAAACAGTCAAACCACGGACTCAGCTCAAGTCTTCACTGCGAAATGAGCTTACATAAGAATTCTGCAATAAATAAATGAATAAAGCTTCTGAAAAGAGTGCTGACGTTGAAATTGTTTTATTTATTTATTTGCAAAATTATTGTGTTGTGCTGAGGAACTTGCAAGAACAAGGCAGTGTTGGGTCAACACTGGCCCAAGTGTAAGCTTAGAGTAGGCAATGCTAGGGTGCTGTAAGCAGGAAGCAACAACCTACAAAGATGACAAGATTTGAATCTGGAACTCTTGCGAATGCAGTGCTCTGGCTCCTTCTCAACTGAACAATTCATGGCAAAACATTGGGCCAACAAAGAACAAAGGTGTGTTCAGGGTTACATTTTCCACATCAACCATCTTCAGGTAGAAGCAGGAATACATGGAGTGGGGAGGCAGGAAGAGTGGCAAAAGGTGGAGCCAGGGCCAATGGCAGGCAGAGTCAACCAATTTTAATGTTATCCCTATCCTTTCCCCTACTGAATTCCACAAGCGGCAACACTGAGATTAAGGACGAGAAAGCTGGCAGGCGCTGTGGTCCTGTGCACTGGCTGTAAGGAAGGTGTTTTTGCTTTTAAACTGGAGGGATAGCTCAGTCAGTAAAGCATGGGACCCTTAATCTCAGGGTTGTGGGTTCAAGCCCCACAGTCGGCAAAAGATTCCTGCGTTGCAGGGGGTTGGATCCTTGTGGCCCCTTCCAACTCTACAATTATATGATTCTGTTATTTCCTCTCCCCCCCCCCTTGCTGTTTTGCTTTTGGGTCTTTTGGCTTTTTTTATTCCATTTTGTACATTGCCTGATTGACCAGGGTTCCTATGCTATGTATAAGGAAGGCAGCTCCCTTCAGACTAACACCAATCACTACAAGCAGTATGTCGTCAAGGGGGCAGGGTTCATCCCATGCATTCCCACTCGTCCCTTTGTGCATGCAGACGGGATTCCCGAAAAGAGATATTGCAAGTCAGGCGGTTTATTATGGAATCAGGACAGCTTAAGAGAAGGGAGCTGAGCATTACTGTTCTTTATCATCATCGCCACCATAATTAATTTTTATATTCCTATCCGACTTTTCTCCATGTTTCTTTGGATTGGATGCATGGTTCACTTCCCCTTTACTTTTATACCAGTTTTATTCCCATGTGGAAATTGTGAGGTGGATCACACCGAGTTTCATGGCTGAGTGGGGACTTCAGACTGGTCTCCCTTCTCCCCACTAAAATTCATTGGGAAGCCTTTGCATTTACAAGTGGACCATGCTCTCTGCTTGCAATCCTGTTAAGTGCAGGATACACAATCTCCCACTATGCTGCTCAAAAATGGAAATAGCACACTCAATGCAGCCCAGGTTGGGGGGGGAAAACATACTTCTATGCAGCACTGTCTGTGCATGTAAACCTACTTGAGTGTAAATGAACTGGGCTCCTCTGAGCTGCCGTCTATACATTCCTTTAGACAGCACTGTGCAGCATGGGAACCAGTAGAGTTTTCTAAATCGGAGTTTCCTTCTGCAGTATAAATTAAATTACTCACACAGACTGTGAAATTAGCTAATAAATGGGCAGCCAGAATATAGCTGTTAACCCTTAATATATATTTTATAATGATAGTTAACAAGACAACCAATTCATTTAATATAAAATAGAAGATATAAGAAAAATTTACATGCTATTTGAGCATTAGTTAATTAGAAACATTTATTGTATTTAAACTACCACAAAGGATTGCAATTTCAGTGAATGCACTAATGTATTTTAATAATCTCATGGTAATAGTCCTAATAAATTTAAAGAGGGATGGTATTGGGAAATTATAAATCTCACCAGTGCATTTTATTTAAGACCTTGTTAAGGGCAGCCAATCTTAAGCAATCAAGAACATGCTCAAGACTAGTGGTCTGTTTCCAAAAAAACAGGGCACAGTGCACCCAACCCTGCTTCTGTACCACCACCTATTCCTTTCCACAATGGTAAGATGATGTACAGCTTAAATTCACAAAATGTTATTCTACTGTAAAGAGAGCAATAAAAGCAACCAGTTGAAAGGAGACGTCTCCCCTTAAGACATGAATATGAACAGCAAAACTTTATAAATATATATATATATATGCATTGACTAGTCCCATGTCTTTATAAGAAAAGGCAACACTTAGGTTCAGAAAAGCCCTGTGATTCCATGTGGGCATACATAACTAGAGACTATAATCACAGTGCACTATGCATGAAATAATATCCCCCTAAAACTTAGAAACATATCGTATATGCATCAATAAACTAGTTGGTATTCAGGATGCTACAGTATTCATTGAAATTCTGTTGATGTTGCCTAACTCAGTTGTTATCCCTGAATGTTACACACCCTGGGATTAAAACCGATGGCCCCAGCAGCCAGGTCCTAGCTACTTATGCCGCTGGGACAGCTGGCCGAAAGATGGAGCTGCAGATACAGCCTGCCAACTCTTCAATTTCTGGAGCATTACCAGGTAAGACAATTAATAATTTTCCTTTTGGCCATGTCCAAGCTGACTTAGTTGGTCATGAGACTCAGAAACCAATGGCATGAACTTAAAACCCACTGCTTGATCATGCTCTTCGGTCCCAGAATCTACTTTCTCAGCAGGGCCTACGTTAGTACTGAACCTGGTGGAATCTACACACATATTTAAAAAAACGTTCTGAAAATGCTTTTTTAAAGAAGCGTTTTTAAAAATACATCGAATTTTCCACAAGGCACACCATCGCCATCTAGCATCACATTGTAAAAAACGTAAAGGTAAAGGACCCCTGGACATTTAAGTCTAGTCAAAGGCAACTATGGGGTTGCGGCGCTCATCTCACTTTCAGGCAAAGGGAGCCGGCGTTTGTCCACAGAAAGCTTTCCGGGTCATGTGGCCAGCATGACTAAACTACTTCTGGCGCAACAGGACACCGTGACAGAAACCAGAGCGCACAGAAACACTGTTTACCTTCCCACCATAGCAGTACCTATTTATCTACTTGTCACATTGTATATTGCACTTAAAACACACTTAAAATGTATTATTTGCAGCTGTATAGCTGAGTCCTCTGCCTTCCTAATGAGTTAACTGTTTAACATCTTGCATACCTGGACACCTACCCTCTGTCCTTTGCTTCCATCCTTGATTTGCCTTCATTTCCTGATGGGTGTTGGCCTGTTTTTGGCCATGTCCAGTTTCAGGAACTGCTGGGCCCATGTGCATTGCCCCATGTGATGAACCACCGAATCGCAGGTGGCAGATTCTCCACAAAGAACCTTCAGATCCTAGTCTGACTCCACTCAGCTACTGTATTTCCCTGGACAGGAAGGTTCATGGAAGGGCAGATGGTTGGGCATCAAGGTCTTTCTGAGCCCTGGGATGCTCCAGCATCATCATTATTTGGTTCTGCCTCCTAGTTTGACCTTTCATCCTGACTTCATCTTCAGTCCTGATTCTTGGCTGGCTCTTTGATATTACCTCTTGGTTTGTCTTCCAGAGTTGACTTATTCTTTGGTTATGAAAACTGGCTGATCCCACAGCTCCTGGATCACCCAAACTGCTACCTATGTCCCAATGAGGCAGTGTTTTCTTTCCCATGGACATGATCCTGCAGCAACACAGGACCTGACTTGTTCCTACTCAATTAATTAATTACCCATTGGAAGGTAAGGCCAATCAAGTCAGTGGTGAGAAAATGGCACCACCTTCAAATATTTTTGGTTGATACTGCTGCAGATGCACAAATCTATACATACTCAGTGACACAAATATTTATTCACACTTTCTCAACCCAAACTGACTTCTCTCAAAACAGAGATTCCCTAAGAATCTATGAATAAATGGCATCTTTCTGTTTCATCTGCCTTTATATGAAGCTTAGCACAGTTTTGTTCAAAAATAATTCTTAGAAATGTCTTTCTCAAAGTAAGTAGCAATAAACATAGAAGTGTGAAGAATGCTAAAACTAGAAATGCTGCTGGCCTTAGGACAAGTTTGCTTTCAAACACAGGAAAAGCACGAGACAGACGAGAGCAGTTCAGGAGAGGTCAGGAGCTGAATTTTGCCCGTGGGCAGCAATGGAGGAAAAAACATGGACTCCAATATTTAACCAGCTCAGATTGTGTTACTGGATCTTACATATATCAAAGCTCAGTTAGTATACCTGTCCCAGAAACACACCCACTGGGAGTGATATAATCCATTTTAACAGGGCTTGCTTCTTCCGAAAAATGAAGAAACTATATTTTCGCTGGAAATGATTCTGCTTTGCTATTTATTTATTTTTGCTCTTGTTTATATTTAACACATTTATTTATTTATTTAAACAATGCATGGATCATCTTTTAGGCTCAAACTCTCCCAAGATAACTTTCATCAGTATGTCACAATATTTAATCAGTAATAATTTTAAAATCAGAACATTGCCCTAACAATAACCAGTAACATCAATGCTCAGGCCAGTAAAACCATCAAATCACAACAATAGATATAAGTGAAGTAGCATGAGAAAACCAATTAGCCCAATTAAAATCCTTAATTACAGAGGGCAGGGTGGATTTTTGTGTTAAAGCATGACAAAAGTGCTTCCAGAACATTTGTGGTATAAAAACTTACAGGATTTCAGCAACGAGCTGAAATACACATACCAATACAATCATGTGCACAAATCATCATGAATGCACAATAAGAAAGGTATCTGGAGGGTCCCTTAATCAAGACATTGCTCCATGTACTCTTTTCTACTTTGACTGACAGCAGGTCTCCAGGCTATCAGACTGGGCTCTTTCCCAAGACCCCTTGCAGTGAGGATGCTGTGGATAGAACCTGGAACCTGCATCTTGCTATTCACAGAGTTGTGGCCAGTGCCGGATTTACATATAAGCTAAACAAGCTATAGCTTAGGGCAGCACTCTCTTGGGGCCCCCCAAAAAAATTTAAAGGAAAAAAACTGGATGTACATTTCCAAAACATAAGATAAAAAACAAATAAAATAAAACCTACACATAGCAACAGTGTTTTGTGTTGTGTAGGCTCCTATGATGTAAGTAATGGTCCCTAAACTATCACTGGTTTGCTCATTTCTCTATATAGGGTGCCTACATTCTGCATGGATGGTTGCATGGCAACATGAAGCATGCAGCTGCAGACTGCAGTGCAGCACAGTTGAATGTAGGTCAAGCTGTTGTATCTGTTATCTAATATTAAAGAGTGCTTGTAGACTGATGATCAGGCAGCATAGGCTAAGGGTATCAACAGATATTCAACACACACACAAAAAGAGTGGCAATTTGTTGTTGACAAAGGACAGCTGGACATATAAAGGGCCACATTACCTTCAGTAGCTTAGGGCCTCATTAAACCTAAATCCGGCCCTGGTTGTGGCCCCTTCAATTATTTCTAGATATCTCCACTTCCTGCTAATATAATCAGAAACTGACTTCATTTTTAGAACTTTACAAGATTCTCACTGGTATTAAAGGCCACACACCTGCTTTGGTGGTTGCTTCTTTTATTTCAGCAGCTTCACATTAAATCTGCACTGAGCCAGTTTACCTACACAACAGCTGGGATTTACTTTTCTAAACAGGAATTTTTATCCTGGCAGAATCAGTTTTGCTTCATTTAAGATAGTCCCTCATAGGCCTTCTTTGTCTGAAAACAAACGGGGAAGGAACACCTGGCAACTGTCATGTCCCAGTGATGCAGTTCAGGCTACAGCATAATCTACACCAAGAGATGTAGTGTATAATGACATACAGAGTGTTCTGATCCTAGGTTTTTCTCCTCACTGGAGAATTGCCGTATTTTATGTCTTATGCTTTAATAGTAATGTCTGGTAAACTTTTCAGACGGCAGAAACTGAAGGAGCACAGTGCTTCTAACAGTCAAGGGCAGGCAACCCACCCCATGCCTGATGGCTCTCCAAAGACTCTTTATCCCTTCATAGTCACAGGATTCTAGAACATCAGGCCTACACAATTTCTTCCCAACTCCCTCATCTGTAACTTAAAATATACACTTTTAAAGAAATATCCATTAACTACAGCAAATGATTATATTTGCAAGCTCTGTGAATTCATCTCCAGTCCTAACCCTCTCCTTGATGGCCTAACTGCCTGAAGTGCCCTTCATGTTTTATGATGGTGAACTGACATAGCATATGGGATCCAGGATCCCTTTAGGATCATTTTACAGAACAAGGATCCTCACTTGGACAGGTCCCTGTACATACTTGGCTTCATAATCAACTGAGTCCATAACAGACATTTTAGCATTCACAAATCAATGTGCATTTGGCATGGCTTATAAAGTTTTGCCCTTTACCTTCAGAGGTTGAGCTGACATGGGACAAGGTTTTCCTCTTGGGGACACCAAAAATTGGGACATCTTCATTTTGGATGCCTAGATGCCTCTCCCTCTCCCCACCTCTCTCTCTCATTGGGCAAATAGCAAAGACCAGTCTATTTCACCAGACATTGGATCAAAACCCTGCTGCTATGGATTAATTTGTTTTTGCTCCAGATTTTAACATCAGGTGTTATAATTAGCAATGACACAAATTATTCTGTACTTTTTAAAATTTCAGCCTTGGGGGCTGAAATAACTGAAAAAATAGGTTCTTAACGAAAGGGGAAGCAAGATAGTCAGTGGCCTTGTCCTGAAAATCCATGTTTTTGCCCAAATCTGAACAAAGTCTACAAAGGTACGGCACAAATCAGGGTTCTTCAAGCCCGGGGTCCCCAGTGTCACTGGACTGCAATTCCCAGAATCCCTGAGAACTGGCTAAGAAGGCTAAGGATGATGAAATCTCCCCTTCCATGCTGCCCCATGCACATTCATGTGTAGTGCATTTTAGGGACATTTAATTTGGCAGTGGCAGCAAACATTAGGTAGAAAGAGGGGTGGCTTCCCCTAATTCAAACTTCACACCCTCTAGCTCAGCCTTAGTATGGCTCCATTCCATGTACAGAAGTTGAATCTTACTTCCATGCTGGGACAGTATTCTCCACTACCCCTGAGATCAGCTGTCTGGCATAGGTGTGTGTTACACAGCTCTGTCTTCAAACATCTTGTTGAAACTCCTGCCCCCTCTTCCATCAGCATATGTTGCCTGAAGCAGCTCCCTCACTCTGCTACATGGTAGAACCAGCCTTACTCTATTCACCTATGGGAAATTGAGGGGCCAGCTTCCTCTCCCATTCCCACAAAGATGAATGAGCCAACTGGGTTGTAGATATTTCTGAAAGCATTAGTATTGGCAGAACTTCCGATTGCAAAGTGGAAGGTTTTTCTATTTTCAAATGGAAAGTGATATCAGGTAAAAATGTCAAAGGATGACTTTAATACTGAAAGTGTATCTGGTACATAGTTAAACAGATGCATCAGTTCTGAAGGCACACTTAACGGTATTTAAGACTGAGAGGCTTGGGCTAGATTTCCTCTTTCCCCGAGGCAGAATATGGCTAAGTTTATGAACTGTGGATGTACACTTTAATGATGGGCTTTTTGCTTCTCAGCCAACAGCTACCATAATGGCAATCTTGAGGACTCATGATTTGCTATAATCAGTATGTTGGAAGAAAAGGAATCACTGGCAAGTAGCACAAGTGGAGGCACTGGGAAAAAATGTTCAAAATACATGTGAATTTGTGAAAAGAAAATCAGTTGCTTTGGAGGGAGGGGTAAAAAAATAAGTTAACCATATATATATATAAATGATAGCCTCCCATCAACCACAATTTTGTTCTGTAGATGTGCTTAGTCCATCAGAAGTGATAGTTCAAATCACTGACCTGGAAAATGTCTCCATCTGGAAGCTCAACATTATCATACTCGGCGGTTTTTTGAAAGCATCAAAATAAGAGACAGCCTTTGTTATATTTCACAACAACTGGGTTTTCTTGAGCATCCCAGAATCCTTGATCTGGAGTGAAATGCATGCCAAGGTTTTTATTTATCAACTTCTGGTCTTCAGAAGACCCTTACATGCTTGGCAGAATCACACTTTTGCCACACTCATATGCATGTTAAAATAAGAAGTGTGTCACTATCAGTGTCCAAGCTGAGTTCAGCTGTTGAGTGGATTCAAGAGTGGCACAGGGCTCAAATTACTGGAAAAAGTAAGGGGTCCTTAATGAAACCTAAAAGTCCCATCTTTCCCCATTGTAGCAAAACCATGCCTCTCCCCACCCCTCCATTCGCTTGAAATCTGAGCACTGGGGTAAGAGATGGGACTAATCTGAGGAAGTCAAGTCAGCTAGTGCTCAGAACCAAAGAAAAATCCCAAGGAAAGTCCCAGCCTGAACAGGAAGCTTTTCTAGTCAGGGGAGCTAATCTTGGTGGACAGAGTCATTCACTTGGAAACCCTTTACTACCCTTGGGAAATGCTTCAATCCATAGCCTTGGGAACTCATCATACAGGGCAGTTCTGCATAGAGGGAGGTTGGCTTCCAGGTCTAGACCCAGTAGCTCTTGAAAAACAGCGACTTATCAAGTAAATGTAAGGAGCAGACCATGAGCTATTGATTTCTTACTTTGCCTTCATTCCTTCTTTGATGCTCAGGCTCTTGCCAGCTATCTTACAGCTAGCATTGATCCTAGATGCCCAAGTCCTTTTGATTTATGATCATAGACATATGCATCAGAAACTTGGCTAAGACACTTCTTTTGCTATATTCATGGATAATGCCACACAGTAAAATGACACAACGGTGGCCTCCGAGTTTGGTGAACCCTGACAACAAGTACCCACAGAAGATCAGTAACTTCAGTCTCAGACACCAGGCAGAAACACCCATGCCTTTTGCTAATTAACCAATCTATGGGATTTTAAACTGTGTGTGCATGGGGGGGTATTGTTTTTGTTTGTTCATGTGGTATGTATTTTTGTGTTTTTATATTGTAAACCACCCTGCATACCTCAGATGAAGGGTGGCATAGAAATAAATAAAAATAAAAATATCCATCTGCATTGATGTTCACATTGTTGGCGCAGAAGAGTCAAGCCTGCTTAGAAGAAGCTCGACGAGAGAATATACAAAATTGTGTCTGAGCAATGATGTGCACCATCATGCATCACTGAAACATCAGCTGTACATATTGGAACATTTCATGAGATGGGAGAACCAAGTGCCTCTCACATACTATGGCCATTTGTCAAAAGGCAGAATTTGATTAAAAGCATAAAGGATGTGAGGTTGTGTTATTGTAGTCCCCAGACGTTGCTATTGTAAAGGTGTACTGTGAAAGAAGCTGTATCTATTTTTAAACTCATCAGTTTCCAAAAGTGCACTGTAATTACAGATTTTATATGCATGAATTAGCATAGTACCTAATATGCCACAGCAGAATTTGTCAAATCCCTTCCCATTAGACAGGAAGGAGCACTGGACTTCTGCAAAATAACAGGCCACTATATGATTAACCAATTCCTAAAAACACACACAAACCAACAGATGATGTGCAAACAATGAAGTAATCGGACAGAAATAACCATAAGCATGTAGAACGATACTCAGAATATGCAGAATTAATTAGAGCCACGGCCTTTTCATGTGATGTGGTACCTGGAAGTTCTCTTTCCTCTCTACACCTTACTGATTATTCCTGAGTAATGTTAACTATTATTCAAAGAAATGTACAGCAAATCTAAGAAACCCAGTCTTTACCTACCTTGGAAGCACATTTGTGGGTATCATTCACCAAGCCCAGCTGCAATGAATTAAGAGATACTCCCGAAATTCTGCTTTTCTAAACTTTTACTTGGTTTTTGGAGTTCTGAATCACCTGGTTTTGTTTCTAAAATGCAACAGGTGTCCTCAACTGTCTTGTCTTTTTGTTTCTGCAGATAACACTAGGTATTAACATGTTTCTATAGCCTTCTATTTCTACATCCATATCTTCCTCCTTTCTGCAAATTACCGGCTTGCAGGTATAACTGACAAAGCACTGGGGAATTATTATTTGACTGCATGTCTGATAAATCAAGGTTCTTTTTGTATCGTGTTTTACTAATGCATACTTCCATCAGTAAAACACAGCACAAAAAGAACCTTGTGCATACAATCATATCAAGGCTGTAGTTTTGCAGTGCAATGGAAATCATTAACATGAAGAGGAGATAGAAAAGAAATGAAGGATCTGAATGTTGTGGTGAAGGTTGCTCTTATTCCATCATTATATTTTAACCAGAATTTGGGAGATTCAAAATACACAGCAGAGGGAACTCACAAAACAAACAAGTAACAGAATGAGGAAAATCTACTAATCCCTAATATCTGCAAAAAGTTAACTATCCTAATTGAATTGCACCTCAGGCCAACTTGACCTCAGCTATAGGGAGTGTAGCTGTTTACCTGATACTATCTTGCAGCCACAACAACCTTGGCCGTTTTTTAGTTTGCCTTTCTTCATTTCATGACAAGTACAAGAAACCTGACTGGATGCTTCAAAGCTGTAATTGCAAAGTAAAACTCCAGGGATAAATGAAACTACTTACATTTTAAAAAGCTCCCATCTTTTACACAAATCACTACACGATATCCTGAACCCCTGGCCTACCTGGCAGCAAGTCAGTATGTCAAGGTCCCAGTCCAGGGTCAATCCATGTGTCCAAAGTCCAAACCGAAGCACAGTCCTGCAGAGATCCTGCAGCATTGAAGCTGAGGTCCTCAACATGGGCAGCTGAGCAGACAGAGCACCTGTGCTTTGCATGCTGATTGCAGCATCTGGGCTTGATGAGGCATGTGACCCTCACCTGCTCCAGCTGAGGAATCAGAACCTTCTCCCAGAGCTGGCGAGTCCCACCTGGCCAACTAAGGAGCTGAGCTCTGGGCCCTTGCTTGCCTCAGTCTCCTGTTCACGCAGACAGGGCCCCCTCTGGCTCTGGCGCTGGGTCCTGCTGCTCGGGTTCCTGACCTCCATCTCTTTGACATCTGCCGTCACTCCGTGAGTACTTCCTACACCAACCTCTCTTCCCTCATCCTCCGCTTGCCTCAGTGTGTCCCAGTCCTGGCTACACCCCTCACCAAGATCCTCTTCCTTCTCTCTGTTGTCCTACCAATTCATGACTCACAAATTCTGACTTACTCCCATCATTAATGAATAATTCCATATTATAAATATTGCCACTATTTTATTTATTATTACATTTATATCTCATCTTTCATACAATACATTGAAGATTCTCCCCATCTCCATTTAAACCTCTCAGTGACCCTGCAAGGTAGATTAAGCTGAGGAAAAATGACAGGTCCAAATTCACCCAGGGAGTTTCGTAGCTGAGTTGGGATTTGAATCCTGATCTTCCAGGTCCTAGACCAACACTCTAACCACTAGACTACACTTGCCTTTATGATCAATGGACAACAGTCAAAGATGGTGCAGAGAGTGCATCAGAGCACATTCTGCTGGCCGTCAGAATGCAGATAGGATCTTCAAGAACTCTGATGCCCTTCTTCAGAGCATTTGCCAGCAAAACTAAAGCTACCTTTAAAATGCTTTCTATTTTCCTCATTATTACCTAATAAACTATCCCTTTTTATTAATACTTTATAACTAACAATGTGCAAAAACACGGCTTCCAGGTGCAAACAATAGAATTTCAATCAACTTAATAGCCCCTTAAACTTTACGCTGAGCTATTCACTCTGAAAGTACTTACAGAACTAACATTAAAATGCTACAGAGGTGTGTAATTGAGGCACAATAAGAATTTGTTCTAAGCCCACCAAAACAGATCTTTTATGTACATTTCAAAATTCAGGCTGGAGTGAGGGGAAATGTATTTTTCATAAACACATTCACACTACTCTTCAAGGGCTGCATCAAATTTCATATGATGAAAATCTAAATACAGTTCTATGAGAAACGTAGTATAAGTTCCCCCATCATACATCATAACATGCGGGGCAATAGAATCTTAAAGGCTACTGGAAACAACAGTGCAAACTAGGACTAGGAGCTTGTAACTCAATTAACAGTATCCTGCAATTATCTAATATGTGCATTCAGGGTTGCTTGAGGGATTTGTCACTTGGCATGGGATCAATATGGGGCTAAAGCAAATGTTTCTCCATGGGAATACAGTAGACACTGCAAAATTATAACATGAATAAAGCAAGCAAGTTATGGATTATGAGTATTATGCATGCATGTGCCCCAATGTGTATGTCAGCTTTATTTTCTTTTCTCCCCTTGTAGACATGAAAGTACATCAAGTACCACTTTCTGCAAGAAAACAAGACCATCCACAAACTCCAATATTTCATTTTCTATGTTATAGAGTGCTGCAGATATTCTATTTCCTGTATCCAGAAATGTCTATATAAAACTGAGTTAACGAATACACTCATTTGATCTTAACCTTTCTGTGGATTATTTCTGACATTTACCACAAATCAAAGTGTGTGGCAAATCTGTTAGGGCTGGTGTATTCACAGTTTGAAAAGCACAAAGAACTTCTTATGATGCTCTTTGAGGAAACTGAGCACAGAATCTTGCTTATGCTTTAGCTCCGAAGGAAAGGTAATGTGGTTTATTAAGAAAAAGAGGTTTGCTACTGCAATATCAATGTTCAAAGATTAAAAAAAGGTGGGGGGAGAAAATACATTAGCGAAACTTCCAAAAACCTGTGAGCCTCATCTAAACAGAATCGTATCACAGCAGGGGATTGTGGAAGAGAGAATAAAAAGAACTGGAAAGAGATGTTTCCACCTCTGGATCCTCCTGTTTAATGATTTGGTTTATTAGTTTGAAGTCACTGTTAAGAATGATGTAGGAGGTTGCTGCATCTGGTATGACAATAGTCTACCTGCCCATTATGCCAATTAAGTGAGCATGGGCACTATATTCATGGAGAATAAACAGCCCAATTTATTCCAATTCTTTTCCTATTAAGAAATCTAGTGTTCTTTTTTAAAAAGATCAATGCTCCTGCAGATAGGTGTAGACTGAGAGCCAGAAGATCACCCAGTCCATTTCACAGCACAGAGGCAGGATGTCTATATGAAAACATTGTCGATACATCAACCCATATCAACCTGATCTTAGTTTGGCACAATGCAGAGAGAAAAAAGCAAAAGCTAAGGCCACTTTCCCCAGTCTGATGGGGTTGGGCTACAACTTCCATCAGCCCCAGCTGGCATGGCTAAAGGTTACAGATCATGGCATTTATAAACCCACGTTTGGGGAAGGCTGAGTGAAGGTGTAACCATGTACCCAGCTCTATCTCTCTTTCAAATCAGAACCACTGAAGGCGGTGAAGGTCCTATGTGAGTGTCTGAGGGCAGTTGGAGGATTGATGGTGGCTAACAGATTGAGGTTGAATACTGTCAAGACAGAGGAACTGTTCTTGGGGGACTTGGTGGTGTGGTGTGGAGGACTCCCTGGTCCTGAATGGGGTAACTGTGCCACTGAAGCACCAGGAGCACAGCCTGGGAGTCATTTTGGACTCACAGCTGTCCATGGAAGCGCAGGTCAATTCTGTGTCCAGGGCAGCTGTTTACCAGCTCCATCTGGTATGCATGCTGAGACCCTACCTGCCCATGGACTGCCTCGCCTGAGTGGTGCATGCTCTGGTTATCTCTCGCTTGGATTACTGCAATGTGCTCCACATTGCAGTTCCCTCCCTGCAAGAAGCCAAGTTACAGGGAACCAGGCAGAGGGCCTTCTCGGTAGTGGCACCCACCCTGTGGAACGCCCTCCCACCAGATGTCAAAGCAAACAACAACTACCAGACTTTTAGAAGACATCTGAAGGCAGCCCTGTTTAGGGAAGCTTTTAATGTTTGATGCATTACTGTATTTTAATATCTTGTTGGAAACCACCCAGAGTGGCTGGGGAAGCCCAGCCAAATGGGCAGGGTATAAATAATAAGTTATTATAAATTATTATTATTATTATTATTATGACACACACTGGCATAAAAAGAACTATAGCACCACCCTATGGATGCTTAGTCAGAAAGGACTCCCTTATGTTCAATGTGCTTGCTGCCAGCATTAAATAACTTTAGCTGACTATAGTAGATCTGTTTATAATTTCCACCCACAAACCTTTCGATTAGAGGTTATAAATGTCTTGGAGCCTGCAGCGAAACATTGCATTCTAAGGTCACATCCACACCGTACATTTAAAACACTATGATACCACTTTAAAATCCCCAAAGAATTCTGGGTGCTGTCATTTGTTAAGGATGCTGAGCGTAGCCCCTCACAGAGCTACAATTCCCAGAGCCGTTTAGTAGAGAGCCAGTGTGGTGTAGTGGTTAAGAGCAGTGGACTCGTAATCTGGTGAACCTGGTTCGATTCCCCGCTCCTTCACATGCAGCTGCTGGGTGACCTTGGGCTAGTCACACTTCTCTGAAGTCTCTCAGCCCCACTCACCTCACAGAGTGTTTGTTGTGGGGGAGGAAGGGAAAAGGAGATTGTTAGCCGCTTTGAGACTCCTTCAGGTAGTGATAAAGCGGGATATCAAATCCAAACTCTTCTCTTCTTCTTCAATCCCTCTTCACGGGAAACTCTGGGAATAGTCACTCTGGAACGGGTCACCAAACAACTCTCAGCACCCTTAACAAATGACAACTCTCAGAATTCTTTGAGAGAAGCCATGACTGGAGCCGTGTTTTAAATGTGTGCTGTGAATGTGGCCTAAAAGTCACCTCCAAATAGGAGAGACCGTCCTCAGGTTTCCAGCCAGCTCTGCTCTCCATCAGAATGTACAAACTCTAAGGAGTTGGATCAGGGCTTCTCATGCCTCCCCCCACCGGCAGCTTTCCGTTTTCCTTCTTCTGGCAGCCACTGAGCATGCCCAGTCCTCATTAAATTGATTGGGGATGGTTGCCTCTTCACCTTTGTTTTTAAATTATACTTCTGCAAGCCTCAGGGTTCCACCCTGTCCCAGCTTCCGAAGAGTCCCATTTGAGCTTCACTTGTTGGCACGCACCTCCTGAGGTTGCTATTAGAGGAAGCGTTATAGCAACTGTTTAAAGTGACTTGTACTTAATGATTAAGCAAAGCAGATTTTTAAAAAAAAAAAAATCATTTGGAATGGGTGATGTAGCTAATCCCAGCCAATTATAGCAAGCATAAGTAGCCTTTTAAGTGGGAACTAAGCTACATCACAGTGGTGTTTGCTCTGAAAGACCCACATTCTGCATGTAAAAAACCCTACAGTCTGAGCAATTAGGTTGAAAGTGAGTCTCTCGCTTTAATAAGATACCTGCAGCAGTAATTACTAAATTCGTTCTTATCAGCCCTCTTGCACTGAGCACAGCGGGAGATGCACAAGAAGGCCTCAGGTGTTTTTCCAGGCCCTGCCATTCTGAATGCTGTCAGTAGGCGACACTTAGCAGGCTAATTCTTGCTATCTATCACTGCGCACCTCACATGAAACTGAACAGTTTGCTGCCTCAGCACACTGTTTGTTTGTAGTTGCTCCATCCACAACAAACTTAAGGGCCTCCAGCCCACATTACTTTGGAAGAGTTGAAAGGCACTGGAAGAAAAATAGAACATGCACAAAGCAGGGGAAAGGAAGAGAGATGGTATCTTCATAGTCCCTTTAACTATATAAACTGTCCTCTAGAATATAACTTGTACATGCACACAGGGCCAGCTCTTGCATTAGTCAGAGTGAAGTGGCTGACTCAGGCAGAGGATTGTGTGAAGGGGAGTAGTGAGGGGCAGTGGATGCTCACAAAGCCTGCCCTGTATCTCTGAAGCTAGCCTGCTGCCCTCAGATGCAGCAGATGATGCTTTCCCAGCAATGGTATGGAAGAAAGATAAAATTATATATATAGAATCATATGCAAAAATATATACCAACCTATCTTCATCAAATATTTGGCGCAGATCAGTTGACACAAATGTTGATAAAGTATGGAAGATTTATGGATAATAATATTGGACTACTGATAATATTCCTTACATGTAATTAGGTAGGCATGTGGGAAAGGAGAAATATTTCCTCTGATAAATTCTTGAATGTTTTGACAGAGTAGGGGTCTCCAGATTTTCCTCAGATTTCACTACAGGCAAGACTAGGTAGGGATTTCCCTCCCGTCTTGCAGATTTTGACATTTTTTTACTACCCTTACCCAAACTATCTTCGATTCTGACACACATCTTCACCAAAATTCCTGAGTACACTCAGTAGTCATGGGTTGAGTGGAGTGCTATTATGGATAAGGAACAAGAAGCAGAAAGAGTAAGAAAAAATTTATAGTTCTCATAATGGAGGACTGTAATCAATGGGTGCCACAGTGAAGTGGGTGAGTAGTGAAGTGGTCAAGTTTGTGGATGACAGCAAAAATGGGCAGCGAAGAGCTCCAAAGGAATTTCTTCAAATTTGGGAAACATTAAAATGCCAAATAAGCTTAAGTGTAAGCAAGTGTAAAGTCACGCACAATGGTCAGGGAGTGCAATGATCACAAGATTCACCTGTAGCATCTTAAAGAAGCCTGAACTCTTTCAGATCCCGTGTCATTCATTATTTGGATTGAAATCCAATCTATTAAATCTGAAGCTCTATTCCTTCCCACACTGACTATAATGGGCAATCTGAAAACAACTATAACATTATTTCCTTTTAAAGTAAGTGTCTGAAATTAGCAAGCAAAGAGTGGATTAAGCCTACCAATTTTCAGAAAGATGGGTGCAGCAGTTCTACTGCAAGGCAGGCACAGAACCTCACACATAGATGGACAAATGCAACCTTCCAAGCTTCTCTGTCTGGTCCTTGATACTCTCCCAGGCTTCACCTCTTCTCTTCAGGCCCCACCCCAGTCCTGTTCCTTGGCCTCCTTGGGTACCTTTTCCTGGCTGCCCTGTGCCCTGTGTGTCTACAAACCTCTGACCTTTTAAGTGGTTGAAATGTAGCTTACTGTTCACAAATGAGTATCACATCTGTTGGCTTATCCATTTTTGCCTATGGCCTTCCCTTCCCCTGGAATGCACCCCATAGAAGGTTTATCACAAGGGAGCATAGTCCTTGGGCTTCAAGAAAGAGTACTCCATCCCTGCTATATGATATGGAGGAGCAGCTCAAGCATTTAATGCGGGGACGGACTGAAATAGTGCAACTGAAATAGTGCATGGATAGTGCAAGTCCCTTCACCTGACCTTAAGCAGCATTTTGAATACCAGCCAGAAAAAAATGGTCCACCCCATGTGTCTCATTATTGCAAACACCTCGTTCTTAATTACTTTACACACACATACAGGACACACACCTCACATTAATCCATTCAGCCACAAAGCTCAGGGGAGGAAATGCAGAGAGGAAGGAAACAGCCCTTGTGTGTTTGTGCAAAGCACTTCCAACTGCACTTATAGCTCAAGCATTGTCTCCTTTGCAGTTGTGTATGCTGATCAGCACTTCAGCATCTCTTTGAGATGGAAAGATAGCCTCTTGAGTTAGAGTTCAGCTTCAATCAAAGCCCTAGCTCCCCCCTTAAAAAACCCCTCCCTTCCTCTTTTTGCTGACCACTTACCATTATTTACAATAATATCCTACAGGAAATGATAATTTGCATACCATTCTGGAGGTAGAGGTTCAATGTTAAGCTTCTAAATCTGGAGATGAAGATTCCCCCTCCCTGTCCCATTCTATATTCCTTGAAAGCCTATAATTATGCTGTTGCCCTTTACTCTTTACAGCTGCCCATAACTGAAGGGCACATTAAAAAAAAAAGTTTCCAAGCTGACTTATGATTTACTTATGGGCTGTCAGAAAGGCAGTCTGATTGCCATCAACTGCACACTAAAGGCCCCATTCATCAATGACTCATATGACATTTCAGTCAGAGCTGGCGTGTAATTTTCTCAGAGGGGTCCTGTAATATGCCTCTTTGGAGCAAGCTACAAGCCTTATTCATCAGACTGGTTTACTTAGCAGAAAGAGGGATCTTCTTTTGGCCTGGCACATGAGATAAATAGATAGAGGATAGTTAACAGAATCAAGAGGAATGGAGTCACCATTTTCTTAAATTCACAAATTCTGATTGTGGGGTGGGTTGGGAACGCAGGGCAGGGCTACAGAAAGACAGCAATGAACCATAAAGGAGGGGTAGCCAATAAGGTGCCAACTGGAAGTTATGGACTGATACACCTAGCAGCCCCAGCCAGTAATGGCCAATGGGCAGGCATGGTGGAAATTTGTAGGTCAGCAACCTCTGGAGACCACTGTGGCTGGCCCTGGCAGAGGTACCAGAAGTACCCACGTTTGCACTCATGTGAAATGAAGAAGCTACATATGGAAATGGGCAGAAGAGCAATCTGTGAAGTTGCTTTCCCCAACTGCGTCCGCTATGCCATGGCCCAACCTGAATATAAAAGCAAGCATTTTGCAGCCTACAACAACATCCTGACTCCCTGCTACACATGCAGTGTAGGGTTGCACACAATTCAAGCACAAAGATGATGTGAAAATTATGCCACTGCGTTCTACTCAAAGCTTTACCACGCTTAAAAAAAAAAAAATTCTGGTAAAATAAACTACCTGGACTGTTTCCTTCTTGTTGACTGGCAAACCTAAACATGAAATATGGGCAGAATACACTTGTTTAATGAAGAGTTCTTCAGGATGTAGTTAGACTTCCACCACCCCCGGTCAGCATTGCCAATGTTCAGGGATGCTGTGGCCTCGGTCGAAAAACGTCTGGGGACCCAAGGCTGAAGATGGCTGGTTTAATCTTGGCAGCATTCCTTCTGTATCCTTAACTCCACTGCTGCCCTCAGCTCTTACTGTGTTCTGGTGGAGCAAAAACAGAGTACTTTGGCCCACTCTGTAAAGACAGTGGGAGTCTCAAACTAGGGACTATGGCAGGAAAACCCAATTACCTTATCTACATAAGAAACTGCTTTAGCCTGAGTCAGACCAATAGTCCATCTACTTCAGTATGTTCTACTGAATCGAAGCAACTTTCCAGGGTTTCCCAGCCAGACATGGAAAAGGCTGGGGACTGAACATGGACACTTTTGCATGTGATGCTCTGCCACTGGGCCACAGCCCTTTCACTTACTCTTTGCCACACTGCCCAGCTCTCTGCAGTACCACCAATACAGTGATAAAGGTTGTATGTTGCAGCTACCAATACAGAAGGGATGTGGTGATACAAGGGACAATTAGGATTCCACCTGGTTCTACAAAGCTGCTGATTGTGGCCTGACTGCTGGCTGACACACCTCAGACAGTCTGCCTCCAGACAACCAGCTGACATGATGTACTAAGTCTGTCAGATGTACAGATTTGACCATAGCAGGAGTCAAAGGGCAGCATAAGGCACACGTTCTTAACAATCTAACAACACAACACTTTCTGCATCTGAACACAGGATGCATCTGCTAGGTCGAGCCAATTTCTGACAGGAAAAATGGGCACAAAACACGGCATCATTAGACTTCCTGGCAAAACGTAACTTTGCTGATAGGTTCTTGGACAAGAACAGTTTATAAGATGAAGCCTTCAATTTTTAAACAGCAAGTGATTCCAGAAATGATCACCTTGCAAAGAATAGTTTATTTCATTTGGCATAAAAAAGAGAGGATATCTAGCAAAGATGCGCTATATCAAGCTCTTCTTACCCTCAAGCCCCAAGAGATCACAATTTGATGAATTAGCAATGAGGCAGGATATGTTTTCAGAGTATTGGGAATCAATCTAATGAGGAATCCCTTTGGATAAATTGAGATTTATCTACCTCAATGAAATATTGATTAAGAGATGTACATCTGTATGTATCTTATCCTTACCAGTTCAACAGAGCAATCTGAAAAGCATTTTATTGGAAGCAAATCTCCTTCAAGAAAGTGCCTTTGGGGATGCAACTGATTCTTACTTAATTTCTTTATCCACACAAACACATATACACTTTACATCAATATATATATATGCATATCATTAAATCTGAAATGCACACAAATGTAAAGTCTAATGCACTTCTATTTGCATAGCTATAAGAATGTTTATGGGACGCGGGTTGCGCTGTGGGTTAAACCACAGAGCCTAGGCCTTGCCGACCAGAAGGTTGGCAGTTCGAATCCCCACGACGGGGTGAGCTCCCGTTGCTCGGTCCCTGCTCCTGTCAACCTAGCAGTTCGAAAGCACAAAGTAGATAAATAGGTACCACTCCAATGGGAAGGTAAACAGCGTTTCTGTGCACTGCTCTGGTTCGCCAGAAGCGGCTTAGTCATGCTGGCCACATGACCCGGAAGCTGTACGCTGGCTCCCTCGGCCAGTAAAGCGAGATGAGCGCTGCAACCACAGAGTCCTCCCTGACTGGACCCAACGGTCAGGGGTCTCTTTACCTTTATCTAAGAATGCTTATATGACCTAATCATATGAGCAGGAGCCAACCAGGAGAATCTTTAGACATTTTTCAGGGCAGGAGGTGGGTCCAATAACCCATGTCGTGGTTTGGTCATTTAGGGTGGAATTCTGTGCCTAGGGACATGGGAGTAAGCCATACTGGGAGATGGCTGGAACACAGCTGAAGGAAAACACCTACCAAATACAAGTAAACACTTTTAAATGCTCATTCTCAAGCCTATTTGGTGGCAGTAAAGCAGGTAGAGAAAAGTTCTCCTCTCTCTCCATCCTCTTTATGCCACACAGTAGAGATTTTTTTTTGGGGGGGGGGTTGTTCCGCACCTATTACATGCTGGCTCAAATGAAGCATTGGAGCCATCAAATGCCCACTGTGACTCATTTGTGAAGCCTTCTGTGGATAAAATAGATTTCATTGACTGGGACCTGGGCTTTATCACCACAGCATGTAAATCACAGAGGTATCCAGAGCACTGGCTTGCTCAGTATGGTTGGACAAGTTTCAGTTGAGTTGGTACAGTTCAAGGACATAGACAGGGTGCCTGGATGACTACTTTTGTACTGGATACTTGTTCTTCATAGCTTTTAACAACTGGCAGGATGCAGACATCTGGTTACCCAGAGATGATCAATACCAAAGGGTAAGAGTGCTCCTTGGGGGCGAGGGACACTACCTTGGACCTGGAAGACCTTAATAATTATATGCTGGTGACAAATACCCCCTTCCAGCACAAGGTCCTTGAGTAGGTGGTTGCTAACCAGACTCCAGTACTCTTGAATGTGCTTTGGCACAGAAACCAGCTTGATTGTCCTGTTTGATTACCTTTGTCAGGAGAGACAATATTGTGACAGGTAGATTCTCCTGGATCTCTAAGTGGCTATCAATACTATTGACTAGGACGAACTTCTGGAGAGACTTTTTGGGTTGGGAGCGGGAGGTGTTGCTTCTACTTATTGGGATGACTCCCCATGGGGGAGGGGTATTGTTTTATCCCATGGACTCTCCCATGTGGGGTTTTGCAGGGTTTGGTCTTGTTTCCCCGTGCTATTTCATATTTATATGAAATTTCCGAGTGTGGTCATCTGGAGTTTTGGAGAGCACTGACATCAGTATGCTGGGGACACACATCTCTTTTTATTCTTCTATGAATTCTATTATTCTGTTCCGCCCTCTTCAGGTGAGATGGTAAATGTGATGAACTCGTACTTCATTGTGGTAATGGATTGGATGAGGGCCAACAAACTGAAACTCAATTGAGACAAGACAGAAATACTCTTAGTGAGAGATTCTTCTGATCAGATGAGTGATGTTCAACCAGTTATGGATGGATGTAGGAAGAGGTTCATAGGTTCTATTGTGTTGTGTTGTGTTGTACTGTTTGTACACTTGTAAAGTGGTACATCTGGTTGCGAACAGGATCTGTTCTGGAGGCCCGTTCGCAACATGACAAGAATGCAACCTGCAGCGGCGCGTCTGCACACGCGGCGGTTGCGATTCGCCGCTTCTGCACATGTGTGAATGGCGAAACCCGGAAGTAACCCTTTCCGGTACTTCCAGGTCACCACGGGACGTAAACCGAAAGAACGTAACATGAAATGGACGTAACATGAGGTATGACTGTATTGTTAAACTATTGCTTGAAGCTAGTTTTGTTTTTATTGTTTGCATATTTTTATATTGCTTGCTTTTGTACTGCTTTGTATCTTTTTATGGTGCTTGCTTTTGTAAGTTTCCTGAAGATACCTAAGAAAATTAACACATATTCTTAACAACAATTCAATGCAATTTCATTTCTAAGTGGATATCACATTATTAAACATTCTCTCAACAACATAGAACCTTCTCAAGAACAAGACACTCAACTTGGCTGAAAGCAAATCTGTGGGTCCTTTAAATACTCAGAAGTGGTGACCCCAGCACTTAAGTTTCTCATAGGGAATGCACAGAACATTATGTTCACATGCTCTTCAGTATATTTTGCAATTTGGCAAGTATAAACCATAAAGTGGGTGTCAGGGGTTTAGGTGCAGAGGCACGGGCAAGGGAGGAAACAGAGAGCGAAGGGGAGGAGACAGAGGAAAGGATGAGTGATGACGACGACCCGAGATCTCCCAGTCTTTCCAGTGAATCAGAGGATTCACAGAAAGGAGCACCAGTGGCCAGGGCAAGGGGGAAGTCTAGGGAGGCACCCCAGGAAGATAGAGCCAGAGGAGACTCAGGGGGGAGCAGCTGGAAATCGGGACCAGCGTCACCGCCAGGAAGCAGGGAAGAGGAAAGGAGCCAGGAGGGAAGCGCTGGCAGCTCACCACAGGAGGGAGGGCAGGAGTCAGGAGTGGCCACACCTCCATCGGGGAGCGAAGAAACGGTTAAGAGGAAAGTGGAAGGTTGGGCGCGCGCGCCAAGTTCAAATGCAGAGGAAGGCGGCGCAGTGAGCAGCCCCGAAAGGGAACCGGGTCCTAAAGCCCGGCGCAAGGAGGCAGAAGGGTCTGGGTCAGCGTCAGAAGAATCCCGGAAGGAAGAAGCCCCGGGGGGTAGAGGGACCCAGAGGAGGACAGTCAGGAGGAAAAGGTGGAGCAAGGCTAGGATATTAAGTTGGTGCGCACGGGGCGGAGACTCAGACGGAGCCTCGCCGATCTAGCTAGTAGACGTAGAGTTGCAGACAGCAGCGTGAGAATGGAAACTGTAATTCAATAAAGACTTTTACTTAATGACCGCTGGCTAGCGTGATCCTCTGTGAGCTAGGATCTTGAAGCAGCTCTGACAGTAGGCTCCGTCTCTACATTGTGGGCATCTGCAGCCTCGAGGAGGGGAGAGAAACAGGCGCCCACTAGCGAGCTCACGAACGGCAGGAGACATGACGGCTGAACAGCAGATAGAGGACCTCAGAAAAGCAGTGGCACAACTGAACGCCGAGGTTCTCGCATCCAGGAAGAGAGAGGACGAGGCAGCTGCCGCCTGCAGGGATCTCCAGGTCAGGTTAGACGTACTGGCAAAGCAACCACCCCGGCAGGAGGGAATTGGGTTGGCGAGACGGACAGGCGGGCTGCTCTCTCACTTCGATGGGAACCTGCAACAGTATCCCAACTTTAGAGCCGACGTACTGTGCGCACTGCAACTGTTGCATAAAGATTTTAGAGATGAACAGGAGAGAGTGGGGTTCATCATGTCCCATCTGCATGGGGAGGCGAAAGCATGGTTGCGCAATTTATGGAGAGATAACGATCCGGCGCTCCAGAATGCGGATGCCTTTATTAAAGCGATGGATGGGTGTTTCTTATCAAGTATTGACATTGATCTTGCACGGAAGGAGGTGCATGGGCTGAGACAAGGGAGGGCCAGCGTCAGACAGTATCATGCACGCTTTTTCGCCTTGGTCAGCGCCCTGGAATGGGACAGAGATTCGGCTCCTGTAAGAGACCTCTTTTGGGAGGGACTGCACAACTCGATTAAAGATGAGATAGCGAGGGGGGAGAGACCCCGAACCACCCAGGAGGTCGTTCAGAGGGCACTGGCAGTGGGGGTGAGGCTGGAAGGACGTCCGTGGAGCAAGGACGAAGGACGTGGAGGGCGCGAACCAGCCGGGGGCCCCTCCTTCTTTCCCAGAGAAGCAGCGCGAGCGCAATCCACGCCTCCGCCAGGAGGAGGAGCCGAACCTATGGAGGTTGGAGGTGCAAGGGCTCAGTCAGCAACCAGAGCCCTAGCACCGGCAGCAGTGAAGGCGAAGCCTCCTAGAGGGACCAGGAAGTGTTACGTCTGTGAGCAGCCAGGGCATATGGCGAAAGAGTGTCCCCAGAGGCCCCACAAGCTTACTGCAGCCTCAGCAATGGTGACTGCAGCAACGCAGCAGGGAGGACCACAGCAGGGAAACGACGATGTCTGGCTGGAGGAAGAGGCACTGGGGCCCAGCCAGACGTGTTAGTGACGCAGTCCCCAGAAATTTTACAGCCAGTGAACCCCCTCCCGCCCAAACCAGTAGTGAGGCTCACAGCATCTCTCCAGCTGCCCAATGGAATCACCATGGACGTGCCAATCACCATCGACTCCGGCAGCAACGCGGACTTTATAGGGCAGGAATTTGTCGACAGGCACGCTGTGCAGTTGCTGCCGGCCACACTGCCCCTGCAGGTTGTCACGGTGGATGGCAGGGAGCTGCTAGGGGGGCAAGTGGTGAAGCAGACGCCACCAATGGTGATGCGACTTGGGAATCACAGGGAAGTCATCAGCTTCAACGTCACTCAACTGTCTGACACGCCCATTGTATTGGGTATGAGTTGGCTGGACAAGCACAGCCCAACGATGGCTTGGTTCCAGAGGCAGCTGGTCTTCGGCTCTTCCTTTTGTGCTGAACACTGCATCGTACCCAGGCAGGAAGGAGAGGAAGAGGAGTCACAGCTGCTGCTAGGCACGCTGCAAGCGATTCCCCACAAGTACGCAGAATTTCTGGAAGTTTTCTGCGAGAAGGAGGCGGACAGGCTACCCCCTCACAGACCATATGACTGCAAAATTGACCTGCTGCCGGGGGCGGCGCTGCCTAAAGGGAAGCTGTATTCCATGTCTGAGGACGAACTGCAGGAACTCAAAGACTTCATCGATCATAATTTGGAGCGCGGTTTCATCCGGGAGTCTAAGGCAGTGGGGGGCAGTCCTGTATTCTTTGTTAAGAAGCGAGACACGCCCCAAAAAAGACTCGTAGTGGATTACAGGATTTTGAACAGTGTGACCAAGCCGTCGGACTTCCCCATGCCCCGCATCGACGACCTCCTGGCGAAGGTACGGAAGGGAAAGGTGTTCACCAAGTTGGACCTGCGGGGGGCGTACAACCTCATTCGCATGCGGGAAGGTGATGAGTGGAAGACAGCCATGTTCACGCCACTGGGTACCTACGAATACAGAGTTATGCCTTTTGGACTGCAAAATGGCGCTCACGTTTTTCAAGCATTTATGCATCACGTGTTGGCGGGACTTCTCTACAAGACGTGCGTCTGTTTCTTGGATGACATCCTGATCTTTTCGGAGTCGCAGCAAGAACATGACAAGCACGTCAAGGAAGTGCTGGGCAGGCTAAAGCAACACAGGCTCTACGCCAAGCTGGAGAAGTGCCAATTTGACGTGCCGGAGGTGGATTTTCTGGGCTACAAGCTGTCTGCCAAGGGGCTCGCCATGGACAGCGCCAAGGTTCGAGCGGTGTTGGATTGGAAGAGCCCACGCAACCGGAAGGAGGTCCAACGGTTTGTCGGCTTTGCGAACTTCTATCGCAAGTTTATCAAGGGCTTCGCGATGCAGACGGCGGCCATCACTGACACCCTTAGCTCCAAGAAGAAGAAGTTCATCTGGACAGAGCAGGCGGAGCAGTCCTTTCAGGCCCTCAAGCGTCTCTTCGCGTCGGAAGAGCAGCTGCTTCATGTCAACCCCAGCATGCCGATGAGGGTGGAGACAGACGCTTCGGACAGAGCAGTGGGGGCGGTCCTGCTGCAGAAGGACCCGCAGGGCGTGTGGCGGCCGGGAGCGTTTTACTCCAGGAAGCTCAGCAAGTCCGAGCAGAACTACACCATATGGGACAGGGAGTTGCTGGCCATTCATGCAGCGTTCAAGGCGTGGAGACACTTTCTGATCGGCGCCAAGCACACGGTGCAGGTTTGCACGGACCACAAGAATCTGGAACACTGGCGCACGGCACAGTTCCTGAACCAGAGGCAGATACGTTGGGCTGAGTTCTTTGCGGACTTCGACTTCCGAATAGAGTATGTCCCGGGGGACACCAACATCATGGCAGACGCTCTCTCCCGCAAGCCACAGTATCTGGAGGACGCAACACCAGCGGCCGCCATGCACATCTTTGCACCGACAGTGTGGGCGTGCGCAGCGGCGACCGTGGACCTAGAGGCGGTGCGGCGAGCGTTGCAGGGGGACTCCTTCGCACAAACGAAGATGGCAGAGGTGCGAGGGGGCAAGGCAGCGGCCGACGGTTTCCAGCTACGAGATGGCTTGCTCATCCGTAAAGGGGCCATCTACGTGCCGGGTGACGAACTTCGAGCCAAGGTGCTACAGCAGCTGCACGACGCACCCACGGCCGGGCACTTTGGCAAGGAGAAGACGGTGGAATTAGTAGCCAGGGATTTCTGGTGGCCTGGAATGAGAGGGGAGGTCGCAGACTACGTAGCGAGGTGTGACACCTGCCAGAGGGCAAAGCCGGTGCACAAACCGCCGGCTGGACTGTTGGAGCCGCTGCAAACTCCGGTCGAACCTTGGGAAAGGGTGGCTCTGGACTTTGTCACGGATCTGCCCAGCTCAAGGGGCAAGACGGCAGTGTTGGTGGTGGTGGACCTGTTCTCCAAGATGGCGCATTTCATTCCGTGTGCTAAGGTGGCCACGGCGGAGCAAACCGCCAAACTGTTCATAGACCACGTGTTCAAGGTTCACGGTCTGCCACGTTCTATTCTGTCCGATCGCGGGCGGCAGTTCATCTCGAACTTCTGGCAGAAACTGATGGGCTTCCTAAACGTCAAGATCAATCTGGCGTCGGCGAGACACCCGCAGACCAACGGGCAAGCGGAGCGAGCCAATGCCATCATGCAGCAGTACCTGAGGTGTTATGCAAACCAACAGCCTGCGACGTGGGTGGATTACCTGCCGCTTGCAGAGTTTGCCTACAACAACACGAAGCACGTATCCACGGGCGTCACGCCGTTCTTCGCCAACAACGGGCGGCACCCTAGAACCTTTCCGGGACTGGAATGCAGGGGAGAAGGGGAGCCGCAGTCAGCAGATGCGTTCGCGTCGGAGCTGCAGGAAGTCCACGATCAGCTGCGGCGCCACCTGGAGCTGGCTAAACACGCATACAAGGTACAAGCGGACAAACACAGAAGGGTTGGCGAAGAGCTCCACGTGGGAGACTGGGTCTGGTTAGCAGCCCACGCAGTGCCGGCCAGGTCGTTGGCCAAGAAGAAACTAGGGCATAAACAACTGGGGCCCTACCAAGTCGAAGAGCAGGTCAACCCGGTGGCTTTCAGGCTGGCGCTTCCGGAGGGTTCCAGAATGCATCCGGTGTTCCACAGGTCGGTGCTCACTCCCTACAAGGCACCGCACAGGTTCCAGGAACCCGGAACGGCGCCGAGTCCGCTCAGAGAAGGAACGGGGCACGCGGGAGTGGCACAGGAGGAGCGCATCAACGAAGTCACGGAGATTTTGGACTCCAGATGGGGGGAAGAGGGAGTAGAATACTTTCTCGCCAGGGAGGGCACCCCGGCCAGTGCGAACAGCTGGGTGCCGGGCTACGCTTTAGACGAACCTCTGCTCAAAGACGAGTTTCATGCCCTCTTCCCACATAGACCTATGCCAGCAGACTTTTTCGACGACTGGCTTTTCACGCCCACGCTTTCGGACAGCACGTTCAGGGGGTTCGACTCGGACGAGGAACCAACACGAGACGTCCGTTCCCCGGAGGGGTCACCCTCGGGATCTGTCTCAGAACCCTCGTATTGGTGGGACGATAGGCCGGAGGAGCAGTTCCGCAGGAAGTGGCTGGACTGTTCCGGCCGAGCAACGCCGCCTGGAGGAAGTGCGGGAGAGACGGACATGGACATTTTCGGGGACGACCCTGGTTTCGAGCACGGCGGCACAGAGATGGAAGAGGAGGTGACTGTCGTCAGCGAGAGCAGAGAGGAAGACCTGGAAGAGTTCCGCTGGAGGCCTGCCACGGGAAGCGACCGATATCCGACGTTCGTCCCTTTGCAACAGCAGCCCCCAGCTCCAGCACCGGAAGGAGGGGAGGGGGGACTGGGGGGCTTCGAGGGGGGGATGGATGTCAGGGGTTTAGGTGCAGAGGCACGGGCAAGGGAGGAAACAGAGAGCGAAGGGGAGGAGACAGAGGAAAGGATGAGTGATGACGACGACCCGAGATCTCCCAGTCTTTCCAGTGAATCAGAGGATTCACAGAAAGGAGCACCAGTGGCCAGGGCAAGGGGGAAGTCTAGGGAGGCACCCCAGGAAGATAGAGCCAGAGGAGACTCAGGGGGGAGCAGCTGGAAATCGGGACCAGCGTCACCGCCAGGAAGCAGGGAAGAGGAAAGGAGCCAGGAGGGAAGCGCTGGCAGCTCACCACAGGAGGGAGGGCAGGAGTCAGGAGTGGCCACACCTCCATCGGGGAGCGAAGAAACGGTTAAGAGGAAAGTGGAAGGTTGGGCGCGCGCGCCAAGTTCAAATGCAGAGGAAGGCGGCGCAGTGAGCAGCCCCGAAAGGGAACCGGGTCCTAAAGCCCGGCGCAAGGAGGCAGAAGGGTCTGGGTCAGCGTCAGAAGAATCCCGGAAGGAAGAAGCCCCGGGGGGTAGAGGGACCCAGAGGAGGACAGTCAGGAGGAAAAGGTGGAGCAAGGCTAGGATATTAAGTTGGTGCGCACGGGGCGGAGACTCAGACGGAGCCTCGCCGATCTAGCTAGTAGACGTAGAGTTGCAGACAGCAGCGTGAGAATGGAAACTGTAATTCAATAAAGACTTTTACTTAATGACCGCTGGCTAGCGTGATCCTCTGTGAGCTAGGATCTTGAAGCAGCTCTGACAGTGGGGATCAGCCATCTTGCTTGCTAGCAGATATTATACAACAGCCTCAATATTTCCATTTCAGGAGCTGCAAAGCTTAAAATACTGTATGTAGGATCTCAATGACCCAAGTGAAAACAAACTCTCTGAATGAAACATGGCTTTTCTTTCTTTCTATTGAAAAGCAAATCTAAACACCAGCTGTACTTTTGGAGCATTACCACAAAATGAAATTTCCAGGAAAAACTCAACTCAAAGATCAGAAAATGAATTTAGATAGGCTAGGTTCATTTCATGAATGTCAGATTGGGAGAAATTGTGCAGATTATCTCTCTCTCTCTCTCTCTCTTTTGGTTAAACTGGGGCCTTGTAAAATGGTGATAGATGTATCGCAATAGTATGGTATACGCAGTCTCCATTACAATACCTCCCTTCCTTCCATATGTTTAAATACTGGCTACAAAACACCCATCCTCAGGGAAGGAAAAGTTGGTCTTAGACTATATGGAACTCTTGTGAATATTCCTTTTTAATAGGGCAGTGTGGAGAAATTCATATAACTGCTAGAATCCATGGTCTTTTTGGGAAGGGAATGCTATCCTACATATTTTGCAGTGTCATATTTCCCACAAAAATATTTTGAGGTGAAACCTTTTGCCCCTGGCCCAACGCACCATGAGAATGTGGCATTGCAGCCCTCAGGCTGAAAAAGGACCCTCATTTTGTGCCAGGCTTGACCACTGCCTGCCCAACAACGGAATATGCTACACAACTATATTGTAACTCCTGACTTTCACCTAGGTCCTTCCTAAGGTGTCACCACACTGTGAGTGTTCACATCTCTACTCCACATTCCAGAAACTGAAGTACCAATGGCGGACTTTCGTATTTCAAATTTCAGCAGTGCACTGTGCGAAGCCAAAATTCGGTGTCCTCCCCACCTGCAGCATCCTCTAGGCTTGGCACCCACTGTGGCAGAACCAGTCATGCCCTAAATCTGCCTCTGGAAGGGCCCAGCATGGAAACTCACAATGGTATAGCATCAGTCTGCATGTGAAGGATGGTAAAAAAAAGAAAAGAAAAAGAGGAAATTGCTTTCCTTGCTGCCTGTTAATGTGTCTTCATGGTCTAATAACATTCATGAACTGCAATACTGGAGAATGTTTCAGAAATGCAAACAACTGTAGAAATGTAAAAGTGACTTTGGGTTACCATCTTTACATCTAGGGACCTAAACGTTTGTCTGCAGAACAGTCAATGTTGTTTGTTTGTGTGGTTGTCTGTTTAATTAAGCCACAACAAAAGTCCTTAATTTTTTTTAATGAAAGTTTGGAAAGAATTCAGTTGACCTTAAATTCTAATTCAGACTAAATGAGTTTACTGGGGAGATTTTTTTAAAAAAGAAGAAGAAACTCAGAATAGATAAAAATGTGCAGGACCAGGTGTCAATATTCATGAGCAGATCCAAAAATATTAAGAATCTGTCCTGGGACTCTTAGATAAGCTTCAGTAAGTGCAGGAGTGTTAGATTTTTGCCAATACCTATTGAAGTCTTACTCTTTTCCCATCGTGATTAAATTTGTGTAACCCCGAAGGCTTGGCAGCAAAATATTATGCAAATAATAACCTACTCAGTAAGAAGCCTTTGGAGAGAAATTTTTATAAGTCCCTTTTAAAAGAATGCATGCAGGTGAAATTCAAAGTCATTATGATGTCAATGAGAACTCCACAGATGCAGACTTCTGAACTAAAATTATTTTCGGGTCCTTTTATGTAGGGAGGCTGGAAAAGCCAGCTGACATTTTCCAATATATATATATATATATTCAGTATGATCACCTCTCTTATTAGAGCTATACTCAATGATTTTAGGAAGTGCAAAAAAACCCATAATGTTGCACCAAAACCAGATCTGAATTAAACATATTATTTGGGAGGCTACCAAAATAGGTAGGTAGAAAGGGAGAATATAGCAAGAGAGCCCATAGTTTAGGCAGAGAACGTGAGTTTTGCATTCATTAGTCTAGGATTCAGCATCTCAGTAAAAGGTCTGGGGAAATGCTTCACCAGACGCACTGAAGAACTGTTTATTAGGGAAGAAAATACTGGGCTTGATGGACCAATGACTTGTTAAATAAAGGGGAAATCACCAAGAAATGTTATGTTATTGTTATTACTTATTATATTTCTATACCACTCTTCCTCCAAAGATCACAGTTTTACAATATGAAGACACAAAAATGCATACAGTAATAACAAACAGAATTTTCCCACCCCCATTTAAAAGGCTACAGCACAGAGGTGACACATGAGGGCTTGAGAATTCTGCCCAGAACCTATTGCTCCTTTTATGAAGCTGTCACTCTTACAAAGCGTGTTCTCCTTCATAGAGAGCATGTGTTGCAGTGGGGTCTGACAGGCCACCCCTCTGTTGCTGGGCGGGTTAGTATGGATGACCAGCCACAGTGATTGGGTGGTTGGGTTACTGGGCAAATTTTGGTCTTGCCATTTAGGGGGACAGACCAAAGGTTATAAAATCAAGTCACGCAGCACTGACTGGGCTCTTTCGCTGCATGCATCGGATCACCTGCCCACCCTTCCTCAATCTAGAACTATTGCGTTGACCTTACTATGCCTTTCATGGGGTCGTCTGCTGTTGGGGCAGGTGCCTGGTAGGAATTTTGTCCATTTGACTGATTGGCTGGTGCCATTTGGTTTTTGCCTACTGTGTAGCAAATTCGTCACAACTTGTAAGGTTGTGGTTAGGCATTGGTTAAAAAATTGGTTGGTGGAGGGGTAAGGATTGGCGGTGCCTGCCCCTCCAATGTTGCTGCGGAAAGGGAATTCCGTTAAAAGAAGCCAGGGCTTGCTATTCTTTCGTCCGTATCCCTGAATGGGGCTTAGGGCTGCGCAAGGCCCCGGAAGCATGTGGGGGCGGGGATGAGGGTCTAGTGCCCGGCTCCATGCTCTCCCCAATATTGTTTTCCCTTACCGGCTTTCGCTGGAATCCGGAAGTCAGTTCTGTCCCTGGGCGTGGAGACAGATAGTCATATCCAATGTCTAAGCAACCACTCACATTTATGTATTTTAATAAAGTTGTGGCCAAAATTATGCCAAAAACCTTAAACAAAAATTATGTGTGAATTGTGAATTATTTAGGGGTGGCTTGGGGGACCTCGACACACAAGAAATTCTGCATGCTCCACTCAGGAACATATAGCACTAGTTTTCAACACTGGATTGGTTACGCAGAAGGTACAATCAATGAAGAGCTGGGGTAAACTTTAAAATCTTGAGAAACTTTGGCTTAACTTAAGGTACTCCATCTCGACGACTGGTACATTGGTTCCCTAAAAATAGTTTACAGCTCATGCTTCTTTGAAAGTCATACTCAGAAACATCTGAGTCCTTTGAAAGAAACAGTGTTTGCACTAAAATCTATCAAGGTCATTAATCATAAAAGTGGTGCTCTTTCATCTGAGTGCCAGCCAGTGGGATTAAACGGATTCACAGCTTGCTTAGCGTTCTAGACCAGCCTCAGAGCAGATCTGCTGTCAGCCTTTACTCACAAGGCAGCAACTTGAGTAATGAGAACTTAACCCGCCTGCTGGGGCAAATACAATGAAGCAGTGACTAATTAGCATATGCAAATATTGTATACATTGAGCCAATTTACTTAAACATTCTCTCTTCCGCACACAAAATCAGAGCTCCCCCTTATACAAATTTGAAGATTATATTCTGTGTAATTAGCTCTTAATTTTTAAGGATAAATGCCAATCATAATTTGCCTTTGCAAATGGGATTAATTAGCGCAAGTAATAACATATGCAAGCACAGATAAACCGTGAATCCTGCTTGCTCCAGTAATAGGCAGGATGAAGTCAATGTCACCTCTTTCATTACAGTTTCCCATAAAATAAATGAAAATCACGGACTAGAACATTGTTTCAAAAAACTGATCCTGTAACAAGCAATGCAGAATCCTCCGTCTTAGATCTAAGCAACTTCAGGAGATGTTGGGGAGGGCGGGGGTCACATAAAAAGAGGTTAAGGTCTCCTCCTATATTTTTATAATCCAGTGACTCATGTGCATTTGGAGGTTTCTACAAACTGGAGCTGTTCAGTGCCACGAATTGCTCCAGTTATAATTGAACAGAAGGTCAACACACACTTTATTTTTCATATTCAGCTTGCGAACCCAGTACAAAATTGTCTGTGGCTGAGCCATGATTCTCCATCAGCTCATTTTCATTCTTATTGTAAAGCATTTCCATTAATGTGTGTTTCAGCCTGGTAAATTTTCACCTTTTTTCCATCCAAGTCCTGGACAGAAATCACTGCTTAACTGAGCTGCTGGAAAACCCAAAAGCAAGACAAGGGGAATATTTATTAGATCAATTTTTTCCCCCATCAAATATGCACATTTTTATTTCATTTTTGTGACATTTTTGATCACACTCCATACCTGTGGAAGCTGCTATTGCAGATACAACCCAGTCTTATCAAAAGCAAGTCCTACCACATTTAATATGTATTCCCAACTGATCAGAGAATTGCAGTTTTACTCTTTCTCACTCTCGTTTTAAAACTTACATGCACACACCAGCATTTACCGTCTTGGACAACTGCCTGGCTTCCAGAAGGGAAGCCAGGTATTTAACTAGCAAAGGCTTGTTTTATAAAGCCAAGTAGGGCCATTGGCATCAGATCCCAACAAGGTTTCCAGAAATATATATTTCCAAAAGTTTATAGGTAAATTCCAGGGCCTGGCATCTGGGCTTTCCAGCTGCCAAATTAAGTTCTGTCTGATGCCACAGCTGTTGACTATTTCTCTAGGAAGGAAAGAGGAAGATAAATTAGCGAGGGACATGTCAGCTATAGTAGGAGAAAGTGTTGAGATATTCAATTATGATCATTTCTGTGTCTAATTGCTTATGCATGTGCCAGGGCCTGCTGTGCTGGTAATGCAGTTTCCATGGCTCACTATGTGTGTGCATGAAATCTGCCGTCAACACAGAAGAACAGGTACTCTGTGTTTATTGGAATATGACAGAAACAAAGGCCAATGCAGTTTTCTTCTACATGTTTTTGGAATAAAAACACAGAATGAAAACACTTCTGCAATGACTTTGCATGAACCAATGTATTTATTTATTTGCTACACTATAAATATTGTTCTATTTACATTCAGCAACCACTGTTTTATTTACTAGTGTGTCTGGTCCTAATTACTTACACAGTACAGTATTAAAAACACAGTAATGAAAGCCAGCGTGCTTACTCATTAGCCACACATAAGAATTATATGGAAACATGTGGGGCCTGCAACAAAATGTTGCAGTATATTGTCATGACTTAACAGTAATTCAGTGTTCCAGCAAGCCAGTCATGTTCTCCTCTACATACTCCATTTCATCTTGTCCCTCTCCAGTTTTCCAATTAATCTTCACCAATTTCCAATCTTCACCAATTAATACTTAGCATTCTGTGACAACCAAGCATGTTCAGTTCTCCTTGGGCTGCTTTTTGTTTTTGAGGGGGAATGCCCCCTCAGAGGGCTTTTTTATTATTGTACTTCTACAAACCACAGAGTTCCCTTGCTGATGCCTCCCTCTTGTTTCTCGTTTTGGCTTCAGTCATGCTGGCCTTCACCACATAAGTTTGCTAGTAGAAGGAGTGATGCTATTAAAATTATACAGTAGAGTGGCACACACATCCCAACCTGTGGCTCTCTGGTGATCTTTTGTCTCACACCAGATAACTCCAGTAACTAATATTAAATTGAGGAAATACTGCATGATGGGAACAGGATGCTGGTTTGGTTTGCATCGTACATTTAGTTGAGTGAAACACCCTTAAGAATCCTGATTACTGACCTTTGTCTGGGGTAAGTTATATAACTTTTGGTGGCAAAATAGCCCTATGATTATTATACTCCCAACTTCCATCAACTTGTCTGGATTGAGAAACTTCTTAAACATGGAGTTTAAAACTACACCTACAAATTAAAATTACCCAATGCACCGTTAATCAGATGTAACATTTAGCTTTGTTTAGAATAAACCCAAAATCAATATTGTGCTTGAACTGTGTCATTGCACTGGTGGGATTTTTATAACAGCAGTAAAACACACAGAGACACACAACTGTTTGCTAGAATGTGGAAGTCAGGTACAAGCCAGAACTTCGTGGAAGACTTTTTTTTCCTGCTGCTGCTGCGACTTCAAAGCAGAGAGGCAAAACCAATCAATGTGCAATGTTGGAGTCCATAACTGAACAAGACAACTGTGCCATGGTGGGATATAAACTATATCTTTCTCTTGCAATAACTATTGACTTGCTGGCTTTGAGTGCATTGAAATGACACTCTTTTATTCCGATGGCTGAGGAGATCTGAGAGAGGTCAACATGCTTGTTCTGGCAACGGATGAGGAATGAACAGAAAGCTAACACAGAGTTTTAGAATACTTTACTGCTCTGGGTAACTTTCAAGGCCTACCAATTGCAGAAGCTAGGTCTTTTTTGTTTTGTTTTGTTTTGTTTTTACAAAAAATGTATTGGTTGGATTCTATCATGTAAGAACATCTATGCACATCTATATAAGATACTTGTCCAAAGCTGTTTCAGATGGCTATTGAGATTGGGACTGCCAAACACTGGTGAATTTATAGGAGAGGGGCTGGAGCTTTTCAGCAGAGACCATGATTTATATGTGTTCATTCTCTGGTTTCACCCACCTTAGAGCAGCAGGGAATAAGAAAGTAAGAAGAGCCTTGCTGGGTTTAGCCAAAGGTCCCCCTGTGCACCTTAAAGCAGATGGATTAAAGCAGCCACCTTGTTCCATGGAATTGCACAGAACAGTGCCCCCACAGGCCTGCCTCTGCCACCGCAGGGGTTGTGCTGCATTGGCTTCTGGCGAGATCTCACAGGATCTCGTGGAACACTCGTGAGATCTCAAAAGAACTCCAACAGATCTTGGCAGAAACCACCACAGCCGTGTGTCCCCAGTAAGAGAGCCTTTGGCATGGAAGCAGTGTGTGGGGGGGTGCACTTTCCTGTTTTGCCTCAAGGGGTGAAACACGATGTCCTGCCTCTGTGTATGGGAAACCCCAAGTAGGACACAAGCACAACATTCCTTACCAACTGGAATTCAGAACTTAGGCAGTACAACTAGGGAAAACTTCCACCAGTCAGAATAGATGCTGGTAGACTGACTTGGTACATATAGCAGCATCATAACTTTATTAAAAGTAGTGCTGGATTTGGCTCCAGTATAGCAACAAAGTTCCTTGTGGAAAGAATAATACTCCTGATATCAGATTTTGCCTGGGTTTATATTTAGAGTTCATAGTAACCTTTCTGACAAACTTTGAATCACTTGCCTAGGCTAATTCTCCTGACAGACTGCAAGAGAACTCTAGAAATATTAACACTATTAAAAGAAACAAACCCACCACATTCTGTTTATTCATTTTTACGCAAATACAAAAGTCTTGCATATCATTGATGCACAGTGTACCCAGAAAACAAATATCAAATGAATCATAGCAACTGAAAGTTGAATGATTAATTAATAGAAAATAAATAAAACCACTCAGCTAAAAATAATCAATAGAATTTGCAATCTATGTATCACATACAATCAGTTACAAAGACAAAACATTAATGTTCAAAGGTTTTATTCCTCAGAAGATATGTACACATACATCATAAAAATGATAAAGTGTGAGAAGGTTTTAGTTAGCACCAATATAAGGCTATGCACCTAGTATTAATATTAAGAGCATTTTTCTTTCCTTCAGGGCAGGGGTCAGCAACCCGTGGCTCCGGAGCCGCATGTGGCTCTTTTACACCTTTGCCGCGGCTCCGGGGCGGATACTAGTGAGGGGAGGAGGCGCATTGTGCGCCCCGACACTCCCCACTGTGGCGGGCGCTGTACTGGCTGTGATGTCGCATGGGGGCGGTGCATGCGTTAGTCATGCACCGTCCCAACATCACCTTCCCGCCCGCCCACCCGCTACATTGTAAGGGGCATGTACGCTGGTCACTGCATTGAAAGGGGGCATGTATGCTGGTCACAGTTTTGAAGGGGAGTGAAGAACACACACACACACAAAGGTAACTTGTTAATTTAACGTTTATTTCTATGAGGAGGAGTACTTCTGAGGGGTCAAACAAAGAAATAATTAAAAAAGTGACAAAAAAGTTATTTTTATAATGACGAGTTTTGCGGCTCCCAGTTTTTTTTTCTTCAGAAACGGGTCCAAGTGGCTCTTTTTGTCTTAAAGGTTGCAGACCCCTGCTTCAGGGGATTGAACATGTGAAAATAAAAAGAGACCACTAAATAGCAAGAGAGAGTCTTATTTTAGAATCTAATTTCTTTCATCTATGAGGTCACATTCTCTATTACCACCAAGTCCTATGCTTTAGCTCATACCTGTCTGATAGCGGCAGGCAGACATGTCCTGTTCTGTCTATAGAAGGGATGCTCCAGGGCTACACTGTCAATAGCAGTCGTCTGGGATTCTTGCAAACAGGACAGTGTTATTACTGCATGTTAGCCATATTTAATCTCAACAACTTTGGGTTACAAGATGCTCCTACCACAGCAATGAAGACACTTATCAGTTTTCCCACATTGCATACAACATTCACTACTGTATTTGCCTCTTCATTTCTCTGCAGTAGGCTGGAGGTCATTTATTCAGATTTTACCTCAGATTTTTGTGTATAGCTTCTGAAGATTCTGCTGATCTTTTAGCCTAAAACAGGAACTCCAGATTTTGTACCATTGCACAATCTCCAAATGGTACCCTAAATGCTCATCCCAAACCAGGTTATACCTGGGGGTTGAATTATGGTGCTGAAGGAGACTCTTGAGAGTCCCATGGACTGCAGGAAGATCAAACATATCCATTCTGAAGGAAATCATCCCTGAGCGCTCACTGGAAGGACAGATCCTGAAGCTGAGGCTCCAAGACTTTGGCCACCTCATGAGAAGAGAAGACTCCCTGGAAAAGATCCTGATGTTTGGAAAGATGGAGGGCACAAGGAGAAGGGCACGACAGAGGACAAGATGGTTGGATAGTGTTCTTGAAGCTACCAGCATGAGTTTGACCAAACTGTGGGAGGCAGTGGAAGACAGGAGTGCCTGGCATGCTCTGGTCCATGGGGTCACGAAGAGTCGGACACGACTAAACAACAACAAACCTGGGGGTACTCCGAACAAGCTGGTGCAGTTGGTGAAGCTTTGAACTCATATGAAGCTGCCTTATATTGAGCCAAACCATTGACCAATTTAGAAGAGCCATATTTTACTCTCTCTGCCATCTCCTCTAGTAAATAATTTTACTTTTGCACTTCAATAACGATTCTATACTAAGATTATATTGCCTCCAGTGTTTGAACTCCACAATTTGGTATTTTGGTTCTGCCATTTTGATCAGCTTATTTTGAGCTAAGATTTGCCTGCCATATCACTGAAGGAGCAGCCACCATATTGGAAATTCATGAAAATTTATGGAAGCTCAATACAAAGGGCAGAACACAATACACTTAGCTCACTGGTGATGAAACAGTTTCTTCATCTCTAAAACGGTCATGGTGGTGTATTCTGGCCACATTCACACAAACATGTTTGTTTGACAACCTGTGTGTGTAAACAGTTGCCACTAATTAAATACCGAAGACAGGAGTGCCTGGCGTGCTCTAGTTCCTGGGGTCATGAAGAGTCAGACACAACTAAACAACTAAACAACAACAACAATTAAATACCACTGAGAGAACTTTCTGAAAATATCTGACATCAGCTTAAACATAATTCTTTCTAAACCTGACGATTCCATTCATTGCTGAGTAAACATGTGTGAATCAGCCTTAAGTATCTGTTCAATGACTTTACAGATTTGCCCCACAAGTTACAAAGCTGGCACTGCATAATAAAGCCTTAAATTGCCACCTTCCTTTTTCGGATTTTATCTTCTGTATGATGTGGCATTTCCATGCAATGTTTTTGCGGGTATTTGAGTGCAATATATTTTCCTTCCTCCAAAACAATGCATTATTGTCCCCAAATCCCTTTTATAATCAGTTACCTTCATGCTTCATCTTCCTGTTGTATCATTAATGTTAATGTTCTGTTTTGTTCTTAACAAGCAGGAACTTCCATTACCCCCAAAATGAATAAATGAATTCTAAAACTGCACTATATTAAAAATGTATATACAGCACACAGTCAGCATTCAGTCCTCATATATATTTCTATTAAGATAACTAGATAGATAGCAGCAGGTCAAGGATAAAAATCAAGATAATCTATCCAGCTTCCATTATTTGCATTATGTATGTCATAGAGTGTATGATGTATGCTAATGGCATAACACCCTTCTAAGCTCTTACAGTTTAAATATGCTTATAATCTAAGGTGCATTGAGAAGCATAAAGTACTGCCTAATTTACAAAAAAATCCCTATCATATCCCCAATACAAATCCTGTTTTAAGTTCTGGCTCATCCTACTTTGCATCATATAAGGCAATACATCAGAGAATAAAATATTTTATGAACACTTCATCAGGTTGGGAAACCAAAGATGACTGCAATATGGTAACTTGTGTTGCCCAGTTTCAGTTGAAGTAACACTAGACTTGTCCTCCTGAGCCACATTGGAAGATTGCAGAGTGGAAAGTAAATAAATGAATAAATAAAGATGCTGGATTTGACTTCCATCAAATCAGGTCACATAAGAAAAGACAAACCTCTAACCCATCTAGAGAATGACATAGTCTTCCATCTATAGCAGGGATGGACTCCAACTCCCATCAGACTCAGCAAGCATGGACAATGGTGAAGTGATGACAATTGTTCCATCTTTCGTGCATAGATTCTTCAGCTAGGTCACGACCAAATTTTCAACTGCAAAACTTCTGACCATTTATTATTATGTTTTGTCATGCTCTCCTAAATGGTTGGGCAGAACAACCAATCTACCCTGGAGAATATGCAGCAAAATGCTCTCTTCACTATCCTCAATTTCACTAACAACAATAATAACCCAAACATTTTCTAAAACAAACTGACCTTCTGTTACCTTCTCCACTGTGTACCACCATGCTCCATCCAACCTGTCCACACTATTCATATAAAATTTATCATGGCTTTGAACTTTCCTGCCTTATCATATATTTTAGGCCCCTTGGGCTTGTAGTTTATTACAGCAATTGTCTATTCAATGGTGACTGTAAGGACTCTCAGTATGGACCATGCCATTGCTATGTTCTTCGAGTAAACCTGACACAATACCTCTATAGATTTCCTTTGTGGATTTCCCATAGGCTAATCAGTACAGTGGTTACATACACTTCAGGTTACATACGCTTCAGGTTACAGACTCCACTAACCCAGAAATATTACCTCAGGTTAAGAACTTTGCTTCAGGATGAGAACAGAAATCGTGCTCTGGCGGTGCAGCAGCAGGAGGCCCCATATAGCTAAAATGGTGCTTCAGGTTAAGAACGGTTTCAGGTTAAGAACGGAACTCCAGAATGAATTAAGTACTTAACCCGAGGTACCACTGTACAAGTATAGTATGCTGGACTAGATGGGCCATTGGTCTGATCCAGTACGCTCTAATGATGTTGATATGTATTAGGAGAAGTATTACATTTCCCTGATCTTGTTTGGGTGTACATAGTTTTTGTGAAGGCCACAGTAATGCATCTCCAGCTATATTTTCCCCTTTTAAATAAACCACAAAAAACATAACTCATTAACTATGAAATTTTTTTTTGAATGGCATTATAAATGCCTTTTCTTGTCATTGCAATGATTTCTTCACATGTGGAGTACAATTTGTGCTCATGGCGATCTTTGCTGTTTTCAAATAAACAGTAAGAATATATTTTATGGAGCTTTAAATATGCTATGATGCATCATAAACTCTTCACAGCCTTCGAGCCTAGATAGGCAGAGTAGCATTAATTAAAGTCATACATTTTCATTCTGGTGCTTAGATTAGATTTGGAGAAAGATAATATTAACCAACTGCATTATAATTTGGTGGTATCGTTATTTATCCTTACTCTCAGAAACCAAAAGCAGTAATAAAAAAAAATAATGCTTCACTCACCCCATGAAGTTCTCAGCGAAGTTAATCTTAAGAGATATTTTTTTAAAAAAAAATCAGGGGATGACAGCTCATAAATGAAAAGGTAATAATAGTGAAGACCAAAATAATTTATTTTAGGCTTGTACTACCATAATAGATCTCTTCAAAGCCTTCCATTCATCTTGTTATCCTTTTCTGGGTACTCACCTTTTCTGTATGTTCTCTCTGTAGTTCCAATTTCATTTTTCTTCCATTATTTCTTTAGATTTGACTCTAACATTCATATAATACAATGTTAATGACTAGATTTGCAGTGTCCTCAGATTTCAGATTAAGAGAAACACTTTAAAATCAAAAATGAAATTTGAACAGCAAACTATCTTTACAAATCCAGAATGCAGATTTTTAAACTGCTCTGCCCAAAATTATAACCTGGTTTAAGAGTTTGAATCAAACTGCAGGGTTTCCAAAGTGGAATTCATTCCAAGCTCATTTATTTAATTTAAAAGATCTAGCTATTTCTGGGACTGTTTACCAGATAAAATAAGAATAAAACTACAAAAATCATTAATACATTACAAGGCCTGGGAAAGTAATAATAATAATAAAATTGCCATCAACAACCAATGTTGGTACCAATGTTGGGCTTCTCTGGGGAGGAAATTCCATAAAGGAGGAGACTTTTAAGATTATTTCAATGGCAGGTTGGTATGGGAGCAGGCGTTCCTTCAGTGCTTTGGTCCAAAGACATTTAGGGTTTTAAAGGGAAACACAATCACTTTGAATTGTGTCTTTCCCAAACTTAATAATCTGTAAAAAAAAGAGACATCTGTTTAAAGCTCTTGCTGAGATTCCAACTCTCTTCTAAGGCCATTCACTTGAAACAGAAATTCTGGAACCTGTAGTTATTTAGCCTGCCTTGGAACTGTCTGGAATATTAGAGTTAAATAAAAGCTAACAAAAAACGCACTGCACTTCTCAAGAGACATAGAACCCTGCTGGGCCAAAAGCCCATCAAGTCCATAATACTGTTCTCACTGCAGACAGCAGGAGCTGAGTGCATCTGAACCATCAAATCAAGTTCCAGGCTGGTTCAGAACACTTTGCCAAAAAAGAGGAAATAAAAAGAGGATAGAAGAGGACATGGAATTGCAGAAGAAGAAGAAGAAGAAGAAGAAGAAGAAGAAGAAGAAGAAGAAGAAGAAGAAGAAGAAGAAGAAGAAGAGGCTAATTTATATGTATAGATGCAAGCTTAGAAATGATGACTATAATTTAAATCAAAATAAAATACCTCTGTATTGTTACCAGCTGAGTGCACACTTGAATCTGACCAAACTAAAGCCCCCTAGAACAAAATATGCACCAAGAGGCTAAGTTTGGTCAGGATTGAGTATACACTTCCAGAGTTAATGATGAATTTACTTCTGGTAAGTGACGCACCATAGCCCCAGAGGGCTGTTAAAATGTGTGTCCTGGGCTTTTTAGGCTTGCCTACCCATGTACTATCTGAAACCAAAGGGGCACATTGGTTGCTAGATGTGAAATTCTTTTTAGCTCCTACCCTACTAAAAACCCCTTAGATTTCCAAGAGTGAATGGCAACAATCAAGAACAGCAAATAAAGTAGAGGTGGTTTTAGGGTAGCGTGAGCAATGCGTGACCACAACTTTGTAGTGGGTGCCACAAACAATGCCGTAGAAAGGAGCACAAATGGGGGGCAGGGGGAGGCTGATTTTTAGTGTCACACAAGGTACCAGTGAAATTTGAGAGCCCAAACTCCATCACTGCATAAAAGGTTTGGTGGATGTGTCCTCTCCTCACTCCCTCCATCCACAACTTGCTAGATTTGAGAAAACACGGGGAGGGAGGGAGGGAAGGAAGGAAGGAAGGAACTTGGCACATGGGAGATGTCACTCAGAGCTCGATGAGCCAAGGAGAAATTGGGAGGAAGGAAATCTCTGTATCACTCATTACCATTTCCTTTTCAACATAAACAAAGAGGATAAGAGTTCTGATCTACTAAAGGACATGAATTGTCACCAAGAGCTTGTTTGCTTGTTTCCAGATGAAAGGAAAAATAAACAATAAACCGATATCTGTATTTTGATACCTATTAATTGGTTTGGACTCCACTTCCTGGTGGGACACGGGTGGCGCTGTGGGTTAAACCACAGAGCCTAGGACTTGCCGATCAGAAGGTCAGTGGTTCAAATCCCCACGACGGGATGAGCTCCTGTTGCTCGGTCCCTACTCCTGCCAACCTAGCAGTTCGAAAGCACGTCAAAGTGCAAGTAGATAAACAGGTACCACTCCAGGGGGAAGGTAAACGGCAGTTCTGTGCGCTGCTTTGGTTCACCAGAAGCGGCTTAGTCATGCTAGCCACATGACCCGGAAGCTGTACGCCGGCTCCCTCGGCCAATAAAGCGAGATGAGTGTTGCAACCCCAGAGTTGGTCACGACTGGACCCAACGGTCAGAGGTCCCTTTACACTTGCTGGAATTTTTATTTATTTAAAACATTTATAACCCACCATTCATCTGCAGGTACCAGAGTAGGGTGCAAAACATAAAACAAGTGTTACAAAAAGAATAGAGCTATGAAACAATAAAACACATCATTGAAACAAATAGAAACAGCTCAATGCATTTCTTATTCTGTAAGTGAACCCAACTCCCAGACCTTACTTCATCCCTCAGACTTTTTCTGAAGTTTAGGGTCTGATGTGTATATGCATATGGGACAAATTGCCAACCTTCAGAGAAGGAAAGTACTGAGTAATTTCCTGCTTCTGCTTATGTCTTCAGAAACTTCTGCGTCCATAAATCTTAAAGTATACTTCTCACCTTCACCTCTACAGCCTTTCCAGCCACCAAACGAAATGTATTCTGATGTAATCCAAGACACCCAGAGGAACTCTTAAACATATCATTTTATGAAGACAAATTGTTCCCAACACTGGCTCTCACCTTAAAAGGCTCTCCCCCCTTCACTTTTGTCCCACTTTTGTTTGGGGTGTTCTGGAGATAACCACATATGTACATTTAAAGGACATTGACTAGGATTTTGCCCCAGTCAAATCCTATTACATCATATTATTTTAACAGTCCCAAACTAAAAGGAATATGTCATCAGTGCATGGTCATTTAAAAGTTTGCTATACAGCCCTTTGCTTCAAAACAAACAAACCACAACCTCCAATGAAACACTCAAATAGAACAGAGAGGGGAAGGTTAATCAATGTTTAATTTTATCAGTTCTGATTTCCAAGCTTAATTCACAGCTGGTTTTGCTCTTGTAAGCTCTCATGATCTGGGATCATATCTAGGGTATGTTAGGACACCTTCTTCCTGTATGTGTCTACCAATTCACTCTGACCTTCTCTTGAGGGTTGGCTTGGGGTCTTCTCTCTGCCTGTTATGTGGCTGGTGGCCTTGAATCACCAGAATAATAGACTTGTGGAGTAGGAAAGGTCATCTCCTCCAACTCCCTGCAATGCACGTATCACACAAAGAATCACTGACAGATGGTCGTTCAACTTCTGTTTAAAAACCTCCAATGAAGGAGAGTCTGCAACCTTCTGAAATACAGGGCCTTTATGGTGGTGATGCTTAGATGATGGGATTCTCTTCTGGGATTTGGAGCTGAAGACAAATCTTTAGCTTCGTTGCAATGCAGTGAATGAACGCTTGGTTTTTATTGTTGCTGGTGACTTGGGTTTACCATTTTGCTTGAAGCCTCTGGCCAATATGTTAAATTAATATATTTTAAAGAATTAATAAAGAAATTAAATACTTACATAAGTGTAAGCATTAAGCCAGTGATTTCTTACTATCTGTGGTTTTTCAGCCATGAACTGAAGAGACCTGCACTTTTACATAGCCAAGAAACCCACCCAGATACCTTCCCTGCTTTCTTTTCTGTTATTTTTTGTCTTACTCCTTTCTCTTTCTTCTCCTCCTCTCTGTTTTAATTATTGCTTAAAACATTATTTCAAAAGTGCTCCATAGAATCATTACAGACAATAAAGGGGGGAAAGAGCTCTTTTGTTCAAAGGAATGTTATATCCCAAGGTCCTTTTCTACATTTTGTACTTCTGAGTTTGCAAGAAAATGTATTTTATATTAAAAAAATTATTAAGGTGTCTTGTTATGTCAGTATTTCTCAAATGTACCATTATGTGAGAATACCACTGAAGCTGGAATATCACTAGCATCCATCAAGGTATTTAGACCATAAAATAGACTATCTCCTGAATTTAATGAAAAAATGGAATGGAAAAATCTGAGTTCTACCTTATGCATTTGTGTGAATCTGAAAAGGTTTAATGTGTATAAGTATGGAATTAAATATATCAGAATTGTTATGGGATTTCTGGTTAGTGTAGAAAATATACCATGTAAGCTTATTATCGCAGTAAAGCTGCAATATTATATCCAGCTTTGCATTGTAATGACATTCGCAATGTTAATATCTTTAGAGTAGGGTAGTTAAAAAAAAAAAAAGGATTTCAGTACTTGAAAATGATGAACTTACTTGAAAACATCCTGTATTGATAACCGTATTTTCAGAGCAGATGCAGCAAGATTTACACAGGTACTGTCCATATGAAACAATGATGGCTATTATAGTCTATTCATCCTCCCTATTCACACATTATTTATGTTACATGTGCGGCTATCACATGGAGCAGTAAAAGAAATCAGCTGTCCTTGCTGTCCTGAACAGTGCAGCCCCTAGTGGCTCCAGCTACATGACATCCATGTGTTCAGCATGAATGTTTGCAGAGTGGTGTGAGTAGGTGAACACATGTAGTTGCTCCAAATAATCAGCACCTGTGTGATCAGCCACTGATGCAGAGGACCCCTCTGCTGACTACTGTTTGCAAGGTCAGCTCTCACATATTACATGCATCACTGAATCACTGATGTGGAGCAATGCATGAAATGCACCACAATCTATCATTTCAGTCTCCTCGCCCCCATTGTATTACATCTATGCAATATCTGGATGCAAGCTTTTCTTCTCATGCTCAATGGGTGCAGAAGTCAAGGACTTTTTTCACTTATGTCAGCAAACTGCTTTCCTTTCCCACATCAGTAAAAGGGTGGGGGAAATGACTCTTCTTCCAGATTCTTTTCTGCCCGCATCTAGTAGAGGCATGCAAAGGATGGCGATGATGACAATGATACAGTCAACCATAATGAAGGAGAATGAAGTGGTGCTACAAGGCTCTTTCCATTGAGTAAAAATAAATGTATATTTGGAGCTAGAAGAGCACTCCCAGGGGGGTATGTGTGGAAATAACATGTGCTGGCAGAAGCAACCCCATTCTGAGCCTGTCAGTCTCTCACCAGTCAGAGCAGAAGATGTGGGGGATTCTGACTTGTGGGTCAGTGGCTGGAGAGGGCACACAAAAATATGCAATCTGATGTTTTCCCCTTGTCTCAGGGGCACTTAAGGAGAACAGGAGGGATTTAGATTGAACAGATCCAAAGCTTCCCCACCCCACAGGTCCCCTTTCTCCTCCTGTCAGAGCACCAACAGCAGAGGAGGGACCACTGTGGGTGTTTCCTTGGCTGCAGTGGGAAGACTTCTTTGGCTAGACAGCATGTTCTTCCTCTCTGCCTGAGGAGTGGGAGTTCTGCAAAATTCTATGGCCCTCCCAGGGACCACAAGAGTGCAACCCAAGATACTTTCTAGGCAAATAATTCGTCAAACTATGAAACATTTCCTGGAATGTACCACTGCAGACTGCTGGTGTGGGATTGTACAAACTGAATTCTCCTCCATAAAGCCATTCTTCTAGATCAGGAATAGTCAACAAGGTGCGCTTGCAGTATAATTCCCTTCTTTCCTGATGTTCTTACCTGTAGCGTGATGTGATGCAGTCATGCCATGTTTTATATCACGTCTAGCCATACTTCTGAGAAATCTGCATTTCTGCATTGCCTTGGATTCTACTCATGCAATCGTATGCATGTCTGCTCGAAAGCAAGCCCCATTGAGTTCATTGAGAGCCCGCTTTAGCTCATTGGAGTAGAGCTTAGGGTGTATTTCCAGCTATGATAACAGATGCAATCAGATGCAGATACCAGAAAAGAAGTTAAGGGAAGAAAATGAGAACAGAGAAAGAGAATAAATTCAGTCAAGAGATGTTTCTTTCAATCTCCTTGAAACAGTATTTGTTACTAACTGGATTATAAGACATCATAGCATTAAAATTCTAAAACTCACCATGTTCTTATAAGCGTTCTGTACTATATATAGTGTAAGGATGGAAAATCTGTGGCCCTCCAAATGTTTTTTCAGTTGCAACTCCCATCAATCGACCTCAGCCATCATCCCCAATGATCAGGGATGAGGGAGTTGTACCACATCAGGAGGGGCCACAGCTACCTTATTCCTGATATAGTAGTACAAGAGAAAGAGGTAAAAGATCTGTAAATTGGGTTAGGTTTGGCTATGCAAAGAAGGAGAAATTGGAAAAAAACCCGAGAGAGTTCAAAATTGTGTTCCATATGCAAGTAAATTCTTTACAAAATAATAGGCTCAAGATGAGAATCGACAGCTAGCAGAGCAACAAATGAGCTAGAAGTAAGAATAAGAAGACAGAAGAAAAGACTGGTTGATGTTTTGTTACAACTATGCTAAAGTGTAAATATAAAACTAGATGATGTGATGTCTCCTGTAGTTACTTAATATTGCCTGATTATAGTAAATTCTGGGGAGGACGCTTCTCAACAGAGATCCATGTACAGTATTGGTCCATGTAAACCAAACCACTCTAATTTGCTAGTCCCAAACTTATCCATTGGATTACACTTCTCCAAATTTTGTGGCTGTCTCAGTAAAAAACTAAACAAAAAAGTGCACAAAATGTGAATTTTACAGGAAACAATAACCTAACTGGCTTTTTGACACTTTTTATATTTTCTAAACTGCTTAGTTGCATGTTTTGACATGAGAAGTCACAATAGACTTGGTGTGGCCCAAAACGGTTTCCTGCCTAAAACAGGAACATTGCCCTTGAATGTTGCTCTTGGTAACCACCAAAGTGTACTACCACTGACCCCAAAGGACAATACAACTCTACACAAGTTATGGAAGATAAAATTATACTTTATTTTGATTTTTCAAATGCCTGTAATAATTTATTGGTAATAACTTAATCAAATATTTGTTAATGCAAATGAGAATAGTGAAGAATACTTGTTTTTTATAATGAGCAAGGCATTTTGTCCCAGCAAACCCCCCAAAGGCAAAGGCAGATTCATCTTTATACAGGCAACAAAGTGAAACTAATTGTCTATGTGCTGTGTGTGTCCAAGGATATGTTATTTTAATTAAATAATGTTGGTACCAATGAGATGCTGATTGGTTTGTAAACTGAACGTTCAGTACATGAAGAATTCCACAGGGCCTTTAAAAAAGAAGAAGAAAAATATGATAAATGAAGTCTCAAAGATTAAGTTGCATGCATCACTGGTAGAAGAGATATAAAACAATATTTGTGTTACAGATGCCTTTGTGCCCTAAAAAGTTGTATTAAAATTTTTAAGCCAAAGCACAATAATGATTAAAACAAATATAACCATGCTTACTATTATAATCAGTGAAATACCAATACATATGTTTTAAGTAAAACATTGCACATTTAGAGAATCTCAATGAAGAAGGATCCCACACCTATATGAAGAATCAGATTAGGGGGAAATTGAGCACCAAAGACAAACAAGATGAACTGAGGAAAATTAATAAAATTATATTAGCTTTGTGTTGCTCTGAATCCAATTACCTGACTAATGCAAAGGAAATCTGGCTGTGTACTCAACATACACTGCACATGTTTTAGACTTTTCTAGTGTGTTTGTCTAGAGAGTTTGTGGATAAGGAGCTATGATAAATATCAGGAAGTCTCTGATCTGAATTTAGCTTATATGTGACCCTTTAACCAGAGTGGGGAACCTGCAACCCTCCATATACAATTCTCATTATCACTGACCATGGTGGCTGTGTTTGATGGTAGCTGGAGTTCAACAGCATTTGGAGGGAAGCATCGCTGCAGAAACTGAACTTCTGGGCTTCACCCTATCACCTTTCTTCAGCATGTAAATAATAAGACTGACCAACCTTACAGAACTGTTGTATGGATGTCAAAAACAAAATGTTTTGACATTGATTTAAGATATGGTTATTGTTGTTATATTTTAAGATTTTAATGGTTTTCCAATATTACAGATAAGACATCACTGGGCTTTCCCCCCCACTAAACATAACTCATGTATTCACTGAGTTAAGAGATAACTCATGTTTTCACTGAAAGCCACATCTTGTACCTTAACTGCATTTTTTAACTATTCTTAAAAAAATAAAACCACTGTTGACTATTAGCATTAGACACCGAGTAGAAGCACTGTGAGATTCTGATAAATAATCCACTTGGAATGACTGCATTTCGTCCAAATGCAGCTTTGCTTCAAAAGCCAACAGAGAGAGCTACCTCTGTGAAGCAATAGCTTTAAAATATCTTTAAGTGTTTGGAAAAAAATATTTTGTAATATGGTAAATGCAAAAACAAGGAAGAAGAATTAAAAATGTGCACATGCTCCCATGCTCACCTGCAATCATATATTATACATAAGATCCAGAAATAATGCAGATGAATACATGGGCATGCAATTATGAACCCAATCAGTAAGTGCAAATTGTTCATGCGTTGCTAATACGTTTTGAGATATGGACCATATTTTAGATGTTGCAAATACTATCATAAAAAATATGGAAGACACAGAAGGAGAAAGCACCCACAACAGCAGAAGAGATGAACAATGGCAGGAACAGATGTTATCCTATGTAAACATAATGGTATTTTTGGCAACAAACTGCAGAGCCAGAATTTCTGTCAGGTGGCAAGGACAAGACACTCCATTCCTTTCCAGGAAGCCACAAGGGAGTGTTGTGCATCAATGCATTTAGCCCTAAATGCTGTCAACAAAGAGTTTACCATGAATGTGCTGTAGCAATATCCATAAGTGGAACACAGAACTGCCCAGTGCATCATGTAAAATAGTTCACTGGCTTAAAGTGATTTATGTTTCAATGTCCAAAGCAATATCTATCCATATAAATATATTTATTTTGCCAACTATGTCTGCTAGCTAAAAAACTAAAACAAACAAACAAGAGGGTTGTAGAAAATGGGTGAAAAAATGGGTGTGGAGTACAAAAAGTGGAATATATTGAGCAGTCTTCACAATATTTTTAATTATCCCCCCCCCCCGATAGTTGTTTCTATTTTAGTTGTAAGTCGCATTGAGTCTTTGTCTGGGGAAAAGTCATTGGCTGTAACCGTGCAATAAACCATTTGAGAAGAGATCATGAAGTGGTTTCCATCACATCATGAAGAGCAGTTCTTTTCAAATAGTGAGTTGGATCCATTCAGGCTTTCTAAATGCAGACGGTGTCTTCCACTTTTGGAATTTACACCTCATTGAAATGTCGCAATTGAAACCTACAATGTACTTCATCTTGCCCAAGCATAGCCATTAAAGCTGCTCATGAGCCTACCTATTATAGCACTTGACTGTTGTGAAAGCTTCCACAGTTAGTAGCAAGCTGGTTTCCTTCTTGCCTTTGGATCCAACCCACTGCAACAACATGGTGATGATTATAGCTGCCATGTCGAATGAGTGACCCCTCCCCATACCACTATGTGCAGATTATAATGTTTTGACTGGGTGAAACTCCTATCTTGGCACATGATGGTCATGCTTTAAAGTCTGCTTCTCAGTACCCTCATGTCAGCATTGTTTTGTAAATTGCTGAAATGGATAAAGGCTGAAGATGGTGCATAATATGCTGCATGTTACAACATAAAATAATGAAGTGTAACACAAATATAGTCCTCCAGATCACCAAAGGAAGAGGGAATAAGAGGAAGAATACAACTATCTGGAATGGAAAAAGTAATTCTACAAGATAATCAGATTTTGAAAGAAGTGGAGTATTAATGATGGTATTTCTAATAATTATTAAGGTGAGTGTTCTGGATTGAAAGTAATGCCAGCATCCAAGAGTCCCTATCCATCTGGAGCAAAACGTGTCATCATAGACATATTTCTACCACTCAGGCTATAGCACAATGACTGGACAGACATGGATCAAGAAAGAATAGTGCAATCAACAGTTGCAGTTGTGGAGGCCACATAAGATGGAGCTGTGTCTATCTGTACTATAGAAAAGTGGGGGACCAATGCAAATTGCACAAGGATGGTGTTCAATGATGAGGTACAGCCGAAAAAACCCTACACTCTGATGTGCACTATACTGGGATAAGTGGCAAACAATTTGACAGAAGACATGCTAATGTATGTTAATTAAAGCTCCACATCAAAAGTCACGTTTCTTTCCCTTTGTTCTCTATAGGTTAGGCCACCTCTTGAGATATCACCACCAAACTTGGCACATGGATTTCCAAGGGAGGGATAGTGATCTTTGTTAATGTTCAAATGCCAGCCACCATTAGAATCAAGATGGTAGACCAAAACATCACTTTGGTGGTGTAGTGGTTAAGAGCAGTAGTTTCATAATCTGGGGAACCGGGTTCGCGTCTCCGCTCCTCCACATGCAGCTGCTGGGTGACCTTGGGCCAGTCACACTTCTGTGAAGTCTCTCAGCCCCACTCACCTCACAGAGTGTTTGTTGTGGGGGAGGAAGGGAAAGGAGAATGTTAGCCGCTTTGAGACTCCTTAAAGGGAGTGAAAGGCGGGATATCAAATCCAAACTCTTCTTTGGCATGACTTTGCCTGTTTTTTTATATAGTTTTAGCTGCCTCTCCAGATAGCGTCACCAAATTCAGCATTAGGGTTCCCAAGGTGGGGACAGTGGTCTTCATTGATATTTGGATGTCAGATACTATTTTGATTCAAGGTGGCAGAACAATGCATGACTTTGGTGTGACTTTGCCCAATTTTTATAGTGATGGCTCCAAACTTATAAGTTGCACTTTCCATTTCAAAATCATAGTATTTTAATGTACTATAACCTGCTGTGACTAGAAAAAGCTGGTCAAGCTGCTCTTCAGGTATGTGTGTATACCTATATCATTATCAACTTACGTTGGTTGCATATCATTTTAATTGCATAACTGTTATGGCTTTCAACCAAATAGTAAAAGTTGTGGGAACGGTAATGTAGTGAAGTGCTGAAAACTCTCTCTTGGTTTACCTGGGAAGTGAAGGTGTGTGTACGGTTATCTGGCCAGTTTGAGTCTGCACATTTGCCCCATACACGCATCATGGAAGTGGGTGAGATTGAGATCGTGTCTCTGAAACAGTTCCTCTAAAGTTCTGAGCAGAGTCAATATACAGGCTGGGCACATGTAGGCTCTGTCTTCACAACTGGGAAAAGGCAAGATCCTCTATAAAGCAGACAAAGCCTATACGCATACAAACTTTTAAACAAATGCAGGATGGATGGGAGCAGGGTGGTGGTGAGACAAACTGAGTGTGTTCCCTGGACCATGCTGCAGAATCTTCTACGACATTGGGCCAGGGTTGGGGGGCAGGTGCTTGAGTGTTCTCCGACAGAAGAACCAATAGTAGGATGTTGCAAAAGCACTACGTTTGATTAAGGGAAATCATACCCAACCATAGGAATAGCATCTGTGCCTGCTTAACATATGGTTTGGTACTGAGGCACCTATCGGTTCATGTAATCTCATCACCACTGAAAATTGCATTACGAACTGTACATGCATCTTTGTTCTTTGTTTTGATTATGCGAGTGAAATTTAAGAAATTATTTCTTGATATCTTAATCAAAGAAGATTTTGAAGAACAGAGGAAGGTGAAGAAGGTTAAACTGACACTGATTTATTAAGATATGCTCACCACTTACCCATTAGCAATTTTCTCTCCCTCCCTATTTTACACACACACACACACACACACACACACACACACACACACACATTTTGCAACCTAATAAGTTTTGCTTGGCTATTATCTTTAAGTATACTTAGAAATGGGACTATAATTTTTTTAACAACATGTTGTTTTACCTCATTTTCTGGCAGAGGTCTCTTGACAACCTTTGCAACCTTTGAACACATGAGGTCTACCTATTTAAATTAATCCCCCTCTTTATCAATATGCTATGCACAGGCCAAATATCTAAATCCTGGGGCACAAATTAGCTTAGCAAATACAGAGGTGACCAAAATTGCAGTTCAAGGAATCTGTTGAGAAGAAGACATCATAGTTGTCCATAATTCCAAAGTGAAGTCTTAATGATAGGTAAATAAGTAGAGGCAAAACTAATTTTATGACGCCATTTTGCAAATGTTTTCAGAGCATTCTGGAAAATCAAAACTGAACTGCAATGCATTCCATATTAGTCAAATATTCAGGACACCATAATTTAACAGAATAACAATTTACAATGCAGGAAGAAATGCTGTGTTCCAAATTATAATAACATAATTCCTTACTTAGGGTGGTATACAATTAAGTTTTACTCAGAGTAGGCCTATTGAAATTAATGGACATAACTTAGTCACGTTTGTTAATTTCAATATGTCTACTCTGAGTAAAACTTAGTTGCATATCATCCTTTAAGTTCCCCTGCTAAAATTAAAGCCCTGAATTGGTGGAGTGCATTGGAGATATATGTACCAAAATACCCAATTCTTAGCTGCACGACATTTGTTTTATCAATCTGTTATCAACGATACTTCCTTTGCTTATGCTAGCAAATGTGCTGTTTTACTTCTCCCCATTATCTGTTCACTGCCTTTTCTCCAAGGTGTCTTTATAATATAAACTGACTAAGCTTGGTGACATCAGGGTGCATGCATATCCAGAAATTTCTTAACTTGTGTGAGTAAAACATATGGCAATCCAGTTGCAGCTCCTGACTGTGAAACCCTAGGGAAATGGCACTGGAAAATCTTCAAACTTGGCTGGTACAAAAATTGAGGAAAACATTGCTAGCCACGAATCAAAGTAAAACCCTCAAAATAATGTTCATTTGTGACTTTGAAACTTTTAGGTTAACTCAATTAACCTGGAAAGTTGTCTCTTTTATGCAGGTAAAAAAATACCCCCCAAATGACCTTTAAACTATTTTTTTCTCATAGGAGGGCTTGTCACAAATAGCAAGCTTGACACCCAGGAAGAATTAAACGAATACTGGAAATTGCACAAATTAGTTTTCCTATTGAAACTTGTGCATCCTTTGGGTGAAACAGGCAAAGTCATGAAGAGCAATGGGCTTTCTTCTCTGTGATGAAGAACTCTCTGTTCCCACCAGCCATTGTTGCTGACCCAAAGGATGATTTCAATGGGAGTTCACCATGAATAACTTTCTTAGAATATGTGCCCTTATGAGAGGTTTTCCTTGGTGAATCATTATACTGTTTCTAGAAACTGCTTTATTCTTGCTTTTGGTAATTTTAATTTAGTCTCCTTGATGCCTTAGGGTAAATCAACAGACAGGATATAGATGTAATAAACACACAAATGATGTGATAAATAAATAAGCGTAAGAATCAGTTTCAATGTGCTGATGTTTTGGCCTACGGTCCTGGCAGACAACAGTACCACCACAGAATGCAGAGATGGAAATGCAGGTTCTACAGATCTCTCATTTGGCCATTTCACCCAAGAACACTAGGTTTCTGGCTTGTTTGTGGGCAGCCCCAAATCAGAATCCCACTCCAAATGGAAAGTGGGGAAGCCAGAGAGCTAGTCCACAGAGCCAGCCATTCACATATGGTCGCAACAAGGATTCCCACTTCTTTGAAAGGCAACAAAACAAAAAGATGACTTCCTTTAAGGTTAATGTCCAGCACACCTACCAGAACAGGGCTATCCTATTCATTAATTCTGCTTTGAGAAACAGAAATTCCATAAAAGTAAAATGCGCACAACAACTTCAGTACCGATGGAACTGACCAAAAGCACATATGAGCCTACATCAAAAATCGGAAACTACTTTAGAGGATGCTGTCTGAAAAAGGTAACATTACCATGTTCATTCCGGTAGATAATAATTGCGCTTCTGTCTTTCAAACCTTGATTACCAATATACTTTTCAAGGGAGGTTGTAATGGGAATGATATCACATGCAAGCCAGCTCTATTAATCATTCCAATACATTGGAGTACTTTCTTGATAGTCACAGTTCATAATCGCACCAGGATAAAAATTCTAATTTTCAATTAAATTACTAGCAACATCCCCTGCTGATACCCAGTGATTAAAATATTAATGCAAACTTCTCTGCAAACTTCTTCAGCTTTCATTTGTAATACAATTTTTAAAAAAGGAAATAAAAGACTGGCTTAGTCTTTGGTGATTATGCATAATACGTTCATTAAGTTGTTAATAAGTAGGTAAATGCTTTTTACAATATTTGAAAATAGGGAAAGACTTCAAATTCTACTAATACATATTCTCCACGAACATTCCTGCACAAATTCTAGAGAGTATAAGGGAATTGTTGGTAAAACAAGCAATTAATAGGACATTGGTATGCTGGCAGGTAGCTGTAATTTTCTTCTTTTTTTCTGTTGCAGAAGGCATTTGAGAATCATTTAAGAGCGAAAGATGAATGGTGTTGCACTTTTACATCAATACGCAGACACAGCATTAGCAAAGGAAAATAGGCTGGTAGAGATTTAAATATCAATACAGAAGATAAAAGAAAAACTGTTTAAAACAGCTACTTACATCGTGGCCTACAAGTTCAGTCTGTGTGGATTTATCTACTTGAGAGGCAAGAGTCCTCTGTAAATATTGGGCTTTTTCCTGTGAAAGAAAACAAGACAAGACAAAACACTCCAGGTTAGTCATATTTTTCCTCCTTGGTTCTTCAGCTACCAACATCCAAAAACAAGAGGTCCAAATATCATACAGTAACAGGTTGCTGGGAAACAGGAGTTATTATAGTACTATTCTCAAGGTAAAATTTGTTCCCCTGATGCTATTTTGCTGGCCCATTTATTAGTCTGCTGCTGAGATCATATATTAGATGCAATGTTAAAGGGAGACCACCACTGGCATGATTTGCAAAGGACCATTTCACAGGGAACTGATTTAAGACTTAAAAACATTTTTAAAAATAAAAATAAAAATCTGCAATCTTACTCTCTGGAGAAGTTACAAGAATTTTACACACTAAACCATCTGTTATATAACGTGAAGATGTATGGACTCTTGGTTTCCAATTGTTCAGACAAGGGAATACAAAAACACAACAAAACTGCAGAGATGAAAACTGAGGGAGAAATATATGCTTCCATGGTACATAAGGGGAAAAGCACATTATTATTATTATTCCTAGGTTTTATTTCTCCCCGTTTATCTAACCCCTATATGGATTCCTTAGTTCATTTTTCTCAGCTGATTTGATTAGGAAATGCATTATCCATTTCAGACTCTAATCAACCTCAGTTCCATTGACATCTCATCTAAGGGCAAATGAATCAGCCTGTTTTCTCTCTGTCACTTCTGTATGCGTTCGCTCATAAATAAATCTTTCCTATCTTGTCTCTATGCTAGTCTGCTAATGTCAAATAGTTCCATTTGAATGCAAACTCTCTATTTTTAGTACATTCTTTCAAAACACACATTTGCGAACACATTTTCTCTCAAAAATATACAATGCAAGCATATTTTGATGCATTAAAAAAATAAAATAAATGGAAAATGCAGATAACTCTGAGTTGTCCTTGGTAGCCTGAGCTCTGTTTTACCCTAAACTCCTGCTTTCCTTACTGACTTCTGCTTAGTCAACATTGCCTATAAATGCTTCCAGACCATCTTTCAGTTCTTGTCAGACCAACAGAGCACATTCATGACTCTTGTTTTCAGAGCTATCTTTTCTGTCTGCTTGTTCCAAATCCAGTTCAGCAGATTCCTTCCCTTCGATCAACCCTCAGCTTCTGTCATCCATAGGATACTTGTCAGGGAACTGCCATCAGAGGCACGGGAGAAGGAGAGGGTCTCTGATTCTGCAGGGGAAGGTCCCAGCGCTAGAGGGAGACTCAGCCGGGAAGAAGGGGAAGAGAATGAGTGTAACACCAGGGATCCAGGAGAGCAACGGGACAGGGAGGTGCAGGGGCTCCAGGACTCTTCGTTGGAAGTTAGCGAGGAGAGCCCCAGCACCCCGCTGCCCACGCCCACCCTGCGCAGGAGACTCCCGCGCAGTGAGAGGCAGAGACGATTGGGCGTCAAACAACTCTTATGTTGGCAACGCTTTAAGAAACGCCCACAGACAGATTCTACAAGTGACTAAGGGCAGCCACGCTAATATGGGCTGCGTAGTCCGGAGGGTTTAACCAGGCAATCTGACGCTCAAACGGAGCAGGATTACGCACGAGTAACTCCCAACCACTACAATACTGAATGGCAGGAAATTAGGGAAAGACAGAAGAAAGTAATTCTATACCAAGGATGGGGAATCTCAGGTCTGAGGCCCTCCATGCCTCTCCTATCTGGCCCTCAGAACTCTCCCCAGCACCCACAACCTCTCTGCTCTTGGTGAACCAGGAAGAGTGCTGGGTTTACAGCTCTGTCCACGGGAGGAGGAAGAACTGTGTGGCTGCTGTAAATCTCGAGGCCACAATAAGGGAAACAGATTTGTTCACCAAGAACAGGGAGAACTTTCATATCTAATATCAGATACAGTGGTACCTCGGGTTAAGAACTTCATTCATTCTGGAGGTCCGTTCTTAACCTGAAACTGTTCTTAACCTGAAGCACCACTTTAGCTTATGGGGCCTCCTGCTGCCGCTGCACCGCTGATGCCCGATTTCTGTTCTCATCCTGAAGCAAAGTTCTTAACTCGAGGTAATATTTCTGGGTTAGCGGGGTCTGTAACCTGAAGCGTATGTAACCTGAAGCATATGTAACCCGAGGTACCACTGTAATTGTTTTATTAGCACTATTGTGAATTTTTCAACTACAGGCTATTATTTCTGTTAAACACACACACACACACCTCTCTTCTTATGTGTTAAGCCTTGTCACTTTTGTAGCTTTGGCTTGTTAAATTATTAACTACTGAATACAAAATTGCAGCAACAAGTTTACAGGGCATGTGCTGGTTATTTGAAATGTTGAATAGTATCATGGGTTCTAAACAAAGTCATAAAACATTTCCCTGGCGTAAATGAACTTCAGAAAAGTGACAATTTGGCCTGCAAATATAATTTTCTGCAACAGGCCCTGTATCAATCAATGGCTAATAAAATGCTAAGCTTCACAACTTCCTAAAACAGGTCCCCCCCTCCCCCCAAAATTAGAGCACATGTTGTGAACCAGCATCTTGAGGCACGGGTTTTGTGGGTGAATAGATTAAAACCAAAAGTTTCACACTTTACTCAAAAAATGTTCCTCAATCCTCTCTTAAAATAGCAACATTACTGCTCTCCAAAGCACTGAATGGCAGGTGCATCTACAAAGTGTCTTGATTTTTCAAGGCACACTTCAGCTTTTATTGTGGCACAGATTTCGGGAATCACTATTCTAAATGCCAATAAGTTTGTATTTTGCAGCTTGTACAATTACAGTTCAGTGTTTGTTAGATGTGCATCCCAGTCAATACAGTGGTACCTTGGGTTAAGTACTTAATTCGTTCCGGAGGTCCGTTCTTAACCTGAAACTGTTCTTAACCTGAAGCACCACTTTAGCTAATGGGGCCTCCTGCTGCCGCTGTGCCACTGCTACACTATTTCTGTTCTCATCCTGAAGCAAAGTTCTTAACCCGAGGTACTATTTCTGGGTTAGCGGAGTCTGTAAACCGAAGCGTATGTAACCTGAAGTGTATGTAACCCGAGGTACCACTGTATGTTTAGGAGTGTGCTTTCCAAACTTTTCATGTTGGTGACACACTTTTTATACCTGCATCATTTCACAGCAATTCAGTTTTACTAGCAAACCGGAGGTTAAACTAACCCGTGGGTAGGTAAACTAAGGCCTGGGGGTTGGATCTGGCCCAATCGCCTTCTAAATCCGGCCCGCGGATGGTCCAGGAATCAGTGTGTTTTTACATGAGTAGAATGTGTGCTTTTATTTAAAATGCATATCTGGGTTATTTGTGGGGCATAGGAATTTGTTCATTTTCCCCTCAAAAAATATAGTCCAGCCCCCCCACAAGGTCTGAGGGACAGTGGACCAGCCCCCTGCTGAAAAAGTTTGCTGACCCCTGAACTAACCCCTTTCCATCCCTGGGAGAAGTGCAGGGAGTGGTTGCATGACACACCTATACACTGCAGCCGACACTAATGTGTTGCGACACAGTTTGTAAAGCTCTGTGCTAGAGGCTCACACTGGAATCATCTTTAGAAGGAAGCGTGATCTTTTAATCCTATTTACTTGCAGCAAATATTTGAGTTGGCAAATCACTAATATCTACCCATCTCCAGTACAACCTAAAGGCCAATTGTCAACACTAGTTGGAGAGTATAATGACAACACATGGATAGAGATGGGCTGTAGGTAGTGATGAGACTAGCTAATATCCAGTTCACCATAAGAAGAAGAAGAAGAAGAAGAAGAAGAGTTTGGATTTGATATCCCGCCTTTCACTCCCCTTCAGGAGTCTCAAAGCGGCTAACAATCTCCTTTCCCTTCCTCCCCCACAACAAACACTCTGTGAGGTGAGTGGGGCTGAGAGACTTCAGAGAAGTGTGACTGGCCCAAGGTCACCCAGCAGCTGCATGTGGAGGAGCGGAGACGCGAACCCAGTTTCCCAGATTACGTGACTACCGCTCTTAACCACTACACCACACTGGCGAATGTGGTTTGTATCACAAACAACAGAGAAACTCACATTCATGTATATTGTATCGTAAAACCTTTATTTGCATCACATACAACATCCAAAACAAATCAATACAGAACTACCACTTCCCCAGTGGCACAAAACATTTGCTTAAAAAAAGGAGGCAGAGCAGTCTAGCGTCATATCTCTTGGTCTCCAGGGAGATCAGACGTCTGAAGTATTTCGACAACAAAAAATCAAATAGAGATATTTAGCCACTAACATGGTGAGCTCCTGATCATTCCCCAGTAATAGAAAATGTATGACCTCTGACTCTGGTTTCTAGAGTTGATCTAGAAATTGCTGGGGGAGATCATTCATGTATATGTGCCAGAAAGACAGAAAACACCAAACACACTGTACCAACATGAAAAATCCCCAAGAGAGGGAGAGTCTGTCATCTCTGATCACTGACCATGTTGGCCGGCCATGAAGGACACTGAGATCCAACAATATCTGGAGAGGAACAGGTTCCCCATGTCTGGTCTATTGTAACTGGAAGTGATGCTACAAGGTATCAGGCAGAAGTCTTTCCCAGCATCTGCTGTAGAGAACATTATCTCTGTTGAATCCTTGGTATTTCAACAAAACTTGAACCCTTCTCGTGGTGGGCCTGTGGCCTTTGAGTCTTACATGCTGGCCTCCTCCAAATGAATTTATAGAGATGGCTGGCTACTGGGGATGGTAATTCTCTGTCCCTGTCTAAAGATGTACCTAAAAAGTACCTTGGGCTCTTCCTGGGAATACACATGTACATAGGAAGAGTACACAGAAGGGGTTCAATGACCGATCATCATCATGGTTTCCTTGCCATTGCCATTTGATAGCTGGAGTGTTCCCTGAACAGGTACAATAGGAACACAACGGTGTGTGATCTCAGACATGTTATACAATCATACCTCAGGTTAAATATGCTTCGAGTTGAGTGCGTTCGAGTTGCGCTCCTCAGCAACCTGGAAGTAATGGAGCTCACTACTTCTGGGTTTTGCCGCTTGCGCATGCACAGACGCTCAAAATGACGTCACACGTATGCGCAGAAGCGGCGAAAAGCGACGTGCGAAGTTATGTTTACCTCTAGATGCAAATGGGGCTCCGGAATGGATCCCGTTCGTATCTAGAGGTACCACTGTATATGAGAGCAGTCATTGGCGTTGCTATTGCTGGAGTAACCCTTGGGCGTGCTTGTATTAATTTGCTTTCTGCTTTGCTCCTGGCAGAACACAGGATTACATATATGTATATCAAGTAATGCTGGTGTAGCTTTGGCAGAGTGGCTATTGGCATCAGAGTACCCTAGTTTGGGACTGCCTGTCTCTCATTATGAGCATTATAAATAGCAGCAGCTGCTCTCTATGATGCATTATACATGAAAGACTTCCTTTACTATTTATATTCATGGGTAATGGCTTCTACCTGAACATGATTTTATTCACCATTTCCTAAACACACACACACACACACACACACACATTTCTGATGAGGAATCTATTTTGAACTTCCTCCTTAAGTTTAGATGTATCAAGCAAGAAGATAACACAGGAAACAAAATACACCAGGAACATAAGAAAACAAGGGTGCATTTAAAGAGCTGCTTACACCTTTAAATCATTATACACATAAGGATCTTCCTATACCTGTTGTTTATGTGCCCAGTCCAAATATGGGTAGGGCACAGAGGAAACGAGAGAAAGCTATCGCAACAGATCCTCCTAGGAACTGTGCTGCTTTTCCTAACTGTGTAATAGTTGGCCCACTGAGCTCAGAATAGCTCTCCAGGGTTTCAGACAGGAAACCCTTCCCCAGCCCTATCTGGAGATTCCAGGGACTGAACTTGGAACACTTTGTATACAAAGTATGCACTTTACCATTGACTTACGAGCCTTGGAAATGTGGTGTGGTTTCTAACAGAGACATCCAACTGTGTGTGTGTGTGGGGGGGGGGGTTTGCAAATACATTGAACTACTGATCAATTAATTGTGGTACTACTTTCAGTCAGACAAATCAGTTTTAATCTGCTTGATGAGTTGCACTTTTAGTTACAGGAGCTTATCTGAAATGATGCTCTTAATTTTCCTCTATTGTTTCATTCAGAATATTGAGCAGATCACATTGATAGAAACTGTAGCACATATTATTGGACGATAACTAATTAAGTCACAGTCAGAGTACACCAACTGAAATCCATGGACACAAATTACTTAAGTCTGTTGATTTCCATGGCTCTGCTCTGGGTTAGGTATCAACATTATGCATTACATTAAAGCAGAGTTTTGTTTTGTTGATGATGAGAACATTGCACCTTCACACAACCATACTTCAGAATGATTGAATGGACGTTGCTATACTTGTTCCAGGTGACTGAAGGACAGATATTTAGTAGAAGAGGTATGAGAGAGGGGAAGGGAGAGAATGCCAGGAGTTGACCTAATACTGAATATGACTTGCAGTGTTTTGTAATTACTGAATCATAGCTCTGAAGAGATGGAAAGCTGAAGCAATTTTTAATAAATTGTGTTGGATAACTGGAACTCAAAAAGGCAATACGAAACACCATCATTGTGGAAATAAAGTGCTAGATTAGAAAGGGCAGGCTAAAAAGAGGCAAAAATCCATATGCAATGCATATGTTACAAGAGTACAGATATAGTCATAAGCCCTTTTCTGCCTGGATGCTTGCCAAAGAAGTTCAAATCATAATAAAGTGTTTGATGAAGAGGTCACAACCATCACGGTATGACAAAAAAAACCCCACAACAACCCACAAATGAGCAAGAAGGTAGTGATCATACAGGTGTGATATGGGGGAAAGAAGGCAGAACCATGTATACCCTCCAAGCTACAGGAGGAAAGGTGGGATATAAATGTAATAAGACACCCAGCAGCTGCATGTGGAAGAGCGGAGACGCGAACCCAGTTCACCAGATTATGAGTCTACCACTCTTAACCACTACACCACACTACATCATAACAAATAACAACAATAAAATGTAATAAAATTTGGGTGTGGGGTATCATTTTCTGGTGTCAGAGGTTGTCCCTTTTAATCATATGCTAGCTGCTCAATAACTGATGGCAGAAATATGGTTAAAAGTAAGGGGTGAAAGAAAACCAATAATGTTAAGTTTCTCCCCAAACTTTTCAAATAATTTTTCCCTGGGGGTGTGTTCATCAGGCCTAAAGATAGAAAGATAGATCGTAACTGAAGCCTTCGTTCCTTAGTAAACTCAGTGAAAAAGGTGGAAGATCAATGTTCCCAGCTACATAAATAAATGCATTACTAGCAGAGGTAATGTTGGTAATGACATTAGCCAAAGTGGCGTGCTGGGTCCGTAAGCCTTTTTGGCCATTTGGTACAAATCTCTGACTGCAATGTTAGTGAGGCCAATGCCAGTCACTTTCCAGATAGATTTTAGTGGCAGGTGCATTAGTCAGTTAGATTGTAGAAATCATTACACTAAGCTTATTCCAATTGCAACTAATGTTTATTGATGACTCTTGACATTAATTAAATCTCACTGTTCTGAGCTTCCAATATTTTACTGCCTACCTAGCTCAGAGACGGGAGGATATCAAGACGCGGTAAGCTCAATTATGAAGGAGAGCGAAAAAAAATGGAAGTTTTCATTAAAATTTACGTCCATCCATTCTGTCTTTCTAAGCACTAGGACATGAGAGCACTAAATGTATGGCAAGCAAAACACTGTTAATTTTAACAACATTCAACAGGGAAACATTGGCCTGTGTGTAAAAAAAAATAGCCCTCAAAAGACAGATCTAGCTTTCTATGAGTTTATGGTTCATTGTTGCATGAACAAGGAGGGATGAGCTTGGGCTGGCTCATTCCAGCCCTCCCCTTGACACATGAGGTGGGGAGATATGAAGCTACCATTCCCAGCACTTTGTTGTTGCATCTGAACTTGGGAAACAGTGGTCCGTGCCAACACCAGTTCATTAAACCCCAGCCAGCAAAATACCGAAGTAGGATTGCCATGTCTAAAACACCATCAGCCAGCAGCCTATCGTAAACAGTCAATTACTCCTCTAGCCAGATGATCCTGTCTCCTTTCCCTTTGTACCCTTATCTAAGCAGAGTCCTCAGCTCATTTAACAGCACCTTTCAGGCACTCGGCTTGTTTCCCAATCTATTCCTTACTCTTTCTTATTAGAACAGAATCCTGCTGGATCAGAACCAAGGCCTATCTGGTCCAGCATCCTTTTACCTTTTAAGTCCTTCTTAGGTGTCCTCCTCCATAGCTGAGCTGTGCCCCACCCTCACAGGTAAGGGCATTGCACCTGCCATCCATGAATAAGGTTGGAAGGATGTCTGGAAAGTGAAGCCTACAATATACACATGGTCTACAGTTTCTCTCCATAATTGGGAATGGCTGATCCCAAAGGGTTCTCAATCACAGGGAGAGCCTACATTCAGACAGCAGGTTCCCCTTTATTGACGTTCTCCCCAAGATGGAGAGACTAGGTGTGGTGGGGTCAGCAGAAAACTTGTAAGGAGGCAGAACTCCACTCTCCCCCGCCCCATGATGAAAATTGCATAGAGAGGACTTAACAATTCATTCAGTATACCAAAAATACCTATACTGAAGATACAGCAATTTCCAAAATGGCTTAAATTTAATCAATTGACAAATTAATTAAGAGGCAGGTGATTAATAGCTTGAGCATTATTTAATTAGTTGAGAGTCATGGTCCTTGAGATCCCAGCAACTGGATCTTTTGGATGCATCTCATTTAACATAAAAACATGTGTCCAGATTTTCATCTTAACAAATATGTAATGATGATGATAATAAACACTTATTGAAATAGTTTATTCTGACACAATGCTGCTAAAATATAACCTGAAGTTATCCAGGCAATCTTTATTTGCATTAGATTATAGTAGTTAATTACATGTTCACTTTCATTTTCTGCCTGGGCTAAATATAGTTAATATATTAAGATATTATTCACTTATGTTTTTACAACTACTAATGAAAGAGGTAACACTTACTGCTAGTGGACTGATTCAGTGTAGGATTAGATATAAGAGTACCTGAACAAAATGTGATTTTGTACTTAAATCCTTTGCTAAGGTCAAAGAGCCAGCATATTTATTCTCAAAGGCAAAGTGGAAAAGACAGAAACACAGATGGCTATCCATACCCCATTATTTTGGAGTAGCCTTGGTTGAAACAAGCAGCACTGCTTGAGAGTTAACTAATAATGGACCACAGGCCATAGGATTCAACCATTAGCTGTGAAATATGTGCAAAAAAAAATTATAGTAAAGGCTGGTGCATCTTTTTCATTATCAGAGGCAGACTGGCACTGAGTTTCATGCCTATGAATGTCCAGCGTATTATTAACTTGATGGTACCAGAGAGTGTTGTTCATGCAAAAGTAATGACAGATTTCTATGAAAGTCTACCAGAAAGGCCACAAGTACAAGTGATACCAAAATGGGATAATTATAATGATGGATGGACGGAACATGCATGAAAAATGCGTAAGTGTTCCCAGGACACACAGAACTTCTGCAGAGTTTAGTCATGTGCTCTCCCTCAAACATTTTCCTATGATTCAGTAACAAATATATTAAATGGAAGTATTATTAATGCAACATACGACCTTTCATCAGGCTAGTGGGGGGAAATGCCTTCTACAAAGCAGATGGATGTAGGAAGGGTGGAATGATCCATCTCCCTCTGTAGGCCTGCTACATTTCTGTGGTGGTTGTGGGGAAATAAACTTTATTTTCTCTGCACCTAGCATGGAAACCAACCAGGCTGGCAGAATAGGGACAGAATCATCTGTGTCACCCACACCGAAGGCTTCCTATGGCTACCAGGCCAGTTTAAAAACATGGCTGTATTAATGCTACAGGATTACATTATGATGTGTGAGTGGGTGCTCCCAAAATCTGCTCCAGAGGGTATGACAACACTCCAGAGAAGATGCTGAAGGTGTGCAGGAAACTAGAGGAGGAAAGAGAGGAGAGTGAGGTTCTTTTGCATGAGTGGCACTCTGTACCACTCATGCAACTCATAATAATAACACCTTTATTGTCAATGTACAACCTGTGTACAATGAAATTAACAATGAAATGCACTGTCTCATGGGTTGCTTAGATACCCTGCCCCCTGCCCAGAAGCAGAAATCTTTTGATTAGAAGACTCACACACAAACACAAAGAACACCACTAATCACTAATAAAAAACAGAGTTTAGCCCTATCTGTTGAAAAGCTCTGTGGATATGGGGCCCCCACATGTAGAAGCTGCATGCATGATCTGGGACTCTTCAGAAAGCAAGGTCCCCCAATAGTGCACAAAGCCTATGAGTAATTGCATAGACCAGGTGCACACATGAAGCTAAGGGGTAGGGACAATGGGTTGGAGTAACCTAACAAGCACCATCAGTGGAGGCCCAGTGCAAAACAGGTCATTCTCCCCCGCTCTAACACACCCCAAATTGGTTTGGGGTGGTTAGGGGAATCCCAAGAACAGCACACTGGGAGAAGAGCGAGGGGACTGTTTTATCAAGCAAGGTGAAACTTGTGTAGATGGAACGTCTGACATTGAATTCCATCCATATCTTGCATTTACAATCCTGCTACTCCTTCTACACATTCATTCTACATACATGTGAAATGACCATATAAAAATGGCCGCTTACTTCTTCCCTGGGTGGGCAACATTTGCGGCCCCTTATGTTCGGCCACCATTCCAGGCAGCCACATCCCAGATGTCTGGCTTGCCATTTGGGAATTTTCCCTGATCAGCTGGACAGCAGAGCAAATCTGCCTGCCGGGGGGCAGGGATTTAAATTGGTGAATCAGAATCACCTGGTAGACAGGGCCTTGCTGGCTGACCAGGCATTGGTTGCATATTGCGATGTATAAAAGCTGGCTGCATGTGGCTCCTGCAGCACGGTCAGCAGAAGAGCAAACCCTCTCTCTCTCCTTTAACATTAACTGTTTATTACATTCTTGGTCAATTATTTATTGTGTATTTTAAACATACCTCTTTTCCAGACTGCTGCTTTAACATTGTGTATTCCTTAGGTTTTCATCTATCTAACCATGAATCAATCTCTTGCATTTCATGACCTTGCTATGGTTGCCAATAGTTGTCATATTCGGAGCTGGGAAGGAAATTCCCTGTAGCCAAATTGGCCGGCCTGGAGGTTTTGCCTTCCCCATAGCGAATCATAAAATTGAGTTGAGTCCTAGTCTTCAAGCTTTTAGCTGATGTGGTGTGTTACCCTGGCCAGAACCAGCAGCATACTCAGGGTACCCTGTTAGAGGAGTCTTGGTGGAAGTCTCTGTTCAGAAGCCAAGCTTGGGGACAGACGGGCCACAGAGCTTCCAGCAGTGGCCTTAGGATGGTCACCTCAGTAGAACAGCATCTTGTGGAGGCCATAATCCTTGGCACAACCCTGAAAAGTTTCAGCCCTCTGGTAGGAGGCTAAAATGAATATAAACCCAATGCCTGAGCCAAAAATCCACCTACATCTGTAATGAATAAAGCTGTGGCCATTTTGAACCCATATTGTTGTCTTCTTGAGTTTATTTCATCACACCTTATTTTGGTCACTGCTGGGGGAGGGTGGGACTGAGACTGGCACCACAATGGCTCTTCCAGTGAGGGAAAAGGGCTCTTGCCTATGTGCAAAAAAGTCACTGGATATCGTTTCAGCTCAGCTCCAAGTTCGAAATGTTTGTGTGCATCCTGGAAGTGCAATCCCCTTTCAGCATAAGAGGATTTGGTTCTTGCTCTACAAGAGCAACTCACTGAGAGGTTTAATTATGTTTGGTAAAGAGCAAACTTTTGCAGTGATGGAGATAAAAACAAAAATTATCAGGGGAGCTGAAATACAGAAACTCATTTGGCGGGCTTAGCATGCCCGGTTTCAGAAGAGGGGAGGAACAGACAGCGGTGTTATGTCCAGCTGTGCATAATACAGATGAGAAAACAAGCTTAGTTAAAATGGATCCTGAATTAAACTTTGCCCAGTTCTTGAACCAAAGTGATGAACCCTTTGAGATCACCCCAACCCCTCTAATTAGAACATTTCTGTAAGCATGAAAGTTGCAAGGACAAAATAACCGATTTTAAACATATGCACAATTTTTGTTTACATTTTCACATTTTTAAAAAGCACTGGCAGATGCTGTGTGTCCCTGGGGCCCCAGCAATCAAATGTTCATTCCAAGGACCTTTTGCTCTATTTCACATTAGATTTGCATATAAAGGATTCAAGCCAATGCTTCTTACAGAAACTCCAAAAGGGTCTGGTCCAAAGTCAAGGAGCATGCAGGAATGCTCGTGGTTTGGCATAAAGTCATGAACAAAATATTTTTGGGCAACTATGGTATGTTTAGATATTGTTAAAACAAACAAACCCCAAAGGCATTTTTTTGAAAGCTTTGTGTATTGCATACATGGTTCTCCTCTTCCTCATTGACTTTCCACAACAGGCCCATGAGCGGCAGTGACTGGGTCACCAGTTAACCTCATAGCCCCATGGGGATTTGAACCTTGATCTCCCAGGTTCTAGACCAACATTCTAATAATTATTTGTAATTCTTCATGATAGGTTTTTGGATTGTTAAATGTATTGTTCCTTTGACATGCTGTGAACCACTTTAGGCATAGTTTAAGGTCTGTTATAGGGACGCTGGTGGTGCTGTGGGTTAAGCCTAGGACTTGCCGATCAGAAGGTTGGCATTTTGAATCCCTGCAACGGGGTGAGCTCCCATTGCTTGGTCCCTGCTCCTGCCAACCTAGCAGTTTGAAAGCAGATCAAAGTGCAAGTAGATAAATAGGAACCGCTCCGGCGGGAAGGTAAACGGCGTTTCCGTGCACTGCTCTGGTTCGCCAGAAGCGGCTTAGTCATGCTGTCCACATGACCCGGAAGCTGTACGCCGGCTCTCTCGGCCAATGAAGCGAGAGAAGCGCCGCAACCCCAGAGTTGGCCACGACTGGACCTAATGGTCAGGGGTTCCTTTACCTTTACCTTAAGGTCTGTTATACACACATTTTAATTTCTTTTGCCTTTCATAATGAGTCAGCTATGAGAAATACCTTTGTTCCATTTATTGTTTAAGGAAAAAAGTGCTCCCGCATGATTATTAATTAATGTGTTGATACTAAGTGCATAACTTTTCATGCCTGGTTCTGATTTCCCCTGCCCCTTGCTCGGTTCAGATGACTTGTTTAAATGGGCAACTGACATATATATGTAGTTTCAAAGCCACAAATTTCTGCAAATGTTCTACCCCTGTATTAAAATTTATTGGCTAAGAAGAAGAAAAGCCCTGTGATAATGATTGATATTTATATTTGAGATTTTCCCATAGGAATTGCATTTCAAGTGTTCTTTTTACATCATTCTCAACTGTGGAGAACTGTAGCATTCTTCCTTTTGTGGTTTAATTGTCACAAGCCCAAAAATCTGTAGTTCAGTGCTGCAATTTTTGAAGCCACCTACAGTTTTAACAATCTGTGGGGATTGGTATGCAATTTGCATTACAATACAGTTCCAGAGGCCCAAAAGCAAATTTTGTTTTTCATATTGCACTGAACTCTTAAGTCATCTGTCACATTTGGAGGCAGGGAAATTGTTTCAACTAAGATCACAGATGTTACTGGACAATTCTAAGTTTAAAGGTAGCTTCACTGAACATTTGTAAGTGGAGGCTCCTGTCAATTTATCCCTTTTATGACTTACAGTTTATTTCTATAGAAAAGGAGTCACATTGGAGTAACTCCCCCACTCCGCTCCACAATTGTTTTGCCTGCATAATAGTTACATGTCCAAGGACTATCTCCAGTACTTCTCATTTCATTTAGCAGGTTCCAAGAAATGACACTCCTTTGATGGAGTAGTAAGTATCAGGAGCACAAATTCTCCAACTAGGGTAAACCATCATGATATGTTGGACAGCACAAAGAGAAGAGCTCCACATCCTATCTATGGTGATTCAAGGAGTTAACATTGAAAATAAGTTTCAGCACACAAAATCCTTCTGTGAAATATTGTTTCGAAGATCATTTGGAAAGTCACATCTAGGAGCAACCTACAAAAAACACTCCCTGGGACCCACTCTGATGTTCGCAAAAGATCCCTGGAAAAACCTGGTGCAGGAATGGCCCACTAGCAGAGCCGGCCCACCCATTAGTTGCCTCAGGTGGCAGATCTAGCTTCTTTGCTGTCACTGGCCGCCATGGCTTCCTCCTCTGCTGCTGCCCACCACTGGAGGGAAGAGTGGTATTATGCTCAAATCCTATTTTTGGTTTCCCGCAGCCACCTGACTGGTGACAGCGAGAACAGGATGTTGGAGTAGATGGGACCCTGATCCTGAAGGCTCTTCTTATGTTCTTATTATCCAAAGGTGAAATTTCTTGTTCTATCCACATTTGCCTCTGGCTCCACCCACCATTGGTTTGTGGACCTCAGAAGGTTGCCCCAGAGGAAAAAGGGCCCTTGGACTGAAAATGGCTCTCCATCCCGGGCCCAGAGAATCAAATGGTTTAATCCTATAATGCAAGCTCAATTTGCAAAGGAAGAGAGATGCTGCAAAGGGCTGTTCTGCATTTTGTAATGATACTTACAGTGCCTATTAACAGTCAGAAATGGAGCATGTAAAGTTACAATAAAAGTTTTGACTGTGGCATTTTTGCCGTTTCTACATAAGACTGTTCATTGGGTTGATAAAGTAAAACAACGACAACAACAAAAACCAGCTGGAGGAATTGTTTTGGTATGTGAAACCTCTACCTGAACATTCTCTGTTGAACTGCAACTTTCTATTTTCCATTAAACAGACCTCAGTGGGATACACCAATGTTGCTAAACAAACAAGCAAGCAAATGATGCAAGTCATTGGGCATCATGCAGACTGACCTTCGCTCTTTTCTTCTTTTTGAACTGGTGGCATGGTTCATTTTATTCAAGCTGCTGAAACATTTGTGCTATAATGCATCACATTAAAGCAACCAGCTGTGATGTTTAATTTAAGCTAAAAGTTTATGATCTACAACTACATAATATCTTTGGGAATTGCTCGTTCTGTATGTTGCAGCAGGACCCAAATGTGGAACTAAGTGCTCAGAAAACTTCATCCTGCTTCATGTGAATGGTCCTTAGCCATTACTGGCTATTACTTATAGCAAAATGTGTGCTGGGGAAAAGTGCCTGTTTCAGTGCTTGTCTAAAAATAGATTTGCAGCATTCTGAGCTCTCATTTCTTTCTTAAGTAAGTACCACATATTTGACTTCATTATTAGAACCTGATGCAGAATCTAAACTTTTAAAATTCATATTACATGGTGGACTGAAGCAAAATTCCAATCTCTTTCTTAGTATTGTCTTTGGATAAAGTGTAATTGATGGAACAGCTGCCTATCACTTTGAGAATTATGTGAAATTGTATTCCCCATGTTAGGTCAACACAATGGAAGCGGGAAAAGATACCAGTTGAGGGAAAATGTATAAATATATGATAAAGGCTGCTGCCTGGCAATTTTTCCTTTGGTAGTACTAATACAATATCACAATCATATTTAAAAGCTATGAAGCTTAAATACAAAATAGATCAACTTCCAGCAAAATGTCCTTCATTGTGATAGGAAGTGAGCATATATAAAGGGAAGGAGGAAATATGTATATTGCAAAGATTCTGGGGAGGTTTGCAGCTCCTTGCAAGGTTCTTTTCAGTATCTGAGTTGGTGAGCAAGTTTTTCCTTCACTGCAAAATTCTCCCCAGATGTAGCACTTTTAACTTTTCCCAATAGGAGTGAATGACATCCATATACTTGAATGGAAGAAAGCAGGGGTACCAACTTGAGTAAAATGGGGGGGGAGGGGATAATTGATCACAAGACATGGAGCATGCATACCATTTGAATGAGAGGGCGCAGGTGGCGCTGTGGTCTAAACCACTGAGCCTCTTGGGCTTGCCGATCGGAAGATTGGCGGTTCAAATCCCCGCAACGGGGTGAGCTCCCGTTGCTCAGTCCCAGCTCCTGCCAACCTAGCAGTTTGAAAGCACACCCGTGCAAGTAGATAAATAGGTACTGCTGTGGCAGGAAGGTGAATGGTGTTTCTGTGCACTCTGGCTTCGTCACGGTGTCCCGTTGTGCCAGAAGCGGTTTAGTCATGCTGGTCACATGACCTGGAAAGCTGTCTGTGGACAAACGCCGGCTCCCTTGGCCTGAAAGCGAGATGAGCGCCGTAACCCCATAGTCACCTTTGACTGGACTTCACTGTCCAGGGGTCCTTTACCTTTACTTTTAACCATTTGAATGGCAATGCCCATCAATTTTGCAGGGGCCTGCCCCTTCAATAATTTCATGGAGGGAGGGTAAAGGGGCCTCAACCCATAGGAGATGGCTCCTATGGAAGGAAGAAAGAGAAATGAAAAGGTTCATTTCAGGACACCACTGCAAGCAGGGTTTCTGAGCTTGTTCCCTGTCTGTGGTTGATCCCTGTCATTAAGAATTAAGTCATAGCTGCAGAGGCATACCAAGGGGCACAGCCCTGGGTGGTGGTGGGGGAACGGACGGACAAAAATCACCTATCAGACTATGCAACCCTTAGGTCCCGCTCCCCCCCCCCCGAGTAAACACTCCACTAGATACTTTTCATGGCAAGGCAATGAAATTAAAACTATGCAAACAAACAACAATCTAATTGCAGGACGGAGTTGTAAAGACCCACAAAATAATGATAATAAATAGCAATAATGTTGCAGCAGCAGCAATCTCACAGTATAAAACTTTTGTCCCTATAGAACTGGTCAAGCAGGGCATTTCACAGTGAGGAAGGCACCACAGAAAGTTGCTTGTTAAAAAAATGTGTGTATTAAGCAAGGTTGAAATTCACAAATAAGAAATCACCCAAAACCTTGAGTAGTTTTCATAACAGTTTTTAAAAAATTGCAAACTAATGTGGAACACCAAACTTAATAATGGAAAAACATGTTAAGGAAAGAAACTGAAATGGACCAATCTACTCATCCCTATCATAGCCCCAGTTCTGCTGCTTAATAACAAATACCTCTCCTCATCTCAGGGATCTGGATCAAAGCCTCCATCGCTGGAGAAGGAGTAAACACAGGAACAGGGATGACATCAGGGGTCCACATCATTGGGCGTCTGCCAAAGCCCATACAGTGGTACCTCTGGTTAAGAACCTAATTCGTTCCGGAGGTCCGTTCTTAACCTGATACTGTTCTTAACCTGAGGAACCACTTTAGCTAATGGGGTCTCCCACTGCTGCCACGCCACCACCGCACGATTTCTGTTCTCATCCTGAGATAAAGTTCTTAACCCGAGTTACTACATTCGGGTTAGCGGAGTCTGTAACCTGAAGTGTTTGTAACCTGAGGCACCACTGTACTGCAATATGGGGACCACTACCTGTGGCCTTTAAAATTTCAGCGGCACCCTCTGCCAGGCCAAAATTTGGTGCCCCCACCACCTTTTGTTTTCCATTCTGCTCAATTCACTATATTATAGTTGTAAAGGCCAGCAACGCCCTCTAATGTTGGTGCCCCATGTGGTGGAACGGGTTGCACTGCCCCAAAACTGCCTCTGCCACTAGCCATCCCTGGAGACTTCTCCTCCTCCTCTTGTTGCTGCCTCAGTCAGTAGTGCTCAGAGCAAGGAGGGAGTAAGCGAACCTCAACAGGCCTTGTCCTCTGCCTCTCTCTGGGAGGTGGCACCAATTGGAAAGGAGGCAAGTAAATGTGTCAAAAGCAGCAAGGACAAGGTGGGCTTACTCAGGTTCCACTGAAAATATCTTACCCAACAGTCTCTCAAAACATAGAACTGGCACGATACAGAAAATGTGGAAATGGTAAATGCTACTGTGACACAAAAGCTCAGGCTGAAATCCGATGTCCACTTTCCTTGAAGTAAGACCCACTGAACCCAGTGGGGTTAGATTCTGAGTTGACATGATTGTGGCACTATTAGCTATACCACTACCCTTCTCCAGTGATAGCACAGATACATTTCAGAACAACATGGTTTTATGATATAATCAGTCTTTTCTCTGAGAGCCAGAAATGCATCAGAAGGCAAGATTAAAATGGATGTGGAAGTTAGCACAACGTTTCATAAAAGACCATTAGTGACAACAACCCCCTGTAGCTTGCCAACTTTATTTAGTGTTGCTTGGCCCCAAAGAATGCAAGGGATTCTTTAAAACAACCACCACCAAAAGAAACCTGGGTTTCTGTGGAAGAAAACAAAATGGACATAAATATAATTTCTTTCATGCTGAGAAAAGAATCTATTTATTTTTTCCATGCTGAGAGTTTAGATAATGCTGCACATAAAGCATAGTTTTTATTTTTTGCTGATGGGCAAAGAGTTATTCTGTTGTTAGCTCTACATCTATTAATTTCTCACATGCTCCACACGCTTTAACTTCTGTTCAATAAACCTGACAGACCATGTCTTACTTTATCATACCTTGGAGTTGCTCAAAGCCTACGCAGCACGATCAGGGAAGGAACAATATCACATTCCCACCTGTTTTTGTCTCTGGGTGTACCGAAGGGCCTTGTGAGCAACAATTGTAGCTGAGCTTCAATCAAGTAAACAATTTCCCAAAGAAGATAGAAGTTCCCTTATAACATGTCACACCACCAGTCCCTCTAGCCTGGTCTGCACTGACCCCTAGGACAGGGGTAGCCAGTGCGGTGCACTCCAGATGTTATGGAATCCAACTCCCATCATCATCCTTGACCGCTTGGTGTGCTGGCTGGGGCTGATGGGATTTTATAGTCTATAACACCTGGAGGGCATCACTGTCTGCCTCTGTCCTATAGTTTTATACAAGGTCCCCCTGTCAGCTCTAACTGGAAATGTCACCTAGGATCTTTCCACGTTTCCTACCAATGAGCTACAGCCACAGAGTTTTAATTATAACCAAAGCCCCCTCTTACGTTATGCTTATTGCATAAGATCCTTTCCACTATTTTGCTGGGGCAAAGGAAGACTCTCTTCTCCACATCAACATTATCCCCTGCTCCTAGGTAAACAATAATGAAGATGTTGAAGGAGGAAACAGAACAGTTTGGCTCCTTCCCCCCACAACCACAGTAAGAAGCCTTGGTCCATGGGGGAGAAGTCTCAATTTTGGGTTCTCTAATGCCAGCTTTGTCCCATTCATAACCTGGAAGGTCTCCGGTCCTGTGGCTCCTCCCATGTTGTCCAGAGCTTCCATATTACTCTGCCAATGTGAGAAGGACCTATATTGCTACCACATTTGCAAAGCTAAACAAAGCTAAGCAGGGTCCGGTATGGTTTCAAATTGGATGGGGAACTGCACATTAGGATTCGACTAGATGACCCTCAGGATCCCTTCCAACTCTTCAATTCTATGATTCTAACCTAAGGATGAAATATACAACAAATTCACTCTACTTCGCATATGCAGCAGATGAGGGTGTAAAACTGTTTCTGGGATGTACCACTTCAGACTACATATGGAAGATTGCACAATTATCTCCAGACATTCACAAAGCAAACAAGGCAAAAAGGGGAACAATTTGTACCCTAGCTTTCTGTCCAATATGCTAGACTCCTGTAAATGCTTTTTCCTCACATACTGTTCATGTGATCCCACATCTGCAGTCTGAATAAGCTGTTTCTTGACTCCATTTACTTAGGTGGAGTAGGCCTAAGGGGGACTTATTTCCCAATAAACATATGAAGGATCAGGTTGAAAGGCAGTGTTGTTGTTTTATTAAAAACAAAAACAAAACGTGTTTCAATGTAACGTTAACCAAAGAGAAAATACGTTGAGGTGTGGCAAAGTAATGAATTAGTACCATTAGTAGAACTTCCCTAGAACCAGTCTCTCTTCAAATTATCCTGAACAGGGGACTAAAGAAGAAGAGTTTGGATTTGGATTTGATATCCTGCTTTATCACTCCCCTTCAGGAGTCTCAAAGCGGCTAACAATCTCCTTTCCCTTCCTCCCCCACAACAAACACTCTGTGAGGTGAGTGGGGCTGAGAGACTTCAAAGAAGTGTGACTAGCCCAAGGTCACCCAGCAGGTGCATGTGGAGGAGCAGAGATGCGAACCCGGTTCACCAGATTACAAGTCCACCGCTCTTAACCACTACACCACACTGGCAGAGATCTGCATGAAATGGTGGTATATAAATCCAATCAATCAATCAAGGGACCACAAGGATCATCTAGCCCAACCTCATGAAATGCAGGGATCTTTCACCCCACATGGGGCTTGAACCCATGACCCTCAAATTGAATCTCATGCTCTACTGACTGAGCTGTAAACAATTTAGTTTTAGAGAGTCAGTCCTTTTGAGTGTTGGGTCAGGTGGCCAAATTGGAAAACATTCGAACGTGCAACCTCTTTCCTACTATTACACCCAGCAGTAAAAAGGCAGAACTACTTGTGACAATCTCCTTAAGAATTCCCTCTCAGAGGGAGTTGCGACCGCTGTAATTGTGACGCGCAGCTTCTATCGCCCTGTCCAAGCTTTTCTCAGACTTGGAGAAACACTGAGATACAGCCTGCTGTGTGCTATTTCGGAATAACTAGGTTGCTTGTAGTAGATTAAAGGAGAGAAGTGAGTGCGTGTAGAGAGATTGATGTATTCAGGAGTGTATGGATCTAATCCTTTTCACAGATTTGTATCACCTTTCTGAGGAGTTCTGATGAACAGTTCAATGACACTCCAGTTGGCAGATGGAAATGTTATTCCTTTGAAGGATGTAGCCTGTACCAGGATTTAACGTCTTACTTTGCTTGCATCAACAAAATCCAAAGGAAAAAGAGAAGTTTATTGTGATGGAAGAGGAGCAGTATAATCTCTGACATCAGGAACAAATCAGAAACTAATGTTGAAGGGGAATAGGCATAAACACAGCCTGAGTCTTGAGAAATCACCTAAGAATTTCTTGAAACACATTGCTTCCTGTCTGGCTAATGAACTGCCAGTTTCATAGATCTGTGGCCTTGAGCTACACAAGAATCAAGTAAGAAATAAGTTCTCTAGTAGTTGAGAATAATACCAGCAACAATAAATAATCATATAAATAAATAACACTGCTCATAGTCAAGTAGTTGTTGATATAAAATAACTTATAAGAAATTATCCACATTATAAATTACCTTTTTCTGACTCTCCCCCCCCCACCAGTTTGTGAAATCTTTTCCTAATAATGAGCCAAGTAAATAAAGACTTTGCCCTGGAGATATTTTTGATCTGTTCCCCACTTGATTGGTCAATGGAGACAGATATTTTATTTTGACTGTGCATGTGGTGAAGGGGAAAAAATGGTTCAACAAACCAACAGAAACAAATGCTTTAGGGCAAATTTCCCACTAACATCATTTGTTCAAATTGCAAAGATATTTCATGGCTTTAACTATACAAATCAGGGAAGAGTACTTGGAAACAGTCTTGGATTTTGTAATGAATAATTTTGTATCTCTTTAAACAACAACAACTATTATTATTATTATTATTATTATTATTATTATTATTATTATTATTCCACCCATCTCTTTGACCCACACAGTTTTACAATTCTAATGATAAACCAACCTATCCCTACCCCAAATGGATGCCTTCCAGATGTGCACAGCTGTATGTTGTGAATTGCAGCCCTCCTGCAACTTGAAGTATGGCGTCAACAACCCTAACCCCTGAGTCAGACCAGTGTCTCCCAAAAAGCTCTTTCTCTTTTGAAATACACCTCTACGTTTTCCTATATAATATTTCTCTATGTTTCTTGAGGGCCATGGACATGTTGAGATTCCTGCATAACAGGGGGTTGGACTGGATGACCCTCAGGATCCCTTCCAACTCTGCAATTCTATGAGTCTATGAAATCATGGGGCTTGTGCACACCCTACATATATCAACTGCCTACTTGCTATCTACAGCAGAAGCAATTCAACCATCGAGCACTTCAATAATGAAGCAAGTTTGTGTATTTTGGTCCAAAATCTGAATAATTCAATCACAACTTTAGGATTTCTTTCAAAACTGCATTTTAGCAAATGAAAAATATATTCTTTTAAAAATATAAAGATATTTAGAGGGACCTATCTCTGCTCTTCTGAAGAAGATTATACAGAAAACATCGATTTTCTTATCACCCTTATTAGGATGCTTATTAAATTTCAACAGTTCAGATTATAGATTTCATTTTTTTCCATGGAAGCAAAAAACATATGGTCTTGGTAAATAAAGATAAGGATGCTTCAGGAAGGTAAAAAGTACTTAATTACCTAATAAAATTTACAAACAGTTTCACAGAGATTCAATACAAATATACCAAACTTCTATTTTCTAGTGGTTTAGGAAGAGGTAAACAACCTCTATCATTAAACTCACAGGACGATATTCAGCTAAGAGTAGACCTTCTGAAAATGACTGGGTTATTTAGCTCAACTGATTTCAAAGCGTCTACTCGCTAACACCCATAGTTTGTTAATGTCATTTAAAACATTTCTTTTTCCTTGAAAAAAATACATATAAATGGAATGAGTTATAGCTGCTTATAGTTCTGTACTAGGCAAAGATGCTTGAATATTTTAATCGACCTGCATTTTGAATTGAACAACCCTGACCCATATCTCTGAATGAATGTGTAAATTGGAATGTAGTTAGTCTTCAGATTTTCCAAGTTATATTATGATGAGGTCTGAGAGCTGCATAAACAAGCAAGCAGTAAGTAGTAAGTAGTAAGTAAGTAATAAATAAGCAAACCCCTGTGTTGCAAAACGTCACTCAGCAATATCAAAAGCGACACGATGGCCAGAAACAATTACAGTATAGAAAACTTTCTGAAATAATACAAAACATCAAAACTATCAAACTGAAGTCTCTGAAAGCAAGCAAGCAAGCAAGCAAACAAACAAACAAACAATTCAACAGGTTTGTAGCCAAGTAGCTACAAAGCCTGCCTGCCACATAAAAATGGCAGAGAAACAAATTACACTTCTTTGAATTTTGCAATACTATTCTGCAACCAGGCAACATGTACAAAAAATGCAAATGTTAGGGGAAATTTCTTGCAAAAATGTGCATATTGGTCAAAATGCTGATAAATTTCTATGCAGATCTGAACAACAACAACACAGCTTTTTGCAGAAATGTGGAGACCTGAATTTAAATTGGAAAGCATTAGAAAGCTAGAGATCTACACGGGGACAAACAGAAGAAGACGCCTTTACCCCGGTATGGCTCCCCTTTATCACACACACAGCCCGACAAGACAATGACAAAATTCCACCAACTGCATACAAATCAATACGGCTAACCTGATCCAAAACACCCACCCACCCCACTCACACATGAAAACAAAGATCACCACAGCCAACCACAAACAAACAACCACACACGAGGCCAACCCCAACCTCTCTCACCACCAAAGGAACACAAGTGAATAGCAGAGAACCTGCACAAGTAACACTGACACAAAACCCCACATATATTAAGTATAATAGAAACATCGCCACCCAACCCCACCCCCACCCAACTTTCCCCCTTTCCCCCTCTTCTTCCTAATGTCTCAACAAATGAAAATGATCAGTAAAAATTGTTACTTGGGGGAAAAGAGAGAGAGACATTGCACATACTTTTGTAAACCAAGAAAATCTTTAATAAAAATACATTTTTTAAAAAAAGCTAGAGATCTGAAATAGACAGATTCATACACCCCAGTTCTAATTGTGGCTACAAATGTAACATGGAGGTAGCCATGATTTTGTTTTTTGTTTGTTTGTGTGTTTACATTACATCATTAGGAGGGACAGAAGCTCTTCGTATCCTGGTAGCCCCAGGCATAGACACTCAGCAAAGAGCTTGTGCTTTATTTTTCATTGTACCTACTGGTACTTTATTCTGATTTGAACTTTTTGGTTGCTTTTAAACCTTATTGATTTAAGTTTTAATGTTTAAAGAATTGCCCATTGAGGTTCCTTTTCTTCTTATTATCGTTATTTGAAATCTATATACCTCTTTTCCAGAAAGATATTTACCTAAAACAGCACACAGGAATGTGAATACTTGGCGTGTTTTATATATAATGGTCCATTCTAAAAGCAAATGAAATAGAATCCAGACAGAAAACGGGTTCAAGATCATTGTCCAGTGTGCTAGAAAACAAATCTAACTGATTGAGTGGCCTTCCAATTTTTCTATTTTTATAATCTACAATATATAATAAATTACAGTGGTGCCCCGCAAGACAAATGCCTCGCAAGACAAAAAACTCGCTAGACGAAAGATTTTTCCGTTTTTTTGAGTCGTTCCGCAAGACGAATTTCCCTATGGGCTTGCTTCGCAAGATGAAACGTCTTGCGAGTTCTTGCGAGTTTGTTTCCTTTTTCCTAAAGCCGCTAAGCCGCTAAGCCATTAATAGCCGCTAAGCCGCTAAGCCGTTAATAGCCGCTAAGCTGCTAAGCCGTTAATAGCCGCTAATAGCCGCTAATAGCCGCTAAGCCGCTAATAGCCGTGCTTCGCAAGACGAAAAAACCGCAAGACGAAGAGACTCGCGGAACGGATTAATTTCGTCTTGCGAGGCACCACTGTAATTAAATTGAGGGGGATGAAATCCAGCCTGGGAGCAGAAATACATAAGGGCAACAGGTAAACATTTCAAATCGAAAAAGGCGACCCTTTTCAGTCTGAGGGGCACATGCACTTTTGAGCAACCTTTTGGAGGTTTCCTGCCAATCGTGGGGGTGACTTGAGGCAAAACTCGGCAGAACAATGAGTGTGTGTGTGTGTGTGTTTTACCTTTATGCAATAGGTTAGTTTTTACAGGCACCCACACACCCCTGCAAATTGGCATTTACAGGACTAGGGAGTCCTAAGGACCAGACTGAGAGGTGTAGACGGCCGCATCTGTGCCCAGGCCAGAGGTTTTCCACCCCTGTTTGAAGTTGAAAATGAAGCTGGAAAGCCGATCAACTCATATAGCAGGCATTGGAGGTACAATACACATATCACTGAAATCAATGGCAAAATTCCCATAGGAAGTTATGGTGTTGCATTCCATCTGGCAGTTCACTGCTTGGTCCACTCTTTCAATTCTATCCCACTGGCCTTCAGCCACATCCAAATACGCACACTTCCAGCGACATATGCTTCTTTGTGGACGTATGCACATTTGTCAGCAAATATTTTCATTGCAGAAGCTTAACAAGTGTAAAATGAGATCTCATATGACAGATGATCATCTCCAGAACATCCTGAAAACTGCCGCTTTTAAACTCGCTCTGGAAATTGCACAAATGGCATCGCACAAGAAAAGCAAGTTAATCCACCAGCGAAGTCCTGCTACGCTCATGCTAACATTATGCAAACTTTTTCAACAACGTTTTCTTAATAGAAAATCATGCAAATTAGCAGGCGGCATAAAAACGGCAGTTTCCCTAACAGCTGAACCAATATCTTCCACACCGATGCAAATTGTATGCAAAATATGCTAATTGCACTGAAAAGTATATATAAAGCCATGCAAGCTTCTGGGTCATGATTTTCAATGTTCCCTCAAACTGAAGATCACAATCCAACCATGTGAAATGCAATAGTACCTCCTAAGCTACTGCTCAGGTAGGAAACCTTTTCACCTTGAGCACTACGTTCCCATCTGGGGCTACGTTCTATTGGTGGGTGGGGCAAGAGGCAAATGTGACTGGAACAATGAATGCAAATTTAACTGTTGTACAGTAGGCTGCTTTCTATGCACACTCATATACCCCTCTTTATCCTCCATTACCAGAGGATCTCACATGTATTTTTTTATATTTTACTTAAAATCAGTCACACCAATAAATAAATAAATAAATAAAATCCTAAGGAATTACACATTATTTTCCAGCTGACATAGCCCAAACAAGGAGCCTTGCATCTATGCCTGGATATATCAGATGATGTCTGGCGAAGATAGACGTGGCTACAGATTTTTAGAAATGATTCAAAGAGATTATAATTAATTCACATTGAATGACAATTGGCCCACCCAAACCAAATAAGACTATTCAACCAACTGCTTGAAATAAAGAAGTATTTTATAACGTTTTAATTTTCATGTATACACAATTATGCCATAATGAAGGAGTTTCAGTTCATTGCATTACTTGACATTTGTTACTTCCACACAATTAGCTGTGTGGAATGCATGTACAATACATAAAAATTGCTTTTCTAAGAACTTTCATTAACCCAATCTTCTTTGTTCTATCTAGCAGCAGCTAATACTTCACTCTACCTTTGACAAGTATCTATGCGCAGCAAAAAAAACACATTCTGTCTAAGAAAAATAAAATGTGTAGTAGCTGCATTGATTATGTGGGTTGAAGTAGAGTTCCAGGCAATTTGAAAAAGCGTGTTCTCACTAAAAGAGAGCACGTGTTGCGGATGGGGCCGAACAAAACTCCACTTGGTTGCCAGGCAGTATTAGATTCAAGGGGCCTGGAGCAGATTGGAGGATGGTGTTACTGGGGTAAATTTGATGTTGCCAATTTAGGGGTGGGATCAGTGGTTATTTAAGCAAGGTCCACAGCTTTCTCTTTCTCTTTCGCTGTGGACATCGGATCACATGGAGCACTTGGACTGTCTGGAGGACAGTGATGCAAACTTCTCATTGTCTGGTTACATTTCTTTATTTCCCCCTTCTTTTAATCCTCTTTAGTCCCTTAAATAATTTAATTCCCCTTTTTCCTGTTCAATTTCCCACCCCACCCCTTACCCTGCCCTGTGGGAAGATTCTCCCTGTATCTGTGGCTTGCCTTTCTTTCGCAAAAAGGTTTCCCCCATTTCTCCTGTTGTAAATTGTGGGGCTAGTCAGGGCTGTTCCCAGCTTAGCTGGAATCACTTTCGTTTATAGCACCCCCGAAGGTTGGCTTTATTTGTGTGTGTGCAGCGCTGTTGGCCAAATTTTAATCTAGCCTTGGGCGGGAGCACTATTTTGAGTTCCTTTAATATTGCTATGAGACTAAGATTCTCAAGAGCAGAGGCATGGAGCCCTATTCGGCCTGGGCATAACTTCCGAGCCTAAGTCTGCTACAGGTAGCAGTTAATTGTTAAGTCTCTGACCTCTCTATAAGAATGTACCTGCTTCCAGGCTCAGTTGCTGCTAATGTATATCTGAGGCAGTCAGAGGGCGGCAGAGGCTCTCTGTGCCTCCAATGACTATGAGCACTCTGTATATGCTCTTGAACTATGCTGTTTCTGAACAAGTTTATTTTCTTTAAGTTTGTTTTGCCCTGATAGTGGCGACTGCCATTTTAGAGGCGAGCCATTGTGGTTTAGTGGCTAAAGTGTAGGACTAGGACCTGGGAGACAGGGTTCATATCCCCCTCTTAGCCATTGTTATAACAAAACAAAACAAACTGCTCCTTTTGGGCTATTCTGTTGCTGGGTAGTTCGGCCCATTTGTGATAAAAGAACTTTGGGTTTCTTGAAGGGGTGCTTCCCTCTAAAAGGGCAAGCAGGGGTACCTGGACAAGCTGTGGGCTGCCTCAACTCTGCTATTTCACTGGAAACATTTATGCCTGGCCTGGCAGGTGATCCTAGGGCTTTGCCCTAGAATTCGATGGCCTGGAAGCGTTTCCGGCCTGAATAGTGTCCCCATGTGGTCCATGAAGCATTGGTTTCACCAGTTCCTTACATTGTTTAGTTTTTGCGGACTATGACTGGGCTTTTGCAAATGCCTCAAGAGCTTGCCTCTCCTGCAGGGGATGACTTGTGGACGCCCCAGGTGTCTTCTTCCAGAAGGAAGCATCTTCGAAGGCTGCAATCCAGGAGGAGGGCAAAGAGGAGCAGGGATCATGATTCAGACATCACCTTGGACCTCTACAGGGGTCAGGGTGAGGCTGTCCCGGGTCTTTAGGGATCATCCTGAATAGCTCAGCTGGTCAGCGCATAGTGCCGGTAATGCCTAGGTTGCAGGATTGGTCCCTATATGGGACAGCTGCATGCTCCCCCATTGCTCTACCTGGACACTTAGGTCCAGTGTCGAGGGCCTTTTGGTGGTTCCCTCACTGCGAGGGATGTAACAGGCGCCACGTTTGCAATATGCAAGCGGGAGAAAGCACCTTTGTGTGCCCGCACTGCAGTTTGCTCTGTGCGTTGCAGGGCACAGCGCTGCACGGGCTGCATTTGCATTGCACTGCGTGAGAGATTTGCATTGCACAGAGGTGCGCATTGCACAGAGGGTGTGAGTGCATTGCACAGAGGGTGTGAGTGCATTGCACAGAGTGTGTGTGCATTGTACGGAGGGTGTAGTGGCATTTGCACAGAGTGTGTGTGGTTTGGTTTTTTGTTTTTTTTTGCATTGCACAGAGAGTGCATTGCACGGAGTGTGTAGTTGCATTGAACAGAGGGTGTGTGCAGTGCACGGAGTGTGTAGTTGCATTGCATGGAGGGTAGTTGCATTGCACGGAGTGCGTTTTTGCATTGCACGGAGTGTGTAGTTGCATTGCATGAAGTGTGTAGTTGCATTGCACGGAGTGGGTAGTTGCATTGCATGGAGGGTAGTTGCATTGCATGGAGTGCGTTTTTGCATTGCACAGAGTGCGTTTTTGCACTGAGTGTGTAGTTGCATTGAACGGAGTGTGTAGCTGCATCGCACGGAGTATAGTTGCATTGCATGGATTGTGTGAGCACTGCACGGAGTGTGTTTTTGCATTGCACAGTGTGTGTCTGAAAAGGAAGCTGGCTCGGCGGCAGTTTTGTCGGGACTTTTTTAGCGGTTCTGGCCAGCGTCGGCCCTGTAAATTTACGTATTATGATGGCAGCACAAGATGCCCCCTGCCCAAGCGGGGCTGGAAGCTGGCAAGCAATACCTCAATACTTTTTGCCCATATTCCCATTTTATTTAGGGATCCAGTTGGATATCGTTGCTAAAACATACCACTTGCCTATGGAGAAGCTGTCTGCCTTGAAGGAAGTTATTTTGTAATACTTCCTCTGTAGCAAGTGATGCTTCATCAGATCCGATCTTGCTGGGTCACTTAATTAATCTTGCATGCAGAGTGGTTGCCCCAGGCCGCCCCTTCCCTTTCCACTAGGCCAGGCTGCCTGCGGCCTGAGGTCCCCTTACCTTTCTCATGCAATGGGATCTCATGCAACGGTTGCAATTCCTATATGTATGCAATAGTAGTTGGCCATGGCAGGATACTTGCACAGGGATTTTTCAGGTTCATGCTGATGCTGCTGGATCTTTGCCCTTTGGTTTTTTATTTCAGGGGCTGCTGGTGTGCAAAGCCATGGCCTCAAGCCCGGTATGGTGAGGCAATCATGTGACCTAACTTTTGAGTTTTCCCCATTGTAGTAGCAGTTCACATGTGGCCCGAGGAGTTCAGTGACCATCGGATCTGCTTTTGGTCTGATAACCAGGTAGTGGTGAGCGTCTTGGCTAAACAGTTCTCACGCTCCAGCAGAGTCTCCGCCCCTCCGCTCATGCTTTTGAGCTGCACCGCTTAAGGTTTAATATTGTGCTTTCTGCTCTCCTGATTACGGGATCCTCTAATGATGTCTCTGACACCATTTTCAGATGGAGCGCTTCAGATCCTGGGCTCCAGACTCAGCTATTGCCAGACTTTTCCAGACCACCTGTGGCATTTTGACAACAATTAGTAATTACAGAGAGCAGCAGCTTCCATTTCCCCTTCTGCTTTTAGCTCTTATGGGAAGGCCTGGATGGATTTCTTAGCCTTAAGCTGGCAGTCCTCGGCCATTCAGATGAACTGGCCCCCATCCTCTGAGCAGATCCTGCAGTATTTGGTCCACCTGCCGCAGATTGGGCGTCCTGTTATAACTATAAGAATTCAGTCCGCTGCAATGTCTGTTATACTGAAGCTTTATTTTTCAGAGACCCTTGCATAAAGTTTGTAATGCGCAGGGCCTTGGAAGGTTGGAATAGGCTCCAACCTCATAGGACAGTGGGCAGGAAGTCGGTCAATTTTACCTATGCAGGATCTGCAACAAGTTAAAACTTGTCTGCTGGTAAAAGATCAAGGCGAGACTCCTTTCAGTATTCCATTGCATTTTGGGCACTGAGGGTTGGGGAAATGGTTGTTGGAGCCAGCACAGGGCTGAGAGTCTGGAGGCTTATTGCTTCAGGACTTTTCCTTATCTGCTTTGGAGCTTGTCATTAGAGTTGGGAACTCTAAAACAGACTTAGTGGGCAGGAGTGCCACAATCAGGCTTCCCATTACAGATGAGGAGGGCCCTTGCACGGTTATGGATACCAGAAAAAATTGGCTTTTCATTCCCCTGGGGGCTGGCCCACTCCTAGTGCATGAAAATGGGTTCCCGTTAGCCAGGCATTAATGTGCTTACGCCGTGCACCAGTTATTGCGGCCTGCGGCTTGCCTACCACTGAACACGCCTCATTCCTTCCGAATAGGGCTGCTGCAACGGCTGCACACTGGGGGCCTGTCTGTAGACAGGATTGTGAATACGGGTCATTGGAAGTCTGACGCTGACAAGGGTTATATCAGGAAGTGTCACAATGATGTCTGTGCTGATGCTTGTCTGTTATTTCCTTTTCTCATAGGAGCAGCGGTGCACATTTGGGCCACAGCATTGTACACTGGGCTGGCAAGCGCGCTGACAAGTCTGGACTGGGGCGCCATCTCAGTCTTCCTGCCCATGTGGACATATACTGGATGTCCAGATGGGGAATGCTTTGGGAGGAGGTCCTTCCTTTGGTGCGGTCGAGTGTGACCTGTGCAGGTCCTCCCGCAGGGCTGGTGGTACAGCTGGGCAAGAATGATTTGCTGTCTTCCTCCAGCATAAGTTTGCATTCCTGCATGCAAGAGGGCTTGGATTGAGTTGATGGCAGCTCTCCCTGGACTCAAAATAATTTAAGGCATTTGGTTCAAGGTGGTCTGGAGGGGGGGTTGGAGCACCTGTCCCCTCCAATGCGCAAAGATATTCCATTAAAGGAAACCAAGGATTTGCCATGCTTTGTCAACCCCTTTCGAGGGGTAGGGCCACGCAAGAGTCCCTGGGAGCATTTGGGGTGAGCTTGAGTCTGATCCTGGTTCATTGCTCCCCCACGCTGTTTACTTGTACTGACGATATGGTGGGGCCCAGTCGTCAGTGCTGCCCTGCTGAGGTCAGGTGCAGCTAGTCGGGAACCAATGCCTAGACAAACTACCACCGAGCAGGCCAGAAAGCATGTTAATATGGCGGTGGAAAATAAAATAAATAAAGTAAATCAAATCAAATAAATAAAATATAAAATAAAATAACAAATAAAATAAAATAGGTCCTTGCTTTAGGTGGTTCTGTGATATTGCACCCTGCTATTTTCTTCAAGACTGTTCCCCTCTTTGGGGCAGATGGGGGGTGCATCTTTCCCCTATGGGGAACGACACCTGGCGGGATGCGATTGCCTTGGGATTCATTGCTCCCCCACAATGTTGCTGGTACTGACGATATGGTGGGGCCCAGTCGTCAGTGCTGCCCTGCTGAGGTCAGGTGCAGCTAGTCAGGAACCAGTGCCTAGACAAACTACCACCAAAGAGGCCGGGAAGCATGTTAATAAGGAAGTGTAAAATAAAATAAAATAAAATAAAATAATAATAAAATAAAATAAAAATAATAAAGTAAATAGGCTTTGCTTCAGGTGGTTCCATGATTTTGCACCCTGTGATTACCTTCAAGGCTGCTGCCAGCTTTAGGGTGAATATTTCCCCTATAGGGAACGACACCTGGTTGGCTTATGGTTGCTTTGGGATTGAAGGAAGGGTTGCATTTGTGAGTGGTTTGGCGGTGAGCTAAGGCTCTGTGGCGGTTAGGCATTGGTTAAATTGGTTGGTGGAGGGGTATGGATTGGCTGTGCCTGCCCCTCCAATGCTGCTGCTGACGGGTATTCCGTTAAAGGAATTCTGGGGCTTACCATCCCTTCGTCCAAACCCTTGGAGCAGGGTGCGGGCCGTGTAAGTTCCCAAGGAACAAGCAGGGAATAGCTGAGGGTCTGTGTCGCAGTCCCAGCTGTCCCTGGTCTTGTTCCTCCACACGCTGACTCACGGGAGTCAGCGCTGTCCCCAAGGCGGGGGGGACAGATAGTCATAACCAATGCCTAAGCAACCACTCTCAATTTGTATGAAAATAAAGTTGTGGCCAAAAGTATGCCAAAAACCTTAAACAAAAATTATGTGTGATGTGTGAGTTATTGGGGTAGGGGTTTTGGGGGACCTCAGCACGCAATGATATCTTCATAGCTGATCCTATAAAAGGTACTATTTGAACAATTCTGATTCCTGTTGAACATAAAGTTCCTGAAATGTTATTAGTGTATACATACTAAAAGAGGGAGGTATCACCAGACTCCTTGGAGGTGAGGGTGAATTGTCCCTCTTCCCTAAAAATGCACTGCTACAAAAAAGCAAGCAACAAATGGTTTTATTTTATTGATATAAAAATGTCCCACGCATCACTCAGGGTGGTTTACCTCAATTTAAAAACACAATATATAAAAATACACAACATCAACATAAATTTAAAAAGCAGAGCTGGAAGAAAACACAAAAAGCTACTGGAATTTTTTTTAAAAAAATTGTCAGTCGGCAAAAGGTGGCTAGAGAGGGGGCTATCTGCACTTCATGAGAGAGAGTATTCAGAGTTATGGTGCAGCCATTAAGAATGACCTATCTTTTGTTGTCATCAACTGTGCTTCCACCATCGGTGAAAGGCTTCTCCTGATATTATGGATTGGGGAGGATGATATGAGAGAAGCTGATCCCTCAGGTATCCTCAAAACATTTATGACTTTAATCATCAACCCTCTGAATTGCACCCAGGAGCATGCTTTCAGCCAATGCAGATGTTGCACAATAGGTGTAACATGATCTTTGCTGAAATAAAAAATAAATAAATAAATTGTCCAGTAGCACCTTATAGACCAACTAAGTTTGTTCTGGTATAAGCTTTCATGGGCATGCATGGTCTATAAGGTGCTACTGGATAATTATTATTATTATTATTTTATTTCGACTGCGTCACACCACCACGGCTACCTACCATGATCTTTGCTGTTACATTTTTGTTCAACTGCAGCTCCCAAACACTTTTCGAAGGTAGCTCCATGAAGAGTGCATTGCAGTAACCCAGTCTTAAGGTAGCTAAGACCTGTTATGTTGCCGTATCCTGAACTAGCTTCCTCAGGCGTGATTGTAGCTAGAACACCAACCTAAGCTGAGCAAACAGACTGCTGGCCATGCAAATATAAAGATGCATCCAGAAACACGCCCAAGTTGTGAATCTGTCGTTTCATGTGAAAGACAACCCAGTCCTAAAACAGGCTGAATCCGTACTCCAGAGCCTGTTCCCATCTTGTCTTTGTTATTTTACTTCTTTATTTCATTAAACGTATTAGTTGCTTGTCATCCAAAGGGTCTCCAAGCAGCTTACAGTACATTGGGAGGGGAACATAAATACATAATACCATAGAAAAGGAGGTTGGGGTGATATAACATACTGTATCAATATTCTATGCAGCAAGCTCCCTGCTACAGATGTTTGACCTGAGCATGAGCTAAACCAGAGGGAACTATACGTCAATGGCAGGGTTCCATAGCTCCTTTGTACTTGGAGCTCTCCTTCAGGTGCGTAATATCTGGATAGGGCTCAGGAAACTGCAGGTTCTAGACACAGTGTTGTCTGTCATCTGATCTCTCTGCCATGCCTGTAGGAAGCTCCCACAGGAAGATCCCCCTTTGCATATGCTTTCTCTCGCATTCGTGTCTGCAGGAAGGCCAAGGAATAGAGGTGAAAGGTAGAACGAGAAGTTTTGATTAAACGCTACGACTGGGCTGGACACTTGCAGGTCACTTAGCCACCTTCATAGTACAATTTCATTCTCTCTGCTCCAGTAGTTCAGACTCTGAGCAGGGCTGAACATTTCCAATTACTGTGCTACAATATGGTTGTCTTACGGGTCTCCGCTTATAATGACAGATTTTTTTTTTCTTTTTTTGCCTGCCAGTTGAAATAATCTGTATACAGAAGGTCGAATTACAATCTGTTTTACAGGAACAGCAAGCTACAAAGAAACCCCGAGGAGAAACCAGAATGCAGAGCGTAGATTTCCTTACTTCCCAATTACACTGATTATATTACCTCCAACATACACAAAGACAAATAATCTTCATTAACAATGCGTTGCAGCCCACTGTCATGGAATGGTTTGAGGGGGGGGGGGACCAGCCCTGAAACAGCAGCACAGCAGAGTTGACCGACTCAGCAAGAAAGGTCAACAACATGCTGCTGGAACTGAATGCAAGTAATATTTACGCTGGTAGTTTCCCATAATGAAATGTTCCACTATCACATTTCAAACAAAGCTGTGCTCTTCTTTCATTAAAAAAATACATATATCAGCCAGAAACCAAACCCTCTCCTCTGCTTTCAAGACTCTCTGAAAACAATCAGCTCAAAAGTATGTATATTAACTATTGCAGCAGTAGAAAAACAAGAGTTCACTTTGAGTGATGGTCAAAACAGATGCAATCAGATCGTACTTGATCAGTTAGGTGGTGCTGCAAGAGGAGGCCTTTAACCCACTGCCCTGATCAAAATTACCCCCCCCCAAAAAAAACAACCCACAACCCCAGCAACCTGTGATTAGCGCTCCTGACCAACTGTGGCAAAGATCAGCCAAGAGGGAGGATTTTACAGCAAGGGTACAGTGCATGGAGGAGAGTTAAACACACACCTTCCAACAACAGGCAGAGCTTTAAAAACTGTCCATAGCTTCCTTAAAGTAAAACAAATCAGTCAGTCCCACACACCATTGAAGAAGTGGAACCAGGTGCAGAGCTGTGGAGATGTGGGCCAGGGAGGTGTGCTTTCAGCTTAAATACATTGCCAGAACCTGTATCCTACTAGGCAGGCAATCCTTCCCAAGTGCCCATCCATGGGAATGACATTTGCCTTGGAAGAATTAAACCCCCAATCGATGTCCGTCAGTGCAAGGAAGCCCCATGAGGCACCAATTCCCTGAGCACCGGTCCTGCTAGCCTAATAGATGCTGTCTGTGCACAAGAGGGAGGGAGTGGCAGGCTTGGGGAGATCACTAGAGTTGCAGAAGTAAAACATATTTTGGGGACTAGGGATCTAAAACGGTACGGAGGGCTAAAAACAGTCTAATGGAGACCCAGCATGCTCTGTGGACATAGAATGCTAGTTGCCTGTTGGAGGGTGAGGAATGGAAAATGAGTGGTGGGGTGGAATACAGCATCTTGGAAGAAAGCCTGGCTGGCTGAAACTCTGAAGGGGAACACTTCATACTGCAACATTTTGTTACAGATCTCACTTGCACACTTTTAAGTCTCTTGTGGTCTCTCCCTCCCCCAATAGTACTGCTATATGAGTTTTCATAAGTGGATCTGCCAGGGGTTCCACCAAGTGACTTTTGCATGAAAATAATATACTGAGATACAGTCCTTTCCCTCTGGAATAAGCTCAGGTGGGTAATGGCAATGACAGATATTGCTGATTTAGATAATTACTCATCATAAACTTCTGGTTCCATAAAGGAGCGTCTTAAAAGTCTGCTGAATCAGTTTCTCCTAAAAGTAGCTGGCACAATGCAGGAGGTATTAAGCAGAGAGTATAATTCATCCCACTCACTATTCATTGTTTGTCGATATAAAGAAATGCTTTCTTACAGTACAAAGACTTCAGTTCTGGTCTACAGTCCATGGTAGTAAAGTGAGAGGGAAGGAGGGGAAGGAAGCTGCTCAGGTAAGTGGATTCATTTTAACTGAAGAACCATTTCTTATGGTTTGAACAGCATACACAGCTATGGAACAGAATAAAGCAATTTTAGCATCTTTTAAAATGGTTGGGAAACTCTCACGTCATCATTTGAACTCTAGCTGAAAACAGTGAAGTGTTAATGAAGTTCATTAGCTTCCGACTGGCTAGCAACACAAACCTGTGCATGTTTACTTAGAAGTAGGGCTAGATGAATCTGTCAATTTTGCTCTCTCTCTTAGTTTGTCATTTACTCCAGTCATCAATCTCCATCCATTTGTCAATTTACTATTTTTAAAAAAATGCTCACGAAGATTCATTTCTGCAAGCAACTTTGCCTGATTCAGTGTATGTTCTATATAATGTATATGAAATTATTTGCATACTTTTCTCAAATACATACTTTTTTGCAAAATCAATATAAAAAGTTGAAGAAGTGTGCATTTTGAAGGTTAGCTGCACTTTGGCTTGTGCACTGTTTTAGGAAGAACAAATTAGGTAGGTTTGCATTAAAATGCAAACCAAACCAAATTTCTCCCCCATTCCTCCTTGGAAGGAAATATGGCTTTGTTCAATTGGGCTTATTCCCGTGTTAATTACTACGTTATTCCCAAAGTAAGACTGCAGTGCTACACACACTTACCTGGCAGTAGGCCTCACTGAATGCAAATAAATAAATACTTAAACGCTGTACTGCTACTATAGAAGGAAGGATCAATTACACAGTTTATTTCAGAGCCAGTGTGGTGTAGTGGTTAAGAGCGGTAGTCTCGTAATCTGGGGAACCGGGTTCGCGTCTCCGCTCCTCCACATGCAGCTGCTGGGTGACCTTGGGCTAGTCACACTTCTCTGAAGTCTCTCAGCCCCACTCACCTCACAGAGTGTTTGTTGTGGGGGAGGAAGGGAAAGGAGAATGTTAGCCGCTTTGAGACTCCTTAAAGGGAGTGAAAGGCGGGATATCAAATCCAAACTCTTCTTCTTCTTCTTCTACAGTGGTACCTTGGGTTAAGTACTTAATTCGTTCCAGAGGTCCGTTCTTAACCTGAAACTGTTCTTAACCTGAAGCAACACTTTAGCTAATGGGGTCTCCTGATGCCGCCGCGCCACTAGAGCACAATTTCTGTTCTCATCCTGGAGCAAAGTTCTTAACCCGAGGTACTATTTCTGGGTTAGCGGAGTCTGTAACCTGAAGCATATGTAACCTGAAGCGTATGTAACCCGAGGTACCACTGTATACACATTGGGAGATCAGTTACTCAGCCTAACCTACCTTGCAAGGGTGTTGGGAGGATAAATCTGCAGGGGGGTATACCAGGTATACCACTACAAGCTCCATGGAGGAAAGGTGTGATGTATATCAATGAAATAAATAAATAAATAAATCTAGGACGGAGGAGTGAAATTGCAAAGACTATATGATGGACTTGCCAGTACTAGCTTAATATCTAGACACCTGACTGAGGCAGGGAGGATCATACTTATTTTCACATAAAACAGATGAGGTGTGAAAGACATCGTCTCTATATGTGATCATTTTCAAATGCTTAATTAGTCATAAGAGTAAAAACTTCACTCCCAAGCTCCTTGAGAAGAACTGTGCTATTTATAGAACATTTCTGGAGGTAGTCTACTCCATCAAATGTCAAGTGGGAGGATGTAAAGGATAATAGTAAGGTAAGGTATAAAGAAGAAATTTTCCTGGAAACTCTTGGTTGAAACAGAATTTTCCAAAAGCAGATTTACACCAAAGGATTATCTAGGAAGTCTTGAGACCCTTATATACATTGTGCATTTTAAAATACCACCAAGTTTAACTAATAATAATATTAATAGGCATTTTTGTTGTAACAGACACTTTCAGCCAAAGACCAGGGATCTAACCCTATGGATGCTTACTTTGAAGTAAGTCCTACTGAGCAAGCTCCAATAGAGCATGAGATTCAGCAAACATGCATTGGATAGGCTGCAAGTTTCTCTGAGTTAAGAAACATATGTTCAGCTTTCTTCCACTGAAAACCATGGGATTTCATTGTGTTTAACTACAGCTGGGTCATTTCCCTTGCTAAACAGTGTTGTTGTTTTTTCTAGCACACACAGTGAACTCTCTCTTTCTGGTAAGTCACAGTAAAAGACATTATGACTGCACAGGGCACATTTTCAGAAACAAGGAATCTAACCCATCTGGGAAATAGCTCTTAACATGAAGAATGCTTGACGTGTAATGTAGAGATTATTATTCTACATAGGCTCTACCTATTTGTGGCTCTACCTATTTGCAACTAGGTCTGGGTAGTGAAGAAAGAATGACTTAAAAAGTGCAACTTTAATTGAGCCAAAGAAATAATAAAAACAACTTTTTACCCAGCTACCAAATCAATGTAATAAATGAAACACTGGAGCTTCAAGCGAAGCCTCTTTCCCATTATTTAATCGCCTTAGTCAAATTTGCTCCAATGTGCTATCAATCATTTTATGAGCTCTTTAAAACTGGATATTAATACTGAGCTTGTTTGCTCAAAGGAATACAGACTGAGCTTCTAGGATTTATTTGTATTCTGATTTTTAGCAGAGTGTAGCCCAGATCCAGATCCAAAAGCAGAAAATGATTGAAATTAAATAAGCAAGCAGGCTTCAGATTGACGCCAATACAACAGCAGAGGGAGAGATTTTGCACTTAATAAGTGCAATGTTTAATAAACACATTCTAAAGCAGCGTCCAAATAAATTGGATATTTTAGAATGCCTTCTGAATTTAAAAACACATCATTTGGCCTTAATAGCCTTCTGTGAGAGCTCATTCTTCTCTCTAATGGCAGATTCTTTCATCAAGAATTAGTACATTAGGAACTGAAAAGAAGCTTGTCCGGCAGACGATACATAACATAGGTACTGTAATTTCACGGTCCTATTAAAAAGATGTACAAGGATGAAAAATAGCAGCAGCCCTTGTGCTAATGCTAACAGCACAGTACATTAATACTTCAAAACTAATCAATCACCCAAGACAAAGGCAATCAGCTGATTCATACCTCTGAAATCAGCCATATAAATTCCCAAGAAAGGGCAAAATCTGATAATGGCTTTAAGTTCCTGTTAATAAGTATTTTGCCACAAGTTTCAAAAGACCTAATATATATGAATGGGAAATGCTACATATTTCTAAAAGAACATGGGTAACAATCCCTTGGTCTCCACTTTGTCTAGGATGCATAAAATGTACTTTAGAGTTGAAGGAAAGAAAGAGCCCAGTGGTACTAAGGAATACAAAACCGGTTTTGGAGGTTAGACCAAGGTCATCTAATCCAAAATTTTCTTTCCAATGCTGAACCATCAATTGCCAAGTGATTGTTTTCTGTATTGTATGTTTCCAAAATATGAAGTCAGTAATACATGTGAAAAGAATCTAGGGGTGTTAGTAGACCACAGCTTCACATGAGTCAACAGTGTGATGCAACAGCAGCAGAAAAAGCTAACGCTTCTCTAGGTTGCAACAACATAAGTACAGTGTCCAGGTCAAGGGGAGTAATAGTACTGTTGTATTCTGCCTTGGTCAGACCACACCTGAAGCACTTTGTCCACTTCTGGGCGCCACAATTTAAGAATACTGACAAGCTGAAATGTATGCAGAGGAGGACAAACAAGATGATCAGAGGTCGGGAAGCTAACCATTCCTTATGAGGAATGGTTGAGTGAGTTTGGTATGTTTAGTCTGTTAAAGAGGAGACTGAGAGGAGATATTATAGCCATCTTCAAATATCTCAAGGCCTGATCCATGGAAGATGCAGAAACTTGTTTTCTCCTGCTTCGGAGGGCAAGACCCAAACCAATGCTTCCAAGATTCAAAATATTCTGACAAAATATCAGGAAGATCTGTTTGACAGGGGAATAGACCCTCTTGGGAGCCTGTATACTCTCCTTCACTGGAGGTTTCTAAGCAGAGGTTAGATGGCCATTTGTCACAGATGCTTTAGCTGAGATTTTTGTATTGCAGCGGGATAGAATAGAGGAGCCTTGGTGTCCCTTCCAACTCACAATTCTATGATTCATGAGGGTAATATGATGACATATATAGCAGATTAGACACAGACACAAACCACATGCCTGGTGTGGAGGTATTTGGAGAGGAAAATGGTGGATAAATGTGGGGTGAAACTCACTAGGACTCTGGAAAAAGTCTAAGTTTTAAGATATTCAGAAGCTTGGGGTCTTTCCAGTAAAAGTGAGGCAGCATTGCCTTTTTCTTTTCTTTTTTACAATAGTGCATTTCTTTTTACTACAGCAATCAGGGACCAGACAGGATGGTTTCTTCTTCCCACAATGTGCTAGTTGAAATTTAAGTATGTTGTGATGTAGCATTGCTACAGAAGTGTTGTATGGGGATTGGGAATAGTAGCTCCCACTGGTCACTGAAAGGAAGACCACCTACTTTTGTGTCCTGCAGGCATTCTTCACCCAGGACTAAAACCAGCCAAACAACTTTCAGCATTCTACGATTCCTTGATGCCCCCCCTCTCTTTCTTTCTATCTATCTATATGACACTATATATATTTCCTCAAAAATAGCGATGGGCACACTCCCACTGGCTGGCCTTAGAAACTGTTCATTGTGTGTGTTAATGTTTCTCTCAGCTTTCTTAGAAAATGCCCACAAGACACCTTTGTAGCTCTTAGGCTTTTCCAAGAAAGCACACAAGGACAAACTGGGTGAAATGTGCTCTTCTATGTCAGCTCCCCCCCCCCCTACTGTTTTTAAGTAAAGGAACATCAAGGAATCATAACTGGTGGTGCAGAAGTGTCTCTTAACTGGAAATTATGTTTCTAAGCATGCTTAAGGTTATCATTTTAGAATAATAATGAAGCACGTGGGATTAAGATGCCCTCTGCTGTCTTTAGCCAGTCCTCAACACCACCAGTTTCCTCTTTCTTTTCCTGAAGACAAGGTGTTTTATTTGCACCTAACTTGAAAGGATGTGGACAAGCAGGGAAAACAGGCTAGGGATGCGACAATCCCAGCATGAACTGGACCTGAATTCTGAAGGCCTCGGTGCTGCTTCATAATGAGGTGAGACCTTCCAAACTTCTCAATTCTATATTCAGCCCCATCCCTGCTATGAGCGCAGAATGGGCAGCCTAAGTCCAACAGGGTCAAAACTCTCTGTCTTTCCCTCATTTGTACAGTGAAGGATATCATTTTGCAAGCTAACGGGCTTTTTAGTTAATGGACAATTGACCTGTTTCTCCACAACTGTCTTTACGTACAGGATTTTCATTTTTTAAGGACTGAGCTAAAATAGGGAGGCACACATTACACACATAGATATGAAACATGCCATCCCTGCTTCAGCAATTGGTGTTCATAAAGAATGAAGGGAAGAAGTGCTGTCCTCATTCTGGTGTAGTTTTGTCATATTTTCACATAGCTACATTTGATTTGCAGATAGTGTATGGTGTCAATATATAGGCTGTGTGGCCCCTGATTGCCTGGATTACATAGCTGAGAAGAAGAAGCTATCAAGAGAGGCAGAGCAGAAGAGTGAACTGCAACCAAACCTAACAGGTTAGGGGGCTTCGGGAGAGTGCTTAAAGTCAACCCCCAAGTCCCTTTTCACACCACCACCACCATTTCCCATGAACATTTCCCATGGAGCCCTAGGTTTAATCACACTAACTTGGTTAAAGATTGTATAGCAACTGGTGTTATGACTGAGGGCAAGAAAGAAAGTTGCAGTGTTATTAACACTTCCTAGGGCAAATAAAGATCAAATAGCGGTAGAGATAGAAAAACACAATTTATTAAGAAATTTGGCAGACGAGTGTTGATGAGCCACGTCCTCCCACTGTTTCAAAAACCACAGGGAGAAAGAAAGCAAATATCTTTGTCCCTTAAGGGATGAATACTATTTTCATAAATTAAACAAGATGGGGCAAACTCTTCTCCAGAGAATTAAATTCCATGTTTGATAGATAAGACCCAGACCTGAAGCAGGTCCAATGATTTATTAACAGCCCTTCCATTAAGTGTATGCATTAGCAACACTCGTCTGGATGAAAAGAAGAGATACAGGAATGTTATGTTGTTCTTACTGGCCGGTCCTATGAATCTGCCCTAGCTAACCTGGCAAAACAAATGCTAGGTTGATCCATTCTGTCTGCATTTTTAGTTTTGACTCTGAAAGGCTGCAGAATAATAGCACTTTTTTTCAGCAATTCTAATTACTGGGAGTTGGGGTTTTACATGGGGCAGCAGAGAGTTTTGTCAAGTTCTCTGCTCCACATTCTTTGCACAACAGCAGAAGCTTTGCTACTGCTTCAGCAGCTGCCCAGTGATGCTTGCTAGTCATGGCAGACCTGGTTGTATTCTGGGTTAGGCTGCAATGCAACACAAATAAATAAAACAAGCATCTATAAATGACAACAGCATCCTAAGCATGTTTATTTAGAAGTAAGTGTGTTCAGTGGGGCTTGCTCACAGGACATGATAATAATTGCTCAGCAGTTATATGATTTTATTATATGTCTAAAGAAGTATACAGTACTTGGGGTGAACTTTGTCAAGACCTCATTATAGGGAGAGGAGTCCTTCATTCCCACTATGGTCCAATCTCTAGATACACAATACTTCTGCTCTTTGCACTGGAAGGAAAGCTCTCAATAGCACCAACAGGACTACTACAGATTGCTCCCCCATTTCCCCCACTCCAAGATAACATATAACCCTTCAGTTGTAATGGCAACCCACCTGTCATTATTATGGGCATTTGCTAGCAAATACTTATTCTTTCATTGTTATCATTCTAAGTTGATCCCAGATTGCCCCCCCCCCAAATGTAGAGTTATTAAATGATACAACAAAATTTAATGCAAAACAATGTGGTCTCACTCCATCTCCTTGCTCAGAGAGGTCTTGGAGCGGCATATCCATTGGCTGCTGCTTCTCTGCAGCCCTGGAGAACAGAATTAATGCAACATCAAAGGCTAATGCCCCAGACAAACCCAACCAAATGCATAAAGCTAATAAATTAGCAAGATGATCTCATAATTTGCCATTAGCCAGTGGCTCAGGCTTTGTCCTGCTTTATAAAGTCAATGTAGTACCCAATTAAAAATTAGTAAGCAGGATCTGATGCTCTTTAATCAGATTTTCAGAAAATGATCATAGATTGTTATTAAGTTATTACAAACTGATGTACACTAGAATATCAAAATTGCATGAAGTCCAATTATCCAAGGAGAGGAAACCTCAAAATCAGTTTAATATACAGGACAGCGCAGCCTATGCAGAAGTATTCAACATGGCCTAATGGATTTAGGATTGTAGCTTAGAAGGCTGATTGACTATATATGCAGTTCGCAAATCACTTAAGTTGTTTTTAAAAATAAATAAATAAATCATCAATCAGTTTCATGATTTCGAATGTAATACTAACTGTCTCTCCTGTCATGTCATTTATAAAACAAACCATAAACCTGAAGGAACCACAAAGAATACCCAATACATATATAGGTCCAAATGTCTGTTTCTAAACTGCCTTAGAGAGAGACATATTCAGCTGGTTATTAAGGAACTCCAAAACAATCCCTGCTAACCCTGTTCAATAGCTGAAATGACTACTGAGTTAAAGATTTTGAAAGGACATGTAATGCAGTAGCTAATGATCCATTCAGCTCACAGACCTTAATGATCAACCATGTTCCAAGGAGCTTTAACAGAACAAAAGATTAACATGTATCCCATGTAATCCATTGTGTTGTATGGTTTTAAGTAGAAACACCCCCCCCCCCAAGTTCAATGAGACTTACCCCCCCAGTCAACTGTACATAGGTTTGCAGCACTACAACCTCTCAAAATGTTAAACCAAACCAATTTTAGTTCTGGGTAGTGAGGCAGCAGCAAGACCAGGGAAGGAGTGAAGCAGCCATGATCTATGCTCTGGGTACCTGCACACTGCCTCGTGTGCACACTTGCTTATGCTCTATAATAACACAACAGAGTCCCATCACTGCACACAGAATATAGGATATTGTAAGATTCCCTTTTCCAGAGTCAGAGTCAAAAACACCCTGGATCCTGTATCAGTCTCTACAGCCAAAGCAGGCACTGCAACCTTCCAACAGGTTGACTTCACCCCCAAAAGTGCACTGTCTTCCAAGACAAATGAATGCCAACAACTCCCTCTGGTTCTTTCCCACCAGACCATAGTCTGTAAGTAGTAAAATGTGTGCCCCAGCCAGGGCTTTTCAGGTTGAAGAAAATTACAGATTTACACAATGCAGCACATAGTCAAATTTATAGAGAAATACAAATACTTCTTGTTGTTCCCTTTGTATCCTTATTGTTCAAGCAGCTCCATTTGTCATGGAGATTATTTATATACTATGTAGAAACAGAAACAAAATAGCAACCAATTTTGGAAATAATACATTATGAAAAAGAGACCATTAGGGAGGAAGAATTCCTTGTGAAATGGTATCATCAGTTTCTAATGAATATTCCAGTGCTTGTCAGGAAACCCATTTAGAGGGAGGCCAAAATCACTTTCTAATTTTCTCTACAGCTTTATCATATTTCCTCCCATCCCTAAGGCCAACAGTATTGCAGACTGATTGGCCCATAATATTACATCTCCTCAGGGATGATTTATCTTTGCATAGAATACCCTCATATTTTAACACTGATAAAAATATATATTTACATTTGTATGGAAATAAGGTTCAGATCTAACCAAGCCTGCTTCCTGTGTCAAAGCACCTATCTTTGGAATAGATCCTGTGGCGCTTAATGCAACAATTTGAAATTAGGAGTAAATTGCATGCATCCAAAATTGCAGAAAGGTGTTCAGATAAGTTGCACTTCTAATAAAGCAGAGATAAATAAACTCTGGGTTTAACATTGTATGTGAATTCACAGGCCTTTTTTGACTCCTCCACAAGCATCACAAATAAAGCCCCAGGATGTGTCGTGTGTGTCACAAAGTCTAATGGAAGTGCACAAAAGCTTGGATGGAGACACGTTAGTGTTAATAGGAAGCAATCAGCATTATTATTATAATCAGTGTCACATAGGTTTTTGTACTCTTAAACTTGGGGAACTGTAGATTAAACTTCATTTGAAGCAAGCAGGGATGCATTCACACTAATCTTGCAAACCACCACTATCTCTCTGTACCCTGCTTACTTCCAGCTCCTACAGTATGTGGAGCCAACATGCCAGAATGCAGAACTCCTCAGACACAAGAGAATGTGGCTGAGATCCGACCCATGGGCAGAATGAATAGCCATGGGCAAGTCATTAGATCACAGCTTCACTTTCTCATATATAAAACTGGGTTAATGCAGATTGTAAAGTAGTAGTGAGGAAGAAGAAGAAAACTGAAACACCAGAATGGTGTATTGGTGTACTAGGACTTCAGAGGACCGGGTTCAAATCCCCATTCAGCCACTAAGCTCAGTGGGCGATCTTGCGCGAGTCACTCTCTTTCACCTTAAACAACCTCAAAAGGTTGGGTAAAATAAGAGGGTAAAATGAGGGGGTACAAAGAAAGAAGGGTGGGATAAAAAGGAAGTCATAAATTACTTATTTGTTCTAGCGTGAAAAAGTAATACAGTGAGCAATTTCCGAACAGAATCTAATAATAGGGTTTGAACTATCAGGAAATAAAGAGAGACATGTCATGCCTCTCCACCCCATTCATCTGCACGCAGCTCGCTTACCATTTCCTCAGTGTGACAGAAAGATGAAGGCACTTTCAAAGTAAAGCCAGGTCATATTTATCTAAATCTGCAAGGAGACCTGTCAGTAAAATCGTGCATATCTCCTGAAGCTAGCCGTCTACCGGTGACACCTTAACATAAGACAAGCATATGTGGTGCATTATTATTAAAGGGGTTTTAAGTCACATTGTAAGATCTCTAGATGGAGACACTTAAGGACAGAGTTTTATTGCCGACACATTCAACTCCTGCCATATTATTCCCATGCAAATCATGTCTGAGGGAATCAGCGTCAGACCAGAAACCTCTTCCTGCAGCGGTGCCACAACAATCATTTATCTGCATCCGGCACCGAGTGGTGCAAAATGACGCCACTTTGTGATAGAGACTTAAACTAATATGCAGAATCACCTCCACAAGTGCAAGGGAATATTAAAGATTCTATCTTGCTGACAGCTTTTCATCAAGGCTTCAGAGAGTGCGAGATATTGGGAGGCTAATCCACATTGTGTATCATTGGATACTGTCATTTTCACACTCTACAGCTGCCTTGCTGAGTTGACTTGAAGAGTAATTACTGCTGAGATAAGCCTTTTTCTGGAATACGTGCAATTAATTCTCCCTGTAAAAAGAAGGAAAGGAATCTGACACTTTAATAATGTTTAAGTACACCTAATCTATTTCTTTTCTGCTCAGATGTTTCCTAAATATGAGGAAGAAAGAAGATTTGAAAGTACTTACAGCTGTCTCTTCTTATGTAAATCATCCATGGGCCTCTAATATCCGATCATAAAATAGCCAACGTGAAATAAGATCAAAAATTATAATAGAATGCAGAACAAGTAAGGAATTATCAAAAAGATGAATGCACAATATGATTTTCTTGCGTACAACAGTTACTCTTATCAAACAGAGATTATCATGCCATTAAAGTTTCAAGGGCGTGAAATTTAATTCAATTGTAAGATGTATTTGGAGGTGAATTAAATCTACTTTTCTATTTCTATCTACCTTGCTTCAAAGCACATGTACCTACATATTTTCCATGTTTTTACAATCTTCAGTTCTAACAAATATTAAAACTAATAAAGCTACAGAGAAGTAGAGGTACAGTTAGTGTAAACTAGATTTGCTAGCACCAGTGAGAATTTGGTCCCAAATATCACACACAAAGACCTGATTAGTTTGGAAAAGTCCATGTTAATCGTCCAGCATAGTATATGTTGAATTTTATGACACTCAGCCATGTGCAACTCCAGTACTAAATAGCTCAAAATGCCAGTAGTACAAAGGCCAATTGACCAACTGTTTTAAACTAAAATTTTACCCTCAGCATACTGTAAGGTTGGGGGGAACGGTAAGCCTGAGATTATCGTATATACTCTCAAGAGAAACTTATCCAATATTTTTAATACCCATGATCTCTGATAAATTGCCAAGTTAAAAGATGTTAATGCCTGCCATCTTTTTAATCACCTAAGATTAATCCTAGGACCTCCCTGCCTACTGCATATGTTCCAACAGCTTGTCTTGACTTATTAAGCTTCTCATAAGAAGCAGCTGCAGTGGATGCATATTCTCTATAGACCAGGTTTCAGGCAGAAAGATCTCATTGACCTCCTCCTGTCAGTGTGAGGGACCTGGTTTTCATGTTCTGCAAAAGGAGATGGAGTGTATCCAGCTTGATTCCAGCAACACCTGGTGGCTTTTTACTTCTCAGCCAATATACTGCCGTAGCAATCAGAGCTGGCTCCATGTTTTGGAGGTTCCTCCAGTTGTGTCCTCCCTCTTCCTCTCCCAGCTACCCCTGCCTACTTATTTCTCCTCCCTCCCTGGGCCCAAACCACATGGAGGGACTGTAGACAGCACTGCAGGTAGACAGCGATGCAGTATCTCACTCTAGTTATTGACTGCATGCCCAGAGACTGCAGGTGAGCAGAGGCAGCTACAGCAAAGAGGATGAAGGGCAGGATCAAATCTCTCTGGAGAATGAGTATAGGTCCCCTACAGGGGTGTAGGTCTAGTGATGCCTATTCTCTAATAGCCCTTGCAATGTGCAACTTCTCAACATTATTTGCTAAGACAGTGACACCCACAATATTCCCCAGCTGCTACGGTAGTTCCTGCAGAATCTATTAAATGTTCAGAATCTAATTGGCTGCAGCATACATTTCCTCCCATAATTTTATTTTGTGATGCAAAGCCAGCTCCTTTTTCAAGGAATCTAGGGGGTAATTTAGGAGTGGAATCTGTTTTAGAAGCGCAGCTAGAGCAGCATGTAGTCTAATGGCTCACTTGCCATTGCCTGTGGCACCTCTATTGCTCCAAAGGATCCTGGGGGTGCTAATTCAACCATGCACACTGAGAGGCACCCTTAGGTTCCAGTTTCAATCTCTGGTATCTTTCGTTTGAAGGATCTGGTAACAGGTTGATGGGAAAGCCTTTTCTGTGCCGAGATACTGGAGAGTCACTGGCAGGCAAAACTGACAATACTGAACTCGCTGGACAAACAAAGAATCTGATGTGGAATAAAGGAAACCACAAATGCCACAATGTTTGCGATTATGGTGAAAAATCAGTACAGGAATCACAGTGTTAAGGAATAGTCCAAATAAAACACTTTTCTGCATGAAATCCGTATTTGTTTCGGTATTTCAGTAAGGTGTGTTGATTCTATGAGCCATAGAGTTCAACAGTCCCCATCAGCCTCCCTCTATCACACTAACAAGTATCAACACATGAAATGTTGAATTTTATTGCAAGGCCACTGAGTAGCATTAAGTTTTCTTTTGCCACTCATATAGAAGAATCTTTTATTGAGCTTTATCTGCTCCAGAAAACATAGGTCTGTTTGTTTACTGGCATTGCTTAGAAGAAATACATTGCAACTACCTCTTGACTTTCAGGTCAATACACCAATGACTTTCAGCATTTTTTCAGGTTCAGGGTGCCCATTCTGACCTTAAAGCCATAAGTGCTCTGCACTTGACATCTTCCTCTTTCCCCTGATTGAACACATACTGTCAGGTTCTACCAAGTTAGGAGGCTAAACTGACATCAGATAATAAGAATGCCTTCTTAGTGATGGCTTCTATTTTTTAGAACTCATTTTCTCTGTGCCAACTGGTTAATGCACACGCGCGCGCACACACACACACACACAGTGTGTGAGTGTTTATTCCTTTATATATTTAAATCTGACTTTTCTTTATTTATATACCTTTCAAAGCTTCTTATATAAAAACATAAAAAATAATAATAAATACAGCAATTAAACAAACAAATGCTTTGTAGCATCTGATATGTTCTGCATCATTTCCCCTTTACTTTAACATGATATTCATTAAATACATTGTCATCCTCTCTTGTTTTGCTATATCCTGCTTAGGGAGGCTTATGGATGAAAAGCAACTTTTCAATAACAAGCAATGATTTCCCCTCTGGATTTTATAAACAAATTCTTACATTTCTATCCCACCTTTCATCCTTCATAGATCCTAAGGCTGCCTTTCTCAACCGTGGGTCCCCAGGTGTTGCAGGGCTACAACTCCCATCATCCCTAGCTAGCAGGGCCAGTGGTCAGGGATGATGGGAGTTGTAGTCCAACAACATCTGGGGACCCATGGTTGAAAAAAGCTTTCCTTGGCCAATTGGTGCCAAAGAAAGACAGAACTTTTTTTATGTATGCTACTATAGCAGCAAGAATACTTATCGCAAAGCATTGGAAGACTCAAGATCTACCCACCCTGGAAGAATGGCAGGTGAAGGTGATAGACTATATGACATTGGCTGAAATGACCGGCAGAATCCGTGATCAGGGGAAAGAGACGGTGGATGAAGATTGGAAGAAATTTAAAATCTATCTTAAGAAATATTACAAAATTGATGAATGCTAAAATGTCGAGGTTTTTAGGAAAAAAAGGAGATTACAGCGACAAAAGATTAAGTAAAAGAAAAGAATAAATAAGGAACAAAGTTGATAAAATTAAGTTTAGGATTTGCTGAAATAATTTTGGAAATTGGGATGTAGAAAGGGGAGGTTTGGGGGAGTCAGAGGAAGTGAGGTTTATGAAAAAAGGATATGAAATTATACATGTTTGTTTGTTTCTTTATTTGTTTGTATTGTTTATAAAAAATTTGTAAAACCAATAAAAAAATTAAAAAAGAAAAAAGCTTTCCTAAGGTATCAAAACCTACTTAGTTATAATTTTTGTTTCACTTTATAAGTCACTCTGGGTCACATTAATTTTTTTTTTGGGGGGGGCACAATCAATCAGTCCAGTGGCATACATGTGGCTCCCAGGCAGTCTGCATCCAGGCACGGACCAGACTCAAACCTGCTTAGCATCAGCAAAGTGGTGAGCTCATGCACCTTCAGGCCTTAGCCATATGGTTTTTGCCTAATATGAAACTCTGGCACCGTGTTCTCATGCCTGTGACAAACAACAGATTCTCTACCCAATGAGCAGATACCAATGCCAAGGAAGCCAAAGCTCACTGTAACAACAGAGTATAATTCTGCAGTGACAAACATTGCCAGCCACTTTGTAATATATGCCTCAGACAAGACTGATGTTGTATCGCCGCTCCACCAATGCACAAAAGCTGGATGCTCTCCGTATTCCATTTTGTCATTTAATTTTATATACTAATTACACCATATATCATTCCTTAATGTATCCACATTTGAAAACAGAACACAGATAACCAGTATTTATTGTAGAGGGAAGTCTCTTTTCATCCTTGCAAAGAACTTTTTCTGTGTGTGCGCATAATATGAATGAAGTCCGAATTAATTTGCACAGAAAATTGTTTACGGGAGTGCACACACACCTCTGTATTAAAACAATATATAGAAAGATCCTGTATATGTATATTTTGTAGATGTAGGATGAAACCAAATAGCCAGTTAAGTTTATGTATGGTCACAAATTAGAGGTAACACTCAAATACTGGATCCTCTGTGAAAGCCACACGCCTGCTGGTAATATATTTTGCTGTTTACTCCCCCTGTAGCTGCAGACCCTCACACCACATCACACACTAGCCTAAGGAGTCCACCAGCTACTCAGAGAGCACAAATGGGAATAAATTAATTGGTCCATGCCTGATGAGCTTGCCTGTTAAGAGAAACTCACTGATCTCCACAATGTGGTAACCAACCATGGTGGTAGGTGTTGGTGTATTGCCAAAAGTGTATTGGTGGTAGGTGTATTGCCAAACTTGTAACAAGCCTTGAAGCATGACCTTGAACAGTTGGGGCATGTGGCAGGGCGAGACCATCTCTCTCTCTCTCTCTCTCTCTCTCTCTCTCTCTCTGTGTGTGTGTGTGTGTGTGTGTGTGTGTGTGAATGATGGTCAGAGTGGCTGAAATAATATGTGAAAGTTTGAAAGCATCTCTCTCTGGCTGGATGGCTGAAGACAGCAGAAATCTGTATATAGTTCTGTTTCTTATTCTATATGTAGACCAGTAGTGTAATGCAGCTTGTAAATAATGAAGACAAAGAGTGAATGGGTGAGGTGTTTATTCCTGTCAAGGGAATTCACCAAGAGAGGGCTGGACTGCTGCTGCTGCTGCTGCTGCTGCAAAGATGAAGGAAGACTTTCTGAGGAACTCTGCTGAGACAAAAAGAAAAGGAACCCCAAGAGTTTGCACTAACAGTAGGAGCTTGCCTACCATTGCCCTTAGGCACTGAGAGTTGGCTGTGAGCCCTGGAAGCTCATGCAACACCATGCAAGCTCATGAGTGCTTAGTGGGGAATTGCCCTGATGTGAAAAGCAGCCAGTGCCCAAGACCCTTCACATTTGTCCAATGTGGTAACCCTAACTGAAGTCAATTTATATTCGTTTTAAAATGTACTGCTTATGATACAACAGATCCAGATTTAGCGCTGACCTATTGAAATCAATGGAATCATGACTAATTCCAATGCCATTGATATCACTGAGTGTGCTCTAAGCATGACAAAGTCTAAATCCAAGCCCAAAGAAAGATAATAATGTATGGAAACAGGGAAAATAAAAGCATGCTTATACGTTTTGCTGGACAACTTTGTCACCAGGAAGCACCACTGATATTTCACCACTAGATCCGCATGCACAGCCGCATCAGAACTGTTGCCATACAGGAGCCACAGAGAGTTGCAGCTTTCTTCTCACCACTGATTAATGCATCTTGATGCTGCAAGACAACTGTCAACACAATCTTCTAAAACAGAACAACCACTATTTATGTGTCCAGGTAGTAAGTAGCCCTTTCAAAGGCTGGCAAGTCCCCAGATATTTAGGGTCATAAAACCTGCATGAATCAGAAGTGAATGATTAAGCAGGCTCCAAGCTATCCGCTTTGTAACAGGTACCACCAACTTTATTTATTTATTTACTTGGTCCCAGCGAGTGACCTTGTCAGTTACGAGCAAGTTCCAAAAGAAAGCAAGCATTGCCTCTCGCTTACCAGCTCTTCGCGCAGTTGGGAAATGAGTTCATCTCTCTCCTTCAGCTGAAGCTTCAGCGCCGAACATTCATCTTTCATTATATCCTATAAAAACATCAAAAGAGATGTTATAATAGACTTTGTGCTTTTCCTTTGCTCCTGACAAGAAAAGGCAGCTTCACACAGTGCAAGATAATTACATCCAAGTAATGAAAGTCAATGCCCCTCTATCATGTGCAATATTTTTAATAACATAGTCTAAGTTTGCAGGGTAAACAACCTAATGCATCCAAAGATATTATATGCACAAAAATGTGAACAGCTCCCTGTGTGTTAAGCCCGTTTTGTTAGTGTCTGATTCTTTTAAGCCCTTTATTGAAGCTCCTGTCAGGCGTCTCTTTATTTTAGTGAAGGAACAGATGGCCATAAAATTTCATAGTTCTGTTCACACAAAACAACACTACAGAAGTTTCACTTCGGATGCATTATTGGAATTCCTTTATTTTTTAAAAAAAAATCAGACTGCAGATGGAAAAAGCAGGAAGATGCACATGTAGGCATTCGACAAACAGGAAGGAAGCAACCCTTCCATGAAAGGAAATAAACCAGCATGACAGGCAACGATATTGCTAGCAAGTCAAATGTTGTGGCCAGTGGCTGATTTAGTTTTCTTCTAAATGAGATTCAAACAACACAGGTCATGGGCCAGGTTGGGCAAAAGGCATGAAATTAAACTGAAAGAAGGTGTCCATGAAAGTGCAAAGGCTAGAAATGAAAGCAAGGTTCTCAACTATCAGGGCATATCTGCAATACAGACCTAAACTGGCACGACAATCATTTCCTCTTCCTAGAAAACATCGGGAAACTGTTGTTCTATTGATTTATTTCATTGGACATATAGCCCCAACATTATCCCATCTCAAAACCAGTATGCTATATATTTTGTTGTCTCCCTCACTTCTAAAGGGGTATGGGATGGGACTGGATATTGCTAAAGAACACCACCAACAAATTGCACTTGTTTTGTATTTTGACACATGCCCTATTTTGTGTTAATTTTGTTGTTTTCTGGTGGTTAGCGGCTTTGGCCTTCCCTTGGAAATGAAAAGTGAGTTATAAGTCATAGCTGCTTTAAATGAGTCAGACCACTGATCCATTTAGATCAGTGTTTCCCAGACTTGGGTATCTAGATCAATACTGTCTACTCTGACAGCAAATCTCCATAATTTCTGGGAAGGGATCCTCCCCAGCCCTACCTAGAGATACTGGAGAATGAACATGGGTCCTTTTGCATATAAAACAAATGTTCTACTGAGCGATGGTCCTTCCTCAATGAATGTAATGAAATGAAATACATTTTCCATAATTATTAGGGGGCGGGAAAAGTCATCACAGTTAAACTGGTATCAAAGCTATATAAGTCTGTAGTGAAGCTATGCCATCAGAATACTACAGTGGTTTACTACTAACAAGTGCATTGTTTTATTTATTTCTGTATATCTATATTCCACCTTTCTACCATCATGGAACCAAAGGTGACATGCTCGTGGCTCCCAACTGATCAGTCCGAGACAAGTTTAGCTTCAGCAAAGTGGAGGACTTGTGTGCCTTCAGACTGTGTACTGATATCAGCTATTCAACCTAGAAAATCAGAGGAATAATGTTTTTCCCAAGAGAGATCTATTAAGAGCAGCAATAGTATGTGGTACAGTGAACCTAATGCAAGTGACATCACATGTTTAAGTGACCTTTCTCATAAAAAAACATCCTTCTGATGGAAACCTTTGAAATTCAGATTGCATTCTCTCTCTCTCTCTCTACTTCCATGGGTCTACTCTATGACAGCTGGATATCAGCCAAGAAAAACATTGTCAAGGAATGCAATTACTTTAAGAAGCACTTATTTCACCAATGAAATGCCATCAACAGGAAAGCAATAGAGCAAGGGCATAATGAGATGGGCGTCGACAGTGAGCAAAATGATACTACGCACAGTCGACAAAGCAGCAACATCAGTGTTAAAAGGCAACAGTGACGCATGAGAGCTAGTCGTGTACTTTGAATGGCCTAAAAGTAGCAAATGCCAGGAAACCTGAGGTGAAGAACAGGTCATCATTTCAAGGCTTGCTGGTTCTGGACCATTACTGTCAAATACATCACAATATGTTACAGAAGCTTTTAAGGTGAAGGGGAAAAGAAAGACACAAGCAAATAGATTCATATTAAGGGCAGGGAGCGGGGGAGAGACTTGCTGGCCACCAGCAATTCTACCCAGTGCCGGATTTACGTATGAGCTAAACAAGCTATAGCTTAGGGCCCCACTCTCTTGGGGGCCACAAAAAAATTTAAAGGGGAAAGAAACCCTGGATGTATATTTCCAAAATATAAGATACAAAACAAATAAAATAAAACCTACATACAGCAACAGTGTTTTGTGTTGTGTAGGCTCCTATTTGTTATGTGCAAATGGCTTTAGATACCTATTAGGTCCATAAATTACCATATACAGTGGTGCCTCGCAAGGTGAAAAGAATCCGTTCTGTGATTCTCTTCGTCTAGCGGTTTTTTCGTCTTGCAAAGCAAGCCCATTGAAGGATTAGTGGATTAGCGCTATTAGCGGTTTTTAGCGTCTTATCTGCTGATCGGATCAGCTGATAAGCAGCTTAGCGGCTTAGAAAAAGGGGGGGGGAACCAACAGGAACTCGCAAGACATTGTCGTCTTGCGAAGCAAGCCCATAGGAAATTCGTTTTGCGAAGCACCTCCAAAGCGGAAAACTCTTTCGTCTAGCGAAGCATTCGTCTTGCGGGGCACCACTGTAGCATACATTCAACACAAAAAACAGTGACAATTTGTTGCTGACAAAGGACAGCTGGACATATAAAGGGCCCTATTACCTTCAGGAGCTTAGGGCCAACAACAAGCTCAAATACATTTCCTGCAACGAACCAACTGGAAGGGACTGGCAGGGCTCCAAGGAGTGGGTGAAACAGGTAGGTGGGCCCAAGGCTGATTCAGAAGAAGGGGGCAGCGATTTATGGGATTTTGTGCCTGCCACAAGGCAGGAGACAGAGCTGGCGGATGGGGAGGGATCTGAGCAGTCGGAGATGGGGGAGAAGGTGCAGGGTGCAAGGCAGGAGATGGACGAATGATGAAGGACAGGATGCACCAGGAACTGAGGGAGAGGTGATGCCTGAAGGGGGGGGGCTGGCGGAATCCCCTCCATCTGCACCCCCTAAGGACCAGGAGGGGTTGAATAGGCAGGCACAGTAACAATTTGTGTACCTTTTTAAAATTCACACATTTATTTTAGCACCTAGCTTTCTAGTAGTGCTCTATTGCATCAGTCTAATTCTGCCGAGCTAGCAGTGTGCTGGAATGTTTCACATCTAATTGTGAGTGGTGATGGTTGTTTCACATCACCTTGAAATGGGGTTGGTGACGGCACACTCTATATATGCATTACCAAGAAGTATCATTTTAATTTCCTAAGCTCTTTAAAAAAAAAAAAAAAAACTTCTGTATACTTGGGGACAAGCAAACATATTGTGCTTACACCATAATCAACAAAGTAGCATAAGCAGACTTAACCTGGTGCTACAGGAAACAAATTCACTACAATTCTGTTGCCAAAGTAGAACAGTAAATTTAGAACAATATTCCTTAAAATATAGAATGTTAAGCAGACTGTTTACTGGCTTAGTGCAATCCCTGCTGTTGAGAACAGATTTTACTAAACAAGTGTTATTAGAAAACGGAAAAAGAAATAGCATAGATTCACTGGATGGAAAAGAATCCCGCTGAAACCTTTCCCGCTGAAAACTAGAAGCCCAGAATGCCAAATGTAACCTTTTTATTTTTCATTTTTGCACTGAATTCACACCGCTGCTACCTCTTACTGTGCATTATGAAAACTTGGCATTGCGAAAGAAATGCATGCTTCAACACATATGTTAATACCTGGCTACCAAGAAAATTACAATACTTAGCCAATTCCATAAAAAAAAAAAAATACTCTAGGCTTCTAATTCATTTGATGGCAGGCTGAGGAAAGGAAAGATGCTGTTCTTTTCATGAGTTCAAGATTCACCTGCATCTCCCTGAAATGTAGAGCTGGGAATTCTGTGTATTTTCAACAAGTATTTCAATGTGGATTTTCCCTCAAAATACATTCTTATGTGCCTTCTTCCAAAAAGAAAACTGCGAAGAACTGCATCACAACATTCAGAGAAGAATGAAATCCGGTGGTTAACTATGTTCCAATCATTACGTTACTGATCAGGTCACTTTGTATGAGAATTTGAAAATATCAAATTCTGAAAGTGTGATTGCTGCAAGAAGCTCACCAACTTAAATAACTGAGGAAAAAAGCTGTTATTTAAATCTATCCCCAAATCTATCATTGATAGAAAGTAACAGGCTTCATGAATCTCATTAGACCAGGATGCTCCTTTTAGATGCTAGAAGAAATGCCCATCTTACACCCTGTTTAACATCATTCTATTTATTTATTTGGCGCTGTGGGTTAAACCACAGAGCCTAGGACTTGCCGATCAGAAGGTTGGCAGTTCAAATCCCTGTGATGGGGTGAGCTCCCGTTGCTTGGTCCCTGCTTCTGCCAACCTAGCAGTTCGAAAGCATGTCAAAGTGCAAGTAGATAAATAGGTACCGCTCTGGTGAGAAGTTAAACGGCGTTTCCACGCGCTGCTCTGGTTTGCCAGAAGTGGCTTAGTCATGCTGGCCACAGGACCCGGAAGCTGTACGACGGCTCCCTCGGCCAATAAAGCGAGATGAGTGATGCAACCCTAGAGTCGGTCATGACTGGACCTAATGGTCAGGGGTCCCTTTACTTTATTTATTTATTTATTTATTTATTTAACAGCAAACCCAGTTGCTCAGTTACATCAGCGATGTAGCTAAAACAGGGCTACTGAGAAACAAGTGAGAAGGCTCAGTAAGCTCAGGGGTGCTACAAAGTTTGCAAAGTACAAAAACCCCAACTCTAATGGGGCAAATATGTGTGTATATACAGATAACACTCCCTGGAAAAGACCCTGATGTTGGGAAAGATTGAGGGCACAAGGAGAAGGGGACGACAGAGGATGAGATGGTTGGACAGTGTTCTTGAAGCTACCAGCATGAGTTTGACCAAACTGCGGGAGGCAGTGGAAGACAGGAGTGCCTGGTATGCTCTGGTCCATGGGGTAACAAAGAGTCGGACACGACTAAACAAAAAAATATATTGTGTAAAGTGGTTTGTGCACCTCAAGTGCCTCTTGATAGAAGAAGAAGAAGAAGAGTTTGGATTTGATATCCCGCCTTTCACTCCCCTTCAGGAGTCTCAAAGCGGCTAACATTCTCCTTTCCCTTCCTCCCCCACAACAAACACTCTGTGAGGTGAGTGGGGCTGAGAGACTTCACAGAAGTGTGACTGGCCCAAGGTCACCCAGCAGCTGCATGTGGAGGAGCGGAGACACAAACCCGGTTTCCCAGATTACGTGACTACCGCTCTTAACCACTACACCACACTGGCCAAATTTGGTATGAACATTCCCGAGTTGGGGAAGCCAGTTTTTTTGTCTATGTTTTTTTGCATCTCCTAGCCATTCAGCTCCAACCTTACAAAATTCTCCTTTATACAACTGCCTATGAAGATTTAATTACGGGCATCCAATGAAGTGGGTTTAGTTCAGAAACTTTTATGCCATTATCAACGTGTTAGTCTTTAAGGTGCCACAAGACTCTTTGTCTTTTATATTACATTCAGCTGGATACAGTGCTAAAACCTTTCTGGACTGTACCACTCTAGGTGTTAGGAAACATCAGGTTTGAATGTTCCTTAATCTTCGTAGCATGCTATCTTTCTGTGTCAGAGTGTTCTGTTCCCATCATAAGGATTCAAACATGTAACATGTGGGAGAGAGAGGGGACAGCAACATATCCAGGAGGTAGAACCTCAATGAACTGTATCACAGCTGTTTCATGCTGTATTCTTCCTTTGAAGTTCCTCTGTTCCACAATGGCCACTTTAATGTCAGTTGCAGAGTGTGTCCTGGCAAATTGAAATGCTCTCTCACTGGTTATGGATACTGTCATTTTGTGTGAAGACTGGCTGGTCTCCATGTAACATGAAGATGGGCAGTGATGGGCCGATGATGACATAAATTACACTGGAAGATGAGAAGATGAATGAAGCCCTGATACTACTACGGATGGCATTATTAGGCCCTATAAAAGTATTGCAAGAGTACGCACAGGGACAGAGTTAGTACCTAGGTGTTTCGCCTAGGTGGGCAGCCACATCCAGAGCTTGTCTGAGGCCCAGGGCAGGAGTCTTGTTAGAATAAAGTTATAAACTCAAACGAAACAAAAAATAGTCAATCCCTGGTGGGGCCCATTATCTAGCCTAGCCCTCCAAGATCCGGGGCAGAAGTACTTTAGTCCTCTGCTCAGAAGTCCAATGCTAACAGTACCACTGCCTGAAATGAGATATAATTTGCCCGGCACAAAGGAGACTTCAAAAACAGCAGCACTTTTTTGCCATCAAACATCAATCTTATACTTAATCTAATTACTGTGTTCTTAGCTCAGATGGGATAGTCAGTGGTTATATGGCACAAACGGCTGTACAACTTCTACACACTCTATGCATTGCCATGGAATAATAAAACCTGCCTTCATATTATAGGAACTGGAAGACTGGGAACATTGCACGTCTATATTTTAAAATTCAAAAATGTCGACACAAATATTGTTTGGAAATGTTCCCAGGGTCCTTCATATGTATGGTAATGCAAAGTGGTAAAACTATTCTATCAAACACACTAAAAAGAATAAGCTTCCACTTAAATTGCTATAAAACCAACACATCTCTATACACAGGGGCAATGCGTTATGACTGTAGCAGCTTCTGAAATCTAAACATATGTCGGATTCCGAAGCTATTGCTCAAATGAAGACTTGCATCATGTTAGAACAACAAAAATCAAAGCAAAAACACAATACTATTTAGAAAAATCCCCAGAAATGTTGGCTTTAATGTTGTGCATAAAAACCTCTACATATTGCTTTGCTGTTGCTTTATACTAATTATATTTTTGCCAAGAAACACACATGAAGGTGCTGAGTTAGCTGTTCCCATATCTGTTACATTCCCTTCCCTTCATCCCTTCCCATCCTTCTTCTGAGAACCTATGTCCTAGATGGAGTTACCCTATTTTTTTTTTTATCTAATCAACAACTTTGAAGGAAGTTAGTATGAGTGATCATGACTGATGTTAGTATGAGTGATCAGGTCTCAGTCCAAATTTCTATTTAGGACACTACACTAATTCTCATTGGTTTCACCAGTGGGACAGCCCAATGACAGCCCAATATACTAAAGAGTTTAAACGTAAAGGTAAAGGGACCCCGGACCATTAGGTCCAGTCATGACCGACTCTGGGGTTACAGTGCTCATCTCACTTTATTGGCCAAGGGAGCTTCCGGGTCATGTGACCAGCTTGACTAAGCCGCCTCTGGCAAACCAGAGCAGCACATGGAAACGCTGTTTACCTTCCCGCCGTAGCGGTACCTGTTTATCTACTTGCACTTTGACGTGCTTTCGAACTGCTAGGTTGGCAGGAGCAGGGACCGAGCAACGGGCGCTCACCCCATCACGGGGATTTGAACCGCCAACCTTCTGATCGGCAAGTCCTAGGCTCTGTGGTTTAACCCACAACACCACCCGTGTCCCACTAAAGAGTTTGGTACCTCACAATTTCCTGTGCAATGAGGAACTTCCACTGCCACCCTAGGTTCTTGACTGCAATTAGAATTGGGACTCATATAGATAAAGATGTGAACATATTATTATAGGTATGCAGAAGTGAATGAGCAATATTTGCAGCTTCGTTTTTGTTTGTTTTATGCAAATGACAGCAACAATAATATCTTTCCTTCTATTCCCCCCCCCCAAAAAAAAATAATCATGGAAAGTTAACAAAACTGAGTAATAAGCAATGTAACGTACTGGTTGCATTTTCTAAATAAAATGCAATTTATGAACTTTCCATGCGATTCCAGTAGCTATTGGCTTAGAGAATAATAACAATACCTGGTGAGACTACATTTTCCAGTGCACAACACTTCACAAACTGCACTCCAATTACATCCTGACCTTACATTGAGATGTATTTTTCATTGGAAAATATATTTTTGTTAAGCTAATGTAATACTTCACTGTTACGTTTTGAACAGCTCTATCAATCTTTAAATATCACTGATTTTGGATAAATGTAGACAATGTAATTCCTACACAGTCATTAAGAAGATGATTACATCATAAAATATGTGGATTTAAAAAGCTATATTTAAAAAGAAGAGAAAATTAATATATTTGGATTTTAAAAGCTGCTATGCACAATTGTGTGTGTGTGTGTGTGTCTGTCTGTCTGTCTATCATCTCACTAGAATCTGAGGGAAGACTTTTACAATAATATAATTTTTAAAAACCTTTCAGTTGGAAGGAGAGGTAATAATTTATTGAGACAGAAATGTGATTATGTTCCTTAACTTTGAAACAGCGGTGGCCAACTCCCAAGTGACTGTGATCTACCCCTTTTGGGGGTTCAGGTCAAGGTTGTTGAGTTTAGGCTGCAATCCTAAACTCACCTTAAAAAGTAAAGTTAAAGGACCCCTTACAGTTAAGTCTAGTCACAGATGACTCTGGGGTTGTGGTGCTCATCTCACTTTACAGGCTGAGGGAGACAGCATTTCATAGAATCATAGAATCATAGAATTGTAGAGTTGGAAGGGACCCTATGGATCATCTAGTCCAACCCCCTGCAAGGCAGGAATATGCAGCTGTCACATACAGTGATCAAACTTGCAACTTTGGTGTTATCAGGGCCACACTCTAACCAACTGAGCTATCCAAGCTGATAATTGAAACCCATTATATAACAGTTTCTCTGGGTCATGTGGCCAGCATGACTCAGCCATTTCTGGTGCAACGGAACACCGAAACCAGAGCAGTGCACGGAAATGCCATTTACCTTCCCACCGGAGCGGTACCTATTTATCTACCTGCACTTTTGGCGTGCTTTTGAACTGCTAGGTTGGCAGGCGCTGGGACCAAGCAATGGGAGCTCACCCTGCCGCGGGGATTCTAACCGCCAACCTTCTGATCGGCAAGCCCTAGGCTCTGTGGTTTAGACCGTAGTGCCACCCGCCATAGCTAAACTCACCTACCTGCAATCAAATGCAATGGGACTTATTTTGGGGTAGACATCATTGCACTAGTCAATGGAAGCTGTCTGATTAGGGTGTGTGGACCACTGCCCTACTAACTTCAGTCTGTCTCCAGCCAGCCCCCATCTGATTCCTTACTTACAACCAGACCTGAAGGTGACAGTGCATGTCAACTGCCTCCTCCGAGGTCTCAAATGGACCTCCACCACATTCTTGAGTAACATGAGAGGCAAGGAGGGACAATGTGATACTGTCACTCGTTTCTGAATGCTAAAGTATCTTTAGCAAGCCAGGAATTGTGCATCTGGACCGAGCCAATATGTCTTAATCTAAAGCATGTTGAATAATTGTTCCAAAGTGGCAACTGAAAAAGAACATCATACATTGGATTGTGTCAGGAGAGTGTTACATAACCAACAAGGATGGGCTGATCAGGGTGCATAGAACCAGTGAACAGAACAATAGATTTCAAACATGCAGACACCCAATATTTAGTTCCTGAGTTGATTTGTTGCTTATTCATTCTCCAATAATGTGTGCCAAACTGTAATTTAATCAAGAGACTGAAGCCCAGAGTTTGCCTCTGTCCTCCTGATAAACAAGAGCTAAAGCAGGAACCTGTTCCATAAATCTTATTTATTTTTGTGCTGAAAGTGTAAGATTGAAGGTTAATTTACAAAAGGCAAGTTTAAACAACTAGTTGGGGCAAACAAAGACATCTTTTACTTATTCTACACACCTCAATATGTGCAGCCAACAAAATGGCACACACTGTTAATATTTATATCAAGTGCTACGATGTTTTATTGCTACCAACAAAAATCAGCTTATTACTTCTCTTTCTTAGTTATTTGAACCAGCATACATCACCTTAGACTTAATTTTTAAATATATCATTTAAGACACAGTGTGCCTCAATGCTTTCTAATTTTAACCCATAAGACCCACAATAAATGTGATTTTCTTTTAAAAAAAAAAGTCACCCTGAGGTAACTGCCCTTTTTTCAGGCCTAGAGTTCTCTACAGACAGACCTTTGAAGAGGTCCAGCTAGTGGACTTGGTGAGCAAGAGCGGCTGGATTAATGAGCTCATTATCATTCATTAAAGAGTGTTGTGTGGATGACTGCCTACTTTAATTAGTTTTATTACTGAAGGAAATTGCTTCATATGCCAAGCTCATCGACAAGCATGCCTGGAAAACATTAGAGTAGTAATCAGACGATACGAGGAACCGTTCATTAGTCTGTATGGCTAAAGGCACATATTACGGAGCAAGGATAGTATTAAAAAAGATGGACATGGCAGCATCTGACATAAAATAATTTATCAGATCTAATAATTCTGGGATGAAATGGGCAGCAATGATTCTAAAGGAAAAGATTTAGTACAGCAGAGGTGTTGATATGGCACAGAGACGGCGCTTCCTGTAATTATGGCACATGCTGACAGTAATAGCTTCTGAAGGTTTAGCAGGTCAGATAATAAATCCTAATGCAAATCATCCATGACTCAAATATTCTAATGAAAATGTTAATTAGTAACCGGAAGCTCTGCAAAAAATGTGTGAATGTGCTTCCCATACCCCTCCTTCAGAGCTGCAAACAGTCGCCCACACAAACAGATAGAAGGGTCTTCTTTAGAGCATGCTGAATCATTGAATTCTGTAATTGAAAAGGAGAATCAGAGAAAGAGATACCACGATGAAAAAGTTTTGGAGGGCTGAAGAGGCTACAGCCTAGCAACCATGAGCTAAAATAAGGGAAGGAGGCATTAAAGAAAAAACCCTGGTAACAAAACTGTTTTTGTTTTGGCAATAAAATAAGCTATAGGTAAACACCATCATTTATATAAATTTATCACAAACTACATAAAATGTATCTAAGTGACTTACAATTGTCAGAAACATAGAAATGCAACAGTTTCAAGCAACAGCAAAAGAATAAGCAACACTATTTACTAAATGTGCTCATCCTGCAAAATGAAAATAAAACAATGGCTCCTACTCTACTTAAAGATGAACCCTACAACAGGCTAGGGTATCATCATACCATATGATCCCAATTAAAAACTAAATGTCTTGGTAAATAGGAACAACAACATTTGGTGCCTAAACGTTTATAATGATGGATTCAGGCACATCTCTCCAAAAAGATAATTCTACTGTTATGGAAACACCACTGCAAAAAAACTGTTATTATGTTTCCACCCGCTATACCTCTTTTGGGAAGCCTCTGGTGATGAATGCAGGGTCTGGGTAGATTCATGTGGGGAGATGCAGTCGCTAAGTTATAGGTTAAAACCAGCATACAGTGGTACCTCTGGTTACGTACTTAATTCGTTCCGGAGGTCCGTTCTTAACCTGAAACTGTTCTTAACCTGAAGCACCACTTTAACTAATGGGGCCTCCCGCTGCTGCCACGCCGCCGCCACACAATTTCTGTTCTCATCCTGAAGCAAAGTTCTTAACCCGAGGTACTATTTCTGAGTTAGAGGAGACTGTAACCTGAAGCATATGTAACCTGAAGCGTATGTAACCCGAGGTACCACTGTACTGAATTGAACTGAGTTCAGAATCCAATCGGCAGCCACTGAAGTCAGGCCAGCATCAGTATAGTATGTTCAGATGTCCTGGTCCCAGTTAGCAACGTACCTGATGACTTTTGCACTAGCTGCAGTCCTACGCATATCACATTGCAGTAATCTGGCCTAGAGCTTAAGAGCATAAACAGAAGCTAGGCTATCCCTGTTCGGAGAAGGTTGTAGCTGGGTAACCAGCTGAAGCTGAGGGAAGGCATCCCATGCCACCAAGGCCACTTCTGCCTCGTGATAATAGTGCCCCCAAACAGTGTGCCCACTCAGGAGGAGTGCAACCCCATGCAGAACAGGTTGAACCTCACAAGCCAAAGACTTTGTAGTGATAGTAATTTGTCTTCAGTATTTGGTAATCAGAGGCATACTGTATAAGCAGGGTAACATACTGCTCAGTAAAATAATAATAATAATAATAAATTTTATTTATATCCCGCCCTCCCCAGCCGAAGCCGGGCTCAGGGCGGCTAACAACAATCAAATAATCAAACGGTAAAATAGTCACACAATCTAAAAATATTTCATTATAAAAATTAATTAAATCAAATTGATGGCAACCAATTAAGCAAAATTCTGTGCAGGTTGCCAGAGGAGGGAGTCAGGCTGCGCCCTGACCAAAGGCCTGGCGGAACAACTCTGTCTTGCAGGCCCTGCGGAAAGATATCAGGTCCCGCAGGGCCCTAGTCTCTTGTGACAGAGCATTCCACCAGATTGGAGCCGCAGCCGAGAAGGCCCTGGCTCTAGTTGAGGCCAGCCTAACCTCTCTGAGGCCTGGGACCTTGAGGATGTTATTATTTGCAGACCGTAGGTTTCTCTGTGGGGCATACCAGGAGAGGCAGTCCCGTAGGTATGAGGGTCCTAGGCCGTATAGGGCTTTAAAGGTTAAAACCAGCACCTTAAACCTGATCCTGTACTCCACCGGGAGCCAGTGCCGCTGGTATAGTACCGGATAAAAGAAATAGAATTGTTCTATGCCCCATATTAAAGGGAAGAGTTGCCATTTAGTGGTTAGAGCAATTGTTCTGCATGCATATGGTCTCAGGTTCAACTGAGGGCATCTCTAGGTAGGGTTGTGAAAGTCCTCTGTCTGCTGTCAGTGTGCGTTGACAATACTGAACTTGATGGATCAAAAGTCTAACTTATTCCTATGTTCCTGTGAAATGCTGCTGCTTGTCTGAAATCTTTCTTTTACTTGTTCACAACATATTATGCCTTTTTACCATTTCCTTCAATAGTTTCCACACGTCTCCATCTTAAGATTCTTTACTAAAAACGACTCCACGGTCATCTCTGTTTTTGCTGTATCTGGACCCCTGTTTTGAAATGACACCTGACTCCTATATTTTCATTTGAGTGCCCCTTTATGCACATCTTTCAACCTTTACTTTATTTTTCCCAGTTGAACCACCTTCTCCCTTTGCTTCCTTCACTATGGTATCTTGTCTTTGTCTTTATTTTTAATTTTTGTACTGTGTCTAACCATGTTAGGCACATGGACAATGGTGATGAGGTTTCATTTTTAGCCATCAGATCCTTGTGTGGCTTTCTGCTCCTCTGGAGAATGATGTGATTACAGCTATGTTATCTTCTTTAGATCCAGATGAGAAGGTAAGGCACTTGGCAAAACAGGGCAGCTTACAGTCAACTGATAGGGCACTCATCCAACTCATCATAGTGCAGTCTTATTATGCAGGCAACGTCTATTGAATTCGACATGATCCTTAAAACAGCTCATCCTCCAAAGACAAAGAAGATGAATTACTCTTTCTTACGAGCTTCACTGCACTGGCTCCAAGTAGTTAGACTTCATAAATGTTTTATAACTTTATATTGTACCTATTTCAGTATCGATGGAATGGCAAATGAGTCACTATAAGTTACTGGAAGAATGTGTGCATATTGAGATGAAAATGGCATGAAGTATAACAAAACTTTCCTTGGATTTGATACAACAAAGAGCTTCAACATTAAATCTAGATGGGGATTAGCATAGCATAGCACAGCCATAATGTTTGTTCTTTAGTTTTGGGGTCAGGCCTTTCAAATTGAGTTAGTAATGTGGCACAGAGATCTACTGTTCAAATAGAAAGGTCTGAAATCTTACCGATGACAGTCAAAATAAATAAAAATTTCAGTGAAATTGGTCTAAAAGCACGCCGAGCTTTTGCTCATATAGACAAATGTTCTGAAATGAACAAATAAAACACTAGCAGCAAGAAAACTAAATGTGAAAAACTATATAGTGTATTCTACATGGATTTTCTTAGTGTGGTTCTCTGGGCATTCCAGGATTCTGTCAAGATAAACACAATAGCCAGGCAATCATTATGTGATAAACCCAGAGATTTGATCCTCCTTAACCTGAAACTGTAGCTTTTGTGGCAGGAATCAATATCAGCAAGAGGAATCTCACAGTTACAATGTAATATCTGTATTTATTTTGACCCTTTAAGTAACCCCTGAAGCAAAAATAAGTGTTAGGTACAGTGTTAGACCAATATACAAAAAGAGTGTGATATAAATGGGAATTTGATGTGTTCTCTTACTTCATAAAGTGGTGCAAGGGAATGGCTCTATCCTTTCTTCTTAAAAACCCATTGCCTTGAGTTTTCTCATTAAGAGGACTAGGAGCCTGATGCTTTTCTCCATGTTTGTTTTCTTTTTATTCCATGCTTTATTACATTGCAAACCTGCTGGAGTGCCCCCCCCCTTTTGTTTTAATCAGTGTCCACATTGGAGACTGGGATATTTGGACAAATGAGGCCTTGCCCACAGCCAGCCTAAACCTGCCTCCCTTTTTTCTTACAACCAATTGAGGGGGTGGCACTGATAGTCCTCCTCCTCCTCAGTCTCACTGCTGTCCTTGTAGAACTTAGCAGGGGGAAAGATGGGCACAAAATCTGAATTAGTTGGCTCTGCCTTTTATTGGTTCCATTGGCCTCCCTACTAAGCCCAATGAGCACCAGCCACCACTGTGTGTACATCACCAAGTATGGGCTAGGTATGTGAAGAAATTAAGATAATGGCAGCCCTTTGTATACAGGTATACAAATATTGTATTAAAACCTAAGCGGTACCCTAAAAAGTTAATATGACAATGCTTGTGGTCTGGAGGGACTTGTATGCTGGGCAATGCTATCTGCTGCCATCACCAGAGAAATGGGCATGAGGAGGCTAAGCTGGTTTATACTGAGTCAGACCATTGGTCCATCTAACTTAGTACTGTCTGCACTGACTGGCAGCAGCTCTCCTGGATTTCTAACAAGGACCTCTGCTTGGAGATGAAGAGTTTGAGACTGGGAACTTTTGCATGCAAAGTATGAGTCACAGCTCCTTCCTAATGACAATCAGGTGAGCTGGTGAACCATAATGTACTGTAAGTATGGCAGGTATGGACAGTCATGATAACAGTTTGGTCTTTACTCAAGAGAATAGTTGTAGAGACGAAGCAGCCTGACCAGAAACGAGGTTTCATTTTGCCAGGAGAAATCTCATTGGCCTCTTATGTCACTTGCTAAGCCGTTGAACTCACTCATCACAACAAAAATGATAGGGGTTTTAGCACATATTGTCCCTTTTGGTTGTTGTAACCTGACCTCTGAGTTTGTACCCTAAAAGCCAGGATATAAATAACTTAAATAAATGTTATTGCCCTCCATAATGGCACAGAATATATGATAGAACAACCACACACACACAAATTATTACATTTTGAAGACCCATTCACACAGTAGTTTAAATATCGATTAAAATAAATGCTAGCATGTTTCAAAACTGCCTGCAGTGGCAAGCATATGAAGACTGAAGCAGATTGATTTTACTAGTGAAAATAAAGGTGGTCATGTTGTTCATCAAATATTTATCTTGTCCCATAGGAGCTTCCTTCTTTCGGCAGCCATTGCCATGCATTGGCCTGACAGATGCATAATGTCATAACTATCTAATTACTTTGGGAAGACTATTAAATGTGACGTCAAAATCTGTTTAAATAATTCTGCTACTGTTTTAATGCACTTGGACTAGACATCTTCCTGAAACCAGCAGGGAAGCTCTTAATCCCATTCGCGTGATCCTCAAAACTCCCATCCTTAAGATAAAATCATCAATGGCTGATGAAGATGACAGGATTATTGCAACTGCTACTCCCTGTTTGACATAGATAATAAGTGCAGGAAATGAACCTTCCATTCACGTATTAACTACCTAACAGTTGCAGTGATTCAGAAGACTGATAGATGTCATGACTTCACAGGATCACACAACAATGCACACAGAAAGTATCACAAAGATCACCAAGTCAACACCATTTATCAAAAGGGACTTATCCACCCTCTTTTTAAAAAATGGAATAATGAATCTAAAACATGAGGGCAGTAGCAACATTTTTTAAACTGTGACAGATGAAGTGTTGTGGAGGGTATGTGTAAGAAACCCTGGGGAATACCTTCCAGTGAGATTTAGGTCACTGAGGACTGGGCTGTGTGCGCATTTTGCTCTTGCCAGAACAGTGACCCGAAGTAGGGTTCTTCGGTACTTTACTTTGTTTCATGCAAACAAATGCAACATATCCACCCACACGTTTGACCTATTTTAGCCTCTTCTATTTTATGATAAGCATATTAATTTACATAAGGCAGCACATCTAAAATGTACACAGTTCAAAAGGCAGTGTGAAGTTCGCGAAAACAATTCCAGATCTGCACTACCCTCCCATTAATTGAGGAGCAGCTTTCATGTTTTAGAGGAGAACCTGAAAGGCAGCTTATTTCTTAGGTCAACTAAATGGCAGAGGGTATGCAGTCACCCTTCCCATAACAGAGTGATTACATTGCTAGATGGAAATTGATTTAGTTTTTGTAGCATCAAATATGAAATCAAGAGCCTCTGAACCAGATAGCATGACCAAAAACCCCACAGGTATCCATATGCAATAGGGATACTGTTCCTAACATCATAATCACTGGGAAAGCTTTTGTTCATGTTGGCCCTGCAAGAGGACATTTATTACACACTAATTTACACAAAACTCAAGGGGATGGGTAGCTGTGCTAGCAGGAATCAGCACAATAGGGCTTCCCCGCCTCTCATTCCCAGGGCCACTCCACTCATGTAGCAAGGTGAGGCAATGGCCTCAGGTGGCAGGATCTACATGGGCAGCGGGTCCCAATGTGGATCGTTATTCCCTGTTGTTCTTGGTGTCACTCTTTGCTCCCCCCTTCTTCCTGGTGGGGAGGAAGGCACTGTTTTGTGGTTCTCCTCAGGTGCCGAAATGTCTTCGGCTGGCCCTGCTCCTCCCACTGTGCACCCCTCCTTAAATCTCTGCGAGATCAGGAAAACCCTAAGTGTGCAGATGGAAGAGAACAGAGATCATTCCATCAGGTAAATGTTTGTGCTGACAGAGCAATCTTCTTAGCGCTACTTTGAAGTCAATCCCATGGTCCACAGAACAGCATACCAGGGACCAGAGTATATAATGGATCTCCTTCTCTCCCTGCAAAGAGGGAAGTCCACTCTCACAAGCTTTGCCTTGCAGGTGTGGAAACCTCCATTGCCCTTGTCACTCTTCCATAGGTGGTAATCGTGAAAAGAGGGCATCCCAGAATGGATCAGTGGACTCCTTGGATATGTCAGATCCAAAACCCTCCTGCTGTTGGGGGTGGGTGGGTTGCAGTATGTCAATACTGAAGGTGGAATACTTGTTTTCCCTCCACACACCCACACAGCACAAAACTGCTGTGACTGGTTGAGATTGGCAGGGCTATAGATTTTGCAGTTCCTGCACCTCATATTGTCTTCTCTCCCCTTCCCCTGTTGTAGGACTGCTCTGCTACCAATATAAAGTCCTTGCGTTAGCATGCATACAGGTAGAAACTAATAAGCAACCTTTCACACCTCAAATATATATTTTAACAATCAATTTCTTCTCTTGCATTTTTAACCTTAAAAAAACCCAACTGCAATGGATATTATTGTACAGAATACAGCAGATTTTTATTCAAAGGCCAATTTATGTAGCTACTAGTAAGAGCAGGAACCATGTTGAAACTGTAAATGTGAAGCGCACACACACACACAGAGAGAGAGAGAGAGAGAGAGAGAGAGAGAGAGAGAGAGAGAGAGAAGAGAGAATGAGAGAGAAGCCCTCAGAATAGTTGCTGGAAAGCTGCCAGAAGTATAACAAACCCTTGGGGCAATGGGAAGGCTCTAGGGGGCTTGATGACAAATCTCCCTTGATACCTGGAAAAAAGGGTTTCCAAGGGTGCCAGTGGCTAGCTTAGAACAGTCTCTTTCCTCTCTCCTGAGAACTCAGTACAAAAAAATGCCACAGAGCTCCCTTGTTCCAGATAATAGCACCCTCAGAGAATTGATATAGCAATAATTTACTCCTTTACTCCTTCCCTTATTCACAGACAAAAGCTTTCCGTGGAGTACTCTCATGGTGAAAATGGGCAATGGTGATATTCCCAACGGGTTTTGGTGTGGAACAAAAGCCACCTTTCCTAATGGAAGCAAGTGCCTTAGTTTGCTCTCTCAAATCATTAGCGCAATAGCACGGTGTTGTCCCCTTTCCATCCATAAACTAGAAAAGTAAAACCAGCACACACTTTGCTGTTTTTAGGAATCTCTAGACTCAAAGATGATAGCTGGCTGTTTCCCAGAGGGAAGATGAACTGATGTCTCTGCTTTCATTCTAAAGGCAGATAAAAAATGTTTTGCTTTGCATTTGGTAGCTTTTTAAAAAAAAGGGGGGGGCAAGATTTCTAATCTTTATTTTAATTTTTGCTTTTAGAATCATAGACAGTTGTATTACAGAGTTGTATTCAACTAAGATTTACTCAGCGTAGGTTCAGTGAAATTGATGGACCTAAGTTAGCCATGGCCATTATTTCAATGGCTCTCCTCTGAAAAAAAAATTAGCTGAATACTACTACTACTACTACTACTACTACTACTACTACTACAACTACAACTATTACTACTACTATTACTACTACTACTAATAATAATAATAAAGGATGGCTCCCTTCAAAATTCATCCCAAGTTTTGTGTCAGAAGAGACCCCCAAATTATTTAAAAGTTTAGACAAAATTTCCGTAGCAAGTCAGTAATTTCCAACATTAACACCACCAACAGCATACTCAGGAAAACAATAGTTTACATTTTATCTTATGGGCCCTTTAGATATTACTGTTCGAAAATGTGAGTAGGTTAGGTAGGCAAAATTTAAAAAGAAAAAAGAAACAGCCACAATATCAGAATCAGAGAGGAGGTGGCTGGTTCTTCTCGTCTCCATTTTACATTCATTAGTTCTGCTTGCCTATAATCAACTTTATTATTCCTTTTTTTTTCCTTATGCAAAACGTCACTTAAGGCAGTGCTTTCTGGATTCATTGAAGCTGTCAGCCAGTCATGATTCCTCATATGCATGAAATTAAGTAGAACTAAAACATCATGTTACCCATAATATAACCTGTCAGTCTGCTGAAAGCTCCGTTATCTTCAGGATGGAGGGAGACTGATTATAAGATGGAGCTGGCATAGAGATGATACATCAGATCCATCTTTTATAAAAGTAAAAATCCAACACTATGCCAATTCACCTGTTCCTAGCAGGGGTTGCCAATGTGGTTCCATCCAGGTATTGTTGGACTGGAACTCACAACAGCCCCAATAAGTATATCCAAAGGTCGGGAAAGTTGAAGGTTGTTGTCCAACAACATATATAGGACATCAGGTAACTTAATTTTGGTCACAGACATCGCCCCATGCTTGCTACTTATTGCAGAGTTGCATCGCTCTCATATAACCATAAAGCAAGCTGTTCCTCCTTCTAGCCTTCAGGAGATTTATTCAACCTATCTTGTACCAGAGCTGAAAAATGCATTAATCTGTTGAACCTCCCATTATGCCTTGATCCATCTCTGCCACTACAGGCCCAAGTGACCTCTCCCATTCAGCTTACTACATTCCACATCAACTCCCTGTCCCTCACTCAAGCAAGCTCTTGTGCGAATAAGGCAATTATACCACTTCTGGCCTGCCACACATGTAAACCTGTCCTCCAGTTCCTGCCCTCTCACATCAGGAAGCAATAGTCAATCATCTGTGGGGATAAAACAGGAAGGAAGCCTTGCTGTCACTGCTCCATGGAGTGCCCATGGCTCACTGGCTGAAGTCAGCTAGTCTTGGAAACGATGCCCCTTCTCACAGGGCAGATGTTACCATTTTTCCTTTCCTTGTTCTTGGGGTTCCTTTTCCCCCTAGTCCCAGATGCTTTTGCACAGGGAAAGCCTCACTTTTAGCTTCATGGGGCCAGAACTAGCATGGGGCAAACTCCATCACAGGAAGCTGACTGACTGCTCAGCATCCCAGAGCTTACTAGCTGACATCATTTGGTCCTGTTTTCCAGCCGCACAACCCTTTCCCTCTCTCACTGCTGTTCCTGGAAAAGCAAGCACCCAGAATTCTCGGGAACCAGCAAGAATCAATGTTGCCATTTCATTCTTCACATCCCCAGGGCTCATCTGCCTACTATTCCTGGCTGTTTTTACTCCTAATTTTCTAAAAAGCATCTCATTTGTTATTTATTTACTATTAAATCTATATCCCTACCCTTCGTCCTGAAGGTGCCCAGGGCAGCAAACACACAAGAGAGAAAACAATTAAAACATCTAAAAGCATCTAAATCTAAACTATCTATGCTTAAAAAATAATCAATATCCATGTTGCATAACCAACCTGTTAGTGCACTAGTTTGTTTTCAAAAGCAGGATAATAGTGCTTCGTTTCTATGCAAGGACACGGCAAAACCTCAAGAAAGCATGATCTTCAAGGCAAAAGAGTGGCAGGCCCTTGCAGAGTAAATAAATATGGATGCTGATCAACTTCCTGCCTCAAAATTTATATGCTGAAATCATCTGCATGGTTGGTATGCACCCAGCATCTCTAATATCTGCAGTGCTGATCTAGAAAGCTGAAGTGACAGCTTCATAATATTCAGTAATTTTTTTCCAATTAATTCCCATTTACTCCAAGGACCTCTCTGAATGAGAGGCACAGACTGCTTTATAAAGAGATAAAATCCAATAATAATTTCATTTTAATTTATGGAAAGATAATTCTGTTTGTCTTGTCATGATAACAAATTACCTTTTTCATTTTTTTGCAAACAAATCTTGCATTCATCCTCATACAGCAGGGATGGCAAAAGAAAACAATAAAGCTACTGATGATCCCCAATCCAGACTGGAAAGGCAAGCACAGAATAACGATTGATGATGAAACTGGGATTGAGGAAAGCCAAATGTGTATTAACCATAATATGCTGGAAGTTCATAAATCAGAAGCAGGCAGGCAGAAACAATATTTGGCTCTTCTCTCTTAGTATGCTACCTCAGTTTTGGGTCCTTTGTCTCCTGCCCACCTATTGTCACATGCATGCTGATCTTCATTTTACTAATTCCTCTATGTTCTAAAATACAAAAGTTCTAATGCAGAGTTTCTGACATGACTTAAAGTGGAATTACATTTTTGCCCCTTTCTCCCGCATCCTTCTTAAGAAATAGTCTTGAACACTCAACAAAACCAAAACAAGACCAACCAAAACCACATTTCTTCAAACTTCAGGACATCTGAGAATGCATACAGAAGGAATGTAACTTTTTCATTTTATATACCAACTTCAGGGAGACCTGTCCTAAAGTTGTGCACAGGTAGTATATTATACCCACAGATCTTAGTATGGTGCCTAGAACATGGGCAGAACAATCCGACTGAGTCAGGAAATGGAGAATCAAATGCAGACAAACTACCAAATACAAAGCCCAGCTGAGCTCACGCTGACAGGCAGGTGGGTCAACGTGCCTTCTGCCCCCTCCATCTTTGTTGGAAATGGGCTGGGTGGGGGCCTGGTGGGCATCATACATCATAGCTTCAACGGCCGCCTCCCCCTTTTAGGAGCCATTTTGTTTTTATGTTTGTAAGTTGTGCCAAAGTTCCTGGGCCAGGGAAGCACCAACAGTGGACCTTGTCATAGCTGCAGGTAGGAGACTTGTGAGGTCAGACTCCACCCACCCCTTCAGAGGGAGAGTTCCCTCCTCAATTTTCTTTTTTTTTTTAAATCCGATGGCTTCTATGACAAACTCCTGGGGACCATAGGAATGCATTCTGGAAAGGTGTGTAGGGGTGTGGGTGGGTGTGTCCTCCCTCCCTCCCTCCCTCTCTCTCTCTCCCTCTGTGTGTGTGTGAGAGAGGGGGGGCGGAGAAAAGAAGAGTTATGGTGGATCTTTGGCACTACTAAGGAAAAAACCAATGCATTTACCAGAGGGGGGGAATAATGAAGGAGAAATTGAGTTCAGTTCCTAATTTTTTTCTCTTGATGGATGCTAAGAACACTGCATACTATATCAGGAGATGATATCATACATGGCTGTTACAGCCACAGTCTGTTATGCTAGATGCTGGAAATAAATTTTGTCGGCTTCTGAATGGGAAAATAAACTGCTTGACGGTGATGTCAAAACTTACTAATTATATTCAAAGCAAAGAAAGAGAACAAAAAGTATTATTTTATTTTTTTAAAGGAAAATTGGTCTACTTTTATTGATTACTGGAGAAATTATGCATACTCTTCTGACTTTATGTATGCCTTTCATTTATTGTAATATCTTGTTCAGGAAAAATCATGTGTGTGTATGTGTGGTGTTGTAACACTGTAATACAGAAAAACAAGTTTAATATTATGCTTTCTGTCTGCAATTAATGTACCAAGAATGCACTGCATTGTTTTTGTACATTCGCAGAATGCACTGATAAGACAGACCTTTAGCTGATGTAGGATGAAATCAATAAAAAAAAAAATTATCCACAACTAAATTCTACTGAAATTACTTCATTTTCTTAAGCTAGCCACCCCCAACCTGGTGCCCTCCTGCTGTCTGGGACTACAACTCCAAGGTATTAACTGGGGCTGATGGGATTTGTCACCCAAAATAGCAGGAAGGCACCACGTTGGTAAGGCTGAATTTAGCATTCAACTATACACTTTAAATCCATTGATTTCAATGGCACATAAAGCTCATTAATGTTAAGTATTCTTTCTTTCTGAAACCTAATGGGTAACATAATATTTACCCCAGTTTACAGTTTCCTTATCTAGACACAGATAGGTAGCCGTGTTGGTCTGCCTATCTGTTGGAACCATGGAAGGCACCACATTGAGCCGCATGAAATGGAAGTCCATCAGTGTATCTGAAGAAGTGTGCATGGACACGAAAGCTCATACCAAGAACTAACTTAGTTGGTCTTTAAGGTGCTACTGGAAGGAATTTTTTTATCTTATCTAGACAGTTTTTATTTGATCAGAAATCCTCATTGAGGCTATTTTAGTGGAAACATGGGTAAACATTTCTCAAACCAACAAACATATTATGGATTCTTTCCCTTTTGATGGGAAAGATTCTTTCCAAATGGATAATGTGGCCCACTACTACAAGTGATCCTGGCTGCTAGATTATTCTTTTCAGAAGTTGCTATTTGAAGCTGGTAACCTGGCTACAACCGCCACAAAGACAGAATCTAGTGGGGATCTCTTTGATGAAAGAGAGCTTTATCAGCAGACTTCCATACTTTTTCTTAGGATTATCTCCTTTTATTAATTGTGTTGTTTCTCATTTGGGGGATTAGCATCCGCACAGTCAAATACTGAGGCGAGAACAGAGTAACTAAACTTAGCAAAAACTGGAAAGAATTACCAATTCCCCCAAATCAGAACAAGCTTTGTCAATTTCAATATCAATTTGGTAAATAAAGCTAATATTCATTGAAGTACCAAACCAGCCTTGGCCACTGTAATCTCTGAAAAACCAACATCAGAATCTGGCTTGTGTTTTGTTTGTTGTTAAATAACTTCTGTCAAATAACTTACTGTGTATGTGCATATATAATATTGATAGACCAGGAGTGAGACCTTGCTAGCTTGATGAAGAAGTTAACCTAGTGTGTGGTGGCTGTGAAAAAGGCAAATTCCATGCTAAGGTCATTAAGAAAGGAACTGGAAATATAACTGCCAATATCACATTGCTGCTACACAAATCTATGGTGCAACTGCATTTCAAGTAATGTGTACAGTTCTGATTGACTCGCCTCGAAAAGGGTAAGTGTGAGGCCGAGTCTTCAGTCTCTATTTGATGCTGCTGCTAATTATGTACACCATGACATGCCCCCCCACCCTGCTTTCTTATTTTTACTACCACCTGAAGTCACAGAAAAATGCTCTGTTAATTCATTCAATAAAATTTTAGCCCAGCTGGCACCTCTTGCACTGAGCTAGAGATGGAACCGCCTCTGAGTGCTCCCCAAACTGCTCTCATGTCATTTTTTTTAATATTTCAGACTGAGTGTCAAAAACAATGCCACATAAAAAGCCTGAAGGACCCCCTATAGATGGCAGCTGGGTATGCAGCAATACTGAGGATGTTATGAGCTGCTGAGGAAATGGCACAGTAGGAGGCACAGTGGTGATTTTAATTCCAAATTTCCTGTGATTGAGTCCTCAGGCCTAATGTGCAAGAGCAACAGCTTTAGTGCTATTCATAGATATGAAAGCTGACCTTTGTCCCTCTATGCCTCAGCCGCACATTTGCTCTGTACGTTTTATATCAGGAGCAAGCTATTTAACCCACCTCCTAATGCCATCTGTACCTTTCTTCTTTTAGAGAGGGAAAGGCCATTTATCTGCTGATAGACTCGCCCCAAAATGTATGCCAGGAACTGCTGAGGTGGGACAGACCCAGCCCATAAAGCAATGTATCAGGTTCCTACCAAATCTTAATCAATATGCTGTAAAAAGTTTGAACAGGTTTTCTTGTAAGGAAAAAACAAGTAATGTATGAAAGGAAGAGTAAATCTCTCTCTCTCTCTCTCTCTCTCTCTCTCACACACACACACACACACACACACACACACACACACGCACGCACACACACACACACACAAACTTCTCTCTCCTTGGATTTCAGATATGATGTCCCAGAATTCACATGCTCTATGAATCCCATACTGCCTGTCCATATAAGCTTTATTAGAAAGCCTGGTCATCTGTGATGAAGTTAGTTTGTACAGGTAAAGGTAAAGCTAAGTCTAGTTAAGTCTAGCTGAATTCAACTATGGCGCTCATCTTCGCTTTCAGACTGAGGGAGCCAGTGTTTGTCTGCAGTTAGCTTTTCTGGGTCATGTGGCCAGTATGACTAACTGCTTCTGATGCAACAGGACACTGTGATGGAAGCCAGGGCACACAGAAACACTACCTTCCTGCCATAGCAGTACCTATTTATCTACTCGCGCTGGTGTGCTTTTGAACTGCTAGGTTGGCAGGAGCTGGGACAGAGGAACAGGAGCTCATCCCGTCATGTGGTTTCAAACTGCTGACCTGACGATGGGCAAGCCCAAGAGGCTCAGTGGTTTAGACCACAGTGCCACCCACGTTTGTACAGCAAACACATTGAAAGGGCACCCCCTTTTCCTTAGGTCAGAACCGATATTCCAAAGCGACAGCTATAACTTATTTCAAATTCAAAAGTAAACCATAGTTTACTATCCCACAGAGGCCCAATTTTTCTACCCTGTTCTTAAGTGACAATTGCTTTTCTCAGAACCGCCCACAACAAATCAAATTAAACATCTAAACATTACTGCTCACTTCACGGGAAGTTGGGAAGTACGACTATCAAATTGGCCAGAGTAATACATTCCCTGTCATCACAAACCACTATTATAGACTGACAGTATTTGGAAAGGGTTTTTGCATATGAAATCACTCACTCACGTTACTGCTGAAACAGTGTTGCTCTCTCCTGGAGCAAGTCAGCAAGCAATAACAGAAACGGTTGCATTTTATATTACTTTTATTTCCCCTCAACAGTGCTGGCTGGGAGTTGCACATGAATCTCCCCTGAGCCTGACCTCAATGTTTACATGAGTTCCACAGGAAAGCTAGAAGTCTTCCCTTCAAAAGCCAAAACAAATGTACCCCTGGTTTTATTTTTAATATCCTGCTATTTTTTAAAACGAGCATACAACAATGTGTCTCTGTATGCCTACACACAGTTGTCACCTGTCTTCTCAGTCTTCTTCAAAGGAACAGATGCCAACAAATCACCACCTTCTCATAAGTTATTCTTTATATAAAGTCACTCTTTATATATATTCGTGACATTGACTTGAGGACCATAGTCGAGATGAAGCTAAACAAACATACAGAAGGCATGTCACCTTGAATTCCATGATGGAAGAATGGAGGGATAAGGGAAACCTAGGTTGTACATACATGCATACTATGTGCCTGTCAGGTACCTAGGTTCAGGTGGTAAGGTCCATGCCCCAATGGCTGGAAAGGTAACAAGTACCCTAAAATTGAAGTTATAAAAAAGCAGTCATCCAGAAGAATCAGTGTCAAATTCCCAAAGGGACAGCTTAGTGCAGGGATGGGGAATCTGTGGCGCCCTGAATGTTGTTGTACTTCAACTCCTATTGGTGCTTGTCAACATGAACAATTGTCAGGGAAGATAAAAGCTGTAGTCCAATGCCATCTGGAGGACCACAGATTCTCTAGTCTAGTCTGTCACCACCAAGTCATCCAGAACCTGGAGTGATAAAGCAGGCAATGGCACAGGAGTGACTTCAGAGCAATGTGTTTCAAAGAGAGCCAGTGTGGCATAATGGTTAGAGAGTTGAGCTAGGACCTGAGAGAGCAGGGTTCGAATCCCCACTCAGTCATGAAGTGCGGCCAGTCATTATCTCTTAGCCTGACCTATCTCCCAAGGTTGTTGTGAGAATGAAATGGGGAGGAGGAGAACCGTGTACACCACCTTGAAATCCTTGGAGGATAATGGTGGTAAATAAATGTAAGGAATAAATAAATAATAATAATAAATAAAGAGGACTGTGGTCTATAAGGTTTGTACTTGACTTGAACCACTTGCAAACCCCATCTGCAAGCAGCAACCCTGGTGCCAGAGGGAATAGAGAGAAATGTCGTCAGGGTGACAGAAGTACTTTTGGATAGTATGATGGCTTCAGCAGATGTCATAAAATAATAATTGTGGGCCATGCATTATGCCATGTTCACCTAACATGCCCTATTGACAAAGTGGAGACATAACCCAGGGCTGTTTGGCTGATCAGGAAGAATAAAGGTTTTTGATTAGGATGTCTCTGCTCGCACAGTAGTTTTACAAGGTGCAGCTATTCCTGTAGATAAGAGAAGCAGCTTCCTCTCTGGATGTAGAGAAGGATAGATGCCTCACCACAACAGCCATACACACACACCCATCTGCTTGCTGATCAGGCAAACAGAAGTTTTAAAAGATGCCAATACATACTGATTAAAAGCAAACTTAAGGAAATTGAGATCCAGGGTTTAAGATCCTGGAGTCTTAAACAGGGCTTAAAGTTTTGCCTAACATTAATGTCTCACCAAGAGTGCAAATCTGCTTCCAGGATATCCTTTGCCGTTCTGTATATCAGTCAACTCCTCATGATTTTTGCAAGCATGCAATTATAGCCAGGGTACTTGGAAGCATGCACCTGTTTAAGTCAAATACCCCAAGTATCATTGACTCTGTGATGAAAGCTATTTACCTTGAATGGCAACGGTTCTTCAGTAAGTGGGCTGACAGGAAGCGAGTTGGTACTGCTTGCAGGACTCATATCTGCACTCTACAATAAAAAGCAAAATAAAATCTAGATTAGCCTGTGACAAATCCACTGTTTAAGTGCTTGGTGAAGCTGTGGTACTTTGACCAGGAGAGCACCCCATCTATTACAATGAAGAGAAAATGAATAATGATACAAAAAAACTGTAACCGAAGCAAGCATTCTACTTTGAGCATTTTTCTTGGTGCATTTTAACACCATCTGGAGTAGCAAATAAGGAGCAACACTATCCTAACCATATCTACTCAGAGGTAAGTCCTATTGAATTCAGTGGGTTTTGCTCCCACTTAAGTAGGGTTAGGATTGCAGCCTAAGATCTTCAAAGTTAAGTACTGAAAAACACAAGCTAATAAGCACCTTTAGCAAATACAATAGAAACATTTTGTTCCCCTTAATGGCCCATCACCCAGGCAATCACCTCATCAGGAAGCTAGCCTGGCTTATATTTTAACACTTGCTGGATCCAAGGGTTGGAAGGGTCTTGGCAAACAGCCTACTCCCCCCTCCCCCACCTCACAACAATATAATATAAAAATATATAAATGTAATATATGGAACGAGGGCAAACTTCAGGATCCTGCTTCTTACTTGTGGGGGTATAAGGGGGATGACTGACAAGCATCAGGCCTGATGTTTTAATTTGTGGCCTAGCTGGCAGTGTCAAGCACAAGATGTGGATGGTAGATCACACACTGAGTATATCAGCAGTTCCCCACTCTTTCAGAAAATAGAAACCAAGGATGGGAAGCCTGTGCCCCTTCAGAGGTTGTTGGACCCCACTCCCACTATGCCCAGCCAGCATAGTCAAAGGTCAGGAATTATAGGAGTTGTAGTCCAGTAACAACTGGAGGGTCACAGGTTCTGCATCCCTGATATAAACTGTATGTGAAAACTTATTGCCTCTCGCTCCAACTCATAAAACTGGATTGTTCAAGCTGTGACCCTATTTTTCTAAACAGAGAGGGCACGACAGCCACCCTAGATAATTGTACTATAAAATATGTGCAGTCTTGTGAACATCACTCCCAAAGATAGAGCCAATTTTGTTTGTGGTAACTGCTTTTCAACAAGAGTCTACAGTGCTATGATAGCTGCCAGACACCAACTTCCCTCAAGATTGCCATCAAAAATTATTGATCCAAGAAGTTAATACTGGCAGAAAATATCTTCAGTGGATATTAGAAGCAAGAGAACAAATAAATCCTGATAACTAAAGAAAGGAGAAGACAATCTGTGTATTTTATAGCTATTTAAAGAGAGGAAGTGCATTTCCAACTTATTTTCAGGGTGATTGCTTCAACTGTATTGTTGGTCATTTAGTTCAATATAAGTTCACAGCCTGGAAGTTGAGTACAGCAAGCAGATGGGATATGACTGAATAAATATTTCAGAATTTTAGACTTTTTAAGGAACAGTAAAAGAGCCAGTCACAATTCTCTTGCGTTCTTGCGCCATATATTTATTTTAGTGCAGGGAGAAATCCTCTCATTTGTATACCATGCAAGTTTTGTATGGGCTTTTTGGGATAGTTAGGAAATGGGGTCGTTCCATTTTCACGGATACATTTAAACACATCTGCTGAGTACTGGGACCTGATCAATGGTAACTTATAACCATACTGATCTTGATAAGAATTTCTTCATGAAAGCTTATGGGACAACTCCACAGTAAACACCTTAAGGTTTGCAAAGTAATGCACTTGTTAATAAAACACTACACAGCAAATGATTTGTGATATCTATTCATTTTTCTATGCATAATATGCTACAGAAGGATCTGGGCAATGACTAATAAAATTGTAAGTTGCCCAATATTCACAGAGAAGGGTGTCATCCATAGCCTGGTGTAAGAACCCTTAATTCTGTACAGGAGCTAAATATCACGTGCAAATGTCTAACATGCTGACATTCATTGAGAACATATTTAAGTAATACAAAATTCAGACTTGAAGCCTCCATAGCTAAATAAGTTAAAATGACCTGTCAAAAGTGGTTCCATACTGAAATTACAAAAGTCCTTTGGAGAGTAGATGAAGCAGTGAGAATAATTGCAGTCACAACATTTAAAACGTGCAAAATGGCTCATTAAAGCTTTAGTGGAATACATGGCAACCTAAGCAAGTTAATTCTGTTCTGAATAACCTCTACTCTACATTTCTTTCTTGTCTTAAAATGCAGGGACATTACTCCTGGCAAACAGAAATATATAAGAAGTTCAATCCCAAACTTGAAAAATGAAAACAGAAGAAAATGTATATATTATATGCATGAGTGCATGCCTACACAATTTGCAGTACAGCAGTGTGGTATAAAGGTAAACACAGAGTAATATATAGAGATATATAATTATAGATATACAGAGAGACAGAGTACAAGAGCACAGAAATACACACACCAGGTATTCTGGAATGTGCTATAAAATTTATATTCAGATGCAAGATTTTCAGCACTGATTCTTACTCAAAAGTATATTACACTTATTTCAACCTTATCACAATGCAGCATGAAACTTGCAACACATTTTTGCAGTCCCAGGTGTCCAGACACCTCAAAGTGTAGAGCAGCTGCTCCTTGCCAATAAAATGAAGACCACCAGGCACACAGATTGCAGTCACTTTTCCACTTCCCACACAGAAGACCTGCTTATCATGGAGTTAAGAGCCATCAGGTAGAGTCTGGCATCTTGCACCATTTTCCCACCCACCTGCAGCCCACCCAGGCTGAATACCGGTCTCAGGAGGTTGTTCCCCACACATACAGTGGTGCCCCGCAAGACGAATGCCTCGCAAGACGGAAAACTCACTAGACGAAAGAGTTTTCCGTTTTGGAGGTGCTTCGCAAAATGAATTTCCTATGGGCTTGCTTTGCAAGACGACAATGTCTTGCGAGTTCCTGCTTTTTTTTCCCTTCCCCCCCCTTTTTCTAAGCCGCTAAGCTACTTATCAGCTGATCCGCTCAGCAGATAAGCCGCTAAAAGCCGCTAATAGTGCTAATCCGCTAATCCTTCAATGGGCTTGCTTCGCAAGACGAAAAAACCACTAGACGAAGAGAATCACAGAACGGGTTCTTTTCGTCTTGCGAGGCACCACTGTATGTATAAAGAAACATTTTCCAGTGCAGAGACAATTAAAAATGTGGGAGGAAATAGTAATAGCTATGTGTTGAGGGATATGAATTAACATACATCTTCACAGCTGTAAGCCTGAATTTGAGGAAGGCCCTAAAATAATGCAAATCTTTATTTAAAGTTAGTCCCAAGGTGGCTAACGAAAGGTAATTGACTAATTTAAAATTATTGCAAGCCACTCTAAGTAAGTATATAGACACTAGAAGAGCAGGATACATGTATATATAAATCAATGAATAGGGCCCAACGGATAGGGCTTGGTCTTTTGGGGGGTAGCTGAGGGCTCAGGTATGCTGGCACTGCAGCCCAGCCTCAGTTTGCCATGGTTGAAGTGGGAAAAGATTGTTGTTGAGATAAGAAGGAAGCTGTCAAAGCCCAGCTGCTGTGAATCCCTACTTAAGACTCCTTGGCACCATATAACAGGGATGGAAAATATGTACCCTTTCACTTAATTCCATGCAGAAGGAGAGAGGAGCTTGGAGGGAGGGCAAGGTGGGAAGAATGGGACGGGCATCTAAAATGGGTAGAGAAAGGAAGGCGAAGTGGGAGGGACCCTTCTGTAAGTGGTCAGTTCAGACCTCTGGCAAGAGATAGCTGTCTTTCTCATTGCAGATTTGGAGATGGCATGGGATGTGTGGGGGGAGAGGTGAGAGAGGAAATCCGCTTGAATTTGTGATGATCCGTGCACTGGGGTAGTGTGGGGATATGGCAACAGGGGAGAGGAGGGAAGCCTCCCCACCCCTCCTTTAGAGGGTGGTGTAATCTTATGCTTTGTGTTTGACTTGTGCCACGCTGCCCAAACTCCTGGCAACAACTTGGGACTCATGTCACAATCCTGAAATGCATTTAAAGCACATGGCTTCCCCCATAGGATCCTGGCAAGCATAGTTAGTGAAGGGTGCTGGGAATTGTAGCTCTCTGAGGGGCACAACACAGTCCCCAGTATTATTTGGGGAAAGTCATGAGCTTTAAATGCATGGTGTGTGGCTAGAGACTGCCTCTGCCAATAACAACCTATCCACAGCTAGAGGCCAGTAGAGGAGGCCCTGTTATCATTTGGGGAAGCACAACTCATTTTGTGTGCATTTTTCAAGGATTCTGTGCATTTTTAGGATGCCTTCTGAAATTGTAGGATATCTTATTCATGTCTATGTTGTTGTTGTTTTTTAAAAATATATATTATGTTTCTTGTATTGTTCCTTTTGTTACTACACAGTTCACATTTGTGGCCATTTCTTAAAAAAAAAAAAGAAGCACAACAAAATGAATAATAAACTTAAAGCAACTAATCAATATTATTTCCTTCACTATGTAGTTCTTGCTGGTATGGAGGTGGCAGCTTCAGACTCCCCCCCCCCCCCCCGGCTCCAAGATCATAGCACAAGCAGAAGATCTCACTGGTCTCCAAGACCCAGGAGCTGTGCAGGTGCAAAACATCTTCCTTCATTTAAATTGCCAGGCTTATAGTTTTGATTTATGTGATGGTGGTTTGCGGTAATGGCTGGTGGCTAATGCAACACACACACAAAATGACTAATGTGTACTTCTTGTGCCTTACAAAGGAGAGGTAGGCTCCATTACAGACCTTCCACTGATGGAATAAATGTGAACTGCCCAGAGGCGACTCTAATTATTATAGGGAATTGGGGATGGCTCCGAGCACTATAGACTAGTGCTTTGGATCTCTTTTAAAGCAGACACCAATCAAACTTCTTTGGGGAAAACTGAATCAAGACCTATCTTGGCATCATAGCTGATTTAAGTAAGCCAACTAGAGTGGGACAATCCTTTTAAATGATCGTTATACTTAAAATTTCTGGCATGAGCTAATGACTTAATGTAGAGCACAGGAGAAATTAACACTAAACAACAGGTGCATGCTGAGCGAATGTGTATCAAACATTTCTTCTGGAATCAAACGTGCTTTCAGCTATGTTGAACTGAAAATAATAAAATAAAGATCAGTAGGAAGCTAACCAGGCTCTAATTTACATTGCTTATAAATTATTATTGATGACTCAGTGTAGGAGTTACCATTTGGAGAAAAAGTGACTGATGTGTTTTTAATAAACATAATCAGTTAGTCAGAGACACTATTGGATTGCTGTAAAACACTGTTACATTTAGAAGCCGACAGTGACGGACAGGATTAATACGAAAAGGCATAGATGTCACTTTTTGCCACATGCTCAGGAAACCCATGTTTTTCCACTCAAAAATACCATATTGCCTGGATAAGCAATTGAGCTATTTATAGAAGCTCTCGTGCTAGAATCAATTAGCTTTTTACTAGCCACAACTGTTATATGTTTATAGGAAACACACAGACAGTCTTACTGAGGATATAAGAAAGTGACTACGAAGCAAAACAGTAGTGATGTTTGGTAATTTTATGACTGGACTTTTGGAGGCATATCTTTGTAGCTGGAAATGCATATTACTTCACTTTATTTACTCCTAAATGTGGTAAGGTAGCCCTGATGCATTTAGGGTTCCTGCTGTTTATCATGTTGAACAGGGCCAAGATGCCTGCCCCCAAAGTCCTGTCCTAGCTGAAACAAGCTGCTTCCCAAGACAAACTCCATCTTCTTATGCTTTCTTCTCACACCATTCTGGCAATGTCTGAAGGCAGGAAATGCCCTGGGAGAAATCAATGATGCAGTTCTTTCTTCTTCTTTGGTGATCACTCGTAGCCGAGTATGATTGTCTTCCATGGAAACGCTATTAACAGTGATTCCGTAAGTGACGGTGGAGGCCAATTCTGGATCCACACGTCCTTCCACAGTGGGGACATAAGTGAGGGGACACAGTGAGGGTTTGCAAAACGTGTATTCCTCTTAGCTCTTTTCTCCTTTTTGCCCTGAATTCGTGCTTATTCAAAGTCCACAACATCTTTGGTAAAGGCTGTTCTCTAATTGGAGTGCTCATAGGCCAATCTTTCCCAGTCATCAGTGCTTATACTACTTTTTTTTTTTTAGATTTGCCTTGAGAGGATCTTTAAACCTCTTTTGTTGTCCACTGGTATTTCGCTTTCCATTCTTAAGTTGGGAATAGAGTAGTTGCTTTGGAAGATGATAATCAGGCATTCGAACAACATGACCAGTCCAACAAGGTTGATGTTGAAGAATCATTGCTTCAACACTGGTGATCTTTACTTCTTCCACTACACTGACATTACAGTGGTACTTCAGGTTACATACGTTTCAGGTTACATACACTTCAGGTTACAGACTCCGCTAACCCAGAAATAGTGCTTCAGGTTAAGAACTTTGCTTCAGGTTGAGAACAGAAACCATGCTCCAGCGGCGCAGCAGCAGCAGAAGGCCCCATTAGCCGAAGTGGTGCTTCAGGTTAAGAACAGTTTCAGGTTAAGTATGGACCTCCAGAACAAATTAAGTACTTAACCCGAGGTACCACTGTATTTTGCCTGTCTTCCCAAGTGATGTGCACTGGACAGTGAGGTGGGGTGATAGCGCTCACCTGATCTCTTGTCAATTGCATCACTGTTGCTTCAAGGAGGAAGAGAGGTGAGGCGGCAGCGAGGTTGCTAAGGCAGGAGCACTGGAAGGAGCACCCTATTGCCTCCACTGGGGCATTTGCACAGTGCCAACCTTGCTGCTGCCTTGCCACCAGAAGCTAAACATCAGCAAAGCAACTGACTGGAGGTGAAGATAGCACAGTTGCACCACAGCATCATCTTCTACTGGCCCCTAAATTGGTGGGGCAAGTTAGTGTGAGAAGTAACCAGATTATAAGCCTCCCCAACCCCTGTTGTGCAGTTAGCAGAGCAGTGTGAAATGGAGCTGCAGGAAGTAGCAACCACTTCACTCACATAAAAATTACCCTGAGGCAGAAGAGGCCTAGAAATGGAGTATGTGAGCTGGAGGTTTCTTGCCTGTGATATATCAACTTGATTAACACCATTCCATGCATCTTTTTTTCATTCATGCATTGTATAAATTCTTCAAGAGACTCAAAGGTAATCACCATGTCAGCAGCTAAGTTTTCAAGATATTGTACGGATATGAGAACTCATGCAAGTAAATGAAGGATTCCTGCGGTTGCATTTGACGTTCACAGCTTGAGTCTCCAATTTCCGACACTGTCCCTAATATCTCACCTTCTCAAAGCTGTCTACATAGAAAGGAAACTGAATTACCACTGTTTCAGAAACTCTCACATTATTCCTCTGAACATGTAATTGCCACAGAACCCATTACTGCTAGTTAAAGTCTTATTCAAAATTTGACAGAACCACTCATACCACTTATGAAGTTGAAGGAAAGATCTCTTTCTCTCTCTCTCAATTAATAACTTGAATTCTACACAATCAGAATTTTTAAAAATAAAATAAACAAAAGTGGTTCTAGGCCTCCAGAACTGTGTAGAAACATTTCAGGTTTTATCATCGTCTATAGCCAATGGTCATCACAATATAAACATAAATCACTTATGTGTAGACTACAGAAGGGGGGGGGGGAGAGAGAAAAAGAAAAAAAGAAAACCATCAGTCCAATAAGACAGGGGTAAACCCTAAGGATACAAATGAACAGGATTGAAAACATTTATTTAGCTTAAATTTCCCCTCAACATTTAGTACTAGTATGATTCAGAAAGGCCTTATTTTCAGGGTTGAGTGAATCATTGGATTGGTGTCTGGGCATTTCACAAGTACAAGCAATAGCAGGAGGGTTCACACAACCCCTCTGAGACACTAAAATGATATGTAAGTGGGTGGCACCAGTTAGCCCAATCTTTTATCTGCCGATACTAACAGCTTTCAGTACATGGGAGAGGGCATGTGAGATCACCACTAATTCTTCCTTAAACCAGGCTTTGGAGGCCAGTGGTTGAACATTTTGGGGCCCAAATGGGATCCCCTCAAGTCTTCACAGGACTTGATAGATGAGCTCTGGATCATCCCACACTTCCTACAACCATTACAATTTGTGTGTGTGTGTGTATTTAACATATGGAATAAATCCCGGGGAATTCCATTCTTACCTGAATGCTCTTCCAGAGGAAAAGAGGGGAACCTGCCCCGTTGTATATCGGGGGGGGGTATGTGGAGAGAGTCTCCTCCTTTAAATTCCTGGGAGTTTCCCTTAGTGAGGACCTCACTTGGAAAATCAACGTAACTCAGGTGGTCAGAAAGGCCCAACAGAGACTCCATTTCCTCAGGGTCTTGCAAAAGAATAATGTTAAACAACAATTGATGAACTCCTTTTACCGGTCCACAATAGAAAGTGTCGTTTCATATTGTATCACAGTGTGGTATGCTGGCCTGACAGCCACGGACAGAAAGTCTCTACAAAGGGTGGTGAATACAGATCATGATATCATGGGCTGTCCCTTGAGTCCGCTAAATGACATTGCAAGGGATCGTTGCCTTAGGAGAGCGAGAAAAATTCTCAGGGATGATTCACACCCTGGCCATCACCTCTTTAATCTTCTACCCTTGGGCAGGAGATATAGAAGTATAATCAGCCATACCAACAGGTTAAAAAATAGCTTCTATCCGTGGGCTGTTAGGCTGTTGAATGGGAAATAACATAGCGAAATTGACTTGGGAGGTGGTGTGATGTTCGATAAGCACACAGAGTGCAACGAGACTGAGTGTTTTGGGGGCGGGGAGGGAGGCTCATTAATTTCATTGTACACAGGTTGTACAACGACAATAAAGGTATTATTACAAGAGGCTTCCAAACGTTGTTGACTGTGGCTTGAGATCAGGACTGGCCCCAAGACATTTGGCACCTGAGGCGAACCACAAAATGGCACCTCCCCTGCCAGTTGAAATGAGAGAGGGGACTGAAGAATGAAAGGGGAGAGTGAAGATCAGCCTTGAAACGATAGAGGAACAGAATGAGAGGGGAGGAAATGGCGCTGGAGGAGGGCGGGATGGAAGAGAAGGTAACAGGCCGATTTGCTGCCCCTTCTGCTGCTGTCCAGATCTGCCACCCGAGGCAGCTGCCTCGCCTTGCTTCATGGCCAGACCAGCCCTGCTTGAGTGACAGAAGCAGACAGGAAACTCTTAATTCAAAATCCAAAAGAAAACAGAAGCCATGGTATAACTGCACACATTCTTCTGTAATTATTTACAGAGCATAGTCATTCTTATTCTAATATATTCCCAGGAGCCAAACAGTAATAGAGGAAATAGATTAATGAATAAAAATTGCACATTTGACCATTATTCCTGAAATTTTACATTGTACTACCCCCCCCCAACTGCAGATCACATTTTTACACTTTATATATATTATTATGTTTTTTTGCAAGTATTGTGGCATGTAAAAAATATGAAATATTTGGCATTAAGCTAAATTTATCACAACAGTGTTCTATTGGTGTGGATAAAATTAGGAGAGAGTTATTAACTATTCTCCTCCCGCAATTAACTCTGAAACTACGCTATAATAAAGAATGTTTCAAACTTCAAAATAAATCCCTGAAAAGCATAATTATCACTAAGTTTAAAATTGTACAGCTTGCAATTTCTGTCAGTGATTTCTCGGAAAACACTCCCCATCCCACGCCTAAAAATAAACAAACTCATTATGTTAATCTAAGGGATTAAAAGCCCGCTTTCCCCCTGGTAAGTCATACCAAAAAGACCTTCATTAAGAAACTTTTCTCAAATGTATTGCAGAGGAATGTGTTTCTGAGGCTCTTTAAAAATCCATTAATAACTTAGAAGTTTCTGTATTGTGTTTACCGCTTGTCACTGGAGCTATAATTTTTAATTAATTGAGCAACCTTAAAGCTGGCTGAGGGGGTTGGAAGCAATGCTAAGTGCTGCTCTGCCATCCAAGGCCATCCAAATTACAAGCTTGGTGGATCAGGGGAATGTCCTGGACGTAGCGTATCTTGGTTTCAGCAAGGCTTTTGACAAAGTCCCTCATGATAGCCTTGCAGAAAAGGTTCCCGCTCTACAATTCTATGATTATATGCAATTGGTTTCTAGAGTGACTAGCACATAAACAGAGACAGACAACAGCACATATAACTGACTAAACCACTTGGAGGTCTAGTCTGGCATAGAAAGGTAAAGGGACCCCTGACCATTAGGTCTAGTCGTGGCCAACTCTGGGGTTGCGGCGCTCATCTCGCTTTACTGGCCGAGGGAGCCAGTGTACAGCTTCCAGGTCATGTGGCCAGCATGACTAAGCTGCTTCTGGAGAACCAGAGCAGCACACGGAAATGCCGTTTACCTTCCCGCCGGAGCGGTACCTATTTATCTACTTGCACTTTGACGTGCTTCCAAACTGCTAGGTTGGCAGGAGCAGGGACCGAGCAACAGGAGCTCACCCCGTTGCAGGGATTCGAACCGCTGACCTTCTGATTGGCAAGTCCTAGGCTCTGTGGTTTAACCCACAGTGCCACCCGTATCCCTTAGTTGGGCATATAGTGGTATATAAATTAATTTAATTAATTAATTTACATTAATAGAAAATCATACTGCAGAAATATAGTGAGTCTCAATTCTTTTATATGTTATGCACCAGCCTGAAGATGACGAGTGAGACCTCGTCGAAACGTCGCCTAGACACCCCAACTCTTACACGGGAAGACACCCGAAGACACCAAAACCTGCATTCCTATACCCGTGAAAATCTACGAAAGCAAATAAAATATTTTTGTATAGTTGGTTTGCTTTTTAAAGCAGCAACACATAAGTGGCTCAGACTTGAGCAGGTGTTTGCCGCAAGAGGCAATCCAATGCAAGCTAAGCTGGGTTCAGCTGGAACTGCCAAAATCCATGTATAAATCTGCTTTAAACGGTTTCCTCCTCCATCCCTACTCTCATGCCTCTCTATCTGTATCCAACCAATGCTTCATGTTCTACCTGCAGTTATATTATTTTTATTTTTCTCTGTACACTGTTTTATGAGGGCTTAGGTCTGTAGAGCGACTAATACCTGCAACAAACAAACAAATGTTGAAGCTTCCTTAGAATTTATTCTATGAAATGGCATGTGAGGGTTCCCCCCCCCCCCACATTATTTCCTCTGAATTTAAAAGCACTGTGACACTTTGAAAATAATTTGTCAGAATGCCAATGAGGTCTTATAGCATATTAGACCCACACATATTCATTTGCAGAAAACAAGGCTACTGCTGCTGTGCCTTATTTACAGACTTCCTCGTGTCAGGGCATCTGGGACCTGAGCTATGAAACCCATTTCATAAGAGCTGCCTAGGATTGTGTAAGATCTGGCCACACAGTACAAACTTCAAACAGAAAAGGGAACAGGCATGTGCAACATCAGACTCCCTAATTGTCAAACTGTGTGAAACGTCAGCACTGGTCTGGTTACCTGCTTTTGCCTAGCAGAACGAAACCCGTTGGCTGCTGTAGTCAAGGCCTGGGCTCAGCACTTGCTCTGTTGCATTGGTTCTACTGCAGTGACACACAGCAACAGCCTGTTCCTGTATTGCTTCAGAGTCCTGTGTCTGTGAATTAATGACCATTTGCTTCAAGCCTTTCCACTTCTACCGAGTTTGACTGGTTCAGTGGCCTTTGTTGTGGTTTATTTCTGATCAGTATTTCAAACTATCACAGTTTTGAAAGTTGTCAGCAACTATTGCATCTGTTGCATCTAGTAGGCTAATGCCCCAAGCACCTTCTCAATTTGTTCTTTTTCGACCTCTGAGAGTGCAATAGATAAATGGCAATGCCCTGTTCCAGTATAGATTGAACTGAGCCACATGCAACAATACCTCTCCCAATCCAGCCCATAGGCGTGGAGGAAAGCAATGTTGTTTGTGCCTGTCCTGCCTCCAGCATTCTGGGAAGTCTGCCAGTTCCATGGGAGCTTGAGGTTCACATGGAAGTGGGTTGTGTCTGGTCAAAGTCAAGCAGAGGAGACAAGAAGAGGGCCTTGGACAGCTCCAAGTGGGTCTTGTTGGTTGAATTAAAGCCAACTGATGCCTGTGTGGTAGCTCCACCTCCCTGGAATTGACTGGATGAAAGACCCTAAAATTATTTTCTACTTTTCTAGTGAGTCTAGAGAGATAAAGTGGGAACCCATCCTCTAAGTCAGAGGATAGTTGCACATCTGTGTCTTTCAGTAAAGAGCGTTTCTAATAAGATACTGATGGTTCTCCCTTGAGGAAACATGTCCTCATCAGCATCCTATGTAGTGCACTACAAGATCCCCAGGTCTTGAGTTATGACACTGTCTGTGCAAGGCTTTTGCATTCAAACGCTCAATTTCCCAGATAAGGCCTAGTAACTGATTGTGTAATGTGGGTCTATATACGTGATCTGGATCTACAGTGGTACCTTGGGTTATATACGCTTCAGATTACATACGCTTCAGGTTGCAGACTCCGCTAACCCAGAAATAGTACCTCGGGTTAAGAACTTTGCTTCAGGATGAAAACAGAAATTGTGCTCTGGTGGTGCGGTGGCGGCAGGAGGCCCCATTAGCTAAAGTGGTGCTTCAGGTTAAGAACAGTTTCACGTTAAGAACAGACCTCCAGAACAAATTAAGTACTTAACCTGAGGTACCACTGCACACCTGTATCAATGTCCCAAGATGTCAGAGACAGGATAAGGGGGCATGCTTAGTACTTTCACTCCCCTTTAGGCATGTGAACCAGACCAGGGGAAAATATCATCTGACGCATCCTCTACAGAGGGATGATAGTTAGAAGACTGGGCCAGAGCAATAGTCACTGGTGGAGAAAGAGCTCTGCTTTGGCAGTCTTAAACAGTCTCAGACCATTTCCTTTCTCCTTTCAATATTTCAGTGGTAAATGGGGTGGAAGATTCTGGCTCAGCAGTGGTGGTGGTGCAGAAACCTCTTTCCTGGCCTGGAGCAGCAGAGAGGAAGTGGAAAGTTCTAATAATAGAAAGGTAAACAGCATGCACTGAAAACATATGCACAGCGTTGTCGCCCAGAGCTCTTGCCTACTAAAGAGTGCTCCATGAAGCAGATCTGCTTCGTTGCTCATTGATGTCTGACCAAAGTAAAACAAATGTTTTTACACCACTGAATGGGGAATTCTAAAAAGACGCGCATCTCTATTGTTATGCCTTATGAGACGCTGGAGAACCCAATATAGGCATGTACATGACCACAATTAACTAGATAATTATACAAAGATTTCTTTCTCACCATGGGCCACTGATTCGTGACTTACAAGTAAATGTGTTCATAAAAAAAAATACCTGAAAACTGGAAAGCAGCATAATCTCAGAGGCTAGGTAGCTGATTAAGAGCAGCTCAGAGAGAAAAGCGAGTGCCTTGAAGCTCTAGTTTATATTGAAACTTCAAACCCTAATTATTATTTGTCCAGATATTGATGCACTATGCAAATTAACACAGTCCTTGCCACAGGACACAGATATCAAATAATATGGAGGGAGAGGAGAATCAAAGAGAATAAAATCAAAGAGAATAGTGTGCAATAAGGGCACTGGGCTTGATGAAAGACTAGTAAAATGTTAGTCATAATGAAAGGTTCAGAGGAAAGGAATGAGATTTCAGAGGCCACCAAAAAGGTATCTGAGGCAGGCAGTGGGGAGAGAGATATCATGCTATTTGAAACAAGGGAGGTATCATGTGAGCATTGCCTCTTGCAGATTTTTGCGTGAGAGAACTGGGAAGTTAAGTGGAATTGCTTAACCTAAATCCTTTGGCTCTGCACATAAACTATGGGAGTCAAAAATTATATGCAATGCTTGTGGCAAATGCCACCTGGTCCCACTAAAAATTGGGCCGCAGCCAGTGTATAAGGACTCAGGAACATTTCACTGCTGGGAAATATAGAAGGTTCTCTACCTAATCAGGATAAAGGTGGCTGAGGGCCAGTAAGATTCAGATCATGGACACAGGTGTGTGTTTCCTTGTACTTACGTTAACTGATAGCAGCGATGGAAGAAATCAACTAATTCCACCAAACACACAGAACAACTTTAAGTAGTTCAAGGAGTTAAAGAAAATATTGCCATTAATAAAGTTGATGAAAGGGGTTGTTTGCAAGGAGATGCCTGTGGTATTCCATAAGCAAGAACAATTGGAACTAAGAGAGTTTTACGCTATTCAACATACAAGGCTTTCCACAATAACCTTTTGCAGCATTATGAAAATTGAGACCAACAAAATGTTCCTAGAGATCATGCTGGATTCCTGTTGGACATGCCAAATCTTAAACTTGTCTCACTATTAAACATGGGCATTTATTAAAGTGTTTACAAGTAGTACTAGTCCCAAGGGATCCTCCACTCACTGTTTTTTGTCTCTCAATATGAGGTAAATAAACTGGACTGGATGTGAGGGAGTGCTCACCAGAGATAAATAAATGCAGTAAAAAATAAAAAAGTATAAGAAGAATCATAAAGCTCTGCAATTAAGCTTTAATATCATCCAGCTCGATCGTTAACAGACTCATTTTGCCTGCCTCAAAGTACTCTTCCAATACACAAAACAGATTGGCTATGGTATGTTTTTCAAAATGCAAGCAGGTATTTTGAGGCCTCCTTTTCCCAAGTTTAAGCAGATGGTGCAACTGCAAGTACAACCTCCTCAGGGTTCTACTAGTTGGAAGACTTTGTGATCTAAGCCAGGAAGTCAGTGGAAATTAAGAATCCCAACTGCACACAGAATTGGAACCTAATCCAAGTAAGTACAGTGGTACCTTGGGTTAAGTACTTAATTCGTTCCGGAGGTCCGTTCTTAACCTGAAACTGTTCTTAACCTGAGGTACCACTTTAGCTAATGGGGCCTCCTGCTGCTGCTGCGCCGCCAGAGCACAATTTCTGTTCTCACCCTGAAGCAAAGTTCTTAACCCGAGGTACTATTTCGGGGTTAGCAGGGTCTGTAACCTGAAGTGTATGTAACCTGAAGTGTATGTAACCTGAGGTACCACTGTATAAAGCAGGGTTAGGAAACCTGTGGCTTTCCAGATGAAGCTGCAACACAACTCTCATCAACCCTGGTCATGTTAGCTAGGGCTGATGGGAGTTGGAGCCTGGAGGGCAATACCCTTCTCTGCCACCAGGGAAGGCTGTTAGAGGACATGAATACGATGTTCTGTGAAGATTCAGTGGTCTGATGATGGAATTTTGTAAGTCTTGGAACATTCAGCAAACTACCTACAGTTTTCCAAAATCAGAGGGTGAAGAGGAAGGTATTTCCTGCTTTAGAGCTTTATATATCAGAATTTCAACAAGTGTTCAAATGAAAGTTTTCAATGGAAGAAAAACAAACAACATGGCAGTTACAGATAGGTAGCCGTGTTGGTCTGCCATAGTCAAAATAAAAAATTCCTTCCAGTAGCACCTTAAAGACCAACTAAGTTAGTTCTTGGTATGAGCTGGTGAGGTTGATGGACTTCCATTTCATGCGGCTCAACATGGCAGTAATCACACAATCAGCAGTGACTGACCCCAAACAAATAGCAGCTGTGGAGGGGGAGTTACTCTGGATTAAGCCCATAATAAGGGAGATAATGGATTTAAACTCTAGGGCCTCATGGTTGATATCTGGATCAGGAATAAACTTTTACTGGTGCCACTTTCCTTCCAATGCAAATATCCATCACAGGGAGGGGATTCATATTGTAACAGCAGAGAGGGCAAAGGGTTGAACCCTCATTCTCAGTTGTGTGATTATAATCACATCCAGTTTGTGCTACAACAGGGGTAGGCTATGTGCTGCTCTCCAAAACCTGTTGAACTAAAAATTATCACCATCCCTGAACTTGAATGTTTTGGCTGGGACTAATAGAAGTTGGAGTCCCAACAACATCTGCAGGTCCACAAGTTCACTTAAAGAGAGAATTCCCTTCCTTTAACCTAGTAGCTATGGAAATGCAATTAGCATTTTGCATATTCCAGACTGGCACACATGACTAACATCTACTAATAATGTACAGATGCCAGTTTGTAGAGAGTGTAAATTCTGTGGAAAAACACAAACCACTGCTGGCACAAAGACATGCAAATACATTAAAGTAAACAGAGAGTTTATCCCCATGAAAATGTGGCCAAATTCTGGTTGTTACTGATCTAATTAGCTGCTTTCACAATAATAGAGTTGGGAGAGACCATTTCAGGGCTGTAGAATCAACCTTGCAATGCTGCACTGCATTCATTAATACCCTATATGATTTAAACATGGTGTAAGACACTATTTTTGCAGAATTTTTTATTATGATAATGCATAATTACTATTTTTAATTTGCCCTTAAACATTATGTCAATTTGACTCCTTCACCCTCTTTCTTTTTTGCTTTCTCCTTCTGTGATGAGGCTGCATTTTAATGTTTTAATGTTGTATTTTAATTTTGTTTTCAAGTTATATTTCAATCAACTTGTTTTTATTATTGGTTGTTAGCCACCCAGTCTTGGCTGGGGAGAGCGGGGTATGAATGAATGAATGAATGAATGAATGAATGAATAAATATTAATGCCCCCATACTCAGTCCAAAGAAAATGATAGGGTACGTAAATCAAATTTAAATCAGTTGGACTTAAATTTAACTTATTTTATCTGGGTCAGGTCCTCTCTAAATATTAAAAATATGTGTGTGCACCACCTGGAATGTACATTGCAGCCATTTGCAAATAGCTTCTTGATCACTGTGTTGCCCTTGAGTGCAGCACATTAGTTTTCCCCATGATGGAATGGCATTCAGTTATATGGGAGAATGTCAATAATCTCAGCAGTGTCCTCAACAGCCTCCGTATCAGAAGCAGATTTTGTCCTGTCCCTACTGTGTTCAAAATTATGACCCAGTAGGGTTCTCCCATCAAGCACTAAGAACTAAGTCAGTCAGTAACTGCAGAGATCCACCCACTTCATACATTCCTATCTACATAGATCACCCCTTAAAAAGCTTCTTTTCTACACCCGCTTGCCGTACCACCTGTAGCTTCCGTCGCACAGCCCAAAGCAACGAGCTGTCATGCCACAACACTACAGAGGTCCCACAACACACCAGAGAGGTGTAAAAACTCAGTTCCAGTGAGTTCTGGCTGGGGGAAAAAGCCTAGTGTCACACTTTTTAACCAAAAAAAAAATTAAAAAATTGGATGGATAGATGAACAGACAGACAGACAAATATTCTGTAACTTATGTCCCCTAGGCATTGCCCTAAACCAGGCATGTCCAACTCCCAAAAGACTGCGATCTACTCACAGTATAAAACAACTGGCAGTAATCTACCCAGTTGTCTTTGTCCTGATGTTGGGAAAGATGGAGAGCACAAGGAGAAGGGGACGACAGAGGACGAGTTGGTTGGACAGTGTTCTCGAAGCTACCAGCATGAGTTTGGCCAAACTGCGGGAGGCAGTGGAAGACAGGAGTGCCTGGCGTGCTCTGGTCCATGGGGTCACGAAGAGTCAGACACGACTAAACAACAACAATCTACCATCTACCCAGAGTTGTTGAGCTTTTTGTGGGGAGCGAATATGGTTGAGCTTTTTGGGGGGAGCCAGAGTTCTTGAGCTTTTCAGACATGCCTGTTGGACATGCCTGCCCTAAACCAACCAAGTAACCAAAGTGGGAAAGAGGCCTCTCAGTCTTGGATGCAGTCCCATAAATGGATATTAGCATTGTGTGGGAGAAGAACAACACACACTGAGCAACCAGTGGTGCATGTTCACATCAGGGTGATTATTCACATGATTAACTTTGACACCTGCAGTCACCTGGTTGGGGTGGATGGGTGGGCACATCTGGCTACCTAATTCTTTCCTCTTCTCCCCGTATATGATTAGCATGAATGCTTGATCAAGGCCAGTGGCGTCCTGTGAAGCATCATACAATTTTCCCTAAAACACATGTCAACTTGCTAACTTGCTCTCTGGTAGCTATTGACAACTAACTGCACCAGCTACAAAATTTATTTTTTACACTGGGAGGTACAGCACTAAAACAGCAGTAAAAGCTTATTGAGGCAAGAGGATGGGAGAGAATAAGACATATATACTTGTATCAGTACCCAGTAATTGTTCAATTGTCATAGTAACATAATCCCACAAATTTCCCAGCTGGGCAAAGTGGCTTCCTATGCAGCACAAAGACATTTGGTAGTAAAATCTTGGAAACATTTACCATATTAATGAGAGTAAATATCTGCTACTATAGTAAATCTCTGGTGCTGCCAACTGGGTCCTCGCTTAAAATGAATTGGAGGCTTTGAGTCTGAAGCCATGTTCTTTAGTTTCTTAAAGCTTAGAGTCTTGCAAAAGCAAATTATTAGGGAGAAATTTACAGCTGAGGTTCTTTACTATGGATTAACTTGCTGAAGGGGGACCATGAGGACAACATTTTGAGACTATTCATGTGCTACCTTTGCCCTTAGGCAACACTATCTCCAGTTCAAAGGGAAGTTTGCTGTTTCAGATCTTACCTGCCTAGAGTCTTGCCTGAAACAATAACCTGAACCAGAATCTCATGCACTTTTCCAGAGGAACCTAGGTCAGTTTCACTTTGTCCAGTATGCCACATGGTCCAGAATCAGGACATGTTGCTTCTAATTTGCCTTCGCCCAACACATAGTGAAAGAATGCCCTTGTCCAAGGCTCAGATTAAACTCATATTGCTGGAACCACAATGGGACTATACAACAATGCTGGGTGTTTTCTGGACTAGGAACCTAAAGCAGGTGTACAGGATCTACATTGGTTTTCCCCTACAACCCTGAGATACACCAACTGGAAACAGTTCCAAAATAGAAACTCAAGAATTTAGACATAGAATGGAGCATAGTCTTCACCTTGCTCCACTCAGGATTTTTTTATCTAATTGCAGAAGCTATACATACATACATACACACACACACATTCCTGTATCCCAACAATAACAGCCCCTGCCTACTGCCAGAAAACCCCGCTTAGCCTAATTTAGGAGGGAGAAATGCTTTAGTTTTTGGTGGGGTGGTGGTGGTAATTGTTAATCACCGGGAACTGGAAATCTTTGCTGATCCACTGCAAATCACCTGGATATCTACCAATATAAATAGTTACGGTAATAATAATAATAATAATAATAATAATAATAATAATAATAATAATAATAATAATTTATTATTTATATCCTGCCCTCCCCAGCCGAAGCCGGGCTGTACATTATACATCCATATAATGTAAAAGAAGTGTTCGCATTTTCCTCTGATCCATGATCCTCCCACATTTTATATTCAGAACAACCCTGCAATGTGGATTAGGCTGAGGGACATGGTGTGTACACACACACCCTCTACATTTAAAGCACATTGCTTAAATCTATGGTACATACGCAGCAATAGTGACTAGCTCAAGTTCACCCAATGAGCTTTATGGTGGAGTGGAGATTGGAACAGGAAGTCTTGCCAGTCCTACTCTAACCAATACACCACATAAACTAATGAATTTCTCTGTGCAATAGCTCTTTGCCTGCACAAGACAGCAATAAGAGCTGGGATTTCATGTAACAGATTTAAGATTTTAATTCAGCAGAATCAGCTTTGTGCACACACATTTTAGCTGAATCACTTTGCTCTGCCCTATCTGTGAAGTTTAATTGTTATTTATTTCCTGCTTATGTTTCTTTCAATTCTGGGGATGAAAACTGCAGCAGAAGAGTTTTTGTATTGTTTCATTTTAGAAAGGATGGTACTGTTATTCTCCCAGCGTTCTGGAATTAGCTGGAATGGACGTTCTTGTGCGGCAGCTCATTAGAAAGTACATTTGACAAAGTTCCATATGGCAGGTGGATTGCTTTCATTACTAGCTATGATTTGGAAAGCCACAAAATAATATTTGCAAAGCTATCTGTGCCCACATCTAATGTGGTGCTGAGTCAAATTCCAAGTAATAGTACCTAGACAGATGGCCAATTGTACACTAGTCAAATGGACTGAGAATGTAAGTGGAGATTGGGAACACAGAAATTGGATCTGTTGTCCCCCTGCAAATAAAAAGAAAACATGAAAGACAATTCAGTGAAAATATACTTAGCACTTTCTTTAGTGAACTACTAAAACAAGGTAAAGAGGGCAAGAACAGATGCACTAGCAATCTATGGCAGTATTATCAATTTTTACAAGGCTTATTTTTCTCTTCTTCGGTATAGAGTAGTTCAGAATGAAATTAATATGTGTTTCCCCATAAAGCCCCGGCAAGTGGCTCAAGGAACAGCCTAGACATCCCTGCGGGTCCTCCCACAGGGCTGCCTGGGCTGCGGAATTGTTCCCGAAGTGTCGGGCGCTCTGCTTTCAGGGCGCCCGACGCTCCGAGAAGCAGGCTGCTATCCGCAGCCTAGGCATCCCTGTGGGACCTCCCACAGGGCTGCCTGGGCTGCGGAATTGTTCCCGAAGCGTCGGGCGCTCTGCTTTCAGGGCGCCCGACGCTCCGAGAAGCAGGCTGCTATCCGCAGCCTAGGCAGCCCTGTGGGACCTCCCACAGGGCTGCCTGGGCTGCGGAATTGTTCCCGAAGCGTCGGACGCTCTGCTTTCAGGGCGCCCGGCGCTCCGAGAAGCAGGCTGCTATCCGCAGCCTAGGCAGCCCTGTGGGACCTCCCACAGGGCTGCCTGGGCTGCGGATATCTTCCTGAAGCCTGGAGAGCGAGAGGGGTCGGTGCGCACCGACCCCTCTCGCTCTTCAAGCTTCAGCGAAAGCCTGCATTCGCCCCATAAGACGCACCCAGATTTCCCCTTCATTTTTGGAGGGGAAAAAGTGCGTCTTATGGGGCGAAAAATACGGTAACCTGAAGCACCACTTTAGCTAATGGGGCCTCCTGCTGCCGCCGGAGCACAATTTCTGTTCTCATCCTGAAGCAAAGTTCTTAACCTGAAGCACAATTTATGGGTTAGCGGAGTCTGTAACGTGAAGCATATGTAACCTGAAGTGTATGTAACCCGAGGTACCACTGTACTGTAATGAATTTACCAGACACATTTTTTTATGGGGAGTTCCACAACTTAGAGGCTGCCATCAAGAATGCTCTCTTCCAGGCTGCCACCACCCCAAGCTTCTGAGGGTGGTGGAACTACCAAGAAGGCCCTACTCTGCTCATCTTAAAGGTCTGTAGTGAAGAAGGTAGCCCTTCAGACTCAGGCCCAGACTCGGGCCTAAAACACTATTGTGAGCAGAAATGAAGTGGTAACCAATACAGTTGTTTTAAAACAGGCTTATGTGTGATCTAACTGAACCCCAGCCAATCATGTGGCCCTTGCATTTCGAACACATTGAAGTTTCTGAGTCATATTCAACAGCAGACCACAATACAGTGCATTGCAATAAACCATTCTGCAATCCTCAATCGTATGGGGAATCCTTTGCCAATTCCTTACTTCTTTCTAGATAATATGTGCGTGAAGTTGATTTTTCATCCATTATCAACAGAGCCTTCTTGATGAGCATCCGTTTGAAGCACCTATCCCTACTACTGTGGCCTAATGCTGGTAAATAAAACCCCTTAGGAACCCATTAAAATATTCAATAGACATCACTAGTTGATTTCAAATGCAGCTGTGGACATAAATCCAAACCAGGTGGGAAAAAATGCTATGCATTTTGGAGTACACTCCATTTCTAGTGAAATGACATAGACAATGTTGCCAATACACCACCACCCACTGTTTTTTTTTAGGGGGTACTCATGGGTTTGCAGTACTGGCACCTCTTTTTTGTTGTTAAAAAGTGTGACACTTACTGTAACAACTTCACAGTGAGTACTGGCACTTATTGTTCTAGGAAAAAAGCACAGCCACCACCATTCATTGCAAATCCAGCAAAGCACTGGATGCTTCATCAAGAGAAAATGAGGCAAGGTAGGAGTCTAGGGAGAAGAAAATAGAAATTCTCCAGCCCCTGACATATTTTGTTTTATACAGCTTGTTGTTGTTGTTGCATTTACAAAAAAATAATAATACAAAATCATTGAAAAAAATGGAAAAGTGTATAATCTGACTGGGAGTTGTGCTCCAATCTGCAAGCAAGTCCTAGGTTACCTAATTGGGCTGGCCTGTTGTGAAAAGTGGACCAAATAAATTCCTTCTCCATTCTAGTTCAGAGGAGTGAGGTGAAGATGGGATCTTTTTGACTTGGTGGGATGTACTTCTGTACATCCCTTGACTCAAGGCAATTCTAGTTATCTCCAATGATTAGCGAACATTGGAAAACAAAAGGACCCTGGTCAACCAGGCCCATATAGTTCATCATCCTGTTATCTCACAGTGGCCAACCAGATGCCTGTGAGAAACCCTCATACAAGACCTGAGTGCAAGAGCACTCTTAACTCCTGGGGTTTCTAGAAACTGGTATTCAGAAGCGTAGTACCTCCAACCACAGAGGCAAAATACAGCCATTGTAGCATAGCTCCACTGATACGCCCAGCTCTACCATTAGGTATACTGCTTTAGGGAGCTACTCTGAAGTTTCACAAAAGGGCAGCAAATAAATATTTAATTTATTATTGTACTTTTAATGCCAAGGAGAGGTGCTTGTAAGGATTTCTGCCTTAGGTGCCAAAATAACTTGGCTAGACTTAGGTGCTTGTGGAGAGGAGTACAGTGGTGCCTCGCAAGACGAAATTAATTCGTTCTGCAATTCTCTTCGTCTTGCGGTTTTTTCGTCTTGCGATGCACGGTTTCCCATAGGAATGCATTGAAAATCAATTAATGCGTTCCTAGGGAAACCGACTTCAGACCAGGTCCGGGGACAGTCTGTCCCCGGACCTCTTCTGAAGGCTGGGGGGGGGGACAAGGGCTTTTCTTCCCACCCCCAGCATTTTAAAAAACCCTGGGACAGCGGAGGACTTCTCCGCTGTGCGGGGCTATCTTAAAATGCTGGCGGGCGGCATTTTAAAATCGCTCCGGACAGCGGAGGACTTCTCCGCTGTCCGGGGCGATTTAAAAGCCCCTGGGAAGGCAGGCAGGGGGGACAAAGACTTTCGCCCCCTGCCCGCCTTCAGAAGGTGTTCCCGCCCCCCGCCCCACTTCGGAACAGCTTTCCGAAGTGGGGCGGATGGGGCAGGTGTCCCCGCCCCCCCCGCCCCACTTCGGAACAGCTTTCCGAAGTGGGGCAGCGGGGCCAGGTGTTCCCGCCCCCCCTCCCCACTTCGGAAGAGCTTTCCGAAGTGGGGCGGCGGGGCCAGGTGTTCCCGCCCCCCCTCCCCACTTCGGAAGAGCTTTCCGAAGTGGGGCGGCGGGGCCAGGTGTTCCCGCCCCCCCTCCCCACTTCGGAAGAGCTTTCCGAAGTGGGGCGGCGGGGCCAGGTATCCCCGCCCCCCGCCCCACTTCGGAACAGCTTTCCGAAGTGGGGCGGCGGGGCCAGGTGTTCCCGCCCCCCCTCCCCACTTCGGAAGAGCTTTCCGAAGTGGGGCGGCGGGGCCAGGTGTTCCCGCCCCCCGCCCCACTTCAGAAGAGCTTTCCGAAGTGGGGCGGCGGGGCCAGGTGTCCCCGCCCCCCCGCCCCACTTCGGAACAGCTTTCCGAAGTGGGGCGGCGGGGCCAGGTGTTCCCGCCCCCCCTCCCCACTTCGGAAGAGCTTTCCGAAGTGGGGCGGCGGGGCGAGGTGTTCCCGCCCCCCCTCCCCACTTCGGAAGAGCTTTCCAAAGTGGGGCGGCGGGGCCAGGTGTTCCCGCCCCCCTCCCCACTTCGGAAGAGCTTTCCGAAGTGGGGCGGCGGGGCCAGGTGTCCCCGCCCCCCCCGCCCCACTTCGGAACAGCTTTCCGAAGTGGGGCGGCGGGGCCAGGTGTTCCCGCCCCCCCTCCCCACTTCGGAACAGCTTTCCGAAGTGGGGCGGTGGGGCCAGGTGTCCCCGCCCCCCCGCCCCACTTCGGAACAGCTTTCCGAAGTGGGGCGGCGGGGGCAGGTGTCCCCGCCCCCACTCCCCACTTCGGAACAGCGTTTTAAAATGCTGGGGGTCGGGAGCGAAGCGCTGCCGACCCCCAGCATTTTAAAATCTCCCCGTGTCCCGGGGAGGTTTTAAAATGCTGGGGGTCGGCAGCGCTTCGCTCCGGACCCCCAGCATTTTAAAATCTTCCCAGGACACGGGGAGATTTTAAAATGCTGGGGGTCTGCAGCGCTTCGCTCCCGACCCCCAGCATTTTAAAATCTTCCCAGGACACGGGGAGATTTTAAAATGCTGGGGGTCTGCAGCGCTTAGCTCCCGACCCCCAGCATTTTAAAATCTTCCCAGGACACGGGGAGATTTTAAAATGCTGGGGGTCTGCAGCGCTTCGCTCCCGACCCCCAGCATTTTAAAATCTTCCCAGGACACGGGGAGATTTTAAAATGCTGGGGGTCGGCAGCGAACGCTTCGCTCCCGCCCGCCAGCATTTTAAGATCGCCCGGGGCAGGGGGGGGGAGGCAGGGGGGGAGCAAAGACTTTTGCCCCCCGCCGGCCTTCAGAAGAGGTCCTCTTCTGAAGGCCGGCTGTGGGCGAAAGTCTTTGCTCCTGACCGCCAGCATTTCCCTATGGGCTTTCGTCTTGCGATGCAAGCCCATAGGGAAATTCGTCTTGCGAAGCGCCTCCAAAACAGAAAACCCTTTCGACTTGCGGGTTTTCCGTCTTGCGAGGCATTCGTCTTGCGGGGTACCACTGTATTTGCTGATCTGCCTCAGGAAGCAAAGAGCCTTGGGCTGGCTCTGCCACACAAAAATCTATTCTCGGGTCCAAATAATACCACCCTACACTAGATTGACAACAACCCATCAGCTACTAGCGATCTGTGATCCAATTATTTGGGAACCAGGAGTCATGGAAGGAAACTATTGCTGAACACAGTGCATCTACAAGACAAGTTGGCTTGGAGTGGACGTTGAAAATTTGAATATATTGATGTGAGCTAGAGTTCCCTTTTGAATTTGAATGATTAACTATCATGGTTGGACTATGCATAATTATATACCATGCATTTGGACTCCTGTAACTTCTCTTGATCATTTTCTTCCTCCAGGTTCCAAAGCTGCAAACAATGGATTCTAGCATCACTGAAGGTAGAAGGCAAGTGAAGTCTTGATACTTTTATGTACTGGTTCTGTTTATCCACACACTAAACTGTACTCACATACAAAACAGATACACAAAACAACTTAATTGAGCTTGCTAAAAGCATAATTCTAAAATTGGTCGCAGTGTGACATCGTGGTTTTTTTTACAGAAATGGAAAAGACAATAAATTAAATTGGAAAAACTGCATAACACAGTAAAGGAAAAAATAGAACATTTCCTTTTTTCATACCTGTCAACAGAATGACATATCTTTGGTTGTACGTGAATGACAACTGCATTAATAACAATGAATAAATCTGTGCCTCTGAAAGCACTGATACAGCCCCCTGTATAACTAATAAAGGACTATAGCAATTTATTTGTGGAAAGGAAGTCGCAGAATTGGTGTCAGAAATAGAAAGTTCAATCTCCCGCCAATGCCTAATGGATTCATGCCAACGCTTTTCTACTCTCAATAAAGGAATATTTCCCATTGATCTTGCCATTGATCATATTGTGGAGCTGCCAGGAGAACCTGCTGAATGAGAAACAACTGGATAAACTTTGATGCATGTGCCAGTCAGGAGCAGATGTTCCAGTAGGCTTCAGCCCGTTTTTTTATCTTGATTCTTAAATTGACACACAGAACCAGAGTGAGCAGGCGTGCTTCCCTGAAACAGGTTCATACACACAGAGCTCAACACAAGCAACTCTCCTATTTGGACTCTGGGAGAAGGTAAAATAATAAATAAATAAATAAATAAATAAATAAATAAAATTTAATTTAATTTAATTTAATTTATACCCCGCCCTCCCCAGGCAGAGCCAGGCTCAGGGCGACTAACACCAGTAAAATTACAATAAAAACATAATGGGGGGGGGCGATTTAAAATACAGGTTAAAATGCAGCCTCATTTTAAAAGTAGCCCATAGATCAAAACCATAAGGGGAGGGAAACATAAGGGTCAGACTGAGTCCAAACCAAAGGCCAGGTGGAACAGCTCTGTCTTGCAGGCCCTGCGGAAAGATGTCAAGTCCCGCAGGGCCATAGTCTCTTGTGACAGAGCGTTCCACCAAGTCGGGGTCAGTACTGAAAAGGCCCTGGCCCTAGTTGAGACCAATATAAGCACCTTGAGACTTGGGACCTCCAAAATGTTGTCATTTGTGTACCTTAAGGCCCTCCATGGGGCATACCAGGAGATGTCAATGGTTTCAACTGAGAATATAAACTAACATCTATCTGTCAGTGCATCACACAAATATTGGGAATAGATCCCTGCATACATAAATAAAAAGGTACCCCTGCCCATACGGGCCAGTCATGTCCGACTCTAGGGTTGTGCGCTCATCTCACTTAAGAGGCCGGGAGCCAGCGCTGTCCAAAGACACTTCCGGGTCACGTGGCCAGTGTGACGAAGCTGCTCTGGCGAGCCAGCACCAGCGCAGCACACGGAAACGCCGTTTACCTTCCCGCTATAAAGCGGTACCTATTTATCTACTTGCACTTAGGGGTGCTTTCGAACTTCTAGGTGGGCAGGAGCTGGGACCGAAAGACGGGAGCTCATCCCGCCACGGGGATTCGAACCACCGACCATACGATCAACAAGCCCTACATAAATATCGGCAAGCATACATAAATATTGTGCTGCAAAAACCCACAAGCTTCGTTGCCTGTACCTTCAGGTTGGGGTTGCAAGTTATTCTGCATTTGCCACTGGCTTTTAACCCACGTTTTCCCCAAACCTTTCCATACAACCCAAAATGAAGTTGTCTCCTGCATAATCTCCAAGGAAGCCCTAGCACATGCACTAGAGAAGACTGCAAGCAGCCAGAGTTGTTTTTAAAGGCTTTACTGTAGCCAATCACCCGGCTGAATAAGCAAGCTGTTTTGACAAGGAAGGGTGGCTTGCTGTTTTGCCAAGCAATCGGCTGCATTTAAAATGTCCCAGGCACTTTCTTGCTGGACATATTCTTCTCCCTAGCCTACTCTATGGTAATAAGATCATAGTCTGTGGTTTCGATGCCATGGTTTTCCTTCCGTCTTGCCACAATGCCGATATCCAATGCCCTTTTAAATGTGTTGAGGGAGGGGGAATTATTGGTTTGCTGTTGCTCTTATTTTTACTGTGTATTTTGTGGTTTTTATATTGTAATTTTATGTTGTGAACCTCCCCGAGATCTACAGATGATCTACAAATTTAATTAAAATAAATAAATGGCACACTTGCCAGATACAGAGCTGAGAATGCATACATTGAACACGGTGTGCTTCCATCATGTCATGAGATGTTTGCATTGGTCATTGCAGGCAAGAGGTAATACAGAGAAACAGAGCAGTGGGCAGCTCTCTGTCCCTTGTAACATCTTAAAATACACTGCAGATCCACCCCTTTTACATTAAATCATACAGTTCACTCCAGCTAAAATTTGAGCGACAGAAGTTATGGTTGACAACTTCAGAGATTAAACTTTCCAGGCAAGCACTGATGGGGGCATTTCATTTCAGCATCACTCTTGCATCACACGAAACCCTTTCTTTTAAGAGAGACAGCTGTGAGGCCTTAATACCAGATACATTAACTCTTGTACTTGTATTATTCATGGCATCCTTAGCTGCGTCGCAAAAGGGAGTTGTAAACTATATTCTCTGATAAAGGTAGGAGGGAGCTTGTTTGCTACAACATTGTTGTTGTTGTTGTTGTTTAAAAAAGAATAAAAATTAATCTTGCATTATGTCTTCAACGTCTATTTAGGTTCTCTCCAAACAGAATACATCAAAGACGGAAACATTAAGAAATCCTATTATCCTTTTCTATTTCATGTTTGCAAAAAAAGAGAGAGAAAAGAACAAATGCTTCCAGATGAGTAGCTTGACAGCAGCGAACACATTCAGATCAAATATTACAGTGCCTTTATATTCTGCTTTTAATCTGCAGTGCTACATCATCAGCCGTGTTTGTGTAAAATAGGCTGCTTGAACTTCTTTGGATGCTTACTTGAAATATTTGCTCTGTCAAATCATGTTATGTCTATCTCTTGAGTGAAGATTTAACTATAATTAAAAGGGACAAAGAACATGGCAGCAGACAGAACCCTCTGTCTGTAAATGTAAGTTGCTTCTGCTAAGTCACAAGCGGAGTGGCCAGATGGAAAAGAGGACATCTTGCATCTTAAAAAGTTGTGTGGAAGAAGGAATTCCAGGAGCCATCGTTGTAGTAGGGACAGGGGGTATAACATGCAGCTCATTTTGTTGTCGATTAAAAAAATAAGAGTGTTAAAAGTTACACATTCCACATCAGTGTTATGCAGAAACATCGGCATTTTCAGCCACAGCCAACTACAGCACACAATTGCAACCCAAATCTTCCAATGAAGCAGGAGATATAATGTGAACACTCGTTCTGCTTATTCCCTCCCCAAACTGCTGAAACTGAACTAGGTTCCAGGCCTGTCACACAGCAAGCGGGGATGGGAGGTATGTAGGGCCAGGAAGGGCATGAGCTGTTGAAGATCTTCCAGCACTGGGGAGGAGGAGAGATGGTCTAGCAGACGGGTTAAGTTCAGAACAGCCTTCCCCACCCTGATGCCCCTACCCAGATGTTTTGGACTACAACACGCATTGTCCCTCAACACTGGCTGCTTGGTGCTGTGTGGAGATGTAGTCTAATAACATCTGGCTGGTTTAGAAGGTTCAAAACATCTGTGAAAACAGTGATCTAGTGAGCGACAGGAAGCTGTCCTTTTAGCTCAGTACTGTCCAAACTGATTGGCAGTGGCTCTCCAAGGATTTCAGACAGGAAATATTCCCAGCCCTGCGTAGAGATGCCAGAGATTGAACCAAGGTGATATATCTCCAGACAGGCATTAATCGGCCAGTGATTACTACCATATAAAGTAGTTGGTCTACCCTGATCTTCAGATCTCCAAAAAATACAACTGTCTAGGGCTAGGCAGTGATTCAAACAGCTGCCAGGAGCAACCTTTTGGAGGTACTTTCAAACACTCTACCAATTGAACTAAATGACCAATTTATGATTCCCAAGGTCACACTGACTCACATCATGCTAGACCTGACACTGTTCCTGTGGAAGGTTTGTTCATTCTAAAGCTCCTCTAAAAACAAACAGTCAACAAGGGGCTGCTAAACTAACCGAATAAAATGAGCTCGTTTCCGGAATTTCTTAACTCTTGAAACATATTAAGAACATGGCTGGAATGCACATGCTGGCTGGGGAATAATGGGAGAGCACCACATTAGATACAACTGTCCTAACATGATACCCATTTTCCTGCTATGAGACTCTGAATCTCAGTCGTGGGTTTGTATGTTGAACGAAAGATTCCTGCACTGCAGAGGGTTGGACTAGATGGCCACCATACCCCTTCCAACTCCACAAGTCTATGATTCTATAAAGGAAGGACACAGTTCCCAACCCACCCACAGTGCCAATTAAGAATTCAGCGTTATTAAATACCCTTTCAGTAAATTGTCTCTCTTACTGTTTCTCTGAAGCAACGCACACAAGAACTTTGGCCAGCTTTCAGTACGACTGTATTAATGTGAACTCCAAGGTTGCGGCCCCCTGTCTATAATTTCTAATTACATATAGGCAATTTTTATAAGCTATTCTTATTAGCATAAAGATGATCTTTGGCAAGATAAGACACATTTTTCAAAGTATCAATCTTTCGCCAGATTGAAGGTGATGGATTTTTATCCCCGGTTATCTCTCTCATTAGAACGTGTAAAAGCTGCAACATCTATGAAGAGCGTGACTTATTTCACAGCACTTTCCAGTGCAGATTTTGTTTATTTCAGAAGTCAATTCTGTAGGAAACAGCCCTGCTGAATCAGACCAAAGACCCATCTGGACTGGCACCCTGCTCTCACAGGGCAAACCTGATGCCAATGGAAAGTTTGCAAGCAGGACCTGAGGGCAACACTCTTGTAATTCTCCCTGCCTGTAATTACCAGCAGTTGGTGTACTGTCTCTCACTGTGGAGGAACAGAATTGATTGATTGATTGATTGATTGATTGATTGACTGATTGATTATATTTCTAAGCTGCTTTTCATTCAAATGAATCCCAAAGAGGCTTCCAAACAATAAATAACAACAATATGATACAACATAATAGAAATTCACAAATACAGTCACACCACAGATTTGTATAATGACATTATAATATTGCCTGTTTCATTTTCAAACCCCTATTTAAGCTGCTGCACACTGGATCAGTATTTTCATTGGGTGCCATGACTGCCAAGAGTTCTTCTCTGGACAGTCACTGGCAGTTCAGACCCCAGAAGTATATGAGTGAAGTCAGGGGTGGGGTGGGGACTTTCCCCTCAAGATGCATTGCTTTACATTTGCTCACACTGAGCTGCATTTATGTGCCCAGGTACAGAAGTGCCCAGCCTAGCCAGGGAAGCCCAGGGAAGGAATAAGATTCAGGAAAGCAGTACTTGGGCTGAAATAGGCTTTATCGATTACAGATGTAAGCACTCTTGGGCAAAGGCACTGGGCATGGATTCTGCTTCAGACAGTCCTTCTGCTGGCTGATGAGTGAGCTGAGGTTGTCATTCCTCAAGTCCACCAATGGGAAGGGTGTTATGGCTCATTGGACCCATGTGGGCTCCCAAACGGAAACACCCTCCTTTAGCCCCATTGAGCTAAAATTCCAACCCAATGCCTAATCCACTATGTTGTTGTTTAGTCGTTCAGTCGTGTCCGACTCTTTGCAATCCCATGGACCAGAGCACGCCAGGCACTCCTGTCTTCCACTGCCTCCCGCAGTTTGGTCAAACCCATGCTGGTAGCTTCAAGAACACTGTCCAACCATCTCGTCCTCTGTCATCCCCTTCTCCTTATCCACTCCTAATCCATAAGTAACAATTCCTATGACACAGGAGAAAACCTACAGTCCAGCCAATCTGTCTGCAGGAAAAAAAACATCCTTCCTGGCCCCAAATAGAACCGCCAAACATTCCATAGGAAGGTTAAACCAGCATTGACCTGCTTACCTTTGGGCCAGACCAACCAACTCAGGGTGGGAGTGTGGCGAATCCAGCAACGATCTGAGACAAGTTGCAGGCCCAATTTAAGCCTCTGGGGCGGACGTGGTCAAGAACTGGCCATGCTTGGCACTGCTTGTCACTGCAGCCATGCCTCCCTGCTCTCTCTGGATTCAGGGATTTGCAGTCCCTGCTCTCTCTGGATTTGAATCGGGCACGTTGCTGTTGGCCTCATGGCCACCAGAGAAAGCCTGAGCTTTCTCAATGGTCAGACAGATAACTTGGCCCTGGGTGAGAAGCTCACCTTCAAGCACTTACTCGTCACTAAGCAAGTGTGTATAAATAATCAAGAAGGTGCCTGATTTGTGCCACAAGGAAAAAGGGAATTGTTATTTAAGAAAATGTCTTATAGATGCAGTCAGCTGTGCAATTAATGCGTTCAACAAAATTTAATAGCTGCTAATCTCTAGCAACAAAAAAAGGGAATGGGAGGCATAAAAGTTTAAAAGTCCTCTGTGCTGTGTGTATGTGTGTGGCAGGATCTGGGCAGCGTTAGCTGCAAGAAGGTGCATTGGATGAAATGGTTACACAATTCCACGCCGAAACTATAACTGAATGGATGCCATTCTTTGTATCAGTGAAGGCTAAGATGGGTCCCAGCAATGTAAAATGGGGAAGGGAAGAATGTGGCTAGAATAAGTGACAGAATTAGATCAAGGGTAAGATCATTCATATTTTTTAACAGCAGACACTAATGGAGCAGCTGTCCAAAAAAGATATCTGGATTGGCAATGGCACCTTGAAGGCAAGGGAAAGGGGGGTATAAAAGTACCATAAATCCAGTTTTAGCAGCATTTAACCTCCGATTTAAGCATGAGAGGGGAAAACAGCACTATATTTTATCGCTTGACAATTCACTGCAAGTTTTAGACACAGGCACTTTGAGTTATGAAGAACTTCCGTGTTTTAGGGGTGAGGATAATTCTGTATTGTTTGTATTAGAGCGAAACCATTCGCTGGGTGGGAATCCTTATGTAGTAAAAATGGCACAATCCACAGACACGAGAGACTGTCACACAAGAGACATCTTGAGCTCTTTGGAGGGCAAGGAATTCCCTCCAGCTCACCTCAGCTCTCTTTGAACTGAAGTGAGCTGGTGGATGAATGATTCAGTGGGAGGGTTGAATCCGAAGACCTTTGAGAGCCTTCCAGCTGTATGATTATTTGTGAGATCATCTTGCCCCATATTTGCCCACTCAATCACTTTGATTTGCGGAAATGGCACTGTTACAAGTGCCACATAATATTTTTTTCCGCATTTCTAATAAATCAATCTTTTAGTGTGGCTAAATTTTTGTTGTTGTTTAGGCAAGACTGTCCAGAAAAAAAATGCTGATTTGTTTTAATCAGGCTTTTACCTCATCATTGATTTTTTAAATCATTTTTTAAAATATTTTAAATAGTTACTTTTAACTGTTTTTTGTTTTTTTTACTGATTTTTTTTTGTTTCATTCGTTTTGTAAACCACTTTGAGGCTTCATTACAATCAAGCGGTATGTAATTCTTGTGAAATAAATAAATAAAATAAAATAATTATTCTTTGAAGAACCTCTTTCTCCATTTTTATTTCATTAGCTGCATGCAACAAAGCACTCTCTGATGTGCTACCCTAAAAGTTAAAGGTAAAGGGACCCCTGACCATTAGGTCCAGTTGTGACCGACTCTGGGGTTGTGGCGCTCATCTCGCTTTATTGGCCAAGGGAGCCGGTGTACAGCTTCTGGGTCTTGTGGCCAGCATGACTAAGCCACTTCTGGTGATCCAGAGCAGCGCACGGAATCACCATTTACCTTCCCGCCGGAGCCGTACCTATTTATCTACTTGCACTTTGACGTGCTTCTGAACTGCTAGGTTGGCAGGAGCAGGGACCGAGCAACTGGAGCTCACCCCGTCACGGGGATTCAAACCACCGACCTTCTGATCAACAAGTCCTAGGCTCTGTGGTTTAACCCACAGCGCCACCCGCATCCCTATGTGCTACCCTAGCCATGGTCAATACCTTGCAGTGAAAATCGAAATCTAAATGTACGAACATCCCTTCCAGCTAAGCTCAAAATTCCATCGGCTCCAACAATGTTTTCAGCAGTGGCCAGCTGGATGCTTCGGGAGGTTTGTGAAAAAGGCATGGAGACAACAGACCATCCCTATTATTTTGTGGTAGTGTTGTGCATCTGTTCTGCCATGCAGGAAGACACAGGTTCAATCCTCAGCATCTCCAGGTAAACACCCTCTTAGATGCTATTTGTTAATATTATTTATTTACTTTTTGAATCACTTCCTAGCAAGTATTCCAATGGGCTTTCGTAATGCAATAAAAAATATTTATTAACAGGTTTTATAAAAAATAAAATATATATATAGAAACAACTTCAAATCCAATACAGATACCAACTGAGATACACACAAAATCTCCCCTTGGAAGGTTTGTTGAAAGAGGAGAGTCTTTAACAGATGCTGAAAAGACAATGGATAATTTGCCTGGAGAACGTTCCAAATGGTAGGCACCACCACACTAAAGGCCTAATCCTGACTTTGTGCAGAATGGACCTCCTGATTGGCATTTGTAGGATTTCCTCTTCTGTAGAACACAGTGATCAGCTGGGTATATAAGGAAGGAGACAATCTTTTAGGTATCCCAGTCTCATGCTGTATGGGGTTTTGTATGCCAGTAGTACCACCTTGAACTTAGCCAAGTTGCTAATAGGCAGCTAGTGCAATTCTTTCAATGGCGGTGTAATGTGATGGCAATATTCTGCCCTAGAGTAGGGTTACTAGACGTCCCCAGTTCCTGGGGACAGCCCCCAGATTCATTAATCTGTCCCCGGACAAAATCTGTCCCCGGAATGTCTCGGCCCCAGACACACTGACCAGATGTCTGGAAGCTGTGGCTGGATGGTTACGTGGGAGCCGGTTGAAGTTAAATCCTTCGAAGACAGAGGTCCTCTGGCTGGGGCGGGACGATATGGGATCGAGGGGGCAACTCCCATCTCTTGCGGGGGTGCAATTAGTGCCAGCACCGGCCGTTAAGAGTTTGGGTGTAATCTTCGATACCTCCCTCTCTATGGAGGCGCAGATTACAGCTATAACAAAGGCGGCATTTTTTCATCTCCGCCAAGCTAAGCAGTTGGTCCCTTATCTCTCTCGTCCTGACCTAGCCACTGTGATCCATGCGACGGTCACCTCCAGACTGGATTATTGTAACTCGCTCTACGTGGGGCTGCCCTTGAGACTGACCCAGAAACTCCAGCGGGTGCAGAATGCCGCGGCGAGACTCCTTACAGGGTCTTCGCTGCGAGATCACATTCATCCGGTACTATACCAGCTGCACTGGCTCCCGGTGGAGTACAGGATCAGGTTTAAGGTGCTGGTTTTAACCTTTAAAGCCCTATACGGCCTAGGACCCTCGTACCTACGGGACCGCCTCTCCTGGTATGCCCCACAGAGAAACCTACGGTCTGCAAATAATAACATCCTCAAGGTCCCAGGCCTCAGAGAGGTTAGGCTGGCCTCAACTAGTGCCAGGGCCTTCTCGGCTGCGGCTCCAATCTGGTGGAATGCTCTGTCACAAGAGACTAGGGCCCTGCGGGACCTGACATCTTTCCGCAGGGCCTGCAAGACAGAGTTGTTCCGCCAGGCCTTTGGTCAGGGCGCAGCCTGACTCCCTCCTCTGGCAACCTGCACAGAATTTTGCTTAATTGGTTGCCATCAATTTGATTTAATTAATTTTTATAATGAAATATTTTTAGATTGTGTGATTATTTGACTGATTATTTGATTGTTGTTAGCCGCCCTGAGCCCGGCTTCGGCTGGGGAGGGCGGGATATAAATAAAATTTATTATTATTATTATTAATGTCCCCGGATTTTAATCAATGTCCTTGGATTTATGCCTGGGGACTTTCGACGAGGCAACATGGTGGGCGCCATGGCAGCGAGCAGCACCGAAGGTCCTGGCCATGTCAAAGTTCCAGCCAGCCAATCCGCTGGCTGGAAGGTGGGTGCTATTTAAACCAAGGCGCGGGCCAGAGAGCTTTCTTCTGACTCGCTTTCTCGATCAACGCTCACCCTGAACTGGAGCAGAGCTGCCCGCAGCAGAAGAGCCCGCGGCGCTCTTCTGCTGCGGGCTCCGAGAGCCTGAGTTGGGGGGGGGGGCAAGCAAGGCGCTGAGGTGGTGCAGAAGAGGAGGAGAAGCATAGAAAAGAGCTGTGTCGTGTTGCGAGACAGAGAGAGAGAGAGGGAGCGTAGCAGCGGCTTCTCGCAGGAACAAAGAGGCATGAAAGCGAAGGCCGAGGGGGAAACTGGGGGGGGGGGCAAGCAGGCAGGTGGGTGCCTTTGCTTTCTCTTCCTCCTCTCCCTCCAACGGCCACGGTGGAGATAGTGAGTTTAACGGGGGGCAAGGAAGGTGTTGTGGTGCCCCTTGTCCCCAGCAGTGCCGGTCTGCTTTCCCACCGAGAGTGGGGCGCGGGGGGGGGATTGAAACGTTCTCAGGAGACGGAGCCTCCCTCCCTCTCTCTGTGCTTCCTCCAGCACCAGCAGCCTCTCTTGTGAGGAGGGCTGTGTGTGGGTCCACTGTTTGTCCACCTCTGGTAACAGGACACCACCACCACCAGTTAAATCTCCATAGAGACTGCACTTGCCTTCCAGTGGTCTCCCGGTTATGGGAAGCTGGTGCCTTGTGTGTGTGTTTTAATGTGTGTTTTCCCAAGACCAGCAAGGGCCTTTACTCGATCTTTTCCCCCTCCAACCACCAGCCTCGGTTTTTTTGGCATTTGTGTGTTTGTAGACGGGCTTATCCGCCTGCCTTGTGTCTAAGTGTGCGCACAACAACTTTGGGGTCCCCCCCCCAAAAAAAAAACAGGTCTAGAACTCTGGGCAACCCTTTCCTAAAATGAAGCATGACATTCAAACAGAAAAAAAGAAAAAGAAAAAAAGTGTCCCCGGATTCCTTAAAAAAAATCTGGTAACCATATGACCTATGCTACTTTCCAAGGAATCTGGCATTGTGTTTTCAAAACACAACATATTCTCTTAATAAGCTGTGCCTGATCACAGGAGACTTGCTATCCAAAACTACTTCACACTGCTTTATCGGGATTAATAGTTTCTTGCTTGTGTAGTCCAGTTAATGCTATTTTTCCCTCTTAAAGATAAATAAATTAGAAATTAGGTTCACGAGTGTTTTATCTCTGCACGTTAGCCAGCAAAATGCTACTTGTGTTACAGAAACGTAAGGAGCTTTTGTGTTATGTGACAAAACACTTTCCTAGTTTTAAGTGTATGAGCTGTGTTTCTGTTGCAAGTTTAAATAATAATAAAAAAACACACCCAAGCATTTTGTCAGTGTAAGTGACTATCCCTGGCAAAAGCAATTTCTGGCTTTCCGTGCAATGTCTTCTGCAGTTATGTCTTCAAGCCACGACGCAAAATGCTGTAATAGTTAAGAAACTGTCTAAGCATGAAGAGTGCCACCTGCTGGCCATCTGCTATACTGCAACTCACACTTCAACCTGTCAGCCTCTCTATGCAGTACCCTTGATTGGATGAAGGAGCACCAAGTTGTACTACAAGGGAGCTGGCAATTTTGGATTCATAAATTGAAAGTTGGACATGCTTGATAAGCACTGTATTGCAGTGGTTATTTGATTAATTATGGAATATAATCAGGACACAAATAGCTGATTATAGCATGCCATCAAGTAACCTGGCTCTCTCTCTCTCTCTCTCTCTCTCTCTGCATGTGTGTTTCCTCTAAATTAACAATTGAAAATGACACACATCAGTGGCAGCAAAATTGAGAATCACATGTAATAATAAAAGCAGGTTGGCTACATTAGCCATGTTTCATTCACAGTTCATCTTTGCCTAACAGCATCTACAATAGCATTGCAGAACCTATGGCCCTTCAAATTTGTTGGACCCATCAGCCCCAGCCAGCACAGAGGTCAAGGGCGATGGGAATCATCACCCAGCAACATCTGAAGGGAAAGAGGCTCTGTATCTGTGATCCAGAAGATGCAAAGCCCCAATAGCCAGCCCCTGGAGAAGTGGCCAGGCCAATATGTCAGGCCAAGGAGACAGTGATGTCCACACAGGTGACACGGTCGAAATGAAATAGGGTTGCATGCAGATAAATAATATGCTACTATCTTTCTCTTTCCCCCCCTTATGACATCTGACATGTTTACTTTAGTACCAGTGTGCCAAATACCAGGTCCAATGCAAATTATTGATTTGTCTACTCCCCGCCCCCCAAAGCCTTCACAACCTGAGACCTGCACATCTCATAGACCACACCTCTGGTTGTCCTGCTTGCTCAGTGATGCAGCATGGGTATATATTATATATAAAACGTAAAGGGACCCCTGACCATTAGGTCCAGTTGTGGCTGACTCGGGGGTTGCGGCGCTCATCTCACTTTATTGGCCGAGGGAGCCGACGTACAGCTTCCGGGTCATGTGGCCAGCATGACTGAGCCGCTTCTGGCGAACCAGAGCAGTGCACGGAAACACCGTTCACGTTCCCGCTGGAGCGGTACCTATTTATCTACTTGCACTTTGTGCTTTTGAACTGCTAGTTTGGCAGGAGCAGGGACCGAGCAACGGGAACTCACCCCCTTGTGGGGATTTGAACCGCCGACCTTCTGATCGGCAAGCCCTATGCTCTGTGCCACAGTGCCATCCTGCTGCTCAATTTGATCAGAGTTGTAATACCGGGGAAAGAGAGGTTTTAATTGTTTCTCCTTGAGAAAGAGGGTCACACCTATATGCATAATGTCTGTCCCTCCCCTCCCCCGGAGAAAATACCAAGTTGGGAGAGGCACAATTTAAACAAACAAAAAACAGCAGGGCAGGCTTAAAATCCTCTCCAGATGCACAGCCCTGGACAGCTATGGGCACAAGAATGCTGATGTGCACATGCACATATCTGAATTTTCTCATTCAAACCCCTATGTGAGATATGAGTGCTAAGAAGAGCCTTGCTTGATTAGGTCAAAGGCCTATCTCACTCAACATCCTGTTCTCAGGTCAAAGGCCTATCTAGCTCAGCATCCTGGGCAACTAGATGCCCATGGAAAGCTTGCAAGCAAGACATGAACACAACTGTCAGGGGTTCAGGAGCAGAGACGAGGGCAAGGGAGGAAACAGAGAGCGAGGGGGAGGAGTCCGAAGGAAAGATGAGCGATGACGACGACCCGAGATCTCCGAGTCTTTCCAGTGAATCGGAAGATTCACAGAAAGGAGCGCCAGTGGCCAGAGCGAGGGGGGAGATCAAGGGGACACCCCAGGAAAAAGGGACAAAAGGGGGTCCAGAGAGCAGCAGTGGGGAGGAAGGGCGCCAGGTATCGGGATCCGGCGGCTCGCCGCAGGGAGGAGAGCATGAGTCAGGAGTGGCCACACCTCCATCGGGGAGCGAAGGAACGGTCAAGCGGAAAGTGGGAGGTTGGGCGCGCGCGCCAAGTTCAAATGTACAGGAAGGCGGCAGAGTAAGCAGCCCGGAAAGGGAGCCAGGTCCTAAAGCCCGCCGCAAGGAGACAGAAGGGTCCGGGGGGTCAGCGTCAGAAGAATCCAGGAAGGAAGAGACCCCGGGGGGCAGAGGGACCCAGAGTAGGAGGGGAAGGCGGAAAAGGTGGAGTAAGGCGAGGTTATTAAGTTGGTGTACAGGAGGCGGGGACTCAGACGGAGCTTCGCCGGTCTAGCTGATAAGACGTAGGGCTGCCTGCAGCAGTTTGAAATTGGAAACTGTAACTCAATAAAGACTTTTATAAAGTGAACACTGGCTAGCGTGATCCTCTGTGAGCTGGGATCTGGAAGCAGCCCTGACAACAACTTTGGCTCTGCAGCAGCTGGTATCCAGAGGCATGCCAGCTCCAATACTGGAGGTGGTGCACAGCCATCACAACTACCAGCCTTTGATAGTCTTTCCAGATGCATATCAAACTCATGCACCTCACTGTGAGGGAATTGTGTGAATGGTCTTTCCATATGTTGCGTCAGAACTGTGAAAGGAGTGTGCCCAATGTCACTTGTGCTTCCTAACAACATACAAAGCCGCTATAAGGCAGAAAGCATATTTCTGCTAAATGAATATAAGAAGAAGTTAACCTTAGAGGAAATGGAATCCTTGACGTGTTGGCAAGGTCAGTGTCTGGATGAATTACCTGCTGAAGCAAGTGCCAAAGGCACAAGTAGGTTTGTCAAGGAGTGAGATTACCTGCACACTACGCCTTTCTGGACAGCTTTCCCATTATGGGTAAAAATAATAATTCCCTCACTTGGAGATTATTCATAAATGAAGCACATTTTTCTTTCCATGCATATTCCTCATGTGGAACTGGGTTTGCCTCAATGCTTTTGCCCTTAATGAAACAGGAGGCTCCTTGACAGAAGGGGTGGAGAAGCTGTGGCTAATTGGCATCAGCTCAGGGCCGGTGTTATGTACTGAGTTGAATAGGATCCAAAAGGCAGCAGTCTGATTGGTCCTAGAAAAATAGGATTCAGAATGCAGCAGTCTGTTTGGTCCTAGAACAATAGGGTCCAGACTGCAGCAGTCTGATTGGTCCACAGGAGCCACCCAATACAGCCCCAGGTGGAAGTGAATCCGCAACCTGATTGGCCTACAGGTGAATCCCGGAATTAGCCAATCACGTGGGGCCCATTGTGTAAATAATGTATATATAGCAGACATTCTTCCATTCCTCCTCACCACTATGAGCTGAATAAAGAGCATGAAATCCATTCTCGACTCCGAGTATATTTCAGCCGCTATGGCCGATAGCCAGGGATGAAGGGAGTCACAGTCCACCAACATCTGGAGGGCCACATCATAGCTTTACAAGCACAACATCCAAGGAATATCAGGGGACTAAGAGCCAAACCAGTCATGTGGTTTATCATGTGATGTGCCCTTGCATACCTTATTTTTCTTAAAGCAGATGAAAAGGTGAAGAGAGAAAGGAAATGCTCAATGGGGAAGGGGCTTCAACACTTTGCTTTGGTGCCGGTCAGAATCATACACCCCCATGCCAGCCATGGGGAGGAAGGCTCCCATTTGCACCAATGAGAGCTCTATAAATAATGGGTGCAGTAGGAGGGCCCATATACAGTGAATTGGGTGTTCCCATTCTCGCATAAGCACAAGAAACAAATATGGTGGTGCAGAGGGCAGGATGCAAATTTCAGCAACCTTGTGAAGGTACATCTAGTCCAGAATCCTGTTTTCACAGTAGTCAACCCCAGATGGCCACAAATAGGACATGAGCACGACAGCAACCTCCCCACTTTCCTACGCTAGGTGGGTGCTAATAAAACAAGCCTCTGGAAAGAGAAAGCAGAGAAGTGGTCAAATGTGTGCCAGTCCCCTTTATTTCAATGCCCCCATGTGGTTTAGTGTGGTGTAGGGAAGGATAAATATGTGTGTGAATCAGAAAGCTGCAAGTTTTATGTACCCCTGGCTACGTTGTTACTTTCTAGCGTCATGTAGCTGTAGCCTTTTCAGGGAATTTTAATAACATGTATATGTAACCTACTGAAACAAACATATTGTATATATTTTCCATTGCTAGCATTTAAGAGACATTTACATGTAATTGAGGCCTCAGAAGCACTGTGTCCCTGTCATCACAGATTTTTCACCCTATTAGTGCAACTAATTTTATCTACCATTTGGGTTTATTATTATTATTATTATTTATTTTCCATTTACACTTGTCATAAAGAAACACCACCTTCTAAAGCAATGCACTTTTGAAAGGAGTACAGCTAGTTTCAGAAATAATTATTTGAAACACAAACTGAAATGTAATCATATTTGCTTTAAATTAGAAAGGCTAATTTAATAGCAGATAATGTGCAAATCGTTTTCTTACAAGAACACAGAGTAGTTTGTCACAAAACGGCAGCACAATTTGCATTATAATGGGCTTCCTTATCATCCCACAGTATAATTGTTTAGAACATTTTGATACAGCCACCAGCAAAAAACACTTTTTAAGTTGCATCTGAACAGCTGCCAAAATTTATATCAGCACATAAAAGGCTCTAACACTATATGTGCCCACACATTAACAATGGATCATATGGAGTAGCTATTGGCAAATTAGATTTTAGTACTCTTGCCATTGACCAAAAATACTGTAGTTCGTGGACCTTCTTTGCTTGTGGTCTTGATCTGGGATGGCTAAAAAATAACATGTGGGCTAAATCTCATCCTCAAGGAAATTCAACCTGACCCTGAATATGCCTTGGTTAGCCTGATGGCTGGGGAAGGACCCTGTTGTTCTTAGTAGAACTCTCACCAGCTTTTGATACCATCGACCATAGTCTTCTCCTAGTTCACGTATAGAAAATGGGTATCAGGAGCACTCCAATCTCACATTCAAGAAGGAACCATTGGATAAATGCTTCATGACCCCCACCAGCTCTGGTGCTATACTTCTGGTGACAGAAGTATAGCGTCCCAATCAAGGGAATTAACAGCACCACTCCACTCTGCCTTGGTCAAACCACACCTGTAATACTGTGTCAAGTTCTAAGTACCACAATTTAAGAATGATATTGACAAGCTGGAATGTGCGCAGAGGAGGGTGACCAAGATGATCAAGGGATTGGAATCCAAGCCTTATGAGCAACAGTTGAAGGAGCTGGGTATGTTTAACCTGGAGAGGAGATATGACAGCCATATTCAAATATCTACAGTACATCTACTGTTTTCTTTTGATCCAGAGGATAGTACCTGAACCAGTTTCTTCACGTTACAAGAAAGGAGATTCTGACTGTACATCAGGAAGAACTTTCTGACAGTCAGAGCTGTACAACAGTGGAACAGACTCCCACAAGAGGTGGTAGGCTCTTCTCCCCAGAGGTTTTTAAGCAGAAGTTTGATGGCCAATCTGTCAGGGATGCTTTCGTTGAGATTCCTTCATTACAGGGGGTTGGACTAGATAACCCTTGGGGTCCCTTCCAACTTTACAATTCTATGATTCAACCAAGTATTTTAGCGTTGCTTGTGGTGCTCGGTTTCCACAGTCCAAAAGCTATTAATTTATAATACTCATTGCCTCACAGGCTGTGGAAGCTAAAGCAGTGAAAACTACAAAAACATTACATTGCAATGTGAAATCCTGTTATGTAAGAAGTTCTTTTGGATCATGGTACTTGTATCAGCAAACTTCGTCTGTAAATGCAGATGAATGAGGTGGTGAAATGGGCATTATTCCTTCAGACTTCAAGAAGGGGAAACCTGTGTTTTCCTATGCATCAGAATTAGATTTGAACATAGGAAACTGCCTCACAAATATTTATCCATCAAATATTTATCCATCTAGCCCAATACTGAAGGAAATAAAGACATTTTATATTTGCCAATAGTCATCTGGCATCAGATTGTCACTGATGGGACACCAAGGGCAAGCTGTCTGTCCGATAGAGCTATTTCCCCAACTTATGCCTTTGAAATTGTAATCATAAACAGTGAAGGAAACAAATGCTACAAGTTATATTTATGCTACCACCAGTGGCGTGTAGTTGTGTGTGTGGAGCACCCTAAACACACACACACACATGTGAAATGAGGAAGTTTAGTTGTTTCGATTTAGTTTGATGCAGTAATTAGGACAAATATTCATCCCAGGGTGATGAAATGCTAATCTCAATAAAGAACCAAATTAGTATGCAAAAACAACATGGGAAGATTAAAAGAATTATGAGTAATGGGGTCTGAGAGGAAAAGGTAATGGACTCCTTATTGCCAGACAGCCACACTTTATATATTTCAGGACAAAATCACCACTTTAGGCCTTTTCCTCTATCTGGCATAAAAATATGCTTTATATATATTTTAAAGACAGAACCAGCACTGTTTTCTTCTTTTCTCTAGCATAAAAATAACAGTGCTCTCCATAGCAAAAGAGCAAAAATTATCTTCTCAGAAGAAAGAATTCAAGGATATGAGAGATTCATGGGTAGATAGTTATTTTAGCTATTTCAGTCCTGCTCTGCAGAGATAAGCGAACTGGTAGTCATCTAGCTGTATCGTTGGTAACTTGCTTTGTGGTGTTCAGAGTCTGTCGAGGTAACAGGAGCAATACTTCAGAGTATCTTTGTATCCATGTGGGTTATCTGCCTTCAGATTTGAAATAAGACATGTGTGGGTGGGGGGGGGGGAAGAATCTTGTCTTTCAGATATGAGCGCAGAAGAAGAATACTTTTGCTTGGCAATCTGCCATAAATGAAACAGGAATCTGGACACTGGATAGAGAAGTGTTCATATTGTGAAATTAAACAAAGATTAACTCTGTCTCCCCAGTTCTCATTCGCTGTTTGGTATCTGGCATTGATGCACAGAAAATTAATGAGTGGTACTAGACACCGCTAATGAGTGTCTCTACTTATTAGGAGCTAGATTGTCTACTGGTAATAAATAAAGACTGCTTTATTGACCAGTAAGTTTATCTGCATACTACAATAACTTGCTCAAGCAGAGTTTTTTAAATGTAACACAGCAAAGTGAAGTTATTATAGCTACTAGCTAGCCATTCCAACCCAGTCCCAATTTAGCCTTACAACAACATTTTGTAGTAAGTTTGGGTGCAAGATAATGAATAGCCCGAGGTCATGCAATGTGCTTCTTGATAGAGAAAGGAATTCTCATCTGGGTCTCTCCATAGTACTAGCACAACACATTAACCCCTACATCATAGCTTCCCCTAATGTTGCTCCAGAGGATCCTTGAATTTCTGACTCTACTGTTTCTGGCTGCTCCTTTTCTTTCCAGCCTTGCCTGAGATTTTCCTCTCCTGTACATTAAAAGTTGTGATTTATTTTATTTGACCCTATTTCATCTGCAGGGGAGAAAGGCAGATTATTCTGCTTCAGAGTTTTTCTCTTTCCCTCTTATGCCACTTTCCAACATTGCCCCATAAAGCCAGGAAGGAGAACTTGGTGCCTTCCAGATGTTGTTGGAATACAACTCCCATCACCCCCAACCATTTGCCATGCAAGCTGGGGCTGATGGGAGATGGAGTCCAACAACATCTGGAGGACCACAGGGTCCCCATGCCTACTTTAAAGTGAGCCTGTTTATTTATAGAGTTATATAAAAGGTAAAGGTAAAGGACCCCTGAAAGTTAAATCCAGTTGCAGACGACTCTGGGGTTGTGGCGTTCATCTCACTTTACTGGCCGAGGGAGCCAACGTTTGTCCGCAGACAGTTTTTCCGGGTCATGTGGCCAGCATGATTAAGCCACTTCTGGTGAAACCAGAGCAGCACACAAAAACACCGTTTACCTTCCCACCAGAGCAGTACCTATTTATCTACTTGCACTTTGACATGCTTTTGAACTGCTAGGTTGGAAGGAGCTGGGACCGAGCAACGGGAGCGCACCCCGCCGTGGGGATTCAAACTGCCGATCTTCCGATTGGCAAGCCCAAGGCTCAGTGGTTTAGACCACAGCGCCACCCATGTCCCTTATATACTGTACATTAAACAAAGGATTTAGGTGATGAACATAACACATCCATAAAACAGAATATAAATACTTAAGTCAACATCTGGACAGTGGTACACAATAATCAATGGTCGAGCTACGCATCAGAAAAGCCCTGTGTAAGCAGAAAAGCCTTAAGACAATGAAGAGTCTTAAGTATCTTGAGCAGGAATCTGAACAAAGTACCAGTGGTACTAGCTAAATGGTAATAGGGAGGGAATTCCAACAGCAAGTTTAGATCTTTAAACAGGTGTTGATGGGAATCTCCCAGTAGCAGCCAGGAGGCTGCATTCTGCATATACAGCAGCTTCTGGACCAAAAACAAGGGAAGTGCAAAACGAGAGAACAAGTGAAACATATTAATATGTGGCACAATCCCATTTTAAATCTACATTAGATATGGATGAAGTCCAAAAAGGGGACAGAGTTACTTTTAAGTTCTTGCATACATAGTTAGTGTTGCTTTGCACATTAGAAAATTATGTTTGACAACTTGACATTTTAATTCCTTCAATCCCATTAAGCTGTTAGGAGATTCAATTACTGCATAACATGGGTCGGGAACTCCTCTGTCTGTAGTGCCCTCCTTTCTTATCCCACTTCTATTTCCTATTGCTTTTTATTAACAGAGTTGGGGAACTCATTAGGAGCCTTGTTATCATTAACATTATTAAACTTTGTCTTCCTCATTATCAGGAACATTTTTATCTCTGCTGTCATTAAGCAGCACATCATTTAGCTCAAAATTACTCACAGGCTATGGAAAGGACGGAGTGTAATCCACACTTTCCTGGACTTTTGTGTGTGTGAAACATCTTCCGGTTGCTTGCAGATTATTTGCAATGCAGTCTCCAAAATATGCCAATTTATTGGGACAATCAGCTCTTTTTGCCAAGAAAGCTCAGGTGTATTTGAAATGACAAGCCTGAGGCAACAATAGATGCACAGCAAACTCGGTTGGGGAATTGGCTCATTTTGGCTGCTTTATTATGGCCAACAATAGCAAATTAATAATGGACAATTGAGATAATGATGGTGGGAATTAACTGGGCTGATTTTACTTTATTTTTTGTGCTGTTCTAGCCACTTAAGCATTTAAGTAGGCAAACAACTACATCATTATGCTTTCTACCTTTAAATAAATATGTCAAAGGGGCTGGAGAAGAAGTTAAGACCCAGGTGTGAGCCTGGCATTTAGCAGGCAGATGTTGCTGTTTCATTCTCCTTCAACCTGCTACTCTCAGTCTTTAATTCTTCATACATGTTGCCCATTAGGTTTAACCATGCTTTAAAGGTGTGGGTTCCGGCCTCATATAACTCTAGCACGCTTGAATCTAATTAGTGCATGGAGAGACTAAACCATAGACTAAGTTGTCCTGTCAGGCTTAGCCAATGCCACGACTTCAAACTTTGTGAGGAAATGGGCCACCACTTTGTTATCTCTCTCTCTCCATGTGTATTTTAGTATGTAAAGAGCTCTCAGCTGGTTGTTCCAAGACATGGCTTTAACCAGCCTTTTTCATTTCAGACCAGAACAGAGTTTGAAACTAGCATTTTTCTATACCAATAGTTTAGAAGTTTTTACTATTTGTAACTAAGCAATGTTTTACTGCCTATGCATCTTTTCTGACTGTTGCATGGACAAAGGACATTTTGGTGGATCCCTGGGCTACCTCAAAAGGAAGCTGAGCATGACAAAAACTCTGCACTGCACCCATGAAAGTCTTGCTATCTGAGGTGATGGCAAGGATGTTCTCTTGTTCTTCTCCCTCCCTGAAACACACAACTACTTCTCCTTTATCTTATAGTTCACATACTCAGTTAAAACTACAATGCTATGTACACTTTTCTGGGCAGAAGCCTCCTTGGAAACAGTGGGACTTACTCCTGAGTAAGCATGCATAGGATTGTGCCACACATCACTTCATCTAGTTCACCCTGACTTCTTACCAACAAAGTTCCAGTAGACTACAAGGAGAGATGGGCAGCAGATTTGAAAGAGAGTTTCATATTTGGGGGTTATTTTTTCTTGTGGATCGATTCTGTGGTCACATTCACTTGCCTGGGGAAGTTCATGAAGAAGTAATTGCTGGTGTGGGCACTTGTAATGCACCCACAGCTAAGTCTCTTTTAATAGATATTTTGTTCAGACAGTTTGCCTGGCAGAAAAACAAGTAGCACAAACCATTACAATGGCTTGAATTCTGCTGGAAGATCTTTAACTTCCATAAGGAATGTCTGCCGTATCAAAATGGTTGATACTGCAGCCCATACCAAAATCTTCACAGTCATCATTCATCAACATTGCATCTACAAATGAAAGCCAAAATAGTGAACTATATATTGGCAAACTGTTTGGTTTGTAAATGGGAGACAAACATTAAAAAGAAATAAACCGATTACAATACTACCAGAATCTGATGCCTTATTTTTTATTATTATTATTATTATTATTATTATTATTATTATTATTATTATTAATGTAAAATTTACACGCAATGCATGTTAAAGCAGCATGTAATGAAGGAATTACCCATTTCCAGCATGAATTACTTGATTAAAAAAAAGAAGTGACTACTTTAAATGAAGACATTGAATAAATCAGTAACAATATACTGGTTAATTACAAACTTGGTTAGCTAAAGAAACCTGGAGAGATTTAATAAACTGATAGCTGCCTCTTAATTTGCCAGTCATTTGTGATATTTGTTGGGCTGACAGAGAGATGTACCAATCTCTTAAAAGCTCCTTTCATATAAAATGCCAAATCTTATAACCAAAATAAAGAGCTGTTGAGGTGCTTCTGGACAGGAGTTCAATACAGTAAACAGGCGGTTTTGATATTGCAAATGGGTAGGTGGCAAGAGGTGCTTTTGATTCTTTTTTTAAATATATATAGGATTTTCCTCATGAAAGGGTAAATCAATATTAAATGGAGGCAAAATACAGGCTGGCATTCTAATGATAATGACGTCAAATGGATGCTGTGAAAAACTTGCATAAAAGAAGAACACCAGTCCCACAATAAATACCTGTCTGGCTATTGGGAAGAAGAAGAAGAAGAAGAAGAGTTTGGATTTGATATCCCGCCTTTCACTCCCCTTCAGGAGTCTCAAAGCGGCTAACATTCTCCTTTCCCTTCCTCCCCCACAACAAACACTCTGTGAGGTGAGTGGGGCTGAGAGACTTCACAGAAGTGTGACTGGCCCAAGGTCACCCAGCAGCTGCATATGGAGGAGCGGAGACACGAACCCGGTTTCCCAGATTACGTGACTACCGCTCTTAACCACTACACCACACTGGAAGCTCCCTTGATCTTGTTGAAATCTATGATCAGGTTCAGATTCTAGAGATCTTCTCTTTTTATAATACTAGCCCTCATGTTTATGAATATACGGTACTCTTGATCATGAGTAAGCTATGATGGGGAAAGGGGGGGAGGAGTTGTGGAACTGGAGCATTGGTGTCCTTTCTCATAGCTTTCCGGCAGCATAATGCCTGTGTCCTCCTTTAACTCTCCTTCTGCTGCAATCCTGATACAACCATGAAAATATTGAGATTCATTTGATAACATCCACACAAAGTGTTAGATGTTGGTTCTATTTTTGTTTTAATTTTGAAAAACTGAGTAGTTTCTGAACTCATATAGTCAGAATAAGATTAGACACCCACTTCACATCATCTTAGGAAACTTTATAAAAGTGATTTCTCCATGCTCTGTAAAATATGAATAATGGAGGGGAAATCCACAATATAAACTGTTTCAATATCTGCATGTTCATCATGTAATAACTGCAATATCAAGTGTTGACTTTAATTTGTGAAACGGCTATCTACCTCTGTAGAAAGAGATTTCCTATCAGCTGTGTCCGAACACAATATTAAATGAAAGCTTAGTTCTGCATGAACTAAACTAAGCTTGTTTACTCCCTGCAACCTTCTCTGTCTTCCTCTGGCATGATGTCCAAACTGAAACAAAAATACAGTGAGTTTGAACTATGATATGGCCAAACAACTCAAGATCAAACTGAGGTTTCTGATTCTGGCTAGTTTGGATAAACCATGGCTGACTGTCATCCTTGATTGAGAAGAAACAATAAACTGTGCTTAATAGAAAACAGAAGCAGATCTTTTGGCCATGTGGAGAGAAGAGGTACAAGTAGGTTCATATACATCACATTAACCATATGGCTGAAACAGGACATAATCTCTTTCACAAAATAGTTTCCAATGGAAGCAGTTGCTACACAGCTCACCAATTGCTCTTCTGAGTGAGATCGATTTCAAGCTCTTTGATAGAGTGTTTAAAAACAATGCCAACATCAGAGGCAGATGGAAATCAATCTAGTCGCATGGCTCAGTGATCAGATGACTGCTTTGCCTTGTGACGAACAGTAATGTACAGTGAATGTTCCATGTGGCCAGGGACCATTGTCAGTCAAGTCAGCCTGCTTCCATTAAACTTTACTTACCAGTTAATCTCTCTTTAAATTCCTATCCAATCTTAACCCCTCCTCCAATTCCCTTTCCCTTTCAGTTTTCCATCTTGTTTTATCATGCTGTCAACAAGAGCATTTTATTTCCCTCTATTCTTCTCAAAAGTCAATGTATTACAGGGGCTTGAAGCATCATGATCAAGATTGGACAGCTATGGACAATTTAGCTATGGCCATTTTGTTTTTAAAATCAATAAATCAATAGTTTGCAAAAGCAAATGTCAGAAGATCAACCTCCTGTAGTTAGTTCTGGTATTTTCCATCACCATTAACATAGATAAACAGCAGCCTTTCAGTCATTTAAACCCTTACCTCTTGGAGAACCCTCTTCATTTTCAGAAGTAATGTTTTGACAGCTGTACAGTCTTGCATCATCAGTCGGAAGGGCAAAGATTCCATCCCTCCACCATCTTCGATGGCTGCAAAAGGCCACTCCACCGATGGGCTGCTAGCCAGTTGGCTGACACGAGGGCACCTCGCTTCTCCTCGATCCACTTCCTTTGACAACTTCAGAGAAAGATTCCTGTCAAGATATAATTTAAGATCATTAGCTGCAATACTAATGTTTTCAGGAGAGAATGCCATAATTTAAATAAGTTAGCTTCAACTTTTCATATCTGAGATCACCGGTAACCCAACCTGCTACATCATCTTAATGTCTTAAGCATCTAAATAAAAACTCAGGGGCTGTACAGTATGTAACCAGATTAACCACAAAAAACTGCTTGCAAAAAAGCAACATCAAAAGCACCAGCAGAAGGATGGAAGGAAGAGGATGGATAGCAAAGTAAGAATGAAAGAAGAGAGAACACCTGAAAATAGCAATGTGTAATCCAGACACTTCTTAAAAGAGTGTAAGGGGCTGATTCATAAATCTAGAGGCAATGAGATCCAAAATGAACATAAGGAAGTTAAATGTGTAAAGAAGTGAGTATAAAAAGAAAAAGGGAAAGAAGAAAAATAGTACTTCCAGGCAAGAAAGATAGGATGATTTACAGCAGATGATTTACACCATTTCTCCACGAGGCGAAACAGGAATGTGATTCCCACCCCCGTCTCCTCTCCCACAACAGTACACCCAGCCCACCACTTCCCTTGCCAGCAGAACAGCCCCCTGTCACCAAAACACAGTGAGAGCGGACATTCTGCAAGGTCTTGTTGCTCATCTTCCCTACCTTTGGAGTAGGAAAGACGAGCAAGCAATGCTGAACCCTGGAACACCACCCTCTTGCCGAAGCTGGCATGAGGCAGGGGGTGTCCCACAAGGGGAGAGGAAGGTAAGTGGTAAGGCCGCGTCCCAGAACACCTTCCTCTTGGGGCTTTCTGGCAGCAGGGGCAGGTGGGGCACCACCTCTTGTGCTTCCATTGCCTGAGGAGGCTGCTTCAGCCCACCACATGGGTGGGCCGGCTCTGAGTTACAGTAAATCACTGCCTAATGGAAGGCCAACAAAGGGGAATATATTCAAGTCAAGATACACCAGAATATAACAGCCGCTTTTCTTTTCTTTTTTATTATATATGTCTTTCTTTGCCCTCCCAATCTCTACCTAAGCCCTCTATCATCCTACTTTATCATGTCCTTCCTCATAAAGTACAAAATAAAATATTAGGTGGTGTCCCCTGGTGTGACCGAATGTAGGTTGCCTGTGACCCTATTTTAAGACCAATTATTTAAGTAAAGCGAGCTCTATAACCTGATAAGATGAAACATCAGTGCAGTGAAAAGTTTTGTTCAAGGAGATGTGAAAGACCTAGAGAAGATACCAGTTCAATTTGCTTGGATCTGTCTTCAAAGAGCACAACACAATTCCTTTATGCACTCTAAAAGATATCTCTATACTTTAAATCATTAAAAGTAAACACCATTTAAGCCCTGGACAAGAGGAGATGAATACATGAATGGCGCCAAGTTTTAAGGACAAAAAGCATGACAAGAGTTTAAGTTATTGTGAGAGAGAGGAATGGGAGGACAACGATGTATGGCACCTTGAGCACCAAGGAGGAAAGGTGGGATATAAATGTAATAATAATGTTAAATAAGTGCTGGTTTTCTATCAGCAGTTTGGAGGTAAAACATGTGCAAGGATTTATTGGAAAGTCCCTCATTCAGTCTTTAGCTGCACATCCCCCCCCCACCCGGCATGATCCTCAAGAGCATGGATATTAATCACACTTTGAAACTCTTATTATATTGAGGCAGTGTTGCAAGTACAGTGGATACAAACTAAGAAGATTAAACACAAAATAATCTGAAAATCGTTGTGTCAGTGAAGCTTAATTGTATGTCATCAGTTGTATTTCCTTATTACTGTGGTTCCACATTTTATATTTTAAGCAGGGGTGAGGCAATGCCTACAACCAGTTCCATAAGCAAATGGAATATCTAATAACTAAAAAACAAAAGTGGGCACATATTTGTACATGCCAAGTTATATGCATAGATACTAATAGTGGTTTTTTTAAAAAAAAACAAAAAAAAACAAAAACCCAGACATCTCACCATAGGAGGGAAGATGCGTGGTAGAGCGTGGTGCTGATAACTTGCAGGTTTGATCCCTGTATGGAACAACTGCTTATCCCTGCACTGCAATTCTGTAATTATATGATTCTAAGTAAGGTGACCTGTGTTCTTGCTCACTGCTTTCCAGGTGCTGACTACTGATAGGCAAGTTCAAGGACCCTGTTTCCCCTTCTTAAGGTTCTTTGGACAGCAGTTCAACTACAGGACTCTCTTCTGTAAAGTAAGACAGATGGCCACCCTATGTTGTATTTCTGATCTTCCTCTCCCTGATCTTCCTCTTCCTCTCCCTACATCCCTCATCCCACCAAGAGCTGCATGAATTAGATTCTCTGTTTCTGCTCTTTAGGTTAATTCATAGCACAATCAGCCATGACTTTGCCAGGCACATATTCTCATGTATCCTAACCAGATGCATACGGTTGGACATTCCCACATACTCAACATGCAAAAAGATAGTCGACACAAGTTTGTAGGTACTTTCTTGAAGGAGTGGAAAACTGGATAATCAAAAGTAGAGTAAATGGGGGTGGGGTGGAAAAGAGAACAAATATATATATATTTAAGGAGCAATGCCAAATCAAAATGAGATGGCACATTACACTGCAGTGACTTTCCTATGTCAGCCAAAAAGCTGAGCATCAGATCATATTGCTGAAATTTTTACAGGTGTGTGTGTGTGTGTGTGTGTGTGTGTGTGTAGATAAATAAGTAAGCCACTCTTTCTGGATTTTTATTTCCTTCTTACTGATCCTCATATTTATGAGGTTTGACAGTTTATAAGAATTTAAACTTCACCGACACCAAGATTCAAAGATTACTTAGCTTAATCTTCTTAGTTCTCATCAGCAGGGCTTGCAACAAAGCCACAGGAGAATGAGCTGGAGTACAAACAATGGGCTCCTAGTGCCTTCACTTCTTGACACCAGCTTAGCAAGTGAGAGACAAGCAAAACGGTCTGCCTCAGAAAAGCTCTACCAGCAGATCAAAAGGCCACAGTGGGCATTATGTCAGAGATGTTCATTCCCAAACAGAACTTTAGACAAAATCATAGTTAGATTAGGAATACTGTAGTGATTCCTAAGCAGTAACCTGATGGTAAAATCCCAAACCAACAACTTAATAAGAAGCATATTTATTATTTCCAAAGAACTTTCAAATCCAAGGACTGCACAAGGTAAAATCAGACAGAGGCTCTACCCTCATGATGGCAATCTACTTTTCTTTTCTAAAATTATGCACCACAGCAAGGTGATCCACAAAACCAATCTTCACAGAAAATCCTGCACTGTTCTAAACCTTGGCATTCTTGAATTTGAGCGGCATATGTCTGCAGATTAACTCTGTGACTGAACCACAACAAAGATGCCTAAGTAAGACATCTGTGGGGTTAAGAAAGGCCGCAAATAGCCAATTAGGAGACTCTACAGCATTCTAAAGTGGTGGTGCAAATCAACAAGTTGCATACAGGTTGGCTGTCATGGGTTGAATGAAGAATTTCAATTTGCAGCGCTTTAATTGCAGTATGCCAGTGTCTGGGTAAAACAGAGCTCAGGTTTTTAATCATCCATGAGTAATTTATTTCAGTCAGTTCAGATTGTTCCAACGAGAAGAGTTTTCTTTTCCACACTTCTACTGATTCTTTGTATGAGCACGGGGTGACTCCAAGTGATTCAAACAAGTACAGTGTTCTCTGTGGGCAAGGGCTGTCTGAAGTGAAGGAGTCTGCCATGTTTGCAATGAGGAAGGACAGTAGTTTGCAGTCTCGTTCTAGACAGACGCAACTCCCTAACTATCCAGGGCAAACATCTTCATGTTTAGTCAGAAGAAAGGGTCACTGAGTTGAGTGGGGCTTATTTCCTAGCAAGTCTGTATAGGATTACACTTATAATTATATTACACTTATAAGTATTATACTGATTTTACACCATGGTACAAATCTCCCCCACCCTACAAGGACTTCACATTTACCAGGCCATCACTATAACGCCACAAAACAAATGTTGCTAGAATGGATCCAGTTATTTGAGATATATATATATATATATATATATATATATATATATATATATATATATGCAGGTTTTGGTGTCTTCGGGTATCTTCCCGTGTAAGAGTTGGGGTGTCTAGGCGACGTTTCGACGAGGTCTCACTCGTCATCTTCAGGCTGGTGCTTTCGGCTTCTTGTTACTAGAACAGAGCAGGATCTCCGTGTTTGAGTTCCTATAAATACTGTTGAGGGGGTGTGGTGTATAGCCTCCAACGTTCTGGGCAGAGAGGAAGTTCCCAGGTTATTGTGCCTTTTCTTCTTTTGTTCATTAATTACTTGAGGGATATCTTGAGTGATTTCTTGAGTGATATTCTGAGTACCACTTAGGAGGGTCATTAGGTGTGGATTAGTTGCTAAAGCTTTCGTGTCTTGACCTCTTGAGCTGGTGTGTGGTTTTTTTTTCTGAGAAGATGGCTGTACTGCACTTAGTTGTGCAGTACAGCCATCTTCTCAGAAAAAAAAAAACACACACCAGCTCAAGAGGTCAAGATACGAAAGCTTTAGCAACTAATCCACACCTAATGACCCTCCTAAGTGGTACTCAGAATATCACTCAAGAAATCACTCAAGATATCCCTCAAGTAATTAATGAACAAAAGAAGAAAAGGCACAATAACCTGGGAACTTCCTCTCTGCCCAGAACGTTGGAGGCTATACACCACACCCCCTCAACAGTATTTATAGGAACTCAAACACGGAGATCCTGCTCTGTTCTAGTAACAAGAAGCCGAAAGCACCAGCCTGAAGATGACGAGTGAGACCTCGTCGAAACGTCGCCTAGACACCCCAACTCTTACACGGGAAGATACCCGAAGACACCAAAACCTGCATTCCTGTACCCGTGAAAATCTTTCGTAGATTTTCACGGGTACAGGAATGCAGGTTTTGGTGTCTTCGGGTGTCTTCCCGTGTAAGAGTTGGAAAGAATATATATATCAAATAACTGGATCCATTCTAGCAACATTTGTTTTGTGGCGTTATAGTGATGGCCTGGTAAATGTGAAGTCCTTGTAGGGTGGGGGAGATTTGTACCATGGTGTAAAATATTACACTATCAACAAACCTCACATCTTTTACTGTGGAATCCTCTTCCCTCATTCTCCCTTGTAGGTCTTTGGATTTCCATAATACTAAATTTGATTTAAGCCAATTTACATTCTGATCAAGAAACCAATTCAAGTTCAATTATGGTGATTTCATTCCACTGACTGAAGTCAATGGAGTTAAATCAAGCCAAGTCCAAATAACCAAGTCTAACTGGCTTGTGTATCAGCTTTCCCAGCTCTCCACACTTCCCTTTTTGTTAAGGGCTAATACTTTGAAAATGTGTATGACAGACAGGCTAGATGATTAAAATGCATAGTATGGGGTAAGGTGCATGTTATTTGACATTTTACAGCTTTTAGCACTGAGCATCATTTATTGCCAATTTTCATGCTGTGACTTTTCAAAGTCACCTCTGAGAGGAAAATCAGGTTTAAAAAAAGAAGAATATGCATGCATGCATGTGCACACGCTGCACACAAATGTACACTCTATAATGGCCCAAGCAAGGGTTGTTTATAAATTGTTGTACAGTTTTCCCATTGATGAAATCATCCTGCAATCAAATACTTTGAAGCTTGCAATCAAAGACTTTGCATGAGGAAAGAAATGTCCAAACAGTTGGAAGAATTTCCACATTATACATTCTTAAAGGCCTTGATGAAACAACTTTAAATTGAGCATAACAGAAAACTTTCTGCACTATACAGTTCCAGCTTTCCAGTCCTTCAATTCTTTCCATTTCCAACCATCTTGAATATTAACACTATACTGGTTGATCTGTCTTTCATCATATTGTAGTAGAAGCAGAAAACGGTTCCAGCATGTGTGAGTTTGAAGAGTCCTATTTCCTCACACATCAGAAGAAGCCCAGATGACAAAGAACTCAGCCCAGAAGACTGGCTGCAGACAACAAGGCAGGGTAAATAAGAAGAGACCTGCAGGATCAGGCCCATCTAGTCCAGCGTCCTGTTCTCACAGTGGCCACCCAGTTGCCTATGTGAAGCTCAAAGGCAAGACCTGAGTGCAACAGAACTTTCCCCACTTCTGAATCCCAGCAACTTGTATTCAGTGGGACAACTTGTTGGCCATTCTTGCACTAATCCGATTGTGATATGGAACATTTTTATTCTTTAAAAAAACCAACAACTTCTACTTGGTCCTAATCTGTCTAAGTATTCTTTCAATACATCCATGGAACTAAAGTCTATTGTTTTAATGGTCTCTACTGCATTAATTAAAATGTCCACACACATTTCTAGACTCTAAGTGCTGCAATGACCTTTTCATGGTCCGATTTAAAACACAGACCAGAAATTAATTAAGTGGATCCGTTGCTAGAGAGAAAAACCTGAGAAAACATTTGTCCGAAGGAATATACAGGCTGAAAGAAATGCCTAGGCTCGCTTAGCAATTGAAAGGATGGAGTAGGAAAATCCATATAACCAAAAAACAGGAATGAACAGCAAGGATACATCAAGACTAATGACTCCAAAAGTAAGAACATGCATCTCACGAAAAGAGGCATGTGTGTGTGTTGCATTTTCCAATTCTGTAATCGTTACCAAGAAACACAAACAACAAGCAATGCAAGTCGTCCACTTTCTACTCCTTCCCATTTTTCAGCATCCAAATCCACCTTTGAGTCTCCCATGGCAGAAAGTAAACCATGTTCTGGTTTGCCTGATTCAGAGTTTTGGGTTTCTGGTTTTTACCCTAACATGCTTGTTCTGAAATAACGGTTCCTGTTTAGAATAAATTTCACTATTTCACCCACCCATTCTTGCTGACTATCTTGGTTACTTGTAAACTGTCATGTTTCTCTTTCTACCCATTATTATTTATTTGTTTATATGTTTACAGGACAAACATAATAAAATAACAATCCATTAAATAGCTTGATGCTAAAACATTAATTCTGGTGCCATGAACTTATTTCACTGCAGATGGAATTCCATAAATGGGCACTACATCCAAGAAGGCTCTTTCTCTGTTGATAACCTGCCAGAGATCAGTCCTAAGCAGCCCTGAAACCTGAGTTTTCCTTGGAGGGGAAACAGGGGAAACAGAGCCCTCAAAACATTGCTGGACTGCCAACAACTTTGAGAACTGTTAAATTGTTAGAGCGCGTTGAATTTTTCAACTTTCAACTTTCAAAAATGAGAGGTGCTAAAATTGTGATATGACTTGGGAATTCAAAAGCTATTTTGGCTAAATTAATATAAATTGGTTTTGTTTGGCAAGTAGAATGTATGTGTAAAATTGTATAAAAATCATTAAAAATGATTGCCAAGTTCTTGCAGTTATATTAATATTATTTTTATTTTTATTTAGTATTACCTGACATTTTCAGAAGGTTTTCCAAAAGCAGTTTATGTGCTTCTTCAGCAAACGTTGGCTTATCAAGCTAAACGTTGTCCAGTCAAAAAATATTATCAGATTTGAGTTACCCAGAAACATATTTTAAGACCCCTCACTGAATGAATTTGCAAAAAAATGACAACCCCTACATTATACCCAGGTATCAGTGGTCCAAGACTGGATGTATCAACACCAGTTGTCCTGGCTGACTCTGAGACCTAACCATCATCCCTAGGGCGAGAAGATCAGGGTTGATGGTAATCCAGAAGGAGGTTTTTTGGTCACTAGCAAAATGCTCGGCTAACTGTACATGGCTTTTGGGGAAGCAGGGGAAGTACATGTAAGTACCCACCTGAATCAAGGCCTGTCTGTGAGCCAATAACAGGTGGAGCCTCCAGCAATTATATAAGTTCTCGGTCTGAACTGCTTCACTGCTGAAGCTCCCCCCAAAAAACACCTTCTTAAACTGGAGAAATGGACACCACTTGCCTTACCTCTGATGGCAATGAATTCCATCCATCAAAAAATAAAAACTGGGTTGCTTACTCAGGGTCAGAAAAGAGGTCATGTCAGGAGCTCCTGGTCTTGCCAGAGATTGATGATTCTTTTTCAATTCAGTTTGCTTTTCATCAACAGGTAAAGTAATCTGAATTGGCAGTGACTTCAGAGGTACATATTTCTGTGTAAATAGTTATTTCAGCCCTTTACCCTACTTCACTCAGGAGGTGAAATAAACTATTTCCTGCATGGTTCATTTTCCACCACAGATATTGTATTTCCACTGGTTATCCCAAATTGAGTCTGCATTTCAATGCAGAACTGACCTAATTCACAGTTCCCAGACTAATGCATGTATCCAAATGCAGTTATCTATCTATCTATCTATCTATCTATCTATCTATCTATCTATCTATCTATCTATACACATATATAACTGCATACAAAACTGTATATTTATCATGCGAACCACATGAATATTTAGGGAGGTATGAATAGAAACAACGAAATGCATATAACATATAACATCATGCATGCATATAACATCCATATTTAGGGAAGAAATGCTTGTAATATAAATGAATACAATTCTAATTCTGCTTATGTTATTACACAAAATGGAATGGAACAAACATGATTGAAAATGGATAAAAGTGAAACTGACCAAAATTGACTGACTCATGTCTCCCTATCCTAAATCCACTTTTTATCCATTTCTATCCAATTTACTTTCTATTACGAAGGGATTGTTAACAACTGAATGCACAAACACTTCTACGAGTGGGAGTAAAAAATGAGGGTGCTCATTCAATGTACATCCCACTGACAACAAAAAACTAATCCACAGATTGGTTTCTGTTGTTATTTTCCCAAGGCATTTGAGCAGCACTAGCAACCAAATGCTTTGTATTCTGACCAAAGTGTGACCATGCTTATGTATTATTATTACTGTACCTTTACTCTGGTGTAAATTGCTTCAGGACATTTTGTAGTAGGATGCAATATATAAATTTAATTAACCTAGCCTAGCTTAATCCAAAAGATACTGCAGTGGTATTTTATTTACTCAGAAGTAAGTTCCACTGAGTTCAATGAGATTTACTTACTTGTGAGTGTAGGATTACAGCCTGAATGTGCAACCCATTTAAAGTAAAGGGTAGAATCTGCACTTGGATGCAAATTCCTGTTCACACCCTCAAAAATATTCAAGGCATCACATGAGGTTTTTATGAATAACTGAGACAATGGAATGGCTAAGTCAGTAAAAAAGAAAGGGACAGGTTTCACTGTAGAAGAGTTGTGTCTAATTGCTGAAGATTCCTCACATCCATAATATAAGTAATTTGATTAATCAGTGAGGAAGAAAACTGCATCCATAAAAACCATCCTATTTCATGATCGTATAAAAAAGTAAGAAGATAATGTTATTGTTAAAAGAGCTTTTATGTGAAGTCCTGTTTTATGGTCAGTTAAAGAGGAGCTTTAATGGATTTGAAGACAAAAAATACAGCTAACTTGTCAATTCCTTTTCAAAAGATTGAAACCTAGCGCTTCTCTCTCCCCCAATGGAACAACTTCATAGTTTGCATTAATCTTTGATTATTCTTTAACAAAGCATGCAGGAAACATGAAGTCCTATCAATAAGCATCTGAATTTGCATAATGTATGCCATATTCTGCTAAATAAAACAACTAGCAAAACATGGGGTTTTGACACTGTTAATAAAACCCAACAGAAGGTTTTGCTGCCTATATTGCTACATGTCAAATTTTCCTTCCTTCAAACTGGCTCAAACTATTAATTACCACCCAGGTATACTTTGGAGGAAGCAATATTTACAGGGCACCTGTGGAAAGATAATAAATATCACACAAAGGACCTCAGACAGGCACAAATGTAACCAAGACTAAAAAGGTAGCCTTTGAGTTTGTAAAGACCTGGAAAAATGAGGGAGGCCTGCTTGATAATATCTCAGTAAGGCTTTGCCGGGGGGGGGGGGGACGACAGAACCTAGGACTGTGTGAGACTCCAAAGAAACATAGAATCATATAATTGTGGAGCTGGAAGGGACCAAGAGACAGACCAAAATCAGATTCAGATAAACTGATTTATTAAAAAGACATTGTTTAGTTGATCTGTCTAGCTTTGGGAGAGGGAAGATGGAAATAAATGTTATATGGAGAAGCACAAGTTCTGTATAACCTTTTTATAAAGTAAACTCTCCTAACGTTGATACAGTATCAAAAATGGAATATATGCATTTCGTATTTTCCTACAGTGCAGCTGAGGTGTTGAACATAGGTAACTGTATGTATCCAGTAAAGGTTGTTGGTCCATCCAGCTCATCTGCTGTCCACCCTGACTATCAGCAGCCTTTACAAGGTCTCAAGCACAGCTCTTTCCCTGCCCTGCAACCTAAAATACTTAAACGGTGATGGAAAATCTGTAGCCCTCCCATCAGGCCTATTCAACATGGTTAATAGCCAGGGATATTGGGAGTTGTCGTCTAGCAGCATCTAGATGGCAGTGTTCGAAACTCCCATTGTTCTAGGCACATTTTGCGACAGGGAATTTCATTAGCGTGAGCAGTTTCTGACCTCTGGTCGCAGTACTGCGCTTAAGATTTCAGATTAAAACTGCAGAGTGGAAGGAGAGGATGACCTTTTTTTGCCTCCCCACTTCCAGCTACTCTCTGAAGACTGGAGAAAAGACTGTCTTAAGAATATGGACAGGGGAAGGACTAGACCATGTGAAAAATTAACATAATATTTTAGGGGGAGTTCATTCATTTTCAGCTTTGTATTCTTGTTACAGAAATGTCTCCCTAGACATTTTGTTGTTGCGCCCATAAGCTAAATTTAAGGTGTCATTTAGCTCCTAGTTTTCATATATCAGTTTCTAACACTGCTAGAGAGTCAGAGGTTACACACCCCAGGTTTAAAATGAAAATCAAACATCATATATGCAAAACATGTGCTCCACCACTAAGCTATTGTACTTCCCCAAAACTTCCCACTTTACTTTTATTTAAAAAAATATGCAAATACAAACTGCTGTTCACAAACCTAACAGCATCTCAGATATCTGAAAATCCATTAAGAAATCTTAATGATGATTTATTTCAGAACAGAATGACAGGCAAAGCTTTCTGCCAAAATATCCTTTCGAATGGTCACCTCCACATTAAAAAAGAGAAAGATCAAGCATCACAAAAATGTGGTGCAAGCCTTCATAGAAGACCATGAAAGACACGTTGTGTGTAATGTCAAATCATTAAACTTTCTGCCAAAACATCACCATCATTGTCCTTGCAGGGCTGTTGCGGAGTGTAGCCCAAGTTAGTCCAGAGGAGATGTGCCCGCCCACCCACAAAGGGTCACAGGGCACATTCTGGAGCAAGCAGCTGACAAAATGATGAATGAACAGCTAGGGATTCAGAAAGTTTAAAGAGCAGAGGAAGCAGCATGAATGACAATAATAGGAATGTTCCTGTCTGAAGTGTCAACAATGTTGACATTACAGGCAACCCATCTTGCAGAGTGTTCTCTGTAGTGGTGCATCAAATTTTTGTGATGTTCGATTTTTAAATGCAAAAGCTACCATTTCAAAGATGCAAAAAGGTCCACAAAAAAAAAACTTGCCATCTACCCCATTTTTTTTATTTCAAATAATATTGCAACCATTTCCGCTGTCTCATTTTGTGAGCTGATCCACATGTAATGGCACATTGAACAGCTCTCTTTAAAGTCCCCTTGCTTTGAAGTAATCCTTGCAAACACCTGGATTATAATTTGGGGGCGGGGTAGAGATCTCACAAAGAGCTACTTTTGGGTAGCAATTAAAAGCAAAATTTGTAATAAATTATAAAGATTAGACCTGGATTTCTTACCAGTCAATATGCATTACCCCACTTAAATGTATGATGTACAGACAGCCATGGTCAGAGACTTCTTGAGGGTCCCCAGCTCAGCAAGAGGACCATGAATAAGAGCTCCCTGGACAGGCTGCAGTAAAGAGGAAGACTCACTGAAGAAAGGAGGCCAGTGGAGAGTTCTTGCTCAATGACCCTCCAAAATCTGCAGCCTTAAGTGATTGATGCGTTAGTGTGTTTTTATCTTTTGCTGGAAGATGTATAGAGTGGCAGCGGCAACCCTGTCAGATGGGTGGCATATAAATAATAACTTTATTTATTGTTTCATAAAATGTATACACTACTTTGTTGTTGTTGTTTAAAAAACAACACCGCAAAGCAGTTTACAAAAAGATTAAAGCATAAAATCGGGGGGGGGGGGAATACAGAACATTAAAACATACCAGAAGTTAAAAGACTAAAACAGATCAAAATATGCATCAGCATTTCAAAGCATCTGGGTAGCTTTGTTAAAACAATAATGTTTTTAGCATGTGCCGAAAAGAATACAACGAAGAATACAAAGAATACAAAGTGTAGGTACAGTCACACTATGCAATCGAGTTCTTACAAATGGGTACCTAAAATACAATGGCCTATTCTGTCTTTTTGCAGAATTTCTAAATCATAAGTGCCACTAATCAATAAAAACAAGCAATGAGGAGAAACATCTAACTCAGGGGTGGGGAACCTCCAGCCCTTTTCACAGCCTGCCCCACTTGATTTCCTTCAGCAATAGCTGTGAAATTTGTGATAAGTTTGAAATCGGGAGATTGCGATTCTAATCAGAGATTATGGCTCAGGAGAGAGGAAGACAGCCTGAGTCCGTCTCAGTCCTGCTGCCAAGCTCTCCGTGATGCAGTCTGCTCTTTTCCTCCATGAGCGGATCACTACATTTCCATGCTGTGCGATGAAAAAGATAACCCATTTCTCACTGCACAACTTGGAAATAAAGTGAGCTGCTCATTGAAGGTTGCACCAAGCTGGTCCAAATGGATTTGAAAAAAAAACCCAGTATGATATCATTCTTTGTATGGAATGATTTTAGAGTGGGAAATGAAACCCCGTCCTATTTGTTTCTGAGCGTTTCTTTCAGACAGGTGTTGCAAAATGTGCACATGCTTATTAATTAATGGAATCAAAGCTTAATTTTCAGCAAAGATGTTAGGGGACACAAAAAAAGCAATAAACTAATTAAGTGTGTAAATTAACCTAATTGCTTTGTTCTCATATTACACAATTACCCAGGGCCAGAGCATAATGATGATATTCTACAATACCCTAAAAAAAAAAATCAAAAAAATCTGGAGTGGGGGAGGGGCAGTGCTGGTGGTATTTAGGCTTTTTTGAATGCTTTCAGACTCTTCTAATTTATAGAAGATTACTTCAAAGAAGAATATTCTGAGTTGGTAGTACCCAAACTTTACTTTCCCCATGAACCACTTGAAAATTGCTGAGGGTCTTGGCAAATGACTTAATGATTTTTCTGCCTGTTTTAGAAATCATATTTTTATTATTTCTTTCTGAAGCACACCAGCCTGCCAAGCACTGCTTTCTTCTTACTCTGCTTTAACCTGCCATGTTGCTAATGCAAAAGAGACTGTGAAGGGGCAGCAGGTTGAATAATGCAAATGTACATTCTGACCAATGTAACTTTCATACTCGCATTACAAACACAATAGGTGCAAGAACCACGGTGTAAAAACAGCCTGAATCTTGCCCTTGAAACTGCAATATTAATATGCAATGCATAACAATACTATATTTAGAGATATATTTCCAGGATCATTTTAGGGGATATTTCATTAAAATCACCATACAGAATATGAAGGAAACAATGTCCTTGGTGCAAATATCTGGCTCCATCTTTATGCCACCATAAATGTTATCTCTTGCTCTCACTTTTAGCTCACTGAAGAATACTCGACATTTCAAACCAGATAACAGAAGCTGCCTAGAAGCAAAGGGGAAGGTTTCCCCTCATACTTGTTGCCATAAACACTGATCCCAATCTGTATTCAATTGTCTGTGAAACAAAAGCCAAGGATGCCAAAGTCTGGCTCTACACAAAGAGGGGGGAAATGATAAAAATCCTATTCTGCTATCACTTCCCCAAGAGGATGTCAGCCCCTAACGAATGACGAATTCTGTGAGAGACACTTGCCACTAAGGGAGAAAGTTCAAATCTTAAGATAAGGCCGTCAACTATATTAAATATACTGTTTTGCACCTGCTTTGTGGAGAGATGATGAAAGTGATATTGCAAATAGCAAATTAATTCAACCTTTTTATTATCTTGATGCCACATAGTCTGGAAGGAAAGTATTGATGTTTTATTTAAAATCCTAAAAACGCCAATCCTGCTACCCCAAGATACTCCACTGAAGACATTGACAGATTTTAAATGATCTGATTAGGAGAGAAGGAAGCATCATCTCAATTGATCAGTCCAAAAATGACATAAAAATAAGAGCTTCAAGCCTTGTGTTTTTTCCTATGAGGGAAGTTGCTAATGGGATTAAAAGGTATCAACTAGTTGCATTGCTTGAATAATAAACATTGTTCTTGTGATGCTATACTTTTGAGTTCAGCTCTTAAACCTATATCTAATTTATGAAAAGGCAATGACCTCCATTGTTCTGAAGTGCTTAGGAGTGTAAATCACCTTATTTATATAAAAGAAATCTATAAAACAAAGATCCCTCTATTAACTTCCAAAGCTGAGAGTCAGAATTTGAGATCTGAGATTATGAACAGGTAATATCCAATTAGAGATAAAAAGTGCAGAGGGTGAGGGAGGATACTTTTCACCCATTCATTACTACTTAAGAGCTTGCCCAAGATTTGGAGCTTCTTGGAACACTCTTCCAGTAAAGCGAGAGAGGGGGGAACTGCCTCAACCATTCTATGAAGCTTACACAACCTCAAAAAGTCTGACAAAACGAAGTTATTTTATCTTCTGATGGGGGCACAATCCATGGATTAAGTGAGGCAGAATTCCTGCAGTTAAACTGTTTGAATTCCAATTATCTCAATTACAATAAAAACCAACTGCAGTGGCTAGTGTACTCCCACATCATATTGTACTGTGTTTATCATATCATATCATACTAATACACTAGGACTCTCTGAGAAATCTGCTTCCCTGCAAATATATGCCCTTGGGTATGCAGCATTCCACCTTGCCATCCGGAGACAAGAACAGCATTCAGATTCATCATTGATTATGGAAATATATCTCAATATTTCTGAACTTTAGAAAATTTTAAATCTTAGCTGGCCCAACTGACAATCTATTTATGGGAAAGTACTGAGCTTTGATAACATTTAACGCAACTGTGATTTAAGAAGAGAGAGAGAGAGAGAGAGAGAGAGAGAGAGAGAGAGAGAGAGAGAACTGCCTTTCACTCCAGTTGTTCTTTCAACTCAAAACAGAAGGGTTGAATCATTTATCAAAGATGAAGATCGCTTAGCTCGTAAATCTCCAAGAGCAGAGATTTATATAAGCTCCCTTGATCCTACCGGGAGTAGCAGAAGGATAAGTCGTCACACTATCAGCACCGTAAGGGCACAGACCACAGAAAACCCATGGATCTACATTTGACGGTCTATATGTACCATGATAGACAATGCCAATTATTTTATTTTTTTTAAGTGAGGGCAGTTACTGCAATCCATGTGCCACACATACCTTTGTTCTTGCAATATTAATTATATATTTGTACACAGGATAGGAAACCACGTTATACTGAGGGTCTCCGCTTGTGGCATTCCCAGAAAGCATGGGTTTGAGTGGTTTTCTCCTTGCCCTGCTCCTTTCTAGAGGAAAGCCCATTTTTAGTGATAGATCGGAACAAACAGCATCCAGGAGAATCCTGAACTGCCGATTGCTCCGATGAGCACTAAAGAGCGGTTTTCCCTGGGGGGACACAACAGGACAAAAGAAGTATGGATAAGCCCTGAATCAGACCATTGGTTCACCCAGCTTAATTGTCTACACTGATTGGCAGTGGCTCCCCAGGGTGTTAGGCAGCTCTACCTGGAAATGCCAGAGTTTGAACCTGGGACCTTCTGCATGCAAAGCAGGTGCTCTGCTGAGCTACAGCCCTTCCCCATGCAGATTGAACACTGCTAGGGAATGTGTAGTCCAAAGGCTAGTTTTCATTTATCATGTGATGGATAGAGTGGCGAGTTTGGACTGTAGAGAGAGACCTAGATTCATATCTCCACACACTCCTGAAGTTTATTGCTTAACCTTGGTTACAATATCTCAACCTAATCCACCACATATGCTTACTGTGAGTACAAAATGGGAAGAAATATCATGTGTTCCTGAGAGGGAAATGTAATCAATGCATTACATTTGGAGCTGGAGGTCATCTATATGCAGATGTCCACAGCGCTATAACTCATTAACTGTTGCCTCTGAGTATGGAAAAAAAAGAGAGAAATAATGCATGATAGGTGTTTTTGTTTTGTTTTGCTTTAGAACTTCTTTCCAAACCTGTGATGACATGAGACACCTGTTATTTCCACACTTTGAAAATCCTACCAACTGCCAAAGCCCCAGAGCCACTCTGTATTGCCAATTTACTATTCACAGCTGCTTCCTTCTAAAATTAATCACTGGAAAGCAAAGACAAATAAACAGCAAAACAGGCTTCTCAAAATGAACTGGAGCGTGGAAGTTGAAATAAAAAAAAAAGGAAACCCCTCACAGTGCCATTAAAAAAGAGAAAGGGGGAAAGACAAAGCACTCAAGGAAAAGACAATCGATAAGAGGAACAGAAATGAAATTTACAGTACAAGCAACTTAACTGCATCTAACACAGACCATGACAGCTTTTAAAAAAGGAACAACCAGGAGAAGCCACTGAACACTCAGATACACCAGTGTGGTGTAGTGGTTAAGAGCGGTAGTCATGTAATCTGGGGAACCGGGTTCGCGTCTCCGCTCCTCCACATGCAGCTGCTGGGTGACCTTGGGCCAGTCACACTTCTCTGAAGTCTCTCAGCCCCACTCACCTCACAGAGTGTTTGTTGTGGGGGAGGAAGGGAAAGGAGAATGTTAGCCGCTTTGAGACTCCTGAAGGGGAGTGAAAGGCGGGATATCAAATCCAAACTCTTCTTCTTCTTCTTCTTCCCATGTGCAGTATATTAAGTGCCAAATGAGGGAAGAGAGGAATACAGAACCTACTTGTTCCTTGCTTTATTATCATAAGATTATTATTTTTTTATAAAAAAAACACTCCACAAAACATGAATATACAGAAATTCTCTCTACTCAGTGGTGCTGTCAGGGAAGGACTTTGGCACCTAAGTCCAGGACTTTATCCCTTTCTGTGACTATGGACAATAGAATGAATAACATCCGGGATATATGGATGAAAAGGCCTTACCTCTAAGACATAGACTCCCACAGCAATCTAAAAAGTCCTGTACCTGGCCAAGCCCTTAAATAGGCCAGAGGTGGGCTGGGTGCAGCCCATATGCCCTTGCTCCTGTTTGGCCACGCAGGTGCCATCCCCTCCCCCTGCCACACAGGAAGATAGTGGGCTCCCCAGACCAGCTGTGGCCACATTATGCAGCAAACACCACCCACCCACAGCCGCAGGTGAGCAGATATTATCCCTTTCCATCACTACAGACAGCAGAATGTATAAAGGGTGACATAAATCTGCACAACGTAGATAAGTTGCATAATTTTATTTTTCCACAATTATGGGTGACTGATGGTTGTTTTCATTTTAGCACAGGAATCATGGGACCATATTAAAACTCTAAATGGCTCAGGTCTAAGATGCATGAGGAATGAATATCAAAAGGTGAGACCCCGCTCTCTACAATGAAGATACAGTTTTTGATAACAACAAGACACAAGCCTCTTGAATGACTACACCAACACTATGAAACACCCTGACCCATGAAACATAATGGCTCCCTCTCTCGATGTCTTTCACTAACTGATAATGACATTTTTTATTCCATCAGGCTTTTAGTTTCTCTCTTCCAGTGTTGCTTTATAATGTTTATGTATTTTTTGCTATAATTTCTGTATTTAAATAACTGTTAATTGCAGCATGGTTTTAAATTGTTGTAAGCCACCTTGAGGGAAGGTGGGAAGTAGAAGTATGCAGTAGGCCTTTTTTTCATATGAATGAATGAATAAATAAACAGAAGCCTCAGGAACCTCCTATATTTCACTGTGATGGCCATCTGAGCTCAACTATTTCAAGATTTAACCACTTTTAACAGAAATTAAGCACACTGTACTTCTCACTGTACTTCATTCTCACTCTTGCCTGCCTCACTTATGCTTGCCTCACCTAGGGGGGTGGGGGTGGGTAGGCAAGGCTTAAAAGGAGAACTGCTGCCAAAGTGAACAATTATGTGATTCTCGACTTGTTAAGTATCCAAAGGAGTATTGATGAATGGAGAAAATCCAATAAATGCTTTGAATTACCTTTAGGCTAATGTTTTAACATACAGTATAGCCTCTGTGTTTGGAACTCCATGAGCCTTCGGTTTTATAAATATCTTCCAAACCAGTGTTGCAAACGTCATTTCCCACTCCTAGGATTCCTAGGCTTGTTAGAGCAATTCCCATAACCTATTCTATCCCTCTGCAATTTTTTAAAGCAGAGTTCAGCGTAACTACAATAAAAATAGCAGCAATAAAATTCATTTCACTCTATACAATAAATATCAAAGAGCCCATCAAGGTGCGTTTCTTAATGGATTAATATAAAGCCAATGTGGTTCAGTTTGCTCCCTGTGGAAAATATGCCAAACACACTCCCCTGAATAAAGGATGCAAGTTGGAAATTCAAATTGAGGGACCCTATTCTCTCCACCCCCTGCCTGTTCAGCATTGTATGCCAGAGGGCCTCACAAGGCTAAAAAGAGAGCAGAAATCTTCACAAAGGAAGAGGAAACGGGGGGGGGGGCTGACTAGAGATTTGTTTTCATACTAAGACTGCATTTGGGTGTAAAATGAAATTATGACAAGACTAAGGCCAGCTTCATTTACTACAAGAGGCAATTTTGGCTTTAACAGAGTGTTTTGCATCTTCTAGCACAGGGATGGGAGATCTCTGCCTTACCTAGTTAGGCTTGTTAGGCCTCCCCATTTGGCTCAATGAGTCATTTTGGCCAAGCCATGTTGACCTGTCTTATACCTGATATCGTAGATAGCATCGGGTGTGGGGCAGGTAGAAACCTGGTTCCACCAAAAAGGGGGTTTGCAGGCACCAGTGCTATGCAGAGCTGTACAAGTCTTTCAGCACCTGCTGATTGCTAAGTCTCTTGCTAAGCCTCTTTCAAAGCGCTCTACAAGATAGTATCTAGCAGCTAGTATCTTCCTTTGGCAAGGGAAGGTCACTGGAATTCAGCAATATAAATCCATATAGATACAGGGAAAATATAGGCAATTATCCAGACCTCCTCAAGTTGGAAAGAATTAGATTCCAGATACTTGTTTTCACATGAGCGCAAACAGCGATCCAGAATGTGTCAGAGCAATTCCAGATGCTGTTCCTTTTTTAAGTAACACAGCAGCCACAAAAGCATTCGAATGGCTAAAGGGAGAATGATTGTTGCTTGAGCCTGTGGGTGGTATGAGATGGCTGCAACAGGAGGAATGAAGAGAGGCAGGATAAAATAATCTTTTACAGAGTTCATGCTTCCAATCCCACATTGTCCTACTGAAGTGAGAGCCACATTAGCCGTAAGTACTTCATGTTTGGTGAAATTTAACATAAAAGAGCCTTGGCATTTAAGAGATATGATGACACAGGTCTAATTTTCACATGGTTTCTGTTAAGTTGTGGGTGAACATATCAGACGGCACAGCGATTCTTCAAACAGCTCTTGTTTATTCACAGGCCAGAAAAGAACTGAACTGAAGGGTTCAGCCAGCCTGCTTATATAGAGCTAGAATGCAACAGTAACCATTTTCTGTAACTAGCCAATCACTGAATGTCACTTTCAATTCCTTATTTGCATATGTGGACCAGAGTGAAAACTATCTACAGTACCCCCTGCTGGCCCAGGGTGAGAACTTCAGTACATAACAGTTTCTAACATGGGAGGAGCACAGAGAGAGGAACCATGGTGCACCTGCAGCAGCACAACTAGACGCCTTCATCTGCAACATGTCTCTCCCGTATCGGCCTCTACAGCAGGCACTGTAACCTTCCAACCCCAAAGGCACACTCCTCCATTGTCTCCCGAGACAGATGCCAGCCAACTCTAACATAACCTGGCAGCATGGAAGGAGCTGCAATGTGGCAAAGATAATGTAAGGAATGACCCCAGCAGCAATTGACATGAAGTTCAAAATTTTCTGGTGACATTAGCATTTGCCCAAACACTTTTAGAGCATTTGTAGATTTTGTAATACATTATATTGTTGTGGTGATTACAATAAACATGCAAGGTGAGGAGGTCAGCATTAACCTTGCTGTATTGTAGATTGGCAAGATTTGAACTGAGGGTTTCTTGCATTCATGGCTCAGTCTTTCAAACATTTTGCTACACCAGCAGCACATGTATGCTGAGTTTTGGGCACATGCCCTGACGTGGCAGCTTCACCAGGCACATAGGTATTTTGTAACACTGCCCCCATCCCACCCCAAGCCTCAGTGAATTGAACATGGCATGGTGAAATGCACACATGCATTACTTCCAAAATTCTGAATTCTGCTGATCAGTATGAACAACATCTACTTCTCTATTTTGAGCAAGCTCATGCCACTTTTCAGTTTACTTTAAGGATCATGTACATAAGCACTCTGCGAGGTTCATATAACCCACTATCATTTCAAGATTGATTGGATCCAGATAATATAGAATACAGATACCAGAAAAATGAAACCTGCCAAAGAAAGAACAACTGGGGGAACGGAATGAGTTTGCTACGGAAATTCAGGAGCATTGTTGTCCATTTGCATCAAAAACAATGTTTACTAAGTAACAATAATTATGCTGGAGGGGCAAACACACCACATTTCCACTGCCCGTTATCACAGCTTTGCTATCCTCATACCTCCCAAGCCATCAGGATATGATAGGGGTTCACAGTGAAAACTGGCCACCCACCTATGTTCTGCGTCTCCTTCTTACGGCTGCAATCCTAACCCCACATAGCTAGGAGAAAGCCCCATTAAATTCAATAGAATGTTCTTCTGAGTAAGCATAAGTTAGGATTGCAGCGTGAGACAGCTATGCCTGTGTGGCCATGGCTTTTCTATCTGCCAACAAAATGGCTGTTCTGAAACTATGCTGGGTGATCCGGTTCTCTACCTTGCCTGGTGTAAAGAATGTCAGTCATGATACTTTTTGCATTATGACTGAGTTTATCTGTTTGAGCAGCATATTAACCCACACATCTTAAGATGCCCCCTGTCTCGCTCCTGAACAAGCAATGCATACACCACTGATCATTATTACCTCCGAGACACATAATAATTTCAGGAAATGAACCATCAAATTAGAATTTTTTTTAACTCCGCAATGTGTTCCCCTCCCTCCCCGCCACCTTTGCAGCATATCCACGCAGTTGGTTTGATGGGAAATGAGGCACAGTGCTCCAAGAATAAAAGTAATAAGAAATCATTTATGCTACATATCAGGAAGTATAATTTTCTCAAATTCATAACAATGAAAAAGTAAGAACATTTACTCAACACAGACATACCGTCCGCTGCATAACAATATAAATCCAAAAGAAAATGGATAAAGATGACTTAGTAATGCTGTAGATCAGTTCTAACTATTCTTCTCTGAAAGCAATGCATTTAAAATGGAAGCATGTTATACATTTTAATTCTGCAACCTTTATGCTGTAAAATTCAGTTGATGAAAGGAATGCATAAACGGTGCACCCAGCTCTAGGATAACTACAGGGAATGAGAACACAGCTTAAAACCATCTGCGCCAGCTGAGTAACCTTTGACACGTACAGGCTACAAACAGCCCAGCCCTGTCAAGAGATTATGGACACCGTAGGGCCATGGGTAGTACACCAGCAGCCCTCTCAAAGGCCTCCAGATGTTCCTCAACAACAATTATTATCATCTCTGATTCCTGGACATGTGGGATATCACAGGTTGCCCACCCCTGCAATATGGGTTTTTGTGGGGATTCTCTTTATGGTGACAAGTAAGTCATCACAATCTGAGGTACTGAGGGAGAGAGCCTTCTCAGTAGTGGCCTCTACATCAGTGTTTCCCAACCACTGTTCCGCGGCACACTAGTGTGCCGCGAGATGTTGCCTGGTGTGCCGCGAGATGTTGCCTGGAGGGAGGCGGGTGAGTCGGGCGGCGAGAGGCGGGGAGGCGGCGGCGAGGAGAGGCCGCCCAGCGCGGGGCTCTCGCCGTCTGCCTGCCTGGCTGCCTGCGAGCTCGGCGGGCAGCGCCTCCGTCCGCAGCGCCCGCCTCGCGGCTCTCATTCCCTGCCCCTGCCAAAGCTCACCCAGCCAAGCCGCGCTCTCCTTCCTGCCTCGCTTTGCTGCCTCCTCCCCCCCCACCCCCAAAGCTTGGAGGTTCCCCGGCAAGGGGGAGGGGAAAAAATTGAAACTTACACTTTCGTGCGTCCCTCCCGGCGTGACGCTGCGCGCTGACGTCACGGGGCTGTAATGGTGGTGTGCCTCGAGATTTTTTTCATCAAACAAGTGTGCCTTTGCCCAAAAAAGGTTGGGAAACACTGCTCTACATTGTGGAATGCTGTCCCTAGAGAGGCCTGCTTAGTGCCTACATAAATCTGTTTTCAGCACCAAGTCAAGAAGGTTTGTTCTTGTTGTTCTTGTTGTTATCATCTCGGGTCTTTTGACATCTTGTATCTCATCAAATTTTATGCAGGCCATTTAGTGTCTGAATATTTGTTATATCACTACTAGTCTGTGTTTTCATGGCAGCCAGTCCATTTTTAGTTCATCTTAGGGTGTGGGTGTGTTTTATGTGAGTGGTTGTGGAGCTTTCATTCACATGTTTCTCCTGGGATTTTTAGAGTGCATTCGTTTTATATATTTGCTGCCTTACTTTACTGATTTAAACCTAATTGTTGGATGTTGCTGAGAAGTGGCCGACAAATGCAAATAATACAATTAATAAAGTATGCAGTTAGACTATTTCTCCATGTATTGTCTGCTCTACAGGTGGACAATCTGTGGCTTTGCAGACCTTACTGAACTACAACTCCCATCATCAAAGCACATGGAAGAAGAGAGGTATGCAGAGGCCAGAGATATAACTGTGAGTGGAAAGTCTGCACCCCTACTCCACCCCAAATACCCTTAACACTACTTATATACACCACTAACTTTAAAGCACATTCAAAGTGCACTGTCCCTCTCAAAGAATTCTGGGTATTGTAGTTTGTTCTGGGCTGCTGAGATTTGTAGCTCTATGAGGAGGAAACTACAGTGCCAAGAATTCTTTGATGGGGGGAAATTTGCCCTCCCCTTGCTTAAAAGGAACAGGTGTGAATTTCAATTTCTCTCAGTTTGAATTATATATAGCAGCAGCAATTAGTTTTGCCTAATGCCACAGTAGTAGAAGAGCTCAAGTTATCCCCGTTTACCTCTTGCTTAGGATTCAATTTGTAGCATCATTGCTTATTTATCTGGATTTTTGTGTAAACTCTATTGTGTTAAGGGTTCATTTATTACTCTACATTGATTGCATCCTGATGCCATTAGGAACTTTTAGGCCAGTAAATCATGTTCCCTGGCTGGCTTATTGAGCAAACACTTGAAAATTTGTCTTTACCTGATCTACTAAGGCAACAACAACTTCAATGTAGCTAGTTGTTATGGAATATTCTTACTCGTATGATACACAGCTGAGTAAACTGGTCTGGCAAGTGTTTAAGCTTCCTCCTCCTCACTCCACTTCCTTACTAAACAGGAAGAACTTAAAAGAAGAAACTCTTTTCGAAAAGTACTTCTTTTAGACCAGTGATTTTGTTTAACTACTTGCAGTGATTTACTGCCTTAAGTGGTACAGCTATCCTAAAAAATAGAATGGATCACTAATTTGCTAATACCAAAAATTAAAACACCACTGTTCTATGGTGGTGTGGGCAACTGAAGAAATACAGACATTTATTTCGTTTTACAACCTAAAACAGTTTGCGACCCTATCGTTTCCTTCATACCTCTGCTGCCTGTAACACACACAAAGCAAACAAACACACACACATACTAAGATCACTAAAGACAGGTGTGCTGATGATATGAACACATCTGTAATTGGATGATAGCCATTAAACTCAACTCTTCTCAATATTTCCACAGTAGTGCTAAGTTTCATTTAAGATCATGGTCCTCCTGACTGCCAGATAGAGTATACCCACAAAGAAATTGCAGCTTACATCCAAGTATTAAAAGACTAATAAATAATTATTCCCATAAAGGACAGCAATTGTTGATAGACATTTTTTCTGCTGTTCTCCTCAGAAAATGTCAGCATTCACCAAAAGATATCACAGTTGCTTTCTGCGCAACACAGCACTGGAAAGCAACAAAGTCCTAAATGTTTGCAAGGGAGATGGCTGAATAGGATGATGTGAGCAAATTAAAGAGCAGTGGTTTCAAGCCCCAGATCACTGACTGAGTTAGAGCTACACAAGTGTTCAACTAAATCAGAAAATGAGATGGCAAAGGAAAGTGATAACGATCAGAAGATATAACTGGTGCACTGAAGGCACCTGTTTTCCTGCAACTTTTAATGCTTTGGCTGAAATGCCTTTCCTTGCAGTTACTGCATCGCTGAATACCAAGGAGGAGAATTAATAGCATAACTACAGCCGAGAGCTTACCACCTACTTTTCTCTCTTTGAAAAACAACAAGAACTATGTGAGCAAAATAAAATTGTTCTTGGACTTTGCTTTCCCACAAGAAGCTGTGCTGAAATGAGCCAACTATTGCCTTATGAGCAGTTCACTTTAAGCAAACTCATTAGCACATAAGAAATGTCTGTTTGGAGATCCCCTCTCAATGTGATGCAAAGGAAAATTCAGGGAAACAATCAAGCCGAATAAAATCAGAGTTCTGTTCGAGATTACCTGCAAGGAATTCTTCAGATAAATGCAATCCTTCTTGCCCATTCTTCCCAGTTTGCCATTTGCCAGCAATCTGAGGCATCTTATTATGTGAAGCTATTACGGCACTTGAAGATTCTGAATTACTCAACGTGAATCAACCCAAACTCAGGCCTTGAAATCTGAACGTGTTTTTGCAGCTCCAAACAATGGCTTAGTGCAAATCAGCAAACATACAGGTGTGCAGCGTGAAAATAGTGGCCACTGTGCTCCTTTCTGCTGCTGCAGAAAAGAGTTAAGCTAGGGTCTGGTTCGGTATTACATCTGAACCTAGACCTATAGTTTCTCACTCCAGACATTCAAGGTTTTGGTTTTGGTTTACTGCTTATGGTTTGTCTGGAGCAAGGCAAAACATAAACCCAGTTTCAAACATAACATACCCTCCAACATTTCTCCAATGAAAATATGGACATCCCATTCCATAATGATAATTTCACTATTTATACACCACACATCTTACTGGGTTTCCCCAGCCACTCTGCGCAGCTACCAACATATAAAAACATAATAAAACATTAACAAATCTTCCCTCTATAACATTGCCTTTAGACAGCTCGGGGGAGTTGAATAACTTATACCCTCCAATATTTCTCCAATGAAAATAGGGACATCCTAAGGAACAGTGGGACATTCAGGTATCAATCAGAAACCGGGACAGCTTCTCTAAACCAGGGACGTCTCTGGAAAATAGGGACACTTGGAGGGTCTAGCATAACACTTAAATGGACCGGAGCTTAACTGTGACAAAACCAGAGGAAAAGTGCTGCATCCACAATCGTCACTCCAGGAACCTGTGTGTTTGCTTGTTCATGTCAAGTCATGGTTTGCAAAGTCAACTGCAATACTTATGAGGGCAAGAAAATTCTGATTTGCCTATAAGTAATAATCAGTGACCCACCTCCTGTAAAAGCCATGTACGTCAAATGTGCTTTACATGTATATTGAGAAACTGTCCTGTGAGAACAAGACGCTAGATGCATCAATGGCCTGATCCAGCCACCTCTTCTTATTACTTTAGCTATTCATTCATTCATTCATTCATTCATTTTAAATTTCTACAACACCTTTCATCAGAATATCACAGAAGAGTTTACAATATAAAAACACAAAGATATATAACAAAGTAACAAACAAAAACAATACCCATCATCACACACAGTTTAAAAGGCCATATAATTAGCCAAAGGCCTGGGAGGAGAGGAATGTTTTTGCCTCGCACCTAAAGAGATGTATTGAAGGCATCAGGTGAGCCTCCCTGGCGGAGCATTCCACAAACGGGGAGCCACCACAGAAAAGGCCTGCTCTCATGCTGCCACCCTCCAGACCTCCTTCTGCTTAACTAAGTTACTTATTGCTCTGCATAGGAAATTCTAGCCTACATCAGGTTATATCCTAATCTCTGCTGCTTGCAGTGGTGTGCAGTCATCTCTTACCGTGCTTAAATTGTGGTCTGGGTGGATGTTAATGCATGAAAAGCCAAGGTTTGCCTACATGACCTTCACATCCCATGTAAACTCCAAAAGTCATTCCCATGCCAAGATTTATTTATACCCCCCTCCCCCCCCAAAAAAATCTGATTTGTGTGGCTTTTATCTCTTTTCCTTTCCTGAAAGTGTCAGTATCATCTCATCTGACTTGCAGAGTAAGCCCGACCTGTTTCTATGGAAACAAATGTTAGTGAGACTGTGGCTGAAACCCTTATTACCTGCCTGAATCAATAACTCTAACCTTGGCAAGGTCATTCATCTCCCGTGCTTCCAGCCAATGGCTTAGAAAAAAAAGGAGCTCACCCTATGAACACCTGGTATCATTTAATAAATGTCACCTTCAAGTCCCACAAACTTTTTTTAAGAATCTAACGAATCTGTCCCATTAATACATAAAACTAAAGTGGAGTACTTGCTCATCCAAGTGGGTTTTTTTAAAAAAAAAAAATCCTTCTGCATTTGGTGGAGTGGAAAGCAAAGAAAGAGACAAAATGGATTATACTTGTGGATAACATCCATAGGGGTTTCATTTCTCTTCCCCTCCTCCAAACACCCACAATATTGATTATCAAGCAAGAGAGAAGGAATTAGTGATGTTGCAAAGGTCAGTGAGAGGATGCAGCAAAGTGATTGATCATGCACTTCCCTTTTGTATGTACCGTAAGGGTAATGTGGACATTTGTTTCCTGTGTGTACTCACACATGTCACCGTGAGATTGGAAACCACCTCTAGACTGATGCTAAGAAGCAAATGTACTAGCTAGGCATAAATATAATGGTAAATTTGCAGTAGCTTTATGGGGGTTTTTGTTTGTTTTGCTGCTGCTTTTGACTTCTTAGGCAAAACCTGCTATTCTAGGCATCAACAGGAGTCTAGTGTCCAGATCAAGGGAAGTAATAGCTCCTCCTTTTTAGCTGGAAGAGGTGTGGTATCTCACCCTTCTCAAGCTCAGATGGTTTTCCACTCAAAAACACACAAGCCCAACTATGTCCTAAACCACTAGTGTCCAACCAATTTGTGCTATTAATAGACAATACTCTTGAATAAGATTTATAACAACAGGAAGTCAGCCAGAAGCTGTTACAATATAAAATGACTAGATGCAACTTATTAAGAAACAGAACCAAGAAAAAAATTCTCTTTTTTTCTAAAGCACTTGTCATTTACAGATAATTTCGGAAGCAAACAGAAAATAAAAAGTCTTGCATAGGATGCAGCTCACGATTTGGTAGACAGTCTAAATAAAACATTGAGATGTTTGTTTCACTTAAAGCCATTTTGTGAAGCACTTCTAAATGCATTTATTCTTCTAAATGTTAAGGCCTGTGTCAGATATGTCACTCTGGCATTCTCTAGGGTCACCCAGAAGAGAGAGAGAGAAAGGGGCCTGAATTTGTCGGGTGGCTATAAACCACAGTTCAGTCAATTTTAAAAAATCCCAATATTTCATTTATTTTTGTTCCTGGGATTCTAAGAAAAAAAGCCCTGCTAGGCTGCCTCCCTCTGTAATCTACTTTAAAGGATTCCCTTGTCATGGGAAACTTTTGAGTACATTTCTTTCATGCTTAAATATTTAAACGCTGCACTCTTTTAAAATGCAGTCATCAATTTAGCAATAAAAAAAAGGTTTCCTAGCAGGCTGGCAGTGGGAACTCTCCAGCTAGCAAAAGCGGAAAAAAACAACTGGGAAAATATCAAGTGACACAAATGCAGGATAGCAGCAAATAATTAACAGCAGATTTGCCCACACAGTTGGAAGACGGAAGTCCGCCAGGATTTCCAATGGGTGCTCTTTCGTCATGCATGTACTAAGCTTGCATTTCAGCAATATGTTCTACAAACCAAGTAATCAAAGGGAGAGATAGGCAGTATGGTGGCAGGTGAAGCCATCACTCTGTTTCTAATGGCACATGCTTCTGGCCTATTCCCTCTGAAGTGGCAGGCTTACCTGCACACAAAAGGAAGGAAGGACCAAGTGATGCCATTAGTGATGTGAAGTTTGAGGAACAGTTCGGGGAGTCAAAGTGGCCTGCTATAGGCAGAGGCTGGTTATATGGTGGAGGTGTGTCTGTGTGCGGAATACAAAAATGCTTCACATGGAAAGAATGTGCAAAACAAAATGAGACGCTGTTAACAAAAGCAGGCAGAGGGAAAGCCATGAAAGAAAGCTAGAGGTCTAGCTCACAGGGTGCATGGACCAAGAGAATGTTCTCCACTATTTTACAGTTGTAGCAGTTGAACATAGGGCTTGCCCACACCTCCATTTGCCCCACCACTCTTCCCATGGTTTACTGCTGAATCAGACCAAACAGCAATTGGGTATTCCGCAGAGTGCTGTTTGCTCTGATTCAGTGGTAAGGTAAAGGTAAAGGGACCCCTGACCATTAGGTCCAGTCGTGACCGACTCTGGGGTTGCAGCGCTCATCTCGCTTTTCTGGCCGAGGGAGCCAGCATACAGCTTCCGGGTCATGTGGCCAGCATGACTAAGCCGCTTCTGGTGAACCACAGCAGCGCACAGAAATGCTGTTTACCTTCCCGCCGGAGCGGTAACTATTTATCTACTTGCACTTTGACGTGCTTTCGAACTGCTAGGTTGGCAGGAGCAGGGACCAAGCAACGGGAGCTCACCCCGTCGCGGGGATTCAAACCGCCGAGCTTCTGATCGGCAAGTCCTAGGCTTTGTGGTTTAACCCACAGCGCCACCCGTGTCCCTGATTCAGTGGTAAGGAGCATGTTTTCCATGGGGAAGCTTTGGAGCAAATGTAAAACCTCTTTGACCCATGCCTAGAAACTATGGGACAAGCAGAAAACCCACTCAGACCCATGCTTTCTAGGTACAAGACAAGTGGAAGTGTGGGTGAGCCCTGCGTGGGCTGGTGTAGAGTTGGTTCCTTTGGATATTTGCACTGGATCTGAAGGAGTAAGTACTTCTGCCCAAATCCCTATGATTTAGCCCAAGAATGTTTCAAATATCCACGGAGTATCAGGCACAATATTTCCATATTATCTGCTTGAATACAGAGTAATATAATCCTAAAGGCATTTTCTTCATGTAAGATCCAGTGAAGGTTCAGGAGCTGCATTGACCTAGAGCACTAACCTTGTTTTGCTTCCTCTTCCAAGACTGTTAAGAAGTTTAAGGCAGTTTTCAAGAAAATGCTTATGTAATGAGTTATGCTAGAGCAACAGAAGAATAACAATCACAAGGAAGAATCTGTGCACCCCAAAGTCCCAACAGTTCAGAGCATGATTGACATCTCTACCAAGTCTCTACTTCCAAGATCCAAGACAACTAGTAACTAGTTTTATCCAATGCTCACATTTGCAGTCCCTGTGTTAGGGGCATATCATTGGGGGGGACTACCAGGGTGATGGTCTCATGCACATTTTTTTGAGGGGGTGATGGTGGGGTGGATGCAATAGGCACATGCCCTTCAAATCAGTCTGAGGTACCCTGAGATTTGCACATCTCTTTCAGAAGTGTTTAGAAAGCATAACTAAAATGGGTTTAGCCATCTTAAATCCCTGAGGGAGATAGAACAGGATGGTTCTTCCCTCTGTCTATCCCTGCTGGAGATAGTGGGGTGGGGGCCCTATAGGACACACTTTTTCCCCTCCAAAAATGATGGGGAAATGTGTGTGTGTCCTATGGGGCAAATGCAGGCTCCTTGGCTTCAGCGATAGCAACGCGAAGCCTCCGAAGCCTGCACTCCGGAAGCTTCTCATTGCTTTCGCTGAAGCCAGTAGAGTCTGCTCTTTGAGGCTGGTGGTGGGAGAAAGCAGCGCTCCCCCCCATCTCCAGCCCCAGAGGATCGGGGGGCAGCTCTTGGGGGCTTTTCCCCAAAGAGGGAGAAGGGACTGACTGGCCGAGTCAGTCGCTTCTCCCTCCTGTGGGCTTTTGCGGGAGATGGGGGAATTCCCCCACCTCCCGCAAAAGCATGCAGAATTCCCTCCTGTGGGCTTTTGCGGGAGATGGGGCGAATTCCCCCACCTCGTAGAAAAGCCTGCAGGATGCCGCGCACCCTTTAAAGAGCGCGCCGCTCTTGGGGGCTTTTCCCCGAGGAGGGAGAAGGGACTGACTGGCCATTTCAGTCCCTTCTCCCTCCTGGTCGAAAAGCCCGCAGGAGTCGCGCGGGGCTCCTGTGGGCTTTTGCGGGAGGTGGGGGAATTCCGCCACCTCCTGCAAAAGCAGGGAGAAGGTCTTGGAGTAGCGCACAGGCTGCGTGCAGCCTGTCTGCTGCTCCCAGAGCTGCGGGGGGGGGGGGAATCATATTTTTTCCTTGATTCCCCCCCCTGAAAACTAGGTGCGTCCTATGGGCTGGTGCATCCTATAGGGCGAAAAATACGGTAGCCGTTTAAAACATGGGTAGGCAGAGGCCACTTTTTTATTGTTTAATCATGCTTCTTGGTTTAGAGGGGAAAGCATGCTTTTTGTTAGTGTATTGCTTTTTTAGCAACAGGAAAATTGAGAAGTCAAATAGACATTTTTTTTTCCCTAGCTCCTGGATGAACAATTTTGATGACATTCAGACAAACTTTCTGTGGTTTCTTTAGATATGAAGTCTGGTTCATGAAAAAGCTAATCTGACCATAACATCCTATCTTTTACATCAGACTAAAATGTCAGAAGCAGAGGGAAATCAATAACAAATTATTCTTGCAAGATAGACTCTCCCTCCCCAATTCTTATACATTAAGACAAGCCAGTTCTCACATTTCTTAAGGTAACATATCTCTAAAGAAATCCATTATGAAGTGTGCCTCCCAAACATTTTATATTCATATGTAAAATGTGATATTTTGGAAGTGTTCGTGAAATTTTGATTTCTCCCATTGAAAATGACAGGTAGCTTTTGAAAACTGAAAATGGTGAAGTTCTGTGCTCAGAGCAAACAACTTATGAATATTTATAAAAAAAAGCATTGACATTTTGGAGTAAAATGGCAAGTATGTGTGGACAAAATAGGGTTTCATTTGGGAGAAAATTTGGGAGGAGATTGTGAAAGCAGCTTTGCATTCCATTTGACACCTACAGCTGCAATCTTATGCACATTTAACTGGGAGCAAACCCCACTGACCTAAATGGGACTGACATTTGAGTAAACATGTATAGGATTTTATAAATAATTACATTTTAAAAATTCAAAGGTTTATTTCCCTCATTGACTTTTACATGAAATTGGGTTAAGGGGTTTCACTCTGCCACGTGTTAACAAAGTTTTCTTTTTTAATCAAACAAAAATGCTTGCATTGGACTCCATGACACAAACCACCAACTACAAGATGCTACTGAGCTGAGCAGCTGAATTCTGCTGCTGAGCACTCCTAAGTAGGGCTGGGGGATATAAGTGCCCTGTGTGCATTTTAATGAAAATTTAAGTTTGTACCTCTCCAATCTTTTCAATGTAAATGCACTGAAAAATATGATAGGTAGATAGATAGATGATAGATAGATACAGTGGTACCTCAGGTTAAGAACTTAATTTGTTCTGGAGGTCCGTTCTTAACCTGAAACTATTCTTAACCTAAGGTACCACTTTGGCTAATGGGGCCTCCCACTGCCGCGCAATTTCTGTTCTCATCCTGAAGCAAAGTTCTTAACCTGGAGTACTATTTCTGGGTTAGCGGAGTCTGTAACCTGAAACATCTGTAACCTGAAGTGTCTGTAACCTGAGGTACCACTGTACCAGGTAGATGATAGGATGATAGGTAGGTAGGTAGGTAGAAAATGTGTATGTGTATAAAAATACTGTTCAAAATGCATTCTGCTATAGGGAAATGCTTTGCAAAAGTGTATGCATTAGGAGAACCGAACATAAAAATGCATGTGAGTTTTCCTGCTGACTTTTTAAAAATTGAAAATGTCTGAGGAAATGTGGTAAACTAAACTTTGAGGAAATGTGAGGCTGAGAGAAACTACCATGGTCCGATTTGTCCATCTCTACCTGAGAGGTGAGAAGTTGGGAAAAACACTTTAAGTCTCCCTTGGCTGAGTGAGCAATGGAGACTTGGGGAATCTTGGTATGCAAGCAGAATATAATAGTTGGTTGATTGAATGGATGGGTTAGCAATCAGAGCTCAGGAAGATATTGTTGCTTTATGGACATTGTTCTATATTAATAATAAATGTGCCCTGGTATTATTATATGTGAGTTAGTGGTATACTAATATTTTAATAGCAGAATATAAATATCTAAGAAGTGCTCTAGTAAACCAGGTTTGCTTCCGATTCAAAGTCTATAAAGAGCACCACACTGCATGTGCCTTATTTGGTTATGATGTCACAAAAGTGATGAACTGATGCAGTGCTATACTGTATACAAATGGGGGGAAATCAGAAGTGTGACATGAAATTAAAAAGGAATTATGCCTTTTGCTGACTTCTGACTGCTCCACAACTTAGATAAAAAGCTTACCTAAGTTCCAGACGCTTTGGGAATAACATATTTGCTTCAGACAAATTATTATTATCAGGAAGCCACCAGCCCCTGTTTAGCTTTTCCCGTTACTTGTAGATATATTTGTGCTTTCCAATTTAAACATTTCTCCAAGCAGCAACTTGGCAAGGTAATACCAAGTAGCATTATGAAAAAAATTCTTAAGGTACAGCCTATCCATAGTAAATTAAACTGGAATGACATCAGTGCTGTGTAAGTAAACGTGGTGCACAGCCAGCCAAAGGAAAACACTTTACCCACAATTATTTCAAAAGGACACACTGAAGCACAGACTGAACTTCTGATTAAAGTTAACGGGGTGTAAAAGTAGAGCTGAGATGAAAGTTGCTTTCAAAAAATTTTAGGTTTGAAGAGAACATCATTTTGTGGTTCCATGGGTGTTTGTGTTCTCAACCGTCAATAAGATTCCAGAATACATGCTTTCGGCTATGCTTTTGGTTAAACTCATAATGAATGGCATCAACCACAACCAGCAGCATAATTGCCACCCACACGCCATTCATGCTCATTGCTCCACCAAATTCGCCCAAATGCCTTCCAACACTGCAGCCTCCGCATGACATCATTGTAAAGGGGTATAGTTTCAGTTCACGATACCCAAAAGTGCTTAAATTTGACTTGATCATACTCACTGTTTCTAGGCTTCCATCCAAATCCAACATAATAACTAGGCTTCCACGTATATATTTAGTTCCATAGAATACCATTTGAATTTTCTGGCCCAGGATGAAAACATCTTAAATTCATTAGGTATAAGTTATGTAACGTCTCTTCACAGAGTCTTTGGAGCATTTTCTGCTGACTAGTACTGATGCCAGATGCTGGCATTTACAGAGGTATAAACTCACAATCATCCCATTTGTTATATTTGTTACCATAAAGCACCAATGCTGCAGCAAGCAAAGGCTCCAGCAGCTCAGTCAGCTGCTTGTGGCTGGAAAGCCAGACAGGATGTTTGTGACTGTTGCCATGGGAACAAAGGGGCAGTTCATTCTGTACTGAGCACCGGATGTTAGCTCAGTGTGTGTGTCATATGACCTGTACTGGAAGTACATGGGTGGAGTTTCTTCTTGCTGTTGTCGAGTGCAGACATGTTTCTCTGTACTGCTATGAGAGACAGAAATAAAGGATGTAAATAGTTTTCTGTCTGCTTCTTTCCCCTCTGGGGGGGACACCAAAGGGGAGAGAGGGAGAACGGTGTGTTCCTCTCACACATCTGAGATGAATCGCCGGGACCTCCCCTGCTTATCAGCAGAGTGGAGACGCGGGGAGGTCGACAGGAATATCTGCCGGTGCCTACGCTGTGGCACATTCCTCTGACCCAGGCGGAATTCCAACAGTGGCAGCCTTCGGATGGTTGCTGTTTTCTTCGATCCATCGGACATCTGCATGAGAGGCTGGTGAATTGTCCTCCTCTGCTCCATGGAAGCCTGATTTGAGAGGCTGATTCTCTGCAGCCAGAAGCTGACCAGAAGAAGGCTGACAGCCAAGCCGATGCTCAAGGTATGAGACTTTAAGGGCTTGAAAGTGTGAATGCAGATTGATTCATTCTCTGCTTCACGGAGAGCGAGTGTGGGAAAGCAGCTCCAACTTAGAAGAGGCCTGCATACCAGGCATTTTTGTGGTTTCCTGTCCGAGGAAAGGAATGCGCTGTTGCTAAACAACGTCCTTCAGAAGGCTGTGCCTCAGAGAGGAGAAATGGAAAATTACTCGAGGGGGCTGGACAGTCAGTCTATGCCTCAGAGAGGCGTAAACAAAGTTTTGTTATGACTAGGTCCTCACGAACTGCTGGAAGGGACTTTCCAACGCAGCCAGTGTCAGAGTTGCCAGGTGTCAAGAGTGTAAACAAGCCAGCTATTGGATTTTAGAGGCTTGTGTTTTAGAGTCAATGCAAGGACTCAAAATGGATGCCAAGAAGGGGGGAGGCTTGCCTTCTCCACCCCTCCTGACCAATGACAATTATTCATCTTGGTCTGTAAAGATGAAGGCCCTGCTGCAGAATCAGAGACTGTTTGGGGTGATTGAGAATCCCATCCCAGCAGCACCAATGCGTGCTTGGGAGTCACAGAATGTGAAGGCTAGGACTGCTATAATTCTGTGTGTCTCAGATGAGCAGCTTGTGCATATACAGCATTTGGAATTTACGCAAGAGGTTTGGAACGCGCTGCGTACAACGCATCAGAGAGATGCCGGTTCTTCAGCGTTGCTGTATTTTGAGAAGTTGACCAATCTGAGATTAGCGCCTGATGGAGATGTTCAAGCGCACCTGACAGAGATGAAGTTCCTGCGTCAACAGATGGTGGAACGCAATTTCCGTCTACAGGAGGAAGTGTTTTGCTTCATGATGATAAACAGCCTGAACCGGGCCTACAAGGTTGTTGCCAGTCAGCTTGGTTCGCTACCTGCTCAGGATCTGACCGCGGAAAGAGTGTGTGCCGTCGTCCTGAACGAACACGACAGACTTGCTGCACTGGAAGTGAAAGACAGAGGGAGGCAAGAACAGAGTTCGAATCTTCCCACTGCTGAATCTACTGGAGAGCATGCCATAGCATTGAGTGCCGTCCGATGCTATAATTGTGGACAGACTGGGCATCTACAGCGAAACTGTAAGAAGCCGCGACAGTCAAAAGGAGCCAAGAACAGCTCTACGAAGCCTGAGGCGTCAAGCAAAAGCCGTACCAAGTGCCAGATGAAACCTGCAAAGGCGATGATGGCGAAAGGAACCGCGCCAGATGTTGGGAACGCATTCATAATCGATACGGGCGCCACGAAGCATCTCTGCCCACACAGAGAACTGTTTTCGACGTTGAAGAAGCAAAGCTTCACTGTGAAACAAGCCAACGGTCAAGAACTGGAAGCGACCGGAATTGGAACTGTGTATCTTGAGAGTCTGAACTTGACTATAAACGATGTTTACCTGGTTCCAGAACTGAAATTTAGTCTGCTGAGTGCTTCGCAGATTGCAAAGAAGGGACTAAAACTGTACTATGATGCTAAAAGATGCAAGATCTACAAAGATGGAGAACTGTTTCTTACTGCCAAAGAGAAAGATGGACTGTATTTGTTGACTGTTGATCAAAGTGATTACATGAAATGTAATACTTCTGATTCTAACGAAATTTCTCTTGCAGGTGTGACCAGTGTGGACACCAGGAAGGTGGCCAAGAAGGTCCACAGAGCTTTTCAGCGGGTGTATGCTGATGTGATTGGTCCTCTAGAACCATCTAGAGGCGGTGCAAAATATTACCTTGTGTGTGTTGATTGTTACACTAATTATTCTTGGGTTTAATAATAATAATAATAATAATAATAATAATAATAATAATAAGAAACCGCAGGAAACTTTAGAAAAGTTTCAAGAGTTTTGTGACAAGGTTAAAAGTATGCATGATGCTAACATTGATTGTCTTTTCACAGATGACAAGCCAGTTTTTCTTTTACAGGATTTCCAGAGGTTCCTGGATGAGAAAGGGATAAGACACAAACTTGCTAGTTCCGAAGAAGCATGGAAGAAATGTGTCTGTGTTAGGGTGAACAAAGAATTGCAAAAGGGGATGCATGCGCAATTGCTGAGTTCACATTTGCCACATGATTATTGGGCCGAATCGCTAGCGTCCTATCTTCATGTGTGGTTGAGAAAAGTCTCAACAGAGTTGGGATGTTCTCCTTTTGAGAAGCTGTTTAATAGAAAACCTTCTGTTGCCTATTTCAAGGTTTTCGGGTCTCATGTGAGAACAGAAGCTCCAAATGGGGTAAAGAATGCCAGAGGCATCTTCGTGGGTTATGAAAAAGGTCTCTACAGAGTAATTTTGTCTGAATCTGGTCAGGTGATTCTCACAAAGTTTCTAGAGAGTGCTCCTGAACGGGAGAGAGTGATTGTTCACACTTTTTCCACAGATGATTCTGATGATGATGATGATGAGTTTGATCTTATTGAGTTCAGTGGTACTGATGATGATGACACTGATAGCTCAGACAGCTCAGTTGTCACAGTCATTGAGAGGAAATCTCAAATAATGACTAGACCCTCAGAAGAGGAGGATAAACCACTGATTAAGCTTAGTACTGGTTCTCCAGAGTGTTCAGAGGCTGAACCAGAAAGCAGAGAAGAGCAGCAGCTCTTACGAAGGTCTGAGAGAGCAACGAAGGGTGTACCACCCAAGAGGTATTCAGAAGAGTTTGCTAACCTTGCATATGTTGCTGTTGTAAACGATCAAGGAAAGATTGAAGCTGTGTCTGAGTCAGAGACAAAGGCACAACAGAGAGTTGTTAACCAAGGAAATGTGAAGTCACACAACCAGAGAGGTACATTGGTAAAACCAGTGGCGGGTAGTTCCAAGGGTGGAACTGAAACAACAGGGGAATGTTATAAGTATAACAACTGTTTGTTTTCTTCTCTGGATGACGCTTTGCTCGCGGCACGCATTGATACTTTAGGGGGAGTATGTTACCATAAAGCACCAATGCTGCAGCAAGCAAAGGCTCCAGCAGCTCAGTCAGCTGCTTGTGGCTGGAAAGCCAGACAGGATGTTTGTGACTGTTGCCATGGGAACAAAGGGGCAGTTCATTCTGTACTGAGCACCGGATGTTAGCTCAGTGTGTGTGTCATATGACCTGTACTGGAAGTACATGGGTGGAGTTTCTTCTTGCTGTTGTCGAGTGCAGACATGTTTCTCTGTACTGCTATGAGAGACAGAAATAAAGGATGTAAATAGTTTTCTGTCTGCTTCTTTCCCCTCTGGGGGGGACACCAAAGGGGAGAGAGGGAGAACGGTGTGTTCCTCTCACACATCTGAGATGAATCGCCGGGACCTCCCCTGCTTATCAGCAGAGTGGAGACGCGGGGAGGTCGACAGGAATATCTGCCGGTGCCTACGCTGTGGCACATTCCTCTGACCCAGGCGGAATTCCAACAATATTATGCTACGAACTGCGCATCAATTTTGTTGTCAGATATAAAAATAAATAAAATAATAGCCATGCCTTGCAACTGTCCTCAATTTTCCAAAGGTGTTCATGAATAACAAGCCACTTTTCTTTATGCTAGGTGTATTCCTGAGGTGTATTCCCATTTTGCTCTGCAAGTTTTCTGTAGCAAGAGAAATGAGGGCTGCCCAGTCTGTCATTTTTATTTTTCAATTGGTCGTCTTTCACCACTCAGGTAGTGAAATTATTTTCTTCAGAAAGTTTGAAGGGGGAGGGAGCGAGCAATAAACAACATTCTTCATCCTCTACATTCTGCAAGAGCCTGATGTGACAGAAAATCAAGAAGCATAAATTGCAATTGACCCAAGCAGAAACCACTTCTGTTCCCAAGCTACTTCTGCATGTGGCAAGGAAAGCCTGTTGGAATCTATAGAGTGTAACAACACCCTTCAGCCAATTCAGAAATCCAATGTAAAATTTAGGATGAAGGGGCATCAGGGAGATTTGTGGCACTCTCAATAGATTTTGGGCTTTTCAAGTGACCCATAAATGTATATTCTTTTCTCTCTATCTGAGAAAGCTATAAGCTTTTTCTCACTGAAATTACTTAGAGGCCGAGGTCAGAAATCACAGTATGTGAGGATGAAGCTTTTCACAGTATGAAGTGAAATGGAAGCCAAATTTTCAGCATGGTATGTGTCACTCACTGCAGAGTGTGGCTTATATTTAGTGATGTGAGAGCTCCTCCCAGCTTGCTTGGTAATTGGCTCCGTATTTCCAGGTCTTCTCAGAAGCGTCTCAGAAAAAGGGGAGAGCATGTGGTGTCAGAGACCATTATGGTATGCCATTGCTCTCTCCTTGACGTTTCATATTCTGCCTTTGATCCACCTGGCTCCAGCACCATCTACAGGAGACACTACTTTTGAAGAAGAAAGTTGGTAACTGTATCCTACCACCTCTCTCAAAATTCATGGCTTCCCTCCTCCCCTGATTTCTGTGGCAAAATACTGCAGTTTCTGGAAGAAGTGATTCTACCCTGAATGCTAAGCAATCCATTATAAAATAATCTGCATGATCTAACCTTATTGCAGAATTCAGTTTCCTGTGTTGCACATTTAATGTGTTGCAAATTTAGTGTAACATCCATCCCAGAATATTAGCATGCAATTTTCTTCCTTCTTTGCACTTTTTTATATTTATCATATACTGAGCTTCTTAATCTGCAGTTAACAATAATTCCCAATCTAATTATGGGAGGGAAATAAAATATAAAGAAAATATTACCCAATGGATGTCTACACTTCTCTCTCAAATGTTTTATTAATAGCAATATCAGTTTAGAAGAATCAGTGGAGACAGTGAAATCGCTAAAGCTGGACAGCAAGCTGCAAGATGCCTTTCTATGTGTCCTCACTATTCATACTTGAAACACAAAAGCCACCACAAGTAGACAGTGGAGATAGACCATTATTTCAGTACGCAACATGGTTGGACAGGCTTATCCATGCTAGATCTCTCTAGCTTATTCACTCAGTCTTTCTCCCATAAAGGATTTCATGTTACTAAGAAGAATAAAGACAGTGTGCATACAGAGGAGCCTTACCAAATATTCATCAATCCAAGGCCAGTAGAGCTGAACTGCCTACTTGACAAGAACAGCTGAGACCTGTGCTTTCTGTATGCATGGTCCATGCCTACTCTCTAAACAGCTGTACCTAAAGTAGGACATTACATGCTTGTTTACAACAACTCATCCTCCTCTCTTCCTTATCTTCCCCATGACCACATAGAACTGATTCCAGTGATTACACACAAAAAGCAACTTATATATAAATGTGAAGATACCACATGATTGCAAGGAGCATGCAAGACTGGTATCAAGCATTGTCCTTGAATCCTCCCTACTCAAAGCGGAGTCAAACTAACTCTTAATGACCACTCTTCACTGTGCTTTTCTCTTCCTCCTTTCCCTTCTCATTTCAGTCAACAGCAACTATTACTGCAACACTTTATTGCGCCTTCAAAGCACTCCATGTACATTAGCAATCATTAACAGTAACTCCATAAGAGAGGGCTGGGTTAGCCCAATACTGCAGATGGGAGGAGGGTGTGAGGCTAAGAGAACAGTGGCTTGCCCCTGGAAGTCAAGTATGAGTTGTGCAGGTCCAAGGACAAGCAAGTACCATAGCTCAATGAAAGAACATAAGTTTTGCATGCAAAACGTTCCAGGTTTGAACTCTGGCATCTCTAGTTGCAAGGATCAGGCGGCAGCAAGCGACAGAGAAGACTTCTTTCTGGCAGACGGGTGAGCCATGGCCAGTTAATATAGAAAATACTAGGCCAAACAGACAAATAGTCTGAGTCTTATGCACACTGCAGAGTCTTATGTACATTGTGGCAGGCACCCAGTATCCTGGCAGCACAAACTGCACAGAATTAGAGGACGCGGTAGATCTGGGAACTTTATAACAGATAGTGAAATAAGATTGACATGCTGGTGTCACCTGCTTTTCTCAGCCTAGATGATGCTAGGAACACAAGAAGTAGGACATCCGTGCTCCAGTTCAAAGACCTGAATTCTGCAGTAAGCTCTAGATGACACACACACACACACACACAGAGAGAGAGAGAGAGAGAGAGAGAGAGAGAGAGAGAGAGAGAGAGAGACTGGAGTTTGGAGAGAGAGCTGGAGAGCAGGGGGAAATAGGCTTTTAGAGGGTGCTCCCCACTTCACGCAATTTCACTTATGTGCATGGGGCCCCAGAATGTAAGCCCCGCATAAGTGGTAGGATTCCTGTAGTGGACTTGTCGGATTATCTTTATCTCCATATGCCTCTCACAACAGGCCACTCAGGAAACAAATTCCCTGCATATTGCAAGTATCTGAAACACTCATGTTAATTTTTGTACAGTTTTCACAGATCCTCAGGCACTGCTTTAGGCCAATGGTGACAAGGAACAGTGAAGGACTCAGGAGGTTTAAGCCTAAATAAAAAATGCATTCTATAACGTATTCCTTCAAAGAAGCATGTTCTGGTGATGGTTCCTGGCTCTGTATTGTATTAAAATGATTCTAGACAGACTCACACTATGCTTCACACTTATTAATTGGCTAAACAACCCCAGCCTCAGAGGGCCTACTTAATTAACTTGCAACGTGATCTGTGGCAGCATATCCATCCCTATTGTGCCCTGGGCAACAACTTGAATATATGGGTCTTTGCTTCTTTCCACAGAGGCAAATTCCAGGAAAGTAGCTGTGCCAATACTGATTCAGAAGGCATAACTTCTCCTTAATTGTATCTTTAAAATGCTAGTAAGGAAGCCAGGAGAAAATGGCTGAACACCAATTCTTTGAGATCAGAATTACCAAAGATAAGTCTGGCACATGCAACTGGCAGTTGTCCATAAAGCTAATCTGTCTTTAACTTTAGTTTAAAGAACCTTTTCCCCAAGAGCCAGATTGGTTGAAGAGGAAGAATGGAGGAAAACATTTCTGCTCCTCCTGTACACCCTGATGGATGGGTTGCCAATGAGCGATTGCTAGCATGCTTCCAAAAATATCCTCTTAAGAATTTTACCCTGAATTTCAGAGCTCAGAATTACCAGGGCTGCCTTCAGACAGCACTTTATTCTAGTTACCCATTTCCTATCTTGATAACTTTTATGTGATCTTTCACATATTGTAAAAGCACTTCTGGAAATCTAGCAGAATCTTGCAGAGGTTTAGCAAGGATTTTTCAATGTTAATTGCTTACAGGGGAAAAAGCCCTGTTTGCAATCCCGTTAAACTGGAAAATCACAGGAGTTTTGCACTGTAATTTCCCCACAATTTTCCTGGGTCACACCATGGGGCAGTATTCCGGCATACAGTCCCCTCCCCCACTGTTTTCATGGATGAATCATGGGGCAACAGAATCATAGGTAAAAGGGTAAAGAAGACCCCTGACCATTAGGTCCAGTCGTGGCCGACTCTGGGGTTGCGGCGCTCATCTCGCTTTATTGGCTGAGGGAACTGGCATACAGCTTCCAAGTCATGTGGCCAGCATGACTAAGCCGCTTCTGGAGAACCAGAGCAGTGCACGGAAATGCCGTTTACCTTCCCGCTGGAGCGGTACCTATTTATCTACTTGCACTTTGATGTGCTTTCAAACTGCTAGGTTGTGGCAAGAGGTCTAATGTTGTTTGCTGTTGTGTTACATTACACCTACTGGTATGAATGAAATTTAGTGTGACATGGGAGTGTATTTATCAAAAAGTCAGAGTTTAATAATGCAACAAGAAATGTTAGAAATCGGGACAGAAGCACTAGCATTATAACCAGGAAAACCAATGCAAGAATGTCCATGTCTGAATGTACCAGTGTCTTGCTTCCAAAGTACAACTCATGCTTTAGGGCAGTGTTAAAGAACCATTGTGTCTGCCTTTAAAATTATGTTAAGGCGATGATTTTTACAGGATAATGTAGGCAAGCTGAAATTAAGCTTCCAGACTGAAAACAAGAAGCAACTCAAGATCGGCCTTGAACCTGGAGATCCAGCAGCCGGCATGCTGACAGCAGCACAGGGCTATGCAATAAAAAATGCTTTACAGAGGAAAATGATTTCCCACTGTGAGCAAAACCTTTCAGCAAGACCAAGTGATTGGTGCCTTGACATTTCTCACATCACCACTCTCCATAAGCACCCTGATGATTCACAAAAAAGAGGGGGGGGGGGAGAATCAATGGTAACTGGCAAGCCAATACATTTTCCTTAGATGACAAGCAATTGGTGGCGTAACTCTATCCTTTTTAAGGGGGCAAGGTAAGGGTATTATTCTCGATTTTTAGGCATATACACATATTTACGAAGCTGTACAAATGGTCTTTACCAAAAGTATATCATACCATACTGACAAACCTGCACAATGGTGAACACAAAACACAAGCCAGCTCTGTTCTTGAGAACTTTCAAAACAGGCTGCACAAACAGGGTGTTATGTAGACCCCATTGTTTGCCACGGCTCACTAGCTGTGTTTGGGCTTGGTGGCAGAGGAAAATTTAGGGGAGCACAATTGGTTCCATTGCACTGGGCATGGAGCCTCAGGGATGCTGCAACTATGATGCAGAATGGAAGGCAAGAGGTGAGGGTGCTGAATTTTAGTGTCACACAGGGTGCCGCTGAAATTTGACACCCCAAGTTCCACCACCGCTGGTAGTCACAGGCTGGGCAGTTATGTTATGTTCTATACACCGGAACCAAAGTATTATATGGGTAATCCATGTTGGTTAGATTTACAGAATACCACAACTTTCCAAGTTTGCCTGCACATCCAAGAATATTCTTCCTCTTCACTTCCACTTTAGGGAATACAGGAAGGTGCCTTATAATAAACTTGACCATTGGTCCATCTAGCTCAGTTTTGTCTACACTTTCTGGCAACAGCTCTCCAGGGTTTCAGGCAGGGGTCTCTACCAGCCACACTTGCAGACATTTTAAAAAAGGAATCCAGAGGAAATCTGGGGAATGACAGGTTGGTTAGTTTATTATTTGCCCCAGGAAAACTAGTGGCAAGTATTGTTAGATTTTTAACATTCAGCTGGACTTCTTCGGAGCAAAGAGCAACACTTATTTTTGTTAATGTTACAGATTTCCCACTCTTACTGACGGCAGTTAAAATTTGCAATTGGCCAAACTGCACAATGTGGGTTTAGGGATAATTAAGCTCTTCACAGAGTAATTGCCACTAACACCAGCTCAATTCCTTATGCATGGTGGTACTCGAATAATGGGCATAACTTTTCTCCCAAAGAAGGGAAATGGGTTTATGGGGCATACAGCCCTATACAATTAGTGTACAATAATGATTTACTAGCTGTGCAGCAAGCCTTAAGCTTCTTAACAAACTAGCTTCTACTACATTTTGTGAACACTTTCTCATCCTATATGAGGGCTATGCTAATATTTCGGGGGGGGCGGGATTCATACACGGTAAACTGCAAAAATCTGAATTCCTTTCCACATAAAAACAACCCATTCTCTCCCCAGAGTATGTTCAGTACTTGTTTGACTTCCTATGTTTCCTTATGAGATTGCATATTATTTTAAAAGACTGCATATCAAAAAGCTCATATTTTATTTATTGATTTGTTGAAAAACTGGACTGCTTTAATACTGTATTGTTTTTAACACTCAATTGGAAGCCCCACAGAGTGGCTGGGGAAACTCAGCCAGATGGGCGGGGTATAAATAAATAATAATTATTATTATTATTATTATTATTATTATTATTATTATTATTATTAATTATTATTATTATTATTATTATTATTATTATTATTATTATTACTGGCCAATAATTTAATTAACTGTTACTACCAGCAGCCCGGTCCTTTCTTAATACAAAAGAAGCCATGCACTCTGTTTCTGATGTACAACAGCCATAGTAATAGCACACTAATTTTGTATGCAACAAACTATTTCTTCATACTAAATCCCAACCTGAATTTGTGGGCTCTGGAGGAATTCCAAACTTTGTTGGGGTGAAGTGGAATCTGCATGAAGTCCCCATGGCATCCTCTTATTTAGCAAGCACCCTTGCTTTTGTGGGGAGCAGCACAAACAAAGAAAGTCAGAAGAACCACTATGTGATGAAGTACAATCCCGTTCAAGGAAAGGTGGCAAGAAGAATCACATGTTCCGTCTTAGACTGCAGGTTGAAAATAGGTGATCACTTCCAGAACCTTCTGCAATGAAACTGAGGCATTGCAGCCAGGCTTGCAAGGTAAGAAGCAGTGTGACTGTATTCCGTTCCTACTTTTGACTTTGCAAGCACCCCTTTCTGACAATTCCTGGAGCCTTGGGGAGGATGGGGAGGTACTTCCTACAAGGTGCTGACGATGATGGCAAATGATGCTGTAGCGAGGAAGCTGGATCAACCTCAGGCCACTAGGCTTGGGAAAATCTGTCCTCCTGGAGTCTCTTATTGGCTATCCATGTGCAAGTCCACTTTGCCTCTGGACTGCCATACAACTATTCAAGGTAAAGCAGCCATTTAAAGGATAGGAACCTAAGAATGGCAGTCATAAAGGTAAATAAGTAGGGCTCTGTGACTTTTAAAGGCTCATAAAGCAAGAAGCAGATAAAAGCCAAATAAAGGAAAAAGATAAGTGTTTCCTTTTGCTCCATTAGATACCTGACCCCATTAGGTAACAGACATGACCATCAGCTAAACAGGTTTGAAAGCAATGGCCATATTGTTATTGATTTAACAATCTGGAGTGCAACCCTTGTGTCCTCATTTGTTGCCTTTTCTGCCTCTGTCATTTGTCTTCCTTGTGTTGGGCAAAACTGCTGCACACATATAAGCCATTTAAAAAGAACTGTGTCTGAAAAAGTACCAATAGAAACTAAATCATTTGCTCAATGCAGGTTGTACATGCAATTCCTATGTGTGTTTGTGTGCTTATGTTATTAATAAATATTTCCATATAATTAAAGTTCACACAGATGATCTAAAGATGATCAGTACCCCGCACTTGTTTTCCACATACAGGCAGGAAACCCAATATTTCTGTGTGAACTAGCTATCAATGGAACAGAGTCAGATTTACTGAACTGGGAGAAAAATCAACTCATTTACAGTAATTTTATTACCTTAATCTATTGGGGCCTTTCTTAACTTTTCTACCCCTTGCAATGAATGAACTGCTGCTCACTCTTTTTTTCTTTTCTTTTTAAGTAATGATTCTGTTGTGGGAAATCTTTGGAAAGAAATAGTTTTTGAAAACCTCGCAAGAAGCAGTATTAAGAAACAGACTTAAAATCAAAGACATGATTAAATCAGATGCAATTTGCAAAAACCATTAGGTTGCTCACGGAAAGGCCTTTTGGCACCACAGATAACAGCAGCTATCTAGCTTCTGGGTTCTATTGGGCCGGGTGTGTTCCAGAGACTGCGGCTTGGGCATCAGTCTTGGATTGCCAGCAAGAGTTCGAGTTTCCTGGATTGCAAGACGTGGTATGCACTGGGAAGAGTTGTTACCGTGGTGAAGGTGAAAGCAGCATTGTCCGGTCCTCCCAACGCCTTGATCTTTCAGCTGGGAGAGAATGATTTGGTCTTCAGGAAGCGCTTGGACTTGTTATTGAATATAAAACAGGACCTCGATGAACTGGCAGCAATATACTCCCTTCTGAAGAGGTGTGTTTGGCGTAGCAGTCGTTGCCCAGTTGCCATTGACAAATCCAGGAAACTCTTGAATCGCATGGTGGGCCATAAAGTAGGCATAATGGATGGCCAAGTGATTGAGAACGCTGACATCAGGTTCAGCGATGTCACTCTTTTTCACAACGATGGCATTCATTTTTCCGATCATGGAAATGATGTGTGGTTGTCTGATATCGTCAAGGGCATTAGGAGTTGGTTGCAGCTGTGAGGGTATTTGGCGGCGAACCTTTTGGCTTGGGTGGAGCTTAGGCATTGGAATTGGTGTTGTGTGTTGGAGGGGAGGTTGTGGCCATCACCTACCCCTCCCCTTGAAGGAATCCGGCAGTCATGGTCCCTGTCCAATGCCCAGGTGGTGGCTAGGGCCATGGCATGACCCCTGGTGACTCTAGGGGAAAGCTTTCAGTTGATTCACATCAACAAGCTCCCCCTTCAGGTTGTTAACACTCATGTGACTCCCTGCAGAGCGGGCAGGAGTCAAGTATAGTCTGTTCGGATCCAATGCCTAAGCCAATACCTCTCACATTCTGTAACCAATAAAGTTGTGGCCTTTTTTAGCCCATTAACCTAAAATATTTGTGTCCATGTGTCCATCACACGTGGGAAGTGGGGCCTTGACTCGCAAGAAATCAACTCTCCTGCTGAGCACCAAGTTGGGATCTGCAAGGACCTGACACCTTCCATCTGTCTAACAAATGCTCTCAGTCATTTTACGTCAGCTACTCTCTCAGCCCATCTGGAAAAGTCACTGGCAAGTCACATAAAATTTATAAAGGAAAGGGTAATAAAACAATGTCATTTTTATACAGTGTATAAACAAATGCCAACTTTAAAATCACACTAGAAAAAGCTTGGCATGGCAGACTGTCAAAACTGCTGTAAAAGAAAGTATTGTTAACACAATATTCATGTAGTCTCGTCAATCCAGATAAAGTTGATTGCTGGACTGAACTCATCTAAAAGGATGCAAAACTTTACCATATTTAATGTAACTAAAGTTAGCGTTCCAGCTACTGATTATTCAAGGGGTGCAGCAACATTTCACAACCAACCAGCAACAGAGGCTGATGCAAGACTTCAAAATATATGTTTCTTTTCCTTTTCACAAACACTGAAGGCCTGAAGGAGTAACAATACATAGTTCCTTCACTTCCACCGTTCCAACAATGCTCCAAACCCAGGAGTAACCATTTTTATTGATGTTACAAACGGGACGATTTCTGTAGGTACTGCTTCCTACCAGTGCTGCATGCAGAAGAGTTAATGTATGTCTACTTCAACTGGATGTTTTACGCACTTGCAAGGGGGCAGAAGTGGCTGGCAGGCTGAGACAGAGCCACTATCCTAGCTTCCTGGGGGGGGGGGTACTGAATTTGGCTATGCAGTACAACAAAACACTGAATGGAGTGGCCAACCTTTCAGGCAGGTGTGTCACAAGTCAAATTCCAAGTATGTCCTTGGATTGCCACACCGTAGTAGTAGAAGAAAAAGAGTTTGGATTTGATATCCCGCTTTATCACTATCTCAAAGGTGTTGGCCATACTCCTCTACAGCTTGTGGTAATGTGATGCTGCTTAGCATCCACATCTTAATATGTTAAGCGGTGTTTTAGATTTGTATTAAACTCTGCAATTGGAACACTGAAATGTTCACTGACCCTTCTTTCCTCCAGCAGCACCACTCTTGGGATTGTCAGGATAAATTTTATAGAACTGAAGAAAATGAAAAAGTATATTAGAAAATCTGCCAGGGCAACAGGCATATGGCAACTTGTCTTAAATTGGTTGCTATGGTATATTTGCATCAACCACGACAAGAACTTAGGACAAGATCTCATAGATCAATTGTATTTTTTGCTGTAATTTGGATGAGAAAAATGTAATTTGGTTCACAGCCATGGGATTTGTTTAGTATAAATTAAACTTATGCAAGTGATTGGGGGATGAATTTGTATATGTGAGATGCAGAGAGACTACAAGAATGCATTTAATGGGTCTTAAGGGACGGAAATATTATAATTAGCCAACATGAAACCAAATAATGAGCACTAATGCAGATAAGACAATGAGCTAGTGAGGAAATTATTCTAAAATTATATCTTAATAGAGTCTTTACTACAATTTCTCTATGTATTTGCATTTTTAAAAATAGTTTACAATGTAAACTAGAATGAAATAATAGTGTCTTTTAAAGTTAACATGGCACAATGGGAAATTAATTTAACTTGACACTATTTTCAATTTATCAACCAACTATTGGATATATTTCCTAAAAATTGCTCCATTATCTTCTCTTAAATATTTGGATGTTGAAAGTAAAAACTACAGACACTCCAAAGTGTAGTTTTAGAGAGAACCACTTTCAAGGCTTAATTGGAGTCACAGCTCATTATCTCAGATACTTGCCTTCGGTGGTAGGGTTCAGCCTGGGTCTTGTGGAGTAATATTTTAAAAATACACTTGCATATTCAGCTTGCTTTTGCCTCATTAATGAGTAACTAGAAACCAGCCCACACAAACCTGGTATGTTAGAAATTAAAAAGCAGTCTACTGTCATCACCTTTTATTCTAGGAATGAAAAATGTTATTTCTCATACGTTAATAATGCTCCTTATGCATTTCCATAGTTCTATAAAACATCTTGCAGGAGATAAAACAGAGTGGGCAGCACTCACAAAAGCAATACCAATGTGCTTCTATTAGTGCCCCTAGAAAAGAAACCTGACAGATTTCAGAAAAGTAAGTCCAGGGATTCTTGTGCTAAGCACCTTGGAATTTGATGTTTCAGGGGGTGAGGGGGAAAGCTTTTTATCTTTCCTTCCAGTGGTTTTGTTCATAAGCACCAATTCAGTGGCATTACGTGGTACCATGGGTATAGCCAGGATTTAGTATTGCTTTTAATACTTGATTGGGAGCCGCCCAGAGTGGCTGGGGAAACTCAGCCAGATGGGCGGGATATAAATAATAAATCATTATTATTATTATTATTATTAGGGGCACATCCGACGTCAGTTAAGTATTTCTATTGTGTTACTTGATCTAGGGGGGGCAGCTGCCCCCCTGCCCCCCTCCCCTTAGCTGTACTCATGGGTGGTATTGAGCACAGAACAAAGTGGGCTCTGGAGGCTTCGGGTGAAACACACCTTGAACGCATAGAACACACCTTGTTTTAGAGGGAGAGAACAAGAAAAAAAAAATATTTTTTTTTCTGTTCTCCCCCCCCTATGGTCCGGTGCGTCCTATGGTCCGGTGCGTCCAACAGAGCGAAAAATACGGTATATGGTAAGGTTGCTCCCCCGTTTTAGAAGGCACTTGTCTGCAGTTTTTGTTTTGTTTTGTTTTAAAAAAACATCCAAATCATCAAGGCATCACAAACATACTGTTTTGGTTTGGGATGCTTCAGAGTAGTTATCATCTCTCTAAACACCCCGCTTTGGGTCAGGATATGGCATTTGTTCAAATCTGCTGCACACACACACCATTTTTAATCACTGTAAATTGAGTTTTAGTCATGTTCTTATTTGTCCCAAACCTGTGGGTCTATATCAAATCGAAACACCCTTCAACCACAAATTATTCTATGTGCCCAGAAAACTTCATCTGGTCTCAATTCAGAAATGTTTCACCAGTTATTAGTATTTTTAAAGAAGAGCTCCCCCCCCCCAAGAGATCTAAATTGACTTGTAATGTCAGTAGTAATAGACTAAATTGATTTAAAATCTCTTTTATGTTTTGTTCAAGTTCTGAGCACCAATTTTAGTACAAGTGGAGTTAAGCAAAGATCCACAATGGTGCAGGTGCTCAGTCCCTATGGTGCCAGTGCAGTAACACCTTCCAGCCTTGAGCGAGGAAAGATGCTGTGTTCTTTGCAAGCAACAATTGGTGTTTAGGACTTGGAATGAAAATAGACTAATTCAAATGTCATTCCCTGCTCACTTGTAGATTCCCGGTTTTCATTCTAAGCTCTAGAAAAATTTTGTAGACGATAGTGATTCATCGTAGTGAGCATCATAAACTGGGTAAATTTGTATTCCACAGAAAGCAAATAAGGGTTTCAACATCACTACAGTAATATATACAGATTTTTTTTGCTAACCACTACCCTTTGCCTTTCTTTTTTCCTTTACCTGGTATTCGGTTTACTCATAAAAACAGTTGAAGTTTAAGCAGAAAAACACATAGCTACAGTTGCATGATTTTCAATGTTAATTAAAATTTCACTATGACAAACAGCAACAGGGTACTAAGAAGGATTACTTGATTTTGTTTTTATATTTAATTTTCTATCATTAATTTATCCATTCATCAAAAGCATTTGTACTATCAAATTTTACAATGCTCCTTCACCCTTACCAAAGCAGATAAACATTCCATTTGTATGCCCAATAAGCAAACTCAATTAGTGGTGTGAAAGTGCAAAGCACTGTTGACATGAACGCTATCACTGTGCAACGGATGTCTTAGGAAGACTGCATTTGGATATAACGAAAAAGCGATATAGCGAAAGAGAAACCAAATGGAACTATTCCCCTCGACATTTTAGAACAATGTTTTTAATATTGTTCTAATAACGTTTAAAAAGTGAGTGCATATCCAGTCCCAGTTTTTGGGGTCAGATTTTTTATTTTTATTTTTTACATTTGGGGGGTGAGTGGTCTTAACCTTGATATGAGATAGCCAAGGATACCTTTATTTTAAATGCTCTACCCACACATAAACAACACTCTTGCCAGTGCTCTCAGCTGCAAGAGTGCATTCCTTGGACAGAAAGCCCTTGGGAATGATGCTACAAACAAAGCTCATGTGCCTTTTTTATTCGTTTAGTGCATTGCTTGCTTTGGACAGCAATTTCTGTAATCAGCTGCATTTGTTGCATTGTTCCCATGAGCATTTCTTCGGGGGGAAATAACTGACCTCCACTGCCGACACGTAGACCGTAAACCAGGCACAGTAAAGGACTCTGGGTTTGTATTAATGTCCACAATTAGTTTACAACATTCCCACAAAAGTTCTCAACTGCCATCTTCCAGTATTTCTGATTTTATTATAAATATAAAACCCATCTAAATTCTAACTGCCTTTGCTGTTACGGATGTTATTTTATTTCATTTTTTTAAAAAGGATGCTTTTGGCTTTCGTTGTGTGTGCGCATACCACCCTGTCGATCTCTACGCCCAAACGCTCTCTCAGTTGGTAACAACTGAACATCCAAAAAAGCAGCGCTCTTATTTGCATCAAAGCAACTTGATTATGCAGCATGAAGCTTGACGGCTTCCCAGTTATTCATACAATTGTTATAACTTATCTGGGGGTGGGGGCAAAGAAAAAAGAATAAGCAGTCCTCCACTTAACTGGAATGAATGAATTTCTCACTTTCTTCCCACTGTCCATTTCTCGTCTGTACAGGCTAATATTCCAGTGATGTTAATGCGATCTGACAGACAATCTTAAATAGTGTTATTACGAAAACTGGGGCGGGTGGAGGGGGAGGGGGAAAGGAGCCTGGTGCTTTTAAGTACAAGGTTGTGCTCAATTTTGCAGTTAAATTACAACTGTTGTTTACGGAGCTGACTTGTGCCTGTAATTTTTCCATATTTGTTCAGAGTCAATATAACTTGGTGTCTAGAGGCCAAACAAATCGCAGCGCCAGATAAGAAATGGACTGTAATAACGTAAGCTAATGTAAGATATATAGAAACAATGTTACGACTTTATATAATGCATTAGTTCCTTATTAGTAAAGATAAATAAGAAAGTTGTGTGAAAAGATTATTGAAATGCTGGGGAAGGAGTAGAAGAGGAAAGTGGCAAAGGGAGGGGGCACAAGCTTCGTACCAAAGAGAAATAAAGAGTATATTTCACATTAACACAACCCTCCTAAACATGTTTCCTCTGGAGGAAGTGCTATGGGTTGTCACTGAAATAACTCTAAAAGAAACGTATTTAGGATTGTAGCTTTCATTTTGTGATTATAACTTGGATGTGAAAAATACATTACCTTCAATTACCAACAATCGGGAAATGAAGGGAGCAAACTAATTATCAGACGGTACCTGCCCACTCTGGGATCATGAGGCTAAATCAGACAATGGAAGATAATAGGGCTTTCAGCACCTTTACCCCTAAGCAGAGGCAGGAGACCTATGAGGATGACCTGCCCTTGGACTCAGAGGCTGATGGATCCAGTTGGCTCCCAAGAGGCTCTGTGGTGTTTTCTGGGTTGATATAACTGGTGCTCATATCAAAGCCCTGGTGAATTTGTGGAATATGTGAATGGCCTGGAGCATGATTGGTCTCCCACTCCAAGGAGCCTGCTTCCTTCCTCAGCACACACCAGAGCTTAGAGCAATGAAACAAGCTGGGAGACAGCTTGAAGGCAAGTGGAGGAAGAATCCAGATGAATGCGATTGGACACTGCTCATTATCAAGCCTGACAGTGAAGGTAGGTGACAAAGAAGGCCTGTTTTACTGTCTCCATTGCATCTGCATTGTGCCACCCATCAGAGCTTTTCTAGGTACTATGGAACCTTTTACAGCCTGGCCCAAAGGAGATGGTGGAACCAACAGTAGCTTTGCACCTTTGTCACCACATTTTGACACAAGCATTCTCCAAAGAGAACTTTTAGCTCACCATCATCTCCAAGTATCCATCCAATTAAACATTCTTAGGATATTACTGATGTTTCACTTATCTTCCGTTTACTAATGCACCCTGCTTCTGAACCTAATATGGAGTAAATGAACACTGTTTTTAGCCATGCCTAATGAAAGGTCTGGTCCCTCAGATCTCCTCTTATGTTCTTAAATCACATAATCCACAAACAAAAAAGCCAGTAGGCAGTCCCTCTGGAACTCATGCAGGAAAGTATGCAAGAGAGGCTGCAAACATATACTCAAAAGTAAGCCCCACTGATCACAGTGGAATTTGTTTCTGCATAGATTGTATCAGATTCGACTGTATGTCACCCATGTTTGTCTCCTGGGGTATAGCTGCAATGGGAGTGTTTGTGTTTCTCAAGATGGAAGTAATGTTTAACTGGGTCTATGTGCTGCACTATAATCATGTCTACAGTGGGGTGGCTAGTTTCTCAGCTGAAGAGGATTGTGTGCCATGGTCCATGGTGGAGGGAATGCATGTGTAATGTGCATTTGTGACAGTAATGTGTGTTTTTCAATGTGAGAGCATGCCTTGGAGTGTGGTGTGTTTTTGTAAATAAGAGAGTAGTGTAGTGTGTAAAAAGCATTGCTTGTAGTTCACAATCGGGTTGCAGCATTGTAGACTACTGCCCCCCCCAACAGCAAATTTGCAGATCCTGCACTAGAAAAATCTCAGACTATTTATCAGAAAAAACATGTTATGGGAGACATTTTGGCTCACCTCCGATTTAAGCATCTGTCTGAAAGGGGTGGCTGTGGGTACTCACAATATGCTCACCCTTCCTGGTATATACATCTGTTAGAGGCCTAAACCTCTAAAATTTCAGATACGTTCTCCTACGTCTCCAGGCAGAAGCAAATTCCCATATGTTTTATAGATTGGCCTTTGCAACTTATCCCAACAATATCAAAATAAGCTCCAATAAACAAGAGGGGAAGACTCGAGAACAACAGAAGCATACATCAGAACACTCCAAGA